>NW_026900826.1:2500000-5000000 GCF_033783945.1 Neopsephotus bourkii
TAAGGTCATACTCAGGAAGAATGCGATTTGAACTAATACTGAAGGTTTCAGTTGGTGAAAGTAGGTGAAAGTTTTCAGTTGCTTGGTCAGCAGCTGAAGTATTTCCTATAAATTCACTTAAAATACCTGTTCAAAAATATGCCCTGTAAGAATGGTTTAATATTTGATAATAAGCAGCATGCGAAAAACCAGACGCAATGCCCTTTTACTTTTAAAGGTAATGAGAAATAACTGAGTCACTGTATGCGTGGAAGTTATATTATAAGAAAGCATCAGCCAATCTCTCATTTTTTTCTTATGAGCCATTCCCCAGTGCTAGCAGTAACACACAGCAAGGCCTTTGAGGAGGGCATTTCTCTCAATAGAAGAGCTTGGCATATCCTGTTTCATCTGAAGAAAATACTTGACTGTTTTATAGAACAAGGTTGCATATCATCATAACATATTCTACTTTCAAATGCTGAGGTTATGGTAGAGGTGTTACCTTCGTCTTCCTTAAAACCACTTCTGGCATAACAGTCTTATCACAAGAAGCCATCAGATTTTCTATACTGAATCATTTTCCCATCACTATTTTAGAGGCAGATGCAAAAGCTATGAGAATCAAAGCTCCTAAATGATTCTATAATCAGTTTAAAATTTATATTAACCTACTGTATGCTAATTATCATACTCTTAGTAGTGTATACGGAGATGTAATGAGTAAAACAGCATTGGGATGCATTCTAAATTTTCATGAGACTTCTGAAGAGTGAAGAGCAATCAGCTTTTAAAGACTGTCCTTTTCTTTCAGTACTGCACCACAGTAAACACTGTACATCAGAAATATACGGGAAGAATTATAGTTTGGAAGCTTAGAAAATTACTCAGAAAACGTTTTGCATTGAAAGCATTCTATCTACAACTGAAGTGTTCTAAAATGGGCTTCTAATTTAAACCATCAGGCATATTACCATGTTTCTGTAGGCTTTTCAGGATTGATTCAAGCTTACTGAATCATGACTCTCATTACTCTGTTATCTTGGAATATCAGTTTGCTGTGCATGTTGTCTGTGGGTCAGTAGCCACCTCTTGAAGATACACATGAAGAACAGTCTAGATTAATTTTGGTTATTCACTACAAAACTCCAAATGGGCATAAATCAGATTACTGCCATACCTTGCCCCACCATTCACTTTCAGCTGTTCCGATAACTGTATCAGTTAAACAGATAGAAAGAACCACCAAATGGTGCCATAGTTTCTTCATCAAAGAAATCACACAGCCATTTCCCCTCCCACCACCCAGACCTCTGAATCCATGTCCAAGCTTCACCTGTTCCCACAGGTGAACAAAACCAAGAAAGAAGATGTTGAAATCCTTCAGAGCTTTCTCTGTTTTTATATTATCTTTAAATTATCCTCTTGGAAAAAAGATTCATGTGGTGGTTCACACCAGTCAACCTTTTCACACTATTTTTAGCTTCCACCCAATATTTTCTCATTTTTAACTTTTCAACCAGTAGAAACTGTTGCACACCCTGGCAGCAACTGCGATCTCAAGTGGTCACAATAAACACCTAGGAAGTCAGAGTAATAAAGGACTGCTTTACCACCTCAGCTGTTCAGAGAGAAAAAACTAACCAAGTGCAATTCTGAATGCATCTTCAGGTGCAGACTCACACAGAAACTCATTAGAACTTCTCCACTCATCATAAGAATTCCGATTAAGCTGGAAAACATAAAACGCTTCGGGCCAAACAAGCAAGTGTGTCATTGTATATAGATCTCTTTTATGCAATTCTTGTAAATCATCTTCCACAAGATGGCTTTAAATGCTGAAGCATAATTAGGATAATTACTGCTTTGCAAGTAGCAGGAAGTTGTATCCAGTAGGGACAAACCAGCCAGTTTGAAGAGGTGGGGGAGGAATATGAAAGAAAACACATCATCCCAAACTCTGGTGCTGAAAAGATTCAGAATTAATTTCAAACTATTTAAAGAGTTTGCTTCATCTTGGAAATATTTCATTTGGTGACAGTATTCCCTACAGGGCTAACAGATTCTTTCAAAAATATGCTTGGCTCCCTGAGCCAATATCTTAAAAATTGAAGCATTCAGCAGTGAGGAAATAGGGTAAAGAGCTGCAATTCAGTGTGACCCTCTGACAAGAGCAGGGGTGAGGGAAATCACTGAAGCAGAACATGACCACAAAATACTTGATTTGCTTCTCACATTAAAAAGACTGATTTACAGTAAGTACCAGACAACATCAAGCCATTACATACTCGGATACCCTGACATGATATACAACGTGACTGTTGCACACCTTTGCAAGAAATGCAAACTTCAGAAAGTTTAAAAATACCCATCCAGACAACCAAAATCAAACCCAACCCCATCCAAGACACTTCCCAGTTTCCCCTGCCCCAGCATTGTGCTGAAAAAGCAAATATGGATATGAAATCACTCAGTGCCCCATGCCTAGGACTCACTCAACAACTTGCACCCTTTTTGAGGTTTAATCCTAAAAGATGCCTCAGATGGAAGCATGCCCCCTACAGCTTTGTAAATTATTCTGTTGAATTTGAAGATTAGTACAAGTAATAAACAGGGGGTATGAATATGGGGACTACACCCCAGGGGAACATATGTCTGCTTGAACTCAGCCGGGGGGGCGGCTTGACAGATCTCAGATATGTTCTGCAGCCCAATTTATGTACCAGGATATCAGAATCTTTTGAGATTCTTTAATAGCTGCACCAGTGCTAATTTTATGCTAATCTCTTACTGTGCGTATCCATGATCATTAAGACTTCTGGAGACTGGATATTACACACAATAGCTGATCATTTGTTAAATAGAGAGTTAATGGAAAATATCTGATAAATTCAAACATTAACTTTGTATTTGTTTCCCATACAGCTGTACACAACAAGAAGTTATCTGGCTGGCATTAACACACTCTATTTCTGCATGATTACTTTTGTTAACTAACACGTCACAAAATATAAGCAGACCTTTTTAGACAATGCAAGTAGCTGTGTTTCTTTCCAGTTCCATATTACAAGAACAAAACTGCTACATAGTCTGGAAGAATAAAATCATTTCCTGACTTTGATTTACCTGAACCTCATTAAAGCTCAGTTTAACCAGTTTCATTTCCCCAGATTAATCCCACCTCCTGAGATAATTTTTAAAGCTGTTGCCCATAACAAAGCTCTCCTGCTGATAAAACAGAAAAACCTCTTGTTTTTGGCTGTGCTGATCAACTTTATTCTTATTGCCAAAGCTAAATATCCCAAAGCAATCAAAACTTCACTGAATAAATTTCTGGATGTGCATCATTTGTTCCTTAATTTGAGTAAATGCAGCCTTCGAAGATTACATACTCATGTTAGTGGTAGTTTTATAAAAGTAGCCTTTAAGTTTCCACAATGCCAGTATGTATCTGCCTTTTTTAGTAATTAAAATACAGCTCTCCTTCCAGAGAAAGATTATTTTTTTTGTCTACATTCAGTTCTGCCTCAAAATCTGTGCTCTGGAAGTAAATAAAATATTTACATTGAAAAACATTGTTCTGCAGATTCTGTAATTCTGTTCATATGCTGGGGATCCAAGGGACCGCTTTCATTTAGTTTTATCCCTCATGGTTCAAGGCACAGGGCTCTCCTTTCACTGTTGACTGCTCAACCAATTCTGCCCCTGAACCAATTCCAACAGTACCTATGAACGTTATTTTCTTGGAAATGTTAACGTAGGACACGTTGCAGTGAATCTCTCACTGCACAAATGAGGGTACAAACCAGAATGTTTGTACCCCAGCCATGGCCAAGTTTTACTTTTATGGTTACATGTAACACAGGTGGTTTGGAAAGTTAGGATCTGGATGCCACATGCAGTCCTGACTCAGATCCCAGCCTGGGTACCTGTTACACACCCACCACAGAGCGCTTGACTGGGCAGGACATCACCTAGTGTCCCCTGCAGATTACAGGCAGCTCTGACAGGGTGACATCACCTTGTGAAGGAGCTCCTGTTATGCAAGACTCCTCACTGGTCATGTCTCACCCCCTGCATGCTCACTTCTGGTGGCTAGAGTAACTTTGGTTAAGTAATTGCCACAAGACTACAGGGGAGAGTGCTCCCGATCCCCTCCTAGCCCTGCACAGATGTGCAGTGTAATAGTCAGCAATGCCTTAACATCTTGAAGGCTGGGTAGAGTGAGAGGTCTAGGAGAACTCAGAATAATAAAGGTTTCTATCAAGGTGTTTGAGATTATTACTCATGACTTATAAAGCTTGATTACATGACTACAGTGTCTCCTGGTTTTTACTAGTTATTAGATTTCTCATTAGTACTTAGGGCAAAAAAAGAAAATGTATTTCAGTATTTTCAGCTTCCTCCCCCTTCCTCATAGTTCAACTTCTTTATAATTTACTAGGTTCATGCATGTTAATAGAAAAAGGAGGGTGCTAAAAAAACCCTGTAAGAATAATTGTCTGCCATACATTTCTAAGTAACACTTGATGACAGTTTGTGAAGGTATTTACTGCACTATTTACTCATCTGTTAAATAAAAGCCATTATTTCCTCTCACAAGTCTTGCATTTTGATAAAATACTACCACAGCAATATATTATTTTGTTCTAAAAGAATATACTCATTAAAATATTGCATGCAGCTTTGGATTTGTTGCTATAAACTATGTAGAGATACAGAAATTGTTTTTCAATTAACATTTTTGTTTCACTTCCTTTTCTATTCACCTACTCAAGTTTCAGTGAATTACACTTAGGTACTATGTGGCTGTGCAGCTACCAGGCTTTCTCTGCTATAAAAAGTACAAAATTTGTTTGGAATCCCTCTTGGTCTTAATGTACAGCCAAAAGTCTATGCACATTTAATTTTCTGCTCATAGAACTTTTCCAGAAAGTGGAAGACCCCATTCATGTCTGACAAATATTTCTATTTCTAACGTCTAATCCATAATGTAAGCTATTGCAAACTGGTCTTGTTTACAGGGGTCAAGAGGTGACAGATGCTGACCATCATTATCAATATTTTAGTAACTTAATTTCAAGTCATGGGATTTAAAATAATTAGAAAAAAAAAGACTAAAGGAAAATTTGCTTTCTGTTATGGTTTTGCACCCATTAGTGTAACGGTTGTTAACCACAGAATCATAGAATACTTAGGGTTGGAAAGGACCATAAGATCAAGTTCCAACCCCCCTGCCATGGGCAGGGACACCTTCCACTAAACCATGTCACCCAAGGCTTCCTCCAACCTGGCCTTGAACACTCCCAGGGAGGGAGCATTCACAACCTCCCTGAGCAACCCATTCCAGTGCCTCACCACCCTAACAGGAAAGAATTTCTTCCTTATATTCAATCTAAACTTCCTCTGTTTAAGTTCTAACCCGTTATCCCTTGTTCTGTCACTACAGTCTCTAATGAATAGTCCATCTTCAGCATCACTACAGCCCCCCTTCAGATACTGGAGGGCTGCTATGAGGTCTCCACGCAGGCTTCTCCAGGCTGAACAGCCCCAACTTTCTATATATAACTGATACTTTCATATTTAGCTGTACTTTGAAAAGGGGATTTGACCCTGTATACTTTAAGCATCCAAAATCCACTGATGCGAGTTTGGCACACACAGTCTTGTGAGGGGAAAGGAATACAACAGTGATGTGTTTACATACATGTTTTTCAAGTTCATCTTATTTCAGTTACCTACATCGATCATGTGAAATAACAAAATGCTGTTTCTTAAACAGATGCTACCACCACCCTTGGCCCCCAGTATAATCTGATAGTTTCCATGGAAAAGAATGGCTGGAATTCAGTAGAACGTGCTATATCCAATAAGGAACATTTAATATTTAAACTAATTTGCATTTATATGCACAGGCAACTTTTCCCTAGTCTTTTTAGAGTTAAGTAAGAGAACTATTGTTAATGCAATGATAAAGCTGCACATTTAAAGCATCAAAATCTTAGGAGGGTAAATACCAGAAGTAATGTTACCTTTCCCTGTTGCTACCGTATTATATTGCTTACCATTCATTTTTGCCATTACTTCTAGTTTAGTTTATTATCATTTATATAATAAAAATATAACAAATTTTAAATGTGGTATAAAATAGAGCAGAGCCTCTCTAGAAATCCAGGCTTACACATCCAGACAGTAATTTCAATGCTGAATACCCCTGAAGTATTGCTCCATGTAGAAAAATACTTGTTTAAGAACAGCCACATATGGTTCCATGCCTGCTGTCCCTCAAAAATGTTCAGATGTAACCAGGAAGGAGGTGATTTCTCCCTGTCCGTACACTGCTCCCCAACTTCCTTTCCCCATCCATTAATTAGTAGGTCTCAAAATTAAACTAAACCAGGGAAGACTATTTGGTTTCTTCAACTCTCATCAATTTCAGATCTTTCAGACCCTCAGTTACTCTGAGCTGCTGCTTCATATCCACAAATGACACAATTAAAGCCCCACAGTTGCCAATGCCACTAAAGGCATGAACTAAGAAATGGCTTTACAGGTGATCCTGGAAAGGCAAAGCAGCTAACAATAACTATTCTCAGGGACACAGAATCTGTAAGTCTGTTTTACATGCCCAGAATCACCTGGCATAATAGCAGCTATACACAGCAGTCTCCCTCTGCCTAACCTACCAAAGCAGAGGAGTGAAAAATACATCTATAGGAGGGGAGATTTGCTGAATAGAAATCTTTTGTTTGCACATATTCCTTCTTCAGTTTAAGGAACGCATTGGCAGAACAGTGTATTGACTGATACAGCTGACTCAGTCTTTCAGATTTCTGCATTTAAAGTACAATGTGAGGCAACTGTCAAAGTTTCATCCTTTTAAACTCTAAAGGCCAGAAGTGCCTGGCATGCTTGTAAGGACAGTGCTTTTCTCCATTCTTAAATAAATGTGCCAGTCTTTCTGAACGCTCACAGTCCTGGGCTGATAACATTTTGTGTTGGTTGTGTGCTCACTTCTCTGTTGGTTACAGCCAGCTGATAAATGGATGAGGAGAAAGAGCCCATTGTGAGCTTTCTTGACTATTACTCTTTATTGGAACTAAGGTTCACCTCTTTTTGTACCTAATGGGCCTATGTGGAGAGAAAAACAAATCCCGATTCCTTTGAAAAAACATTTTTCTTTAATCTCCCTTAGATCAGGCAATTTCCAGATGATTGTTTCTTCACTGCCGGAATTTCTAGATAGATTTCCGCTGGGCATTCTATCAGCTCTCTCATTTTTAATAGGTCATACATAATTTTTAGTATGAAGGCTGCATACATATAGAGACATTATGCTACTAAGGTATACTACAGCTCTATTTTCAAATGTTTTGGTATAAACAAGTACCTCATCACTCTCCCAGCTCCTCAGTGGCATCCTCGCACTTGTTGGGTTTTTTCCTGCCTCCCTTTCATGACATCTGTTCCTCCCTCACAGGCACCTTTTCTGAATTATATGCTGTCTGAGGTGTTCACTCAGTCCTAAAATCCCATTCTTGTTTTAATAACATAGCCCCCAGAATTATTTCCTTCAGGAGCTGGAGGCCATTATTCAGTTAGCCCGTCTTTACATTTGCTCCTTGCATTTTATGCGTTTAGAACAAAATAGCCAAATGTAAAGAAAATCAAGTTGCAAAGTTTTCAACTTGTCCTTTGATGAATCATCTCCAGGGTGAGGGATGCTCACTTTTAACTGGAAAAGATTAATCCTTAAAAACGCAAGAATCCAAAACAACTAGCACATGTCAAGAAAGGCCACATAATACATTATGAGCAGAGAGCTGCACCACAGTTCTGCAAAGATCTTGTGATATCCAGCAATCTTTTCTTACCAGTGGGAGCCCTTACTGAAATAAATATTTACTCCTAGGCACAAACCTTTAAAGGTTCAGGCCATAATGAACAGAACATAACAGGCTCAATGCAAATTATTTAAATGTAGCAATGCAGAATTCTCTGTTAAGTTCAATTTTCCCTAGTTCCTTCTTTCAGACAGGATTTCAATTTGCCTGTCTCATGTTTTAGAATTTCTAATACATAAGCAACAAACAAACATTTTTTTAAGCACAGACCAAATCAACTTTAACAAAAAATCTCTTTAGAACTGTCCATTTGTAAGTACATCTCAAGTGTTCGGTGTATTTTCCTCTCTTTTGTAAACAAATCAAAGGCTATATTTCTATTTGAAGAGAAATAGATTCCCCTTGAAAAGTGCAACATGAGAACATACCTATGAGTAAAACAATCTACAGGAACTTTGTTAAAGAGGGTTTGAAAACAATAATAAAATTCACATCAAGCTACAATGGGCAGACCTGAGGGGCAAAGAGGAGAGTACAGAATAATTTTAAAGCCTGCTGAAAGACAATTGAATGCTAAGGTAGATGAGAAGAAATGAGGCAAGAATACTTAGATTTAATATAAATTAAATCCACAGTAAACTAAAAGTCTGATTTGCTGCATTCTGACAATGATTCTAACTACTGACCCTGCTTAATCTCACCAGTGCGAGACGAGCATTTGCATTGAAGCAGCGAACAGTAACGCTTAAGCCGGCCCTTAGAGCATTTGGAAAGTGACTCCAGAACAACCCAAAGAAAACCAGTAACTCCATATACTACGTTTATGATCACAAAGCATTCATGTAGTTCCAGATTAACAGTGACTTCTTCATTTATGCACTTTGCCAGAAGTTTCACTTTTAACATCAAAGAAGGTACTAGGTTGCTTTGTATTTAAAGGAAGCATTCAGGTAACAAGCTGACAGCAGTCAGGTCTGCAGAGCAGGCAGCTACAGCAGCACGTAGCCTTTGGTAAACACAGGTAGAACAGGGTAAATTTGGTACAAAAATCAGAATCTAGCATACAATGGGGGAAAAGAAAACCCACAAAACCGAACCAAAATCCAAACAACAAAGATGACAAATGGAACAGAAGAATGTGTAACTTCTGAGGTCTGAGCTAAGACTCCAATAAAGGGAGAGAATGAATTTGAAATTTTCAGGAGAATCTCGTAAGTATCCAAAACTAAGCTATGCTGAAATAGTCAAAGTTTGCCAGAAAAAGAAGTCATAGCTCTGGAATAAAGTTGCTGAGGATGGACAATATTTCAACATTCAAAACCCAATAAGGAATCTAAAACTTTACAGAAAAAGATATTTTTACATGAGTAGCAGTACTGAGAATTGCCACCAAGCACCTTGTTTCAGATAATTCCTCATTAGTGCATACTTTACCTACTACTTTTATTCCTCTGAAAATACTGGTCCATATTTATAGTACAGTATTTGATTTATTTTTCCAGTTTTAACATCAAGGATATTATTTATTAGAAACTATACCTACTGGAAATGGTAACATTATTTCAAATACTGCATATACAAAACTGCTTTGTCAGTCACAGGAATTGAACAAAAGCTCTTTAAATCTTAACCTCTTCATTAAAATAATGGGTGGAAATTATTAATTAGACCTAAAAAACAGCTTGGGAAAAAAAAACCTCCATTGGTTGCACAATACTTTTAGATGTTATAGTGACTACTCTGGCTATTACTCTAAAAAAAAAAATGTCTGGAACTGGCAGCCAGACGATATTTTATCTAATGTATTACATTATGACAAATGGACAGCAGTCTCAAGGAGAAAAATAAAGCACAGTCCAAACAAATTCATAATACATGAAGTTATTACAAATGACAAGGAACCAGAAGATGTGGTTTTAGACATGAAAAGAGAGGAGAATGAACAGGAATATGCACACACCGTTTAGGCAAGTATTGCTGGATGAGGCTGCCTACGCTTATTTCTGAGTGATGCTGCCCCCAAAATGGGTGCAGAAACCAGCAACTACAGTCATCAACATGGAAAAGTTTAACCAAACAGCTATATCACATTCAGGAGCAGAGAGAGGAAAACTACTGTCAGCAAATAAAGATAAATAGAATTAAGGAACTGCTGAAACAAGTGAAAGGAAATCAATTATTTTTCCCAACAAAATAAAAAAGGACTGGCCCGTTCCCTGTGCATAAACCCTGGTTTATAGTCTTGCTGACTGCTTTCAGTAGAGAAAAAAAATCTGCAATGACCTGAAATGGGACAAAGGAAGAAAAAGGGAAATTCGATGAGACTCCCTTGGGGCTGAACAAAAACATCCTGAGATATCACAGTAAAATAAAAAAGTTAAAAAAAGAAAAAAATTAAAACCCCCTAAACAATAAAGATCAATATTTTGTCCTGTCAATGCACCATTCATTTTTAAAATCCCTGTAGAGTGACATTTCAAAAACTTAACTATTGCTTAGAACTCTATTTTACTTCACAAGGCTCAACAGCAGTAATTCAGTCAGCACAGTTCCTGTCTCATTAACACTCCTCAGTATGGCACGCTCTCCATGGCACACAATAAAAGAGAAACTGTGCCACCTCTTAGTGCCTTAATTACCACTGCAGCCACATCTAACCCCGACAGCAGACCTCATTCAGTAACCCTACATTGAATTAGGTCACAAACTGGACTCCAGAACAGTGACCAATACAATTTGTGATAGCCAAATATGATCACAAGTTTCCAAAGACGTTAAATGTAATCGCTGGTTTTGAGTCTAATCTGCTTAAAATAAATGCTGGAGAACTGCCAAAGGCTGTTTAAAAGGAAAAAAGAAAAAAAATCAACACAAAACCAACAACAACAACAAAAAACCAACCAAGCACAACTTATTTCATTTTTACCTTACCCCACAGCTGCCAAGTAAATTTAATAAGTCTTTGTTTTATGAAGAATCCTAAAAACAGTCCAAAAGCAATTTTATATAGCCAAAAGGTACTAAATAAATATACCTTCACTGTAACAGACAACTACTCTTTTTTGTCCCATAAAAGTGGCTCCAATTCTGCATTTCTTTTTGTGTGTGTATGTTAACACACAACGTCCTCAGATTGGAAGGGCTCTGACAAAATTACCAAGTCTTGCTTAATACCCAAAATATTTTTGAGTTGCCCCCCTTTCATACATATCTGCTCAATGGCTTCCAGCTTACGCACAAAGCTGTCCTCTCTTCTGATCCAAAAATTCACTTTTCTCCATTTCTTCAGGTCTATTTCTGCAAACGTCTGATTTCCTCCAGGCCATACTCCTAACCACCACTCTCGCTTCCTTCCCTACAAAAGCAATGCCTGGTTTGCCAACCTACAGACCCAGTTCACTCAGAACATCTCATTTCTTTACTGTTATGTGTTGCTGTGGGCATTCCTGGCAGGAAAGAACTGACCAATTTGACATCTTTTTCTATAAATGTTTTTGCCCTTCAGCTCTGACATCTTCCTAGTTAAAATACTTCAGTTCTCTGCCCTAGCAGAATGCTATGCTTGTAATCCTAGGCTTCATCATGCTATTTTTTGCCTTTATTGTTTTGAAACCTTTTCTCTTTCTTTTGTAACCTTTTCTCTTTCTTTTTCTTTGCGTCTAATGACGTCTTCACAGAATATATGCAAAAGATAAGCCGATTTTCCTTATTTCATAGCTATTTTCCACTTCTTTGCTATGAACAATACATAAGTTTTTCCATCACTCTTCATACTTTATCCACCATTTGCTCTGCTAACTCCTCCTCCTTAATCTCACTGTCATCCCTATACCATTTTCCCCAATGTCACATCTGTCTTCTAATACACGCAGCTCTTGGAGTTTAACACAATTCCTAGCAAAAAGCTTAGTGACAGTCAACATTCCAGACTCCTGTTTCACCCTCAGAACTGGCTTAAAAGCAGTGATCATGGACTGTTCAGTATCTTTCCCTGCGTAGGCCCTGTTTTCTCCCAATTCTCTCTCTAGCTCTCTAATTCTATTCAATAAATTGTTCACAGGAGCCTCACAGTTCAACCTTTGGATCTCCTCCTTCTACATCTTGTCTTTGAACAGTTACCTCTGCACCTGGGGGGGGAGGTGACCATACCTGCTCCAGTGAGTCACAGATAAACTATCCTGCTCCAGAGTCTTTCAACCAAGAAGACAGAAAATTTTTCCTCACCAAGACTCAAATTACAAAATCTAACCATTATTACCAACCAAAACCTCTTCCTAAACCAAGTCACATTAAAGTTTAATGCAATATCCAGTACATGCTGTTTCTTATCCACTAATCTAAAAATTTGTCCCTGGACTTCCATTTTGCATAATTTCTCCTCCTGATAGATATATGCCATCTCTGAATTTAGTCATTAAAAACTCCAGCAATAATAACTTTGCTTGCTTTTTGCTTAGGCGATTTTACTCTATTCTTTGCATTCACTACCTACTTTTCCTTTCTTGGCCACATCCAGTTCTATGTCAACACACACTTTGGAGAAATGAGTACTGTCTGCAGAAGTTTGAGACATTTCTGGAAGAGTATAAAACGTGGAAATAAACCAAAGCTATCTGAGGCAACATCAGCGAGTTTATTAATTTCAGAATGTGCACATGTAATTCTGATTAATGTTAACAGGAATTTAACACTCATAAGACCCCACAGTCTGTTCAGCTGTCATATGCTGTGGGAGAAGTCTCCTCCTCACAGAATTTAATTGAGGAAGGCCTTATGCTATCCAAAGGTATGTCCCAGACTTCCTTCAGAGTACTTGGAGAACTCTGAATTACCAGTCTTTTCCACTGTGCTACAAATTATTGCCCTTCTTTAGTATTTCTAATAAAAAAAAGTCATTGAAAGCAATAATGCAAGCAATGAAAAGGTCAAGTTTAGCAGTATCTGGAGCTACACACATTGTACCCTTTAAAAATTTAATGCATAGTCAAAAACAAAATAAAAGAATGCCTTGGAGTTCCTTCTCTAAAAATTAAGACCAGGTGCTATGACAGCATCACCCTCATGTTAAACTAAACTACAGCCATGGTGTAGTTATTCAACAGTTTAAATGCGAGTTTATTTTATTTATTAGTAAATACAGATAATAAAAATAGTAAGATGACTTATACAGACAACTGTACTTCCTACTTGCATGCAAATAAAATTATTCTAATAATATCCGATTATCTCTAGTAGTTATAAAGCACCTCTCACTTACGTCTTAAGTTCAGACAGCAATTAAGTCTTCTTCAGTGTGCAACTTAGCCAGCCGTAATTAAAGTCAATGGGAGCTTTTCCACATACTTAATGGCTGTTGGTCGAGGCCCAGAAGTAATTGTGTAAAGAGCATAGTATGTCACTTAACGATAAATTGACTCTGATTTTGAAAGAAATACTGGAAATGCATTGCAAGTTTCGCATTCCATAACCATCTGCTGAAGTCAGACGCCCAAATGACTACTCAAGCCTTTTGATAAATAGTGAAATGATGATGCACAAAGGACCTACTCCTGTTCTTGCTGAAAGTGATGCTGAAACTCTAAAAGAGCAAACCATAGAGCCTAATGTCTATCTACCAAACACTAAATTTAGCATACAGAGAGCAATAAGAGATATTGACTTTATCATATATTACTACACATTAAATGCACAATTTTTCTGCAATAGCAGATCTCAAAATTTCTGTAAAGATCCTGCCTACCACAACAGCCAATCACTCACATAAATAGTTTTTAGGATCCAACTTGCCTTAAAATGTGAGTTACAACTGCCCTCAGCTTTTTCTCTTACGCCAAATCCAATGAAGAGTCAGTATCTCACTTGAATACAGGTCAAACAAAAATGAAATGAAATAAAATAGGTTTAAAAACAAAATTTCAGTTTCAATTTTCTTAATGAAATACTATTACCAGAGAGGGTCTCTTAAAATAAAAATAATTCAGCTGCCAAAGTTTTCCTTTCATGAGCAGAATTGCTGGACCAGTGCTTTCCCAGAAGTGAAAGGCAGATAAGGGAGCATTTGTCCAGTATGGCCCTACCACTGGATGAAAGACACAATGTGCAAGAGACCACAGCCTGACAGGAACATTACCACACCCAGGGATTCACAATGGAAACACCAGCAGCAAACAGCTATTTCAGGAGATGAAATGGTGAAATATTGACACAGCCATACCCATGAGCTACTGCTAAAAGGCACAAGCCAAGAAAGCAGATAACTGGCAACCGACTGGCTGCCCAAGCAAGTTGTCAAAACTAATTGCACCAACTGCATTGCTGGATTGTAAACCACCAACATGGAGTCAGGTGAAATGCTTTTGTCGAAAGATTGCCTGTGAATTTTAAGTCTATCTGAACACTTGTCAATCAATTAAGACATTAATATTCTGCTTGCTCTTGATGAAAGACTGAGAAGACAAGGATGTTACTCTCTAACTTCTGAGGAATCCTTAAAATCTATAAAAAGAAAGATACATTCACATGAACATTTCCCATATAAACCTGATCACTTCCATGTATTCTCAACAGTGCCTAATTTTCCATCTTTGCCCGTGTGATGATCTGTTTCAATCTCTCAGTCACATCTGGTTCACTGTAAGAGTTCCTGGCTGCTACCGATATGTTTCTCAACTGCTTGATAACTAAGGCCAGAGAACATTAAATAGTTTATACAGTCATTCCACTTAGATCTTCCTAGATTTTAGGACTTGCACATTCTCATTACTTCTTTTTTATTTGAGAGAGACCACCACTACTCATCTTACAAGAGTTTAAAGTCAGGAAGACCACTAGCTATTTAAACCTGACCTTCATTTAATCCAATTATAAGTCTAATAATCAAAATAGCTGCTTTCCGATTAAGCCAGATCTTAATTATGAGTAACACAATGCTGTGATCTACAAGGTCATGAAAAAGCAAATCTTAGGTAATATACAAAGCCTAGTATTTTCTTTTTAATTATAACATCCTTTCTATATTTCCAATTACAAGTTTGGGGAAAGGGTCATCCCTAAGAATTAGAAGTATTGACAGCAGCCAACTCACTTTAAAGTTCGGGAACTTTCACAAGCATTGCTTCCAAATCAGCATCATCACAAGCTACAAAGTTCACTGCATCTGTCAGTATCTTGTTTCAGTAGTCAATCAGATCCACTACTTCAGCAAACACACACAAAGAGTCCTCTTTCAGATGTGAACTTTTACACTGAACTGAGGTACCCTTTCTGTATATTGTTTTCCTGCCTACAAATGTAGACATCTTAATCTAGTTATCGCCTAATAAACTGATGATAAAATGTGATGGCTTCGTTCATCAAATCTCTCACTGCAGGTATTTTCTCCACTCCTCAAATAAGTCTATGGGTCTCTGATACTCCATTTAACATTTTACAACTTTCATTTTTGGAAAGCAAAAAATGGTTATACATTCAATACCTGCTTGCTGCTCTGTGGTACAGAGCCCTCATTAAGAATAACCTCAACCGATGACAGCTGAGAGGGATGGTTTGTAGAGGTTTTTTTTCTTGGGGGTGGGAGGATGGAGACGCGTTTTGGTTTTGTCTTAACAAAACAACAAACAAACAAAAGAATCCAGTAGCTATTCCATACTCAACCCATAAAATGTAGTCATCCAGCCAAGCACTGTAAAGGCACACTTGAGGGAACGGTTTAACTTTGCACTTGGAGACAAGAATTTAAAATGTGATTTCTCACAGAAAAAAAAAAGAAAAATGTACAAAGTTGTGCCAAATGTGAGACTTTGTTGAGACGACTGGGGAAGTTCACTGCTCTCTGACAATGGCCCTGAAACTGAAGGAGGTTTGGTCACAAGTCTGTGGGGAGAAGAACCTCCTGGCTGGCCACAAGAACCCCTGCATGCTCAGTCAGACAGAGGTGCCCACTGGTTCTCAGGGGTCTAGTGAGTCTTACATTTCCATGTTACAAACAAATAATTAAGAATAGTTAACATCTCTCTAAAGGTTATCCTGGACACTGTCCAAATGTCTGTGCCCTAGGGCAGACCACAAATGTTTGTAGCTTGCAGCAACTTAACTGGCTATTAATTCAGTTAAAAATAGCACTTGAACCAGAGTTCTACTAAGGGTAAACATCATGTGTCTGCTACTGAATCTCTACACATCCTCAGCCCCTCTGCAGCTAGGTCACAAGGCTCATGCATAGCTCCCCCTTCCTCCTAAGCAGTACTTGTTTACCATACCATATAAAATAATTTAGCAACACTTTTCAAAGGTACAGCAGAAGACAGTGTGAGACGTATGCCATCTCTCTCTAACCTAAGCACACCCAGAGTATTGTCCCAGTCACCTCCCCATACAGACCTTGCACTCGATCTATGGAAGACTGTAAAATATATCAGCACTCGAAGGATACATACACCGGAACCCTGGACACATGCTGGTCTCTTACTGTAGCACTCAAGTCCTAGGACTGTTTCCAAATCTAGTTCATGCCACTTGCTAAAAAGGGCACATACTACGCGCAAAGATTGAAAGGCACCACATAAAATAATGCGACATTATGCAGACAGCTTGAAAAAACAAATTATCAACTTTGTCTGTTGGTTCTGAATGAATGTGATTCATGTGACATTTTGGACAAGATTGTAGGGGTAGCTTGAGTTTAATGACTAATTAGCAAACTTCTGCAGGAATAACATGGCAATGTATTAGTCAAAGTGTCACATCATAGGAAAGCTGGGTTTCTCCTGACACTCCCTTGCTCTCACTGTCTCTTTCTGGGCTGGCAGAGCAGGGAGGTTGCTTATGCTACAAAACCTCATTATGGTTAGAAATAACAATCAAAATAATAATAAATATTTACAGCACAAAACATAAAACATGGAAGGCAGAGACTGTGGAATAATCAATACTCTTGGACTCAGAAGTCATTTCAGCTCCATCTTCATAACTGGTTCTCCCAGTAGCATAAACCTAAACTGGTCAATGTGCTTCCTTTCTCCAAGTGACCCTTCAGACAGGCTTTCTCTCAGTTTAATGGGTCAGCTTCAGAATGAGGACAACAGAGTTACCACTGTTTCATCTGAAACTTCTCTTTTGCTCTAAAAGCAGCAAGTGAGCAAATTATATTAACTGCTTTGGCAGCCATACAATAAGAACACCCACATCCTGCATACACATAATATTCTCTTTACAGTTTAAACTGGAGTCAGGCCACTTTATTTCTTACACAAAAGTTGTTTTCTATATGTGGCTATGTCCCTGAATATTTATATTACGTTTACTGGAAGCAAGCAATAAAACTGGCCTTTGCAAACATCTTTCATCGGTTCTGAGTATTTCATCAGTTAGTATACCTGTTTGATCAGAGAAGAAATTAGCACTTTTGCCATTACCTATTCGATGTTTTCCCAGGACAGATTACTTAAGGACTAGCAATACAGGTACTTGGACAATCAGCAATTCCTCCCATTTTTGGATCATTACACTAGCTGGATGGCTCAGACGGTGCAATAGTGAATTGCAGTGATTTTTGTTTATTTTTTTAAATATCCCAGAAATGATACATCCCCACTGCCAAGTACCTGAATACCATTATTTTGGGAAAATTGGTGACAGGATAACACCATCAGGCCCCTCTCCCCCCAGTAAATAATTCACACACACACCTCCCAACTACCTGGAAAGCACCCTCTGTAGTTCAAATGGCTAGCATGTGCTTTGTTAGGTGTGATGTTTATCATTTATTTAGTACACATTACTACACCCTGGGGAAAAGTTTAAAAGGAATATCAACAGGCAAAGGTTCATACTCAGAGTCACCCACCTAAGCTTGTTCTCCCTGAGGCAAAAGCCTATATGAATTCATTCAGGGCCATCCTATTATATATGCAGGGAAGTGCCTATCGAATGCGGAATAAAAAGGAGTTCTCCCTACACAAGGTCTGAAGGATCATGTCTAATAACTAGAGGTTTAATTTCAAGATTTCAAAAATTCTCATTTAAAAGTACCTGAAGCAAAGTCTAAACGGGAATGATAAGAGAAGTAATTGGTGTATAAATTTCAATACCATGTCCTATTTCTGACAGGAAGCACAATACATTTTGTATTAAAGATTAGGACAACAAGTGGAAGCCACCCCAGTAAAAAAGCAATACAATAGCAGCTAGCACAGATAGCGTTAGCTTTAACACTGACTTTCCTGATTGCCTTCAGTCACTTTCACAGCAAGTCTTTTTGATGTGTTCTCTTATTTCCTTGACATTAAAAGGAGGCTTTAAAGGAAGAGGTTGAGAAGTTATTAGTTTAAGAGGGTAAAATGACCATCCTCTTTCAATTTCTGGTTTTTGTTGCCTCCCTTCATTTTACAGGTTTCAATGTAGAATTCTTCCTACAGCTCTTGCAAAAGTGTATCTCCTATCATTACCGCCTTATCTTCCCTAACTCCATTGTACAATTCTTTTCCTTACATCTCATTTGCTCCCCTATACCTCATTTCTTCCCTTAAAATAATTCTTCTTGTTCTCTGTTTTCTTTCCCCCTATTTCCCCATCATATCAAAATTATTCACGTCTACCAACTATTCAGGCAAATTCTTCTATCAGATATTTCAGTACTTCTCTGGCCAGGGAGCTCAAGGGAAGAATTCCCATTCATTTGTAAAGTTGCTGTGACTTAACAATAAGGAAAAGCTGTACTAGACTTTTCCTCCTACATTACACTGAGAGAGAATAGCAACACAGCCCTTATGCTTTACCATTTAGGACCTTGGTTCAGTTAAAGCAGGTCAGAAACAGACAACAAAGGATTAAGGAACTAGTTATAGGTCTCTTTATCTACCCCTACTCTTTCATTGCCTTAGCCGTTCATCAGACCTTTTGTTTTTAAGCAAGATCCATTCTTTCTGGTCTACTACCTAATGACAGAACTCTAAAAAGGCTTTTCAGAAAAGTGACAAATCAACATATCACAGCAGCACCTCTCAATTATATATTAATGCATTTGAGTGACTCCTCCAACATCACACTGGCATATTTAAAAACATGCAAGAGTAGTTTGATCAACAGTAGAACAAAAGCTTTAATGCTTGAGTACCTTTATTTCTTTTCCCACTGCACATCAGAAATCAAGATGGTATGGGTTTCTTCTTCTTTAATTATTTACTCCAATTTACAGGTTTTCAGTATGATGCACCCGAACCGTGATAGGTAAGGGGAGTTCTGTAAGCAAAACACCACAGAATACATGCCTTTTTTATGATCTAAAATTACACTATTCCTAATCTGCATGACATTTTATAAGCAACCATATATGTACTGTGATATTCTAAATACAGCACTTCTTCCCTTTCTATAATAAAGAGTTGCATATTTTCATTACAGTTACCTGGAATGAGAATGGAAATGTGTAGGGAATTAATGGGTTTATTCAGTCACAGTCAAAAGTTCGGACATTTTCAAAGGCTTGTTCTGCTTGTGCAGCCATGCTATTAAATTATCTTTCATTATTAGTATAGCTGCTATTAGTAGCTCTGCTTAGCAAAACACTTCTTTTAATTTGCACCTAATGTGAAAAATTGACTAATGTTTAGACAATATAAACCAGTTCATTTTGCCCCTTGAATGTAACGATTTCCTTCCATAATAGACCAAAGATCACACATGTGACGACTGACAGTAGGAGCATGAGGACAACTGATAGGAGAGAGGCATAAGATTAAGCTACCTCTTGATTAAAAAATATAACACATATACATATATATAAAATTATATAGAATTATTAGAATTTCCATTCTAATAATTAAAGAATCTGTATTTTACACTGTGCAGGTGTATTTTAACTTAAATTTTCAATAAACAACAATGTAAGTTACACAATTCCACCAGTCTAGAATCAATAAAATGCACTAATGGGGCCAAAGGCAAATGAAAAAAAAGGAAAAGCTTCTCTAGAAAACAGAGGAAAGAAAAGTATCAGAGAACTCTATCAATTGTTGTAACACTAAGACTGGATCACCATCAGCTCCAAATTCAGTACTGCTTTTTGGGTATAGGCTTTTTTCCCTGGAACCATTTTTCTCCCTTTCCAGCACCCCAGAGATTCAGTGTGAAAAATGACCCAACTGAAGTAAATTTTGCCACTCTCCTTACAGGTAAGATCTCAACTCTGATTTTTATCATCTATGCTATCCTATCCTATAGAATGGAATTTATTTAGCAAATACAATCAAAGTGATTCATGGCATGTGAACTATTTTTTCAATGAAGATCTAAAGTTTCCTGAAGTTCACATTTGCTGAACTGGTCTTTAGAATAGGACACATTTGGTCATAGATTTCTGACAGTATCTGGATGTTTCCGAGTTACTGTGAGAAAAAGGAGGAGACACAAATATTGAGACTTGCCAGTGCCTCTCTCCTTCCTTAAGTGGACGGTAAATTCCTTAAAATGGCAGCATTATGCTCCTGCATGCAAACTTGTTTCCTTCCCTCCTCCCCCACCACGGGTTTTCTGTGGTTTTATAGGGTTGTCTAAGATACAGGCAATCTTTTCTGAGACAAAGAGATGATTTCTCATAGTCACAGAGAGATATAATTAGGTTTACCAGGGATAGATTCTGCTATCTTATTCCACATACACCAGAAGTCAGTAAGTAGATGAGACCTCAAAATGATTTATCACCTGAAAGAAAGCTGATGGTTGAGCATTGCTGTACGTGATGTTGAAGAGAGAGAAGCAATGTGGACATGAAGTTCTTCCAGTATGAGCAGTTTTTCACTTGTCAAAAATCAATTTTATGTGCCACCCTGGTTTCTGCTCATCTGGCTTTGTTATCTCCTTTTAAAGGTAATACCAAGCCTCAGAACTACAGATCACAATAGACCTGTCAGTGGGACTGTATCTGTTTACGCAAATAATGACTTTGATCTGCTGTCTTCAGGTATTACTTAAGTGCTTACTGTCTAATTTCCTCCCAAAGGAGGACAAGAAGCACATAGTAATCTAGATGCTATGCAGTGCCTTGCACAGATCACCACTGACCTCATAACACACCTGTAACCTCTTTATATTCAGCTCCCTTCCTCTATAAATGTGCTTCCTTACTAGCTTGTACTGAATGCAATCTCTATGCAGAGGAGTTACAACTGTGTTACACAGCACACTTGCTTTCAGCAAATGTTGAAAGACACCTATTGATTGCATGCAAAGTGTATGACTGCAATTTCCATACTTTAGTCTAGGATCCAAATTCTTTTTATTAGTTTTTTAGCAGATCAATCAGAAGTAGTATGCAAGTCTGATTGAAAAAATATTCAACACCTGCAAATCAAAAAATTATTACATTTCTAAGTGGTCCATGGCATTGCCTGCTGATTGTTGAATTTTCACCCTCAGTTACTAGAGCATGTGTGCTACATAGACCCAGTGCACAACAGAAGCCATTTCTGCAGTGAGTCAAGTAGTCATGAGAGAGGTCAGTTTGGTGTACTAAGTTAGAAGAACAGAATATTTATTCCCCTACTCCAAACATAGCTCCTTTTTCCCCTTAAGATCCATTCTTGCCATATGGAAGAGTATTATTTTGTGCTTTAAATAAGGCCTTCACCCTTTTCTCCATGAGACTGCTTTATGTATACATGCAAAACAAAACACAGTTCAGACAGACTTAAAATATGGAAGATTCATAGTCAAAGGCTAAAATCACTTCTGCACGTCTCCTACTTCAATAAGTATTGCAATGACAGGCTCAGAAAGCCTTTAGCATATTATTCACAATTATTATTCAGATTTTTCCTGTTCTATGCACATTTACACAAATAATATAAAGAAACTGCTGAATAACAGTACATCTGCCAAAATATAAAGATCCAACAGTTAGTAATTTTACATTTACAGCAGGAATAATGTATAGTACCTTGCATCTTAAAATCAATTTTAGAATGGGCAGCATCATGCCGTAAGAAGGATTTCTCACAAATTCTCATGTCTCTTGGGAAGCATGCGGTGTTATTCATTGTGCAGTTAAACAACAGCAGAACACTACAGGATGGATTGTGTAGGATGCTTTTACCAATGTATTTGCAAAAATGCTCAGGAAATTCTTTTCCTCTTACAGTTTCTCTTTTTTAAATGCTTCAAAACCTCTCCCCACTCAAGCACTTAATAATATACAAGTTCCTCATAAATTCCTTCAGCATCTGTAGTATCATCAGGTGTGGGGTAAATGAATTAGAGCTTGCTGAAGAAAAGCAAGTAGCTAGCACTGCAAGCTATGGCTAATTACATTCAATAAGTTTCAGCCCTTTATGTTTTTTCTTCCTGAAATAAATGTCTGAGATGGAACAATTTTCACAGCGCTCAACCACTTTAAAGGATTCATTTGACATGCGTCAGTATATACGTTACAGTGGCCTTTTTGTAATTATTTGGAATGCACTTTGCACACAACAGCTACAAAAAAGCATTTCTGGTTTACTGAAATATGGGTCTTAAGGTTTCTATAAAGCTGATTTGCTGCTTACCCTCTCAAAGAGTGCCTGCAGCCACAGATTTGGATGGCTTTAATCAGGTCTCAGGTAGAGTCTGTAGTAAAATTCTGCCACTTACCTGGTTTCTGTCATCCTGAAAGTCTAACTATTTTAAGTTTTACAAGCATTAATTCTGCTACACAGGCAGCTCAGAAAGGATCTGAAAGGTCTTAAACTACACCAAAGGACATTTTTGTTCTTGAAAGAATGAAGGAAAACCAAAACAAAATTAAAAAAATATCCCAACCCACCAGTGACTGGAGTCAGGGGGCAAAAGCACACAGACATGAATGATCGCCAGCTAACGATCTAACTGGTTTCCTGGTTTACTGTCCAGACTTTCAGGAAATGTGCTACTAGGTCTTTCCCTTCCACCCAGTGTGGTTATCAAGGCAAAAAAAGAGGCAGAGTGACATAATGAACTGCCTCTATAGAAGACATGGTAAGTTGCAATGCAAACCAGTACAGCAAATTAATAAGCTCAAACACAAGGCAGGGCACTCCAGAAGGAACAATACAGACTTTTCTTTGGGTACAGCTGGACAATACAAGCAAGCTCTAACAAGTAGCTGTTATCAGTAAGGTTATTCAGCCCTCCCCTGGCATGACCTCTGCAGTTAATTCAGTTCAGGGATATGAACAAAGGAAAAAACCCTCTTTTTTTCTTTCCATGTGCCAGTTTTCCATAAAGTCCATAAAGCAGAGAAGACAGATTAAGAGAATTCCTTGTGACAGCTCCTAGGCAGTACACCAGTTTACCTGCTGTAGTGCACTGGACAGACTTGTCAGTGACACCACCACGGTCTAAGAGTCTGGAATCAAGAATTAGTTCCCTCCTTCTGCACTGGAGTTAAGTGCTTTTGGGTCCTCACTCAAGTCAGAAGAAAGAGGGAGCAAGGAAGATCTAAAAGGCAACATAGCTTGCTACATCTATGTTTTAAACACATTTTTAAAGGAGGTTCTGCGCCATATACTAGAACAATCTCCTGCATAATCTTGCTTTGCTTCAATCTGAACTGCAAACATGCAGGGAAAAAGTATTAGTACATAGAGAAACAGAATAAACATTGAAAATACAATAATGCAATTACAAGAGTCAACACTAGAAAACATTCAGGAGGTCCAGGGATGGGCAATGAAAATGATTAGAGGCATGGAAGAAGGCTTCAGAAACTAGGAATATTTCATTTCTGTAAGAGACAAACACGCAAGATTTGACAAAATAAAGCTATGCAGAAGAATAAATTGTAGACAGAAGCCAAGTCAGACGTCTCTCACAGGGCAAAGAAGAGATACCACAAAACTGGAAAGCAAAAATGCAAAACTGAGTAAAGACAGTGTTTTTACACAGTGCATGACTACCTTGAGGAGGTTGCTACAGGAAAAACTTACAGCCAGGAGCTTAGTTGGACAGAGAGGATTGCATATAAGTCCTTACACTTCAGTCAATTGTTTACTGACAGGGGTAAGGAATGCATTTTGTCCCATTTTAATTATTTTTGATTAGCCATCTATTAGAAAATATTGCAATTTTTTAGACATTTGTTTGTTATTAGAAAATCTGTCTTGCATTCTTCACACTAAGCAGAGTCACAGTACTGCAGGTTATTTTGCTTTTGGTGTTTTCAAATCACGTTTATGAAATGCTGGAGCACTGGAGTACAAAAGTAGGATGAGAAATAACTGAATTCATAGGATCACACATAGCTTGTAACAGACATTTTCAAGCCAGCTCTACAAGGGGCCCCCTTCCCCAGCCTCTTTTGCCTACCTCAAAACACGATTACTCAATCCTAAGAAAAAAAATGATTTTTTTAGCAGTAAAAGCCACAATGTCAGAAACAACACTACATGGAATAAACCAAAGGCTTTGCCTGTATTTTATGTTCACATGCAAATAACCAATTGAAAGAAATATTCCGAAAAGCTCTAGGAAACAGACCATACCCCACAATAAAGATGACAAGATTAAGATCCCAGTGGTCCTAACAGAAAAGGCCCTTCCCAAGTCCGTATCTTGCAAGATATTACTCCATAAGAAAGTGAATGTGTAATAAGTGAATACATTATTGCCTCCTCCTTACTGTGAAATCACATAATACAGCATACCTTTTCCATGTCAATTTGCAGTCACTATTTCCAGGCTATGCAAGTACTCTATGTCATTGTTCTCCAGTTTATCTCTGTACAGAGACTTAGCAAAACATGGTGGGATGTGTATGGATTTTGTTTGGTTCCCCGCCCCCCCAAATAAAATCAAGATAAAAAAGCTAAACTAATTTTTGCACAGAAATCATCACAATTAATGCTTGCGATGGTTATACCCATCTGTCCACATTCCAGAGCAAGATAAGCTTTTACCCAGTAAAGATGAGAAACAACAAACCTGTGTAGATTTCCTTTATGACAGAGTATAATTATAAAATCGTTACAGTCAAAGGAAAGAAATAATTCACTAATATTTCTTTAGAGGTAACATCTTGTGTGCCCTAACAAAAAAAAAAAAAAAGCTTTCTTACTAAAATTTTAATAAGCCCCTGGGTTTTCTCTGAAACATTTAAGAATAGCTGGTAAGAAAACAATGGAGAAAGAACAGATGTTAAAACCTATGAATGTATACACTTGCGTGTTTTAAAATAAAAGCATCTTGTACTAACTGTGATTGCAATATTACAGGAAGAAAGAAACAAGGATTCTGCTCCTACTTTTGTTTGCTCCTCCTGTGCTCTGTGATAATGTTCTGTTTAACTAGATGTTCCGTACTGGAAAGCATGAAGCATTATTAAAAAGAAAAAAAAAAAAAGAAGTCATTCATGCAATTTGTTTTTCATCTTTCTTAGAAAAAAACCTGCCTTGCACGGCAGTATGGTTCTCACCACTCCAGCTGCTGTTCCAGGCACAAATTATTTCTGGCTTTACTTAGAATAAATTATGGATAGCATGTATAAGAAAAGTTACTTGGACTACTGACTGCAATTGCGTATATACTTTCAGTTTTGCTGGTTTTGGTAGCTATGACCATGTCACGTGCTAGACTTGATGTGAATGAAGCCAACATCTTCAGAACACAGGACGTAAATACCATTTTCCTTACTAGCTACCATTAAGGTTAAATTTCTGTTAAAATCCCCTCTAAATTGAGGAGCAGCTCCTTGGGGTTTTTATTTATTTATTTCATAACAGTAATGAGATGCCCGGGGTAATGAATTCATGAAAGATTACTGTACCACTCAAGTAGTTAAAGCAACACACCCTTCAGCTCATTCCAAACAATACCACTGACATCAGGAGTATATTTCAAAAGGATTAATGCCTGTTGTGCCTTATTGTTTAACTGTACATTGACTACAGAGAACATAAATACATAATATAATACTGGAGTGCTCAGAATTTCGTTTTGATCATAGAGCTCAATGAGTAACTACCACTTCCAGAACACTGCTATTTAGAATTTATTGAGTTTAGTTCAGTATTCACAGTACCTGACTACCATGACTCAAAATAAAAGACGCTAACTGCACATCCACAGCATAGTCTTTGAGGTGCAGATAGGTTCCTTATTTCTAGTCTGCTGCAAAAGAGAATTTGAACCTCAGTTCTCCCAATCCCTGAATTTTTGTCTGTGATAAAAGCAGAAGGATCACAGGAACACACAGGTACCAGTCTGGATGTGCAAAGGCACTCTAAAACCAAAGCAAAACCGCTGCTAGTGGTACAGCTTCACTGCCACATGTACCCCTGATCAAAGGCTCTGCCCAATTACAGTGCTGCACTGAAGAAACTACAGTCTGATCTCCACAATGGCACCTATTAGATGGAAACAGTCATTTTATAACCAAAGTACTGAAAATCTCCCTGAATCTAGTGATGTCAAATTGACACAAGTTATCTTACAACCAGAAAGTTCAGTAGCTCAATATATACCAAGTTTAATATGAATTATTATCTAGAGCTTTGTAAGTGATCATTTAAAAAACAAAGCCCCCACCTCACTTGTTGTACAATTGCAATTTGCATAGAGGTTTTACTACAAGGAATTTTTAAAGCTATTTAAACTGATACAAAAGCAAATGCAGCTTAAATCTCATTTTTATTACTTCCACTATAAAATTACCCCAGGTAATTTCTTAAACACATACAAATATACTATAAAATTGATTAAGTCATCTTTATCCAATTTATTTCATTTTACAACAGAGGGTTAAGGAGAAATGTAGATACCTAAACATAGACATTAGTGCTATTTTAGATGCCTAAGGGCATCCCACCATGGCTTTCAACTGCTGCTAAAGAAGGCATTAAGTCATCTGTCACACCTGCTAGCCCTGACAGATGTCTCAGGTACCCAGAGCATCTAAAATGGCATTAGATGTCTAGGCTTCTGAATCTTTTCCTTGGAGCCTAGAGAAAGTGCAAATGAGAAGGAGAACTGGTGTCCTGGAGTCTGTCATTTATCTCAAACACAAGCACTACAGAAGCAGCAGAAGTGTGAAATCTTTACATTGTCTCACTAATGTGTGTTTCCACTCCATTCCCATCAGATCAATCTGTGGCAAAATATACAGGATGCTGTGCATTATTATAAACAAAACCTATTGCAATGAGGAAAGCTGGTACAGATTTTTTATGAGGGTAAATAGCATCTCACTTCCAAAAATATCAAATTGGATTTACATAAGACAGAAGGATGAAATGCCCTCCTTCAACCACAATTCAAGTGGAATCAGTCTCTTGTTCATTCTGCTTGCAATTTATTTGTGGCACACAATGGAGAAAAAATAAAGATTTTTTTTTTCTCCTGCATTTCTTAAATATTGGTGCTCTCTGCAGTATAACACCACACTGACACTTCTATCTGGACAATCCATAAAGAAGAATCAAAACCAAGGTCATGGCAAAAACTCTGCAAGTGCACTGTCCTAAACGTACTTTCATCTCAGCCAGATGAAATCAATCAATTAGCTCATGATATTGTAGTAAATAATCTTGTTGCCATACACAAAGGCATATGAAGGGGCTTTTTATAACATACTATTTATTCTTTCTGGGTTCCTACTTTGAAACTTACTTTGTGGGGAGTTTAATATTCAGACTTGAATAGTCTTTCAGGTGTCCTAAACAAAACCACATAATGTGGAAACAAACTGGAAATAAATTAGGAAGCTTTTCTCTGAACATATGGGGTAAAAAAGGAATTTTTAGGCATACGCAGGAAAGACCACCTTCATTAGAGACTGTGCAACAGCCTTTTAGGCTGCCTTCTCCCTCCAATTCCTTCCCCTGTTCTCTGCCCCACAGCACTGATCTGGTCAATTGTAGCAATTACTACTACAGCACCTCATTGCACTTAGTTTTTGATCTGTATGTCAAGGGATTTCCATGCCATTTTCTAAGCTAGGCTTAAAACATTATTAAAAATACAGAACCACAAAAAGGCTTTTGAAAGTCTCCAGTTAACCATAGCTTCTATGGCTTTATTTCAAAGTCTTAAAACTGTGCCTCTTTCACATGCTTACTTCCGTAGCCATAAATTACTGTATTTTGCCATGGGTGTTCTTAGTAGCTACGATATCTTTTGACAAAATTAAAGCTATCATGGTTTTATACCAGTCATAGAAAACAGCTAAAGGAATTCTGCAGAAAGGAAAAAAATGTTTTTAAATGACAACAGAAATGATTGCTTACCTCAAACACTGTCTTGGCCACATGAATTTTCTTCAAGACAGTACAATAAATTGTACTCCAAATGGTTTATGTACAATTGACTTTAAGCTACAAAGTTTGGCAAGCAGTTAATTAAGCTCTGCAATGAAACACTTAAAAGAATTAATTCAGTCCCTGAATCCCAACAAGTAAGTGTACAGCTCCATGTTCCTTTTTTGGTTTTGCAGTTATTTCCAGGTATAAAAATATTTGGTATAGTATCGATATCACTTTAAGAACTTGGCATATACATTTACTACTACAAATAGGCAATAATTTATTTCAAAAAAATAAACTAATTTACGTTTAACAACTAGAGTAAAACAGAAGGTGTCTGTTATGGAAGGGCAAATCCCAAGTTACTGGGAAATGTCAAGTGGTTAAAGCTATTTTGGACCCAACCCTCAGTCTTAACTACAAAGATGCAGTTAAGCCAACCCAAGGGAGAATACGAAAAAGCCACCAAGAACCACCAGCTCAGCTCTACTTCCACCGCCACTTTCCATGCCATGAAAGGAAGTGATCCGAGTCTCTATTTGCAAAGGTACTATGTTTCAAAAGCAGGAAGAGAAAAAAACGATGTGTATGGAAAAGAGGAAAAAAACAAAAAAGAGTTTGTTTTTATATTAATCAAACTTGGATGACTGCAAGGGCATCAGCTAGCTAGGATCATCACCACCCTTTGCAAGGCAGATAAGAAAAACAGAAGTTCTTCATGTCCGTGTCATGTCATGAAACCAGTAGGCTAAAAGAATACCCAGAAAAACAAACCAAACCTGGTCACTTAGAACATAAGACTTCAAAATGCCTCTAAGCAATTTCCCTTAATTATTGTCTACATAATCACATGCTCTGCTGTTGAAGATGGAGGGAAAACACACTTTTCCCTTTAGACCACCTGCTGGAACTTAACTAAGCTGATTATTGTTATTGTGTATATATTGCAGAGGAACTAAGATGAAAGATGCATATAATCCTTTAAGGCTGATAATCTGTCTAATAGTCATTTCATGGCTTATTTGAAACAAGCTGATGTTAGCACAACAAATAAAACCTCTTGCGTTCTGCATAAAGAGCAACAACAGAGATAGAATAAGCCTTCAAGCTTATTTAGGATTTTCCTTTTCTTCTTTGGACCTGTTCCCTCGCCATGACTCTGTGTCCAAGATGCACATACTCTGACACACTGGCTCTTTTCTTTTTATGTAAGTTGCTTATGAACCACAAAAAATACCCAATGACTAGAGAAAAACATGGAAGACCCTTAGTCTGAAGTTCAATAACACAGCTCTGAGCATGAACACACGCAACAGCTGATCAGGTTTTCAAGTGACGGTATTAGAAATACTTCATTTCTTTGTGGGAATGCCCAGTTAATGCAACCAGGGCCTGTGATCAAGATGGGCCAATGACTTTCTTCTGCTTATATTAGCCATATACAAGTCCCTCATCTAGACTGACAAACTCAGAAATATGAGATATAAAATAAAGCTGTGGCTCCTTTTATTACAAGTAGAATATTTCTACTACCTCCCCCACAGAGTTTCAGAAATGTTCAGCAAAATGACTTTGCCGTATCCATTTCTACTTTCCATAAACCTTTAACCAAGACAATTACAGTCAGGAATAGAAACAAGCTCAAATTTTCTAAACTAAAAACTGAGAGATTTCTGTTGGGGTGGTTTTTTGGTTTGCTTTTGTTTGTTTGGTGGGTTTGTGGGTGTTTGGTTTTTGCTGGGGTTTTTGTTTGTTTTGTTTTTGAAAGAATCAACACTGAATTTGCCACTGAAAAGCAATTCAGACTTTCAGCCTACCAGGCCTGCTGCAATCATGACATTGTTTAAGTTCACAGTTTTCCAGGTGACAGATATCCCTGTTTAAACTACCTCTGCTTTCCAACAGCACCTGAACAACACAGGAATGTTTGATCAGCCTGGGGCAGACCCCATAGCCCACGGGACAGAGCATGAGAAATCAAAGTGTTCTTTAAAGGACAAGTAATCGAGCAGCAATTCCCAGAACATTTGAAGCTTCCAAAATGGCAAAATGGGTAGCGATACTGACTTGAGAAAACTGCTAACATAAGCTGATCTCCATCCACTTAAGGCTCCTAAATCAAAATCACCACTTTAAATGTCAGAACAAAACTTGAAACCACCAAAGGAAGATTAAGAAGTAACAGAGAGACTGAACACCCAAGTGACATAATTTTGCAAGTTTTCCATACAGGTTTTCACTTCTTTTTTTTTGCATATCTTTCACCAGTGAAGGCTTAGGAGGTGCATTCACACTGTTCAGATCACACACACACACTAAGAGCACTACATGGCCACTTGAACAGCGACCTCACAGTGTACATATGAATGGAGGTTAGAGCTCTCCATAAAAGCGAAGGTATACCAGTTTGCTTTCATCATCCATGTTTCCCCTAGATCTATGAAAATGACCTCCAATACATGTAAATTAAACATCATCCCCATTCAACACTTACTGAGCTAGATATCAGTATTCATTTACATGAATAATTCATAGTAAAAGACACAGATTTTGAAAATCTTATTTCCACGTAATGATTTAAATTCTATGCTAGACACCAAGTTTACATAAAAGCACACTGTTTAGTAAGTAACTTGTATCACCAGCATTGTAAATTTTTATAGCTTTCTGGAATTTTCCAAGGCAAGAAGCAGCTGATCAGCTTTACCATTACATTTTATACTCTTTTAAGGGTGATAGATTCAGGACCTATCTATACCGAGATTCCGATTCTCACAACACTGATCTCGTGTAATAGAACATCTTGCTGCAAATAACATGTATAACTTCAGGTTTGGCTGTTGTTTGGGGGGGGGGTGTGGAGGGTGGTGATTGGTTTTTCTACATCAAGAGGACAATATTAAATAGGAAAACTGTAATGAATTACAAACCAGACAGCAGAGGGAAGGAAATGAAATGAACCATTACAGATTTTACACTCCTTTATTAAACTTTTTCTTTTATTTCAGGGGATATAAAATTCACAACAGCTGTTTTTAAGCAGTATATTTTTTTTTATTGCCTAGCCAAGTCTTCCAGCTTTCAGGCTGACTCTTCATACCACCAAAACCCTGAGATTGATGACAACGAAGTGACAGAGGTAAGTTAGCAGTGGCAACCTGAGGTGCACATTTTCAACCAGGACAGACACAGTTAAGAGGAAGGCTTCGCTGTAAAGAAAAATAATGTGCATAATTCAGCAGCTATGCCATTCCACACACATATTAGCAACATATAATTAACAAGTCTTCAGCTCATTAGCAGGCTGTATAAAATACATATAATATGCTGTACAAAACTGATTGAGTATAAAAAGCTTCTCATGCATTAATCTCATGCATTAAAATAAGTGATTTAAATTGTTTTGGAAGAGCGGTATTAGTAGCATTTAAGGATATATCTCCCAGACCAATTCATGGCTCTATCTCCTTCAGATTTACACTTTTACCCTCATGGTTTTCACAGATATCCTGCCATGCTAATTCTAGCGTAATACATTTGATCAGTGATTGCCGAGATTTTGCTACAACCCTGAGAGGTGAACGGGACCAAGGGAGTACAAACGACTGCATCAGTCAGCTCTGTGTAAGCACCAATTCCCCAAAGGAAGGATGCACACAGCTCTCATCACATGCATATTTCCGTATCAATGCAGTAAGGGGATTTCTGAGGGACAATACACTCAGCATACATTAGCATTATTTTTTTTTTTTTTACTTTTCTATATATTAATTAGTACACTGCACAATTTCATTGTTCATTCTTCAGGCATATATAAGGCCCCTATATAAAGGGCAGTGCATTAATTCACCAGGTAACATCATCACTTAAATGAGACCTTGAAACTATTTGTGTCTCAGGGGACAATACAGTTACTCCTGAGCTGTAGTGACACCTCCTGGCAACAGACCGAGAAGGTCTTTTTCCACATAAGAGAATCTTTTTCTCCCAACAATTCTTGGGGTTTGAGCGAAAAGGCAACAATCATGGTGCTCCCTCTAGCCTGGCTTCGCAAGCGCACTGCCCAGAATACCAAACAGACTCTTCTGATTTATAAGCACTATTGACATTTTAGAAATCGAGAGGCTGAGATACAGGAATATCGGCCACTAAGATCTCCAGATTCACTGTACCACACACTGGCCTTTCTCAAGTGGTAGGAAAAATAGCTGCAAAAGCTGATCAACTAGCAGCTTAATTCATACCATGAATCTTGCAAAGTGTTTTCTCACTTCTCTGTGAAACCCTGTCTGTTTGCTAAGGGTTTGTATCTTTGCCCTTCACAGATTCCATGCAAATATTGTGAGCATGATTTTGGTAAGAAGAATATAAGTTAGCATAGAAGAAACAATAGCTTAAGCCTATGCATAATGCAAACATCATAACATTTAGGAAAAGCATTTCTCCGCGCTTCAGTGTAGGTAACAAAGTCAGTGTAAGTTGTAAATTCTGTAAAAAGCCAGCAATGACAGCTGTTCCATGCATTCTGAAACACACGAAATATCAGAGTAGTAGAAGTGAAAGAAATGATTTTTGATCTTATTGCAATTTTGAACAGTGGACTCAGAGGCAGAGGGACACCCACTGACTACAGCAAGCACCCGCCATTTAAAAGTCCTGCAGAACTGACATTTCAAATCCTTATATTCAGATGAAAGTCAGGTGGATTTGATACTTTACGTTTAGCTTGCTGAATTAAAACAAACAAATATTAAATGTTTTACACAGCAATCTGTTTCCCACCCCACCACAATACAATCACTACCCAGCATTTTGAATGACTTGATTGCACTCATTACAACATTTCTGTTACATCTTTTGTACTGCCTTTATACAGTACCATTTTCTTTATACTTGCAAAAGAATAAAAAGCTGAATTTTTGCCTGTTTTCTTTTGTATCTTGCTCTTCTCCCCCAACCCAACTCTTCAGAGAGGTAATTATGACATTTTTAAGTACTTTGCATATGCTGCAAGGCAATCAAGAAAATTCATTTGACAAACTGGATTATAGACTGTCTGCCAGAAAGCAAAGTGGTAACAACATTCCTGACAATTTCTCAACGAGTATGTCTGCTAGATGCTCACAGCACACTGAAATAATGCATGGGTAAGAAGAGTTTGAATTTTACAGTTTAAATAAAGCAAAAAGCCCCATGAAAATTCTGTATTTCCTCATCACATATAAAATTAAATTGTAGAACTTTTTTTTTTTCTTTAAGCAGTTGATAGCCTAACAAGGTAAATCCCCATTTGGCAATTAATTGCCATCTCCATACTCACAGATAATGAGCTGAGCCATACATGTGAACATTTCTACAGGGCAAAATGGTTACAGAACAGTGTTACTTCTCAGATTGCAGTGCTTTAAGATTTAACTGCGTTTTATCTTCACTTCATCTTATTTTCAAGCAGATACATACCAACATAGACACCGATCTCGTACTCTCTGCATCTATCCATCAACATATATGTCTCTTTCAATTGTGAGTAACACAGTCATCTTAAGTTGGATTGCTACTGAAATCTCCAATGCCAACTTTATCACGTATTTCCTCCCTCCCACCCATACACTTGCAGACATGCCAGCTGTATTCCCACAGATGTAATGGCTTTTCAGTGTGTAGCTCCATCCTCCAAAGCACTCACAGCTATACTGTGTACAGTGGTATTTTGTGGGAATTCTTGAACTACTCTGTATGCAGGAGACCTCGTAGCAAAGCACTCTGCTTTGCGCTAATTCACGTTGTTTTTCCTACTTAACTGGCTTTCATTTCAGCACAGTACTGCACAGTGCAAGCACAGGCACATCCCAGCAGGCCTGGGATCTGCACACACACAAATATTCTAGACTACCAGTGCAGAGTCAAAGGTGGGATAGGAGCTGTTTGCCTACCTAAGGCTGCCCAACATGTCCTGATATAGGATGCTGTTACAAGTAGGGGTAGGTGCAGTTTTGCACAAATGTCATTATGATTACACTTTACAGGGCAGGGGGAAATGTTTTCTTATGGTTTTTCAATAATGCTTCATTAGAATTACATAGTTTGCCATATGTATAGTTTGTGAGGAGAAAATGGGAATGCCTTAACATGAACAAGCCCATGTTTTCCTGAGAAAGTCCAAAGGCTTTCCTGCACTGGTGGAAAGACTTCGCATTTGATCAAAACATTCCTACCGTGTCCTAATGACATTCTTCACATGGAAGAAGAGAAGCTTGTCTACTTTATAAGTGTGTGGAATTCTCTGTAGGGGTTTAGAGTTTAACAGCTGTGCTCTCTGGAACTTCAGCATGTGTTCAACATGTTTTACCTTACATGCGCAGGGACCTGGCAAAACTCCCCCCAGAGTTTTCTTTTTATTATTTGGTGGAGCCAGCACAGCTTTGGCTACCAAGGCAACCAGCAGGTAAAGCTTCTCTCCTCACAACCTCAAGCAATTTGGAGAAAGAATGAGGTTTTGTCATTTTTCAATGGGAAAACATAGTTGACTCACTACCAGAATAGAATAGGAGTAAGGAAACTACAGAGCAGACAAGTGAGACTGTGTGGTAAGGGAAAATGAGAGGAACAAAGAAAAGTCAAGATCGGTAAACCTGTATAGGAAGGGGAATAGGGCTGTTAAGTCACTGATGCAAGGGCAAGATGTCTGGAGAAGGAGCTTGGGAATGGAAAACAAAAGTGGGATGAAGGTAAGCAGTGGAAAAAAAGAAACAAGAAAACAGGTCAGACTTATGTGGGACACTAGAGCAAAGAGATGTCCAGTTATCAGGATATGAGTTTAGATGACTGAATTAGAATACTCTTCCAGATCTGAGTAAGATCCAAGATTGCTAGGGAAAATGACAAAATAATGGTAGATCTGGCAAAGTATGTATCATGTTCTCCATTAACATAGTTCAAGCAGAACCAGCTACTTTCCTTAACACTTCATTAGTTCAGGTGCCTGGTGAAACAAAGGTTCAAACATTGCTCACAGACCATGGAAGCAGACACAATGCCTTTACATCTTAGCAGCATAGGATGGTATTAACACACAGAGCAACATAAAAGCAGTGTTTTAAAAAAATAAATAAATACTGTGGTGCTGTGCATTTACAATGTGGGAGTAACAAGCCTGCTGGTAGTTTCAGCCTGATTAATCTTGTCTAAATGTAATGAAGACTTAGACAGCAACTTACTGGGGAGGACGAAAGTTTATATACAATCCCCAACTCTTTTTTAGTAGTAAAAGCTGAGAGGTTTGCAGTGAATGAGACAGAAGAGTAAAAGAAGATTTCACTGATAAATGCAATTGTAAGCTGCTCCAGAGAACTGAATTCTATTCCTGTCTCTACAATAGAAATGCAAAACCAGCCTTAATAGTTATATTAGCAATTGCATGCTCCTTATTTCTTCAGTGACCAGCATGACAGCCAAGATCCAACCTGCAGAAGCTTTAATAGTTACATCTGGTACAAGGTATCAACAGAAACCCCAGTGGTACTGCTACTCTGAAAAAAAAAATAATCATTAGAAAGCTGTGAAGCACACTAAGAAAATAGATTTTACTATTAAAACCTCTGGTCTCATAGCTGGGTCACATTAATCAGTAAATGGGGAAAGGACATGCAGAATAGGATGGATATTGGATAATGCAAAGATCTCTCGATCTGGACACTTCAAAGATTAATTTTTTCTTTTAAATGTCATGATGCAATTGTGCGACCTAATTGGAGACTGTCTAGGAAACCTACGTTCTAGTTCAGGAAAATTTTAGATACTTGGTTTCATGATTGTTCATGTCTTGGATTTTTCACTTCCTATGTATGAAACAGAGGAACCTAATTACTTCATTAGACTTTGCACTGTAAACCCACATTCTCATGCTAATTGCGTTTGTGCATTTTCTCATTTATAGCTGAAATGTCCCATCTTGATCTTTTGCTTTGTGAAATGCTTGGTTTCCTTCCTTCTGAAGGTGATTTTTCTTTTTAATTTTACAGCCTTAGACAGGGCCGTTCACCTGTTCTTTCAATTATGGGGAAGTGAAAAAAGTAATACTTGCTTGAAATGGCAAAGTATAAGTGGGTCTCCCTCACTTCAACCCCAATTTGAAAATGCTGAACTTTATGATCTGACATTTTCAGGTTGACTGTACCTGACTCAGTACTGGGCATTTCCATTAAATGAAAGAACTCAATCTCTTCCATGTCTCACAAATAAATGAGGTTAAAACATTTTTAAAGTAGATTTTGTAAATTTGGCTAGTATTTGAATTACAATAATATTTTCCATGAAGGGCTAGCAAGAAGCTACCACCCATGAAGAAAGTGCAGGGCTAAACTACTCCTTTATAGAGCAGCTGCAATGAAGCAGAATTCTGTAATCTCACAAAGAACCGTCTAATACAGTTCGTAGAAAAATCGTAACTCTGTAGAAGGGAATAGATCTCAAGAGAGAATTCTGAACCTTGGGAGACTAGCAAAGGAAAGAGGCACAGGCCGTTGACTCAAGAAGACTGCTTCTTTTTTGTTCTGGGAAAAAATAGAATCTATCCTAGTTTGTCAGTTAACTTTTTAACCAAGAAAATTACAATCACGTACGTCTCAGAGCAGAACCATTGTGCCGATCATCTCTCTCACACACACAATGCATGCCCTTAAGCATCGATTCTGCTGGCTTTCAAAACCATGGACAGATCACCAATTTCCAGCGTAAAACTACTTGCAAAGATGAACTCCCTTCACAGGGACAACTTCGTGTACAGTGTTAGCGGCATAAAAAAAAATTCAAGTTCAGAAACATAATACTAGACTTACAGATACACGCTACAGCTGGAGAAAGAAAATGTGTGCTGTCACATTGTCATGACTAGCTTTGAAGTGGGAGAAAAAGTTGTAAGTGTAAAGAGATCTTCGAGCTAGTGAGCAAATGAAGCAGTTGGAGTAAAAGGAATTGGGTTCTTTGGCTAGACTAAGGGAGACAGAAGTGGTATATCAGTGGGAAAGGTAAGGATTAATGAATACAAAATACTTCGGAGAACTGAGGGAAGATGATCAAAATCAGAAGTGACAGAATAAAGAAAGGCAAAAGTTGACTTTGTAAAGGGAATTACAACCTAACAGAACAGACAGGGTGGATTCAGCAGAAGCTAACCTCACTGAAAAAGGTCAGAGAGACTGAAAGGTGAGCTCCCATTAGTGAACCAAAGTTAAGAATACATAATTGAAGCTGCTTAAAAATACTACTGTAAAACTGGTAGGAACTCCTCCTACTCTGGAACAAAGGACTCAAAAAAACCTTTCTTCCAAATGGAGATCTTTACTACTTGAGCTAAAAGAACAGTTCCTTTGCTAACAGCATTGCAAGCACATGCTGTGTTTGCAGGCCTGCCACGGGAGTAGAATACACCAAGAAATACAATGACTCTTCCTCACCAGAGAAAGCTTGTCTTAAGCATCTGAATTGCATGATAAAGTCAAGTGATCTTCAGCTTACAATGGAAAAAACAGGTGTTTTATACCATCAGAAAAAAAGAAATCCCTAGTTCTATTTTAGAATATTTGTTTCTAGCCATGAAACATTACCAAGTACCAGCCTTTGAAAATACTGCATCTTTCTTTTCTCTTATTTTGAATTGCAAGTACATTTTGAAGATTTGTCTGGTTTTCTGTACACCATTTACATTAGTTCACAATTAAATCATTCATACCACCACCTAGTTTGAGACACAGACTTTCTCCACTAAAACTTTACTCCCCATGTAATAGGCATCCTTATTGACTGCTTTCTTGCCTGGAAAGAAAGAGATGAGCATTAAGCACTTCCTTGGGAATCAACAATACTTGATTACTTCAGATCAAACCTAGGACTTGTTTTATGACCTGGAGTTCCTGCAGATGCACACTGATGCAATTTCCATTTCAGTTCCACTGCAATTTATTCAAGGACAATCACCTGGAGCATCAGGGATAACCAATGTTGTTGTAGTATGGTATGGGAATTACGAGTAACCAACAGATAAAATGGTGTGTATTCTTCAGCCCCTGTATTTTGTCATCTGCCATTAACACTGCCATTTATAAAACTGGTCTCTTGCATTTTGAACCCATTTAGGTTTGAGTTAATTTAAAAATACAGTGCCATAGCAGGAATTAATTCACAAGATAAACACTTAAGAGACAGTATTCAGAATAACTTTAAACCACCTGTAAATAGCAGCAGAGTTCAGTAGTAAACTCTCAGCACCTACCCTTGGTGAACAGCAAAGGACGTCAGCCTCCTCATTCACCCACCTCACCGCAAGGAACTACCCAGCTTTTTCCATACTGACCCAAGCCAACCTACAGTGCTGGTGGTCAACACAAACAGGAAGGATGAGCTTCACATCACCTGTCTGCTGACCATGACCATCACCTCTGCCATGCACACATGGGAAACAGATAGGAGGTAAAACAAAACTGAGCTCCAGAAACCCACATGCTTAAAAGAAATCAGTTTCTGGAAAGCAACAGCGCACAATGCACAGTGCCAAGACCAGTCATGAACTGAGGCATTCAAGAGTTGTAAGTTGGCATAGGCCTGTTCGTACAGCCCATTTCCACTGGCACGGAGAACAAAACAGCATTAGAAGAACAGTAACTGTGTTACAAATATCATGTTTAAGAAAGTTAATTGTTAAAAATCTAGATAAAACCACACACCAAGAAATATTTATTTTTTTACATCCTGACATGTTAACATAAGCAATAATTATACAAGACGGCCTTTAAAATTAGCACATCACTCTTTTTGACCTTTGTAAACTTCAGCTACCTTCTTTCTTTGCCACTCAGTAAGCATGACTTTCCACAGCAGATTATATGCCCTTAAGACTTCCAAGACCCAACAAAGGCTGCTCCCAGCACCTCCTGCAGCTTTCCCACACTTCCCAAAAAGTTCCATAACCTGAACACACTGAGGTATTTAAACATAAATTTACAAGATAGAAGCAGAGCAAAAAACCATTTGGAACTCACCGAAAATTCATTTCAGAACAATAGCTTGGGTTTTTATTTCTGTTTTTCACAGTGAAAGAATAATGGGAAAACATGCAAGTATGAGTATACAAGTAACTCCCTCTTTTGGGGTACTGAGAATTTTCAGCGATTGCTTGTAGTGTAATGAATGTTTGTAATTCATTAGGTTCTGTTTAAAAATGCAAAGCACACCACGACATCAGTGATGCTCTCTTTATCTTAACAAAAAGACTATTACACTTAATGTTCTCCTGACAGAGCTAGCATGTTTCAAAATATGTATTTCTTCTCTAGAGCACAATGTTTACAATTGTGTTCATATCCAAATTTAAATTAACTGTATTAATGTCATATTTGAGGCAAGACTATGCTCCGCTAATTATCTCAAACAGCTTCAGAATCTATGCAGTATATTCACTGCATTTGTATCTTCCCCACAAACTTACTGATCTTGTTTATATAATTTTGCAAATGACAAGATGTGCAAGATAACGATCTAAATGAACTAAAAATTGTGCCATGGACAGATCCTTCATAGATTTGCAATTTGTAGCTGTCAATCTTCCTACAGCTGCTAGATAACAAAACAAGAGTTCTTTTCTTTATGCAGATGAGCAAATTCAATAAACATTGGTAAGGGTTCTTTTCCAAAAGAAAGAAATCTCTGGTTCTCCACTGTCTATTAAACCTTTCCTTATACACAAAAGGAGTTAAGACTCCTCTTTTATTTTCTTAGGGCAGGAAAAAAAATTAAACCATAGTAATTGTGTGTGTTTTAGCACCATATTTAACCAAATTTGAGTTATGTAAAAAAAATGGGCTTGCTGATGACCAAACATTTTGATGAAGACTAAAAATACCGGAGGGGAAGGGGGGGCCCCCCCCCCCGATAAGATGTACACACAACTTGCATCATGTTGTTATTGGAAAACACACAATGGGAGTAGCCAAAATCATCATTAAAGGCAACCAATGCATTTTTATTTCATGTTCTCAATCAAGACCTGCCAGAAATAGGCCAAGTTTCATTAACATTTGAAAGAGAACACCAACAAACAATAAAGGGATCAATACTGCGTGAATCCTGTAAATTCAAAGTTGTGAAAGGAGCAAGGACACTGCCTACACTATTTTTATTTTCCTTAAGATGAGAGCACAGACTGAACTGTAGTTACAAATGTTGTTAAGAATTGGATTAGGGGCAGCATTCACAGTGATAGGAAAGAAAAGGAATTCAATAAATAGAAAATCATTATGGAAAGGGCAATAAAACCAGAAAATGAAAACAAACTGCTACTATAGCAGAGAGAAATTAAATAGGTAAATTGATAATGGATAACAAAAATATTCTATTCCTGCAAAAACCTTGTATTTCATTTTATGAATTGCTTCAAGATTTCTTCTTTCTTCAAAGAAATTATATTTCACTTTTCATAATCACAACACCAGTTCTGTATCATGGATTTTCCCTTTGAAATCAAACTCCACATTAGACAGGGGTGTTCACGAAATGTATTGCTCCCGGGAGCTAGCAAACTCTAAGCCTCAGCAGACTGATGCACTTAGCAAGTCCATCAAGGACCATCAAACAAAAAGCATTCGAGGCAGTCAGGTGTGCTGGGTCCGCTGAGATTAACACCCAGCACCACACGATGCACAGCAGCCTTTCAGGGTTAGCAGCTGTACCAGGTTTTACCGGGAAGATTTTAAATTGTTGCTGCTTTCCACAGCTGAAGAAATACTCCTCTGTGGAAGGTGCGGCAAACAAAGTGACCAGGACATAGACTTGTAAGAAGAAAGAGTGCTCGCAAGATCCTGTGTCACCTACAGGCTGTCAGCACACATTTGCCCCATCTCCCTCCCCGATTTACCCTCTTCTGAATGCACATGCCTTCGTTGGCAAAGGTGGTTCATGAATGCTGCAGAGAGAGACCTTTCACAGCATGCCCATTTCTGCTGCGAGACAACCGAGGAGGGGATACCATTATTTAAAACAATTAAATAAATATTCCGCCAGTGCGCTGAGCAGAAAGGGCTGAGCCTCCAGCGGGGAGAATAATCGGAAAGTAGGGACATCGGAGAGGAATTAGCAGCGACAGCAGCCGAGCGGCACCGAGCTCCCGGCGCCCGAGGAGACACACTTACCGCCGCCAGAGCACCGGGGGAGCGCCCGCGGAGCCGCTCGCGACCGCCCCACCTCAGCCCCACCGCGGCCCCCCCCCCCAGCCCCGGGGCTCCGCGAACAATGGGCGGGATACGAGACCCGCCCGGCGCCCCGGCTGCGCGCCGGGCAATGACACCGCGGGAGCGGGCGGCTGGAGCCAGCTCCGCGGCGCACGGAGGGACGAAGGACGGGCGGACTTACGGGGTCTGCGCAGGCCGCAGGGGAGCGGCTCCGGGCGCGGCTGCCGGCGCGGCCAACTCCGCGGCGCGGGTGCGGTGATGCCCGGCTGGCGGCGGGGCCCGCCCCGCCTCACACCCCGCCCGCGGCCCCGCCCCGCACCTGCGCCCGCCCCTGCCCCGCGCGCACCATTGTCCGCCGGCGGCCCCGCCCGGCCCCGCGCACCTGCTCGCGCTGGTCCCCGCTCGGGCCTGTTGCCGCATCCCCGCTCCCCGCCGGGCCCCTCTCGCCTCCTCCTCGCGCCTTTGTCCCCTGCTCCCCCCGCTAGCGCAGTCCCGGTGCTGCTCGCCCGCGGCTGGGGGGCAGCGGCGGTAACGGGGCGCCCTGAGGAGCGGGTCGGCCTGGAGCCCGCAGCCGCCAGAGACGCCTCCCGCCCGGCCCCGCAAACGCTGCTCCTCAGCAACCCGTAACGGAGCCGCTCCGCTTAGCTGCGGGGAAAGGCGCCAAGCACAGATTTCTCTCTGAAAAGTAAACCGATTTACTTTTGCTGCTTCGCACCCCGGCGAACTTCCCGTTAGGTGTGTGGGGGGGATTGCTTCCTTCTGCTCACCCGGCTCCCGAGCGCGCCGCTGCTCCCGTCTGTACCTGCAAGAGTCAGAGCAGAGCCCGGGTTCGTTCCCACGGGTCCGAGATCATCGACAAAAGCCTCAGTTGGCACGGAGCAGAAATCGTCTGGTCTGGTGTCCTTGCAGATTTTGCAACGACGCCTTTTCAGAATACTCTTTCTCAACCAACATTAGAAAAAGTTGGCTTTAAATTTGAAACTTAAAGATAAATTTAGGTTTGGTTTGGTGGTTTTTGTTTTTGTTTTGCTTTGTTTTGCTGCTGTTTATTAAAATCTCATATTTGGGGAGTTGCAACATAATGTCTAGTCTGAACCTCTTTGTTCTGCTATCATTTTCACTGAAGAACAAACAAACAAGAAAAGCCACTAAATTGATGATTTGGGTAGTTCTGGGTTCAGAATCTAGATAGTCCCTTTGGAAATAGATGGAAGCTGAAACATACAAGAGAAATAATTTTGCAACATGTCTTCAAGTACAATCTATTGAAATAAAATCACACCTTCTCCAGCTATGGGCTCCTCTACAAAGGAGGAAGGGGATTGCTGCAGAGGACACTGACGCTTGTGCCGGGACGAGGGAGCTAGTACATACTGTATTTTTTCCCCACTGGAAGTTGTCAAGCGATAACCGTGTTTCTCAGCTCCTGCATCAGCAGCTTGGCTTCCAGCCATAAGCAGGGGGGGCTGACTGAGATCTCCTCCCAGATCTTCTCTCTCTCCTTGCCCACCAGCAGCCTGTGCAGCAGATCCAGCAACGCAGCCTCTGCCACTGTGTTCTGCTGAGTGTCACCCATAGCCTGGAGCCCACTTGAGGGACAGACCTTCCCACAACCCTCACGCTGTTGGGCACTCTCTCCTGTGAAAACACATGTGCTGGTCCAGTCTGTCACTGTGTTAGTACTTGGGGGGGGGGGGGGGATTTACCTCAGTGCTGTTGCTGCTTTAATTCTTCTTGGTGGCATCTTGCTTGGTGGCTCCAAACAAGGAGCTGAAGCACTAAGGCTCCCTGTCCTGTCTTTGGTTTTGGGAATAGAGTCACTGTTGACCATTATATTGCAATTGCGTTTGATGTCTTTATCATTGCTGTCATGAACCAGACCCAGCAAGGAGTAGCAGGGCTGTGCTTGACATGGTGGCAGTGCTTTTGTGGGTGCTGGGGCTGGATGGGGCTTTTACTGTCAATCACTATACTCTTTGCACTTCCCTTACTGTCCCATAAATGATCTCAATTAACATTCATTACTGGAAAATAGAACACACTCCTCTCGCTTCTTCTTGAGAATATATTGCTGTTTCAAGTTATGAGCATGTGTCTGCCTTATAATATCAGTGATTAAATTGTCTAGAATTTATGCTTAGTCCCCTTTAAACAAAAATCTAGATAAATGCTTGGTGAATTACTTTTCCATGCACTAAATTCAACAAAGATGCAGTTTCACTTGGTTCCCTCACGTAGTTACAGATTTGGTTTGTCTTTGCTGAATAGTTTTTTGGTATTTTCAGAATAAGATTCACAAATGGGCCAGAGCAGTTTTCATCAAGCTTTCCTCTTCCAATATCTTAAAGGCTGGGTAAATTTTGAAGCATGTAGGAGATCCATGTCTAGTTCCATTCTCTGCCTGAATGAATTTGAATCCTCATTTTTGATCTACTAAACTGTAAGTTATTTTGGGGTGTAAGAATAGGGAAGAGGAGATTATTTTCCTGTCAATACTATTTCAATATGTACAAACAACATAAACTGGAGTGAGAATTAAATCAGCCTTCTCTCAGGTGAGAACCAGGAGACTTAAAGTCCTGCTCATACTTCTCAATCAGCATTTATTTCCCCATGGAGCTCACCAGGGATCCAGCAAGAGAAGCTGGAGGAGCGCTGCTTTGCAGCCTCATGGATGACACTCACCCTGGATACAGGAATGTGGATGCAAATCGCTAAAAAGAAAAGTGATCTGAGCCCAGAGTGTTAAGGTGTTTTTAAGCCTTGTGGTGATACTGCTATTGGCAGCTTTTTTAGGATTTGGATGGACGTAGAAATTGGCTGTCCAAAGCAGAGAAACTTACCACATTTTCTCCACTCAGCCTTATGTTCTTTCTTTTCTTAGAAGTCACTGTAACTTGATGTCATAGCACTGCATAACTTTCCCTTTGACATTTCCATTTTCTAAAATAAAACTATTATCTGGCTTTGATTTTAGCAACTGGAAATGCCTCATTTGGCTTATACTAAGCTCAGTGTAAACTGTAATGCTTCCTGGAAGCACCCATAGTTACTCGTTTTCAGAGGTACTTACCACAGGACAAAGAAAACTTTGTGAGGTGACAGGAACCTGGATAACGTAACACAAAATAGACACTCCTGAATGTTAGCAAAGTTATTCTTCACTGTGAAGTGTTTCTGAGCCAATGCCCATCTCTGATTTACCAAAAAACGTTGTCACTGCTGGCTGGAGGCAGATCCACACTGTGCTTGTTTGAGAAGATGTAACACCTTTCCTTTGAAGCTATGCCTGTTCCTTCTTCAGTCGTTTTGTTAGGGCTGCTGGAAAAAATGGATGATCCCCATCATATCAGGATGCTGTTGTCCTCCCTCTTTCAGTTTGGAGTATCTTTGATGGCACTTGGTGAGCAAATTGCTCTTTTTCATGCTACACTGTTGCTCAGCACGGTATTTCTTCCTGTCAGCTGCTACAGACTCCAGGAGATACTGTTGCTTGTTTCACAGATTTCTTATTAACAGCTTGGTTTTGCTTACAAGACTCAGAGTACATATACTGAATATCACCAGCTCTCAGCTACATTTCTCTACTGTAACATTTGTAATATTATCAATATTTCTGGGGCTCATGTTGCAGCTGGTCCCTTGATTCAGCTGCAGTTGAATTGGTTTATGATCTAATAGCTCAATTGCAAATATAGCAGCCTGTTTTCCTGCACAGCACTTGAATCAAGGGGCTGCGAAACAGTTCAGGTCATATGGCAGATATCCTCTTGGTCCCTGGAATTCTCAATATTCTTAAACACTGTAGGTGCTGCTCATTTTCCCTTTCTTTTTTTTTTTTTTTTTGGATAGTTATTGCAGTGGAATATGAAGTCCTTGGTTTTGCCCATGCCTCTTCACCTGTAAGCAAATTTTTTTCTTTCTCTCTACTGCAGATACACTGGTTTAGGCTTTGTGTCTCTGTTCTGCTACCCACATTTCTTTGCAATTAATTGATTGTTGTGCTTGATGTGATCTTTTACCTGAAAAAATTAGCTGACCTTGGGTTTGTATGGCTTTAGAACTCATTTTGTCTTCATAGTAACCCAAAGCCATACAAACCTCCTCTACTTTAACCAGGAAACAGGTGCACCACAGGCAATCTTATCTCTAAGTAGAGAATTTTAGTATCCCCATACTTTTAAGTGAGGATGGCAGAATTATAGGTCTGCAATTTAAATATCTGGTCCCTCATTACTTCTCCTTGTTGGCATCAGGAAATAACTGATCTTGAACCTTCTAGTGACAGTGGCCATTTCAGTGTCTCAAATGTCACCCCTTGTCACAATAGGAAAATATTTACATTTTCAAAATTCCATCTTAGAATAGGCAACATATAAGTGAACCTTGATGTGCTTTGATAGAATGGATTTTTATTTTTATATTTTTTTACAGAATAATGCTTGCAAGTTTCATCTTTAATTTAAAAAATGTGAACTGTGTAGCTCTTAAAGTTGAAACATTGACCCAAGTATGTAAAGTAAGCAGAAGACAGAATATCTGTAAAAAAATGGAATACAAGAAAGTTTTTCAAAGAGAGTTGGAAGGTCTGATTCTTTCCTAATGTATTTTATTTACTTGTAACTACCATAATATACCCTTAAAAATACCCTTAAGCAAAGTTGTCATGACATATTATTGTGATTATACCAAACTCAGAGTCCTAGAGAATCAGGCTCAGTGAATACACATGAAACTTCTGCTTCAGATTGCAGAATTCAACTAGACATTAATAGTAGAATTGTTTCCAAGCAGATAATGACACACAATGGCTTGTTATTGTGATAATAGTTCAGATTTAAAAAGGGTACAAAAGTGGAAGCCAAAATATATTTCATATTCAGGGTATAAAATACTAGTAAAAGGGCAACTAACTATTCTGTCTTGTTTTAAAAGACAGTGCCACTTCATAATAATCCAAATAGTAAATGATGATATATGACCAGTTTTAGAATAAAACCTGACTAGACATGAAGGTAGTTTAAAAGATTCTTGCCAGAACTCCACAAGATAGAGAACACTGGAAAATTCTCTCTCCACATTTTTAAAGGAGAACACTCCATTAGAGTGGACAAATCAGCTGCACTGCTGAACTAGACACTAAGAAAAAGCATCTCTCAAGAGGCAAATAAAAAAAAAAGAATTTGATACATGTAAGAACTGAGAGATATTTGAAAGGCAAATGAGCCTACAAACATGTTTTGTTCTACAGTTGTTACTGCAAACTCAAATGAGCACAGACATGAGCTGATTCATGTGATCTAAATACAGACATCAAACATTAATATTATCTGATAGAAACCATGAAAGAAGTGGCAGCAAAGAGCTCAGAACAAAGATATCTACTGTGTTAGGTGCAATACATGGACAAGTTAGATGACAGAAGCCCTGAATTAGAACTTGGGTGCTAGCACTGTAACTGGAGGCCAACAGTCCTACTCTGAGCATACACACAGACCAGAGAAAATAGGAGCAACTATATTTTAGGCTACATTGCTAAAAGTTAGCTTTTTCTCTGTCTGCATGTGGACTACTTTATATGTACAAAGCAAAGGGATAAATGCACAGAGAAAACAATAGTTACCCACAATGCTGGTACAGATTCTAGGCCTTGTACAAAGTCTCGGCAGAAGCAGAAAACTGGAGTAGATTTCTGAAGATGAAAATTATCAATGTCAATCTTCTTGCCTGGAGGAAGAGAAGACTAAGTATAGAACTTTAAGAAAGCCTAGTAAACAACCAAACCATCATTAAAAAAATATCTCTTCTAGTCATATCTACAAATACATGAGTACATCAGTATCACAAACCACAGTGCTTCAAAAAGGTACTCCAGCTAGCTTTTACCAAACTTCTTGGCAGGATAAATTAAGACTGTTTAGGACTCTTTGGCCATAGTTCTAGCATACGCAGTGAGAGCTGGCTTGTTTGCAGCCTGTTTGGGTATCTCCAAGGCACGCTTTGGCCTGAATGATATATGTTTGTTGTCTTCTAAGGATTAGGTCTTGTATGTATTTCAGCCAGCTTTCTGCATCTCAGGATGAGTAATTTTGCATCTGACTGTCTCAAAGCACTTCTTTGAAGAAGTTCTGCAGGCTATTTATTTTTATGTGAACCCTTCTGTGATTCTGCGGTTCTAATCCTGTCTTCATTGTTGCTGTTCTCCCAGTCTTCAGCTCATCCATGAATTTTAGTGCTAGGTATTTTATACATATATCTACACATTTATAGAAAAGAATTAGGCTTCCCCACCAACCCTACCAGAACTCACTGCCAGTATCCTCATCTGATGATGAATTTTCATTCACATACTGTATTTTCTTTTTTTTGGTCCTGATCAGATTTTCCACCAGTGACACATTTTCCCTTTTTGAAACAGAAATGTTTGGATTCTTCTACTTGTACACACTAAAAGTTTCAGGTAAAAAAGAAATTCTCAAATTTGGGCAAACTGTCTTTTTAATAGAAAACTATCAGGAACTTTAGTAATAACTCTTGTAACTGTTTGCATGTTACTTCCAGAATTTTTCTCCCAAACTGATTCACTCACACAACCCTCAGTTTTATTCTTCAGTTCTGTGCTGTGTTCATTTCTTCCTTGGTTGGATTTGATGATCCGTGCACATTGCCAAAGCTTTGCCTTTGGATGTTCCTAGCTAATTCATTTATCTGTAATATTCCCAGGTTCTTCTCTTCTGAGTTGTCTATGCATTTAAATGTCCTTACTATTTCATGCCATCCTCTTTGATTTTTTCCTGCCAATTTTATATCTCTTAGACTACCATCAGATTTTAGTGTTCCAGTCACACAAATGAATTGATAATTTTCAGAAACTTCAGCTGTACCCCCTTTACTGAGAATTTGTTTCAGAGGCTACACAAACAGCACAGTCTCTTCAACTTATCTGACATTTTAGACCACTCACAGTCAAAATAACAACCACTATTTGGTTTAGTTATTATTATTATTATGAATGGTTCACAAAAGTGTATATATCCTGTAGAGTAAGACAAAAATTAGGGAGCAATTATGATGTATAGTATGCTATATACGAGGTGGTAAAAATACCCGGTACAACATGAATTTGAGCTCTATTTTCTGTACAGCTTTTGTATTCATGAAACAATTCCTGCTGGCAGAAATAGCACTATTTTTTCACAATCTTACAGAATATGTCACAGTTCAACTGCTGTAAACGCAACAGATAATTTAAAAAGTGCATTACAAAGTTGTCCACGTTCAAAAATGGAGTGATTCAATTGCTGGATGCACAGAATGCTACTGAGTAAGACAGAGTAAAGATAGGGAATTAAGTCTGTAGAAGAAAGAAGTTGGATGAACTCAAAAGGATCCAGAAGGAACAATATTCTTCATGCAAGAGAATGCAATGTGTGTGGTTACTTTCCCATCTCTACCATGTGTACCACAGCAACCAGCATGTTTTATAATTTTATGAGGCTTATATGTGAAATCGCTGAACAAAGATCATTTATTGTCTCTGAATTGGCATTTTTCCTGCTCTTTAAAGCAATAGTAAATAAAATATTAATAAACTCATAAACGGTTAAACATGCTGAATGCTTGAAGTTTTAGATAGTTTTTGATGTTTTCTAATACACGTGCAGGAAGATCACTTTAAATGCTTGTCTTGGAACACATGATTTTATGTGGCTTTTGCACACAAAACACAAAACCAAATGCAATTATGACAAGAATTTGGTTGCATAGCATACTTTATATTCCCACTTCCTCACCTTTAACCCCTCTAAGTGGACAATAGGGTTTTCTTTCTTGTTATATAAATTATTGTCTGTGGAAACACTTCCTTGAACCTCTGGACAATTACATTCGATTATCTGTAATGTTATATTTTCAAGTTATGAAGGAATACTGTGGCTTGCTGTTTTTTCATGCCATTATTCTTTAATGAAAATTAAAGTGTCCAGTAACAGGGTTCAAATCGTTTGCAGATTTTCAAAATATGAGATTAAGTTTCATTTAAGCATTGCTTTTTCTGCCCTGAAAATGTAAATGCATTGTGTTCACTGAAGTAATCAGAGTTAAATCAAAAATCTCAGCACAGCCTTCAGGGAGTTCAACTCTTCCCAAACCTTACTTTCATTAAAAGCATGGGTGGATATATAGGTATTCAATATGACAGGAGGGACAAGAATCCATAGTTTACTGCAATCTGGAGCTTCCTTTACCATCTGTCTTCAACCAAAGATGTACTCATACAGGGACAAGAAGGCCCTGTTTAATGATTTACCAATGTGAATAAAAAGATGAAGCAATACTTGATATTAGCAGACTTAACTCAGGAGAAAACGAGTAAACAGAAGGTCCTAGATAAGCTTTAATGACTAAGAAATTTTTCAGGATACTATGCATCTAGTCATTGTGAGTGGTATATACATATGGACTACTATGTATCTAGTCATCATTGTGAGTGGTATATACATATGGACTACTGATCCATCCATGCCCACCATGGATGTGATCAGCACTGCGTTGGACACTGTCACTGTGAGATAAACAGACAGACTCCAGGTGGTTAGAGAGTGTAGGATCCACACAAAACCCAGTTTTATTGCTAAGAATGTCTGTGAAAAGTGATTTTGGAGAAATGTAATATTTTGTGTTGAAAAAAGGTTAAAGCACAGGGAATTTAATAACATTTTCTGAAGTGATGGATCACACAGATGGCATATGAAATTATTACATGTACAGGAGTACATTATATTTATATATATATTTACAGCATCAGCAAACAATTCTTGATCAATCAGTATGCTCAGTTTTCCTCACCATAATATTTGATAAAGAATAACTGATGGCAAACAAATAAGATCTCGCAATCTGTTCAAGCAATTTGCAAACATAAAGAAGGACTAAATTTGATTGACATTTTTTACTGCAAATTAAGTTTGTAAGATTGACAAATTTTACTGCAAACTAAGCTACTCATAGGATTCCTAGTGGCTTACACAGTACTTAGTACTGGTACACAGAAATACTATAGGCATTAAACTTCTCAGCTCCAGCTCAACTTTACATATGATAAGTGAATAACACTATAAACTATAGAATTGCTGCTTTGGAATGTATTGTATTACCTAACCAACTTTCTGTGTGGTTAGTATTTATGCATTCATAGGGTGGTATTTATTTGAGTGCAAAAGCAATTTCACATAAGGATGACATGTAACGAATTGATGTTCAGTTGTCATAATGAGTTTCCATTGATAAGGGTAACAGCAGTAAACCTCAGCCTCGGCCTGAACAACTAATTTGTGTGGTCATTCTAGCCTGCAAATAGTCTGAGACCTGCAAATCAAGATATTGAGGGCCTTCTCTTCTTCCCCAGGAGAGCTGTAGCTGTATTTGAGATCTTGAGGTCTTGCCCTCAGTTATCTTGCCTGAGAAATTATCCTTGGATTACCTTGGATCATTGATTCCACTAATGTATGGGCAGTAGATATTATCTACTGCCAGATTTAAGATTTAAGTTAGCAGTTACAAATAAGTATAGGTGTTGCAAATGGTAATACAAGATTCTTTAATGAGCAGCTAATATTTCTGATGAGCAGCAATTGTAGATCATTCTCCTTAAAGACAGACTGCTTATAACATTGTGTTTTCTGCTAAATCTTTCTGTAAAAGGAGATGCATTCAAGTTTAAGATTGGTTTTAAAATGCTGGATAAAAAATAATGCTCTTAAAAATATCTACTTCTCCTTAATAGCTTTCTAATATCTAGTATTCGCTGTATAAATTTGCACAAAAGATTTGAAAACAGCCTAGAGTAGGCTCTGCTTTTTTGTACTGTGGCAGAATGAATTATGAATGATTGCATCATTTACATTCTAAGTTTAGTTTTCAAGTATGGTTAATTTTGCTTAAATGAGAATCCTGTAGCTATTTAGTAATTAGGACTGATAGTTTTATGAAGTTCATAATTGGTCCCCAAACAGGTGTTTCCTTTCTTTCTGAAAGAATTGGGTATATTTTCACCCTGTTCCATGGCGCTCATGGAAATTTCCTGAACAGAAAAGTATACAATATTCATAACAATTTAGTATTAGAAAGCCAAAATTATACTTCACTTTTGCATTGAATTTGAACTTCACTTGGGCATCATTTGCAGCAGTGCACACTTGACCATGAGCAAATTTAACAGCAACTGCAATTACTCAGTACAGATAGTCTGACAATATTTTATGGGAGTCTGTAATGAGTGTAGCTATTCTTAATCATGGATAAGTTAGATACATAATGCTGGTTTTCAGTATAGGTTGTATGTGCTGCATATAGATAGATTATTTGGATGTATTGAAACTAACTCTGTTATTGCCTCTACAAATCAGGTATCGTTTACATTGACTGAGTGTCAGGAATCGTACAATACTTAGAGGGGTCACCCCCTTAAAGTTTCTTTGAATTGTTTCAGCTTAAGTTTGTGTCTCCACTTTGAAAATGGCAGCAGCTGGCAACGATCGTTCATATTTGATTGTTTTCCAATGATCTGAACTCAATCTAGTTACCTTATCATCAGTGCAAGCAATTTTTATGTGAAGCACCAGTATCGACTACAGGAGATCTGATGGAAATTTCAAAACATTTCTGCATTAATAGCCTTCACATTGCATTTAAGCATCCCATCTCTTAGATGTTGTCACAAATGTGACACTATTATATGTCCTAAGTGCCCACTTTTAATGGTGACATCTACACGTCAAAATGTTAATTGTCTAATGTTATCTATCTTTGCGATTTATTCCCAGCTTGGGAAAAATACTTTAAAATTACACAACTGCTTAGTTAGAAACACGTAACTAACTGGTTACCTTGTTGGAATTACTTTAGGGTAGAATCACAGAATTGTTTATGTTGGAAAAGACCTTTAAGATCACTGAGTCCAACCATTAATGTAGCACTGCCAAGTCCACCACTAAAGATGTCACAGTACCATACCTATGTGTCTTCTAAATACCTCCAAGGACAGTGACTCCACCTGGGCAGCCTGTTCCTTTCTATAGAGAAATTTTTCCTGATATCCAGTCTAAACCTCCCCTGGAACAACTTGAGGCCATTTCCTCTTGTCCTATCACGTGTTACTTGGGAGAAAAGACCAACACTCCCCTTGCTACAGACCCCTTTCAGGTAGTTGTAGAGAGTGAGAAGGTCACCTCTGAGCCTCCTTTTCTCCAGGCTAAACAACCCCAATTCCCTAAGCTACTCCTCAAGACATATGCTCTAGACCCCTCACAAGGTTGTTCGCCCTTCTTTGGACAGACCCCAGCACCTCTCTGTCTTTCTTGGAGTGAGAGACCCAAAACTGAACACAGCATTTGTGGTACAGCCTCAGCAGTGCTGAGTACAGGAGGGCAATCCTTTCTGACTCCCAAGCAGAACAACACTCCTGCCCAACTTGGTGTTGTCTGCAAACTTGCTGAGGGTGAACTTGATGCACTCATCCAGAACATTGATAAAGTTATTAAACAGAACTGGCCAGAACTGGGTAGCTACATAATATGGGATAGTAAAGGATATTTACTTGCACTCAGAGAGCACCTACTTAATAATCTTCTTGGCAATTCAGAAGATGGCTGCTAAAGTCACAGTCTGTGCTGATTCTCTTGCGGGGAAATGGAGTGACTTAGTGAGCAAGACTGATTTGTTCCAGAGTGAAGCCAGGATGATCTACCAAGCATCTCTGTGATTGAACTACTCTCACACATGTGCCTGTTTCCCTGCCTATAGATAGAGATAGTCTGTTTATACCATACTGGCTCTGATACATATGCTGTCTTAGTAGCTGCCACAACAAAGCCCTGTTTCTTAGTCTGTATTGTTAGAGTACTAATAATATCAATTCACTGCAATAAATGTTGAGATGTGGAATCTCATGGGGGTCAGAGAGTAGGGGGGCTGGAAAACTCAGAGAATTAGACACTATAGTGAAAAAAGCTAAATAGCACAGGTCTTTTATCTCCAAGAATGCATAAAACTTGAAAACAAGTCACTTAACAAGAACCAAATTCATCTTATCTGCTCTTTCAAAGCAGTTCTTTGAAGAGGTGTAAGACTCACACCCAGTCAATACAATGCTCACCCCCTCAGAATTTGAATGAACAAGAGAATTAGGCATAATTGCTGGTTTACGTTTCATTATTGACAGTCTTTTTAATTGGCAAATAATAGTTTCAGGGGAAAAAAAATGTAAGAGGCAGTTACTTTCTGTGGAAAAAAATCAGCTTTCTGCCCTAAACTGACAGTTTGTTTTCCACTTCTCTGGAAAAAAAAATGCATGCTTTAGATAAAAAAAAAGATCTTCAATGAAAAATCAAATTTTGCTACAGATAATTTTGATTTGTTGAAGCCAATTTAATGGTCACAAATGGTCTCCTCTAAAATCCATCACAGTCCTGAGGGAGGCTCCTATAAATGGTTAAACTCCATCTAGCTGTGCTCAGCCTTCACTGCCACACAGCTTTTCTTCCAGCTTTTTTTGATTTGTTTGAGACCAATTATTAACTAAACTGTCTATTTGTCCAGTTCATAAGCCACTGTTTGGTCTCTCAAGGTGCTAAGCACTTCCAGTTCTGTTTGAAATGCAAATCACCTGCACCAGAGACCACCGCCCAGAGGGTGCTCACTTCCCTGCATTATCAGCCCCAGGCAAGTGATGACAGAACCAGTCCTCTCTGCTCCCAACATCAGTTTCCTTGGACATGAAAAAATGCACCCATTCAAAGCTTTTCTCAAGGCTGCACTATCTGGCTGGCATCCCTCAGACCCATATTCCCAGTATGCCACTGACTAAAGAGAATAACTAAATGTCACATTTTACATATTACAGTTAATTTTAAAATATCCAACTTGATATTTTATTCTCCTGTCTTCTGCTGTGCCTTGTTATTCTGCTATTCAGATGTATGGCAACAAGTCTTTTGTCACTGAAATTAAAAATGAAGGAAGTCAATGACAATTATTTAGCATGTAAATATGCAGGACATTAAGAATTGTATGTTCACCTGAATTTAAAAATGTACACAAATTATTTAAAACCTCCTTTAGGCAGATTCATAGCCATGTATTTTATTATCATAAATGACAAGCTGCTGAGAGATAGAACATACCTAAGGAAGTACTGACTGATGGATCTAAATGAAAACCCAAGGATTTTAGAAAGGACAGAAAGTTTGAAATGTTTGAATTTAGTTATAATTAAGTCCTAAATTCTTTTGGGGCTAAATGGCTCACCAGTGCCATTATGTTCACTGTCCCACTGGAAACAAAATATGAATGCTGTTGTCTTGATACTTCCCTGATCAAAGAATAAAAGCAGTCAGAACAGTGTTTCTGGCACAAATATCTAACAGCTCTCAATATGATAAATAATTAATTGAGACAGTGCAAAACCAGTTTGTAACATTCTGATGCAGCAGAAGGCAGCAAATCTGTTTACTCATGTTTTGTGCATTGTTGAGAGATTAAAAGTGAGAGACTGAAGAGTAAAAAACTTCAGATTTCAAAAGTTATCAACAAGTCTTCAGTGCCTCTAAAAGAGATCTCATTGAGTTTGCAAAACTGGGGCTTAGTGCTCACTCCTGGTCTCTACAATTCAATCAAACTCCAAATTCCCCAGAAGAAACATGTCATGGTTTAAACCCAGCCAGACAGCTGGAAGCAATGCTGCCCAACCCATCTGCAAGAGGAACAACACAATGGTACCAAATATTCAAGTCCTAAGTGTTGAGAAGCAGACATTCTGAAAGACTTGATCTGAGAACATACACAGCAATGCAACAGAGCTGTCACTGAGTGTGAATACTTTGCAGGATTTCTTGGATTTAGTATCACAATGTGACACTATCCCCCCCTCCCCATCCCTTTCCAAACATGAAAACATTACTATTAGACACACACAAAGTCTTAATGGATTACTGTGAAATTTTACTAAGATTTCAGCATGTGGTCCTACAAGGATTTATTATGTAAATGAGTAGATATGAGCAAAATTAATTAGACATTTCATGTATTTTACAAGAAAGAGGAAAATTCCTTTTCCATTTTCAGAAGAAAACAGGTGGCAACCAGTTGACAGCACAAGTCTGGCCATATGCAACAGCAACAAAAGAACCTCTATATTTCACTCTCCACAACTACCTGAAAGGAGGCTGTATTGAGGTGGAGGTCAGGCTTTTCTCCCAAGTAACAAGCAATAGGACAAGAGGTAACAGCCTCAGGCTGTGCCAGGGGAGGTTTAGATTGGATATTAGGAAAAGTTTCTTCACAGAGAGGGTGTTCAGGCATTGGAACAGGCTGCCCAGAGCAGTGGTGGAATCACCATCCCTGTAAGTGTTAAAAAACTGTGTAGATGACACCCTTAGTGTCATGGCTTACTGGTGGACTTGGCAGTCCTGGGGTAAAGGTTTGATCATCTTCAAGGTCTTTTCCAACCTAGTTGATTCTATGATTCTATTCTATATCATCCCATACAGGAATCCTCTATTTCTTTATGCTATTAGTGAAGGGAAAGCAATGTGACAGGCAAGGCCCACAAGATGTTTTACCAATTGCAATAGAAAAAGCTTTTGAAAGGGAAGCAAAGAGAGGAGAGCAGAAACAATCTGATATGCAGCACACTAAATTCAGAAGTGCCAGCAGGCAATGTGCAGTTCCTCAGAGTTTTGAAAAACGTGTTTGTCAGGTTTATTTATTTATTTACTTCACAGAATAAATCTTTCCAAAGCAGAATTACTTAGCATAGCTTCTAAAGGCAACAGAGTCTTGTACTGATACCTTTAAGTACATCTAATTAAGAAATTGAAAATACATTGGACCACAGAGATCAAAGGCACTCAAATTCAAAGAAAGTGCTTTCTTTTGTGATTACAGCCTAGGTATTTGCTTTGTAACCACAGACCAGATGTCCAAACCTGTAGTAGGTATATACCATCCATCCTGCTGAAGTCTTCCCTATACACCATCCTCTTGCCGCAGCTTCCCCAATTGCCTGCTCTGCGGAAGACATACTACAGCAGAGCTCTTCAAGTGGAGGACAGGAAGATTTTATCTTCCTCAACACACAGGGACTAAGCACAGTCCTTGTAATACACCAATTTTCAAAAAAGTGAAAAGGGAAGGTCACATTTTCTATTTTTGACATAAATTGCTGGTCTCTCAAAGCCATGAGAAGGAATGCGTTTCACAATACACGTAGCAAGTATACAGGGATACACTGAACCCATGGCCGTTTCCTACTCTCCCACAGACTACTGAAACATCTTGTGGTTTCTGACAAGTTCTGTTCTCAGTAGAAAATAGTTGTACAAATGATGCAGTTGCCGTTAGATAGCTTTGATTATCTGCAAGTGCTAGAGAATTCCAGGTTATAGTAGAAGATTCTGTTAACTTGAATTAATCAAGAAATGGGCTATTTTGACCTAAGGTTGTGGTCACTTTTAATGATTGTGTTTTTGGCTTAATAACTCCTTGCCATTGTGAGTGAATGGGTCAGAAACCAGTCTTCTCTACTTCTGCCATTTGCTGCCATTTCCAAGTGTGCTACTGAGCTGTGACTGCATTGCTGATGCATTCTATTTGATAATGGGCTTTACAAGGGCTTTTCTTGCACAGCTCCTTCGTGACACTGGTTGTTTTGCATTTGGCAGCTCTGGATGAGTGTCTGTGTCCTGATATCTGAAGTATACACTGCATCTATGGAGTGTACTCTTCATACTGATGGGGATAAGCTGGTGGTTGGTGATTTTGATTTCCCGTCTCTCCATGTTGGTTAAAAGTATATTTATCTGGAATCAGAATATTTTATATAATTCTACTTTTTAGGGTGTCTGATTTTACACTTTGGGTAGCTCTAGCTCTCACTGCCATATGTTAACACCGAGCCTGCACTTGAGTTTAAAACTCTCACTCTTGTTGTAGTGCTACATGGCTTTCATTTTTACATATTTTGCTACATTTCTATTTTCTGCTACAAACATCTTTCCTATTTTTCATATGATTCCTCTTGAATTCTCTGTTAGCTATTAGGAGTGCTATAGTATTTTGCTTTCCAATGTAACTATTTTGCCTGGCATCTGACCTTGAAAGATTTTGTTTTGGCATCAGTGATTTTAATCTGCTGACTGCCCTTTTTGACCGTTTTTTTGTGTGTCTTCCTTCAGAAATCGATCTAATGATTGATAATGGTATAGTGTCTATGACTTTCCTTACAACAGTGAAAAGAATAGACATCAGTCTTTTATAAGTTTGGGCCCACAATTTCTAGGGTTGAAATACTCCTGCTCTGGGCAAAAGAAACATTGTCTTTAATTTAATGAGAACCTCATGTATAACAGAACAGACCCTGCCTCCTCCATTTAGAGCTTGGAGATAGGCACTCAGGATGGGGTCTGAACACACGCTACAGAGAGCTCATAAAATAGACACATCTATTGTGGCTATGCAATTAGCTGGACGTGCTTCCTTTCTGAGTTTTCAGATTGCATTCACCTCAGCTGTCACACCTTTTGTCATAGGAAGAAACTGCTGAGAAACTGCCATACCCTACATACAACTATATGCACTCTCGTCACCTGAATTCAAGCACTGGTGGTGTTATCCCATTTGAGAGATGTGTATATTGGTCAGAAAATCCATTTAAACAACAAAACACCATATACATTAGAAGTAGAAATAAAGCATATAATCACAGGTTCCTGAGATTAGCAGCATTATATGTGCTTGCCTAGTGTACTTACACCTTGCCAGCTTGATGGCAACATAGGCAAGGCTAATTTCTTCATGCACTTTCAAATAACATGTATTTTAGTTTGGTTCCTTGATAGCCATTTTTCTGCAATAAATTAATTAATTCCCTTCAGCCGCAGTCAAGTTTTTGTTAATCTCTGTCATGGGCCTTTTCCATTGTGGGACAAAGCAAATTTGGAGGTTCACAGCCATAGCAAAAATAGCAAAGTTAATAGTTTGGGTGTAACCCTTTAACTCAAGTCTTTGCAAAGAGATGGCTATCTCAAGCTGTTCTTTTCCTTCCTGTGGGTATTGCAGACATTTCATTACTAAGGTAACTGTACTCTCTATACAGTAGAGATATAACATGCCCAGCCTCATAAATTCTCACAGGATTACTCCATATTTTTTGAAATGCTTTTGCAATCCACAACATGTCCTTCCTCACTTTGGCCAAGTGGATGGAGGGGCAAGTCAAAGCTTTTTCTTTTCCTTTGTCACCTAAGAGAGTCTTAGCACTGCTTTGACCTTAACACCAAAGGATGCAGATTGAGCCTGGATCACGCATCTAGCAGGCTCCTTGCCTGCTGTCCTGCTCATGCATAACCAACTGACCTGGGGCACTGCATGCCTCATATGTTCCTATAGCTTCAGTTTCAATTATTAAGGGCTCAATACGACTGTACTTTAAAAAGGGATAGTGAAAAAAACCAGCCAAATATAGTGAAACAGAAGAGAAAAGAATGAGCTTGAACTCTTGCACAAGGTTCTTCACCCATTGTATTTACAGTAACTATGTTTGAAATGGCTGGGGAGCTGGAGAAAGATTTTTTTCACCTGACATGGCACATGCTGTGGTAGGTGCTACAGTGCTTTTTCTATAAGCTACAAGCATCTGAAATCTCTCACAGATATTCTACAAGTCATTCCTCAGTCTACTTAACCTTCATTAGTGCTGTCATGACCCTCCAGAAAGAAGAAGAGATACAAGAAAATTGTTCAATCTTAATTTTATGAATGAATTTAGTTGTGGAATCTTTTATCAGATAGAAATACCCTCTTGTGAAGAGCACTGCTATGCAGTTCTGGCACCAAAAAAGAATACTGTGCTGTATTTTTCATCTTATTAATGATTCTCTGTGAATGAATACACTGGCCTTTTTATACTGGAAAACTGGTTAAAAAACCTGTAGAAGGTAGCCACTTTAGCATCTATTTGTGAATAACACTATAGAAATACTGTTTTTTAATAACTTGTAATAGCTAAGGTTTAGAACTTTATAGTGTGATTGGTGCAGCATACGTTGATCTAACAACTCAAAATACAAATCTAGAATTCTTTTATGATTGCCGTAAATTATCTCAGATGTACACATACGTAAATCAGAACAGAATGGTTTTAGTGTGTCTCGCCAGCCTAACACGATATTACCGATGCCATGTCTCAACCTTTCTTCATGTGAACACTATAACTGTTCAAGTTTGTTCTTAAATCTCTCTTTCTTTTTCGTTTCATTATTTTCAAGCATTTGCTCATCTCTTCTCTACAGATCTTTGTAGATCTTCGGTATCTGTCAGCTCCTGACAGTAGTGTTTCCCTTGGGCATTTAAATAGAACAAATGAGATACCAATTGATAGTAGGTAGAAGTTAGCATAACATTTTGTCTAGCTACATATGTACACATATAGAAAACTCTTCTGTATTCCAGATGTTCAAGCATATGGGAAAAAAGATTCAGTGAATTGGAGCCTTTTCACATAATAATTCTGTGAAAAGCTCTCGAGCTGTCTACTTCACAGAGAATTTTCTGTCTTTCTGAATGTAGAATATGTGGTCATTCACAGATGTGTCTACACCTCTAAACTTAGTGCCTAACATTGCCTTTCTGATATTGAGAAAGAAGGAGCTGGAAATGAGCTGTGTGCTGCATACTGCACCTTATCCTGCTGATGGGCAGACAACATATGTAGGGAATTCCCATTCAGAGAACAGAACAAAGAGAAAATTGCTTGTGCTTTATTTTTGAAGTTACATGATTTTTGAAAAGTAAAATCTTTATCTGATTCACAAGCTTTCTAGAAAATATCAGCCAAAATGTTATTCATTGTAGCATAATTTTTCTGTCTAGCTTCAGCAGCACTATCTGTTCACATCTATACCTGATATTCTGGTATTATTATTATAATTGTTATTGCTATTATCATTATGAATTTTACACACAGCAGGTCTCTTGCAAGCACAGCTGTCCAGATTCCCAAGATGGCAAAAACTATAATCTTTAGAAAATTAGAAAGATTATGTTAGAATTTTTCTTTAGTTCTTCCCAGAGAAATCCACTGTACAGTTTTTCTCCTGGATGTAACAGTTCTGGACTTTCATATGTTTCCTGGTACTGTTTTCTGCTGTGAGATTTCACAGGTCCACGAGAGCCATGTTATCAAAATTGATACAGACAGCTTTCATAGTTTGATTCATACTATATAAAGTTTTTGAGATAGCTTGAGTTCTTCCATTCCTGTAATTTCCTCTGTCCTTTTCCTACTATGACTAGAAGATTTAGCTGAAAACGGTGTTTTGAAATATAGGGAATGATCTTGCTATTTCTTTTGAATACCATCATTATCAGAATTAAGTTTTTAAAAAAGAATCAACACAAAATTTCCTAAGACTCATGTCATAATGCTGCCTTCCCCCCAGTTAACAGAAAACAATATCATTGATTCATTTACTATATTCTTGCTTAGCAGACAACACACAAAACTGGCTGCTCTTTTTGTCTCTCCAAACCAGCCTTTTCTGAACAGGTTCCTTTCTCCTTTTCTGAAATTAAGTCTTTCCTTTTGAATGGTGCCTGACTGACAGCCTTGAAAGCTCAATTTTTCTTTATATAGAAAGCAAATTCACAGTCAGAGTTTGTAGTGTGAGATTGCCCATAGCGACCCGCACACCATGCCCATGCTGGTTCAGTAGAGCTCCCTACTTTGGATCAGGCAGTGGTTAAGTTTGTGAGTGACTTCCCCTGGTGAATCTGGAAGCTAAAATGCAACTGGTATAAATTCCATTAATTTTTGTGGTATGGCATCAAGATCCCAGGAACTATATTCAAACTACCAGTTTATTTCCCATGCAGCTGGGGGGTCAATTTTTCTTTGTTATCACTAAAATACTTTCAATCTAAGCCCTATCACTGGCATATTATTTCTATGTGAGTAATCTTTCTGGAACAGGAGTAATACTATATACACCTCTTTGTTCTAGGCAAACAAAAACCATGTTCTACTCTATTCTGATTATCCTCTCACTGTATTATATCACAAATCTGTGTGTCACGCACTCACAGCAATTCTGGGCTCATATGGATTCATTTTCTTGTCTCTCCTCCAAGGCCGTTAGACAGACAGAAGTTCTTTTTAGACCCCTAGGCAGAACTGAGTTCATATAACCACTGTCACATCCCCTTTAAAACTGTTGTTTTGCAAGTGTTCCTGTGTGCGCTAGAAGCCCTAGATTTCATTTCTCTCTGTGGTAAATTGCACAACCAGTCCTATCTAAAGACTGAAGGCACCTATGAGATTCAGTACAAATAAATGAAAATCAGACATCCAAATCTGACCTCAGTAGTGAGCCAAAGCAGAAAAACTTTGGTGTAAAAAAAAAGAAAAAAGAAAAAAAAAGAGCCAAAGGGAAGAGGAACTGCGCTAAAACTCTTCTTCAGCAGGCCACAGCAAAAGGCACTGGAAACTTCTACTGTACACCGCTAGGAATGAACAGAGTGCTGTACATGACTGTTCCCTACCTGCTCCCACAGGTTCCCTGCCATTGCTGGGCCAGCACCCACAGCCCTGCACAGCTCTTGCAGCCTGCAGACAGTGTCAAGCTGTGTGCTTTACAAGCTGTGTGCATTCACACAGCTCACCCAGTCCTTGTGTACAAATCTATACAACAGAAGGACATCTATTATTAAATATAATGAACTGTATTATCTTACAAACTGCACAGGGAGGAATTTAAATCTCATTTTTCTGTATCCAGCTCTTCATTACCATTTTGGGAAGAGTTAGAAGCTACAGCTCTCCTTCTGCCTGTTGTCTTTTAATCCTCTCATTCCCAAGTCCCTCACTAACGCATGAAAGTGCCATAAACCTAATGCTGTTTTATGTCCCTGCAATAACAAATTCTAACGCAGGAGGCACACTTTTTGCTTAAAGTCCCTCTTGTTGAGCTGCTTCCCCAACCTGTTTCTCTGTTCCCAAATGCTTGCCAGCTCTCATCTTCCTATTGCAAAACAGCACAAGATGGGGGAAGATGGGTGCAAAATTCAACTATACTGCAAAACAAACAGATACAGGAAAAGTGATATTAAAACTATCAGTTTCAGTTATTCATTCAATTTTGTGTTAAGATGAGGTTTTATGACCTGAGTAGCCCAAATTAGGCTACAGAGACATTTCAAGCAGCACAGAGATTTTAAGGTGTTAATATGCATCCAGGGATGCTTGAACCCCTTTGGTTGAGAACAACTACTTCAGAATGCTATTAATTTTGCAGTGTGCTTTATGCTGAACTGTAGGTGTCGTAAAAAAGAACTTGAGATGAAGAGCATTCATTTTGGCATGCACAATGCAAGGCAAAGCAGCTCCCTTAGAATGTCGGTATAACTGGGGTGTACTTTAAAAGCAGCTGATTGTAACTGCTCCATATAAAGGCCTGCAAATCTCTCCAAATTTACTTGCTCTTCCTGCTCTTGCTACCCCCGCAGTATCCTCATCCCACAAAGCTGCAACACGAAATTGCAGCTGGTCATGAGACTCCAAGTGCTGTTCACACAGGAATTGCCATGGTCACAGTGCTTCTCTCAGCTATCAGATAGCAGCTCAAAACCCACCTCACAACTACTACTGGATTTTGCGAGAGGAATCACTTGTTAGTTTGATTCTGTCTCATTCCAGAATTTCTATTCTTCCCCATAAGCATGTCACAATATGCTTATGGTGAAAGAAAACAGCAGTATCATCCCTGAAAAACAGAATATGGAGCAGACCAGGAAAAGTTGCATGAGACATTTCCCAGAACATAAAGTTCTCATGTCCCACTGGTTCTTGCCAGCCAGTACAGAAGTTTGCACTGGCTGACAGGCAAGCTACTGAAGCCTTTTTACTGAAGTATGAAGACAGAATGGTACTACAGTTTCTGTACAGTTAAACACTGTGTGAAAAAGAAACAAGCCAACCTCATGTAAGTTCTCCATCAAGATGAGCCCAAAGGACAACAATAAGGCGTATGAAGTAGTGTATAGATATGGTGGGGGAAGAGGAAGCTGCAGTCTCTTGGCACATGATGCTATAGAAAATCCTGTTACTCAGCAGGAACCATGACAAAAGCCAGGCTGTGAGACACTGAGGTCAGAGAGGAAAAGGTAGTACTAGACCCTTCATAAGGTACATGTGAACCAAACACCTTGAAGTTCTCCTAGAGGACTATTATCCTAGGTGTGGAGTACCAACTTTTAAAGGAAGCACTAACTTTTAAAGGAAAATCAGATACCTTGAGAAAAGTGCTGACACAATCTACCATGATCCTTTCCCCAGCACTGTTTTCACTCTGGCCATACAATAGTCTGTCTCCCTAAAGTGATCCGGCATTGTTAGCTGTGCACTTTCTGTCCCAGACTGCTGTGAAATGTGGCTGCCTGGTATCACTTCCATTTCAAAATCAGTTGCATTTTAGTACCGAGGAAACAAAAAGCATCATCTTAGATTACCTGGGGGAGAAAAAAGTCTATAAAAATAATGTGAAAACTATTATCTTTGAACGCACTGCATTTTCCCTAATTTCTTTAAACATAAATTTCTCCCAAACTAAAAAACTGAGACTTAATTCATAATATATAAAGAATATGGTAATGGTCACTCCTGAGAATATTTTAACAAGCCAATTTAGTCACAAGACAATCTTTATGGTTCTATTTCAGAGGTGATTAGTAATTTACTGGCCATTTCTGTTCCTAGAAAATTTTCATATTGCTCAAGATTTCCATTAATTTGTCAATTAATTTTACACAAAAATCTTTTCTGTGACTTACAAAAAGTGCCCTGTACCTTGATGACAAACTTCCCGGAGTACATTCAAATTCCATCTTCAAAACATGAGCTGGGTGGAGCATCATTGCTACTCTGAATGAATTTAAATCAGCAAGATGGGTTAAAGAAGGTACTGGGTTTCTGTTAGAAAGCAATAAAAGTAAGCAAAATTAGGTGAACAATGATACCATTAAAGCTTTTCCTTTCTGAGCTGCAGAAGCCTCATCCAAGGCCTTATTCCTAAGAGGAAAACAGGATACTATAAAGTTTATTGGCTTGCTATAGAGTTTAAAGTTACTTCATCTTATGACAGTCATAAAGCATAACTCCAAGAGGAGTTAAAAGGCAAATAAAGTGTTTGGATTTAAATCCTTCTCTGTTTCCTTTGCCTTTAAGTTTTTGAGTCTAAAGAAACTGGCTTGGCAACTCCATCTCCCTTGCTTATCTCCTAAAACATTTTTAGTTCAAATACCCAAACATATGAACTAGACACCCAGTCACTGTGGGAGTTGAACTCAGATGTATTTGGAGGAATCAAGCAGAAACATATATTAGAGCAGCAGCATAGAAGCCAGAAAATATTTGATGCTATTTGCTTAGCTCTCTGTTCCAAATGCACATAGCAAAAATCTAAGCAGGTATCTTCAGAATATCAGAAAAGTTAGGAGTTCTTGAGCTCCCAATACAGATTGCTGTTCATCATTTTTGCCTGGTACTCCACACATGCTCATGCCCTAAGAAAGAAAGGAATGACACAGTCAGAATTAGAACAGAAATTACCAAACATCTGTTGACCATAAAAATTAAACAAAAACAATCTCTCCAAATAACTTGGTAATGTTGGAATACAACTGCCCACTCCTTTGTAAATTTCCTTACATTCATAAATAGCCATTTTTTTCATTTCTTTATTTTAAGTGAGCAGATATACAGTCCAGGTAGAAGCAGTGTAGCATACAGCACTATTTTTTCCTGTGTTCTTTGCTACGTGTTTGATCACTGCTATTTTATACTGCCTGCTAAAAATACTGTGTTAATGAATTACTTAGAAAAATCACTCTTTCCCCCCCCCCCCCAATTTTTTAAACTCCTAATAAAAATATAACAGAACAGAGAACAAGGTACTACAATTGAATTTTCATGTCTTTTCTGTAACAGACGTCCCTTTCTTCTCTTGCATCCCACTACTAACAGTTCATTTGAGCATAAAGGAATGGCATACATTTCTCTGTTTGTCAAAGGAGCTCCATTTACATTTCCATGGTGACATACACAGCTCTCTTCTTTGTTACTCAGGAGTAAAATGTGCAGGATCTCTGCCACGTACTAGAAATGCCAGTACATGCAATTATAATTGCAAAAAGTTCTTCTCCCCTTTAATTCTATTATTTTTGTCTTGCTCCTTGCCAACTGTCTTGGCATTGCTGGCAGTTTCACAACACCCAGCTTCTAACTGAGAGGGCAGGAAGCGCAGCCTTCTCCTAGGCGTTTGGTACAGATCCAAATCCCACCATCCTCACTTTTTACTAAATTCTTGTTCTCACACAATTCCCATTAACTGATGTAAGAATTTTGACTGCATAAACATGGAATCAGGATGTTTAGATCCAGCCCAGTGTCTGTAGAATGTGGAGCTCCAGTTCTCATCAATAGGCCTGTTTAAGTAAGCAGGAACCACTGCACCTGAGTGCAACCTGCAGAATCAGGCTTCAACAGTTCAATCAGTGCCTTCCTCCGGGAGGAAGTTTTGCATCCTTTGAACTGACATGTCTGATTAAGCGGGCCTATGGAGTGGAAATGGGAGACATTGCAAATACAGAATCTATTTCTGCCTCTCAGTGATAAATCATTGTATTTCTCCATTGAGGGAGTAAAATGTAGGGACAATAAAATGTTGTGGGCTTGTATTTTCATGATTCTCTGAAGTTACAGAAAACAGAAAAATTATTGAGTCAGATTCTCACCTGGCAGAGCAAGTAGAGATCCAGAAAAGAATCCAGCCCATTCCTTTTAAAGTCTCATCATGGTCATTCTTTTCAATATAACTTTCCTTCTTCTTTGCAAGATAAATGTAAGAGTCCCTTTCTCTAATAGGATCCCATCACTTTCCTGCAGTTTCAGAAGGAGTGAAACCTGATTCCTGTTGCCAGCCTCAAAAATCAAATCAATCATGTGCACATTTTAAAGCATGTTATGTATAAATGCCTCATGGCAAAAGCACAAAGAATGTGAAATACCATAAAATAAATATTTAAAAAGCTAAATAAGACAAATGGATTTTTCATTTTGGTTTAAAAATAGAAAATGTTTTGATGTTGTAAACCAGAAAAGAATCACATTTCACAGTTGTGGAGACCAGTGAATAAATGGATAGTGTCCATTAGGTACTGTCCATACATGTGGACTAGCTAAAAGCCTTTTAGAAGCTGAAAAATGTCTCTTGATAAGTGTTCAAAAGACAGAACCAAGAGATGCAAACTCTTGTAAGCTGGGATCAAACTTTAAAGTCACACCTATTATTAGAGCAGGTCAATTAGGTTATTTTCAAACAGGCTAATACAATAGAGAAAAAAAAATCTACATCTGTGAAGCTGTTTTCAGGACCTGATAACGCTCCGCTCAAAGGTAACATCAAAGGCTGGATGTTGGAATATTCACAAATAAAAGAAACCCATACGCAATCAAATCAAGATTAAAGTTTCAGCAACTACTTTGAAAAAAAGTCTTCTGCTTTACAGAAACTGAAATGCAGCAATGGCGGGTTTGTTGTTTTTCAACGAGAGGATTGCCACAGCCCCTGAAGAAGTCCCTCTCTGCACTGTCCCTGAGGAATCAGGTCCTGTCCCACAGCCTCTCCTGCCCTTATTTAAACCACCTGGATCTAGCAAAGAGGCAAAATCATCAAAATGAATAGTCTTGAGATTATCTCTTCCCCTTTTGCAGGTAATTGTAAAGATGCAGTTATTTCGAACCATTCTTTTCATCGTTGCTTACTTTTTCTGAACAGCAAAACAAAGCTTTTAGCAGATTCACTATTCACAGATGTGTGGGTCTGTAATGATGGTGTTTATTAGTGTAGGTGACCTTATATGACTGGTTTTGTTTTTTTGTTAGCTTTTAGCTGCTATTAGTGGTATTATTTAAAATTTATTTCCAGTGCATTCTGCTACTAATGGGATAGGAACTGGTCCCTTCCCTTTCAGAGCTCAAGAGTAGCCCAGTCTAGGAACTCTGCCTCTTAACTCCTATTTATTTAATGTATATCATAGTAGCCTTTAATACAAGGACATTTGCTAAGAAGGGACACTTCTCCTGTGATGATGTACTGGGAGTCAGCAGTAGGTGACAGGCAATGAATCAACACAGGTTCACTCAGGGACTGTCTCATGCTGTTGCCGGATGTTGTGATTGCAGAAGCTAGAATAATGGCTCTTGCCATGGAACCTCCTACAGTGCCCACCTCTTGACACCACACAGGAACAAAACTTTCAAATCTACCACTGTTCTTGCCTTTTGCTCAAGCTGCAATTCAGTAATGCATTAGTTCTTGCATTCATCTTGCATTCTCCCTCCTGCCTGTTCAGCCCCCAACTCCTGGATCCTGCTTTTGCCTCTGGCCTTAAGTCTTGTGATTCCTGTGGCTAACCTTATATCAGTCCTTCAGAGCTACTAAATGTCTGTCTAGAATAAAAACAGTACATCCCAGTGATGCTTTTCATTTCATTATTGGTTTGTTGTTACTTGAAGTTCATTATATTCTATTACACAAACTATAAGTTAAATGTCTTGCTATTTTTTTAGGCTGAATTTTGCTCCTGCCAGTAAAAAAAAAAAATTGATAAAGCAAATAGATTACTCTGAAATACTCTGGTAAATCTGCATTTTCCAATGGGAAATGCATTTTCCATCACATTTTTTCTTTTTTTACCAGTTTTAATTTTGATCAGGCATAGTACTGTGCTAGAATTCCTAGATGTCTGATGGATGTTCTCAATTATAGACAACACCTGTGGCTACAACAGGCCATGCTGACAGTCAGGAATAATCAGCATTTAAAGATGCCTGAATGTCAGAAAGAGATGCACTACACCTTTTCAAGCAGTTAACCAAAGGATGAGTCTTCTTATACTCCCTTGTGGGGAGTGTTTTGCCGGGATCCCCAAGTGTCTGCTAAAGTAGGAGTCATGCAAAGCCACCTTTATATGGGATATGGCAGATATAAGCTCTCTATATGCACATTAATAGACTAAATATTGCAGTACCTTAGATTTTATGACTTAGCAAGAAGCTCAGCAGAGTGGAAAGCTGTAAAAATAAAAACTTTCAGCTCCACTAAGCTGAAAACTGAGATCTAAGATATCAGAAGTACAGCTGCTGGTTCACAGAACTAAAAAACTCATCCAAAGGGCTCTTCCCACTCTCCCCACACCAACTTGACTAAAGCTGATATGATGCCAAAGGAGATGACTGTTAAGCCTGAGTGTTACCAGTTCGCTGAAATGACTCAGCTCTACATCTTTTAATCAAACCTAGATTCTTCAGACTCTGATTTCTTCCAGAAAAGATTCTGAACAGAAGGTCACAGCCTCAGGCCTGCTCAAGGTAGGGCAGAAATAATGATTTTAAGGAAAGCACTTCTGGAGGGATTTATCAAGGGTATCATGTGAGGCTGCCTGTCCTCAGCAGTTTGCAAAGGCAGAGGGGTTTCTGAATACTCAGTCACTGTTGTGGCTGAAGGTTAAACCTGGCTAAGGATATTTGCTAGGTTATATTTTCACTAGAATGATTTCTGGAGTTGGGTATGGAATATATGTCCTGGAAAAAAAAGTAGGAAAGACCCACATAGTGAATAGCTGAGTGGCTGAGTACTCAGATGAGACCCAGACTATGCCTCTGCTTTGGATTACGTAGAACGGGGATAATAATCCAGGTAAGTATCCAGTCCAAGCACATGGGACAGCTGCCAATCTTTTACTTTAGAAATATTTACTAGTTCAGAGAAAGAAGGATGGACACAATAGTGTGGTGGTTAGAGCAGAAGCGAGTCTGGGAATCAAATCAAACTCCAGACAAAACCTGGCCTCAGACATTTTATTTTTCTCCAATCAGGACTAAATGTCAACTGTGATGTTGAAATAGAACTGCCTCAGCCAAAAATTAACCTGAACTGGAGCAAAACTAAAATATGAATGTATTCAACTGTGCCAAGAAATATACAGAATGGTCATAACACTTGGTCTTGTTTGAATCCCCTATGTATCGCAGCACAGAGACAGTCAGAAAATCAACCAGGGACAAAGCTGGGATAGTTGAATTCACTGTCTGCAAATGGACATACACTGAAAAAGACAGAAACCAGCAGTTGTAGGGGCTGATAAGCCTCCACACAGGCTAGCAGTCTAATTCTATTACTGTAAGTTAGGTCTGAATGATTTGTCCTACTTATGGCTACAGACAAGTTGGCATGTGAGGAACTGTAATGCTGGCTGATGCTTTTCTTTGCTATTCTGTGTGCTATGCCAAGTAGGAATTTAATAAATAAAAAGAACTAGTCTAGCAAGTTTTGAAAACATCCCATATGAAAACTTGCTTTAAAAAAAGAAGAAAGAAAAAGATTAGCACTTTCATTACTGGGGTAATGCAAGTTCCATATGATCTGTAAGGTTTTAAATGAAGAGAGAAAAAAATAGAAAATCAAGGTAATATTTTGGTATCAGAAAATTAGAAAATATGATGTCACCTCTAGAAAATCTGTAACAGAATTATCAGAATAGCTTACTGTGCACAACTATTTTAACTGAGTCTGTAACATTATTTAAGCCATAATGGAAAGACAGCATCTACCATCAGATAGTTGACAACAGTGGAAGTAACAAAAGCAGAGTCAGAAGAGCATTTCTGATACAATAAACAGTATTTTTCAAGAGAAATTATACAGCTTTTAGATTTTGCTTTCTTATGAACATTAAAGATAGGATAATTCCAGCTGGATAATGAGTATGTCCTTCCAATTGAAAGTAATTGTGCTTTCCTATCTGCAAACTTAAGATGAGTATATTGTCTCCCTGTGCTCACTGCGTCTGTCTTAGAAAGGCTGGGATAATTTTGATCCCCTTGCAGTAACCCACAAAAGCCTTTTTTTTTTTTTTTTGTCTACCTAGCAAACATTTTGATGTCTATAATTTAATAGTTCCAGGCTACTCTAATGCTTTGTCAACGTGATGAAGTTTGCACTTGTAAATTGATAATTTAGCAAGTGTTTAATCTCACACTTCTCCTATTGTCCCTTCTCAGATTGTGGACAACAGTAGCTTCATATTTCTATTTTCTAAATTTAAATCCCTAAGTGGAATTAGCTATGATTGGAGTTATGATTATTAGGACTCTAGTAATACCATCGAGTCAAATTCTGCAGTTGCCCATGTGTAGCTTTTATACTGGATTTAGACCAACAGAACAAAACATTTTGGTGCTGAGGCAATGAAAGCATGTTAATTGAGATCTGTAACACCATATTGGAGAGGGAAATGTTATTATTTCTGTTTTACACATGAGGAAACAGACATGGACAGACAAGGACATTCATTGAGAGGGTCTCAATTCCATTCCAGCAGTTTCAAAATCAGAAAAATTAGCCTCAAGTTCTTCCAGGAAATACATTCCATTTGGACATCTATTACTGATTTTATGCAACTATCCAGCACCTCCCTTTTTGTTGTTGGATGTTGTATAAATGCACAGACATATTTGATCAGCACATGCCCAATCAAATGTTTTTGTGATTTTTTTTTTAATACATAAAATCGTATCTTCAAAACAAAGAGAAGATCCTCTTTGCTCTGTATTTAAATCATCCTTTACATGGGAACAGGAAGAGCTTTGATCTTGACAGAACAGAGGAGTAAAGAGACAAGGCAATGGGTAAAGCACACAGTTGAAGTTTTATCCAATGCTTTTGAGGATAACAGCACAATTTGAAGTATCTAAAATAAGAGTTAGAAATATACCCTTCTGTGGTGGGTTGACCTTGGCTGGATGCCAGGTACCCACCAAGCTGCTCCGTAACTCTCCTTGTCAGCAGGATGGGGGAGAGCAAATAAAACAGAAAAATTCCCCTTGTAGGTAAAGATAAAAGTAGTTTAATAAAGTAGAAGTTGTATGTGAAAGCAAAGGAAAACAGAAGAATTCATTCTCAACTCCTCATCAGTAGATGACATCCAGCCATTGCCTGGGAAGCAGGGCTTCAATATGCTTAACAGTTGCTCCAGAAGACAAACATGGTAAACAATGAATTCCTCCATAGCTTTTATTGCTGAGCAGATGTCGTATGATATGGACTATCCCTTCTAGATACCAATACAAAGCACAGAACTATGAGGGCTGCTGGGGGGAAATTGACGCCATCTCAGCCAGACCAAATACACTTTGAATGGATGGAAAGAGGGTTACAGACTCAAGGAAGGAGAGTTTGTAAAATAGCTGTATTAGATTATCCTTGCTAATGTTTCAATGTTATTACTCTAAGTAGTATAAATCATTCACTGCCTTTATACACACTTCAACCATGAATGCAATAAGCTGGAAGTTCACTAAGAATAATTAGAATGTAAGGGGCTGGCTAATTTGAGATATTCCTATATGCTGTGCCATGTAGCTTCAAAAATCTTTCATAGAATCATAAAATAGCTAGGGTTGGAAAGGACCTTAAGATCATTCAGTTCCAACCCCTCTGCCATGGGCAGGGACACCTCCCACTAAACCATGTCACCCAAGTCTCTGTCCAGCCTGGCCATGAACACCGCCAGGGATGGAGCTTTTACAGCTTCCTTGGGCAACCCATTCCAGTGCCTCACCACCCTAACAGGAAAGAATTTCCTCCTTATATCCAATCTAAACTTCCCCTGTTTAAGTTTTAACCTGTTACCCCTTGTCCTATCACTACAGTCCCTAATGTAGAGTCCCTCCCCAGCGTCTTTATAGGCCTCCTTCATATACTGGAAGGCTGCTATGAGGTCTCCACGCAGCCTTCTCTTCTCCAGGCTGAACAGCCCCAACTTTCTCAGCCTGTCTCATACAGGAGGTGCTTTCACTGTGCTAAAAGGTGGATGTGGAATATCAGATTTTATAACCTATGTAGCAAGTGATATCATTAAGTTTTGGATGAAGAAGTGCTCCCCTAACTGAAAACTACAGTATCACTAACTGATAGGAAAAGTAAAGACAATCCTTACTAATCCTGAAAGTTAGTTCCATAATTTAATGAACGCAACCATGGAAATACACAAAATGGTGCTAGAAATTACCTTCTGAGGTCAATTAATCCAACTGCTTCTGGAAGGCAAGATGATTAGACCTAAAGTACTGCTGACAAATTCTTGTCTAGCATGTAGCTGGAAGCTCCAGTGCTGGAGATTTCACACACAGGTCCATCTACTCTAGTGGTGAATACATTTCATACATGGATCACTAGCAATTATTCCAGGTATTGGCACAGTAAAGTCATCTTGTTATTTCTTGCCAAAAATAAAATTAAAAAAAAAAAAAAAAAGGTTCACTACTATATGTCAGTGTTTGACAATTAATTGCTACGGAAGTTCTCTAATCCAGCTACCAGTAGCAGACCTGATCCCAGGTGGCTCAACTGCTCCCTCCCCATCGTGATGTACATTCTCAAAGCTGATGCTACAGAAGGATACTGCTGAGGATGTGACTGAATTTCTACTGTTTTGCAGATGGATTTTCAAAAGTTTGTTCAGGGCACTGGTTCTTTACAAGATGCATAAGGAGTCTCTGTAGAGTATTGGCTCTTACTCTCTGCCTCTGCATGTTGAGCTGAGCTGCAGAGAGCAGGCTCTGTGCTTAAAAAGCCTTGTGAATAAACAAGAGTGTTTAATTTTACCTATTCTTCATCAATCTCTATTCCTCTGAGAAGTCGGATCAAAAAAACCAATCTGGAAACAGTATAGCACTAAAAGCAAGTAACTGTGAATAGACTACAGGAACTGTATAAGAACTCAGGCATTTCCTTGGGAAGTCATACATATATATATATATATATATGTACATATGTAAGCGGGAGGATTTTCTTCAGCAAAGATATCATAAAAACAATAAATAAGATATTTGCACACTGAAATGTAAGACGAAACTAAAAAGCTTGTATCACCCGCAAATAATTTTAGTATTAGGTACAGATATATTAAATAGGGAAAAAAAAATCAAGTGCAAAAAGCTGCTGTTTTTACCTTGAATGTACTTTGGGAAACCAGAAACTCAACAGCAGCTTGACTTTATGCAGTAGATTTAAATGAATATGAAGCTATCTATCTATAAGCATGCCTCAGAAAATTATGCAAAACATCATTTTCTGCATGCCAGTGACACCACAAACAATGTACATGAATAATGTTACCCTTGTGTTTTGACCACAAAAGGCATTCAGCAGTTGCAGTAATAATTCTTCAGACAAATGGCATTAGCTAAATAATAACAGAAGACATTTTATAAACCAGTCCATATATGAAGTGAAAAGAAAAAGATCACAGATACCTGGATCTTGAAAAAAGAAGTTTGATAAATGGGAAAACAGAGATATCAGGTAGAGCAATTATTTGGCTGCACAGTATCAGTTGAGAAGTTTGAACTCTATGACTTGGTGCAAAACAAAACAGTACATATAATTTTAGCAAGATTGCCCAGATTTACATTGCTGAACTCTCATGAATTCAAGGCAATTGTCTTCATATGAAGTAACATGGCACAGGAAGCCCTCCCATGTATTAGATTTGCCCAGATAATGTCTGTTTTAAGCCATATTTTTATTATGAGAGCAAGAGCTGACTTCATCAACCAAGGAGATGGTCCCTACCTGTCATAGGCTGAAGTATATGGCACATTCATATTGCAGGTGTGAGAAGTGATTCCATCAACCTGGGAGACAATCTTTACATGTCATCAGCTGATGTATATGGCTGGCTCTGCACTTCGTCAAGAAATCTGTTGGTGCCCATGATATTGCCAGACAGTGGCTGCATTCCGGTTTCTCTTCACTGCAGCTATACTTCCTAAACCCTAGAGAAAGCCAGATAACCTTTAAAGTAGTACTTATCTGCATCAGACCTCCCATCCTAAGCTGAACTCACTTATGACATAGGGATAAATTAAACTCACTAGCTTCAGAGAACTACTTCTGAGTTTTTCCAATGAGCAATCAGATCTGTGAACTAAGACTTGCTGATAAAATCAAATATATGAAGCTGCTGCAAAACCTATTTCACTACCACCTTCTCAGCTGTCAGTGAAATAAAAGGAATGGTATAGTTTAGATTAAAACTCACTATATTTAGTCAGATTACCTAAGGTTTCTTAATTCTAAAAGTAATTGCAGGTTTATTCTAGCAAGCTAGGAGCTGACCTTGAGTGAAAAGAAATACTCAGCAGAAGATGGATTAGCCTTAGGAATAGATACAGTGTAGTTAAGGCAAACTAGCAAAAGAGAATGAAGTAGTCTAATCTTTTTTTGTTTGCAGAAATGTGATTCTTAATTTCATGGGGGAAAAAAGCAATAAATATCAATATGACCACTGTGTGCTTGACAGTACATGGAACCAAATGAATGAAGGGAAAGGAGTTGCAAGCCAGCATCCTGTACTGCTGAGGGAAGGGGAAGACATAGAGGGGTCAACCGAAAGGGAGACAGAAGGATCTGGGAAGGGGCTTTGGCTGGCTCTGAGAACTGTCTTCATGCAAGTCATTGATTGAGCTCCAGGCAGCTGGTGAATACAACAGGAAAAGCAAGGAAAGGGAGAGAAATCTTCAGCTAGTCCACAATGAGGAAACAAATGCAAATGCAAAATAAAGAATAGTATATTACTGTGATGAAGATTAAGTAACATACCCAATCTAACGTATGGTCTATTTTGCAAGAAGGAAAATTAACACAATGTGATAAACTGAGGAGACTCAACAAATCATTAAACCTTTGTAAGTGGAGGTTCCAAAGCATCAGCATAAATTTTAAAATCACCCATAATGAAAAGTCTTAATGAGTGAAGAATCAAATCAATCTAATCAGCTTAGGCCATTAACTAACAAATCAGAATGAATAGTTGGTTGGTGATAGAAAACCCAAATGGCATGAACTGAAAAGCATGCTGAAGAAATAACAGTTTAAAATCAAAAGGCTGAAAAAAGCAGTAGCCAAAGCAGTTCAGAAAAACAGAGAAGGACCATTAAATTTGGGTAGACGGGTCTCCACAGAGAGCATACATCACTAGGAGTGTCTTTTATAGCTGGAACATACAGCGCTAATTTCTTTGTACTTGGAACAAGGATAGAAAATTCAATTGAATTGGCTGAAAAATTGATGTGTCCTTAGTAGTGCTTCCAGGATGTTACCGTTATTTCATGTACCTCAGCTGACAACAATGCAGGTGTCAGATGTTACGGGAATGCTCAGAAGAAATCACTTTTTGGTTGAAATAATGGTAAAAAACAAGCCTGAGGATTAAGTCAGCCCTTTTACAATTGGGATGTGAAAACAATAAAATATCAATCACTTGGTTCTGGACCCGTGGCCAGTTCCAGCAGCAGAGGGCTCTCAGTGGCAGGCAGTCTGGTGGGGCTCAGTGCCCTGGAACACCAATGACCTTCACCACTGGTGACTGGAGATCCCAAAATAAGATGGTTGATCACAGATACTTCTGCGATGGATGAAACATTGTACTGACCTGACAGTTTTCTCATAGGGAACCCACTGAAAGACCCCTCTAGAATGATAAAGGATCAAATCTGCCATCCTGTTCCAAGAACAAATATCCATCTACTGTACTCTAGCCAGATGATGGGATGCATTCACTTCCAACAGCTACAACAGAGATTTCCACATCAAGAAAGTTAAATTTAGCTCAGATGCTGCATCAGATAATGCAAATCTGTAAAACTTTCAAAAGTGCATGCATTTTTAAAAGAAACAGCAAATATTTTGTTTTAGGAATTTTCCAGGATTTTACATTTCTCTAATTTTTACACATTTAGAGATGAAGTAGAAGCTTTACAAGGCTAAGGCAAGTGTTTGTCATTGATCACCAGCAAAATTAAAGCCAGAAGCAGCAACTTCAGCTGCCTAATTTTACTTGATAATTTTACTCATGTAAGTAGTTACAGCTAGTTGATTCAGGTTCATACTGTGAAGAAATATGTTCATAGTTGACTGCAGTGAGTCTGCAGGGGTGTTTTAAGCAGGGCTCTCAATGACTATGGAGTTTTTGATTAATAACACCCCCACATTAGGGAAGTAAAAGGACAGTTTCATCCAAGTTTATGTCAATACACTGGGAACTGCTAATGAAAGAAGCAAAAAATCTCTAATACAACCCGACAGATTATCAACCATTATGTTTTGCTTTACATTTCTTTAAGCATATTTTTAAGTACTACTTCTGTATCATAAATATTGTTGCTGTAACTGCATCTCTTGAAGTAGATCTATGAATGCCTTTTTCAGAGACACTCATATGTTGTAATCAGTACTTTATATATCAGTAGTTTGTAGGTTGGCTACTAAATATTTTTAGTTTGTAGAACAGCATAAAGAAAAGTATCATCTAAGTCCTAAAAATGCCTACTCGCTTTCCTAAGTATTGCTTCAATTTTTCTGTTTGATCTACTATGAAAAAATAGCTTACTATAAATCAATCTAACCTTATACAATTGAGTCTACAGAAAAAAAGTACTATATGGAGTAAGAGAAAGACTACAGATCTTTTCAAAAGTAGTATTTCAAAAGCCATTTTGTAATGACATTTTGTAAGTGTTGGTCTTTGGTAGCAAAGCCTTGCTCCAGTGATAAAAGGTTCCCTAACAGTACTTTAATTGAAACTTTTTATCTGAATGTTGCCTGAACCTCTGCTAAATGCTACTTTCTTGCTTCAATTCAAATTTTCTTAATCTTCATTTTCACGTTGAATATTGGTACACTGTCTGCCTCATTATGCTAAAGAAAGATGAAGTGAGCTATTAACATGCTGAACAGCCTACGAGATGTTATGATATAGAATGTCATTCATTTTTATGAGTTGGCTGTCAGTGTGTGCCGCAATAAAGTTATAATTTCTCACTGACAATATGTGATGTCTGGTGTCGCTGCACAATCCTTATTAAAATTTCAATAATTGTAAATCAAAGGAAAGCAAATACAACTTTTATGAAATGGTCGCTTCTGAAAGTCAAGGAGTGCAAAGTGGTGGAATACAAAACCAGAACATTATTCTTGTGCTGTTTCAAGTCATTATCATCATCATCCTACAGTTTTTCTTGTCTTGCACAAGGCAGGGTATGCTTCATAACATATACTATAAAGTTCTCAGGAGCAGTGTGCTTTTCTTGCTGGCATTACAGGAATGGTAAAATACTGCTTGTTTGTTGCTCTTTACTGACTCTACCTTTCTGTGGATCTGAGTGTCATCAGAACATTTCTGGAAATGTGTATAGGAACAATTTATTATAGCTCTTCTTTAGTAAAGTCAGGTGTCTTTGGAAGCAGTTATATGGCCCGACAGTGAGAAAAGTTAAAAGATTTCAGACGGCTTATATGTGTGCACTGGTGAGCAAAGGTTTCAAAGCCTGTTTTTTCACAACTTTCCACAGTTGTGGAAAAGAGTGGGGATGCATTTATGGCAGAGTCTTTAAAATGTTTGAAGTTTCTTGGATAATACACAGGGAAATGAATCCCAAATTCAAAGTAAGTATCTTTTACATACTTAGAGCTGTGTAATGGCTACATCTTTACATATATATTTTTACCAGAAGTGTAAGAAGTCTCTATCACTGTCCAGATCATAGTGAACTTTCATTTTGAGCTGGACATAAGCCAGATGATCAAAAGTTAAAACTGTTGTAAGACATGCCCTTGAAATAACAGGTTTTTGGAGTTATTAGATACAGTGTGTCCTAGTCACTGAATCGACTGCACAGGATCTCAGTATTGTTGAGACATTTGGAACTACTCTAGCACTTCTTCTGCCTCTTATTTCCATCTCCATTCGAAATCATTGTTATCTGCAACTCACTGCATGACAAGCTGAATAAATACATTCATGGAACGTTTATAAACACCATACATTGGATAAATACTTATATAGCTGCATTTCTAAATTTTCTTCAGCAGATTTTAAGTATCAAGAACAAGTCAGACTCCTGGGATCCACATAGTTATGATACAAAGCCTGTGTACCCTCTACTCTGTCACAGTATCAGGAATGTTTGCACTATGCAGAGGAATGCCAGCAGGCAGAAGCATATTTAGATACTCCAAGGCATAACGTGACTTCATTTCTATTACTTAGGTTATCCTTCATTATTCAAAAGTCATACACTTTTATTTCATGATCACATCTGGCATGTTTTCTAAATGTTAGTTAATAAGGGGTAATGGGTTCAAGGGGTAATGGGTTAAATCTTAAACAGGGGAAGTTTAGATTGGATATAAGGAGGAAATTCTTTCCTGTTAGGGTGGTGAGGCACTGGAATAGGTTGCCCAGGGAAGCTGTGAATGCTCCATCCCTGGCAGTGTTCAAGGCCAGGTTGGACAAAGCCTTGGGTGATATGGTTTAGTGGGAGGTGTCCCTGCCCATGGCAGGGGGATTGGAACTTGATGATCTTAAGGTCCTTTCCAACCCTAACTATTCTGTGATTCTACGATTCTATAATTTTATTTCTAACTGTAGTCAACTTCTAAATTGACTAACTCTACTGAAATTTACAGCATAACAGCAACAGTCACATGTCAGATACGGTATATATCTTCCAGTGTAAAATTTCCAAGTATATCAACATCTCAGATGTACTTCCTCAAGACAGAACAGACAGCATGTGCTCATGCACAAACAAATGCAAAGCTCTGGTCAAATGCAAAACTCAATCTCTGTTCTTTCACAGAAATACTTAGGCACAATTCAAGCAATTGTGTTTGGAAAGGTGTCCCTTCATGTCAGTAGCGCAAACACAACAGATAAGGCATGCTGGTTCTCCCAGACTTGATTTATTACTACAAGTGTCTTACCATTGCTGGCAATTTTATAGCTAGTAGTGTAATTCAAAGAACAGCTGTCCACATCTGCCAGAAAGCTCCCTGCTGGAAAAAAGTAACGATTGACCAACCTAGCCACAGGAACTAATTTCTGCAATTGTTTCCTTAACGTTATGTCTCCTCATACACCCAGACTATCATATAGTGAGATTCTGGCCCACATACCAAGACAAAGTGAGAGAGATACAGAACATTATAGTGAGACAAGACTTTCACAGAAACCTAAAGGCATGAGGTATTCAACTCATGATGACTCACTACCAGTGAAAAACATTCTGTTTTAAAAATGTCAGCTAGAGAACTGGTCTAATGAAGGATAAGACAACTCCAGCAAGCAAATATAATTCAGCTCATATGGTAATATTTGGAGATTTCTTTGGAAGAACAATTTTCAACAGCAACCAAAAGATCAAACATCTTTTGCCACATAAAACAGATGGGAAGCTAAACGTATAGTCTGATTCTTTGATATATTTGATAGATTATCATTTGAAGCAAATACCTGAAAATCCACTTTAATTACCAGGAAAACAGACTGATACAGACTAGCAAATCCTATCCTGATTTCTGTTTATGCTGCCTCATGGAAAAAGATTTCAGACAGAAATGTAGGAACCTATTGTTTTTATAGTACTATTTCTCAAAACAATTTTCAAATAGATTTACTCATTTACTGTGAAAAATACCTGGTATGACAGAAATATTAGTAACAATAAATTATTTATACTCTTACAAGCATCTAAAATTTTGTTCCTATATACTAGCATGTAATTATTTTATGGTCTAATATTTTGTGAAGGGCCAAGGTTAGAAACATATGCTTCTGTGTGGTACATAGTTCAAAACATATCACTGGAAATCCTATAATCCCAGTTGTGATAAAAAATTTAGTTAAGTGTGTCAAACGCAGGTGTTAGGATATTCAATTAGGATCTGTCACAGTTCCAGGAAAGGGAAAGACATATCTGCCTTGGATGTGTGGCATGCAAAATTTGGTGGGGAAAAACATGTATTTTCATATTGCAGTAAGTGTTGTTTAATGTTTACATCATCCATATGGAAGCCTGAAATATTAGCCATAGAAGCAGTTAATCAGATGGCAAAGTGAAGAGGATAGATTTTACTTCAGGTCTCTGTACATTATATCTATTTGAATTAAGGCAATTATACCAGGAAACATATATATGTATAAACACACATATATATGTATTAATTCATTAATTTCACCAAAAGATTTGCTCTGCTGCTATCAAAATCAATTACAAAGCTACAGTAAATTTCAGTTGGTATAGGATGAGTTCTTTAACAGCAAAGTTACTTGGGCATAATGCAGACATTTTACATTCACTTTAGTAAAAGCTATCTATTAGTACAAGTGCACTAAGATGCACACACCTAAACAAAAAACAAATTTTGGCTTTGTAATTCTGCAGTTCTCTTATTCTTTCCCCTGCCTCTCTTTGCTACCTGCACAAGCCATCTGCCAGTGAAAGGTTAGACAGATCTGCAGTGAACATCTCAACAAACACCACAGCGCCAAAAACTGACACCCAAAAAAGTGGCATTATGTAATTATTGTTTATTTCTAAACCTAATTCCTAATAATTTGAGTAATTTGTAATTGTCTGTGTAACACAAGGTTTAATTTTTAGAAGAAGTATGTGATGACCAGAATAAAACCTGATCTAATATACTGGACTTACTGGGATATATATCTTTTGTTCAGTAACAAACGAGTACTTTACAGTACATATCAGGATTGTAAGCTTTGTCTCTTAACAGAGACCACCAAATCCTTGTGTGGTCCTTAGCATTTAAGCTACCAAGAAGAAACTGCATAAACAACAGTCAAATCTTTTAAGACTGAAGTACTTGGTATTCTTCCATTTAGCAGCAAGTTATGAAGTTTCATTTAAAAAGGGTAATTTTACCAATTAGCTCATTCTGCTGAAACACAGAGATACTGTTGGGAAATACAAAAATGGTTTATTAAATCAAAAGATATGACTGCACTTCAACTAGCACTTGGGCATTAGAGATCAAATATTCCCTATAGATTAATCCTCATGGCATCACAGGCTGATTTGCCTTGCTGGTATTACATTAGTAAACCATCTAATCCAATTTAGAGCAGGCCAGGAATGTTCCATCCATTACGGTATTTCTAGTGTCATTAGCAGAGTGATCGAATAAGCATCCTAAATCAGCCCGCAGCATGCAAGTAAATCACTGTGACTTGCCCTGCAAAATGTTTTCTTCAAATAAAAATTAAGGGAAAAAAAAATAAAAAGAGCACCATGTAATAAGATGGAAGCTTTTTGTACAGTTCTGATTTCTGAACTCCTGCAGATAGCAGAATTTCTTGGTCGATCAGCACATGAGATTCTTCTCTCTATAAGATAGCAGTGCAGAACTTCGTGGAAGCTCCTTATTTTGTAGAAAGCTTGTTTTCAAGGAAAGCAGTGGAAAAAAACTCCACAATAAACACTAATAAACAAAGCAGGCTGAATGAGGGCAGAGCATGACACTACTCTCACACATAAAATCTGCTGTATAAAATTGGAGCAACCATAGCAATAAAATCTATCAATCAAATATATTGCAGAAGTTGCAATAGAAAGGATGAAATGAGAGTCCAAACTTTGTATTCACACAAAACAAAACCCACACAAGTGTGTTACAAAAATCGTATTTTCACTCAAAACAGGAATATCTGAAAGAAAACAGTTCTTCAATAAAGAAGTAATATATGAATAGAGTGTGGGCGACAGCCCTCTGAGATGACACAGCTATCAGGAAGATTTCAGAAAAGGGCTGGATTGCAGCTTCAGAAAGCCAGGAATCAAGCTGAATAAAATCATCAAAGTGGCATGTAACCTTTGCTGCCCTCTGAGACCTATCACGTTGCACCAGCAGGGCCACGTGGGGCTCAGCTGCACTATTTATGCAATCAGCCATAAAAAAGAAACACTGCACCAGTGCACAAGTTAGTGAATACCTGCTCCTGTTCAGGAGGATAAGGGCTCTCATGTATGTGAGTGTTTCACTTCTGTTTAATGGCCAAGTTGCTCTTCTGTCAGTCAAACAGCTCTTAATCTTGTCTGGACCCTTTGCATAATAACTAAGGCAAAAAGGAAACTGCGCTGATTCTTTGTATCCTAACTGCAGCAGATCTTAACAGCTACCCAGAAATGCAGAAATGGGCCTGGAAAGAATTATTTTCACTCCAAATAGTTATATGTCTGGACAAAAGACAGTTTTGCAACAGAGGAAAACGTGTACAGATTCAGGGCAGGGTGATGTTCTGTAAACATACACAGATGCCATGTCTCTGGAAATTCCTTTCTTGGATCTTCCTTCCCACTTCCCGGAAAATACTAGATGTTTGAATGACTAAACTTGGATTACTGGGGGGAGGATGGCATTTCACAATGAAAACAAATGTTTTATGCTTGCAGGCTTTCATTCTTTCAATGAAAACACATCTCCTTTACTTTTGAAGGGAAACAAACACCTGGGACAGGAAAAAATCAAACAAAACAAAAAACAATCACTGCCTCAACAAATGCTTAATCTGCAAGAAAAAGCTGAAGATAAGATTTTCAACAGTTTATTCAGAATTCTACTCAAATTTCTCTTCACAAAATTAAATCCTTTTGCAGCACTATGTTGAAAAGATCAGTCTTAAATTAAAACCGTCTGAGAGAAATAAAATGAGAGAAATCTCAGCAAACCCAGTAATCCATCCTCAAACACAATGGCAACTTGCACCAAGCCTCTGTTCTTGTTTTCCCATGTTCTTTTGATCCCAACAGGCCTGCCCTTGGCAAACCCTTCTCAGCAGGACATGGAAAACCACATTAAGCCAGCTAGAGCTTGGGAAATCTGTTCTATCCTTTGCTTACACTGGCTATACTGGTGTCAAACATTATTATTGTTATTAACAGCACAAACGCAGATTGCAGCAGTAAATCATGTTCCTCCCAAAGCTGATTACTTGTCAAACATTTATCATCAGTGTAAATGACAAATGTACCTGATTAACAAAATCCAAAGGCCTGTTCTGAGGTTAAAAAGGCCTTTAGCCTTGTAATTTCTCTAATGAACTTTCTTCATGGTCCATGGTACAACATGTCAGATTTACCAAATCCAATTTCTAAATAAAAGTGCAAATGCTTTGTAGAACTAATGACTGAACACTTGCTTGAATTATGGCCACATGTTGCTTCTCTATGAAACAGCAGATTGAACAATCACACTTCGTTCTTCCCTTTTGCAAAGCACAGAAATATTCTGCTTCCTTATTTTTTCCTCTGGTTTGGATTAGCTGGGTTGGAAGAAAATTAGGTGAGGACACTGGGGAGAAGAACCCAATCCTTCCTTTTTTTCCTTTGCCTTTTAAGAGGCAAGTACAGACACACTGTTCCCCTGTCCACAGGCGGTTGTTTAACCAATGTACCTCCTTGAGTCTCCTTGCCATAAATCTGTTTGCCCTGACACACTGTTGAAATAGAGTCTTCTTAATAGTATTGGGCCCTAGTCTGAGATGCCAACATGGAGGAGGGTAGGAAATAGAAGAGAGCTGCTTCTGATAGGCAATTCTGCCTGCCACTAAGTAACCTTCCCTATAGCAGTAGTTTTCTGGGCATTGACAAACAACCTGATGTCTTGGGTAAATATTCAGAGACCTAAGTGGCTGAACCCAGATCCAAATGTTGAGCCCTTAATCATTAGACTGGTGGGGGAGGCAGAGTGTGGTTTGAAGTTTCATCACCAGCAAGACATAACGGAAGCTCCATTTCTGAGTGCTCACCCATAATGTGGAATCTCACTGTCAAGTCCTTCCAGTTGTCAAGTGAAGTTCAAAAAAGCAGCTGGTCCCTGGTATCTTCAAAACTCACATGCAAAATGGCACAAGGTGGGCATCTGACAAAGAAAAGGCACAAATTCACTCTCACCTGAGTGAAGAAGGAAAGCTATTTCCTGGCACAGAAACAAGTGACATGTAGCCAGCTTTATATAGTGACCACAATTCTAGCAAGAAAGACAATGCAGAGGTAAAACTAAGTTTTCTTCTGACATCACTTCAACTAAGTGAACAAGATAGTAACAGGAAAGGATTTGGCCTCCTGACCATAGTACCAACAAAATTCTCACGCACTGGCAGATTTTATATAGCATGTTGAAAGGAAAACTAAATGTAACCATGACTGAGCTTGCATTTCCTGATATCTCAAAAGGCACTTGTTTCCCAAATGAGAGCATTAAACAAAGAGGCAAAGGTTAAGTTCCTACATACATCGTAAGTGCTGAACGTTACATGTGAAGGAAATATTTTTGTTTACTATAGATGCAGCATTTCTAATGAATCAAGGTGCACCAGTGGAGTTTTTCAACTGCTTGTCTACAATTTTGCTAGCTCCTGTATATTCAAACTAGTAGTTATCCTGAAAAGACTATGCTGGATATGTGCAAGGGGAGCACACACAGACACCTTTTGATCAGCAAGGCAATTTCCTGGGGGAATGTGCTGATCAACACACTGAACTGAAACATCTGCAGGATAAAGGATTGTGTCTGAAAACCCTGTGTTTGATGCCCATAATTGTGACAAAGTCATTGCATATTCTGCTCAATGCTTTTTCTGTTTCAGTACTTTCTCCCTGTACAAAGAAGCTCCAGCAGCTTCTTAAATGTGGTTGGTAACTCAAAGTACATTTGGGAAATCAGCCAGAGAGAAAGGCTTTTCTTCTGTATGTTTTGCTGCTTTCCTACGAAGTGACAGGAATGATGCACATTTCCCATCTTTGCAGGGTTTCTCCTTACAAAAAAAAAAAAAGAAAAAAAGAAAAAAAGAAAAAGGGAAAGAGCTTGAAATAACAAATTTTTAACATTAGCACTGTTTACTTTAGAGAGGCTTAAAGCTGCTTCAAACCTGTCATGTTACTATCTAAGCATGCAGTTTTTAAACTGCATACTATTAACTTTTTAAACTACAGTCTATTGTATCTCAAGATTAAGTTTGCAGAGCTGTCAAAGATGCTTTTCCTCTGTGTTAAATACGATTTGAAAAACATTGCGAGCCAAAGCATTTGCTGTTATTTGCAAGGAACCGTATGCTAAAAACCAGACAGGCAAGCAGAAAAGTAAGGCCCACATACAAATGCACTCAGCCCTGGCAGCAGGATTCACTAACCATGGTTATGAAGGGAATACACTGGAGAGAGAGACTAAGTGAGGTGCAAGACACCTAAGTAAAGGAATAGGGAATGATGAACAGAGAACTGTTTCTGATGTGCTGCTTTTGTCTGTTACCTATTCCATACAGTAGGATACCAGGAAAAGCTGTGAGTCTTCCATGCATTGGTTCATCTGCATCAAGCTATTCTGCTGAGAAGCAACATCGCTGTGCTACTTTTGGTAGCTGAGCTATTCTTGGCATGGTTAGTGTTTTGCCCAAATATACCCACTTCATTTTCCCCCTGGCTTCTCTGGGCCTAATCCTTGTGCAACCTTTCTATACAGTTGAGGGTGAAGAGCACCTCCACTTTGGAAAGAGCCCGCAGTGTGGATGCTGGTAGTGTTTTCTTTGACAACGGGTCTTCAATCTTCCTCAGCCTGAAAAGGGCATAGGGAATAATACACTTCCCAGAGCAATGCTCTTAGCTGCTCAAATGTCCTATAGAGGCTGGGAGCAGCCATTCTAATACCAGAGCTTTTTAAACCAGTGGCTATCACTTTTGAACTCAGCATTGAAGGTGTGTGCTCCTGTGCTCTGCAGAGGTCTACATTTTGGACACTCAAGTGCACAAACACCTTGTATGTTGTCCCAGAATGTCTGCAGGGGGAAGCTCAGCCAAAATGGCAGATTGCCTTTCAAAAGGTGCCAAGCTCCTTAGGCATTGAAGGGGCTGAGCAGGGCTTTTGTGCAATTCAGTCACTTGTATTTCCATGTCCTAGGACAGAATTCTTTTTGATGGACTTAAAATGCTTCCAAAATGAATGAGCTAAATTTCCAGGCACTTTAACCTGCCAGGCATTTTCCCTGGCAGCAAAATCCCTCTCAGCTCTGCAGACAATGTTCAGGATACAGGATGGCTCTCCATTGCTTTTACAAACTGGGTCACAAGGACATATACATTGGAAAGAGTGGTGGGTAAAAGGCCTTGCTTTTCAACCCTGCTCACACCTCCCTAGCTGCCAGAGCAGAGTCCGCTTCTCCTCTGAATACAAGGGTAGGTGATTGCCAGGACTCTCAGTAAATGGAAAGCAAAAGCCATTTGTGAACATAGGTAAAAGCACCTACAAAGGGACTACAGATTGCTTAGCCTTTAGCAGCTTGTAAGGTTTCATTTTAAAAGTCATTTAAAGTACTTATGAGAGCCAATCAATCTCTAAACCCTTAATTACAGCGCTCATGTAAGCTTTGGTTTCTCTGTATTTTTTAATAGAAGGACATACTCAGTGATGGAGCTGTAACCTCAACAGCAAAGAAAAATGAAGGGGGGTAGGAGGGAAAGAACAAAAAACAACAGGATAAAATTTTATGACCTGATCCAGAGCTTCTGGAATTTATTAGGAAGCATTCCACTGCCTTCAGCACATTTTCCTATCAGAAAATGTTGCCCAGAACATGCTTTACAGCTATATTAGAAAGCTCTGAAACACAGTCTTGTTACACACAGAGCTCAATGGACATTTTATTAGGGCTAGGCTAAAAAGATGTTGTTACAAACCTACTGATCTCTTTACCTTTCTCATCAAGGGGTGCCAACGGGAGGAAAAGTGGCAAGGATGCTCTATCAGTGAAAGGGAGATCCAGAGCTCCCTTACGGGAGGCCACATATACTAATCCTGTTTGTCCCGGGTGCAAAAGAATTCTTCAAAGTTAAAGAACTCAGAGGATTTATCAAGCACTTTTCAGTCTTCAACTGGATTTAGCAAGTAAAGCACTTTCAAAGCCTGTAGATTAGTAGTACACAATTGGTCTCCTATAAACAGGCATAACAAGGCTCAGCTTGATGTTTCAGTCAGTGACAGTTTACACGTTTCTGAAGACAAAAGGTGTCATTCCACTTGCATAAAAAAAAAGATGAAAAGATTGTTTTACACTTTTGTGAACTGCTTCGAAAGACAAAGGTTACCCTGTTGTCTGTTGTCAGATGACTCCTACTGCACTTGTGCTCATCACAATGATGTTAACAGGATTGGCAATGCTGAACAGGTTCCTTACAACTTGGATAATGTCTTGTTGAATAATTAGATTTCAAAAAGTTTATAAAGAAAACCTGCACAAATATAGGTTTGAGGCATATTTATCATAAAAATAGATGCTAAACTCTGTTATCAATAAATGCAGCTGAGTTTCCTGGAGCCTTTGGTGGGGCTAGAATTTCACTATGTGATCTCTGAGTACCAGAAATTTTCTTTTAACAGGAGAAGCTGAAAGAAGCTCCTGAAACCAAGTTAACCAGTGTTATCGTTCATGGTCACTATGAAATCCTGTGTTCTCATGCCTCGGGCAGAGAAATTTAAATCACAGTAGGAAGAAAAAGGTTCATTTCTAGAGTTGTTTAAAACGAAGATGGAAGAACTATGAAACAGTGGAATAAATATCTTTTCTTCTTTTTTGATCTTCCAAATTTGAAAAAGAAGAGCTTCATAAGTAACCAAAGAGGATGGGGGAGAAGCATGGACAAAAAAAGTTGTAATTTCTCATCAGTTTAATTATTTTCTTCCTACATTTTCATATGGAAATAAGTTCTACCAGCTCTGCTTCTTACCTGTACTCCTAATCAGGTATAAGAATATTAAAATCCACAGCTGATTGTGCTCTAAGCCCCAGAACACAGCATTCTTTCTCAGTAAAACAAAGCCTTGGTTGAGATGCCTGTGAAGTCTGGGCCAAATGGACCCTTAGCTCATGCTAGTAACATACTGTCTTCAGTGAACGTACTGTAGGGCATTGAGCCCTTCAACCACACAGTAAGATTAATTTTAAGGTCTGTTCCAGTAAATCTTTCTTTAAGCAAGTAAGGAATCCTCTTTTTTCCATTGGACAGTGAAGCATGATACTGCTGAGTATTACCAATATTATCGTATACATGGCAAACAGTCCATGTGTCAGTGGGCCTGAGTTAGGGCCCATTGTTCAGCACACATGAGAAGAGTGATGAAGTGATTCATCTCTCAGAGCATGTAGTGTTTACATTTAGATGGTCAGCTTACCATTTACACCTCTAAACATTAACAGAGTGTTAAACTGTATGTAGTTCGCTTCTGCTTTCCTGCACCTCTTGGGGTTCAAAATACAGCTTTCAGCTCAAAGAAATATTATGAAAATACTTCCTATAATTTGAAAGACTGAAATTATCCTATTCCAATACAGTATTCAGTGTAGGTTAACTACAATAGTTCACTGATTAGCAACCATTTTAGTTTTTACAGTATATTCCTATGAGTCTATAAGCACACTTGACCTGTGGTTTTAGGCAACAGGTTACACTAACAATAATGTGGAAGAAGCTGAGCTACTAGCAGTGGAGGTTGCTGGTGCAGCTAGGAATCCTCCACCTGTTCCAATAGTAAGGACTTACGCAAAATTTCCAGTTCTGCGGAAAGAACTGGACTTTGTGGGTTACTTCATTTTTGGGAAGGCAGTTAGCTGGAACATGCTGAAATATTAGATTATTTCCACACTTGGATACCATAAAATAGTTTAGGATTACAGAGTCAGGCTCACAGACATACGAGTGAAACTTTTTCCTTGGATTACACTTCTGAAATTAGTTTGATGATAGTAGGATTGCAGGAGTATAACCAAGGACTGAATTTGCAAAGTCACACAGATCTTGATGTCTTTGAACAGCTACAGTCATTTGGCAGTTAAACTATAGTTACCTGTTCACAATGCTACAGTGAGTTTTTGAAGAAATAAGCTGACTGGGCTGTCTTGGTTAGTTGAAGATTCACAGTTGCAATAACATTAGCAATAAATATGATAAAAAATATGCTATCAACTTATTTTTTAAATGACGGGGTGCATTTGGGATATCATTCTGAGTAAAAGGCATGATGCAAAATCACTCCTGCCAGCAATTTTGAATAAAGGCTCTGGTTTTAGGTAGCATTATCAACTTACGGTGAACTAGGACAACATAATAATATGGCATGTCAAATTTATCTGTAGCTGTAGGCAAAGAAAATCAAAGAAGAACAGCTTCAACATAGTATTGCAGCACAATAAAATTGTACTCATTAAGTTTCATAAATTCCATTGTAAAGTTTAATGCATATGTTTACATCAGTAATACAGACTGTGTTATGAGACTTTCAGCTGGAAATTGCTTCACTTTACAAATTTTCATCTAAAGTCCTTTAAACAATTATGTCAAAATAAAGGCACTAAATGTAAGCACTTGGAGCACTTTTCCAGCTTCCTGAGCATATCCTTATTACTGGGAGTACGGTTTGTAAAACATCAAAATCAGATTGTCACACAGAGATTAAGGCTGGGATTTTCAGCAGAAGCTAAGGGAGTTAGGCACTCAGCTTCTTCTGAATTTCAATGAGTCAGGAGCACACATTTCCCTTAGGCTCCTTTGAAAATCTCAGCATAAATATTAATAACTATCTTTGAACAAGCATTTGGTCATTGGTTTCAATCATCTTAAATATGCCAGTGGCTACATCCTTTTTGCCACAAAGCTTTTCTCCCACGTACAAGTTTGGGAATGCTCTCATATGCGTAGTATCACGAAAAGGATCTTTTAAGTTTCTGCTGCTCTTCAGGCCCAGCAGAGTTTACACATGCTAGTTATTGCCAAGATCTTTTGTACCACCTCTTGCATCTGACTGAGATGCCATATTTTAAGAGCAACATCCAATTCATGCTGTGTAGTCTGACTGATATTACTCAGAGAGAAAACAAAAGTAAGAAAACTCTGAATGCGGAAGAAACAGAAGGTACAGATATTCTGGTCATTCCATGAAGATGTGTATCCTGTAAAAAAGCAACCACTGACTCTTGACAAAAGTCTTTACATGAGTTCCAGTTTCACTTTAATTATACACGAGAAATAAATTTTTTATACCTTTCATTTTTAATTCCAACGTTACTGCTAAGCCTCAAGACCTTGGATAGTGTGAGATTTCACACAGCATGATGCTGAGTTATGGATTTTGATTAGAAGCCACCTCAAATGCTGTGCAGAGGCAGTAACTGAGAAGGTGCTCTGCACATGGGTGTGCACTCACATATCCAGATTGTCATGCAGTTAGAGGAAGTCAAATATAATAAAAACTATATTTGCATGGATATTATGAAAATGCAAATAGTAGTTGTGCATTGCTCCACTCTGCCTTTTGTTTCAGAGAAGGAACTTGCTCTCAGAGTGGATTTGGGCTTAGTGTATGATTCATGCCAAGTGAAAAGCAACACCTCTGCAAATTTGATTCTGATGTAGCCTATTCCACCATCACCTCCTTCGTTATCTGTCCCTTCTCTTTCTTTCTCAAAGTCATGATGTCTTCTGCAAGGCACTGATACCATTGAGAATGCTCAGTTTTGTAACTGGGGGATGATGAAACCATATGGAAATATCACTCTACATGTCCTCAGATCCTCTGACTGAGCCGTCTAGACTCAAGTATCACCCTTTACAAGGTGAAGGATCAATATCTGATCCTTAATAAGGACATATTAATCCTGGTTTCCCAATATAATTATTTTTTACTGCTTCTGATGATAATATTCTTGTTGTTTGATATTATTCTTCCTCTCTTCCTTCCCCAAAGTCACTCCATCTATTTATAAATAACTCTGTTTATCCTAATATTTCTTCCTTTTGGTTCCACAAGGGGTTGACCTTGCGTGTTGCAGTCACAGCTTGAAGTTTTCACATATGTCTTGTTAAACATGAAACAGTTTATCTGACCCACAGTCTGGAAAATCCTGCAAAGCCAATGCCCTACAAACTGGTTTATGAATACAGTTTCTTGCATTATTTATGTAAACAGAAATTTAGTACCTATTACTATTCTAACCACCTTAGTTTTAGTTTCTAACAACATTAACATGGAATCATATATATGTATCCTTTATATATGCTTTATATTTTTACTGAACATTACTGGCAGGAGTTTCGTGCCTCCTGCACATACACAATAACCAATATTGCAGTGAAAGCCAGTTCAGACTCATGATAATCCCACATATCCCCATTAAGTCCAAAGAATTGCATCTGCTCACACTAGGGATAATTTTCTGTTTCTGGAAACTATACAAAAATCAAATATTTGCTTTGATGTGTCATTATTCCATAGGTTCTGTTTTTATCCTGTTTAAACCTGTAACTGTGACAATATAAAAATTTAATAAAAAATGAAATATGGCATTACAGGGGATTGGGGAGTGAAAAGTAAGAAAAGCTGATCAAACATATATTAGGTTAATAACAGAATCAATTCATGATTTCACATTCTGCCAGCTCTGAAACTGAACAAGCTGTTCTCTGTTCCCAACTTGTTTAAAATATATTTCAAGGGAAATGGTGTAAATATTGAAGAACCACCTTGCCTGGACATGAGACAGCTATTTGCTAGTACATACACGACTGCTAGAGAGAACGATAATGAACTTCTCTGCTTTTCCACTAGGATAGGACAGGATAGAAAATAAAAGCCTTACAATGCATCAAGAATTATTCAGACCACACAAGCAAACACTTCCTGGCTATTAGGACAGTTATACATTGAAAGAACTACTTAGAAGGGTTGCAGAGCTTTTAAGAACAGATAAGGCAAACATCTGCCAGAAACACTTCCATTTTTATTTTAGCCCCTGCCCAGGGATTTGGCTAGGATGCCCCTCCATGTGCCTGCTGGCCATGATTCTATGATTAATAAACAGATCACATGCTAACTAGGTGTCTTACAGGAAGAAACTGCAATAATGCAACATAACCAAGTTAAAATTCTGCTTTTATACTGAAGCACATGAAAGTCCCTCAAAGGCAGCAGAATTGCCAGGACTGCATTGCCTGTAAAAGCAGAGCAGACCTTCAGGGAAGTCTTGTCACCAGATCTGTCTTCCAAGACTCAGTGGCACCAGCGTGAGGTCTAGGCTGCCAGTCCATGGCCTGGCAGATATGTGTAGCTGAAGCTGCAATGGAGCTGGGTTACACTCTTCTGCTCTGAAACTTGGAGATTCTTTAGAGACCTATCATAGGGCATATAAAATTTCTGCTGCACAATCTTTATAACCTCTTCAATTCTGTTCTAGCAAAACTGCATCGAGTGTATCATGTTCACAGACCTGGCAGAGGGGTCTACACCTTAACTAATAGAAAAATCAACTATGAGTAGGAGTCAGTTGCTTTAAATACCAAAAACCACAGTAAGATCTCAGAGGAGAAAGAGGCGTGAATAGGTTAGAGAATATTTAGGTAATTAAGGTGATTTCAAACAGTCTAGGCCTGAGGATTTTCATCATAAAGTATTCAGAGAACAAGCTGGAGAAATCTCAGAAGTGATTATCTATTGGAACCTGGAGAGAGCAGAGTTTACTAGAATGATAAATCCAGCCCTAATATTAAAAAACAGGTGGAAAGAGTAGCTGGAAAATTTTATCAGATAGATAGATAGATTACCTTGAATCCTTGGGGAAAAAAGGGAAGTAATAAAATTATTTGTAATCACTTGGAAGATGACAAGAAGGTAATGGCTGACATGGCCTTTGCAAGAAAAAATAGTGTAAAAAAGAATAAAGTAAATCTCATTGCCTTCAATGGCAGGGTAAGAAGGCAACCACATAAGGAAGAAGCTGAACTCTACCCTGGGTCTGCTTCTGTTCAAGGGTTTATCAAGGACAGATGCTTCCTAAGTTCGCAGGTGATACCAAAGAGGGAGGGCTTGCAGGTATATCATAGAACAGGAACAGAAATCAAAATTGACTAACTGAAGCAGTGATGTGGAAAAAAAAGGTAGTAAAATTATTATGATTAAGACCAAAGGTTAGTACTTGTTCTTGCTCATGCAGGAACAGTCAGAGGCAGAAATGCAAGACTGAGGAGAGTAAACAGGCGGATAACAGATTACAAAATGAGTGTGAGTTGACTGTATCATGCGGCCAAAATAAAACAACCCAGCAGCAACTACCTGGATTATACCAGAAACCCTGGCAGGGAACATAACCTATGACAAGGAATTTGGGTAGGCTAGCCCAGGGACAGAAATGATGGGGAGAGGGTGCTTGAGGAATACTACAGTCTTGAAGGACTGTAGTTTCCAGAACAACAAGTTTCCGGACAACAGTTTCTGGAAGGAACAAAATAAAGATGAACAGGGCATATATTTGTGGGCAATTCTAGGAAGGAAGATGTTTTCCTAATATGAAAGACAGTAAAGTTTGGGAATTGCTTGTCTAGGGAGACTGCAAAGGCCTTTCTACTGGAAGTCCATAACATGAAGTTAGATAAGCATCTTTCAGGACTGGCAGAAGCATCCTGCACATCCTGCTCTGAAGGAGGAAGATGGACTAAAGATGCATTGAGGCACCTTTTAGCCTTAATTTTCTACAAGGAATGCTATTCATTAGCACAAGATTTCCTAAACCCTTACATGTAATTCATTTGACAGTTCCACATCTGTGAATAAAATCTTCTTTTCCCCCTTTACAGTTCTAACACATTTCAAATCTAGAAGGCAAATAGATCTCTTGTTTCCCAATTAACAGTAAACTCTATGCTCTAAATCTGTCAGAATTTTTGTGTTTTTATTCACATAACATTTCCAGCTGTTCACAGATTGAATTTAATCCTCCTTTCAATAATCCCAGTTTAAATACTCATTTCAATTATCTCTATATTTTGTAGAGACACTCAAATGATTCAGCACTAAAGTATTATATGTGTTATAATTTAAAACTCAAAAGTTATGAATGGAAGCAGATTATATGTTATTAAAATGTTAATTCCAGATCTTTGAGGTAATTGTAACTACATGCAATTCGTTAATGTGTCAGAAATACACACTGTCAAAAATAATTGAACAGAAGCAAGCATATGGACATCATTCACTTCAAAAGAATGACAGGTTGGCAGAATTATAGGAGTGATTTTCAAAAGCGCAGATACAGGTAAAGACCTAGTTCTAATAAACAATATTTTTCCATTCTTCTTTATGTATCTATATTTGAAATTTCAAACTCGATTTTCCTTCTTTATTGTGCTGAAATTTCAAGGCTTGACAACATGCATAATGCTGAGTGATGGAGAATGCCATTTCCAAGTTACCTTACTGTGACAGAACAACTGGCACAGGAAATGAAGTACCCAGAGCTGAAAAAAAAAAACCCAACCAGCTACTTATCCAGTCCAGCTTTAAGCAGATGGTGACCAAGCAGCAGAACATTTGGTGAAGGGTTTGAGGCTGACCAAGATTATCTCTTTACAAGTAAAATTGGGGTCCAAATTTGAACTTTATAGTGTTATAGCCAAACAAAATGAGAAAGGAAGCAACACTAATACATGAAAGAGATAAGGTATATTGCTCTGAAGTAGCACTGTTCAACATGTACATGCAGACTTACTGGAGCTATTCCCATTCAACATGGCATCAAATCAGCTCTCCTTATTCTCATGAGCAGATGCACTGCAAGTGATTACATTACTCATTTGAGTAAGCAGAGGAGAAACTGACCTTTAGAGAGATAACAAGAGATACTTTCCAATTAATGTTAAAGTAGGAGCATATAAATCAATCCTAAAAAGCACTTTAGATAATATTATATTAACTCTTCACTGTATAAATCAAATCAAATGACATTCCCTGTAGAGGGGTCTGAGGTACCATGCCATTAATGATCAAAATTCTGGTCATCCCCTCCTGGGATTCATTCAGCTGACTGCCTTTTATCAACAAACAAGTCAATGAGTCAATGGTTAAAGCAAAAAGCAAGGGTGAGAATACATTATTCTGATGCATACAAGCATACAAGTAGGAACAACGAAAAGCCAACCAAAATAGAAAACCCTCACTCCTCCAGTATTAAAGTTCACTGTTTAGAAATCCACACAGTACTATTCCTACTCGACTCCTGTTTTATTTCAGCATATATTTTCCCTCAAAATCTTCAGTTTAGAAAACCACACACACACTGTCATGCCTTTTTCCACTGGAAAGATAACCTTCAGAATGTAAATCAATGCACTCTTGCCCTAGTAATCCAGTCTTGCAGAAAGCTGTCTCCAGATAAACAATATCAGCAGAAAAAGGCATAGAATCCTTCACTCTTTAGTATCCATATTCACCCCAGTGAAGCGCTCGTTTCAGAGCCAAGCTACAGTAATTCTAAATGCTACTGCTCCATCTAAGAAACACCTCACAGTCTCTTTCAGCTCTCATGTAAATGGAATATGGCAAAAGTGGTAGCATTATGCCAGTGTGAAGTACCAAGCCTTTAAGAAAGGCATTAAAACATCTGGGTATTTTTGCCCTTTGAATAAACTAGTAACAACGCACTAGTTCTTCCTCATCTCTTACGCAGAGAGCTAGGGCTAGTGTGACTGCCCATGTGGAGATCTGGAAGCGCTGTATAATGGTCAAATGTTTCTGATGGAAATGATAAAAGCAGAACAAAGGGTGTGTTAATTCCCTGTCCTCTCTTTTGGTTAAAAGTGAACTATAGAAAATGCACCACTCCTCAATCTTCACTTACATGAGCCCATACAAGTATTGTATATAGGAACATTGTTCCTGGTTCCATGGCACTCAGCATTTTGGTAGTCAGCTTAAGAAACAGCCACTAAGTTATAACCTTGATTAAAAATGCATCTTAAAAAAGAGAAGCAGATGCATTTTAGAGAGAATATATAGCAAACTTGCGTCGACAGTAAGGATTACACATTCTAATGAGCACCTTGGGAGGTTGGGTCTGAAAAAGGGTAAAGGGATGACATACTTTCAAGGTCAATTAAATTCTTGCAAAACGCTTGACCTCCATCACAAGGAGAGGAACTGTTACTTTTCTTACCTCTGTTCTGTCTCCTCAAAAGATGCAAAAGCTTGTTCTCTTCCACCTATAGTACACTGTACCACCCTCAAGGATTTAATAATCGACTCCTTTGTGCTTACTGTGATCACACCTGTTTCATAGCTACTCTCATTTGTTACAGGGTTTGAAATGGCACACTGATCATCACTCAAGCCCACATGCTCTACAATCCCATAAGCATAAAGCAACGACAGCTCCATCTGATTTCCTTGAAAGAAAACTGAGACAGTCTGCATTTTTAAAACTTCATATGCAGAAAGTGAACTTTTCAAAATGACATTATTCTAAGAGAGCAGTGAATCCTAATACAGTGAGACAAGGATTCCTGAGGTCAGAAACATCAGCTTTACAAAAATGTCCTGAGGGATGCCTGAATGTATTATCTTGTGACCTTTAACCTCTCACTTAGGTCCTACTGCCCGTCACTCTGCTATCAATCCATTTCTAACATTTTACTTGGCTATGAACTTCTTGGAATGACAAGAGGATGATTCATAATATACAGTAAGGCTTCCAGGAAGCATTTTCACTCAAAGCTACAGGGTAAGTGAATCAGCCTTTTGCTTTCTCCTAGGAACTACTTATCTTCAATCTTTCAATTAAAGGTCAAAAAATGAAAGAAGGCAGCCCAGTCATCTATTACGTTTTTCCCCCCTTTCCCATTGCAAAAGGCTCTGTTCTTTACACAGTTGTGTCTCAACCAGTTTGAGATTGTTTTCATTGGTAGAAATGTGAAAAATAATTTTGCAAATTCAGAGAACAAAAGGAAAACTGCACTGAATGGCATCAATTTCTCTCGTGTCTCTTTTGGTGTTAGCCAGCCTAGATCCTCCTGGCATGAGCAAACCCAAAGCATTTATCATAAATCAGCAAATAGTGTCAAACTGCAGACAGGTTAGAGGGAAGTTTGTCTCCCATTCCTGCTTTGTTAGGAAGGAAAATGAGAATTACGTGATTGCAATGTAGCTCTGCTGTCTGAATTTCAGGGCAGGGAGGAGCTGATTTTGTATTTTCTCTGACATGCACATGGTGAAATGTAGCTGAGGATGTGGATTAGCACACTATGCCTATTCCATCATTGCCCTAAGGCCCTGTAGTACCAGCTCAGTCAGAGCACAGATGGGTCACTGGGCAGACATAAGTCTCATTAAAGAATACCCTTGGCATCAAAAGTCTCTATGCAGGTCAAAGAACCAGCTCTGCTCGCTCTGTGCCAACTCCAGACATAAGCCTAAAACAAACACATACTGCGTCTGAGGAAAGAGAAGAGTCACTGGAGAAGAAAGCTTGTGAACAAAAAAAGAAACAGAAAAAAAAGAAAGGAAAAGCTGAAAAAAATGTGACCAGATCAAACTAAAACAACAAGATTTCCTTTTAGGCCATTTCTTCTATGATACATTGTAAGACTCCAGACAAATCAAAAACCACTTGGTTTGAGGCAAGAAAAAAATGATTGATTTAATCTAACTGAGCCAGCCTACTTATTCTTTTGTAAACATACATTTTTGTTCTCACAAGAAGTATTTAATCAAAGAAGAAAGTTGAAAAGTTTTGGTGTTTTGTGGGGTTTTGGTGGTGGTGTCATTTTGGGGTTTTGTTTGTTTTGCTTTGTTGTTTTCCTTTTGTGGGGGGTGGGACTTTGGGTCTTTTAAGAATTCCTCACCTTGTCCCCAGTTTTACTTCTATTCCTCAGAAACTCTGTTACTTGCTGAAATAAAAGAAAATTCACCCTCTGTAACATTATACCCCCTTAGCCATTTCCAAGTGGGCAAAAGCTGGTCAAACCCTTCAGGCTGAAATCTGGGCTGCACACAGCTCTCAGCAGCTGGTGGGCTTTGAATTTCTGCACAGGACCTACTTCACTCCTGGTGAGGTTCCCCGTACCCCAGACAGCTTTTGCAAGTTTGGAGGCAAGTCTGCCCCTGTGCCAGTGCTTGGGTGTATGTTAGGTCAGGGGTAAATCAACCCATATGTTGCCGCCTGGGATACAGAAGGTAATAAAACTGCTTTTTCTTTCAGTACCATCTTTATCTATGAGATGAAGAACCCTGAAGTAACCACCTCTGCTGATACCTCTGCTCTCACTAACCTTGTGCCCTTGCTTGGATGCGTGCATCCCCTGCTGGATGCTGTACAGTGTCCAGGGAGGGATGGACGGGCAAAAGGCTATGAGGTAATTCACATTTGTTAAACCACAGCTCTAGCACTGGGAGAGCTATGGTTCCCTGCAACATTATCAGCTTGTTTGATAGATGAGTGTGTTAAGAATAACAGAAGCTGGCTACTGAAACTGCCAGCAGAACTCTGGGCAGCAATGAGCCTTTTGTGCAGGAAGGTCAGCACCATCCCTTTGGTTCGGCCACTGCCTGTGCTCACTATGTGTGCCCATGTGCCCAGCTGAGCCTGATGTGTATAGCTGCATGCAGTGCAATGGCAGTATCTGGGGAGGAAAAAGTGATTAACAGATAATTCTGAATTAAATTGCAAGCACAAGATTAAATTTCCTTCATGAATGACACTGTGTGTTAGTGTTAGTAGCTATGTCACAAACCAGCTCCTTTTCGCTTGTTCATTACAAAGCTGATAATGGGACTAACAGAGCATGTGCAACAAACATTTGCTTTCTGCAGCTCCTGACATGGCTTCAGCTCCATGTGCACATTTAACAATGGGAGTGCTCAGGCACAGGCTGCCTATTTGTCACCTGGCTACCCTTGCACACTGCTGTACCTCTTGATATAGATGAAACAGAGCTGCTGTTTGTTCGCTTTCAAAGAGGGAAATGTTCTTTTAAATCAGCAAATGATCCTTGGTACAGTTAAAGGAAAAAATCTTTACAAAGAAAATCGGCCTTCTCCGTGACCTGAAAAGAGCCACATTCCTCTGTTCTAGCTCCTCTCAGTCCGTAGAACTGCATCTTCAGTGTGAAAAGGACCTGAGTGGGGCCCTAGTGAAATTCCAGCACCCACAGCACAACTACCCGTCACCTTTCTAACACTTATGAATTCATTCTCCTAGATAATTTAGAGTCTAAACTATGTCATGGGTACCCTCAGCCATGCGCTCAACTCTATGTGCCTGTGGTTCACATATGTTTCACTGAGATTTTTGCATGCTGAAATGGCTTTTTAGGGGTTAAAGTGATTCATTTTCCATTATTTATTGGTCATTTCCCATCATAGTTCTTGATGTATTACAAGCCTGTTTGGTGCTGCTGAAATCAATGGAACTGCAGATTTATATCATGTATGCCCCTGGCTCCTTTCTTAACAAGAACAGCCTTCTTTGAATTGTACAATTAGTAAAAGTTCAGACTACTGAACTTTTCAGAGCTCATAACAGCACTTGACTGATATCAGCATTTCATGGAATAGGAATCAAAAGCTGTGTTTTGGTCTAATGTTCTTACTGCTTCTGCATGTTGTGAGGCTAAGACATGGGAATAAACTACAAAGCTCCCATTTTTTTTCAGCAGTACTGGATTGACCCCACAGTATTATGTGGTGCTTGACAACTGTGACTTGACCTCATGCTAAATGGAGCCACTATCTCCAGTACTCCACATGGGTCAGTGCAGGGTGGCAACGCAGCAACTTTCCTTGTGTCCCATGATCTCAAACACATTTCCCTGCACCTCATTCTACAAAATCAAAGCCTGAATGTTTTTCTGCATATTAATTCCTGCTCCCAAAACTAGAGAAACTGCCCAGGACTTTGTAAGAGCTCCTAAGGATCCAAAAAAGTTTGGAAGGAGGGGAAACAAGATTCATATTAGCCTTTCAAAAAAGGATGGAAAACTGAAGGCACAAGAATGATAAAGGGAGACCTGTTTGTCCTTCCTTGCTCCCAGCTGATAACCTGGCTTCATCTTGACAAGGTTCTGAAGGTCACATCTTCACAAAGCTAAAGGAGTTTTAAAATCCATGAGTCATATTTTTCTAAGAGATACACTGAAAAGAAAGGGGTCAAACTTTTCCCTGGTGCTACTCTGTAGATATCAAGGAAATTAAGGCAAGAAAATTATCCCAAGGACAAATCACTTTGAAATTCCAAGGGAAATACTGCCTTGAATGAGGAAAAAAGCTGAAAGATGTACAAATATCTCAGAGAATTCATAGCAGGTTTGTCAGAATTTGGCCCAGTTACAACAATGCAGAAGATGTGACTGAATTCAGACACACACACACACACACACACACACACACACACACACACCAAAAACAGCAACGACAAAAATGGAGGGACCAGAGCTATGGTAGGTTAAAGCAGAAAGAGTGAAGAGTCTGGCTGTCTCTAGAGCCCTCTTTTTAGTAAGCTGCTTTTTTAAATATACTGAATAAACAGAAGACTCTACAGCCTATCATTCTCAATGGGCACTGAGAAGCAGTAAATGCCCTCCCTTGTGGTGTCCTGAAACTCTTCCAGGTTCAGGCTATCACTTACGCTGAAGTTTATATGATGGTTGAGGAGTGGAACATTTCCAAAACAAAGTGAACACTGAGAAAAATGTACATACTGTAGATGCATTATGAGCTGTAACAGTACTAAGAGGATTCAGAGAGAAAAACAGCATGACATTCCGTGGCTGGGTTATTACTGTCATTTTAGTACAGGCATAAAAATTACCATGGGTCATACACACCACTGTCTGGAGCTGTATGTAATTACACCAGCAATTATCTTTTCCTGCTGTAGTCCAAATCCAGACCCACCAATTGTTTCGGTCTTCCATATGGCATTAATTTATCGCATCTTGCTAAAATATTTTATTCTTTTTGATAATGAACACCAACAATAAAGACAGAAGCTTCAACATGTACGGTCAGTCCTCTTACTCTAATAGCTCACACAGTCACTATAGGCTTCCTGTCAACTTTCAGAACTCTTAAGTATAGAGAAAAGGCAAGGCCACTCCGAGAGTCACCCTCTATTCACAGGGAAGGAGTACAGTACAAGAAAGGTTTATCTTTGCAGAAAGAACTTCACGTTTACTTGGAAGTGAAAAGTTGAGTATGTACCACTTAGATATTCTGCACATGACAATTGCTGAGCTTTCCTCCGAGTGCATATTTATACAGCAGGTGGCATTGTCAGTGAATGAAGAACCACACAAGTGGTGTGACTCACTTTCCTAAATGTGAAGTTGAAAACTCTTTGATCAGACATTTCCTGCTTTGCCATTCCCTTCTGAGAACAAAGTAAGAACTACTTGTAGCAGCATGAGCAAGAAATGCTTTCAGTGAGTTTTAATGAATTAGCGTGTTTTGCTGAACAGCTTTGTATCTTGTTCTTGGCTACAGTGTAAGATATGAATGGCAGTGACAGCTTAGTATACACTTTCCCAGATCCTGAAAGAATATTTGAGGGGCCAGAAGAAAATGTTTTGTGAGAAGCACCAGGAGAAAAATATCTTGTTCTAGTGCTGGATTTTTTTTCTTTAAACATAGAAAGGGTAGATGAAGGTCCTTATGTGTTCTTTGTACCAGCAAGCATAAAGCAGCCTGGGCAACTGTCCTAAGATGGTTATTTGACATTTCCTGTGATGTAAGCAACTGTTTGGGAAGTATAACCTGAGCCAGCTGTGCATCATCTGCTTCCTGCCAGCCAGAGATGGGTAACCCACTGGTGAAGTGGGGGCACCTGGTGTTCCAGCCAGACCCAATGTGCCAGGAGAGTCCCTGTAGGGCTCATTAACTGGCAATGTTTCCAGCAGCTCTTTCAATGGCTTCTCCCCCCTGGTGATATTGGAAGGCTGGAAGCACACACAGGCTGAACTCCCTCCCCACCTCTGAGCTGCCCTGAGATTTTGACTAACCGCACTGTATTTGTAAAACATTAGTGACCTCTTTTCTCCTTTTCCCTGATTCAGTGAGGGTGTTATACTGTGGGTGTGAGCGGAATGCTGTGCCCTGGCAGCTGTGAAGGGCCATCTCCAGGTTTTGTGTTTCAACATACATCTGTCATCATACACTACCATTTCAATACAGTTTACCTGCTTTTAACTTCAGTTAACTCTGCTACTAACACACCATATATTGCTCTGAGTTTGAGCACATGATAGGCAAACATTAGAATTGTTAAGCAGGTGAAAAATATCAACAATAAGCAGGGGATTTATTGTAATCAGTCAATATGCTCAGCCTTGCAACTGCTCAGTATTTTATGCTCCATAATTATATGGTTGCCACAGTGTAGCCATTCAACAGAGTTATAATTAGTGAGTAATTAACCGAAGCATTTGATGACATGCTGTAGAGCACAAAGCATGTGTGCTGTTGATAGCAAAAGGATAAGTAAACTGTCTTTGTAACAACTTCCTGAAACCAGCAGAAAATTCATTGTTTCTCATTTGTGGTAATGTCCACAACTTTTCAGGTGCTGTAACAAGATGAGAAAAATTATAGTCGTCGATTTAGATGCTACCAGTGTTTAGGCACTGGGCTTCTATTGAAATCAACCATATTTAATTGCCTTTGTGGATATCAGCCTTATGTATGCACATATGCTGTGCTGCCTCAATACATCCCTATAGCCAGAGCTATATATCTCCCTCTATTGGTACATTTATGTATATATATATATATATATATATATATATAAATGCTACTTATTCCTGTAGGAATATATCGTAGTATACAGTTGTATTAGCGTAACTTTAATCTTTATTATTTAATCTTTATTATTTATTTAAGTATGTATTTTTATCATTATTTAATTATTTATTATTTAATCTTTATTATTTGCTTATTATTACTATTTCTATTCTATAGAAAATACAGCCCTAATTAAAGGCAATTTGAATGATTTCAAGTTGTCCAGATCAGCTTTGAGTATAGCCTTCTTAAAAAAAAAATTGTAAATTAGTGCTGTTTCTCAACATACCTAATGAAGGTACAGGGGCAGGAATTCAGGAATTCAGCACAGAACTGATGTAGAAAGATGTATGTAAAGGCATGGTGAGATGCCTGGTACCTGGCAAGGAAATGAAGGATGCATGAGGACAGCAGAGAAAGTCTGCAGTTTTTACACCAGATAATGAAAAAATCTGCATCAGAAAAGTTGAATACCACCCTGAAAGCTGCCTTTTGTTCCTTGTGCCAAGTCTTGGCTTCTGCACAGGCCCAGTGACATTTTACTTTGATATTTTCAATCCATTGTTTTTCCAAAATGTTTTTGTTTGGTTTTAGGTCATCCAAGTATTGCAGGCTATTTAAAGGCCCTTTCTTATCTTTTCATTAGAACAGCAGCGCTTCTAGCTGTGCATGTCCATACATAATCTCCAGTAACCTCTGCCAGCATAGAGCTGGAACACTTCCGAATTGTGTTGTCTTTTAAGTGAATTATTTTACATTTTCTGATCATGGCATTTGAAACATTCAGTCATAAATATATCAGAAACATGGATATTCTTTATAGAGTCACCATGTCAGCTTGAATTTGACAGAACAAACCTGTATAAGCTGTTTGCTCTCCTGAACTGAAAAAAAAAATATAATCCTTAGTAAGCTATGAAACACTGCACAGCATCTACACCTCTAAACACACAGCCTGTAATTTCTCAGTGAGTGCCAGATGCTGAACAGTGTAGGCAGTGCTAAAATCTACCCCTGCTTCTGTAATGAGGGTCTCATTACTACAGCCTTAAGTTCTTGATTAGCCAAAAGTAAGTTTCTGAAATTTACAGTCATGTGACAGGGATGTGATCTGGTGTAATAGTGGCTAATAAGCTGTTTCACAGGCCGGTTTATAAAGCCATTGTGGAAGTTTTAAAGTGAACTTGGTCCAGTGGCATCCTGGCTTCAGGAGACATGAGCCTCCTGCTTGAATCATTTTAGAACATGGATTTTGAAATTAATGGTGACAAATTAAATACTGCTATTTTGAAATGCTTAATGTTTGGTCTATATCAAACCAACCACTGCATTTGCTATAACCATGACTATTTTCATTTCAAGCAGAACAACATCACTATATGCCCTGATATGGATTTGGGGAATAGGCTGGACATGCTGCAACAGTCCGAGGATGTTTAGTTACCCCTCCTCACCACAGCAGTTGGTAGAGAAGTACACACAGTGCTATGTGATATGGTCAAAGTTCTCCAACTGGACATGCTACTCTTTTAAACCAGAACTGCATCTTCTTTTGCTGTGGGCATACAGCTTTGACTTGGAGAAAAAAAAAATACTTTAAATGCTGTTGTAACAGAAGTGGGAATATTTGAGAGTTAAAAAAGAAAAAAGGTTTCTTACATTTAGAAAGCAATTGACTCTGGTACCTGGGAGGGATATCAGTGGGACAGTGTGATAAGCAGATGTCACTGTCTACTTGCAAAGCAGATTCATCAGTAAGCCAAGCTGCCCTCATGCTGCCTAGTAATACGCCTTAGCTTCACCTTCATGATAACCTCGCAGAGAGAAAGATTTAAGCTTCATGCTTTCTTGCTGCTTTTCAACCTCTGCTTCTTTTCTGTGATGACCAAGAGGAGAGCCTGTCTGGTAGAACTTATCAAGATTTCTTGTCAACTTTTGCTAACCATTAGATACCAGAATGAGACTGAAACCTGCTGGAGAGCTGTTGCACAGCAATGAGTTGTCAGTTCAGAAGGATCTGAATCATATTTCTATCAGTGACCCAGGACCAAAACTCCCCTATCCATGCAGTTCCTTGCTATTTACAGAGCAAGGATGAAAGATGCTTTGTAGCTGGTTTTAGTGGTATCCTAACAACTTCCAGCAACCTCAATGAGGGCAAGGCCAAGAACAAGTGCTTTTGAGGACCCTGCCTGAAATGCACACACAAATTGAAATGCAGTCCCCTCACACATTACAGGGTTTGTCACAGCTTCTCTGGAAATTTACTGCCATATGCTTGTGGACAGCCCTAATTGTTCATAGGTATTTCCAGATTAAGGGGGAAAAATGCTGCTTAGACTACCCTATTAGCTAGGTAAGTAATAAAGAACCCAGGGTCTGCATTGGTGTTCAGCAAGGAGGAGCAGTCTGCCATACCTAATGTTTCATTTTTGGGGCTGGGTACATAAATACTGTAGTATATCAGTAGCAGGTAAATCAATTGACACAGAAATTAGATGTCATGTTCAGCAACTTGGCCGTTATTGCTTTTCCAATATAGCTCATCTTATGCTCCCTTCATTACCATTAAACAATACTTGGGAAGTAGAGCTATTCTACAGATTCCCTCTTTAAAATGTGGACTTCTACTGTACAGATTTTTTTGCTCTTGACAAGAGAGTCCAGAACATCTATCTGTGCTTATTACTTTGGTAGTAAATCATTTAGGGAAACAAATGCAGAAGATGTTGTGTTAATCAAAACAAATAGCACTTAAATCCTGAGACAGCGCCAGTAGGATGCTGATAGAGTTCCTCTGTTGCTTTTGGCAGTTCTATTCACGTTCGGACCAAGTGGCAATGGCTAGAGATAATAACAAGGCATTTCAGTAAGACTTCTGGCTTTGAGCTGGTGATGTCTATGTTCCTCTTTTTCACTGAGGTAATTCATCCCCTGATTTGAAATGGAACATGTTTGTGTGTGCTGTGGGACAAGGGGTGCCTTTACATTGCTTTCAGATAGACAGGAAACAGTGTCTTTTTCTGCTAAATGGGGATAATACTTGTAGTGATCTCAGCCACTGGGTTCTGATTTTCTGTCTTGTAAGTGGAGAGGTGCCCTCTAGGTGTAGGTTTTCTATCCTAAATACACCATTTTATCATGTAGCTGGCAGTACACAGTAGGCCTAGACAGTCCAAGTATGTCAGATATGCACTATATTGGCTGCTTTTCCCTTAAAAGCTCATTGTATCACCCTCACACCCCTAAGTCAGACAGACCTCACATCTCTGTGACTGTACTCATTCAAGTTACTACTGAAACCACACAATTTCTGCACTGTGTCCCAAACCAGGCAGTGTTAAAGTGCTCAGAGATTAGGAGAGTTTTGGAAAGAGGCTCAGCAATCAAAGCAGCGCTACTGAAAGAAAAAAGTTCATTTTCCCCAGACAGGTGTGGGCCTTATGCTGTGCTGTAGAGAGGGAGTAACGGGGAAAAGGCTTGCACAATGCAAGGCACTGAAGCCACATACCATGTCCTGTTGTCAGGATGTGACTCCAGGGGAAGAAGGGTGACTTAAAGCATTGCTCTTGGGGGTCCCAGGCAGCTCAGAGGATCAGATTCCATCAGTTCCTATGCCAAGCTTTTCTGGCGGCTAGATTTGTTTTGTTAGCAAGACACCTTTTGTTTTGTTAGCAAGACACAGCAAAACACAGAGTCCTAAAAGAAGCAGCAGAACAAACCAAACACTGGACAAATGTGTGGAGCTATCTCCACACATTTCTGTTCTCACCCATACTCAATTAAGTGAGGTCAAAATAGTCCAGAAACAAGTGCCTAAAGTTGGCTCTGTAGACCACTTACACTTTTCCTTACCGAAAGAAAAATTAAAATAAATTGATGTAAGTAACCCTTGTTAGCACAAACCGTTAATTTCTTGCCCAGAGATCCTCCAGCTGTGTGAAACTGGCTGATACTCCAATCCTCTGCAAATTTTCCTTCCCAATCTGGAAGGATTTGAATAGAAATAATCAGCAGGCACCGGCTGAAACTTATTACATCCTCAAGATGTTTTCTGTGGTTTCACAGGAATACAGTGCTCTATCCTAATTTAAAGCACTATGGCAATTATTAAAATTGTGACAAAGCTCACAGCATATCCATGGAGGGACCTGATACTAGTCCAGCTATCAGGTCTCAGAACAATGCAACTCTGTAAATCTTTGTAATCCCATTATGGAAATGAAAAGGGGATAGAAAATCATCCCTCTGCTGAAGTCAATGACAATTTATAGTGACGGCTTTTCAGCAGAGCCATCCTGTCTAAGTGTGGCAAACAGAGTTATAGGACAAGGATGTGCCCTCCAAGAAAGGAGATTACAGAGGCAACTAAAATGTATGGCACTCATTTTGCTACTTAGAGAAAACTGAGCTGTAACCAAAGGATTTTCAAGGACTAAAAATACATTGAGACTCACAACTGGAAGTTTCTATGTGTGAGGCAACCTGTGAAACTTACTGAAATGTAAATCATAATATTTGCATACGATTTAGTAATTTCAGCCTTTCATATAGATTTTATCCTATGGTTGCTAATTTACCTACAAGGCCATATGAAGAACAGCGTGCAGTACAGACCAGAAAGACATGGATAAAATTGCATTTAAATGTATTAGAACTCATTTGAAATGCCTTGAATACTTAACACATGCTTGAACCCATCTGTAAAACAATAATTTATCTCTATTTTTCACTGAATTATTTATGAGCACACTGAATGATTAAAGAGAGAGGAACCTGTGGATTCTCTTCTCAGACTTTCAGACCTGAAACTTAAAAAAAACACCCCAAAACTCTCCCCTTTAAATATATACATATGTATTTATATATAAAATCAGGTACAGAGAAGAAACCAAATATCTGCTGAAAATGCCAAGAACCATTTGTCCCAATTCTTTTGACTAATGCAGCTGAGTAAATCAGATGGACATCTCACCCCAGACAACCATAGAGGGCATCTTCCAAACTGAATGAGCTGCTCAAATGAGTTTCAAAGTGGTGAGAGAGAGGTGTGTGTAAAATGATGTTAGAAAAATAATGTGATTTGTGTGCCTGCTGTACCTCAAAATAAGAAAGCTCTTGTACTTCATTTATTTGCCAATTGTTTTATGTTAAGCAACTTACGAACCCTTCCTTATGCTCTCATAGGTGGGAGCTGAGCATTTTTAGTCATATCAGCTGTCAGAGCACTGACAGTGCTGGCAGGTCTAAGTCTGTGCACTCCCTCTGCGTACTCCAGGATAGTTGTAAAAATAATATATTTCAGTTTAAGTTCATTATTTCCTTTCCCTTAGAAAGTGATGCAGCCTAGTGATACTCATTTCTCACTCGCCACATCCTTAGATCATTGCTCATTTGTTTTTATCTGATCCGGAAGAAAATCTACAAATTCACATAAACAAAGTGCACCCTCAGCTTTCAGTACCACCTCTGTAAGTGCACCATAGCTAGTATCTTAGCTGTGGGCCACACATACCCTATATGATGTCAATGTAAAAAATAGATAACTTTGTAGCCCTTCAAAAAGTGACATAGACTGTGATTAGGATTAGAATATTACTACACGACCTGGCCTGGTCTTTGATCCAACAAACACATTGACACCATCTGTCTTCAGATTGCTGTCTCATCATGGCAGTTCTAAGAATGCTGTCTTGAGATCAGAAAGCAATTCTGTTTCTGTTACCTCAGCACCAGTTGCAGAAATACTGTTCTTGAAATGAGACCAGTGAGAAGTAAGTCTAAGACTGCTCTGCTAAATCCAAGGGAAAGGGTACATGGTGGTGCCCACATTACTTTGAGATGGCATTTGGCAGCAGGAAACTTCATGCAGACAGATCAGGCCTACATATTACTTAACAGATCTAAGAAAAACTAGTTTTTTTATTGCTCTTAGCGATAATCTGTAGGTCAGTAACAATACTGCCTATATGCTTGCACATACAGTATACATAAAAGACACATGGCAACCATCATAAACCTACCCAGAGCTGAAAAGGAAACAAACTAGCTTGGAACAAATGAAATTTCACCACAGCTCATTTCTCATAGATATTCCATTTTCTTAGCTTCAACATTTGAAAGACATTAGGATCAACAGCATCTATCACCTGTGGCAAGACACTTCCATCTGAATGACACCTCAGTAACGACACAGCTGGGTGTGGAATCTATTAGCACTTGCAATGCAGAAATGAAACCATGAAGGGGATTATCACTAAGCTGGGAATGGCTCTATGCTTCCTATCATAATACTGAGGAAATTCGTAATACAGGAAAACCACACTACTGGGTTCTACCAACAAACAGCTCTTCACACACATGCCTATGCTGATAAGGTATGTCATGTCAAGGGGCAAAGAGAAACACAAAATTCTACTTCTCCATTGCCTGTCACACATATGACATGTCACCTAACATCCGCTTCACACATGTATCTACTGGAAAGCTTAGTCTGAGGCCTATGATTTGTTTGTTCACAAATTACAGTTTGACACTGCACAAAGTATATTCTGCTAAAAAGACTGGTCAGGAAGAAAAAGATCAGACTGCTTACATTTTTCCTCCCTGTTGCAGCCTGGCTCAAGAGGATCTGTCTGGAGGAAGGGATGACAGTAAACCTTACTGAAGAGCAGTTAAGAATACATGCCTTTGCAGATCCTTCTGGAGTAGAGGCTAAGCTAGGCTGTGAAAGGGTAAGAGCCAACATGTAAGAACCAACAAAATGAAACTTGATAGACTAAAAAACAAAGATGAAGGAAAGGGTTCACTCTTTTGTCCTCAGCAAGGACAGAGCTGGCTAAGGGTAAGTATACCTGCAAGCCTTCTATTTGCTATTTCTCACCAAGCACATCTGAGTTTTCTCCATTTAAAGAATTCCCCTTTTGCCATGTATCACTTTTGTTTTCTAATAAAATGCAGATTTAAAGACTTGAGAATCCTTTTGGATCTTCTCAGTTCCAATAAACAGTGGGGAAGGACCACCTCCGTGCTCTAGCCATGCTGGGCCCTGTCCAAACTGGCATGCTGTATTCTGAAGTCTGAGAAAGCAGAGATGAACTGAAGGAGACTCTGACCAAGATCACATGGCTGTGCTTGTACTTTGGCTCACTTCAAAGCACTCTCATTTTGAGCACCGCAGCTCTCATGCTCTGGTACTAACGGAAACTTGCTTGAATAACACTATGTTGCTTCAACCCTTTTGAGGCCTAATCCAGTGCCTACTGAGGTGAGATAATGTCTACTGATTTCAACAGGCTGTGAATGATATCCTTTATTTCCGACTTAAGAGCTCTTTTTATGTTCTTCCCTTTCTTTATCACAAGGTTTAAATCTGCGTTTTTCCCCAGATCACAAATTCTGCACATCCCTTGATTGGATCACACTTGTTCTAAAAGCAGCACCCACAGTCCACAGTCAGTATTCATCACTCCTGTTGCACTACGGCTTTCACTAATAAAACCTGACACTTCACATTTTAGCTGGAACATATCTAACCTGCTATTTATTATGCATCCAGCATAGCAAATGCAGCATTCTCTGACTCGGGCTTTCCTGACAATAAAACATTTCATTATTCTTTCCAAACATGAATGTACTGATCTTTTTCTCACATCCTTGAAGCATGCAAATAGCAAGTGGGCTTTATTAGTACCTGGAATTGAACTCTCAGGAAACATCAGCAGATGGCATGATCGGTAATGTGTGATCAATGTTTCACCTTTTGCCCTTAATTTGATCAAGTACTGTATAGCTGAGCAAAAAGGGCAGTTTGCAAAAAAAAAAGAAAAAAGAGAAAAGCAATACATGTAACAATACAATGGCAATTCTCTCTTCCATGGCATGTTTGGTAGTTCTGATGGTCTGCATTCCCAAATCCATGTTGCACTGATTACCAGGGTTTTGGGATCCCATACCCAGATCCAGCAAAAAATACAACTACACACCCAGACTTCTGCTGTAATAATAAAATGTGCAGAATAAAAAACCTGTACCAAAATTGCAAAGCCTGACCTCACAGGTAGGGAAATTTGATTCATGCCCAAAGTCAGCACAACTCTATGTCCATCCCAAGCCCTTTTCAGCCTCCAACGGGCATGAATCAGTGCGTGCTCCCTGGAGCCTGACTGGAGCTATATAATAATGAACAGGATGTTGGTCTGTGACATTTCCTTCAAACTTACAGTTCCTCCACTGGTGGTGAGAGTAGCAGAACTGCTGGAAGTACTTCATAGGTGGCTGTGGCTTGGGCCTGAACTAACGTGGCCACCTCCTTGAAGGCTGGCTACTAACAGCGGGCAGTGTCAAGACAGAGAGAGCAAAGCTCGTAACAGGCCTAAATGCTATGGCCACAGAAATGGGCTGGGGGAAAGGAGTAATTATGGCAAGTCATGTTCCTGCCAAATACAGCTTTTCTCTTTTCTGGGGATGGGGGGGGTTGGGGTCTGTGTGGCCTCACAATGGGAGGTTTGTCTCTATGCATATTTTTTCTGATGGTCAGAGTTACTGCACAGTAAAAATTGAAGTCTGGCTTAGTTTCAACCCAAACCAAAGACCTTGTCATAGTTTGAAGGTCCACCCAGACCAATAAATGCGAACTTGGGTTCACTTGAAATTTCAGTGAAAGCAAACCCTTTCTGAGCAACCCTCTTGTCTTGCAGCAGCTAGGAGTATGCATTTGCAAAACCCAGGAGTCTCTAAAGCCCACAATATTGTAAAAACCTGAAAATGTGAGCAAACTGCACAAAGAGAAACAGGTTTCAAAGAGCGATGTGTGACCCCACGTGGATTTGATGTCATGTAAAGAAATGAAAAAAAAACAATGTACACTTCTTCAAATGTAATAAAAAGAACCAGGATTGTTACAAGACTTGCACTTTACCTCCAGAGTTCAGTACATGGGGCTCTGCAGCACTTCAGAGGTGCCCAAGTGTCCCAGGACAGTTACCCAGAGCTCATTGCATCGCTGTGCTCACCTACAGGAGAGCACAAGTTCAGAGACTGCCATTTTTGCTTGCTTTCCTTGTTCTGCCAGGCTCTTTCTGCTGCCTTTCAAGTGCCATCATCTGAGTGTGTTCAATCAATTTCAACCAGCAAACTGCATTATGTTTTTGGACCCAGCAAGTCTTTTTTTTTTGTTTCCCCCATTCTTCTAAATCTATACTCCACATTTAAGCAACAAGCTGCACCAGGCAATGGTGAATGACTGATTATTGTACTATCCAGGTGTTGTTATGTAGTGTGAAGCTGGAGGCCAGAGTACTTCACCACCTGAGAAGTGCAGTAATCCTGTGGAAATGCACAGAATGGGATATCTTATTCTAAAACAGAATTTCTACTCATAAATACAAGAAGCAGGGAACATTTGATATGGGTATAATGCTATTATCAACCAGTCAAAAATGCTACCCTTAAAAACTTTTCACAGTTTAAAAATAATTCCAAATTATTTTGAGACATGGTTTCTTACACAAAGTTTGTCAGTGGACCTCAAACCACTTTATTAATATAAATTAAAGCAGTCAAAGAGTGCTTCATTGACAGAAAGATCATCTAACCCTCCTGAAGCTGGAGAAAACAGTCCAAAGGAGTAGGGTGCATGATGGGAAAGACTTTCCATGATTCTAGAGTAAGTTACTGACTGCCAGGAATATATATATATATATATATGTGTGTGTGTGTGTGTGTGTGTTCCTTTCCTTCTCCTCTATTCATCACAGTCCTATAAGAACAATGGATATGCAAAATCACCACCAGTTTTCAGCCAGGATCCAGCCTGGCTTAACATCAAAGGTGACAGGGTGCATGCTGCTTTCAGAGAAACCCTGGCCTCTCAGCATGCAACTCTGGAGTATTGGCAAGCAGCTGCTTCCAAAAGCTTTGATGGTCTTCTCCAGTGTATGAAGCAAATTAAACAAAACAGTTCTTCCCATTTCGTTTAAATTCTAAAGATGCCCCCTTGTGCAACTTATTAATGAAATAGCTGTCAAATTAATAAACTTTTATTTTGCAGTGTTGGCTAAGACTCACTGAACCAAGGTGCCATTAAGTACACTGTGTACACTTGAATATATTTCATTATCCCAAGTACCTTCTGATCAATAGAATTTGGGGAAAGAATAACTAACTTAATTGATTGTCTAAATCCTTGTAACTGTAGCTATTACTACAGACAGTCCAATTCTGGCGCAAAAAAGCATTCTCTAGCTGTGCTAAGCGCAGCCGCAGCCTACAGGTGTCCTAAGAATCCAGGAGACACTTGTAAGAACAAGGCCTGTGCTCTACCCCATTTAGAGGTGTGTCCAAATGATGCTGTTGCTTATTTTGGCAGCTCAGGGCAGAGTGAATCTGTTTAATTTAACGGAGTGGGCTTGATGTTCCTGCTACACAACAGAGAGGAGACTTTAACCCCGTAAAGAATTTCCAAAGTTGAGAGGCATGCTTTAGCATTTTAACATCATGTCTTTTAGCAGTCATCTTGTCCTTAGTGGAAGGACAAGTTCCCGAATCTCTTCTCATAAGCTACCACTGCTTCCCAGCTCACTTGTACCTCCTGCCAATACATATCGGTTGAACAGATGCTAATTTTCCCAAGACCAAATTAGTACAGACAGTAATACAAGCACCTTGTCCTCATTCTTCTTTTCCCCCAAGATTTCTAATAAAGAGTCAATTGCTTGGCTACTGATTGTACCATGTGCTGTAATTACTTGTTTCAATGATGGCAAACACATTAAACAAGTATTAAACAGCATTTAAATCAGTGCTCTTTGAAGAGTGAAAGACAAGCATTGAAGGCAGTTATTAATTACTAAATTAGTCCTAAAATTAGCATAACCTTTGAGAATTTTCATTGAGCAAAAATGTCATTCTGGGTTAAAATAAAACCTCAGAACAGCTTTTAGAACGCTGAGTTCTAAACAGGTCAATTTACATCTCCTAGAGCCCAGGGAATTAGTAAAGAGGAAGCTAATACTTTCAACACTGTCCCACACGACATCCTTGTTTCCAAATTGGAGAGACATCAGTTTGATAGGTGGACCACTCGGTGGACAAAGAACTGGCTAGATGGCTGCACACAAAGAGTTGTGGTCAATGGCTCAATGTCCAGCTGGAGGCCAGTAACGAGTGGTGTCCCTCAGGGATTGGTGTTGGGACTGATCTTGTTTAACATCTTTGTCGCTGACATGGACAGTGGGATTGAGTGCGCCCTCAGCAAGTTTGCCGATGACACCAAGCTGTGTGGTTCAGTTGATACACTGGAGGGAAGGAATGCCATCCAGAGGGGCCTTGACACATCTGTGAGGTGGGCTGATGCCAACCTCATGAAGTTTAACCATGCCAAATGCAAGGTCCTACACCTGGGTTGGCGCAATCCCAGGCACAGCTACAGCCTGGGCAGAGAAGAGATTCAGAGCAGCCCTGCGGAGAAGGACTTGGGGGTGCTGGTCGATGAGAAAATGAATATGAGCTGGCTTCAGTGTGCGCTTGCAGCCCAGAAAGCCAACCGTATCCTGGGCTGCATCAAAAGGAGTGTGACCAGCAGGTCGAAGGAGGTGATCCTGCCCCTCTACTTGGCTCTCGTGAAACCTCACTTGGAGTATTGTGTGCAGTTCTGGTGTCCTCAACACAAAAAGGACATGGAACTGTTGGAATAAATCCAGAGAAGGGCCACGAGGATGATCAGGGGACTGGAGCACCTCCCATACGAAGACAGGCTGAGAAAGTTGGAGCTGTTCAGCCTGGAGAAGAGAAGGCTGCATGGAGACCTCATAGCAGCCTTCCAGTATCTGAAGGGGGTCTATAGGGATGCTGGGTAGAGACTCTTCATTAGGGACTGTAGTGACAGGACAAGCGGCAACAGGTTCAAACTTAAACATGGGAAGTTTAGATTGGCTATAAGGAAGAAATTCTTTCCTGTTAGGGTGGTGAGGCACCAGGCAACCCAAGAGATGTTGGATACTTATACAGGTACTTATGTGAGGTGTCCCTGCCCATGGCAGGGCGGCTGGACCTAGATGATCTCAAGGTCCTTTCCAACCCTAACTATTCTATGATTCTATGATTCTAATGTGAGAAGTATTGCCTATAGTGAACTAACAAAAACATAGCTCTCCCTGCCCCATGGGCTTACACATAAGTATCTGTATAAGTATCCAACATAAACTGTTACTTTTTTGTTTTAAATGCCATGGGGAAAAACAGTGGTGCTACACAGTGTGACTCCATCATAGCAATGTCACAGGATTAAAGCTTTGTCCCAGGTAGCCAAGAAACCATAGTGGGACAACATGCACATGTGTTTACACAACCTCATGGGTGTGGACAGGTGATCTCAGCCCCAGGAGCACCCAGGAGCTGCTGACCCTTCTGCAGGAGCCGCATGCTGCAGTCACCAAAAGCCTGCAAGCTTTTGGTGTGAGACAAGTTTCGTCCACAGAGGAGATAAAAGTAGCTAATAGAGATGATAAGCTGCGAATCATTCCTGAGAATGTACTGAGAGGAATACCAGCAAACTAAAATACCTTACTTCTGTACAGTGACCTACAGATTCCTAGTGCTACTGTCACTAATAAGACAGAAGGAGAAAGTCCGCTCCCCATGACAACAAGGCAAAGGTTACTGTAAATAAGGTTTATGTCACCCACATTCCCATGTGGAGTGCTGAGCTTAGCCCAAAGGATTTTAGTTTAAGTTTAATGCTAAGTCCAAATAAAAAATTGGATTATTTTTAACATCATGAGATCCACTGCCTTTCCTTTAAATTATACACACTTCAGGAAAATACAACGTATACAGTAATATCCACTTATAACCCTTTTATCAATTCCCAACGGCAAAGCACACATACAACAGGGTGTGTCAGAAACATGGCAGCACCCGTGCTAATTACTAACCAGTGTCAAGTCAGCTGTCAATTAGTGGGTTTATTTTCTTGTGGGAAGGAAATTTCTAGATACCATGAAGCACAACACACCCCCTCCTATTGTTCTCAGTTGAAGGAGGTAGATTTGGATGATTGCTTTTTTCCTGTTGCCTCTTAACACTGCAAATCAAACTGCAATCAGAATAATGAGGTGTCAGTGGTTGAAACCATAGCTGGTAGTATATATTGTCAGAGATTGTTCACACTAATCAACTAATAATGACATTGCTTCCTCCACCCTGTTAAATAAAATTCCCCTGGTTGTGCAACACAATTACTACTAATAACCATAGAAACATTAGTGTGTTAAGGAGACTGTTTCAGAGATTATCTGGAGACTTATTTTAGAATGAACTGGGAAGACAGATCTACCAGATGGAGATTATTCTTTAGTAATTAAGCAGAGATTGTTCCTGTGGGTGTACGCTATTTTCCAGTATCATGAAGTATTTTCCTTCTAATGATGCACCTGAATTAAAATGGTAGTTTTTATGTTGATGAAGACTATCTTAAATATTTAAACATTTTTAATGAATGGAATACAGTAATAACCATTCTTTAGTCTTAGAAAGAAAACCATAGGAAATTATACTCAGTAAACAATCCAATGAAAAGATTTACTATTGCAGAAGGGATGATTAATACATACTTATTTTTTTAACAAAAATACATTCACTCCTCAAGAGAGAGATACCTCCTGACTATCAATAAAGTTCTTTAAACCAGGCTGGCACAAATGTTGAAAACACTTTGTGCTCTCTAAGTGAGGAGCTAAGTCACTTTGAAGGCTCTAGAAATTACTTGCTTATTGAGCTAGATTTCACCCAGATGCAGCAACATTTTTATATTGAGATGACAAGTGAGAAGACACAATTGTTAGGACACAAATGTTGCATGGCTTATTTTTGACAACATTTATCAGAAAGGAAAAAAAAAGGAGAGAGCAAGAGCTGAAAGAGCAAGTTGAAGTCTCAAGGTTAAACAAAGCTTCCCAACATCAAAAACATCGGAAAGAAGGAAAATTCAGCTTTTAGTTACAGCCAATAAAATAACCCAGTGATATGGCTGACAATTTTATTCCAGAGGTCAGAAATACAGGATACCTAGGGGCACAATTTTATCACCTTATCAAATATATTTGAACCACTGTTGCCAGTAGATTTCTTTAAAAAGACTGACAACAACAACAAAGAACAGAGCATATCAGTAGCACCCTGATTCATTACACTAACACTGCATCACACAGAAGGCAGATTTGAGAGGAGATGGATGAAATACTTCAATGAAAATAAGAGCCGTACCAAATGAAGGAGAAAACACTGAACCAGATCCTTCAATCCAATGAGATTTGACTGGTCCCTTACGATATTGCAGAACACCTTCACTGTACAAGTTGCCTTCAGCATTTAACAATGAATGCATTTTTTCCCCTTAAAATAAAATTAATAACATTAATAGATTTAATTCAACTACATTTCTTCCCTGATATAGATGAGGGAGAAACTGAGATATTTCAGATTTCATTGTATAGTAACCTGGGCAGCAAAGGACAAAAACTGAAACACCTGATTAAGCCTATTTCTTTTTAGCAAAATAATTCAACTTTTGCTTAACCTGAAGTACTGAATCCAGTGTTTTGCTGAATCAGAGCTTCCACAAATCCAAACTTTTTAACAGTACCAACTGCAAGCCTCCAGACTTTTTCAGGCTTATCTGAACTGAAACCAAATGGAAAGCTTTCCAAGTTTTGCCTATTTCCTAATGCTTTGTGAGTTGTGACAATGACTCCTGGGATCCAGACTTGGAATGCATTTTGAATATTTTAAATCACAAATTTCCCCTTAAAGAAAACAGATGTATGCACATATTCACTTGAGTTCTTTATAATTTGAAACAGTATCATTCTAAACCAATCTTATTAGATACAGATGAACAAGTTTGTTTTTATCCAGGCAAACTGCTGTTTCTATTATTCTTGTCCTTTGCTTCTAGAAATCTTCTTGCACAGCATTTGTTTTCTTGATGTGAGTAATTACTCTTACTCTGCCATCTTGAGACAGACCCAGAAAACAGGCCCATTGCTGCATCTAAATGAACCTTTTAAATAAGGCACGCACTGTAAACAATAGACTTCTGAAGGCTGGCACTCATCTACGTGTTCTCTTTTAGATGTAACTACAGGTTTTTAATTCCAATATTCTCAGTATTTCACAGATTGCCTCCCTTTCTTTTCTTTACTCATGCTGCCTCCATTGTCAAACTTGGGATGAACAGTCTTGATGAAATGTAGAATGGCTTGAAGTGCTTTGTGCAGCATCAAACCAGGCCATTTTGATCGCAGTTTATTTCCACATCTGGAAAACTGCATGGAAGCACTTACAGATGCTGATGTATTCTTCTTGCATTATCAGGAATCCAGTAAATCATTGGACCAGAATCAATGATCACCACCAATGCACAGATGAATGCCTACAGCAAATTAAGCCTTCAAATTATCAGCTTGCAGAGCAGTTCTTCTTGCTCATTTTCTTTGGTGACTGTCTGCAGCTAACATCTGTTTCCAGTTATGGCACTAACAAAGGCTTCTCCTTTGACTATTATTAACTCACAAGCTCAGAGTGCCACTGGGGTGTACTTCTGTGGAACAGTTGGCAAGGGAAGTCTGACAGGGTTGCTCATGGAAAAGGCAGTTTAAGTTGCATCTGCCTATTTACCCAGTTTAATACTTCTCACAGCTTCAGGCTGGTGAACAGAAAACATGAGAAGCACAAGCACTTCTGTAGAAAACTTTGAGAATAGATTCATTCCACAAAAAGAAAAAAAGTTATCCTGAGAAAATAAATGCACACACACCCCAACAATATTTATAGAATTCCTTCACTGTGGAAATAACTTTGGGTATTTAGACTTTAATTCCCAAAGGATGTCAGCAGTTTCTAAATGCTTAGACTTCTAAGAACCTGTGTCCCAGTACAGTCTTAACATCACTAGTCACACAAGGTCTGCCTCTTGGTATCTAACAACTTCGATCTGTTTTCAGTTCTTTTATTAGCCATCTTCCTTGAAATGCCCTTCCTCAGTAGCTGGCATCTTAAACACTGGGGAAACAACCACCTCTTTTGATTTCCAATAACCGACTAATTCAGCTGACCATTTATCACAACAGAGACAGGACAACAACAGTGCTTGTTTGGGGGTTTTGGGTTGGTTTTGTTTTTGTTTTTGCTGTTGGTTGAGGATCTTTTTGGTTTATTTGTTTGGGTTTTGTTGTTTTTAAACCTCTCCCAATTACTCAGAACTAAGTCCCTCTATCAGTGGTATTTTGGGAACAAGGTATCTCTCATGATCCAAACCCAATTGAATATGGTGTCTCAAAGCAGAGGAGATAAAGCTGTACACAGCGCTCAGGGTGCATGTACTTCTTTCAGATGCACTGCAAGTAATCCACCACTGACCTCTTCGAAGGAAATGTGCCTGGAGAAGAAGCAGAGAAGAGGAGAAACTCTGCTCTCATGTGACATGTTCACAACTGCACAGTGCTACAGATGCTCTGTGGTATTCGGACTCCCTCCCTACCACTTGCAGAAGCATTTGGTACATCCTTCGTTAGAACATGCCTACACAACAGCAAATGTCTGAGAGATACCCACTGACATGAAGAGCTGAGAAAACAGAAAACAGTACATACAATATTTTTTTTCTTAATGTTTTTCCCTTTTTCTTAGATTGATTCAGTAAGTTGTCAGCAGCACCAGTAATGCAGCTTTATCTACCATATTGGCTGACTTACTCTTCCTTGTTTTCTGGTTCCCAACATCATTGCAGTGCTTCAAAACATTCTAATGAGGTATCAGAATGGCAGAACATTAATGGCAGCCTACAGTTAGAAAGTGGAGAACCATGACAAACAACATGTCAGAACAAAACAAGTGAATCAGGAGGTTTATTTTCATTCCTAAAAGAGCATGTTAGTCACACAGCAGATGACAATGGTGAAGAAACTGAAAACAGGCACACATATATGTACGTAGCTGAGTTTTAAGATCACTTTGATGAAAGCACTGCATAGACATTTACTTGTATACCAAAATCTGACAGAAACTAAGACTTTTAGAGTAAGGACAGAGACTAATTCTGGGCAACAGTAGTAGAGTTAAGAACACACAAACAAGGCATCTGAGCAGAAGGAGATGCTATTTCCACACAAGGGAATAAAGAGGATGAGAAGAATGGGATGTAGAAATAGGGTGACATTAAACACAATCTATGTAATTAAAAACGTTAATAACCTCTTGGAGGCTGTTTCCAAAACAAGCTATTTCCTTTAGACAATCAAAACATCATCAAGTTAACTATGTGCAAAGCCTGATCTCTCCTTATTGCAGACAAGGATTAGAATGCTCCTGCCTTGGGGGTGAGTGGTAGAGAAGTTCCTCTCATATTCTGCTATCAGAGTCAATGCTGATGAATTTAGAACTTTGACATCTTATCAAATAAATATGTCCCGAGGCTTTTCCTTATTCACTTTGGTTCTGTGACAGTTTTAGAGGGCATCCAACTTAAACTTGCATAAATTAATCTATGTCACTGTTATGTACCAAGACCTGGTTCTGACCTGTTTTATACTAATAAAAAATTGAAGCCATGTATCATGGACTAAAGGTCAACATAAACCTTTGCACTTTTGCTGCTGAGTGCAGAGAGGGATTTTTAAAGCATCCCATTTTACATGGACTTTTGTTTCTTTTCTCATGATCCTGAAGAAAGTTATAAATAAATTTTAATTTAGAATAGTTTTGTAGATCCATATCAAGAATCTCTTGATATCAAGAATATCAACATGGTAGGATGGATCTTGCTATTAGGTTAGACATCAGTGAAAATGTAACATCAACTGCACTGTAACCTCAAGGACCTGACAGTATCATCTCTAAATCATTTGCTTCACTTAAATTGGATGGCAATGATGTTTAGAAGTAGAAACTGGAACTAGATGAATCTGAACTTAAGCATTAAATCAAAGTACTTGATTTATTTCAGTGATACCTTTTAGCATTATTCTCTTCAGTGAAGCTCTATGTATGCAATAGAAAAAAAAAATCAAACTAATTTTTGGCTGCTACACAAATGCTGAACGAACTACATTGCATATTTGAAAGATTCGGGTAAGTTATTACAAGCACATTATACCCAACACAGTAGAAGTCTGTGTTTCAATGGAAACAGTAACTTTTTTATTTTGCCATCCAGGGAAAAATGTGTGGTTATTTTCACAATTTCATTTTTCCCCTCTCATCCATATAACTAAGATCTTTGACTCATTCTGTCCAAGGTTTTTCCAAGTCTACCAACTATCACTATGTGGTTTCTTCAGGCAGCTGAAGAATTGTATCTTCTCGGAGAAGTTTGGTTGTATTTACTTTTATTTTCCAGCTGTTGCTTTTTCAGTTTCCAGACCTGACTGCATTTAGTTCTCAAAAGGAATCAAATTGCAACTTTCAGTTGGTTTTTTTTTTCTCTCCCCCAAAAATTTGTAACTGGGGAGTCCTGCTTACTCATCAGTAATTTTTCTCCACTATTTAAGGTGCCTAAACCAAGAGGAGACTATTTAGCCTGTAAGACCTTATTGTGACAATCAGAGCAGGATAACCAGATGAGCTTCTTTACATATCTATTGGCATAACACCAACATGGATAGTCTGGTCTAGATAAAATGTGATTAAAGAAGGTGTCTGGTCTGGGAAAAATAGTATACTACAGTTAACTGTGAAATAAAAACATGTTTAGGACCCCTATTTGCACTTACATAGCTAGTATACTAAGTACTGTAAAAAACACAGGCCATGAGGCAAAGACTAGCCATGTATACTTTGCAGAATAATGATTCTGCAGCACTTGTCCTGACCCTCTAATGGCAATACTTTATCTGGCAAATTTACTTTCAGGAGCAAGTCTCTGTGTGGACTCGGGCAGTAGTGGTGTTGTTCTGAGAGAGATAAGCAGAAGCCAGCTCTATTCTGTAGCACATAAAGTAAAAATAAAATAGGCAACTTAAAATAGGCTTACTATAATAGAGCCATAATAAAATAATAAGCTCACCAAATACCAGATAGAACTGTTAGTGAGAGAGCTTTTAATCTTTTTTTTGATCTTGTTGGCTTTGATTCAAATTAGAAGTAATTTCATGGATATCAATAGAGCTACTCAGGTATAAATCTGGCTTGAAAGCAGAATCTGGCTTACCATTCAAGCATATTTAATAGATAGAGGGGGAAAATTGTCAATAGCTGCTCACAATGTTCTTTTAATTGAATTAATACTAATTCATCTTGCTGAAAATGAAGAGTCTCTTCATATTTTGATACCAAACTAACCGTTTCTGTTCTATCACTACTTATCTATGTTATTATAGACAAAAAAACTGCAGTTGATTCTTACAGCTGTAAGAATTCCCTCACAAATGTATGATGAATCTAGATCTGGTGCCTAATGCACTCCCTGTCTGAGCAATCCAAACAGATGAAAATCTCCACATGCTGTGTAAATAAAGACTAGTCACATAAACAGGAGCTGAAGGACTAAAGTGATTAATAACTTCCACAATCAGTCTGTGCTGTATTACAGCTATAGTCCCATGACACAATGTGCTTATAGTAATTGTAAGGTTCAGCCAAAGTCCCTTCCATTAGAAGTCTATTAAAAGATATTTAAGAATCATCTTTCATATCCCTTTTTTGCCTCCTTTCACCTATGTTCTATACTCTGTTTTTAATTACGCCAATGCAAATCCAAACTCACCTAGCAGAACCTATGGAACAAGCTGAGATAGAAAAGAAGAACTGGGAACATTTTTATCTGTCTGAATTTAGTCTCTCCTCCTCTGCTCCAAAGTTTAGAAAATGGGCAATGTATGACTTTTATGTCTTCCTTGTCCTCAGTGGAACTTTGAACACTGTTAAATCATCTTAACTGCTTTTATGGGAAAAGAGGCCCACAATGCTTATTGTCAGAGATTCTGACTCCATAGTATTAATATCATGAAAATATGCCAGGAAATTATATTCTATAGGGCCTTTGTAGAGCTCATGAACGTAGATCACTGATGGATATTTAAAGACTATACATCACTCTGTTCAGGCCATAATTCTGTCAGGAACAAGCTTTGTGAGGACATCTTAAAGATCAGTCCCAGCTCTCAAAGGTGGAATTCTGATTCTCATGTCTAGGGGTGTCTTGCTTTGGCATCTTTTCCTCCAGTGCTACACATTTATTAATATTGACATACTGTTGTTAAAACAACATGAGTTCATTTATTCCAACATGAGATCAGGAAGTACTGAAGGGATTTCAGAAATGGCATTCATTGATTTCATTGGGTTAAAGCTCCCTTCAAGTCACATTGACCCCTTAGAGGAAGAACAGAGGCATAGTAAGAGGCAAAAGCAGCTTATTCTAGGTAAATAAAACTGTAAACACAATGAGGAGACTGCAAATGGAACCCCCTAAAGGATTTAGCTAAGTATTCCACTCGTACACTGTGCTCTGATTTTACATAGCTACAGAATGAACCTTGTGTGGAAATCATAATCCTATTGAAATCAACACTGAAACTTGTCCAGTGTAACAAAGATGATCAAAGAATCATCAAAAATAGATAGCACTTCTGACTATCACATTCCAGTATGGAATGTGATCTGGATTCCTTTTGATTCAATAGCAAAATAAGTGAATGGGCCTTAAAATTAAGGCTGTAAGAGCCTTTTTCTTTCTTTTTTTTTTTTCTTTTAATACAAATTATTCTTCACTTTTCATCATGGTTGTGAATAACAAGCTTACTCTGCTTGTGATAGCAAGAACCTTTTGAAGAAACACTGTAACATTACTAGTTATGCAGTAAGTTTTCATATATAAACATTGTCCAGCTTCTCCTTGGACAGCTCAGTCTTACAAATTCTTACTCATTCTTACTTCAAGCAGATTCCCCCTTAATCCAAATGCATAAAAAATTGCAAGAATTGATGAGAGCTTTTAAAAATGGAAGTTTTGACAGAGAAACTGTTGGTTTACAGCTTAACCCTGCAGGGTTCAAAGCACTCTGGATTCAAATCAGTAAAGCATTCAAGCATATGACTGCTTAAACTTGATAGGACTACTCTCATGCTTAAAGATAAGCATGAGTTTAAGTGCTTTACTATATTAAGGCCAAGCTGCTCAGTCAGAAGCAAGTCTTTAGCCCCTTTAGTGACTGCAGAGTTCTTTGCTATTCACATTTAGTTTTTAAATCCTACAGTACAAGGTTTAGTTTCCTCAGGTTTGAGGCTTTCTGTGAAGCACTTCTATCTGATATTCCAGTAACTGTTCAAGGCTCCATAAATCAAGAGTCAAATGCAATATAAATAAAATGATTAAAATCATGGAAACTGTGTCTCTCATCATGGATGCCCAGCTTTAATTCTTCTTCTTACTTTTTTCAGTTATGTGGTATCTTCTCTGGCCTTTTATTATTCCCTCTCTGGAGTTCACTCAAAGACATGATCTTCATACCCAAAGAATCTCTTCTCCATGTCAGTATGATAATTGTAGTTACAAAACTTCCATGATCTTTGAGACCTTTCAGACAAATCCACTTTGTTATTTACTGAGGTATGTTACCTGCCTGACCAGGAGAAAAACCAGGAAGAGCTGAAGTAGAAAGATTCATAGTACTCTACGCCCTTTTACATTCCTTGGTGATTACAACCACGTCTAACTGATGTAAGCTACAAATGAGCTTACTTATTAATTAAAATATCATGTTCAGGTTTCTAGTATATTTAGGTTTTACAGGTTTACTGTCACTTTGTCTATTGGGAGTCCTTTATGTGAGTTAAGAGTGGTTTTCCCAGGTGAAAATAAGTTTAAATAATGCTATAAATGTATGTCAAGGAAGTCAATATGGTGATATTGATGTGTACTACACTGTTATGTTGTGTTCTAGAATGCCTAGAGTGACAAAATGCTGGTTTTGTCGTTGGGGAGAAAAAGAAGAAATAGCATTTTAGCTAAAATGATACTTTGATCAAATGCTGATATTTTCTTAATCTAAAACCACAAGCAAAGACACTGAAGGCTACTTCCGTGTAATTCAAATTTGTTCTTGCATACTAATGTTCCTCAAAATTTTGCACAGAAGAAACTTATATAGCTTTTACCCAGATGACAAAACCTATAAATTTTGGTGATATTACACAAAAGTCAAGCCACAAAATACATTAGATACAAATCCTCTGTCCCCATTCTAGCATATCTCTCTTCAAGTTCCTGTGTCTTCTATAGAGAGATGCATGGATTAAGGAAACCAAAATGTCTTTATATAAGATGTGAACCTGGTTATTATTAAAAGCTGTTTTACTAGAATTATGAAGTACTCACATGTGTTTTGATCTCTGCTTTAGTTAAAATTCAGAGATACCTAAATGAAAACAAAACCAACATTTGTAGTTGTCAACTGATACATAAAAGATGGTTTTGGTACAACATATGTTGTATGTATTGCCTGAAAATATCTTTTAAAAGTTATGAAGGATCAGATTCTCCACTATGATGTTCAGATCTTCTGCAGAGTGAGTCAAAATGGAAATATCAGTTCTGAGATGCAATTTTTCTAACATGTTTTAGGCTACTCCTCCACTAGCTCACCATGGTGGCATTATTGAAGCAAATGGAATCATGTACCCCTTAAGCTGCTGCTCACTTCCTACATGAATGGCTACAAGTTACCTCTTTCTATCTGCCACAAAGCCTCCTTATGCAGAACTAGAAGAGGTAAAACTGTGCTTTAAGCAATCCCCCCCCCCTTCATGGTATGCCTTATTTACCACGTGGTTCAAAGTAATTTTTGAAAGAGTTTGTTGTACTGGAACAACATCAGACAACACTGTCTTTATTGACACAATAGCATCAAACCTGACAAATAAGAAAAGTGAAGGTTTTCCAGTCCTGAAGGACTTTTATGCTGGAATGTGTCATGAAGAGACAAATGTGCTACAAACGTTGCAGGAGATTTAAAACAAAACCTATTTATTACAAGATCTTACCAAGACTATTGGAAGACGGATAAATCTGAGTTTGCCAGGGAGATTTTAATAGAACAGGGAATAATTAAAAAGTTTGGATCTTAACTATCTTTCTCCTCCCATTCTTTTATGTACATAATCTCTCCATAACAATATGCATACCTTTAAAAATGACAAACATTTATGGGTGTTCTAGGTACTGCACTTTCTATGTAGATGACTGACAGAAGTCCTTCAATCCTGTATGATAATTTATTAGTAATGTAACAGGAAACTAAGCTCTTGTGCTGGATGGTGCATACTCAATATAGGCACTAACGTTCTGAAGACCACTCAGAAATCAGCACGAGACTGTCTTAGGTACTTTATAAGTATGTATTGAAGAGGGTACCCTCCCCAAAATAGCACACTGATCATGCAGATGGGTAGACAGAGTAAGGACACAGTGCTAGAAACAATTTGTTTTGTAAGGATAAATGACCCTAACTTGACAACAGGTAGATAGCATTTAAGAATATACTTTATAGCTTTCAAACACCAAACACGTGGTGGTCACAGTTCATAAATCTTCTTTAACTTAGGTTGCTTTATGTCAGTAACATGGACACTTAAAGAAGGAGTACTTAGTTTTGGGGTGAACTTGTTTGGTTTGTGGTTTTTTTCTTTTTCCTCTTTTTTTTTTTTTGTTTTGTTTTGTTTGTTTTTTGGTTTTGTGGGGTTGTTTTTTGACAGACTTTTAAAATGCTTTTAGCCACAAAATCTGAGAAAATGTAAACAGATTTCAGAATAAATTTCTACTTAAATTCCCTTCCCAAGCATGGTTTGCATATAGCTTAATTTGAATAGCAGCTGGGCTGCTGAGGAAGTTTTTTATTTTTAAAGAAAAAATCTGAAGTACAGATAACATATTAGTGGAAAAGCAACCATATTCAAAGAGGCTGTCTGCCTTCGGTTCCAATGGAGGACAGAAGAGGGGGCAGAGCCATGGTATCTTAGCAATGCAACCCAAGCAAATACTTGGGAAAACCAAGTACAATTAGATCACATTAAACTTCATCAATGCCAAAAAAAGAGTTTGTTTCAGGAGACTTATGTATGGCATGTATCCCAGCAACTGTAGAACATATAATAGGAAAACCAGGGAGTGGTTGTTGAGACAGACAGCTGTAGGAAGAAACAAGAAGTGCCTAAAAGAACAAAACTCACTTATTTGCATGATATTGTAACTATACTAAATTTCAGTGCAGTAGGAAGTAAAGGATTAAGCCCTAAATCACCAGAAATATTTTCATGCCTATGCGGAACCAAGTAAGTCGGGCTTTGCTATAAGGTTGTAAATGATGGCGCTTTCTCAGTTTGTATTTTCTGCTGCTAGGAGAGGAGCTGGGAGAAGTACACAGAACATTTTATGTCTCATCTCTTAGGACTATGTGATGCCCAGAGATGACAAAGATACAGACAGTTCCTTCCTTCTGACACAGCCTATCGGAAATGCCTGTCATGAAAAAATACAATAGCACAGTAGAGAGTATTGCAGCTACATTACATATGAGCCACAGAAGAAAGAGATGCAGAGTGGTCTGTACTACAGAAGTTAAGAAATTCTTTTTCACCTCAACAGCTAGTCTAATCATTTATGGTAAGGGCAGAGTCTGCTCCAAGCATGCAGGGGGGTTCTTTGTGGCTACAGCAAGTAGGGACTCTCACAGTCTAGGAGTCTCCTGCAATATAACTTATGAATACAGGAAATTGGACTTGATGACAAGATTGAACCTTCCAACCTTATGCCTGGAAAGTCTGTGCTTCTCTTTTTCTGTTGTGCTGCCAAACATGAAACTTAGAAAGTAAGGATGGAGTGATTTGGCCCTGATGGATAAATACTGGCTGTTCTATTCTACAATGAAAAGGAAAATAGAGTGGAAAGATCTATTACAGTCTGATCAATGGGTTTGTCCAGGCTCTGGATGGACTATTAGGTGTTTCATAAATTTCTAAGCACCCAGGGAATACAAATGCAAGAGCCAAATCTAATTTTAATGTAAATATTCATAAGCATAATCAAATAAATACTGCATGCCAGTATGGTATTTATTTGTATCAGTATTTCCCCTGCATGCAAAAGAAGCCTCCACTTGTTGGCTAAATTCATAAGCAGTAAAAACCAAGCATCAGGGCATCCCTCCTTCTAAAGTAACAACGATTTTTTGCTCATAACAAACTGATCTCTTCATGTACCACATCTCCATATGGGAAACATTTCACAGTATATTAGAAATATGGATAGTAACCTTTGTACATATTTAGGACTCACAAGCCACATTTAGGACTCTAAGCACATTCCGTTCATTACGTCTGTGCACTGGCCTAGAATTCCATCAAAACACAGAATTATTCATGCTCGTCACAGGGCTTACAGATAGACTGTTGCTTCACAGGTTGCTTGTACCCAGGAATGGTGGCATCCTCTGGCAGGCCAGTTAGCATGCACAGTGCATGTCATTAATTTTAGCTTCAGTTTCATAATTGAGTTGTAGCACAATGTGTTATTGTAAGTTGAGCTAAAATCACAGAATCACAGAATCAGCCGGGAGTGAAAACGCCTTTAAGACCTTCAAGTCCAGCTGTTACCCCAGGATTGCCAACACCATCAGTAAATCATGTCACTAAGGGCAAACTGATATCCCCTCAAGACATCCCCTCATGGCTGCCCCTCATAATCTCCCCAGAAACCCAGCCCTCCTACCTTCTCCACAGTGGCCCACACTGTATAGCTGCTGCCCCTACCCATCATGGTCACAACTCATATCCCCTTAAGATTTCCCCCCCATGGCTGCCCCTCACATCCCATAGCCACCCCTTCTCTCCCCTGAAGATCTCTCCTCACAAGGGGCCCTCATGCCTCACAGCCACCCTTCACATCCCATGGCCATAGCCACTCATGATCTCCCCTCATGACTGCCCCTACCCCTCATGGCCACCCCTCATTTTCCCTGAAGATCTCCCCTCATGGCTGCCCCTCACCTTTCATGATCTCCCCTTTCCCCTTATAGCCACCCCTGCTCTCCCCTCATAGTTTCCCATGGCCACCCTTCATCTCCCCTTGAGATCTCCCCTCATAGACACTTTTCACATCCCACTGTCAGTCCTCACAACCCATGGCTGCCCCTGCTCTCCCCTCATGGTTTCCCATGGCCACCCCTCATCTCCTCTTAAGACCTCCCCTCATAGCCACGCCTCACAACTGCCCATACTCCTCATGGCCATCCCTCATCGCTCCTGAAGATCTTTTTTCATGGCCACCCCTCATGCCCCACGGCCGCCCCTCACCCTTCATGATCTCCCCTCACTCCTCGTGGCCACCCTCTCCTTTCCCCTCATGGCCTCCTGGACACATTTTGTCAGGCAGAAATGGAACAAAAGCTCATATGAGGGATTTAGGGAAAGTAAACACTTAACTGATTCTATACATATGTACTATTACTTCATTTCTGTTTACTTAAAAGATAAAAGTAAATGTTATTTTTATAAAAGAAAGAAGAAATTAGCTCACTGAGGGCTTAATTATCCTTTCTTCTCCAATGGGAATCAATGCTATTGGCAGCTTGCAGGCCTGTTCTCTTGACAAATCAAGTTGTTGGCTGAGGCGTGAAGTGTTAGATTATGATCGACTCAGTGTGACATTGTGATTCATGGCTACTATATTACAGAGGGAAAAAGGGGATTTATGCTTCATATCCACTTTGAATTCATAGTGAAACAAGTGAATCATTCTGTTCAACCTCAGGAGTTCATGTTCTATACCTGGGGGCCGAACAATATTACAGGCTTGAACATTTTAAGGAACAAGTGCGATAAAATACCGCTGTGAAATATTCTTTCTTTCCCCCCATGCTATAAGTTTAAGGAATCACCTGGAGTAAAGATTTGATGAGTGCATTTCATGAAAAGAAGGAGGAATAAGGATGGTAAGGATAGAGATGAAAGGTGTATACTGGTCAACTGGAAAAAAGATGCTTCCAAATAGATGAAAGTAACTAAAGGAATAATTATGCAGTCTCTCTGGAAGGCTCAAATTGTAGGCGTAAATGATGTACATAATTTTATTCCCCGCCCCCCCTTCCAAAATAGCCACTAATAATACAATTCTGTTGCATCACCATGTTTAAGCAAAGGTATAACATTATGCACGTTTATATTTCTCCTGTTTCCTATGCTCCTGGATCAACATGTGGAAACAACCGTGGGCACAGCTGGGGTTGAAGGAAGTTGCTGCTATAATGAAGGAGGGCATCAGCACAATTCTCCAGACACACATGACAAAGTGTGCATATCACTGGACAATAAGGTCTACAACTCCATCTGTTCTTCCTGGAAGGAAAACCCACCCTTACAATTCATATGTGTGATCATTAAGCTGTGTGCAAAACTTGCAGTCACAGCACCAAAAGCTGGAGGGAGCTCTACCCAATGCCCATAGCATCCATTTCAATTAAGTTCAAGATTCCCCCCCCCCCCCCTTTTTTTTTTAATGTAGGACTTGCATGATTTTTTCTATAGTGTTAGGAAATGCAAGGCAAATTGAATTTCATCCCTGCAGACACAGCTTGACTGCAAAAGCAGAACCAAAGTCCATCTCCAAAATGCCAGCACTGAATTCCTATTTCAGCCTTATCTTTATAATGAGCAGAATCAAGGCACGGAAGGTGGCACAATGAAATTGAAGAAAACCCAGACACCTGATCCTTTTTTGAGGAAAAATTATTCTATCTTTTCTAATTATGTAAAAGAGCCTTTTTTATGTTTTACTGAAAAGAATGCATTCTCAACACTTCCTGGTTATTGTTTTTGCAGAGAGGGACCAATCATCTGAAGGATTTGGAGAAAGGCCAGTAACGATAAGGCTGAAAAACCTCTCTTCAGTTTAGAGATAATGGTTTTCTTTTGTACCTTTCTGATTTTCGAGAGACAGTGGTTTGTTTTTTTTTTTTGTTAGTTTGTTTTTGGGGTTTTTTTTCTTTTTTTTTTTTGTTTGGTTTTGATTTTTTTTTGGGGGGTGAGGGTTTATTATTTTTTTTTTTTTTACAAATCTGATACTTCTACTTAGAAATAGCAAGGAAAGGAACTTATTGCTATTAGCTATTATTTGTTCAGCACACTGATTGATGGACATTCTTTGCAAGAAGTCTTTGTTAGATGATGCTCCACATTTAATGAATTGTTAATGCAAACAGAGAAATGGTGTACCTCTAACTTTCTTGAAGAAAAAGGAGTGTCTCACTGTCCTCATACCATGCCTAACCTGACACAAGGATGCTAGTTAGTTATATACCCATCTGTAAGTTTAGAGTCATACGCTGTCATGAGAAGCAGTTTTAATAAACTGTCTTTCTATAGCACACAGCATAAGGTCTCATAAACTCTAGCTGGAGAGGAAAACTACAGGCTGGCTTGCTCATAAACCCCATAAATTTGCAAAAGTCATTCAAGTACTGCTTTGATGATGTCTGAACTTCACAAACTATTTTGTAAAGTCATCAGCAGCTTTATGGTACAACTGCTGGAAAATAAACTACTTGGAAAATTTGTCCAATGACAACATGTCAAAACCATGTCAGAAAATGCATCAGATAGACCTTCAGCTGAGGCATGCGTCAGCTTAGACAGTCCATTGATTTTTAAAGGAGCTACAGTTTGCTATTAACTTAAATCTTCATTTTCTGTATCTAAGCCACAGTACTGAACACATCAAGATGATACTGTGCTGGTCCTGGCTAGCAGGTGAAGTACAATGTGGAATGCTCTTCAGCAAGGAGAATAAAATCTGAAAATTGCATAGATGCAATAGTTGCTGTCACTTTAGAATTGAGACCTTTGTGAACTTTAAGATGGCTCCACTAACAGATAGGCTGTTCATAATAATCCCTTGGCATAATGAAACGTATCTTCAGCTCTGCAAAATATCAGGTGAACTTGATTAACTGGTGCAGTCACTGTTGCATTAGTTTTAGAACATTTCCCAAAAGTTACAATCTGCAAAAGCCTACTTTTGTTTATTAAGCGCATTACTAAGTAAAATTATGCATCCTACAATAGGATACAATACAATCAAGCTGGACTGATGTCTTGTGGAGTTCTGTACAATATGTACCAAAAGACTATCCCTGTCTCACAGTACTTAAAACACAAAGGAGAAAAGCCAGCAATAAAGGTATTTAGTCCTATTTGCAGATGTGAAACCAAGGCAAAACAGAAATCAGACACACGTTCTTTTGCAGGAGAGGGAAGAATTGAATCAACAACTTCTGGGACACATCTGTAGTGTTCAATTCAACATGGAGCACAGGTACATTGCTTTTGACTGAGCTGACTTTGACAGAGAAAGAGGCTTATGAGTGCGACACTGCACCTAAGCTAATAAGCCCAGCTAGAGGAAAATTCAGACTCTAAAATGGTTATACAAATTAGGGCATATGAATAGTTCTTTCTACATAAAACTTCAGTGTGCTATTCAGCTGTATGAAACATGGTGTGTGACCTAAACCTTATTCTAGTTTCTGGGGAAAAAATAAAAAATAGAAAAAACAAACAGTAGTATGAAGTTGCTATTAAAATTGGCAACGATGTTCTATGCTGAAACCAAGCAATGCAAATTTTAACAGTCAAGAAGTAACACTACTTACTGAAGTGTGGAGCACAGGCATTTGAAATGCATACATTAAGATATCCATCTTAGATCAGAGAACATCTGAAGGAGTTGCAAACACTGATTATAACTTTTTAAGAATTAAAAAGGAATTCCTCTGTTTCCAAAATGTATTTTTGATTTTGTTGGTAGTCACAGTCGGTATTTCTCTTTATGTATCTAAATATACAGATTTATATGTCTACAATAAACTTATTATAAATATTAAAACTATTTTGAGAAAAATAAATCTATAAATACAACTCACACAATAGTATGTAGTATATAGTATATAGTATTGTGTGAGTGCATATACATTGGATTAGCTTATTCATATGTGTTTCAGACCAGGCATAGAAGGTTTGGTGTTGTGAATCTGTAAAACTTAAAAGGACATTATTATTACAAAGCTTATTTCCTTAAAAAAATTAGTTCTTAAAAAATAGACAAATAAAAGCACATTCACCTACAGAGATATCTACCAGAGAAGCTGGCACAGTTTTTCTACAAAGACAGCTTCTCTTCAGCTGTGTTGTTGACACTTCAGTGTGTGCTTTATCTTATTACAACAGCAACTAAATTTTGTTTACATGGAAAACCACTGAAAAATGGTTGAAAGTTCCATGTAAAAGTGTTCATGGAAACCACATGCTCAACTAAAGCAAGCCAGAGGTTGTGATGGAATAATTTGCAAATTTCTGCGACCTGGGAGGAATATGAATTGCTGGCTCATGAGATATGAATGCTAAAGGCTGCAGAGCCACTACTGAATACCCACAAAATGACTCCAAATTAAAAAAGACAAACACACAAAACCCAGCCCCTGCTCCCTCCTTCTCTCCCTCCCTCCCCCTTCCCCTTCCCTCCATCCCCACCACCACCTCCCTAAAACCCCAGCAAGGTACCAGAGTTCTAAAACCCTCAATAAATTATTTCCTGAAACATCAGAGTAATGAACAGAATCAATCCAAAGTTGTACTGGGCTTGCATGCAAGGTTTTGGTAGTGGGGGCACTACAAGGGTGGCTTCTGTGAGAATCTGCTAGAAGTTCCTTCAATGTCTGGCTGGCCAATGCCAGCCAGCTAAAAGATGGACCTGTCACTGGCCAAGACGAAGCCTGTCAGCGACAGGGGAATGCCTGAAGGAGGCTGTGATCCTGTAGTAAAAGCACGCTGGAGTAGGGTTAATGGCAGGACTTGTGGCTCTATGGAGGTCCATACTGGAGCCATCTGTTCCTGCACCCAACAGAAGGGACCTACGCTGGAGCTGTGTTTTGTAGATTACTAGAGATTAAAGATTTCTAGAGGAGCAGGGCTCTGCTTTGGGCACTAACCAGTTCACTTTGTGCAGCTTTCTTATGCTGAATGCATTTCTTATGCATTCCTTGAGATAATGGGAACTACTTTCAGTTCCAAGTTCAAGCCTTGCTTCACACAGGAGTGTGAGGTACAGTAAAACACTGCTAGGAGAAACCCCACTGCTGGAACTGGCAAGCTCTACAGATCTACAGCTCTGATCCCAACCACAAAATAATACACCATACCATGCAAATAAATCATTAGATACTGCTATTATCTATTTTGTCTTTTGCAGCACTGCATACGTTAAAGAATTTGACAAATTTTCTAATTATATTTGTTCAGAAGCATTGGCAAAACAATCTGTGCTATTAATGAGATGTTTAGTGCAAATTAATCATTAAACTGGACAGTCTATGCTCCGAGATGAAATTTGTTTTGCAGAGTGTTTTTATTAGCACAGTCAGTCTTTGGAAAACAGTTTTTTTCTTGAAAGATCTTCATAATTACTTTGATTTCACTTGTTATAAATGTTAGAAATAATTTGTTACAAAGTTAGTAATCCACATAGCACTCAATTGTTCTGCAGTCTGTCCACCTGCCTTTGCACATCTCAAGACAAACACATGGAGAAGGAATCTCTAACTTCACACACAGGAATAGCAAACAAGCCATACTTCAGTTGAACTCCAGTTTGTCCTATGATATTGAGGAAGGATGTGGGAGTGATGCTGGAGATAGCCATCATATTGTAAGTTAAAGGAACTCTAAGGTCACTGGAAGTCTGCTGGAAATGAGTTCTTCATAAAGAGCTCCCTAGTTTGCTAGGGAGTTACCTAGTTTTCTTTCCTGTATCAGCATAACACATAGGAGTGGTGGTGTAGAGAATGTGCAGTGTTACTGCACTGCACTGTATTGCAGCAGTTAACTAGCTGCAGTAAAGAACCCTAATGAAGTAACAAATGCATCCAAGGAGTGGCAATTATGGACACATTCTGCATGGAGATTTTACTCATACATAAGGTCTATTGAACAGTAGCATTCATATGAAGGTTAATGTTTTATTAAGCAGCACAAACACACTGTTGCTGCTTCCAGCATTGCGCATATGGCAATGTCTCCTAGCAGGAAGAGCAGTTCTTGCTTAACAGAAACTGCTCATACACAAACTGCAAGGGAAATATGAAACCAGAAGCAGGCATCAGATCCTCTTAACATCACTGCATTGTCTGCAGCTAATTGCTATATCCCACAACTATGTTTTTTCCATAGACATTTGCCTAACCCTATTTCTTCCGAAGACCGTTCGTACCATTGCCTTATTTTTAATACAGCATAGTTATTCTCTGTGCACAGACACACTCTACTCTTATTCCTTTAGGATTTGACCCTTTCTCAGCTTTAGTTCATGTCTCCTGTTCTTGTGCTTGACACAAGTTCAAATAATCTTGTAGCATCTATCCTCTCAAATCCCTTTAGAATTTTATATACCTCAAAAAGGTCACCACTTTCTCTCTGTATTCCACATATTTTAGCCCTAAAGTTTGAGAAGCTGGTCAAAAGTCCTTTGTGTTTTGGTAGGAAAACTTGTGTTTAGAAAAGCCCCTAATGTTTAGTAACAATATGTCTGCCATTCACTTCATGTATTTTCCTAAGTCTTCAGCAAAGTGACCTATAATTACTGCCTTTCACATGTGTCCTCATAAGTTGCTTGTATTTTGATACAAGTCTCCTACTTGGCAAACACTGATATAATGACATGAGTTCCATTAAAAAATAAATCATTAAAAAAGGTTGGTCTTTGATTCCTTTTTAACAGCTATTGTCTTCAATGTGACAGTGGCAGTTTATACTTGTCTTTTATTTAAGGCAAAGTCCTAACAGAGACAGTGAAGCTCAGCAGAGATAAAAATCCTTCAGGAAGCTGAAATCACCTTATCTCATCATTCAGCTTGAGCACAACAGAACGGTTTTGCCCTCAGCAGCACATATAAGAGATCTTTGATTGTACTTGCAATCAGGCTCTCACTGGGATATCTCATAAGCTATCTTTTCACTGCACCTATATTTATATAGCCGGTGTGTTTATTAAACATATGCTGCCAAATAGCAGCTTTTTATTGGATGGCCCTGTGAGTTTAGTCTCATCTTTTGTTTTGTCTAGTTTGGAGAAATGGAGGCTGAGGGGCAACCTCATGGCTCTCTGCGGAGGGGCAGGGGGAGGGAGGTGCTGAGGTGTCCCGTGGATCGGGTGACAGGACTGGCTCCCAGCTGCACCAGGGGAGGATCACACCGGAGACTAGAAAATGTTTCTTCACTGAGAGGGTAGTCAGGCACTGGAACAGGCTCTCATATAGGTGACCGACGCCCCATGCCTGTCAGTGCTTAAGAGGCATTTGGAGTATGCCCTTAATGACATGCCTTAACTTCTGGTCAGCCCTGAAGTGGTCAGGCCCCTGGGCTAATGATCACTGTAAGTCCTTTGCAGGTGAACTGTTCCAAGTATGATCCTGTACACTTTTCTCAGAAAACAGACCATAAAAAGGCCTCTAGTTCTTCCGCTCTTGTACAGATATATTTCTGTGCAGACACAACGTCTATCTAGTATTCAGATATTTACATCCACGTATTTATACACTCATTTGGTATTAAGGGTCTAAGATTTGTTTATATGACTGTTCAATTAACAAAAAATTAACTCTATATTGTCAAAACTGTATCATAAACGGCACTGCAAAATCCAATGCTTTACTGCAAAATATATGCTGATTAAAATTCAGTGAGCCTTTAATAGGAATTCATGTCTGAAGTCAAGGAAAAACGAAGACATGGAGGCGATCTTTATAAAGAAATGATATATGTGGTAGAGGGTAAACACTGTAGATCTTTTATTCATTTGGTCAGCATATCATGTGTATTTTACCTTAGAAGCATTTTGATTCAAACTGCCTCTCTTCCCGATTCTAGAAGTTTTTTTCAGGGCTATGCTGACTTGTTAACTCTCACGTGCACAGTTGGAAGGCACAGAAGGATTTTCATTGTGTCACCCAATGGCTAACTTCAGCTCTTTCACCACATGACATGGTAGTAAACTATGTTTACCTCTTTGTAAACATTTAAGTCCAGGCCCACAGAATTTTGTTGGGCTTTTTGGGAAATTTCCCCAACTCTGGGAATGACTTGGAGTCTCATCTCCAAAGGCTGTCTGTAACAAAAAGGAGAAAACACTCACCTCAGTAAATCTTCCTAACATTAAAAGCCCAAGACACCCTCCTATAAAACTTGTGAAAGTCATATTAGCACTTCAGTACTAACTAGCTTTAGTAACCCTCCTTCCTACCTCTCAGCATAGCAAATCTGCTAGGACTGGACCAGTATAAATAGATTGGGGAAAAACATCACAAAAATGGCTGATAGTCACTCGTTGAAGGGCTCTTGCCTGTGCACAATACCATATAGAGCAGCGCATAATAAGAACAAAGCCAGTTTTATGACATCTGTAAAATCATCAGGACTGAATAGCCCCTAGCAATGGGGCTCTGATCTTCACTGGGGTCTCTGGACAATGTTTTCATAATGATCATTAATCAATAACAATACTAATCCCAGCCAGAGGGAAAAGGGGCAGAAGAGAATCAATTCTTCACTCAGCAAAGAGTCTGATTGGGCCCACACTGATAAGAGTCTTTTCTGATTAGCATAAGGTCATAATGTCTCTTTTGTCATCTGCCTTAATGAAAATACTACAATGGAATTTTACTGCCTTCCTTTCCTAGCAGAGAGGGTCTCTGACGAATGGTATATGGGATTCTTACTGTGTGCTATAAGCCAGTTCCTGAAGGAACAGTATTTTGCATTCTGCATTTGTTCCAAAAATGCTTCTCTGATCTTTCCATGTTGCAAAACCACTGTTTGGGAAAGCAGATTGCTGTGTCATCCACACTGCACAAATTGTTTGTAGCCATATTGGTACTCATCATGAGCATATGTGAGCATTTTTCAAGTGTCACAAAAACTTGCCATCTTAAGGATTAATATTAAATATCTTGTACCATATGGAGACACCTAAGAGAGTCCTTATAGATTTTAGATAGGTACTGCATGATTTACTACCGAGGGCTGTGCTGTAAACATCTTTAGTGACTGCAGATAATAGATATTCATGTGGTTAAAACCAATATCTGTCTCCACACACCTAGCTTAATTAGGTCTGCTGCAGTTTTCTATGATAATTTAGTTCTGCCTTTGCCTTTTGGCTAGCAGATTGTCCCTGGAAACCTTGTGCAGAAATTCCCGTTAACTGCAATAGTTCTCAGCTAGGGCAGAAGTGATCACTACTGCTTTTCCTGCTGTTGAACTCAATCAACAAGCCATACATAACTCTCAACAAATAAAAAATGCCAATAGGGTCAGAAAATTTGAAAACTGGCTGTTTGACACCAGGAACATGATGATAATGTAACCAGTTCTGCCAGGACTTACCTCAGAACATGACAGATGAATCCCTTCCCATTCACTGAGTCACCTTGCCAACTATTTTTTCAATTAGCATCTTCCTTATAGATCAACAGTGAAAGATCACTTTTCAGCTAGAAGGTACTCAGTCACACAGCAATATACCATCAGCAGCCACGAGACAGAAGTATGAGGAAAACAGCAATACTGACTTTTTTTTTCCTGATAACCAGATATGAAGCTTCCTCTCTCCCTACATCCTGAGACAAAGTTTCTTATTATATTTCCATTTTAACAGATGCGCCTTCTCCCTGCCCTTCCTGCTTCACAATGATCACTTCTCTGTAGGCAGCTGTTGAAATGTGTGTGTGTCTGCAATTTTTGCTTACCTGGGTTCATGATATCTCTCCTCTGTTCTGCAGATGGGCCTCAAATTCATACCTTATATAGAACCCTCTTATGCCTCAATTAACAGGGCTGAATTTTGATCCAACCAGCTTCATTTTCAATCACAAGGACTGCTATCGTTGCACTACTCTTCCTTACATGCAATTATTTAACACTTAACTGGAACTCCAGGGTGGTATAAACTGTGTGAAATTCCTTGTGAAACTATCATGTTGCTTATGTGCAGTGTACAGCCCTACACTGTTTGCTTTGCTGTTATTCAGGTCTGTGTTAAATCTTGCTCAAGACTTTTGCCAATACACAGAGTGCAGAGCATACAATGAAACAAATAGACAGTAGGAACATCATTCCCAGTTTCCCTGTGGATTTGTACTCTACATGATTCTGCTCTTTCACATCCATCTTCCTCTGCAGTTTCCCACTGTTTTCTGAAGCATGCTCCAGACGTAGGGCAGGGTGCTCTGTGGCCTGTCTTGGCTGTGCAAGTGGAAGTCACTGCCTGACTGCTGCCAAGCAGAACCTGATATCTGCTTGCTTTCAGAAGTCTGAAATCTGCCAGCTGCTTTTGGAGGAAACATCCAATTTGGATGCCCTTCTTATATTTTCCTGCTGATTTTCAAGTCTTATCTAAGAACTTCATGACCTTTAAGACTTTGACTCTTCTTTCAGTGTTGGGTTGAACCTGACCATCAAATTCAAAAGTTATCAGGGACAGATGGGCAGCATGCATGCAAAGGTCTCATTGCTATTGAATCTGCACATTGCCTCAGTTCAGATCTTGTTCTGAACAATTTATATGCAGTCTTTCTGTTTGGCTGCTGTAGCTCATGCTAGCCCATCTTCTGAGTATGTGTTTCACCAACACGAATTTACTTTGTCTCACTGAATGCTCTGTTACAGTTTTCAGGAAGAGATTATATAGCCCATATTACTAGAGCAGAGATCTTCAGCAGAAAACAAATATATCACCTTTAGATTCAAGCAAATGGATATTTTTGGTATCAGAACAATGACTGAAGGAACGGAATTCTCTTATATAATCCCAAATTTGTATTGCCTTAGCTTATATTTGAGAAAATGTTGAGATGGATCACAGACCAATAAATCCACTGAATATGGAGAGACAAATATGCCACTATGACCGGAAAATGCTCAATAATTATATGGAAAACACAGCTACTAAAGTGTGATTATAAATTACATTTGAGCATCTAAATAATGCCAAAAAGTAAAATAGTGTGTTAATTCTTTTTTCACTCAGCCTACCCACATTATATATAACATTATAATAGGAATTGCCAAGACCATGGACTAAATAGTGCACATTTTCTTCATTTAAATGTTACCTGATGAATAGGAGTATTATAAGGATTATGCCTCTTAATGACAAAGCTAGTCTCCTATGTAATAGCTGATGGTGATGATTGCTTGTGTTATTCAAGAAAAAAAATGAATTTCTCTGTGTGCTCAGCTTCAAAGGATATCATTTGACAAAAAGAGAAAGGAATATAAAGGAGGAGACAAGTGCATGAACTCTGAATTTAAAAGGAGGATAAACTCTGATTATTTCAATGTTTTGTACAATCCAAAGGTGTCAGAAAAACATAAAGCATTTCTTATCCTAAACAATTGATTTGAGAGGAAAATGAAAATGTCTATGTTTCACAATGTGCAGATGGACAAGTGCAAAGCTTTTTCAGTAATGATAGCTCATGGAAATAAAACAAAAATATCACAACTCCAGATTTCAAGTGAAGACGGCAGAAGTGCCACTGTTAGGAGCCTATAATACTACAGGATTTATTTTTTCATTTGAAAAAATACTGTTCTCTGTCCGCAGCCAGACATGTTCAGAAGGATAGCATATTATGCAAAGTGCTATGATTCATACCTCCTCCTGCCCCACTCTCACTCTGTTCTACGGATAATGTACCTGACAAATGATTTATCTTTAGCAGAGAACAACAGCACCACAGATTTGTAACATTCAGAGTCCTAGAAAGATATGTCCAAGGAACTCCTTGCCCAAGGAAAGGGCATACAGGGCAGTAAAACAATACAGGTCTGCACATGTGCCTGTTTTCTCTGAGGACTTCATCAGTTAAAGATACAGAAAACCTTAACACAGGGAAAAGAAATACAATAAATAAATAAATTAAATAAGTAGAGCTGTTTGATTTTGGCCATTTTGTTTTCTGACTTAAGATAAATACTCCCTAGAGTCCTTCGACTTGCAAGCTCAGAGACCTTGGAAGGAAGAAGGAAGGAAGGAAGGAGGGGGAGAGCAGAGAAAAAAAGAAGTAAGCACAAATGCACTTGCTAAGTGGTGTTTTATAAAATATTGCATCTCTCAGTCTTAAAATGTCTAAAATGAAAATCTGTTGCAAGGACATAATAAAAATAAAGCTGATAATGTGCTCCCCTAGAAAGAAGCAGCACATGCTGCTCCCTGGTACCCAGAAGCCATTATTTCCACTGAGAATAAAAACAACTTACACAGTAAGATGCATTCCCAGCTTCCAGAGTTGATTTAGAGATATCAGGAAACTTTCAAACTAGGCATGGCTTAGCATGAAATTAGTGCATGGAAAATGCCTCCCTAGAAACAGTCCCCTGTTTTATCATTTACCTCCTTACACAGGAGGACTCATATCCGATCCCCCAACCCTGCAGTGCCCCATTCAGTCACGTTATTGTCAAAGCACAGCGATCAATCATATCTCACTACAGGTGACACTCAATAAGCATCAGGGAACAAGTCACTGTTACATGATATAAATACATATTCTGGTTAACTGTCTTGCTTTAGATACAGTCATCCAACAGCCTCAAAAATATGAGCCCAATATCTCCAGATACCAGAATTTACACGAACTTATATGCAACAAAATAAAAAAAACCCCTGTAATTAAATTAAAGTGTGACACAATCACATATAGTCCAATGACAAGATGACAGTATGGGGCTGACCTATAAACTGAATATTCCTCCTAAAACTTGAAATCTATTATTAGGGATGGTGATTAAGCTTTAGGGTCAACATGATATCGTGATTACTCAGCTGATGATTCTTCAGCTAGAGTACTCCCAATTTTGTTTCTTCCATACCCACATTAACTAAAAACCAACAATTTCATTTTTAGGGAGAAAAAAAAGTTTAGATTCAGAGCCCAGCTTTTCTGGAGATGGGGAAGGTGCACAGAATCACAAGGCCAGTTAACATTTAGGTATTACTAAAGGCAGACAAATAACCCCACATGAAACTGCATCCCTCACCTTCTTAGGCAGGAAAGAATACTGGACACAAACAGAAGTCTGAGAAGTTCCTCAGATCTATCCATCTTTCCTCTCACTTGCACCAAGGACTTTGCTTGACTTACAGGAAGGCTAGGATATGGTGTAGAAAAAAAGAGTACTGCTCCCATTTCACCACCTTCCCACAGAGGTTCTTCCTCAATAGTCAAGGACAATGAGGAGATGAGCTTCGCTGTGCTCACAAATACTATTTTTATTTTCAAAAGACATAGCTAACAGTGTATAAAAATACCAATATAGTAAAACCAAGCAGGAATCCTTTCCAAGATTCTTTAAAAGCAGCAGTGAAATTAAGAATTGCAAACCTGCTCACCGCAACGTGCTCACACTTCAGTACAAGACAGTACTACAAGCACAGCACTTTTTGTTGGTTTACAAGAATTCTCAACAATCTGAAGTTCTTTAAAGTTAAATTGCACTTCAAAGTTTCATTTACACACTGTAAAAATGATATAGTTGAGTTTTCAACAGAAAATGAATTATTCATTAAAGAAGATAATGGTGTTAAACTCATCCAAGGAGCTATAACATTAGCATAAAGAATGCCTTATGTCACATTAATTTTAAAAACAGAAAACATACAACACAATATACTGAACCATGGATTTGTTTTCTGGTTACATTCAACACACAGCAATTATTCTTACAGCAACCTTTTCATAGCATTTTAATCGTACTGGTAGGTATTTTACAAGCCATTTGATCTTAATTATTAATTGCACTAGGATAGGCTGGGTAGAACATGTTTCTCTTCTAATTTTATTACCTTTGCTTTTGCTTTTAGATAAAGATGTGAAGCAGATGTGTTCTAAAAGGAAAAAAACTCAAAAATTCAGATATAAGAATATTAAAACCCTCATTAAATAAATAAATAATAAAAAAAGTGTGGGAACTTATTGAAAGTTTAGTGGGGGGATTCCAAAAGTTTGGAGACATTAAAAATTAACCCAACCCCCCACAACAACCAGAAAACAAAGAAACAACAACAACAAACCCTAAAACCCCCCAATACTAAGCAAACCCCACCCTCCCCCCAAAAAACAAAACTCAAAACCAAAAATAAACACCCCTCAAAAAAAACCCAAACCTGAACAAAAACCCCTGTAAATATATTTTCTCAAAAAATATTCAGCTTTAATAAAACCAAAACACACACCCCCAAAAGAAAAACCCCTCCAAACACACATACACACACACACATATTATATATATCTATCAGAAAGGAGTGAATTTGAGAAATTAAACTAGTATCTGCGGAAGAGTTCCTCTTAAATTCAATTGTCAGTTGAGTCTATTTATTTAATGCAACAATTCCTTAGCTCCTTTTCAACATAACTTCTGTAAAATGGACTCACTGCTACTTCCTAGTGATTCTTCAGTCTTTTAAAACTTACGTTCTTAAGTTACTTCAGGTAAATAGAGTTCAGGATTAAAATGAGATAACCGTTTTCTCCTATAGCATCCATCTTCTCAACTTACTCATCCCTGCAATTGTGCAAAGTAACCACTTCATCTGTTTGCTAATAGAATTTAATGAATAGCTCTTCGCCTGTTTTGGAATTAAAACTATTATTGGTGGTCTTGTTTCTTACAACTTATTTTGGAATTCATTAGGGTCAAACCAAAGACAGGTTTTTCAGTCAGGCAAAGAAACTGTAGCACTGAAAAGAAAGGGAGCAACGGCTGTAGCAGTCATAGAATTCATGCTGGATTTTCCTTATATGTACCTATGGATTTATTATTATTTACTTATTCATTTTATTTACATTACTTCTCAGATTTACTTTGCTTAACCAAACAACCTATTCAGAGCCAGGAATTAGATTATTCAGATTTTGCCAAGCTGATGAGACAAATTAAAGAGAGCTATGTAAAATACTGGCTTTATCCTAAGGAGTGAGAGGTTGGAAGGTTTTGGTGATTGCACTACCTGATGCAGTCTTGCAGTCTCTCTCACAGACAGTAAGGAATGTTGCCTCCCAAAAGGTTCAGTAGCACTCATCCTTGTTGCAGCATGAGGTGACTGGACTAGCTGAACTCCTTTCCAGCCTAAGTTCCTTAAGGTTGCCTCACCCTGTAAATCCTTCACAGGGGGTTGAGAAGGATATCCCTTTATTCTCAGTCGCTAGTTGCACTGTTTGCATAGCTGTGCCCTTAAGTTGATTTGCAAGCCACAGGGTATAGGACATGAGAAGCCAATATCTTCTAGCTATGAAGAAAAATCACTGCCGTGGAAGAACATCTTTTGTACTCACTATGACAAAATCTGAGGGCTTATGGAAACGACACTGTGAATGAAGCCAGTTGCAGTGCTTCATTCTGTCTATCTTGTGGGCAAAACTCTTCTTTCCCTGCCACAAAATCAGTCTATAAAACTGCTTATTTTAGGCATATTCCAGATCCTGCAGCTCTAAGAGCAACCTCAAAAACATGAACTGCATGTAAACTCATTCAGCTTTCTGCTCTGTAGCCTGCATGCTGCTGAAATGACAGCCCTGAGAAGCAGAAAATAGTCTATTTGTCTCAAACTGAGGTTCCCCCTTCCCTACACCATTAACTGCTTCAGTAATAATTATTTTGAGGAAACATTTGGTGTGTGTGCTTACTTACAATTACATGGCAACTCTGCATCCCCTCAGATACCAACCTCCCCACCTCATGAATCTTCTCTCTCCTTCCAGCAATTTCTGTGGCAGAAAAAATATTTGCAAATGCCTGAGACACACCAGCATCAACAATGGGGAAGGATAAAACTGATTCTATTTAGCAGATGCCAAAACAGCACAGCAGCCATGCTGCCAATTGCGGCACACTTTTCCTCATTTAATTAAGAACTTCATCTATTTACAGAAATCTGCTATACATTTCAAAGACCTCATAAAACAATGAAATCTAAGACTGCCTGTAACTCGGGGAGTATAGCCCTTCCCCAAAATAAGTAATGAATGTTGCAGGAGCTCCACAAGAACCCCAGGTGTTTCTGCCTAGCCTTCAGTCACTTCAATTCCTCCTCAGTAATTACTGCTCAGAGACATCTTCAATCAGGTACTATATTTTAGCAGCATTAAAGGCCTTACATGAATCCCAGTTCCACAGAGACTTTCATGGGTTTGAACAGGCTTTAGATCAGGCACTAAATGTACAGATTTGGGACTGTGTTAGGACATAACATGCTGTTTAATGTTGGAAGTTAAATCACAAATATCACGATGGCAGAATTTTAAAATTTCTTTTTCTGGAAGCTCAATTCCTTGAATGAAAGTAATAATAAAACCATGTAATATATGAGTCAGGCATATAGCAATCTGAAAGAGTAATAGAGATGCCAGTTGAAATAATGAAGAGATAGCAATAATAGGTAGAATACTGTCAGTAGATAATACTTCTGTGTTTCTATATACATGCCAAAGACAGCTGGTTTTCAGAGGCTCTGATAATTCATTACTTTACTGACTTTAGTTCTATTATACAAAATTATGGCTGTTTAGATACAACCCTTATCTGATGAATAGCAATGCCAAGGAATAAGAGTCACTCACTCTGTCATGGCACTGTACAGATTCACAACGGAAATTTATCTCAGTTTAAACAACCATTACACACAAGGGGATGCAGCATCATGAACTGTACTTAAGACTGACTCAGGTTTTGGGGCCTGAATTTCTGAAAACACAGGAACTTCGGGCATAAATAGCTGTGGGTGCAATTTACTACATTTAGACCACACAAGTACATCCACAAGACTATGGCCTTTAGGATACTGACTCTCAAAAGCAAATGAAGCAGGAGATCCATACAGAGCTTAGGTAGCTACAGTTAAAAGCTAAAGAGGTTTATAGGCTGAGTTTAGATAAACCTCTTTAAATACTTCTAGGTCAGGTTTACTTTAAGTCACCCAAATGTCTCTAGGCTGAAAATTCAGCTTCTTTGTGAAAATTCTTGAATATAGCAGAACTCAAGACACCAGGAGAATAGCCTGTCTCACAGTACCATGGAATAGGAGCAAAGAGGAGAGGAAAATAAAAGATGAAAAAACTCATGAGAGACTACACAAAAATATATAAAGATGGCATCCCTGCCTCTCCCCCCTCACTTCAATATGCGTGAACACAGTTTGCTCTATCCCTCACAACATTCACTAGCTTCCAATTTCATTTTCAAGTCCCAGCAGCCAATTATCAGTGTAACGGATAGAAGGGAAGTAGAGACAAAGGAGGTAGGCCAGTTTAATTAACACACAGGCAAGCAGGGATTTATTTTGGTACTCTGGTCTCTCCTGAAGAGATGATGCTCCCACTATTAGACCCTATTAAAAATACATTTTTTTCATATTCTCTCATAATATTCTCCAAAAGGAAAGGAATGAATCCTGGTGCACATTTTGTGAATGATTTATAAAGTGGTACCACAGATTTATGATCCAAATCATAGGCTCCTGTGGAAGTGCAGCACTACCTCTGTTATAGTGAAATTATAATGGTTAAAACAGGGCTTTTCCCTTTAGTATTTGACAGTGAGGAACAGCCATTCTGCCTCTCTCCACACATCAGCACTATGGACACCAAACCTCTTCTCCCTCCAGATGTGGAGAGAAAGGAATATCCAGTTCTGGGACACCTGATTAAAAAACCAGCATCTGGAGCAGCAAGGACTAACAACAGCCACCACCCCAAATCAAAAGCCATTACAAAAAACAGAAAAGGGTGTGGGGGAAAAACCCCTATTCATTGCATGAAGTGATGAAGGGTAAACTCCACAGGCAATTTGCAATATCTGCCTTTAAGTGGGAAGTGATAAGTTCAGAGAAAGGTAAGCTAGACCCTATGGTGCATCACAAATAGTTCCTCTTACAGCACTTTGCTGTCTGGGATTCTTCAGCCCTGAAGACAGCTAGCGTATTTTCAGTCTATCCATGTCATCTTGGTGAAGCAGAAAAAGCAACAAGGAAGAAAAGGGGTGGCATGTGATAAGAGAAAAATGTGCGTTTTCCTGAAGAAGCATCAATATGCTGTTCCTTCAAGGTACATGATTTGAAAGGGGTTTTCAGGAGTTTTTCAGGAAAAAGGTGTTTCAGGAGCGTGTTGGGCTCACCCTGCTGAGCTCCTGCTCACTCCCAGCCAAAAACTAACACCATCCTCCCTCGCCCCCCCCAACCCAAAACCAACCCCAAAATACTGAAACCCAAAATAAAAGAAGCCCACAAAAAAAGCTTAAGCTTTGTGAAGCCTATGGCAAGTATCTGCCTTTGTGCACTTCCACACACTTTCTTCCTGTATAGGTGGATTTTGTAGTTCATACGTAATTTCAAAGCTTGCTGCAGTAATGCTTCCATACTCAAGCATCAAGACATACTGTAAAGTATGACACAAAATATGTCAGAAGAAGAAGGAAAGAAAGACAAAAAAAGACCAAACCAAACCCCCAAACCTATCAGAAGTATCAGTGTCTCTGGGGTAGGTGAGAAGGTGGCACATGTTTGATGCCCTGCTGTTTGAAGCAGGAACATTTTGAAGCATGCAGAAGTATGGGGCTTTTGGTCACAACCTACAAAATCACAAGAGAACAAAAGTGCACCTCTTACAGCCGACAGTTGCAACTCTAACCCCAGTGAGTCCTGATTTCATGGGAAGTTGACCTTTCCTCATGAATCCATGGAGCTGCATGAGCCTTGCCCTGGAAATCAGCGGGTGTGCAGGGAACAGTCTGCCTCCTCTTTTCCATGCAAAAAATCTTAATCAAGAAGCACATTTTGTGATTTTTCTAAGAGAGAGAACAATCACAATATGTTTTATTGCTACTGGGGATTACTGAGTTGATCAAATTCTATCTTCCCTAACCTCTACTTTTTTTCCTATATAAGTTTTCATCTTTGAAGGCAAGAAATGGTACATAGAAACAGCTGTTGACAGAAAAGAGCAAAGATACCTGGTTGGGGCCTACAGAACTACACACTGTGCAATGGAAGCAAACTAAACCCACACATACACACACCTTTACCTGCTATCAATTAGGAGAGAAAGAGATCACATGTGATTGCATCTGATGTATACCATGTATGAATTAAGAACATTCTCATTTAGTCATATAACATCTGAAAAGCTGAACATAATCCTACCACAGTTATTCTTTCTGCTACATTTCCTCTTTCTCTTATCTGAAATTATTATTGTTATACAATTGCCCTCTGAAAATTCTCTTTCAAAAACCTAAAGAAAATCAAGTTCATTTGTACATGATTATCTTGGCTATTTTTGCTTCTATTCTTAATGCCTCAGCCTGTCTATGCATCTGTCCTTCAGTGTTTATTGCCAGTAAAAATCTCTGTCCTCCTGGGTTCCTGCAAGAATCAGCCAGCACCATGAGAGAAACTGCTTACTTTCACCCAGAATCAGGACAGTTGACTGCAAGCTTCCCGGATGGCAGCCTGCTCCTGAATGCCTGAAATGCCCCTGCATATGGTATGCATTATAACAACAACATGACATAAATAGTACCTATACCAGACAAAGTTTCACAAATACGTACTCTGATCAGATGTAATCATCTATGTTAAACACATTAGCCATCATGGCACAACACTGTGCTAACTTAGGCACCAAAAGCAGAACTGTAATAACCTGGGGCTCCACACTCCTGGAATTGTTCCGCTTCTGGTTCTAGAGCTAACTCAGATCTGACAGGGGCTTAACCAAAACCTACCATATCAGAAATAAGGGAATAATAATAATATTCAGTCTATACACTGAGGATTAAGATTGCTAACGCAGCAAAACTTCAATCAGAGATGGAAATGCTGGTAGAATGGCAGGTAGATATCTAACTTAGAAGACAGAGGCAGAGCTGTGACACCCGCATACCCAAGCAACCCAACAACAGGACTGTGACAAAACCTCATTTATTTTAAGTAAGAGCTTGATACACACATGGATTTCATGACCTGAAAATGCAGGAGATCTTTGTAGTCCCATGTTTTGTATCTTGCAGATCTGATGATTAAATATGCTAAGGCTTGTTATTTTTCATTTACCAACAGTAACTGCTTTTTATGGACACCTCAACTATAGCCTCTGTAGGACAAGTCATTAAGTATAACTCTAGCCTTGACACTCACCTACGTCTCTCAATAATTTCATCCTAGAAGAGTCTGATCCACCTAGAACACTCTGATAGAGCAAGTGGTGCCTTTGTTCCATAAATAACCCTAACCTATGTCAGGTTTTTAAATACCTACCAATTTCAGCTCACAATCACTTTGGGATATATAGCCAAGACATTTATAAAATTTTCATACCTCTCATAGTCACAAGATTCCTGTCACGGGCAACTAGCTTGGAATCATACCTTACAAATTCAAGAAAGCATTATTAACAGAAATTGCATATTAAGAGATGTGTAAATTACACCATCAGAGTACAATTATAGGAATGCAAACTTTCTAGTATTTTATGACTACATTCTAAACCAAACTGAAATTGCCCAGAAATAAAATATTCTTAGTAATGACAATGCTCTTATTAATGTTGGAACTATAAACTTTGGGAAACTGCAGGACTAAAAGGGTCAAGCACTTCATTACCGTATGCAGTCTTAATGTTCCTGGTACTTTATAGATAGAGGTATTATCTTCATGGAAGGCCTTGTCCTAACTTAACTACTTATTCCAGCTCTGCCATTGGCATGCTGAAAATCCAAAAAGTTTTAATAATAATAAAGGGTCAAGTGTTTTCATGCAGAGTTTAATGGAGACTTTTTGACAATTTACTGTACTGCACTGATGCCATGAAAGGCAGCCCAGTCATCTGAGCTCTGCTTTCTTAGGAACCATATTTCTACCAGGCAGCATTCCAGTGGTTTCTGACTGCACATGAAAACTACACTTATATCTCTTCTTACAGCATCAGGTCATAATAGACCTTGTTTCTTTTTAAAGACTCTTATGCACAGAAGATTAGGGAGAATCTTGATAAATTTAGTGGTTTGGCCCTTCACATTTGTAAATACTTACATGCAAAAATTATTTTGATACACCATTTGTATTAAAATACATAGCAATAAGTAGACTAACCTATGATATTTAGGTATTTGGAGCCATTTATACACATAGAAACCTTGTACTTTGCTACTGTTCCTGGACAATTCTACAAAATACATGTTTTGAAGTGTGATATAATTATCCTCCTGCTGAACAGTATGAATATAGCAGTTGCCAGTCCTCAACCAGCTGAGGCAATCTGACCTTTTTTAGTAACTGGTTATGTCAAGAAACCAGGGAAATGTAAGCCATTACAGCATCCGGAGTTCGTAAAAACATACGGGTACTTCTACCTTCAAATGAAATATGACTTTATACTTATTATCAGAGTAAACCAGGAAAGAGGAACACACAATGGCTTGAGGAATGCAAAGAATGACAGTACCAACATTTATGAAGTAACATAGTGACTCCATCACGAGAGTACCGTTCAGGAATGGCTGTTAAGACGAATTCCTGATCCTGTTCAAATCAGCTTTGCTGCTGATTACCCTTGATGCCCAAAGATTTAATCTGTGCCACATTCCTTAGTCCTTTACACTCCTTAAAAAGAAGGAATAGAATACACCTGGCCTCAGCACAGCTGATTGCATCTCCCTCTCCATGTGGTGGATTATTTACACTGGCTAATAAGAGAAACATGTACAATGGCTTTTTTTAAGAGGTGGCACAAAAACTTCAGGCCTTACTGCCTCCCTGCTAGAGTATGTGTCAGAGCCAAATAAATTGCAGAGCATATATACTTCTGTTTACCACTGCACACTTCAAGTTAGTGACAGACTAACAACTGAAATATCATTTTATCCATTTCTACCACTATGGTGTCTGCACTGACATGAAAAATTAAACAAAAACTCACTGGATGCACACAGTGGTATTTAGTGTCTGCTACCTTTTCTCTTACTGTTCTGCTACTGCACTGTAATTCTTGCAGTCTCCTTTTCCCCCCACATAATCAACTGCATTATAACTTGGCTTAACTCTTCTCTTAGCTACATAGAAGCAACTGCAAAATCAATAAGATGACCTCAAACTAGAGCAGAAGAACTTATATCTATTTGCTTTGCCTCCCATCTACCAAGAACAAACACATATTTCCAATGTCATCAGCAAATCCTGATGTTTCCTAAACACACTTTCTCTAAACCCATTTCTGTTCTGACAGCAGTAAAAAGGTTAAGAATGAGATCATGTCAGCGTAGCAGACTATTGAAGGTTTCTGCCAGTTCGGATCACAACCTTAACATTATTATTTAAATGTGGCTTTTGTATTTCATTACATACTAAGCAATTATATTTGCATTTATGATGCACCATAATTGTAAGAATATGACATTGTTCTGATGATAATGTTCATTGATCATCCATAATGCAGTTGGATCATGCCATGAATCATGACACTCTTTATCACCTTTCTCATTTCAGTTGCTATTAGATGGCTTTATTTGCAGACTGATGTTTTAAACCCACATTTTTAATCTCTAGATGGTATAAATGCTTCTTACCATTCCTTAATGTACATCATTATATATTTTCCCCAAAGTGAGCTATTGTCAAAGTCCTTATTTAGTTCTCATGACAGTAATGGTTCTGTCCTGAGAACTGTGTGTTTGGTGATGCAAACTAATGCCAAAGGTGGCCAGATACCTTGCCCAACGATATGTATTTTAGACATGTTTGTTACAGAGTTTGATGAAACTAAGAATTTTGGCATTATGGTATATTTCAACATCCTAGTATGTTTTGTCCCTTTAATTGGGTAGAATGCTCAATTTTTTCTTGGGTAGGCTCTGGGGAACAAACAAAAAACCAAAAGCCATGCCAAAATGATGACTGCTCTTGTGCGAATTGGAACTGTATGGTGCTTCCATTCAAATTAGACTACAGTTAAATTGCATTTTCTAGCAAGGTGCAGTTAATACAATCAGACAATCTTTAGTCATAATGCCTAGATAGCATACTCTTAATAGTAACCCACCTCTGTCCCCTCCCAAAAACAATAAAAAGTCTCAAATGTTATGTTTTACAAGATGTCTTCTGTCCACAAATTATTTTGACCAGTTCTACATACAATGATTATCTATGCTATGCGTTAACAAACATTGGTAGGTTTAAGCCCTCCATTCATGAAATTAAGCTGCCCAAGGAAATTTTGTTAAGGAGAAAAGTGCCAAAACATTTACTAAAACATAAAAAAGCAGCCTAGCTTTGATGAAACAGAAGACTAAATTCTACCAGCATGAATGAAATGGAATATGGAATATTATTCCATAAAGAGGAAAAGATGGTAAATATATCAATAAAATCACAGAATCACTTACTGGCTTGGGTTGGAAAGGACCTTAAAGCTCATCTAGTTCCAACACCCCTGCAACAGGCAGGGACATTTTCCAGTAGACCTGGTCAGCTTTGAATACATCCAGGGATGGGGCATCCACAGCTTCTCTGGGCAACCTGTTACAGCATCTCACCACCCTCACAGTAAAGAGATTATCACCTATGAAAGATTTCTTCAGCCATTTTTACTATTACTTGTACAAATATCCTCACAAACTTTGATGAGCATCTGATTTTAAATTAGGAGTAAGCTGTGCTTTCATGGACTTAAATTAGGAGTGAGCTGTGTGTTCCTGGTTTGCGAGTAGTAGCTCCCATGTTAACATGGCCAAGCACAGCTAGGCAGATCCTGTTCTCTGCTTTTACTTGTATTTCTGAAAAATCAGTCTTGGTGCACTCCAGCAATTACAGGATTTCCTCATGCCGTGCGATTTATTTGTAAGATTAATTTTTTAGAAAATCTGTAATACAAAGCTTTTGAAATATTCCAAAGTGCAGCATTTGGATTTTTGCCTCTGAATAACTAGTTGACACAGGGGCTGTGCGTATCCTCCATGGCTGCAAGAGGGAAGAAAGATGAAAAGAAATTAAATTTTAAAGCTGTGCATATAACTTACTGATTTACACAGTGTGTTTTTGATTAGGGTCTATAAAGTTTTTAAAAGAATTTTTCTGGGGAGCTTGTATTTGTTTGCTTATGAGGACAGTGGGAGGTGGGAAGATAAGAGACCCTGCAGGGAAAGCTGATGCAAAGCTCTCAGTTGTGAAAACTTACAAATAATACTTTCAGATGAATTCAGGATCTGTTGCAAATCTTCCCAAAGTTTTCCATTAGTACTCTGCAGTTACAACTAGAGGTCTGATCTCACCTACAGATTATCTGTGGCTCTGGGTTTACTGCTGATCTGCAAAAAAACCCTGCTTGCAAAATACATTGGTTTTCTTTCAGCCTCTGCCAATGCCAGATATGCAGAGTCCACTGATGGAGTTTTTCTATATGTAGTTGTTTTCTTCAAGGCTGGACTGATAGGCTAACAGTTAAAAAGATGTTCCTAGATTTTTATATTATTCTTGTAGAATAATATAGTTTCTTTTAGAAGCAGCAATGTTTATGGGAACAGCCATGGAAGTAAGCCAATGATTTGGGGTCTGTGTGATATCAAAATAGATTAATTTGGAAGGTAGCCTTGTTGTAGGAAAAGGATGACATTATGCAGTGCTGTAGACATCTGGGTAGCTGGTCACTGTTAATAAAATTTCTCTGTATTTATGATGACTTTTGATGAAAGCAGGAAGACAAGTGCCCCTGAAACTTCATGCAAGTCTTCTGTAATTAAAATTCATGCTAATGGTTTGGTAGTCAACATGAAAGGTTAAGTGGGTAGAAAGTTCTTTTAAGATCACTTTGTAGGAAAAGTAAGCATATATAATGAATTGTTTTCAACAGTATCTATTGGAGTCTAGATAGCACTTTATGCGATTGGATTATGTGCTCCATAACGTTGTATTTATTTCTATTTTCCATCACACTAAGGCTATGTCTGGAGCTTCACAGATTTTGAGAAGATGACAAGAGTCATCTTCTCCAGCAGCATTATTTACTATACACAGTTCCCACAGACTCTGGACAAATCCAAGATGCAGGTATCTGATTGTCAGAGCAACAGAAGAAAAGCAGTCCCATTAACTGAAGAGTTTAAAAATTAACGCTTTCAGGTTGAGATAAGGGAAAAGAATGAGAAATGATGCAATCTGCAATAGGTTTCTTCCTGGCACACCACACACTCACTGCTTTCAAGTGTGGCGCTATGACCACCAGGTCCTCATGTCTCAAGTTGAGCACATAAACAGTGCCAAGCGACATCTCTAATTGCACTTTGTTCCCTCTGAAATGCTCAATCCTGTAACGGATAAACGCCTGTCAAAGATCAACCCAGAGCCCATTTGCACTATGAGATAAATGTTCATCACCTTCCCTAATACAAAAAACGCTCTGCCATTTGAATAACCAATTCCAAAGAGCTACCTTAAATAAACATGGACATGAGCCCTAGGTAATATTAATACAAGCCCACTGAAAGAAATATTTATTTATTTATTTATTAAGATCTGTGGTTTTTCCAGTAGTAGTTCTGGGTGCAGAGTGTGGTATCGCATTTAGGGCAAGTCTAGGAAGGAAGATTTGGTGGCAACAGGACCTATGCTCAGTAAAAAGTTGTGTATCTTTGCATTTATTTTTCAAATAATATTAGTGGGAAGAACACTGTAGCTGAGGAATTATGTTTGCATTATTGTTTCTTTTCTCCAACCATAAGAGTCACTGAATTGTACCATGGAGGCTTAATTTTTCACTGTGATTTTCCTTTTCATGGTTTGCAAATTGTCTATTTATAATTACTTTCAATTAACTCAGCCAATCAACAGACCATAAACTGAACTTAAACAGTTATGAGCTGTGCTTTGTGAGGAGAATTTATCCTTACATTAAGTGTTAGTCCATTAGAAAATCTGAGCTCAGGGAATTACAGCAGCTAAAGGCAAGTTTAAAATTCATAGCAACATAGATATTTTCAAAATGTTCAGAGTTCTCCACTGCAATTGTCAATTTAAGCATGAGGTCACTGACAGTTACTGTTCTAAGTGGGTTTCATTTGTATCCATGGTACATTCTTTGCAAAGAGACAACAAAAAATATAGTGAAAAATGAATGAGAACAGACATTGGTACTACGGAATTGGCAGTAATACAGACATGTGGCTTAGCATTAGTGCATTCCTTGTAGGCTTTAGGAAAAGGTATTCTTCCAAATATATTTGCCCCAAAACCTTAAAAACATCTTAAAACCATACTCAAGCATATACTAAAATACTAAGCTCAACTCTAAGTTTGCATAAAGCTCTGAGGTTTTAGTTTGACTCCCAGGAAATCAAAACTTTTTCATGGCCTTGAGTCAAAGCCAGTGACCAAAATTGTAAGAGGAGGTCAACACTTTAAAATTATATCAGGGTGATAAAAGAACAAACTTATAGAAGTGATAAATGGGATAGAAAAGGAATACCAGTTTCCCTGTGATGAGGAAGATGTTGAACAATATTAGAAAGGAACATGACTTCAAGATACTGGATCATAAGTACTTAACCAGGAATATGTAAAAGACTTACAAATATCTAACAGCCTGCACTGCTAGGGTTGTGAGAATAGAGACTAGAGCTACGGCTCTATTCTCACAGAATAGAGAACAGAATATAAAAAAGAATATCTATAAAAAACTATATATTCTTATAGAGAGAATAGAATAAAAAAAGATTTATTCACGTAAGACAGGACTGTCTGGAATTACAGCACAACCTGCACAGCAGCACTGACCAGAACCAGTCACCTGTTGAAAGGGGTTTTCCAAGTCACCTTTTGTACCTTTTAGGATTCACCACTGATGCGAATGCCTTTGGGAAACCCAGATTAACATCACATTTACTAACAACATCATCATTCTCAATTCCTGTTTGCTGACAAATCAAAGCAGAAAATACTCCCTCTTGTTACAACACGCCTAACCTATATAGCAATAATGAAAAATTAACACACACAATGAAACTGTCAGGGCAAAACCCCCTGCTCCTTCTAACAAATTAAAAATATCATCATGGCTTGAGTTCGCAAACGAAGATTTGGGAAGGGCATATTAAAAATAAATCTCTTAATAATATACAATGTATCTAATCTAAAGCTTGAAGAACAGCCCCTTTGCATTAACAGCAATGAAACTCTGGGAAAAGTAAAGTAATTTTGATTTTGCTTTTATGACTTCTTTTTGCAGAAATCAGTGATAATTCTCTAGGTGTCACCTCCTGCATGCCCTGCCATTTTCTCCAGGTGCCTTACATCCACTGTGCAAGACTGGAAGCCACTTTTTTCATACATAGCATCTAGTGGTGCATTTGCTCCTTTCTGGGTATTGCTCTTGCCTTACCTACAAGCTCTTCTCCAAAGACTTCCTCATGTAGTAACAATAAAATAAAATACTTCTGTGAAGCTAGTCAACAGGTTGAGCTAGGAGCTTCATCTTTTCAAAACTTGGATAATCATTTTAACCTGATTTTTGGTACTCTGATCGCAAACTTTGATGTAAGTTCATTATACATTGTGTCAAAAGCAGGAAATTATGTGCTATAGTTATTATTCTTTTTTAATCCATCCTTGTATATAGCAGAGTAACAGAGGTACATTCTTTTTCATATTACCCATTGGCAAACACATTTGCAAAAGCAATTTGTCCCTCAAATGATCTATGGTTGACAGAAATGTAACATGAATACCTCAAAATGTAGAGAAAATTGTCATTTACTATTTTCGATATTGTATGAAATTATGCCCCATTTGGAGGCCATAACAATTATTTGAGCTCTTATTACCTGATCTAAGGATGGTATAGAACAAAAGACAATAGAGTGGGTTACACTGCACTTTCTGAAGAGAAGAAGAATCTTCCGTAGTGATAATATCTATTATTTTTGGTGATAATATTAATATGCTGCTACTGCACAATGAGCATTTCCATCTACACTCAGAGCTCCTGATTTTTACTCAGAGATACCACTGACAACAATGAACTAAATGGGAAGGCATTAGACATGAATGCAAATTAATAACATGAGGAAATTGTAAAGTGATTGAATTATACAAGTAAAAGCCTTAAATCATACATAAAGCATTTCAAGTAGCTGACATATTTCAAAATGTGCATCACCATAAAAATTCTCATGTTTTCCAGCAACCGCAAACAGATTGGCTGGTCTAATAATTCCTTTCTTATTTTTTGGTTTGTTTTCCTTTGTAAAACCCAAAGGGATACACCATTTGTTTCCCCAGTGAGAATAAAATCCAGTTAAAATAATGGTAAAACTTTTGTGACTTCACTAAATCAGAAGCAACTCTCTAATTTCTAGGGAATAAGAATTTAGTGAAACTCACTATTCAGCACAGTACGTAGTGTGGAAGAGAAACTTACAAAGCAAATGGAACCCACAACAGAAGTAGTAGCAGGTCCTAAAGCAGCAACCACTCTACTAGGATATGCTACAGCACTTAAGAGATGCTAAAGCACAATTAACAACATGCCATCTTTTCCCTTTAGAAACAGAGTGGTGTATATTACCTAAACACCAGAACTACCTGACCTTAAACAAGTAATTATAAATGTCAGGTCTTCATATGAAAGTGTTGAGAAACATAAACTTTCACCTAATTATCTAAGGCTTAGCCAAATGGTTACCACAGAGTGTAATGGAAACTTGCTGGCAAAGCACTTGTGCAATAGGATTTGTGAATGCAGGTTCCAGGCAAAGCTTTCAGAACCCAGAAAAGTCTAATATGCTCTGGATTAGACATAGTAAAGCAATTCAACCCCTCAACCAGCTCCTACTCAAGATCAGGAAGATGTGGACCTGAAATGCCTTTGCTGTTTAGGCTGAGCTTATTTTAAAGGTTTTCATCTAATAAAGCTAGCTACCTGTATGCTTGGAACTATCTTGGTTATAAAGCTAAAGAAACATTCCCCCCCCCCCAACAAACACAAAACAAAACAACCCAAATCCTCTCCATACTACCTCCTCACCATTTTCCTCACATTTTCCTAAAGCTAACAAAGAATATACTTATGGTAATTTCAGCATGCATTTCATTTAACATATGTAAGTGCTTCACTGAATAGGCAAGCACTGTCTGTGTGCGTAAATAAAACGTTTCAATGAAGAAGTTTGTTGCCTATTTCTAAAAACCTTTGCAATTTCAATTTTTGCCAAAACTTCAGAAGTTTGTTTTAAAGGCCAGCAATTACTAACACATCTTGAAGCCAGATCATTCCTTAAGTATTTAACAATGAAAAAATTACCTGCCATCACTTTATAGAAAATAAGTATTTTTACTTCTAATCATAATGTTTAAATGCTCCAATTGGGATACAGCTGGAGAAACAAAAGTGCTACCAAAAATATATTATCAGATCTCTTGCATTTTCCTGGCAATGCTTTGTGGTTGAAACAATAGTGCTGTTGAAAGCATTGTGACAAGATATTGCAAAAAAAATTACTTGCTCTGTAGCACATTCCCTCTTGTTAACACCTGCCCTTTTCCTTTGTCGTAGCTTGGCCTAAAGCAATTGAAAAATGAATAGCAACATATTTTCAAAGCAAGAAATCAAGGTTTCAAGTGAGTTTCAGCTAGTTGAATGAAGTATCCTTTAAGGCTGTAAGGATACATTGCAAGTAAAATCATGTAACAACTGACCTGTATACTAAGAAGTACTGTGTATAAATGCATACATACATACGTACATGTATTGCTATGTACACATATACACATGTGTACTTAGGCATGAATATACTGGTGTTTATATATATTTATATATCATGCCAAATGGAGAGGATGCAGGAAGATGTTAGAAATGCCAAGCCACTTGTTTGGCTGAGAATGTCCAAAAATCAATCTACCAGTGCAACTCTCTGGATCTAGGAGCCTGGGCTGACAAATACTAGTACGTGCGGCTTTAGTATGCATTTGCAGTCAGTACTTTTCAGATGGGGCTTCCAAGTGCAACAGTGCAATCCTGTGTTCAGAAGTAGTTTTAAAAGTTACTGAAATATATCTAACATTATTAATTTAGAAACACAGGATCAACTCTGACACTTATGTTGCCCCTGGCTCCATATCCTCTTTGGATTAACCTTATTTTATGTAAATAAGGGGGGAGGGGGAATAAAATAAATGGCAGTTTTCTAACAGAGGGAATATGTCACTGTGGGGAACCTCTGAGAAGTTTCAGTAGATGAACCTGCTTTCATTTCCTGGTTCTCATCTGCTATGAATGTGGGGTTAGAAGAAACCCCCTTATACTCATTCATGAACGGTTTTATGAATGACTCCACAGTATCTGTGGTCAGAGCTGGAACTGTGAAATTCTTCAAGGGGAATCCTTCCTTTGAACACAATTTACAAAGCGAGATATATGCAACCCTGTAACAGAGGGCAGTGGAAACCCTAGTCTTCCTGAGGAAGCAAACATTTATTCATCTGCACACAAACCAAAAGAGGGGGGGGGACGGGATGACCAAACCCAACCCCAAGCCCCTTAGGCAGGCAATTTAATTCTTTCTTGCTTTTCAAGGAGATTTTCCAGAAAACATTCCAAGAAAATCAAAAGCATTTTATGCTGGCTGCTTAGTGAGTGTAATTATTGATGGAGTCTCTCTGTACTCAGCCAATTATTCCATCATCTTTAAGCAAGCTGGGCAACTCAGTGCTGTGCTTACTGTGGTGCTCCGGAAAATGCTTCAAATTTTGCATGGATCCTCTGCATTGTGTCATGAAGCAAAAAACAGACTTTCCCCCTTCTGCTAGGAGACAAGATGTGTGCTGCGTATGGCACCAATTAATTTTTACCATAGAGAACCACATAATCATTCACAGTTATATGCTGAGTTCTAAACATGAATTCATCCAATTACTAGGAGGCTGCTGCCTGCATACTGTAATGCATGCACACACAGTAATCTGAAAAGTTTCCCTTTTGCATTTTATTATACTGGTCATTTTGTTAAAGGGCAATTATTTAAAAATCTTGGTAAAACTATTTACCACAGACTCCAAGGCAGAAACATGAAAGTTTATTAACAACAAATGATTAGAGGAAAAAACCCCACAGTTTCTGTCTTTCATTTTATCTTATGCAATCATCACTACTTGCATTTTCAGTGTTACTCTTCAGTTCTCAATGGATTCAGCTAGATTCACATGGTTTTTATAGGGGTCTTTTCCTTAATAACAAAGGTCATAATGACGATATAGAGTTTCTTTTCATTTATGAAAAATATAAACAGACACATATCCTAGGTGGTTAAAAGTCTGAGTTCAACCCTGTGACTTTCCTTCACTTTGGCACAGTGTATTTCAGTGGTTGCTGTTCTTGATTAGAACTGGCCAGGCAGCTGCATGGAATACTGAGTGGTCAGTACTTCCTGATCCATTGTTACCAATTTATGAAAAACAATGAGCCTGACAGCTCTTTGTGAGAAATGAAGCTTTCAGTAATGGTGACCGTGTAAAAATTTGCACTGTTTCAAGTTCAAAAAGGAAGATGCATGAAACCAACACAAAGAGGACTGTTTCTTCACAAGGTCTTGATTTCTCACTGACTTTAAACACCCAGGCCTGATAATAACACGGTAGTCGAAAGATGCCAGTGAGGTCAACAGGAATGATGATACAAAGGTAGAGTCTGAAGACCAGAACATACAGGTAGTACAAAATAGTCCAAATGGAACTACATTGCAAACTAGAGTAATCTTTAACATATTAAGTGCAATATGACAAGCTGCTCAAATGGGCAAGAAAGGTGAGTACATTCAAAGTGGATAGATTCATTTTTAAGCATAAACTTCTGAAACTTGAAGTGAGAGCAGACAGATAAGGCTTTGCTATACCAGAACCCTTCCCAGCCCAGAGCACTGTTCAGCTGCTCTCATTTGTCATTGTTTGATATGGCAGAAATCAGGCGAAAAACATAGCTTGTGCCAACAGCTATGCTTCTGTGAAAGGAAGAAGAATGTCCATGACAGACAAGGATTTTAAATAGCCTAGTTCATCAATTATGTAAAATGGTTTCCATATAACTATGGTATGTGTATATGTATTTTAAGTGATCCAGGGGAAAAACTGGAAGTCACAACCATGGAATACATCATTCACCTTAACAAACTGTATTACATATAATGAAGCACCATCAGCTCAGTTAAACTGTAATTGAGGTGATTTAAAGTCTTTCTAATACATAGCTGTATTTATGTGACTCTGAACCCAAAAGCACAATAGGGCACGCTGGAGGGTTTGGCTGTGTATCTCAAGTAAGCCATTTTACAGTTCTTGGTATAGGCACACTTCAGGTGACTGAATCTGAATTTAGGCACAGGGAACTTTAAGCTGAGTTCTCCTAATTAAAGCAGCTTCTTTCTTTTTAATTCACGGAATAACGTGTATTTGCTTTTAATGATGGTGTTAATAAGATCAGCTTGAGCTCAGTAGACAAGCTGGTAGTTTACCATGAACCTGAATTCATATTATACACATATTAAAGAAAGGACTCACAAGATCTGAGCCGAAAGTATAATTCCTTCATAAGGAAGTGATTTGTTTTATTTTGTTGTCATGTAGTCATTGATAGAAGCACAGGATTTCTCAATATCTGTCTTGCATTTTGATAAGCCCACTGCCATTTGTGAACACCAATGTCATTCAAACACATACCATACCCAACATACCATTCAAGCCACAGTCAAATATGCAACAGAAGTCAAAGGTTGCTTTTTTCTTTTTCCCTGCCACACTACTTAGTCTGGGGACTTATAAGTTCCTGATAAACTTATTTTTCCTGGCTGAATGTATCACTTGCCTTCCTCTGCAGGAGAATTCCTGAAAAAGACCTACATCAGTCCAAACTCTTTTCCATCCTTTGAAGGCACAGCCAAACAAGAATTCAAAACTATAAGTGGCCTGAAATTATTATAGTACCTTCTCACATTTCTCGTATATGCCTTTCCTTTTCTAGACAATATTTCCCCTTTATAGCACTTGAAGAAACTGTAGTGCATGTGTACTGGCCCAGTGCAACTTCTGCCATGGGAGAAGTCTTTTGTTAGCCTGGCATTTCTTATATTTCCTGCATGCACCATTGTGGATGTACCTAAGTGAGGATTCAAGACACATCAACAGAACTGAAAGTCAGAGCTATACAGGCACCAGCTAAAACAAACCCCACTGGTTATGGCATTGGCTTTACACCAAAGCTGTGCTTAGTCGCTTTCTCTGAATAAGAGAATATTATTCCACAAAGAGCTCTGTGTGAAACTCGGATTGACCTTGGCGTATCAGTTTTGGCAGCAACATGTCTCAAGATGAAATGGGAGCTTATCTCTGAGCATTAAACAGAGAACAAATGATTCTTTTCTCTTAATTATTTATAGACCATTGTCCTTTTCCCTTTTTAGTGTCAGTATAGATGTTTGGATTATTACAGTCAATATAACAGTTCTAGTAACATTGTCTCACAGTAATGCAAGAACCTGGGAATATCAGTTTATGGTATGTTTGATCTCTGCATACAATCCAGCTTCTCTCTCTGCTTACAAAAAACCCAAAAAACCAAAACAAAGAGGGGGAGAGGATTGCTTATAACTATAAAAATGACTTATTTCTTAAACATAAACACAGGGTAATGACCCCACACCAAAAGAAACGGAAGAAAGTGGTAAAAGCTTTTTGTGTTACTATAGTTTATGAAACAGTAAAAGAGGAGGGTTACAAAATTAGAAACTAATTCACATGAGAAATATGTTACAACTGTACCATTCTCTACTTCCATCACAGTCAGGAAGCTCTATCGTAACTTAATGTTGTCTTGTATTTACAGGGACATAATGATTTAGTCTGTGTAGGAGAGTCAAGGAATCATTCCAAAAGAGCAAGCATCAGAAATTAATGTAGAAATGTACAAACCTGGCAGACTAAATAGATGCCTAACTAAAATTTGGTGAGATCTTGGGGACATATTAAGGAAGATCTGGGGAGCAACTCAGCAGGGAAGGTGCCAAGCATATGGTGGCTTTGAAGTGAAACAGTTGCCAAAATATCTAATGGTGTTAAGAGCAAGAAGATTATTTTGTCAGTTTAACTAAGTATGCATTCCCTTTTCAGAACATTCTTAGTGACAGCACCACAGCTGGACACATGAGGACAAGGATGGAAAAGGTTATGTGGCCAGTCTGAATAGTCAAGCCTGCAGCAATCCCTTAATTCTCTGCTGCAGGTAGCCTGACAGAGATAACTGGAGGAAAACTGATCTGAAATGTAGAGGTTGTAAGTAGATGGGTTAAGAAATCTCCATTCTCAGGCATGCTGTTCTGTTCCTTGCCACACTTTTCTTTCTCTCCTACTCCTGGTTCCTTACTATAAATAGGTATGAAGCATGCATAAAGGAGGAAGGTCAATTTAGGTAAGACAGTTTTTGACCTAAACAATACTCCTGTGCAATCAGAATGTATTGGGCAGTCTGACATCCATACAACTATTCCCCCCTGCCTTGTTCAGCCACAACCTATATTTTCTGAAAAGTAACATGCTGCTACAGCTTCTATCAAGCTGGTCTAATTGCCTCTTTCCCCTTCAAGACCCAGCTTATCTCTGATGCCCTCCATCTTGTCTAAGTGCAGAGGAGTTAAAAAGTAACCTCAAATCATGATATCTTATACTAGTGTATCAGTAAACCACAGGGTTGAGGACTGGCCTTCTGGCAAGCCTGTCCTACACTCATGCTTCCCCACCAGGCATGCAGAGGTTAAAGGCTGCATCCATCAGGCAGCATTACCTGAGGCCTGTCTTTGGCAGATGGCTGCAGAGTGCAGTGGGCTTCAGGTGCCCCTCCAGCACCTCAGGGCGCTCCCTGCTCCAGTCACCCAAAGCCCGGCTTGCAGCATGTTTTGAGATGAGAGCACTTGAGAAACTTTTGGAAATATCAATGAGCATTTTGGGAGACATTACCAAGTGCTCAATGAAGCTGGCAGTGGATCTTCCTTCATTCCACAACTGAATAAAAAAATAAAGCCAGTCTAACATTGCTTAAGGTTATACAAAATTTCGTCTTTGTTATCTAATATTCCCTCTGCACACACACATCCACAAGAAGATTATTTCTTAAATGAAAATTCCATGTTTGCCCATCAAACCAGAAAAAAAAAATGCAACAAGAATGGTAGATTTTAGAAGAGCCTGCATCCTGAAATCTTACTACATCCTCAAAGAAAAGAGGAAATTAAGTAACAAGAGTTAATGAGCAGGTGGGTTTTTTTCTTTCAGCAAAGGTCAGCAATCCCACAGCAGCAAATTAATCCCAATTTGTAATGATATTTTGTCTTGATATATCATGACACTTTTGATTTACTGTGTTTCCAGGATGCAGGCAGCTAATGTTAATGATTCCGTTTGCTGGGAATTTATACTCCTGCTCATTTCCCATTTGCTGATCAGTTGCAGCTCGTCAAGACTTGGCTGCTTCAACTAACAAACTGACGGCCTCACAGGAATAATAGTGTGTTCTGCAAGCTTTTTTTTTTTTTTCCATGCCATCTGCAAAAATGCAGGTTCCTCACTGAAAAAATATTCCTGGCAGCCAAGAAGGAGTGATTATGATCGTATAAATGTCACTTGTAATTTGTATTTCACTTGTTTAGTAGTGTTACCACTAAATGATGGTTTCTGTAGAGAACAAAACTAATTATAGTAAATTCAGCATTTTAGGGAAAATTCATGAAGGGAAACATACCTAGTTTTGTTCATTTCTGTGAAATATTCTAATAGAAATTATGTATTCTTACATTACGATTTATCTGCCCAGCTGGTATAGTTTGAATTAGAGCTACATAGAATGTTTCTCTGGAGGCTTGTGCAGTCAGTAAACATCACTTTTCTTTCACACAGTAAATGCAAACCCCATTCAAATCTCTTGCAAATGTTGTCCCAAGGGTGTGGGCAAATCTTCAATACTTATGGCAATAAGACTTTTATGACAAATTATTCTGTGAAATGGTTTGTTATCTAATTGCTGCTGAGAAAGTTTGATAAACACCTTGCTGAACCTGCTTAAAGAAAGGTCACTGCAATTTTCATGCAGACCTCATACCACAGTATGCTTGAATCCAAGCAATGCTTAAATCAGCAAAACCAATTAATTTTGGGCACCTGCATCCCTGAAACTCTAGCTTAAGTCAAATAGAAAACCTCCAACTATGTGATGTAACAAAGACCAGATTTCTTACCACTACAGAACAACTCAGTGAAGTTCTTAGGTTTCACCAGAGAAAATCTGCTCTGAGCTCCAGAAGTAGTCTGCATTCTTTCTTTAAGGCTAAATTGTGGATATTCTACAGGTTACACCCCAAAGCACAACAGAATTAGGAGTCACTTTCCCAACTGTACCCATGGCAGTTCTATTTCCTGAATTAAAGGGAACTGCCTTCAAACTTTCAAAAGTAATTTCTTCACATGTCAACAGTGCTAGATGAAAACCTAATATGAAAAGTAAATGAAAAGTAGTATCTTTGTAAAGCTCATCCAAAAGGAGAAAGGTATAAAATATCTAATGAACTTTTTTTTTCCCCTTCTCAAATAAACAAGAAAACCATTTTCCTGAATGCAGCCAAAACCAATACAGTGTTGCTGCACGGCTATAAACAACTAATTACAAAGTACTAATCTGCACAGTCTGTGTCTTGAAGCTGATCAAATAGCCCAAACACCAGTTTGTCTGCATTAGACAAAGCAACAGTCAGTTAAGGACAACAGTGTTCCTCTGGCCCTGCAGTGATACGTGGCTGAAGGTTGTCTGGGTTTAAGGAGAGAGACAGGGAGAGGAAGAGTTCCATAGAGAAGGTGCTAGCAAAGGAAGAAAATGTCAGAAACACATTACTTGCTACAAATGCAACTTTAAACCTCCACAGTGTGTCAATGACATCCAGACGGTTGCAAAATTATAAATAATAACTTGAAATAATGCAAGCCACGAAGCAGCTTGAGCTGCTGGGATCCCCCAAGCAGATGGCCTGACACATTCATAATGTGCATCGTTCAGAGAATATGTAAAGCTTCAAAAAAAGGATATCCACAATTACAGTTTTTCTGTGAGATGATTGCTCTGATTACTTTACTGAAGATTGATTAACTGTGCAAAACAAGTCTAATAAAGGGGCACTGGATATGCCTTACAACAAAGATTCCCAAGCTTCTCCATTCAATGCCACATCTGGAAAAGCCCTGGATAGCATGAGATGCCCTTCACTCAGCTGTCCTCACCTCAACCCATAGCGAAGGTTGAGCTGCTGCAAATCCTGATCTTATAACCAGACCAAGTTCTGCTGGGAGTTTTCTCCATTTCCTCTCCCATCAGAAGTCTAGACAGCGTGAAACCAGTGCAACCAGTGCAGTTTACACTAATGCATCTGCTATACAATGTTCAAAACGCTGTGTTCATCCTCAGCACAGGGGCTGAAGAAAGTACTGCTGTACACACATGTGCGTAAATAAGTTCTAAACCATGTATAAGAGATGTTATAATGGGAGGGTAGGTTTTATAATCCCTCATGGAATTCAGGTAGGGTATTGTTATTAAGAGAGAAAGAACACAAAATATTAATCAGCATACATCCCGTACCATTCAAGAAGCTTTTCCTTTCAGATTATTGCCACAAGACCAGTCCTCCAATCTGTATAAGCAGAAAGGTAATAAAAAAGGGGATCATATTATGGATGTAGACACATTATATAGCATATGTGACATTGCTTACATAGGCAGCGTTAAAATCTCTGCAAAGGGACCATGGGATGGCAGTAGTTAACACATTTGGAAAAAAACTTAGCTCCAGACTGGAGTTAGTCATACTCAAGGATCAGCTATGAAACATGGTTCTTTTTCAGGACCTCAGATACTACAAACCTTATAGAACACTTGTAGTTCATAGCTTTCCCCATCCTCCTAACCCCCCTCCCCCTTAAAAAAAAATAAATATATATATTATATAGAAAAGAAAAGAAATATTTTTGTCTACTAGTATTCCAGGTTTCCATGTTTAGAAGCTAAACAACAACAACAAAAAGAAACCTATGTTACTTCAGAAGCTTCAGCTCTAGGTGTAAGAAACTGAAAATACAGGTACTATATAGACCTTGGTACATACTGTATCTGAAGAGACCATTGGGGGGGCGTTAAGAAAGAAAGAAATATCCCTTCTCTTCCTCCCCTCCCCCCCCCAAAACCCAACCTAAACCCCAAAACCAACAGAAACACAAAACAAAACACCCAAACCAAACAGGCTTCTGATGAAACGACTTTTTCTTGGAGTGCCAATTTAAGGAAGGAAAAAAAACAAAATAAAAAGTGACCAAAATATAAAGTATATTCATTTAAAAATAGCGTATGTTATTCACTATGTAGAAAACCTCCCCTCCAAAGCACTTAGGGGTGTTTTTTAGCTTCCAAGGACCTGTAAGATAAAGTGGTTTCTGTAACTCCTGACCTACGTTATGGAATAAAAAGCTGCCAATATTCCCTTTTGCTCTCTGCCTTTGAGGAAAAAAATGAAATCCAATTTTTAATGTAAAATGTTTAAAATGTCTTAATGGAAACTACAACTTAAAAGTGTGAAATAACCTTTAAAACAATTTAAATTAAATATCATTGTCCTTCCTTCAAGGCATTACCTTTAATTGATTTAATCTTAAGTTGTTTCTTCCTAGCACAGTAATTGCCATTGATTCCAATTAATATTTAGCTGGACTTTCACTATAAATAATTACCAGCCAATTTATTTCTTTCAGATCAGGGTTTCTTTTGCTGTGTCCATTACTTGGTGATCTGGGATACCATACTGTAAGTGCAGGAAGACTTGCATCACCAGGCTGGTTTAGGCTCCAGCTATGTCAGTATTTAATACTTTTTAAGGGTTTAGACCCTGGTGTAAAACAGAAATCTAAGCAAGGTGATGTGCATAGTCTCTGTGCAATGAATCCAGAGGGTATTTACACAAGAGCAGAATTCATAAGGCCCATACCACTGCAGAACACAGCTTGACAGCAGACAATAAGCTTTGAAGGCAGGAGTTCATTTTAAATCTTGCACTCTCTACACAGAAAGATACTGGCCTTGGTGAGGTACTAGTGTCAAACTGGCATTCTAAGCCCTGAATTCTTTTGCCACATCAGCACATAAACGAGACTGTTTAAAAAGACTGAAGGAGAAGGAGATGGTCCTGTTCCTTTTCTGTTCAATGGCATTGTGGTCAGAGCACAGTGATATGGGAGACCTGGTTTCAACCTGAGCAGACTTATGACCATATCTGTCAAAGTGGATAGGCCATTCTCTAGCTTTTGTTTCTCACCAGCTCACTCTCTCAGCTCTTCACACTCCTTCCTGGCCAGACATCATAAAATCTGAACAATCTGTGTCCTGTATTCTCTTCATGTGTAAAATTACACCCCCCATGCACCAGGCATTTTGCCAGTTGTGTACCAGAAGATATCCCAAACTCCTTTCCTAAACCTTCAGAAGGAGCCAAACCTCTCTGGCCTCCTGCTCAGTGGAAACGGTGCTTCTGCTCAGTTGAAGCTTCACTGTACATATGCATGCACAGTTGATAAGGTATTTAGAATTAGCAACAGAAATTATTACACTTTTAAAACTTGAGTAACTGGAACACACAGCATCAAGCTGTTCCCAACACACTATACAAATGCATTCCTGCACATAAAAGCTTTTTATTACTAACATTTTAGTGTTTTTTCTCCCTTACTCAATTCTTACTCATTCTCTGACCCCAGATTTCCTATGTACCCTGTCAGGAAGCCCTAATATGTCTTAGCTATTACTTCAGTACCTTTGCCATTACCATTAAGTTTTTAAGCTTTTATCCAGTTCCTTCATTTCAGCAAAACTGACTCATCCTTCTGGTTTTAGATTATTCCATTGATTTTGACCAAACTGCAACATAGCACATTACAAACAAAACCATCATCCCACCCAAAAAAACCCCATACACTTGTTTGCACCATGAATTGGTATTGATATTGGACACAAGACTATGAAACAAACAAAAAAAGAATCACAAAATATGCTGCATTCATTAGTTGCGCTACAACATGCACACTTTGGCTTTCAAGTAAGGTCCAACAAGGCTTTTCTGAATGGTGGTTAGGTTGAAGACATAATTTACACAAGGGAGTGCTTATTTGCTGTGCTTACTGATGCTTTCTGCAATTCCCCTAACAAGGATTAGCTAAGCGTCTATAACAAAGTTATGTGTTTAAAAAGAAACACACAAAAAAAGAAAAGCTAAAAAAAAAAAACAAAACCAAAAAGCTCACAATAAAACCAAACCCAAGACCAGCCCAAAAAGTGAACAGGCAACTGAGATAAACTCCTATCAAGAAAGGCTCATCTAGAGAAGACTGGATTTTCACCTGGTATCAGCCAGCACAATTCCACTGGCTTCCAGAAAGGCACAAGTGAGGGTCTGCCCTGGAAAATCTGCATCCAGTACTCTGAGGGTTTTACAAATAAAAAGTTACAATTTTGCTATCAGATCCCAGGTCTGCACCTCTATTACTATTTCATGGAGTTCTTGTAGCATCAGTATAACCACGAAATAGAAGCTGAATAAGGAAAACAGATTGAGCAGAAAGTTTTAAGCAATGCAACTGAAAGAACAGGCTTGCCATTTCTAGGAAATGGTTTAAATTTGCAAAATAGTCTCTCAGGTTTTCAAACTAAGGTACTGGGGTAGATGGTGCAGCACCCTCCAACTCATCCTGGGTACATAAGCATCTCCGAGAACAGCTGCTGTGCCAGCTCAGTTTGAAGTTGAAATCACTGTCAAGAGCAAAGCTATTGGGAGAGGCATGCCAGGTAAGATTCACACCATGCACCCCAAGCAAAGCCAATACCGATGTGCCATTGTTGCTTCTCTGATCTTAATGACACCAAGACTATTATCCCCAACAGGGCAAGCAGTTATGGTGTCATGTAAAGTTCGGAATAACTTACTAGCACAAGAACCATCTGTGAACGAGCTAATACAATGTCAGTGACTGAGTTTGTCCGCACAGAGGTGCTCAGAAGAGTTAGTCCAGTTTACCCTTAGAACTCATTTAATAACTGATGTGTGTGGAGCGTTTTGACATTTGGGGTTTTCTTGTGGCTGGTTGTTTTGGTTGTAGTTTGCCTTCTCCTCAGCCCCCCCACCCCCCCCCCCTTCCTTTTTTTTTTAAAACAGAACTCTGGTATGGACCTCCATTCAGATGTGAAACACACCATTCAGGTTTTGCCTAACTCATTACCACATGATGACATTAACTGACATCAAGCTGAAGTAGCTGAGATTTAATTGATTAAATGATAGTCACATATTAACTGTAATTCATCTACCAAAAGCATTGGTTTGACCATCTGGGTCTCCATAAAATCCTTTCCCTCCCCTCCAGGTAACAGTTCAGTCCAGCAAAGAGTGTCAGTGGGATGAGGGGATAGAGCACCATTGGTAGGGGTGTGAAGAACTCCTGCTGGTGCTGCTGCCATGTCCCATGTTATCAAATCACATGACTCTGAACAAGATACCTCTTGTGCTACCATGAGGGAAAGAATGCTGCCTAGATGTAAATAGGAAGACTGAGGTCCATTCTAATTTCTGCATCCTCACAATGATATAGTAAGATCTGATTACCATCTGGTCAGAAAATTTGCTCCACTAGTGGCTCAATTTGGAAAAAAAACGTTTCAGCTCCTTAAGTCTGGCACATGGGGCTGTGTCTGGTCACTGCTAAACAACCATTGGAAGGCTCTTCTGAAATACCGGTGCTACCAAATGATGTCATGGACACAAAGAACACCAGGATTCCTCCTCACATTCCATGCATTTTAATAAGACTCTGAGGAAAGAAAGATTCAATATGACACTGAAAAGCGCCTCTTTTTCTTATGCTTTAGCTGACTCAGCTTATTAAAATACCTTGTGCAACTTCTGGCAATATGTATAACATACAGAACAATTATAATGGTCATAGATAACATTCTTGTCTTAAATACTGGAAGACAAAGTTCTGCTATCACCTGAGTTGTCATAGTGCTTAGAACATAAAAGGTCATAGTACGGTTCTGAGGTTTGCGTGCATTAGGACTTTATCGTGCTAGGGTCTGAACAGTCAGGTTTATTTACACAAATTTATTTCAGCTGAAGTCCTCATTCATTTTCTCTTTAAGTAATAATTTTTATTCCATCCTTAAAGCAAGCAATTGGGTTTTCATTTCTGCTTCTCATCTGCTCTGTGACCTTTGTCACTCTGTGCCAAGCCCATCTACATTATAATCTCCTTACAGTCATGATCGTGAGGGGGCAACTTTCTGCCAGGTTTGCAAACAGCAAGTGCTTTGCATGGAATTATACGAGATATGGCATCAAGATGTTGCAAGTTCCACAAATGAAGGAGGGAATCCTACTTCTCAGGCCTCTAGGATTTCTGCAGCAAAACAGGCTATAAGCAGCATTCACATCTACAGAAACTGAGGACTTGCAACCATATTTCATAACTATGACATATCTATTTTTTCAGCTCAGAAATTCGGGTTGAAAGGCCAAATCCAACATAAGAGATTCTAGTCAGATGACAGGTCCATCTAGCTAGAAAATGCACTTTCAAATTTACAGGTCACTTGTCACCCTAAGATAGATAAGTAGATCAGAGAAAAGATTCACTGCTTGTAGTGATGAACAGGAGAAAACTTCCCCAAGGATGCCTCAATTTTAAGAGTCATTAGGGAGAAGAAAAAAAGTCCTTTTCCAATTATGCTCTCACATCTTATTTTCCATCCAATATATGCAAGCTAGCTAAATTCTCCCAGGATTACCTTTGTGACACTACCAAGGGGAAAACAGAAATCACTGTCTGAGGTAGAAGCAGCAATCAACTTCTCTGAGTCTCATACCCCCTGAAGCAGCGATGTTGGGATTTCTTTCAATGTACTTAATCAAACTGACCAATCTTTGACATGACAGGCATGATAGCGGACAAAACCACAACTTGGAAAGTAATTAGAATCAATGGAGAGAGCAGAAGATGAACAGAGCAGGGTCTGTCCTATAAAGAAAAAAATCACACATGTATTTACCTGTGCTTCAGATTTCCCTCTGGAATCAACCAGTTAGAAAGAAACAGCTGTGACGAACTGGATAGTTCTCTGCCTAAGCCCACTGCAGATTATAAAGTGTTTTTTCATTGTCTATACAATTTGTCCCCTGGAAAACCAGGACAATTTTGGAAATTCTAAGGTCTTTTATAGATTATAACAGGCATGGGGTCAGCAAAGTCCTTTTACTGTCTTTCTTTTCTGAACAAGGTTCTAATGAAACTAAGCAACCAAAGCACCTGCACTCTGTATACCAGAATACTCCATTTCCTAGCTGCTTGCTCCAGAACCTGCTGAGCCTGTGGGCGGAAAACCTATTGTAATACCTGCAATCATTTGTCTTCTCAATATTCACATCTTCATCATGCTTTGATTCTCAACTGTGCTAATTCTCAATAAAAGGCCTAATGTGAGTTATACTGATACTTCTTCATAACAGAACAAATAAAATGGTGGGATTCTGGGTAACCTGTGATATCTTAGCATAATGAAACCTTATTTCAATATAGGTGAGTAGAGAAACAATAATGCTAGGGTCAGAACACAGCTTGTTATGAAATACATTCTACTCATTTATAGGAAACAATTTCATCCCCTTCTCTTCTACCCCCAAAATAACTGGTGCAAGCAAACGTGAATATGAAATAGATGATGTGATTCTTTGGAGTCTTTTCAGGAAATTGCAAATGTTTCTGAAATGAAAAATCCTTGCTAAGTCAATCAGCCATTGCTGGGAGGTCAGCAGGGAGCTACGCTGTGTCAGCCTATTTGCTCAGTGGTGCCAGGAGATGCAATAATGCACTGATAGACCAGGTTTAATCACAAGGATCTTTATGAAACAAGGAAACAAAACAAACAAACTAAAATCCAAAACACCCAAACCCCCAAAACTCCATGACTAAACAACAACAACAACAACAACAACAAAAATCACAATTACTTCAGACTTGCAACAACTTTTCTGAGGTATTTTCTCATTTGAAAGTTAAGCTGAACAATGATCCCGTGGCAGTCCTGTCATCTGTTGTATGATCTACTACCCAAAATTAATTCATTTATATTCTTGCTCCTGCTGCTCTTGAGATCAACAGTAAATCTATCAGTGACTTCAAGAAAGCAAGAGAAGGCATTAAATACCTGTGTGTGTGTGTGTGTGTGTGTGTGTGTGTGTGTGTGTAGTGTATCCCAATTAAACCTATTGGTTTCTAAATTGCAGAAGTTTTCAAACATTGTACATGCTGGGATCCAAACACAATTTATCCAAATAAGAATAGACTCACAACCTGTTTTCTTTCAGGCACACACAGAGGGCTAGATAATAATTTCAGGAGTTAAAGCCCAACCAAACACTTTTTCAAGAGCCAAAAAAGACATCTCCAATTAAAACAAAATGTATGTAGAGACATAAGTACATAAGAACACGAGAGAAGAAAAAATGAAATTAACGGGTATTCAAAGGCAAACAAAGTTGAATATAGATCAGGTTTGTTGGAAAAATATCCATGACTAACCACCAAAAAGGTAACAAATAGACTGCCCCTTAGTACTCTTCCACGGCCTAATTCTTTTTGGTAATCTTGTATGTCAAAGTGTTACTTATTTAAAGTATAAGAACTGCTGGAGCAATCTGATAAAAACAAACAATGACCAATCCTACAACTCCTTAACATAGGCTGAACCCTATACAGAGCACTAAAAGAATGATGAAGAGGCAGTCACATACAGAAATCCTACCACAAAGGTATTACACAGAGTTTAGATACAGAGTCCTTTGAAGCAGCAGAGAAACAAGTATACCATAATCTTACCTCATCCATAGTCTGTTGAACATAGGAAGAAACCCCAGGAGTTAATTAATACTGTCAACCGAATTATTCAAGCCTGATCAGAGGAAGAAAGTTTCCTAAGAAAACAGAGCCTTGTAGAGTCCATATTGGTGGCAATCTTTCCCCTTCCAAGACATCCTGAGTCATTAATGGCTTTCAGTGCCAATACTGAGCAATGAATAAGCCACATAGCGCACACAGACGGTAATGGCACTGGGGCAAGGACCAGTCACTACTCTGTAGAGTGCTTAACGGTACTATTTTATTCTAGTCATCTCTTAGTCACAGTAAAGGTAATAAATTATATGATGGAAAATTGGGACTAATGTTCTTGGGACAGTAGACATTATGTAATCTTATATTGACAAAATAAGTAATCTATGTATTTAAAGAGAAATAAATACATTGAAACCTGCTATTAAGAGAAGCAGCTTGAACATTAAGCAGTCTAGATTCTAGCCCAGGAAGCAAAATGGTTTAGGTCCAGAAACAGAAGACTAAAGATTCAACAGCTGAAACAGCAGACTGTCTGTTCTGTTATTCATTATAAGAGCAAGCATTTATAGTACAAACTGCCTCAAAGCTAAGGACAGATAAAAAGGGGCACACATAGGTAAACTTCTGTAAAAACTTGACAGTGTCATCTTCATAATAAGAACTGGGGCATGCAATTACCTATAGCTACATAAAACAAAACCGCCCTGTTGGGGAAATGTTACTGTTCCCACCAAACTGGTGATAAAAAAAAAAAAAAGTCATGAGAAGGGAGGAAGAAAAAGAATTCTCTCCCCCTCTGCCCCTCAAACCAAGTCTCCCAGTTTCTCAATGTTTTGTCAGTTTGCATTCCTGGATACCTGGATAGTGGTTAGACACAAACAGCCTACCCTTCAGGAATGCACACCTTATCTCTGTGCAGCAACTTTCAAGTCTCACAATTTCCAAGTCTGAGTTGAGTGTGCCTGATGCAGTCAACACCCTTAAATAAAATACACAGGATGCTTACAGGCCCCAGAGAAGGTAAAGGTCTGAGCTGCAGCCAGGCCAAGAACTCCTCCAGGAAACCCACAAAGGAGCAAAGCAGGAATCAATACATGTGAGCTTGGAACAGCGATGATCATTCCACTAACATATGAATAAGAGCTGTTTTTCTAAACACCATTCAAGATCACACCAAGGACAACAAACTATCCAGAAACTGGAAACAAAAGGTGGATGAACTGACTGAAATTAGAAAATAAAAATATGAAACTCCTTAAATCCTGAGCAGTATTGCTTGGGAGAACAGCTACATCAAAAATTGGGTCACAGAGGTAAAGCAACACTTCTTATTTTCTGCACAGACGAAAGAGTGGCCCCTACACAGAAAAGCTGGTGAAGTTATTCTGAAGAATGTCCTCATTATAGGTTCAAATCACAAACAAATCACCCTACTAAAGCACCACCCCTATGTATCAATTAGGGGAAAACTTGGTGGTCTACAAGTTGATTATATCCAGCCATTCAAGCCCTCTGCAGGCTATCAATATATCCTCGCAGGAGCAGGAGTAGTCTCAGGCTTACTTATGGTAAGTGCTGAAAGGCTGATGGACAACACACAGTACAAGGACTGTCATCTTGGTTCTCAAGTCTATGCACTCCTGATGCCATCCAAAAGTGATAACAGCTCACACTTCTCATACAAGGAAGTGCAAGAATGGGGAAACCAAGAAGAAATTTGAGGGGTTTTCCACACTCCATATTACCCTCAATCAAGTGGGAAGGAAGAAATAGCTAATGACTTACTGAAAAAGAGCCTTAAGCCACATGAGGCCTAGTGGGATACTTGACTTTCCAAAATACTTCATCAGTTGAACAGTAAGCATGGGCCCACTGGGAGCAGAGCATTCTTTGCAAAAGCTAAGTCTAATGCTCCACCTTCTGATGAAAGAAAAGATTTTATAGCATTACAGCCTGGACAACCTGTCATGGTAAATTTAACACAGATGGAAACTGTACCTATGACTAAATAAACCTCATGGCCCACTTACCTGGGAAGCTACTTTTAGTGGTGCAAAACACAGAATAAGCGCACAGTGGATTTTTCCTTCTTTCTAACAGGATAATCTGACTGAAAACCTCACCAATACCAGACTCTTTTGCCCTTTTGTCTTGCAGCCTCCTCCAAGATGAAAGTAAAATACGTTACCCTCTGCTGTTGAAGATTTCAATAATACTTGTTTCCCCACAAATGCCCACCTGTCTCAATTTAATCATCAATCAGGAAATCAGCCGTGATTTTTTTTGTCAGCATAAGCCACACATCTTGTTATTAATAAACATATATATATGTTATAATTATTCAAAATAACTCCTATATGCCACATAAAAGAAATGATATAACATAAGCCATTGCTCATTATATGAAATAGTGAAGGAAAACTGTAATATTGAAATATTGCGCAGATGGAACACTCTAATAGGAAGCAATATAACAGGAGGATCAGTACCTCTCAGAATCACTAAACCTCTCATAATGACGTCAGTACCCTTTCTGAATACTTTCTTACTTTCATCAAGAGGTCTGACTGAAGAACACCTACAGTGGCCATGGTCTCAAGCTCATGTTAAATACACCAGAAGTATGGTAACATACTGTAACAGGAGAAATTTAAATCGTGATTATGCACAGAACAAAAGTGTACTCATTAAAAATCAAGGGAGCTGGAAGAGAAACAAAACAGATGTTAACAGTTAATAAAGTTCACTGACTTCAGGGAACAGCAGGAGAAAAAATAAAAATAGGATGTTGGATGATCAATGGCTCTACCTATAAGAAGACAACTGGGATTTCTGTCCACAACATTACACCAAACACTAACGATATGAAACATTGTGCCTCTGAAGCACTGGACTTTTTGTACAATTTTGCATTGGTATAACCTAGTTTTGTAATCTGCCTCTGGGCTCACTGGGACATGGGACTATCACTGAAATTTAAAACAGGCATTTCTGAATCTAGCACAACAGCATCCACCACTCCTCACTTCACATCTGCCCTGACTGTAAAAGATATAAAATTTCTGCCCCCTTAAAGTTCTAAAATTGGACTCATCAAATCCAGAACAATGGACAAAGAACCCTAATTACCATCCATTGTGATGCAAAAAAGATACAATATGCCTAGAAAGATTGAAAAAAAGATAATGAACATAACTGGTGGGATACCTTATTCAGATGGTCATCAACAGCAAGAGCAACTGTGAATGCTTCATCCTGGTTTGGGTTTTTTTTGTTAGTTCTAACAATATTATGCTCATTGTTTATAATTTATAATTATTTTATATGTAAAGGTTTGGTACATATTGAAGCAAATACTCCTTGCTCATCATGAGGAATCTCCCAATAGTTTAATAGTAATATTTTATAATGAAAGCTGTTTGCTTACCTCTGATCTGCAAGTGCCAACACAGTATATAATCAACATTAATTTTGGCACTTAAACTAAACAGCTTCTCAAATAATTGGACTCTTTCTACTGATCTGAAACACTCCACATATTTATGACAGAGGCAAGAGGTAACCATACCAGCACTCTGAGTCGATGAAGTGGGTTGACTGTAGTCACAGAGGGATGCGCTCAATCCCCTTAACCAAACTAGGTAATTTTGTTATGGGCTCCAAAAGGAGGTAAATGCCTGAGCTGCAGTGGGGCCAAGAACTCCTCCAGGAAACCCACAGAGGAGCAGAGTAACACAGTGAATATTGATGCATATGAGCTTGGAACAGTGATCAGACTATAACACATGAATAGCAGGTGGCTTTTCCAAGACTCATTTATCAAGGAACAGAGACAGCTGGAGGTACAAGGAGTCTCATGCATACCTTTCCATTTTATGCAATTTGACTACAAGCCAACCACTTCACTTCATAAACATGACAGCTTAAGTGAGCATTCTTTGAGCTCTTCCTGCTAGGCAATGTGGCTCTACAGCTGCGATCACCCCTTGAGCTGGGACAGATGTCAGTTCTTGAAATCCCTTACCTGAGACTTAGAAATCCTTACTTACCCAAGGCATAAAGACCCCTTGCTTTCAACAGATTCTCAGTAAGCAACTGATAGCATGTTAAATTACTACTAATGAAATCCCTATAGTTAACTGCATTAGACGTAAGCTGTTATCCAAGTCTGACCAGACTAAGATTGGACCTATCTGCACCTAATCTCCATCAAGAGTTTGGAAAGCAAGGGGGTCCACTCTGAACCTCATGAGTCAGTGCCAGGGTCTCCCTTACTCTTCTGCATCTCCAGCCTCTGTGTAATTCATTCTAACTTGATTGTAACTCGATTTCCCTTTCTGTGTTTCTTCCATGTATGAAGTAATAGAGTGAACCTTGCCATGAAGGTTTTACTAAAACATAATAAAACCAGTTTTGCTAATACCTTTGACTGGTAGTGATTCTTCAAACTCATTTATGACAATAAGCAAACCTGACTTGTACCTTATTCCAACCATCAAGGTCAATGATGGAAAAGATTTGGAACTAAGAGCAAAATTAAAATAAAAATAAATAAAATAATTATTTTTGAACAACATAAGCAAAAAGTGCATAAAATCATCTGAAATTTTGATGAAAATCTAATAGTATGAGGAAGCTCTTCCCTCTGGTATTTTCACAGCTCTAAGTAAAACTTAGCAGGTTTGGAGCATCCAGCTAGCACCTAAAAGTTTTTTTCAGATATCCCCTGATTGCACTACTACAGAAGAAAAAGTCAATCCCAACAAAGCTATCATCTAATGATTACTTCTGGAGTAATTACCCTAATTTCAGAGGAAAACAGTTTCATGGATGGTATCATTCACCTCCACACAGCCAGGAATAATCTCTTATAGGAGAAACTACTAAACACAGACATTAACCTTTTGTTTGTTTGTTCACTAGATTTGCATTACCTTGGTTGATTCAAAACTCACTGGAGCAGGAACTTTATGAACAGCGTCCCATGGAAGCAAATTGAAGTTGCAATCACATTAGGAATTTGAAAGCTAAAGTCATCCAATTCAGGCAAAAGAATGCATGGGTGACTAAAGCATTTATCAAACACGTCACTTAAGAAAATAAGCAAAAAGGTGAAATGAAGAGGCAGATGGTTTGGGGAAAAAAAAAAAAAGCAAAAGCAAAACCTATAATGATGTATGGATAAAAAAAAGCAAGGTAGATATAACAGTGTTATAATAGACCTCTTTGTAATTCCTTTACACAAGCCTTACTGTAAAAGCTTGTAAGCAGAATGAGTATTTCTGGGAAGCATGCATCTCTCACTATGGTTTAAGGTCTGATACACCTGACTGACAGAAGTATTTTACCTTTTCTGAAAATATCTACTCAGACGCTTTTTGCATGTAGATTCCTTTCACTTCAGCCTACACAAATCTTACAAATAAATCATTAATTTTCTCTTAGCAAAAGGTAAGATCAAAGAGTGCCAAAAGAGCAGACAGGTGAAAATAAACAAACCCCCAGCATTTTCCAAGTACACAGGACTGGATAGCAGAGATTTACGATTCAGTCATTATGCTGGCCAGTATGCCTGCACCACATGAAAGGAACAATCCAGAGCAGAGCCTACATAGTGTTAACCATTTTGGGCTTTATTTTCATGTAGCATTTTTCATTCTATGAATCATCCCTTGATTAGTGTCCTGGGTTTAGCAGTAGAAGTCATTTTTCTCCTTCTTGGTAGTTGGTGCGGTGCTGTGTTTTGACTTTCGGCCTGGGAGCAGTGCTGATAACAATGATGTTTTGGTTTGGCCAAGGACTTTGTGGGCCTCATGCTCTACCAGGGAGAAGGGAAGCTGGGAGGAAGCAGAGACAGGACACATGACCCAAACAGACCAAAGAGGTATACTGTACCACAGCACGTCCTGCCCAGGAGGTAACTGGGAGTGACCCGGAAGGGCTGAGACTGTGGGGCTGGAGGAGGTTGGTGCTTGGTCGGGCTGGGGGGGGGGTGAGTTATTGTTTGGCTGGTGCTGAGGTGTTGTATTCTCTTCCCTTGTTATTTCCTTTATCATTATTATTGGTGGCAGCAGTAGTGATTTGTGTTATACCTTAGTTACTAAATTGTTCTTATCTCAGCCCGTGGGAGTTGCATTCTTTCTGATTCTCCTCTCCATCCCTCCAGGAGTAGGGGGAGGGCAAGAAGGGGAGGAGTAGGTGAACAAGCTGTCTGGCTGGGGTTAAACCATGACAATTAGAAAGGGATCTTTGCATTTGAGATGCTCTTCGTGCTCTACTCCAATTCTGAAATCTTTTCTTAATATCCTACAAATAGATGTCATCAGTGCTCTGACTTGGGAGGCAAGTAAATAAAGATGGTGGTCACCTGTGCAACATTTAACTCTTAGTTGCTTCACATGATTGCAGAGGAGCAGGCAGCTGCGCTAAGTCTAAAACAGAAGGCAGCAAGAAAGATAGAATACATAGTGCCGCCCCTGACAGAGGGCAGCAGGAGATTTCGAAGCTGTCCAAGTTCTGGAAGAATTAATCGTACCTTCTTGTTATCTGCTGAACTATGGAAATGTCATTGAGTACTGAAAATCTAGCAAAGACAAGTGGCCTCCCACCATTTTTCTTCAGTCCAAACATAAGAACATCATGTTATTTAATGAAAAAAATACTTGAAATGTTATACCTGTGGTGGGAAGAGCATGAAGGAAGAAGAAAGAAAAATGTTAGTTGCAAAAGCCTGCAAATGAACTTTCTCTTTTGCTAAAATCTTCAAAGTTCCCAACTACACACCTGAGCAACTTGATCATCAGTTCTCATTTTGCAGAATGGCACCGTAAAATTCACCTCTGATAAGGAGCTGGTCTAGTTACTATACTGCTATGAAAGGGTTGTGACAAAATTAGGGATTTAAGAAATATGATACCCAGGTGCTACTGGCACCCAAATATACAGATAAGCATTGCAAGATGCAGGCATTTCTACTGAGTGGAAAGCAACTGAGTAAATCTAGCACTTTGTGTAGTGGAGAGGGTTGCCCAAAACTATCTTCTATGAGTGAGCACTGGAGCTGTATTCATTGAAGGTACAATGTCACATCTAACTTGAATGTTCTTACTAAAATGACAGTTTTCACACTTTTAAAGTGATTTCTTCCTAATCTCATTGAAAAGAGGATGAAAAAGAAAAGTTAGGAACCATTGCAGTGTTTAGTACAGGATGTGATTGGGTTTTTTTTAGTTAACACCCTGAGAAATGATTCTGCAGTTCAAAACTACAAACCAAGACCTAGACACTACATTTGGACATTGGAAGAAAGAAGAAAAAGAGATGTCATAATTTCTTATGATAAAATTTTCCATTACCAAATGGTTGATCCCTTTTAAACCTGGGGATGCTGTAGGGTACAAAGCTAATGCCCAGCAGGGCTGTTACAGTTAGGAGAGGCTATGACAAGAGAAAAAAAAAAAAAACAACAACAAAAGGTGAAGTGTGAAACCAGATTAACAATGAGCAGATCACATGAAAAGTGCTGACAGGAAGCATAGAAAGACAGCATGGAAGAGTGAAGAAAACTTTCAAGTTAGGAAAAAGATTCAACAGCTTAAATCTGCTACTGCAAATATCCCCCGTCCCTCTCCCTTGGGAGGGCGTCATTTTTAATTTCTCCAGACAAATCCCGTTACTCAGCAGTTATCATGTTTTGAGCCCTCCCCAGTAGATAGGGGAACAGGCATTTCACACTACTGGTGCAATCCATTTCTGGGCAGACTTGCCAGCCACTGTGGTTTCTGGGATTCATGCCAGCAGGGATAAGTCTGCTTGTCATTATAAATCCCATATATACATAGGCCATAAACTCATGCCAGTGGTGGTTTTTTTTTTTTGTTTTTTTTTTTTTGTTTGTTTGTTTGTTTGCCCTTCCATCCCTATTCAATGGAGCTCTCCCATTAGCTTGTGCTTTTTTTCATTTTACATTGAATTGTCCTTGGAAACCATGGGGGTTTATAAGTTCAGGGGAAGAAAAATATAGCATGGATTTGAACTCTTTTTGCAGACCTGGTGAAATTCAGTGGTGGCTCAGGAGGCTTGAAAACCCCCAGACTCCACAGGAATCCCTCAGTGCTACTCACATTACAAACCTGACAGAGCTGCATTTTATTGGATGTTACCCTCACCTGGTGCAATTTTTCTTCTTAGAATTTTCCAGAGGACTAGGGTGATGTTTTTTCGTGCCAGAAGCTGGAATTTGTACTTGCTACCCACACAGAAGAATCTGTTTGCATATGGTATTTATGCTGCTTTTGTGTGACATATGTTTGCATGTCTAACTCCCAGAATGGGAAGTCTCAGGCAGTGGGGAGGAGGAAGAACAGCAGGCCAAAGCCTTCTGCTTTTGAGTGGAAGAGTTACGAAGCTCCAAATGGTTTCATTTTTGTTTTTCTGAAGAAAAGGATAAACAAGGGCAAAGTATAAAGAGGAAAGAGGTAGTGGTGAGTAGGAGGACTTCATGTAAGATGTCTGTGTGTGCATGTGTGTATGCATACATATGCATACACACACACACACAGACACACACACACACACACACATACACTCCCATCTTATTCATAAGAGGCCAGTCTCAAGAATCCAACTCCCAAGAGTTTTTTCCAGCTCCCAAATGTTAGAAGTATGAAGAAAAAAAAAATAAAAATTCCAACAAAGCAACAGCAATTGCACTAGAGATGGTTCCATGCCAGATTTGCTGCTGAATGCAGTAACCTCACAGAAGTAAGTACCATTCTGCTTTCTCAAAGCCCTTTTAATTGCACCAACTTTTATTTATTCCAGTCCAGTGGCAGGGGAGATAAACAGGACAAAAAGAAAAAGAAAATGAGAGCAGTCAAACAACTATTTTTGAGTCATTTCAAGTAAATACAGCTTTGGTCATTTCATTCCAGCTGTTAAAAGAAAATTTAAGTGGTTTTGAAGATAGTTTACACAATGCAACACCCTCCCCAAGCACTTCTGGCACAAGGCCCAGTGCCATAAACACATACATGCACATTTAATGTTATTACTCTGAATCACACTTCCAGCACAGCTATTCGTATCAGTAAGGCTAGACAGTGTGTTTTCAGGGTGAGTGGAGGATCACTCTATTCCTCACACCAATGAAATCTAAAGGAAACTCACTGGATTTACAGGCCTCCCCCTTGATCATTATGTGCCTTACATTGCCACTTATGCTATGGTGATAGCTTCATTTCATAGGAGAGCTGTGGTGATAGCAGTTACTGTGATGCCCAAGAAACTGATGTGGTGGGTGTCGCATGAGTTTTAAAGAGGTATCAAACACACAAGTTTCACAGTGTAAGGACAACACTGTTTGAAGTCCTTTCATAATTGGAATTGCCGTCTGTTGGGATCTCTTCATGAGTTAATCAGATTTTGTACTAAAAGTTTTTCTCAAAATATCCATTGCCTCCAAGACAGAGTTTTTTGGTTTTTGTTTTGGTTGGTTGGTTTTCCTGCATTTTTTGTTTGTTGGTGTTTTTTTTTTAATAAATGACATATTTTGGTGCTTTTCAACAGAAATAGAGGGTATTCATATAAATTTACCAAAAATTACCATTAAAAGACCAAAGCTTGTGAAATTCAAGCTACGTGGTGAAACTTTCCACACTTGCTATCTAACCACCTATCAGTTGCAGAGACATGTAGGAAAGAAGGGATAGGTGAATTGAAGGTTTGAGGGTTACTAAGGAGATCTTATAGCCAAACTCTTCAAACTTTATCAAACTCCTACCAATGGCAACTATTGTCATGTAAAGAAGCAGGGGAAAAAGACTTTGTGATGGGTACAAGGCACAATAAGCAGGGAGCAATATGCACATAATGGAACTTTTCTGTGGCAGGGAATATCATTGCTGAGAGTGGAAATACAATTGCATTCAGCACTGAAAAGCCTCAGAGAATATATTTAAGAGCAGAAAGGTTTGTGCTGCAAACCAGATGTACTGGAAAGCTTCCTACAATCCCTCTACAGATCATCAGCAAGGCAGTAGTGCAGCAGAGGAGGAGAAGAAGCAATCCAGTTCTTGTATATATCAGTGATAAAGGTATCTGGAGTGAGTTGAGAGCCATTAATTCCTTTCTAGCCACCTGCACCAGTGGTATCAGAGTTGAGTGTCAGAGGTGTTTGATAGGCTAGGCCCATAGAAGACCTGTCTACCACTTGCCAAAAACCTAATATTTCAGAAAAATTTGGAAGGGCAAAAGCATTCAGTGGGGACTGTCTAGGAATAGATATGAAGTAAATGCCATTCCAGCTCAGCTCTTGCTTTTCAATTTAATCAAGGATGTTTGTGTGGCTGATGTGTGCCACCTGTGGCAAGATAGCATTATACATTAAAGTTCTACCCACCATTATCCCATAGCTCTTTTACATGCAGACTTGATCTGTAGAGTGAAGGGGAAAGTGGGGAATTTCAGAGCAACGCCGGAGTATGCATCTCTGCATGCCTGGCATACACGTAACTGAAGCAGCTGAGCATGGTGGTACTGAAGAAAAGGAAAAGAATATGTTTGGAGACATGAGAATTAACTGGAAAAGGAAGGAGGAGAAAATGTTTACACCTGCTTTATGACACAGATGACAGCCCAGTGGAGAACCTGTTTACTTAATAAGGTTGCTCCATCATTTCTTCCCCTACCCAGCACTCTGCTTCTTAATCTCTCAAAATCCCTCTATCCAGGGATTCTTTCTCTCCCATTTCTTCTCTGATACATGCTTAAAATCCTCTCTATATGTTTTTTATCCTCTTTATTGCCTTAACTTGGACCATTTTGTACTATAGCTTTTTCCCTGCAATCACAGATAAGCAGTGGAAGATGATATTGAATGTTTTGTTCACTACAACATCTTCCAGCAAACTACAGTTCCATGGACTGGCTAATGAAGTCTGTGCACCTTAATACAATAGCAAGAGTTACTGTGCTACTCCACAGATCGTGGATAGGAGAACATTTCTGATTTTGTTTTTACCAGTGCCTTTCATCCATACCTTTTCTGGTTTAAAATCTACTTGATTTTTTTTTTTTTTTTTTTTGTCTCCTATCCAGCTGTATCTATATTGGGTTTGTGCCATTATCATTCTCAGGTTTGAATGCTCTCCATTTGCAAATGAGCATTTCAAATGAGTGGGAGGTATGTTAGGTAGGGTGAGGACAATATCTTCCTTTCTATTCGAGAGCTTGCCAACAGAAGCATATGTAGGCTGGGCTGATTCCAAAAGTCTCTTGAGCATACGGAACACCAGTTTACACTGCATTCAGACCTCCCGCTCGATTTGGTATGTTGGCAGAGCTCCCACCACAAGCACCTCATTTCAGAGTCAGAATTCTTTCTGCCATTATGGCTATTAGTCAAAACAGCCATACCTCACATGTGATACCAGGAGTGTATTTTTGTTCTACTGTTATTGATGCAGGCTATTATAGACAGCCAAGTTTAAATTACAAAGTATAATGAAGAATTGTTGCCACTACTTTTATTTTATGATCATGTTGACAACATTAACTTCAACACTGCTGACAAAAGCGAATCCAAGAGGCAAGTATGGGCATGAAGATCACTCCAGGCAGATGCTGGAACTTTGGAAGTGAATTGCAATGTGATCTATTTCAAAGCCTTTTATAAATGAAGCTAAACTGTTCTCAATGACACTAAACTTGGAAGAGGACAAGGCACAACTGGCAGATTGGTACATTCTCCAATCTGTCTGAAACTGCTATCCAGCATTTAATCTGGAGTCTATATACTACACGTAATGAAGCGACCTTGAAGTCACTCAGTTTTCCTTAGAGCAATAGACAGGAATGAGCCAATGCTACAGTGTAAAATGGGGCATTCATACCTGAATCACATTTTTCTAATTGGCTTTTCTCTCTATGACTGTTCACTCTTTTGATAACTCCCAAAATGTAAAGTGTTGAAAAATACTACTCTAGGGTTGAATTTCATCCCACAATTTCATCTCTGCACAGTGAAGTACCTATCTGCAGTTACTACAAATGAGCATTCCTGCATGAAATCAGGCAGTGTTGATGTACTCCAAATGAGAATCTGCAGCAGCCTATATCGAACAGTTCCACATGCTGAAGAACAGCCCATTAGGTTTAAAGACAGAGTATATTTAAAGAGTCAAGGTAGCATCAATCGTGCTTAGGGTTTTTTCCTATCAATTTTTCATATTGTAGCCTGCCACAGAGGGCATCCTGGAGTATTTGTTTTGAAAGACTGAGACTGTCTTCAAAGCACAGGTTATGGCAAATTATATATAAGTAGGAAATGCTGAGGAAAAACATCTTTCCCAAGATTTAGGATTATGTCCTCTCCACCTTCTAAAGGTTGTGGTTATGTTTGCTGTTGGTCCCTGTTTTCCTATGATCTCTGGTTTTGAAGGCTTTTCCCATGGTCTCTTTTATTTGGCTCTGTTCTGGTCCTCTGAAAACAGCAGTCCTGAGCTTCCATTCCTTCTTCTTTCAATTATTCCAATGTAGAAGGTGCAATGTTGAAGGATATGTTTTCTTCATTGAGGGAAACTATTAGACTACTTTGGCCCAAGTTCTCATGACCAGAAAAATGTGGTAGGGTAAGTGAATTCACATGAAAATAATTCAGGTTGAAATAAACTGGATTTTTGTACAGGCAACACTGCAGCATAGCTTTTCTTTACCTTTCTTAGACTAGTTTCACTGGTGCTCTCTGTCACACAAAAGACTGTCTAATAGCATTTTGTACTCATAAAGCTGTGCTCCTAAGAGGTTTACAAAACCTGAATTAAGACTTAGTGTAATATTGGGAGTGGTGATCCAGTCTTTCAGTTAGGAGATAATAGCTTAGAGACTTAGCTCGCTGTATTTTCGTATGTCTCTTTGGGCAAATCATTTAGTACTAGGCCCATAAAGATATGGAGGCAATTAATTCACCACTGAAACATACCATAAGTTAGACACCAAAATAGAAGCTCACTGTTCAAAGACCTCTGCAGATCTCAGACAAATGAGAATACATAAATGAATGAATAAGACATACTCACAACCTAGGACACACATAGGTTCCCACTACCAAAAGCAAAGAAAGGAACTATACTCCATTCACAAAAAAACAGAAACAAAGCCAAGAGAATCAAGTGACTTGCCATTAGAATAGAGGTTTGGAAAGCCCATTGCCTCAGAAAACAGTAGTCTGCTCCTTTATCTGGTGCTTATTGTGCTCCATATCTAATGACCTATATGCATTTACCATTAAGAATTACAAAGAAAAATAACAAAAGCTGAAATAATCCTTGGTGTCAGCACAAAAGGATTACATATGCCTCTGGCCTTTCCTGCAGACAGAGTATCACTACTCAACGACAGCTCTTCCCTACAAAATGCTGTTTCTATAGTAGGAAGTCTTCTCAGTCATATAAAGTAAGCCAGGAGATAAGTGTTATGTAGCTATCTATATATGCCACAAACCCCATAATGTTTAAATTGCTGCAAAAAGAAAGGGGCAGGCTGGAGTACCAGTAAAAGGAAGAACAATTTTAACTCAGTTTTTATGGAATAATTTGTAGAATCTGGATCATTTTATTACATCTTCCTTTTTCATTGTAAGTGCCATTTATGAAAATGGGCTGTGCTTACTGCTCTCCAAGCTCCTGTCACAGCAAGACATCCATGAACTAAGGAAAATAGGCAATGCTTCTGATGTGAACAAAAGAAAATTAGCAGAAAATTGAAAGGCCAAGGCTGTGCGGGCTGCCTGTTTTGGTTGTTGATGATGACGATGATAAGACAGTTTGAAGTTCTTTTGTTACATTACCACAAGATTTGTTCTATAAGTGTTCAACTGGACCTTTACCACTCCCCCTGCACACACAAATTAGGTTCTCTCTTTTTACCTACTGTATTTTATGTTAAGGCTGTTGCATGTGAGCATGATCAATACAGCTTGTGATGAGGTAGTAAAAGGCGTATTTAAAAGCTGTGCTTAGTAGTGGATTTTGTCCAGTACAAAGGCAATACAGGAGAAAATACTACTGTATGAGTACTCGCATTGGTTTTATCTAGGCAGTTTAAGTATGAAGCAGAGGAGATCTGAGTCTGAAGTCTTGTTTTACATTGAAGTCTTGCATTTTGCTCTATTAGTCACCCAGCATTTTTACTGAACACCATACAATATGCTTTCAAAACACTGAAGTTAATGCTTGAAGTTGTGTGAAAATCTGTAGCTCATGTTCCTGTTCATACATATAAACACACATGTCCCTAGCTGCTAGAACTGGCACGACTTATCATTGGTCCTACAAAGAAGAAGAAAGTGGAAATAGTCTTTTCTGTAAGCTTTATGCCCAAGGCTTTGGACACAGCAGAAATATATACAAATGTTAACTCATTTGCCTGCTGTCCCAAAAAACAAGCAGTTCCTCTGACCAAAAAAAGTGGTTTCTTTAAGGTCACAAAGCAAAGTCTGGCTCTCTATTGCCAAGGTGCTACTAAAAAAATTGATAAAACACAGTCATTTAAATTCCTCTGTTCTTTAAGAACTAAAAAATAAAATACAAACCCACTTCATAACAATATGCAGTAAGCTACAACAATATTTGTATAGTAATCTGCAAGATATTTGACAAATACTTTGATTTTCCAAGTGCCAGCAACTATGTTGCAGCCTCATTGTCTAAAGCCCTTCTGAGACTTTTCTCATTTTGTGCCCTGGGTTTATTTTGCTCTATGTTTGTACAGTTCTTAGCACAGTGCGAAGTAGGTGAGCAACAAGGGCTTGCAGGTGCTAGTGCAGTACAAAGTGTAAGTAATCATGAAGTGTGTACCCAGATTAGATTTATTGAACTTGTAAATACAGTCTGTTCTGTACAGACTGTTCTGCACCAGAGTTAACTTGGGAGTCAATATCTGAAGAAAAGTCCCACTGGAGCGTCTGTATTTTATCTGTTAGAGCATCTTATCCTTCTGCTGTGATCAGTACTTCCTGGGAGTAAACTTCCAAATAAGTTCAAACTTCTTTTGATATTTTTTTTTAAACTATCACATTATAATTGCTGTAATGTTCCCTAGTGCCTGCCATTTTGTACTCTAATGATACTTCTCAAGTGATCAAAGGCACAAAGCTAAGTACACCCTCTGGGGAAAGGAATGTGTTTCCCAGCTTCCTGCACTGCACCTTTTAGTCTCCTGTTGTCTTTTATTATTGAAATCAGCCATTAGAACAGTCTATGCTGCACTGAACATCATCTCACACAGTGGCATGAGATTATTATTAAAAAAAAAAAGAAAAAGAAAAAACAAAACCCCAAAACTGTTCAAAGGAGAGAGAGAGAAAAAGTTTACTGATAAAATGAAAAGACTGGAACTCCCATCTTCCTAACAGATGATGGTGTGGATACATGCATTTCCACCTGCTTTTAAAACACAACTGTAATTTTCCTACAGCTTCATAAAACAGGCATACACTGCATGTGTGTGCACGTGTTTGCATGTGCATGTGCATGTGCTGGTGTTGTGTTGATATAAAAACAAGGAATGGAAACCAAAAACAGAGCGGCAAAGTACAACAAGTCTCACGGTCATTGTATGTCATGTATGCAAGTCACATGATCACTCCCCATCATTTCTAGACTCCGCAAAGTGACACTGGCTTGTCACAATGATATGAAGATTAACTCCTCCCTGTTCTCTGCAGCTGATTCACAGTGTCAGACTCATCAAGACCTGTGGGCACAGGCCCAGTTCCCAATATGCACAGATCAAAGGAGTTTCATTCATCTAGAGTGAGATGCACAAGCTCACTCTAGAAAAGTATAAGCTGGACATGTCTTTCCTACAATTTAACCAATAAGCCATAAGTGAAATCTGCCTTAATTGGACTTAAACATTTTTACAGCTTAGTCTCAGCTTGATATTTCATTCTTGAGAGGAAAAACCTACATAACAATCTCATGGAAATCTCGTGCACAGCAGCAAACAGAATGGTTAGAGTTGGAAGGGACCTTAAAGATCATATAGTTCCACCCCACCCTGCCACTAGACCACATTGCTCGAAGTCCCATCCAACCTGCCCTTAAACACTTCAAGAGATGGGGCATCCACAGCTTCTCCGGGCAACCTGTGCCAGTGCTTCACCACCAACATCAGTAAAGAATTTCTTCCTGATGTCTAATTTAAATCTCTCCTCTTTCACCTTAAAGCCATTTCCCCTTGTCCTATCACTATATGCCTTTGTAAAAAGTCCCTCTCCAGATTCTTTGTTGGCCCCTTTAGGTAGTGGAAGCTGCTCTGAGGTCTTCCTGAAGCCTTCTCTTCTCCACACTGAACAAGCCCAGCTCTCTCAGTCTGTCCCCATAGCAGAGGTGCTGCAGCCCTCTGAGCATTTTTGTGGCCTCCTCTGGACTTGTTCAAGCAGGTCCATATCCCCCATGTGTTGTGGGCCCCAGGGCTGAACTCAGCACTCTAGGTGGGGTTTCACAAGGGCAGAGTACATACTGGGACTGAGGTAAGTGGGGAACACTATCAAAGGGAGCAAAAAGCCCCACCTACTTAGGCAAAACCAAATAAACCCCAAAACCCACATCTGCACTTAAACTCCTCCTTCCCCCCTAAAACCACTACACATCACCCTTCTTCACATGTTAGGAATTACTCACTGTAGATGTTTTATACAGGCATAGTCTATTTTATTCTGTCAAATCCTTTGAAAATTCTGAGCTGTGAAACTTAGGCAAATATACTTCCCATAGGCCATTAAAAAGAGCCAAAAGTTATTCTTAAAACACTAATTATTTTCTCCTGTGAAAACTGTGGAATAACTGAACCACAGACTATTATACAGTACCTTAACACTAGCAAAGGTTCATGATGAAACTGAAAATATTATTTCTTGTATGATTCCAATATGTCTTCATTTGTCAAACTGATCACAAAAGTCAATAAATCAGAAAAGCTAGTAGAATCTCTGTAAATATAAACTAAAAGCTGTAGCCCCTTTGACCCCACTTTGTATTACCAGAATTCCTAACAATAAATACAGGGTATGACAGCATCAGTGAGCTCTGTAGCCTCCCTATGGACACCAGCATAGCAATATGTAACCAGAAGACATTACTTAGCACCTGTGAGAAGAATTATTAGCTCAAAGGAAAGACTAGAAAAAATAAGACCAAAATGCGCTTAAACAGGATTAGGTAAAGGAGAGAACCCAGGGCACTTTGCAATCATAGGCTGGTAACCTTCATTAATCACAAGGGAATGAATGCAGAGCAGAAGATGAATTGTTCATTAAACCAAACCTTGGCCAAAATGTTAAATAATAGATAACTATAGCACACTCAATACCAAACCAGCACAAGATGCATATGATTCTATAGGCTATTTGTGAGAAGATAAAAGAAAATGATGTCCCACTGGAGACTTCTGAAAATTAATGAGACTGTTGAATATTCCCATAGCTGAGAGGTTGTGGTGGCTTATTTTTTATTTTACAAGATGGATTGCAAGTGTGCTTGAGCAAAATGCACAGTCATTTTTATATTCTGCAGACTTAAATCCAGTGGTGTGAGATGCAAGGAGATAAACCAGGTTGTAGACATGAACCTTCAATCAAAATGGGACAATGTATTTGAGCATTTGTGCATTTCCACACCACAATAAATCTCCACAGTATTTCACCGTAGGTCTTTGTTATTGTTTTCTCACTTGTATTTCTGCGTGATTCATTATAAACACAATAAAACAGCCAAACAAACCAAAGATTAAAAAAGCAATTTTCTTCATTCTGTTGTTTCACAGAAGCTTACAACTAGCATTATTTTTTTATCTATTTGGACCTCTTCTCTTCAATAACCTTGCACCCTCCCCTTTTTTAGTGATACTTTCAATTAAATGGAAATCAGCTGATCTTCTTGTTCTTTTGGTTGCTTCCTGATTTATTTACATATCACCATTAATAACACTTCCAAAACAACTCTGGAAGCAGAGTTTCTTCAGTTGTAAATACCTTACTTTAATGTAGTCTTTGTGAGTGATGCTTTAAGGTTGCTAAAAGACTTTAGGCATAGAAACAACAAATAAAATACAAGCAAAAATAACACAGCTCTCCCCTATGCCTCCCTCTCCCTTGATCCTGCCAATATACCTCACACCTGATACAAGACCTTGCTTTTCTATGGTACATTGAATGCTTCACTAGTGAAGGCCAACAAGGGTGCCAAGTGTTACGTGGAACACAGTCCATAGAAAAATTGACTGATACTCCAAAACCTCATTTCGTTTAAACCACTCAGTAACAATCAACTGATAACAACCTTCAGTCATTACTGTTCTTGTCCTGGAGTTGAATAAGCAGCTGCTTCAAATTGGATACTAAATCCACTTTCTAGCCAACACATCAATTTGAGGTCTTCTACTAAAAGTGCATAGGATTAAAACACACCATACACAGTCAGCATTTGCTAGGAGATATTCAAAACAATAATTCTAGAGAAGACTTCTTTACGGGGTGAAACTTTTAAAACCGCAACAACAATATATCACTATTTATGTCCTGCAAAAAGTACACAGCTATTTATAACTCATTCATTAGTTGCTACCTGGTAAGCCAAATCTTTTTAGGACCATGTAAGAAGGGATCAACTTTCACCCCAAACATAGAAAATTTCATAACAAGAGCTAAAAAGTCTTACCAAAATGAAGCAGTAGTGCTGAAACCAGTTTTGTAGCAACCCTTTGAGAGGCACAGCTACTTGTCTCTGCCAAATTTAAAGGCACAGCCCACACAGAGGCATGCTGGGTAAATTCTAACAGTCTGGTAATTATCCCATTTTTATTAAGGATGGATGCTACAGTGAGGAATTTCGCTTTCAGACAGCTTTTTAAAGTGAGTTCAACTTTCTGTGACCAGGGATTTAAACAAAGTGCTCCAGTATTGGGAACTTTTAAAACTGTGTTCCTATCCCAAGAGTGAAGCTACAAATCAGCCACTGATAAAACTCCAGACTTGCCTCTGGCTCCATCCTGATGGATGTAAATTTATTACAAGACCTAGTGAGTTACAGTCTGTTTGAGTATCTATAAACATGATCTTTTTTAGTTGCCTACTTGCTCAATAAGGAGTGAAGGAAAAGGATTAACTCTGCCATGCTCCTCCTCTGTGCTAGCCAGATGGAGACTACGAAGCATCCTGCAATTCTGTACAGAATGCGAAGGGAGTGAGGGAAAATGCAGTGGGATGCTGCAGAGCACATGGGCTTTGAAGTCAGGAGCAAGAACGATTGCATGCACCTGTGAAGATGATAGGAATATTGCAGACAACTGACAGTATATTGTACCAAAACCTGCAAGAACAGACTTAATTTAAGAAAAAAAAACCCAAAACCAAACCCAACCAGAAGTGTCATTTATATGTCCTAGAGTATTCAAAACATCTGGATGTAACTAGCAGACACGGCACAAGATCCAGGGGAAATGCACACATTTCTGGGATAAAAGTTGGAGGCCAAACTTCTCCACCTAGGGCTCACAAAACATGTATACTGAGACAACTGAATGTCATACAAGGACCCTTGAAGAGAGTATGGGCTCTTCATGGAGAGACATGAAGTTTGGTCTTGTCTGCAAGTTACGTCTTAATCTGAAGACAGCTCTTTATTGGACTACACGTGAGCCACATGCATCTGGACTAGGAAGCCAAAGGCAGCAACAGCAGCATCCCTTGTTTGCTACTGGCAGCAGAAAAAGCAGTGCCTTTGTCTTCCATGAGCACATGCACACATTTTACACGTGCTGGTGATTTTTGTTTTAACCTTTGTTGGCCATAAAGTCAAATATAAAGAGAAAAAGTTTGTAAGTTGGAACTGAATGATTGTATTAGAGTGGGCTAGAAGGAATTGAAGAGTAAAAGTGACCTTCTTACTGACAATCCAAGAAATTGCCATATTTACTCAGCTCAGCAGAGCAAATGATGGCAAAACCAGACCAGATCCTCCACTAGAGCATAACAGCATCACTCCACTGACTGCAATATACTTTAACATAATAGCCATGTAGCTGGACACTAATGGATTGTAGCAACATTAGACCACTAAGGACCTTTACCTGGAGTGAAATACTAAAACACTGAACAACTTAACAGCCTTAGTTTCATTTTATCCTGATTTTGCTCCAGTGTAAATGTCTTCAAACATACAAAAGTGCTGAGAACAAGTACAGTATATTTTGCAATACAGTATTAATAGACTTACACGATCTATCAGACATTAAGTCAGGTGTGTTATATGGATAAATATGCTGACCAAAATTATAGTGACACCAGTAATACATGTGAGAGAACAAATGCTGCATGCTGGGTTTGAAAAATAGCTGGAAAGGCAGAGGGAAATAACAGTGTGAGAGAGGTGATGCAAGGCCAACTGTCTCTGGGTAATATCCCACTAGACAGTGACAGACTAAGGAGGTACTTTTAAAAACAGATCCTCCTCCTCTCCCCAGCCACAACACTTGGCAAAGGAATTACAAGCACTGTTGACTTTTCTGTTTTGCTTTTATGCATAGCACCTTCCCTCCAAAATGGGGTCTGGTCAAATTGGTACCTCATTTTGGGTATGAGGGTGCATGGAAGATTTTTCTGTGGTCCTTATGAAACATTCCATTAGCCCTGATATGGAATCTTTTGCACTGACTTAAAACTTTATTTAGTCTTTGAGTTGGGTCAATGTTTCAACAAAAACCTAAACTGAAAAACTCAAAATTCTTCTTTTAAAACATTTCAGCTTTTCTATACGCTAACCAGTTTCTGGACTAAACTATCCTCTGAATTCAACCTGAAACTGGAAGTAGTTTGATGTCCTCAGTAAACAATTGTGAATTTACAATTCATCAAGAAAAATTATGGCTTGGATTTTGTTACCAAGAAACCTAAGGGAGAGGAATGACACAGCAGTCATAGCAATTGCATGCTGTGGGAGTGAAAAGAAAGGGATTTATAAAAAAATATTGTTAACAAACACTAGTCCCCCTGGCATCAAGAAATAAAAAGGGGGGACAAAAGCCACCCACAAATTAGGTACAAGGTAGCCATCATTTCAGATTACAGCAAGAAAACTAGTTCATACTAAATAATAGGAGGACTTGCTAAGAAAATTAGAAGGTATATAACACAAAGAATGGATGTGAGATAATAGCATCACACTGAGAATTACATTCATTTAATTTGCATGAAATCCTAAAAGATCCCTGCCTAGCCTTGCTGGGATAGATTTTTATACTGAGGGTCAGCAGATAGTGATATTGCCAAGGGTAAGGCTGCAAAAAACTGAATTAGTTGTAATTCATGCTGCTTCTTCCTTCTGAGAAACATAACCAGTAGATTAATAGCTCAAATTTTACCTGTGTAGAGTCTAAATTTTCCCATCCTTTTTTGATAGTGTCAATGACAGCAGAAGTTCATTTCTTGAAGTCAAGTACTTTGTCTACGCAGCTAAATATTTAGAGGTGTTTGGAGCTTATGAAATGTGAGGGATTCCCAGTGTGTGGATAGAAAGGCTGCAAGGACATCTTATTCCACAGTATTTTGTCATACCAGATGCTGGCAAAGCCAGAGGCTAAGCATTGTGGCAACGAATGTACATTGTTTTGCTGCAGATTTGGCCTGTTCTTCATTCACTGAAATCCTCACGAATTCCTGTGTTCTTGCCCTGAATTTTTCTTTTTGCCGTTGAAACACCTCATTTGTTTGTGTTGGGTGTTCTCAGTTGGCCAACTCTTGCAAGTAAATGTGACTGGCACAGTCCCTGATGGATGAGGCTGCCTGCACCAGGTAGCCAAGCTGCGGGGCTGAGGGGCAGAGGGACAGACTGCAACACAACATGGTCGCAACACTGGCAGAGTTTCTCCACGATCCACTGCTGTGGCAGCCTAATGGGCAGCTTTTATTCCTTCCTTCCCCACCAGATGGGAAGGGAAACTGCTGGCCCTACAGGAGGTGATGGTGAGGGGAGGTCTGTGTGCCACCTCAGGCCTGCACTGTGCCAGGGCCCTCTCTGGGGAGAAGGGGCCAGAAGGATACATGTCCTTGGGGTGAAACAGAACTTCACTGGCTTCAGGATCCACGGGGCACCTCACACTTTCCTGACACTCTGGGCCTGCAGGTCACTATGTCCTCCTGGTAGAGCCCATGACAGCCTTACAGAAGAGAGAGGGTGACTGCCACTAAGGCCCAATGAGGTGTCCGGAGAGCAGGAGCAGCCCGCAGGTACAGCTCAGGAGACAGAGTCTGTTCTTCAAACTCAGCACCTGCCTCAGCCTGAGGAAAGCACCAAGAGATACTGACTGAACCCCACATCCCCGGAGGGGAGATTTGTTTTGAGACTCTCACAGAGCATGGATTACCTGCCAGGGCTGCTTCACCTCTGGAGAAGTTGTCTTGCAGCTTACTGTTGCGCTGTCAGCAACAGCAGGTGAGGGGCTGGAAGTCTTTTCTGAGGCAGTGGAGCCAGGCCAGGGCCTGCCTTACGGCAGTAGGGCCTGCCTGATAACCAAGCAGGTTACCATTTACCACAGATCTTCCCACCAGTGCAGCCATGATGTATACAGATAAAATAGAAACAGAAGCACTCCTCTGACTGTGCCTTATGTGCTCACAGGGCCAGGACACTTCAGCGAGGTGAAGGAAGGGCTGTGGTGACGTCTTCACCAACCTGACACTGGTGCGAGCAGCCAATGCACTGGCTCCAGTCTGCGATTAGCGCTTCCCCAGCCCAGATGGTGTGGGGAAGAGCAGATGCTCTGTGATCCCTTAAGCTCCCAGACAGGGTCACCTCTTCTAAGTGCTTCTGGGTCTGGGGGAAAAGGTGATCCTGACTGGGGCCTGTTTTACTGTTGGCAGCAGACCAGGGACTGCTCTCTGGATGTGCTCTGCTGACTCAAGTTTCAAGCAAAACAGTAATAATTTGCTTTGTCTCCTGATGATCAGTCCCATTACGTATGTTACTCTCCTCTTCACTACCATAAGCCATGTTTTACACCATGAGGGCCAAAATCCTTTTCTACCCCTTTTCTATCTGTGTACATACACATCTAACCAACTAAACATGTCAATTTTGCAGAGCTAGGAGTGAAGAAGAGGAAAGGGAGAGGAGATAGGCCCTCCATGCATGCCAGTGTACCCCAGCTTGTCTTTCTTGGGCTGGAACTCACAGAACAGAAACTACAAAAGACACCAAGAGTGCTCTAATTTCATCCCTAAGTCAAATCGCAGAAAGATCTCTTCTTCCGCCATGCCAGAGAATCATTTATCCAAAATGATGTTAGAAGCCTCTGATGTTCCTTTCCCTGCAACATCCCCAGGTAACCACTTTTAGTGCTTACTTATCTTCAGTGTTAGATGATGTTTCCCTATGCCCAAATTCACTTGCATGAATGACACGTTAGACCTTTCTGCAATTCACAGGACTTGTGGAGAAGAGTTTAACTCCTTTATTTTTACAGCTACCAGTAAAATACTGGTCATGTCTGTGTGATCAGCCATCAGATTGTCTTGGGTACATGGACCCAGGCCACATGACAGGCTGGCTGTCCAGCATGGACAAACATACTCAAACCTCTCTCACTGGCAGCTCCTGCTGCTGGAACAACTCAACAGTGGCAAATACAGAGCAAGTGTTACCTAGACCCCCTGGATACGTATGTCTTGCTCTATATGTGTTATGAAAAATGTCAGAATTCAATTCCATGGAAGACAGTCTGCATTACGCATTATCCAAAAGTCTACAGATTAATATCATCCTGTCTATATAAAAATACGCATCTGTACATATTCCTCAAGACAAAGCTCTTTATCTCCATTGTAGTAGAGCTGTTGTGATATAATAAGTTTTTCTGAATTTTATGAATACTGAATGTAACCCCTTTACAAATCTTGTATGTGTGTAGCATGATACCAAAAACTCCAATGATTTATGCACCCTCATTGTGCAATCATTTTAAAAATAGTTTTTAAATTGAATACAAACACTTTATCCATATGATGAACGTACATATATTATGGTTATCATCTTTTTTGCTGAAGGCTTGTGACTGAGAAAAATCACAGAAAGCTTTGGTAACTAGAATCATGCTTAATAAATGTAAGGTGTTGATATTAAAGGAAATAGTTATTCATGCTGTATTTTAATTTAAGGATGTTTATAGAAGCAATCTGTATCAATTTATATAGATATAGCTTTTGAATATCTGGTTTTGTTACTAAGTAATAAAAAATTCTTTTACATAAAAGGCAGTTACCTGCAAGAAGAGGTTTCTATTAACCTACATAGAAAACAGAAAGTCTAAGGCCATACTCCTGTGATAGATCAGCTTCAGTACAGTGCTCCTTGTCTGTTCTCATGTCACCCTGTAGTGGGAGAAGAAAGGCAGTGATATTTTCCTGACCTACTCAAAGGGTGTGTTGAGATGGTGTGTATTGGTGAGCAGGTCCCTGGAGGACTGCATGAAAGAGTCCTAACAAAAGTACATTGTTTAATGGAAATGGAAAGTTACTGTAAGAGCATGTGTAGGAGCCTTCACATCCCATATGCCAAGGAATAATCTGCTCTAAATTAAAAAAAAGTGTGTTTATTGCCTGGAAATTTATGAATCGTTAAAAATTAAAGCTGACCAGCCACTTTCATTTTGTTCCTTATTTTGGCTACCTCCAAACTCAAGACCCCCTAACCTTTCTTTTAATACTGCAAGTCATCGGCCTGTGAAATATTTAGACTGAATTTCTGTGAATGTCAGAGGCATATTTTTCCTTGAACCATGAGTACACATCAACATTTCAGTGCCATGACTTGAGTTAGCAGTTAGAAGTATGGTTTGAGAAAACCTCTTAAAATACTTAAATACGGTGCTGAAATAGCTTCTAGAGATCTTTTGAAATTGCTTTTCACTTGTGTTTTGATGAAGCTCAGCTAAAAGTTAGGACCCCTGCATAGCCCAATGCCTTTGTTGTGTGTAGGTGAGAGTGCAAAAAGATGCAAAGGTTGTTCCCAGGGGCGGAAATCCTTAGAAGTCCTAATGGCCCATATAAGCCCCCTAAAAATGGCTTGAAATGGGCTTGAATAGCACATATGTCTCTTTCTGGCTGATGGTAAAGTAGTACACATCACTGAAAATTAAATTCAACTATGCAGTTTTGAAGAATTATAAATAGCACCATCAGAAACCCCATTCAAAGCCTGCAGATCTGATTTGTCTGTTTAAGGTTTCACTTTCCTTTTTTCCCATGGGTGCATTTTTCTCAGAAAAGGAATTGTGGGTAACTAGAAATACTGGCTTCAGAAGTTCAGATTTAAGACCTGAACCCATGCACACAAAGTAATACTATTGTTTGACAGGTAGTATTACAGATTAAATTTTGTGAATACTTGTACTTCCAAGAATGCTTGGTAAAAATTACATGTGTGTGAGTAACACTGGGGAAAACTTACATACAATTTGCAGTGAAGCAAGGTCATACTAGGCAGTTAATCACTTCCCTCTAATTGCTACTGTCATGGTCTATACCATTTCAGATAACCTTTCAGTATTGAAACAGTCACAGTGCTGGACTGTTCAGTGCATGGGAAACTGGTGCATAGAAAAACAGAGATGTGCGTACACATACACAAACAATTTCCCATTTAAAATCAATATTGGATCCCCTGTTATTAAATCTGAGTATCAAAATACACTCAAGGCACGTTTCAGTAATGCCAAGCAGCAAAATTGTTCACAGGGTGCAATGAAACAGCTAGGAACATCACTAGTATTGATTAATGCAATATGACTGAGGGCAGAAATTAAGCTGGGGATAGGGGTCTCCATTAAAATTGTTTATTGCTAAGTGCTCATGTATCACTTCAGTTCCTCTGCAGAGCTGAAAAAAAAACAAACCCATTATAACCTTCTTCAGGGAAAAAGAAAGACATTTAGCTGACATATTAGTCAGAGAAATTTTGCTTTCTTTCTTTACTCCAATCTTATTTAGGGTGCTAAGAGTGCTAATAAAACCTGAGAGAAGTACCAGTTTGGGAAAACAGTTAACTACATGCTTAACACAAAGCAACACTTTTAGCAAAATATATGCTTTTTTTAGTCAGCTCTGTTCTGGATTCAGTGGCCTGAATCTCAGATTGGGAAAATCAGATCTGTTATGATATTTGAAGCTGGATACATAACAAACTGTGCTGCTCCACCACCAGTACTCTCCCTACTCAACTAAATTCATTAACTTACCCAGCAGCTCCACCAGGTTGTAATCAATTCAGGAAAACATCCTGTAACGAAAAATAGAGAAAGTATTGATACCATCCACTCACCCTGGCATTCTCCATGCTTGACAGCAATTTCAGAGTCTGATTGTCTGGCAGAGTTTTCAGAATTACCCACTTTGTCCTGCATTACACTGGGTATCTACAGCTGTTCCAAGATACCATCTCTTTCACCTGCTGTTCCAGGCTCATCCAAATTAAAAACTCAGATCTGAGCCCAAAATTTTGTGACAGTTAAATATTAGTAGAACTAAGACAGGACTCCACTTCATAAAAAGCAAAATACAGGCAAAATACCCACTGAGTTGTACCTGCTTTGTAACAAACCCTGCTATGTTTGCCTTTGCTTTTCTACCCCTGAGCCAGAGGGAGGGACAAGATCTGGAAAGAATGCTGGTGAACCTTTCTCAGAATCCAGTGAGATCTGGATTTGGTTCCTTATTCCCATAGAGACCTTTGACTCTAAACACAGGGATTAGTTTCTCTTTAGTGATTTCTACTTCCCTTTTGTGTTTTGTCTAAGGATTGTTCTAAATTGCATGGAATGGAGTGATGGGCCTGGGAAGAAGGGAATGGCATGTAGCTAAATCTATGGAATTATAATTTCTGAAGAGAAACTTCTGGATAATTATCAGATAATAGAGCTAGTAGGGTACTATTGGCACAATACATATGTGAAGTATTTAAGACTACCCAGAAAAACCTCCCTGTGCTCTTGCACTGCTAAGCATTCACTGGTGCAGTAGCACAGTCCCTACCTGTGTCTCACTGATTAAAAACTTCCATTGTGCTGCCACCAAAGGAAAACTGTACACAATTCTGTGTGGATTCCTGTCTCCACCTCTGAAAGGCATATCAAAATCTGCATCACTTTGACCTGTACTCGTACATAACCCAAGAAAACAAGAGATCAGTTAAACCAGTACAGGGAAGCTCAGAAACTTGCCAGTGCAACAGTTAATCTGCACACTGCTGATTACCTATCTTTATCCAACTCAGATGAAAGGTTTGCCATCTGGTAAGGGTCTTGGCTCACATACAGCAAATGTACTCAGTCCAAAGCCAGTAACATTAACTGCAGTTCCAGTTACATGAACTCACAGTTCTAACACGTGCACACGCACAAATCAGGGTGCAACAATATTTTTTTTAAGTATTATTTTTCGCATCCCTGAAAACAAAATAATCTCCTCACATGCCTTTATTTGTTACTGTGTTAACTGAGTTAGTACATAGGTACCGGGACACAGTCAGTCCGTAGATACTGCCTGATGCTAATGCATGAGCCCCCAGAGCTTGCAGGAAGTATGACAGAGGGAGGAACAGCTAAAAAGCTGGAAAAACAGCAAAGGAAGCAGAGTATGTGTGAGTGAGTGACAGCAAGAGAAAAATCCACAGTTGGGCCAGAATTCTGCTTGCCAAAAACAAGCTAAGAGCTCTATTTCCAAATGAAATGAGTCAAACCAGGGAAACAAAAATAATAATGCTGTGCTCAACTTAAAGCAGCAGCTGCTATCTGAGAGAAAACACGAGATGAGTTAGAAGACACAGAAGATTAGTCTTTTCTAGCCTTCAAATTATTATGTTTGTTAAGCTTTTGGCTCAAAAATGTTTGACCTAATCACATCTGTTTTAACAACTTCAATGAGAGGCCCAGCAGCTGTAGCTGGCAAAAGAATCTCCAAATCTGCAGACTACATTTTCCAATATTTGGGCTCTTGTCTGAACAATCTAGGGATCATATAAACTCTACCCTAAAAGTACCTGCGCTGTGCATAACCACTTACAGAGTGATGCTGCAGCCATCCTGCAAACAGGCCTGCTTCTAAATTCAGCTGTTCCTTGGCTTAGCCTCTGGAAATGGAAACCCGTTACTCTGCTGAATGTAAATTTATTTCATATTCTTGCAAACAACCAACAAATGCCTCTTTGTCTACACCCAGATACAAAGGCAAACAATGGCTGCTGAAGATAAGTGAGTGCTGATGAGTTAGAGGACAGAATACAAAGTCTTGCAAGTAATGTGAAGCCAATCTGGCTGAGACTCCAGTGAAAAGAGAAAAGGTGCTTTGCAGAAGGTTAAAACAGCATACAGAAGATTTTTTTATTATTATTATACAAAAATATATATAACAAGTAAAAAAAGAAAACCCTATTAATATGGTTGCATGAAAATGAACTAGCTGGATGATCTAAGCTAATTTTTTTTGTGCACCTGTAACCTGCTGAGTTTTGTTTAGTGAGAATTTCCTGTCTGTCTAATTTTCATTGGCACATCAAGCTTCTTGCAGTGCCTGATTCTTTTTCAACATCTGCTGCTCAGTTTGACAGTATTAATTTTGGATTTCTCCCCAGATCAGATCAGTTGAATATTGTAGTGAATGCTGGCAAAAGATCGAAGTTTTCAATCTCTCTTTTCTCCTCTCCTTAATGAAAAAATGTTTTCTTGAGATTCATAATCATTGCTATTACTGTATCTGACACTTAAAATCATAGAATAAAGAGCTATTATATATACAAATAGAGATAGGTTTTCTTCTCCCACAAAAATTCCCTCCACCTGTCTATAGATTCAGTTTACTATTTGTTGCTGCTGTATCCACAATCCTCTAAGCATACATGTTGAAAATGTTCAATTTTCAAGTGTGTAAATGCCGAAGCATTAATCTATAAGCACTACCAAAGTAGGGGGGTTTGGCTGGGGCATAAATTTAACACTTGGCATACATGTTATTGCATATTGGATTGCATGTTTTGCATATACAGAGTCACGGAACACTAAACAGGGGCATATATACCAGTACACTGTTGGCAGGGCTTTTGTTATAGTTATTGTCACAAGTGGGTGCTCTACTCCATTAACAGTATCTCAGACATAGTCCCTACCCCAAGGAGCATACAATCTATGTCTAAGGGAAGAGTTGAGGTGGTGTCAGGCAGAGTGAAAGCAGATACTCAGGAAGTAATATTTATCAGGATGATCAGTGACAGCATCATACACTAAGAACATGATTTTATCTTTGTATAGATGATGGCAATTTAGGTATTTGAGCAGAACAGTGAAGCAGCTCTGTGAAATGCTTTTGACAATGTAATGTGCATGAAAAGAACAGAAAGAAGCACACTGGGTGCTCATTTGTAAAGAAGGGGTGAATCACCACAAGCCAGCCTTTAGAAGGAAGCAAGAAGTGCTGGAAGTGAAAGCAAACTGTTCTGGATGTGTTAGTAGAAGGAAGTTAGTCAAGTAGTTCTAAATAAAAGAGTACCTTCATTTATTTAGTGTAAATGAGATATAAGGGAATTCTTTGCTGCCCAAACTAAATTCCACAGCCTGCATTTGTCCTGCAAGGATACAGGTAAAACAACAACCTAGGAAAATAGTGTTGGCACCAACGTACTAGATGGATACGGACAGAGCACAATCCATTTGCAATGCCTATAAAAAGGATATTTCAGGATGTAAGATGAACAGCCTCTGGATGAGTGATAACGAGTGGTGTCCCTCGGGGATCGGTGTTGGGAACAGTCTTGTTTAACATCTTTGTTGCTGACATGGACAGTGGGATTGAGTGCACCCTCAGCAAGTTTGCCGATGACACCAAGCTGTGTGGTTCAGTTGATATGCTGAAGGGCAGGAATGCCATCCAGAGGGACCTTGACACGCTTGTGAGGTGGGCTGATGCCAGCCTCATGAAGTTTAACCATGCCAAGTGCAAGGTCCTACACCTGGGTCGGAGCCATCCCAGGCACAGCTACAGGCTGGGCAGAGAAGAGATTCAGAGCAGCCCTGCGGAGAAGGACTTGGGGGTGCTGGTCGATGAGAAAATGAACATCAGCCGGCTTCAGTGTGCGCTTGCAGCCCAGAAAGCCAACCGTATCCTGGGCTGCATCAAAAGGAGCGTGACCAGCAGGTTGAAGGAGGTGATCCTGCCCCTTTATTCTGCTCTTGTGAGACCTCACCTGGAGTCCTGTGTGCAGTTCTGGTGTCCTCATCATAAAAAGGACATAGAACTGTTGGAATAAATCCAGAGCAGGGTCACGAGTATGATCAGGGGACTGAAGCACCTCCCGCATGAAGACAGGCTGAGAAAGTTGGAGCTGTTCAGCCTGGAGAAGAGAAGGCTGCATGGAGACCTCATAGCAGCTTTCCAGTATCTGAAGGGGGCCTATAGGGATGCTGGGGAGGGACTCTTCATTAGGGACTGTAGTGATAGGACAAGGGGTAACAGGTTAAAACTTAAACAGGGGAAGCTTAGGTTGGATGTAAAGAGGAAATTGTTTCCTCTTAGGGTGGTGAGGCACTGGAATGGGTTGCCCAGGGAGGTTGTGAATGATCCATCCCTGGCAGATGATCTTAAGGTCCTTTCCAACCCTAACTATTCTACAATTCTATGATTCTATGAGCATTTTAGCTGTGTGTGCAGGATTATATCTAGGATTAAAACAAACAAACAAAAAGAACCCCCAAACAAACAAAAATTCCCAACCAACACCACATGATTAAGATGTGACTGTGAAGAGAAAACATTACAAGACAAGTATGGTACTCTAACTGGCCTAAGTAATGAGCAGGATTGCAGTGTTGTCCCTAGTGACTGAAGAAGGACATGACAGGGAGGTAGCTTGGAGAGAAAGATTAAAAGCTCTTTTTTAGTCCTCTTCAGTTCAAGCTGATGGCCAGACAACCACAAGGCAATGCTAAGAAGACAGACCAATTTTATTTTGAGCAGAATGAGACAGGTCTGGAATACAGAGATAAAGCTGTGAGTTCTCTACGGAGAGATGGCAAATTTAGATTAGGTTCAGAAGGATGTCATCATTTAACCCCAGCCAGCAACTAAGCACCACCCAGCCACTCGCTCACTCCCTCCAGGTGCGATGGGGAAGAGAACTGGAAGGGTAAAAGTGAGAAAACTTGTGGGTTGAGATAAAGACAGTTTAATAGGTAAAGAAAAAGCTGCACACACAAGCAAATCAAAACAAGGAATTAATTCTCTACTTCCCATTGTCAGGCAGGTGTTCAGCTAGCTACAGGAAAGCAGGGCTCCATCATGTGTAATGATTTCTTGGGAAGACAAATGCCATCACTCTGAAAATCCTCCCTTTCCTTCTTCCCAGCTTTATATACTGAGCATGATTTCACACGATGTAGAGTATTCCTTGGGTCAGTTGGGGTCAGCTGTCCCATCTGGGTCCTCTCCCAGATTCTTGTGCACACCCAGAATGCTTGCTGGTGGGCTGGGTTGAGAAGCAGAAAAAGCCTTGACTCTGTATAAGCACTGCTCAACAGCAACTAAAACTTCCCTGTTATCAACACTGTTCTCAGCACAAATCCAGAACATAGCCCAGTACCATCTACTATGAAGAAAATTAACTCCAGCCCAGCCAAAATCAACACAAATGGCTAAATAGCTTATGCACTTACATGTAAGTGTACCATGGATAAATGCAGACACAATTAATTCACCTCCCTCCCCTCAAATCTAGGACCTACATAATTGCATATGCATTTTACATCTTTAGTGAGATGCCCTTATTCAAAGCATTGTTGATGCTACCACATTTTATAAATGGAAATAAAATATAGCTTGATGTAGGTACCTGGTATCCTGGTGTGAGGTTCTTAAAATAAATCAAGCTGATCTGAAACATTATCTCTTCACAGACTAGAAAAACCTGATTAGCACAGAGCCTGATCTTTGCTCTCACTTGTGATCAAACAAATAATAGATATCCATCAAGCTGTTCTTCCTCCGGGTAGTGAAAAAGAATTATTTTGGTTTCTAAATACATGGGAGGTGTTCAGATACTGTTAGGCAGAGAGATCTGAGAACTATCAGCTGGTTGTGGGAAATTTACTGCCTGCATTTGGGTATTAGCAAGATCTGTCATTTAGCTTTGTAGAAACCTATATGCTTTCATGAGGCACTTGAATTTTATAGTCATTCCATTAAAAAATCAGCTGTCCTCACTATTTCAGTTCTAGATCTTTTGATCCTTATGCTTTTATGTACTGGACTGTTCAAAGTTAGCAGGGAGCTGCCAAGTGTGCAAATGATGTTTTAGCTTGATTAGCTCTGGCTTACCCTCCTTAGCATGAATTACACATAAGTGCATGCAAATATTATTGATTCACAGTGGCTGATCTATAATATTGCTCTAGAGGTGAATTATTACAGACAAAGAGCAAGGAGAAATAAGTGCTCTGTCTAGGCTGCACCATTAACAGCAAGACTTTGGAAGGCTGATTTTTAAACTACAGTCTCTTTAGATCTGGGGGATTAACTTCCTCCTCTGACTAGGCTCAGACAGACTCAGTTCATAGCACTAAAGCTCCCCACTTTATGTAACTTTGCTTGAAACAGGCATTTTGTCTTCATAGTTGGCATTTCACAGTTCTGTACATACTACTGATAATGTTTAGGCTATATTCATTATGCCACAATCACAGAAGATATCTTTACATTATGATGACACTGAATGGGCATCCCCATCAAGGGATACATCTGCTTGTATCTTCTTAATAACTGCCTCTGTTCTACAGCCACTTTCCCAGCCATAACTCATTTGAAAGCATGCATTTTTATCTCATAAAGTGCTTCAGGAATTAGCTGGTAAATGTGTTCATGTGTATGAGTTTTAAGTCTGATTCAAAGTAATCCCTAGACAGTAGTTCTTCGCTATCCTTAAACACTGCTGCTGTTCAGTTACCCCTGCTGATCCACCCTGGAACAGACAAATCAGCTGCCTGTATTTGAAGTCACTTTAAATACATCCAAAGGCAGAATTTTAAGACAGGTGGGAATGGTAGTGCCTTCTATTAAGTATGCTGATGCTTCCTATTTTAACACCCCATTTTCAAATACCACTTAGCACTCCCAAACTTAATCATTTAGTCTGAAATTTTATTTGCCAGGTGATCTGTATCATAGAAAAGCCTACAGGAGAATGATTAATTTTATCTCCAGAGCAGGGTCTGGACACAGTGTCAGCCATGAGGACGGAACAAAGCACTGAACAGCTATTCACATTCAGTGCTCTAGGAGCGGCTGGGGACCAGCAGTAAAAATATTACAGTAAATCAAAATGCATATGCCTGAGGAGGATGTATACAGCATTAAAGCTGGACAGCAACACTGGCTCTGGAAAGCCTGAATGCTGGTTTTGCCTCTGCAATCTGTCCTTGGTAATGGCATTTTTGTTTGTATTTCAACATAGGAAACAGTCGTCTATGCTTGCCTTTGTTAATAGTTTCAGCATCATTTAAAACCTCCCTTTTTCTGGCTGAAGAAAGCATTCCTGCAGGAGGTATAATATAGCTATGTGTCTCAGGGTGAATGTGAAGGGCTTGAGAAACACCAGTTCATGAGAAACTATGCCACCTGGAGCATTAAATACAGCCATGGCACAAGTTCTTCCTAGCAGGTACCTGCAACACAAAGGATCTCATTTCCCTGAACTGGTCATAGCTGACTCTACATTTCTCATAAATTGAATGGCCTTTGCTTGCGGCTGTATCTGTGCTGTCATGCAAGGAACAGATTGACTCTGGCTTGCAACTGTTGTACTACTCCCTTGAGTTGACAAGTGCTTCATCTTAGCCACATGCGCTTTGTTCACTCTTTCAAAAGTCCTTTAAAATTCCACTGATTAGAGGTGGATGAACTGCAAACAGAGCTTTGCTCTGGTTTTGATCAGCAAACAGTAGCTCAGGTACTTCTTTGGGTTCAAGGTACAGGTGAAAAATCTACTCTGGGAAACTTACAGGACACATTTCTAGCAGAAGGCATTAAATATGTAAATGCTTTTTTTTTGGGACACAATGTGATGAGTCATTTTCTTGTAAGTGTTCTACCTCTTTATGTTTGGGATCTGGCTTGAACCTTTCTTTGAAAAGTAAAAATGTTAACGATGACTCTGGATGCTTCAGCATAGTTCTCCAAGCTACTGTTTCATTTTAGTATCATTGAGCTGTTAATATTTTTAATTTACTAAATTCATTAACTTAATGCAGAGACACATAAATGGCAACACAATTTAAAGCAAATGCAGTTTGGGAACTTTTTTTTCTGTTTAAAGTTTAGTTTCAGTTTGAGAGGAATGTTCTAGCTAAGAATCTGTTGAGCTGAACTGTGGACTATTTGAAGAAATATGTCATATTCTGAAATCCTGTGAAACTGGACAAGGAGTTAGTCACTAGGATTTGTTCTTGTGGTGGGTGACAGGAGGGGGGGAGTAGGATACCATGTGCCAGTGATTGTGAACCATTTCTCATGGTTCTCTATCCCACTTCAATCAAGGTTCTCCATCAGAAGCCTGGGCACAGTTAAACAATTGATGCTCTTCTCTGAGATAGCAGCAGTTTCAAAGATCTCCTTACAGCCTGTGTGTGTACAGCACAGTCAGAACCAGTCGTTCCTCTGGAACTACAGCACCTTTTGAAAGTGGTCATTGTTATCCTTATTTACTCTCTGGAGTATGGCTTTTGAAAAATCTTTCTTTAAGCATCACAGTATATAAGGAAAGTTGGAATGCAAAAGACTGACTGTCTCTAAGGAAAATAGCAGGATGCCAAAACACTTGTATTGACAAGCTGACGACCTATTGGGAGGTAGGCAGATTAGGAAACATCCTGCAGTCAAGAAACTCAGGGTTGCAACCCCCTCAGGAATAGGCATTTTTGCCAATTGCGATTTGGACAATGTCTTCCATTTATTCTGTCTGAAGGGAGCTGGATTGTCACGGTAAGAAATGCTTTGCTGTAATAATGAAGTTTCATACCAATTCTGTTTTCATTACAAAACATTTGTAAAGGGAAACCAGAAACACTATTTAATTTTAATCTGTGAAAGACTAAAAATCTCTGGGGTAAAATTCCCTCATTCTCAGTAGAATTACACCTATTTACACCTGGCTGAAATTTTGTCCCTGACATCCTTTTCATGTCTTACTTATTGAAGCAAGCAAGTGTGAACACTCATTTTTCAGCAAGGATCAGTCAGCTGTGTCAAAAGCAGGAACAAAATTACTTCATTTTTGTCATTAGACACAAGGCAAAACCATTAGGGATTTTAATAAAGGTTACTTTTCTAAGAGCTGATCAGTGTTACCATTTTCTGATTTGTTTGCAGACAGCACAAAAATGCAATATGAGAGAAGTGTAAGTGCTTCTCATGGTATTTTCTGAATAACTGAAATCACATAGTCTTAGAAATCCTTTGTTTTTGTGAGATTTTTTATTATCAATAAGTCTAGATAGATCAGATAAGCTTCCTGACTTTGGGGTACTTAGCCAGACTGATGAAATGGATTTGCAGGTAGCCCCTTTGCAGACTACAAGCATTTTAGTATTTCTCTGCTTGCTCATGCATTGATTTTTGCACTTCTTGAGTATATAAAATGTGAGCTTTTAGTACAGGCTTGTGCTAAATTGCCACAGTTTCATAAGAGAATAACAAAAGTGAAAGACTTGGCAGTAAGCCTCACAGAAAACTGTTCCCACAGCTCAAGCAGTGTCATGAGTTGTGAGGACTATTTTAAAGTCATTAATGCAGAATTCAGTGTGCTGTCTAATACACTGTGGTCTGCATGTGATGGAGATGACTACCTCAAAGGTTGTAGAGTGTAATATAAAGATATACTGTTGAATTTTTTCAAGACCATCACTAAGGGAGCTATGAATATTTGCAGTCTTCTCCTCTTCTTCAGACTTTGTTTGTTTTTTTTTTTAAATATACTTTCACTAAGTACCTGAGCTATGCTCATTTTGCACTAACAAGTATCTATAAAACAAAGGACTGAGTATGCTGCGCACAAATCTTTCCCAAGAGCCGTTAAAATAATTGTGCTATGATACTCATCCAGGAGAAAAACCTGGAAATTACCACCTGACAGGAGGGACTTTTAGGCAAGCAGCCTCCACAAAAGAGCAGCCCCATAAAGAACATTTCTCAGTTTGTTTCCATTTTTTCCCTTTTCCTGAATTAGGAAAGCTAAATATCTTCTGGAGGAATTGCATATTCTAGACAGTAAATGGGATGACCATGCTTTTGCTTAAAACTGATAGAGTAAAATTTATAATCGATGGGACCATTGATACCATCCCTATTCTTTACACAACCTCAAAAAAATTTCCAGCACATATAAGAACAGAATATGGGGCCACATTATCATCTTTCACAGAAAACCTCCCCTGGGAAGCGAATCTCTGTAGTATTTTCACTGGTCGTCTCCCATCATCTCTGATCCCCATATTAGCACATCTCAAGGAAATGATGTAAGACTGCCACATCTGCATAGACAGAAGACCAGCTCCATGACAGGGCCTCTGTCTACCATAAATGCACCAAATCAGTGGGGAAAACATAGACACTTTGACATCTTCAAGCATCTTCTGAGGGCTTTACTACCTGAGTAGGCTGACATATTCATTGTCATATTGCTAGTGTTCATGTTGCTAGTTCAGCTTGTTTAGTATTCAAGCAATACTGAAATGGTAGGACAAATTTTGCTCAAAACTTTAAAACATGGCCTGGTATTAGCTGTGCTATTTTTGTCAAACATATACAGACATTCTCTAACTGCTACTTTCTCAAAAGCACCATAATTTTCAGCAGTTGCAAAGTAATTAATCCTGCTAGCAATCCCTAACCCTAGTTTTAACAGACAATTATTGGACACAAGGGCAGCTAGTCCCTACTATCATAGCTGGAGAAATCCATTGTTCTCAATCTGCAGCTTACATGGCCAAATGTTTCATGCTAAATTTATCACTGTTGATTACTTGCACAAATGCTCTGGGTGGCCTTTTGGGGATATTTCTGGACTCTTGCTGGTGTATTACTTGACAAGCTTACCACAATAACACAAAGCTATGATTATACCATGGGTAAGCAACTCCCCTTCAGAAAGGGAAAAGAAAATAGGGATACAAGACACGGAAAGCTGCAGAAAAAACTGCAAGTGTGTTTTGAGACTCCAGGTCTAATATTTGGTTAGACAATGCTAAAGGCAAAACCAACATCTTTTCCCTATTGTAATTGCTATACAGAGTAAGCAGCTCTATTCTCATATTGACACTCTTAATCCATTTTTCACTGCTGGATAAGATTTTTTGTTGTGCTGATATCCAGTACCGATTCTTCTACTACCTTTAAAATAGGGAATACTGCAAAGGTGGAGAGTATCTTCAAAGTTTTTGTCGTGGTTTAAACCCAGCCAGGCAGCTCATGCACTCACTCCCAGTGAGTGGTGCTGGGCTGGAAGCAGTCAAGGCCGGTGTTCCCCCCTTGGGGCTCTCCCCTTCCCTGCTCCCGGAGGGATGTGGAGGAGAATCAAAAGAATGCAACTCCCACGGGTTGAGACAAGAACAGTCCAGCAACCAATGTACAACACAAATCACCACCGCTACTACCAACAACGATAAGATAAAATAACAAGGGAAGAGAATACAATACCACTTGCCGAAAAACAAGTCTGACCCAGAAGACCCCATGTCCTTCCGGGTAACTCTCCATTACATCCCGGGTATGACGTGCTGTGGTATGGAATACCTCTTTGGCTCGTTTAGGTCAGGTGTCCTGCCTCTGCTTCCTCCCAGCTTCCCCTCCTCCCTGGCAGAGCATGAGGCTCAGAAAGTCCTTGGCCAGACCAAAACATCATTGTTATCAGCTTTGTTCCCAGGCCAAAAGTCAAAACACAGCACTGCATCAGCTACCAAGAAGGAGAAAAATGACTGCTACTGCTGAACCCAGGACAGCTTTCTACTGATTTCTGGTGTCCAAGCCATAGATACTGAATTCAGTCGAGATATGTGCCTGAATCTCTATCTGAGTTCTTCTAATCTATTTTTACTTTTTTATATGTAGTGTTTTTTTCCGCATGTGCTGTGCATTTTAACAAGTTCTAGTCATTAAGAGAGAATTAAGGCAAATCAGTGCTCTGACAACAGAATCCCAAGTCCTAAATACTATTAATGTTCAGCTACTAAGGCACTTAACAAAAAAAGACAACTTAAACAACATTCCCTAGCTACCATCACCCATCCTGTTGTTCTGACACACCACAGGACAAAGGCCAGGGATTACCAAGATTCAACTAGATCTTGTTGCATTAATTTTCAAACTGGTAAAAAAAATAAAATCTTTAAGGACACTCCTAGTTCTGCCAGTTGATACTGTAGTGTGAGAGTCAGTTTAATATTTTAATAGATGATGGGACATGCTCACATCTGAAAAGTAAATGACACTAACTCTGGGATTAAGTCATCAGCAAGACAGAGGTAATCATATACATGCAGCATTATGCTAGTTTTATTACCCTGAATCTTTTAAGCCTGCACATATTCAACAATGAAGTAATGTAAAATGGAAAATCCAATTAGCCCACGCATATGCTTCTTGAATACCAGTACCCCAGCTCTGCATGTAGATGAACTGAACAATAAATTGATAGCTTATTGTCTGTTGTCTACAGCTTTGTAGTTTGCATTAAGATTTTGCAAAAAGATGAATTTCTTTCATTCACAGGTGACAAAAATATTAGATGTTAAAAAACATATTTCATATAAAACTTCAGCAAACCCATCTCATTTAGAAACAACTTTTGACAGTGAGAAAGCTTTAGGAAGGCTAGAAGAAGAATGAGATTACCAAGTAGAGCAACTAGAAAAAATAATAGGAAAACAACTGCAAATGAAAATCAAATATATCTGTTGGATCTATAAACATTGGTACTTTATATATTTGGGTTCAAGTTTTCTGAGGCATACAGAAAACATCCCGTAATTTGACGGCACCCTAATATCTTTGTAAGGTATCTGACAGTGTGGGTGCATCTTAGAAGGCTTTTTTCAGTCTGTAATGAGCAAACTGCAAAATTAGGAGTTGCATAAATCTAAGCTGGTCTGTAGGCTCACAGCATCTCAATGCAAAGACGTATATTAAATTTCATGATGAGCTTTACGTTCAACCTTCATGGCTGTCAGGGAGAGCAGTCTAAGCTCTTTCAGCTTTTGTTCTGCTAGCCCAAAGAAGCTGTTGGCTTTCTTTTATAAGGCAGGCTTCTACTACTCTGCAGCCATTCTTTACAGCAGATTTGTTTTCCTGAGTAAGGTTAGCAGAGAACTGTATACACACAGTATTTAAGGTCTAATAGCATCAATACTTCCTCACACATGTGAGAATACCTTAAGCAATACTGCTAAAAATAAAAGCTAAAAAATGCCTATATGATAAACTTCAGTCCCATAGCCTGTCAATGGTGCACACTCTAGTTTCTTCACAATAAAGACTCGCAAAAAACTTCTCTGAACAGGTTGTTTCCAAATGAGATGCTCAAAAGTACAATATTCCCCATTTCTTGATTTCTTCCTTCCCCCATGATCACTTACAGAGCCTTAAAAAGAAATGGGAAATATTCCCTGTATTCCTTTACTACTCATATGAAATATGTTGGTCTACAACCTCACGCCAACAGGCAGAAAGATACAAGATTTATCACTGGTCTTTTACAGAACATAGGAAAACAAATACAAGAATTAAACAATTTTTGTTTTGTTGACTGCAAAGGTCATTGCCAGTCCTTATAATTAATAAGTACTTATAATTTTAAGGATAACTTATCATACCACTCTCTTTTAAATTTAGGCAAGTAGAATATATTGCTTATGATTTTATCAGTTATTCAGAAAGATTATGCTTCTGAAAAAGCCAAATGTTTGCAGTACAGATTTTTTCATCAGGTTCTTTATTTGATTTGAAAATGTTTAAAGTGATTTAAGTGTGTAAAATTCAAATGCAATATAATGAACTTATGAACTATGAGCTATGAACTTATTTCAGAAAAAGAACCTAACTTTTTATAGGATATAAAACCTTCTTTATTTTCTTTATAGAAATTAAAGTGACAGATACATATATGTCCAATTTTCCCCTACCCTGCAGTTTTTACATACATTTAGGATCTACTTACAACAAAGCACACAAAATCTGACCCAGAGTACCTGTTCCCCACAGTTCCTAATGTCTGTGTAAATTTAGGTCAAAGTTTTAGTGGCCTATATGTACTAAACAACCAGGTCCATCCTTATAGCAATGCAATTTACAGTCCAATTGTCCAGTCCTTTTATTCTTACTTTCCTGAACATAGTCATTGCTAGGATTAAGCAATGGTTGAGTAATCTGGCCCCAAAAGTCTTAAACAGTAAGCAAATGTAAAAAAAAAAAAAAAGCAAAGTAGAAGTAAATGAAGTTAATGTAAGGTTTAAACATGCAATATCCCATAAACATTCTCCGAACTTGACTGTCTCACCAGAAAACGTTCTAATGTGTGTTTAGTTTAGAAATAGAAAACCAGCAGATATTATGGGAAATATCTGCATATACAAATATCCATCAGCTGTATTTGAAGAAACCACATATGTCAGAAGACATTCAAAATAGTAGAAAATCTGGTATACTTTGTAAAAAGGAAGAGAAAGTTTGTAGCAACAGGCCTGGACATAAAAGAACAGCATCAAAGTACAGCAAGCATTCCTTACTCAGCTGATGAAGAACTCCTGACACTGTACCAAAACAGATGTAGAGCTCACCAATCAAATGTTGCAAGAATTAAGATAAACTCAGACATCAGCTTTCCTCTGGAAGCTGTTTTAAGTGCATTGCCATTGGTCTCAGCAAATGTGCTTAGACGTAAAGGAGAGAAAGACTTCTCTCATTAGCATAGAAAAGATAAACTGGACTGGGTTTCTCCAGAACCATTTTATGTTTTAACTTATGGTTTCTGAAAGGAAATTTTTTTTTAATTTTCCTTTTTTTTTTTTTTTGGGGGGGGGGAGTGGGGTGGGTGGGGGCTGTTGTGTCGTCTGGACGTATCAGTGAGGCAGCCAACACACAGAGGGGATCCAGTTAATGTGTCCAGCAAGTTCTTAGGAAACAAGACCATTTTTCTGTGCATGCAGAATCATAGAATAGTTAGGATTGGAAAGGACCTTGAGATCATCAAGTTCCAACCCCCCTGCCATGGGCAGGGACACCTCACACTAAACCATATCACCCAAGGCTCTGTCCAACCTGGCCTCAAACACTGCCAGGGATGGAGCATTCACAGCCTCCCTGGGCAACCTATTCCAGTGCCTCACCACCTTCCAGTAAAGAACTTCTTCCTTATATCCAATCTAAACTCCCCCTGTTTAAGTTTTAACCCATTACCCCTTGTCCTATCACTACAGTCCCTAATGAAGAGTCCCTCCCCAGCATCCCTATAGGCCCCCTTCAGATACTGGAAGGCTGCTATGAGGTCTCCACGCAGCCTTCTCTTCTCCAGGCTGAACAGCCTCAACTTTCTCAGCCTGTCTTCATACGGGAGGTGCTCCAGTCCCCTGATCATCCTCGTGGCCCTCCTCTGGACTTGTTCCAACAGATCCATGTCCTTTTTATGTTAAGAACACCAGAACTGTGCACAATACTCCAACTGAGGTCTCACAAGAGCAGAGTAGAGGGGCAGGATCCCCTCCTTTGACCTGCTGGTCATGCTGCTTTTAATGCAGCCCAGGATATGGTTGTCTTTCTGGGATGTGAGTGCACACTCCCGGCTCACATTAAGTTTCTCATGTGCACAAAGAAGTCCAACAAACCTAGAAGAACCATGTTGCATCCAGTATGTACACATTATCTGGTCTGAAAATGATTGGGTTCCCTGTAAAAAAAATCAGTTTGTCTAGATATCATCCACTGAACTTTCCTGAATATATTTAATAGGTAGTGTGGTATTTATAGTCACCATGTCTCAGATAATTAGGAATCACTACTTTCAAACTTGCTTTTAATTTATTCTCAAAAGAAGAGAAAATCAGTGAGGAGCCAAAAGAGATGTCTAAATCAACAGCAGGAGGGCTCCTGGCTGAGTTTGGCTGCACCAGTGAGTGTACTGTTTCTACAGGAGCTAAGATGGGCAATGAAAGAGCACCACAGGACAGACACATTTTCATTCAGATTCATTCTTAGTGAAATTAAAGTGAAGTGCAATTAAAGTTTGGAGTTTGTCCAAAGAGATCTAAATAATAATGCATCTTCTTCCTTTTATTCAGATGTTTAAATAGCTTTCAAAGAAAACCTGACGAATGTTTTAAATGCTAGTTTTGGATTTAAAGCTCAAGAGAAATAGCAATATTACTCTTTAACTTAAATCCTACAAAACCAAGGCAAATACATGCTTTTCATTAAACAAGACTCAGTTTATCCTAGATTAAAACTATATAACTTTAGGCACTAAATAGTGAAGGCTATATTAGAAAAATATTTTCACCTTATTCTTCTTCTGTAGTCAATGAAGAAGGGGCCTTATAACCAGCCTGAGACCTGCCTCCTTTTTAGAAGGATCTGGCTCTCACCACCAAATACTGAGGACCTATTTCCAACCCACAGGAAAATGTGACATTAGAACTAAGCTCATCTACTTTCACAACTCTCCTGTTCACCTGACTGCTCCAGTACTTGCCTGGCCCCACAGCAGGCTGGTTCAGGTAGCTAAACCCTTAGAAAATGAATCCTGCCAATACACATGCAGTACATGCTGCAGTCACATTGTAGACAACCCACTTGCAGGGAATATAGAGCATTCACTTCCAGGGCTTAGAGAAAGCTCTGTGTACTATTTTCATTTGGACTTCTTAGCACTACCACTATTGTGACCCACTGCTCTGCATGTATTTTTGGCAACCTGCTCTCTATAGTGATGTGATAACATGGTAGGGTCTCAGCTAGATTTTAAGGAACTTGAGAATCAGTAGGCTTTTAAATAATAACTGCATAAATCATTTTAGTCTTTTAAAATATAGTACCCAGCTTGTCAGGCTTCTTGATCTGTTCTAAAAATCATATCTATGTGTTAGCAAAAGATATTACTCTAATGACAGTAATGTGGCATCAGTGGGAGACACACAATTATAACGTTTAATACAGCCTGCTTCACCTCTTGCTGTGTATGGCTAATGAACAAGGATAGGAACTTTTGGAGAAAGAGAGTAGATTACAATTTTCTGTATGTGGCCCTCAGCAATTGTGGTCATCTGTGAAATTACTTTTTCTGTAAGCAGAATATTCTCCCTTTGGATATTTAACAGAAGAGCAATGGAAAATGGAAAATACTTCCTTTGTGAATCAGGATAGCAGTGTTTAAAATGAAATCATTAATAAAGGATCAATGATATATAGAGGCCCAACTTCATTCCAGAAAGCATGAATACTTTATTGACTGTTAGATTTTTAAAAGAATCCTGGCTGTGCTTGGCACATTATTCACAAAACCTTTTGCTCCATAATTTGGATGATTGCTGTACAGAAATTGGAGAACAAATCTGAATGGTTTCAGGGTATAATATAATGCAGGCAGAGACTTTTTCCTCCAAGTTACCTGCTCAGAGCTACTCGGGTTAGCTTTGGCTGAAAATTGTTACCCTGGTAAGTGACCTGTGGATGGAGTCTTTGTCAATCCATCTTAGGTCTCAGTGGATAAAAGTCTGCAGCAGAACATAACTGTATTAGTAAAGAACCCTCTCCAGCCTCCTGTTTACACTACTAACAGAAGGCTGAGATCAGCCAAGAGCTGGCACTACTGCTGAGCCCTGTAATACAATTCATTAATTTCTGATGGTTTTCAGGGAAGTGGGGAAAAATAAAATAAATCATTCTCCAGTATTTTTGATACATTAAGCAGGCCAGGAGACCACTGAGCTGTCCAGAATATCTACCCTTCCTATTACTTGCAGGTGCTTTAATATTCTGCATTTAGTATTTACCATGACACTTTTTCACACATTGGTGAAAGAGAGATTGGGTTTTACGTTTTCAACCTCATCAGCTGAAGGTAAGCTGTGGCCTTTTTTGCTAATGGGATATTTGCTAACAGAAGAAAAAACAGTAGTCTTTAAAAAGAAATCAACTGGTATGGAGCCACGCATAAATTAGCAGAACATATACTGACCTTACTTCACCCCATTGTAAGAACAGGAATAAAGGTAAATGCACAGTACTCCTGCAATCTGCTGGTCACAGTAAGTAATGCTCCATTCTTGCCATAACCACTTACACCATTTTCAGGTCCTGTTGGCTACAGTGGAAGCCAGTTGAGGCTGGAACAAAAGACATATGCAGCATCTTTCTGGCATGGGGACAGTAATCCAATAAAATAAGAGCTTTATTCCCATTGCCATATGTGTCCATTTTCTTTCCTAAACAGGCCATCCATCCTATTAGTTAAATGGTGTAAACAATTTTCTTGACAACAAAAAATGGATCATACATCAATCAAAAAGAAACTCTAATGTTCCAGCTACTATCTCAGTTGAATGCGTCTTTTTTCTGAACTTTATTTTAGCTGATGTAACTCTGTCAAAAATACCCATATATTCAAAATGACATGACCGATGGATAGACCTACACTATTGCTGATATAGGTCCAGCAGATTTAACCTGGACAAAAATAATTATACACAAGTAGAAGTGGTTCTCCTCTGGCAATGCAGAATTGCTCTGTGGTCAGCCACCTCACCATAGCACAGCTATTCTACATAAGCCATTTTCAAAGCTTTACAAATTAAACTTAAAGGAAGATTACAGTATAATTACTAGAGAGAAAGAGGACAAAGGGAGGAAGGAAGGAATCTTTCTAAATGCCTGTAGACTCCTTAGGGGGCTAATCTTCAGAGAAGGGAGGCATCAGAAATCAAATTTGATGAGTAATTTTCTCAGCCCAGACAGCACTAAGATATCATCTGGCACAGATATCCAGTTTAGCCCCCACTTATGTTTAATAGTTAGATAATCACAGATCACAGGTTTAGTTTTAGTAACAACCACAGCAGACACCTTGTTAAAAGATTTTGCAAGCTACAGGGTTGTCATTTGTCATTATAGTAACTTTCTGGTTTAAATATTGCATGAATTTGTTCCTTCTATTTTATTTTTTTTTCCCTTTCCCCAACTAATTAAGTTAAATATATCTCACTATTCTGTTTTCACTCTGATTCTCTAGTACTACATGGATACTCTCGTGTTTTCTTTGCATCTCTGTTGTCTGAATAACAGTGCACTGCTATTGGTAAAACAAAATGGCACATGTATATGTTTATTATCATTGTACCAGCAGCTACTAGGCATTATTTGAGTGGAAAACTTAGACAGCTACTACACATACTCAAAAAAACAAACACCTCTTCCCTTTTGAAAATCCTCATCAAACTCAGTGTCACTCCTGTACCATATTTTTATTTTTCTCTTTTTCTGAAGCTGTCTAAGAGGACAGGCAAGTGGTTAAATTTAACTTGAATTTTAAACAGAATAACATTAATGTTTTCCAGCTGTTTGTTCCCTTTAGAAGAAAAGCACTGTGGGTGGATGCTGCATCAGGAAGGGAGTGAAGTGGGCTGTTCCATACCGAGAACCAATGTGTGGGAAGCTCTCATATAATAGCAACAGCATTTTACCATTCTCTGGCATCCAAGTTTTTGGTAAGTGATTGTTAAAGTAACTGTTAAAATTAATGCACGACAATATTTCAGAAGTTAATGGTGAGTGCAGAGTACTAGAGGGCATTTTAATTTTTATTGCTGCTTTGCAAATATTCTTACCAAAGACCTGACAGTCAAGAAAAGAAACTGATTATAAAATAGAACGTTTTCCAGTACCTTTTCTGATCACAAAACAAATAATAAGGTGGCTAGCTCCCTGATGCAACAAGGTTAGAAAATTAAATCACTGTGTTGAGTAGTCTACCCTTCCACACAATTATATAGGTTGTGAAAGGCTGGTACCTGGATGTGACATTATTACCTTCTTTTGTTTCTATGACCATTAATGCAGATCTTGTGGTTCTAAAGATCTGAGATCTAAAGATCTTGTGAGTCTTTTATCCTTTCAGCACAGTGCTCACAAGGATCTTCTGTGGATGTGTGTGATCTGCTGAATATAAAAAAAAAATCTCCCCTCTCAAGGAATGTTCACAGAGTGAGGTTGAAGAATCCTATTCTTGTGCTTGGGTTATTGATAATAAAGCATCCTAGCTGAGAATGAGCTTATCACCTTCATGCTCGCATGATGCTTATTTTACTTGCTATCAGAGCAAAAGTTTGTTATTTTCATGGTGGAAACAAGCAACTGAAGGACAGCTATTACCTTGTAAAGGGAGCTCATCTGAATGACACAGAGATTATACCAAATTTAAAAGCAAGATCAGCAAAGCAGTTTGGCAAGGCTGTCTCCTAACAATTTGTTGCAAACTCGTAATTCAGATAGCAATGATCTAAGATCAGTAGCTTTTTGTTTTCCACAGTCCTGAAACTGATTTTACAAAACCAAATCACTAAAAGATTCCTTTGTTTCTGTTCAATGTCCTTCTGCCAAATGATCTCTCAAGGAGATGAATTAGAAGACAGAACTTTTGGCAGTTCTTATTAAACATGTTCGACAAATACATATAAGCAAGTAACATTCAGAGAGCTTTAAGACTGATTCTAGGAAGCAAGTTGCAGTGCTTGCAGGCTAAAAAGATACTACAGCATGTGCTGCAGACATGAATGCATGCCTGAGCAGAGGGCAGATACAGTGACAATAACCATCTATACTCAGCAGATTTAGAAACACCTTGGCTAGTACAGGAGTTGTGTCAAGAGAGCAGAATTCATTCAAGTGGTGAGTCATGAAGGTGTGCCAGTTTTCACTATGTACTGTTGAAAACACAGGGCATAACAACAGGGATGCAAAGTTATCTAACAGAACATGCAATCAACAAACTGCAATGATTTCAAGTTCTACATCTGAAACACAACTTTCAGAATCTGTTAAGGAGATGACTCATGGCAACCAGGACAAAATGAATGCTGTGGATATTTGAAAAAAATAGCATTCACTAAAAATGTCTTTTTGCCATATATTCATAGCCTTCCATTCAAAATTTGCTCATGGTTGCCATTTAAACATTACCTATAGATAGCACTTTAAATGTTCTACCACTACAATCTGTCAAATTTAGATTAGGATCTTACTTCTACTACAGCCTTTAGCACTTAGCCAGGAAAATATATTATTCTCAACCCTCAGAAAAGACTTGTGAATGTTTGGTTTTGTTCTCCATCTGGCCACAGAGAAGCCAACAGAACTAAGTCAATTGTTCCTAGTAGTCTTCCTATTCGTTTAAGCCTAAGTATACAGACACTGTAAAATTGCTGTAGTACAAATACATGAAAACTAAGTCAACTAACTGAAATATTATTTATTTCACAGTTCTTGCTCAAATTAAATGAAGGTTATGTCCATACACAGATAATATGTGCCAATCTGGGCCTTTAGGCAGAGATTGAAAACAATCCCTTAGCTGCATGCACATGTATTTTACACTAATCTCTGCATTCAGGCACAAAATATATCTTGAGTAATTGGTTTGCTCATAAAAATCCATAGATGTATACTTGCTAGTTAATTTGTATGCTCTTAACGCTGGTTGCCTGTAACATTCTACTAGAGAACAATACAGCCATAGAATGGCTTCTCTACACAAATCCAAATTTGTGGACAATGGTGTTGGGAAGGTAAAAGCCTTGAAAAATTGTGGGGTTTTCCACACCCCCCCCCCCCCCCCCCAGCAGCTAATTACTGATCCCATCAAGGAACAGATACAGCAGACAGTAGTTCTGCAAAAGCTGACTAATCTGGCAGTAAAGTCTTCAGCTCTGCCCTGGAGTACTGTGTCTAAGACCTAAGCAGTTGTCTGTTGGTGAAGGTTCAGAGCTGTAGTTTTGCTTCAGTTTTGTACTTGAGATTGAACACAGCTACTTTTTTTTTCTATTTTTTTAAAGGAGAGAAACTTTAACTATGAAAGCTTGAAACCTCTCATCAGATTGGGAACGGAGATGAAGAGACCTCTAATTCCCTTATCCAGGCATTTAAGAACAAAATAACAAATTTGTCCTGTAAAGTTTGTCTTCAGAAGCCTTCCAAAAAGAGGCTTCACTTTACCCCTGCTGAAAGGACAAGGTGTCTGTAATTGCTTCTTCACATTTTTTATCTGCACACTGGAAAGTCCAGGTGCCTTTTCCAAACCAATTTTTCAGGTTTGGAATAAGAGTAGCTGTGAATTTATCCAGTAAACAAACCACCTCCTATTTCAAGCACTTAGAATAAAAGCATTAGTGTACCTGCTTAAATCTAGCTAATTCCAAAGAATTTCCAACATATGCAAGAATCAACAGCAACCTCTGCTACACTAATCATCTGATTTCTTGGAAGATGTCCTGCTTTGGAATACGTCTCCTTTGGCATTCTCTGAGCGTACTGTACTTTCTTGTGTCTCTAAAGAGAGTAGTTCAGAGATGATGAAACACAGTTCTCATTTCTACAGAGCAAAATCTTTATAATGCTTTCCACTACTGTACAGCAGATCCTGCAAGAATAATTCAAAAACCTTTGGGATTATTTTCCCCTCCACACTTCATGGATATCTGAGTCCCATATTTATGCTGGAGGCCAAATGGCCACTGATACCTACTCAGACAGAATACAAATTAAGATATGTACAAATTAATGGGTTTGGTACCAAATCTGATTTACAAAAATGAGAACACACTTTCCTCTTGTGCTGAGGAGCATGCATCCAGTTTCTCCACCTATTTAGTTACATTCTATTCCCTGCTGGGTTTATGCTATATGCATACGGGGTTCCAAGTCTTATTGTCTCTCTGCATCAGTATCTGTTGCATTTGCAGCACAAAGAGACTGAAGAGATTAGCACGTAGTGTATCAGATGCCAACCTGAAATGAAGTAACAGGCTTACTTGCTGAATAGACAAAATTAGAATGTGTCATGGGTGGCCAAAGCTCAGGGACCAAAATGGTTTCCGATTTAACTTACCTTAGAAGGGTCATAAAGAGTTATGCACTGACCATATTACTTTAATTAGGGTCTCCTTAAGGTTAATGCAGACATATCCGCACTACATTACTTCATAAAATTCTTTCTAGCTGCTTGCTATTTTGGAATACAGTTGGTACCACATGCAAGAACAGTAACAGTGAACTGGACGCGTGGCATCTGCTTTCCTGAAGCCAGCCCTAGATCCTGATCACTAATTTAAAACATGTCTTTATTATTACATAAGATGCTGATACCTGTTTACTGTCTTATTATCCCAGCAGTTAGAAAACAAGATGTCACATAAATAAGGAATGGTTCCCAACATGTCATAATTATAATCTTCTAGTACTTCTCAATGCACTCCTCTGGCTGCTGATGCAAGCATCTGCAGGTCAAATAGTTGTCAGAAAATAGCTAATTATATCCTTTCCCAAGAGGAAGAAAAAAATCTTTAAATTTAATTAAAGGACCTTAACTCCAGTCCTGAACATTAGGGTCTTCTTCCCATTGGATTTTCTTCTGTGTGACTTACAGTGGTAGTCTTAACATTCACATTAGCAGTAGCTCCCATCTGTGGGTCTACTTTTTGCTCAGCATTGGTTAAGGGATAATTTGATGAAATTAGTCTCTTTCTCACCACCACATCTTGATATTTCACTTCCACAAAAATAGCTAATAAACAATCTGAACTTTAAAGTTCATTTCTGCAACTTGTGCCAGTATGTCTCACACTCCAGGTAGCAAAAGTCTCACTCACAACATTTGGTTTGACATATTAATCAACATGGTGGCAAAGGTTCCAGGAAAATCATGAAAGAGGAGTAAAAGTGTTAAGCAAAATGCTCAGCTAGAGCTGATATGGGCACATAACATAGGCTGGCCTAAATAGGTTATGAAACAAAGAGACTCTCCATACTGCTTTACGTCTTTTTAAGAGAAATTAAAAATAGAAATCACCTTCATATTTCTACAAAGTTGGAATAAACAATCCTATAAATCCCTAGATGTTTTGCTTTGGAGTAATCATGCACTTAATTATTAAAAATATGTTTAGCATTATTGATTCTTTGCTGAGAATACAGATTTATGCAGAAGATCTGAATATTAGCAGAAATTAAGTATCTAGATGGTTCTGTTATAACCACACTTACTGTAATACCCAGATTATGAAATCTAAAAGGAAATAATTTTCCCGCAGTTCACTATAATGACATCAAAGTAGTCATATTGTTATTACAGAGCAGTTTTAGCCAGTGTTCTTAACTACCAACTCTATCTTTCTCATGTCGGTTAGAGGTAGATTGCCACAAGTTCTTTTATGTTGTTCAAAATTGATAAGTAGCATTATATAGTAGATATTAATAGTACAAATGCAATTTTGTCCTATCATCTGTTTTGCTCTTCAAATCCATACTGACCCAGACTAAAGCAGATACTTTAGAAGCAGAGATAATAAAATGTTTCCATCCAAACCTCATTATGGAAAATAATACCCTCATGAAAACTCTTTTTTTATAAGAAATTTCCCAATTAAAAACAAATCAAAATTACTTTTAAGGCTTAAGAAAGATTTTATAAAAAAATATAAAACAATGAAAGGAAAAAAGTCCTTCTTGAAAATGTTCATGGGAAATACTGCTTTACTAATCAGATGCGCTTAAAAGGAAGTGGTGGAAACATAAAGTACATTCTCACTAAAGATAACAGATTCTATAGCCAGGACAATCAATTTTGATTAAAAAGTTGAGTCTTATTTGCCACTACTTGAACCACTCATTACTTTCCTGGACACATGTGTAGAAAGACTTCTGCAAGGTGCTGAGTCACAAAAAAGACTAAACATAAAGAACTGAACAGCTGTAATCCCAAGTGGTCCAAAACAGCTTGCTACCAGGCAGGTGAGAAGGTCATCTTTCTTCTGCCTTCTGCTCTTGAAGATCAGTAAAAAGGGGACAAAGACTGCTGTCAAACAAGCACTGAAGTACTAAGTCTACTGGTGTTCTTTCAGGTGACAGGTAGGAAGAACTCAACTACTCATGGTCCAGCAGTGCATCTCAAACTTAGTGCTGAAATGCTTTGTAGAGAAAGCTCAAGGATTAGAATTTTTTATCACAGGGCCTTCACCTTAAAGGCAAAATCACACAGCATAGTGGGAAAGTTCATAAGCACTGTGGAAAGAATGCTTGCAAGAATAAGAGTAACCACAGTAAAAAGACAGCTTTTCTCTAGGTGGAGGCAATACAGTGTGATTAATAATGGAAAGGAAGAAGGCAGCTCCCCATCTTCTATAACTCACTGGATAGACACTTAGATCAAAGGGACTCATGGTGTAACACTGAAATAACACTGAGGATTAAGATAGACCATAAATCTCAATATCACAGACTGTTATGTTGATGACTAATTTATTCTAGGTTGAAGACAAGAGGTTATAAAAACAAATTTATGGCCACTGTATTTATTATAATTAATTTTCTCCACAGTGAAAGCATAGTGATTTGGAAAAAAATGACCTTTTTAGAAGTGCCTTATTTAATGGCCCATTGTTGCATTATGGTGCCTGGCTGCATCCAACATTTACACAGTAAGACAGCAGCGTTCTTGTGTTCAGGAAAGGGATGATTTAATCGGTCACAGCAAATCTCGATGATTCAACATCCCAGAAGTCTGAGGGCTTTTTTCTTTCCTTTAAATATACATCTTGCCCACATACAGATGGGGTTGGGCATTTCTGATATAAAAGCAAGAATTACATTCAAACTTGCTCACTTATATTTAAGTGAATAAAGTAATATTTGTTTCTTAAGCGTGTGGCTGCACAGAACCAACCTGACAGGGGAACACTAATTCCCCTGCCAAACTCCTTTGTTCTCAGGTCCTTAATAATCCCTGTATTCAACTAAAGGGTGATTACTGCTGAGACTAGCTTTACCCCAATAAAAAAGAAAAGTGAGTATATCACAGTGCTCAGGTGAGCAGAGGAAGATCAAGTTACAGATTTTTTGTGGATTGCTTCTTTTTAGTTTCCAGTAACCTTGACTCCCTTTCTCCCTTCTGCTGCTCAAAAGCAGACTCTTTGTCAAGGGATTTGTGCTTTTTAATTGAGATGGACTAAAAAGTGCTGAGAAACTTCTTGGAAAATAGTCTTCAGACTAGTAGCTACTTTCTTGTAACAGGCAGGATTGTGCTATAGGCAATAACTTGAAATATCTTGCAATATTGATACAGCGAGATAATACATTGAGATATGTCTCATAACTATACATGAATGGCTACAATATTTTTTTATACATGAATAAAATTAGACTAAATATGTAGATTGGTTTGTAGTATTTCCTCACTACAACCTATAGCTTTTTTGTCTTCTAAAATTGTAATAATTTCTGGGATCTAAATATAGTTTTAATCTGGTAGCATAATCCTGGTGTTTGCAGACACTGTCATAGAGGTAACTCACTCTAATTACTTCCTCAATCGTTCCCCATGAATGAAGCACTCCAGGCAATGCTAAAATTCCAATCACAGGAAATAACATAAATCTCAAAATGTGATTGTATTAGACTTCTACCTTTATAACTAATCTCCCAACAGTTCTATTTCCTACTAAATTTCAAATTGTGCTCACATAAAGAAACTTAAAAGTATCAGATTTTTATATGAAGCAGAAAAGAAAATGTTGCACTTTAGGAGTTTTATTAAAACTGCTTTTGAATGAATTCACGCTAGTCTCCAATCTATAAATTTTTTCAGTGGAGATAACAAATTTCATGGGTTACATTAAAAGTGACAGTAAGCAACCAAAATAGCTAGAGAATGGATGGACCTGAAAAATGTCATAAGTCAGCGAGCATAAAAAAATTTACATTTGATGATCACTGGCTCAGTCACACCTCAGCCTCAGACCCTTGCTCTTTCAAATGCAAGCATTCAGCTAGTGCCAGATGTTGGACCACATCACAGTGTAAATGCTACAGACCAAGTCTGTGGAGATTGCACTTTAGATGCCAAACCTCAAATTTCTAGGTCTCTGAAATGCTAGGCTTTTTTAGAAAATAAGGTCCTAGCTGTCCCAAGAAAACAGTTTGAGCCTATTAACATCACTTCCATGATCGATCTTTGGCCTTAGTAAACAATAAAGATTAATCTTCACTGCCTTTAGAGAAATAATTAACAGCCAAACTCATCACAGTTTTTGGTCTGAACTTCACCTCATAGATATAACTTCCATCCCAAGTAGTACTGTAGCACAATATTTACAAGCTTCTTTCTCTGCCTTGCACTTAATGTTAACATGCGTTGAGGAAAAAAATAAAACACGAAACACAACTTAGAGAAATGAAAAAGAAGAAATGGTTCCCTGTTTTGCTATTATGAATATAACATACTGTTTAATCAAATACGTAAAACATTATTGGCTATGCTCAAAGGTCACTAAATATCAAAAAGTTAGTAAAAAGTTCTCAAAAGTAAAGCCAGGAAAAATCCACACTGCAGGTGGAAATCTTATTCTAATCTAGGTACAAAAGAAAATTTTGCTGTGCATACAGATTTGTCAGTCAGGAACCAGACGGCAAGACAGTTCTTTCTCTGAGTTCTATTCCCCACCTAGTCTGACGCCAATTAATTCCGGCTCCATTTTGCTGTTAATTAGGGCTGTTCAGAGTCCAAGTTTTCCAAGATGCAGATTGCCAGTAACAGATCATGTAAATGAGGCTCTGCTATTAATGTTGCTATTTAGGTTGGAACAAAAACAACACAGTTTGTAAGTTCAGATTTTTAATACAATCTTAGTAGAAACAACTAGAAACAGGTAAACTGAAATCACCTGGGCTTTAAATGGCAGGACAGTGCCAGTTTTCCTGCCTATAATAACTGAGAATCTGTTTTAATCAAAGACAAGGTTATCAGAAACCATATTCGTTTCCAGAGAGTTAGTGGTGTAAACAATTAATTAATACCTTCCCAAAATAGGTCTGTGGCTTTCTATGAAGAGGAAATCATAATCCAAAGTTCTATGTTTCTTATCAAGCTACTTTGTGGAAGAAAGAAACAAAAGGAAGTAGGGAATTGCAATTCTAAGTAACAATAAAAATCTTTACATTTGAGAAAAGAAACAACCAACTACGTGCTATCCCCAGAAGTACTGCATTAGAGCAGGAAAAGAAATATCAGCTTCAAAGAATGATGACTTTACCTGCAGATCTTTGCAATAGGAGGTAGTCCTGGTTATTCTGCAGTATCTAATAGTAAGCACTGGCTGTTAACAACGAACTACAGTTTTCTCTGAACACAAATCCAAGTTTGATTGCTATACTATGAAGGTGAAATACAAAATTCTGTCTTTCAGAAACATACATAATTCAGTTTATGAGAACCAAGTGCCCAGATGTTTTCCCTGTCTTCCCTGAATCAAATGCCTTTATGATTAGATGTAAACTATCTTCTATTCACCTGATCTCAGGATGAGTCTTTTGGCACTGGGCTTCCTCATGTTCCTCATTGCATTTGAAGGTGGTGAGGCACTGGAATAGGTTGCCCAGGGAGGTTGTGAATGCTCCATCCCTGGCAGTGTTCAAGGCCAGGCTGGATGAGGCCTTGGGTAATAGGGTTTAGTGCGAGGTGTCCCTGCTCATGCCAGGGGGTTTGGAACTTGATGATCTTAAGGTCCTTTCCAACCCTAGCTATTCTATGATTCTATGGGTAAACTAACCATATGGACTGCAGAGAGGGCTATATGGAATATTCAGTCTTTAATTTTCTTCCCCTCATTCACTCTGTATTTAGTTGCTAGTTAAGTTGACACTGCTTGTAAAGTCAATATGTTAAAGAGCAATTTCAGGTAGTGTTCCTACCACATTATCCCCTGGTATTTTAAAAAGATTTTTCTCTTCACTATTGCCTATTAAAAAACTGAATAAATTCTGAGGAGGGAGATCTTCCACAACAGTGTCTTTTACAAACATAATGTTGAAGGCAACAAGTTAGCATGTCCTTTTCTTTATTTTTTTTCCCTCATTAAAAACATCCAAAGCTTTAAAATGGTTTTACTGTTTGAACTCCAGTCAACAGGATTCAGGGGAACATCCCTTTTCTACTTCAAGGTAATAGCTTCATTTTTCTAGTTAGAAAGTGAAAAGAAAATCTACTGTAAACGTATCTGTCAGAAGTCACCATGGTTATTATTGTCATAGGGACTGCGGATAAGAGAATGAGAAAAAAGATGACCAGCACTTGCAAATGTCTAAAACCCCATTTCCCTCCAAAGAGACAGAGCTCTAGATACCCATTTTCCAAGGCAGTATGAAATCTTGATTAATATGTGGGTCAAATGCAAGACACTGAACAAGGATTTTGTAATTCTAGGAGATCAAATATCAATCTTGTTTTTACAGACTCTCAAAGTTCATGTAAGATGAGACCAACCAACTGAGTTTCAGTGAAAGGATTTCTTGTGCATTTTCTCATATCCAGTCTTTCATCAGCCTGTGGAACCGATTCTCTCTTTACACCCTCTCTGATCCATTCAACTACTTTTGCTTCACATCTGTCTTAATGGAAAGATGCATCAGGTGCTGAGACATTTATAAATGGCAGCACTTAAATCCAAGATGAGCACAATTCACACTGTTCTAGTCAACGGGAGTATGTCTCTCGGGCATTACAATCTGTGTGCAAAAGCGTGCTTTAGGCTGAAATCTGGCATTCGTGGATTCCATGAAAATGGGAATATGTGGCTCTTCAAGAGGACCATTAGAAGAAATGAGCCACGGGCTTATGCTTAGCCAGGCAGACTGCAATCTCAGAAGCACCAGCTTTCCAAGTTACCTTTTTTCTTTTGCTAAGCAATTACTGTCTAGCATGCACAACATCCATTAACAGAAACTGAGTTCATATTCATGCAGAAGGCAGCACCCCCAGACATACTATTAATTAATAGAAGAACAGGGGGTTCTAGACTTGGTCTAAGTATGAAACAGTAGAATTACTGAAATGAGAAATTTACAGAAATAAATTTTTCTAGTTTTCGTATCTTGACATGATTTGTTAAAATGAGACCATAAGTTAGAGAAGGGACACAGGTGCTCAAAATTACTGCTGCCTAAAACTCTAGTGTGACAGTTAACTATCTGGGATAACTGTTGTATTTACTGTGTTGAAACTACAAAGTTCTAGAAGATAGTTAAAAACGAGCATTCAGAAGGTAACCCCAGGTGTTTCTGTAAAGTTACTTGCTCTTTAGTGCTACTGGCATAGCACAAAGGGATGTAATACATCACAGCAACTAGGCCAATGCCCGACTGTAACAGTTTTTATACTATTAATTAGAATAGTTCCTCAGTAACCTTACTATATTGACATGTAAACATATGATCTTAATTTTCACCACAAGGTATATTGTTCTTCTCATATTCTTTTATGGTTTTATTCCTTCATGTCTTAAGAGGCAATAGGCTAACAAGCACAGTAGATGCATCTAAGAGATGTTAATCTTCCTACTAACTCACAAAATTGCATGTTAAGGTTAAACAACTGAGCTACGAACACAGACTTTCTTACGTACAAAACATATTTTAGCAGAAGCGAATGCTCCATCCTCAATTTTATATTGTTTTTAATAACATAGATAATACTCTAAAAAAAGAGATACTTGTAATACATTATTTTATTTCTAAGATTTCTTCAAAACCTTCCCTTTTCCTATATGCTATTGTGGATGACACCAGAATAACAAGGGACCGAAAATTAGAATAACTTTATTCTGCACCTCTAGCATGATTGGAGTCTTGTCCTGCATTATATTTTTAACCAAAGTTAGAGAAAAGTCTCCCAACGAGTCGTACCAAAGTCAATACAACTATTGAGGACTACACAGCTTTCTGCTGCTGTATCTACCAAAGATAGGATTAGATCTTTAGGCCTTAATTTAGTGATGTGATTATTTATTCAAGTTTAAGGACATAGCTCCTTTGTGGAATTATTGCATGCTCACAATAACAGAATCCTTCTCTCTTGAGATCTGAAATGTTTCTCCCCTTAGCTGGTTGATTTATGTTGCAAAAGCACTCACCATGCACATCCCTAGGAGCTTTCTATTTCATTCCTTTCAAGAAAGACACTATGAGCTTAGCATGGGCGAGTGAAATAAATATTATTCAACCAAGACCAGACTACATGTCTCCTGGTCTTCTTTCCCCTCTTAGCCACAAACTCCCATGCAATTTCTCCATTATTTTCACCAGTATTCTTATTATACTTCTGCTTCTAACACTTCTGAAAATGGTTCAATAGCCTGACTGTCCAGAAATCATTCACATCAGACATTATGCACTGTTGATATTAGTACTTAAATGAAGAATACCTCATTCTCCAATGCTCAACAGTTTGGATCTAATGCACTGTGAAATTCTATTGTTGTTTTTTTTTTCCAGAAAGGAAAACGGAGCGTGACTGGAGCCTGTCAAATCTGCTTCTTGTGGTCTGTCACCACTACCGGTGGTGAACAGCAGTGTTAAGTGGAGGCAACAAGGAATGGTTTAAGTCTCTCAGGAGTCCTCCTGTTTGCTTGCTTGGGCAACAGTATGAGCATGTCAGCATTGTGCCACTGCCTCACTAGCATAGAGCTGATCCTGCAGCAGATCAGACACACAAGTGACCACAGGCTTAAAGGTCTGAACCACATGCTCCAGGGAACAGGAAGAGGCTGCCTCATCTAACCTGCCCAGAGCCAAATCCAGACAAAAAAAGAAATAGCACTTCTCCAAGTGCAAAACCTAACAACTATTATGTGTGTAACTGCCCTGCTTTACACAAAACCTGCTGCTGTGTCAGGACTCCAACCTGCTTGCTCTTGTTGAATCAGAATGAGAGAGGATCAGAAGCTGCCTGCTGAGCTCTGACACAAGGCTCCTCTCCTCTTGGCATCCTCCATTTGTGAAAGTTAACAAAAGAAACCCACTTATTATTTGGCAGTAATTAGTCCTTAAAAGTCTGTTGCAAATACAACTAATTAATTAAGTAGCCTGTACCATAGCATCAAAACACTAGTTTTAATTAAGACCCTCAAACCCCACAGTTCAAACAGAGTAAAAGAAACATTTTTCATCAGCCAGGTGTTCAAAAGAGAGAGAGAAAGGGAGAGATAAAAAAAAGGTACAGGTTCATTTCTCAGTGAGCCTTCTACACTAATTCTAGATTCTATCATCCTGTGCAAGATTTTTTTTTCATACTGAAAAAGAAAACCCCTTTCTCCCCCTCCTAAAAGAATTTGCTTATATTAGCAAAAAAGACATTCTCAATCTTGTTTCTGAATCAGTCTCACAGCTCCCCTCCCTTTATTTCACAGGGATTCAATGTGTCTAAAAGCCATGTCTACGGGAGATACCTGCCCTACCGGGGATCTGGCATCACCAGCCGCCTGCAGACAGGTCCCACAACATCTGCAGGCAATATTAGTCATCCTGGTTTCCAGCTCGGCTCATCCATTTCTCCATGTGCCTCTAATCAAACAGTCTTTCCTATTTTAAACTCTGAGATAAACGTGTTTAGGATTGCTAACCTAACCAATGCTGGTATTTCACACCAAAGGGGGTGTGGATTTTACTGTGATCCTGTTATGTGGCTGTTGCATGTTTAAAGTCCTGGGCATGAAAGAATGTCTGTTAAATGTTCATCAGTAGGACTTCATAATGAAGTGCAGCAGTGACCCCCTAACTCACAATCAGCAGTTTACATCCTAACCTATCACCAACTGTGATACTTCTGCTCTCTACACCTGTAGATCACCATACTTAGTACTGGTTAGTCAAACAAGATGCATTGGAAGTGGCTTGAATAGACACAGTGCAACCTGTAAGATCTAGAGGACCTCATGAACAGTTTCTTTGCTCATTAAAACCTGCCTTGCTTAAAGAGACTGCCCCACACACAACATGCAAATTAAAATGGAAATGGACACAGGAGCTGGTACTTCTCGAAGGACAAAACCTAACAACTGATGATGTTAGGAGTGCAAAACCTACCTTGATGAAAATGTGAACACCAGCACCTTTGATTCTTATCTTGTTTTTCTAATTATACTTTAGAGAGAAGGCATCTAACAAATAAATACAATCTTCTCTGTCACTGATTGCACCAGTACTTGGAAGAACACTGAAATCATTAATTCAGCACAATGTCTTTTAAAGGCAATAGTGTCCTTTTCACTTTTCCTCATGGGCAAAAACTAAAATACCAACGTACTGTGTACACCTCTCTAGAATGAAGTCCTGCACATGTTCCTCTTGAGATTAACAGTGTATATATGAAGAGTTAGAAATGGTAATACAGAAAATGTGCCTATATTTTCCTATATGGATTTAAATCTTTCCTTTAGAGACATTTAAATCCGTGTAAATTGCCCCTTGCATATGAAGCTTTCTTTTTAAACCTTAAGCAAATTCCATTGCCTCCCTATTGCATAATGAAATAACCAATCATGCTGAGGAGGTGATGTTAAGCTTGCCTGAGTTTGCAGCAATGGTTGAGAACATTTCATACTTCAGAAATACCATAAAATCCGTCATCACAAAAATTCAATTTTTCATAATCCCCAGGAGTCTCTAGGCTGTATCTAACATTAAACCCCCAAACCAAGAAATCAAGCCCAGACATGTTCACCTCCTATTCCAGCCTCCACCCTCTTTTAGCTCTTTAAAACAATCTTTTTTACATTGTTTTGTTTGAAATCTGTCCCAGTGAGAAATACATACATGCCCACAATATATGAAATTTATCCCTTTCTCTTCTGAAAATGGATGCTTAGTTCCAGTTTTGCCTAGGAAATAGCTTTGTCTTCTAATTTGTCTAAAAAAGACACTTTTCAAAAGACAGCATTCTATTTTTTTTTAACAGTATAGATTAAGTAAGGATAGGTTATTCTATGTGTAATCACTCCAAACAGCCATCACTGAAGTCCTTATGGTGTGATAATTTATATCAGATGCGTTAATTTGCTTACAAAAGCTTTTCCTATCATACAGCATTTCATTCTGACAAGCAGTGTATTCAATTGCTGTTGCAATTTTGCTGCTGCGAGAGCCCATGCTGAACTCCTCGGAACATTAGGAATTTAAAAGACATGTAGGTGTGGCACTTAAGGACATGGTTTAGTGGTGGACTTGCCAGTGTCAGGTTTACTGTTTGACTCGATTATCTTAAAGGTCTTTTCCAACCTAAATGATTCTACTCAGTCATAGAGCATATGAAGTGAGGAAATGCCTATGAAGAACAGAATTAACACTGGAGACTTGAACACAGTAAAATATTTGAGACTTGCACTTAAGTAAGATGTAAGTTTTAAAGAAGTTCATCTGATGTTACAGTCACAGCTGATACTTGACATTCCAGTGTCCTACAGTCCATGTAGTTTCCAGTTGTGCCCATTGGCAGTGGAAATAAACACTACCAGTGGAGCAGAACTCATTCAAAGAACGAGCTTGTTTCTGAGAAGGACTGTGCATGAAACATCCTGAGCCTACTGCTTCTGCCTTTGTTCAGGGCGGAAAGGAAATCACCCTCCCTAGCTAAAAGGTTTTTTAAATATTGCCCTTTTACCACATCTCCTTTCTGGCTTCTACCCTTCATCTCTTTGTGCCCTATCTCCCTACATAATGCTCCTTTGTCCTTCCTTCTTTTCATACCAGATATATACTAGTACAGGTTGTTGTGAGACTTCTCCAGATAAGAAACTGGCCAAGTGATTTTCACCCAAGGAGGAACAAAACTTTATCTTAACTCACTCAGAATAATGGGCAGTGATATCAGAAACGCACATAAAAAGTTCCTGTGTCCACAGAGGCTAAAATCATTTTATAAACCAAAACTGAATACAGTACTATTTATAGCAGTAGTTAAATTATAATTATTGATATTTATGTTGCATCTTTCAGCAAAGAGAAGGCGCTCAACAGCAGTGAAATGTGTTATTAGACATTTCTAAGAGGAGTTCAGAAATTTACTATTTGCTGATTTTATAGTCTTCTGGGGAGGTCATCTTGTTAAAGAAAGAACCCTCCCTGAATTCTGAATGCCTTCAGCTCTGAGGTAACACAAACCATTAGTCCCTTATCCAATTCCTCTCCAAACCAAAGTATACTGTGAGGTCAAGTGAAAACTGGCTGAACAACCAGGCCCAGAAGCTTGTGATCAGTTGATCAAAGTTCAGTGGGAATCAAGACCCCCTGGGGTCAATACTGTCTAACAGCTTCATTAATGACCTGGATGATGGGGCAGAGTACACCCTCAGCAAGTTTGCTAAATATCCTGCTGAGCATCCTTCCGAATGCAGCATCCTAGCTACATTTGGAGGAGCACTGCCAGTAGGTCAAGGGCAGTGTCCTGGGTTCAGCAGTAGCAGTCATTTTTTCTCCTTCTTAGCAGCTGGTGCAACACTGTTTTTGACTTTCAGCCTGGGAACAGGGCTGATAACACCAATGTTTCTAGTTACTGCTCAAATGTTTACTGTGACCAAGGACTTTGTGAGTCTCATGCTCTGCAGGGAGGAGGGGAGGCCGGTAGGAAGCAGAGACAGGACACCTGACCCAAGCTAGCCAAAGAGGTATTCCATACCACAGCACGTCATGCCCAGGGAGGTAACTGGGAGTTACCCTGAAGGGCACTCTCTCTTCTCAGTTGGGCTCATTTCGGCAAGTGGTATAGTATTCTCTTCCCTCGTTATTTCCCTCATCATTATTATCATTGGTGGTAGCAGCAGTGGTCTGTGTTACACCTTAGTTACCGGGGTGTTCTTATCTTAACTCATGGGAGTTAATATTCTTTTGATTTTCCTTCCCATCCCTCCAGGAGCAGGGGGGGAGGGTGGGGGGTGGTGGTGGTGGTGTAGAAACTGTGTGGCTGACTGGATTTAAACCACGACAGGCAGTGATCCTTTCTCTCTCCTTGGCACTGGTGAGGTCTCACCTGTAGCACTGGATCCAGTTCTGGGCTCTTCAGCAATTTTGCACAATATTTCCTCTCAGTCATAAGAGTCATAAAGTCACATTTATTAGTTAATTTTAAGGACTTAAATTTCCTTCCACAAACCTCAAACATTCTTAACAACATAAGAGGTCTATAGCAGATCCTCAAGAAAAGTCGTAACTGTGCATAAAATATATCTGAACTCTGGTTCTTCTCCTACATCTCCGCCACAGAAATGAAAATAATTTATCAGTTCAACGGTTCTATTCCTGTTAAGTTTTAACCTTTTCCTGTCTTGCTTTTTCTCATTTTCCTCTATTTCATCCTCTCTACTCTTCCTAAATTGCCAACCAAAGTCTAGCTCCATTAAAACACCTCCTTGCTCACCAGTATCACAGAACTTACCTATATGTGAGATCTTCCTTGTACATAAACTGGGATGAAGGGGACCAATGATGACTAACTGTTCATGCTCTTGCCCTGTGCGTTTACATTTTGTCTCCTACCATTTTCCTATGTGCATGTGTGTGTCACTCTCAACTGTGACAGAACAGCAGCACCAGACAAAACGAGACTGGCAAGAGGTGACATCAGCCAGCTGCTAAGCATGAATTTTGAATATCAAATGTCAGCTATAGATAAGCCATGAATAAACGATGTGCAGTAGTCAGTTTTTCACTTGGGAATCACCCAATATTTTCAAATCCTGAACATATGCATGGTGCCAAGGATGGGGTTGCCTATTTCATGTTCACAGGGCCCTTCTCAACTGCTCAAAGCTTCCTTTCTGAAGAAAGATGAATGCCATGTCTGGAAAAGGAGAAGAGATGAAATATGCTGCCTGAAAGGAGCATATCCTATCAACTTGACTCATGTTGCTGGTGTACCTGGCTGAATACAACAGTTCACTGCTGTTTTGAGCAGTGCTGACATCATTTTTAAGCAAAAGTAACTTGGTATCTCTGGGTTTCAGTAATTGGATTTGGAGCCTTTAACCTCCTGGTCACAGGGTCAGATCCAGCTCCAGTTCATACAGTCTGAATATCAGTAATATCACAGATCTGTTCTGTGGCATATATGAAAATGAATGTGTGGTTTCAGCCCAGTTGCTAGTAGTGGGAATGACTCCCTTGTCAACACTTTCAGCAGAAAAGAAGGAATTAAATGAGTTAGGCACACAAGTTAGCTTTTTACTGAAAAGGGTGGTCTCTCTCGTCAAAGTTGAGACAATTTATCTGGTGACTTTTAGTGCTGCTTGCTCTGCAGTAGTCTTTATGAGTACAAAACTTGAAGTTTGAGGTCTACGCATTGCAGAACCTTTAGGGCTCCTACATTTATTCTGGTTAAAAGAAAAAAAGAATGAAATCCACATCTGACTTGCCCTTAAAAAACTCTTCAGCTTAGCTGTGTTTTATTCCAGTTATTCAGAAGTGGCCAGCAGCACCATAGACTGGGTCTGGTTATGAGGCCTGTATCCAGAGGTGGTTGTGACTTACATGAAATTGGATTATTAAAAATATCACCAGATCAGAATCCATCATCTCTTACAAGATCTTTGGCTTATACAAAAAAGTGGCTCTATACTTGTTTATATAACATGTTACAAACTCTTACACTCAAATAGTATATAATACTGTAATACTCAAGTAGTTCTCAACAGGTGCTAGATTCTCCAGCTATGACTGTGGCACATGCAGACAACATTTGCCAATAGGGAAGGAAAGCATGGTTAGCTGATGAACCTGGCTCACTCTTGTCAGTGATGAGCTTTAACCATGAAATGTTTACAATAAACACTAAACCTACATAACTTGCTCTTTTAGTAGATTTTAAAGCTGGTCTTAGTTCCCAAAAACACAGGTCTGTGTAAACTTCTCAAAAACACATACTGAAGTCAAACCTTTAGTCCTTAGCACTTAAACAAAAAACAAAACAACCCATAGATTAAATTCTTTAATTTCACTATACTTTTGTGGACATTCTGGCCTTTCAAAAACCAAAGTTCAAAGAATATGGAAAGACAGAGGAATTAATAAAATTAAATCGCACAGAAACGCAGAGACAAGGTTTCAAAACACTTACAAAGCACTAAAAATTACTTGCCTCTTGCTTTACAAATCAGCTACTACATCCCACATGTAGACAACACACTTGAAGAATCCCAAATGCAGTTCACATGCATTTCAATATTTGTTTAGTGTGAATTTTGTATAATCAGTTTTGAGTTTATTTGTACTGGGTTTGCTTCTTATGAAACATCTGTTTTTCTGTTTCTTTTTACATGACTGGCACTCTCCTAGTGTAAATGACTGGACTGACATTTATTGGATTGGACTTCACACACAGCACCTGTGAGCAATATGTGGTGTGTGTGACTTGCCTATGCAGACCTAGTAATTTTAATTGGTTTTGGCATGTTTTTCTTGCCATATACTGTAACTTGACCTTTGCAAATATTAATTTCATGTTGATGCTTATGAAAAGAAGTAGATTAATATTCCAGAAGAATGAAGTCCTCTGTTAGTCACAGAACCAGACACAGAAGTGGTAGTGGCAGCACAATTTCTTTTTCAACCAGAGTTTCCTAGAAACCTTGGGAAAGTAGGTGGTAGAGCTCTAGAGTAATGGAAATGCCTGCAGAGTGCAGAACCCCACGGGGGTAGAAAATGGCCCAAAAGAAAAATACAGGAATATTTTTTTAAAAAATAATCTCTATCTCAGTTTTAAGAAACACGAGTTCTGATGGTATCTACTTGGCTTTTTTCCCTCCTCAAGCTCATAGCACTGCTGTAGATCCAGTGCTTCTAGTACATTGGGGTTTTTTTATATATATTTTTCTTTCTTTAAAAAGTCGTTTTTGCAAAGACTTTTGAATTGGGTTAAGTAGTTACTCTTACTTTTTCTGAGGTAAAACCCAGGTACTGAGTTTCCCCCAAGACTCAGAATGGGCTAGGAATAGACAAGGGATTTTAAGCCAGCAGTTCCGGAAGTTTGTTCTTATAGAAAACAATTAGACAACGCTGCCTTATAAATGGCGAGAGGTATGCAACAGCACTACTTTAGAATTAAGAAAAGGAAGAATTTCCTTAAGGAATTATGTACACCGTAACAGGTCTATTAACCCTATTAACTCTAAAACCTTTCTTATTGTTCTATATAGCATGTCACTAACAATAAGAATAGACAAATGTTTCAATACCAGAGAGTAGGGTATTGTCAGCCAAAAACGTTCCAGTTATTGGCTGTGATTATTTTACATACCTTTGACTCCAAATTATCTAAACTGAGCAGATTTTCAGTTGCATGAAAATGATGACTGAGATTTTTACAGTATTTTCAATCCTTATCTTCCATAAATCATAATTGAGCTCTGGACCCCTTTTTAATCAGGGGGAGCATACTGGAAGGCACTAATTAAAACCTGTACATATCTCCCCCACTAGTAGTTTGACCAATAATGTATTTTTTGTTAAACATCATCTCTAGTAGCTACAGCAGTAAAATAAAGCCAGATTTTTTAACAGTAATGACAACCTGATGACATAGTACTTACTAACAGACAGTGCTACTGAGGTCTGGCAGGGAACAGTTTCCTCTGAGGTTTAGAGGCTACCAGCCACAGGCTTGCATTAAGGATTTCACTGCTTAGACTTCCCAAAAAGAAACAATATAAAGGAAAATGGGATCAGACTGCAAAGTGCTTAGGGTAAATGAAAGAGCTATGAGAAATCACACGACATCATTCTTCAAAAGGCTAGGGTTATTTTATGTCCACAGTAAGGCCACTTTATAATGCCACAGCATCTAGAGGTGCTTTAGACTAAATGAGAATCTGACCCACGATGCTTAGCTCATGAAAATTCAAAGGCAGTTACTTGTTACTACTTACTTAGCAAGACTTCTGGGTATGAATGCAATGTGTGTTAGATTGCTGAGTAGCCCATAATAGCTAATAGCCCATCAGCACAAAATAATCATCAGCAGGAATGAAATATTGTGAGCTGGATGTTTACCTGCTGTAAACTAATGTAACTGAGGACAGTGGAAGGCAGCTGAGTCACACTGGTTAATAACCTTATAGAATATGATTCAAACAAATAAAAGCTTTTGTAGTTTGCAGTAATTATTACATCTATATGTGCATCCTCATTTTAAAACCACAAAACAAATTGAAAAATACTAACATCAGCTTTAAAAAGGTAACAGAATTAAGCCCAGGATTCTAACCTTTTTTCCTACACTGCTATATTCAGTAAAATGGGATCTATTGGTTTCATTTTCCCAGCACAGCATTCAGACAACCCTTCAAGCAGAATTATTGCTTCTATTAAAATGCCTACCATCTTCTAACTCTTCCCGTTTTCTCAGCTTAATATGAAACAATTGAGAGTTATACCAGTACATTAGAAAAGAATTATTATTATCAGCATTCTCAGAAGTCCTGATTAATGTTACTCTCTCTTTCCTCTAAGTAAAGATGCCACAGGAGGTACTAGTCCTTCTTGAATAATTCTGTAATTGAAGTTTTGTAGAGTGCATGGGGTTTTTGGTCAAAGTGGTCAATAACTTCTGACTGAGTAAAAGCATTCCTTTCAATTAATACAAGTTTCTAAGTAAACATACACATAGAACAAAAAAAAACCCAAAAAAACCCAAAATACAACACACTTGGATTGTAAAGCCACCTGCTTACAACAGGGTAGTATAAAAATTCCATTTCGTACACCCACTACACAAACAAAAATTCTCTTAAACCTACACTGGTGAATGCTGTGGGACAAATTTCCCCCCTCACTTAGGCAGACACAGGGGTATCTACACATATGTACCCACAGAGACGCAGTTCCTGCACTGTGGAAACAGCTTCATAAAACTGGCAAGATGGGGAATTCAGGGACAAAATAATGTGGACAGCAAAGCAGTGTCCAGAGACACTGCCTGCCCACAGCTCCTTAAGTAGCCCACAGAGAAGTTTCTTATCTAAAGACAATGTGAGAGACAGGTGATGGAGGTTTCCCCTCAGTCCTTGCATCCCAGAAGTATGGTTCACATAATACTGTGTTTCTAAAGGTGTGTTATTTCACAAGACAGCTTTCATAGGCAGAAGGAATACCTTGGAGCCTTGTAATAATGGCCAAAGAAGTTGAAAGCCCACCCATATTCCTAGACATATCAAAATGTCTGTAGGTGGCACTGGGGTGGCTCGTTTTCAGTTTTGAAAACTAGCCCTAAATTGAGAAAATTTGTTAGTTTTTGCACCAAGCTCATGTGAATTATGAATACTAGTGATATATCATCTATGCAGACACATGCACAGATAAAATAAATGTATACTCATGCGTGGGAATTGTAGTGTTAAAATGAAAATAAATAACTTTGCCCAACTGAACTTTCATTGTATTTAGCGAGGGACATTTTTCTCTGATATATGTGTGAGAAGCTGGATGGAAAGTCAGTGTTATTAGATTTTATACTTTTCTAGACACTGTCATCATGGCCTAATGTCTTTGTTTATCTTCTACTCTCTTCAGAGGAAAGAAAAAAATAAAGGCTATTTGCATGTTGGTTGAACCTGTGTGCTTTGTTATTTGGTATAAATGGGAGACTTGGTTATTTAACTAGAAATGTGATCTGCTCCTGACTCTTTTCTGTTCTGCACTTTTTCCAAGTAGGGACCCCACTGACTGAAGCAAGTGCCAAATTACTAGCTAAACAATAACCACAGCAAGTTTAGAAAAGAGCGCCTCTGTCACACACATGCTACAGAAGCCATTGTTGCAGCTCTATGGCCCCACTGAGCACTTCTCTAAGTGTTACCAACCCAAAACCTGTGGCACAGTTCACCTTGGCAAGGAAGTTTCATGCCTTGGTACTTTTTTGAACCTAGTCTTATGTTCTGTAACAACAGATCTGTCCCAGACATCGGTGATTGGCATTTCTTGGCAAATACTGATTGATACTGCCTGGAGACAAATGAGCTCCAAGACTTATGCTGAAAAATGAATGCTTCTTGAAATATTAGTTTGGGTTGTGTGAGCTGAGAAAGAGATTAGAAGTACAGAAGACATAAAATTCAGCTCTTACTCTCTCTACCTCTCTAAACAAACTTCCATACTCCATGTTAAAGTATGCATATTATATCCCTCTTCACTGAGCATGAAATGCAAACACTATCATCTCACCCATAGTTTATCTCAAGGACATTACTTCTTTCTCATTGTGTCATCTATTGTCAGCTCCCCTGCCCTAACACTACTCCTGTATTTAACTTTGTGCTGTCAGCCAAATGAGCATATATACCAAGAAAATATATTTGTGCCACCAACACAGCACAGATGTCTCCTCTGTGCTACACACAGTACTACGTACATATGTAATTCTAATCACATCAATAGATTCTTTCTTTCTCTTCTGCCAACCTGTGCTTATAAGCTTATATCTTTATGAGTATGCATGGATTCACAAAGGGACTATGACGCATTCATGTGCCCTGTCTATGGCAGCAGACAGTGACTCCAGCTGCCCCTTATCCTGAGTGTAGTCGAATGAAATCCTGGGCACAGGGATGGTTTTTTTAAAGGTAGCTCAAAACTTTATTTTACTCCTCATTACAAGGCTAAACTGTGCATGAGGTGAACATGCCACTTCAAAATATTGCCGGTTAGGGTTGTGTGAGCTCATTTAAACTAATGTTAAAAACCACTGGGAGTCTGTGAATTTGGAGGCTTGATTTCTAAGTAAACTGTCCTTGGTTTGATCTCCATTTGGAAGATATTGCTGAGAAAGGATCAGAAAAAGAGTAAATAACACAAGCAAAACAGGTTATAAAACTGAATTAGACAGAAAGGACCAGAGGGAGAGAGAGGGAAAGGGAGGGAGGGGATTTTGGACCACAATTACAGTTTTAAAAATACGCAATTTGAAGTCAAAAGCAGGGTTTGGGGTTTTTGGTGTGTGGTTTGGTTTGTTGTTTTTTGTTTTTTTCTTTCCAAACTGAAATACTTTCGGAAAAGTTGTAAAGTTCCAGAAACAGAAATATAGGAACTTCCTTAAATGGTTTCTGACTGCTGACAAAATTGCCCTTTAGAAGTCTTCTCCTCAGGTCTTTCCTGGTGTCACAGATTGCTGTTTATCAGAAACTTTTAAATAATTTTGAAAATTAAATACCTTTCTAAAGAACAATTTGGAAGCTCAAACATTTAGGTAAGATAATCCAAACCACTGCTTACTAAATACTTTTGCAATTCAATGTCCTAAAAAAAAAAAAAAAAGCTGCATATGGCAAGTCTGTTATAGTTGACGTTTGTATTAGAGAAAGTCCGAGCTAGTTGGCTGGATGCATGAAAGTATGCTATTAAAAATACATAATTGTTCATTGAGATCACCAGTCAAGAAATGATCAGTGATATGAACATGACCTTCACCTTATCTGGTGAAGAACTTCTAAGAGGAAATGACTGTCAGCTTCAGCCTTGAGTCTGAGAAAAGAGTTTTTTTCACACCCTGGGTTCAGCCCTATAATGACCTTCCCCCGTGCCTTGTGCATAGGGCAATTTGCTGCAAGGTTCCTTTTCACAGTCATTGCCATTACATGCACCAGTGCTCGCTTTAGTACAGGCTATTCACACTCCTGGTGCACAAGACTGCAATTACACATTTCACTGCATAGGAGCAAGAACTGTGGCAGACTGGACAGGGATCCTACAAGATCATCATGACAACCAAAGATGAGCTAGGCAAGGAGCAACAGTGGAAAACACATCACTATTCAAAAAAAGCCTTTTACCTGCATTAGTTTAGACAAATATAAAATCAGAAGGCTCCAGCATGATAATGGCAGAATCAATGTAAATTATTTTTTTCATTTAAAATGAAACTATTGTTGCTTTAAGATACAGTTCTATTTTTAACCTTGTCCCTTCAGATCTATTAACAGACAGCAAGATACAGAGCAGCTCTATACAGCTTAAAATGTTTCACATCAGATGGCAGATTGCAGATTCATGTATTGAGTTATTGGGAAGGGCAGGGGGTTATTTCTCTTAGTCATAATGTAAATGTAAAGTAGAAAATCCAGTAGCATTTAGGGTGGGAAAGAGAAGGAGGAAAGCAAAGAGGAGTAATTGGGGTCACATCCCTGAGCACGGAGACATTTCCAGAACATAGTCCAAGTGAGTCACAGGCAGCATGAGTAAAAAGAGGGGGGCAAATGATAAAGTGGAACTTGTGGGCTTTTAAAGCTTTTCTCACAGAACAAGAAAAGTAATTACACATTGTCTCAGCAAACACCCGTGGCACCACCTGGTGTATTCTCAGAGAAATCCCAAGAAGAGATTTTTCACCTTAACCTTGATAAATGCTGTGCTGGTACCAACTGCTTTGCATTATATGCAATGTCAAGAAGGTATCATCCTGGGAGCACTGTTGGGAACATAAGCCTTCCGAGATACGCAAGTGATGGAAGTCAGCTGATGACTGCTCGGTAACAAGAGCTCGAGAAGAGAAAAAGTTCTCTGTTCCACAGACTAGTAAAATTCCTTCTGACTCCATGAAGTCATGAACATTTAAAAATCTCCTGGAGCTTGGAAAACAGAGGGTGTCTCAGCCATCATTCCTAAGGCATCACTGTGCCTTGTTTCTGTCTGTGTATAGCACAGCTTCCTCCCTGCTTTGCCTACTGCCTGTGCCAAAGCCAGCATGCCTTTTCCCAGGAGGATTTAACAACATCATTCCTGCATACCTGACATACTGTTACTACTGGAAGTGTTCTTTTGATGTCAGGTTCTAGCTCTTGATAACTTACTCCCAGACAAATTTCTGTGAACCCTGAGCTTTTTGTGGTGGGTCCTAGCCCACAAAAACATCTTTAACAACCCTAATTACCTTGACTGGGGCATCAGTCTGAGTCTAACCTTCTGTCTGTTATTGTATCTTTAATTGGGTGGGAACTCATAAAGATGACAACTCCTGCTTGCTCACATCATCAAACAAGCCTGCAATGGGTCTGTAAAGGCTGATTCCTGTATAATAACATGCAGTGACACTTCCTGGGACAAAACCAGTAAGGTAGTATCAGAGTACTGAAATTAGCACACAGCTCATTTTCCATGGATCACCTATAATCTAATCTACTTAGGCTTTGTGTTAGTGGACTATATGTATATATGGACATGTCTGCACAGTATATCTGCATATTAAGCACTTTGCTATAGCAGCACATCTAAGACCTTTCACTATAAGTCATACTACAGGTATTGTTAATGAAGTTTAATAGATTGCCATACTTTTTCAGTTGAAAAATCTGAATTTTAATGCCTTCTATGATTAAAAAAACTTTTAGTAATCTTACTTCTAATTAAAGTTTGTTATCCTTACAGCTCATTTCAAATGCAGAAATCACAGTATAATAATGTTTGCAGAGGTAAATCTGGGATGGCAATTTTGACTCTATACATTATACAATCAACAGCAAAGAGAACACTATCAGCATGAGAATTTTTGTGAACTTACTCATAAAGCAAGACACCCATTAAAGTGCTCCTTCTGAACACGTGTACACACTCTTTTCCATCATGTACCAGAAAGGACTAAAGTTCTGGACAACTTGGCTACCTCTTTACTCAGAAAAATGTGATATCAGAGGTATTCAATTTTAAGACTCAAAAAGCTGACTGGCTTCTTGTTTGAGACATATCCATAGTTGCAAGCACAGACATGCATACATGTATAAATATATGAATATATATCTTTAAATCAGTATTTATTTATGAACAGATGAATTGATGAATCTGGTCACTCAGCATTTGTCAGCATGAAGAGTTCTGGCAGGATTCTTAGGCTTGAAAGCAAACAACAGCGCCTTATTAGAACTCCAGCAGACACCATATTGTAAACATTTGATTGAGTTTTTTTCACATTTTGTGTGTTTGGACAGGACTGAAATACCCTGTTGTGTTACAAAATGCAAAATTACAAAGGAGGGAGTTGAAATGAACTTGCCAGTTTCTGAAGTACAGCTTCCAGTTTTCATCCTCAAATTTTATTCTGGTTCCCATACTCAAAGGAAAAAAAACAACCCAAAACCTGGAAGTAGGACACTGGGAAAAGAGATGTTATAGAAAGTATAAAAAGAGAATTTTCCTGACATACTCCTTAATCATGTACAAGTGGTTGGTGAACAATAAAATACAGCGAAGATTGCTGTAGAAATTAGGTCTTGACCTGAGTTGTTGAAAAATAGTTCAAAGCAAATTGAAAACATAAATGGATTTGTGGTGTTTTTTAAACAATATTTCAGAATAATGAAGACAGAGACTGTGTCATATCAAAGGCTAACACTAAAATTAATGTTTCTACCTCTATAAAAACAGATAAATCGCTCCATATTTAGAATGCTGTATACAATGTACAATAACACTACAGGGGACTAGCATACACAAAACCCCTCTCTTTTCAGCTTAAATGATTCTCAGGTCATCATGACTCCTACCAGCAGATCAAAGAAATTCAGTTAAGACTGACACTCTGTGCATTATCTTTGTGCTTAGGACCTCAGGAGCATGTATAGAAACTGATGTTAGCTGAACACTACACTACACACTGAACCTGATTTTAATCACTTTTACGTATCCTTTTATAATTTTACAGATCTCCTTAGCTGAATTCTTTGCTTACACAAGCGTACACCTGCAGTTGCTCTCCTAACATTGACGAGTATCTCCAGTTTCAGTGCACTGAGGTCAGAAGTTGTTCATTCAAGTTATTTGGATCGTACCTTACTTGACACAAGAGCATAAGAAGAATTGCATCCATCGTCTCTGTGCTTACAACTTGTCAGAAAACAAAATCAGTGCTGCATGAATATAGCTACTATTTCAACCACTCAGATTAATTGATGGTGGGGGTTTGTGAGGTTTTTTGTTGTTTTTTTCCTTTACAAAAACTGTTACTTTTAAATGAAACTAGCATTTATGAAAGGTGGTAGGTTCATAGTTGTGGGAACAAAACAGGAGTCAAAACCTGTAGCTGGAGAAAAGGTAGCAGCACTGCCCTTCGTGCAGACTCTGTTCTGAATTACATTTCATTGTGTGCTAATTCGCTGCATTTATACACCCACATTAACGTTAATATTGGGTGAAAAATAGAAACTTGTTTTTAATGAGAATTATTATAATAAATTGTGTCCTTTCTAGTGGACTTAACCATGGGTCTGCAAAGGTCAAGTGCTCTTGTAATACTTCACTTTACCTAGCAATATAATTTCTTATTCCTAGGTATATACCAGACTCAGGCTGGAATCTGAGTACTCAATCCACCTATCACTTTGCAGGTGCTTGAGCCTCCAGCATCTCTTTATTTCAGTCATGAAAACACTTGTCTACAGAGCAATCACTCATTCCTAGACTGTCATTGCTGCATCAAGCAATTTATATTAGTCGATCCTTTAGACTTGTACTTTATAGACATTTCTTTTTTTGGAATTTGTGAGGGATAGAGAGGACTAAGCTGGCTGGGTGAATTATTAAATTGTCCTCTAAATACTCATCTTAAAAAACATCTTAAGCAATATTTTAATCAACACAAGGTACAATCACTTTCAACTGCAAGAAAATTCCCATGGACACAAGCTACCCCCAGATTATTTTCAAAGCTGAATATGCTGGTGACTAATGGAATAATACTCCAGAAAACATGGAATCTGCATTTATTTAGCATTCTGCTACATTTCCTGTTTTAACAGTATAAGATACAAAATGCATGTATGTGTCCTAGATATCTATTATATTATCTAGCAGAACCTAAAAACCTAAGAAGGGTAAACTGTAAATGGAACTGAAGTTATGTCCTTGATTTACACTGAAAGAGAATGGGGCCAATTATGGTTGAAGATGTCATCACAAATAGCTTTAAAAGACAAGAAAAGGGTTTGAATATGAAACAGCATTAGCACCCCGACCTCCTCCCCCTCCCAAAAATTAAAAAAAGAGGCTATGGCCTATAGCTGTCCATCTATTAAGTCACTTGGTTTTATACATTAGCAGGGATGTGCAGACAAGAGCACACTGACTCCCATTCTTTGACTCTACAAGGGCAATGGATCAGGCTCTCACTCCCCTCTCACACTCATTTTATTTCGTCTGCATCTTTTTTGATTTATGTTGGAAAATACAAGTTGAATTTGGCACCTTCGGTGCTAGCGATGGACTGATTACTCCAGTAAAAGTTTTCTGCTTGCCCCATACCCAAACAAAAAGCAAGATCAGGCTCTTCTTGGGAATAATAAAAATTGGAATCGGAAAGAAGGACTGGGTTCATGGTAAAGCTTTTCAAATGCAAGCTGCCTTTAAGTCCTATTGAACTCTATTTCTAAATGCCAGCGTCTTATTGCATAAAAGCAGGCTGCATCCAAAACAAGGGCAGTCAAGTAGAAAACAGGCCTTTTGTAGGTCATTCCCTGCTGCCCCCCCTTGTTCTCTTACACACGTTTTTCTATTACTGGACATCTTTTCTTTCTCTCCCCATGATTTTTTTGTTTTGTTTTATTTTATTCTTGTACTACCCCTTTCTCTTTTCTTTTCTTGTACAATGCTACAGCTGTTCTTGTTCCACTAGTGGTTCTGGCCCTTGTGTCTGTGTATTTCTCCTCTCTTCTGCAACAAAGAGTGGTAAATTTTAACAGGCACAACTAGGCTGTTTATTCCCCCTGCTTCTCTCCACTTCTACAGAACCAGAGGTAGCAGGAAATAAAACAGAAGGCTTTCATCATGTGCATCATTCAGTCAGCCAGTCGTACAACATCATATCTGGAGGATTTCATATACTAGTCCCGGAAATCCTGCTGTAAGTATTGCAGGAGAGGTCACCTAGTAGCACCTGAAATGTTTTTTTGGCTGGTACAGTCTATTTAACTGCTATGGACCCACAGGGATTCATCACAACTATCTTTATACATATTACAGGCCACAAGTTTAACACAGTTTTCTGAGATTAATGTTTGTACAAATGTGGATGACTTGGGCTTTTGCTCAGGCTACCAAAGCCTCACAGTCCTTGATTGAAAACCATAATGATTTCTGTGAGCATTCTTCATTGAAACTCTCCTTCACTGCAGCTGAGGATCATATCTGCCCTCTATTAATAATTAAGCTAATATTGAAATTCTCAACGTGAGGATCCAGCACCAAGCGAGCCAGCATCGCATGGACAAAGTTATTTGTACCACTACAGCAACAGATAGATCCTTGTTTGAAATATTAATTTTAAAAGAATCACAGTGTGACAGATTCGCACCGACTCAGCCCATATCTTAGTAGATTTATCCCAACAGTAATATGTGCCAGAAGTAGAACACAAACCAAGTGATTTCAAAAGTAAATAAGACTTTGATTTTTAATAATGCTAAAAGGCTTTAAATTCACACATTGCTGCCCTCTCCACCCTCAGTACTGCTGAGTTCACAGAACTACCTTAACACAGAATTTAAGCATATGATGAATATTAAAAAAAATAATAAATAAAAATAACTATACAGGGAATAATGTTTGTTCTGTGAGTTCTTCATGGATTGTTTTATGGCATCTACAAATAACAAATGATTAGAGAACAAACATGAAAAATAATTGACTTTAAGGCATAAACAGCTGCACTTAATTCTGGAGAAGTGCCCGGAGTAGCTGCTTTGAAATCCCTCTGCTTTTTCAATGATAAATATGCTACAGAACCATAAAACAAAACCTTCAGACAAATTATGACTACTTATCTCTTTTGTGTTATTCTCTTTTGCAGGCTTTATTCTGCCCGTTAGTTTGGCATTGCTGCCTAGGTGCACTACTGTATCGTTTATTTTTATGAAGTAATTACAGTTGGATGTAAGTTTTGTAAACCTTACTTACATCCCTCTAAACTCCTCATAAATTCATAACAGCCTAAATCTTTCTGATTTAGCTCTGGGGCCACAGAAGGCATCTTCTCCTACCTTTGGTTTGGACAGTAAGCCTCTGATCTGATAATCCAGTTATACCAAATTCTATATCCTCTGACAAAAACCCAAGTGGCCTGCAGATTCCTTGTCTCATTTGTTTAGATACTTGAAGTTCATTCAAGTTGCTTCACTGGAAGAATAACTGGTTCTGTTTATGTTTCACAGGCTTTTTAAAGACCTGATAAAGGAGAAAACCTGAGATCTAATATATTGCTACAGTTCTCTAAACTTTTATTAAACTGAAATTAGATGATACAAGTAAAGGTCAAAACTGAAATGGAGTCAATACAAATCAGTGGATCAACAGTGAACCTGAACCAAATAACCATCTAACTGATTTACCAAATTACTACAGCCAGCCACCAAATGATATGGTTATACAGCACAGTCAGTTCTTACAAATGTACAAATACTCTCCTATAGAATTTAAGGAGGTATTGTCCATTTAAACCCAAGTCCCGCTTAAAGCTTCCTACTTACAGCAATCAGTCCAACCAGTTGAATGTTTCTGAATAAAAATAAAAAAAGCACCCTGTTTTATATCCGAGCCCTCAAAGGATGTATAAAGTCCTGAAGTTCACCCATGTTTAGAAGCCAAAATGCCCTGGAATACAGAATTCTGTTACGATATCTGCCATAACCACGTTTATTTTGATGACACTCTCTCTGCCACAGAGATGACCACATTATTTCTTTTAGGTTTACATATAAGGAACAAGAAAATTTACTATGGCAATCTTGAGCCAATGGGAGGAAGGTAGGAATGGGAATGCACTCTGGGTTCACCCATAACATACTAAGTCTCTTCTCAATGATCACCAAGAAGGTGTTCACACTACTTTAGCCTTGCCAGCACAAAAAGACTTTGACAAATATAACAAAGCATATTTACACAACTGCCTACAAGAGTTTTATTTCAGCAGTCACCATAAAAAGTAGAATCTGTTAAAATGTAACTGTATAGCACTTGTGTAGCCACTCTCCTTATTGTCATGCAAAGATAGTTAACAAACGTCAGATTAGATAAAAAGCTAGACAAAGAAAACTACTTTGAATTCTTCACTGAGGTTTATGTCCCACCACAACCATTTTAGACAGCCAATAACTTAAATGTTGTTTAGACAAAGAACTAGCAAGTCTCTTTATTAAAGACACACTTAAGACTTCATGATTAGAGCATTTCTGTGACAAGAACATGGTGACATCAGGATACAAATCGCTGCTCTTATATGAAAAACACTGATGTTAAAACTGACAGCCTGTGGTAGATACCTTCAGCAAACCTTAGCAATCCTCTTGCAAGGAAGGAAAATGGTAGATTGAAATAGGTAAAATATAAATAACAGTTAAAGTATTTTATATATTATGAATACTACTATAGTCCTGAAGCATTATCATTACATCTTATAACTGAAGTTTAAGAAGTTGAATCAGTATTGTTTTGACTTTGCTGAAACTTTTTGATACAGCTGAAACAAAATATTATTTCAATTTATCCTCAAGCAAAACTTCAGTTTTAGTACTATACTGCATTTCTTTTGCTTTCCTGTTCAGAAGAGGGATTCTAATTTTCAACTACTTTTGGGGGGATGAGGAAATAATGGCAAATCATCCGCAACCAGGGAAGGAGAGTGATGAGGGTGACGTTGTCAACATTTTCCAATAACTATACATTATTATGCAAAAAAGTACTTTATAATGAAAGTCCAGTAACAAGCTTAGCAATACCAGTGCATTTAACTGGGCTACTTACTAATTGCTGTCAATGAACTTCCTCTCAGAGATGGAAACATGGAATAAGTTCTCATTTATACCAAGTTGTGGCTTCCAGAGAGACAAAACCCCCTAAGCCCCAACTTTGTGTAAGGGGAGGCAAACAGGTTTGCCTTTGGCCACCCTTTAGTGGAAAAGCATTGGACATTTTTGGAATCCTGCTGCATGTTAGCTTTGACTGGTGTTCATCATCATAACTTGAAAGTTTAAGAATTTCTGAACAAAAATACATTTGGAAACAATGCCACCTGCAGCCTTATGCTACCTGTGCTGATTATGGACAGGGTTCTGGTTTGTGACAATACGATGCAACATAAAGTCTTACATGAGATAAAATCTTACAGGGCTGACTAGAGAAACATTGCTTTTCCACTGAGAGAGAAAAAATTAGGTTAGCTTTCACTTTCTCTGGCTTCCAGAAAATATATTCTGCAAGAAAATCAAGGATAATTTGTCAATAATGTATTATTCATGTACAATTATGATGTATTAAAATAATAATGTTGTCATAGTCTAAGGATCTAAACAAGTATGTAGGGAGATTGAATATCTTTTTATTAGACCAACATACTTAGGAAAACCCCAAAAACTTCAGGAACCCAAGAGTATATGCATTGATCTGAGGAACTGGTTTTCACCTAACTGTATCAGTTAGGCAAATAAAAGATATTAACCTTGCTCATAAACCTTGCTTCACTTAAAATAGTGAAAAACTGTGCTTGCATGGGTTTATGCTTCGATATGGAAACGGCAAGAGAAGAAATAAGGTTAAGAGCAGGGAGATTTTTCAAACAATTTATGCTAATATCCTCCTAACTTCCAACATGAGCTTTCAGCAAAGCTATTTGCAATGAAACAAAATTAGTCATATGAAGACTAAGGAAACTCAGTGACTTGCTTTTTCAAACTGCCTTTGTATTTTATGCCCATAAAAAATTTCAATTACCCATTAAGAGGAAAGAGCTGATTTAAGGGCACAGTGTATCATTTAACCAGTCCTGTCAATAATACTTAGGCAATTATGCAAAATTATTGTTTGTTTCTGTTAAGCAATAAGGATGTACATAACAGCTTCCTCTGAAGGAAGAAAAGTAGAACAGTACTCGCTTACTTAGTGAAATACGGACTCTGTTATTCCAAGAGTCATCAACATGCATAATTTCAAGGTATTTTAGTTATTGCTGGTCTTTGGGCAAGTTATGTCTCCATGATATTATCCTGAATATTACCCTGACCTTGCAAAGACATCTAAAGTGCTTGCACTGATGGAGTATCTTAGAATAAGACTGATTGCACACTTAACAGGCATGGCTGCCTTGCAATTATGCATCCTATAAAATGTGGGCATTTCCGTTGCTATGATGTTTGACACATCACACCAGGAAACAATCAACTCTTTAGGCTCATGTCTAAACTACAGAGCTGATGCCCCTGAGAGGGAGACAGGCTGCAGCAGGTATCCCTATTTCTCTAAACAAGGAAAAGTATATGTGCATAGAATATCTCTCAGAAATGGAGGAGAATGGGAAAAGCCTTGCTTACTACCTACTTGGAGAGACCTTAAAGAGAAAAAGAGAAAGAAAAACAATTCGACTGTTAAAAAAATTAAATACTGGATTCTTCATATCCACTGCTTGATTCATGGCCTTACATTTTCTTACGTTTTTCTTATATTTTCTGTGCTAGAAATAGAGATGAATATAAAAATACATAAAATTTTTAAATCACCCTCAGATAGAGATGAGTGGTGAAGCTTAAGCAGCAACACATTTCTGTAAGCAGGAAGAACTCTATAACCTAACCAGATTTTGCATTTACAATAAACATCATGTAAGTGCCCTCAATAGAATCACAGAATGGTTTGGGTTGGAAGGGTCCTTAAAAAACATCCAGTTTCAACCCTTCCAGGGACACATTCTACTAGACTAGGTTACTCAAAGCCCTGTCCAACCTGTCCTTGAACACCACCAGGGATGGAGCAGCCACAGCTTCTCTGGGCAAACTGTGTCAGTGCCTCACCACCTGCACAGCAAAGAACTGATTCCTAATGTCTAATCTCAATCTCCTCTCTGTCAGTTTGAAAACATCACCCCTTTTCCTGTCCCTACAGGCTCTTGTAAAACGCCTCTCTCCAGATTTCTTGTAGCCCCTTTAGGCACTGGAAACTGCTCTAAGGTCTCCTTAGAGCCTTCTCTTCTCCAGGCTGAACAACTCCTCTCAGCCTGTCTTCATAGGAGAGGTGCTTCAGCACTCTGAGCACCCTCTGTGGCCCTTCTCTGGAACCACAAGGAAGGAAAAATTAGGGCTCAGTGTATGCTATTGTCTGCTACTACTGTCAAACCGTGCATACATGGCTCAACTTTAAAGTATTGAGGATTGGCTGGCTAGGGGCCAAAATGCCACACTGCTTGGCTGTAGCTGATATTTGTTGAAGACAGAATCCAGAATGCATATAGAAATGTCAGCACTATTTTTTCTTCATGTCTGTGCATCTGGCTTCATTTGACTGATGTTAAAAAAAAAATAAATTCCCATTTTCTCTTCTTTAAATGGATAGAATGTACCAGGCCAGCAGTTTGCAGTAATTAAACAATTTTAAGGAGAAAAGCTCTACTATAAATACCATTGCCAAAATAATCTGACTCAGTTGTCACCCACATAATAAGGATGTTCCTATTTATGTTTTTTTCCAGACATCTAAACTGTTGCCAACTCTTTTTTTTCCCAGTTATTTGAAAAGTAATACTGATAAAAAAAGGAGAATAAGAGAGTTTTGTTAGATGAACACCAATGACAACATCATGATGTCCTATTAGTAAATGATTAAATCAAAGGATTTGCTGTTAATTTAAGTAGGGCAGAGCATAGGAGAAGTCTAGTTCTTCTGCAATCAAATCTTGAGCCTCACCAAACCTTCAATAAACTCGAATCAGTGGCATGGCCAGTTCTGTTCTCCTCCAGAAAGCTCCAGCCTTGTCAGTTCAGAAGTCTCCCATTAAATATCTACCTTTAGCATCTACCCAACCAGCAGCACTTGCCTATACCTCCCTCATTATCTGCAACGTCAGTATTTAAAGACCCTCATTTAATCCAGCACTACCAATGTAGCACAAATTTTCAATCAGGCTTCTTAATAAGCCTCTTGAAAGGCTGCCAGTCTTTCTAAACTAACAGTTAAGCTTGTCAAAACATGGTAACTCTGGACCACAAGTCCCCCATCATGCACCTGAATGGGTTCATTTGGCTGGAAAGGACGACAAAGTCTTTCTAATTGACAAAAAAGGGGGAGGAAGGAAAAACCCATGAACACAAATCATTGAAACCCACACAAGTGAAAAAATTCAAGCTGATCTAGGAGCAAGCACTAAATGGAGCTATTGACATGAAAGAATTGCCCAGAATGAGATCACACTGCATTGCAATCTCATTGTAGGCATGGGGGTTGAATAGTGGGTGTTTGAGCTGTGCCTGAAGCTGGGTTTGTATGTGTCAGTGTAAGAGACTGAAAGAGCAAAGGCCACAAATCAAGCATTAAATAGGAAAAACAAACTTTTCTTTTTTTTTTTTTTTGTCCGTCTTTCAAGAATCTCTGAAAATGGCTGGGAAAAAAATAAAGCTGGGGGCAAAGGCAGAAAGATCTTGGATTTAGGCTGAATAGCCCGTAGTCGGGTGCACAGACTACATATGGGACCAGGATACTCTGGTTTGTAGCAGCACAGATGATTCCTGACCAGTACACAGATAGTGTGTATTATAAATTGTATGGGATGGAAGTGTTTAAAGGCCCTGTCTCGGTCAGGGGACACACGCTCATGAACACCTCTGACCCCAGCCTTCATTTCAGAAGAACCCTGTGGTTCCAGCAACACAACAGCCTCTCTCAGGTTTATAAAAAGCTCCTGTTGCTAAGTGCAGTCTTGCTGGCAGACATCTATATGCATCATTTGCCAAAAGGTGTCTTTTCCTCTTTTGACTTACTCAAACTTCTGTAAATTACCAGCTAAAAATGCCCTGCTTTTCACAGGTTTTAATTAAGATTGCTTTCTCCCGGCAGGAAGAGAAATATTGAAAATAACCTGAAAAATGAGTTCCCTTGTTGCCAGGTGAGTTTCTCCAACACACCCAGCCTCCCTAATGAAGTGAAGCTCTTATCGTCACTTCAGGTGGTAGCTAATTAGTATATTTTCTTAATTAAAATGCTTTTCCTATGGAGGTTTTCTTCAAGAAGGCCAAGGAGGGCATTTTGTTGCTATGACCACTGAAAATCAAAATGTCCTAGGGACATCTGCTCTGGGATTCAAAACCTGCTTGGAACTTGCTGGGAACAATGTGTTCAAGTCTGCAACAGCAACTGAATTGATTCAAATACCAAACAAGAGCTTCAAGACCAAAGGGTTTAAACTATGGAGAGCTAGAACCTCAGCTCCTAAAGAAACCCAGAGGAAAGGTGCCACTTGAGCTATGTGTTATATGTATATTATCAAATGCACGAGTTTGATGAAGTTTTATGTATGTTTTATGTATGTTTTTAATGTAAGTTCAGGGATATTTAATTTTTGCCTGAAAATAATTTTAAGCTCTCAAAACTTTCTCTCCACTGATTTTAACACCTACACGTCTTTAAATGATAAACTGTCCTAAACTGATTCCATGCCTTTATAATTAGCATATTACATGAGCTCCCATGAATGTTTTAACATTGTCACAGGTCTTCACAAATCCAGCTGGTTTGTTTGGCAGCTGGGGCGTATGCACAGTGAGCCTGTTTGGCAGCTCTGCTTTATGGATCACAGTTATTGGTTATGACTTTTAACAGACTGCATTTAAAGGCTGAGAATGCTGGGAAGGGGATTTGAGGGCCATTAAGGACTGAGAGAGGCTTTGGTGTCTTTTTACTGCGTTGTGTTTCTGTATCTTGTGTGACTCTTCTCCCCTTCTCCCATTTCTCTGTGGAACACATGTACAGAGCTATTCTCAAACTTTCAGCTACGCACAAAAAAAATAAAAGTGAACTCCACATTTTGGATCATTTGTAGGAAGAAATGTAACAGCTTTGCTCCTTTTCTTCGTTTTCCTGTCAATGGTGGTCAGATAACATAGAAACTCAAGTCTTTCGAATTCTTCAAGTTACTTGAAAGTACCTTGAAAGCATTTCATTCTGCTTTTACCAAGTTTGACTCCTTCTCTGATTCCTGCAGAATGGGAAGTAGGAGAATGCCACTCTGCTTCCATCTGTCTCATTGTATCAGAGAGTGCAGAAAGGAGCTGTCACGCTGGCAGCTCTCCATCACAGCACTGAGCTGGGGTCACAGCTGTCTTTCACCTATGAAAGATAATTCTAGGCTTTGTCTGCAGTGTGGAGCATTTCCTTCCCTTTTCTTTTTAGGAGTAATGTATAACCTTGTCAAAGAGCTAAATATACTGCAAATTCTCACAAGAAACAGAGAAGTGTCAGGGACTGAAGACTTTCACACTGACTTTATAATAAGTTTCCTTTTTTTTTCTTTAATAACAATTTGATGGCTTGCAGAAGCAGTTAATTTTCCCCTCTGGTGCAGTAGCTCAGGGTTGTGAATCAATTTGTTCTTGCACAGACAGAGGTGAAATCCTGCCTCTACTGAAAAATCCCAGTCCAGTGTAAGTTTGTGACCGACCTCTCGGGAGGGCAGAAGCTATGAGCTCTTTTGAATGTTAAAAGATGAGGGGATTTGGTTAAATTCCAAACATCACACATTACCTTACAGGTCATGGAAGGATTACTGACTTGACCAATGGTGGCAAAGGACTTTTGAAAAGTGGACTATCTTCAAGACAGAAACTCCAAGTTTCTAAGGAGAGATTAGTAGTTCTGTCATAGACCAGGAAGTGAAATATCCATTAGTAAGCAGTGTTTTGGTTAAAAAAAGGAAATATATTAATTTAAAAAAAAAAACACCATAAAGTTGCAAACAGGACCCATAAGAGTTACAACTTTAGTCCTGGCAAAATTATGGTGACTTTCAGCAAGAGGAATTAAAAGAATTTTAAGATGAACCTCCCATGCCTGTTGTAGTAAGCCTGGGAAACAAAGAGAGGCCTGAGCGTCAGTCCTTCAGGCTGCCTGATGCAGAGCTGGCAAGTTCTGCATTCCATGACAGATGCAGCTCACAGCAACGATACCCAGGTCCTTCCATGATGATGTGCCAAACTTCATTTCTCTTCTTCAAATTAGGGATTTCAATTTTGCAATTAAAACACACAGTCAGATGTGCCTTCTGAATCATCAAGGAATGACTGGAAGCAGGCTGAATCTCTTCAGCATGGGAAAGACAACACTGAAGGATATGAGAGGTCTATAAAATCCTGCTCTACACAATGATGGGTAGATGAGAATTGCCTGTTCTAAGTGTCTATGCTAGTGCCAGAGCAAGTGGTCAACAAGCAAACCTATTCAGACCCATAGTGAAAACAAAGGAAAAGATGGAGGGGGTGGAGGGAGAGAAAGGAAATTCTTTGAATTTTTTCAGATCGACCCTCACATTCATTTTATGAATTCATCTCACATTTATTATAGAAGCCTTCTATTTCCAATTCCTTGTTCCTCCTCTTTGCTTCATCTTCCCACATAATTCTGCAATATAATCCTGCCACCATGCACCAAAGAATTTGCAACTAAGCCAGTCATACATAAGACACTTTCTGCTACTTGTGTGATGTACCCATGCTGTATAACAACAGCCAACCCTAGAACAGGGCTCCATAATTGCTCGTGATAACAGTAGTAAGGAACTGGCTCACCTCTGAATTTACAGCAAAGTGTGCAACAGCTGAAGGAAGGAGTACACGAGGACACGTGCTGAATGATGAGCATGTATCTGCCTGATACCACCTGTTCTGGGGAAGCAAATAGATCTGCTAAGGCATTGTGTTGCTCCAAGCCACAAACACAATATGGGTGTTTCAGCCCGACGGTAGACACCTCCTGCTCTGCATCAGTTTTGTGATCCTGCAGGCACTTCTGAGTGCCTTAGTCCTGTGGTTGCTGTGACACCTTAGTCACTCAGGCGCAGAGAAGCAGCATGGCAGGTGGATAGAGGCAGGACACCCAGCCTACATAACCAAAACCATACAGAGATGCACAGGCTCCCAGATGATACAGTGATCTGCTGGTTTAGTGCATTCCAAATCCTCCTCTCTCGTTAGCATGTAGCTTGTGTAAGAAGCCATGTTAAACAAGCTGCTGAGTGGGTCAGGGCCTCTGGTACTAATCTTCCATTCATACATTATTGCTTACCAGGAGAGGGGTCCTTTCTGCAAGTTGCAGAAAGATCTAGATCTAGACCCTTTCTAGGAATTCAGTCCATACTAGAAACTGTTATCTGCTCCCTCTCACAGATGTCCATCACATGATACTGCAGTCCGTGCTCATATCAACATTACCTTGACAGGTTTCAGTGTAATGTCTCTGGCATCCCTGCTGCTGCCCTGCTAGACAGCACTTGCATGGAAAAATTGTTGGTCTGCTCTGTTTCCTTGATACATACAGAGAGCAGATGTAAGCCTGGGTCTGGGTCTAGCATCAGACGTATCCTTGAGTGACCCATCTTCCCTGCACAACCTGTGACCGTACGTTCGTGCCAATTCATACGGTTATCGCTACTGAAAAGCATTCTCAGAAGCTGCTTGTTATCACCTGCAAGCCCACCAGCTCCTTCTCTGCTCATGCACGCTACACTGATTAAAACACTACACTAATAGCACTTCCCATCTGCTCAGGGGAATCTCCAACCAGTTCCATGTCCCTGTATAATCTGATCATGTTTTGAATAAGTTACAGATCATGTTCAAAACAGTGCTGACACACATCATTCAAATACGTGTGCCAGGCCTTAGATTTCTATCTGTAAAGCCAGTTATTTTCTCAAGGGGTTTAAAGCGCCCTATGGAAAGCTCATTCACCAAGTTCACTTGGACTATTTGAAAAATTCTATACACAAGAGTTAGAAGTGAGAAATACTTTAGAAACTCCAGTGGAAGTCAGAAGCTGCCCCAAACCAGCAAGCTTAAATGTAGCTGATGCCTTTCTAAATCTCTTCACAGAAATAAAAGTATTACGCAAAAAGACATAAGGGAAGAACTGAAAAATTGCTGGCAACTAACAGTGCATACCTATATAAAAAATGCATGCTATTTTCTGGCATTTCTTAAATACAGACTAAAGAGTACACCATGCAAGAAATGCACAAAGGATAAAGCACATCAGAATCTAAAGCATCCCTGCTGCAGTGTGCAGTTTCAAACTTTGTTACTGAAAGATTTTTTTCTAAAGGAGCTCCAAGGAGTACACTAGCATGCTTTGATTTTAACACAAGCAGTGTTTAGAACGAAATTCATGTTATTCTCCTTGATGGAAAAGGATTATATTTACAAGTGTGGCTTTTATCTCCACATTTGAAATAAACAAGATCATCATTTATCAGGAATCCTGAAGGTACTTCTTTCACGCAAAATCTGAAGCCACAACTTACAAACGATACATCTGTTAATTCCAAGTTCTATTTCTGACAGATGTTCAATATGTATTAATGATCTGCTGCTTTGACTAATCCAGCCAAATCAACAGCTTTAGACAGAATTAAAAGGCTATTCTGGGGAACGCCGCCAACATTTATGTCACTGGATTTCAAAAAACCCCAGCAAAATCCTGTCTCCCATCCTCATAAATTTAAATGTACAGAAAGTAAAATATGAATTGTCACACTCTTTCCATAATCAAGCTGACCAGATCTGCGTTAAATAAATAAATAAATGGACAAAATACAGCTAATGTTATTGCCCATGGGTTCAATATTTACCAGTTTATGTACCATCTGAGCTGTTTCCTGTAATCAGCCAGGCACATGGCACTTTCATTCTCAAGAGACATTATCACCATGACAACTTTATCAGAATAAATTATGAAGCACAACACTTGGGGCACGCAGAATTTGGGCACAGGTTTGGAATATTATTTTGTTGGTTATTCCTTTATCCACACACTAAGTGCCCATTGGAGAGGAGGAAATAAAAAATCCCCTACAAACCATGAGTATTGAAAGAACAATAAAAAATGCAAAAACTTTACAAAAGGAAAAGGAATAAAGTCATTAGGCTGAAAAATGAGCAATCAAAGAAGCTTTCGCGCTCGGCAGATGGAAAAGCAGCAGGTGCCATAGTGCAATGGGACCTTGCTTCCCATCATGCACACTCTACAATGATGCAGGCTGACAGGAAAGGGAATTAATGTGTCGGAGCAGGTACTTTCTGTCCATTAGCTGATTCTCAATACATCTACACAGACTGCTACCTCTAGCTCTTTGGTAAAATGATGAACAATTCATTGTTCAGAAAGTTGTAAGGAAAAGGACAGCGTCGTGTGACCCGCCTGTCACTGTCCCAGATTAACAGAGTATAAGTGACCAAGCAAACATTTCTAAACCTCAAACTGGGATTAGAGGTTGCAGCCTATGAATAAATTATTTGAATGCAGATGTTTAGAATACATTAAGTTAAAGCACATTGGACAGGCTCCACTGGGAGGAAATACTGACAAATAGAATTTTCAAGCCCATATTAACTGTGGCAAACAGCAAAAGCAACAGGCAAGGCACGATAACACACCCACACCTACTTTTTATCTGGGAAAATCCCTTCTTACATAAGGGACAATTTATATACTATAAACTACATTACTCTGGTGGGCCATGATACATAACTATGTTTGAGTTGGTTTGCATTCCTCATTTCCATCACAAATGACAGAAAATATGACCATAAAAAAAACCCAACAAAAACAAACAGATCAACACATATAGTCTTAAGAGGTTTCAATTTGTTCAAGTCAGACAGGCCCCTTCACTGGCCATCTGTCCTTCCTGTTGTTAGTTCAAGGATGTCTAGAATGATAAGTACAAGAATTACTTCTGGCAGCAATGCAATAACACACTTTGAAGCCTTGCTTCTGACACAGCATTTCCAAAGAGGCAAATGCTGCTGGAAGTCCGGGTTTGCCCTGGCTGGAATAAACTGCAAATTTATTTCCACAAATAAAAGTAATATCTAAGAGAACAATTTCAGTATTTTTCAGGGACTACAGGAATAAAAACTGAAGTACGTAACTGTTACATTTAATATCAAGTTGCAAATCGCATGCCGTGTTTCTGCCTCACATCAAGGTGGAAGATCTCCATGCCACAAAATATTTTCTTTTGGAATTTATAGTAGGCTTTGAGTACACTGTGCTTTGAAAATGTTTTATTGCTCAATAGGGGATGCAAACCAACATTAATGATGTCAGAACCCTGCTGCTATTTCCATTTGCTTACATTACATTCTAATTTGTAATGATCTAAATTAAAAAAAAAAAGGAAACACCAAGCCTGACAGACAGAAAAGGCAAATCACTGGTCAGGAAGAGAAGAAGTGGAAAACTCATGCAGGTTAGGCAATGTATCTTTTGCTATCATGCCATCAACCTGCTGTTGTGTAAAGGACCAACAGCAGCTGCAGTTAAACTGGAGTGTCAATTTTCATTTCAATTCCCTGGATTTTTAAAATGTATTTTATAAATATATATTTAGCATTCTTTCTTTTTTCCTCTCTAATTTTGTTGTTTGTGATATATCATTACACCCTAGAGCTGAGAATCATCTTAATTATTTCAGCTTCTTGAAAAGCAAGGACTATTATTTTCTGACAACATCCTTCAGAATCCTCTTATTTATAGCATTCATAATTACAGTAAATAATGAGATATCATTTACAGGCATATTTTCCTCTTCAGAGAGAACCAACAGAAGACCCATTAGGCACACTTAGGCCTTTCAAAACAATCTACCAGACTCATGCAAGAGCCACTTTTTAAAGTCCTTGCTTAAAACCATAATATGACCTTTATATATACCTATTTATTTATAATTTGTTTTAGGATATCAAAATACCACCAGAAATGGCCCATTTGTTTTCGCTGGTATCACAGGGTATGAGTTAAGGGAAGTTTTAAATGAATAAAGCATAAGCAGGACTAGTCAAAGTATTATTTTAGAAATTTGGGGTACAGCCAGGACAACCTTCACACCTGACTTACTTTAGTGGCATCAGAGATCCAATAGAAGAACAAGAATTAACACTGAGATAGAACATATTCAGATGGGTCATGGCAATTGCAGGAGCAAGCACACACGTAATTACAGACTCTTTCTGCCTCCAGTGAATCTATGCATTTAAAAGGAAGGCATGAGAAGTAGATGAGAAAAGGCAGAGAGAAATAAATACCACGGAAACGTGAAAGCTTACTTGAAAAGTTAAATCTCAGTATTCTTTTGCAACAGCTGTTACAGGAAAAGATCCCTGGATGTCCAAAATTTGGAAATACCCACAAACAAACATATTGTATCAAATTTAACCTTCTCAGGTGCTCCAATTAACCTGATAAAGTTATTTCAACTGTGCAAGGCGCTGCTGTACTAATATTTTTGGTATTAAAGAGCCCCATGTTTTCCTAGAGTCCTAAGGGAGGTATCTTACAGCCAAAACATGATATACTTACTTCTATACATCCTACTTCTAGCAGCTGCCATTTAAATGCAAATTACTGGATAAATTACCAATCATGACCTATAAGAAATATTTCTGGTAGCATTCGGCATGATTGATTTGTGCTCTACAGCACTACCTTCTCACAGGGATTATCTATTTTGCAGTCTGTTTTGCTCTGCAGCAAGATGGAATGATAGAGACCAAGAAGGAAAGATGCATACAAAGTGCCTGCTAACCATCAAGGCTAATGAGAATATTTAATCCTAAACCTACATCAGAGTTTATTTTGTAGCCACACACAGTAGCTGACCAAACAGAAATTGTAAAGATCCATTCCTTAACTTGTGGGATAAGAGGCTTTTGCAATTGCTTTTTTTGACCATTAAAAAGCCAGTTAAGATGCACTCTGCCTGCAAATGCTACATGTTAGTAAACAGGGTATCCTGTTGCTCTCAGCAGTTCAGGATGGAGTAACATTAACACGGACATGTTCGTATGTGGCATGGCCTCCTCTTTATATGCTCATTTACAATCTGATTGCATGTCCACTTCACAATAAAATAAAAATTTCTCTCTGTGAAATGGATAAAATACTATTACTAAATGATATGCATAATCATTCAGGGCATTACTACTGAAAGGTGATATTGCAGTGACATTGAGAAAATTGGATCTATTCTTCATACAATTATATAGCTACACGTTCAGTCTAATGCCATTCTAATTGGAAAGGAGCACTGAAATGTGAAACTGAGTGCATTTCAATATCTAATTATCACTCAGTAACTCATTCTCAAAATAGTTTTTTGGAAAAGACAGTTGCCAAGAATGCTATTTTAATTCTGAAGTCTTCACTAGCATTCTTACAGAAAAAAAACCCTCTTTTATTCACTATTTGTCTGTGTTTCAGCTATGCCACTGAAAAGAAAGATGGACAATAAATATGTACACATGTATTTGTTCTTGCTCCAATGGAAAGCACTTGCATTTACCACTCTGCCAGTCAAATTACTGTGAGCGAGATATGCTTCCTGGGGGAAGAGCTCTAAAGGATTAAGAGATAAAACCAAATTAAATTAAAAAAGCAATATAAAGGCAGCATTTTTTACATAAACCATTTGCTAGGTACAACAATAAAAGAAGTCATTTGACTTATTGTAGGTAAAATCAGCAGAAAATATGGTATAGAGCCATTACAGTGCTATAACAAGGTTCTTTTCAATTGATGTTTCTCCCTCAGGATTTAACCTGTTGACAATCAAATGCAATTTAATTTTGATAACAGACTATCTTGGGGGTAATTTTGTAATGAAAATATTCTGAAGAACCAAACAAACATGAAATATAGCAGTTTTGGGGCTGAGTCTGGAAAAGAAAAGAAACTTTTACACAGCAACACTCAGACTGAGAGAAACAAAAGCATCCCCTGCCTGACTGTAAAATGGCAACTTTCACCTGCCAAAACCTCCTTGGAACAAACCCAGCAAGCAGCAGCCAGGAACAGGCAAGTCCGAAGATGCTGAAAGATCTGAAGAGATGCCAAGCTCTCTATTTTCAAGATTAGGCTAAAATTTCTATTTTCCCTGCAAGTTCAGGTTATTTTTCTTGCCTCCACGTCCCTTCCTCAAGAGCATAATTCAATCCAAAATTAAAATTATTTTTGTTACCTAATGAAAAGGCTGCATCAGGAGGTGATAGGCAGAACAACTTTGAGACATTAGATTACCAATACTAGGCATTCCAAACACACTCTGAACATGCTCCCTTCTGGCTGATGCTAATCTGTAATTACAGTCTATGAAGACAGGGAGCACTGCAAAAAGCTTCTCCAAAGATCATTACTAGGTATCATCTTGCCCAACACAGAAAGGATGGGGGAAAGAAAAAGAAACCACTAATTTTAGCAGGTTGAATAAACACCCATATCTGCATCCAAGCAGATTGTTGTCAACAGCATGAAAGAGATTCTTTATCTGCTTTTTACACAGGTGTCTGTTCACACATTTCAACGTAAGCTTTACATTTCTCACAACCATATGACACTGCTGACTCGTGTTCAGTCAGTACAGGCCTGATCATCTTCTACAGATTCATCATTCTTGAGCTTCAGTAGTATTCCTACCAGAAAGAAGAACTTCTCACTTTACTATATTTAATTATACCTTTCTTTTGTTTGTTCTGAAGTATTCTTCTAGCTTGTTAACATCATTTCAAAGAACTGACAATTCTGCTGTAGTTTTGAAGCTCATCCTCCCCTGGTGTCATCTGGAAATTTAAGAAACATACTAGTAGCCTCAAACCCTGTGCAGACTGCTTGAGAGGCCCACTGATTCCTATTCAGTAAGTCATTAATAACTACTTTTCGATTAGAATTGTTCTAGAACTTTATATCTGGCCTTTGGAACCTCATTCCTCCTTCCTAAATTCTCATACACAATTACAAGTGGCTCCAAGATTTTCTAACTAGTGCTGTAAATGCCCTGAAGAAAATGTCTGCAGATCTAAATATTTTGAAACTATCCACTAGATAGAAGGCCACAGATCAGGTCAGGATCTACCAGGACGTCTTTTATATTAGTTTTGATCATAGGATTAAAACACACCTTAGTGAAAAACAAGGCAAAAAAGTAGACCTCAGTCTTATGGCCAGTGTCTGCTACAATCTCTCCTTCCTGTTAAGCAGTGCAACAAGCAATCCCTTGGTATTGGCATGCAGAGGGCTTTCTTCTAATATTTTATGCTCCTGGCTGATTGGTTCTTCTTAGCTTTTCTCGTATTTTCCCTGCAAATACTCTTTGCTACTCTTTGGCAGCCATTCTTAGCAATTCAACCTACATTTCATTTTCTGCACAATTTCTTCTTGAAGTCTAAGTCCTTGAAGAATTCATGTTTTAGCTCTCCCTCACTTAAGGATAGCTACTGCCTGCATTCTTTCAGGACTTGTCAATTCTCTTGAACAACTTTTCTCTTGCTCTGACACTGTACCTATATCAGTAACTTATCAAATATCCCTTCTTTAAGTCAAATATATATTTGTTCTGATCTCTCTCTTCTGTATCAGAAACATCAATATTTCGTAATTGTCACACACCCCACTTTTCATTTTTGCATTTTACCTGTTCACTTTTAACCATCACAACACGATCCATGAGCCCACCTTTAACTGTTTCTTCAACCCCCAAAACCTGGAAACGGTGTGCAAAACATTTTAAGCAGATACTGGGCCATCAGGATCCTTTCTATCAGATAGGTTAGCAGTTAATGACCCACATTACTGCACTTTGAGAAACCTTGGCTGGCTTAGTATTCTTTTGATCATTAGAAAAATAAGATACTAAGATACCCGATGGAAGTCTCTGGATCTCTCTCTTGCTACACTCTACTCATTAGAGCAGTGTGTATTAAGTATCTCTATATAATTAACCATTATATCCACTTCTCCCCAGTGGTTCATTTCCTTGCCTCTTTTTTTTTTTTTTTTTTAAATAACTCCTCTTCAGTATTCAAAAACTTTGGCAAAACTTCCTTGTCTTTCCTCCTGAACAATTAATATCTATGTTATTATCTATATAAAAACTTCCAATTCCTCCCTTTCCTTCCATAATCCTTGCATTGTAGTACTCAAGATACATTGGCCCTTGGCATATGAAGTAAGGGCTACCAGAAGCAGTAAGGATTTGAAGGATACCTCAAAAATAAGTACTAAAGACTCACTCTTCCTTTCTGTCCTAGCATATAATGAAATGATAATGGTCCTTTGCTGTGGCTAGCCAGAAGGAGAATGTTACTGACAGATGGATGCCAAATGAAAGGATCTAAAAGCAACTAACAGTCCTAAAATGATGAAAAAGATTTAAGAATCACAGTCTGTTGCTATAGTTCGGACTGCTGAGCAATTCTAATGAAGACTGTTCAACCATATTTTTGGATTGTATATAATCAGTTCTTGAAAGTCTCCAAATCCCATTGCAACTTGATATTTTTACTATTCTTCTTATAAAATACATGTCAAGTGTTTTTGCCATTAAAAAGCTTTAGTATTTTAAAGGGGATGGAAGCACAATGAAGAAAAAGCACCAATTAAATAATCATTTTCTTCATACAAGAGCTGATTTGTCATAGAGAAAATTAGAACTGTGGATCTGTGCAGGACAGAATACAAAATGAAGCAGAAGAATACCTCACCCTTTTTGGACAACAGGAATGCATAGTTATATAAATATAACCCCATATTTCTAATTTCTTTGCAAAGTTTAAAAATAAACTCTCAGAGGTAATATAATCTTAAACTGTATGGATTAACCTTTTCCAGGTGTAGCAATCACCAGCCAAAAGACAGAAGGAGTAAAATTCATATTCTAGCATAAGGCCAGAAATAAACCCTTGCACTTCAACATACCCTAGGGAAGCTTGATCTGACTGGCCAAATTAGGCTGAATTTCATTTTAAGAGAGCTTCATAGAGTAAGATAATGGAATTATCACTTGCCAGCAGGGGTAAAATGTGTTTCACTTAGCATGAAGACATTTCCTATGCAGGCATCTACAGTTAAACTAATCAGACCAGGATCTCTTTATGGCTCAATTTCAAAATATCTACACTTTTTAAAGGATCAGTTCATCTGACCTATTTTAGATGTTCATTTCTGAATGAGGCAAACCTACCTACTGTAAAGGGAATCTAGACAACTGGCTCATTTTGTGCCCAGATGAAACCCACCCTCGATACCACTGCAGTCCAGGGTTATCTCAGAACCTACTATAAAACAAGGACATTATAATCCTCTGAAAGAACAAAGCTAGATTAAAGCAAAGACAAAAATAGAGATCCAAAAGACAGCAATATCCTCTTTCACAGCAAAGATTTTATAATAATTTAAGGAGAAATATGTCACATTCTGTGAATTCCAGATTACAGAGATAGTTCCAGCATCCCTTTGTTCAACAATACTTTTCCAATGTTTCGTTTGTAATCTCAACCTTTTCTTGAAGGAGGAATACCACAGCAGAGGGCTTTAATCGCACAGTAGTTATTTAATTTTGACGTGATTAAAAGCCCTAATAGACAGGAAAACCTTCATAAGAGAATCTCTCTTTTGTTAAAAAGAAATGTTTCTTTTTAAAGTATTGCAACATCTTTGGAGCCATAGATATTTTTAAAGGTTTTTCAACAATATTCTGCAATTTTGTCATTGATCAAAAGTATGTATCTTTTCTGCATTGACAATAAATATTCAATAAGGAAACGGAGAAGACAAACTGTTTTCCCAATCCACCTGATACACAAATACAACAACATAAACTAGAATCTATTTTTACCTGCAGCATAGAGACAATATTAGTATTACCACTGCATATAAGCTTCAGTCTGCCTTTACTCCAAATAAGAAACTGAAGTGAGAACTTTTTGCCAGGACATGCTAAAGAGGTATTATAACACTTGACAAGATATTTGTTACTGCTAACAGAGCAGAGAAAACCTCAGGAACATCTGCTAGCTCACACACTTGCAAGTTTTTGTACTCGTTTATTTTTACCCTGCATTATCTCACACTAGAGCTAAAAACATTTTACCTCAGTTTTAACTGGTTTCCGGAAACTCAATCAATAACATCTACAATGTGGTATTAAAGTATAAAATATAAGGTTTCAGATAAAGTTTAAATTAGTTTGGTTTCATCAGAGCCGTACTGTGAATAGCAAAGCCAACTGACTTGCAGTGTTTGTCTCAGAATTTTGGTTTAGCAAAATTACCTTCTTACTAGAGGTGAGCAGTGCACTCTCACAAACCTGCATAAATACCCACGGATTCATGGATATATCATATAATACATTATATTATAGCAAAAAAAAATAGACTCACTCACATGCTGATTATGATGCTCTGCCTTTATCAAGTTAGACAACGTTAACATGAGCTTCTTTAGTAAGAGATTTTTCTGGGAAGTTTCAATGGACATAAAAGCTAGGGGGCTTTGACTTGACAACAACATACTATATATTTATTCACCTTTTTTGTTTCACATATCCTCTGGGCATCTCTGGAAATATCAGCTCTGCCCTCCAGATTCATACTGGACTGTGAATTCAGGGTACCCCCCATCAACTTAATAGGTTTAGACTCAACTGCTTTGGCCCAAAGATGACAGTGGATTTGACAACCTCATATGTTACATGAAGAAATCTGCTAAGAGACAGATTAACTACATTGGTACATTTATATTTCCAGCTGCCTCTTCTGAGTGCAACAAAGTACCCTTTTCGCCAAAGCAGAAAGCATCCCTCTGAGTTCTATATAGATATAAACTACCTGAGCTGAAGCAGCTAGGATATTAAAGCATATTTAAGAAATCAGCAGGAAAGACCAGTTTGCTTTCTAATTTAATCACTTCAGTTGCATTACTTGCTATAGCACTATATTAATACTAAGATCATTAAGCAGAAGCACAGCCATAACAGGATTTTCATTTTATATAGCTAGACTAATTTTGCTCTGACATTTTGCCAGCACAAACCAATCCCTTCAAAATTTATGCAAATCCAAACCTGTGCATTAAACATCCAGAAATAATTCCTATTAAGAGCAACATCACAGAAGAAAATATTCATATTTTTTTCTCAATAGGTTTCCTCCATACAGATGTTGACAGCAAGCTTCTGAACTCTTGATATCTATATGTGATAACAACCTTTCATTAACCATCTAGAGAATGCTACAAGCAATCATGTTCAAAAGTAAAACATGAGTAACACCTTACAGCCAGAATACGACTCTGAACCTGCATAACTAGAAAAAAGTAGGCTGGATGTGCAGCCAAAGTCCTCATAAAAATAAAAGCTTTTAAATATCAGTATTTAATTTTTACAATTACCTCATAATCTCATAGACAATATTTCTAAGCTTGAAGGGCCAGAAGCTGTGAGGATATTTATGGAGCTAGGCCTCTGTAGAAATTTACTCTCATCTGTCTCAAATGCTTAACAAGTGGTGGGAAGGAAAAGGGAATCAGCTGCTCACCATTTATCATTGCAACAAGTAGCCCTGAAAGCCCATAAATAGCAGATAAACCATATTTACTGATGTGGTTATGATAAGTAAAATAGGACAATAACTTAAACTCCCCTTTCACCTCCTCCAATATTCTGAGGGAGGTGATTGAAGAACAACACTCCTTTGAGTCTAGCTACACTGTACTGGCCCTTCCCTTGGCAATACTGTATTTTGCTTAACTAGCCTTACCTCCATTGAACCATGCCCATGAAGAAATTGCAAGGCAGAGAGGCACTATGAAAGAAAGCCTTAAATTATAATTAAAAGACCACCGAAAAATGCCACTCATTCCACATTAAGGCAATTTTAGGATGGTTTTCAAGTAGGAGCCTACACTGCTGAAAGAAAGCTTTTGTTTTGTTTTTTTCCCCAGTGGGTGTGAGCATTTTTTTTATATTTGTGAGTATTAACAGTGATATTAACATCTCATTTCTTCCTATGTTACAGATTTCTTACAGCTCTCTTCTCTATAGACAGTGACATCTATGTGCCCTGAAACTCACAGGTTAAATCTATTTATAATTGAAGTGGAAAGAACATTTCACAGAAATGCATCATTCAAGAAACTCTCTTTTTCTTTTTCTAGAACAGCAGTGGAAGATTTTAATCTTTTACTTTTAAAAAGGAGTGTATTTACCATCTGGACAGTTTTGCTTAGTCAAGCCCTTTGGCATATTTTCTGTTCTTTGACTCAGTAATTGTGTTAGCAAAGCATTATTTTCAAAATATGGTTGCCAGAACAGAATATTGCTGAAGGGACCTGGAAGATGCAGACATTTCTGAGGATGCTTAGTGCAAAATCAGTCTCAATTGGTAGGGAAAACTTAATGTAAGAAAGGTTTGACTACAATTTAAATAAATTCTTTTGAAAGGTCAAATGAATATTCCCTTTTCTTCCATTATTATTGTGGCACTAGTAATGCTACTATTTCTGTGCTGTTTATTTACTAGAATATTTGTAGTCCCTAAAAGTTGCTGGATTGTTCTAAAACAATACAATTAATACATTAGAGACTTGTTCACAGACTTCATTCTGTATGAAAAGAGTAAATTAAATACTTCCATATGTTTACTTTAGCCAGATATTCTAGCTCTTAATAGAAAAAACATCTGCTAAAATCAAGCCAGTACCAAGCACTACTGTATTACTTCTTATAAGACATACAATTTATCAATCATTTTTTATCCTCTTTGCTCAAGTATAAAGTGACCATAAAGACCTATTCTGCAGTTCCAAAAAGTTTTTCATAGTTTTTCTGTGAAACAATAAATAGCAAATTACTGTGACCTTTTGAATTTGGAATGGCCTCTCCAATAGGTCAAACTGTCTCCTATATAACTTGGCGATTGTTAGCTGTTTTCAGCCTCAGGTCAGTCATTTATAAGATACAGTTCTGTAAGCTAACAATGAAGTTTTGGATAATCCTCCCATACTTTAAAGAACAGAACTGCGAAAACGAACTTGCCCAGAACTTCAGGCTTCCTCCTCCTGGAGAAAGAGAACTGAGAAATTTCTAAAACTGAGCTACTGAAACAGAAAATTGAAAGACTGTATCTATAGAAAGGATATTTCCTGCCTTCCTTGCCTGATTTCTTACAGCAGGAGATCAAGAGATCTTGCATTTCATGGAAAGCATCCTTAAAGATCTGCCAGTTCTGTTCTGCTCCCTTGTCCCTGAAGGCAGTTTCCCAGAGTATACCATTGAGTAATTCCTTGAACAGCTGAAAGTTTGCATTCCTAAAATTCAGGGTCCTGACTTTAATCTTCACCTGACCCACATCTCTCAGGTCTGTGAACTCCATCAGTGTGTGATCGGCCAATTCAGTCTGGGCTAGTTGTAGGTAACCCATCAGGGATGCTCTCAAAGTCAGACAACATAAATAAGTACACGGAAATAATCTGGTCTGTTGGTTTTCTTTGTTTTTTGCTTGTGACGGTTCAAAACTTTTGAGAGCTTTCTTTCATCAGGAAATGCTCAAACAGCACCACTTGAACTATCTTTATGGGAAACTGTTGTTTGCCTTTGGGAAATCTAGATGCTATGAGATATAATCTGGAAAATGGGAATTGATTCACATATGTTTATGAGGATAAAAATCCTGCCAATTTAAGAGTGTAAACTGAAGAATTTTACTTTCTCTTTAAGCCGACATTAAGCATTTACATTTCAGGCTAGCCATAAACGTACAATAGATACGGTTTCCTGAGCTTTTCTTAAGAGGAAAATGAAAAAAAATATTAGTTCACTCTTGTATTTTACTCTATGGACATCTCTATTGTACAATGCCTCCAGATAATTGATGTGTCAGTGGTTCTGATGCTTATACAGGTACCAAGAATCTTCACTTAGCCAGTGCTTGGGACAGTGTGCATTTTGGATGACAATGGACAGCCACAGAACAACTGATATGGCTTTCTTACTGTGGCCTCTCTGTTGTCATTGATTTTTACCTCACAGTGTCTTAAGCAAATGCTTTTTTCTTTAGCTCTTTGAGTATTGTCAGCCTCATTTAGCATTCTTCACCTTATGGAAATAATATTTATTTCTCTTAACAGTGGTCTTTACAGACTAAATACAGAAAACAACTTCAGTGTTTCAGTTATTTAAGTTTGTATTGTTTTGTTCCTAAGACCATGCAAACCTCACCCCAATTCCTTGTTCAAGCCAATTCAGAGTGAGTGCAGATCAAGATCTGTTTCATCTTACACTAGGTTTGCTGACAGAAGTGGCAATCTGAAACTCAGAAATCCTGAGCTGCTGACTAACTTATGAGATGTTATGACAAGACTATGTATTAGTCATTCCACCCTCACTTTTTCAAGGTCATAGCTAAGATTGACAAAAAACCTCCTAAATCAATTGTGTTGTTTCTGGACTATCTTCTTCCTCCTTTATATTCTGTGACAACTATAGAACCATTTCTATTTTCCAAGCATAACTCACTGCAGTCTCAATATAGATAACTAGAACTAGCAGAAGTGTCCATGGAAGACATTTCTGGTTTAGGAAGGCCCAGAGACACAAGTTATGAATATTAAGAGAATATTCTGGGACAGCAACTGTGTATGCTGCTCTTGTCCTTATTGGACATCTGCTAATATTAAGTCAGAGACAGTATACAGGAATACACAAAGGCTGGCCATGCTTACATAAGCAAGTTCATTCTCTGCTTTAGAATAGTTTGCCTCATCCTAATTTATATCTCTAGCCCATTTTTTTTGCTTACCAATGCACTTACTGGCATCAGGTAGCTGATGATTTTATTAACTTGACTGGACAGCACCTGTGTTCATTTAATGACAGATTTTAAATCATGTTTTATTTCAGGAATTATGTAAAGTAATACCCGTTTGCTGGCTTCAAATTGCGTAATTTAAAATTCATCAGTGTTCCTATCCCAGCTCATACTTTAGCCATTGCAAAGTTATGGTTATGCTCTTCTAATTGCATTGCTTATATCAGAGAATGATAAATCCATTGATTTTGCATAATTTAGTGTTAAAACTTTACCAAGCTCTTCATATCGAGAGCCACAATTTGTACTTCAGTACTAAAACCTTTGATAGTGTCAAATGTTCCCTTTTTTTCAATTTCTTTCAACTCTGATGCTAATAGATCTACTAATACAATTATGACCCTTCAGGAGAGAGGATCACTGCAGAGATTCTGCATGAGTCTCTTCTGGATCATCTCAGTTGGGCTCAGTCTAGATAACTGGGGAATAATGTTTTCCACAAAGAATATGCTATAAAACCCCTTAGTGCTCATTTTTAATGAAGAATTGCCTTCTTTGAAGCCAGCAGTTTTACTAGTGAGTTACTTATTTTAGAAATAATAGCAATGAAAATATTAATTCTTACGACTTATCAGTCCGGTTTTCAGCTAGCAATCTTCTCATACACATGGGCAACTCTATTCTTGTAAATACAAGTAAAGAATTTTGAAGTACTAATTCTTGCACGATACATTTGTTACTCTGCAAATTTAATGCTCACTTCATTAAGAAAGTCTATTGCATCAATTGGCATGTCTGACACATTAACACTGTGCAGGCAGGGGTGTATGATTTAAGTTATGCTCCCACAAGTACAGGCTGAAGAGAATTTAAAAGGAATTTCAGAGTAAATGAGTTTACAAGAGTCTGATTTAAAACAGAATATTGTAAGGCCTCTATCCTGCTATATCTGTATGTGCAGTACAGTGGGGGTGGGGAAAGAAAAGCTATTACTTGTCTTTGTCTTCTTCCAGGACTTTGGCCTTACTCAAGAGCCAGCTGCAGTTTTCAGATGGCAACTGATCTTTACACCATGAACTTAAGAAAGACTATAAAGCAGTTTGGAATTAGCACTCTCATAGACTACACTGGTAGAGATGCACCTCCTTGACTTTGAGAAGTTCTCTCCGTTTCCATCACTGTAGCTGAGGAACATATCAGATCCTGTCTGCCCTTCACTCTCCCTTTCCTCAAGTAGCTCTTACAGGATCCTGTTGTCTATTAGAACTCTTCAGTAGAGGCAGCAAAACAATACTTTTACAGGGGAATTTGAGTAGCTGTAAGTTCTCTCACCAAACAAACCAAGCCTCAATTAACAGCATTTTTAAACTGAGGAAATACCTGCAGAAAAACAAAAATTCCAGGTCCAAACCTCAGTGAGGATTCTCCCTTTCCTTTATCACAGCCCTCCTGCTTGACCTACTTTCATTTCAGTCTGTCAGACTCAAGCTACTTGCTGCTGTTCCCTGACTGAGCTGTCCTGAAAGTCATTTTGATCATGTTACCTCCTGGATTAAGATTTTCTTTTTAATGTTTTATATTTTTTTTGTGCACATCAGGGATGTAATCTAAAAGTTTTACCCTATTATGTTCAAGGTACTTCATGCCTCTCATCCATGTTATTTATAGGAACTAATCGATGCCTCTGTTCCATCTTGGAGCTTGTGCTCAGCCTTAGATTACTGTCTGCCTTGACTCCCTGTCATTCTCTGTTAAAATTCAAGCATTTTTCATTTTGGCTCCTGTATATTCCAATTCTTGCCAGGAACCTTAACCAGCAACCACTGTACATCAAAAATGTTAAATTAGACATGGGCTTAATTGTTTTGCTGAACTGGGACATAAGTTTCTGTGCAACCTTATGATATATCTATATGAGTAGGTACTGCAGGCCAGCAAAAGTGCTTCTTTAGAGTGAAACAAATGTTCCCAGGACTTAATATTGAACTGCATGTTTGATAGATTTACTTTGGACTAGGTTTAGTCTGGCCACATGGATTTAATGCCCATTAGCAGTTGGAGTGAATTAGGTACATTTCTGAAACACTTTTTCAGTCCAGTTTCACTGAAGTGAAATCTGAGTTCACTGCAAGACCACCCTCCAATGTGAACCAAAACATGCTAAATGGGAGCAATCAGGAGACTCTTCTTCTGAGCCAAACTCACACACTAATGCAGACGCACTTTTAGGCTCCCCAGTGTAGGAAAGAATCATTACTATTTCCTTTTCCTACATTTTTCCAAATTTATTCCATGGAGGTTAAGATTTCAAAAGTGATTATTATACTGTTAACTTAATACAGTGATTGGGCTCTTAAGCTCACAGGCTGTTTTTAACATATATAATGCAGTTCCAGACAGACACTGTCTCCAGTTACAGATTGGTAAAACACTTAGCCAAAATGAAATTATAAGGTTTTCTCTAAGATCTTCCTTCAATGGCTACTATTTAGATTTAAAAATCACTGCAGAATTGGCTATTTGAATAGACTCTTAGACAGAGGAACTTCAGCTTGTGTAACATGCTTTAGGAAATGAAGTTATGCAGCCATGGAAGTTAGTAGCGCAATGTTAGTCTTTTCAGAACTACCCTGTAAGCAGTGGTCCGCCGTATATTTTAAGCAGCTTGATAATGACTTTACATTTCATAGAATCATAGACTGGTTTGGGTTGGAAAGGAACTTAAAGATCATCTAGTTTCACCCTCCTGCCATGCGCAGTGACACCTTCCACTGAACCAGGTTGCTCCAAGCCCTGTCCAACCTGGCCTTGAACACTGCCAGGAATGAGGCAGCCACAGCTCCTCTGTGATGAGGCCAGGGCCTCACCACCCTCACAAGGATGAGCTTCTTCCCAATACCACTTGATGGGTATGTCCACAGTTTTGTCAAAACCACATAAATCCATCATTTGCACATGCTGAAAACTCAGTATGAATATGAATCTCACAGAAGTGTACATCAGGAGAAAATACAAAGAATCTATTAATGTTACATCTTCATCAATATCAACCAATTAACTGCCTGAAGGAGAAACATACACATCTGTACTTGGAAAGGAGGAGAGGAGAAGTAGCATAATTATTCTATTACCAGAACAAATGATGAGTGAAATAAAACAAGAACACAAGACAAGTTATTAAAGTTCACACTTGCTTTTTTGCTCCCTTACTTAATAGCGGTATATGCCATCAAGGCATCAAATTTTCCAATTGGCATGTTTTGGTTTTGTCAGGAAAAAGTGAATATGATGGCTGAATGCTTTACCTGACAATAGCACTATCACTTTTTGCTGCCTCCTGGGCTCCTGACTGCTAAAGCAATGTAGGTTTTATTAAATAAAATGCACATTTCTACATATTCATTATATGTATATCACGACTCAGACAGGAAAACCTCAACATTTAATTGTGTAACATATCCAGATGATACAGCCCTTTGAACAACAAAACGTTTCATGTGATCTTCAGGTTCCTAATGAGAACTGTGATATAATTTGGTCTTTTGAGCTGCTGGCGTGAAATAATGGGTAGCCCCCTAATTCCTTCCCCTGCAGGGCACTTTCTTAGCTTTCCTTGTGCCTGCCTGAAATAAGCAGGAGAAATCTAAGTCCACTTAAGAATGAGATGACATTTATAGATTAACCAAAGAGAATTGTGAACATGGTCCTTCCTTTATTATATTAGAGATATTGCTCATCCTATATCCAGCACAGTGAGTTGGTGCTCACACACTGTGACACTTGTACAGGTTCACTACCAGATTAGCATATGCCTCTCCAATCATTCTTTATCCTTTTCACCCTTGCACTGCTTCAGAGTTAAGCCTCATTTATTAAAGCCAGTGTGTTTCAACTGTGACAATGATTGTGAACACCAAAATTTTGCTGTAGGAATTTCTGAGAGGCCTGATGCTCTGAAGCAGTTACAGCAGCGTATACCCTCAACTATCACAGCCTTATAAGCACCTCATGGTGGAAAACCAAAACTGAAACAAACCAGGTGACTTAATTACATTTTTGTTTAGATTTTGCTGTAATTTCTTAGGCCAAATCACACAATCATCACTCAGGTAAGAGTTACTGGAATGGACATAAAGACTGACTCTATAAAAATCAATAACAGAACAATTCACAAACCATACAAGGAATGAGTTCTTTAAAGTATGTGATTTTAATTGGATTCTTAGATGATATAAGTAATGATCTTGGAAGAAGACACAAAGCTACTGGGAATAACATGGTAGCAGAAACCCACTACAATTTAACATGCCAGCACACCTACACGATACTACAAGCATGAGAGGATGAATTGCTTTAAGACTAAGACTGATGAGAAAGAAGTGACATTTCAGTATGATTCATCACTTACTGAATTTTATTGAGTGGTGGGCTGCTCATTCTGAAAGTCTTCAGCCTTGAGAAGAAAAAAATACTTGAAGAGAAATGTTACAGTTTTCATATGAGTTCAATACAGCAAAATCATCCAAAATAACTGGAAACTGGACAGATTATTATGTTACCTGATGGCAACTTGTTATGGTGAGTGCATATATAAGCACACTATTTGCATAAACACACTATTCACTTAACCGGGTGATGTGTCTATATAGATATGTACACTCACAGATCAATAGGCAAATAAAAGATTTTTGAAATGTGCAGCCCAATCTGCATTGCATAAATTGTTATGAATTGTTCCAACTCTTCATTCTGTAATGTGAGATTTATGGAGCTCTAAATCCCATTTGTATTTTTATCTGAATCATCCTGCTCATCCCTTGCTTCTCTGCCTTCCCAAATCAAAGCCAGTCAGTTCTCCCTAGCTCTGTCTGAATGTTTCCTTTGATTGAGCGATGTTATTTCTAGAAAAAACACTCAAATCAATTTAATGCAAATTCCTTTTCACGTCCTGGTTGACCCATCAGGACATCGACAATAACAGATTGAAGTAGTTACTTCCTGAGGCTGATGACTCATTGAGTGCTTAGTAATCAATTTTCATCGTTGTGACTGCATAATCTGTCTTTGGGGTTCTGTTACATATCGTGACTAGAATGCCACAGAATCCCGGACTGCCTGATACTGAAAGTGAATGATGAGCCATCAGCCATTCAGCCATTTTACACTGCACAAACAACCACGATAGAGTTACATCTAATCCAGAAAGGGTCTGGCTCTTCTCATGCACACCAGTGAAAGGCAGGAGTAAATCCAGGCAACCTGATGGTGATGTAGTAGTTGTAGAACAGCACACAACAGCTGAGATCAGAATTTGGTCCTCTGGGGATATGCCAGCTTAACATCATGAAATCAGAAGCAACTCACTGCATTCAACCTTTTTTCATCTTTGTAAGAAATCTGTTTCATTGCTCCTAAACTGAGAGGTGTGTAATTAAAGCAAAGTGAAGGAGATTTGATCTATTATAGAAAACGTGCAGAACCATTTATGAAAATTTTGGTGGGAGAATTGGGGATTTAGATCATCTAGTTCAATATGTTATGCCTATACATAAGCTTACTCCATACATAGACCTGCGTCCTAGCAGGGTTTCATAGCATCCAACATGCATCTCATACAGAACATTTCAAATAGTGATACCGCATTATAGTGACTGCATAGTTTATAATCATTCAGAAAGATCACTGGGAATGGGTGCTTCAGGAATGTGCTTCTAGCACAATGTGAGGACGAAACTCCAAACTGTATCACCATAAGGTATCCTGCAAAAACATGTTCCTGCCACACACCATGCATGACTAACAAGGCTGAAGTCCAAGTTGTTGCCTCAGCAAAATAGAATGAATTCAGATTCTGATTCTTCTCATGTTGTTACCACTGAATTCAGGTTCCTTCATAATTAGATTGCGTAGGTAACAATCAAAACGAGGGCAAAGTGCAGATTTTATGTACTGTAAGAACTTTAGTTCTTAAGATTCATATCAGCTGGACAACTTGTTCAGTTTTGTTACATGCTCCTCATTCTCCTTGGTGCCTCTTTTTAAAGCAGCACTTAAAAGGTTTGATACTGTTTGTAGCTTTTTGACAGGGAAACTGCTCCATCCAACCAATTTGTTTAGGAGGAGTACCTAGGCTAGCAAGGAATTTGAGGGGCAAAATCCATAAAGTTTAGAGGCATAACATGCAGTGCAATACAAGCCAGCATTCTGCAAGAAATGTAGCAAAAACCAACCACAAAATCAGGGAAAGTTCTGAGTTTAACCTGCTTCACAAATGTTAGTGCACAAAAAGTCTACACTATGAATAAATCTGACTTGCTGCAGCAGCTTCTTCATGACCTTCAAGGCACAGGTATGCAAAAAACCTACCTTCTTATCAAAGAAACAGTTTCATTAAGATTTGAGAAAGGTTTCTGTCTAACCATGAAACTGATGAGGTGCTTAGTAGCTATATACCTGTAAACAGGAAAAATATCTACTAAAGAAACACTGTGAGGAAGTTTATTGTATGTTGTATTTTTCTTGTATGCTGTTCTTGTATTTCTTGTATGTTAGCAAACACACCTTCAGACAAAAATGTTTTAAACTAAAGCAGTACAGGAATTGCAGTGTAGTCGAGTACACCAGCATTATTCTACTTTATCAGGTCTCCAGTGTAGCCTAATTCCTATGCCCTGAAAACAACTGCAGCCTCTTCTACTTAGAGCTTTCATGTCTGGTTTTGGTTCCAGTTTTGATCTCGCAGCAGTTGTAGTAGAAGAAGTACCGCAACAGAAGTACCAGGATGCTCCTCAGAGTCCTGACAGCAATTGCTCTAAGTGTAGGATTTGATATCAAGCTATTCAGAATATCAGCCGCTGTTTGATAACTACGTACGGATTCACCATGCCTAAGAGCTAATCTCTTTAGCACTAACACACAATAAGATGGCTCGAGCCTGGACCCCATTTGCATTCACCATGATTCCTTAAGGAGTTTACCAACAATAACCTTCAGATTAGCTCTAGAAACAGAGAAAGGAGTTTTGGTAAAAGACCTTACTGTAAATGGGCAGTCATGAACTAACTGCTCCCTGTAAAGATGCTCCAAGGCCCTGCACCTCTGCTATGAACAATGCTGCTTGTTCAATGTCTGTGTATATATCCCTCTCTAATATTGAAACACTTACAGATGTCATGAACCAGTCTGTGGTAATTTAAGTGTCCAAGTGAACATGTAGTAGCAGCATGATCACACGAGTGAGCTCTGATATTTCACATGACATAACAGAATGCCTAGTAATTATCAATGAATTGGCTAAGACCAAAAGAGAAGCGTTCCTAAAGGAAAAGCACATACAGTGATTCTGGAAAGCAGAGCCACAGATATACTTAACAATAGCACCTGCCTTAGCTACCAGTACAGCTCCTTTTAATCATGGTTATTATCTCCACAGGTAGCTGCTCTTTTACCTTCTTGATTTTAACTATTGTGCCACTAAAACATGCTCTCAGCAGGCAGGGTTTTGTCTATTTAAGACAGTTGCTACAATAAAACAAAGTATAAATAAAAAGGACAAATACAGGCTGGTGGAGACTGGACTGAGAGCAGCCCTGAGGACAGCTACTTGGGACTGTTGGTCAATAGGTTCCTGTGATGGGAGGGGTCTGGACTCTGTTTTCTTTCTCTGTGTTCATACATGATCATTTAAAAACAGCTTCTAACTTGGCAAGACCCTCTCAAGGTTTCAGCCAAATTGCAGCACTTAAAGTCTACGAGGAGCCCGCTCGTCTTAATTCTGCCAAGTCAGAGTACTTATCAAGGGAGAACTTATTTTTTTTCTACTCAATTTGTGATCACATCTACCTGGTTTCCACCAGCAGTGCGAACTATCAGCACCTTACTGCAGGATTTTAAGTAAAATATTCACAGGGTGTTCTGCATAATGTTGTCAGCTCAACATAGAGGTGATAATACATAACTTCAAAGTGATAAAGCCAGAGCTGTAAAAGAACATTGAACTTCCTTTTTGAAGCAACCTCGCATACGAAATACAGAAAACCTGCAGGAAATGTTTAAGCCTTTAAGAAATCAGTCGATGTGATCTACCATTTCCTTTATACATCTTTAGCCACCCTAAAGATGTATAGCAAAAATTTCTAAAGAGTGTAACAAAATAGCCAGAACCTGTTTGGAAGTTCATTTTAAAGGCATTGATCAATCACCTAGGTAACACTAATGCTAACCACCACCTAAGTAACTGTGGACACACAGGATAGCTTGCCCATACCCACAAAAATTCCTGCTAAAAATATTTTATTCAATATTTTTGAAAGCTCGGCTCTTCTAACCAGTCTATAAAAAGAGAATTACAAAAAATAGACAGAAATCAAGAAATGGCCCAAGTTTACTTATCACAACCCACAGGCTGAAACTTACCCGTCCAGACAAGCAAAGACATATTAAAAAATAACACATGCACTATCAGAAAATTAAAAAAAAATACAGAAATATTTGCAATTCAAAAAGTACGTGATTATTTATAACAAATATTTTCCTATCTCTACTTTTTAAGTACAATAACTTACTGTGGTTGATGAGAATAATCTCAGTTCTGCATTAATACAACCCACCTCTACAGTGACACATTAGTTAAAGTGCAGCATGAAGCACAAAGTCCCATGAATGTAACCATAGTTGCAGTGAGTGGAATATACTTGACCTTTACATAGTTCAGATGCACAAAGGTTATGACACCTGCTACTTACAGAGTGTTTGTGGCTGCTCTTGGGAAACTGGGTTTCCTGTAGACACCTGTCTGATTATTCTGAATCTTCATATGTACACATACATCATGCTGAATATAATTTTTAGTACTTACAGCGATTCTTCACATTACCTGATATAATCAGGCACTACAGATCTGTTTTAAATGTATTCATCTTTCTGGTTCCCCTCTCCTTAGTCCCTTTGTCCTCTGAAGAGGACACCACCTCTGCTCCAGCCCATGAGTGTGCATGTTCAATGAACATTCATGCACCAAGCACTGATGGCAAAGACAGAACCCTGACTATACAGAAGTGGAGACTTTACCTTCTGTGAAAGATTTCTATAGGCTCTGGCAGGACACGTGCTTCCCAGCTTCAATGCAGCTCACAGCAGCCTGCTGCAAATGTGAGTGACTCAGGCCTAGCAGTAGCTGTGTGCTGGGTAGGGTACTGGTTGCTTCCACCTTGGTTAGTGTGCACAATTAGCTTGAAATACTCAAGCAACTGATACAAGTGTGTTGTGTTTAGATGTATTTTTAACAGGGCTTGTGTGATGACAATAACTCCTAGGCAACCACCAGTACACACAGACTGAGAATGTCCTCTTGAAACATCCCATCCAAAATTTGGAAAGGATAGGTATGTATTTTGCCTATTTTTTTTCAAATATTCCAGAAAGAGCAGACAAGATTCAGAGAATACATCATCTGTCTAAAAGGCCTGTGTACTGATGACTGGAAGAACCTGATCCATAAGGGGCAAGTCTTATGGAAAGAAATAGCTTTTGATTTAGCCACAGTCAGGGAAAGACCATGGCTTGCAAGCAAACTATGGAGATTAGCTCTGTAATGACAAATAAATGCCATCATATGCAGCAGATGGAAAAAAATCCAAATCAGTAACACTTCAGCCGTATAACTGAGAGAAGGCTCATTAATGAGAACATCTGAAAGTCAAATTCTTGCAAACAGCACAGACATTGTTTAAACATATCATAGTAAAGTCTCAGAGTAAATGTATATCAGGCTTTAAAGCCTGAAAGTTAAGCTAGTAGAATTTAATAACTGAGTAAGGGGAATTATTAACAGTAAAACAACATCAAAAAAGTAAAACTCATATGTAAACACATTGAAAAAAAAAAAAAAAAAGCCTAAATTTTGGCAAGTTAAATGTGGAATTATTAAAGCAGATGAGAGATTTTGGGAAGTAACTTCTTACAAGCAGAAAAACTCGAAGTAGAAGCTGTTGAAAATACAGTTGAAGGAGAAAGCCTGTCAGAAAGCTGCTGTGATCAACAGATAATCAAGGCAGAAAAAGGGCATCCTGCCATTCCCAAAGAAAGTCTGGTTTTTGCACCCGTGTTCATTCATGACAGCTTCCTAATACTCTCCCACCAGTACGAGGTGACACTGAGAGAACATTTCAATAATAAAGGATTTACAGAAACAGAAAAAAAAAAAAAAAAAGGGCAAAAAAACCACACACCTCCAAAACCCCAAAGCTGAATGGTAACAAAATTCCAGGACCAGAGGATACTCTAGAAGCTGAAAAGAGAACTACTCTCTGTAGCACATGGTTACTCATCCCAACTAAATCCTAGCTCGTTCCTGAAAAGGAAGGATTCCAAATTCTCTGACATAAAAGCACATTGCTTGGATGTTTCCTACCAAAGTAGTGCCCTTGGCTGCAAAGCACGTCTGCCCTTGAGTGGGACTTAAATACATGACTTCAGAATGAATGCAGTGGGGCAGAACAAACTTACTCTACGGCACTGGCAAAACTTGTTGGAGAGGTACAGCATGTACCTATCACTTTTTTTATGTTTAGAATGGTGATGGGAAATTGCTCTCACCAGCACAGTTGGTAACAGCAATTTTTATTTATCATTAGCAGTTTAAGCAAGAGCCAAATATCAAATGGTCATAAGAACTGAAAAAAAATAGTCAATATGAGAAAAGAGATCATTTCCAACAATGTCATGTACCACACTATTGAACAACATGCACTGTGCCGTACACAGCATAGCAGAGAAAAGTATCTAAGAGACTGATGCATAGCAGCAGCTGGCAAACACTCATGGCTATTACACTACCTTGTTCTTAATAGATAAGCCCTCAGAATCAGACATGAAGCTGGCACCAAAAGTCTGGGGAATTTGCTCAGGTCTTGTGGGTTTTAAGTGCTCTTGAACTGGTATTTTTGTGAAAATGAAATATTCCCTTTAAATAAAGGTAAATAAATATAATAAACATGATGATATTGTTTGACTTCCTGCTCTGGGGATGCAGAGACAGAATCAAACCAGAGTACCTAATACACTAGTTCAGTAGACAGCCCATACCAGGAAGACGGAAAGGGTCTGCTTTCTCATGTATAAATATGTTCCTCTTCTGAAATGATTAGAATTTTTCTCATTCAAATTAAAAGTGAAAGAAGCAAAAAGCCAGGATAGCACACATGAACATAATTTAAAATCTGGATCAGAACAGAGGGAAACTGCTAAACTGTCATGAACTCAACTGAAGCTCTGTGGAAGAAGGTATCCCCAGCAGTTTGCAAACTTAGGATATTTGAAATAATATGGTCAGTTTACAACAGTCCTTATTAAAACCACTTGCCTTGTTACAGAAACAGACTCATTTTCATCTGTAAAGCTTTAATACAAAGAGGAAAGGGGCTGCAAAAAAAGCAGCTGGATTTATTTTTAAGTTTCCCTAATTAAAATTTAGTAAGGCAAAGTAGTTGATATCTGAGCTTCTGTCCCTCTGAGGATATTTTGCTTCTAATGCATAAAACCCCTGACATTATCTTTAATGTTTAAAATAGCAATTCTACATACTGAAAATCTAATCATTCTCTTACTCCTTGCTGGAAAATGTCAGTGCCAAAGCTGAGCTAAATATGCAACTTAATTGTCAGATCTTGCCCATCAAACTGAATATAACGATCCTAGTTTAACAAAGGTGCAAAGGGATAAGTGTATGTTTCTGTTTGCTTCTATTTTCCCCTAACCCCAGAATTACCGTACATAAGAAATGTGTATGTTTGCTTTTATTTGTGTGCATGCCCTTCACTCTCAGGCTTTTATCTTACTTTTATCATAGGACTGAAAATTTCATTTCTATACTCTTTGCAGAATATAATGGAAGATTATGAAGTAAGAGATGCATGGATGACTGAATATACTTTGTTCTTATAAGAATGTTCATAAACTGCTAAAATCAAGCCCCAGAGCAAGACAAAGTTATAAGTACTATGAAAAATATTTGTCTCTGAAAGAGCTCACTGGTATTATCATGATAACAGCATATAAACACAGGTATTTAGATACAGCATTAAACTTACGAACATACCACATGCTTTGGTGACTCCATCATCTCACCTGAGCAATACAGAGGAAGAAGGGCAAGCCATTTATTTAGTTCAACTGTAAATAATAATCTTAGTAGCATTCCTAGGGATTGGTTTTAATTTTTATGGCTCCATGCTTTGTTCTAAGACAACATACTAGAGTAATGAAATATCTCTGCAGTAACTGGCCTGCAGTAACACTGAAACATGACATCAGTAGAAAGCAGAATCCCAAGCAAGATAATGGGATTTCTCTTAATTCAATTTGCCACAGATGTAGCTAGCATGCCAGTATTCTCCTTGCAGAGATGCTACTATTTATGTTTCAGTTGCTTATTAACATAGTCACTTAGAAGTATATAATGCTGCTAGCTCAGCTACCATTCCACATAAATCTAATTTGGCCTTGAAGAGTGTTGCCAGTTCTATGGATATGAGGAATTGTCTGACAAACAGAACAATAGCCTAATGCATCTGGCAAAACCTGAAGTTCTGCATCTGATTTGTGCCTGGTACAGCAGAGGAAGGAAGAGCAGTAGTCACTGCAGCTAACGAATCAATGTCTTTCACAAATGTTCCTCTGGTCACAGCAATTCAGTAATAACAAAAAATTAAAAAGTAGGAGATGGAAAGGATATGAAGCCTATAAAGAAAAGATTCTAAATTTATTTTGAATGTTGCAAAACTAGGCACCAGAATAGATGGTCTGTGTTGAGGTAAATGCTCAGTCTAACTCCTAAAACCCCATGCAGAGAATGACATTTGAATTTTCCTCAGCTTTTGGAAGCTTGATTTTACAGCTCCTGAGCCCAGTCTTCGATGAGCACCTTCTAGCAGTTATAATAAAGCATACAGGGCAAGGATATAAGCAAAATTAATAAAGAAGCATTAATCCTTACCCTTTAAGAAAACTAATCTAAAAGCAGGCTCTATCCTTAGGAAATAAATAATAACAAAACTAAACATGACTAGGAATGACCTATTTTTCAAGGAGCAACTAGAAGACCAAATTTTTCTACTAATGTATAACATCACCAGAAAGCCATGTGACTTAAAGGCATTTCACAAGCAAACAAAACCAAGCAGAAATAAACTAACAATAGATATATAAAAATAGAAATAAACTGCCTTAGAACAGAATGATAGCAAAAAGCAATTTAAAGGAACTTTATTTCCACTGACCTACCAGATTATACTGAAAAATTGCACTGGTGTTGGAATTTCTCCTTTAATTAGCTCCTGCATCCTTACTTACAACTGTAGCAGCAAAAGGTTTGAGGGCCTCAGCAGAATTCAGCTCATAAAGTTCTGCTCAAGCTCACACTACCATAATTCATGGCCAAACCGTGTGCAGTAAAGAACATAATGATCTTAGAATCTGTTAGGCCTCTGGAACAACTGAGAATTACAACTCTGTTCGCATACACTTTGGAAACTTCCCAAGATTAAAGCCTGAAAAATGAACTTCTGTCATGTTTCACAATTCAATTAAATATATCAGTGTCTCAAGGGCCAACAGTTAGGTCTCAGAATAAGTCAGACACAGACAGGAAGACACAAGAGTGTCTTAGCCTGGCTCATCCTGAAATCAGACTCTGCGGAGACGTCACTTCATTCTCCTAAACAGGACACTAAAATGGGAACAAACTGTGGAAAAAGACATTTAGCACAGGTAAAATATTCTCACGGATAACCTTCAATTTGTGGGCTGTTATAAAGTTACTGGAAACCAACAGTGAGATTCACCCACGTCCTTTTTATTGCCTTAGAAGTACCAAGTGTTAGCCATCACTGCTCTTTCTAGGATTTTATCTAAAGACCCTTTATCTATAATTAAGTGCCTATCACCCATGTATGGAAAGACTGCCTGAGCACTGTGAATGCCACTCTACTTTCCAGCTGCTTAAGTCCTTTGCAGTGCTCCCCAAAGGGCTTAATGCAGTGGCTGTGTCATTTTCCTCAATAGCAGCAGCTGGAGAGGGGAAGTAATAGAACATGAACATCATAAAATACATTGACAGGGTAAAACATAATAATGCATAAAAAACAAGTTTGCCATAACTAGCTGATCATTAGTACTTTCTTCGTATACATTAGGTAGCAACAGCATTGAAATGTTACAAACAATACACAGAGTAAACCTGAAAATACCAAGTATGCAGTGACATTAACACATTGTGTGTGAATAATGATGCAGACCTAGTAAGAGGCATTACACGTCATCAAGTGAAAAGTTAAGTACTAGGTTGAGCAAGACCAATGCTATGGCTCCATAGCACGTGATCAGTCTGATTTCATACCCCATACATGTGTGAAGAGCACTGACAGTCCAAAACACCTGCTACTCAGCCGCTAAAGATATGCTTATGGTTGAAACAGAGAGCAGTATTACAAGTCACTGGAACTGCACCTTGTAGATTTATAGCAGAGCAGCTAGCTCCCTTCTGAGTTAATTCAGTTTATGCTGCTTTGTTTATTAAGCACAGATGAAGGAAGTTGGTAGAACCTGGTGGTAGCTGATAAGACCCATTTCAGCATGATTTCTCTTTCAAAACCAGTATGTTGTAGATAAGGTAATAAAACGGCTGTAGTTTGAGGTGTAAGATTTTTCTTCATGTGCTAGAACAAAACAGTTCACATCATAACAAAGCCTCAGGCATTGGGTGAGTCTGTAATTTTTTCATCATCATCATTATTCTTTCTTAATTTCAGCAACACATACCAGCTTCACTTCTTCAACTGACATGAAGGTGATAGTTTTATAAACCAAATAAAACTTGTTGGTTTACAGCTTATGGATTCAGATGCAACAGCCTGCTTATCACCTCTGCTCAAGCATTTTAAGATCCAATAAATTACTCCAGACTGAACTTCTGTACTGTTGCACAGGGACCCAATCAAGTGAGCTTGTCATTATTTGGCCTTGTCATCTGCACGCAGCTTGGCAGGATCACTGCACATGTTCAGTCCAGTTGCTTTTATGGGAAAAGTTGATGAAGAGATCAAACAATTTATGTGACAAGCAGGATAATACAGGAAGATATGAGCAGCTGATGGCAGCACAACAGGGGAACTTACAGCGCTACAATCAATAGGTAGTGACAAAAGTTCACAGTTTTAAAGTACAAATAAAGTTAGTGCTTCATGATTTATCTCCTCTCCTGTTTTTTCCAGTTCCAAAGCATCTGAATTTTGCAAAGATCTCCCTCACATTTTCTCTGTTACTCAGTGTCAAACCTTTCCTACTCATAAAATCAATCCATGTGCCAGCCGATGCTCTCCAGAACTTCTGAACTCCCTGAACATCTCTGTGCACTGGGATTCTTCTCCTTCAACTTGCCTTACAACTTCTCTCTCACTTTCTGGTTTCTAGTACCTAGTCCTGACAACCAGGAAATGACACCCTCGAGATTCCACAAGCTGTGATGATTGTCTGGAAAATCACCTAAAAGATACTTGGGTGTGTTTCTCTCACTGAAAAGTTTCATTTGTATGCTCTGTAGAGTTTTCAGGTTTGGAAATTCTGTTGAAGAAAAAAATCCAACCTCTGCAGTGGCAGGATGATGTTTTAAGAATAAGAAAATGATGCAAATGTCTGACATTCTGAAAGAACACATAAATGTGCCAAACTCAAAATTTAAGCCCATCAAACCAAACATCACTCAAGATTTGAAACACCTGAAGATTTAAAATATTATCAGAAAACATTCCATTATTTTGGTCACAGTCCACCGTTGAAATCTCTTCCAAAAGTACATGAATCCTTCGTTCTCTTGCATTACTGAGATGAACTTGCTAAAGTTTTCTCTTATGAGACTACAGGCCAAGAAGTAGCCAATAACCATCTGAACTTTAAGATGCTCAGCCTGAAAAAAAAAGACAAAATTTACTTATACCTTCTTCTTGCCTTTTTCATATGATTGAATCTGCCAAGGATCTGAACTTGTACAACTCAAGTACTCTGCTATAACAGGTCATTTCCTCCCCAAAGACATTACCTCTCTTTTTTTTTGTTCTCCTGCAGAAAAGGTCTTTAACATTTACGGTCTTTAAAGACCAGCTATGCACTTACAGAAGGCATTAAAGCCTGATAGAACATCAGTTTATAGCTGCACTCACTATCATCAACAAAAGAACACCTGTCAGAAAAAAACAACTCTATCTTTTGCCCTAAACCATGAGAGAGTAATTTTCAATGTAAATGAGACCTGAATATTTTGCTCTTGCCTGGCAAGAATCTCACATGAAAAGCAAATGAAGCAAAAAAGACTGACACTATTACTCACCAAAAATAGAAATGTCTCAGATGCTCAAACATTTGCTTAGGATAAACTACAAAAAGGCAAGATAATTAAAAAATATCTCTCTGCCTTTTTGTCTGCTTAGCTAAGACAAGAATATTTCTTGACATGAAAACTGTGAATCTTGGCCTTATGACTCAAATGCTTGAAGGCCATATATATCCTTTTCACCTATATTTGGAAGATGCCTAGAAAATGTGTATGCTACCAAAATACAGTCAAGTCTTTAAATGGTACTAATTGCTTGAATGAAAGAACACTTAAGCAGAGCTACAATGAAAAGAAACATATGCTTGTGCGCTTGGCTGAACAGGGGTTAGCAATTATAGGACATTACAGGCAGGCCCCAGGAGGGGAAGGCACACAGAATTTTCAGTTCAAGGTAGGCAATGCTTGCACCATAGTTCCACTACTGGAATCAGTATAACATAACCTCAACCCTCATTAACAATGACTGGGGGACCAATGTTGCTAAATGTCTTGCTTGCAAGGAGAAGCTATAAAAACATGATGCAGAATACCACAAGAAACAGAGGCAGTGCAAGAGATCCACAAATGCATAATTTAAGAAACAGGCAATACAGAGATCCACAAATGCATAATTTAAGAAACAGGCAATGCAGAGATCCACAAATGCATGATTTTTCTGAAGTGTCAAAATATTTAAAACTATGCTAAGTTTTTTCTGGGACTTGATTCATGATTTCTGAGGATGGTCAAGATGGCAGTCTCTGCACTGCAGACCTGATGGATTGCTGTTGTTATTACCCACCCAGCGCATCAGTATATCAGTGTTCAAAGAAACAACAAGAGGCCAATAGAGGCACAAGAAAAATTACTGAGTTTTAAAACACAGGAAGTTTGAGAAGAGAAATGAAGCTTTCAAAGGAAATGGGATATATAAGGATTATAGGAATGTAAGCATGTGCATGTGTGTATATATTGCACACTATCTATAGCAAAATAATACCATGCCTGCCAGGTTGAGAAATAAGAAAATAAGGAATGGAAACAAGCATTTCCTCTGTTGATGAAAACAAGTAAATACAGTTTGCCAGAACTTTAAGCAGTACACAAGATGGAGTGTTTTGGGCAGTATAGTTTATCGTGTCACTTACAATGACAAAGACGGAGAAAGATATAATTATTCCCTAGAAATTACATGCTTTTTTATTCAGATTTTTATTCTAGAGCCAGAATTAGAGGACAAAATACTTAGAGATACCCATAGCACAGTCCTGCTAAGTGTCAAGCCATTCTTCTGATGATGAATTTGTCTGTGAAGGGCAGTACATAAAAATATGAAGTATTGTATCCATACCCAGAAAGGCAAAGACAAAGCGTATTTTGCAATCTCACCATAAATCCTAATTTTTGAGAATTCAGAAAAACTGAAGTGATAGCTATAGATATTCTAATTTTTTTAATCACAGAGTGCTATTTTGAGGCAATTATAGAGTTTACCTGGTTTTCAGACACACTGGGGAGAGCCACAACAAAATTACAAGGCTTTAAAAATAGTGTCAAAGCCTTACAGGGAAAGAGATTCAGGAGGTTCACTCTGAAATTTCAGTTTTGCTCTAAATATGTTCAGAGGTTCTTGGAATGGTTCTACTGAGCAACTTTATTTAGACATGCAGTGTGGTTTCCCTTTCTCCCTACTTATTATCTCAGAAAATTTCTGCCGAACTGGCCACTAGGACCATATCTCAGAGAACAAAACAAAGCAATTGTGTTGCTAAACAACTTTTCCTCATTCATTTATGTGTTTAGAGTCCCAAGCCCTCAAAAATCAAAGTGCATGTACTGATGTTAATGCATACAGATAACCCACAGAACCCAGCAGAGCTGTTCACATCTCTGGAGGTGTATATGTAAATAATCATTTGCAGGCTTGGTTCATTGTTATTGTTACACTTCCTAAACTGAGACAGATTAGTTCACTAAAATAAAAAAAAAAAAAGAAGTAATGGGCTGCAAAGTAGAGATTCAAATGAATTTTCCGTGCCCACTGCAGTTATTGGAAAGGCTCCAATAGGTATTAATCTGGTCTTATTTCCAAGAATCTCAAAGCCCATCCCCCCCTCCCCCCCCCGAAAACCAACCCAAACCCAAACAAAACTGACTTCTAAGGATAGGTTCAGCAATTTGTGTTAGGACACCAGCAAACTTTTCAATTTGAGTTATAATGCATTAAATATTTTTCTCTAAGATAAAACCAAACCATATATCCATAAATGTATCTACAAATGTACCTATACACACACACGCATATGATGAATACTGATGTCAATTAAAACTTCCAGGTTCCAGATAAAAAAATCTATCACTTTTTTGTGAGCTGACTTGGAATTTTCTCTGACCTCTCCTTCTGTAGCTATGGCTCCTTTAATGATAAATACGTGCACAGAACAACCACCACAACATACGTAATCTATAAGGCTCAGAATCTCCTTAGGCAGAAAAGTATATACCTGTCCCCTATATCTGTAGGAGTCCAGTTATAAGAGATTTTTTTCTCCCCAAAGCCCTAGCTCCTCAGAAAGTTACAGTGAAACAAGCTTTGAACACAATCCAGTAGCAAGCTCAGGGCCTGAGGCATTGTCTTAGCAAAGTAACCACACGCTTATCTACAAGAATAAGGAGAAATAAGTTCTGATGTGCATATAAATTTATTGCTGCTGTTAGTCTAGGTTCAAAGTAAATACTTTAATCTCTGTATTCCAGGAGTTGCAGTTGAAACAGTAAGGTATTAAGACTGAGTAGCTTTCCTGAAAAATCTCAGTTTAAACTTTGTAAGTAACCAAAAGGAAAACTTTTACGTGGAAGGGATTACATGGTCTTGCCTTTCCTGACCCAGTGGCTGACTTACTACTAAATGACTGGCAAAGCTAAGAAAATGTACAACTATTCTGGGGCTTGATAATTTTAACACGTAAGTTCATCTCAGCAACTGTACATAAAGTTACATTTTTAAAAAGAAACTACATTTATAAAAGAAAACAATTATTAAGTCTAGTTTTTCACTAATTGAGCTGTATATACTTTTTCTCACTCTCTGGAAAAATGCATAAAAATTGGGTTACCCTCAGTTAATTCAGTTAGCATCCTGCATTTGTACAAATAGGGTCAGCTTTTAGTTATAGAGCATATGGGATAACTTCAGTAAAGCAAAGAGATAGCAAAATATGTCTAAATTAGGCTATCAGAGCATTTTGATTACATTCACCTGTCAAGTTGGTTTCTATAAAGAATAAAGGTCACTTCAACAGCAGCAGGCAGATAAGCAGGCTCAGTTAGCTTCGGGCACATAGGGTACGGTGCTGTGCTGCAGAAAGGGATGTATTTTGCTCTCAAACAATTGATGACTGACTGTTCTTGTTTTATACAGTGTGGCTGTCAGGTCCCAGCAGCACTGGTTGCTAGTTACGTTTTTCTACTGTACAGATTTAACTGACGAATGCTTCTGAAATCTGCCTCCAAGTATTTCAGCTAAAAAGACATGCTGAAAAGTCATGAGATTTGGTATCTCTTGTGTATTTGGCTGTTAACTATGTTCATTGGACAAATGACTTTTGTCTCTCTTAAAGTAGGACAGAGATATTAGCAAAAAAAAACATGACCAAAGGGTAGAGGATGTGGACAGGACATCCTTACTGGCTTTAAGCAGAAGCAAAAGAAAGCAGTACTAACAGGAGCATTTTCCTTACCTACTCATAGATGATATTTTGGGAATTCTGTGTTAGAAACATCTAAACTGTTAATTTGAGGGAATGATTTTATTTGTAATCACATTGTGAAAAGCATAAAACCTCAGTGGTGCCAGATGTGCTTCAGGGGAAGGAGTCAGTTGGATTTAATACTGCAACATGCAGCTTTCTGACAAAGTAACTGTGGCAAAGATCCCAGGATTTATCAGAAAAGATTCCGTCCAAAAAGCCTCTGCTTTGTGACAAGAAATACTGGACATTTCCCTCTTAACACTGCACTGATCTGCAAGAACTGAAGTACCTTCAGGGCCACCTGAGTTGCAGATCAGCAGATGGGCACTGTGGGAAGGCAAATTCAGTGCCCTCACAGTGATTGACAGAGCCATGCAAAGCCGTGACTGAAGCAGCTCACAGAGAAAGCAGTGGGGGGAACCTAGCAATGAATGCAGGTAGTGGGAGCAGCCACGAGGGCACAAAGCCAGCAGGAACAGGAGCAGTTAACAACAGACTCATCTGGTGGGAACTGGTGGGAAAGCTGATGAGGGGCAACAAGAGGCAGTGGCTAATGAGAAATGCCAGGACAATAAAAAGTCCACAGAAGCCTCCTGCCATGTCTGCTATGCCTTTTACTTGGTAATTTGCCATTTAGTGTATCAGATTGCATGCTGTATTAAAAACAGCTAAGTCTGGTCACTGAGAGGAAGGTTGCTTGGTCACCTTCAACTGGCTGCTGTCCCTTCAGAAAGGAGAGGGAGAGGAAGGATGGATGTAGCATGTCTTTCCAGAGAAAAAATCAGCACGCAGAACTGCTGTGAGAACTTCTACAGCAAAGAGCAAGTCAGATGGAAAAGGTGTAGAGAATACAGTAAATAAGCCTGTGGTTAAGTGTGCACCCTAAAGTGTAGACATGGCCAAAACTGAGAGTTTCAAAAGATATTTTCCCTAGCTACCCACAAGGATCCTTAGAGTTTGTTGCAGCACCGACAGGCACCAGAAGACTTCCAGCTCAGGACAGAAAGTGGCACATCATCCCAAAATGTGAGTGGACAGGATTCTCACTGAGAGAAGGTAGGAGAAGAGTTGTTTAAGAAGCTTCTCCTCTGGCAGCCTGAGGTTCTTTCACCTCGTTACAGCATATCTCTAGGTTGGATATTAGGAAAAGTTTCTTCACCAAAAGGGTGCTTAGGCATGGGAACAGGCTGCCCAGGAAAGTGGTGAAATCACCGTCCCTGGAAGTGTTCAAAAACTGTACAGATGAGGCTGTGAGTGACATGGTTTAGTGGTGGACTTGGGAGTCCTGGGGTAAAGGTTGGACTCAATGATCTCAAAAATCTTTTCCAACCTAATTGATTCTGTAATTCTATATTCATGAATCACTATTTTAGAGACTCACCAGTCCTGCTGGTTTGAGCTCCACTTTAAGAGGGAATGCAAGTTAGCATTACCTCCATGCTCTAGCTGATTCAAGTTCTGGTTCCCATCTCTCTCACCAGCTTTTTAAAGGTCACAGAAACTCAACACCCCTCTCTGAGACAACGTGCGAGTGTGTCATAACTGGACAAGAAAGAGACAGCAACAAGTAGCTTGCTAGCTGTTGAGGGTAGGTTGTTTGTCTTGTGGCAGTTCTTCATGATACGTTCTCATGTTTCAAGCACTCCAGTTCTTTTTGCTTAAGCCCATTTGATTAACTCATCACTTGCAAATGATGACTGTATCATTTAGAAAACACTGAGACAACTAATTCAATACCCCAGGTTTCTGGACAGTGCTTATATCTTTGTGTGTTCATATTTAGTAAGGACCTACAGGTGCTCCCATTGCAGACAGTCAATGCCTGGCAGAAAGCTTACAGAATATTTACTGACCCCTAAAGGCCTCTTAGAAAGCTATAGAGGGGAAACAATGTATGAAAAAAACTCAATGACATATATTTCTCTGAATCGAAATAAAACCTACTGGAGAGAAAATACAACCAAAAAATAGTAGCTTCACACCAACCTTTTTCATGAATTGAAGCACAGGTTTAAAATTGAAATTCTTTAGGCCAATATAAAATGATTCTTCTTCCCCTAAGCTAGAAGATGTGCTTTTTATCCTTTAAAGAGGCCACTAGCTGTACATATTGATAAAGTGTTTCTTCTCCAGTCCAAGGAAGATTTTAAACTTTCAAGGGATTACAGGATTTTATATTGTTAGTGGATAAACCTAATCTTCTGCTACCCATGTCCTGGAATCTCTAATAATGAAGAAAAGAAACCAAGGATTAAAAGCTAGTGGTATTACAGCTGTCAACGCATCAGCCTTAATTTTTCAAAAGCTTTCACATAGGTACAGCGATGTGTCTGCAGTCTTTTACTGAAAGTACTTGATCAGTTTCACAGTGATAAGATAACCAAAAGTTACTTTATAAGTATAGCACATCTTCGTAAGCATACGAGGTTCACTTTAAATTATGCCTTCTCCACTGAGTCATAGGTATTTGGAAAGATATGGTCATTTAGGATAGAAAAGCATTCGAAGGCATCCCGGTAAGAACTGTTATTACAATATTGACCAGTAGTTTGGTATGTCATAGCATCCTGACAGCTAGTGAAAAGGGGAGATGAAAATGTGTTGTGAGGCAATGATTACCCTTTTCCCTATAATACTGAAGTGGTGAAATAAATCCCTAAATTAGCAAATCACGGTGCTTCATTTCTTCTGCTTCAGAGCTCCTTGATTCTGCAGGAGACAGATGAGCTACTGGGACTCTCCCAAACCAATGTCGACATTTACAATGGATGTTATGACATGACTATGGCCAAAAAATTCCAACAGGGTCAAAACTGATGTGAGACGCTGTGTCACATGTAGCCTTCTGGGAATTATGACTATAAAATCTTCTTTTAAGAAAAAAAAGCCAGGATGCATTTTTTACACATTTTTTTTTTTTCCTTATTTCTTTCTTGGTTCAAGGTTAAACTTCTCATCAAGGAGAAAAGAACTTAGAGATGAGGATTCTTAGGTTTTGGATTCCACGGTTGTTATATTCTCAGAGAGGTACATTAGAATGCTAGCTTCATGGCATATGTACACAAGTCCAGATTTCTGACATCTGGGAAACCTGAACACGCCTAAGTCTATAGGAACTGACAAGATGCATCCCAAAAGCCTAAGGAATTAGCTGATGTGGTTACCAAGCCATTCACCATGATATCTGAAAGTCAATATCACACCCATTTTTAAAAAGGGTAGGAAGGAGGACCCTGGGAACTACCAACCTCTCAGCCTCACCTCTGGGCCTGGGAAGACCACAGATCGTCCTAGAAAATATGCTAAGGCACACGGAGGACAGGGAGGTAGTTTGGAACAGCCAGCAGAGCTTGTTCAAGGGTAAGTCCTGCCTGACCAACCTAGTGACCTTCTATGATGGAGTGACTACATCAGTGCACCACGGAAGGGCCACAGATCTCATCTATGTGGACTTCTGTAAGGCCTTTGACATAGTCAGCTACAACAGTGCTCTCTCTAAATTGAAGAGATATAGAGGGGGTTTGGAACTACATGACCTTAAGGTTCCAGCCCTAACCATTCTATGATTGCGTGAATGAAGAATTGGTCGGATGGTTGCATCCAGAGGGTAGTGGTCAATTGGCTCAATGTCTAGACGGAGACTGGTGACAGGTAGTGTCCCTCAGGGGTCCAGACTGGACTGTTTAATATCTTCATCAACTCGCTTATATAAGTTCTATTAACTTCAAAAAAATTGCAGAAAGCATCAGTAACTAATTCAGCTCCCCATGCGAGAAAACTGAAAGAATTATATAGAATCACTGACCTCACTAGAGGCACAGTACAGAGGCATCTTTGGGCAGCTGATTGAAAATGGAACCTCTTCTCAGTGACCCTATGTAGTGAAAAATTGCCTTTTGGTGTAGAAAACGTAAAATTTCCCCTTTCCCTCCACCCACCTCTAGGGAAAAAACTCCTAGGCAGCTACCGAAATTGAGTATTGACGTTTCCTCTGACATACTCGGGTTATTCTTGGATAAATCAGAGGAAAGTGCTCGAATAGAGCTGTGTTGGGAGGAAAAAAGGAAACAGACTTTGGAAAAAATCTTCACATCTCTCTTTTACATTGATCCAAGAAGCTAACAGGCAATTAACTACTGCAGTGGTACACTGCCACCTAGAAGAAGCACTTCAAGACATCACAGACATCCTATCTGATTATTAAAGAGCAAAGATGCCATCACACTGGCCAGATCTTTGCAGTTTGACCTTTGAATATTAAGTTGTCTCCAATACGCACACCTACCAGACAAATGTTTAAGCCCAGTGAGAGACATTATAATTGAAAGAAGAAACAAACTGATGTCAGAAATGTAGAATATCTTTCCTATTAAAAAGTTAACTTGCATCGATTTACTGTATGTGCATATCTTGCTATTGTGATAATAAATTGACAAAAGAGCCTCCAAGGATAGCCAAAGAAAATAAATTTCCTATGAAGGTTTCTTGTCTGTGAAAGCCCTTTCAGAAATAAAATAGTGCAATTAAGAAAACAAGGCAGATCAAAGAATTCAACAGCAAGATATCATCTTAGAGCATCAGAATGTTATTCCACATTTGCTATTCACAAAGCACAGTATTGCTTTATTACTGTGTTTTGTCGGTGGTGGTCCCGCGTGTCTCCCCCACCCCCAGTATCACTGATATTAACTCTATATAAACTAAGCATCCTTTGAAATGTTCAGTCCATTGCAGCCAGGGGAAGTAATCAGGCAGCCATGGGGAGTTCAACATTCGACCTTAGATCTATGGAGCACATAAGGAGCACATTGCTATTTCCATACTGATGTGAAACAGGCTACAAGTATATCAGTAATGTTTTTTCTCATACAAGCAGCAAGATACACATCACATAACTAGCAAGAAACCCCCCCAAACTTAACTTCAGCCTACATTATGCCACCCAGAACTCCTTGATCACCTAATAAGTCTAAAGATGAGAGGTTTAAATCGGGCTACTGAGATAAAAGTTTTGATTTTTACTGGTTCAGATATTTCAAATCAAAATCTGGACTTCCTGTGAATACACATACAGCCTTAACCTCATTTCAAATACAAGCACAGTGAACTCCTGGACAGAAACAGCAAACGACTGAAAGGTCTAGACCCTGTCCACAATGTAATCCAAAGCAGTTTTGTACAGTATTTAACCTCAATACAGAACTAGAAGTTAAGGTATGCTTTGAATGCCTCTCTGTACAAATGAACAACTGTATTTGCACTTACTTTAATCTATTTTGTAAATTTTATTAATGAATGAATTATCCCTGTGCAATAACAGAAAGATTTTGTCTTATGATTATAGTTGGCCACTTAATTAAAAAGATTAAATAAACTTTCAGATTATCTAAAACAATGAAAAAATAAAGTATTTTCTATTAAACCAAAGAACGCAGAAGATTGCCATTTCTTATTCACCATCACTTGCTACTGCATGAAGATTCAGGTTTTGTTCATCCTTATGAAATCTCTGCAAAACCCACCATTTACTCTGTGTACAGACTACATAACACAAAACAATCTCCCTATGAATGCTTACACCAACAGGGTAAACACGTTAGTGTCGCTTGCACAGTCAAGGGATTCCATTACTGAGTGCTGCCCAATCTGGGAATTAAGCCATGAATTAGTCTTCCATCATATAATAATAAATGCAAAGGAACTCTGAGATGAAATATTTTATCAGAAATGATGATTATGCTGAACAGTGCAATGAACCATTCACTAGTAATTCGGATAGTGGGAATGCGGGACACTTACATGCTTTCTGAACAATGCAGATTATCATTTAGAAATGGATGAGCTGCTGTGGCTAAACTACTGCATAAAAACATAAAGCCACAGAGCTCCAGGGGGTTTGAGAGGTCACTGCACTGAACATATTGCTGCACTACCCAAGGCAGGATCAATTATACTTCCATCATTCCTGAAACACTTTCCCGTCCCTTTCTTTGAGAGCTGCAGCAACTGAAACTTCAGAATTCCCCAAAGAGCACTTACCATCTTTACTTCAGAAAGCATTCCCTAAAGACTTTTTCTTAATATGATGTAAGTCTATTACCTATTATAGTCACCACAGACTCCTACATAAACTTCTCTATTTTGCAATAATATTTCCATACATAATTATTATTATGCCCCTCTCAGAGTCCTCTTCAACCTGAAAATCTTGACATTTTTAAATCTTTCTTCAAATTTCATGTTTCCAGGTAAATCCTGATTCTCTTTAGGCCCTCCATAAATGATGGTTCAATCTTTTTTGAAATGCCTTGTCTCCAAACTGGAGAAGAGTAGGTTTGTATTGTGTACAGCATAGCTGTAACCTCTTCATTCAAGGCTAGTAAAGCGTGTGGTTCAGATATGCTCTTTTCATTCTGGAATTGTTTGATCTTTTTTACAGGAGCACAAAACCTGACTCCTGAGCAGTTCATAAAGCATCACAGACCCACTGCTTCATTCTGAAAAACAAAATAAAAAAATAAAATTCTCCTAAATCAGTGGCTTCGCTTATCTTTGTGTAGTTGATTACTTCTGTGTAAACGGGAGAACACAGCACCATTTATCCCTGCTGAATTTCACCCTATCTTTTCAGACCAGCCTTTATTCAACTGAATGATTTTGAATTTTAATCCTGTCCTGCAAAATGTCAGCTATTCCTTCCACACCTTTGTTTCCTTCCAGCAAGTCTTACAAACTTACCCCTTCTTCCATCACTCAGGTCTTTCATTGCGTCATTATTCCTTATTTCTTAGTGAGTAAAACCAAATTAAGGCAGTGTAAAATGGGATTTCAAGCAATACTTGTTTTATTTTCACCACAAACTATTCTTTGGTAACTATTCTATGGATATCTGACCCACACAGTTTTTCACCTTTTGTTCTATTTTAGAAGCTTACAAAGCAGAACTGGAATATTGCTTATGGGCTCCTTTCCCTGTCCCCCCTTCATTTTCATTAGATGTTTAATATTTCTTCTTTTCCAGTCTTCTAGAACTGCACTCATTCTCTGTAACTCTTCAAAGTAACAGTCTGAAGCTGCAGTAGTATTCCTATTCTAGACCAGATCTCACACCTTTCCATCTATGCAAAAGTGTTGCTAGTTTTCAGTCTCCTATCAATGGCAGTTGTCTGTTCTGCAAGTACACTCAAGCAGGAGGAAGGCTTCTGTATTTATAGAATGCTTCTGGGTATGTGTGATACTTGAGTTTCAGGGGGAACAGGTCACCAGAGAGTTGTGTGGGAGATATTGAGGCAGAGGGAGAGATTACAAATTCTTGCTTTTGATAGGACATTTCTTTCTTTTTCTCCTCCCTCTCTCTAATAACTTTTCCTTTGGGAGGATGCATAATAAAAACCTCCAGGTGTTTCATCAAGGAGTTTTTCTGACCCTCTGCCCTTTTGCCACAGAAATCCTGTTTGAATATAATAGCATGATCCATGTTCAGTGAGAAACAGCAGCACCTCTTTAACAAAAATATAAGCAGACCAGTAATTAGGGAAAATTTTCTCATGTACCCTTTCTTTCTCTGTGCAAATTGCCAGTAGCCATTAAAAATACTCTGGTTTATTAAATCTGAGCAGCAAACATCTGTCAAAGAAAAGCTATCTCTTTAATAAATGTTGTGGGCTTTTTTAATTTTCCCCTCAAATGGGCTAACCTTTCAGGTTTTTTAAGAGGCACTGGAGGTTGTTTACTAAGAAACTGAAGGGTGCTTTCACTTTTATGTTCAAATATTTCATGTGAACTTTACACGTTTCATGCTTCTTTATTCGATTAAATTACCTATTAGTGCATCCCAGCCTCAAACAACCTCAATCTAGTACTATCTATAGTATAAAACCTTTGAGATTAGAGAGGAGGGAAGCATGAGTCTGAACTGCATCAACAGTTCAGACTCCAGCTATACAAACTCGTACCTGAAGGCAAGAACCATAGCATTTACCTGTTACATTCTTGACAGAAAAACAAATAAAAACCAAAGAGAATGCCTACCCAGACTCGCCACCACTGCATTCTTTGGGCTTTGAGTGTGCTGTAATAGAGAATTAACCTACCAAACTGTAGAAAAATTGGGTCACAGAGTGCTCAGAAATTTAAACTGCACAGAGAACAATAATCCATGGGCATGTTGAAAGGATGAAGTCTGAATGAGAGCGCTGCATTATTTATAAGCTAATTATGAACATACATATTTTTTATCTCTGCACTGTGACCTGGGGCTCAAGTGCCAAGGAGACTGAAAACACATCATGACTCAGAATGGAATTAACTTTTTAAAAAGCATTTTCACAGCTTCAGGTCTTTTTATGAGCATCAGCAAGGCTAAGAGAAGGAACACGAGCAGAGTGAAGTCAGTAGAGTAACTTTTCTTTCCAATAAAACAAAAGTTTAGAAAAGACACTGCACCTTCAAACATTAATCCATGCTTGAGGACAGCAATAAATAACAATCAAAAGTTAATCAGTGCTCAGTGCCTGAAACATAAGGAATATATGTCTTTCTCTAACTTGCAAACTGCAGCTGACAGACTGGGTATCCAGATCCCTAGATTTTGACTCTTTGCCTCTTACAGACAACTCATCAAGATTTTTTGATGAAGATTTTATGCCACAACACAGTTGCACCCTTTCTTCTGGCACATACTGACTGTCTACCCCCACATTTGGAGTGAGGCAGTTTCAGACACATGCTTCAAGTCATCACATCTCTTCTGCGAGGAAGCAACCACACAAAGTCCCCTGCATAAGCAATCTTTTACTTTTTTACTTTTCCACTGTGCACGCTTCTTGTAGCAATGATGCTTTGCTAAGACATTCGGTATGATGAAAAAGAAGGCTGTATTCAGAGCATGAAAAGGATACAGAAAATACATTGCCTACAGGAAAACTGAAAAAATACAATAAGAGCTATAACACATGGCTGGAGACCTGTTCTGGACAGAAGCAGCCTCCAACACAGACTTACATAGTCCTAAACACCAGATCTAGTATGTGTCGTTTAGATAATATCACAATATATTCTTGGCACTCCTCAGATTCTTATTCTATACTCCCTAAAGTACACAAGTTTGTTCTTGAAATTTCATGCAATTTCATAAGGAAACTGTCTGGAAAACATTTGGTCTTTCAAAGGACCTGAGAAAAATCTATGACAGTTAAAAAGCACACAGACATACTATCACACCCTGAAGTTTCTTCAGTCAGCTGCTAAACACCTAAGAAACACCCTTCACAGGAGGAATTCAGAGAAATCAGGTATGTATTCATAGCAACACAGAATAGTTAGGGTTGGAAAGGACCTTAAGATCATCCAATTCCAACCCTCCTGCCATGGGCAGGGACACCTCACACTAAACCATGCCACCCCAGGCTCATCCAATCTGACCCTGAACACTGCCAACCCCTGCTAATTCCCAGACCACATCGGCTTCTCCTCTACAATGCTTAAAACCATCAGTAGGGTGAATATGGCTACAGTCCCAGCATCATTGCTTGTTCTTCGCATATACAGCAACCATGGGTCTCTCCTTCCCCACCCATTTGCAAGAAAACACAGAACTGGTTGTTACTGGCCAGCTACCAACGGCAAAATTAAAAACCTGAGTGCCAAATGGGCACAGCCGCATCAACTACTGCTGAGCTGTATGCAGACCTGCCAAATAATAGCCGCCTCGCTTAGGCTGAACTGGGATGCATCACAGCCACTGTCGAAAGCACAGTTAGGGAGCCATTTTTTCCCATTGAATGAGTTCTCTTCAATCACCAGTTAAAACTAATTTATACAAAACAAAGGGCACTGCATAAACAAAACCATCCAGCCGAGGAGTAGAAAAACTTCTCCCTGCAGTACAGTCACACCTCAGACAATGCAACTAATCTGAAACACCATCTGCCCCCACAGCAGAAAGTGTCTGAGACATGTATTCATTATTATTAATAAATTAAACAACATATGCACCCTACAGATGCTTTGGAGCATTAAAGCATGAATAAGACTGAAAGAAAAAAAAATTAAACCCTTAATTTTTTTAAACCTACTTCTTTGTTTTCTTTTAAACAAATAACACTGCCTTTACCCTATTTTTTATTTCCAGGAAAAAAAAAAAAAAAGGTTTGAGTTTTCTCATTCAAGCTTTGGAAGGCCAAGACAAAAGCCACTTTTTATCTGAGATGCTTTCTTTTAAGAAAAAAAAGGATTGACATTTCTAATGGAAATAAATCCTGAACAGATCTGACTCAGCTATGAAAGAATCAGTGAAGTCATGTCTCAAATGTCCATCACTGCGTTATAATAACTGCATGACTCCCACCAAATTTGTCTTAATTTCTTTTCAGGAAAGTAATGGTTTGAGGGGATGTGGGGGGAGAAGGGGTTGTTAGGCTTTTGTTTGGGTGGTTTGGGTTTCGTTCTTTTAGGTTTGGTTGGGTTTGGTTTTTTTGGTGGGGTTTTGGTTTTGTTTGTTCAAGGGTTTTTTGTTTGTGCATTTGGTTTGGTTCGTTTGGTTTTCGTGTTTGGGGTTTTTTTGTGGGTTTTCTGTTTGGTTTTGGTTTTTCAAGTCAAGAGCACTCAGGTGACACTGTTGCAGCAGGAGAAGCCTCAAGTCAAAGTTTGTCTCAGTGTCTGTGAGCTTTTTTTTTTCCTTTACAAAAGCACAACAGATTTCTCATCTGAGGAACACCCAGAACTGCTTTTTGCAATGGCAATAAAAGCCACCAAACTTTTTGTTTTCTCTATGGACCAATGAAATGAATTACAACAATAGTTCAAAGCACCATTGCTCCCTGCTACCTTAATCACAATCGGATAAGAATAGGCAAAAGTCATGGGAATTCTACCTGGAATACTACTGTCAGCTTTTATCTCATTGCTTGACACCCATTTGCAGGAACTTTTTTCTTCAAGCATTTCCTCCTTTTCGCTCTTTCACTGTAGATTTTTCATAAAGGCCTTTAATCAGCTAATCCACTTTTTAACTATAATAGCTGCAGTTACTTTTCCCAACATGTATTCTGTGGCCATATTTATTCCTTACCCAAAACACGTGCTCTTAGAAACCAGTCATGCATTCCTGCAAGGAGAGGAAAGCAGACTGTGGCACTGTGCCTCCAGAGAAGGGGACACAGTTTTCATCACTGCAATCCCCTCCCTCAAAGAATACAGGCAAGTTACACAGTGATGCTGCGCTTTACTTCGGCATCTGTGATGTGAAGCCAGGTAATCGCTTCCTCCTACAGAATCTGACATATATTAAGTAACGAGTGTGAAATGACTCATGTTGCAGAAAACTCCACAAAAAAAGTCAGTTTGTTTCTCAGCCTATTAGGTGTGTAGAGGACTATAGCATGTACTACACTCTTCTTCTGCCTGCACTCCACTGTAGTCTCCAATTGAGATGCTTCACATTACCTAAAATAATAATAATAAAAAGTGTTTAATATGTATTTTAATGAAATTAGTGAAATTGAATATATGCTAAGATTAATAATAGGAATAATGTTAGAATAACAATCCTCTTTCATTAAAACTCCTCCAGGTTTTACTATTTAACTAAAAGAGCAGCAACTCCCTCTAAAGGGGAAACCCATCCCAACAAGAATGCATCAATTACGCCTCATCCTCCATCTTTGTATCTCAATTTGAGGGTGTCATTTCGCACCATTGATTTTTAAGCAGAAATCTCCACTGAGCTCAATGGGGATTTCTGTTCAAAAATCAATGGCATAGTATGGCTCAGGGTATGTAAATTAACGCTGGAATCTGCTTTAATCTACTTTCTTTCCTCCTGCTTTAGCATGTGGAGAAAACTGCTATTTTTGTGTCTCTATTGAGTACATTTTAAGAGATTAAATTAACAAGACCCCACACAGGTACCAAGAGTTATTATTTTTACTCTTTTAAAGATAAACCTTCTTGATATGTTGGTTTTCCATAAAATGGCACAGTGGTTGACAAAGTGCAGTTCAGCTGTGTTGTGGGGGGAGAAAGCAGGATGCAGCAGACTCGGAGTGAGTACTAATACACTGGGAAAACTAAGAGTCTATTGAAACCAACCTAGAAATGCGGTTTCCTTCCAACCCTGTGTATTGCTTTTCATTTACTTTGTAGTCAGGGCACATAAGAATTTGTTTGAAGGATGTTTACTGTACTTTCGCAAGCTCCCGTGTTGATGCAGTGGCTTTCACTCAAATATAACTCTTCAGGCTGTCTATAGAGACTTTGGGACTACTGGGATACACATACACACACAGAAGCAATTGCTTCTTACTGAAGAAAACTAGAAATGTCACTTACAGAGTACTACTTTTTTTTTTTCTACACAAGAAAAAGGTTTCTACAACCTCATTCAATTAACTTATGTGAGAAAGAAGACATTCCTATATCTCCTCCAGTTGTTTCTTGTAATTCTCCTTAACAGCTTCCTTATTCTCCAGCAATGCCAAAGCGTATCCCATGTCTTGTCCTGTAGGTCCAAGGTTTCAAGTCATTCTGATGGCCTTTAGTCATGAATATGTTTGGCCTGTATCATTTAGATTTGATTTTACATTATCCTGAATGAGCAAACAAGGCTGAAAGGGACTGGGTTTTACATGGTTTGATAGCTGTTTCTTGCCAGCTCAGCTGAAGGCACCCTAAAACTAAGTTAGGAATCTAGAGCACATATCTTATCGCCACCTTGGAAACTAAACCCTGAAATATGTTTTACAAAATAGTACAGCCTTGTTCATGGGCCAAAAAAAGTAAATATATAGAACCAAAAGGAGTTTTGATGGATGCTGGAACGATGTGAAGGAATCAGGCATGATTTTAAGCAGATTGCATTGCTCTGAAGGGACAGACAGTTCTTGAGGAAATGGTGAGAATGAATTATCCTCCAAAAAAAGCCAAAACTTACAATAGTTACCAGTAACTTTCCTGAGATAGTTTTGCCAAACCCACTCTCCAGTTCTTCCTCCACACAAATCTAACAGTTGTTGAGGCTGTGCAGCTGCAAGGACATACACATAGGGAAGACAAATACACTCTGTGCTTTAGAACAACTTTCAGAAACAGAATGAAACACTCATTATAATATGTGTCTGCTCTAATTCGATGAAAATCAATGGCAGACTACCGATTTCATTGGAAGCAAATTGGGGATGCCTTATGATGCTTCAAAAGAGCAAACTGGGAAAGATCGAGAATCAGCTTGTCATAAAACAGTGTTTATGTTAATTGTTGTAGGCCTCACTCTTCATATTTGGCTAAGGATCTTAGTGCATCCACGATTGCATGTCTCTCCTTTGCATTATGTCAGTTATCCACACAAAAGGAACAGCTGGTAAGCTCGCTATTCCCCATGAGCTGTTTTGGGAGCTAAGATGTCTTGAAAAGATTCTGTAACCACATCTTCTGATATTTCTTTAAAACACTCGAAGATATATAAAGGTGAGATAATTTTAACAATAAATATTCAATCTCTTAAAAGTAATTGACAGAGCATAGAATCATAGAATGGTTTGGGTTGGGAAGGACCTAAAGACCATCAGGACCTAAAGATCCTGGCCTCAGACTAGACCATTACACCCAAGGCTCTGTCCAACCTGGCCTTGAACACTGCCAGGGATGGGGCATTTACCACTTCTTTGGGCAACCACTTCCAGTGCCTCATCACCTCACAGTAAAGAACTTCCATATATCTAACCTGAACTTCCCCTGTTTAAGTTTAAACACATTGCCTCTTGTCCCACTGCTACAGTCACTCTCCAGCATCCTTGTAGGCCTCCTTCAGATACTGGAAGGCTGCTATGAGGTCTCCATGCAGCCTTCTCCATGCTGAACAGCCCCAAATTATTTATTCTTTATTTATTCCCCATCTACTTATACAAATCATCGTTAACCAAAACTAGATTAACAATCACAATCACAAACCACAGTTTTCTGTGCTTTCCTGCAGGACTGTGCTCAAGAGAGCTGTTTTAGATCAACTGTAGTCAAGTAAGCTTGCTGTCACTTTGTAATATAGTAGCATCTAGTCAGCACTAGATATAGTGTTCACACTAAATAATGCTGCAGGCACGGATGCCTTACTACCTTCAGAATTGAGTACCAATGTTATTACACTTTGTTCTAATACAGACTTTAGGGAAACAATACAGAGGCCATTATTTCTCAGACTATAGAAACAGCAAGAACAGAAGTCTGGAATTGCTGAATACACCTTTGAAGTCAAGGGTCCTACAGCAAATCTATAATATAGCTATTGTTTTCTAACTAGTAGCTGGTAGTAGAAGTGTTGTGAAGAATTGGTTTTCCTTGCTAAAGAGCTTAAAAATTCAACCAGCCTTCTACTGTCCCATCTGCCCAGAAAAGCAATGCCTGCATTTCAATAGGAGCTTCCACATGAGAAGTTCCAAGTACTTGTAAAGCTTAATTTGACACACATAATTGCTCACTGTCTTAGTAAAATATCTTAGATGGTAGTAACACAAGATCTTATCCTGATCTTAGACAGAAGGAAAGCAGGACATTAAATATGATGTCGTAAAAATGATGAAACTCAAAGAGAATGCAAATCTCATCGTTAAAGCTAGCTAAAACCTAGCATTCCCACTACACAGAGAAAAATCGCATTTGTATTCATTTCAATAATAATAATAAATCCTATACTACTCTGCTCCCCAAATGTCTAAGGATTTTAATAGGTTTCATGATATTGTATTTAAATTTTAACTTTCTCCCTTTTAATAGTAGTGTCTTGATGTAACATGACATGTTCTTGTTTTTCTATTGTTTTAGATATCAGCTATCTCTTAATATATACTGAATGTTTTTCCAGAAGAAAGTATTTGTGCTGATGTTACAGTGAAAAAAAAAGCCAGTTACTAAACATTATTACTTTAGATATGTCTAGAAACAATTAAAAATAGTTTTAAATAAACTCATGCTGCAGAGCTAATTATAATAATTAAATCAGAAGCAATTAATTCAGAAGAAACGAAACTTTCACACTTGCAACAGTCTGGGCCACAAAAGGTGACAAGGGCTACTGGAGAACAATAGCAGTGCACAGGTGAAGTTTATGCTCTTGGGAATATCTCTGAAAGATGCTGTTTACAAACAGCTAAGCAATACCCTGTGAAAAACATCTGCTTTGCCAGCAGCAAGCTATCAGTAGAGAAGATGAGACTGGAAGTAGCATATAATTTCCACATTTTGTGTAAACATGTGTATAGTAACCACTCATTCATAACTGTCTCTTTTTCAGTTTTCAGGAAGAGGCTTGCAGCTGACCCAAGTCATGGAACAAAAGTCTTCTCCACATGCTTTTGTGCAAAACTTTCACATCAAGATATGTACAGCTGCAAGATTTTTGTTTTCCTTTTTATTCTTTATCTTGTGGATTGATTCCCTAAGAAAAGAAACATGTTTGGTATAAGCCATTTCAGGTGCTTTCCCAATGGGAAATACAAAGCCCATCATTTCTAAGAAAACTCATGTGATGCTGAGAAGTATGTCTTTTTACAAAACAAAAGTCACAGTCATAAATAATGACACTTTCTCAAAACAGCAAGATCTATCCAATTTCCAGTTGAAAATACCTGCCAGAGTGCCTGAATATTCACTTTGTAGAGCACAGGACCACATAACATGTTAAGCACTACAGAGGAATTAATGACCCAGGCTTTGAGATCCACATATTAACATCCATTTGTCCAAATGCTCTTCAGTAAGTCACAAGAAAGTTCATCCAGTCTTCCTTGCCTGCCTTCTGAGAGATGGAATTGCAATTTGAAATACAGCTCCTCAGTTGTAAATTACCTATAGCTGTGCCTGGGAAAGGTGATGTGCTTCAATTTCAACTGCTTTCCTAGGCCTTTAATGCATCAGCATGGACCAAGATATCTCAAAGGAAAGGGTTTTCTTTGCAAGTTAAGCTGCAGTTGTTTACAGGACTATTTAGAGCCATACAAGCTTTGGGACACATTCAACATCTATTACCTGTCTGCTCCACACTGTGAATCTTTCCCCTGTGTTGCACTCTGAGTTCAGATGTGCAGCTCACTTCCAATGTGAACTTTCTTTCTAGTTTCAGAGCATGAGATTTCTCAGTGATTCTGGCCCCTTCTGAGTTACTCTGCCCTGCTCTTTGACGTGGTCAGTGTCTCTCACTCTCACCCTCCCCAACCTTCTTTTCGCTTTGGAGAAAAACACAAAAGCACACACAAGAACATATTCAAAACATGAAATACAAATACATGTAGGTTCTCCTGGACTTTACCCACTAATCTACTGCATAAGGACAGCAAATTTAAGTAGGGATTATTTTTATTGTGGGCTTCCACCACTAATGTTTTCTTCTCCCCTTCCAATTCTACAGTCGCGTTAGCTGTGCCTGCCCTTTCTTCATTCCTACTCACTGCCTAACCAGAAAGGCCCCAATCTGAAGCTTAAACCTGAGCTCAGAATTCTGATGTCCTACAGCCAGCTTTAAAAACACCTTCCAGGAAATTCAGTCTCACAAAATAAAAATTTCCAGTTTCCCTGGGAATGCTCATGCTCTTCCTAAGAATTTATATTACAAAGCTCAAAGTTTTAATGTTCACCTCTGATAGTCTTGTAAAGTAAGAATCATAAAGCACAAGAACAATGGGTCTTGTTCTCAAATAAATTCATTGAAAATATCCTAAAACATTTTATAAATTGGATTTTCTGTCTAACACAGCATAATGTACAACAATGTACCAGGCACATGTGCCCTTTGGAATGACCTGGACAATGATCCTCACTTTGGGGTGGCTACACCACTCCCAGCATACACAGTAAAATCTTTTTATCCCATTGCAAGAGTTTCAAAAAGCAGAACGGAACCTTGCAAATGTGGATGCAAGACACGCAAAGTTTTGTTTATCAAGTGACAGATGTCTCAGAATTGCATCTTTTTTAGTAACGAACAGTTGCGCATTGTTACAGGACATAGCTTTGTCAATCATTGGATGCTATTAATCTTAGTGTGACAAATAATTTAAACTTTTTTTTAAGCTGTTCCGCTGCAGGAAGATTTAAAGACCCTCTTTTTATTTAAATTATAAGAAGCAAGAGTAACTTGGACATATAATGCAATCAGTTTCATAACTGACAGGCATGATTACATTTTTGCAATAAAATATATGCCAGTACCTCAGCAAATTATTGCCTAATGCCGTATGAATCTGGCATTAATGAAGAAGTTGAAAAATAAACAACAGCAGCAGCTTGAAGTACGAAAATCATCAACGCATATTTGAGACTAATGTGATTAAGAACAACATGATGTGTGAACACAGATTGCTTCTTGGTTCAGCGTTTCTCATTTTCATACAGCTTACCAGATTCCACTAGCTAACCTAGATTAGAGATGTTACATGCCCATTCTGTTTTCTAAGTGAAGCAAAATTTACATTCTTGGGATTATATTCTATTAGTGTAGGCAGATGGATTTTTCAAACTTGTTTGCCCCAGGATTAGATGAACATGAGCTTGCAATATTTTAAAGCCATCTACACACTTTGAAATTGAGTGAAAGCCTGCAGAATTAAAAAAAGATTCAAAAGGAATAAAGAATGGTTCTTCTTCTTCTTGCCGAATGGGAAAGGATTAGATGGTATGTGAGCAATGACCAGTTCTTAGCCATATTGTTTCAAACTAGAAAATAACTGTCATGGGCTCAAAAGTGATTGAGTATAGAAGCTTCAAGGTCTCCTTTTGCTTACTAGGAACATAAACAAAACCTGCTGTATTACCTGTGAAAAATAGCCTATATACCTTACTAAAACTTCTCAGGAGGTGGACAATTTCTTATCTATCAAAAAAAATATATCCCCTCCTCCCAATAGCAATGTCATATCCACTAAACAGCAAACTCACATTTTTCAAGTACCACATATGAAGTGCCTCAGAAATAACTTTGACAATTTCAACCCACCTCCTGCTGGGATAAAACTGCCTAAGCGCAAGCTGACATGGGCCATTTCAGATGTCCTTAGGACTAAAGCCTTTTCTACCTCTCACCCCACCAGCAAGTAGGCCGGAGGTACACAAGAAGGTGGGAGGGTACACAGCTGGGACAGCTGACCCCAACTGACCCAAGATATATTCTGTACCATATGATGTCATGATGTCAGTATATAAAGCTGTGGGAAGAAGGAGAAAGGGGGATATTTGGAGTGATGGCGCTTGGCCTGGCTTGGTTTATTGCTTGCTTTGTGGGATTTTCAGGGTTTGAGACTTTACCTCAACTTTACTAAGAGAATTAACCCATGAGATGAGATTTTCTGTGTGTTCTCATGCTTTTCAGCAATTCATGTTGACATCAAAAACTCTTCTGACATACAGCAGATGGAAAACGGAAGAACTCACTCAAAAATATCACAAGAGTTTGGTTTTACGTATGAAGAACTCAGCCCAGAGTCCCTGCACAGTTGCCTAGTGAGCGTGGCAGACTGTCAGGGATAATTCTTCCTGGTTTCATAGTAGCATGGTTAATGCTTCAGAATGATTTCTTTGACTTTTTTTGTCACAGAATGTAGCCATTGACTGTCAGTGAATCATTGCACTCCTAAATTCTTTACTGAACACCACTCCTTTGCTCACTTCTGCAAACTCCTTACTGCCCATGGTTTTAGTCCTGTGAGGGTATTTTGTGATTAAAATGCAAGCACCCAACCATACCACTGTAATTAGCTACAGCCAAACAGATGTTTCCATCATGCACCCATTTATTCAAGGGCTGAATAATCTTTACACTCAAACTGACTTTGGCATAGTAGAGATCCTGTCTTTGTGGACAAGTTTCTTTTCCTCATCTGTGAAAAAAAATGTTTAAAATGTTTTTTTTTTTTAAATCTATTCAGTCATTTTGTCATTACAAGTATCAATTTCAATAAACATTAATGAGAAGCTAAGATACTGATTTTCAGAGCAGAAGACATTTATTCTGTGTCTGCATTCTATTCCAATTACACTAAATGCTTAATGATGTAAGTCTAATCACTCCCTGGAATACACAGTGCTCCCATATACTACTGACAGCTCACCATCACTAGAAGATCATAACCTGACAATTTAGAGGAAAGATTTTTTTTCTATACTTAAAACTATATTTAAACATTTTATCCATAAAAGTGCAAGTTCATGTTACAGATTTAAAAAAAAACCAATATTTCTGTTTGGACTAAAGAGTCCCTTTAGATCCTTCCAATACACTTCCTTACTGCTGCATGTCCTTGATCACTTATGAGATTAAATTCCGGTAAAATTTTTAATATGCCTTTAAAAGCCTTTCAAGTGTCAAGAAATCACTGCTTTCTTTCATTGTTGGGGAGACATTTAAATAATATGTCAAAAATATGCAGCAGTGTCACTAAAGAACACTTTTAACAGACAGGTTTCCTTCAGATTTTTTCCCTTTCCCTGTCAGAAGTAACCTGGTATTTGGTCTGCTTTGCACTGCCAGCCTGAATGTGATTGTGGGTTATCAGTTACCATCTCAACGGATGAGATTCACTGAAGACATCAGTTGTGTTTATAAAATTAACTGTGTCTGGCATTCTGGGGACAAGTTTCAGCCTCCCTGGTGCTTTGATGGAAACACTAGCAATGGACTTTCCTATTTCTTCTAATCAACTACAACAATGAGAAGGGATCTGGGAATGGCTTAAGGTCATATCATGTCATTTCTGATGTTCATAGAATCTCTAACTGGCTATTCATTCTTTGAGCAGAGGGTAATCACAGCTGTAAGCCTTCACTGCTATGGCTGAACTGCAGAACCTGCTTCAGATCCAGAAATCTTTGCCATTGCTTCCAAATTGCTATGGGTTTATGCAAACTGCTAGTCTATTTAATTCAATATATAATATATAAACACTGCTTGAAAAACAGTCTTACTATCAAAAGAGATGTGTCTCTTTCTAGAGTAGCTAAAAAAGGTTAATGGATACTTAGTTTTGGTATTTGATATACACCATAAGAAACTCAGGTATATACACCATATAAAAGAGACTTGCTCCTTGTTTTTACAAATTATGTAAAACCTGTACCTCTAATATGCTGGTGCGAGTTCATGCATAACAGTTATTTATATGCACATATTTATTTTACAGTGACTATGACTAGCTGCATACTTCTGAGAACCTACTGTAAGCCACACAACCAAGCTCAATCATCTTATACTGTTACCAAGGTTAGACTGCCAGTGAATTTACCATCTCATCTTTAATTTTGACAAAGAAGCCACAAAGAAGTAATTTACCTCTGGTACACCTTCAGTTAGGTGAAGCCTGTTTTACCCACCTATAGCTTGAGAAGCCAGGATTCTTAAATTTGACCTAAGAGCAACACCAATTCATCCAAAACAGCTGGATAGCATGAGAGCACCAAGTAAGAGTCCCCCCACTAGCACTCTGCCTGCAACTCTCCCAGAGTATTCTTAATGATTTTTGGGTCAGCCTCACCCCAGCATCATCATCAGCTACTCCTACACTGGCTGACTCACTCCCATGCAGCCTGCATTGCCAGCCCAAGGGGGAGAATCCTTGTATCTCAGGAGTGCAGCGGCCAGCAGGCAAAGAGCATTCCAGCTCCTCTGTTCAATCTCCAATGCCTGGCATAATACATCTCATGAAATTAAATGGCATAAGGAAGTCTTGCACTGGTCTCCAAGGCAAAAGCCACCTGTAGCGTGCACTACCACTAAAGTCCTCCTAAAATGGAGGTGAAGGGTAGGTCCCATTAACTTAACTGGCAGTAGCAGTGTGAAGCATTTTTAATCTGTAAGGTGCATGTAACTTGAGAGAATTGGTTGAAATTCATAATATCTAAATTACTAAAGAAAACCAACTTTCAGTGTGTTGTAGGTTATGCCTTTCCCTCCCTTTACTATTTTTTGTAAACCACTGTGGTCTTTCATTGCGGTATTTACTGCTTAGTTATATGTATCTGCTTATATATATACATACGTATCAAAGAGGTTATATATATCTAACCTCTTTGAGGAAGAAGTTCAGCTGTCAGGCAGAAAGTATCAAGGGGGCTGATAACAATTTCCTTTTAAATAGAAATTGACAGTCAGTATCTGCTTTGAGACTAACAAGTTGAAACCCACCTGCAGTCAAGAAGGAGGGATTCTTGAGCTCCCAGCAGCATGAGCTAATTTTCATTAAATCAGCATTGTCAGAATTAAAATGCTAAATACTTGCTATACAGTGATGACATTCCCATTATGTTCACTACTTTCTCTAGGAGAAAAAATGTTTATGCATAAAGTGGTTCTTAGAAAATGTTCAGGATTGACAGCTCAAAGGAGTAAGGCCTTTTATTTATGGCCAAGGAAGATAGCATACCAACTGTAGCAACAAAACCTGCTCTACTACAATGCTTCAGTTAAAATCCCACCTGTTGACAACTTTCAGTCACTGCTCTAAGCCCAATCATGCCCTCACTTTGGGTAACATTTCAAGCACAAATGCCCATCTTTGCGTCAAATTGCTGCCTGATAAGTACCAGAACCAGGATAAACTTCTACTGCAGACCAGTGGACATAAAATGCCTATATGAAAATTAAGCATTTGTTAGGGAATTAGGTCATTTCAAATTCATTTTTAGATAATTATTCACTAAAGAAGACTGCTGATACACAGATGACCCCAATTACATTTCTGTTAAAGCATAAAGGAACTCTGTAACTACTTCCTACTATTCTGCACTCAGGAACACACTGATTTCAGCAAGAAGAGAAGTTTGGTTACGTGAGCATTACCCTCCGTTATCTTTTGCTTGGCTGTTAAGCTTATGAAATCACACAACCCAATACTACTTCCAAAACCCAGTCTCATAGGCAAACAAATATCTGGATGCAAACTCCAAATTATCCTACGCTGGCATTAATATAGAAATTTAATGCGTGATCTGGCATACATGTACACATTTTCCTGCTACAGTTCCCAGCTTGGATATGGGGATCATCCTCCCTTTGCTCCTTCCTACTGTAGCCATAATGGCCAAAGAGACTAGAAGATGGAGGCCCAACATTCAGACAACAACATAGACAACACTGAACATAAGCAATCTATTAGTGATCCCTAAACAATCCCAAGAATGAGCTGAGCAGCTAACCCTAACTTAAGATCCCTTAAAGAGGTCTGAAGTAAGGATAGCTGGAGGACAAGAAGCAAGTGTTGAAGTAAACAGAAGAGTTACTAGCGCCAAATAAGGAGAAAATATAGAAGACAACCAGAACAAAGAACCTGCGGACACGCAGAACAAAAAAAAGCTCTCTTTGAAAGTGTGCAGTCTCCACAGATCCCAAGATACCTGGATAACTGACTAGTAAGACCTTGTGGACAGGGGCTACATATCACTGCTTATATTTTTCAGTTGTTTGCTTAAACCATTAAACTAGCTCATTAGAGGACAGATTGTCTTCATATTGCTTGCTGCTCACATTTAGAATCATAGAATCATAGAATAGTTAGGGTTGGAAAGGACCTGAAGATCATCAAGTTCCAAACCCCCTGCCATGGGCAGGGACACCTCACACTAAACCATATTACCCAAGGCCTCGTCCAACCTGGCCTTGAACACTGCCAGGGATGGAGCATTCACAACCTCCTTGGGCAACCCATTCCAGTGCCTCACCACCCTAACAGGAAAGAATTTCCTCCTTATATCCAATCTAAACTTCCCCTGTTTAAGTTTTAACCCATTACCCCTTGTCCTATCACTACAGCTCCTAATGAAGAGGACCCAGCATCCCTATAGGCCCCCTTCCGATACTGGAAGACTGCTATGAGGTCTCCATTTATCACTTTGGTAACATGTTGGTATTCAGAAAATAAACAATCTTCTGGCTTAACAACACGGTCAGTGACTCTGCCACACTTCTGCTTGCTACTTTGTGCAAAACTGGATGCAATGTTTGTAGTCCTCACTGCCTTCACTTACAGCTTGAAAAACCAATAGCATGAATAGTCAAGGGTGATCCTACCTGGAACACCTACTGGATACTCCTATTAGAGAAAGTGTCTGAAGAGCTCCAGAGCAAGTCTGATGAGTAAAAGTTCTGGAATACCTTAAACTTGTGTGTGCACGCAATGAAATAATTATGCAAGTCACATTTTATTTTCACAGACAGATTTTTTTGAAGCCCAGATTTGAAACAAAATCTGTTTCAAGCAAAATCTTAATTTCTTTCCAAAGCGTCAAACCATAATGTCATCAAAAGATTTGTACTTTCTGACACTTTATGTTCAGCTGATGCTCTTCCCATTTTCAGTTTGAATTTTCAATTTACTTTTGCCAATCTTATCCTGCATTTTCTACCTTTAAAACTGTGATCCCTCATTCCTGTATCTAAGGTGCCTTTTGTATTTCAAAGCAAAAACTCCGAAGCCTTTGAAACAAGGGACACACATTTGGGTATGTAGGGACAAGGATAACATCTGTGGGAAAGCTATCTTTTACCCTAAAAATTCATTTTCTCATGCAACAACAGGCAATGACAGAAGACTTTAACATACAGTCAATAATGTCTGTGAAAAGGAGGAATCCTGAATGGTAGAATATTAAGAAATGGCAGAATAATTATTGCAGCATTCTGCCTGCTATCATCTGAAATACCAATAGAAAGCTCAATGCTACTGACAGGATGGTTTACTAAAATTTTCCTATACTAGTACAGCAAGGATTCACAGGAGAACTTTTGAATGAATAACAGAGCAGTCAGGTCAGTGATCTAAAAAGTGTTCAATACAGGAACATTTTCTAGAAAAAAATTTGGAAAGCAAGCTGTAGCAGAAAAGTAAGCTAGAAAAGGAAATGGGTGCTTCTTTCAGGATGACTGTGCATTGCAAATAATTTCTCAGAATAAAGTATTATCTTGTTAGAAATTACCCAGGAAAGCAAGAAACTAATAATAAACAGAGAAAGCACCAACATATGGTTCAATAAGAGGGTAAGGTAATCTTGATAGTTCTGAAAAGAGGAAATTATTTACCCAGCACCTGGAAGGAAAAAGAACAAAACAAAACAAATATCACACAGATTTCCTGAAAAACTAAACAACTATTTGAGTCAATTCGAGTTTAAACTAAAGGATTAAAGGCTTAATCCAATGTCTACTAAAGTCCATGGAAGTTTCTAAAAGGTCTTAGACTGAGCCCTATCAGACAGGGAACTCAGGTTAGGTTCATCAACTTATTTATCTTGTAGCATTTTTACTTACAGCTGCATTCCTCTGTCTGTATCTGCTTGCATCTTTCACACAGTCTAATTTTCTACCACTTCTCTCCTTAAAATCACCCAGCTCTATCACAGAGAAAATACAGGAAAATAGGATGTGTACCACAGATCAAGTGGCTAGGCTGAATATGACAACTTGGAAAATTACGCATTTCATCATTAGAATGGACAAAATAGCACTTATAAAATAATTAGCCCAAACTTTTTCTAGAAACTCAAAACTAGATGAGTCCAAGAAGGTCTTTTCTCACCCACTGAGCATCCTGGCTTCTCAGGCACACTGAGCCTGTTCAAGCTGAGTAAGAGCCTTTACCAAGCAAAGGGCAACTATTTTGCTCTATCCAACAAAGTCACACTATCTGCCATCTGTTTTTGCTTCAGTGCCTCCATGAGTCAGCATTTAGCAATGCACATGGTGTCCACACATGGACTTGAAACTGAACCCATCTGCATCAGGTGGATCTGTGAAGACACTGTAATAAAAACATGTGAGCTACATGTATAGCTCTCCACGTATACTCCATGCTCTATTTAATTTTGTACTGCATTCTACATTCTATGCAAGTTCCTTTGCCATTCTGTAGCATGGCCAAAAAAGAACTGTACCCATACGTACAACAGATGGTCCCAACAAGGGCCAGGCCAGCACTTCCACAGGAAATGTATCAGAAAACACCGTATAGTTGACAAGCGGATTGAGCAAGTCCTTTGGTAATAAGCCATTAGAGAAATGTCGCTTCTCCTAGACCCAACAAGCCAGTACAACACTGAAAAATCTTGTGAAACAAAGCAATTTTGTTTGCTTTGTTTCACAAAAGACGCATTTTTCACAAACCATACAGTCCTCAATGCATCTCTGGCACTACGTTCTATCAGAAAGGACAAAAAGTGGCACCTGTATCAATACTCCAAAGCAGAACAAGACCTGATGTCACAGGAAAGAAACTGAACAACTTGATTCACAACCACAATACTCCCAATTCATAAACATGTAACTCTGTCGCTTTAAAGGGAATTTATGCCAGCATAAACCTGGAGTAACATAGCAGTAAATCAAGCTCAGAATTTAATATTCATGGTGGTTCAGCTCAATTTTATTTAGTGCAGGTGTTCACTTAATTTTGATGATAGGATCTGGGGGGAAGGGATAGTTTGCTTTAATTCATTTCTACTGCCTGGTGGTCTCAAGCCACTATGCCCCTGGTCCTATTCCTATATACTTCAAAGACTGATGAATAGCTGTTTTCTTTTGTCTACTATCTACAATGCCTTCACTTAAATATGTTTTTTCTTTGCTACATTTATAGTATCTCAAAAGCAGCAGCAAAGGGTACTAATAAAATAATTAAAAGACAACACAGAGGTAATGTAAAAATCAAAAGAAAATAAAAACCAGAAAAAAAGCTTGCAAAGAACTCACAGGAGAGAATAAAGACACATCAACAGGCAGCAGCAGCTTCAACTTGGCTGCCAGTTTTTCTATAGTGCAATCACATCCATTGTCTGCAAGCCACAGGTGCACAGTACATGGAACAGAGAAAAATGCACCAAGGAGTGATGACAGTTAACTTCTGAGCTCATGCTGTATTCATCTCAACATTCAGTTTTGCATCTGTTGTGCTGAATTTTAGTCTTTAATTTTATTTTTTTTCTAATTTCAGAGGAACTGTACCAAAAATGCAGTACAGTAGAGAGGGTCTGGGCTTTAGGAGGAAAAAAATCTATTTGGCAACCTGTAATGGGAAGACAGGCTCTGTGTTCATCAGGCAGGTAACTCAACAATTGTGACTCTGGTTACAGTGAATAGCTGCAAAGCAACTGCCAGGTAGGATGCTCATCAACTCAAATATCAATATAAGCATAACAATACAAATATGGATTTTGTGTAGAGTGTAAAAAAGGCAATATGGGAAAGCTATCAGTTATAATAATGAACAGTAATATTGTCATAATGGTTGATTTCACTGTTTATCACAAACCAGGTCAGTATAGATTACACTTGGATGACGGTCTTTTGATCTCAGATGCTTTCCCCATCAATAGGGCACTTTTTGAAATTAGATGCAGGCTGACCTCTTATTCTTTGTTTTCATCACTCGCCAATCAGTGGGAGGAAATCAGTCCCCTGGGAACGTTTGATTCACATTGGCTCACTGTGTTATTTCAGCTGTGAAAGATGCTAATGAGTTAATATCAACTTTCCTAGCAGAAAATACACACATCGCTTTAAATTTTTGGCTAGGAACCAACATTTCATCATTTTAGGCAAGATCTGTCATTACACTGCGGCAAAAGAAAAAAGCCCAACAAATTAAAGACAAGTTCAATCCACCTAAAGGGCAGAATCTCATGCAGTTTCCTTCCAATATGTAATGCAGAACAGCAGACAAATAATTTGCTGTGGAAATTAGTTGTCAGATTATGTTCTGTGTTTTCCCAGTTGGACAGAACAGGGCAAAATCCCAAGAAACTTTGAGGATAATTGATTTCTCAAAGGAAAAAACCTCACTGAAAGGTTTCACATACTCTCAAGGAACTCACCTGTGACCCACAGACAGCCAAACAAGTGGCCTAATGAAGGGCAAGAGCACCCAAAGGTGTGAATTTCACAATTATGGGTTTTCAATTTCAGGGGTGAATCTCCATCTTTCACACATAGAAGCAGAAAAAATCAGGTCACCCTAAAATAACAAGGAAACTTGCAGGGTTTTAGAAGGAAAATAATTTCAGGTTGACTACTCCATGGTGGTTTTCTGTTCTTGGGAAGAACTAAGGAGGTTTACGATAGAAAAAGTCTCGTTCCCTTTTTTCCCCTACCACAGTTGCCACTTTGGAGGGAATGTCAGTTGCACTACAAAAAGATTTGTAAAGTCTTTCACAAAAGTTGTAATGTTTTCAACTTTTACAGAATGAAATCTTTCATATAGAAAAGAGGATACTCCATCATTTACTAAATTTATCTGGTTTTAATAAACTATTAATTTAAGCCTGAATCTTAAGCAATTTTGAGACTGGGGTGTTTTTCAATAATCACACTTTTCCTCAGATAACTTTTTTAATTTCAAAAGAGGTCTAGAGCACAGCATCTCTTGAAAAGTAATTATAGATGCTTTGGCATGGACTATTTTGAGGCAGAGAAGTTTCTAAGTTTTCAAGATTTAAAGCAAGATTTAGGCCATTCCTTTTTTATTTTTTACCAGCCAACTTCCTATCACACATTATGCTTCTCTTAAAATCCTCTAAGACTAAGATACAAGCATGTGAAAGCACAAGAAGAAGCTATTTCACTCAGCAGGACAAGAGTGACATACAAAAAACTTGAGGTGATTTTTCTCCCAAGATACAAGGACAAGCTTCTTTATGTCCAGAGCTTAAAAGCAACAACTAACAAAGATTAATTATTGACTAAATATGCCCAAAAGGTTCCATGGAACATACCAAAAATTAAAACTTTTTTCATCCATTTTCCTTACTGAGCAATTTTCCAAAACTTTTTATCTTTGAAAAATAAGCCTACAATTTGTCTGCCTGTCACACTGTCCTCTAAAAGCAGTGAATTAGTTTGCAAGTGTCACGAAGATGCAGATTAGACAAAATAGGAAAAAATTACCACCTGTACTATCACTTTACACACTGAAAACCAGAAAATTTTAAATTCATATAAACCCACTGAAAGTTCAAATTTAAAACTTTCTATACATCATAACCAAATACTTCTACTTCACAAAACAATATAAAAAAAGGTTTGGGTTTGGTTTTTAAAAAGCTATTAACTTCTAGCCTGGTCTTGAGTATTTAAGCAGGTATGCAGCTGGTTGAAAATTGGTTCAACCCACAGTATTTGGATCCAGATTTTTGTAAAGTTTGAAAGCATTTGTAGATGGGATTTTTGTGCAGTCCTTCGGTGCTGACATCTGAAGTGCCAGCTTCTCCAGACTTTCATTTGTTGCCTATTTCTAACATTAACAAAGTTACTTTAACACCCAGTTTCTTTTTTCCAGGGACTTACTACATAAAAATAATTTATACTTTCCAGACAACCTAATGTTAAGACTCTGAAAGGAATTAATGAGATTAGTCCATTTGCCTGAGCTATGAAGCTGCTATATAAGACACTGATTGTCATTAGTGAAAAGACAAATCATTCTTTGTCTCTTAACCACTTTAGAAGCTTCCTAGAACTCTGTCTGTTGACTACATAAATAGCAAATACATCATCTGGCACACTCAAACCAGCTACGTACAATGCCGTATGAATCACTGCTGATCCTTTCATATGCCATTTGCTTTATTGAGTGTGAATGGATCCAGAAAGAAGAGAAAAATCCACAATGATACTTGCAAATTATGTTTCCCTTGTTTCAGTGCATCATTTTTATTTTCAATTCTCTTTTTCTGTGCTATCACAATGATGCTAAACACTGATTAGATGGCAGTTAGCAATTCAAATTCAAGCCTGGTTTCTTCTATAGTTTTCAAAACCTGGTTTCTTCTATAGTTTTCAAAACCCAGTTAAAGTGTTGGTCAGAGGTCACCTTTTTTAAAATATTATAGTGGTTTAAAAGCCCTATTTCTTTGTATTCTATTAAATAGCTTCTGAAAAACAACTAGGGAAAGAGAATTTTGGAACATCATGTTCTATGGCTGTATCTTCTTTCCCTTACAAGCAAAATCACTTGAGTGACTGCAGTACCGGTAGACACCACATGGTTTCAGCATGTAACAATCCTGAACACCAAGTCCATTCAGAGCACTGGGAATGAACAATGGGTTTGACTGTATACTGATGCAGAATGCAGTGAGGGCCACAGGCTGGATATGCAGTAGTTGTTATTGAACATGAACAAAGATTTCTGCATGCACAGCTGTGCATGGTGTAACAAGAGCCATAGACACAATAAATAAAGAACATTGGTAAAACTTTCTGGGTGTGCTGGTGGCAGATACGTGTTATTAGGCTCTTTAAATTATCAGTAGAAAAGAAATGCTTCCTAAACAAAATCTCTCCACCTTCTCTAACATCCCTGACACCATAAACCCAGACAAATCCACTTACTAATAGCCTTATTCTAAAATCCCTTAACCAAGAAAAAACACTCTTTTACTACTCCATTATTTTCTATTGGCTGTTCTAAAATAAGCAGGAGCCTGAACGTGTATATTGCATGATTGTTATACTGCCATATCAATTTCACTTTATTCATGAATATCAATACAAATGGCCCAGAACTTGGCACAGAGATGCTTTGCTCATAAATTACAGTGTGCTTTTTCCTGTGATTGCAGTCATATCATGTCCTTTTCTATTTAATTCCACTCCTATTTTGAATTCTGCACTCCCTCCTTCGCACAGAAAAAGAACAATTTCAAAGATAAATTGATTAATCATAGTAATTACTCATCTATACAATACACACTTTTACCACATAAATACAAATAAAAGCGATGGTGTCTGTGGCCTTCCTCCACCAATAAGATATAAACACCACTATTAATTTTGTGATAAGAGCCTGAGGTGCTCAGGACACTTCTGAAATACGCACACTGGAATCTTGGCCACCTTGAGATCACTGTGTGTTTTGACAACGGTCAACTGAGGTGGAGTTTCTTCCATAAGCTTTGCTCTGCCAGCTATCACTGAAACATGCAACATGCATTTTTTTCTAGGATTGTGTTCAGTGTCTCTAACAAAGACTGTCTTCTAATTTGGAAATCGCAGTAGCATGACCCTTTCTTTTTTCAGATTTGTACAAACATGTAATGGAAATAATCATTGTTCTGACAAGTCTCAAACAGATGTTTCCAAGTAAAGGAAAACCACTAATCATTCCTATTAATTACATATTAAAAATAGTTGGTTTGGGATTTTTTTAATTACACAGGTCAAAGAATAAGCACGAATAGGGACTTCTAGCGGCTATTTTCTCATGCCCTCACTGCCAGCACTGTTCCTGCACTCTGCCTCTAGTCTCACAGTATTTTCAGTTGTTATTTTCCCTATGTACTGTGCCATACACCACCTCATGTAAACACATACAATGCAATGTTTCTAATTATGCTTACATTTAATGCTTCCAGAATCATACTGCTACAGTTCTGGTTAGTGCCAAGATTCAAAAGATGAAAACCTGTTTCACCTATGGAATAGACCTTAACAATCATGGGATCTAGTGCTGAGTATAAAGCTTATTTGCACTGTATCTATGTTAGTTGAATGCAAGATGTCTTTGCTTGCAGATTGAAGAGGCAGCTGAATTTCTGTGGAGCTGTATTTATGACTTTCTCCATTGGTTCAAAAAGGTTTTAGAGCTGTTTATGGTGCAAAAGAATACAGTATTTTCTCTACAAATCTCTGCTGCTGCCAGAGCTTATGTGCCTATTCTAGTAAAAAAGTTAGACTTGCACCTTAGGAAAGGCTACAATTTTCAAGACTACTAAGTCAGTGGGACCCATGGGCAAACAGCTGAGGGCAGGCTCTAGGCCCTCAAAGTTTTCATCAGAATTTTGCACTGAGCTCCAAAACCAGCTGGGCAAGATGTCACTCAAAAAGGCACAGGAATATAAACTGTATTCCAAGACAGCTATTTTTGTTTGCATCAAGATAGGTAGAACAGCACATGCTGCTCCTCCACACACAGCCTTTCACAAGGTTCTCTGCAGGAATTTCATTATCTCCAAGAGACACTTGATCAGGCTATGAGCCATTTCCATGGAGGCTCTGCTTTCAAGGATTTCTCATCAATGAAATTTCAGATAATTTCAATGGCAACATTAATAAGCCCTGTGGAGTTACTAGCAGGACCAATATAATCACAGGGAATAACTACCTGCAAGTCCTCTGGTCCTTTCCCACAGTTCCCAAACATTTTTTACTCAGCTACACCTGAACTTTGCTTTGTTTGTTTCACCAGGAATGCAGACGTGTTTGTTTAAAACGTGTTGGAGAGTAGCTATTCTTCTTTTCATATTTGAAACATAAAAGGGGGACTTAGAGAAGAATATGGTTATCCGTCATTAGTGATAATTTTGCTCCTCTTTAGCATAAAATGTTTGTCTTCCACAAGCAGAGTAAAATAAGGGATGCTTACCAAAACTGGTCACTTGTTATAGATAAAAAGTAGTTTCTAAATAAAGCACAGACTTCAAAATCAATTCACAGATGGAAGAAAGTATTTTGCAAATGCTTATAAACAAAGTCTATTTTTGGATATTTCATGAATAGAAAACAGACTTAATTTATCAGAAAATTGTTGGTTTAATAACAATTTACCTGCCTCTTGTGTTTAACAGGTGGCACAATCCTAAAACATGATTATTTATGTCCTCTACACTACAGGTTACTTTAAAATACTTTTTTATTTACTATCACATTGTTACTCTGCAGAGCAAGTGAGAATGTCTGCAAAACTGTACATAGAATATATTCCTTTTACACTAATCAAACAGCCATACATTTATCATGCTTTCATATGTTTCAGTTTTTAACTGTTGAAAATCCACAAAGCAATAGATGTTTTTCTTTACCATCATACTGAAAAAGCACGCACACTGTAATGCTAGCGTAAGACACACTGGCACAAGACCACAATAAATCATGACTCATACGAAAACAAGCGGATCTTAATCCCTTATCCTAATAAGACCTTCTTAGCATTAAATAGCAACTCTAATCCCTGGGTCATTAATTTTCCAATGTTTCAAATCTGGATGTAATTAAGAACAATGCATTGCTATCTATGTGGTGAACAAAATGTCATGCTGACTTGATTATGTTTATTTAAACTGGAGATGTCTTGACACTTTCCAGTGATACTTCATTCAATTTTTATTACTATTTTAGTCATCAAGATAAGATTTTCATTTCCCCTGTTGTGACCCATTTAAATAGAACTTTAGGAGAATCTGAGAAGCATCAAATGAAAGCATATTGATACAGTAGTTCTGTGGGTCTCTGGGCTAGACAAGTCTAGTGAAAATAAAATTAGGTTTAATGTTTTCACTTACTATTGTCAAGGATTTATTTAGAAAGCCAAGTCTAAACTATAATTATAAAACATCTAACATACCTTACAAGCCGACAAGAAGAATTAGACTGAATAGAATTCATAATATATCCTATTTTATTACATGGCTTTTCACTGCAGTAGCAGAATGCTCATTACTTTATACATACTTTTTTGTATGTTTAAATATGAAAGATAATTTTCCCCATAGACACTGTGAGACAACAATAAAACTGAAAGTGCAAGGCAGTCTTTTTTCTTTCTTCATTTCACTCCTAATCAGACAGTAGTTCATACTCTCCTCATGCAACATTTGACAGTATTGACTGACCAGTATACGTAGGGATTCATCAAACAAGAGGCACAACAGCAAAGAAGTTGAACTTAAGAGAAATACCTCTTAAAAGTATCTTGCTGCCTTCATAAGCATTAAAGGCAAGAAGAAGAAGAATATTTAATATATATTTTTTCTGCATAAACTTCGCAAACTCTCCTTTAAAATACCCAGTATTCCTTTGTGTAGGAGCATTCACAGAAAAATTGCCAAGATCTTAGAGTGGGTACCAAGGGACCACATATACCATCGGTAAAGATGAAAACAAAATTTAATGAGAAATCACAGTTTAAGGGTATAACTTTCCAGCTGGTTCTGAGGGGCCAGTCTAAACCTGTACAACTTCAAACCAACAATCCCAGTGTCCAACCACTGTACTTTCCTACTGACTGCCTTGTGGCTGCATAGAGACCTAAGGCAGGGAACCTATTTCGCCAGAAATGCCTTTCTGAGGCATTATTTTCCCGTCAGATTGGATCAATATGTATGACTGCTACTGTCAGCTGAAGGCTGACAGCAGAAATATACAGTAAAGGGGAAGGGGAATATTTTCTTCCATAACAACATCATCCCAACAGCAAAGCTCAGAAAATTATTGCTGAATCCTGAAGTTAACCTGGAAAGAGTGAAGCATCTACTGTTGGCTATTTCTGCATTACAAGAAGAAGAAAAGGTTGATAGGAAGAAGAAAACTATAGTTAACTTCACATGAAAAAGGTATACTTTGAATTTTAAACTCTGGTTCTTAAGGTGTGCAGCATTTAGAAACAGCACATCACTCAAAGATTACTCTTACTCTACGGTATCTCCCAGCATCAGTGGCATTCTTTAAGAGGTGAACCAACCAAAGGGTAAAAAGCATGATTTGTTTTCTTTACCAAAATTGCATTTATAATCACAGCCAAAGAAATACAAGGTAATGTCTTTTTCTTGCAGTTCTGTCTGGCTTAGCCTGACTACATCTTCCTGCTATGCACAGCATTCTCACCTGTGTCAAGGAGTTGCAAACCAGGCCATAAAACCTACTGATACATATTTTAAATAGGCTACATTCTTTTCAGATAAATTTTGTCATTCATCATGAGTGCACTGTACCTGGCAGTAGGGTAGCCTTATGAGCAGTAAATTGAGTGAAATTAGCATTTGAATCGATGCTACGTGAAGATAACAGCCTGCAATAATCCTATTTAACAGCTGTTAATTGTCTGCTATAAACCACAGTTCAGCAAATTTTGATCACACAACTCCCTAATATGAATGAAGAAAATACACCAACCGATGCACAGAAAGGAATGGAGACGCACATCTTAAATTCACTAAATATAGATTTTATGCAGATACCACATCTCCTAACTACATGTAAATCATAAAAACATTGTCTGTATGCAAATATTCCCCAAAACCATTACACAAATATATTTAAAAAAAATGGAATCTTCGCTTATTTATAGGGAAACATTTGGTTTGCATGCCTTAATAGCGAAGATCATTCTTCAAAGTTATGATCATGTTAAGAAAAAGTTTATGTTTCTGTGTGTTGCCCACATCCATGTAGGCAAAGGCATTACCAGTTCATCAGTATACCATTTTCCCTACTACAGGGAGACTTCTAAGGCAATGAAAAGCCATAGCTCCAGCTGCAACACAAAGGGATGCTTCTCCATCTTCTCTAATACTATTCTACTCACATCCATTACTCAGTCTGAAGAACACACTAGAAGAACATATTATTCTGGAAGTCAAAGCATCCTACAGAGGAAGGTTAAACTTCATAAACAGTGTTTAATCTTTTATCTGTAGCCAAGCAAGAACAGAACCCTACTGGTTGAGGGAAAAAGTAAAAAAAAAACCCATAAAAATATATCAAAAAAAAAGAAGAAACAAAGAAAAGATCAGAGACTAGGCATTAAGTTATCTTGGCAATGAATGTGTCTATTAAAAGAATTCACGTTCAACACAATGAGAAAGACATTTTCTTGTCACATATTGGAGACAGGATAGCAGTAATCCATAGCTGTCTCTATCAAATGTTGCAAAGATAGGCAGCAAAATATCTATAGCTAATTTGTCTTTTTCTAAGAACAAGTAGATACAAATACTTTATCCTCCAGGTTCATATCTTCTGTCTGACATCTCAGCTGAAAAGGGACTAAGTATCATGGAGACTTTTCTTTTATTCCTCTTTCAATTCTCAATATACAAGATCTGCAAGAACTTTTTACCCTTGCTAAAAGAATGAAGTGTGAATGGGCTCATTTAGATCACTGCAATATTCTTGTGGAAGCTTCCTTTTCTTATGAAGGTGTCCTTAAACTCTCTTTCAGTTGTCTTGTCCCTTTCTGTTTTATATTTTATTTCCTTACTTTTTATACTTTCTCATATAGTTCTTTCACTACAGTCTTAGTAGTTAAGGCCCCAGTCTTGGGTTTCATTCCCTCAACTTCTACTGTTTGGTATTTTTTTAGAATTCCAACAACATTCTTGTTGATGTACATATTCTTGTACATACTACTCTTTGGTACAGCATTTGACTTCAGCACTTATGTCCATTTTAAAGTTAGCATCTGTGCCATTTATGTTCAGACTGGTAGTCTACTCATCATCTGCTACAATGGCGCCCACTGATTTAATGAAGGAATTCCTCTTAGCTAAAGGGGTCTTCATTAAGCCCTTTAACTAACCTATGTGCACTCTAAAACATTCTAAAGCTTCTGCAAAGTAATGTGATCCATTGTAGCCCTTCAAAATTCTACTCGTTGCCACACATTGCCTCATTATAGATTGCTTTCAGAGTACGAACAGCACCATCAGTAGGGATATTTTGAGAGGGTTGTTTTCCTGAGGAGCAGAAAGTTAGGACAGTTTGAACATAAACTCTGGTTATCCCATTCTCTTCTCTAGTATTGCTTGACTGACCAATCTGCAAGATTGTATTTTGAGTCATAAGGATCTCCCTGTGTTCACTTTTTACTTTTGTGTTTCTTTTGAAATAACAGATTCAGGAGAAGTTGCAATTTAACAGCAAAGGAACTGTTTCTCCAGACTCTGCCAACAGTCCTGTACTTCTGTATCAGAGCTTCTTTCTGGGCAGAATTAAAAGTGATGCAAGTAATTTAATTTGTGCTACTCCTGGTATCACACAGTTACTTAACCAAATTATCTTTCAATTCACCTTTCTTAGTAAAAAATAGAGGATAAACTTTCATTTTAAATTTATTGTAAGAATGTATTTAACATTTTCCTGTGAGAGTGAAAATTTTCTACTACTGACCAAACTGAAAGTGAGAATAAGAAATGACTCCCCACAAATGAAAGCCATCCCCCTTGTTTATACCAACACGATTTTGATAAGGTCAGCATAGCTGACTTACAGACAGACCCAGCCATGATCTCAGCTGATGCATCACAGGCTCACAAGACAGTGAAACCTCCTGGCGAGTAAGCATGTGTCATTAAAGAGTTCAGCAATGCAAATTTAAGATACAAACTCAACTGTCACTTGCGGTTCAGAGCTTGTATACTGCCAAATATATTTATTGCTGCATATGTGTTCAGATTGCTGTTTCAGCACAGCCACATCAAGTTTCTTCAAGCTCAAATCACACCTGAGGCTATGATACTTAAGTTGGTTTACATTTAAAGGAGAAGGATTTCAAGGCAAAGTACAAAGACGGTATCCCTCCTTGGTTCTTCTAGAATGAGTGACACTTTGAGGCTGTCAACAGCCACAGTGTGCCACAGGGGTCTTCCTACTCACGAAACCTGTCTGCTTTGCAGACTTTGATGAATCATTCCCCCAGCTGGCCAGGCACACACATATTCCTGGATTGGAGTTGCTTCAAGAAGTTTCCAACATGGAGACTGGGCACAGCTACCACAGCACTTTAACCATACAATCAATCTGGAGGAACCAACAGCATAATTCTATAACTGATCTCAGTTGTGAGAAGACTCAGAGATGGATTCCTCATCTGTAATTCAGGAAGTGGGCTATCGTTTCCGCCAGCATCCTTCGTTTTCAAAATTCTCTGCCTGCCTCACCCAGGTTAGCTTTCTACATTTCCTTATGGCTGCTTTCCTTGGGTCACTTCCTTTAAAACCTGCCCACCAAGGAAGGAGAGGAAGATTGCTGACTAAATCTGACATTTACTAACTGGAGGTTTTAAATATTTGCCTTTCAGATTAAGAATGAGGTGTGAGCAACTGCAGATTTCTTGTGGGTGGGCTGAAGACAAATTTTAACTCTTACTTAAATACAGATCATTCAGGATGTAGCACCATAGTTAACTATGGTCAGACCAAAAATCAAATGAGAAAAAAAACCATCTGTCGAAGTGCTGATTTGACATAGTGAGCAGCCATACAAATACTAATGCTAGTGCAAGGGAAGCAGACAGGAATCTGCAGCCAGAGATAAATGGTGAAGAGGACAAGACAGACTTCCCGTCTCACTGGCAACACAGTCTAAAATTGACTAATGCAGGATCAGAGGGGAAGCATTAAGGCAAGTGGTTATTGTAGAAATATGACACTGTGCCCCCACATTTTTTACTATAATACATGGACAGTCAGAGACTCTATCATAACATTTATCTAAGCAAGGAAAGAAAACATACTAAATCATACAAAAGAAAGAACATTAGTAAATCTGCAAAGTCAAGTACCTGGAAATGAAGATAAAACATTTTTCTTTGGAACAGAAACAGGCTAGGAGCTTTGTTATGTTTTAACAACTTTGCTTCTTGATTAGATTTGTGTCCAAGTCTCCTCTATTCAGTTTAGATCCCATATACTTTTCTCATAATTCCCAATGCATGATGTATTCTACATGAGAAGAGAGAAAATACTTCCTTTAAATGGCTGTACTTATAAATACAACATGATTTCTTTTGTCTGGGGAATTTTTAGACCATCAGTAATCAATATGCACTTGTTGATGTGGACATATGGACAAGAAACTCCAGATTAAGCTGAGAATGGATGTAAAGCCTATCTACTACGTAATGCCTGTGAATAGGCTCTCACACTACAAAAAAAAAGAGAGGGCAGGCTTACTATTCATGCAGCTTCTTCATGTCCATAAGGGGAGGAGGTAGCTCATGGCAAATCAGCTGATGTGTTATCACATACAGTCATGCCTTGGCTTCTCCCAAGGTTACTTGTCTGTGCCTTTCTCCTACCTCAGATTAAATTCATCCGGTCTACTAAGAAGCAATACTTAGAGCCAGAATCAAAAGGCAGCTATTCTAACCATCCTCCAGGGGTCTTGGGCAGACCCATTAAATCAGGGAAATGAATACAGCAAACTATTTCAGCTCGCTGATGCATGCAGTAGATTGCTTGAGTATGTTAATTACTGCCTTCGGCTGAATATTTCCAGAAATGTTAACACAGAATCTGGAAATAAAATGTCTCCTGGCATCACAACAGCGTTTTCAGATACCAGATACACTCAGATGTGAAGCATTAGGACAAGTTGCAGGAAAAAAAACAAAAAAGAAAAAGTATCATGCCCAAAAAATATCATAAAGAGCTACAAACCTAGGAAAGAAAACCTACCAGCTAATCACCTTTCATCACACGAGACATATTCTGTACCATCATCTCTAGCACTTGGTTGTAAAACCTGAATTTAGTCCCTCAGATCCCCTGTTAGACCCTGGAGGCACACTCACCTCACTTCATTTTTTGCCAATGAAGTCCCTTATGCTTCAGTCACTGAAGCACAGAGCACCTGAGGCTGCTCAATACTAAGCAGCTTATTCTTTCTCCCATGCCAAGGATGGGAACTGTATTCAGAAGCTAGGTAGTTCACCATCCAGCTTCCCAGTTGAGCCAAATCCATAGTCAGGCAAGCTTTTTGAAGACCACTTTCTACTTTTCCCATATTTCCAAATCCCAGAGAATAAAGGTTCCTTTATTTGACGCTGGAGCCAGAAATCAAATACAAATCTCCCATGTCTCAGAGGATGAGATTGAAAAGATATCTATTGTACCACAGAGAGAAGTGCAGATTTTTAGGGAGTTCAGCTGTGCTGCAGGTGAGCAGAGACCTGACTCCACAAATCATTATTCATAGAACAAACAGCTTCAACAGAAAAGACTGAAAGAAATAAACCTAAAAATATCTTATAGGGAGACTTTTAATGATAAATGACAACAAACTAAATGCCAAAGAGCCACCTGCATATAAAAAAAATGTATCTTTTTGTAATTATGCATTAATTTGAACTAATAACTTTAAGAGAAACTATATATATATATATTTATTGCAAAATGCACAGCATGCATTACTCCCATTTGGGTTTTACTATTTTAACAGTAAAGTGATATTGTTAAACCCATAAAATTGTTACTACTTTATACCTGTTTCTCCATAATGCCTTATAACTTAAAGGAGCTCAGGCAAGATCATAATCCTGGGCTGCATCAAAAGGAGCGTGACCAGCAGGTCCAGGGAGGTGATCTTGCCCCTCTACTCTGCTCTTGTGAGACCTCACCTGGAGTATTGTGTGCAGTTCTGGTGTCCTTAACATAAAAAGGATATGGAACTGTTGGAACAAGTCCAGAGGAGGGCCACGAGGATGATCAGGGGACTGGAGCACCTCCTATATGAAGACAGGCTGAGAAAGTTGAGGCTGTTCAGCCCGGAGAAGAGAAGGCTGCGTGGAGACCTCATAGCAGCCTTCCAGTATCTGAAGGAGGCCTATAGGGATGCTGGGGAGGGACCCTTCATTAGGGACTGTAGTGATAGGACAAGGGGTAATGGGTTAAAACTTAAACAGGGGAAGTTTAGAGTGGATATAAGGAGGAAATTCTTTCCTGTTAGGGTGGTGAGGCACTGGAATGGGTTGCCCAGGGAAGCTGTGAATGCTCCATCCCTGGCAGTGTTTAAGACCAGGCTGGACAGAGCCTTGGGTGGCATGGTTTAGTGTAAGGTGTCCCTGCCCATGGCAGGGGGGTTGGAACTGAATGATCTTAAGGTCCTTTCCAACCCTAACTATTCTATGAAACTATGATTTTGCTTGTATAAATGGATTTAAGGAATAGGAAATAATCTCCTATGGCAGCTAAAAAAAATACCTATATCAGCATTAGTGGCTTGAAAAATCTGTACAATCTGAGAGTCCTTTAACCTAGAAAAGTACAGAACCTTCATTGTGGAGGTTACAATGATCCTGGCAAAGAAAGACGCAACATTACCTAGTAGCACACTTGTGAAGGGGGCATGGAGAAAAGAATATATAACAGCAGTGCCAACACTGTCTTAACCATTTTAGAGAACCAGTAAAATAGTCCCTTGAAGCTCCATCATGCTCCATGTCTACCAAAATGAATAGACAGTCTTCAATTCAGCAGCATTAATTAAGAGGTAACTTCTAGATGCATTCTATTTGAGAGCACTAGTCAGTACTGCAAACAAGAGAGCTCTTCCTGAAAATGCCCTCCTTCCCACATGTATTTTGACTCCTAACTGCATTTGTGATTTTAAGTTCCTTCTGTTCAAATACTGATAAGTACTTGCTGTAAAGCGGTAACGATAAATGCAGAAACTAATTAACCCATTTAACTTGCTACTGCATGATGACACAAAGTCAATTGGCCATGGAAATGTTATCTGAAAGGTCCAAAGCAGTGCTGGCTTTGGAAACAACAGCAAAATAGATTCAGGCATCAATAGAGACCATCATACCAGTACCATTACACAAAGTTATTAGGGGAACATGTTTTCAGTATATAAACTCTGTCAGAATCTTCTGACAAAGAAACTCATTTAAAAGATCACAACCAAGCTCTCTTGAGCATTCAGTTAAATAATGGGTGGTTTTCTTCAGCTTCTGCCAAGAGAAAGGAAAAATAGGGTAGTGTTGAAAGTGTAGGTCATCTGGAAGGAAACACTGACTGTTCTAGCTGCAGACTAGACCTTCCTTTTTTTTTTTTCCCAGCACGTCTCAAGCACTTATCTGAAAATATGCCATGCTATTCACAGAGGTTAACTCCACCACCTTTGGTTACTAAATATTTGTTAATTATAATGTTACTATATCCTTAGTGGAAATTGCAAAGTACAGGCTGACCAGACATACTTTCTTCTAGGTTTATATAAATGAAAATCTTATTGTTTTAAAGAGGAAATCTGCTCAGTGCAGATATTTCCTCTTATGTTTCACATGTTGGGTTGTTTTGAGTTTTTTTTTCTCAGATCAAAGTATTTGACACAATTGAGTCACATTTGGTAGTTATGTCAGATCAGTCAAGGAGGCAGCACAGGCCCAGAGAAAGTTAGATTTAAATGAAAATTTAGATTTGAACCATACCTGGGGCTGGGGTTCATACTGACATTTGGCAGCAGTTAAATTAATTATGAATTAAAGCAGTAGTCATATCCTGATGAAGCTCTTCGTCCAGGATTTTTACTCTTCTGGACACTGACATTTCACCAAACCACAACTACAAAACATAAGGATGTTCCAACATTCATATTATTTCCAGAAAAGTGGATTTCTACATTAGAGGTTCATTGGGAGTAAAGGCTTTGGAGATACATTATGGAACTGTACAGAAATACGTAAATGATCTCATGTCAAATCATACTCATTTCACCTAGATGGTTAACAGGTGTTAAAACTCTTTCATTCCATATAAACAACCATTAACTTCATCAGCTGAAAAAAAAAAAAGAAAAAAATCTACTTAATCTTCCTCAGGAAAAAGTGTACCAAAAATCTCAGCAGAAACTGAATTCTCATCCACAAAATATCTTGCTTAAAGATAATATTCAATTCCTCAGTTAATGTACTAGCCCTGTAGGTCTCTATTAAGTGGAAGGAACAGATGCAAACTGAACTGACTCCTTTTCTCTGTTAAATTATACCAGTTTTATAAATGTTTCTACCACACAGTCAAAAGGGAATATTGAAATTGCTGCTCACTACTATTACAGACACATCTTTAGGTACTCGTGGTGAATTTTGTCCTAAAACACCATTTTATTAAAGCTAAAGGATAGATCTGTAGCATTTGTTTGTAAGCATACACCTTTTGCTCACTGGTAAACTTAGTTCACACTTTTCTATTACCTAACAGGCATCTGGATAGCTTTTGATGTCAGATTCAATTTCAGCTGTAGTGGTTGTTGTTCTTTCAATAGGTGAAATCAACCATGCAGGTGAAGCTCAGCTTGAATTTTAAAGTATGCTATTAGAATTTGTTAGCAACCATAGCCTAATCAGCACAGCCTTGAACACCAGGTAGTTAATCTAAGTCTTGACTGAGTAAAAGCTCAGGATGATACTAACCTAATACGCCTGCACAAAGTGCAAGACTATTTTAGCCACAAAAGCCCACAGAAAAATGGATCAAGGATGAGGAAATACCTAAGAAAAATGTTTCTTCTCAGAGAAGCATAGATGGACAGCATGTGGATCAGATAGGTAAATTCAGTTTACATTGTCCAGCCCAACTACAGGTGATCCAGGATGTTTTGGATATTTCAGGTTGTTTGCAATATCTTGTGGAGGCATGTTTTTTCTAAAGGTTTTATGTTGAGAGAAAGGAGAGGGGAAAGGGAGAAAGGAAAGGATAAGGAGAACATGCAGTGTAACAACTTTGAGGTCTAATATTGCATCCAGATGAAATCCCAAATTATTACCAAAACTTCCTTGAAATATTTATTTTTATTTCTTTTGTGGTTACTTACTTTATCTCATGGTTATTTCTTTAAGAATTCAGAAATCAGCAATCATACCAAGGCTGCTGAAATGTGAATGTAAGGAAACAGTCTGAAACATTTCTCATATCAGGACTAACTCCTCATTTATTTTCCTATTTAAGAGAGCATTGCTCGGCATGCAAATGGGACTGATGCTTACAACAGCATTTCACTGATAGAATATCAGCATATGTTATGAATACTGATGAAATTTTTATTCTCTTCTAATGTAGCATTGCATTTTTCCAATTCCATTGTTTGGTGCCTTCTGATTCTAGCACAGGACTTGTAAAGATGCCTTTTCTAACATTCATTACAGGCATTCATTCTAACATTCATTACAGACAACTTCCTCTCTCTCTCTCTCTCCCCCCTAATTTCTTCAGTTATATTCATCCCTTGTTTTGAAATGGAATCCCAATATTGTCAGGCTCACTTTAAAGGGCATTTTAATAATACTCAGGTTGTGTATAAAACTGTTAAAGGTAAAAACAAAGCAAATGAGATTTTAGATAAGATTATCATATTTTCAGAGACTCTCAAGGGAGCAAGATGCTGAACTGCCCTTAGTTACAATGCAAATTGAACCTCCAAATTCCTTCCACGAGACTGAAAACTTTAGACTTAGGTACAAAAGCAGACACACTTAAAATTAAAGTTGACCTGCTGCAGTATCTGGCCTCTGATCTTTTGCATCTTGGCATATTAAGAAATTTCAAAACCTTGCATCATCAAATATATTTGCTCTGCAGTTTCTGAGACATGAAAAAGCTGAGTTTAAAAACCCTGTGGCACTGTAATAGGAATTACTTTATGTCTTTAATGTACTTTAAAGTACTTTATGTACTTTAATTTCTGGGTTTGCTTCTGAACTACAACATTACCTAAGCATATTATTTCTGTTTAATTTAGTTCATTTTTATAATGAAAGCATAATTGACTTGACAACATTTTATATTGTAATGGTTTCTCCATAGATCTGCACTAAAATTGGTTTTCTGGTGTAATCACACATTTTAAGATTCAATAGATTTGTACTAAAACTGATCTGAGGTTGTTGGAGTACCGTAGTTTTCAAATGGTTTTAATATTCCAAATTCATGATTGTTTCAAGAAGTGCTGAAGTAAGATTAAACTTCAAATTAAAAATAAATTCATAATGCATAAACACTGAAGTTATTGTGCAACTATTTCTGTAGTTTTTATCCCCTATTTAGTAAATGGTTTCTGGTATAATTTTGTGTTTTCAGCAAAAAAAGTTTACTCTTTATAGAGGTGCACAGAAACTCATACAGATGCAGGTAAAAATCTTTAAGTATGCAATGCATACTTAGATGCTATCTGCATCTATCTCCATTGGCTTTAAGATAATGAGCTTTAAAAAGCCTTCTGCCTTTTGCTTTTAATAACTAGGGCTGAAGTTTATCATGAAGGTGCAGAGTTCAGCTCATTTAAAAATAAGCAAGAAAGTCATGTATGCATATGACTCTCCAGTTCAGACCTTTAGTTTTAAATAAAGCCCAGTATCTTAAGACTCTCAATAAAACTGCAGATATTGGTTGCTGTGGATATGTAATAAATCACAAAGTTCTTGATCCACTGTTGACATTTCCAGTGTTTTATCTCTGAAAAGAGAAAGCTATATAACCTTTTGTGCTACGCTTCTGTTGATATCAATATGGAAAGAAGGTCTGTGAAAGATAAAAAAAGCTTTATGCGGAAGTAAGCCACGTACGGGACACATGGTCATTACGATGCCCTCTTTGAGCACAGGATATTTCTGAGCTCACAGAAGAGCATACTGTTTGCTGTCGGATGCCAGGATGGTACAGGCAATGCAACCTTTAGAGTAACTACAAAAGCAGAACTTCAGCAACAAAATTAAAATCTCGCATTGCTTCAGCAAAAGAAATAACTTCAGTAGTGGTTAACAAGGGGTCAGCTTTTTCCTGTCTGTCAGCACCTTCTGAAAGATGATCCTACAAACATTATTACATCCTTGTGAGCAAAAATTCACTTCTCTGATATTAGAGTACTAGCTATCTACTTCAGAGGCTGCTAAGCTGCTTTTGGCAAACCAGCCAATTGTGGTTCAATGTTTACCAAAGTTTAAGACCTTTGAGCTCAAGAACTTGGAAGATTCTTTTCTTCTCTGCTAGCCAGGGTGCCATTTTTGGAAGTATGAACCAGTCAGTGTTTCATACAGAGTAACTGAGCATTGCTCCTGTGACTGGATACTGAGAAAGGGAATGAAAATACTTCAGGACTTGGTCAAGTCACTCCTTTCTCTTTTTTTTTTGTGGTGTGATTAAGACCCCTGCACAGCTCAAGGTCTGGGAGAAAGGAATAAGACAAGATTAGAAGCTCAAGCATGGTCCAGCCTGGTCCACTCATGTGAAAGAGAGCTGTGGGAATTACAGCCAACTCATAGTGTAGCCACTTTGCAGCTTTCCCCATCACCATGATATTTTTAGATATTTTTACCATTTATTTAATTTTTTTATTTGCCTTTTTGATGTAACTGCTCCTTTACACTCATACACAAAGAGAAGTAACCCAATCTTTTAGTAGCCAGGTGACCCTCTGCCCACCTATGTATGCATATGTTGACAGAATACTGCAATTTCCCATAAAAACTGTGTGTTGCCAGGTGGACATATTAAATGTTAGGCTTACTCTTTCCTGCAACTTATACAAATCTTCTTGCTTCCTTTTTATCATCTATTATCCCCATTATGACCTTTTATTATACAAATGTTCTTGAGGGTTGGGGTTGGTTTCTTTTTATTCTATACCCACATGACCAGCTTTAGGAAGAACATTTTCATGATCTCTCAATAGGACATGGGGGTGCTATAAAAATAAATGTGCTGTAGTTATGAGAAATTTCAAATTATTGTTGGCTTTTCAGATATTTTTTAAAGAATTTTATTAGTATCATCTCTAGTTTTAGCACTAGGATGAAAGCTATTCCTATGGTGCATATGCAAAGCCTCATCAATTCTGACAGTATGGCTATGCAAATATTCTCCTTTCAAGTACCTTAATGAATAATTAATATTGTGCTTAGAGATCTAGCTGAAAGCACCAATCAGAGGGTCCAAATAAATTGGATTGGTATTGAAGAAATTGTTCCCCATGCTCATCACAAAGATTACTGTTTCTTTTAGAGAACAGCTTTAACAATATGAAATAAAGCCCTCTTGGAATAACCTGCTGATATCTGCATTTATAATCAGACCAGTTATAACTTACCTGTCATAGTGCTGGCTGATTTTCAAAGACATCTTCTGTGAAGGTATTGTTTTGTAATGACAGAAATCAAACTGATTTGGGGAAGTAACAATCTCTTTTTGTCTTACTTTTCCTTAATCTTTGAAATAGATACTTCCAGCACGGCAGTTTGAAATTAAAAACAAGTGACAAAAGCCATTACTTTACCACAGGAAGGACAGAAGGTAGCCTGACACAAGTTGTCTTGTCTCAAAATCATCTTATTTTTGCAACAGTTCAGGTTTCAATGTGGCTCATCAATGAGACACTTTGTAAAACTGATGCTAGTTGAGCATACTGATACCATGCACAGTGTTTCCATGCTAAACACAGCTCCGATTGAAGAAAAGGAAGCATTAAGAGGGCACACTGGAAGACATAGCTATGACCAAAAGACACAGGAGACATTTTTTATTTCCATGACAATAATTACCAGATACAATTACCAGCAGTAAGAAGTAACTCCCTCCTATCTAAAGACAGTGAAATCTTTATGTAATCTCTTATGTTTAAAAAAGCATATTGAAACCAATTCTACACAGTTTCAGGGAAATCCTGGAATTCTTGGCTCTGTAGTAATTTTTCAAAGTTTTCTAAGTTCCCAATTTTTCTAAGTTGGTGTGTACAATCAAATGTAGAACATTTCAAAATCAAAGAGCATTTCTCCTTATCCAAATAAAGGGGGGCTTTAATGTTTTGAAAGGTGAATAGAGTTAAAAATGTCAGGTTTTACACCTTTCCACCCCCAATGAAAAAGGTCACCAGCCTGAAAAAGTTCCATACTTCATCTCATGCAATATATGAGCCTGCTACCCTCAGAAATATGGTTTTCTGCTCATTCTATGCTACCATTTATTTGGATGCAGGAAATTCCAGATTCAGATGTCATGTACTTGTTTTTTAACTCCTAGTGTATGAAAGGTTCTCATTTCAGAAGAAGTGTTAAAACAATACTGACTTAAAGCATAAGTTTTAGGGCATCTGGGAACATACAGCCTGCATCCTTCCCTGAGAAACACTGAAAAAATTTAAGGAAATAGAGCCGGGACACATTTATGCAGATGTTCATCTGCATCCATGAAGCTGTTCCAAAGCCATACAAGTCTGAGCCCACAGCAGAAGTATACAGAGTAAAGTGACACTTTGAACAGAATTATTTGAGTAAGTCCCACTGGAGGAAGACCTAGCTTGCGCCAACATCATGTATTGTTTATGGATTCAACAGCAGGATAAATACACGAATTGAGCTTTCCCATCTGCAGACACTGTCAACTCAGGCATTAAAATAGAGGTTACAAAAACGACAACAGAAGCAAAAGCTTTTTTTAAAGGCATTTTTAATGTGTAAAAAAAAAATAAATCAGTTTCTTTTACCCAGCTTGGTTTGTTTTTTCTACACTCCCCACAAGACCAACAGGTTAGTGTGACAAACAACGGATGGCCACACAGCACTGTCTGTTTACTGTACTTCATCACAAATTACACAAATATCTCTCCTTGAAAACTGCTTTTCTATTGTGGGATAGCACTTCCATCACCAAAATGAAAAATGAGCTGGTTTACGAGAAGCATCTGGTTAGTACCTATGTGTACAGGATTGCTGAATGGGAGATAGTGGCTGAATAATTCTTAAAGAATTATTAAGAGTAATATATATAATATCTCATTTTCTTTTGTTATGTACTTTTGACCATTCTACAATTATGTCTTTATGGCTTGTTAAAAAAAGGAGCCCCAGGTTTTAAGGATGCTATTAAAACACCTGTGAGAACATGAAATAGTTATAAAAGCATATGTAAGAGTTTAAAGCAAGTAGACACCGTCGCAATCACCAAAGTTCTTACAAGTGTCTAGTAACTCAGTGTCTGGTAGAGTATATACCTAAACAGACATTTGTCCTAAACCAAATTTTTCAAACTAGGAGGGAAGAAGGCCTCGTAAAAGAATTAAGAGCACGACCTAATTCACAGAGATATGCCAAACTGTGGCTAATATATAAAAAGCCTGAACAGGTTTTTAACAATGCTGATAATCTAAAAGCAAATTGAATTTTGCCATCAGCAAGTCGTTTCTAATATGCCCAATCCAGAAATCTAAATTATAAGAAAAAAACAAACTACAAACAGTTAGAACTAACGCCAAACACGTCAGTGGTGCAAAGCAGCACTATTCTAACCATTTCTTTTAACAATTTTTGGAAAATGACTGAGCATTTCATTAGTCTAGATAGCAAGATAACAGGTACACTTTCCCTCATTTTACATCTAGCATCAGTAGTAGCTACCAGCAAGAATTAACTGAAAAGTAGTGAAAATTAATTAATATAAAGAGATAAAGCCTTGATTTTGACTGTTTCTAGTGGTTATTGCCTTGCTTAGAGAACACTAAGTCATTTTGGCACTTTCTAATCCCAACAACCCTTCAGATTCAATTCTTCTTTGTCAATTTAGCTTATAAAATGTAAAGCATCCTTGATTTATGTATCCTCATCCATAATCATCACTGAAAGACGTAAATATTTTGTTGATGGCTGTCTATGTTGATAATCAAATGAGACACTGAAAATGACATCTTATTTTCACTGCCGAACCAACATATGCAAGAAAGAGCAATGAATAAATTGCCTTCACTGCAATGAGGTGTGACAAGAAAAAAACCTAAAGGGGAACAGAAGTATGCAGGCATAGGTTTTACAAAATATCTCAACTACCGAGTTAATTGTTTAAGGCTAAAATCTTCCTGTCTGAAGAACAATACCAAGAAGATTAGTATAAGATCACAATACTACACTGATATACGGTTAAAATCTCATACCAGGTTCAAAAGCAAAGTTGCATCCGCTCCACAGTGCAAGTTAGCAGGGGCACTTCTCTCTAGTTCTGCGGCTTTTTATCCAAGAGGACATCTGAATATATCTGATGGAACTTTCTGAGGAAAAGCAGAACTGCAGAACAATGAAATTAACAGGTTCAGTAACATAAGCAACACTTGCTCCCCACAAATAACCAAAGCCTAGCAAGCTGAAAGCATCTCGCTCAACTTCATTCACAGACTCACCTTCTCCCTTTCCAACTCAGACTTCATGCAAATAAGCATACCTTTAGTAAAAGGAGCACCTACATAAATTAGTGAAACAAAGCCTACAACTTTTGCTTTGACCAAAATTAAAAGTTCAGTTTGCTTACTTCGGAAACATTTTTAAATCCATTTATCTCACTCCCCCCCCGCCCCCCTTTAATTTAGTTCATTGTTCAAACAAAACAAAACAGTGAGCAAATGAAGTTATTCTGAAAATGTTCAACTTATTTTCCAAAATAACAAAAGGCAAACGTTTCTTACACAAATAAGAAAACAAACCCAAGCACCTCTTCTTTTACAAGCTCTAGAACAAGGTGCCGTTTTCCAGGTACCATCGCATTCTTAATTCAACCTGTCTTTATGAATACATGTCTGCAATATCAAGGTAGGACTGACAGTTTGATTAGCTTACTTATGCACGTAAACAAATGTCTTGTAGTACTGCTTCACCTCCAAGGACAGCCTGCCAGTACGGCAACTACCCCAAACACAATGGCCCCAGCCAGTGCCGAGATCAAAGTTGCCCACCCTGCCCACTTCAGTCTCCTCCCTTTGAACCTTCCACTCTTGTCAGCTGCTACAAACATTTTGCAGCCACTGTGGTGATGAGTTACCCCGTTAAATCTCATGCACACATTTGACATTTCCTCAGACTTCATAGGCACATACATGGCTGTATACATCTCCCTGAACAGGCAAAAAAGCTGCCTGAATCCATCATCTTCCTTCAGATGTATGCATTACTGGCTGAACACTCCCTCTAAATGATCCCAAATTAAATGGCCTTCATCATCATACACTGTCCCTCTGCTCACAGGTGCATTTTTCTTTGGGAATAGACGGAACACCAGTTTCCCCAAGCAGAAAATAAGAATACCAGGTCTCAAATCTGTAACTAAAGTCTTGTGCTGCTAAGGCCTACGAATTCTCTGAAGCTGTGGAAAACATTCTAGAAGAGATGCTATCCTGGAAGACAGCACAGCAAAGGGGAATTTTTGTTGGTTTTTGGCCAGTTATGCTGAGTTTATACCTTTTGGTGAAGATGCTTTGGCTTTGCTTATCTCATCACAGAAATTTGTTCAGTTTTTCCACAATCAATTCAGCCCTACCTGTCCCTCACAAGCCACTAAGGGAGGAGAATGCAGCCAAGGCCTCCAGTGTAACCCTGGGGGCATGAATAAGATCCTAAAAGATTATATCAGTGCACTGTCCTTTGAAAGTAAATGAAAAAAAAACACATCTTTAAGAAAATAATTTAAAAACATAAAGTTAAAAAAAAAAGGGCAAAAAAAAAAAAAAAGCGCCAAAACTCAGAAGAAACACCCCAAAACCTGGTGGGAGCAGCTTGTTAGATTTCCTGCCTAGAATATATCTTGCTTCACTTAAATGCCCTTACGTGCACACATTAAATATATGTGTGAAACACTGACTAGGAAAGATCCTAATTTTGAATGACAGTTCATCATCATTCTGTATTTCTGCATAAAATGTGCAGCATCTTCTGGAAGAGCAGCTTAACAAGATCAGTGCAATTATAGATTTCTGTGCAGTGGAACTAAGGTTATTTTGCATTACATTAATTTATTTTTTAATGTGTTTTGCTCCTTTGCCTCCTCTGCAGACATAGATCACATTTTAGATATTTTCTGCAAAGGGTTCATTATACTGTGCTTGATAACTCAGGGAACCTGGCAATTTCAGTAGCAAATATTTTTAATTCTTAAGCATAGCATAAATGAATAAATGCATTTCCTGATGCATGCATTCCTCAAAAAAAAAAAGGAAAGTTGAAACACAAAGAACTAATCTGCACTTGAACATATTTTTCCCTCCTCTCTCCCATTGTGTCTTTGCTCTGTAAGCAACACAAAAGAACAGGCAGAAACTACACAGGCACAGCTGGGGTTTAAATAACCACGTTTACTGGCTAGGTACAAATACGAACACAGGAGTCAAAACTGGCCTTACCACTCGCACTACAAAACACATATAGAAAATTTTCCAAACCCACCACAGCAGCACAACAGTTCACAGTGACACATGCAGTTACTTTGCATAGGTCCAGGAAGGTAATTCTTAAATCCACTTTAAGCTTCTACAATTAATTTGATTGTTAACATTTCATTTTTCCTAGAGACATGCACATCTTGACAATCTCTGTAAACAAAGATTCCTCTGTTCATCAGACAAAAAAAGGGCAAACGAACACCTGACCAAAAACTGCAGCTGGGACTGCCAAGGAAGGAGGCACATGAAGCTCCAGAGTTCTAAACCTTTAACCCCACAGCTCCCACCCTCCATATGAATGGTTTTGCCACAAAGTAGGTCCAGACTACTTTGGCTTCTTTCTTTCGAGTTTTTCATGTGATACTTCACTACTAAGAACATTTTGATGAGGAATTAAAACAGCTCTACACAAGAAATGCTAAAGATGTCAGGTTTTTCTGAATGTATAATATGTACAGTTGCTGTTTAGAATGCACTTGATATCACAATATTCATATTTACAAGGGAAGGGGAAAGTTAACAAGCTAAAGGGGAAAACACCATTATTTGTAGTGTCAAGTCTAGATTTTTTTTTTATCTTCACGCCTGATCTCTTGCAAAGTTTTTCCCCATCTTTTAATGCTCTCTCAACTATTTTTAACAGGAAATAAATAAATAAATAGCTATCATAACTAGCTGTTCAAGCTAAGGGCTCCTTCTACGTCTAAGTTTGCTTCCGTGGAGGTACTGCTGATCTAAGACAAACAGCTTTAAGTCCCCTGCCTTTAGAAATGCTGTGGAAGAGACAGAGAACAGAAAAATTTTAGTAACTTCTGAGGTTATCATAGAATCATAGATTAGTTAGGGTTGGAAAGGACCTTAAGACCATCAGGTTCCAACCCCCCTGCCAAGGGCAGGGACACCTCACACTAAAACATGGCACCCAAGACTCCATCCAACCTGACCTCGAACACTGCCAGGGATGGAACATTTACCACTTCTTTGGGCAACCCATTCCAATGCATCACCACCCTTACAGTAAAAAACTTCCTTGTATCTCACCTAAACTGCCCCTGTTTAAGTTTGAACCTGTTACCCCTTCTCCTACCACTAAAGTTCCTAAGGAAGAGTGCCTCTCCAGGGTTCTTGTAGGCCCCCTTCAGATAGTGGAAAGCTGGCTATGTGATCTGTGTATTGCCTCATCTAAGGCAGCTTACTGGTCTGTCTTCAGAAGGTTTGCCCTTCCATCATGCTTTATACTGTGTTTCTCTGAAGCTGGTTGAAGTTACTTATGATCACACTTACTACATCTCTTCCTTAAATGGTGAAAAGACCATACTTATGAGCAAGCCAATATTCAGAGTTCTTTTTTGGAAACTGAACAAAATGCTCACAAAAGCTACTTTTACTGCAAAAGGCAGTGTCTTACAAACTCCCTTGCACCTTCATATGTTGTTTCTCCAACCTTAGATTTTATTTCTACCAGCTGTTGCCCTATTGATTTCACAGATGGCTATATGGGCAGATGGACTGGAAGTTCATACTATAAACATGCAGCAAAGGAGAATCCATGATTTTGCACTGCTTCAGTTACCAGGATCTGCAGAGATGTCAAAGACATGTTATTCCCCATTTGGCAATATGCTTTGATGCTTTGATTGCTAATTAATGCAAACAGCTTGTTGTCTACAGTAATACACAATAACTTCTCAGTGACCAAATGGCTTACAACAATTTCAACAAGCAGTTCAAGAGCCAAAAGCATTCCATAAATAAGATGCTGACACTAAGCTTGTGTCCTTTTATTTAAAGATGTGATATTATAGCCATCTGGAAAAACTGTTTAATAACCTCCAGCAACATGGGACTTGCCACCTGGTAACTGGCAAGTTATCAGCAAAACACGTAGCCAAAGGCATGAGTGGATCCATCATTCAGGGGTAGGCAGGAAGAAAGAGACAGTGACTGACTTATAATGGTTTCTTTTTCAGGCCACTCATGTAAAAAAAAAAACAAACCCAATAACAAAAACAATAACAACAACAACAAACCAAAAAACTCCAAAAAAAAAAAAAACAGTCCAAAACAGTCCAATTTCCATTGAAAGACATCCTGGAACAAAACCAAGCATTGGGAAGTTATTTTACTGTCTCAGGGAGAAACAGACCATTCCATCTTTCTTGAAGAAACCAGAAGCGTCTTTGGTTAGAGCTTCCAAAATGAATGCATAACAGCCAAAAGTTCAGATTTACTGCAAGCTCCATAGATCACTTATTGAGAGCTTGCGTGGCTCTTCCTCTCCAGCACACATCAACCTATGGCAGTATAGAGAGACACTCAGACAAGCTTGACAGTTTAGAGCAACTCCATGAGGTGGCATGTGAATGCTAATTAACTTCCTAGAAATCTTTCCCCCGAGGCCAAACATTTTCAGAAATGGCCTCCTTGTAAAAACATCTGCAAACAGTCCTTTCAAATGCGTGATTCATGTTCTGTGCTCACAGCGGAAACAGTGCTCCAAGCATAGAAATCTTTTTTCAGAACTAGATGGCCAGAAAAAGGGATACAACAGAGAACAGAGCATGAGCTGGATTCTCCAGTCAATAAATACATATTTAGGATCTAACATATATTGCATCTGTACAGAAATTCTGTCTGCAACCAAGTTAGAGGAGAGAAATCCTGTGAGGATTTTAGGTTACATTTTAAACAGGGTTTATGTCATCAGAGAATGTACCAACAGCTTCTGCCTGCATTCCCAACCTGACACTTCAGTCTTTAAAAACAATTTGTACACACAGCAAACAGCAATAAACAGGAAACATTATTGTCTGTCTTGTCTCTCAACAACAAACTCCTCACTGCGACAAAAAATACTTTTCCTACAGTCCTGTACCTGCTTGGGCAAAGCTGCACTGGACTGCTCTAGCTGAGGAAATACACCTTCACCGACCTCTGAAGTCTAAAACTTTGTCTAGAACCAATGAAAACCCCTCTGGTGCTGGTAACAATCAGTGCAAGAACAGACCAAGTGCAACTATTTTATTACCACAATATCTAGCTCCTGTCTTAGGCATGACGTACTGCAAAGTAAGCTTGGTCACTGCTGATATTTGGCATTATGGGAGCAACACAGGTAGAGAAACTGACTTGCATTTTCCTTCTAGAGTTGTATATAAAACCATAATGTATATATTTTAATTACATATTATTTTCCCTCTAATACGCACAAACTTCAATGCTGGAATTTATTATACTTCTCATTCTGAACACACACTGGGAAAGTATATAATTAAAAAAAATAAATGATCAGTTTGGATACGTTTACTTTGAATATTAACATCATACTAGGAAACATTAAAAGTTCAGAGCAGACAAAAATGCTGGAGGCACTTCTTTCCATACAGCCTCTTACATTTGCATATTAACAGTAATTCTGACTAATGGCTGCCATGCTTCTTTAATCCTGCATTAAGTCTGAGATTCATCTCTACCTTCTGCTTCCAGGATCACTGCCTGTCACAGTAATTGTGACAGCACCTAGCACATTTAAACTGAGTTAAAGGTAGCGGCACTATTCATGAGTGAAGAGGTTTAAGATGGAATCAGAAAAAGCTGCTATAATGAGGTAGGGTGTGTAGGAATAAGTTTCAATTGTAATCCTACAGGACTTTTTAGTGTGCTGAAAATCCTGTTATCTTAAAGACTTCCCAGTAATGAGACAGAAATAAGAAAAAGGAAAAAAAACCTCATGCTACATTACACCAACACTGATGGTTGTTTTATATGCCTGCTCTCAAGCAAGCCAGAAAACTTCTATATTTCCCTTATTATTATTTCAAACATACTATAAAGTATCCTGGATCACAATATTAAGTGCATACATGTATTTTTAAAGTAAAGACATACTCATGACTATTCATAGTGTAAAGAAAAAAAAACAAGAGAAATCTCACCACAAAATCAGGAAACTAATATAAAGCTAATTCACACAAGTCTCCAGCTTGGCAAGAAGGCACATCTTGAAACATCAAATTGAATTTTCAAGATGTCAGCTGTTCACCACCCCTTTCTGACTAGAGAATCAATTATTTTTTGAGTTCTCTCCCCTTCAAAAGGTGCACATAAAAAAACAACTAAGAAAGAAAATAATCTTCAGGTACATTTTCAGTAACATTACACAAAACAGTTTTAAAAAGGGAGCCCACAAAGGTTTTCCAAACCCACCTGACTTCCGCAAATACCAGAAGTCTGTCGTAAGGCTGCAATTCTGGAACTGGTGCCCTTTAAAAGCCTTCTGTATTAAGATATTTCTTCTTAAAATCAGATGCAATACTGCAATTCCTAGACAATTATCTATAGCACACTCATCCCTGTAAAATGAAATTTGGAAATGTTTTTCTAACTGCCCCAAGCTATGACTGAACTGGATACCCAATTATGATGTGATGGGAGGAAGAAGTCACATGGGAGAGATTGCAGTCACCTCCATAGTATTAACACCACATCAAGTAGGTAAGATAACCATAAAGAGGAAGCAACATACGATTTAATTGTGGCACATTCTCAACATCATGACAGTTGAGTAGTTCTTACCTGTATATGTTCTTTTTCACACTTTTCTATACGCATAGGAACAAAAGTTCATACCCTTACATCATGGAGGATAACCTTTCCTCCAGCAGACTTCTCATTCGTGATAACACAGTGCTTTTCTACTCATGCCAAAAATGCCTTCCCACTGCTTGTAAACATTGACTGCTGTCAGCCAACCGTTGATTGCTGTCAGCCACTAGAACTGACACAATAACATGCAGTTTATGTAACCAATCTCTGAGCATCGGTGAACAGTCAAACACACAGTCCAAGAGAAAACCATCACTTTGGGAAATTGTTTGAACAGAGTATGAGTTCATTATTTATAATTAGTTCTTAAAAAATGAAATAAATAAAATAAAAAAGTATTTGCTTATCATTTTCAGGCAGGAAGAAATGGCATATGTGGCAAACAAAAAATGAGGATCAAATATAATTCACAGCTTTAAAGAAACAGGCCTTACTGAAAAAGAAACATGTGCCAAAGCAAATGTGTTTTCATAGTGGCAATGCTCAGATGTATCACTTGCACAAAGTAGAACAAAACTTTTCCTGCATTTCTAACCTTTCTCCATCTCATTCTTGAGCAAAGCAATTTGAGATGCTGCTGACATACAGGAATTAGGTTCTGAATCTCTAACCCAAATAATGCCATGTATAGTTTTGGAGATGTACCTACCTGTACTGGCATAAAGCATCTGCAAGATGCACAAATACTGATTTGGAGGGCTCAGTTATGCACAAATCTGTACTACACGCACAGACGTAGCTTTAAAATAATTGCTCAAACAAGTCATTACAAGGGTAGACAAGACAACACTGAATTCTACAGAGGAGACAATCTGCTTAATGTAATTCTTATCATAACCTGATTCCTTACCAGCTTCATTTTACAGCCATAAATGCTTTCTGTATTTCCTATTAGTAGCCCTAACCCAAGCACCATTTTTCACCTGCATTCATCAACACCTCCTTTCTATTGCAAGTGCTACGTCTCCAGTTACCTTGTCAGTGAAGCTGGGGTGTTTTTCCTAGTCTACCATTCTTTTGTTAAAAGCATTTTCTCCTCCCTTGCTGTGTCTCATTTAAACATTCAAACTGACAGTCTATTAGGTGTTCTGGTGGCAGGTTCTTAAGAGATTGAGGCCTTTTGTGTGTCAGCCCCCTGACACCCAATCTGCATGTAGCTGGGAGGTGACAGACACAAAGAAGCTCATTTTAAAAATAGAGCAAGCAAAAGAGTTGCACAGAGTAACTGAAGCTGTTCTGAAAACCTGGCTCCCCCGGAAATGGGGTTGCTGGCTCTCAGGGTACAGCAGCTACTTGGATTGCCCACACAATCAGCATGTCAGGCAGTTCAAGGGGTGATGATGGATCTAAAGCAGGTGTGGAAGAGTTTTAACTGTCCTTCTTGTGTCTGAAGACATTAGACATTGTGATGGGGGCTCCCTGTCATTTCCCATCTGCTGCATATGGCAGAAAAGAAATCTGAAGCATAACTCAAATTAGCAAAATCTGAAAGAGAAAGGAAGTGTTTGGATGCTATGACAAGACCAGCAACCTGTATGTAAAGATCCTTACGGAGTCCTATGAAATTGATTGATCGATAATGTAGATCTTGGGCAGCTTATTCATATTACCTACTTCTGCAGGTAACAGACACAGAAGATAGAGTTTCCACTCAAGGAGCTTTTACTTCCTCATATTAACAGTACATGATACAAAAAACAGTCAGAACAAGAACAATGATGCCAGTAACTGTATAAAATCTATTTTTGTTGATGGTGATAATTTCTTGACCTTCTTGATCTATCATCATTGCTGTTATTACTTTTTAATGCCTCTGACCATGTAGATAAAAGAATTAAGAAACTCAGTAAATGTATTCTTTATCTAACTCAAATGTCTATACACCATTTCACACAAAGCCCAAATGTTGCAAGTAATGGATAGAATTCAGTTTCACTCCTGTAACAGGTGTCACAGAAGCCAAGTTTTCCCCTATACAGGAAGAAAAAGCCCTGATTAAAATAAAGTATATGTTTAAAATAAACCCCAAACAAACAAAAAGAACACCACCCAAAAAAGCCCAAAAGGAATGGAAATCCCAAGCACAGTCTCAGAATACTACTGGAAAATTATGTACTTATGATTCTATTTCAGAAATGCAAATGATATTTTGTACCTTGCACTGAAACTTACTCTGCTATTTACTATTGCATCTACTAGTACTATTTACTATTTATGTTTACTAATATAAAGCAGATTTTTACAAAGTAAATCATGGAGAAAAGCCTGTCATGGTCATTCAACACGGAAAAAGAAAGAAACCAGATGCATTTCTTGTTGTTCTTTACCTTCCTCACTCCCCACCCACCCTCCATTTTCCACCTTCTCTCCACAATGGGAATGGGGGATCACCAAGGAATAGGGAACAGAAAAGCATTTCTGCTTTTTCCTCTTCCTCTCTGCTTGCCTGCTACATTCTTTCCTCATACGTTGAATGGACATTTTTGATTCAAAGGCATTTCTTTATTGCTGCTGAACATTCATACCAAGAGCTCTTCTTTTGGCCAAAGTAAAGCTATTCTTTTTTCTGGGCAACTGTTAAGGTCACTCTCACAAGTAAGTGTCTTCTATTTATCATCTTCAGTTCCTTATTACTCTTATTTTTACCTGAGCCTTTACTGGTACAAGAATTCACCTCAATACTACATTCTACAATGGATTTTATTACAACTTATCAAAGTCTCACATCAACATAAAATTGTAGATCAGACTGTCAATGTAAGTATATATCTGTAGTTAATGATTTTCCAAAAGTGATTCAGAACTAATCAAGAGATTAAAATCAACATCTATATAATTCAAGCTCCTTAATTTACACTCAAACTATTATTTCTGATTGAAGTTTCTATACATTTATACAAAAGCTGCTGGTATCTCTGATTGCCAGCAACTATGTAAGGCCTTCTTACCAGCCTATAGCCTATCTTATAATGTTGTAATTTCACTGGTTCAGAATCACATTCATCTTGCCTCTCTATTAAATTTTCTGCCGTTTTGAGCACCATCTTCCATCTCCAACCAAAAACTTCTCCAAAAACCCCTGAATTCATCCAATTTTTTTAAAGATACATCAAAGAACACTGAATAAGTTGGATCTCTCCCCTTAATACTTGCAAATGAAGTCATACTGCAGTCTCAGGAAACATTCCACTTTTTAAAGTATGTTATCTTAGTAATTTTAATAAGAATTCTAATTTATTCCAATTCATACTTCTGGATGGACTGGTTGAAAATAATGAAAAATAATCTACTATGAGATAAAAGGAATTATCTAAGGCTCATTAAATAAGTTGTTCAAGGATTATTAGTCAACCCCTTGATAACTCTTCATTATAATTTAGCATGTTTCAGAAAAGAGGAGTCAGTGCTTTCAAGAAACAATAATCAAGAAAGACTCCAAAATCTGTTTTATGAACAAATTTGTGGTTTTATCTGCATTTTCTTAAATTCATTCATTTAAATGATTTTAAGTAATCACTGAAAGTGTTACCCAGTTTCTTGCCTTTAAATCTGTGAGCATCCATGTGAGGGTTTTATAAATTTTAGATCGATTGCTCTGTTGAAAAAAGGGATTTTATCACTTACTGTTGTATAAATCAAAAACAGAAGTTAAATTCCAATATACTGCACATTTAATCAAAAAAGTCAGCACTGTAGTACATTCTTCAACTAGAAAGTTGCTGTGCTAATGGCTCCAGCTGCTACTAAAAATGCTGAGATCAGTAGTCAACAGATAATATAAAATGGGACAGTCTGATTTTAAAGACTTCAAGTAAAACCGAATTATTCCAAAAATACTTAATATTTTTCCAGACAGTTATGTTACTAGAAGCAGGACTAAAGCTCTTTCCACAGCTGAAAGCTAAGACTTACATTATGCAACACCATAGTTATCTATAATGTGTATCATGCTGAGCCATTCATCCAAGAATATCCTTTGCCTTCTTTAGGGCAAAAGGTAATTTAACCTCAGTACTAGCTCATTTCTCCCAAGATTGCCAGTCTTGTGAGAAATTACAAGATTAGCTTTATGATGAGAACAAATGTGCATTAGGCAGAGGAATTTAATCCCACCTTCACCCTAAGGCTGATATAAAACACGAAAGGAACAGTTTTTCTCCTAATTTATTGCAGTTTGATAAAGTCAAGTATTTTATTCACTATTAAAAGGTAAAATATAAGTATTCTAGGTTCAGCAGCAGAGGCTTAAATACCTTACTGACAAGCTTTTATTCCCCTAATATACTATTTCATTGTAATGGGCAAAATCATTATTCAGGAATACACTTTGGGAGTCAAGTTGTGTAATTCAATATCCTTCACTACCAATGTGTTATTTCCAATCTTGTCTAATACTTTATCTCTCTCTAAATCCTCTTTTGAGAATGTAATTGCTCATTCATTCAACGAGAACAAATCAGTCTCATACACAAAAACCTTCGTACAGATACACATCATTGTACAGTTAGAAATTTACAATGCCTTTAAAACAAATGCGTGCAACATGGGACCGTATTTTCACAGTGCTGAAAAGAGCCAACAATGTGAGTTCAAGATTAACAGGTTTGTGTCATTTTGCATTATCATTAATATAAAGTGGTCAGCAAGCCAATTTACCTGGCATCATTCAGTTGGGTTTTGTACTTAGAGTCACTAGTACAATTACTAACAAATGCTTGGCTATGACTACGCAACAAGGAAATATTGTTGACTGGGCATGGGACACTAGAAATTAAAGTATTTTCTTTACAAGACTGAATAACACTCCCTGTGTTTGGCGAAGCATCAGGCTGAATTACAAACGAAGTGTCAGAGGCCTCATTCCTACTCTTAATTTGAGGGGAGAAGTAGTAACAGGTTTAGATCTTTAAACACAGAGGGGGAATTACTTCAAGTTTAAATGTTGCTCTCACCTCAGGGACTGCAGGGGTGAACAGGTTTAGAATTCTTATGCATGTCTACTTTAGACCTTGGTATTTTTATTCAATTACATATGAGCTGAGCAGCCTCTGACTCAAAACGAAAGAGTACTTCAATATTTTAAACTAGTACTGGATTCAGGTCAAAGTGATGATTAAAATGAAATCAGAGATACAGATTTATTCTTTGTTTGCTCAAGCTAAATGCAACTCATTCTTGAGTCGCTTGATGAGATTTGTTCAAGAAGTGATTACATCCCAGCTAATCATATATATCAAGCACAATATACCAAATTTAAATCATTATTCTAACTAGGTCAGCAGAGAACAAGTGAGCAGCCGAAGTGCCACAGAAATGATCACATGAAACAATGTTAGGAAAATGATAAGGAGTTTCAAAGTCACAGTGTACATCTTCTGCATATAAATAAACAAAAGATAAAAGCCTGACCTATGATTTTCTGATTCACAACATTATTCAATACTTGGAATCCGATCTTATACTAGTTGAACATGAAATAGATTTTTCTGACTTCTTCCATGAACTATAATTCTTTTCATTTCAGAAAGACTGGAGTTATTGGCATTTTTATTTACCTCCTGCTAATGGTTTCCACCACATCAGCAAAGAACACTCCTGGACTATTTGGCCCTTCAGAAAAATTGGAGAAAACCACGAAGGTTTCTGTCAGAAAGCAATCTGCATTGAGACAGAACCTCAACACCTCTGATACATTTCCACAAAATTGTTTTACTTTGATCAATCAGTGTTTGTTTATAAAAGCATGTTTTGTCCTAAAATTCCGAATTTATCATCATGTTACGATTCTACACATTCCAAGTCAGTATCTTCCTGTTGGGGTTTTGTGGTGAAAAGCTGAACTGATAACTACGTGGCTTCATATTCTTGATGGAGCAGAAATCTGGCATTTTTCAGTTCTTCAATATTCAGCCAAATAAAAACTAATCAAAACTCTTGAATAATAACTTTAAATAAAAATTTAAAAAAAACCCAAACCCACAGAAACAACAAAAACAACCCCCTCCCCCCCCAACCAAATAAATTTAAGAACAAACAAAAAATCCACAGGAAAACATTCAGCCCAACTTAATAAGGTATCTCCTTTTGCATAAACTCTGCATTGGTACAGGACACAAGCTACTCAGGGTTGACACAATAACTATGAAATGATGGTTGTCTCATTCTCATTCTCTCTGAAATGTGGATGCAAAACAGAATTAAGAACAAACTATAGCAATTACCTGGCTCCCTTCTCAAAACAATCTGGCTTGGATATAACTTTTTATACTTTAATTTTAATCTTTTCTAATAATCCTTTTATTTATCTAAACATTACCCAATGGTGAGATTAACAATGAGAATGCTCTGAAGTCACATTTAAAAAACCTGAAATCGTATCTCAGTTCTCAAAAAGCTGAGCTATGACTGACGTTTTCATATCTGATTTTGTCATGACAGAACTTATTAAAACAATCTAAAATAACACTTTAAAATAATAAAGAACTGAACAATTCTTCTGAAACCCCTAATCCTTTTGTAATTAAATCCACACAGAATACTAGCTATAACTTAGTTACACTTTCGTAAGTGTTCTTGCAGATGAAACAGATTAATTACACATCTATAGAGATTATGTGCTTCCAGTTTCTTCTGTCCCAGAGGAAAATGGTCATTGCCTTCTCCCTTTTCTGCCAATGGAGCAGTGCACATGATACCTTTTATTTTCTATACAGGTCTATGTTCAGAAAACTAACTAAATTTTGAGGAAGTGTAATCTTTCTTCATTAGTGAAAGGTGAAAGACATAAAGAAATATCCATGAATCTCTCACTCTTTCAGCAAATGCTGAGTGCACAGTAGGGGCTAATAATGAAATAATTAAACACACAAATAGTCATTAAGCTAGTACCTCGTGTTGTAGCCATTCTTTCTTGATGACTATTATATTCCCAATATTTCCTGTCTAATATGCCTGGTCTTGTCAAAATATAATCTGAGGCACATTTAGTCTGCACCAAACAAACCACCTCTTTCTTTAAATTAAAAATGAAACTCAGCTGTCTATCATCAGCTTTTAAAAGTAGATACAAGCACTCTTTACCACCAGACTAATAACACAAGTTGCTGTCATATAATTGGAACCGTAGTACCGAGTTAGCATTGTGTCAGTGCCGGTTTCACTGGAAGCATTTGACTTCCACTGACATTATACCATGAGCAGCAAGACGCCACATCCTCCAAGCCACTATGTAAAACCAGCAGTATTTCCCCAGTTTTTTGAGGTGAAAGTGCCTTCTCTAGCATTCACACCAACACCACAGCAAGTCCCTGTCAGTGTTTAGAATGTGAAGGTATGTCTGTGTGCACAAGAAAACAAACAAACAAAATAAACACAACAGAAAAGTGGCCCATCAGTTTAAAACCAGACACTGGGGACCAGCTCTCCTTCCAAACTGCAGGGACATTATTAGATCAATACAATTTTTTTTGCAGTTCATTGGCCTCACGATAGCACACCTCAATAGAGGCCCATCCTACTGCCTCCTTTATTTTAATTTAAGCTAACATCCAACAGTTGTCAATGCACACAAAACTTGGTGGTCTTCAGATGTGCTAACCCCAAAATACCCATAATACTGAGAGCTAAGTGCAGCTCTATCTTTACTTCTCATTCCTGTGCTTAAAACCCATAGTACGAATAGTACCTGAGATCTCAGGGACAAATACATGCAAGTTAAGAATGGAGAGAGAGCTCCTGTGCTACACAGCTTTGTTTTAACCAATTTAAATTAGATACTTAATACACAATCTTGGAAACGATTATATGTTTAGTTATAAACCCCAACTTTCATTAAGGGGATTATTGTATTTTCTATCTCTGCATCTACTGCTTGATTTGACAAGGGAAATAAAATCAGCTCTATGAGAGGATTGCCTCTCTTTAGTTGCACAGGTAATTATTTGGGGGGGGGAGTATAATAACTTTTAAGTTATGTTAAACAATTTTTCCTGATTTTCTACCATCAACTTCCACAAGAGAGTGATGTTGTAGCATACCAGAAGGAAATAGCAGACATAAAGAAACACAGATAGGAACTAGAATTCTTCTTTGTTAGTTTAACATCTTGAAAACGAAAGTGTGATCCCACACAGCACTAGAACTCCTCAACAGTCTACAGGTTTGACGCTATTGGAAGGTATGCAATTCTATGGACATCACAAGAAATGTTTTCTTATGAGAATCTTAACTGAATGGCAGCACTCATACTACAAGTGCCATTTGCAGTCACAGAAAAAACTTACACAAGTATCTCTAAACCTCCAATAGGCTGCTGAAATCAGAGAAAGCTCATTAGAGGGAAGCTGCAGAGCAGACCAGATTTCATTGAAAAGTTCCTGCCCAAGGAGGAGGAAAGACTTCTAAACTGGCTTGATTTTATTTTTCTTCTTTTCTAAAGAAAAAAAAAAACAACCAACAACAAACAGCAGAAATGTGACTGTAGACAAGTAGGAGAAACACTAAAGTTACGTTGTTTTTTAAATGGAAAAAAAAAAATTACAAGAGCTACAGGGAAATCCATCTAAGCTATTTCTGTAAATGGAGAAGTTTTCATGTGACTTGAATCATAACTTGCTTTGTGCAAAATTGTCCTCACTGCTGGGACAATTATTACTCTTTTAAATACAGCAGCAGAGCTGCAGCTTCTGAAAAACTCTTAAAGAACAAAGGAAAACAGGGAAACTTATTTGGAGGATATGCTCTTAAGAGTAGTAACTTATCTTTACGTAACAGTTGAAATACTGAACAATCAACAAAAGACACCAACAAGTTCTTGTTAGCTCCTGAATGCAGAGGGGATCCAATCCACTCCTGCGCAAAAAAAGTACATACACGAGGAAGTTCATCACCATGAAAAATACTACTGCCATCTGCACTCTCTCAGGGCTTCAGCTTTCATTTGATGACAGAAGCTCCACCGCAGTCTTGCTGGCAGAAAGCATCTGTGGAGGTGATGAATCAATACATTTTCCAGCTTCCCAGGCTAAACTCTGTCTCCAGCCCCCAGATGGGTGTATCTCCAGGTACTGCCAGCTGCTACTGACTCCTACGTTCACCACCAGCTGAGACTACACCCTCTGGCACCTCTCCTACTTGCTTCATCCAGCTGGTGCTTCACATCCTACATTTCCCTGCACTGCCTAAATCTACAACAGAGATGACATTAACAGATTACACAGGAGACTCATCCAGTGCTTCTCCAGAGATAGCAGCCCATAATTCAGCAGTTCTTGATTTAAACCAAGAGCAACACACCAGTCAAACATCATAGACTATATGTTCTGTATAACAAATACGTGGGTCACGAGGTTGGCAGGCAGCAGCTCATTAATTTGAGTACCACCTCTGATGCCCTGCAATACACAAGTTTCAAATGCAATTGCCCCATGAAAGTTGGAACACTACGTTTAGAACTCAAATTCATTTGTTGGATTATGTTAGACATAGAAATCTCTATTTAGTTCTCTATAATGTGTCATAATTCAGAGAGCTACAAAACAGGAGAGAGGTCCATTAGCACCAGTGAATATTAGAAGTTTCCAAACAACTTTTAATGAACATCCCAGTCTAAAAAATCCTTGCTTTACTATCCTTCCTCAGTTTCCCTGTCTGTAAGATAAGGTAGTGTATGAAAAATGGATACTGAATGAAACTTTTAGCACTACTTTATTTCATCTTTGTTCAGTACAATTTTTTCATGGTTTGGGATTTTCCTGTTTGGTTCTTTGGTTGTTTGTTTTATTTTGGGTTTTTTTAGTTTCTAAACAGATAATCTTTTCTGTAAGACATTAACTGCAACATTAGACACCTTACCTTGGATTCTCAGATTTGATCTCTGTATTTACACATGTATTTTCCACCTGTGCTCACCAAATGAAGTGGATTGACTTAAGAAAGTGTAGGAAGTTGCCAGCCCTTGGCTAGTTTGTGGAACCAGCTCACACACCCACTGACTATTGTGCGGGCATGCAAATCAAATAGCATTATTTCACATTTGTCCTGTGCTCACTTTAGTAAACCCTAAACACCATGCAGTCTTCCCCTTTAAACCATAACTCCATTTTCCTATTAAACACTTCAGAAACAGCGTTCTCATTCAGTATGAGCACTTCATAATTACGTTTTTCTAAAAAGCTGTAATAAACTTTATTTAAGCAAGTACTTCCCGTTTTATTGCCAACCCCAAACATTGTTCATTTGCAAGCACAAAGTGTCCTCTTGACACGATAATGAAAGTGCATTCATACATGTCAGCTGGAGTAATTATGTACTTCAGATTTATACGCAACAAGTATTATTCAGTCTTTTCTGCTGACATTTTCAAACATGACACGCATATTAAATTTAACACCTAAAGTGTGAATGTTGTTAATTTTAGCTGCTCATTTCCCAGATCTCTCAGAAATTTGGGCAACAAGAAAGAGAACAGGCAAACTCTTTTTATGAAGAGGCCATCTCATTCCATATTCATGCATATTCAGACCGCTCCAGTACCTAATTCAGGAAGAAACAAAACCAAAAAGAATCAGAAAATATCCCTGGCCAGTATTAAGATATACTAAGATACATTTATTGGTCTCACAGTGTACTGGGCACACAGGGTGAACCTCTGTTCCTGTCACTTAAGCAATCTTCATTTACTGAACCATTTAGCCTAGTTTCCAGCAACACTCATTGGTTGGGCTTGCAGCCCCATTGCTGCAGGTTTGGATGGGAACTGCTAGATGTCTCTGGAAAGCCAAATTGCATCCTTCTGCTTGGAAAATGGGGTTTGCTGGAATAATGCTGTTTTACTGAGAAAGAGAAAGATATTACTTTGAAACTGGATTTTAAAGGACAGTTCCCTAAACTCTTGAGACACCTCAGATACATTTCACCCTAAGAAGAGTCACAGAAGAAAACCTGGATTATGTGTTTCCTTTTATTTTAATTAGTTTTTAATTTTTATCTTTCTTCCAATGCCTCCAACTCTTAAGAAACCAAAATTAATGGAAACCTCTACTTCCTTGAAGAGGAAAAAAAAAAAAAAAAACACCAAAACCAACAAACCCACCAAAACCCACCTAAACTTTAGAGAAAGCACAACTCAGCAAGTACAAACTCAGCCAGGCTGCTTTAGATGGAACTAACAGTTGCACCAGCAGGTGCCCCAAGGCCCTACTTCCCCGCTTGACATGTGACTAATGGTACCTTTGATTTCCTGTTTTACAGAGCTGTTATAAGGATCACCCATCATCTACCAAGCACTCTGTGCCAGTCTTTTGTTCAGTGCATGAAATGATAGATTAGGGTGTGCTTGCTACCAAAATTCATTCTTGCAGGACAGAATCTGACAGCAGACAGTAGAACTGGGAACTGCTTATATCTGCTTCATCTTGCCCATCCTCTAGACCCAAACAAGCAAAAGTAACCTAACAAATCTCAGTGTCTTGCTTAAAATATCCAGCATATAATTTCATCATGGCACCAAAAAAACTGTGAAGCAAGAACTGGTTTATCTTCATTTCAAGGGAAAAAGAAACAGGGATTCTGTTTAAAACTGGATCATGAGTACTATCAATCTCAACCACTAACTATTACACACCTGCAACAGCACACAGGTCTTCAAGAACCTTCATAAGACGCAACATTTTTGGTACAGGGTCAGTAAACTCTCTTACTAATACAGCAGTTAAGGCCAAAAGTATTATAAGAAACAAATAAGCAAAATCCCCAAAATAATTTATGCAGATCTGTGCTACTGCAAGAATAACTGGTTGAGTGATAACAATGGAAGAAATTTCAGGTGAAAGAAAGATAGTAAGTCAGATCATAAAGTTATTACTTCTGATAAATCTACCTATATACCAATGAAAGCACTTTCAAGGAACAGGTTAATTCATAAACTACAGCCCTGTTTTGCCACTCAGACCTGCTCCTGACATTTCTTCCTCTGAGGCAATTCTACACACAGGTTTCACACTTCTAGACTACCATCAGTTTGGTACATTCAGGATATAACACAAGACCAAGTTCCTGTGCCCTCCCAAGAAACAAAACAGCCTGGAGAAAGCTGTTGTTCCTAGATCAATTCATGCAGCACAGCCCTGCTGCCCTCTTATTCCTGAGGTAACTTGAGAGCAGACAGAAAGCAAGATCCAATCCCAAGACGCAGTGGAGAACACTGCAAAGCACCCAATTTCCAGCCAAACTCTATCAGCTCCTCCTCACTGAAATCTTGTAAGATTCATCCATAAGTTAGTGTTCTGCAAAGTGGCCTCTGAGCTGGACTGAAGGAGTTTCAAATCTTACATTTGCAGAAAATTTCTTCTCAGATAATTTTCCTTTATTTTTAGGCAGCAGGATTCAGCCCTAACATAACTGTCTCTGCTTCAACTCCAACCGCTCCCTATTAGTGCTGAGTTGTGATCCCTAGTTGTACTCATTTTAACTCTTTCTACTTTAATCTATGCTTCCATTCTCCCTGGAAGTAAACTTTGAAAGTTGTTATTAAGATTGCAGGTGGAAAATGAAAAAAAAAAAAAAAAAAAAAAATCACTTTAAATGTAATGCTTAATTTCCAGTATGGGAACTCCAGAGACACAAGTAACGGCTCATCGGAAACAAGTCATTACACCAAACATCTAAGGACAAAAATGATCTACAAAGCTCCTGATTTCTTATAAGCTCATTTATAACAAGATTTGGCTTTGAAACGGTTTATAGACTTTTAGTGTTGTCTGCAACTTCTTTCTTTGTCAAAATCATTGTGTGAAGACTGGGAGAATCAAGACAGTGAGAAAAAAGTTGCAATACGCACATGGCTACCCTGCATAAAATAATTATGCATCCATGGGGAAATTAATCTTTCTGATACTATAACATTTTAATTTTTTCAAATATAACTGGAAGAGAGTCATTGGGAGTGCAAATTGGAGGGATATGAAAAAAAATATCTCAAATTTTCTTATATAGAACTGACACAGTGGGTCAGACATAATCTATGAAATTAAACTTACCCAATAGAACAGCTTGATACATGTCACTGAAGACACAAGAAACATGTCATTTATTTCCAGTGTGCCCTCCTGAGGAAAATGAAGAATAGTTGCATAGATATGTCTGGAACCATTAGCTGTTAGCAGCAAACTATCCCCTCAGGATTTGATTTGGGGAAAGTGTACAGCACTTTCCCAAAGGAATTTTAAAAATTCCAACAGCTTCAACATGTCAAAATATTTACTTGTATTTAATTTCAAAAATAATAAAACCCATTCTTAAATTAATAATAGTAATGAATAGCAAATTATTTGGAATTACGCTACTTTGCCAGAAACTGGATGAGTCTACAATACATAACTATATTCACTCAAACACACTAATGTAATACTGTGGCACATGACTAGAATGAAGTATTAATGGTTGCAACTACAGAGCCATCGGGTACGAACTCTTTAGACTGAGTAGCAAATGCACAGAGGTTTGCTGATCTGAAAAGCAGATATCTTGTATCCATTGCCAGTGATTTCTGCTATCTTCATACACAACACACTAGTGAATAGCAAAGTGCACTTCTCGTAATGGTTATGTGAAGAAATAACAGTTCCCAGGTGAATTGATTTGCATTTGCTGCAGATGATCTGTAGGTTTGCCTTGACACTAACCATAGCTCACTATCACTCTAACAATTCCCAGCTGTCGGCCAGAATGTTTTTTTTTCCAGTTGTTAGATGCGCACTCGGATCTGACTTACCCACTGCATCACCAGTATACTCCGTGGAAGAAAAGCTTTTAATGGAGTTTACCAAAAGAAGACAAGAAGCAAGTCCCAAAAGAAAGAAAAGCTCCATGTATTGTTTTGATTTCCATTTCTGAGTAAATAGTTTTACAACCACAGACTGGCACATCTAAGCACCAGGCCCTCCTGTTTATCAACAGGTCAACTCTATGTACATACAGCCACAATGCAGGGTCCCCCAGGCTGTCTTTGAACCTTAACCTGATGTGGAGATGACATGCATAGAAAATAGAAAGAATAAAGAATTTTATCTCTGAGAGCTCAGTGCACACCACACCAAAACACTGACAGTAGGGCCAAACTACACTGAGCTATACAGAATAGGTTTGTGATTGGAAGAATTTTTCACCATGGACATAGATCTGTCCTGTATTTCATGATTTTCACTATGCTAGAGGATCCTGACAGCATCATGTTTTCAATGAAAGTTGTTGTTTTTTTCAAACATAATTCTTCCCTGGACAACTTAAATGTAGAGGTACAGTCAGGCTAGTAGTGGGAAAACTTAAATCTTTACCAATATATTCTCATTTCACTTGAAAAACTAGAAGTATGCTGATAAAGAAATCATTTATCTGCAGGCATAAATCAACTATATTAAATACCCTAATTTAAGTATAACATCAAACCTGAGAAGCGTTGTCTTTTCTCCCAGAGTAACACTTTATGGGATCCTGCAAATCACTAGCCTTACATAATACATGAGGCTGTGCACTTCAAAGCACATTAGAACCTAAAAATATGCTTTATAAAATAACTTAAGACACCCTAGACACATATTCACGTTCACGCATTATACAGCATAGGTTCAGTGAAACCTGTGAACCTAGGACATGATCACACACTTGCAGCCCAGGTAAACCACAGGGTTAGCACACTTCACAACAGCAACAGCTTTGCTGTGTGTACTCCCACCAAAGTGGATGGCAGATCTCCAGGGTGTGCTGAGAGCAGACCAGCTACTGTCCATGAGCAAGGGAAGGCATTCAAGCAGAAACGAGACAATACCAATATTTACAGACTTCCTCTAATTTACAGCCACAGAAAAACAGCATGGACCATGCTGTGAGATTCCCAGAAATCCTGGTCAGATATTGCCAAACTGATAATCCCATGTTAGCAGAATTTCTCACTTCAGGAAAGATGACATTTCCAAGAAAGCCAGCAGTACAGCAGCCTTGCCCAAAGCAGTCCAGGACTATTTATCAGAAGTAATTAATAAAGTCAACATAAGACAACTGAAAACATAGGATAAATACTCCAAAATGAAACTACTGCCTGCAAATCAGACACTAACATAATAAAAGCCCATGATACAATTACAGTACAATCATATGATAATTGAATACCACCACACCCTTTTATGAGGCAACAATCTAAAGATGGGAAATGCAGATGAGCTAGAGATTTTCCTTCCTCAAGGAGGCCAAGACGTAAAGGACCATGCACAGTAAAACTAGAATGTGGTCTAAACATCCATGAAGTCATTCAGGTCCATCAGCAAAAGATTCAGATTTCTCCACTGGGATAGAACAAGTACAGGTATGCATTTCATTATGCAGACTAATTCCCATATAAGTGTCATCTGTCTGTTAAATTAAGGTATTTAAGATCTGAATTGAGGCTGTGATGTAAAGCATAAGACAGAATACAAGACACTAACACTTAACAATTGTGATAATACAATGTAATTGTATTAATAACGTGAAGTTACAAAGTTTTTCAGTCCCACATTCATAAATGACTAAACATATACATATTATCTTAATATTTTTATCACCCCTATTTTATTCCAGCATAATTTCTTTACATTCCACCAAATAGCACCGAAGCAGATAAAAGCAGACAGGCCTTTCCAGTAATCCTCTAAGATACCTTTCTCTCTTTTTTAAGATTATTTGTCCCTGAAGAAATCCTTAGCTTTTCTTTCCCCCACCCCCTCTTCAAAATCCTTGAAGGCAAAGGATCACTGATCAGAGCAAAACTGTTGTAGTTGTATGGAAGACACTAATGGCAAAATACGGTTCACTTGCTGAAGTATATTGAGATAGGACAGCAGGAAATAAGAAACATTCCACCTGTCTGTTTCTTGAATCACTTGGCTCTTTACAAAGCTTTCTTCATGACTTCTTTATTATGTTGCTCTTTTTGCCTTTGTATTCCCTAGCAGAGAGACATTTCTAGGTTCATTTCAGTAACATCAAAATAATTGAATCAAAACTAAGAACGAAGTATTGCAAGAGCTGTGTCTTTACGAATTTATTATTAGACTAATTGATAAGAGTTCTTAAATTTCCCAATAGACCCCTGAAGTTCAAAAACCAAGCAGAAGGCATACAGAAAAAAAAAACCACACAATAATATTAATATTGTCTTCACCTTTCCAAGCTCTCATCCTTATCATATATAAATCTACACAGAAAGGACCAGAGCAGATGCTTATTGTTTTACATAGTTGCTAAGTCAATTATTCTACCCTAAAGCCTGATTTCAACCAGTGTATATCACAAGTGAGTCCTCTGAAAGCAACAGTACCCTGTTCATGTGAAACTCAGAAGGAAGAAATAGGGCTCCTGATCCTGAGAAAATTAAAGTGGAATACGACAACATGGTACTGAAATTGCATTTTTTTTCATACCATTTGCTTTTATAAAAGTTAATGAGTCCAGTTGCAGATCTGCTGACAACAAATTAATGTAGAACACCATTTAGGTAATAGTGCAAAATATATGGATGAACTACAGTCTTGCAAATAACATGAGGAAACTCACTGCCAGCTTCAAAAGCTACAAAGAAATTCAGTAATATCCAAGGGATATCTGTGCACTTGATCATATTTACTTTTAAAGCCTATAATCCCTGAGAAATTCAAGATGGAAAAGGAGATCCCAATTCTTAACTGTTTGCTAAAAACAGCAAAGGATAAAACAAGATTCACTCTGTAATTTAGCTTCACACATCAGAAGCCTTGTAGAAATTTCTCTGACATGCTCCTGTACTGAAACAATGTAAGTTTATTGTTATGTCAAATGAATTAGTTACAGTCAAAATATACTGTCAGTTGTCTAAACTTAGGATATTGGACTGTAGCAGATTTTAGTTAAAACAAACGTACTATACAATATTGCCTTTGGAAGAAATTTATGCATGAAAAGCCAAGGACATAAATAATGCACATTCTATTACAATATTTTTAGCTACCTAGTACAGCATTTCTAAGACGGACCTCAAAATGGTGCTTAGAGGATTGGGACAGGCATTGGGTTTTGAAAGAAATATGCTCACAATGTTTGAAACTTGTACTTTGTTTTGTTAAAGTTTGAAGGAGAGAGGGAAAAATTATTTACTTAACCGTTATTCTGCATAATGGCATATTAATTCCGGACTTATGCATGTAGCTGTATTCATGTTACCTACTCTTCTACCATTTGCTATGCAGAATGAAACAGTATTTTGAGAGAGTATATATAGGGGTACAGCAACGTATCCTTGTTTCTTGGCTTTAGCAGCCTAAACAGCACATCCCAAGGCAAGCTGAATAGCCTAATGGCAGAGTGACAATTTATGCTTTTCATGTCTTCTCTTCTGGGTTCTCTATGGCATGAAGAGCTTTATAGCACAATTTAAAAGAAGGAATAGAAGTAGTAAAAGTAAATAAAGGAAAAATGGGATAAATGCTAGCCATATTTATGGAAATAGATCTATGAGTGACAGAAGTCCAAGCATATTCTGTGTTAAAGGAATGAATTCTGTAATTATAGAAGACTCTCCCTAAACTTTCACAAAGACATTTGAAATTCAGATGTTAGTATGGTGCTACATTGCTACCACAAAAAAAAGGCAAGTGTAGTTCTAAAATATATTAGGAGATTTATTCCCAACATAAAAAAAGATTGAGAGTAATGTACTAAGTATGAGTGAAACTAGATGTGAAATCTAAACTGCCTACAATCCTAGCTGTTCACATTTAAACAAGAAAAAACTAATCTAGAACTGGAGGCTCCAGGCATTGTATCACCTGCCTTAAGAGAGGAAACTAAAATAGCTAGAAAAAAAACGAAGTTTCCCTTCTTAGTTCAGTTTATGCTCCTTTACATATGCATGTACAGAGATGTGGTTCTAATCTGGAAAATTTAAGTTGAACAACACAAGAACTGTTGCTCTAGATAATTGGTTTATCATAAACATGGCTCCTAAAATGTGGGATTAAGCTTCTTAATTGTAGTCCTTTTACCATTCAGAATTCAAAGCTTTGTTTCTTTAATTTTAACCTGATTGTAAATGTATCATCTGGAGACTGAACTCTGCTTTGGGGCTTATTGAATTCTGACACTTCATTTCTCATAGGAACCCAGAATTTATGGCGCATCTTGACTTTACCCCTTCTCTTTAATTATAAAATGGCATTCAGCATTGCCTTTTGCAAAGCATGATCTTTTGTACATTTCCTTCATAATTATAACAAACTTTCCAGCCCCTAGCTGAAAAGCAGCAGGCCTGTCAGGTTTCTGGTGATAATGTCTTACTCTACAATGTCATATGAAAACCTGTCCTTTGAGGATCAGAAACGTACAACATGCACTGCTTCAATGTGTAAAAGTAAGATTAAAGTACAAGGAAGGCAATTAAATGCTTAGATCATATTAATAAAAGCATTTCCTGTGTTTACCTGGTGTTATCATTGCCTACAACATTGAGCAGTGTATTTGTTTTGCTGACTAAAACATGAGCTGAAAAGTCAAAAAGAGATTAAGGAACTGCTTCTCAAAGAATACAGTTCAAATTACTTTTGTACAGTATTTTTACCATGATTTAATGAAAAATTCTGCACTTTAAGGGACAGATCTTTGTACAGAACAAATGTCAATCTACCTACAAAGAAATCAACAGGGATTAAAATCCTTTGAACTTTGTGGGTTCTGATAAAAACTGCAACTCACTTTATAACACTAATTATTTATTATTTATCTTGATAAAATCATACTAAATTATCAATACAAACCATATTTACCTTCATTTTGCCATCATGTGCTATAATTATCCAAGTAACACCGTGATGAAAATCACAACCTCTCCAAACAAGAATTTTGCTTAGTATTATGCAAAGTAAATTTTTATGACATTACTGCCCATAGGACGCAACCAGAAATGGTGCTATAAGGTACCTGGCACTGTTCAAATGTACATATAGTTATGATTTTTTTATTTATATATTTAATTTTTTAAGATTCAAGGAATACTTTTGATCACTACTACCTGCGATATTAGTAGAGACTGGAGATACTAGAGACTAGAAAAAGACACTTCCATATACTGGGGAGAAAACAATTCTAAACAGTGGCAGAAACATGAAAAGCTTGCATACAACTGCACAGACTTAGCCAACTGTAACTTTATCGCATGGCAAAGTTGGTGTGGCAAACTGAAGCACTAGCTGCAGGCAGCACCCGATACAACAGAGAAGGCAGAACTTCTTGACTCACAGTAGCAAGACAGACCCAGAGAGAGCCTGACGTGGTCATTCCAGTATAGCACTCCTGTTTCTGAGCACCAGTCCTAACACTGAGAAAAGCTGATGATTTACAGAGGTCACTTGTCCGAGGGAAACAAAGGACTATCTCTTTGTTATATATTTTAACACTGACTAGCGCAACAAACCCTATTGCCTATCACAGTACAAGTAATACTAAGAACAATTCATAGCCACAGCTGACCATTTTCCACTAAATATTTAAGCCTGTAAATTAGTCTCCAAGGGAAGTGTGATTCACTGTCTGAGATATTTAAAGGTGTGATACATAAAACACAGGAAAGTGTTCTGTGAGGAATAAACCTGTATTTACAGGAAGATCAACTAGAATATTAAGGCTGTTTCATGTCCAATAGATGACTCAATTTACATGACATTTTCAAATGAGAATTTTACTCAGAGTGTGCTGTGTGTCAGCTCAACTGTTAATACTGTTTTATAGCAGAAACAAATTTGGGAATATGGTTCTTCCTTTTTTTTTTCTTTTAAACGGAAAATTGAATAAATATCAGAAAGCCTATACTGAATTTTCTTTATATTATGTGGAATGAGGTGAGGGAAAGGAAAAATATTATGGGCCCATACCCATTCTTGGAAGGCAATATTTAGTTTTGGCAGACACTTAAAAGTGTTTAACAAACCTAATTATCACATATATATAAGTACAATTGTATTTAACGTGAGAGAATGGAACGCAATCTTGTGGAATGTACAGAAATGCCTGACTGTTAAGATCTAGACGTTATGCGAAAGAATTCCTGGTTTTTGTTAGCATACAAAAAATAAACACAATATACTGGGTTTTCATCACACATTGTAATTAAAGCCACAACATACCATACGTAGGCAATCAGAATATTCACTTGGAAGTTTGTAACATTTTTAAGTTAGAGTTCTGTCTGACTTGTTAGTTTTCTGTACTTAATGCAAGCAGCAATTCTTTCCTCTTTCTTTTCCTAGAATTCTGGAGCAATGTTTCCTAAGCAGATTCCTACTGACAGGCAATTACATTCAATTGTGTAATAGCAGAAAACTAGAAAACTAGTTCTCTGTGAAAAGAAAGGTTTTTAATTGTTGGGTTTGTTGCAAGTCTTCTGATATACTGCACATAAACCCATATATGCAATTACAGCCACAGTGTAGCCACATGATAACGTGATTAAAACTTTTGATTAAAGGAATTAAAACAATCAAGCTTTATGATGAGAGACACTGCAAGGAATGCCTTCATCAACTCTCCATTTCCACATGTCAGGCAATCTTAGCACCTGAGCTCTGACAAGGCCATGCAATTCCATAACACACTGACACAATCTCCATTAAAATTAGGATCTTCAAACTGTGTTAGGCAGCAGCATCCATTTCTATGGCAAGGAAATGAGATTTCCTTGGTGAGCTTTAGCACATGCTGGTATTCCTCTAGTGAAGATAATACATTATCTTCCAGAGACCAGGATTGGTGGCAAGATGCATGAAACCCATGCCCTCCTACTGTGCAGGGTCTCACCTTCCACAACTTACAGTCATGAATGTAATGATTAATAACAGCATAATTCCTTCAACCCCACCTCCATTTTTATTTTGTGACGATGCTGACAACGTACAGATATCCAACAGGTTACTACTGTGGCAAATGTGCGAGAAGTTACTGCACTTACAAACTGAACATTGACACTTTGAAATCCTAGCCCCCTAGAGCTTAAGTGGGCTTCCAGCTATGTAAATGAAGACATCTAACAAGTCGATTAGCTTGCTCAGAGAAGAAAGAGTTACACATTTATTTTAGTTCAGTACTGTGTTAGACAAAATCAGTTGGAGAAAAACAGGGCACAGATAAAGAACTCTTGATGTTGAGCAGAAAATAATAGAAACTGATATTCATTTTTAAAGTACAAGGTCAGTATAAAGAAACGTTTCAATAAACCTCAACCCCTTAACCTACAAGGCAGAAAACACAGTCCAGCAAGTTTTGTGAGCTTGAAGGCCAAAGGAAGCCATAAAATATGTAACTGCTAACACACTTTCTGTTTTAGTTTGGTCACATGCAAAAGAGTGGTATAGTGACCTACATTAACAGTTGACATTGCTGGCAAATAGCTGAGAGTGGCTTTGACTTGCCTTATTTCAGGTATCGGATTTAATGACTCTCTCTTTTTTCTGTAAATACACAGAAGGGCCCAGGAATTTCTACATCAGTCATTAACGGAGCTAAACCTGACATATGACTTATCACAGAAGACCAAGAAGATGCAGCTTACTTTTATTCTGCCACAAACTTGATGTACTCTTAATCCTCTTCTGCAGCTTAAAGAACCTATTTCAGATATTTAAGATATTTCAACTTGTAGCACACAGTGAGTGCAAGACCTGTACTGTGGTGTAGCTTCCTAAATGAGTTTCAGGAGCAGAAAAAGTTCACTGCCTGGGGCTTTTATTGACAGCAAGCCCATTTCCTGCAGTTGGCTCAAAAACCTAAATACTTAAAGAAGATTAGCTATGGACAGAAACTTAAGATCCAAATATTTATATCATGCAACATAGTGTATATATTCCTACACTTCCATTTGGATCTCAGTAAGCCCGTAGCTGTGTCCCCCAGTTTTGAAATGCAAAAAGTCATTGCTACTACCAACCTTTATTTCTTTCTTTCTTTATTTGTTAGTTCCCCAAGAGTAATTTGGTTTCTTCCACTTTCCATTTGAAAATAAACTTCAAAATGAAAATTGATGACAAGGCATGTAAAACTGCCAACATTAGTTTTCTTGAAAATTGTTGCTTATTCATGGTTTCTCTCACTCCCTCTTAACTTAGGATGCTTATTCAAGTTTGGAGGATGGAGTTTAACAAATAACCTTCAGCAGCTCTCCTCAGTATTTAAAGGTCATTTAAGAATGTCTGATTGGAATGATTGTAACTGAGATTAGTCTTCAGCTGATGAGAAATAAAATGAAAAGGGCAAGTTGTTCAGGACTATAAAGGAGACATGCCAGAGAGTATTAGCCTTGTTTCTACACAAAGCAGCACATCGTCTCCCAGGCACTGATGTAGTGCATTTCTGAGAATTATCAGAGTAAACCACAGCTTTTAGATCAATTCTGCTCTCATTCACAACCTATGTACAAGACCAGGGTTTGTTCTGCTGATTTTAAAAGTGTTTTCTTTAGAAATTTTAGAAGTGGCTGCACATACAAACCTCTTGAAAAGAAAGATTTGTATGAGTAATTCCAGTCACCAACTTGGAAATTTCCCCCCCCATGAGGAAATGAGACTGCACATCATGTAATATATGACTACAGTTATATACTATAGAGCCTGAACAACTAACTTGTTAATTTTGTTAATTTTTCTCTTGCTTCCATTTTTTTGTGGGGCAGCAAATGTTCTGTCAGCCATTATCTTGAGAAAAATTGTAACTGATGGGTTCATTTCCATTTATGCCTTAGGAATTCTCACTTTATTGTAAGCTGGAAAATATTAGATAATTAACATTGGTGATAAAACCACATTCGTACTGATTATCCTGTTCCACGTATATGCTTAACTGTCAACATTGCAATAGCTTTAACTGCAAATAGACACCGTCCATTAGCCAACCAGACTGCTCAATGAGATAAACACAGCCATTTTATCTGTTATTTGGAGGATGAGAAGCACATAATTATCATTTACATAGGCAGTTTTACTTTTCTTATCCACTTGGAACACCCCCCAAAAATACTTGCCTTCCATATTTGGGGACAAAGAAACAATGTTGTTTACAGTAACAGTGATACTGAAGTCTCCAAATGCACTGTCCATACAAAACTGTCACAGTGTTTTGCAAAGATAGAAAAGAAACATATGCATTTCCATTTTTGGAAAGGAGGAAACAAACACAGAGAGGAGAAACAATCTGCCAAGTGACTGACAGTGTACATCTCGAGTTACTGGACTTACTAAGGAGTGCTGAAAGGAAGAGAAAACACAGTCCCCAGATCCACATGCAAAGGAAATCTTTCCTACATACATCCATTTCAAGCAGAGGAAGCAGAATGGGTTCTCTGTACTGCACTGTTCCCATTGCCTTGAATCCTAGTTACTAATATCAAAATAAAAAAAGATCTGTTGAGCTACCTGTGATCCCTTTGTGTGCAAATTTTCTGATTGGACTTGACATTCTTTTCTTCAATAAGATGAGTGACAAATAAAGGAAATCTTTTGCAGAGAGGCTGATGTACTTCTGATGCATGTTTTATGGGCTCTTCCTCCAGTCAGTCCACCCAGTTGTTGACAGCACTTCTTCCTTCATTGCAGGACTCAACTCTAAGAACCCTATCTAACTCCAGTGACCTGAACAGTCTCAACTGAAGCTTAATCAGTCTCCTAGGTGCAAAGCATTTTCACCCCAGTGCATTCAGTCCTAGTCCCTCTACAGGTTCAGTTTAATGACAGAATTATATTCTGAGCTATTGAGCATTTGTGTTCACTCAGTCTAGTGTTTCAGCCTGCTCTATATATCACCAGTGTTATTTCCCTGGATGGTTGTTTCATATTTTATTAGAAATGACAGCTCTATTATTAACAAGAAAAAAAAATATAGCATGAAAGAAAAATACAAGCGTTAAGATCCACACGCTGAAGGATGTGAAAGTTTTTTTCTGGCGACACACAGGAAATAGCTGGATTTGTAAAATATTTTCTACTTGAATGGTTTATTAAAACTGACACCAGTATAACAATTACTACCAATTATTTTGTCAGCATGCCTATTCCATTCAGTGTGAGAAAGTTAGTAGCATAAAACAGATTGAAAACCTAAAAGTGGCTAAAGACCATTCTATTAGCGGCCATTTGAATTTTCAAGGATTTAGTAAGGATATAGGAAGAATTTGCTCTCCAGATTATTAGTTTAAACCAAGACCTGATGCTTATCCCAGAAATAAATACCAACATAAAGTTGCTTACATGACATTAATTCATAGACCAGATTCTCTAGTGGTCACGTGTCCATGGCAAAATTCCATCATTATAATTGTTATCTGTCAGCAGATTAAACTATCCACTTCCAAAGTCAAAAAATAACCCTATGGGAAAGGGTGCAGTGGGATAAAGGAGAAGTCTGACAGTATATATAATTAGTTTCTTTCTTTTGATTAGAAATCATAAAAAGATATTTACAATATGTCTCAATTGTAAAGTTAACTCGTATATAACCCTAACTCAGTTTACATCTGCATGCAGAACTCTCACGTTTTAGTCCAAGGCCCACAGATCAAAGTGGCACAGATAATCAGAGCTCCTCTGCTGAAAGAATGTGGTGAGCATCTTCAGAGCACCATTAACCTTCTCTCTCCCTCCTGTGCTCATACAGGACACACAATAACCCCCATCTACACTCTGCAGAAGAAGTAATCTCACAATTCAGTTTCCTACAGGATTTCCCAGGCTCAGATGTCTGATTCTAATATTTAATGATGTAGCATATGCACCTCAAAATTAAACTACCTAGGATGCATTAGACAATTGCACTGCTGCTTTCCTCCCTCCCTGCATTAGCTCCAACAAATCATGGTACATCAGATAAGCACCTGAAAACCCTAGCTCTTCATGTTTTGTTTGGACAACACATCTATACTGAAATGATGAGGATGCCCAACAAAAGTAAAACTATGGTAAACATCACACAGCAAAACTTACTTTCATGATGAAATGGGAGTAATCATACATACCAAATTACTAATACTGGCAGTTTCGTTTTAGGAAGGGTTCAGAATTCACCTTCATAATTCAGAATAGTGTGGGGTCCCATGAACTATATTATCATAACTACAGCAATATAGCCATAATAATAGCGTAATGCCAGAGTGTTTCTGTTCCCAGTAAGCTAACAAGTAAGCCATGCTAATGGTGAGAAAGTACTGTTAAAATGTAGCAATATTTCATAGCTTGCCTTTTCTAACCTCAAAGTAGGATAAAACTAGGAGAAACTTAAAAACAATTCACAGCAGTTTTAACCGGAGTGATGGCATCTCTTGAGACACTCTGTTTTAAATTTCAGTGACAAACAATGTACCGTTTAGTAAAAAGGGGTGTATTTCCATTTTAACTTTCCTGATTGTTTTCTTGATGCAAAGAATGGAGAAGGATCAGCCACCCTTACAAGCTGCATGATTTTAATCTAATATACCAAGGTTTCTTCCATATTTGTAAATATATGTATTAGTTTCAGGCCCTCTGATACTACAGAGACTGTATTAGGGTTAAAAGCCACAAAGTCCTCTTATGTCACAAATGGGTTAACAAGCAGTAAACAAAAAGGTTTATAACTATATGATCCACTGGCTAATAAGCCATTGGTGCCACAAGTTACATTTCATGCTTGGGTCAAGCCTGTTAAGTCTATTAAGGTCTCAGATGCCTCGTGTACAGACCACCAGGGTGTAAAAGAAATATCAAAAGCTACTGACCTCAGGCTACTTCTGTGTTTAATACACATCTTACAGATACATCAATCTGAGAGCAGTGCTGCCCCTGTAGAGGAGGGATAAAAGGAAAAAAAAAAAAAGCCATTTCAAATGTGAACCAAACACATAATAGGAAGTTACCTTATTTTGATATACAGGGACTTGAAGCTATAGATTTTTTTACAACTCTCATTCACAGAATTTAAAGCCAGAAGAAACCATTAGATCACACATGCTGGCCTCATCTACACCACAGACTGTTAAATCTCATACAGTTATTCCTGCACTGAGCCAAATAACTTGGATGTGATTGAAGCAAGATTGAAAATCTTGCACTGGAAATATCAAGGGAGAATCCACCACACCCCAGAGCTTCAACTGCCTCTTCCAACATTTAATAACCCACTCCCCATTAGATATTTTATATTTAGCATCCAGCATGAATCAGTTTAGTTTCAGCTCTCAATGACTCTTTTTTTCACCATTTTCAGCTGGATTGAAATGATTTTTTCACTCATGGAGAAATTATATATTGTAACTAAGTTATCTCAATATTAAATCTCCTAATAGTGTATCATTTACTCCATTCTTCAAATTGTTTTACCTGAAGAGAAAAAGATACATTACAATAACCTTTGATACCACCAGAATTGAGCATATTTTTCAATGCTGTTTGTAGAAAAAGTCATTCTATTTGCCTCTCTACCTAAAAATAGTCACAATGGAAGAAGCTTGAACTATCTCCATTCTGACAAACACAAGCAGCCAATGATCATAGTATATGCATATGGTTCTGAATTGTTATTTTATGACTCTTCTGTGCATTTGATGGCAACCTGTGCACAGAATTTTACGTGTGGAGAATGGGAATATTTGCATTCCTCATATGCTACAGAGTAGCCAAGAGCAGTTTCATAAAGGCAAATATGAAAGATGGTACTTTATTAGGAACAAGACAAACAGAAAGTAAGATACAGCTAAAGAAAAGCACACCTAGGAGCAAAAGAAATGCTCTTGGGAAGGAAACAACCAAACCAAGGAACAAAACAAAAAAGCCTGAGAACCAGTTTTAAGGACATAGCTTGAGACATGGCTTCAGCTTTCGACACTTCTGCTTGCTCTTGGGAACGTTCTCCAGGCACAGGATAAACCAAACAAGATTGCACAAGCACACAATCAAAGCACAGATGTTTGCCATGACTAGAAAGCAAGCACCATGACTGACACACTAATCTTTTAAAATGCCTCTGACACCAATCAAAAATATAATTTAACAAGTCCAAATTGTATTCTTGTAAATATTATCATATGAAAATTTTCATAAAAGATGAGAAAAAACAGAAACTTATTTCAAAGCAGAAAATGAGAACTTGAGAAACGCGTTGTTATGAAATGAAATATCAGCCATGTTTCATTCACATTGGCTGTGTTTAGCCTTAAAAAAACAAGGGGCACTGTAGAGAAACACACCTAAATCTGAGGATATAGGAGAGTTGGGATCAGGCTGTTTGCACAATTTAGTTAAACAGTCCAAATTAATTGCTTCTGGGAGCCTTGTTTAGATCTTCCTCCAACCTATTTAGAAACACCAACCTGCCAACTGCAAGTACAATTGAGTACAAACAAGAATAACAGATAACTTTTGATGGAATGCAACAATAAAACATCTAAATATAAACATACTTTCCAAAGAAATCAATATAGCCTTGCAAAACCAGGAACAAGTTAACAGACCCTAGCATTTGATCAATACATTCAAAATTTCAAAGCTTGCCTAAATGCATACTTTTCAAGTCAATGTTATGCAAAACCAAGCCATTCCTACTCAGGAATGCAAAACTTGACAGGGCAGCAAACCTAGCCATTTTTTTAACTCACATCTGCATTTCCTTTTTCCTTTTATTTCAAACATTTATAACAGTCCTTCAGTGAGTGGTTTGATGCAACACTAGGTATTGTTACTGCTGTCATTCAAAAGCTAGAAGCTCCCCACTGTATGCCAACTGATAAGTACTATCTAACACTGCAAACTTCTATGTCATTTGCATCATAACAGAAGCATATTTTTCTAAAGAGAAAATGGTTATTTGGAGTTGGAGGGCAGAATGACAATAAAACTGCTGAACTTACTGGGATTTTTTCTAGGATTCCTTAAGCCTGTAGCATTTTTTTATATTTATATATGTATATATCTTAGATTTTAACTAAGCTTGGACCTCTGCCACCAGCCTGTTAAAATAAGTCCTCTAAAGCAAAGGCTGATAGCAGAAGAACTTATTGCTGATTGAATCTCTGATTAACCATTCTCCCAGGGGGTGCAGTTAGGAGTGCTTCCGAGATATTCTTGTGCACATTAGGATTTCTCAGGCCTGAAAGTTCAATGCTAAAAGAAGTGGTATTTTCTCATGCCTCAGCCCCTAATTTAGTTTACATATGAATGCAAGCCGCCTGTTTGGAAATTTAAAGTAACAATCTAGTGACTAATGTATGCGGAAGAAATAGAAAGCACAAACTGACTCCTGTAGATGAGGATTTCAAAAGCATTTCTAAAAGACTGCAGCTAACAAAATCGAACCACATAGGCATTTGGTAAAAGCAGCATTAGTCCAAGTTGCTGGTGTGCATCATTCTTAGGAAATATTACATATGCTGTGCATGTCAGGCATCCCAGAGCTGCCTCAGTCTTTGGCAGGCATAGCCCTCTTTCCGGAGGATATAAACCACCAGCATTTAGAAGCATTCATTACCCTTAAGTATCTTGTTTATTGGTTGCTCAACTCAGGACATCTTGTAATGAATTTCCAGAAGTGCCTCAGACCTTCTCTCTTAACCAGTACTGAAGGAATGCCTGTGACAATGATTATAAAACCTGTCTGATTTTGCTAAGTTCCCGTAAAGGTAGTACACTATTTAGTGTCACCTGGAGTGACTTCTGTGAGAAGTCTGAGGGAGACTTAGTGCTGGATATTAAGGCTTGAGCTACATAGATTTTGACCTTCAAGAAGTTTTCTTAGGAATATGATTCCTCAGGCTGTGCACAGAGCTGCTCTTTCAGGTGTATCTGGAACAAAGATACTTGCTTCCAGTTTGTAGCAGAATAACTTTTTAATTTACTTTTGGTTAGGTCAGCCGGTTCATCAAACAAGTTAAAGTCCCTGTGTCTGCAAGGTTCACTTTGGTGGAAACCCATTATGGAGCACAACCATACCAAGACTTGAAGGCAATTTTGAAGAGGCAGCAGAAGGCTGTGATAATTATCCATGTCCGATAACTTTTTTCTCCACACAGTTCTTATGGTGAACCACTGAAGATGGTTTGAGCTAATGAAGCTGGCACTGATTACAGCAGATTAAAGCACTTTCCCCACCTGTGCTATAAAAACAAATATATTCAACCACTTCAGGCAGACCTGGACAAAGATGCATGCCTGCAGCCGAACTGAAGAATAACTATCTGCACATTCTACAATGATGGCTTGAATTCATAGCCCCTAGACACTATAATGGGATTTCATCATTGTCCACTTTTTCTGTGACTTCTCAGCTGGTTCTGTGCACTTGCCAGCATACAGCATAGACTCCGACGGTACAAGACTCCTGTCCTCATGTCTTTCCAGACAAACCTGCCACAAGACCTCAGCAGTACTGAATTTGAATACTGTCCTGATGAGTACCAATGGGTTGGATGAGTTGTTGATATTATTTGGAGAACAATATGGATTTGCAACAGTACACTGAAATATAAGCTTTAATAAAGAAAACAGTAATTGTGTGCCTATAATTTCACTGATTACAGAACACAGCTTGCAGCTCTCTAAATTACAGTTTACAGAGATGGTATCCCAAATCCTTTAATCTCTGTGCTTCTTTCTAAGCACCCATTCAGATGACTTCTTCTACAGCAGAACATGAATTTTGCAGTAGTGGTTTTATATAATCTGAGAGAAGCTGTCCTATAGTCTTGAAGTAAACAGATAATTATTTTACATCAAAAGGCATACTCTTAGGAGAGACATGTGGGAGGCTCAGCCAGTTTCAGTCTGTTTGGATTTCAGCCTGTCAGAGCCATATCCTGTTCTACACTATTTGATTTAGTCAGGTGACTCTCCTGAATCTAATGACTATTCTGCAAAAGTATTTGCTGCCTTGCAATAGCATAAACTTAATGGCAGTATTGCCCTATTATGAATTAGAGGAAACTAGCAAACAGGCAACTAACTGCGCAAATGACCACATCAATACTGTACTTAAAAGCACAGTCAAGGAACCCAACCTGCATTTCCTTATTCAAAACACGAAACATAGTACTATTTAAGGTTATTTAATGCATGCTGTTGATACAAATATTGTTCTTCTATGAATCTATTTGCTCTATAAAGAGACAAAGCAATAATATTAAAAAGAAAGACTTTCTTTGACTTTTATTTAGAACTACAGTGTACAACCCAAACCAAACACTTTCCAAGCTCTGATATTTTGTTTTTTAAATTGCATCCCTTCTTTGGGTGGCTGAAAGCCCTTTTTCTGCCTGGAAAGACTTTATCAGGAAATACAGACTAAATATTCCATGCTCCACTCATCACTTGTGGTAGCCAAATAAATTACAAAGTGACATCAATCCAAAGAGCTTACAAAATATGAATGCTTTGGTAGAAATCCCATCTCATGGTAAAATTTATTTCTTCTTGGTTTAAATAATTACTATGATTATAGACTTCGCATTTTCTCCTGACCATAAAGCAATGCTACTACTGAAAATGCGGTCGTGCCTTCCTTCTACCATTTATTCTGCCCGTGTTGTTCATTCTTTCCTCCCATTTAAAAAAAACCAAGCCAAACCAAAACACTCCAAACAATTCCAAACAAGAAACACCAAAACCCAACCAGAAACAACACAAAAAACCCCAAACACCTTTATGTAACAAATCAGAATAAAAAAATAATTTACAGTCATAGATGCAGCTTTCCAGTATCTGAAGAGGGCATATAGGGATGCTGGGGATGGACTCTTCATTAGGGACTGTAGTGGTAGGACAAGGGGTAATGGGTTAAAACTTAAACAGGGGAAGTTTAGATTGGATATAAGGAGGAAATTCTTTCCTGTTAGGGTGGTGAGGCACTGGAATGGGTTGCCCAGGGAGGTTGTGAATGCTCCATCCCTGGCAGTGTTCAAGGCCAGGCTGGACAGAGCCTTGGGTGCCATGGTTTAGTGGGAGGTGTCCCTGCTAATGCAGGGGGGTTGGAACTTAATGATCTTAAGGTCCTTTCCAACCCTAACTATTCTATGATTCTATGTTTATATTTGAGCAGAGGACCATCCCCACTCAATGACTTCTTGGATTTGTGCTGTCAGATTTCAAGTTCTGACACAAGAGGAAAAAAAACCCCAAAACCACAAACAAAGCAAAACAAAATAAATTAAAAAAAAAAAAAAAAACAAACAAACAAACAAAAACTTTTACTAGAAATACTACTCGGATTTCAAAACTGCACTCATTTTGTAGTTATATGAGCAGATACCTGACATAGTCATGCACACCAATTTATGGTAGAGACTATTGGTCAGGAGAAGAGAGAGGCTTTCTTACAGGTCCCAAGTCCTACATTATGGGTTTGGGTAGCCAGTCACATCTTCAGTTTCATCACCTGCGTGAAGACCTCCTGGAGGTTAGCAGGAGCTTTCACATCATACAGTGCCTATTTCAACGTCTTCCCTTTCAGTAGCAAATGAGACTTTGCCATCCCTACTTTCCTCAGCAAGATTTCTTCTTAAAATCTGTTATATCAGAGCTCCCTCCATAACAAAGTTCAATTACGATTAGTTGTATTGTTTCGATTTTAAGGCTCATTCAGTCTCTAGGCTCAATTCAGCCCTTGGGTTTTCTACTGAGACTCATTTTAGAGTTTTATTTCATCAGTGTCCTAAATAATCTCCAAACTACACTCATTACAACAAGAAAATCAAACAAGATTTTTAACAAAACATTAAAAATAAAAATCCCAAAATCTTACATGCTAGTAAATTACTCCATGCCAAGTAATACCACATACCAGTGACACAGCCATGCTGCTGTCTTTCCCAGGGCCCTCTTCTTCCTGAACAGAGGCAGAACCACTCCCACCACCCTTCTGCTTATTAAATACACTCATTAACTCAGCATCTGTTCCACTACCACAGCAAAGCAGGTTCTTGTTCTAAATTATCCAGGTTTTTAAACTTACTCACTGGCTCAAGCCCATGATTTAGGCAGAAGAAACACTGCCAAACATAGGAAATTCCATGGTGTCACTCACTGAGGCAGCTGATCTGGGTTTCAGGAAAATCTTGCCAGATACAAACCAGACTGGTACAACGCTCAACTCTTTCACTGTTTATGACTTCTAAAATTTGAGAGTTTGTTTTTTGTTTGGTTTTCCTTTGTTGTTCTTCTTATAAAAAAGCTTGCGTTTATCCAAACAGATGTTTTTTCAGTGAACCAAGCTGTTACACAAACTTTTCTTTTGAAAATGACTATTTAATTCACCTGAAACTATAAATATTTCTAACAGTTATTTGAATAAATTTAAATAGTAAAACAGTACTAAACATTAAAATATATTTGGAGAAAAAACATGTAACAAACAAAAGAAGAGCTTTGTTTTGAAAGTGTCAAAAGAGTTAAAAGAACTTTTTTGCAGGAATGTTTTTGGACTGAAGCACCAAAAAAATTAATCTGAATTTTTAGCAAAAATATCAGCCAAAAATACATATGTGGTCATCATCATGATACAGAGCAGGTACCTTATAACAGAAAAACAGACTGAATGACTTCACACATCTTATACAACAGTGAATTAATTATAATTAAATTATGCATAAGAAAATTATAGATATTATACTGAGGCACCACTCAGTCCTTTAGATGAATATCATTTGCTGATAGTGAAAGCTATGAGACCAAGCAATACTAGTTAAATCGACTACTACTTTAAAGGAGGAAGGGGCCAAGTGAATTTAAAACACATTTTAATATATGCACAGTTATCCCTGAAACATTTCCATAATCTGCATGGCCTTGCCATAAAATATTACTTGCTTTTATGTCCCCCATTGCCATGTATCACTCAAGCTGTTCCAGCTGTGTATTTTGGGATGTCTACCACAGAATTGTTTATTCAGCTAGGAAGGTCAAATACGGTATTAAAATCCACTGAACAACACCTCTGCCATTCATATGGATGCCACATGGTAGAAGCAGCTCAGTCTATTGGAACATCCTCCCAGAAACCTGTACATTTCTTAGCTTTTTTTTTTTAACTCGAGCACATTGACCATTTCCAGGTGGTGCCCTTGGAGAGATCTCAACAAATGAAACAGAGAAGTCCAACACATGAGGGTTATATGAAAATAAAAGTTAAAAATGCACTTTTTCAAGTAGAAGCTCATAACACAAATGAATAATATGAAATAGAAGTAAAATAGAATTGTAACCAGAGGTTCAAGACCTAGAAAATTCTATACAGACATAATGTATATTTATATATGTGTAAACTATGGCAGGCATATATTTTAAATTGTGTTCAACCAAAACCTTCTGTTTTCTAAACTTTTAGTTCTATGTGTGATGTTCTTCATCACTGAGAAAAGTGGGGAAGACCCACAGAATACATATTTTACAAGATGTATTTCCACATAACACTCACCAAAACAAATTAACAAGTTTGATATATTTCATTCCCTATTTTGCTGATTTTTTGTGAAACTAGGGCAGCTATGCAGTAGCCTCTGATATTTCTTGCTTTTCCTGTCTGCCTTTGTCAATTCTGCAACTGCCTACCCTAACAAATAATGTTAGCACACCTGAACAACTCTAAAAGAAAAGGTAGTATCCAAAACAACCTTAAAATAACTGACTTAGCACAGCAAAAAAAAAAAAAAAAAAACTTACAAGAAAACTGTTACGTTTTCTATGAGTTACACCACATAGGATAATTATACCATAATACTCCCTAAATGTCCCAGGGAAATTATTATGTTTCAGTTCCTGGAGGTAGCTTTGGATTGTTCTGCACAGGAGATGCTCCAGGATTTTAAAAGCAAGTAAAGTATTAATACACCCTTTACAATGTAAAATAATAAAATATCATTGTATTTTACATCATGAAGCTAAAGCCACCTATTGTCAATCATCTTTAAAATAAAACATATCTATCACAGTGAAGTGATTTAGGATGAAACTAATTCCAGAATTCCTCATATAGTGGCTAAGAAATTGCTCAGTTATTCAAATTGTCTGAGAATAACTTGCAAAAGCTGTTATTTACAGGTTAGGTTCTTGCTAAACCAGGCATTTGTTTCTGCCAGGACATCATTATTGTCTCACTGGATAACATGAAAAAATACAGCAAAATAGGACACAGAGGAGGCAACATCAAGTCCCCCTCATTTGCAATGACATCAACGACATGCAGTTACATTGACAGTTTGGAGACTACAGCCCAACACTAACTAACCTTGAAGTATTTTCACGTTAACTTGCTCATGCCTATTAAAATTAGCTATGGAAAGTTTTTACACCTAGAAAAGACATTTCTCAAGGTTTGAAAAACAAATCAGGAAGTTTTCAAGAAGTCCACACTGTTTTTCTTAAAGTAGATGCATTATTATGTTTACCTTTGCTATCAGCTTTCCTCATCTCCCCTTTGCAAGTGTTACAGCTCATTTTCCTCCACACCCACTGTCTGAGTTACAAAGCCAGTAGTTCCCATTTCTGTCATTCAGGCATGCTATTCTTGCTCTTTTGCACAATCACTAGGTCACAGAGGAGAACATTTGCTGTGGCACCAGTGTATGAATTCACACCGACTCGAGGGTTTAATTTTTTTCCTGGATTTTTTTTAAAGATTCTTAAATTGGGGGATGAAAAAAAAATTAGTTAGCCTTTTGGTGTGTTAAATACCTCCCCAGAGGTGGGGGAAGCAGAGAAAGGAAAACATTTTAGTAAGGTAAGGCTCCTTAAGAGCACTTGGTATTTTTCCACATTGATTGATCCACCATGGATATACATATTCCAGCAATCCACAAATGTGTTGTTTACCAGCAAGAACAGTCACCCTGCACTTAGCATGGCTTCCACTGAATCATAGTAGCAAGCTTTTATTCAGCTAATGGTTCAAAATAATGTTAGATTTATTAATATTACTATTGCTGTATTAATTTTTATTAGCATTTTTAAGAATCTTCTACTTTGATCCATAGATATTATACGTAGATAACAAGAAATACACTTTTAGAAAGCACCAGCCACTGAAGGGCCATGCAATATAGTCAGAAATACAAATACAGTACTTCCAAATACACTACTCTCTGTCCTAAGCACCCACAGCTAGTACTCATCCTGACAAGCACACGGCAGGGGCACAGCTAGTAGAAGCCTCTGAACAAACCCCTCCTACAGCTTCTACTCTAAATCAGTTAATTTTTCCCTGAGAAGCCAGAATTTCTCCTTGCAGTCATTCACAGTCATTCACCAGCAGAGTTGTTAACACAGAAACGACTCACAAAACTATGAAAATATTAAACATTACTTACTGAACTGATGCTCCCGCTAGTTGAAGTCCTCTGTTGTGAAGGCAACCATGGAACCACTGCTAAACTGGTCCTTTGGATTTCATTCCCAGAATGCCCAGAATGAATTTCATTCCCAGAGTACATTCTATGCAGTTTTGTTTGACACCCCAGGTTTTTAAAGAGTCCTCAGTCATATTCTGGGACGTCTTGGTGTTGGGATTGGTTTTTTTACTTTTCCTTGTATCTAAAAATTCACCTTCTTTGTGAACAGGCTTGTGGCAAGCAAGCAGCTTTGTGTTTGGGGCTCTAACCAGGAATATCCAAAGCCATGCCAAGAAATGTCTAGCTCTTCACAGCAGAAAAATATAGCTGGAAAATTCTCAGGCCTCTGGATCATATTCATCTTGTCCTATCAATCCAAATTAGTCCAGTGTGTCTGCAGGTGAGAAACTGCAGTTGCTGTTCCTTTGCAGTGATTCTTCCAGATACTTCCCTAGGATGAAGCTGTGCTCGTCTGGCTGACATTGGGATGATACTGCACAACTGAAAAACAAAGATGGATAACAATCCTTAGCAGGACCACTGCCGGCAATAAGGTAGGTAGGGTACAGCTTTAGCCAGATGGCAAACACAGAAAGGTAGAATTATAGGATTAATTGTGCAGCAGTCATGTCCCACAGCGAGAGCTATGCTTCAATAGGTTGCAAACCTCATTTTCAGGTAGAAAAACAGATGATGAGTGACACAATTACATAACTAAAAATTGTGCAGGGCTTACAGGCCCTTTTATTGGTATGAAAGGATTTCACACACAAACCTGAACAAGCACCTAATGACTGCTGTAAGCATATTTCCTAAAGAACAAACAGGAGAGATCAGTTAATCTGAAGCTTTCGAGTAGACACTGCTGTTTATGCACTTTCAGACTAGCATGAGTATGACAGGATTTGCAATATGAGGATTCATACAAAGAAGAAACCAGTAGTGCCACAAGGTTTGTCTAGAGTAAAAGTCTTTATACACACCACATATACAACTATACATTGTTACGTATATTGTTATTTTCCTACACCCTTCCTTACATCACCTAGATGTAATTTATTACGTTACCTTCTAGAGTATTCAACAATGTCTAAATGATGCAGCATTGTTATAGTTTAGAACTATGTACTAGATTAATTGCTAACAAAAAGCTCTATGATTCCCACTATAAATCTATTTGATGTGGTAAAATAACAAATATGTAATTCTGCAGACATTTATTGTTAGAAGTCTAAGTCAAGCTGAATTGATACATTCTAATGGTTTCATACATGTGTCAGCAAAGCTTAGCCTGAAAAACATTATTATCTATTAACACTTGGTAAGATTTGGCTTGTAGGACAGATCTGCTGCAGCACTGGGCAATGGGCTCTGAGCTGAAACTCCTTGCTAATACATTTGAAGAAGCTATTAACTAAGCCATGCTGGCAGTCTGTGCATTCATCTTCATCAGTTACATTTTTTCTTCTATAGTATTTTTAGGCTTAGTTTAGTCAGTATGACAACACAGAACACACATTTAGATGCAACATAATTAACTGAAGACATGCTGTTGCACAAGGAGGATGTCAGTTGACCCAGCTTTAAACTCTCATGCTTTTGAAGGCTAAATTAGTTCTGTGAAATTTATTGAAGGCACAGCATTCTAATCATGCTTGACTTGGAAATTAGCCAGATATCCTCCACAACTTCACAGCAGTTTAGAATAAAAGTGCACCCCAATTTCACATGACTAGATGGCAATACAAGGATTACACATTTTAAAAACACTATTCAAGGAGAATCACCATCTTTTCCTTTAAGTAGACATCATTTACATTATCTTCCACACTAAAACAGTCCTAATTAAAAAGAAAAATCACCTAAGCTCTCTAAGTATTTTTTTCTATATGAATAGTACATGTTATTGCCTCCTTCAAGACAAAAATTGACAAGGAAAACTCAAAAGACTATCATCACCTAGTACTAATGATTCTTGCCTCATCCCTATGCTGTAAAGACACCATGTATATGTCCACCATATGCATCATTAGAGTATCTTTCCAATTAAAACCCAGTATAAGCTTAGTCACCAATGCAGAGAGGACATGCTATAACACGGCTTGTCAGGAAACAAACTAAAAATTTTTAATCACAGAAATTACAATTTACCAAAATACTGCCAATATAACCTTTGTTCCAGCAACATCATTTAAATGCATTTCAAATGCATTTGCTTAGTCCACCACCATGTGATGTGATGTTGTACTGACTGCTGACCTGGCCAATAACTTAGTCTACTACAAAAGATCTTCTGAAAAATAATTCTCATTATTAAGGTCTAGCAGTACCGAGATCCCCAAGGAACATTTGTCTATCTGCATTACAAGTTGCTAGGTGACAAACCCATAACTCTTTAGGACTACCATTATCTTTGTTAGATTTGTTTCATTTGGCTGCTCTTGGACTTAAGCAGTTCATCAGATTCCCAAGAAGATATTTATGACAGGAAAACTTTAAGTCAGTGAGAGCCTTTATGTAGACCCTTCTCACCCAGCAAGCATACAAAGAACCCTGCAATACTTTTAAACATTTAAAGAAGGAAAAGAAAAAAAAAAGTAGTTTAGAAAGCAAACAACTTACTTGATTTAATATTTTAAATGGAAAACATCAAAGCGAATAGAGAAGGTAGCAAACTTTATTTCCATTTTAAATTATTAATTGTGAAGCTGAGAATGGTGCTTTCAGAAGGATGGTAAGGAATTCCTGGATATTTCTTCTAACAACACTCATAAAATGACTAGTTTGTAAAGACAGGTGGTGCATGAACGACTACCCATTTGTTTCCATAACAAGCAATAAAATTCTCAATGCACAAACCCAAGATGATAGTCTAAGAAACCAGATTTATTTTGATCATTGTAACCCTGGAGGACGGTTGATTATTTTACTCAGATGTTTTCAAAATCATCGTCTTTTTTTTGTTTGTTTTTTAGTGGGTTTTTTTTTTCTCTAGTGGAGGGAAAAGGGAGAAAAAGCAGTGTCTGTGGTAAGAAAATAAAGGATTAAAATTAAGGAACTAAATAAAGTGTTAACAACGCCTCAGAATCTGTCACATGCAATGAGAGTAAATGATACAAAAGGAGCACTGCTTCTGTGTCTCTTACTTTATTCTGTAGACCAAAACGAGGCACCTGTACACTCAGAAATCAGCAGAAAGAGAGATGTTATTTAGACTCAGTGAGAGCAGCTGAAAGGTAAGACTTGGGGAGACTGGCTCCAAGGCTGGATACCTTCTCTTTAGTTTCCATTTTTCCTTTCTTCTGCATTTCATACATTTATAAAATCTTCAAGAGGAAACTGGCAGCTAAAGAAGGTGGAAAGAAGGGATAAAAGCTCATTGCTAAGAGATTACCCAATCTACCAAGAATAATCCCTTTTATACAAACAAAACTACTGAAATATTGGAACTCATGCTCAACTAAGAAGTTCCATTCCAATGTGCAGCTCTCCATAAGGATGTGCTATCCAACTTCCAAGCTCACTTTCCAATGCAAGCCATTTATTTGGCATGCACACCCAACATAAGCCCATTAACACAGTTGATGATTTTGTAGCACCCTTAATGTCTGGGTACCTGTTCAATGTATGCACTGCTAGACCTGGTGCCTGCCTTGTTCCACCAGGTACTGTTGAAAAAGTTTCTACCAGTTTCATAACCACTTGAACAGACAATTCTGTTTTTTCCAACCGATTTTTGTTACTTGTGTTTGATCATTTGCACTATATTTCCTTACAATGTACAGGATTGTAGAAGATACCCTATACCCTCAGAATGCATTTTGGAAACATGAGGAAAGGTTTTGTTCAATGCTAAAGAAAAATTGGGAAGCATATAAACTTTATATGTAGTTTCTTTTTTCATATGAGGAAAATGATCATCAAGAAGCAAAGCCAGAAACAATAACAACTTTTTATGTGACGGTGAAGGGATTAAAACAAGGCCTGATTTAAAACGTCTTAAAGATTTTCTGTTTTCTTCAACTGTTAGTTTAATGAAATATATCATGCATCCCTGAAAACTCTACTGAACTAGACAAGGGCAGAAGGAAAGCAAAACTCCAAATACCTTCTAGAAGCAAACCTTAAGTGTTAAATATCTCAGGCAGCAACTTTCCTAAGAACATGGCACAGTCAGGAGGCAGCCATAGTACAGTAGTCCTGGCTACCTGTACAGCTACACATTACAGTGGGATGTCAGAGCACTGAGCACTGGCCAAATGCACTAAAAGGGCCAAAGTCATACTTAAAAAGTTTCAAGCAAGCTACAAACAATTGGAAAAAATGTTTTTAAGTTTTTCTGACGTTTCAGTATGGTTTAATTTAATAGATATAGCTGACTTCCAAACCTTACTATTCAAAAGATTAAGAAAGTGAGGTTTAGATTTGTTCATATTAAGTCATTATGTCATAAATCCTTTTTATAGGATCTTAAGACTATCCCTCACAGTCACTTCAGTGTGCACATGCACTTCTGTTAGAGAAGTATCATTTCCTTCTACATACAAAAACTTGAACCACAAAGAAATGTAGTAGCTTGCCCAGAGCAACAATGCAACCTTTGCAACGAAGCAGCATAGCACCTTAAACACAAAAATGCTCACCACTGACTTGTTGCCTTGCTCCTGAGCACAATTAGGAAGGGAGATGAAATTTTACTTATAGAGGGTCACATTTCACAGAATTTTTAATTTTTAAATTATTTGTTGTAATTTACCCATATAACATGTTCAATAATATATAATAAACTTTTATAAAGTTAATAATGCCTTTGCTCCCATTGCATCCTGTTCTTTCACTACAGTGGCAAGTTGACCTGAGATAAATAAAGAAAAACCCAGCAAGCACATGGGGTTATATTGTGCAGATCTGCTGAAGTCACAGTGTCTTAGGCAGGCCTATTATTAACAATTAGCCACTTACTGTAAATTCTAGCTGACACATCTCATTAAATATAGGCCAAAACAGGCTTTGGTGATTGAACCTCATTTTTAATAGCTTTTCCCAGCATTCTGCCAATTGTTGTCAGGAAGCTGAAAATTACTCCTGCCACTGTGATGCCCACTTTATTCTTGCTGACTGCTGAGAAGTTTCAAAAGGCTGGCCTGCCTCCTCTGTGTCTGATAAAGGTAAAACCCAACCATGTGCTTATGATGGTGATAGGCTTTTAAAAACCTCTCAGCAGTCAGCCTGAAGGGAAAGGGACTAGGGGGTAAAAGGAAAAATATTTTCCATTGTCATTTCTTCTACATAAGAGCCCAGAGTGGCTTATGACATTGACTGCCCCCTTTAGCACAAATTTGATGTGCAGAAGTGGGACTGAACAGCTGATCTACTGTCCAGAATCTAAATGGCAACTTACTGTTGAAATGTCTGCCATTACATTCCACCTTCACAACCAACCAAACATAAAAGTCAATTTTTCATAAATAACAAGTTTATCCAAAGATGCTTTTTCAGAACTTTGGGGTTTTTTCTTTCTATCTTTTTTCTTTCCCCCAAGGCAGTTTCCCTGACTGAGCAGGGATTCTGGCTATGTCCAAATGCAAGCAAGCAATTGCAGGAAAATTTAGCTTCCCTAGTGGAGTCCTCTGTGAATGTCTTAAAATCCGACTACCCAATTATATTAGTTCTTCTAATCTCTTCAGTTTAAATGTTTCCCAGCTCTGATTAAAAAAACTAACTTGAATTTTCTGGTTTAGTGCTGGTGTAGTTTCATCAATTATTTCATGGCTACATTTCAACAGATCCAGTGCACAGCTAAACACTTTTAGAAAAGGCACTTGTTTAGCTCTCTATGTACAGAGACAGATGATTCTGTTTTGCTTGTCACAATTTTAGAGTTCCTTCTTTGACCTTAGATTGTTTTAAAGAAGAGTACCCATGGCCAAGAATCTTATTCACCCTGCACATAGACAAAACATAAGGATCCCAGGTTTATTTAGGCTGGAAAGGACCTCAGCTGAAGGGCCATAGTCCAGTCTCCTGCTGAAAAGCAGTGTCAGCTATGAGCTTAGCCCTTTTTCCAGTCAGCTTTTGAAAGCCCTCAGGAATTCACACAATCTGGGACTATACAATCTTCCTAACAAATGAATCCTTCCCAATTTTCAACTTTGGCAGACATTTATGAACCATCAGAAAACAGCCTGATGAAGCAGGTAGGTATCCAGATTCCCCAGCATAACTGAGATGCTGACTAAAACAGCCATGATTTTACACAACTTCAACTCCATAATGAAGTTCCAATGCCCCTCTACCTTCCATTCTTGACAGTTTGCCATTACTGTCTGCGCTATGTCCCCAGTCAGGCCAATAATGCACGTAGCACTATCCACCTTGTCTTCTAAACTTATTTTACTCATTTGGCAAACACATTCAGTGAGCACAGCTTCTCTAGGTCCTGTATCTTCCCATTTGTCCGTCTAAGAAAACACTTTTGGCAAACACTTCAGTGCATTGATAAGCATAGGGTTTTTTTCTTCCCCAGTTAGGATGCTACCACATCTTAAAAAAGATAATCTTGGGAGAAAAAGGAATTCAATTATCTGCAAACCAGTCCACTGAAAGCAGAAATTAAGAATAAAAAGCTTCAGAAGCCTCACACATTTTGCTTCATAAGTATTCAGGTGTGAAAGTGGAGTTACTGATCTGAGTTCCCTTAGCCTTGATTCAGCCAAGACCTTTTAATGATGTGTTTAATTTTAAAGAGGTAAATGTGACCTTCTCATGGGAAACTTTCTTTGCAATCATTCTTCAGCTTTCTAATGAAACCATCTTCCCTATCTAAACAGAAAAGATTCTCCTCAGGAAATCTGCAACAGAAATTGGCTATTACAGCATTTCCAAGTTTCCTCTGGGATGAATTTCCCACAAGGGTTCCTGCCTTTTAATTGATATCGTGGTGTCTGATACCAAACACCACATCTTCATTTCCTGCTCATCCTTGAGACAGCCATGAGTAGTTTCTGTCAAGAAGTGCACTTCTGTAGGAATAATGGGGATAATCACAGGAAATATACAGAGTCATGAAATCAGTTTCCTGTAATGAAACTTCAGAACACTGTTTTGGGGTTTTTGGTTGTTGGGGTTTTTTTGTTTTTTTGTTTTTTTTATTCTCAGCTTCAGAACCAGAAATGGTAACATTAGCAAAGATGTGTTAAGTCACACACAAAGCATTCTAATGTGCTGCCGATGTAAGTGCTTTTACTTGATATGTATTGTTTTTTCTATATCTCTCTCAAAATAGAAAGAGATCTAATAAACTTTTATTTATGCAATATGCAACATATACTGCAAAGAAAATGAATCCTTTGATTTTACTCTGCTTCTATAATGAGGGTCTTGCACCCTGTCTGGTGTTCCAACCTATATACATGTGCAGAAGGCAATGCTGGGCTGCTGAGGAGCAGCAAAGGGATACAAAGCAGTATATACTCACAGCAGCTGGGGAACCGTAACACTTTAGCCTAAAAGGAAAGCGAATGCTTTTTGCAGAAAATTAAGAATTCAGAGAAAAACTGTCTGATTTTACTGAAAAATAACCAGACATTCTGCCATATGGAAAGATTCTCAAGTTCTCTAATCTGATTCACATGGACTATTTAGGTAATTAACTAAAGCTGTTTAAAGAAAGGTAAAGAGGGAATATCAGAAAAAGAAGCCAAGCAGACCCTCACAAATATAGCAGCTACATTATGCATCCTACAATCACCAAAGGAGATATTATAGGAATGATGATCAGGGTACAAGCTGACTGGAGCTCAGGGGCTCCTCCCCACGAACGATCTGGAACATTGCTGAGGCAGGATGGCAAACTCTTCTACAGAACAGCCCATTTTTGCTGTTATTTTTACAACTGTAAAGATCCACTCACTGACTCAAAATTACTTTCTAGCCCCAGTTATCAAACTATTGACACCTGCAGCCAGAAACACAAGAACTGATTGCCATCCACAGTCTACAGGAAGTCTCAAAGGATAAGGTGAGAGTAAGTGCTGAAATGAGTTTGAAAAGAACCTTAAATGAGTATATTCTTCTTCATGTGATGGGACCAGACTAAGCTGAGAGAACCACAAGGATCTTCAAATCAAGCAGTAATTAACAGAACTCATGTACAATAGTGTTTTCTTCAATATAAAATAGATCTTTCTCAGCCTTCCAAGGCTCAATCATCAGAGCCCTGTATTTGGTATTGTTCTCCAAACAACCAAGTGAACTAAGGCTTCTAATTTCTTGGCTAACTTCATTTAAAGAAAGAATAAGATTGGTGCCAAAAAGCAATCAATGGATAGCCAGTCAAACAAAACACTTAGGGTAATTATTTGAATCCAGTCACTCATGATTTAAAGTTATGAATGTTTTTAAGTGCCCTACTGGATGAAGGCCCAATGACCTCTTTTTTGCACTACAGTCTAGCTAAATCCAACAAATAAATGGAGTTATACTTGAGAACTGAACATTTAATCCTAAACCCCCAAACCCCCATTTCCTCTTTCTTTGCAGCCACACACATTGTCTTCCATACTGATATTTCAAATAACCTCTTCAGAAGACACACAGCCTGGGTTCACCTGTGTAAAAATGACTCCAAATCTTGTGATACTTAGGAGATATGTCATCAAGAGCCCTAACAATAAGTCAATACCAAATCAGATCTGAGGAAACAAATTAAATTTTCTAAAATCTATAACACAACAAGACAAAGGAACTACAGCTCAGGAACCTGGCCAAAGTGCTTTCTTTCAAATCTTGTTAAATAGATTAACAGATATTGTCAAAAAGAATCCTCATGGAAGGCTGTTTTGAATGCAGTGCTTAGTACAAAATTAAACTCATTCATTCACTTGTAAAACTGAAGAGAGAAGGGAGTCATCAACCTTCATCATTTTTCCCTGAAATATTTACCCCCTGCCCATTTCTTGGTGAAAAAGTCTCCCGGTATCCCAGCAGCACACAAATAGAACTCCTTCCTTCTCCCTCTTGGAATTTACTCAGCCTTCACCAACTTGTAAGACATCGAATTAATAACAGCATTTTCTTGAATACTTTTGCATATTTTGTTACACTGCAGATGAAATCGGGGGAGTTTCATTTCCTAAAATAGAAGTCAAGTGCTGTGCCTAAGAAATCGAATGTGAACTTGAATATAATTTAAAATCAATACTTGAGAACCTGGAAACATGATAGAACACCTATGTTCTCCAAGCATAGCTAGATGCACAGAGACAGAAAAACCTAATGAGAGGCCCCCAAAGGTGAGGTGCTTGCCAGGAATAGGATGTGATATGAAATTTGGTGACTAAACAGAGAAAACTAATGGCCAATAATTACCACCTGTGACTCGGACAAAGCTCATTATACCAACACAGAAGAGTAGCCCTTTGTGTGTTAATGACTTCTAAAATGCTAAAGGATTCATAGGAAATGAAGATGATAATGAACTAAAAGAAGTTAATGAACTTACTAGGAGTAGCAATGGGTAAAGATGGAGGTGAACGGAGATCTGTCAGTTATTACTCAATGCCTTTCCTTATTGAAACAAGCCAGTAATTAACCTACAAAGGTTGAAGGACTAGAACATGACTTTGGTTTCTCATGCTTTCTTTCTAGCAGTCTGGATGTTGCAAATATTTCAATATATGACTACATTGACATACTATATTAGCAGAGGGCCACACTCATCAAACTTGTGCCAAGACAGAATCTGAGAGCCACATCCATAATCAAATAAAAAGATTCATCTCAATATTCAGATTTTCCTGACATTACCACTTGTGACAAACAGTATTATTCTGGTTATGAGTTACTGGTTTTATGTATTGTATTGATCAATAAAGATGAAGGCATTCTGCCAATTTCTTTAGATTTTGTATTTTGAAAATGATATTACTTAGCAACAGTAACAGGGAACAAAATAGTCTCAAATCCTAAGAATCATATTTATCTTTTTAAAAGTGACACAAACCAGGAAGTTTCCTTTATAAACATGACAGAATAAGAGCAGTCAAAAGCTGAACAATTGAGCCCTTCATTTAACAAGACAGATGCTGTCAGATTCATTGTGTCCATAACAATTCTATCATTTAAGATTCTTTTTTGTAAAGATGACCTATGCAATTTTCCTTCTGTCTTATCTTCTTTTATTTTAAGTTTTTCATCATCTTATTCTTCGTAATCATAGCCTGCACTAGTAATACATATACTGTAAACCAGATTATAATATATAAAGCTACGTTTAATTCAGCAACATTCTGCCTAAAAACATTAATGACATCATAATCAACTTCATTATTTTCAACTTTCTTAAATACTGAAGCCCAAGTTCAGATTTATGACAAATGCTTAGTCAAATCTACCATGTTTTCTATCACTCTGGCCAATAGAGTACTAAGACCAGTGAGTACCAGCTGTTACTGCAATCCTCACACAACAGAGATTCTTATCGGCATCTCAGTTCTGCAGGTGTCACAAAACACAGTAATCAACAGTATCACAGAGGTCTTTCTAAGTATCACTCTCTGCATTTTAAAAGCAACTTAGTACTTGGAATCCTGAAAAACTAAAGCAACATATTACATGCAATGCTGAAAAACTACCTGTTGGTATTTATATAAAGACAGTTTGGCTTAACAAAAATTCTTTACAGTTGGAGGAAATGCAAAAAAAAAATACAAAAGGAGATGCTGACAAATAGTAACAATTTAGTAGCATCTGGTAATAGTCAATGAAATAAAATAATGAAATGAAAATGAAATAAAAAACGAAATAAGAAAGTTTGAAACAAAAATATTAGTTTCCCACATTCACAGGGGACACAACTAAAATTCATCTCTTACTTATGGAAGAGTATTTTGGTTTGCTTAGGGTTTTTTATGAGCTTCCTGTTAGGACACCATACAGAATTTTTTACTAATGCTAATAGATGAAAGCAGGTTCAAAGTGAGATTTGACTTTGCATCTGTCTTTCAAGATCTACTGTGTATGATGCACACTAGCAGCTTTACCTTGTTTGGCCTCATTATAGCTTCCTTGATTGAGTCTTAATAAAAAGACTGTGTTCTAGTGTGATATGTATTAATTGGTTTTCAAGACGAGAGGCTTGAAGAAGTATAGACATCTTAATTAGGGATGCATTTCAACACAAATACAAAATTTAAGCCTCTTGTGATTGCCAACACTGACATAGAGCTAAACAGTGAACTGAGGCACGAAGTCTCTAGATCTATTTTGTACCTAGCTAGCAAGGCAAAGAATTTCTGTAGTAGATTGATTTAATGCTGCTGAAGACTAAAGTAGGACTACATCTTAAGTTGTGAAAGGCTGTCACAGGAGAAAAGCTTAATTTATCAATTTGCCAGTTTCTCAGGGGAAACCATTAATGAAAACAGTATGAGACTGCCTTTTAGCACGATTCATTGGACTTACTTTCCTAATTTAAAGAAATTATAACTTTTTCCACCATAAAATAAGATCTGTTAGACACACAAAAGGATGATGACAGGAATGCAGCTCTAAGCACACAGCACCATGTATTTATCTCACAGCTTTCTGCTTATATTCAGAACTCTGAGTGCCATAAAAAGTCTACTTAAAAAACAACAAACAAAAAAAACCCTCCCAAACTAACAGACTCACCCTACAGAATGTTATACACCCAATTTTGCACATAAGAGATGGTGTCTTTTAAACAGCATGGCTTTGCTTACACCTGCAGATGCCCAAGCAAGGGCATACAGCAATAACACATCGTGAATAAGTCAGCAACTACTGCCTGAAAGAATGTTGGAACATTCTAGTAATAACTATTCAACTCACTTCAAGCTTTTTAAAAAAAAAACAATTTTCAGTGCCAACCTTTAAGGGAATTACAATAAATCTGTATGGCATGACCAGAGGAAAAGCCTCACTTTTTTATGCAGTTCCAGCCCAGGAAAACATTTAAAAGTACACCTGAGCCTGTGTCTCACTGACTCTAAGTTTAGGCCTATTTGTAGTTCTAACCAATACTTAGACCTATGAAATATGCTAAACATATGCAGAGCATATATGACCTCCACAACAAATCACCATTGGCTCTGTTTCACCACAAAAGTCTAGAAAACATTTAATAATAAATAATATGTGAGTCAATAAATTTTTATAATGATTTACATACAGTTTTCTGACTCTTAATCAGAATTTGTTGCTTGTTAAATTAGCATAATTTTAATTAAAGTATCTGGTTAAGCTGCACTAGGTTCCAGCAGAGTTACTGCTCCCAATAAGTAGGGGTGAGAGCTGAGCCTCCTTGCAGGTACTCCAAAACAAGCTCTCCTTTTGGCTTTGTACATCTACATCTATGTCAAGTTTCTCGATGTTACCTCTGGCAGGTGGGACAGTGAGCAGAGGGAAATCATGCTACTCTTGCTTTTGTTCCACTGCTGAGCTTGCACATTAGCAGCTCTCCCATCCAATGACCCCTACCTTTGATCTCACAACAGGTTTAGAGAAAGAAAGACTGATACTGACTCGCTGGAAGAGTTTTCTTTGCTTCCAGAGAGACAGAAGAGCTGGCAAGGGAAGGAGACAATGGTGCAAGTTAAAGTCAAGTGGAAGAGGAGAGTTTACAGGTCATGGAAAGAAGGGTTGGCCACTTGGGAAGAATATAAGGCTGCTGCTAGAGGATGTAGGAAAGCTGCTAGGATGGCTAAGGCCTCCTTGGAATTAAAGCTGGCGAGAGGGGTCAAGGACAGCAGAAAGAGCTTTTTCAAATACATGGCAGGTAAAACTAACACCAGAGGCAATGTAGGCCCGCTGATGAACGGGACGGGTGACCTGGTGACAGAAGATACAGAGATGGCAGAGTTACTGAATGACTTCTTTGTCTCTGTCTACTCTGCTGGAGGCAGTCCTGAAGAGCCCTGTACCGCTGAGACCCCGGATGAAGATAGGTCAACGGAGCGGTCTGCCTTAGTCGATGAGGAATGGGTTAAAGACCAGTTGAGCAATCTGGATATCCATAAATCCATGGGTCCAGATGGGATGCACCCGCGGGTGCTGAGGGAACTGGCGGAGGTCATTGCTAGACCGCTCTCCATCATCTTTACCAAGTCTTGGGAAACGGGAGAGGTGCCTGAGGACTGGAGGAAAGCAAATGTCACTCCTGTCTTCAAAAAGGGCAAGAAGGAGGACCCGGGTAACTATAGACCGGTTAGCCTCACCTCCGTTCCTGGGAAAGTGATGGAACACCTTATCCTTGGTGCCATCTTAAGGCATATCAAGGATAAGAGGGTTATGAGGGGCAGTCAACATGGCTTCACCAAGGGGAAGTCGTGCTTGACCAATCTTGTAGCCTTTTATGAGGAAATAACACGGTGGATGGATGATGGTAGAGCGGTGGATGTGGTCTACCTCGACTTCAGCAAAGCGTTTGACACGGTCTCCCACAGCATCCTTGCGGCTAAATTGAGGAAGTGTGGTCTGGATGATCGGGTAGTGAGGTGGACTGTGAACTGGCTGAAGGAGAGAAGCCAGAGAGTTGTAGTCTATGGGGCGGAGTCTAGTTGGAGGCCTGTATCTAGTGGAGTGCCTCAAGGGTCGGTACTGGGACCAGTATTATTTAATATATTCATTAACGATTTAGATGAGGGAATTGAGTGTACTATCAGCAAGTTTGCTGATGACACTAAGCTGGGAGGGGTGGCCGACACGCCAGAAGGCTGTGCTGCCATCCAGAGGGACCTGGACAGGCTGGAGAGCTGGGCGGGGAATAACTTGATGAAATATAACAAGGGAAAGTGTAGAGTCCTGCATCTGGGCAGGAACAACCCCAGGTTCCAGTATAGGCTGGGGAACGACCTGTTAGAGAGCAGTGTAGGGGAGAGGGACCTGGGGGTCCTGGTGGACGACAGGGTGACCATGAGCCGACACTGTGCCCTTGTGGCCAAGAAGGCCAATGGCATCCTGGGGTGTATTAGAAGGGGGGTGGTTAGTAGGTCGAGAGAGGTCCTCCTTCCCCTCTACTCTGCCCTGGTGAGACCTCATCTGGAATATTGTGTCCAGTTCTGGGCCCCTCAGTTTAAAAAGGACAGGGACCTGCTGGAGAGAGTCCAGCGCAGGGCAACTAAGATGATTAAGGGAGTGGAGCATCTCCCTTATGAGGAAAGACTGAGGGAGCTGGGTCTCTACAGTTTGGAGAAGAGGAAATTGAGGGGTGACCTTATTAGTGTATATAAATATATAAAGGGGGAGTGTCACGAGGATGGAGCCAGGCTCTTCTCAGTGGCAAACAATGAAAGGACAAGGGGTAATGGATACAAATTGGAGCACAAGAGGTTCCACTTAAACCTGAGAAGAAACTTCTTCTCAGTGAGGGTGACGGAACACTGGAACAGGCTGCCCAGGGAGGTTGTGGAATCTCCTTCTTTGGAGACATTCAAGACCCGCCTGGACACGTTCCTGTGTAACCTTATCTAGGTGTTCCTGCTCCGGCAGGGGGATTGGACTAGATGATCTTTTGAGGTCCCTTCCAATCTCTAACCTACTGTGCACCCCCTACGTGCACGACAGGATGAAATGAAGTAGCATGCGCATACTTAAAATCCTTACAAAGGATTCACTGTGTTGTTCCAACTGTTGTTAACTCCAAGGTGAAGAGAAAGGGTATTGTCACCTATGAGACTGATTCTCTCTTCCCATTAAACTCAACAGTGGTTTTGGTCACAATTTTTGTGTTTAAGCAATGGGCAGAGATAACCTAAGTATATGTTTGCCCTTGGAAAATTAATTACCTTATAGGAATTGAAGTCAAATCAAAAACATTGAGGGCAGAAGAAGGCCTTCAAACACATTCCTCATTAATTAACAGCATAATCTCCTTCTTTAACCTATTTAGGCAGAGTGCAATCATCATGAAGAGAAACCTTTCAGGACTGAAATGTCATGCAAGCAGAGACGGACATACCGATATGCAGAAGACAGGCACTTGTTACTAGAACGCAGACACCCCTGAACAACAGAGTTCAAGACATACACCAGCTGTTTTCTGAGGCTCTGAACTCTCCTATTGGTACACACAGAAGATTTCAACCTTAAAACTCAAAAGGATGTTACAAAACTTAGACTTCAAAACCACCACTGCCTGTTAATCAATGACATCCATATGAATAACAGAAAGTCACTAAAGCCCATACTGCAGAGTAGGCTGTGCATATTCCAGCACTGCACACAACTGGTGGCATGCTGTTTACATGTAATTGGAACACACTGACACCTGAAGCAGTCAGGATAACTGAATATTACATTTTTTCCAGGGAAAAGTCAAGGTTTGCCATCCTCCCTAAGGGTTCACTCACTCTGATCTTCAGACTGTAAACAAGACAATTAGGGAACACTAAGCCCTGAGAGAGCTAGCTTAGTCTTCTGAATAGGAATTCCATTTATGTTTATAACTCATCAGTCTTTTCTCTGTTGTGAGGACAGACTTGTTTCCTTGAGAGATAATACAGTCCCCTTGGAAGCTGGTATTTTTTTCCTCAAAGGAAGACTGAAGACAGGACCTTCTACCATTCTAGATTTACATATCTCAGAACACGACAAAGGCAGCTAATCTCCTCCCTTTCAAACCCACCTATGCAGGTGTCCTGATAAACAGCTGCTGAAAACCCACAGTCTATTTTGAAATCAATGAGTTAACTTTGCACTTCCTCAGCTGGAACCTGCATTAGAAAACTTGAAATTTTGTCTCAAAGACCACAGTGAGAACTGGTGTCCTAAGGGTTTGTGACTTCACTTTACTGCCCATTCTCCAGATATTTCCAGGCAGCTAGAGCTGACACAGCTGTCCTGCATAGGGGCTGGATCAACCTCAGTCAAACCATCCAGGCTTTTTATGGCTTCTACAGTGCCATTGGCAGCATTTTGTGCCAACCCTGTTACTAACTCAACTGAACTAATCTTGGGTTTTCTTGAAACCCAAGGGATGTGTGAAGAAAGTCTCCAGACCCAAATCAAACTTTACAGAGCTGTGGTCTGTAGGGAAGCAGCGAGCAAGTACTTGGCTTTCATGAACCATTTGATCTGCACGTGTTGCTTTTTTCCCATCAAAGGAAGCTAAATTCTCTCTTGCAAACCCATTATCCTTTACTATACTTTTAAACCTCAAAACTGATGAGAATTCACTGAGTAGGAAGAAGGAGTAAGAGGACAGATTTTTATCCAGTTTCCAGTCATTTTAAAAGGATTTAGATGAGTCCAGGATGTCTCTAACTCCTGTCTGCTTCCAGACTAGACAAAATCTCCCCCAAACAACTAAATGGTATCTAAGACATTCCAAGGATTTATCATAGGGACATCCCTGAAGGAGCTCCAACTCTTTGTGACTATAAGGTGAGCATTAGTGAGCCTAAGGAGGAACACAAATCTTTGCATTCACGTGCTTTCTCTTTCTTAACAGCCATGCAATCCCCCTCTTCCTTTTGCACACAATGAAAGAAGAACAAAAAACCAAAAAACCCACCAAAAAAAACAACCAAAAACCAACCAAAACCAACCAACCAAAATTAAAAACCCCACCAACAGCAAACCAAACAAAAAAACCAAACAGCCTTCTCACAAGCTAGCAAATGAAAATTTAAACTCTGCCCAGTACAGAATGTGTCTGAATTCCATCTGTATCACACCGCCACATGCCAATTACTTTAATTACGGTGAGATCCAAGACTTGCAAGAGAAAGTTCGTAGTGTAATTAAGAAATATTTTTTCTCCTCAGTGCTCTTCTTTCATCTTCTTTGCTCATTTTCCTGCTTCCCTCCCACCCTTTTTCCATTCAGGGAGTTTCTCATTCTGATTCTTTAGTCATTTTGGCACCAGCATTGTTGTACTTACACATTCAGGCAGGCATGAAAGCCAAAAAGCTGGTTGCCTTTAATGCTTCCCAGATAAGGTGTAAAGAATGAAAAGCAAAGAAATGAAAGTGAACGGATTTATGCTAGTTTAGAGTGCAGTTTGGGCCAGTGTGGCACAATACTTTGAAGTATATCATATCAAAAGCAATGGCACATTCTGCCAAGAAATGCCACTGTAGAGCACTCAGGAGCTGCGTAATCTCACACAAACACAACAAATGTACTCAACAAAGAGGGAAAGACTGATTAGGATGTGCAGATGTTCTGCAGAATTCATAATCAGCATGATAATATTGAATGATTCAATGAAATGAGTGTTGTCTTAATACCAGCAGAAGTCATACAGCTGTCAGGTTTTGTTCCAACATCAATTTTCATTTTAAGAGCTACCCAGTCTCAATCTGCTTTGCAGTTGGGAAAGATTAACTACAACAGAGGGCAACTTTTAACAACTCCTACGTCACATGCTAGCCATTTATTACCCACCTTTGACACTTCAAACCAGAGCATATCAGAATTTGAACAAATTCCCACAAAATTCTTTGTAACAAAATGCACTTTGGGAGCTTCTCTGGACTGTCACTAGTACACAAATTCATCACACAGCTGATTCTGAAGTGGGAGTATTTCTCTTTATTTCTTTTGAAGGATTTGTAAAGTATTCATTGGCTTCATTCATCCCATGTTACCTCAACTTTAAAACTTTCATTGCTGGGCAACAGAGAAAAGCCATGCTAAGTGTTATTACTGAAATTTACCATATTCTGGGAGTATTTTCAGTCAATGTAACATATTATTATTTATTATTTTCTCTGTGGATAATTGTATAATCCTGTCTTTGTTTTATTTCAGGTTTAAAAGTTGGGTATATTCCCAACTAGCTAAGCAGGCATCCCCATTTAGAATACGTTACCACAAACTGGTTTAGAATCAGGTGCTAGTCATAAATTAACACACCTTAAAACCTGGCAGTTAAACTGTATTGTAAAAATAGGTACCAGATTTTAAGCCATTTATTTCTTAATCTTGTACACATGCAGGTTATTCATCATAAATTAATGTAAGCACTGTTAGACTGATAGTCAAAGGAAAGTGACATTCAATGCAAAGCTTTGTTACCATTACTGCTATAATGAGATATGTATTTCATTCGATCATGAAACTTTCATAATTTTGCTGTCCCACTGCATCTGAAACTGAAATGGAGCCCTGTTGAAGATTCAATCATTAAGAGCCTGACATTCAGTGGTCTGCTGGCAAGAAGAATGTCATCACTGATTATAGAGATTAGTGTGGAAACAACATTTGGTTTTAGAATTATACCAAATAATTTCTAAATAAACAGCTCTTTGCATCTGTGCTAAACCTGAATACAAATTTTATTATTTTTTTTTAAGTGGAAAAGGTAGGTTAATGAAATTTTACAGCATTGGTGCTAACTAGGAAATAGGTTTATTCTTTAAACAGAAGGGGATGGATTCTTAGCCAGGATAAATTATTTAAAACTTACTTATGCCAAATGGGAACTGGCCCTGCCTCATGAAAAGAATGATTCAATTCTCCCTCTTGTAGTAAGTAGCAGTATCTCACTGACTTCATCTAGAACCAGATCAGATTACAGACCCTTTAAAAGTTAAATGGATCAGTGTGACCTAAATGCGTTTGAAGTCAGTGTAGTTACAGTGCGCAAAACCCTCGGTGGGACACTCATCAGTTACTTCCGAAGGGCTCTTCTTTTTAACTAGAACTTGTTTCCAGTTGATTTTAGCTAAAGTGAGAGAAAATGAAATACGGATGTTCCATACTCGGACTCAATTTTCAAAGTTTACAGTCATACCTTGGTTTGCTGCAGCATCTTTCCTACACAAAGGTAGCAGAGAAAGCAGCAGACAAAGCTGTGCTACTGCAGACAAGGCAAAATCATAAAAGTTGATTTATAACCCTTAGATATTTTACTCTAGTGAACATCTGCCATAATGAACAAGTTGTACAAGCATACAACTAATTTGCAATTCTTCAGCTCATTTTGCATCAATGTAAAAATGTGTTATGGTGGGGGCTTGGTTTGGGGTTTTCTGGTTGGTTGGGTGGTGGTTTTTTTGTTTGGGTTTGTTTGGTTTTTAATGGCATTAACAGTTTTGGTTTTGTTTGGTTTTTTTTTCGCCACCTGAGATAAAAGGCTGAAAAAGAGACAGAAATTGTTCTTAAACTTAAAGTGAGCTTGACCCAAGAGCAGAGTTAGATTTGGATCTACAACATAAGTAATCCTGAAACACAGGGTTTTCAAATTTCATGAAGGCATATGTGGACAAATATTATCATACAGATGTCAATTTATGATGTAACTGATCTCTGGCTGAAAAAGAATCAATAGATGGAGGGCACATACTTCTAACTGACTAGTAAAAAATACATACAAGGCAGTGAAAGCCAGAGAAAGGATCAACTACAATGACATTATCGACATTTACAGAAACATGTATGTATAAAGTTTCTTTCCACCGTACCATGATACAGTAATTACATCATTATGTAAGTAGCATTTAAATTGAAATTAATAAAACATGAAAGTTTTCTTTGTAGCTTTTTTTCGAGTTCTGTAAGTTTTAAGATTTTCTCCTCATAAGTACAATTTTCTCCAAAAATATCAATATAAAAAAATATGCACTGTGGAACGGAAGTACTGACTTGAAACTCAGTTCTGGAGTCCCCCATGCCCTATCATTAATGGCAGACTGATTGTTTTCTGCGTTTCTGTAAAACACACTGGACTAATTATAATTCCACCAACACTGGCGTTGAAGAACACAGATTAATGATCAGCAATTAAAACATCAACAACACCACAAACAATAATGTTTCATACTGTTAATTTCTGTTGCCTGAAGTCATGCTATTTCTCTTTGGGCCCAAAATACATAATACAATCATTACTTCCAACATGAATAAAATGCTATCATATTGCTTGCCGAGATTTATATACTGTAGCTAATTTACAGTAACCCAAAAGAAATGTGCACTTGGCATATTGTGCATATGCAGTAAGAAGCTAAATCAGTGTAAGATCTGAAATATGTTGGTCACTTTGCTCTATCCAAAAACATGCAGCACTGAAAACAGATTTTAAACAACCATAAGCCTGAAGTAAACAAAGTACATCAGACTAGTCTTTACCATCAAAGGTTTTCCTTACAGAGCAATGCTGTCAGGTTCGGCTTACAGAGGTACAGCCTAGCCTTCTGTGCTACATGTTTTCTTAGAACCTCTAACATCATTGTAATCCTTTCTGTCTGGTGCAGCATTCAATTTAATCAAGTCTCTAGCACAAAGCTCATCTGATGTCATCTCTTATTTGTGCACTAGGAAATCAATGGCTGCAGCTGCAAGTCACTGCAGTAGGTAACTACAGCTTGCCCTTGCATACTGAGAATTTGCCTGTGGTTTACAGAGGCTGTCACCCCACAGTCAGTATGGCTTGTGGCAGTGTAACTAGTGCAGGGCTTAAAACAGCCCTTTTGTCAGTACACTTTCAAGGGCATCCCATTAGCTCTGGTACAAGTGATTTTGTGACCTCTTGCTGTAACACTGTTCCTGTTATGCTCAATATTCTGTTATATTCTGTTTTGTTTTTTCACTTACTGAAATTTATGCACCTTGAGATGTTGTAAATGCATTCAGTAAACTGAATATTAAAAAATGTATTATCTCTCTTTTGAATGTCAGCACCTTTATTGTGATCTGAAACATGAAAAAGCAAGCTGGGGGACAGATTTGTTATGAAAGAATAGTGAGCAGTGGCAAAACACAGAAGAAATTAAAACAAACACATGAATGTCACTGGCCATTTTCACAATGGAAATATCCCATCCAATCAGATGCAGGACAGTTGTGAATATTAAAACAGATAAACCCAGAGTCACCCATGAATTAACATTTACTACACTTAAAAGTTTTCCCTATATAATTCAACTGGATAAAGCAAGATGCCAGCACTTGATGGATTATTTATTAATTATTTATCAAAGAACAACTAAGTGGCCTGTATACGAGGTTACAGATACTCCTGATGACTACATAAGTGCTAGACTGGTATGGAATAAAACATCTCAACAAGAGGAAGCATATAATGTACCACAGCTGACAAGAGGAGCAGAACTGTGAATGGACATACGGATAAATAATTCATGTGTCAGCTATCAGGGACCTACCTAGTATAGCAAATATCAGATCATTACGGGTGTCATGAAAGAAAGTGGGAGGGAAGGCCAGGTGTTTAATTTGTCTGCAAAAACTTTCTGATTGTTTAGATGTTTTCTAAGCTTTCTAAACAGCTGGAATTAAAGCTATTCATCAGCTGCACACAAACAAAGTAAGATTCTGCCATAGCGACTTTCTGCAAAAGTATCTCACAACTGTCATCAAACCCAGCTGGCATATTTATGAAAGAAAATGTTACTTTGTGAAAAGCTTGGTAGAATTTTTCCCTAATACATCAGCAACTTGTGATGCCTGGAGGCATCGTCACAGAACTGTGCAAAGCCAAAAAAGATTTGGTTTCAGTTCCCACCTCAGATTCCCAGGATCAGCAGGAAAAAGTCTTTAATGATTACTGGAGACTTTCCTTATGCTGCTTAATGGGATGCCCTCTGGCCAAATGAATGCACTCAGTGGGTTCTGAACATAGCCAGGTTAAAATCCACAGTATTTCTTCCTATGATGCATAGAAGTAAGAATACCTCCATCTGACACCTAACATGTGGCATATTGGCAAGCATTACAAGTGATAAACAGAATGCCTGTTACCACTTTTCAGACATAAGCACTGATGGCTGAAGGCCCAATTTAAGAAAATTCCCCTCATAGATCCAAATAAGAGGTAGAATAAAGTTAGCATGAAATTCATAAGACACTTAATGGGCATTGTCAGGTGCTCAGACAATGGCTCTGATACGCTTGGCTGCTGTGCTTGTATATACAATGGTTTGTATATGGACTTTATACACATTTCAAAACCAAGGAACTACAATTTACAAGTAGCTTTGCCAGCTGAAGGATAGCCAAAGACAGAGCCAGAGAGCTATGCATGGAAATCAGGTGCCAACTCAGGGGAACAGTTTCTGTTGTAAAACTTTTTCATTACCTTGTTCATTAACCTTGAGCATTAAAATATTCATTACCATTTCTTGTGCAGTATGTTCATGGCACATTATTTTCAATCACACATTCTCAGTATGGTGGAGTCCAGTTAAGATAATCTTCAAAATGGCAAACAGAAACTGAACCACTCTGGAGCTTAGTGTTATAACAGTTTCAGATAACATCGCTGCAGCTCCAGGGCAGGCTTCAAATGCTTCTGTGTGCAAAGAGACACCTTTGTTTTAACCTTATATTGACCATTAGAGAATTTTACTTGACAGTACTTGTTCTAAACATATTTTGCTTTTTTCTGTTTGCACAAACTTGTATAGGCCTTGAACTCTATACAGAGATCCTGGTACAGGTACACCACTGTCAAAATAACAGACGTTACAGTGCTGATGATTCATCACCTAATTCTGCTGGCCTGCACTGTCACAACCAACACATACTATCTCAAGACAGCTGGTAAGAGACATTCCAATCCTTCAGAAAACTCCAGATCATTTCGCAGTGCGACACTTAACATTTCTTCCTTGCAGCCCTGCAAATACTATCATGATGATACTAGTACAGCATAAGCAAGCTCCATCCATCATACCAGCAGTTGTTTGGTTTTTTTCTAAATATTATTTCCTCCAATTTTATTCCAATGTGTGATTGGAAGACATAACATTGTAAAAAGAATCGGTTTCAGAGGCAATCTCTCAAGAGTCCTGTTTGAGAGGTGCAGAAGTACCTGTAGAGCTTAACCTGATACCAGTGACATTAACACATGCTCACTTCCAGACCTGGATATGATGCAGTCAAAGAAGCCAATGCATAGAGTAGATCTTCACTTCCTCATCCTTGATAGCATAACCTTCAAAACCCACTGAAGACCTCCCACCTGGCACTCTGCCTTCACTTTTTCTTTTCCACTTGTCACAAAGCCAGACTCCAGTTCAATAAGACCATGGAATGAAATCATCACTGCATTATTCATTTTGGATGTAAACTTAATGTGACAGATGTCACCAAAGTATTTCAGAAATAGAGAAAGGTGCTCTTACATGCCTTTCAGCAGCAAATACTTAGATATTTGCTCAGAATAGTACAGTGGATCTTTTGAGAAATGTATAAGCATAAAGGAAGATTTATACAGCAGTTTCACAGTCAGCAAATCAAACATCTCTTATCAAAATGTGACCTATTCAAATGGCAAGTGATGTAGTGAAGAAAGATCATCCCTTAGCTGAATACGTGTTAAGTTCAACAAAACTGTCAAAGCCATTTAAGGCAAACAGCCCATTACAGACCATGAATGTTGTAAACTATTAGCACTGCCAAGGTAATGTGGGATAATTTCTCCAGAACTGAGAAGCTGACATGTTGTCATTTGACTTTTCCTCAGAAATCTATGATCATCACCTGTGCAGATAACTAGCTTAGCAACAGGAGGGTTCTCTGACTTCTCAGAACAGCCAACATGAAAGGTGAAGGGCAAACCTGCATAGGCTACAGAAATCACAGCAGCAAGAAAGAATTACAGCAACAAAATCTCTTAAGGATTCCATAATTGTATACTGCTCTGTAGTAGAAAGCTTAGAAAAATCGACTGAAAGACTGTCAGAAATCAGGATGCTGATTTCTCTGTCAAAAGTAGAGATATATTACAGCATTGACTCCCAGAAGTAGAACACATAATCCCCAGGGAAAGCAGAAGTTTACATGATTAAGCTGCCACCATTTAACTTACTAGGCAGTTGATCAATATCACACAAGAAAGGCCACAGATTGCTTCGGGAAATACTAACAGGCATCCTAAGGTAAATCTACTTCCTAAATTTGTGCCCTAGTAGAATCTAAACTAGTAGAAGTGCTGCAGTTGCACAGAAGAATATACACAGAAAATATATTCTGCATTGTTATCTCTATATTCTAATTCTAATAGCTAACCATGAGCCAAAAAAGGGTCTTCTAAACATGTATGACTGTTACAAGGCCAATAAAAAAGCCTGAGGTTCTTCAGTAACAAAAAGCAGCAGCTCATCCACTGTACCTATCAGAAAAGGCATTTTGGTACTCTTGCCACATGCCGGTTTAACACTGCCAGAGTGTCAATGACACCTTTAGAATAATTACTAATTTACTCTGACATGAAACAGGTCCTAAATACATAATCACTTTATAACGGATGCAAACAGATTATGAAAACAAGCAGGTATCCCACAGGAAACAAATAGAACATGATCATCTAATGGAAAGCAAATATTCCATTAGACCTTCAAATGACAGTTCTGATATAAAAAACAGCAAGAAATCACATAATCTGGCACTTTCCATGACTTTATCATCAGTATATTATCACAGCTCATTGAGTTCTTACTGGTTTGATATCATAACAGTTAAAGAGAACAGAGACTGAGTTTACTGTTCGAGAGGCTGAAAAGAGATGTTTTGTCCTACTTGAGTTTTAAAATACATAAAAGTTTTAAAGACCATAGACCACAAAGTGGTTTTAAATAACTAAGTACAAGATCACAGGCCACTGCTTTTCAAACTGAAAGGCATAGATCTGTACTGCTGAGTATGAATTAGAGTGCTACGGAACTAGTAAAGTTAACTATTAAAGATAACTTGCTGACTTATATTAGCAATACACGTGTTCCCTCATGGCAAGCAACAAAAAATTGGAAAAATACCCACTGAACAGTGACTTGACTGAAAAAGCATGTGACAGCCTAAAAAATTAAGAGGGAAATATCAAGAAATGCTGAGCACTGATTTCTAGCATTTCTAAATAGAATGGTTTGTTTTTGAATGTATTATTTGTTCCAAGCAAAACGTCTTAATCTTTGTATTCCTTTACAGAACTGAGTTGATTTTCAGCTGACTCCCCCAAAAACATTTGATTTCTTTTTATTTAAATAAATTAACAAAAAAAAACAAAACCCCAAGACCAAGGCACTAGGTAATGCCCATTTTAGCTTAACTCAGCCATATTTTTCACACCTGCTTTTCACTTTTGCCAAATAACAAAATATTCCACAATTCACAATGTTCACAGCCTTCACAATGATTTTCTTTCAATCCATATAGTTCCTAAAATACTGTTAGTCACAAAAATGCCAAAGGTTTCTGCATCAAGGTATAATTTCATTTGAACTTACTAGGACATCCTCTGGCTGCAGTTTTTGCAGATCAAGTTTGCTTTGAGATTCAGATTCAACATGTATGAAAATTACTTTGTTTAAAGCTACAGTATTCAAAGATTTTCTGCCTAAGGGAGCCCCTTTAACTTTCAAACTGTACTTACTGTATGCAGTTATGTGAGCCTCGAGTAATCCCAGCTCTCTTCTCCACACTGCAGTGTTCTTAATGTTCAGTGATACCTGTTCTCCATATCTTGGTATCTTGGCATTTTCCCCAACTGAACTCAGCCTCTAGAGGTTACTCATTCATCCATTTTCTGATAACTCATATGTTCTCTTGGGATTTCTGAGACAGCAAATACTGCAAAAGAAAACAAAAATTAAATAGAAATTTTAAATGCATTTGTCCTGGGTACATTTACTACTTTCTTTTCTTTGATTTACAGTAATATTCATTTAATTGAGTTTCATCAGCATAAATGAACATAGAATGTGAATTTTTAAGTTGCTTCTTTTAAGTATTCATACCAGAAACTAGGCAGGTTAGACCCCTATGGATAATGAGGAGAAATACAATTTTATTAGTGAGAGCTGAATAAAAAGCATGCATCCTGATGCTTCAAAGCATTCCCAAAACAAATCCAGAACAAATACCATTAGCTCCATAAATAACACCTGACACAGATTAAGGAGAAACCTTTACTTCCCATATTTGTTCAAGAAATTGCTTGATGATACTATATTCTGAAGCAAGTTTATGAGAGACACAATAAACATGTGCAAAATCCACTGCAGAGAAAGCTAGGTTTCATCAATTATTCCATGGTAACTCTGCATGTTTTTAGCTCATAAAAGGGTGAGGTAGTTTACCGCTCAGCAAAAACAAATGCAATTTATCTTGTATTTTTTCTTGGATTTATCAGGGTATGAACATGCACAATGATGTTTGCCATGTAGCAAACCAACTCGAAATTACCCCAGTGACCTGTGTGCTCATACACTATGATAAAAGGCAGCCCTTGCTGTGCTCTACAAAACAGCAACTCAAGCTTGTATGGCAATACTCTTACCAGTGGCCAGCCTCAGAACAGAAAAAAGCAGTAAGGGAGTACCCACACAGCTCAAATCACACAAACACATCTTAAATAAAAAGAAAAAAAAATATTAATCTGAGAAAGTTGCAGGTCCTAGAAGATATTTCACTAAGAAAAACGTGCAATTCATCAAGTAAATTATTCATTATAATTTATCAGCAATACCCAGTAATAGATGTCTATAAACTTGCAAATGGATCAGTTTTCAACATGCTTTTCAGGATAGCTGAAATGTTTAGGATATCATGGCATTTTAACAAAATGTTATGAGGCAACATCTTGGTGTGCTATGTAATAATTCATATGGACACAAACTTCCCTCCTTCTGCCCATCAACTGGCAGGTACAATTTAAATTATCAGTCTGGCAGTTCAGAGTTATGAGTCAAGAATGAAAAACTAAATATGCAGAGGCAGTTCCTGATGGAGGCAGCGGGGTGCTACAAACATCCCTGCTCCTTTTTGCACTGCTAGCTATTGGAAATCGTCAATTTACATGACATGGTAACTTTCAAGCGTGTACCAAGAAGCGGAAATGAATTTGTCATTTTAGGGTTACGCAGTCTTTAAAGGCCGTAAATAGAAACAAAAAGACAGCCCTAGAATTTTTACATTCAAACTTTATTTCTAGTGTAAATTCTGTTGACCTTAAAGATCTCCAAAAATAGTTTTTTGTGAATAATGAACTTTTCCCCAGATAATTCCGTTTAGTGCCTTTGATACAGTAAATGCTGCAATAAATGTCTTATTGTAAGTAATTGCAAATAAATGCTAGAATACCATATCGATATCCTTTCTGAAGGGGCTTATTCACATAGCTATCCCAGGTAAATGTTATTCCTACAGAAAAAGAAAACCACAGACCGTAAGCATGACTGCAGTGAGTGACAGACTTTACTGGATCATACCATAGTTTCCTAGGAGATCTAGAACTTGTCATCACAGCCACTTGCTTTTAAAGCTCAAACATTTTAATGAAGAAAACTGGAGCAGTTTGCTGTTGCAGTCTGCATGGCATTATTTTATATGATGGACTTCCCTAAATGACAGACATTTAATTATGAAACAGTTTATGATGCATATGTGATCTCCATGCTCTGTTAACAGCCTTCCCCAGTTCCAACTTCTTCCACACGCAGCAAATATCACCAAATGTCTTCAGCCACTTACAAAACTAATAGAAGTGCTTCCTTTTCAGCCTTTATCTTCCATTTAAAATGGTGCTAGGGTACATTTTGATAACAGGAAAACCCAGTATGCAGAGAGGATAAAACAGATCTCCTTTTCTGGACTGTTCATTCTAATGTAACAGCTAATAAAGCAGATGAGAAAGGTTTTGCTAAGAACTGGACAAACAGTGAAAAGACTTCTATATTAATTAATGTCATCATGAGGTCTGGAGGAAAAATATTTCATTTAGCTGCTTAAGATGTACAGAATGACAAGCTTTGTGCCTTGTCTCCAATACACAACAATCAAAAAGCTCTGCTATATGGGCCCTATGGGAAGGTCAGTCAGCCTCCACACTCACTCATTCTAGACCCCTCAGTTAAACTGAAATCTGATCTTCAGATCTTAAACTGTGATCTGGTCTTCATTTGATGGCTCTACTACACTAAATGAGGGCAAGAAGTATAACTAATCAAAATCACTATCAGCTCTGCCTTAACTCAAGGCAGTATCTGGGAATAAAGGGCCATACGCCACTGCCAAATCTTCAATCTGCACTTTTAAAAAGAAGTTTTCAGCTCTTCTTGTGCCTCCAAATTCTTTGTGCAAGTTACTCCAAGTCCAGGGAAAGACAAATAAGGTTATACAGAAAAAAAACATTAAAACTTTATAAATGGAATTCAGAAACCTTTTACACTTAATCTTTCCCTAAAAAGTGTTTCACATATTTCACATTTGGTAGAAGAGCACTGAATGTTTTGCACAGCCACACACTGAACAACATATACCACACCAGCTTGCTGTACTCTATTGTGTTTATCACAGTAGAAACAAACATGCCAGGCTCAGAGAACACTTCTCACAGTTCGGGGACAAAACCATTTCCACAATTTCAGAATTACTTTCATCTTTTCAACCTCTTGAACCCCCAAATTCCCCTCAAAAATGCAACTACATCATTTGACACAACCAGGTTTAAAACATAGCACTCCATTCATAAAGGCAAGACCTATTCATGCCTACTAGCTTATGTATATTTTCGTTGCAAGTATATCTAGGATTGATTTCAAGTGTTCACAACATTTCAGAAACAATGGGCAGTGCTGCACAGTATGTTCTAAATGCCAGATATCCAGAACCTCTCTAAAAAAAATTCCATGCGCAGTAAGGATTCCATGACTCCCTCTATAGTTAGTGGATTAAAATTTAATGAAAACATTTCTAATATAGTTTTAGAAATACTAGCTTGCCAAGCATGAAAATGGCAATTCTGAAGCAAGGTGCTACAAACAAACCTAAAATCCAGACCAAAAAAATCTTCTCCAATATGAGCTTTTAAATTCTCTGAAATAACTAAAAAACACAGGTTTTTAATTAAAATTCATCTTTTAATGGAATATAGACAACAGCAAAATTCTGTGTTGAAAGAGACTGAGGAAAGGACAGTTCTTTGTTAAATATTGCAAAGTCCAACATCAATTTTGCTGTTTTGCAAACAAATGATTTTTCTACAAAGCTTGGCAATCTTATAATCAAGTTGGGTTCTTCCTACATAATAATAATTTTTACTAAAAAGGACTCTGGTAACTATCTTTTCTCTGCTGGGTTTCAAATGGAACTGTGATAGGAATGTAATAATGGGACACAATGAGGACTATGAATCAGGTCAGCATAACTTTTCAAAATCCCTTTGAATGTGAGTTCTTAAACAGATGTTCTTGGCTAGGAATCTCTGATCTAGTACCTACAGCTATGGAGTTCTTACAAACTTTTCAAGGTTGAATGTCTTTGGAAGTCTTGAGTTTGCCAACTACAGTACTGAGCTAAAACCTCTGTGAAAAATCAAGGAGGGAGGGAGGTGGGAGGGAAAGGAGGAGGTTCAGCACAGCACACCTTACTTCTAATTTCCCTTACCTGATTCTAGGAAAGATGAAGTTATTTACATCTTTGCTCAATTCACTTCCAATGCAAATAAATAAAAATGTTATTCTTTGCATTTATTAAATTTATTCAGAAGACATATTCCCTTGGATTTTTAGTTCATTTATATAAGAATAGTATGAAACATTAGGAAGAACACAAACTATACTCTCAGAGGAGTATGTATCTATGGTCAGACTTCAAATGTCAAGTGTTCTCATGTCCTTGCTTGCCTAATGGAGTATTAAAACCATCATGATAAAGATGAATTGATTAACAAGCTTTAAGGAACAGGTATTAAAAAGTAGAAGAATTAAGAAATACACACCTGAAGGACAGAAAAAGCTTCCCCTAAAAGAATATTATGAAACTAAGGTTGAAGTAGTGCCTCTACTAAAGACCATATTTTCAATCACTTATACCAATGAAAAAGCTCTCATCATCTGTGTCATGGGTCTACCCTGCCCTGAATTTTCCTGGAAAATTTCAGTCAAAATACTGCAGCCACTCCTGAGAAAAAGGCTATAAAAACAGCACTCTTAGAATGTTCAAAGAGTCTGAAGACCCTTAAGGAATACCATGTTTTAGAATAAGCACTTGCAATTTGGCTGAGATCTTGGGCCTTTTGCACGTCAATGAAAAGCCACTCAAAAGTGTCCAACTTGCAAGCCTGTGGTTTGTGCACTGACAGTTCTTCTGGACTTCAGCTGCTGTACTTCCCAACCTTTCTGTCTGTACTGAACATGCTCTAGGGGCCTGAGAAAGTCTTTCTCTGCAATTTCAGCTTAGTGCCAAACTGGAATCTAACAATCTGAACTAAGGCCAGAGGTCTTTGCTGCTGTTTCAATACTTTCCTCACTAAGTTCAAGACAGAAGAGGCAGCTCTCAAGCTCTCAAACTCAAATACAAAGGGGGATGATCAATCCTTCAGGGGAATACACTGGACAGACAACCTTGAGGAATAAAAAAGAGAGATTGGAGAAGAGTGAGGAAAAGGCAGATTGAGACCCAGAGCATTTGGGCCAGAAGGACAATGGAGAGCAAATGGAATCAGATCTACTCAGAAGCATGTAGAGTGCTAAGCAGAGAGACTAGGGTAGAATCCAGAAAAGCTGAAGGGGAGACAAAGTTGAAGAACAACTCCCAGTTAGGAGATATCTGGGAGTGAGGCTGTAGGAGAAAAGAAAGACAAAAGTGAAGATATGGAGTCAGACACTGTAGCCAGGTAAATAAGCCAGGTTGCATAAAATACAGGCAATGCATGTGAAAAAACTGCTTCATGAAGACTAAGAGGTTTTATATAGGAAATCTTTTTTTTTTTCCCTTTCTCTAATTTCCTATGACATTAATTATTTACATGATTTTACTACTTTCCTCTGAGGTTAAGATTACAAAACTTCTCTATCTGTATCTCTGTGATTTCCAACCCTTTGGCTGACATGGCTGCTCTGAGCCCTAGAAAATTCTTTGGTACTACTTCTGGGCTGTGGTGTGGGCACTTAGTTATGAATTGTTTAGCTTCTCAAGGTATAGAAAAAGAAAAAAGTTCAGAGAAGAATTTTATCAGTGCACTCAATTGAATGATGATGTCAGAGAATTTGTCATTTACTCAGTCTTTTACTATTCTTTTTTGCTTTCCTCTGTAAGTTCTTCAGTATCTGCAGGGAACTGAACTTCAAAGTGCTAGGAGGAATTTGATATGCAGAGAGCAGTAGTGGTAGCCAATTATAAAAACAACTTTATGGCTGCACCTGTAGTTTTAAATGAGCAAAATAATTCCTCACTCCAAGAATACACTTTTCCCTCTATGTTCTATGTATCAAACACAAGACATAAAAGCCAGAGTTACTCCTCACACAACTTTCCACAAGGACCTTGTATCTGCCAAAAGCTGTTAGCATCATTAGTACAGAGATTAAGCCAAATACTGTTTCTACAGCAGTTAGAGATATTTTCAGGACCAACATATTGAGTTCTAAGGGGTAGGGAATGTAATGGTTCAGCAGACCGTGCAAGCGTATTAGAGGGTGAGAATTTAATTACACCTGCAAAAGAAGGGGTGGAAGAAAGTTTACAAAAGCTTTCAAATTCATCACAGGTGAAACAGCAGAATAAAACATTCAAACAAACTAATTATGCTTTAAATATTCTGCACACATCAAGAAAAACTAGGTTCAATTTCCACTCTCAAACATGTTACAAATGGTTTTATAACATTATCAGGGATTTTTTTCACTCCAATTGAAGTTACTGTAGGGACTCCTACAGTTTGCAGTCTATTACTGGACAGTAACAAATCCAAAGCAATCTGCTATATTATTTATGCTGAGATGTTTTATAAGACTCTTGTCCTAAGTAATAAGAGATTTGGCCATCCAGGACATTGGGTCTTTTTTTTAAGGGTAATTGCTTACATTCTTGACCTTGATAAAAATTCAGTGAAGAGAGAGAAAAAAAAGAAATCAGGTTTCATTCCGTGCTCATCTATGGAACTTGTGCTTTGTCTTCTGTGAAGAAAAATTATTTTGGAGTTTTACACCCCCCTGAGAACTCTGATGAATGAAACGGCTTCCAAACTGTGGCCTTCAGACCTTACTCCCCCAGCCGCAGGATTCCTGTGAACCTAATGTTCACACCTCCAATGCCCTGAATAGCCTGTTTCCAGCTGCCCCCAAAAGCCTATTTTCTCAAGATTTCTGAAACCAAAATGTTCCCCAAGATAAAACTTTAATTAATAGGTAGCAAAGCCTAAGTCCAGAGACTATTTTTAAAAAAGTGAAAACATGCCAACGCTCACAGCATTTGCATCTCATTAACAAGTTAATCAATGGGATTTCCTTAAAGATTATTAGAATAAAAGATTCCAATGAGAAAATGTTCTTTGAACTATATATATAATAAAAAAAAAACACAAAGCTTTCTTTAATGTTTTTCATTGCATCTGGCACTCGTCAGAAGAGCTCTGACAGCTGCACTTCAATTTTCAGATTTCAATATTGTCTTTCATAGGTATGCTTTGTACATACCTGCCTTGTTTCTGAGCCTTATTCTTCTAAAGCAACCACTCAGCTGAATCTAGTTTTCACTGTCAATGGCCTGAACAAGATGATCACTTAATGTGAAAGGACCCATGAAGCAGTAAGAGAGAATGACATATCACAGTGACAAATTTTGCAAGATTGTTCTGTATTACTTAAGTTCATGTCACTGGAATCACAGTCTGGAAAACTTACTTTTGGAACTTAGTACTAAGTTTTGGAAGACAGGTCTTAATTGAAAAGTTCATGTCGAATGAAAATGTGAGGTGGTGAAAGGTTGGCTGAGCAGGCTAGATCATTTGAGCCCTTATTAATAACATGAGTTCATTTTAATTCAGTGAAGCACATAATTGGCATCAAGCTTTTCAAGATCAGTACTCTCTTCTGTGACTGGAATTTGTAATATTTTATGGCTTTTTTAATAGATGTTTTTATTATTTGCATTTTTAGATTAGGTTACTGTTAGATAATTCAGACTACTTATAAGCTTGTTGATTTTATTGAGCCCAGTGATACCCACTGGTGAGTGATAAATCTTTGTACGTCTAAACCTGAATTCCTTGTAACTACTTTGCAGTCATCTAGCACTATGGCACAGAGATGAACAGGTCCCCCTGAGATTACTCCACCTTGAATAACCAGGAGAAGGCAATGGGGTCAATTACTGTTTCAGTTTACCCCACTGATGCTGCATGTAAATCAGTTTACCAGAAGCTTAGGAAGTGCTTTAATAACATTTATTTCCATGCCTTTATCTCTGCAATTTCAGTTATTCTTGATGTAGGACAATAAAGTTCAGAAGTAAAAAATACACTGGACACAATGGAAATGGTCCTAGCCATTCAGAACAGAAATCACTACTCTACAGGTACAGAAACTGTCTAATGTCTGCCACAATGACATCATCCATTTTACTGGGGTATTTGTCTACAGAAGAGGTATGCTTAAAAAAAAAAGTGAGTAATAGAGACCACTCAGTCACATGTTCCATTCTATTGGATATGAGCTTTATTAATAAGGTCCTGAGTACGTGTGCACTTTTATTGTGAGCAATGCCAGGATTTTCTGAATAACTGCCTTTTTTTTGCAAATCCATAGTCTGATTTTCAGACCAACTCTTAGAAAGAACCTGTGATTCAAAAGTCTCAGTTATATTCCATTAGTCTTTTAGGCACTGGCAAACTTTGGCCCAAAACAATTAACAATTAATACTTTTCAGCTAAGTGATTACCTATTAAATTCTTGTTTGTTATTTTACTTTCCACAAGCTGGTTATTTCAGTTACTACAAATTGGGAATCTGCAGGTCTAATTTATTTGAAAGAAATGAGGCTTAGTACACAGGTAAAGATAGAAGCGGTCTCAAACCGCCAGTGGGTATGTCGCAATTACCATCGTGCATCTCTGCACAGGTTTACAACCCTCATTACCCAAATCTTCTGATTAAACAGAAATAACGTATTGGAACAGTCTAACTAAAAGTGCTTAAGGTTTTCTTAGGATGCTTTTAGAGGCATAAATGAGAACTAGCTACCAGTCCAGCAATGGAAAACCATGACCTTAGAATGTTCAGAAAGCCTCAAACTTCTTATGACTGAGCAATACAGTGAGATTATTTTCTCATTTTATTAGGTTGATAGAGCTCATGAGGATGGCAAGAGGAGACATGTTGTACGGCTGATGCAAGCAGTAAATTCTGACTTTCAGTTCTGCCAGGACTGATCACTAATCATCATGGCTCTACAGCATTTTCTTGGCTCCAAACACTAGTCCTCAAATAGCAACAGAAACTGAACCCTACAGAGCTTGTGAAGTGACAAGGACTCTAAAACCAAAATTCTGCTTTCTGGAGCAGCATCTCACTAGAGCAGGAGCTTAGCTGGATCCCTTCCCACACATATTCTCTGAAACCAAGTATGAAAAACTGTCAAAGAGAAGACCTGACAGAACTTTGTTGAGATGAACATTCAGACTCAATTATATGCACTTGTTGCATACATAATTAAGTGTTTTCAAATAATTCAGAAATACAGAATATCTTAGATTCAGAGGATGTTCTTCAAGAGCCTAAAGGGAGAAGAAAGGAGGCACCAAAAGGACAGACAGTAGCTTTGCACAAAACTCCATGAGAAATATTTTACGCATTCTCTCAGGTCCTCAAGGTTTGAAGTCATAATCAATTATGCTACTTTTACTTTAACATACTTTCTTATCCAAAGCAGTGAATGTGAAATTGACTCCAAATTTAAATTCTATATTTTTACAACATTCAGACAATGGAGACACATTTCTTTTATCTGTCTAAAGTCATTCAAATTTACTCTGAAAGAACCTGCAGAAATAATCCTAGCCTGTTTCCTGCCATCCTCTCAAAAATGCAATTTTAAAAGTGCTAACACAGTGTTTTCTTTCTAATAAATTAAAAAGTGCCATTAGAGATTTTCTACTAGATTTTCTTTTACTTGAGGACTTAAATCTGAACTCTCTCTTCTCTTGCTGTGCCAGCAGCTATCATTGTACTGCATGTCACTTCTTTAGAGAACATATCTGCAGACCAGAACTTTATAAAAGAAAAAAATGCGACTTTACAGACCACATGTTCCACTTAAGAAACACATGGATGACTGTTCAGGGCAACGCCTTCTACTGTGATAGTCAAAACTTTGAAGATTGGTCCAGCTACTCATACTCTGAAGTCTGCTTCGTGTAAAGGGCAGTATGTAGCTGCACTCTAGCGGAGGTAGATGAGGGACAGGATGGAGTGGAACCAGTTAGTGCTTTATTTGCTAGAGATCCAGATTTGCTTTCCTACACAGGAATCTCAGCCCCATTAATATCATGCCCTTCTCATTCATCGCTTTTGCAACAGCCTCTAGAACAGCTTCCCTTTGATCTTTCGTTTCAAAACCTTCCAGAATCTCAGCAGAACCCTGGGTGGCTGTTAAACACAAAGCACCATTTATGAAGCAATGTCAGCTGTGTGCCAGTTCCAAGAATATACAATGCAATGGACCACTTCTGGGTGTCCACCAGCTTTTAAGCAGCAAAGTGAAAAACACTGTTATCAGCATCCCAAGCAGAAAAGGACACACAGCTATGAAGCCTGAGGTGGGCTGATGCCAACCTCATGAAGTTTAACCTTGACAAGGGCAAGGTCCTACACCTGGGTCAGAGCAATCCCAGACACAGCTACAGGTTGGGCAGAGAAGAGATTCAGAGCAGCCCTGCAGAGAAGGACTTGGGGGTGCTGGTCAATGAGAAAATTAACATGAGCTGGCTTCAGTGTGCGCTCACAGCCCAGAAAGCCAACCGTATCCTGGGCTGCATCAAAAGGAGTGTGACCAGCAGGTCGAAGGAGGTGATCCTGCCCCTCTGCTCTTGTGAGACCTCACTTGGAGTATTGTGTGCGGTTCTAGTGTCCTCAACATAAAAAGGACATGGAACTGTTGGAACAAGTCCAGAGGAGGGCCACGAGGATGATCAGGGGGCTGGAGCACCTCCCGTATGAAGACAGGCTGAGAAAGTTGGGGCTTTCCAGCCTAGAGAAGAGAAGGATCCCGGTATATAAGGGTGCTGAGGAGGGACTCTTCATTAGGGACTGTAGTGATAGGACAAGCAGTAACAGGTTCAAACTTAAACAGGAGAAGTTTAGATTGGATGTAAGGAGGAAATTCTTTCCTGTTAGGGTGGTGAGGCACTGGAACAGGTTGCTCAGGGAGGTTGTGAATGCTCCATCCCTGGCAGTGTTCAAGGCCAGGCTGGACAGAGCCTTGGGTGCCATGGTTTAGTGGGAGGTGTCCCTGCTAATGCAGGGGGGTTGGAACTGAATGATCTTAAGGTCCTTTCCAACCCTAACTATTCTATGATTGTAAGCCTGTCAGTCATCATGAGATAAGAAGCTTTGTTTAAAGCAGATAAGGAGCCATGCCAACTGTACATGTGCTGTAATTTTTTAACGTGCTCTCTCTCACCCGCTCATGCACGCTTAGGACAGCAACACAGAATCAAATCATTGCAGTGCACTGCAGTTAAATTCAGGTCAAAATAGTTCCCTGTCACTACAATACAGTACAAGTGAAGCAGGTACCTAAGCAGAAGCAGCACTGAGGTCAAACTTATTTGCATACTTAAAGGATATACAATATTGCTGTTTATTATGCATTTCCTTCATAAAAATAAGTTATGTCAAATAAGAAACAGAACAATGCATATCTAGAAATCTAATGACAGCTGTAAATAAAGTTAATAATTGCTTCAAAGAGGAAAGAAGTGTTTGGGAGGCACGGTGAGGAAATTTGTTCTCATTTTATCTGCTACACCAAGATAAAGTGCATACTCTTAGTAGGTTATCTGGCCTAGTCACCATTACTAGCTTCATTATTTCTCACATTTATGTAATTTTAAACACTGAAATCTATAATCAAGGCTATACTTCAATACTAAATAAGCAATTAGCAGTCAGACACTAATATTAAGCTGACATTTCGTAGGGATTTGAAAATCCTCTGGACCCAAAGTTCAGCCTGTAAAATATATTAACTGTGTACACTATTTTTTAAGTAGCACAATCTTTTCCAGCTAATTTGATGATGTAATACCACAATTTTAAAAGGCTAATTATATCATTTGGAGAGGACTGTCCCCATCTCATGACAGGGTACAGGAACTCCACATCTCAGATTACCTTCAAGTTCATTCCTGGGATGGAGTCCTAAATTCATTAACTTCAAAGAATCTACAGTTTTGTTCCTGTAAAGGAAACAGTGGCCCCAAATTCAAGTACTCTCTCTTTCACCTTTTAGATCTTTGCACGCAGTGTTACCTAGGTTTGTAACTTAGCTTTAGAGACTATACAGATGGGACACTTCCGCTTGTAAAAGGATGGTCAGTTCTTGGCAAGAGGAATTCCCCTTTACTGCTTATACCCTGGCATAGGCACTGATACTGAAGTTGTTCAGATAAAGCAGCCATCGCTCTCACAAATACTCAGGTTTTACTAACTCCAATACATACATGTTAAAGAAGTTTTAAACCCAGTCTCTTCTTGCAAGAGACACTTCTATTTAAATCTTTGTTGTAGGACAGATCTCCACCAGACAATTGAAAGTTTCTAGGCTGTTCTAGACCTGCTCCTCTGCTATAATGTATTTTGCTTTTGTCGCTTCTGAAACATATGTTCACATCACATTGAAGCTCAGCAGCTCTTAGACCACTTACGAACAATATTCATCTTAACCACTCCAAGTCTTTACAAAAAGCACACACTTTTCAAATGCTCCTTCCTAATAAAACCAGTCTTGATGGTGCTAGCCAAGTATGTATTCATATCAGTATAGACATCTGCATGAATAGCAGTAAGATGCAAGTCTCCATGTTACTTCGAACAAGGTAATATATCCATTTTTGTGAGAACAAGTCCGTACCTCTAGGTTTTCTCTGGAGATACTACCACCTTCCTCATGATTATGTAGGGATAATGAAGTTATAGCAATAGAAAATAGGCTTCTCGTTTGTTAATAGAAGATGACATTTTAACAAATGAAAGCAGCATTATTCTACTACAGTAGTTGCACAGATGACAGCCATGAACATGTCAGGAACATTACTTATAGATATCATAACTGCACTAATAAATTTCATGTTTGGCTTAAAATGCAACAAACAAAACCCCCACTTTAAAGGGAAAAATTACAGTTCATAATAGCAAAGTCCCAGTTTCATGTTATGGAATTGCAGGCATTTCCGAGATCACATGACATGAATCTTTCACATAGTCACACGATGAAACAGTCATTCTTAATGTGATTACTCCACCCAATAATTGATGGTCTAATCAAGCAGTGGTCAGTCTTATCTTTACTAGTGTACTTTCCTTTCCTGTGTGATCAAATGCTAGTCAGTAAACAGCAAGCACGAACCACACTGGTCAGCAGCCAAAACCTGAGAGTAATGCAAGGACACAAAAAAGAGAACAATACCTTATAGAGCCGACAGCCTTTAGATTATTAGCATTTTCCCACAGGGACTGGCTCCAATATTTCTGCCATGACACTCAGCTTTTTGATGGAGATATTATTATCTACATTTTCTGCAGTGCATGGGATTTAGCCACAGGAGTTATGCAGCTAAATCTCATTCATGCAATGCCTGGAAGATTTAAACGGAAATGATTAATTGTTACCTTTCAGCACTATCTTCTGCATAAACAATACAGAGTTCAGGGGAAGTCCTTCAGGAAATTACCCCTTAACACTTGCCCCTCAGTGTTTTGGAATAAAAAAGTTCATTGCAATAATTTTTCACAGATGGAAGTTTCTCTTTTCCTTTTTTCTCCTTATCTGAACATTCTTTGACTAATCCCTTTGATTTTACTTTTTTTTCTCCTCATGGGTTGAAGAAATCATCATCTCCACCAAATTCTTTAGTAGTGATTATAATTAACAATCACAGCCTGAGCTACATTATTTACTTGCTGGGCATCTGGCATTTTTCCTGCAATCAGTCACTGAAGGTGACACTGAAACATTGGGGAAAATAAATTCAGAAAAATCAGAGTTCTCATTTTTTTACATTATTAATTTGAGAAACACCAGGCTGCTGTTCTTGCTGAAGTAATAACAACACTTATTTGCTTCCCCCCCCACACACTTCTCCCCAGCAAGGTCATAAACAATTTCAGATTATATCTAGGACTCTGCCTATAGCTACAATGAGGATTCTGGTGAAATTTAAATAAGCAAACATTCTTCCTTTACATATGCAGCTTTTTGAAGGCATTCCCGAACCCTGATTGCATAATTATAGAATTGTTTAGGAAATCCACTCATATGGCCAGAGAACTAAACTCCAAAATATACAGCAAGCATTATAATAGCTTGCTCTAAGTTGATTTTATAAAAATAACATCTAGTTTGTGAAATAAAGATTAAATAATAGTGGTCTCTGCAAAAGAGCTCTGAGCTGTTTTCACATTATGAAATGTTGCATAGTAGATGTCTTACTACCAGAAAAGACTAAGGTTAATGCTTAATGATAAGACCACCACAGTTCACAATACAGGTCATCCAACCCCCAAGCAACTGAGGGAAGGAGCTGAAAATGTGGAATGCAGAAAGTAGCTTCATAAATTGGGTGACTATCTAGACGCATCAATCTTCTAACTTTTTTGTCCTTGACCATATGTTGGAATATTTCTGAATGTTCTGAATATTCACTCCAGCAGGAGTGGATAAAAAGGGTGGGAAGGAGGAGGGTATGAGGATAAAAGGTTGATCTCCCCACTTAACATTCTTATTTGTTACAGAGGTGCAAGCACATTCTATCTGGCTTAAAAGCAGAAAGAAATTAGGCTACAAAGGCAATGAATGAGTTAACTCAGGAAGCAAAACAGACAGGATAGACTCAATGCAGAAATGAAGAGACTATTTCTGCCCAACTACACCCTACACATGAGAATGTACTGCATTCTCATTTTTGCAGGAGATGATAGCATTGTAAAACATTCCATTCAGCCACATCTCCAGCTGATGTTGATCATCCAGTCCATTGACCCTTCAAGCTTGACCAAGCAATTCCATCAGAAGAGAGCTGGAGGCATAACGCTCTGGATGTTCAAAAACTGTGACCTCCTGGAATACCACCCACTACCAACCCTTCTTTTAAAGAGTCTTCATCTACATAATGTGCTTAACACTTAAAAGTGGACAAAACTTCAGATGTGAAAGGCATGACATGAGCAGGCATATTAACAGGCCATGTAGCTGTAGTAAGGGAAACTGCCATTACAACTAATGACCTCAGCAGAATATAGGCTCCTGCTGAGAAAAGTAGTGCAAGTAGCATTCATCTATATGTACAATATTACTGCTTGCAGCAGATCTTAAATTCCTTAATGAGCTATTATTTCAGTATCCTGAAGGAGTTACCTGGGCACTTCAATTTGGGGATAGAGTAATTCTTTTCAGAGAAGTGATGCGGGAAATCATCCAAGAATTGATGACAAATGGAGATCTCATTTGTGATGCTGTAGGATGTTCCTTTCCCACAGAGAGAGAGCACCCTTAGGATATGCCAAGTACAAAGGAATTTAAATAAAACGAGTAACCTACAAAACTGCACAGCCAGATCTCAAGGGGAACCACACAAACTGAAAACACCAAAGTGGTATTATTTAAAAAAAAAATTAAATAAACCCACTTATTTTTAAATTAAAAAAAAAAAAAAAAAAAAAAAAAGAAATCCACAAAACCTCCACTCAGCTCAAAAGAAGATGTGACAGTACTCTGGGACTGTAACTTATTTTCCATAATGCATTTTCACCTGTGGGCTCCAAGCTGCCCTGTAACATTAGCAGAGGGAATCCAACAATAAAGTCAGATTAGTCAGGGAAAAGCACATCACAGAAAATAAGAAGAAATTGGAGGCTGCCGTAAGGTTTATTTGCTGACCAACTCGGAGCCTGGAAAAGTACAGGGATATAAAGGCAACCATGCTTTGCAAATAATGCTGACAAATGGAACTGAATGTGCATTTCACTGGGTATTGTTAAAATAGTATAGTATGGCAGCACATGTTCAGCTTCTGATGGAGCATGGGTAATTAGAAAACCTTAAAAAAATCCAAAAATGGGAAAATTCTGATATGAACTTGCTTGGTAGGAAAGAGTTAACATCTGATGCTGTTTGTGGATATTCTTAATTGGCAAGTTGTGCATTACATTTAAAAACAGATTTAATGGCAGCATGCTGCATTCCACTGCAAACAGTATCACTGCAGTACCACCGAAATCACATCACAGAATATGTCCTGAGGATAGGCAAAAGTGAGAAATTATTTTGCAGCAGTAGCAGAGAGAGCTGGCTGATTAATTTTAGCTACAATGCTGATTACAGCTACATTGTTTTGTTGCTCTGAGACAAAAAAAAAAAAAAAAATGTCCAAATTAAGAGAGTCCACTGACTTCAACAGGAATTCATTCAGGCCAGAAATTTTTTAGGGAATAACTGTTCAGTGATATTTGACAGTCTTGCGTCTACATAACATAACCAGGATACATTTTCCCTGCTTATCTTCTCAGTCAAACTCTTTTTCCAGGCTCTCTTTTTCCAGCATCTCATATACTGTAATACTTCCACCTTCATCATCTTGCAGTTTGCCTTGGGAGGTCTCTTCCACCTTCAGTGAGAAATGCCATCTTCCTCTATCTCCTCATCAAATTTGAAATAAAGCACCACTGAGCTTTGCCCTTCTCTGACAGAAAAGATTCCTTTTGTCCACCACATAACATTGCTTGGTTTATTGTTTTCCTCCCAGTCCCTTCCTAAACACCTCATTTGCTCAGAGGGCTGCAGAGGGATGCATGAAGATTAGGTTGAGGATGAACTATGACAGCTGGCATAGGAGACTGACTGCTATTGTGTCTCTTCTTTGCAGGTCTCTATTTTATATGAGTCAGCAGATTAAACTGTTTCAGTTGGAAGGGACATGCAAGCATCACTTAGTCCTACTGGCAGACCAATTCAGGGCTGACCAAATTAAAGCATGTTAAGGGCATTGTTCAAATGCCTCAAACACTGACAGGCTTGGGGCATCAACCACCTCACTAGGAAGGTGGTCTCGAGGAATCCTGTTCCAGTGCTGGACAACCCTCTTGGTAAAGAAATGCTTCCTAATGTCCAGTCTGAACCTCCTCTGATACAGCTTTGAACTATGCCGAAGTGTCCTATCACTGGATACCACCATCTCCTTCCTCACTTCCCTACCTCAAGAAGCTGTAGAAAGCAATAAAAAGAGGTGGCAGATTATGGCTGTGTATAAGTATCTATTGTAATTGTATCCTGATTCAGGCCTCTTAATAATACAAGCATGACAAACATCAAAGCTGGAAAGCTGAAAGGATTACATAAAAACTAGTAACAGTTGTAGTTTCCTTATCTGGCGAATTGCTGATCAGGAAAATTTCAGATACTGCCTGCCTCTCATGCAGTGGGGTGCATTTTCACTATACATAGGATTCTTAGATAAGATCACTCAAGGAAACTGTCCTCAGTTCTGGGCACCCTCACATTCTGTTTTCTCCCTTTTCCTCCAAATTGCCCTCTCTCCTTCAGCACTGGTTGAATGACTGTTTAATTGTAATAATTTTAGCATTTCCTTTGCTGCTCACATTAGAGATGTCACCCATTCGGGTGAGAAAGCAAAGATTAGCAGCGCTTAGTTTGCCTTTCTGTCCTTGTCTGGGTCCTAAAAAAAGAGGAAGCTCTGAAGTGCCCTAAGGGGAGTTACCCTGGTACTTGCTTCTGTAAACAATGAATGCCTTGAGGCAGAAGGATCTTGCTACCACAATATGTTTCACAGGATTTTGTTACCACTGACAGAAATGTCCAAAACATGTCTTGCAGAAAAAAAACAAGCAGAGAATTCCCAGAAAGAACAAGTCGGCAATTTTACGATAACTGGGAAATTGAACACGTCTATGCTCTACTGACAAACCATCTTCCTACATGCCTAAAAACAACACAAGGGCCAGCCTTGTAGTCTCACTGTGCAAAGATGAAGGCGGGTGGGGGGGGGAAGGGGAGGTTTTGCGATGCCTTTGTTAACATCCTGTCTTCCTGTATACTGGCCCTTATCCCTGGCTCTGCCACAGTTTGCCTATGGTTGTGACTGAACGATTTTAAAAAACAAAAAAACAAACAAACAAAAAAAAAAAACACCAAAACCCACAAATGTTCACATCACCAGCTTTTATTTTGCACTTGACTTGTGAGGGCAGGTTTGTTTCAATTAAGGTACACACGTTCTCATCAGACACCTCTGTCATCCATGATAAGAGTCTAGGTTCTACATAAGTACATGTCCTCTATGCGCTCAGACTGAACAAGGATGAATGCAGTATAAAAGCCTACATGGAGCAAGAAGATCAGAGATTATTGAAAATCCTACCATGGTACCATGTTTCAACCATGGAGAAGCCAACTGGTTTGTTCCTCCTGTACCTACCAGTTCTGTCCAGATTTTGGACCAAAGGCTAAGACCCCCTACATTATTACTCTTCTTACCAGTCAGCAATTCAGAAATCATGCTTTACTTCTTTGCATCTAATTTACATCACAGACAGGACTGTCATTCTAGCACAGAAATTAACAGCCAAGAAAAAAAGAATGGCTGCAAAAACACCACTAATAAACTATATATTATTATTAAGACAGCTGTTTTTAAATACAGATACATTCTTCTCAGACTAGGATGAATCCCCCTCACAAACTAACACCTTTAAAAATAAACTTATGATCCTATGCTGATTGCAGGAAGGAAGACAGAAACCATCAGGAAACAACTCTGCAAGGTGAAATTAGGTGTCTAATGAGGGATACAGTTTCCTTCACCCTATACATACTTTGGTCAAGCTCATCACATAGCCCAAGTACCACTGCCTTTTTGGCAGTAATGAACACGCCAGTCCACAGAACCAACATGAAAGTGAAGAATGCTTTGATAGCAGAGTTCTGAATCATGCTGCCATTTAATGAATTTTACATTTTATGAGGACAGGGTAGAAATCTCTTGCATACTTTTCCATTTGTTATACTTTTGTAGCTTAAGACTTATACAGCTGCAGTTTTTCCTCTTTTCCTTTTATGTCAGACTCTCCCCTAAAGTACATTGTAGCACTACACCAGACCAGTGAATCCCATTCTTTCTATTTAATTTCTCCACTGCTACTTAAGGTGAGAATAAATATTGGGTTTAGCAATTGCCAGGGAAGGATTCCATAATGTCTTTAGACCAAATGAGATGATTTGGTCTAAATATAAGTATTTGAAGATGGGAATTATATCAGAAAAAGATAAACAGGTAGATCCTAGCACCAGGAGGGTGAGATATTGATTTTTTTTTTTATTCAGCAGATGACATGTTAGGTCACAAGCCATGTTCAGAGAGTCAAATTCTCATTTGGTGAGGATGGACTTCTAAGGCTGAGCAGATTTATGTCAATCAAGGATGATGTTCGTTTCCAATTTCTCTAGCTTTGTAAAATTCAGGGCTTGAGTCATTAATATTCAAGGCACTTTGCAAAGGCCATCTTTTCTGTGAGCATTTGTGGCAGAGATAGATTGATACATCCCAGTGGGTTTGTGATTCAGAGTTGTAAGGTGGATTTGTTTTGGTATTAGCATAGTCAATGATTAAATGAAGTGCATTTATTATATAAATACCCTATCAAGTGTTACATTTTAAATAATGTGAGGTGGCTGGAAGCTGCGTTAAGTGTCAGAAAACGATCAAAATTTGTGTCAAATTTAAGAAAGCTACCCAGAATGTGCATTCCTTCTTTCTCTGACATTGATGATTCTTTTCCTATCCCTTAACATTGTTTTCTCCTTCATTTGGGCTCTAACTAATTTCATAATGGTGTAGTTATTTAAAGCCATGCAATATACATCATATACATTATAGTCACTTGCTCACATTATATTATCTAGTGAACAAGAATTTTCATTTACTATAATGCCTTTAAAGTCAGATTGTGTCATGCATTCATGGGTTAAGGAAAGCATTTAGAAAAATTTACAGTTTTAAAATGAGGTTAGTAGGTAGCAAAGTCTGTTAATGAATTCCCATCTCAGCAAGAAAGGATCTAACTACTCTTTCATTTTAGATTATGATTAGCTTGGGCTTCAGGCAACCACTATGGTCATGGAAACAAATACCTATTTGCAAAAGTATTTTGAATTTAGACTAAGATTGGATTTAACCATCAATTTCTTCAGTTCTTGATCACTTTAGGAAAAAAGAAAATGCAAGGGAAGATTCTGCTGACTTAAATTAGTTGTATTATGTAATTTAAAGAAAATAAAAGAAAAAATTATCTTCCACAATGACAGATGAAAAAAAGGGCAAACAATTGCCATACCACTAAATATCTGCTAAAGGACAGGTCAATGATGATTCAGTAACCTCCATCCTCAAGTCTCTTTCAAAAGCAAAGTAATGTCTACCATTTCCTTACCAGACCTTGGCAGAAAGTCTCCTATGAGCTGTTCTGAACTGAAGGTACCACATCAAGGTGCCATGCTATTGTGTGGCTAGATGTGGTAGCTCACATTATCAGAATATGAGCAAGCACTGTGTCACTCCATAGCTGAATGTTACAGCTTTCCAACTATATCACCAACATACAGGTGTGTCCATGCCATGAAATCCTTGATTTTGGTTATTTTACAGAAGAGGATTCCTGGACTAGAAGGTACCGGAAAACAAGTCATGGGATTGATGAAACAATAAGGGTTTGATTCAGTCAACATGTCATCAGGTTGCCACTGCTGAATTAACAATTTTTCCATATACACAGTACATTTCTGAATACTTACATTGTTGTGTACCCAAAAGAAATGGGAGATTTATAAGGTTTAAAATACATTATGTTTCTTACGCAATAAAACTCACAGTTTGAGACTTACTGGTCACACTTTAAAGAATGTCTTTAATATTCTGTTACAGGCTATAGACTTATTCACCCTAGGCTCCCTTAATAATCAATAGAAATCTAGTTGAAAGTCAATGGAGTCTAGTATTCATTTCATCCTAAAATAAACATTTAGAGTAGATCAGACATACTATTCCTTCAGCATGTCTATAAAAACAGAAACTGACTTTATAGCCCCAGTCTTGCAGAATTTACCTGGCATGTGAAGATCTGGGTTAGAGATTTTTAAACAAGGCAGAAATAATATGGTTTTATCCCAGAGCCTATATATTAGTACCTTAACCAGAAAGCTACTGACTACTCCATAATGTGCTCTACTATTTCCTTCTGCTTTTCACCACAAGTTGCACTGTGGATTTAAGAAACCCTTTTGAAAAAAACCCGAAACTTACATTCTTACTGAGAAACTTAGTTTGAAACAAGGAGCATTTTTAATGGGATTTTGGAAACATACAAACTTAATTATCTAAAGATCAAGGTAGAAAACTGTTGTTACTGGATATATTTTAAGCCACAGGAATGCAGGTTTTATTTTAGCAGTCCCAGTGCTCTTATCAGTTGAAAAGAAACATGTAAAGTTCTAGTATACTCTCACACCGTTCATTGCACTGAATCAAAGCTGGCCTAATAACAAAACAAACAACCGAACCACAAAACTAACAACTGTATTTACTGGAATAACAAAACAATCAATATCATATGCATTTAATTGCACTTTTCTAGTCATTTGTCCAAAATAAACAGCTGTTGTTTTGAACAGAAGAGAATATTAACACATTTACTCATACAATTTTGCCCAAAGTGCTAATATTTAAAAGTATGGGATAAAATATCACTTGAACTCACTTTTCATCAGAGTATGGAGAAATTTAAAGCATTTCTAGTCTTAATATAAAAATGACTGCTCTTCTTTAATACATCCCCTAAAATGTATACTGTAAAAGTGACAGCCAACTAAGGTATTAGGAAAAACATGAGTAGACCTCAAATGAGAAGAAAAAGAAAGTGATGAAGTAGAAACCCAAAGGTAAATTAAAAGAATTCCATTATGTTGTTTAGGAAAAAAAATCCCACAATTTTCCTAAATTTTCCAGCGTCTTACATCATCAGAATCTGAGACTCAACAAGTGACATATTGCCATTAATCATGGTGAGATTCTACCCCCTCTAATCATGTAAGCCCGTCTTGGTAAATATCAGCTTTATTTTATGAGTTGCCTAGCAGATGTGTGGATTCATCATAAATAAGTAAAAATTGTATTAATAAATTATTATGGCAATAAATAAATAATGTTTCAAATGACCCACTAGCAAAGCACAGATACTGAGTGGTTAACTTACTTTAAATTCAGACTTTTTAATTCACTCTTTGTTCCATGCTGCCACAAAATTATTATATAGCTCCCATCTGCTATTTCTCAAAATGTAAAGATTATGTTAACTTGACGGGAACAAGAACTAGACACTGGCACAGGATGCCCAGAGAAGCTGTTGCTGCCCCATCTCTGGCAGTGCTCAAAGCCAGGCTGGAAGGGGTTTGGAGCGACTTAGTCTAGTGGAAGGTGTCCTTGCCCATGGTAGAGGGTCGGAAGTAGATGAGCTTGAAGTTCACTTCCAACTCTAACCATTCTAGGATTCTATGATTTAACTATTTCTCAAATTGCCTGGATTATGAAGTAATATATGGAATGAACAAAACAGCCAAACAAAAGAACCGAAACACCCATACACCACAAACAAAACAAAATAAAAAAGAAAATAGAGAAAAAGAAAAACCCACAGATAAATTTGATTACATTGAAACTGAAATGTTAGACTATGTACCAAAATTCAGTAGCTCTATACATCTCAGATCAGATATTATGCATACAAACACAATGCTAGAAATGAAACATTTTTTAGTTAGAAGCATGAGCATATCATATGACAAAAAAATGAGAAAAAATATAATGAAATTTTAAAATTATTGCAACAAACATTATTGCTACATATTCCAGGTATGGTGTTATTTTGCTAAACTCCCACTTACAAGTCACTATTAATGCTACAGAATGGAATAAGAATCCTCTGATTCCGTCTGAAAAGTACAGAAGCAGTCATTCATGCTAAAGCCAGCAATAAGCCTGAGCGGTAGGGATCTTTGGAGCTATGAACAATTTATCCTGAAATGTCTTGTGGATAAAAAAGAAAAGCACCGTATTAAAGCATGTAACGCGTTCAACACTGTCCCATACGACACCCTTGTCTCTAAATTGGAGCGACATCAATTTGATGAATGGACCACTCAGTGGATAAAGAACTGGCTGGATGGCCGCACACAAAGAGTTGTGGTCAATGGCTCAATGTCCGGCTGGAGACCAGTAACGAGTGGTGTCCCTCAGGGATTGGTGTTGGGACCGGTCTTGTTTAACATCTTCATCGCTGACATGGACAGTGGGATTGAGTGCACCCTCAGCAACTTTGCCGATGACACCAAGCTGTGTGGTTTGGTTGATACGCTGGAGGGAAGGAATGCCATCCAGAGGGACCTTGACACGCTTGTGAGGTGGGCTGATGCCAGCCTCATGAAGTTTGACCATGACAAGTGCAAGGTCCTACACCTGGGTCGGAGCAATCCCAGACACAGCTATAGGTTGGGCAGAGAAGAGATTCAGCGCAGCCCTGCAGAGAAGGACTTGGGGGTGCTGGTCAATGAGAAAATTAACATGAGCCAGCTTCAGTGTGCACTTGCAGCCCAGAAAGCCAACCGTATCCTGGGCTGCATCAAAAGGAGCGTGACCAGCAGGTCGAAGGAGGTGATCCTGCCCCTCTAATCTGCTCTTGTGAGACCTCACCTGGAGTTCTGTGTACAGTTCTGGTGTCCTCAACATAAAAAGGACATGGAACTGTTGGAACAAGTCCAGAGGAGGGCCACGAGGATGACTGGGGACTGGAGCACCTCCTGTATGAAGACAGGCTGAGAAAGTTGGGGCTGTTCAGCCTGGAGAAGAGAAGGCTGCGTGGAGACCTCAGAGCAGCCTTCCAGTATCTGAAGGGGACCTATAGGGATGCTGGGGAGGGACTCTTCATTGGGGACTGTAGTGACAGGACAGGGGTAATGGGTTAAAACTTAAACAGGGGAAGTTTAGATTGGATATAAGGAGGAAATTCTTTCCTGTTAGGGTGGTGAGGCACTGGAATAGGTTGCCCAGGGAGGTTGTGAATGCTCCATCCCTGGCAGCGTTCAAGACCAGGTTGGACGAAGCCTTGGGTGATATGGTTTAGTGTGAGGTGTCCCTGCCCATGGCAGGGGGGTTGGAGCTTGATGATCTTAAGGTCCTTTCCAACCCTAACTATTCTATGATTCTAAAGCAGTATATACCAGTAACACTCATCAAAACTATAGTAACTATGAGTAAGTTCTTCTGTGAGGGAAAGCAACCTCAAGGGAAAAATAATGCCTCAGGAAATAAAACTTGTGCATCTGCAAGAAAGGATGCTTATGGGAAATGCCTGTCCAGTTGAAATTATCCGATTGGCTGTGGGGATGAAGTGACCCAGGGGACAATCATCACAGAACATTTACTGCACAAATATGCAGCTTACAGCTTTTATTGCGATAAAGTTATACATATTTATCAATATGCAAATCACAGACATTGTTTTCATAATCTAAATTTTCAGACCTTCACCCTTGAGAGTCATGATAGAATAGAACCACAGAATGGTTTGGGTTGGAAAGGACCTTACGATCATAGCAGCCTTCCAGTGTCTGAAGGGGGCCTATAGGGATGCTGGGGATGGACTCTTCATTAGCGACTGTAGCGATAGGACAAGGTGTAATGGGTTAAAACTTAAACAGGGGAAGTTTAGACTGGATAAGGAGGAAATTCTTTCCTGTTAGGGTGATGAGGCACTGGAATAGGTTGCCCAGGGAGGTTGTGAATGCTCCATCCCTGGCAGTGTTCAAGGCCAGGTTGGACGAGGCCTTGGGTAATATGGTTTAGTGTGAGGTGTCCCTGCCCATGGCAGGGGGCTTGGAACTTGATGATCTTAAGGTCCTTTCCAACCCTAACTATTCTATGATTCTATGATCATACAGTTCCACACCCCCTGCCATGGGTGGGATGCTTCACACTAGACCATGTCACCCAAGCCTCTGTCCAACCTGACCTTGGACATTGCCAGGGATGGAGCATCTTCGCTTTCTTTTAATTGTACTCATGAAGTCACAAGGTATGGGCATGCTCACTTACAGTGCAGAAGCAGCAGTTTTAAATTCCAGTAACTAAAAAAATTTTGATTAAATAACTTACTGAATAATGTAGCTGTTTTACTGTATTGTTTACAGGCATAGTATACATAGACTGTTCTTACTTCTATTTCTTGTTTTTCTAACAGTAAAATGAGATATTTTTGACTTGCTTAATCCTGGAGAAAAATATATTAATTGCATATATACAGATTGATTTTTCAGAAGCTCATATGCATTGTTGTCTTGTTGGCCGTGACAGTCTTTGATATAGCCTAATGAGACAATGTCCTTTAATTAAAAAGAAAGTATAGGCTTAGGTGATATGAATCTAAACAAACATCTCAGGGATCCAGAGAAAACTTGCATAACCAAATTGGATGGCATTAAAATTAATCTGCTCCTAAATATGTCTAGGCATTAAAAATGTTGCTGACTGACATTCAGAAATTAACTGTAAAAAGTCTGGCACATTATTCTGAAACATGTTTGCACATGTTATTGCTTAACAACAAAACTGCATGAGAACACAAAAGAGAATGCTGTCCTACACAATGAACTTACTAGACATGGATCTAAGTGGATAACAGAGCTGCTTAAAAAGCTAAGTTTTCTTAGGGTAGGGACTCAGAAAAGATTCATTCAGGGTGAGAGAGCAAATTCTTGCCACAGTTTTCATAAACCCAGATGCAGAGGTATCATGAGTCAACTTCATTAGCTGAATTAAAGAATATACTAAGCTCTCAAAGAAAATATTAAGAGTTGAGGGTACATGAGCTTCCTACAACCTTCATTACGTACCTTTAAAAATGAAAAATATTGGACATTGAGCAAAATCTCATCTTACAAAACATATTTGTATGTTCTTGACAAGGTCGAGTACTAGATTTTGTAGTGAATGTGGATATAATATAACTCAAATATATGTAATTCAAGTTAAAATGGAAATATACAACAAACATTTTCATATATCCTGGTAAAGACACTGAACAGGGCAGTCCCAAATGAGACCACAACAGGGTATCACACTATTTATCATATTGCAAGTTATATCTAAATTACGCAAATAAAAAAAATTGAATAAGAAATGTCATCCTTCTTGGAATGGCACCAATCTGACTGCACAAGTTAATGAATGAGAAATACACTTCCTGCCTTCCTTTCATACTAGCATTAAATAGTAACAAAAAAGAGATTCTCCACTGAAAACCAATTCAATGCTAAGACTCACACTGGCATAAATCACGTCATGATAAAGCCCTGTAAATGTATACATGCATTGGTAAGATCCTAGTTGACATATAAAACTGCAGGAAACCAGTTTGGGCATTCATCTAGCCAAGGCTGCCAAAGTAGAACACAGTCTGTATTACTGGGGACTTTAGTCCCATAAAAAATATACACAACTATTTCTCTTGCAGAGTTCTCCTTTAAGTAACACAACAAGACCTGCTAGATCTAGAATTTGTAAGGAAATATCTCTTCCTGATAAAATTTTTACTGTTCATCAAAATGTCTATTCATCTCCATTACTGAGCACTGGAAAAACATTCATTAGAGCAACACCACCAGTGTGCTCCAGTTACTGTTAGCATATGTAACCAAATATATCACAATACACCACTTTCCCTTCTACTAAGAGAAATCAGTGACTGGGTCTCTAATCATACTGAATCTTAAGAAACAAAATCCAGCATGGACAAAAAAAAAAATCAACTTACAATTACAATATATTAGAGCAACAATCAGGCAGAATTCTAATGAGTACAAGGTTTCATTACAAGCAAAGTTTAGAAAGTCTCTATACTCACATGTTTTCTTTTTTTAAAAGTTTACTTCCATCACATACTGCAAATTATCTAAAAATGCAAATTAAAAAACCCTCCATTCCTCCATTTCAAAGGAAACCTTTCAAATACTCCAAACTTCTCCCTTGTTAGCAATGTTAAAGCATCTAAATCAAAAATTTATGGCAACGATCTGCTAATGAAATACTAGTCAAGCCATTCCAATCTTTTTCATACTTGTCTAATCTAGGGGAAGACAAAGACTGAAATAAAATTCCATTTCTGACTGAGATGTGTGGATACCACAGCAGTACCATGCATAATAATCTTTATTCACCTCTGCTTTCTCAGCTGTCGAATTCATCATACCCCACTGCAAAAATTGATTGCTACCTTTTCCATTCACATTCTTCAATGTGAATGTCCCTATACATTCAGGGACATGATTTTGAGCACAAAGGTTTTAGCCTTGCATACTCGTCAGGAAAAAGTTTTCAGCCAGCCCTATAAGGTAGTTTCTGTTGTACACATCTGTACTTGACAGAAAGCAAATAGAAACACATCTATTTGCTACAGAAAATTTCTACCATGAAGACACAATAGAATTAGTATAGCATTATGAAAAAAGTCCAAACTTAATTTCCTACTTATTTCATATTCTGAAAAGTGGTAGCAAAATATTCAAATATGGAAATGAAGGTCTCCATATTTGAACAATATTAACATAAAATAAACTGTTTGCAAATAACATGCAGACATCATACATATAATATAGCTTAGATGATTTCTCAGAATCTCTGGCCTTGACATTTTGAATGCAGGGCACTGGCATGAAATGAATACTGTTAATATTTTTCCATTTATTATTATTGGGGAGGGGGAGCTTTCCAATTTACATTTACTACAAGCTTAACTGGGCAAACATTTCTTGAGTTAACATTGGCTTACTAAACTGTGTGGCTACTTCCATAGCTGGTACCTGAAGATGCCCTTCCATTGATCAAGTTTATTGAAGTGTTTGTTGATTGCCTGCATCTGCCAGATAAATGACTGCTTCATATGGGAGCCTAATACAAAGCAATCACTGGGAAGCAATTAATCAGATATGTTAAATGCAAATGAAGTAAATCAGAAAAGACACAGCACTGTTAAATGAACAAAATATTTTTCTTAACCAATTTATTTTGAGCCAGTTGACTGTGCTTCTGAGACTTCTAGGGCACAAACATGGTACTAAACCCCCCAAAGCATCATCTGCTATGCTGACCTCATCCAGATGCTAGAACAGCAGAAGCAGACTCAACAATGAATGTGACTATTAATACAGGAATTGCACTGAGCATAGATACGCCCCTCTGCAGTAGCCATATGCAGACCTTGCAAAAAGCAAGCATAATAGCTAAGCATCCCTCTTCAGCTTGAAATGCTTTTTACCCTGGGGCTCTCTTCTTAGTATTTCTTTTTTTTCCAATATCAATAAACATTATAGGAATAGCATGCTGAACAGCAACAGAGCCCTGGTTTTACATGCTAAAACACTAGTTGAAAGCTTAAATATATTTTAAGAACATGCATCCAAGGATTCCTTACATGGTTTATAGATTAGTATAGAAAAAAATATGACATCAGTAGAGGAATGTAAAATTTGACCTTCAGTTAGACAGTGATTGGCACCAACTGTAATTCTTCATGAGATTTCACATAATCAACATGCTGATGCATGTGGGAAGAGTACATAATCAGCTGCTCTTGATCAGAGACCACTTTGCATGAGAAAACAATCCAGCACTGGCATTCAATTGTTCAGTTATAGCAACAATTGTAACTGAAAACTAAAGTTACATGAAAAGTATCAAAGGGAAGTTGGAAAATTATTTGATTTTGAATAAAATACTACAATCACCAAAGTTTTATATATTTCAGACTGAGAAGGGATTGTTTACTTAATCAGATGGATTTTAGTTGCAAATTATCTACTTACAAAATATCTACTTACTAATACTGTTTGAGAAGGATTTTACAACCTTCTAACAATATACTCAAGTTATTCTGCAGTAGATGCATATGCTATCTCCTGTGATGCACACCACCAACAAAAGTTATCTACATTACCAAAACTTGAATATTGTCTAACTGTACAACTGCACATGTAAATTCAGTGATTGCACTTAACTGCAATAAACAGTTAATAATTGACTTAGAGAACAGGTAATTTTATTTATATTCATGTGTACTTGCTATGAGTGCACAAGCAACCACATGTACACAAAGCAGAATTAAAACTGGGCCTCATTAAAAATATTACATTCATTACAATTAAATAAAAGTTTGAGGACCAAAGAATGAGATGTGTCTCCAGGTTGAGTTAATTCCCATTCCAAACAACATCTTGTACCTCTTCTGGGAACTAATAATGTTCTAATGCAGGTAGTTAAGAGGAAACAATTTAAATGAATTTTTTAGCACTGATCAGTTACAATTAGAATTTCCCTGTCGATAGGTCAGAGGGAGAGAAGTAAAACCACCTCATCAGAGGAAGAAAGCCCTTCATCCTTCCAGCTGTCTAAAAGTTCAAACTTACTAGGTCTCAATTTTACCAAAAATACAGATGCTATAACCAGAGACTTTGGCACCCACAAAATACAAGCTCAAGATCAGAAATATGAAAGCTTTACTATTAGATAGTAAAGTTTGTGACTACATTAAACACAGAAATCAGCTAAGCCAAAGTTCTCATACAAACTGTTGACAAATCCCACCTCAGAAAAAGTTGTATAAATCCTCAGTAACAATTTATAATTTCAGAAATGTTTGATATGGAAAAAAGAAAAAGACTAAAATGCCTTCCTCAGCACACCTGCAGCGTTTGTTGGGTTTGTAAAACAGCTAACTGGGTCACCAAAAAAATGTGAAGAGTAGTTCTTTCCATAACAGTTAAAATAAAGGAAGGCAACTGTCAATTCAAATGGATTTTATTCTCGTCTGGACAACAAACAGGAGTTGTTAATCAATACTCTGTTGTGCTTATAACCATTTCAACCATTGTAGAACTTATTCACTGCTCTGATCATACATGTGCATAGGTGCATTTTAATTAAAAACCTATTCAGTGTCTCTGTTTCCTCTCTAGTAGAAATATCATGTGCTTCATGTTAAAAGGACTCCTAAGCAAATAGTCTCAAAGAATTAAAAAGAAAAACAGAATTGACATGAATTTCCACCTTACTAGGTCTCCGTTTGCACTTCAGTATAAACTTACAGTAGCCCCTTTTCCAGTCCTGAGACATAATACTTTCATATTCCCCAAGAACTCCAAAAGAGATGACTGAAAAGGAGCCATCTCCTCAGCTGATTTGCAGATCACATACAATGACAGTGTTCTGGTCCTGGCTTTCTCTCTTTGAAGCAGCATTCACAGCAGGTACATTTGTACAAGTCCCTAAATATGTATCTAGGATATATAACTAAAACACAGATATACGTATATGAACATAGCAGTTTAGATAAGACTTTCTGTGCTGAATGTGAAACAGAAGCAACTCAGAAACAACTCTGGACTTGTGCACCTTTTCATGGAAAAATAACATTTTGTATTTCTTGGTTATACACACACATGTATATATATTGGCAAGAAGGTCATTCCAGCTGGCCCCTTTTTAAATTATTCATTGTTGCACACACAGATTTTTAGTACTAGGAAAGGTCACTCCTCTTCTGATTCTGCAATGCTTTCTTGTGGAGTAAAGAAGTGTCCCATGAATATGCAGACACACACCCCTGTAACACTTCAGTCACTGTGCATTAATGTGTGCTCTCTGTATATTTCAAAGTCAAACAAATAATACCTGTCATGAAATGAATTTCTAATATCTTCTATATTTCATTTTAAATGAAATGTCAAAATGATGGAAAATATTTTCCAGAAAGTTTGCAAAGGGCAGTGTCTAGTAAAAAGCTGCTATATGTAATTCTGCAGTGGTGCAAAACATCATTAAAGGGACACTGCCACAGCTTAAATCAGATTTTTTTAAATCATTATTTTGCTTACCTTTGTGAATCTTTACAAAGTGTAAACTGAGAACAGAAATCTGTTTGTAATCCTGATCTGTCATTCTCCAATTACAATAGCCATTTAGATTTCCATGCACCTGAGAAAATGGATGCCAGGATACTCTTTCTTTGTTATACAGTCTCATGTTGAGACAATATTTACAAAACACATTGAGCTGGAAGCCAAATTTGGATGCGTGGTGTTTGCAAAACAAATTATTTTCCTACCTCTGTCACCTAGCATGTATAAAAGTGCTTTTGTACATTTATTTACCAATACTGGTTCAGCCTATTAAGCACCAAGGAAGACTTAAGTTTACATGGGTATTCCAGTCACTCTTATTCAAAACATAAGGTGCCTTTTACATCAACAACCTGGGCCTAGCAGCTATCCCCAGCTCCTTGACCTAATATCTTCCACCTGTCCTTGGCAATCCTCCCTTCTTCATAGCACTCAGACTATATTTTTTGTAGTCACTCAACAGGCTGCTTCTTTGACTTTTCTTCCCTGTCACTCAGTGCCTTTTGATGCTCCAGGAGGCCACAGTTTGGATACCATCTTATGTGACTAAATCCTTACTGAACATACCAGAAGCATTTCTTATCAATTTTTCTCTCAGCCACAGCAATTCTGTTCTCCCATCCTCTGCTGCTCTCCTCAAACTATCCAGCCTCTTCTCCCTGCCAACAGGATCAGTGCTTAAATGCACCCAGCTTCACCCTGGGTTTCTTACCCATCACTTCCCACAAACCCAGACTACAGTCAGTCTACCTTCTCCTCTGAAACAGAGCTTCCCAGTACACTCCCCTAGATGCATCATGATGAGAGACTGCAAACACGCAATTCTTCCTTGCAAATATGAAAGTGTTTAGCCTGAGCAACCACCAAAATGCTAGATAGTGCTAGATTGCTTTTCTTATTTTTTGTAGTAAACCAACAGACAGTAAGTAGTTATGCCTGCCTTTAATACACTGCAGGTACAAGTTATTTCTTTTAGTCAGCCTTCAAGGCCAAATACCTAAACACTCTCCATTTTAAGTGGTCCAGTTTAACTGCTCCAACTCAAAGGAGCAGTTCCTGATAGAAAATACTGGACTTTAGCAGGCAGTTTACAGCAATTTCATTAATTCAAAGGATCTATGTCTGCAAAGTTCGTTAACAAATGCCTTGCTAATAAATGCTGCTGCACCCAAGTAGCAGTAGCAAAACAATTCCTTTTTGGCAGAAAATTGGTAGGAGTGAAGCAGATCACCTTCTTTTTATTTGCATTAACATTTTGCCTTAGCTACCAAAGCCACCTGTATGCAACATTTTTCATCTTCAAGCATTTTTAAAGATTTGGGTCTCAAAGACTGCTTCAACTAGAAGCAAATATCCAAGCAGATGTTGGATATCGCTCCTGTTAGTAAAGGGTGTAAATAGATTTTGTGTTCCTGAACACAGTATTAACCAAACAGCATTTCTTTGTTCTAAGCCTTTTGACAGCCTGCAACTTGTCAAGATGCTAACTCCCACTCTTTCCTTTTTTTTCTCCATGGTTGTTCTGTGAATGCTTTGCTAACCACACATATGATTCCTTCATCATCACATTTTGGAGTTTGCGCTTCCCTCAGTTTACCCACTCTCAAAAGAGCCCTTCTTCCAACCAAGAACCAACACTTGCACCTCTTCAGCTCTAAAGTAAGTCTTAGGCCACATAACACATTCCAGACAATCCAAACACTTTCTCCTCATGTGATGACTGACATTGATTTCCCTTTGTTTCTCATTAAGAATCTTGAAGTGTGGTGCTTAGGAGGCGAGAGGAACAGGTGTGTTTTCTTGGGGGGGGGGGGGATTGCTTTCCTCAGAAATGAATTATAGCATTCACTGCCATGTGTTTCCTTCTTTCAGATCACACACATTGTGCTTGGTTTGCTGGCAGTTCTGGTAATCTTTGTTAACCCCTAAGTTCATCTATCACTAGATACTCTATTTTTATGAAGATAGCTAAAGTCATTAAGCCAAGCAACATAATTTTATCATTAGCTAAGGAATACAGGAAAGTGTTGTTTAGTTTGGTGTTTTGGGGGTGGTGTGGGTGGTGTGTTTTTTAAAGTTGGCACAGTCTCAATTTCTTGCAACATGTTATTTCAGTCTTAGGACCCATCCAAACATAGTTCACACACCTGAAAAGCTGAATCTTACCAAAAAGAGAAAGCATTGATTTTCAGGCAGAAAACAAATCTCTGATGTCCATAATACCTGTGCTGTGATCTCTAGCAGATAAATTATTAACGCAAGTGTATGAACATCATTTTGTTGTGATTAGATTTCACTTAAATTTTAATTTAAAAAAAGTCACAGGGGATCGAAAAAGCGGCCACATAAGATAAGTGAGTCAGTCAAAGTTTTATTTTTCATGTTTGTGTGCCAGGATTATCTCAAATCTTATCATTCATGCAGCAAATTACCAAGAACTACATTAAAAATGTGTATATAGCCATTTTCATTTTTGAAAGATTCAAGACTATAAATAATTAAATGGGTGAGACATCTGTTATTTATGAGCTGAAATGACAGTTTTAATTTAGTTCTTCATTTAGCTGAGCCTGACGTATTGAGACTAAGTAAAAGAAAACACAGGAAATATTTTAAAATGACATCCCACAGAACTCAGACCTTCCAAGGGCGCAAACCAAACACGGTTGGGTTTTTTTGTTTGTTTTGTTTTCCGTCAAGGCCCATCAGAAAACACTCTTGATTCATGACCTAGTATTGCATGTCCATGAGGATTCTGATGACAAGGTAGAGCAACCACAGTGGCTTCACAAAATAAATCAGCTATGTTACTTCTCCACAGACATTCTGAAAAGATGACTTGTTTATTTAGTACAAGGATACCAGTCAAACATGTTGTTCAAACCACAGCGCTATTATGAAGCAGATTATTTCCCATACTTTACCCATTCTTTTTCTCTCATATGCCTGAACTTCTCTAGCTAAAATATCACACTGACCTTTTTCAGTGAACATGTGAAATTCATAGACTTACTTTCTCCCAGGGCAAACAAGAACTTGGTTTATTAACAGATGAAAGGGAACATACGCAATGATCCATATACCAGTCCTGATTCAAGTCATACTGTTGTGAATGGAAATATGCCCCATGAGAGATTCCAAAGACTCCGTAACAAGTTTGCCATAAAGCTGGATGAGTCAGATAAAAATAAAAGGTGCCCATCTCCATGTTGCCAACTTGCCTGCTGAAACTCATGCTTTGGTTTGTGGAGGAGAACAAGGATTGGGCCCAGATTATAGATATAGTATTTAAAGCAGAAGAACAAAAAAACCCACACAGTTGCATATACACAATTTGTATATACTCCATCTTCAAAAACCATATTGCCCTCAAAGCTCAAGGATCCAGAACTGAGAACTCCTAAACTTCAGACATGCAATTATTTGTATATACATATAATTACAATTAATTCCAAATCAAGTTGACTTTGGAGTTGACTGTCCCCAGGTAGATTAATAGCTTGAGGATATTAGAGAGTTAGGATTCCTCCAAGAGGGAAGCTTTCCAATAGAAAGGAATGTCATAATTCTCAAACTGAGGAGAATCAGGTCTGGACTCCCAAGTGGCCAGCCTGGGACAAAACTGCTTCTCAAAGATGATGGACATATACAGTTTTCACAGAAACCAATGGTAGCCATCCTAGCTTGCTCTCTCTGAAAAACATTACTGAGAGAGAAGAGAGAACAGGTTCACAACACATGTTGAATCCAGCCATAAAGGAGGGTGGTGGAAAAGAAAAAAAAAAAAAAAAAAAAAAAAAGGGAAAAAGGCCTAAGTCCAGTGACATGAACTTTGTAATAAACTATCTAGCTATCTTTTATTAGCTCAGTTATGAGAAGCAGACAAAAGGAAATATTATATTTTCCTCATAAAAGACTATCTGTGCCTGTGAACACTTCATTTCTTAAATCTTAGGCCATCAGTGACACAACTTTACTACCATGCCTGGAAACTTCAGTAACTTCAGTAATCTATTTTCACAGAGAACCAACTATATATTCAGAATTTCAGGGTAGCATGACCCTGTTACACAATCGTAGTGTTTATTATTAGCATGGAAAAATACCAATGCCTCAGCTTTTTGATTCTGTACCTACTGCAATACACGCAAAAGGCATTTAAAAAACTTGTATGCTTTACTTGTTTTCTCTTAAACAAGAAAAGGCAACACAAAGTAATGCTGACATTTCATTCCTTCAGAAGAAGGTAAGATACTCTTTCTCTGCATCTTATCTCATTCTCATTGGTCATTGCCCATTTATTTAGTAGGGTTGTCCCGAGTTCAGCTGTAGCAGTTATTTTTCTCCTTAGTAGCTGGCAGTGCTGTGCTTCGGCTTTAGTCCGAGATCAACACTGGTAACACACTGAGGGTTTAGTTGTTACTAAGTAGCGCTTATACTGATCAAGGACTTTTCAGTCTTGTGCTCTGCCAGGGAGGAGGGGAAGCCATGAAGAAGCAGAGACAGGACACCTGACCCAAACTAGCCAAAGAGGTAGTGCCTACCACAGCACCTCGTGTCCAGTAGAGAAACTGGGGGAGTCACCTGGAAGGCCCAGATCGCTGCTGGGGTCGGGCTAGGTATCAGTCAGTGGGTGGTGATCAATTGTATTGTGCATCACCTGTAGGCTTTGGTTTTGTTTTTTGTTTTTTGTTTTTTTTTTTTCCCATTTCCATTTTTAGTTTTATATCCTCTCCCCTTGTTATTTCCTTTACTATTATTATTGGTAGTAGTAGTTTTATATTATACTTTTGTTATTGGACTGTTCTTATCTCAGTCTGTGGAGTTTACATTGTTTTGACTCTCCTCCCCACCCCAACCTGGAAGGAGGTGGAAAGAGGGAGGGCAAGCAAATGGCTCCACGGTGCTGACCTACTGCCTGGGTTTAAACCACTCCAATGAACGCTGTTGCGGTTTTCCACATACACACACAGCTGGGGGGAATGGTGTGGTTAGAAAAATAAAAAAATCCCAAACCACAACTGCAAAAATAAGGGGAAAAGAATAAAAGACTAGGATCTATTATTTTCACTGGAAGATTTAACTGTCTAAAATATAAAAAAAAACCAATATGACTTTTAAGATAATACATAAGCAATTACCTTTCTCCCCAATATGTAGCAGTTGAAATGCCTATTAAAAGAAAATGCGGAAGGAGGCAGCAGGTGTTGAGGAGCATTCAGGCCAAAGAAACCTGCTGGAGATGTCAAGAATATTGAAAGAAATTAGGGACATAGAAAAGGACAAAGACAGGTGAAAGCTAGAAAAGTAACAGGGGGTCTGGAGAAAAATTAAAGAGTACTAATCACACAGACTAAATTACAAGCTTGTAGGTAAGCATTGCTGAGATGCCCACCTCATGAATCATTTGCAGCCACAGAAATAAGTTTCCAAGTTACAGCCTGATGTAAACTTGGTCATATATATCATAAATTTTAAAAGGTACATGAGCTCATTTCAAATCCATCACTTTTTTTTTTCGGTCAGAAGAAACTAATGTGCCCTGAAAGCACCTAATAAAGATAAGAACATGAGAGCAAGATTGCATGAAATAGACTATTATAAAGTAATATTTTAGAACATCTGGAAATCAGATGTCAACTGAGTGGCCTTGAGTGACAAGAGAAACACCTGCTCCAGTCCCAGCATGTGGGCTATTTTGGCAGTGGAGCTGTGCAGTGCCTGATCTCCAGAAATCTACTGCACCTAGAAAAACTTTGTTTAGGTCTACCTGAAATGCAGACTCATTTGAAGGTACCAGATCACGAAGACATATTTTTAAATGTATTAAGAAGTACAGGTCTTTTTTTTGCAAGTCAAATTTCATTAGGCAATTCTAGAAGGTGTATAGAGCAGAAATTACATATGAAACTTCCAACAGCATTTTTTCTCCTAGCCCTGAATTGAAAGAATAAAGGGATACAAATGCTGTATCCAACAGAAGTAGTTATTTATACACAGTGAAGCTCAAAGCCTGAAGGGAAAAAGTATTAGCTCTCCTTTAAACAAAAAGGAGAACAACTCTATGCATCAGTTTTCTGGACATGGCTCAGTGCTTGTCTGTAACAGGCCGTGAAATATTTGACAGGTTGATGGACACATCGAGAAAGTTTGCCTTGCCAGACAACAACCCAGTAGGCCTTGGTTCAGTCAGGGCTGCAGCAGCACTGAGGGGGAAAGCCTGCTCCCTCAAGACTCACTGTAAATCTGCACATGGTTAATACAAACTGCTTTTGCCACGTGGCAGATTTCTTCAGCAAGTCCTGGGGAAAAGCACTGCTGGCAGCTAGGTAACACTTGCTGCCACTTAACAGTCCAAGGACAGTAACTGATAGAAAGTTTTGATACTGAATCTAGGACACTGAAAATTGAACATAAGACCATGGTCAGATGAGCAGAAGAATGTTGCCATCGCTGAAGATAGCAACTGAGCATAATGTAAAGCAAAAAAAAAAGGCAGGCAGGTGCTGAAATGAGGAAAGATCTGAACTGCAAACAGCTTTAGCATTCTATAACTGAAGGTGCTCTCAGCTCATGACTGTACTGAATAAAGTGTATGTCATACATTGCAGAGATTCACATAGGTTCCTTCCCTCACTTGACTACCATGCTGTTCTTGCAGCAGGTTTGGGGCATTATATAAAACACTGCAGATTTAAAAATGTGTATTGGTTATATAGGAGTACACTATATATTAAAAACATCAAAAATGTTCAAGATTAATGAAAGGTTTTCATTTTTCCTTGAAACCCACTTTTGCACAAAAAAAAAGAAAAAACAAGCAAAAAAATATTCAAGCAAACAAAAACAAACACCAGAAATAAAACCCAAATTATAAGGATTTAAATAGCATTATTTTTAAAGCATAGAAGTGGAATACTCCACTATCATCACCAACAATGATCCTATTAAAAAGGAAATTATATCAATCTTTCACCTGTATTCCTCACAATGTAGCATTGGAAGAGTTTAATACTAGTGTGAACTTTGCAAAGTGCAAGGCTTATAAATTTTGTAGCCATATTACGGGTAAAATAACTCCAAACTATGGAATATATTTTATCCACATTAGTGCTACAAAGAGTTGCTCAAAACTTGCCATTTTGCTTTCCTACCAAGAGAAGTGAGAACTGAAAAATTTCCCAAACTAGAGTAAATCTGAAAAATAAATACCACTTCAGAAATAAACTCAAAGTTTAATATGAAATACTTTTCTGAAAAAGACTTGTCTCAAATTTTAGAATATTATGGACTAGTACAAAGGTTTTAAAGATCACTTTGTTTAGTTTGCTGAGTGCTCAGTTTCCAGTTTTCCAACAAGTGTTAAAATACCAGATTTTGTGATTACAAACATGAGACCCTGATTTCCATTAGAGGATGTTTCAGTGAATGCTACACTGTGGCCATCAATAAGATTTTATTATTTTTTTAATAAAATAAAATTCAATTAAAATACAAAATAAAATAAAATCAAAACCCAGCAGCTTGCCTATTTTTCAGTCAGGAAATGTCAGAAACAAGACATAGCACACCCCAGTATAATAAGGTGTATTTTCTGCGCGCCAATACTGCTGACATGTTAGGAAATCACTGAAGACAAAGTATATGATCTCCTGTCCTAGTACTTCTAACTTAATAGCATGCTATTAAAAGTAAATTGACATTTAAAAAATATTGAAACTAAATTTTTCAACTGAAAGTATTGAAGGGAGAGGGTATTAAGATGTTTCTTTGCAACTGACCTGATTTTATGACAAAAAAATACATTTAACAGCAATGACATACTGATTCAAATGAAATCCAAACATCGGTGCTTTTATATGTCCACTGACAGAGCATCCTAAAGTTAAAATCTTAGTTATAGTCTGTTGAATAAACAGATAAATGCCTAATACACCCGTGCAATAGAAAGCACAAGCAATTTGCCATTCTGTAACAATGCTTCTAAAATGTGGGAGAACCAAGTTGACAGGATTTTAGGTTAGCTTAGTTTGTAATTATGATAGGAAAAAGAAAGTCCAGCTCCAAGCTTTAAAATGATGAACAGTTCTGCATGTGCAAATCATGTTTCACCACAGTTTAAGTACATACATAACTAGTTTCAAACTATTATGTGCAAAACTAAAGTAATTGTAATTTTCCATTCTCCTCCCACTTGCATAATAGCTGACTGCATTTAATTGAAACCTTCCTGAAAATTTTTGAGCTGAGACTAATGATGACAGTTTTGAGACAGCAGAATTTTTCAAAAATGTAGATGGTGAGGATAAAAAAGGGGCTATAATGAAAGTCTGTTTGCAACATTAACTAGAGTGCTTACCAGTGCAGAAATACCAGAAATTATCAACATACATCTTTGCTCAGGTAAGCTGCAGGATAATTTACATGGCAGAAATAGAAATTCTTCACTGGATTTACACAAATATAATGTATATTATCCCAACAGCTTAGTGTGAAAGACAAAAAACTTTAATTTCTACAAGCCACTTACTTGAGTTCTCCAAAGCAGGGGAAACTGCCTGTAGATGTATAACGAAAAGTCAAGGGCAAATCTTGAACAAATAAGAGCTATGGTAGAATTTTTCATGTGAGTTGTTCCAGTCATCCAGGCATGAAATAAAGGTTTTGTTGATCACAGTAACAAGCAGCGACACTTCAGTAAAGTGTACCAGAAACAAAAAAAAAAAAAGTATCATTGATTATTATACAGGTATCTACAGTCATATCTGGGAAAAAAATAGAAATTAGATATAAAGACAACCTGTCTCCGAAATAATTCGGTAGCATCCAAGCTAAGGTAAAAAGTATTGAAAATTAAGAAACTGCAACATGCCCCAGTGTATATAGTTTACATTTTATAGGAGATGAAAGGCTAGATGCAGTAAAGGAAATCTCAAACTCAGAAGTCAGATCTTGACTTAGCACGTAACCCTATGATAACCTAACAGCCTTCCTGTTTTACTTGATGTCCTGTATGTCAATGTCAGAACACATGTGATACCTACGTACTTGCCTCCTGCCTCCGGTCCTTTTGAAACACAGAAATGAGGCATCCCTTTGTCTTTAGGAAGCCAACAAATGAGCAGATTTCCAAAATTAGGGCTCTGCTGCTATGACTTTCTTGTTGTTGTTGTTGACAGAAGCATGATCCCAGTATATCTATGATGTAGCTGTACATATAGCACAGGCTAATACTTGCAAACTTATGCTGCATGCTTGGGTGGCTTCTCAAATGGACCCAAGAAAGCTGGATCATGAGCTCTGCTGCCCAGTATAAAAGAAATAGCCAACAGAAGAGGATCAGCAACTTTAACACAAAACCAGTCCTAGACAGCATGCTGCAGGGAAATACGTGGGTCTCAAGCATCAAAATTGGCACCAAAGGAAAATAGGCATTTTCCCCACTTTCCCTACACCCACCACTGAATCTACTCCATTTTAAGTAACAGTCTCCCAGACCTTGACTATCTAAAGCATAAATAAGCGAATAAAAATGAATAAAGATACCCAGGCTTTCCCTAGATATTTAAGGGAAAAATAGAAATAATAAGAAAACAAATAAAAAGAAAACAACACCAAAAGACAACAAACAAACAAAAAAAACCAACAAAAACTCGCAACCAACTGCTTTGCTGTCTACATATAAACCATGCAAAGAAATATCTGTCATTGTCAAGCTTCCTCCTTTCGATTTCTTGCACTGAGAATCCAATTTAGAGATATATTTCTGTAGTGCAATGATGCTCATTCACCTATTAAGTTAATCAGTGGTATTTGTTCCCTCTGGATATGTTTTTGAAAAGTTCTTTTAATTCAGTCTCTTTTCAGGATGGCAGTCAAGACTGGAGGCAAAACAAAATTAACTCTGATTGTACCAAGCTACCAAGCTGCATGACAAAGCACTACAGATTCTAAAATTCACCTGTGGAAAGCACAAAGTGTTCACAAACACCTGACAAGGCCTGCTTTTTTCTTACTTGCCAAGCTGAGTCTGAGAAAATTCTTAATGGACTTGTAGCAATGAGGAACAGGAAACTAAGAATGTGTTTACATGGGATAGACAGCCAATCAAGCTGATCCAAGCGGTACTTCTACACCACATACCACAGTACTGCTCTGCAAGAGGACATTAGTGCTGTATTGCACTCAAGGTAACAGGTCCTGCTGAGCACTGGAGGCTTCTGTCACCTGCACAACTTCCCACTGCAAAAGAAGCCTGTTCAGAAATACCTATCCAGCTCAGTTAAAGAGTATAAAAAGACATAGAAAATTGTTCTCCCCCTGGCAAAATGGGATATGATAAACTATTGCCCCATCCAGAATTTTTATCATAATACCTCCCCTTCCACTTTGGGCACAACTGACACACAGGCTTACTTTGGTTCCTTTGATGTACCCTCAGAACAATGCAAAGAAAGCCATAACTGCAGTAGCCTGCCATAGCTATATAGTGGGCACATTAAATATATGCAGCGGCCAACAGACTGGTTTGTATCATGTGTTGAGAAGAACGCCTCCAATGTCAACTTGTAACTCTATCCAGACAGTAAAGGCTTTAAAGGTAATCAGCTGAGTTTTGCTTTGTGTTTATACAAAAGTTCACACACTGGATCCCTGATATCCATTTAAGCCTTGTAATAAGAACCAGTAACAGCAGTTAAAGATGTATCACCTTAAAAAAAAGTTTTAAAATAAATACTGCCTTGAGGATGCTTGACCTTTTATGCCTTTGAAGTGAATAACAAAAAACAAAAGGCAAAACATCACCCAACACTGTTGATCTCATGCGTTGTAACTACCAAGGGAAGAGGAATGGAAAGGATGTGTATGCTGATTATTTTTAAAAACAAGGCCATAGATTTGATCCAAGTCATAAACCTGCCTTGGCAGATATGCAATCGTAGAACTCCAAGGAGTAGCTGCCCACTTTCAAAATTTTCAAGTAACACAGGTATGTACCACAACTGAGTTTCCAGAGCAAATTTCCCCTACAGATCTGTGTGGCTGGTATGTGAAAAGAAACAGCAAAGTGTTTCCATAAAGAGGCCAAACTCCATGCTACGTAGGTCAGCTTGCTCTAGTCCCAGGATCTGTGACCTTACACAGCTTCTGTGGTACGCAAGGCTGCAAATCATTACAGCTTAATAGACCTCAAACAGAAGGACCAGCTCTCTGCTTTGCTCCATGCACCTCTGGAGAGAGGGAACAGACATCCAATAGAATGGTAATCAATACGTACCTGACAAAAGCAATGTACATAAATTATAGATTAAGGGTCATTTAAATACATTCAAACAACACAGCCCTCCAGATGCACTTGAAATGTAGATCTTGTTATATGAAAATTGGGTTGTGATACATAATTGTGCAGGGAACATTTTTCAACAGAGGCAGGTCATATCACAAACTCTGGCACAGGCAAAAGACCAGCTGCTTCAGAGAGACAATACCATCAGAATAATAGTAAACTGCTAGGTATTTTCTGCTTTCCCAAGGTCCAGGTTCTTTATATTAACTGAAATTTGCATTTAGGTATTGATTGCCTTCAGCAAAGTGTTTCTTGCTTCATGGTTCCATTCCATTCATTGCCTGCTTACTTCCACATTTCTGCCTTTTTGATCACTTTATCTTTCAGACCAAGGAGTGCTGAAGGCACTACTAACAATATTATTCATCTATTGGCCAACCCTTTGCTCAAGGACCTGAGCTAAGGCAAATATTATCATCTTGCTTATACCACATGGGTACCAGAGTAACTGCTCCTAGAGCAGTTCCTTAGCCATGTCCTCTGTTCTTCCTGTGGTGCCAGTGAGAAATGAACTGAAGCACTGACATAACTAGTCCATATATTTGTCATGAGCAAACTTCTTGGTTTTCATTTCCTTTATTAATCTCTCTCACATTTTTCCTTCCAGTTATCACTTTTCTCCTCTATTCTTCAAATGTTATTTGGAAAAACATGAGAAAGAGCAATCTAGTTTGATTCAGAGGTATTCCCCCTCAGCTGAACAAAGGAGTGGGCACCCTCAAAAATAAGGCACTATAGAAGTTTATTTTGCAACAAGTACAATTCCAGAGAGAATTCTGCCTAAATCACAATAGCCAGCTACTTCAAAGGCACATTATCTTTATCTTGTCATATGCAAGGTATGGACAATTTCACATGGTAAACTGGTGCTTTAGACAATTAGTTAGGTCTAATTTGCTCACTAACCAGAAGTATTACGTCAGTGATAGAAACACCAACACCACACCACACCCTCCTCCAGTTTCTCTTATGCTATACTTGTCTAAAATCTACCTCCTTCTACCCCATGCAGAATATACCCACAGCTTCTGAGCCTTATATGAAGAAATTACAAAAAGGGACTATGTGCAGTAGTAATTCAGCACCCACAAAAAATTCCAAAAGTAACTGAAAAAGAAATTTTGCACCATCACTTTATCAACCGAGATCATGCTTCACTTTTCTCCTCAACATATTCATTTTCTTGAGGAACACAACTTGATAGCCTGCCCCTAACATAGCTCTTACAGTCACAATTACTTCATTCATACTTTCATACCTCCCAGCTTTTAATATCTATTCAGCTGCATGCAACAGTGAAATACCCCATTAAAATATAGACTAAGCAATTCTACTGAAAAGCTTGTCTAGTTTGAATTTAAGCTAAGGAGACTTGCTCTGCTTACAGGAGCAACAAAATCCCCCAAGCACAAGATCCAATTTTTCCCAAGAGTTTTACCTTGCAAAAAAGGGCAAAAAGCAGCTAAAATTGCATTCAAAGCTCTCAAGCCTGAGCATTCCTATAGCATAAAAGAAATCCCTGCCTAGCATAGCGCTAATTCTACAGCCAGCACATGTAGTAACCTGGTAGATATCTAGAGCTCAGTTTCTGCAACACCTAAGTGCCTGAGTGCAAGTGCAGAATCAGTGCAAGAAAATAAACTAATAAAATGGTTAAATAGCATGTAGCCTGCCTTGAGCTCTGTGCTGCCACATAACTGTAATCCAAGAGAAGTCAGGTAACTTGATACAAATCGCAGCCACCACAGCTGTATGCATACCAAAACAGATTATTCTGATTCCAAGTAGACACAAATGCACAAAATCAGACCTTAAACTGTTTATAATAGGTCCAGATTAGCACATGGCATAAGCTCTTTTCAGTCCCTATTTAGTTCTCCTAGAATCACTCAGCACACAAGAGCAGAGGTGAGGCCTGAATAAAATAGCGTGGACTTCACAAGGTTCTCTAGCCCAAAACGACTGTACTGCTTTCCTGACACCTTCCCCAGAAGGAGCAGGGGAGAATTTGTTCTAGCCAAGGACAGTCCACCTTCTGTTACACCCAACTGCCAGCCTAGCTCATGTGGTCGCCCCTTCTGTCAAGCATCACTGGCCACAGGAACCGTTTCCCCATTCTGAAGCCCTCCCCTTCACTTTCCCACTGGGGAAGCAGGAATGGGAGATTAGTACAGAGAAAAACTTTTGCAGGGATCGTTTACAGAATTCCTATATAAGATGCATTTTTAAGAAGAGGTACCTGTGGGTGCTTTTCATTGCTACAGTATGCAAAAAAACAGTCACATGACAGCTACTCAAATATGAGGGAAGGCACAAAGCATTAATAAAGCACATTGAAGTTCACTTGAACTGAGGTGATAGGATTACACTAGCAGTTGGTAGTCAGACTGTCTGGCAATGTCAGAGACCTTTGTGTCTCCTGATAAGAGAGAAAGCAAGAGCTCCTCTCAGGAGCCATGTCTGATGTGACTAGTGGACAATTTGGTTAAGTGTTCACTATGCCTTTTTAGTCTAGACTTCAAAATGCAAATGCCAGGTACTGTAACTTGCTGCAGATCAAGGTGGCAAGTACATCCCTTCATGTACTAAAAAGCCAGATAATCTGAGAATATTCTGGGTTAAACTACAATACAGATTTACATGTACAGATGTACATAATATGACATCACAACTAGATAACTAGTATAATACTGCCAAAGTTTAATTGGTCCAGTACGAATCTAGGTAGAAATATCTGCAAGTTGTATTATACTGTGCAAGAAATAAAAGCAGCAAAACCAAAAGTATAAAAGCAGACTTGCAAAGTGAAAGCACTGCAACATTCCCAGCCACAACTATAAATCCGGATAAAGTAATTTATTAGTAACACTAAATAAATTAACTATAATATAGTAACTGTAATAACAGCAGTTATGAGAATGAAATGGAAGTTCAGAGGAAACCAGGTAATGCTTGACAAAATTATCAAAACCTTACCATGACCTCAGTGTTTTTCACTCCCATAGCATGCTAGGGTAAGCAAGTGACTACGCAATCACACCTTTACACACAACCTGTGTGCATGTCATGCACGCCACCATATTCAGGACAACCTGATCAAACAGGATTTTATCGTTAGTGAAACTGTACTGTAATGGAAGAAGGAGAGAGAGAATGTGAGATCAAACGATGAGCTCAGCAAGCCCTGGCAGAAGTAACTGGGCTTAAATAAAAGCTTAAAGGGGGGGGGGGGAGAAGGAAAAGAAAAAAAAGAGGAGTTCAGAGACATGCACATCTATCTTCTTTGAGTATTACCAAGGCATTCAGGCACTTCCACTTCCTGGCAATGCCTACCAAGCGTTGAAGGCAGCAGTAAGCATGCTAAAAAGTACTGAATGCAGACAATCCCTCCTTTACTTGCTTCCCTTACTCCTATCTTGTTGGGGGGTTTTTTTGGGTTTTGATTTTCCCTCTAAATTTGCAGTTGTGCAGGCTGGTCTTAAAGGGAACTAGCTTGCCAAAGGTGCATTTAGGCAAAGTTTGACTGTGTATGAGCCCACCCTCTTGCTGAGCAGGCTGAGTGAAATCAGCATTAAAACTCATTGGACAAGGGAAGAGAGTTACTGGTAAACCCAATTTCAAAACAGTCAGAACTATTCATGAAGGAAGCAAATATTTTTGGCCAAAGGAGGGGGAAAAATATTCTGCATGGCCTAAAAATGAAAATGTCATGTCAAATACTTTAATTAATCTAAAAATTTAAGCAGGGTTCCAAAGGTTAAATGAAGCAAAACATTGTTGTTGACTAAAGCAGCTCTGTTTCTCTTATTTTTATACTTGCCCGCTAACAAAAATTCCACTTCTCACAAGACTGCATTGCAAACCAGTGTTACTGTACAGAACCCCAAAAAGATGTAAAACTTTGTTATTAGCATGAACTGCCCATAAATCAAGGATGATATTGTCATTAGTATTCAGTCAGGTGTTTCACTTCATAAAATACAGTTCTTCTGAAACAAGGTGGTAAATATTACTAAGAATACAAAGAGAAAAGGGTTTTCCCATTGTACACATCCCTCAGTTGACCTTTAGATGTTGCTGGTCTGGTGCTACACTGAAATTCTTATGTTCTGCCATATTTTCCTCATTTTACAATGAGTTCGATTTACACATCATTTCTACCTCAATATAGTTTCTATTTTTGAGACTATTAACCAATATTTCCTACAATCACCTCAATAATACCTATATAGACATGTCACCCTCATGATTGAAGATCTGGGTCTGGCCAACAATCTACAAGGTAGTATCTATTTCCAGTGGAAAAAAAAAAAAATGCAGCCCAAAAACTACATGCCTCCACTTACACCTACACAGTCTTAACATTGCTAATGTTTGCCACTGCAGCTTTGCCTGCATGAAGAGTTGAGTTATTGAGGGATACACAATTGACAGGACAACGCAAAGAGGACTTGAGATTAAGAAGCCATGGCAAACAGGGTAACACAAGCTTTGGTAGAATTTCTGGGTTAACAAGTGACAGGACAATATATGAAATTGCTAAAATTGATACCAACATGGACTAATTTGATCAGCAGCCTGTGCTGACACATGGATAAAAAAAATAAATAAAAAAGAATAAATAAAAAAACTAGGAAGAAAGGTACAAAGCATGTATGCATATACCTGTCACCACGTAGAAGCAGAGTGTGGAAGGCAAACCAGTTATAGATTGGTGCTGAGCTGACACCACCTTTACCACCTTACACTGAGACAAGTCAGAGCAAGCGTCCAGTCGCCCAATGCTTGACTGCACCTACTTGCTGGAGTAATAACTGGGGCAGGTCTTAGTAAACTCCCTTCATATATGTTCCTATTTAAAGCTTCTCTGACATACTTTATTCCTCACTTGGCCCACTTACTAAAAGAGTTTAACAGTGTCACGCTGTTCAGTGTGCCTTTTGCCACGGGGAAAGGAGAAGGCCAAAGGATGGATGCATGTTCTTTTTTTAGAAAGGCACAGACAAGGAGTACCTCCCCAAAAAGCTGTCACTAATTCAGTGTCAGCTAAAGCAGGCTATGTCCCTGCAAAGGCTTAGAATTATAACTGTCCTCTTCCATACATCACTGATCCTACTAACAGGGCTGTGTCATTACTTATTGCAATAAATTAAATTTTCAGTTCTTGCTCTGCAAGTTAAAGAATTGCCTAAACAATTGTTACATGAAAATTCCCTGTAGAAGGGAGGCAGCAGGATATACTGCATCTCACATTAACAAGCAAGCTCATCTCATACAAAAGCCTTACTACAGAGCTACAGTCCCTCTTCCCTCAGACCCTAAAACCTAAATACCTGCCACATTCATAAATCCCAGATAGCTTGTGGAGTCCCAAGAGCTACTCTGTAATGAGTTTCCACCTTCACAGGAACTACATTATTCAAAGGACCTTGCACTTCTAATTTGTCATTGTAATGTGTTCTTCAATACCTTGCACTGACATTGTGTAATTTGACAGTGTTACATGAATTGGTCTCTGAAGACAAGTTATCCAATAATATTCCCAGTGCCATTAGTTTCACTGCTGAACATGGCCACTTTCACAAGAAGGACAGAGGATGTAGTTATTGCAGAATAATTATTTCCATATTGGTTAATTTTGTTACAAAGAATAAAAGTGGCCTCACTAAAGCTTAAACAACCTCCACCACCCTCTCTCTGTTTAAGTCTCCTAAAACAAAGCTGAAACTGCCAAGATGGCAATAATCAAAATTTATCATGTTCTGCAATAAAACGTTCTATGGCTTAAAAGGGCCTAAAAATCTTTGTGGATGACACTACTTTGTCACAAAATAGCACCTAAAAGACATTGTACAGTAGCTCCACAGACCAAAATACATACTTCAAACCATGCACCAGCAAATCACTGACCATCAGTAGCACTGGCACATGGCTGAAGTTCTTTATGCAAGGAAGAGAACAGATTTGAGGCCAGTAAGCAAAGACCAGTGATGACAAAACATATATGCCAAGTTTGGCACATCACAGGATTTGCTCTTATTTGGAGCATGCTGTACTTTTCATTTACATTTCTCTTCAGATAACATGCTGTTCTAACAAGGAGTGGTCCAGGGTTTGATTGAGGTTTTCTGGTTTGGTTTGAGGAGGGGTTTGTGGGGGGTCTCCTCCCTTTTCTTAGACAGCTATTATCCATAGTTTACTCTGATAATAACTAGATGAACATCATTATCACAGAAGTCCCTTAAAGTATATTTTAACATAGTTTAAGTAAGAATTAAGGAGCAGCTATCACTGCAGTGAAAAGTGCAACTCATTAGCCCAGACTGTTATAGGTGTGAGAAAAGAACTCTATACAGACACTTGGCTACTTGATTATGCTTAAAAAAAATACCAAAACAATGACAATATAAAAATTACTGGTAACAAATTTAGCAGAAAGATACATTGACATTTCAAAAGAACATCAGTCAGAACAAGTAAGCATGACTTTTAAGCAAAGTAACAGGAATTCTCAGCTTTACGTTCTTCAGCTTTGCTGAACTAGGGGTTGCAAAGTTGCAGCTCCGTTCCCAATAACCCAGTATACTGCTCCCTCTGCTGGAAAATCCATCCTACTACACAATGCAAAAATGCATAAGGATGAAGTATTATTATAACATACTTCTGACTCCTCCTGCTGGGGGAGGTCGAGACTGTAACGTAAACACAGCTCAGTGCTTTTGGAATGAATGCTACGTTTCCTTAATTTATTAATTTGGGTAGAGTTCTTAATTTTTGTGAATTACTTGGAATCTTAAGTCAAAGGATTATGACAGTTACTATTTAAAATCTCAGCTGATAACAACTTTAAAAATGAATTTTCATGATTAATGCACACATTGTTTCCTTCCAGGCACATTTTTTTTCCCCCCAGAAAGGAGGGAAGGAATGCTGTGTTTGAACAAAATTCTAGAAGCCCATTTTTCCCTCAAAGAGCAATAATGAGTCAGTAAGCAAGTACTTTGTAAGAACTTCCATACACAGATACATAAACTAACTTTAGGTTCCAGTGATGCTGAAATTAATGCTTAGGTACCAACCACTGGTTGAAACAGGTGACAGGATAACAAGTAACCAACATAATTTGAAGAAAACTGCCTGTGAAGATTAAGAACCAATGGAATCAGTTGTCCTGTATAAATATTTCACAACTAGCATAACTCATGCCACCATAACATTGCAAAGAGGTTTTCCTAACATACTGGAGTAGAGAGGTTCTATGGTAAGCATGTGCAAGCAAACCTGTATACCGAGGAAATACATACACAGACATTACTTTTTTGATACCCACCCATGCTGCTGGAAATATCTGCTGCCAAAATACAATTGCCACAGTGATGAATTTGGGTTGGATACCTACCCAGATTCAAACCACTCCAGTGTTTCCAAGAACCAACTACCAAAATTCCACTCAAGTCATCAGAAGAACTATTAGAAAAATGGACAAATAACACATCAAAAAGCAATTTCTTAAATGAGGCATTTATTTTGTTTAATAGCTACATCATACACGTCAGGATGACAGTATTCAACTTAGTTATCTAAACTGCATCATGATTGAATACATTTTCTGAAAAGAACAAACTGCACTGAGTTGCAAGTAAAAAAAATACGGTCTTATTAAATGGAGGAGTAGTACCCATGAAATCCCGAGAACTGCTTTCTATGAGCAAGGCCCGATTCATGCACCCGCCTGTGCCGAGTCTGCTTCTGTCACAGAAAAATAATGTATTCTCCTTCCAGCTCTACAGTATTTAATTTTTTTTTGTTTGCACCCATGTGTAGCTGGTATGCAGCCAGCTGAGAGAAAGGGTACTGCCAGGTTTGTGCTGAGAGATTAAAAGAGTAGAAGGGCCTTCCTACAGCTCTTGTTCCTACAGCCCTAACAGACAAATAATTCAAGTATTATGCAATCATTTTCATCTTTCAATCTGTCAACTTCTCAAAAAAAATTCAAGCTGAATCAGCACAACTCCTGTGACAATCCCAAGTTTCTGTGCAGGGGATGAACTTTAAAAATGCACCAAAAATCAAGTGCATTTGTGTGGTCAGATGCAAACTTGTCCCATATCTGTTTATATCAAAACCAGCTCATTAGCAGAATTAGAATGCAAAAGGGTTTTGCACAGTTGTCCATTTAGGATAAGGTTCTATCTATAGGCAATATTATTGTAATGCAGCCATTTATAAACACAACAAAACTTTATACTTTGGGAGCCCAAATCTTGTTTCCCCCAACCATTACTCAGCCTGTAAGATTCTAACATATAAAAAATGCATGCACTCTTCAGTACAGCGTAGCCTGCATTCACACTGCCAAGCTTTATCAGTGCTGCCTACTGTGAATAGCACCTACCTGTGCTATCCCCATGAACATAGGGCAAGTGCCAGCTGGCATGAACCATGCAAACAGCTAAACAGTATGGACTACCACATGTCGATGTCTTGGCTCCTGCTGACACATTCACAGTTTTCTATCACAGACTACCATGACCCTTCAGATGAATGCTAACTAGTAATTAGGATAGTGAACCTGTTCAACTTAAGCCAGCTGATCTATGCACCAAAAGCCTTAAAGTAAAAATCTTGTCTAGCAATAACCATTAAACACTGCAAAGTTACATTTTAAAACGTGCTTGAACTTATTGCTTTCCTTTGCAAGTGACTGACCCACACAAGGCACGCATGGGAAGCTGTGCTGAAGACTGCCTTCTGGCAAACAAGCTCCACCCAGAACAATACCAGAAGTCGTCCCTGTGAACAACAAAGAATGTTAGCACCTTTGGAATTATTACTATTTCAGTCCAGGCAGGGGCTCTTAACAATGAGTTTCAACTGACGGATTTTGGACATATATGATGAGTGACTGGAAAATAAGAAACAACAACAAATGAAAAGGTTTCCAGAGATTCATCCAACTCAGGAGAAATAGGTAAGGGAACATTAAAAAATAATGCAGAAAATCTGAAAATTGAGATAATATCCACAGAAATATGCAAAGGAAACCAACCCAGAGAGGAACAGGAAACAAATCACCCTGCAAGTTTCACACACAGCTGCACAATCAATAATAACAAAAGGAAACCTCAGAGTAGGGGATATCTCCGCCGAGCTGTCTCAGAGCAAACCCCAGGTGGCAGATTTCTCTGCAGCATTTGGGGGGGTAGAATTTTACGGTTTTCAAACAAAGAGCAACCAGTATTTTTCTGCCACTTTAAAATGTGATATATTGTTATAGCTGCTCTTCAGGGCAGTCTCCTTTTTCAAATGACATCACCACAGTTTCATTCAAGTAAGGTATTGCGCCAGGAATCAAAACTCATTAAACATTTTAAGTGCTTTGACAGCATGCATTAGGCTGCCATAGATCTTTGACCAATGCACATAAACCCAAGAAAAACAACAACAAAAAAATACTTAAAACAGCACCTGGGAAACACAGCTGCTCGAATCTTTTCCTGCATGTCCCAATAACTACCTATGCTGACTATGGCTGTCAGCTACAATGACCTAAATTTACACAAGGGGAAAAAAAAAAAAGCCACCTCTTCAAATGAAGATGACTCATTTCTGCAACATTAATCAGCAAGGAAATGATCACCTAAATGTGTGAAGGCACAGCATAAGCACTGGCAAGGAGGGGAATGGAAAAGGAGCATCAAGGATGACTGGGATTCTGTACCATCCAGATCTTGTGGGTTAAGCTGGACCTGAAGTAACAATCCAGAAGCTTTCAAATTTATCCTATGCTATGCCTCAAGCTTCTCTTGAGACTGTCAAAAGCATCAAGATTCTTTTCACTTCTGCACTGTCTTATTACAGCAAGAACTGAACACACAAGAACTTTCATCAAGCTTTTTCTTCATGGAATGTCTTTTGATGTACAGCACTTAAATGTATGATGTACAGCACTTAAAAAAAAAATAAAACAAGACAATACTTCCTTACTTCAGATTTGCTTTTTTACAATAACTTGTTTCCATACATTGCTCCAAAGTTTCATGATATATATTAAAAAAAAAAAAAAAACAAAACCAAAAAAACCATACAATTTGCTGTGTCTTTTCCTTCAAAGCAATCTTTTTCAAATTACATAAATAGCACAAATCTTCTCCCAAGTAGTAACGGAACATTTTCTGTAGATGATCTCTTCTTAAAGGATTTTACATTAAAGCAAGGCCAGGGGACAAACAAAAAAGAAGAGATGGTCTCCTTTGACTTAGGCTCTTTTCCCCAAGGAGCCGTTTTTGAATTACTTAAAATAACCATGAGTTGTTAGCAGTTCAATCCATTTAGCAAAGCTGTATAAACACTCTATTTATTACAGGTATGATTATTTTCAAGAGAATATTATATTGGCAGCCCTTCCATTCAAATAAGTAATATGCTATTCAAATACTGTATTTCAATTACAGCTTTCATAAAACAGTAGTTTTAGACTTTTAATTTCTGGGGTTATGCCAGAAATTAAGGTATAAAAGACAGTCTTACCAAATGACTAATAAATCTTTCTAATTTAAATAGGCTTTGGATCAAGCTCCAATATAAAGAAGTTGCTGAGCTTTTTCCTGACACCATTGTAAAATGTGTTAGAACGTGCGATGAGATACGTCACATTAATGGATTTTGTCCTGTTGATAGGTGCTTTTCAACAGTTTCAGTAAATACTTAAAAGACAAACTATTTGCCAACTATATTATTTAATTTCAGAATATGTATAAATGTTACCTCAATTGCAAGCATCGTCATTTTGCTTTCGAGGCTACATTTTTTAATCTGGAGCTTTTTTTTTTCCCTCCATAAAAGTACTTGTGCACTCAGCTCCTACTCTCATGCTGGGTAAATCTGACTATGCATGTTTAAATCTCGTTTTGTTGTGGTTTTGTCCTTTTTTTCATATCATGCACAGAAGGAACTCAGAACCAGCAGCAGGGCTCACTGCATAATTATTAACTCCAGTGGGAGATTGTGTATGCATCAACAGTTTGGGAATTTTTAAATTTTTCTAAGGACTACTTCACCTCTAACTCCTAAGGCTGATTTTTAGTTTTATCACAGGCACATTTAGCTTCAATTTAATGCTGTGTTTTATAAGTGTTAGTATTTCTTAAGTATACATAAACCTGTAATTTTATAACCTAACAATGAGAAATACATATTAAATGTAACGAGATACTGCAGCAGTCTCTGGCAGTGAACTGTTATGTTTTCTATTTTTCTATTCATCTGAATTTAAGCCTACTAGTATTTGTAGTAAATAAATACGTTGCTAAGTTGAGCCCATTTTTCTTTTCCAGAATTGTTCATGTTGAAAATTATTAATTTGAGCAAATATGAACTGGGAATAATAAATATTTGCATGAATACAAGTGAGCTAACAGGTTGATCAAGAACTGTATTTGTCATTCTTCCCCTTTTATTGTGATGTATCTTACTTAATCTGCCCCTCAGTACTATGATTTATTCTTTTGAATTCAGAAAAAAAACCCAGGAAAAATAGTTTCAAATACAAGGTAACCAATCCAATTTCCATGCACATGTGTTTTTCCTTCCTACAATAAGGACTGGAAGCTCCTATATCCAAAAACAGGAATAACAAAATGGAATGCCCTCTTCAAGATCAAACCAAACAGCTGCGTAAAATTCAAACAGCTTGAAAACACTGTTTTGTTCACCCCAACCCATCAGAATGACTCCACATATTCTATTTACACATCTTATTTCTTACACGTTTTGAAATGTATACCCTGGTATGGCAATTTTTGAAACCCTCCCTCTATGAAAAAGTGAACAGTTTGGAAAAACTACCTAACAAAAAAACCTCCACAAACACCACACTGCCTCAACCATTTCCCTTATCTGCCTACTAGTGCCAAGAAACTGTAAACACTTCTCAGCAGAAAGATACCACTCTTTGAAAACTGGATCCTTGGTACCAACCTCATGTCTATTGGCTGGTGTCTGATTTGTAAAACAAATTAAATTACAAGGCACAAAAGAACAAAAAACAAAAACAAACAAAAAAACCCCACTATGTTCTGAGTGTTCATTTAAGACTTACAATTTTGGTACAGTCTAGTAAATTCTCAAAATAACCGATAACCTCCTTATATTCAGACCGTGCCACTCAGATATGGTACTATATTAAAGAGAAAGTGGCTATTGCAGAGGTGTTGTTGAACATGCCTACAGCTCCTAGCAGTTGTTCCTCCTCACATGGATGTTCCTGCATTTCTTACCACTAGCTCTTGTGGGTGCAGATTGTCTCTTAAAGTCTATCCTATCTATGCTCCATTCTTCTAAAAAGCTGAGCCTAATCAAGAATTCTAGATCCACCCCCTCAGCTGTACGCTTTTCCATGCAAAAGCAGAAGAAATTCCCATGTCAGTTTATAGAACTTTTTTATCAGCCATGATTTGTAAAGGTGCTTATTTAAAGAGATTAAAATCTGACTTGAACTTACAAAGTGCATACAATCAGCCAGAGCAAACCATGTAATTTCATTAATGGCAATAGCTGCATGCTACCTGTGCTCCCATCCAAACTTGGCCTTGTATCTATACTCTCTCAGTACATATCTAGACTCAACTGCTGAATAAGGCAAAAACAGTTAAGCCCATAAAACTGGTGGGCCTTCAGTTCATTACTCTAGACATCACCATGGTCTTTTGATGATGTCAAGTGAACAACAGCAGGCAGATATGTCAATTATAAAGTCCTTCCTTGGAAAACCTGTCACTAAAGCAAATGGGATTTGTAGACAATCAGAACACAGACTGTCTTTGTAACACTCAAATGTCACACTGAACAACAAAAGTCCTATAGCTGTCACTGTGAAGCATCGCTGCTTCATCTTGGTGAGGCGTGCAGGCATGCTGTTACACTTGATCTCTCACTTGATCTTCTTCCATTCACTTGTCTCTTGTCTTTAAGCAGGCTCCACAAGGCACTATCTCTTCCACTAAAATTCCTGCTGTGCATAGGAGTCTTCACATCTATAAGCTAAAGGCTAGTAGCTTAAGGGCACATCTATGTGAAAGAAACATGCTTCATCACAACTATGTTAATGCTGTCACACTGGAACACATATACACGATATACGTCACACCTTCCCAAGTTCAGCTGATACCAGCTGAGCTTTATCCAGCAGCAAAACAAAATACATTATGCAACTACACAAAGAAGAACCACTAAAACACAGATTAGGTTTAAGATAATGAGTTTATTTAGAGGTTTGGAGCTGGCTGACTGTGACTGCCTACCAAGCTTCATAGCCTAACTGAATATATGCTCAGTACTTTAAATACGAAAGAGAGTTAAGTGACTCAGTCTTCATCAGAATATTCTTAATTCCAGTCTCCTCAGCAAGAGTGTCTCCCAGTATTGATAACATGAGACATATTACACAAAGAACTATAAATCATACTTCCAATTTTGTATTGTTCAATTTAGTTAATAAGAACAGATGTTGTTGCTTCCCTCTGTAAGTATTTCTTTCTTGTTAAGAAAGTACAGACTATGTTTACTGGTTTTTAAGTAACTATGAACCTGACTCCTTGTTTCCCAGCATAATTTTTCTTATTCCATCTTGACTGGCACTGTCAGAGCACAGCAATCTGCAGGGCAATCTCCATGCTCATGATTAAATAGCTCCTCATGGTATTATTCATTTCTCTGGGAGATATGATGAATATATTCTGTAGTTAAATGCATGCATCTGAAAAATCCCAACATTATATTTTAATATTTCAGCTCAAGTCTTGATAAAGAAAGACAGATACAAGAAAATCAATTCCACCACTGGTCTCATTTCAATTTCATGGATTCTCCTCTGCAATCATAAAGCAGAGTACTAGCCACCCTGAATGGAAATATCAGCTGTTCTAAATTGATCAATATTACACAGAAATATTGTGTGTATTGGAATTACTAGCCAGTAAAGGCTGTAGATACAACGTGCTCAAGAGAAACTTTGAGTGCTGAGTGACTGTTTTCAGGTTTAGAGTCAGTTCCTTTTGCTGCTCATTGCAAGACCCAAACCAGAACCTTCACAACAGCATCATCTCTTGTGATACAGATGCTTAAGAAGTGCAGCCATGATCTCTAATTACCCTTAGCACCTTCAGAAAAAGGATGAGCATGCTACCAGGCAAGAAACATACCCATGTTCCATTTTATGAAATAAAAGGTATAGAAGTTTTGAACAAATTCATGCAAAGGCAATGACAGTGAAGTAAGGTCATTAATCATGCTAGCTCAGCTTACGTTCTAAAATGGAAACAGAAGAAGCTGCTGGGTTTAACGTGCTTGGTAAATGATGCTTGCCTTTGAAGAAAGTAGGATTTTACCCTGGTTACAGTCAATGCCAAGAGGCTTTCTGCACCTGCATACTGCACTGCCCTGGCTCCCATAAAAAAAAAAATACTATCACTAATCTTGTGCATATATCTCTTCTCAAGAAGAAGAAAACACCAATATCACCACTGTAAAGAAGAAGATGTATTTAGAACTATATGACTTGTCCAAGTACATGTAAAAGTAAGAAATTGCACCCAGATCTTCCTCACGAAGCTTGAAGTTTACATCATCCCCTAGTTGAACACAGACAGGTTCATAACCTAAGGTTCTATATGCATTAAGTTATCTTCTCCACCCCCATCTCTCTCAAGTCTTCTTTTCCTTTCTTACTGCAACTTTCTAAAGCCCAGAAAGGTACTAGTAAGAGCATATCACCTGTGTATGTCACTGAGGTATGAAGTCTTGCTGCCCGACCTTTTCATATCCTCTGCTAGAATCATACCTTGGGGACCACCCATATTTAGAAGGCTTATTTCCAAGCCTGAGTATTTAGACAAACACTAAGACCTCTCACTACAGGTTGAACAACAACAACAGAAAAAAAATTAATCCCAAGGAATTTACTAGGACAAAACTCTCAGTGACTTCAACAGCAAATTTTGCTTCTGGATAGGAAACAGTGGACCCATAATCTCAAAATACCTTGCCAACATTCATCACTTATTAAATCTATTTGCAAAACAACAAATCAAATCCTAGCAAAACAAGCGGGGTACAAAAGGGGGATGACAGTATTGTAAAATAGTAAATCCAGTTTTCTGTAGAGTTACTTAAACCACTGGAAGAGAAAAGTAAATAAAATGTTGCAGTGTACCATTTTAAAAATGTGGAGGGAAGAAAAGGGGGGGGGGGGGGGTGTAAGGAAGCACAGAAAACTTTCCCCATTGTCATTAAGGCAGTGATAAAGTGAGAACCATTTCAAAGCTAGTTTTAAGTGCTTTTTTTTCCCCTTTAATATCTTTACTTAAGTTTATTCAAATTTGTGAAACTAAAGTGCGAGGAAAATACATACCTAACACAGGGACATGGATCTCAAACAGTTTTCCTATAGGTTCTCAGAGCTCCGGTGTTTGTAAGGGAAAAAAGCAATATCACCACAGGGTGTCACTAATGCTCTACGAAAAGGGAGTAAGCTACTGCATTTGACTTGTGTTTTCTGATGGGAATATTTCCACATGCTTTGGTAATTCTCAAGTCTCCATAAAATACCTACATATTTAGGACCACATTAATTTTAAGCAGATGAATAAATGACAGTACAGAATCTCAGGAGGCCCGTGTGTTTTACCAAGAATCAATACTATTTCTGACTCAACTCTGACTGCATAGCATCCAATTTAGCAAGCAAGGATATCCTGGTATAGAGCAACAATACATGAAAGCAACTGTTTCTATGCAATCGTTCTAAGAACAAACCAAGCTAATCAGTTGATGCCAAAGAGAACAAAAGAGCCAATATGCTCCTATGCTAAAAATCAACAGCTCCTTTGCTATAATCTTTTACCGATAATAAAATACAGCTTTGACAAGAACTTTTCAGTGTGCTTTTTATGTCTGTATGGTTGATCTGTAAGTGAGGTTTAGAGGTGAGAATGCTATATACCTTTTTTTTTTTCTGCAAGTAAATTAACTTTCCACAAGCAATGCTCTATTTTAGCCTCAATAAAGCAAATTAATGAAAACTATTTTCTTTCATCAGGTTTAGCAAAAGCAGTTGCCGAGTTGTCAGCTTTAATCACTTCACAAAAGATGTACATACAATAAATCATTCAGGACAAAATTAACCTTTTTGTTTTCACTGTAAGATATTGTTTAGGTATTCAGTATAACAATACTTAACATACAGTTTTCTAAGTGAAATACCCAAGTTGTTGTTCTGATTCTTTTCAATGGGAAGGATCAGCTATAAAAAACATAATTTTAAATCTCAAAGTACTGAGAACACATTTATCCTTTATAAAAAGTAGAGCATTACCCATTTCCTCAAAAATTGCTTATTCAAAAAGAGTAAGCTTTCTATTACTATTATACTATCTTGCTAGGAAACACTAAGCTTAAGGAATATAAAGAGGGGTTATGCTAATAAGAGTACATCTCACTGAAGTTTTATACCATCACCAGTGGTTGCATTTCTTTCACACATCATCCCAAACTCATCATGTCCCACTCAGTGAAGGCTTCCCTTTGTGAAAACTGTATGCTGACTGGCAGAAGATAGTATGCTTGTTTCCCTTTTAACACCAGATATTTAACATGCAAATCATATGTAACATGTATGTACACAATATACATATGTTACTGGTTTCCTTTCTCCAGTGCTATGCAGCTTAAGTATTCAGCGTGCATCATTCCAAGAAGCCTGACAAAATGACATGAACAGAAACAATCTGGTCAAAATACAGCACAAACAAGCTAGCAATGTTATCTTGCTATTTGTCGCCATACTTTCTCGTTAGATAATAAAGTGCATATTTTCTGGTTTTATTGCAAGGAAGATACATAAATGCATTGCAGAAAGGTATTGCAATGAGATTGAGGAGGATCCTGAAATGATGTCAGCGGATACAGATCTGTTAAATACAGCAAAGCAATGCTGGTTTGTATCAGTTAAGGTCCAAAGTATCTCTTTGGCACAGGCTCTTTTTAAATACACTTGTCTTTATTACAGTATCAATAAAAATATTCTGAGATCAGAAAACGTCCTTCATAAATTCTCTGGCATTTGTCAATTGCACAATAGAAAAACACAGACACTTCTGGCAAAACAAAACAAAACACACCAAATAAAACAAAAAGCAAATACAAAAAAAACCCAAAACAAACAAACAAAAAAACCCCACAAACACAAAAACCACCCCATCACAGCTAAAAGCCTGACTTGCACTATTAAAGTTGAATATCTTGTCTCTTGAGACTGAGGAAGGTAGAATTATTCCATAATCACTTCTTGAGACATGAAGCCCTATTCCTGAATAGATGATTCTGACTATGTAAATTGAAATAGCTTTGGATGTTCCATGGGTTTCATGCTTTCTCAGTTTTACAGGTGGGAGGGGAGTTCATTTGCAACTATCTGTAACCTAGATATTTTCTTTAACTTACAAAAGCTTATAAGAAAACTAAAAGGCTTCTGTGGTGTTTCTCTATATATCCATTCTGTCAGTATGTGCCCTTCCTGTAACATAACATGTTATGTTATGTTGCCTTTGAGGATGCTTAGTCATTTTCCCCAATGCAGCTACCAGATTATTCCTCAGGAGATTATTATGACCTACTTCGCAGGATTGCAGCTTAGTAATTACCAGCAAGGAGGGCCAGATTTGAACTTTGAGACACTAAACTTGGAAATGAATAGTATATATTTCTGAACAGCAAACTGACAAGCAGCTATACAAAGGTTTTGGAGGGCTTTTTTGCTAGTGTAGATCATCAGAATGCTACCTTGCAGTTCTTGTCCCCAGAGAGTTATTTAAATAATGTTGTTCCAGCCTTCCCCCACCCCTTTTTTTCCTTTTGTTCTACTAGAAACCCCATTCCTGGGCTAATCTTCCTACTTCTTGTTCGAAAGTGGGGAGGAGAGAATTTAATCTAAGTGAAAACTCATTTCTCCTTTGATCAGTTACTGTAAACACAAGGCAAAGGAAAATTCAGTAAAGTTTTTTTACATTTCTGAGTAGCTGTCTTAGAGTTTTGAAATAGCAAATTTAAGGTCTGCTGAACCCTCAGATGGAGCTGCAAGCAAAAACAATTTACAATTGCATCTCACTGAAGAAAGAAACCAGGTTTAAAAGTAGCATCATGAGAAGTTTCCTTTATATCCAGCATCACATCTGGTGAGACCAACGGTGATTTCTACCATTGGCTGGACCTACAAGTCTGAAGCTCTTCATCTGCCACAACAAACACTTTACGAAATGAATCACAGAACTTTATCACAGCTAACACCATCTGGCAGAGTTCTGAAACACTGAAATGTTACCTGCTGGGTGCAACCCTTTCTAAACATAGTAGCACAGACTAGCTCCTTTCCCACTACATCTTCCTCCAGCAACTGAAGAAATTTTTGAGGCATGGGTAACAATGCTCAATACATACCTGTATATTTTTGCTGCCTTTTCTGTAGTATGCGCACTACCCTCCCAAATTAAAATCAACACCAAACAAAACCCCACAAAAATAAAAACAACACTTAAGCCCCCAATAAATTAATCACACTGTCTGCACTGGCTTGTCATTTTTTCTCCCACTACCATCTGTTCAATTTTTTTTCATCTGGAAGCAAGAGAAAAAGCCAACAACATTCAACCGCTCTGTGCCTTGGAAGCTGAAGGAGCCAAGAGACCAAAGTCTTGGGACAAAATGGACCCATATTGTATATATTTTTTAGACACATTGGCAATTTATATGTATTGATTATGTCTTACCACCAAAATAAAAATTGTATGGTTTTGTCAACATGATTGTAAAATGACCTAACAGAAGTACATATAGCAGGATAATTCCCTTAGGCCTTTGGGCTCTATGTAGCCAAACACATAAATCCACTCATCTCTTCCCCATCAGGAAGAAAAAAAAAATAAATATATATATATAAGAGACACTTTCATTCTCTGCAGTTGGAACTGGAAAGAAAAAGCTTCCAGGTTTCCCAAGTTACCCACCTTGGGGGCGGGGGTAGCGAGGGGAGAGGGAAAAAAATAAAATAAATTTAAAAAAAAAAGAAACAAAACAAGACAAAACCACCCCACATTTCTTTTTTTTTTTGTTTTATTCCTCCTTCATAGTTGTTCCACTTTATATTTTTCAATAAAATGTTTCAGAGTTTTCTTCAGAACAGGCATTCCAGTCAACAGCCAGCACTAAAAATTATTCCGAGTTCTTTACTTCATTAGTACAACTGCACAGATGGAGCATTTGCACTTGTACTAGAGGTCTAAGCAACCAAACATCAAATTAAACTGTATAAACCATAATAAAATATTATACAGTTAGATTACAAAACAGCTGATTTATAGCTAGTACATTTCTTGATCGTGGCAGAACCAAATAATCCAGGCATTTGCAATGCTGAACCATCTATCCTAGGCATCTCTCCTTTTCAGTTTTATTTACTGATTTAGGACCAAGATTTAATGGGAATAATTAATCTTTGTGCTGGCACTAGGCTCAGTTCAAGAATAAGCACTTGGCTGCTCTCAAGCCTGTCTGAGTTATTTTGGCTCTCTGATACAAAGCAGGCAACAGTCAAGGTTGACATAATCCACTGGCAAGGTGTACTGTGATGCTACTGGTAAAAACCAGTTGAAAAACAGACATTCAGCCTGGATGTCTCCTGCTCCAGAGATTCCCAAAGAGGAGAGACAGAAGGTAAGAGGTAGCAACTATTGAAATCATCACCAGCAAAACACTAGCATTCTTTAGCTAAGTGAAAGCTTATGACTCCAGAACAGATTAATGAGGCACAAGGAGGTGTTGGGATCTGCTTACAGATCCCCTATGCCTTATATCATATTGTTCAGTAAAGTTCAGTAATAGAGCACAGCTGGTGTCCAAATGGCTATTTGCAGATAGGAAAATAGTCAAAGATGCTGAATGGTCCTACTCAGGCTTGCTGGCCTTCTTAATAAACACTTGTACTTCAGACCAGCTGCCTTTAGACAATATAGTATCTGACACTAAACACTGGTAGTCCTAGATCCTCTACAGACCACCCCAGTGTTGGTTGTATGTTGGGCTGCACAGTCAATACTAAAAATAAACCCTTTTAAATAAGTTATTTGGCCAAAAATAATGGCAAACACCCATGAGTAACAAATATGGCAGCAACTGTGATTAGTATATTTGATCTGCTTAACTCAAAAAAAAATCAAAATACAGACTGTTTGATAACTATGACTACAAGATCTTTGTTAAGTGATCCCTTTTTGGGTACATTGTTATTAGGATGTAATAAATACTGTACGATCCACATAACAGACTGCTAGTCATGACACCTTTTACTGGGTTTACATATTTGCTGGAAAAGCAAAGCAAAGCAAAACACACACACACACACACACACACACACACAAAATCACTGCTGATCAGATACAGAAGAAAATATGATTTACATAGCTAAAGCCTCAAATTTATAAGATCCAAGGAAATTTCAAAATATTAAAAAAGAAATAAAAGACATTATTTGGATTCAGAGAAAATAAATATTCAGAGAAGAAAAAAAAAAATGAAAGCAAGTTTTTTCCACAGGCTGTAACTTAAGGAAAATTATACAATTTTGTGCTCCCCTCAACGCAGCAAACCTTTGTGAACAGATGGTAGCAGTTCTGTGTGATGCAGTAGGCAGCATTCCATATCACGCTGCTGGCAAATATCACCACCATGTAAAGGACTTATTGCTGTGCGCACTTCAGAACACACATACACATCACTGACCTGTCAGAGGTGTTTGGCACATACCACTTAACTCAGTGGTAATGAGCAGGTGAGACACAAGTTAAGACAGTACAACAAAACCTCAAAGAAATATACACAAATTAAAGAACACAAGAAACACTTTTCCCACCAATCATTGGCAAAAACTATTTGTTTACTTAGGCCCAAATTTCACCTTTTATCTTGACTTAATTTGAGGTCTATGACTGGATATCTAGAGTGCTCTTTCAGTGAATTTGTTTCATAGTATAATTAATGATGGCTAGCATTTGGTTCATTTCTCATATCCTGTTTGTGGTTGTAGGAACCGAGGGAATGTTTTTCCACAAGCACACATCTTTATTATAATCACAGAATTGTCTGCAAGATAAGAACTCACAGTTCATATCCCAAAATAATCCTAGAAGCTCACAATAATATGAGCAGTCAGGCAAATTTTACTTTAACATGTCCTGTAGCATTCTGCAGATCAGTTTGAAAACTAGAGTAAAATCAACATATTCCTCATAAATATGTTGACATAGGTATCAACAATCCTTAACTGTTCCTGCATCACAAATCTCCACAGTTCAAAACCTCTACGGACTTCTCACATTCTCTGCAGAAAAGCTACAAACAACTGAGTTGTTCCATATGCAATATTCTGGGAAATAGATTTAGTTTATTGTCAACAGGAACTTGGGTTTTATTATTTATGATGAGTAATAAAGAGTCCACAAGAGTCAGTCACCAGTTCAAAACTATGAAGTCCATAGAGCTTTGCAAATCATGATTCATCTTTCAACTTACTACCTCCAAAAAAACCTTACAACGCACGATTTTAGCAACTGAATACATTGACAGCATTTTGTTCTTGAGATATGCTCCTTAGATGCCACTTCTGGAATACAATTTACAAATATATAGTGTATATACCTTCAATATTAATGTTCTTTATGTATTACTGCAAGAAAATCTCAAAGACTTTTCTGTGGACACAGATTATGAGGTGTTAAACCAAGAAACATCTGAACATCTGAAGTTCAGCAAATTCCATGGCAGTTATGGCTCACTAACTCCACCAAAGATGACGAACCTCTGTCTTCCTGAGGAAGAAATCAGGATAGCAAAAGTTCTAGATAAAATACCCTATGACTAAATAGGCCCAGTGTGAAAGGTATCTGGAAGTCCTGGTTGCTTGGCTTTTCAGTACTTTGGAGAGAAAAAAAAAACCAAGCAAACAAACAAACCAAAAACAAAACACAAAGACCAAAAAGAAAAAAGAAAACCCACCACCAACACACACACACAAACCCACCAACAAAAAAACCCAAACACCAAACCACAGGAACAATATAAATCAAGATACAAACTTCAAGTTCCACAGAACATATATGTTCCCTGTCAGAAGAGCAAAGACAAGTAAAATCCCAGTCATTTTTCTCAGTAAGTCTCTCATAGTCATCAGAAGTCATTAAGTCACATATCAAGCAAATATTTGTCAGTCCATTTCCTACTCAGGCAACCTAATTATCACTGAACACATTGTTTGGGTGAGCTTTTTCATCTAAAAATATAGTAAAGATTATAATTTGACCTTTCTTCCATTAAGAAAATGTAACTCAAATTTAACTCACTGAAATACTGCTCATTGGTATTACTGTTGCTTACTACCAGCTAAAGTTTCCTTCACTAAGACTAGTTTACAATGAATAAAAAACAACTAAAGACTCTTCAGTGGGCCTGATTCTAATTAACTTAAGTTTTCAGCTGGAGAAGCATACCAGGGCAATGCATCTAAAGCAGAGGTGTTTGGGGGAATTTTTGGTTTTTAATTTTCCATATCACAGTAGATTTTGTATTTTCAACTGTTTACTGATTGATGAGGGGGAAGAATATCACTCACACAGTCTCAGACACCACTAAATATATCCCCAGCTTTTTAAAAGTCAATTAGACACAAGAACCTCCCTCAAGTTTTAAAAATAAATTTCACCACTAAGTCAAGTTGGTGAGAGATGCCTCAGAGTTATGTTAGTAAGAAGGAATATTGGTAACTATTTTACTTGACTTCAAACAATCCATAACTGCCAACAGGCTAAATACTGGGGACCCAAATTTACTCACAGTAGACACATCGGTACTGCCTAAGCCACAGCCCATATAGATACATTGCAATGTTGCTATCAGCATAAGAAAATGCCATTGGGTTAACTAGCAATAGCTCAGCTCAAGTGTCAACCAGGTCACAACATTTATGTTATAGATATGAATATATAGATATGAATAATTAGAGCCTAAAAAGAAAATAAAAATCAGCAAACCAAATTAAACCCCAGTACATCAATTACACTGATCAGTGGTATACTTCCATAAGGGGAAAACATATCTTATGAATTCCCTTTACAGTCAACAAATTAGTAAGACATTCTGGAGGCAGTTTGAAATACCTAGCTAGGTACTACACATATGCTCTGCAGAGATTTTGCTGAGCATATAAGGAACAAAAATTAAACTGTGGAAACTGTTTCCACTCCTCTTCCTCACTCAGTATACTCTGAGATAGACAAATAGTGTTTATTTGTTATTAATATTGCAAACAGAAAAAATAAGAAATTCATAGTGACTTTTAACAGGTAAATCCATAAATGTTCGCATACTTGATTTACATCTTCCGTTCGAAGGAAACAAAAGTGACAGCTATAATGTTACAAGCTTGGTTGATTTTACTTACAACTTAAAAACCCATACTACAATCTTTTGAAGTATAATTATCTATTCTTCTGTTGTAATAGGCTTAAGCTTAAGCTAGTTAAGGCCTTACCAAAAGCCAGTGAGTCTTAAGAATATGATGGTTTAGGATGCATTCAGGTACCTGTAGAAATTAAACTACGCAAAACATCAAGATGCACGTGTTTTTAAAAACAGTCTACATAGGTGCCAGCAAAATTCAAGAAGGGTAGCATGCAGAAATCAAAAAATGAAAATAACACAGGAGAAAAATTCTTCCCTTACAGTTTTTTTTCTTATTAGAAGAATAATAGCCATCTTATAAAGTTAGAATTTATTAGTGACAAGGCACCTTGAAATTGAAGCAATAAAAACACAGTACAAGAACTACTAGGAAATCAACACAAACCTAAACTGATGACAGGCTTTCCAAATGTCAGTCCAAAATATTTTGGCTTAAGATCTCCAGAAGGGCTTTTAATTCAAGTCTTCCTCAGTCTTTGCTGTGGTGCTTATATAATGGTTGCTGTTGAAGATGTGGTCTGAGCCTGAAAACAATCATCTGGAGCTCATAAGCGGAATCCTCTTCTTGTGTCCTCAAGTTCCTGGATATGAGTCTGTGCTATAAATAACCCAATGCAACACCATTCATGTCCTCCTTAAGGACAGAAACATCTGCCTTTGACCCAGTATGCATCTGAGATTTGTTTGTTAGCTTTTACCCCAATAAAGATGATACAGGGAAATTCCCAGGACACCTTTCACTTACATTTGGTGCCATCAAAACACCTGGTCTGATACAGACTGGTTTTTTGTTATGTTATGAAGTTGTTTGTCTGCAACTGACACTAAAATCATTTGTCATTCTACTAACTCATCATTTAGAGTAGAAGTTAAAGAACGCTATGTATATGGCTATTTGTGACTTCACTGGAGGAATTCTAGTTTCCAGATACTTGAAAGATATATATAGAAAAGCAAGATACACAGATGATCGGAACTGTAAGAGTATAAAGTATTCTTTCATCTGAAGAAAACTATTTATATTAAAACAGTGCCTCTTACCATATATTCGACCCAGACACTCAGAAAATCATGCTAAACATGTTTTTTTCAGTAGAAGTTTCACTAAGCTTCTGTATAACATAATCATTGGGCATAAAGCGCACAAATTCAGTCAACTGAACCAGTTAATACTTAATCCTATGTCATTAAAGTATAATGTCATGCCACATATCACTGCTAGGAGTAATTTATGTTTATTCTGCCTCTGCTTGTCTAGCATCTACTCAGTCATTTCCTAAAAATGAAATAAAAAGTCTTAAACCCCTCCCCACAAAAAAACTTCACTGGTCTGCAACTGCCATCACAGTTATACAAGGCAAGAAAACAAAAGCCTTGAAGCTTCTGAAGAGAATTAAGACAGCACTCTTAGCCTTCTCCTTAGCCACAGAAAGTCAGCACTTTCAAGTAAGTGCCTCAACTCCCCTGTGCTGTTTAAATTGCCTGTCCTTTTTCCTACTTCACCACTTAATGGATTACATTTTTAATCATTAGTTACCTCCTCCACAAGTACCCAATTGTGGTTTAAAAGAATTACCAAAAAGTTTCATTTTTAATGCCCTTTTTTGTCTTCTGTAAAATCGGAAGTACAGGTAATTATTCTACAGGACAGTAAGAGTCCAAACACGGGAAGATGTTAAGACACCTACTGTTGAAAAACACAAAAATGTCCCTTAGGAAGCAAGACTGTCAGTTTCCATAAACACAATTTTTAAAAATATGCAAGCAAATATTGTGTTGTAGCAAGAACTTTTCAAGAGTATGTAAGAGGTGACCATCCTTCATAAAGCCTTTAAGGCTTTCTACAGAAACACAGTGAGCAACACTTCACAAAATTAAGACCATTACAGGGACAATGTTTACAAATTAATATCTTTTTGGCAACTACCTTGTTCTGTCAGTAATAACAAAGGTTGGGAGAAAACCCACACTGCAGTTCAGAAATCAGTAAAGTATTTTTTGAACTTTCTCCCATCCCATAAAAGCCTCTCTCTTTTGCCAAAATCAGAAACTCTCATATTTTACCCCTAAGGAAAACTAGAACAAGAAACACAAAGATTTTCCTATATATAATCATGGTTTCTATATCAAAACATGGTATTTCCTTCTGATTATTCTATAATATCACCTTGTTTTGCCAAGTAAAAACACTTTCTTACAGCCAGTGGAATTAAGTTAGTTACCCATGACATCCGTGTAATCCAGTATCTGTTTTCTAAATATGGACCTCTTTCCTTTGACTCTATCTCTTTTTGGAAGCAGCAGCAAACATTTTTAAGTAAAGTCGCAACCTTTGAATACCTGTAGATTTTTTTACCATCCCCTGTAGCTGGAGAAACAAAGCAAAACTGTAGTCATCCTTATACATGATGCAGGCAACGTCTTGAGAGGTCATCTAATACATCCTGATTGAGCAAGCCAAGAGCAAAGTACCGTCAGCCTTCCTCCACCTAAGGCAACTCCAACATATCAGCATAAATTAAATATACCTTTTCTCAGGGGTAGAAAGAAAGTAATTGAACAAAGCAGCAAGATAGTCAGGAATGAAAAGAAAAAATAAGAGAATGAAGGCCTCTTAAAGACTTTTATTATTATTTTATATATACAAAATTGCTTCATGCTCTTGGGCACAGAAATCACTGCTATGTATACCACAAATTCCTTTAATGAGAGACCTTTATGTCTCTAATAAGGAAGAATCAATTAAGGTAAATAAAACAACCTGCCAGCAAAACTCAGGTGAAAATACTTGTTTTCAGGAAGAACACAAAGGCCTTATCTGCAAATGCTTACAGAATGATTCTTGGTCAAAGCTTTGTGCAGAGCTAGCAGTGTCTGCAGGCTTCCACACACAAATAGGAGTATCTTACTACCAAACCCATAATTTGACCTTTTTAAAAGAGGAACTTCACCTCCTTCAGGATAACATGCAGTTTTCTGTCCCACAGCAAAGTCTCAGTGAAAGAGTACCACACTAGGCAAAAGCTACAAAAACTTCTCATCAATCCAAGCAATAAGATGGAAGTCTTCCTCACAGTTGGCATGCCCAACAGTTACTGGCAGTCTTAAGCTGCTTAGGTGACAAGACTGGGCTGAAGACCAAAACTCATCCTCATCATGTCTGTTACCTAGCAAATAACTGTTCCTTGCAGGTACTCCACCTTTGCTTAAGACTCTTCACCATTAAAATCAGAAAAATTTACTACACCTAAGAAAGGAAAACGCTTTCCTTTGGATCATACTATTCTTCTAACATCCTACTTAATATTATGACTGACTGTGCAAATTCAAAAGATAGCTGTCTTTTCAGGCATTACTTGGACTTTGTTTCACTTACTTAAAAAACAGACAAAACCCCAAACCAAACAGAAAGCTTCATGACACCGTTTTTGCCTCTAAGTCCTGTTGCATGAATTCAGGAAAAAAAAAAAATCTTACCCAAAATAAAAGACAACTGTAAATTAGCATATATTTTATATGGACAATGTCTTCAATCAAAGAAGTTATGGAACACTAATGAGTGGAAACACACAAACGTTACATAGTGGTTTCACATGCAACCAGGTCAACTGAAGATCAAAGTATTTTTTCCCCTTTCATCCCAGGTAGAGACACTGTTCCCACCAAAAATAAAAAAGACAGCCTTTGACAAGCACAGCAGTTGGTAAAACTGTAAATGCTAAGACAACGGTTTTTTCCAGCAAAAGATAACTTGGTTATGCCTTAATTTGCCTCTACATTCCAAGCAAACTCATTTATTCAGTGAGAGATGCACACTTTCAAGAGGAGGTGTAAGGCAAGATGAATCCTGCAGGAAAATTACTATAGACTTTAAAAGAGATTGAGCTTTGCGGGTTCAATCATTAGCACCAGTGGTACAATAGCAAGACTACCATATTCACCTACTACGCAAAACCGAAGAACTTTCCTGGTACCATGACAAACAGCCTAGAAAGTATTCCCAACTCCCACCCTCCCCCTTCAGAGTTTAGAATCCCTTCCAAACACTTTTCAGGAACCAGCCTTCTTCACACTTCTGAGACAGAAAAAGATAAGCACATTTAAAGGCCTTTGTTTTCAACAATGTTTGGCAGTCAACACAAATAAAGCAGCATAAGCCCCCATGATAATTTGCATGAGGTCACAGGACATGCCTAAAATGCAATCACACACCTTAAACAACGGCTGTCCCCCAACTCCTCATGCTATGCTTTTAGTGTCAAGTACTGGTAATTTTCTCACCAACTCCTTGTAAATGGGTATTTACAACGACCCTGAAACATGGTGTAGTTCTCACCGACACAAAGCAGTCTGACTTAATGCCGGCCCCATTCTTGAATCAATAGCGAAGTACAACCCCTCAGTAATCAACTATAGCACACCAGCCAGCAGCGGCTGGTGGCCTCCACTGGCAGACTCACAAGAGCTTCGTAAAGAGCTTCACGACCAAACGCGAGGATCCTTAACAACCCAAACCATCCTCAGAACGGCCGCACATAACTAATAAAAGTGCAGCGGCGGCTGCACCTACCGGCCTGCAGCCGGGGAGGAACTGCCAGTCCCTCCTCTGATGGGACACACTTCCCGAGCCGCTGCAGAGGCGGATAACCTCCTCCAACTCCTGGCTTTTCCTCCAGCCCGCCCCGCGAGGCGCCCTGCCACTCCCTCACCTGACGGCACCAGCCCAGCGCTCCGCATCCTCAGCCGTCACTCCCTCTCCTCTTTCAACCCCGGCGCTCTCCTCCGCCCCGCCCCGTGGCCGAACCTCGCACAGACCGGATGAGCAATGACCCTCCCCGGGGGGGCCCCCCCCCCCCCCCCGGTCTTTAAATGCCTCGCGGGCGCGCGCGCTCAACGGCCGCTGCTCGCGCTCAACGGCTACTGCTCGCGCGGGGGCGGTCCCTGTGCGCGCGCCTCACCTGACTCACTCTGAGCCCGGCGCGTGCTCCGCCTCCCCGGCGCGCGCCCGCCCGCCCTCCCGCCCGCGGCGGCAGTGGGCCGGGCCTCGGCGCCGGGCAGGGCCTCGGCTCCGCGCGGAGCCATCCGGGTCTCGTCCGCTCGCCGCCGGCAGCGCCGCGATGCATCTGCACCAGGTGCTCACCGGCGCCGTCAACCCCGGGGACAACTGCTACTCGGTGGGCAGCGTGGAGGACATCCCCTTCACGGTAATGCTGGCGGTGCGAGATGAGAGCCGGGCTGGACCAGGGAAGGGGGTTGTCGTGTAGGCCCGAGGAGAACGGTGGGAGGGGCTGGAGGGGATCAACCTGCGGGGGGGGGACGGGCAGGATCTCTGCGGCCGTTTTACCGGGGTTGGGAATACCGAGGTGGGGAATACCGGTGTGGCTAAAGCGGGGATTATAAATGGCGGGGCGGGGCTGTGACAGCCGGCATGTTTATGGGTGGGGTGCAGGCCGCGACCCCGCCGCCTGCGGAGGGCCGCGCTGCTCGTCCCTCCCGAGTGCCACCGCTGGGGCGGGCCGGGGTCCGCTGGTGCGCCCGTCCTCTCTGGCGAAGGGCTCTGGGGATGCTCCGGGTTCGAGGAGGGACCTGGGAAACCCCGAGTCGGGCGTCCCCAGATCTTGATGTGTGCTTGGAGGTTTGTGTGTGTGTGTGTGTGTGTGTGTGTGTGTGTGTGTGTGTACGATCCTCCTGCGAAGAATAGTGTTGCACTAGGCTTTTTAAGAAGCCTGTCCACTATTGATGAGCGTCTGGCTTCAATTACTGTGGTTAATAAAACACAAATTTGTCAAATGGTCCTTTTAAACTGGAAGCGGAAAGAAATTGAAGGAAATACACTAAGTAAATTTCAGGATTCCAGTAGTTTACATAATAAAATCTGTTTACCATCCACTAGCTATTTTTGTCTATTTCAATGTTAATTTCCACTTTCTCAGTTTATGATTTGCTTCTCTGACTCTCAAGAGTGATGAGCCCCTGCAGTGTTTTTCATACTGTGGTCTAATCAGTATGTTATTATTTGGGAATAAACTGTCTCATTAGGTTTTTTTATTAACATTTACAAGACTATATCCCAAGCACAAACCAATTCCCAGCTAAATGATACAGAGCATCACTTAGTCTAAGATAACTGTCAGCAGACTTGTCAAACATTTAAAGCTTACTTTAGATCATCACAGATTTCTAATTTCAGTAATGAATGCTTCAGAGTCTTTAGGAGAAAAAATAGGTGCCATGTCTGTGTTTATTTTCCTTGTTCTGGTGCTATGCAGCCATACTGCTGTTAAAGGGACCTCTGTTACCTTTTATATTTATGTAAGAAATAATTTACTCATATTCATATCTTAATATGTTTCTTTGTACTGTGATAATTTGAAAAGTCAGCTGTCTTCTATTACGAAAGACAGCCTTCTGCTTATTCTTATAATGTTGTATATATTTTATAACATCTATAATGAATAATATATATTATTGTTTACACAAGAATTACCCAAGAACAAAAGTCACATTTTACAAAAAAAGTAATGCAGAATCATTTGGTAGCATGTTAATTTTGGAACTGTATATAGCAGACCTCACTGTCTTCTGTGGCTGCTGCATCTGATTTTTTATTATACAGTAAAGAAGGAACTAAAAGGATAAGATTATCTTAATAAATGTATATTCTGGATTTCCACAGCTGTAATGTTGTTCTTCCCTTTTCTTCTTTCTCTGTGGTATTATTTACTGCTGAGCTAGACCTTGATCCTATAGTAAACAGTATGGCTAAAAACATCTGCTTGCAAACAGTTTGGGGTCTTATATCCAAATTCTTGGGAAATTAGTCACCTAGGTGACTCTCAGTATCTTCAGTCTACCCTCAACTGCAGGTGTCACCTTTGTTAGTGCCTAACCTTAAATTCTGTTGGTCAACATCAGTAATGCTGTATTGACATAGCTTTGGGGGGGGGCCCCCCCAGAAAAACCATTAAGCTGTTTGGAGTCATAACTTCAGGTCATGAAGCAGGATTTGCAGTTTAGAGATTATCTATTCGTGACAGGGTCTGATTGTCTAGATGTGCTCTTTAAGACCCAGGTCAGCCTCTAAGAGCAGAAGCAGAGCAGTGAAGGGAGATCTACACAGTATGTGCTGTACTTTATGAATCCAAGTGAAGTTAGGCTGTGGCAGAGGAGCCTTTGTTTGTGTGCATGTATGCTTGCTTGTGTTTTGGTTGATGTTAGAGCATTCATTTAAAATGTGTGAGAAATAGTTCAGAATTGATGCAACTGATTCATCATAGGGACTAGAAAATACAGCTTTTTGTGTGCAGAAATGAATCACTCATGTTGAAGTTACTCCACTTAACAGAATAATGCCTTGGGTACACGTAAATATGCATTTGCTATTTGATAGTTTGGGATGTATTTCCTTCCCACCCATCCCGCCCCCTTTTTTTTTTTAGGAAGAGGAGAAAGGCCTTATGAACTTGCTTTATTGCTTTAGGTGCAAGCAATCTCCAACAATCTTAGGATTCTGAGAGAAGGAACACATATTTTTTTTTTGTCCTAATTAGGGACCCTGCAATTCTGAAGGTTGTTCTTCATCCTTCCTTTTTTCTATGGTAAGCTTTTAATTTCCAAGTCAGTGTAGCTAGAACTAAGATGAGGACATGTTGTGCCTCAACTTTTTTAAAACTTTGGTGAAAGTCATCTAGTTATTCTGAGAATAAGAAAAGGAAAAGAAATAATTTTGCCCTTAATTTTTCTTTACTCGCTAAACCCCAAGTAGTGGGGTGACTCCATAAGCAGAACAAATCCAGAGAAACAGAGACAATTGCTGTAAATTGGAGAAAAAGTTTTTGTCAGTCCTGTATCTGAAATGTACATAGTGTTCTTTCCTTCCTGTGCTCTCACAGTCTGCCTGCAGCAGTCCTGACATGTGTCAAGCATTTCCCAAATAAGGGGTGAGGCATAGAAATGTTTGGTTAATAAACTGGCTTGTGGATGTTATAGCTGTATTGTGCCCAGTCTAGTAGGGAAGGAAGTACACAGGGAAAAAAAGGTTTGAAGGGCAGTTAGAAGAAAAATAGCTTCACAGTGTTATGCTCTACCAAGCAGTCTCTTCAGCCTCCCCTCATCTGAGCTCCAGGAAGGACACTGCATAATAAGGGTTTAAGTACTAAATGAAAGAAGTTCTGGTAATAATCCTGTGCACTACTCAACTTGCTGTTACTTCATGTTCTCTTTTCAGTAAATATTGTTAACTGTGTTTCACAAGCGAGTTTACAAAAGGTCAGAGTTGAGCTTTATACAGAAGGGCCTCACAGCAGACCCTGCCTAGACAGAAAGGGTATCTTGTTTGAACCTCATAGTCTAACTGGCAGCTAACAACTTTTTAGAGGTAGTAAACTGCTTTTCTCAAATCACAGTTGATTTTGCTTAGCTCTTGTTGTTAAGCAGCTGTTTTATGTTGAGCTGCTTCCAGTCACTGACCTTAAATCCAAGTGGGACGTATGTGACCAGTCTGACTTTCTGTGATGTGGAGTAAGGTGTTTTCAGATAAAGACGATGAGCTGTTCTGATTCTGTTTGAATGACTTCTGCCCTTTGTCCAAGCTCAGGGTTGGTTTTCCCTCCCCCTGAAACTCTGAACAGAATATGTAGCTGTTTCTAAGGTCAATCTAGGTTTGAAAAAATAATAATAAAAAAAAATCCATAAATATGGCAGTTATCTGCAGGCTAGATCCTATAAATATAAAAATTCCAAGCTCCCACAAACAGAAGATTAATGAATACTTGCCCCTTGTAAAAGGTAAATATGGAATGCTAAACACTGATGAAAAATCAGAATGTTGGATTTTAGACGTACCTTTACAGAAGAACTTTGCTGATAGAAGGGTAACCTTTTCTTTCAGCTTTAAAAAGGACAAGCTTCGTGGCAGCTTCCATGCCAGTACTAACACTTGGCCTGGACCTGCGTGTAATGCATTTCAGAAGCTGTTATTGTAATTGAAAACAGCAAATTCTTCATCCAAAGCATTATGTCCACAAAATACAGTGAGTAAGAATAGGTTTCTTCTGCTGTGTAGGGTTCTCCTCTACTTCATCCTTCTTGAAAAAATACTTATTAAAACCCTTATTTGTAGATCCTTGTCATTTATCTATTATACTTATATATATACACCTGTACATAGAATCGTAGAATGATTGCAGTTGGGAGGGACTTTAAGATCATCTAGTTCCAAACCCCCTGCCATGGGCAGGGTTGCCTCAAACTAGACCATGTCACCTAAGGCTCTGTCCACCCTGGCCTTGAACACTGCCTTGGATGGGGCATTCACGACTTCTTTGGGCAATCCATTCCAGTGCCTCATCACCCTCTGTCCTGGGTTCAGCAGTAGCAGCGTGCTGGACCCATAACCCAGAGGTCGATGGATTGAAACCATCCTCTGCTACCACCAGTAATAATAATGATAAACGAAATAACAAGGGAAGAGAGTACAACACCTCAGCACCAGCCGACCGATAACTCGCCCCCCCAGCCCACCCAAGCACCAACCGATATTTCCTCCAACCCTGCAGTCTCTCACCCTTCCAGGTCACTCCCAGTTACATCCAGGGCATGACATGCTGTGGTTATGGAATACCTCTTGGTCCATTTGAGTCAGGTATCCTGTCTCTGCTTCCTCCTGGCGTCCCCTCCTCCCTGGCAGAGCATGAGGCTCACAAAGTCCTTGGCCAAACCAAAACATCATTGTTATCAGCTCTGTTCCCAGCCTGAAAGTCAAAACACAGCACTGCACCAGCTACCAAGAAGGAGAAAAATGACTGCTTCTGCTGAACCCAGGACACCCTCACAGTAAATAACTTCTTCTATATATCTAACCTGAACTTCCTCTATTTAAATTTAAACCCATTACCTCTTGTCCTATCGCTACAATCCCTGATGAAGAGTCCTTCTGAAGCATCCTTGTAGGCCCCCTTCAGATACTGGAAGGCTGCTATGAGTTCACTACACAGCTTCTCTTCTCCAGGCTGAACAGCCCCAACTTTCTCAGTCTGTCTTCCTACAGGAAGTGCTTCAGCCCCTTGTCATCCCTGTGGCCTCCTCTGGACTTGCTCCAACAGCTCCATGCCCTTCTTATGCTGGGGACACCAGAACTGCACACAGTGTTCCCACTGGGGTCTCATGAGAGCAGAATGATGGAGGGGCAGGATCACCTCTATCTGTATGTTCTCCACTGTGTCATGTTTATGTGAACTGGATTACAGACACTTAACATCTGAATCCTTACTATGTTCCCTTTTCTCTGTAGTCTGTGTGTAAGCATATTGTAAAGTGTTTCATCATGAATTTGTCTTGAATGTCAATTTAGGGAAGTGTTCTACAGGCCACAACCTAGTAGTGGGTTGGGTTGGTTTTGTTGGGGTTTTTTTACCAGTTTGCATTAATGTGTGTAATTGTACTTAGCCATGGGAGGGGGCAAGTGTAAATGTTGTATCAGTTATGAGAGTATGGAAACATTTCAGAATTCAGTTGTCTTCATCACAGGTAGGAAAGTGAAGGACTTTCTGCATATTACATTTACTATCCATAGCCAGAAACTTAAAGTGTTGTTACACTGGAGGAGTACTATAAGGACAACGCATGCTTTAATGCAGGTTTTAATACGTATTTTGATTAATTTATGTAATTATAGATATTTATTAATTTCTGAGGTTTTTTTAAATACCACTGTGGGCTGATTTTGTTCCCTCCACATCATTTACCTTCTTGAAGTGCCTCGGTACCCCAGACAGCACACATTGGAGCTTGAAGACATCTGGTCTATTTCATTTACACCAAGAAATTGCAGGTTATAGAAGGAGAAGAATCTTTCTGTAAGTGTGTGTGTATGTATATGTGTGTGTGTGTGTGTGTGTGTGTGTATACACAGTGAAAAATATATAAAGAGAAAAACAAGCTGAGAATGTGAAGGAATGATCGTTGCCCTGTCTGTTTGTTCCAGTGTTCAACATTAAAATTAGACAACCAAACCAGAAAATATGGGCAGCTGAAAAAGAGAGATACAAATGCTGCTTCTGTATTATTTGAAAATTGAGGATATAGCATAAACTCTTAGGACACAATGTCCTACTTCCATCTGGTGCTCCTGCATTCAATTAGAGCTTTGTTGTTCATTTTAGTGGTCCCAGATTTTTGAGTTAGAGCAGACATTGGCACACTACAGCTTATTAGTTGCGTGTGGATCCTGCAAGTCATCCTTGCATTCTGGCTGTTTTGCAGCTCCATTTAATTTTCTCTTAGAAGTTATCAGTGACATTAGAAATGGAGTTTGGCAGATACTCCATGTGGATGGTTTTTACTGCAATTGTTTCATTCAGTGACTGCGTATAATTCTGTTTATTTAAGAACTCGATGCTGCTCTCATCCATAACAGTATCTGAGCATCTTATTTGTGATCTTCCCTTTTTGTATAGCTTACTGATTTTCCATTCCTTTCATCAGGCTATGCAGATTGCTGCCACAAGTACTGTGGCCACTGTTATTTCTGGCAGGAGATATGTGTAGTGGCATGAATGATCTTCCGGAAGATGTTTTCAGCTGAATCCGTAAAAGGAAGTAATGATGTTAAATATTATGACACTTCCCTGGTTTTTGCCACTGTAGGGTGCTTTTGCTGCATTACCAGCTTAAGGAGTGAAAGGACAAAATGAAAAGAGGATTTAATATAAATGTGTTCTGTTCAAGTATAAACATGTTCAATATATTGAGTATGTAAGAAAAGCTTCGTAAAAGTAATCAAATGGAAAACTTGTTTTTAGACATATACAGAAATATCTTCCAGTACATGAAAGTATATTGATATTTTTTGTTTTGAGAAATTTAGAGACTATAAATGTGAAAAAGTGGGCATATTAAAATGAGGGGGCACCCTTTCTCAAAGGTTATAATAAATGTACTTCTTAAAGTAAATTTAAAGTTTAAGGTAAATATACTTTAATATACTGTCAAGAAATGAGACACAGTCTCAGAATAAGTATCTACACTGAGAAAATTACCTCAGAACCAAGAGACAGCACTTGCTGAAGGCTGATACCCTGCTGTTGGAAATGTGTTCCGACTAAGCTCCCTAACAGACTGGATCCTCTCTGCTGGCATGACACTTAGGTGTGCTGAGTCACTTGTTGGTGCAGTGCCAAACACAGGCAAAGAGTAGGAGGGATATGGATGACAGTAATAAAAGTACCCTCAGGAAAGAGATCTCTGCATCTCGATGATTCTTTAAGAAGAAAAAAAAACCAAACTACTGTAAACCGCATTTTACATCACAACCATATTTTTTACTTAACTTTGTAAACATGTGCTAAATAGTATAATTAGTCAGAAAAAAATATACTGCTTTGTCACTGTAATACAAAGTACATATAAAGGACAGGAGGGAAACTAAAATGTTTTAAAAGGAAGACATTGAATTGTTTTGCCTCACAGAGTCAACAGACATAATTGGGTATTTTCTGATTCATGTGTTATTAACTATACCCACACATAAAAGCATGCATGTTTGAGAATAGTAAGCATAAGCCAGTTAAAGTTGAGAAGTCTTTGCCTGTGTTGTTTCTGAGACACACGTCCCTATCTCCTGCTAACAGGATTGAAACTAGAGGTAAATTATGTTTAGTTTAGTTTGAAATTTGACGGTCAAGTTATCAAAACTGACAGTGAAAAGCTAGGGTATCAGAAAGGTTTAAGACCTTGCTTGAAGTGGATCTGTACCTTTTTTTACTCTATTAGGTAACAATTTAAATCATGTCTTTTAGTAGATTTATATTAGTAGTTATGAGACAAACTGTTGAAAAAAAAGGTCTTTCAGTCCTGTGCTGTTTTAATTGTTCATCCTTTGAAATAAATGGGAGAATCAATTGCTTTTGAACATTAACATTCTGAATAAGTTATTGGAACAAGAAGACCTGCTTTTATTTTTCTGTCTGCTTATGGACATTGAGATCCTGGTCTCCATCATTTTCCTCTGTACTTGTGTACCTTTGCTGGCCTGTCCAGCACTCCATGCCACTGGTGGAGTTTGTTTTGCAACAAATTCCAATAGTGAAAAGATCAGAAAACAAGAAAACGAAAAGACTTTCTGTTCAATGCCACAATCCCATTTTTTCTTTTTCTTACTTTCTGGAAATAATCCTATTCCATTTTAATAACAACTGATTCCCTTCCAGTTGGATCTAATAATTGCATAGCCCAATCATCAGAGAGCTAGGATATTCTGTTACATAGATGATCTCCCTCTAACAGCAGCTGGGTTTTTTTCCCTTCTTCTGCTTACACTGAATAACTCTAGTATCAGTTCCTCAGACCTTTCCAGAACAAGGGCTGGGAGCTTGAGGACTCAGACAACACTCTTTCACTTTGTTTTTATGAGATGACTTTGGAAATCTTTTAGACAATCTATGTTTTGAACAGTTTTCATTTCTGTGTGCAATTGTATTGTGTGTTAATTTCTGAGGCCTGAGTTTCTGCTTCATTGCTTTTATTGCTGTTCCTTTCTTGGTTTTAGCAGTGACTGTACTTTAACTAAGTTAAACCTTTTTCGTCAGACTTTCTCACTTGTTGCTCCTTCCCAGGGGTATTAGAAGCAGACATAGAAGCTCATGAGACCTAAATTGTGCATTCTAGTTCCATCTTGCACTATTCTATTCATGTACACATCAATGGGCATTGATCCTGTAAATCTATCGAAATACAACTTCTCATACACTTCTAAAAATTAATACAGGTAGCCTTTAAACTGATTTTAAAGTTTAAAGGAGAGGGCTAGGACTCAGGAATTTGGAAATTCACCTGTGAAAGAAGCAGAGGGGACAAGTTAAAATGCCAGAGTAATTTTGTACCATCTGAAATTGACTGTCGAGGACTTGCACCCTCTGCTTAATTCATCCCTTGTAAAATTTCTGCCTACTGTATTGGAATCAGTGGAAAACTTACTTTAAGGAAAGAGAATTGTAGCTATAAATGTTTACTTTAGAAAGGCTTATTGGTAGGCAGATGCTAGAGAGGATTTCTCTGCCTGAATGTGGGAGTCTGGAACAGATCATCTAGAGTGATTAACTTTTTAGAATACTCTGACACACTAGGACAGGTGAAGGTTGGCAGGCAGATATATGCAATTTATTCTCCCAATAGCTGCAAGCTTTCGTTGTTCTATAACTTATTCTTAAAAAAAAAAATATAAAGTGGGGGCACACATATTTAAGAAATTTATATGCAAATCCAGTTAGTCCACCTGAATAGCAGACTCTTGGCTGCCTTGCTCTAAGAGGCATCAAGAATTGGAGGGGATTAAAAAAGCCAAACAACTAAAACCTGGGGGAAAAAAACAAACCTCCACAAAATGAATGTATGAAAAGTACAAACAGAGCTTGAGTCCTAGAGTAAGTTGGAGGCTTTTTTTGTTAAGGTTTTGTACTGGTTTTCTTTTCTGTGATTTAAGCCCTGGAAGATTTAAGGCCTCCTTTGCTACTTGTTGCTTGTTTTTCCAGTGCTACTGAATTGGTCAGGATAAACCTGCTACATAATAACATCTTGTTTCAATGGAGATTTTCACAGAGCTCTCAAACTTGTCCAATGTGCGCTCAGTTTTTTAAATTAATTTTTTAATTGTATTTCTTTTTCAAATATTTCAGGCATATGGCTCTGGTTGTGATATTGTTATTCTGGCAGATGACTTTGAATGTGTACAAATTATTCCTGGTGCAAAACATGGAAATATCCAGGTCAGTTGTGTGGAGTGCTCCCAGCAGCAAGGCAGGGTAAGGATTTTAATAAATTTCTATAGTTTTGGGTTTTTTTTAATGGAATACTCTAAATGAAATAAACAGCAATATAATACATTAATGTTGTTAATGACTTAATTTCATGGCAAATGTTATTTTACTGATCTGTAACTTTGAGTAACACTTTGAGGCTTGTGTTACTCAGAGAATTGTTTCAATTTAATAGTATGCGTGTTGGGTTGGTTTTTTGTGGGGGGGGTAGGGAGGGAGAGGGTAGGCATTTTGTACCAATGGGGTTTATTCCTTTCCAGGACCTGCAATAAAGGTCTTACAAAATGTGGAAATACGTATAGACCTGCAATAGTACTGAAATGGTTGTTACTGTTTCCACTATTGTATACTTTCATCTAGCTGGAGAATATACAGATAAATATTCATGTATACATATATACACACATATGTGTGAGTGGGTGTTTCTGTCCTCCAAAGTAATGAATTAAAAATACTTTATTTTTCAGTATGAGCACTTACAGTATGAGCAGTTACAACTGCGAGGGCCCTTGCCTGGCTATGTGGTTTTATTTTTAATCCCTAATAATGATAAAGAGACAGTTCATGTTACTGGGAAAAACTTATAAGTTATGGTAATGCACTGAGCAAATTTTGTTTGTCAGTTGTCACTGCATACTAATATTAGCTAGTTAAAAGTTAGTTGCAGTATTGAGAAAGCCCTAGTTAGGGTTTGGGTAGGTTTAGCTGGCAAGGCACCTTTCATGGCAGCCAGGCAGTCCCAGTAGGACTGGAAGAGAGATTCCAGCTGCACAGGTGTCCCCTGCAAGATCGTCATGACCCCCTGGATGGTTCTGCATTCAGGACTCTGAACTCAAGGTCTGTTGTTTTTTGTAGGAGTGTGTTGTTGCAGCCTCCTTCCCCTGCCCTGAAGAGGAAATAAGATCTCATAATAAATATTTTGAAACTTTTACACAATTTCTGTATTGAGGAAACCAGGTCCTGAATGGGAAGAACTGAGAGTCTTTTAAGAATCTTTTAAGGAAGGAAAAGGATTTTTAAAGATAGTCAAAAGTACTCATAAGCACATAAGTATTAGCAACCTGACCAGATAGATTCCCATTTTGTGTAGGGTGGTTTCTGTGAAATAAGTGGGTAAAAGAAATTGGGGGGTTCAGTGGTGCAAGTTCTTCAGTTTTTCCGTTTACCATTTATCTCCCTCAAAACATACTTAAGTAGTCAAAATAGAATTACATTTCTTCCCATTTCTCATAATTATTGTTCAGTGGTACAGAATGGAATCTGGGAACACAGAGACCCAGTCACTAATAATTCATTTATTATGAAGCTGTGAAGTAGACAGAACGTGAGCAGAAGTAGTAGAGGCATCAGCTTTCCCTTATGCATTAACAGTAGTTACCCTAGAAGAATGTATTAGATCTGACAGTGTTTATCCCACTGAACAAAGTATCTTCCCTACTCAGTTAAAATCTTAAAGATGGGCTTGTTCAGAAGGATGTATTTCACAATTTCCTTAAAAAAGTAGACATATAACATAATTAATGACATTTGGATTGATTTCATTTTTCTTGAACAATGACACATAGAAGAGGTACTGGAAGTTCTTTAGCTTTTTTGGAATACTGAGGAGTGGTTATACTTATCTCCTAACCTTACAGTTTGAGTCTTCAGTATTACTTTTTTCTTTCCAGATTGCAGCATCATATGGGAATGCTGTTTGCATTTTTGAACCACTTGGTATAAATTCTCATAAAAGAAATAGTGTAAGTATGTATTTCATGACTATAATTTGGTTTAGGCTCTTAGAAGAGGCAAAAGTCTCTCTTCCAGTTATTAAATTACATTGCCATACAAAAGACTAATGGATAAACATTTTTCATCATCCATAGTAAAATGGATGTGCAGAGTCTTCCACTGCGTGAATCAAACTGGGGTCTGCACATCTGCTAAGCTCACAATAACGTCTTGTTCTTGAATCTTATACTAGAATGACACAGTGACACATTTGTGATTCTATAGCTTGAAGAGATTGTCAGATATGTGGTACAGAAATATGACTTAGACTTGTATATATGTATCCAGGCTCGTATTAACTGCACAGCCATAGCTGAGCACTCAAGCATTAAGTATGTTCTTGGTATGGTAAATGCTCCATTCCTGTCAGTGTTCAAGGCCAGGTTGGACAGAGTCTTGGACGACATGGTCTAGTGTGAGGTCCCCCTGCCCATGGCAGGGGGGGTGGAACTAGATTATCTTAAGGTCCTTCCCAACCCTATTATGTGATTCTCAATCAGGTTTCACAATCTTTGTTCTATCTATACTGACATCCTGTATACTGTTATAAACATATGACCTAGCTAAAGTAATCTACATACATATTTATATCTGTGACAGGTCCTGGTGTGATGCATAGAGCCTTTTAATTTTTATAAAACAATTAAAGAAATTATTAAAACTAGATTCAGCCATCTGCCACAGAGTCCGGAATATTTTTTGCAACAGGCTTAGTACCAGTTTCATAGGGAAAGAATGAAATACCAATACCTTTGTATTTTGCTGTTTATGAGAGAATTAATCCTTTATTGTTTTTAAACCACAGCAACTAAAGTGTCAGTGGCTTAAAACTGGGCAATTCTTCCTCAGTTCCATGACTTATAACCTGGCATGGGATCCTCAAGGTAATACGAAGTTTGTGAAGTATTTGTTCAACATTTGTAGTTAGGAGACCTTGTATACAAACTGTTGTTATTGTAGTAAAGTGAGAACATGAATATGGAAATTTTAGATTATCTGTTCTTAGGCAGGGTTGCATAAAATGCGAGGCTACATTTAACATTTGTGAAGATGCTGTGCCAAGTGCTTGAATCTCTTATGCAAGATCTTAGTTTGGGAATCACAGTGTTGTTAAGTGATTTGAATTACCATAGTTAATCATGTAGACATAATTTTATCACAATTAAAATCAGCAGTGTACACGGACACAGATTTTTATAAGATGTGTATTTGATATGTAATGTTGATTATTTAATATGATTTATCATTTGAAGTCACAAAAAAACCCCAGTGATGTTCTTTCTTAAAACATATTATAAATTCAAAATGTTTTAATAAAAACAGCTGTATAATATGATTGAATACCCTATCATATTTAAAACTGACTTAATAAAGTTGAGGTTTCAACCTGTTTTGAATAATTCTCAGCAAAACACGATGACAGGCTTAATCTTTCAATATACGTGCATCATCTTGCCTTCACAGCTTTGCTATTACTCACTTTCAGGTAACAGGCTGCTGACAGCAACTGACTTTTTGCAATTGTGGGCTCCTCCATCTAGTGACATTCTAGAAGAAGATGATGATGATGATCCTGACAATCAGGTCAAAGATGATAAAGTTCTTCCAGTTCTAAATGACTGGAAATGTGTCTGGCAGTGCAAGTGAGTAAGATAATTTTTATTTTAAGACAAATTGCAGTGCCACCTCATTTATCAACTGTATCTTCTTTCCAAAACCATATTTTAAAATGTGCTTTTAAATCAGCTTAAAATATCATAAAAATCCAAATGACGTAAGTTATTCCAAATAAAAATTCCTCACTTTTGCAAGTGACCTATCACCAGCTAGTCAAAGGCTTACCCAGACGGTAGCACTGGCAGTGTATCAAAATTGTCGCTGTTTTCTTCGAAAGTAGTGTTGAGATATTGGATAAGGCTGAACAGAGGAGCAGTAGCAGGCAGATATGCTACACTGATAAAGATGAGAGCTGCTTTTTGAATGTTAGCCAGAGGGTCCTGAAACTTCTTGCCCAGTTCTATTTGAGGTCCGTGTTACGGAAGTACTTCATGATCAGCCATTTCTATAAATATACAAGCAGACTTGGGAAGCAGTTGCCTATAAACCTGTTTTCTCTTGACTTTTTATAAGCCATTTTACATTTTGTGCCCACAAAGCACTGTATAGGCTACTTTCGTCTTTCGGGTAGCAGAACCTTAAGCTGTAGTCACAGACAAATAATATCACAAATTATCTAGATGACCTTCGCTTTCATTTCTTCCTATGATTTGTCTTCACTGGGAGTAGAGGAGTAGGTGGGACAAATTTCACTTCTGTGATGTCATTGGATGTAGCCTAGGCTTGCCATACTTAAAACAGTGTATTTTATGGGCTGTTTTTCTGTAAAGTTTTGAAAATACTAATTATTTTGTTTCATTGTAGAAAATACTTCTTATGATTCTGCCATTTCTAAAACATGCTTAAAGCAACAACTATAAAACGTTAATACATTTCATTTAAGTAATGAACAGTAATATTTAATCAACTGAATATATATGGAATAATACTGTGGAATAAATAGACTTTACTTACAATTTAAAACGTTATTCTTCTATTCTTTAGGACTGCAGTATCAGTACATTTGATGGCATGGTCTCCTGATGGTGAATACTTCGCAACAGCTGGGAAAGTAAGGACAAAAAAAGAATAATTGAATAAGTGTTTGCAATGGTTTTTATTTGTTTAACAGAAAGATACCTTTTGAACTGATAATATGTACAGCTCAGTGCTCAAATTAGAAAAGATTTTCTGTTTAGTGAATTGTGGGTTCAGTTATCAGTTCTTGACTTCCATTTCAGTTTGCAGTATTTTTTGTCAAATTGCTATTCAAGCTAAGTTTTCAATCAATAATTCTCTTTATTGTCAACCTCTCATTTGAGTGATTCCCTTTGGTTTTCAAATTTGGTTAGGTAAGCATTTGTTGCTTGCACTTAATGTTAGTTGAACAATTAGATGAATTTTAAGAAGCTTTGTTTTCCTACACTTACTAAAGAGGACAACTGAATCATGAGCCATGTTGTTTTATGACTAAACTCTTACTTTCAACTCCTTAATAATTACTACATATAGAATCATTGTGGTTAGAAAACTATAAAAAATTTGCTTTGTTCTGTATTTCCCATGAATATACTTTTATGTAGCTAAATATTTGGCAAATTAGATGAGGCAGATGGTTCCAGAATTTTCTGTCTGTAGGACATGTTAGTTGTTTCGTGAGATAGATACACAGCCCTGATCATAATTCCTAACAGGGCTGCCTGTCAGACTTCCTCCTTGCAGAGTGTAGTCAGATAGCGTATTTTTTGGTGCTTGTTAGGAAATACCATCTCATATCCACACCCTGAGGTTTCTCATTCATGTCTTTATTTTATTCTGTATCACCATTCCAGCAGCAAGTCCTTATATCCAGGGATGTGGCATCCAGCTGTGTACAGTTACTGTAGCCATATTATTAATGTGGTCCTTAGCTCACATCAGTATAGTCATACTCCAGTCTCACTTAACAGCATTAATAGTATTGCTGTTTCAGCATTTCACTTCTGTTTCAATAATTACATCAGTGGTGCCCAACCATTTAAACCAGGAAGGTAGCTTAGGCTGTGATGGTGGAGGGTAAGGTTGTAATATGCATCTGCTCCTCCACTCTGTGCCTGTACTCAGTAGGTACAGTGATTTCCATGAAAGTCAGGCTTCCTGTGCATGTCAACCAACATTAGTTGTCTCAGTGGAGAAACTATTAATGAGCTTAATATTGTAGTGCTAGTAGCAGCCTATTTCTGGGTTCTGTCTTTGGAGGGAGATGGACATGGCATTTTAAAGCATGCATATGTGCTAAGCAGAAAATACACAGTGAACCAAGAGAAAAATAGGGGGCCAACTGGACTGCAAGAAAAGTCCTTATAGGAATGGAATATTGCCAGCAGAATGTTTCTTCAGTCCTGTAGCTTATTCCGGGAGGATCATCAATGAAATAAGTGGTCTCAGAAATGGGTTGTCTGGAAAAGTGCAAATAGTACCAGAACAGCAGTTTCTTTATTATTTGGGACTTTATTTTTGTGATATTTTTAATTATAGCTAGCTAACCCCATATTTTTTTATTGCTTTACCTAGAATGACTGCCTCCTAAAGGTTTGGTATCCTATGACTGGTTGGAAGTCATCTCTTCTGCCCCAAGAGAATGAAGAAAAGAAAAAAAGCTCAGGGGTTGTCAACTTCGCATTTGTTTATTTGGCGCATCCTCGAGCAGTGACAGGATTTTCATGGCGTAACATTAGCAAGTACATGCCCAGGTTCGAAAGCTTTCTTTTTAAAAAACCCAGGCAAGGCTTTGAACAATTATTTTTTTAACACTCTGCTTAAAGTTTGGCTATCAAGAGCATGATTAGATTTTTCTGCTTATACTTGGTGGAAGTAAAACATATGAACATCTTCCCATAAGCTTTTGTATTACCTAGTACAATAGTGATAGTCACATTAACAGGTGAGATTTATTCTAAAATATAGTCTGAACTTTAATGCCTTCTCAAGGTATGCCAGGAAGCATGAATATAAAGCTTTGTCTTCACCAATTGGTGCTATGACATTGGAAATAAAAGACTTATTTAAATGATCAGCATTTAGTAAGCTAATTTGTATTGTATATACTGGTTATTAATTAGTTGTCCAATTTCACTTTTAGTTATTCAGTAAAACTTATGCATTCTTCACATAGTCCAACAAGTCAGATAGTTGAGGCCATTTGATAACTCCAGTTTTATAATAACTGTTGCATTTATCAAATAATCATTCCATGTTCACATGCACTTTTGCCAACAATCAATAGGTTTTGCCAAATCCAACATGGGTTTACCAGCATGCCAGAAATCACTAATGATATAAAACCTTTAGTTAGCGGAGAGGCAGAAATTTGGATGAAACAACAACTACTCCTCCCTAATTTCCACTGTGTCCATATAGCTAATTTAATTGCATTGGGCAGTAACCTTGATATGTCTATTGTTAGGGGTTTGGTCTGTAACGTGTTACTCACGTCTTGTCTTGATGGCATCTGTCGGCTTTGGTCAGAGACATTGCTACCAGAAGATACTCTTCTTGGTGAGCAGATCTGTGAAATCAGCACTTCCAGCATTAGCAGCACCAGCTCTCAATCTGGAAAGCAAAAGGACAGTATACAGCATGCACTAGAGGTACAAGTAAATACTTGTCACTTTTTTATTTCAAGATTCTTAAAATTTAAATGCTTAAAGGATGTAGAATGTGTATTATCTAGTTCTTATAAGGATAAAAATAGTCTGAATTAGTACATACCAGTTTTTGAAGTTTGTTACTAAACAATGAAGAAATCAGACTTTGCAACTCTGCACCCAAGCTCTGTGTTCTTAAAACTCAATCTACTTTTTCTGTAGCTAATAGTGATGAGACGATGTTTAATATGGAATAGTGATAGTTTCATTCTGATTGGCTCTGAAAGTCTGTCATTATAGAAACACAGGAAGCAGTAAATAAAATATTTTAATTTTTAGTTATCTGATTTGATAACCGCATTCCCCAAAAGTGGTACTATAGGGCTCAAAATTCCAGTGGCAGTCATATCAAGTCTATTAAGTTTACAGTAAGAGAAAACCTGTCAATGTAAAACCAAGAAAATAAAAAAACACCCCACTACTCATTTGTAGACTGTTACACTCTGATGAAGTTCTTACTTCTTGTATATCATGACTATCAACAAATAATGAAAGTGGAACCAAGTATGCTTTGGGCTGTTCAGTCAGTTGTGCTCTCATAAATTTTCTATTCATAAAAATAATTCATTATAAAATTACACTGGAAAGGTTACTGCTTTTAGATTGCCATAAGCTTGTTTATGAAAGTTACACAAAATAGCATGTATTTTTGTGTTGTTGTTTTAGCAGATATTAACGTACCTTTCAGAAGACTGTTAGAAGAGCTTTGCATTTAGCTAGAAATGATGTATACAAGTGTTACTAATCTCTGCTGAAATATATTTTAAGTAATCCTTTTCAAATTAATCTTCACATTTTACGTAGAAAGAAGTTAAAAAGCTTCAGGTTTTACCAAGTGTGAATTTTTACCTTACAGTTTAATTTTAATTTTTTCTTATAAATATACCAGACAATTCATGAGTTGAAAAATATGAGAAAAGGACAAAGGAGATCGTCAGTTCTTGTTACCCATACAGATGCATTGCCAGATCAACAGGGTATTCACGAAGTTCAGCGTCACATTTCACATCACGCAAATGCACTTGGTCACTTCCACATAGCAGCAAGCATCAACCCTAAAACAGGTGAAATATTACAACTATATATTAAACTGTAATAACATACTTACACAAAATGACAAAAAAACAGGCTGGGGGGGGGAACAGGACACACGACAAGAGACGTACATTGTTTGCTTTACCTAATTGAATACAGGGAATTTGTAGGAAGACTTAATTCACAAACCTGTTATTTCTCATAGAGTTTTGTAAGATAAATGAGGTTGAATTTATTCTGAATACCGTCAGAACTTCTAAAAGCCAATTGAATTCATCTTTGCATGTTAGAAAGCAAAAGAAACCTAAATTGCATGTCTGCTTGGTGTTAGATTGTTGGGTTTTGGGAGGCAGTGGTATATGATGAACAGAGCATTTGTGTCCTACAGAACAGATAATGAATTAAAAGAAAAAAAGGCTGTACTACTTTTTTTAGCAGGAAGCCAGCTGCTTTTTATAGGATAATGCACAATATTATAAACAAGTGAAAAACTAAAGAGCAATCATGTTTGTTACCAAAAATCTATATGTGAAATGACAATACTGCAACATATGAAATTGTGCAATTAGAACTGTCGAGTATCATTTACCATTCACATAAGTATGAATTTTCATGTAAATTTATTGACTTCAAAATATCTTAATTTTTTTATAATTTCAATTTCCTGTAAAAACTTTATCTGTATTCTGCCTTTTCTGATCTTAGAGGCACAATTTATTAATAATTTTTAGGTTTTACCTAAAATAACCTAAATGTCTTAAGAAATCTGTGTGTATGTGTTGTACATATATTTTTTTAAATATGAGCAGTTTAATATATAGCTTTTTTTATTTGTTTAAAAATGTCCACAGATATTCCATCAGTCTTGGCTGGAACAGCTTTTAACATAGATGAAGGAAATGGAGGCTTCGTTGTTCACTGGTTGAATAATAAAGAATTTAATTTTACATCCTCTATTGAAGTGTTTATGCAGCATCTAAGAAAAATTTCTGAACAACAAGTAGAACAAGATTTTCATGTTGAGGCTGAAGAGGAAGAAGAAATGGAAGAAAAAGAGAAAGGTTTACATATGAAATTAGATCATGGTTAGTAACATTGAGATATGTAGCACAAGAATTATTTTGAAGTGCATTAATGCAATAATTAATGCATTTATTTACCACAAGAATGAAAATTCTAACATCACTAACCTGAAATAGACATTTACAGCTGAAATTTTGACTGCTGTAATTGTAGGCGTGACAAATGCAGTGAGGTACTCTGTTGGAATGCAATAGTGACATACAGAGTGAAAAAGGTAGCTTTGGTCTTTCATTTCCATTTTGAATATATTCCACTGAGCTATGAAATCATGATTAAGACCTGCTCTCTATTTACCTTACTATCTGATTGTCAGTTATGACAAACCAATTTATGGCAGGCCAGGAGTGTTGGACATAGCTCCGTTTTAATGCAATTGCAGTGTTTCCAGTACTGTTAAGATTTGCATCTTAAGCTTTAGCCCATGTGATGATGCCAATTGTAGCTGTTCACAAAGCAACAGAGAGACTATTTTGAAATTAATGCTGAAAAAGTGTCCTACGAGAAATACCTTACATTGCTGTAGGAGGGTCACTTGGTCAGTAAGCACGTGTAAAAATCTAAATCTGTTTACAGAAACCAGGAAGACCAATTAGTGACAGTAAACTGATGATATATTTTGTTATTTATAATGCTTAGGTTCTTGAAATATAAATTACCAATGCAGTAGTGTAGTGTATGATAATTCTTATTGAACATGCAATACATACTACTTTCTCAGTGATCACTGTGATCAATGATATTTCATTATTACCTTCTAAATACAAACACCCACCCACATTAGTTTGAAACCAGCATTCATATAAAATATGTGGGTCTATATACTTGACCAGAATAATTTTAGGCAGGGCATTACTGTTAAGTATCTGAATTTGGATTATTATATTTATTATTACTTGTATTGCATAGTTGGAAGCCATAGTCAAGGGCTAGACCCTCACATTTTTCAGCAAAGATGTTTCTATCCGCAGTGCAGATGAATGTTCTTATCAGACACTACTCTTAGCAGATAAGAAATATTATGTTGTTTTGAATAGAAACTGATGGGGAAATCTTTTTAATGCATTAAATGGCACATTTCTTTTCTGTTGCAGACTTGTCTATAGATAGAGAATCAGAGACAGGGACTGGTACAGGCTCTTCAGAACATGAAGATGGAGAAAGAGAGGGAAGCCCCAAAACATCTCTGCTAACAGGCCCATGCATGCCTCTTCCAACAGTTTTGTTAGATCAGAAAATTGAACTGCTTGTAACTGAATGGAACAGAAATCCAGATATGCTTTTTACTATCCATCCCATTGATGGTACCTTTTTGGTGTGGCATGTGAAATACTTAGATGAATACACTCCAGGCATCTTTCGGCAAGTTCAGGTATTGTATATTTGAAAATGTTTTATTATTTATGATCTTAATCAACAATCATTGTGTCCTTTCTTTTATACCTGAACAATGGTATGAGCTTAATGAAACAGCTAATATTTATTTAGACTTAAGCTGTGGTGTTATATTCTAATTGTTTTATTTTTTATTTTTTTTTAGGTTTCATTTTCTTCTAGGATTCCTGTTGCATTTCCATCAGGAGATGCTAGCTCCCTTAGCAAAAATATTATGATGTATGCTTGCCCCATCTTTGTAAAAGATGACAGTAATCCTGTCTATCAGAAGACAATGGACTTTCCAGATAAGACTCTAGCAAATAAAGGATCAAGCTTTGACCAGGGTAGTGCAAATGTGAATATAATTTCTCCAAAAGTAATGATGGTTTCCAAACATATAGATGGCTCTCTAAATCAGTGGGCCGTTACTTTTGTTGATAAATCAGCTTTCACTTCTGTGCTAACCGTATCACATAAATTTAGGTACTGCGGTCACCGTTTTCATCTCAATGATCTAGCTTGCCATTCTGTTTTACCATTACTGCTAACATCTTCTCATCATAACGCTCTATTAACTCCTGAATCAGACAGTTCCTGGGACTCTGATAGGATAAACAGAAAAATGGATCCAATTAAACATGTGAAAGGTTCTTCCAGGCAGCAGCTTAAAAATGCAGCAACCCGTACATTCCATGACCCAAACGCAATCTATAGTGAGCTGATTCTGTGGCGTGTAGACCCTATAGGACCTTTATCATACACTGGAGGAGTATCTGAATTGGCTCGAATTAACTCCCTTCATACCTCCGCTTTCTCTAACGTAGCCTGGCTTCCAACACTTATTCCCAGCTATTGCCTTGGTGAGTATACTTAGCATGTTTCCATATAGAGTTAACACTGAGTTGTAGAATTAATTTGTCAAAATAAATTACTATTGTAATTTGGAGTATACTTATATTAACTTTTCATCAATTTCCTTGTATTATACAAATTAAGTATTTTTATTTCGTTTGAGGCTAAACAACTTCAAAACATTTCATCTAGTCCGAGTGTGCCTGTAGTTACTGTGAATCAGCTGACATCCAGCAACTTCTTTGTGTGAATAAGTAATCATCACTCCCACAAAGAATAAGATGATCCCTTTCCTCAGTGCTTTAGGCAGCTTCAGTAAGTGTTCTCTGTATTGCCATCATATTAATAATGCAGATGTTCTGACAACTTGGGCATCTGGTTTGGTGGCCACATACAGCTGCAGGATGTGGTGGGTCGAGCAGAACTAGTATTTGGCCCACTTGAACATCTGATTAGTTGGGAAAGGTTTTCAGACAAAATTTACATTTTGATATAATTTTGATAAAACTTATCAAAATCTTTTAACATGCTGGCTAAAAACTCTGCTTAGAAGATCCTGAAACAATACTCAAATTCTTCAGGCTGCTAGTGTTTTACAAAAGCCCCATTAGAATAGAGTACTTTTTAAAGAAACAGGCTACTGTAGAGAACTGCAACTACTTTTTCAGAGGTGAGGCAGTACATCATCTGATATCTGATGCCCTAGGATGACTCTCCAGGTTTTGTATTTAGGGCTTTCTACTGCAGTTAGCATAATAGTTTCCAGTACTGGTAAGACAAAATAGTCTGTACAACTATGACTCAGCCACTCAGATAATTATTTTTGAATGATCACAAGGATGCTGTTATAGTAAGTTGTCATCTTTACATACTGTACTAAAAATGTCATTTTTTGCGATGGATGTCTTCTATTAATAATGCCAGGTTATTTTAGTATGCTAAGGCCAGTCTGACCTTTGCAACGATAAAATAGGTGTCAAAGATGTCGTACAACTTCAAAAATCCTAAATATAGTTAATAAGCGTGTAACATGTTTTATTTAAAATAAAATAAATTCTTTTCTCTGCTTACATAGTAACATTCTGTGCTGTGTAAATCCCACAGTCTTCTAAACACAAATAACTGCCTGCTTCCCTTAAGGAATGGCAACATTCCTTCAGATGTACTACACAATGGTTTTTTTTATGTGTGAACCATTATTTGTAAATACGAGTTCTGCTTAGATTATTCAACTCTAATGAGGAATTTCAGTTACATAAATGAGGAGAAAGGGAGTTATTTCAGAATTCAGATAATGATGGTTTAATGCACACATTTGCTTAGGTTTTTTGCTTTGATACTTTATGGCAATTATGTTAGAAATGGATTCACATGCAGTGATGTGGAACATAGTGGATTACCTGATGCCATTTCACTGCCTCTTTTTTTTAACTATTCAGTTTTTGTGTTTTCTATTAGGTACATACTGCAATTCTGCTAGTGCTTGCTTTGTCGCATCTGATGGCAAAAACTTGAGACTCTACCAAGCTGTTGTAGATGCACGAAAACTTCTAGATGAATTATCTGACCCTGAATCATCTGTAAGTTTTCTGTAGCAATGGTTTGAAAGTATTAAAACTACTTAAGGTCACTCCCCTCTTTAGTGGGGAATTTGTCTTCACTTGGTTCTGCATAATTTTTTTACCATTCTGTGTATAGGATCTTATGCCTTATACCTTACATAATTTTATGATTTGCATCTCTGTCTAAACATCAGCAGTCAGAAATACAGCTATTACTACTAAAAGTGGCTGCACTGAAACAAAATTCCCTGACAGGCTTCCCCAGCCTGTAGCAGGTGGGGAAAGGAAAAACAGGATTTCTTTCTTTGTTTTCTTAAAAGAGGGGAAATCAGGGTAAGTGGGAAGGTGAAGACAGTAGAGCAGACTTAGATGTATCCACCAAAGTTACATCTGTACATGAGGAAGGGCAGAGGTGGTGGGATAAGGGGGAATTGGCAGGTTATTGCCAAGGGTAGTATTAGTTCTTATTTTTTCATCCCTCTAATATTTAATTTCTATAACTTTAAGCGAAGTAAAGCCTGACCTTGCACTGTTATTGTATAAAGAAGCACATCTTTCCTTTTTTCCATTATTTTGTTATTTTCCAAGCTATCCTGCAAGGTAGAGCCTGTCAGTATTCAGATCAGCCTGAGGAATCTGTTCCAAGAGCAGTAATTGTGAACATTCAAGCAAAAAATCAATAGAGCCTTCAGTTATGTATCAGCTATACTGATTTTTTTTACAAGTTGTGACAAAACCCAAAGCTTTAAACAGAACTGGAGCAGTATATTTGACTTTCTCATCTCACAGATACCAAGTTATGCTATTAAACTGTAAGTCTTTAAATAAAGTCTTTAGTTCCCATTAAAACTGGAGCATTATCCCCATGAATAGCTACAGACACAACAGTGGAAATGTCTTAGAAATGCTTTTTAAGTGACAACAGTAAGAACTCTGTTACAGTTTATGCTAACAAGGAAAATTAAAGCATCTGTTTATTGTGACTGCAATTTCCTTCTGTCTGAAGGAAAAATATACTAACTCCTCTGATTTATTATTTTTCTGTTTCAGAAACTTATTGGGGAAGTGTTTAATATTGTGAGTCAACAATCTACTGCTCGACCAGGATGCATTATTGAACTTGATGCAATAACTAACAAAGTAAGTAAATGGTTAATTCTTTAAGGGTTTCACATAAAGGTGTCTAGTAGCTCTGTCTGTTAATTGACCTAATTAACTCTAATACAGCTATCCATTTTGAACAATGAGGGCGCGGCAGCATTATGTCTTGCTCTTACTCACAGTTATTTTGACCAGACATGTTCCAGTGCTGTTTTGTGTTAGGAAGCAGCCTGTGAAAACAGTGTTTTACCATTTCTTAATTAGGTATCTGGATGCTTTTGACACATATAAAGAAGTAGTTCTCTATTTGTCAATAATTTCCATGCTTTTAAGTTTTAATCACATGGGATCGTCAATCTTCGGTTCAAATTTACAAAATACCCATCTAGAATTTTTATAGATGAGTACAGAAAATACTTTCTGTGTTTCTCTGGAAAAAGAGGGTTTTTTGCAGCATGAAAATCTAGCCATCTCTGTCTTTGGGGACATATTTTTCCTTGCGTGCATAAAAGGATTTCACTGCCAGCAGCCTCCTTTGTAGAGAGGTGGAGGTACTGCAAGGAAATCTGTTGCTGTCAGGAAGGACAGCTGTTGAGATATACAAGAGAAAGAAAATCTGAAAATCATTCCCTTTTTTCAGATTTCCTAAGCAGTTCATTGCAGATATGTCTTCCCACTGAAAAGGGATAAAAGTCTAGGAGTTTTTCCCACTGTCATTTATTCAACACCTAAAGCAATAAAAAACAATCAGGTACTAATGCATCTGTCAATAACTGCAGCAAAAATGTTATCACAGAATGTGTCTAGCAGAGTAGATCTCAGTGAAATAATTTGCATGTACAGACAATAGGTTCTAGAATATTCTGTTCTTAATATAAAAAGGAAAACATTCAGGTTTTCAGATGCATTAAGGTAACTTTTAACATTATAAAAGTGATCCTGATCGGTATCTAGATTGCAGGAAAGAAATAATTGCATTAGTACTAAACGCTGCCTTATTTTTCTGGAGGCGTAATTATTACTTAATATTTCAGTGTGGCTCAAACACACAATTGCTTCATGTCTTTCAAGAAGACTTCATTTTGGGATACAAACCACATAAGGAAGACATGGAAGGGAAGGAAACTGAGATATTTTTCCAGCCATCACAAGGTACAGAATAAAAATAGCTAATATGAATGAAGTGTAGGTACAAGAAATGGTTTTTAAGATACAGAAATAGCCAGCGTCTGTTAGTTTCCTTTTTATGAGAATCTGTAGAATTTACTAAAATGGCTGTTTCATGTTGCTCCTGTGAGTTGTAGTTTACATGGTAATGGTAATAAACAAAGGCATTCTAATTTGCTTAGAGTGAAACATTTTAACCTATATGACAAAGCCCATTTTTCAAAATGCTGTACATTGTATATATAAATGTGTACAAAATAGAAGTGTATTTTCTGCATCAATATGTAGTTCCAGGTGACAAGATGAACATACTTGACTTCCAAGCTAATACAATAAAATGTAACTTGGGGATTTGGTAGTAGACTTAAAATTTTAAAAGGAAGAAAGCAGGCAGATAGAAGAGTCTTTACAATATAGCGAGATAGTTCAAAGTGATCTGGAAGGCAAATGTATCTAATTGATTAGATTTGCTACTAGTACTCAGCTTGTCTGTAAGTCAGTCTATTTTTATAATAGTTCTGTAGCCATAAGCAAACAAATGTTATTGATGTTTAAAAAGTTATTAATCATACTGTTTGAATGTTTTGTTTCTAATCAAGCGATTTCTTTCAAAGTTGAAAACAGGTTTCTTAGTATAAATAAGTTTTAGACGGTCTTCTGTTATTGAAAATAATTTATGTTGAAGATAAAATTCGTGATAGTGATGTTCAAATTACAGGATATCGTCCACCACCTTTCTCAGAGAAGTTCTACCTTGTAGTAATCGAAAAAGATAGTAATGGCTGCTCTGTTCTTCAGATGTGGCACCTTCATCTCAAATCTGTGCAAGCCTGTTTAGGTGAGTGACAGCCATTTTCTTAGATACAGACATTTCTTTAATATTATTGTAAAATAAAACTTATGGTGTTTAATTTCAAAACACATTGTCACCTTTACTGAGCAGAAGCCTCAAAGTCAGGAACGTTTAGAATTTTATCAATGCAATAATAGCAGTAAGATTCCTTACAAACACTGGTTGTATTCTACACCATTAGCAATGCAAAAATTTCTTGATAGTCACTGGATTCTTTATTTTTAATTCTTGGTATTTCAGAATATTATGGGTTTCCCAAAATTAAAGGTCATAGTATGCAGTAAAAGTAAACACAGCCTGCACACATCATATAAGTATTTTCTGTGTAACTTAAGCATGGCTGAAAATAGATATGATACTGTATGATATTTGTGCCTTATCCTTACTTAAACAATTTTTTTTAACACTGTTGTCAATTTTTTTTAATATAGCAAAGCCAACTGAAGCTACTTCACCAGAGAATAAGCTTAGTGTACCTGTGCAAAAGAGTGCAGTTTCTTCTCCAAATGTATCACCCGGTGTAAGTTCCATTCCACGATCTTCATCAATTGCTAATCTTCAGACTGCTAGTAAACTCATTCTGAGCTCCAGACTTGTGTATAGCCAACCTCTGGATCTTCCTGCTGGTGTAGAAGTAATAAGAGCAACTCCTTCAGCAGGTAAATGTAACACTTTTTTTCTATCCAGTTTGTCCACTAATTTACTTCCTGTTTTACAGGATTGATTGTGTTTCCTCAGCCTATTGCGCTCTGATTTACTGATACAGGGAACATCAGGCTTAAAAGGCTCTCTCAAGTCATTGTGTCCATGTCATATTACCCTTCCATAAATATATTGAATCCCCACAGGAAAGCTGTTCCTGAAACTTGCTGCTCTAATGGTTGGAAACTTAACTTCTAGTCTTAATTTTTTAATGAATAGTATATACCTGCTTTATATCATCTGCCAATATTAACATGTTGGTTACATAATGCTTTTTTTACCTGATATCCTTACACCTGTATGTTTGTCTTCATGTCCCTCCTGTCCTTCGTCCTCCCTCCCCTCCTTAGGTTTCATTTTATTCATAGAGGCATTATACTTCATATTACTAAATGTAAATATGTAATGTGTTCTAACTTCAGGTCACCTGAGTTCTTCGTCAATATACCCAGTGTGCCTTGCACCTTATCTGATAGTAACATCCTGTTCAGACAACAGAGTGCGGTTCTGGAGATGTACTGTAGAGACAGACCTAAACAGCAAAAATGAAGAAAGGGAAACATACCATTGGAGGAAATGGCCTTTAATGAATGATGAAGGAGAAGACAACAGCAGTACAGTGAGCATTGTAGGAAGGCCAGTTGCTGTTAGCTGTTCTTACACAGGACGTCTTGCAGTAGCATACAAACAACCCATACAGCATAATGGTTTTGTTTCCAAAGAATTTTCCATGCATGTTTGTATACTTGAATGTGAGTCTACAGGAGGATCAGAATGGGTTTTGGAACAGACAATTCATCTGGATGATTTAGTTAAGGTGGGAAGTGTACTTGATTCAAGAGTCAGTGTAGATAGCAATTTGTTTGTTTACAGTAAATCAGATGCTTTTTTGAATAAAGACAAATACCTGGTGCCTAGTATCAAACATTTGGTGCATTTGGACTGGGTATCAAAAGAAGATGGTTCACATATATTGACAGTTGGAGTTGGTGCCAACATCTACATGTACGGAAGACTTTCAGGAATTGTAACAGATCAAACGAGCAGCAAAGATGGAGTAGCTGTCATTACTTTACCACTAGGTGGTAGCATAAAACAAGGTATAAAGTCGAAGTGGGTGTTGCTTAGATCAATTGATTTGGTGTCGTCTGTAGATGGCACTCCTTCACTGCCCGTTTCTCTGTCCTGGGTGAGAGATGGTATACTGGTAGTGGGAATGGACTGTGAAATGCATGTTTATGCCCAGTGGAAACACACTATCAGGTTTAGTGATGGAGAAAGTGATGTTTTTACTACTGAAGACTCAACAACACAAGATCCACTCAAAACAAGCCTGATAGCAAAGAAGTCCAGTGTAATTGATAGGGCAGGTATTGTGGATGATGTTTTTGGCACTCCAACTGTAATACAGGATGGTGGCCTTTTTGAAGCTGCTCATGTTCTTTCACCTACTCTACCCCAGTATCATCCAACCCAATTATTAGAACTTATGGATCTGGGTAAAGTTCGCCGAGCCAAAGCCATTCTGTCGCATTTAGTTAAATGTATTGCAGGAGAAGTTGCAATTGTTAAAGACACAGAAGCTGGAGAAGGAACTGGTCCTAAACGCCATCTTTCTCGCACCATTAGTGTAAGTGGTAGTACTGCAAAAGATACCATCACAGCTGGAAAAGACGGTACCCGAGACTACACAGAGATAGACTCAATTCCCCCATTGCCACTGTATGCGTTGCTTGCTGCAGATCAAGATGCCGCTTTTGTTTCTGAAGAAAATTCTAAAATACCTCAGGGCTCTGAACATCATGATAAGAGAAAAACAGAAGATCAGTACTCAGATCTATTCCAAATTCCATCTGTTACAACTGAAGACTTTATTGATTTTGAGCCTGAGAAGAGGGAGAGTAAATCCAAAGTTATTAATCTGTCACAGTATGGTCCGACTTACTTTGGCCGAGAACATGCTAGTGTTCTGTCAAGCCACCTCATGCACTCAAGTCTGCCAGGCCTCACTCGACTGGAGCAGATGTTCCTTGTAGCTTTGGCAGACACTGTGGCCACAACAAGCACTGAACTAGATGAGAACAGAGATAAGAATTACTCAGGTTAGTAACTGATGTATTGAATTAACATTCTTGTTCTTCTCAGCAAAGGTAGACTTAATCCTTGAGTATTTGGGATAACAAAACTAGTATCAGTTTTTCAGATTAGGTACAGCAAGAAAGAAGAACTTAAGTATAAATCTCTACTTATAATTCATACATAGTAACTTGTAGTTCAGTTCTCAACAAGTTCTGAAACATACATCCCTCACTGCATATGATAAGTTGTATATGTGTGCTCTTGTAGTCATCCACATGTTCAAAAATTAGCATTTATATTTCACAGGAAGAGATACCTTAGATGAATGTGGCTTAAGATACCTGTTGGCTATGCGCTTGCACACCTGCCTCCTGACATCACTCCCACCTCTGTATCGAGTTCAGCTGCTTCACCAAGGTATTTCTTAGAGTGAAGTTTTGCTTTCATTTGATCTACTTGAGTTGATAGGGTCTGGTTATTTTTTTATTTCTATTATTATTATTTATATTATCTGTATATTCAGTTTAGATGCTCATTAAGGTCCTTATTTTGCAAAGATTTAGTACACGCTTCCTTGCATGTACTGTGAATAGCAAAAAAAACAGTAGAACAGAACAAAGATTCTGTCCCATTCAGTTTCATGAATAAGTTCTCCAATCAGATAACAAACAAATTGTATATATTGTTTCTGCTGGAGAATAAAGATACTGCTTTACGTAGGATGGCTTTACCTTACCTTAAAGATTTGTCTATTGTTTTCATCACAGCAGGTTTTTTCCGCTCTCAGTCCGAGTACATGCTGTTGTGAAATCCAGGAAATAAAAGCAGTTACCACCTAAGCAAAAGACAGAAAGGTTTCTGGCACAGAATAGGACTACCTCTGCAATAGCAGAATGTATTCCCTTTAGTCTTTCACCATATAACTTATACATATATGAATGGTGTACTGGGAAATGACATAAAAAGCACTGAGGAGAGAACATCCCTAGCAAGTAAAAAGATATTTGAGCTGCTCCTTTGGCAGCTCTACTTCCTGTTGAGGCAAACAGTCTCACTTGAATCTACCTAACTCTTGGGTTGGAGATCCCACTTTGATCTCTGACATACTTAATTTGCTTATTAACAAGGCTTAATCTTCTCAATTTTATTATGTTACTGTTTAGGCCTTTCTACTTGCCATTTTGCATGGGCTTTTCATTCTGAGGCTGAGGAGGAGTTGATCAGTATGATTCCAGCTATCCAGAAGGGAGACCCACAGTGGTCTGAATTAAGAGCTATGGGTATTGGTTGGTGGGTCAGGAATATCAACACACTCCGAAGGTGCATTGAGAAGGTAATTTTCACTACTTACATGATTTGCATATAGCAGATTCCTTTGTACTCCAGCTCAGCCAGGAGATAGTGTAACTAGTTTTTTCTATGCCAACTGATGTTGGCACTCTTGGCTTACAAATTTCATTATTCAATAGTAAGATATAATTCAGTTTATTTAGGGTAAAACCATTTCTGAAGTACCTAATTTCCCTCTCCCCCATCCCCCAATATTTTACAGTATGTTAAAGATCATGTTAACTACTCTAATAAGAATCTTGTTTTCAGATAGAGTCAGTATTCAACAGGGGATTATGCTTTGAATTCAGTAGTGGGTTTTATTTAAGAAATATATATAAATATTAGTAAAAATGTGTAAAGGGTCTTTTTGCCATTTTTGTATTTTTTATAATGGAGTACTGTCAAACATAAAAGATCTGAATTGCAACTAAGTGCAACTAAGACTCTCTTCTAGAGAGTCATAAAACTACTGTTTTATGGAAACATGCACCTATATTATGTAAAACCAAAGTCTCATTTACATGCAGTTTTCTTATGGGAGGTGTAATAATGGATAAAATGCAACATATTTTTGAGATACCTAAATTTGCCTATAGGTACCAATGAGATTTAAATCCTTGCTTTAGTAAGAATTTTTTTGTAACTTGAAGTTTGAGGGATTTGAATAATTACTAGATTTTGCTTTGAATTACAGCAAACAAATAATGCAATCTCTGAAACGTCTGTGGAACAGAAGTACTTACTAGTTATGCTGTCAAAATTCATTTTGAAAAATTACAGGATACTGGAATCCAGGAGTAAAACTTAATTATCCTAGTATTCCAAATTACATCTCCGAGTCCTGTACAAAAAACAGTGTTCATTAAGGGAATACTTGTATGAACTTAGATATATGTAAATAATGGAATGCAAGAGCAATTTCATGTGACAGTATGAGTTACTATAACACTTTTCTAAGAAAAGACTTATTTGCATAGTTGTAATGTCCCACTGTGGTTAAGAGGGGTTATATTTGCAATAGTGCTGTTTTTCTGAGTCTTAAGAATGTTTAGAGAATTGCAACATATGAATAAAACATTTTGACAGAAATTACTTTTGCTTTGTAGAAATAATACAGTCACCTATACCATCCTTCCTGACACAAAACATGTTTAGCTAAAAGCAGCCTCTATATTTTCAGTTATAACAGTAAGTTTTGCTTACTGCAGGTTGCAAAAGCTTCATTTCAGAGGAACAATGATGCCTTAGATGCTGCACTTTTTTACCTTGCTATGAAGAAAAAGGCAGTGGTGTGGGGTCTGTTTAGGTAAGTTCTGTTAACTGTAAGTTTGATTAAATCTTAATTGAACCAGAAATGCAAAGTGGAACTCATCCAGATTAGAGTTTAAATATAAGTGATTCATTTTTCAAGTGACTGTATGATAAGATGATGTAGTAAGTAGTTGTATATGTCACATTTACTTATGCAGGTCCCAGAATGATGAGAAGATGACTGCCTTTTTCAGCCACAACTTCAGTGAAGATAGATGGCGTAAAGCTGCTTTAAAAAATGCTTTTGCTTTGTTGGGAAAACAACGCTTTGAACAATCAGCTGCATTTTTCCTGCTAGCAGGTTCACTGAAAGATGCTATAGAGGTATCAATTTTTGAGAAATTAAGTTTCAGTTTCTAATTTGACCTATGTAACTGCATCCTTACAAGCTGTTCTCTGCTAATGTTTTCCGTAAATTGTGGCAGCACAAATGGTATGGTGTGCCCACACATGACCTCCCTGTGTGCTGCAGACATACAATTTACCTCCACAGTACTGTAAAAATCAGATTGAAAGGTGATTTGAAAGCCAGAATAATTTTTCAGATACATCAGTTCTCAGTGGAAGCACTCTTGGGAATAACAGTCCTGATCCTTCTGGCAAAATTTGATAACAACAGTTAGGCTGGAGCTCAGCCTCTAGCTATTCTGCATGACCTATTGTTACAGCATTAAGTGAAAAAAAGAAGTCAGAGTTCTCTTCTGAAGCAGCCCTAGGATTCCTTCTTAGTGGAGCTGTGATGTTGCCTGCCACAAGGGAGGTGAGAGCTGTAAGCAGGATCATTACCCAAGCAGTACCTCAGAAGAGAATGGAAATTAGAGAACCTTTAGTTCTCCTGCCTACTTATATGCAGTATGTTTGTCTTTACCTGAAAATGTGAAGAATTTTCCTGAGAGATGCAATTCTGCAGATGAGGCAGTGTGAAGAATATCTTACCAGTAATGTATTAACATTAAAGTTAGAAGTTATCTTTGTTCTACTAGGTAGAATAAACATCTTTACTTCTGCCATATTAATCTGTGACATGCTGATATACTGGTATTCATATGATAATTCCTGAAACAGAATAAAGCACACCTTTTTCCAAACATGGAAGAAAATATATTACTTAGATATCTTACCACCATGGGTTTGACCCAAAGATATATATGTACTTAAAGAACAGGTATGATGAAGGACAAAAAAAAAAAATCAGTCTGTTCTGTAAACATTTATTGCTATCCACTTAATTGTTATTTTAAAGAACTACCTTTACGTTATAAAGCAACTTTTTCCCCACTTCTCATCATAGGTTTGTCTTGAGAAAATGGAAGACATCCAGTTGGCTATGGTTATTGCTCGTTTGTATGAATCAGAGTTTGAGACCTCCATCACATACACTTCCATTCTTTATGAAAAAATTTTGGGCTGCCAAAAGGATGGAACTGGGTTCAGCTGTACTAAATTGCATTCTGATCCATTTCTGAGAAGCATTGCATACTGGATAATGAAAGATTACACTAGAGCACTGGACACATTATTGGAGCAAACCCCTAGAGATGATGATGAAAACCAAGGTAAGGGAAAAGCCTTAGTCTGATGGGACAAACTTATTAAGACAGAGTAGAGAAGGAGGAATACTTCCTATACAGTTCCTTTCCTAAGATGCCATTATGCATTAATTGCCTTATGTACTGGCGCACCCAATTTTTACTTAAAAAAAACAAAAACACACACCAACCATCTTTTCTGCATTTCTTTCAAGGACTTGTCCAATGGACTTAAGTTCTCGTTCTTTCTTCTAGGAATTCACAGTGTTCTAGCAGTGTTTCCTATCCCGTCTCTTTTGAGATTAATGTTAAGGGACAGGTAGCTATATGGGTTTGTGTGGCATATTCCCTCCCTTGGGGAAAAAATTACCTGACTGATCACCCCAGCTAGTTTTTAGGCTTAACTGAGTAAAATATAACAGTGAGGCAAATGAGGAATTTAGTATCTTTCTACTCATCCAGCTCATATCTTTTAATCTTTTTGTAGGGAATAAGTAATTCCTCATTTTGTTTTGGCAACTAGATCCAAAAGTGTCTTGGTTTTTGTATTTTGACAAGTCTCTGTCAGGAAATGCAGGAAATAGTGCAAAACAGAATAATACCATTTTAAAGCCATTTTCAATAGCTGTCATGTCTGTTTAATTCCTTAGTTATCGTCAAGTCATGCAATCCTGTGGTGTTCAGTTTTTACAATTATCTTCGGACACATCCTTTGCTCATCCGAAGATACTTCAGTTCACCAGAAGGGACTTTGGCCACCTTAGGTCTAAAAACTGAGAAAAGCTTTGTTGATAAAATTAATCTTATAGAAAGAAAATTATTCTTCACTACTGCAAATGCACATTTTAAAGTGGGCTGCCCTGTACTAGCCCTTGAAGTCCTTTCCAAAATTCCAAAAGTAAGAAAAAAGTATACTGTTGATGCAGAGAAAGAGACACCTAGTACTCCAACAGTGGCTGGTGTTTCAGATTCCAAAGCCCTAAGGGAGAGTGCTGGAAGTGGTGATATAGACTGGTCAAAACCAATTTCAACTTCCTTTGCATTGGAAAATACTGTTGAATCTTCAGCACAATTTGACTGGAGTCAGCCAGCAGTAAAATTTGATGATGAGCCCCTTACTCTTGACTGGGGTGAAGACAAAAATGAGTCAGATGAAGAGGACAAGGATACTGGTCTAATGATGAAAAACTCAAAATCTGATTTGAAGAGTGGAGAAGATGATCAGAGAACATCAGACACCAGCATCCCACAAACACCACATGGGAAGATTTGTGATGTAGGAGATACTGAGGTTGATGTTATTGCTGAACAACTGAAGTTCAGAGCCTGTTTGAAGATCCTTATGACTGAACTGAGGACTTTGGCTACAGGTTATGAAGTAGATGGAGGAAAGCTCAGATTTCAGCTGTACAACTGGCTTGAAAAAGAGATTGCTGCTATGCATGAAATATGCAACCATGATACAGAGGGCAAAGACTATTGTAAAATGTATACCAAAGTAAATGGGGATCTGCTTGATCAGGATGATATGGATAAGCCAGACATTGGCTCATATGAACGACACCAAATAGAAAGACGCAGGTTACAAGCAAAACGAGAACATGCTGAAAGACGAAAGTGGTGGCTGCAGAAGAACCAAGCTCTTCTAAGAGTTTTTCTAAGTTATTGTAGTCTTCATGGGGCACAAGGTGGTGGTTTAGCATCTGTAAGAATGGAGCTGAAGTTCTTGCTGCAAGAGTCACAGCAGGTAAAACATTCAACTAATTTCTGTTCACAAGTACGAATAGTTCTGGACTGTCAATTTTGTCAAATGATGAAGTTTGTGCCTAGATAGATGTTTGTCACATTCTGCAAGTCTAATGTTCATGATCATTTTAATGTTCTTGGAGAAAGAACTTCATATTTAAGTGTATTGCTTTACACATTATCCTGATTATTTGGTCCTTAAGAATCTGTTATGTGACACTGAAGAATAGGCTACCTATAATTACGGCATATTAATGCTGTTCTTTATATTATATACATTCTAATTTTGATCACACTAAATTAAATTCACAGTTACTGAGATCTGACAAAACCTGATTCCCTGCACCTCTGCAAGTCATTCAAGGAAGCTACAAGGAAAGGGGTATTAGCTGCAAGACTCAACAGATCCTGTTAAGACAGGGTAGTGCTCCCTTTTACTGTGGCATTCTCTACATTCACAGAAAAAGAGATATTTTCCAGCAAATGCTATTGGCTAAACTAAGCTACAGCAGATAATGGGATACCAGGCAGTATCAGATTATCTGCTTGAGTCCTAGATTTCTCATATTTCATAGGAGCAGTAGACTACTATTTTGGTGGTACTAAGCTTAGCATGTACTTTGAAGGATAAAATAAAAAAAAAATCTGTTTGTTTCCACTTGAGAAACTCAGATTAGTGCAAGTTTGATTTTGTTATGAAACTCAGACCGATGAGTATTATGTCAACTTACTCTACTGCAAGTGCATTTTTAGTTAATGTTTCCTATTAGACAATCCTAATACTTCCTAATGAACTACGTAAAAATACTCTTCCTGCAGTAAATTAAAAGGTATTCCAGCAAATATCACCATCAGGTCTAATCCATGTTGTTATAGTGAATACTACTTTTGACACCAGTCACAGTAAAATCTTGTCTATACTGGGTAGGCAACAATGGAAGAGGATAAATAACCCCAGAAAAACTTTTAAGATGTAAATTATCTTCCTTTTTTTTTAAGGGTTTTCTTTTTTCCTCAGCAGTATCATTAAATACAATCTTTTGTTTTAAACAGGAAACTACTGTAAAACAGCTTCAGTCTCCTCTTCCACTACCCACAACACTACCATTGCTTTCTGCGAGCATAGCATCCACAAAAACGGTGATAGCTAATCCTGTGCTATATTTAAACAACCACATCCATGATATTCTTCACACTATTGTGCAGATGAAATCACCACCGCATCCTCATATTGAAGATGTCAAGGTAATGAAAAGCTTTCAGGAAATACTAAATCATTTTTTTATAAAATGGGGAGTGAGCACATGAAAAAGAAAATGCGGTGTTTGAGTTACATTTTCAACTTCCCCTTTCACAATACTGACCTTCTCCCTTAAGTCTGGTGAACTGAAAATGCTAGTTAACCACTTGCTTTCTGACACCTTTTTTGAATCCAGTTAGTTCATCCAAGTTCTGGCCATTCTCAGGAAACTATTCTAAATGTGAATGTTCACTAAAACATTGAATTCTGTTCAGAGTCAGTATATTTGGGGGTTAGGGGTGTCAAAGAGCCTGAGACTGACACAGTAAATTAGTAAGAAGCTGAATCATTATTTTGTACATTTAGATGAGTATTCCTATTCATTAATTTGAATTTCTGTTGATGAGATGAAAGTAGGGAAAAATTAAGAAACTAAATGAGCTGTCCCACTTCAAGGCAGTAAAGTTTCTGAAACTGTAACCCAAGCTCATTGAAATCTCATTTTCTCTTCTGTTTGTTGACTCTTTTTCCATCCTGCATTATACTACAGCAAGCATCTTTCTTACTCTAGAAACTCCTACTTCACATGCATTTTCTTTTAATAGAGAATTCAGAAAGAAAAGCTGACACCTCCTAACTGCAAGACAACAATTTAAATAACTCATAGCTTTAGTCTAAGGTTTAACATTTGATTAAATGGAAAGATGGTAGGAAAAGATAGAAATGAACACATGGTGAGTTTAAAAAAGTGTACATTTTTAACAGTTTGACAGTACCATTTTCTTCACACTGTGGATTTCACCGGACTTTCAAAAAAATCCTTGAATTTCTTCTGTTTAAGAACTGGAGTATTTTTGTTGCATTGTGAGGCAGTAACGGAGTATTTTTCTTGTTCTTCCTGGAGACTTCTGGAAATTTGTAAGCAGAGAACTGAGGTAAAAAAGAGATAATAGATAAAACAATCATACAATGATTGCACAAACTTTTGTATTGTATACATTTTGAGCAACTGCTACATTGAACTGTGATGTTACATAATATGGTGCCCAGGAACCATCCCATCAAATTCATTATCATAATAGGACATACTTAGTAACTCCTTCCACATACTCATTCAATGCAGCAGTTCTGTGTTAGAATCAAGTTAATTATCTTCATATATTAGAAGGTTTTGACTGCAATCGGATGGGCTTGAGCAAGCAGTTGTGATTTTTCAAAGTACTCTATTGTAAACTTAAAGGAACATTCAGCTTCTGTTTCCTGCACTTCGTTTAAAACTAGGATGTTCATGTATACACACATTTCCAGTGCTGTTTAGAAAGAATTGAGGGTTATTCACCTTTGATATATAACTTATTGGCTCATTTTATTTTAGGTGTACACACTTCATTCTTTAGCAGCTTCACTTTCTGCGTCTATTTATCAAGCATTATGTGACAGTCACAGCTACAGGTAAAAATGGAAGTTTTGTTACAGTCCTATATTGGGAGTATACTTTGTGTATCTAAACCAGAAATCCTTCACGAGTGCACTGAAAAAAGGGGTTAAATATCTGTGTATGGGTATAGATACTTACACAGTTAACACACTGCTAGCTTTGATATGCCAGATCAGTTTTACGCAGATTAAATAACACCAATCATTTGGATTTTTTCCAGTAAATAGTAGGAAATTACGGTGTCATTCTCACTTGGGAAGCTTCTGAAAAATAACTGAATGCTGGCTTCCCATGGCACATTCATTGCTGTTTAGTGGTTCAGGGAAAACACTTGAAACCTAACTGAAGTCAGGTGTCAGGCAGTTTGTATTCCAAACTGGAACAGAATGCTATAAGTATTCAGAACAAACACATCACCAAAGTTTTTGGAAAAAGTCTTTTTCATACCTGAGCCATGCAGAAAACATATTAAAATTGATAATGCCACATGAAAACATTTCAAGTTTTAATAAACAATGTATTTCGTGTACTGTGAAATTCTAAAACTCTTGAATTAATCCCGTAGAATTTTAAATGTTGCATCTTCTGATTAAAATGACAAGAATGTATGTATACTATACTTTAGTACAAAAACATTCTAAAATCGTTTCTCATCAGAAAAAAATTAATTTGTATTTAGTCTTCAAGCAGATACAAATCAGTTTACAGGGATGGTTTATCAAGGACTGCTTTTGAGTGATCGACGCAGACTGAGGACAGAAAGCATTGAAGAGCATGCAACTCCAAACTCATCTCCTGCTCAGTGGCCTGGTGAGACAAAACTAAGGTTACTTTTGGCACCACTGGATCAGCTCCACGTTTCAAAATAATTTTACTCCCTTATAATATGATGGATGGTCAGTGATGTATAAGTGTTTCTGATTTAGGTTTCAAAGTAATAATGGCCTTTAACTTTTTCACCTACCAAAACAAACAAAAGTAAACTTTCTACATGGCAAACATCTTGCTTGAAGGAAAGACCACGATCTTTAAGATAAACTCAGGAAGCTGACAAGTTGTCATCCTAAAATGTTTTCTAACAGTCTCCCTCAACCCCAACAAAGCTAATTCTGTTAGCTGTTTCCACAGTACTGTCTTACATCTATGCTTTACATGGTATAGCTATCAAAACAACTACTCCCAATATACGAGCATAAATTCAGTTTTTTGAGGTCAACTGTGGAAACAGTGCAGGAATTTCACAGGCAAACTGGAATTCCCATATTTGCAGAGAGGTACAACACGGAAGTCCCAGACCCAAGAAGGTTTTTTCTAATTTTGATCTTTACGATTTTAAGAAAAGTATCAATAGTACATTTAAGGAAAGTGTCAATAGTACAATTCACCTGAATAAAAATATTTGTGGCTATTAACATATGTTTATCATAAAATGCAGAGGTGAAACATTTTTTTCCATTTGTACTTTTACTCAATTTAACAGAGAACTTTTCCTCTTTTCTCTTCCCAGGTGTGAGTTCACTTATAAATCTGTTAAGTTCAGCTCAGGATGAAGATCAACCAAAGTTAAACGTCCTACTTTGTGAAGCTGTTGTAGCTGTCTACCTGAGTCTCCTTATACATGCCCTTGCAACTAATTCATGTAACGAATTATTTCGACTAGCAGCTCATCCTTTGAACAATCGAATGTGGGCTGCTGTTTTTGGTGGAGGAGTGAAGCTTCTTGTAAAACCTCGAAGGCAGTCAGAAAATATTCCAGGTACCTTGATCTCTGAAGGTCACCCTAATGATTTGCATTTTATTCCTTTTAGTAACCTAGTAGGACAGATTTTTTCCTTTTAAAGACAAAAACCAAGCAAGCAGAATTTAAATATTTACTGGCAAGAAAACTGTTACGTAAATTAAAAAGCAGAAAAAAATTAGTCTTGCAGTTGTCCTCTGTAATGGCACCCAACACATTTTGAATTTGCCGTAAAAACTGTACAGTTATTATATTGCTAATATTACTATGAGGTGCTTACTTATAACACTTTTCAGGCCTTTCAGTCACCATTTTTTTAGTGAAAAAAACAGTATAAATCAGTGTTAATATCTATGGTTTTGTGTTTGTGAGAGATGAGTGTTACTATTTAACAACTGCAGTAACTTGGAAGCAATATTTCTGGAACCAGTTTCAATTGCAAGATACAATTTCACCTTGCACAAGACCACAGAGAAGAAATATCAACTTCATCTGTTGGAAAACAGTTCATGCATATGTAAGCTCCACTAAACCCAGGAAATCTTGCAAAGATAGATGGGCATGTCTTATTATACTGCACAACAAAAAGCAATAATGAAGACTGAATTCAGGCTATGAAGACAAAAGCAAATGCAACCATTTGTTATAGACTTCACACTGCAACAATATGGAAAACCATGTCACACAGACTTTCAAAATAGTGATAGACTTGAAACTTAGGCAAAAAATAATGTTCCATATCTGAAATATAAAAGCAAACAATAATAAGGCAATGCACCATTATAAGTATGTACAATAGATATTTAGCATCCATGCAATAACTTAAACTTACTTAGTTATTCTCAAAAGATGTTAATATGAATAACTTACATAAAGCCATGTGTTCATGTGAGATGTATTCTGTTTTCCTTTAACCTACAAGCTGCTACAGCTTCTGATGTTTCAGAGGACAGTAATGAAGGTTTGTAATAATTTGCAGTGTAGATGAATGTTAGTAGTGGCTTTTTAAAAAGAAAAATAATTTTTAAATATTTAGCTCCTTTTTAATAAAGTAAGTGTGATTTTCAATGTTGCCTGGTCAATAACACTTTGAAAACCAAATTCCACATTAATATTTTTATAACTCTTCAGACATTTTATATCATATCACTTTAAATAGACTTCAGTTGTCAAAAAGCCTGTCTCTCTATTCAAATTTTCTTTGCCATGAATTGTTTGGTTTATCGTTTGAGTAACTACTGCTACTTGTGCAGTTTACAGTTTAGTGAAATTTTATACATTTATTTCTCAACAAAATTTCTTACATTCTTTAATTTTTTTATTAAAACTTTTTCAGCTAAAAGTTTTTTTTTATTTAGAAGCTGCATCTCCTGAGAACTCAATCCACATAGTAAAATTTATTTCTCATGATATATCTAATGTATAAATGCCACAGTTACTGAATTCATCATAAACAAACTTTTTCTATAATTACACTTACTTTATTTAGGCTGGCTTTGACTTCTGAAATGGTAGAAATCAGTACCTATGACAGTGGTTTTAGTTGCTTTAATTAGAAAATACAGCCATTTCTAAAGATGCAGTAGTAACATCAGCTTTTCAAATTACTTGAATTTAGCACCACCTCTTCCATCAGAAGAAATGGATAAACATCGCCGTCGGTTTAATATGAGAATGCTGGTGCCAGGAAGACCGGTAAAAGATAGCACTGTACCACCACCTGTACCTGCAGAAAGACCCTTTTACAAAGAAAAGTTTATCCCTCCAGAACTCAGCATGTGGGACTACTTTATGGCAAAGGTAATTAAAAATGGAAAAATTAGGTTTATAAAAGCTTATTTCTTCTTATTCAGTTTTAAAGTATAAAAATAACATGAAAATTTTGAGTGCTTTTCATAGTCTGCCACAGAATATTATCCTTGTAATAAAAGAGCCTGCAAGTGTATATTCAACTTTCAAAACATATCTCTGGCCGACAAGAGATATTAATGCTTTTCCCCTTGCTACTTGTGTTTTAGGGAAACTTACTTATCAGTTAAGTAGTACCTGTGACAGTGATAACTGAAGTAAGAATTGAATATTGAGAGATCAGAAAATAGCTTTTATAGCAGACTTTTATTTTGTGTTGCAGCCATTTCTTCCTCTATCAGACAGTGGTGTTATATATGACTCTGATGAAAGCTTTCACAGTGATGAGGAGGAAGAGGAGGATGCTTTTCTCTCTGATACACAGATCCAGGAACACAAAGATGCCAATTCTTACAGGTTAGCAGAAATTACCTCTATTTCAGAATAGTCACATCAGGTGCTTACCTTTGCTTCCAAATTAAAGACAACACAGGTCCTCTGCACCACCCAGTTTAAGTCTAGAATTATCTAATTCTAGTACTGTGGGTAGACCTCTCTGTGGCAGTTGGATTACACAAGTGACAATTTCTCATCACAGTAACAGCTCTGAATTTACTTGTCTAAAAAAACAGGATTAGGAAGTCAAAAGTCAAAAAAGTCTTCATTTTTAAGACACAAAGACCCAATTCAAACATGCTTTTTAGCTTTTGAATGAGGGGCAGACTGAATAGAACACTGAAAAGATTAAATATTGCAAGATAGAATGAAACAAAATGTATCACTTGATCATTATAAAAATAGAGAAAAATTATGTTTCTTTCATGTGTTCTTCAAGTCTCTTATTAGTCATTACAGCTATAATGTCTAGGATTTGCATCTTTAATATCTGTGATACTCTTTCTCTTTGAAAGCTTCTACCATGAATACCAAACTCAGGTAATGTCTTGTATTCATCATGGTTTCATGGAGAATTTCAGGAGGCATTTCAGGAAGCTTGTACTTAATTCTCAGTTATACAGGGGATTGCATGTGCACACACTTTTATCTGGGGGAAGAGTACAATAATCTGGGATTTGTAAAAGAGAGAAAGGGACACTGCTTGTTACAGTGAGGTGCCCTCAGAGGCATCTCTAACAATTGTATAGTTGTATTTCTCTGTGTCTGGTAAACCAAAGTGTACAGGTATATTGTTCTTCTAATCTGGGTATTTGGTAAAGGGAGAAAAATGTTCTGCAGGGAACAGTGTTAATGTTTTAATACAACCAAATCTGTTCTTTTTATACAGCTGGGCTCTTCTGCATCTGACAATGGTAAAATTAGTTCTGCACAATATTAAGAATTTCTTTCCCATTGCTGGTCTGGAAATTGCTGGTACGCTAAATTCTGCTTTACATCTTAGTTTTCTGTATAAGTGGCTTTCTGTCAGACTTTGCTTTTTATTTTCATTTTTATATTTAAATAATACATTATTTTTTACAACTGCAAGTACATTTTCTTTTTTTTTCTGGTTGTATTATTCTGGGGACTTTTATACATACTGTAACTTCATTGATTATTTTTTTCTCTAAGCCTTACTTTATTAATATTTCTGTTTAGATCTGCCTGTAACATCACCATTGGGCATTGCTGTAATAAAAAATTTGGAACACTGGGAGCAGATTCTTCAAGAGAGAATGGACCAGTTTGAAGGCCCACCACCAAACTACATCAATACTTATCCTAGTGACATTGTCGTAGGTGCAGGACCAGCTATTCTCCGCAATAAAGCAATGATTGAACCAGAAAACACACCATTCAAGTAAGCATTTTTTTTCCAGAAAAACCACATTCTTTGATCATACGAATACTAACGAGTATTTCCATCTAAACAGCCAAATAAAGGTTCTAGCTAATGCTTTACAGAAACCACTTTCCCATGTTTCCTTGAGCCTTCTTATAGAGCTGTCTCCTGCAGCAGCCTGTACTTATTCTGATGTACCTTTCACAACTGCAGCAAGAAAATAGGAAGAGCAGAACCTGGAGGACAAGGGCAATGGCTGCTATGGGAAGACCCTATTCAGCCTCTTTTACTAGTCCTCCAGTAGCAGCTGTTTCCCACCTTACCTTAGCAGCAGCAGAAGATAGTTACATAGTACATGCGAGATGTCAGGAGGAAGAGAGAAAGCAAGTTATAGTATGATGCTTGTAATGCCAGTCCTCCTGTGTTTAGGTCAATGTCATGCTTGCAGGTATCCCTAAAGGCAGATAGTGAGCTGTGTTTTCAATATAGCTTGCTTTGTCAGTATACTAAAATACAATTTTAGGTTTGCTCACTATAAGTGACTTTGGATTCTTATGGTTGATACTGCTATAGGATTTTAATTTAAAAATTTTTACAAACATACACAACTTCTTTAGAAGTGTTCATCCTCAAACATGAGGCAGTGAATTTTATTGGTTCATGAGCTAAATCTTTGTGAATTCATTTGAATACTGAAAGAAATACTTAAGGAGATTCTATAGGGCCAGCATAATTCCAACATAAAAGCAGTTTTAGTAGGGTGCAAATACAGACATAAATGCAAGTCAGCCGATTAAAGTGTAGCACTTGGAATTTAGTAACATAGTGTGGATTAAAATAAAATGCAAGAGAAAAGTATTGCAGTATTTGCTTAAAGCAAAGTAGGTCTTAAACTTCGGTTGATTTTATTTTTTTTTTCTTCAGAATTTCATCTAAAGGCACTGAGTCTTTTCTTAGATTTTTTTTTTGTTTTCTGTCCAGCTATACTTATATTGAAGCTTTATCTTCCCACTGCTCTCCCTTTTTCCGCCCCCTTCTTTTGTTCTATCCAGATCAAAGGATTATTCAGCACTTCCAGCAAAAAGGCTCTGGCATTTTCTGGTGAAGCAAGAAATTCTTCAGGAGACTTTCATAAGATACATATTCACCAAGAAAAGAAAACAAAGTGAGGTAAACAAAGGATGTAACCTTTTTCCTAGGAAAAACAAACAAACAAACAAAACACAACAAAACCCCAACCAAACAAAATCCCCTTCAATTATAACTGTTCCTCAGTCTCAGTATTTCTTTTAATTTTTCTTTCCATTTTTGTTGGTATTTCAATTTCCTTTCATTTAGTAGTGTATGGATTTTTTTTTAATCAACATGACTGTCATGTTGTTATTGAAATATCAACTAAACCAGATAATTTAGACAAGACATATCTCACCTTACATGTTCTTGAATACTGTCCTCATAAAGAAACAGAACATTAACAATAAGTAATAAGGAAATAAATTGGAGTATTCATATATATTTGTGTGTGTCATATTGAAAAAGGAATTTAAATGAGCTATTGCTTTGTGTATATGTATATATGCATAAGTAATATATACATATAAAAATAACATTATATAGTAATATATAATACAGGTCTTTACAAATTGTACCAGTTACAACTGTAATGAGTTCTAACTGAAAATTTAAACCAACACATAACTACCATGGGAATAAGTATACTACTTAGTATCTTTAAGAATTCCTGTAAGTATGGAGTTTGTGTGTCTATTACTCCTCCATTTATTTGCTGCGTCATACATTTTATGTTCATCTAGGAGGCATTACATTTTAACTGAGCTTGTTTAGATTCCTGTCTTAGTTTCTGTGCCTTTTATAAAAAGTTAAAAATACATTTGTCATCATTTACTGACAGAGTGGCCTTTAAAATCTAGTTTGGAATGTTTCATTCTTTTTTTATATTTGTTTGTGCATGTGTTTTGTGTTTGTGACTGTGTGATGTTATGTAGTCTGTAGAAGATCGTGTGGAGCAGGTCAAACAAAACTGCGTAGCAGAAGATCACAAAAACAAGGTAGTATCCCTTCTCCCAAACCTCTAGCACATTCTTAAAAGTTCTGTGGAACTGGCTTTTCTTTCTCTAATGTGACTAACAGAAACTCTATGTTCTTTGTAGTCTGTGTGACAGGCTTTTAATCCGTGAATTAACTTTGGATGTCCTGATAATTGGGATGAGTGAACACCCTGTAAATAGCTTTGTGCTTCTTACACTCAAATAAAACTTTTGGCTTCTAGAACACTAAAGAGTATGAGAAGTCTGAAGTCTAGCTTCCTAAACAATGCTGAGGCCACTGAACTTTTCTTGCATGAATTTTGTTTAGATTTTTGCAGTCTGAATGTACCACTACAAAATGGATTTTCATGCTAATTGCAATGTCTTACACATGTTTTGTAGGTTGAAGCAGATCTTGGCTACCCTGGAGGAAAAGCAAAAATCATTCACAAAGAGTCAGATATGATAATGGCATTTGCAGTTAATAAGGTAAGCCCTCAAATGCTACAATAAGTGTAAAAAAAAAATCTTAATTGTAGTTAGTATAAACTTTCTCTTTGTGCTGCGTAGGCAAACAGCAGTGAAATTGTTTTGGCATCTACACATGATGTTCAAGAACTTGATATTTCAGCTCTACTGGCTGCTCAGTCATTTATATGGATTGGGGAAGAGTATGACAGAGAGTCTAAAAGGTAGGATTGCTTCTTTGTGGTTATATTAAGAGTACTGATTTACTGCAAGGATGCATATATAATACCTGTGTAAGCACAATTGAGTCATAAAAAGTAGATTACTCTTCTTCACTAGGTTTCAGATTGCTTTATAAAGGAGTGAGGAAAGAAAAAAGATTAATTAATTACTGTCTTTGTTTCACAAATGGAGTTGTAGTGGCTAATGCTAGTTGTACAATGCAATGGCCTGAATTACTGCCTCCTCCCGTACCGTGCTGAGAAGTATAAATATATCAGCTGCACCAAGCACTCATCTTTACCATGCTCCATTTAACAGAGTAGGTCTACATAAAGACATACAGGTCAGGAATATTCCAACAATATTGTTCTCAAAAGAGCTTATATTCATAACATCTGTCTACCACAGTTAGGACCATCTATTGAAGTTAAAACACTGATAGTTTTGGAACATGTGGAAAGAATTTGTACAATATAAGTGCAGTAATTAGTTTATAGTCTCGTTATAATCACTTCTCTACCCACTTCCGTTAAGCACTTGACAATGAAATAACCAAACAGTATTGGTAGAAAAGAAACACTTGTTTAAAGTATAGCACTGCTGTTCTTTTACAGTTCTGATGATATTGACTTCCGTGGTTCTACCACAACACTAGCTCAGTCTTCTGCATCATCTTTTGGAGCGACTCAGATACAGCCTTCTTCATCTATGCCGTGGTTAGGCAGTGGTCAAACTAGCACTGGAGCTGGTGTGGTAAGTACTCCTATTGCATGCAGCTCAAGACTTTTTTTAGTGTATTATTTAGTAGAGACCCCTAGTGTGCACAAGTCATCATACTGTTAATTCAGCGTTGACATAAAGGACCTACAGTGACTAAGACCTGGCCCAAAATAAGGCCAAACTGAGCATTTTCTTGTTTATTTTGGCATAGAAGTATTGTGACATAGAAAATAATGGGACAGTCATGCTTTTCTTATGGAAACTTTGAGATAAGACCTTTAGTTTCTGGAGACAAACAAACAACAAAGGCCAACTGAAACTAGCATAAGCCTAAACTTTAAATTCTTGCACTGGGAATAACATCGAAAGTGTACACATCAGCATGTGCTAAACTTCTTTGTATAACAGAAGATAACATTAATACTATCTGAACTCTCATGTCTAAAAATGTTATGTCATGAACAAGCTTTCATTACTATACCGCCACTAAACATAATTAGATGCAAATAAATTTAGCTTAACAGGCTTTTTTTAACTGGGGGACACTCACCCTGTAGTAGTATAAACAAAATTTAAGAGTGTGTTTGTGTCTTTTTCTCAAAATAATGTTAATTTTTGTTTGTCTTACATGAAGCTTATTAAAAGAAATCTGAATAATGTCAAGAGAATGGCTTCACATCCAGTCCATCAGTATTGTAAGTGAATCATATTTACTAGTAAAGATTAGATAATTTTGTATAAAATACTGTGGTATTAATGAACGAACATCTATGTTAATCTTAGATCTTACAGGAGCACAAGATGGTAGTGTTAGAATGTTTGAGTGGACAAGGCCACAGCAATTGGTATGCTTTCAGCAGGCTGGGAATGCCAGGGTTACAAGAATGTATTTCAATTCCCAGGGCAATAAAGTAAGTACAATGTTTAGAATTTTTCTCTTCCCCCCCCCCCCCCTTTTTTTTGGGGGGGGGGGTGTGATTGTTTGTTTTTATTCTTAAGAAGCATTTGGTTGTGCTATAGCCTCAAAAGCAGTTTTAACTGGTGATGCACCAAACTGTTAAGATGTCCTAAAATGATATCACAAACAGTGTCATACCATTCATTTTGTCTGCATATGGAAGTTTTGTAATAAATGCTGGCCCTTATTCTCCTTTCTTTTCTGCCGGCTTTATGCTGCTATCCCATATCTCATTTGCTGCATTTTCAGACTTTATGTTCTACCTGTTCTGAGATCTGTATTCCTATGTGGTGACCTTTTTCAATTAAACATTAAAAAAAATATAATACCGAGCTTACATATTTTATAGAAGCAAACTTGTATCAATCTAGGTCTGGGTCTTCAAGAGTGCTTCACACTTTGCATTCTGGCCAAGACCAAGTTTTGACAATACATTACCTAGGAGATACACATAATACACTGTGTTAGTTTGAAGAATATACATACATTCCAGTACAGGGGGGCACACCATACGCTTTGGCCAGAAATGAGTCCAAGGTATACAAGATGCAGAAAGCAGAGTGGCCAAAGAAAAAAACTGGGAAGGGTATCCACCTCTTCTGTTTTTCATGTTGCCCATTCTGTTATTTTAGCAGGTCTTGTCTGCATTTTTACTGTCTTAACTATTTAACCTCGTTATAGTTGAAAATCATAAAAAGTGTATTAAAGGACTTTGGGCATGACTGCAAGATAGCTATAAAGCAGTGAAGGTCAACATTTAGAAATAGCTGGAAACATAAAAGTATCTCCCAGCATACTTATTTTCAGGTAGCATAAAATCTCATTTAAACTTTTTCAAAAAAGATTACTGGTTTGATTATATTTTGAGTCATTGCAATCTTAACATCACATGGGAATCAATTTTAAGCAAGAAATTGAGATGTACTAGTTGTTCCCAGTGTTTCACATTGGGTTTACTCAGGCAGGACTCATGAAACCTAACTAAAAAGAGAATATAAAAAATACTTCTAAATATTTCCAAAAAAACTTTAAGAACACTTGCAGGTGTAGAATATACTGTATAGCATATACAGTATTACTTGCTATGCATTTTGGTTAATAAATATAACTGTCATTTTACCATTCATGATATGGTAGAGTCCTTCCATAACTGTTATCATAGCTCGCTGTCATGCATCTTACTTCACTAAGCATTTTATGGAGGAATCATGCCTGTGTAAACTTTAGCATTTAACATTGGGATTTGAAAGAAGCTTCCACACTTAAAAAGATTTAGGTATGTATGAGAGCATCAATCATTAAATAATCATTAACCAATTCACATTTGAACTCACTTGGCTTCTAAATTCCTGTTTTGTACCTGACAATCATCATTTAATATGGTTTGGTGGCTTAGGTGGGTTTTTTCCTGGTCAGCTGTTTACTCTCAGGAAGTAAGAATCCAGTAACTAGTATATTGTGCTAATAAATCCAGTTTATTCTTTTCAGTGTGGTGTTGCTGATGGTGAAGGATTTCTGAGTATTTGGCAAGTAAACCAAACCACCTCAAATCCTAAACCTTATCTGGTAAGTACACAGAATTCTGTAATTCTTTTATTCTTTTCTTTTTATAGAGGAAAGCTACATCTTTGAGACTTCATACAGGCCAAGAGTGTAAGGTTTCACTGTGATGTTTTGATTTTGCTGCTTTTTAATTAGTACATTTTAGCAAAACAACTGTAGTGTTTCAATGATAAGTCTTTGGAAAACTAATTTGACAGTAACCATAAGCTGCAATGTAATTACAAATACTACTTCAGCGCTACTTTTGTTTAAATTAAAAATCAGAGCTGACAGTAACAACCCAAACCTTAGTAAAACTACACCCTTCGATTCTTTTCACTGATGCTTAACAGTACATGAAGACCAGACCACGCTTACTTTGAAAATCAGGCTATGGTGATACACTATATTGTGGATTTGTTACAATTTACTTATTTAGTATCTTTTGATTTTATACTGGATTTTTAATCCCTCGGTCTGTTCTCTAAGGCTTCAAACTGTGTTGCCCATCAATTTTTAAACTTTGTCTAGAAGACTGCTTGTGTTATGCTCTCGGTGACATCAGACTGATAGTAACTTTTGATGCAGAACTGAACTGGTAAGATTGCATCTTTTTGTTTGTTTTAATAGAGTTGGCAGTGCCACAGTAAAACCACAAGTGACTTTGCATTTATAACTTCCTCAAGTCTCGTTGCTACATCGGGACAGTCCAGTGATAACAGGTGTGTTTAAAGAAACATTGAGGAATTTCACCAAATTTACCTACTCATCTCATTAACTTGCTAGCTCTTATGCATTAATGTGTAGCTGACATCTTAAGTCTCAGTGTTCTAAGCTTTGTTATATTTGAACTTACAGATCAGTTTTTTGAACATATTCCTTCAGTTGCTGGTTTCCCAAATTTAGTTTTTGTAAGGAGAAGTCAACAGCCAGTTTTTTCAAGGTGTATTCCAAATGCAGCTAGTCTGACATGATGCTGTTGCTGGGGGGGGAAAAATGTTCAGCAAAGACAAGATAATTCTTTTTCTCTGAAAAGAACAACTTCTATAATTTCCTAGTACAATTTAGGATTACACGTCTTAAAGACAGAAAGTATAGGTCCACTAAGAAGCATGAAAGAGCACAGAAAGAATTAAAGCTCTTAACTCTTTGTTTGTTCCCTCTGATGACTGCAGAGTCAAGGACTCATTCAGTTCTGCCTTCTAGGCTTTGACATAAAATGTAAATGCTTTTCGAGTCATGTCACCCCATGAATCACTTAGTAACAAACCGTAATGACTTTTCCCCCCCTTCAGAAATGTGTGCCTCTGGGACAGTTTGGCTTCATCTGGTAACAGTCTTATACATGGTAAGTAATGCAGTGAAAATTAAACCTCTAATACTTACTGACTAAGAAAATAAAGCATGCATATGCATTTGAGCTAAGGGGAAAAATTTGCACTCAGGAACTGGTCTAAATGTATATTGTACACTAATGCATGTACCAGAACAGGTTCTGCTTAGTCTCTAGCATGATATCCATCAGTTCTATATAAGAAAGTATGAAGAAAGAAGGTTATTCACAAAGCTGGTTTTGTGCCAGTATTAATAAAGACTGAAATACTGAATACAATCCTAAAAAAACCCATCTAATAAGGCTGCTGTATTGAACACTTTGGTGTGTGCAGGCTTCCACTTACAAGTGGCACTTCCTATATCCAGTACTCTGTTGTAGCACAAAGGAAAAGACAACTGTAGGTAACAGTAGAAGCAAATCCTTCTGTCTGCTGTCCTTGTCTTTCAGCACTTGGATTGGAGTCTTAAAAAAACATTTGTGCCTATTTGACCAAGTTCAGTAATTTCATCTTTATGTAATGAACCAAAGCAAAATCCTATCATGTTGTGCTATGAAAGAAAAATATATCCAAATCCAAATACAGTATCCTGTGCTTTTAAAAGAGCAAGTTCAACCATCAATATCTGCAAATAACTTCATTACTTGAATAAGCAATAGGTGCATCCTGAGATTCATATTGTAAAACCAGGAGATTGCACAGTTCAGCCTCACTTTAAAGAGATGTCTTAGTTCAGATATATATATATTCTTTTTTCAACTTGGGGATTTAACTGAACTTAATATAGGGAATTTTGTATTTTCTCATTTGTTCTAAATCCAGATACGTGCCTGTATTATAAAATGAATTAGACTGCATATTGTATTTTCTTGTGCAGTAGATCTGCATAGCTCCTAGGAGAGCAACAAGCTGTCAGCTGATGCAGCACTACCTGTGTGAAGCAATGTATCTGTCAAGTTAGAAAATACTCAGATAATACTTTATAGAAGAAATGCATTTTAAGATCGAAAGGTACTTACAGTTTCAAATCTATTGATTTCTGACACCCTCCTTCTTCAGCCTTCACTTGTCATGATCATGGTGCCACAGTACTTCAGTATGCACCTAAACATCAACTGCTAATTTCTGGAGGTAGGAAGGGATACATCTGCATCTTTGACATCAGACAGAGGCAAATGCTTTACACCTTCCACGCACACGAGTCAGCTGTGAAGGCCCTTGCCCTGCACCCTTCTGAAGACTATTTTGTCACAGGCTCAGCAGAAGGCAACATGAAGGTAAGGTACTGGATGAGCTAAGTTGTATATACTATTTAGCTGAAGTAGTATATTGACACACGTTGATGGGCATGCTGCAAATAGCCAGATAAATGCAGTAACAAAACAAACCCCCAAAACCCAAACCCACATTTGACACACAGGATGCTTGCTTTACATTTATAACATAAACTTAAATGTACTAACATCTTTCTAAAGCAAGCAGGTTTTGCTCTCTGCTTAAACAGTCTTTTTAAAGTTGTGTGACTGATATTTAAGTGGATAAATCAAAGTGCATGGCTCTGAAACCTCAGCTTCATTTTTCTCAGTTAAAAAAGGTCTGGTTTTGCCTTTGGTTACTTCTCCCTGCAATACAGGGGGCATTCAGTAACTTCAACAATGTGTGGAGTTTCTGTAACACCAAGTTCCGTTCAGTCTTGGTGCTGACGCCCAATACAGCTATTAAGCTGTCATAGCAGTCAGAAACAAAAACCAACAAAACAGAAAACCAGTCCCTGTTTTAAATTGCGTATTTCCTGAATACTAAAGGAAGAAAATACAAGAACATAGTAAAGAGAAGGAGAATACCGTTTCTCTCTTTTTAGCTGGACTGCATACTGTTTAGTAGGCACTTTCTGTGCCTCTGTGCACTTACTGGGCTAGTCTTGATGAGGGCTTCTAAAACTTAGGACACAAGAGCAGACAGCTCAGCTCTGCTACCACTCCGCTTGCTTATTAGTTATACAGCTTACTTTGTGCAGCAGTCCTTAGCAGAAAAGCATTCCCAGCTGCTGGAAAGCTGACAGCAGTCATCTTGGATAAAAATGCAGCCTGTCCATTTCTACAGCTTTCATGGGGAGAAGGTGGCGGGGGGGGCACTACTGACCAGGTAACACAGGCAGCTTCACCCTGCCCAATAACCATCTGGTCCATATTAAGGTAGCTTTTTCTGTTGTCTCACATTATGCTTCATCAGGAGGCTCTCAAAACTCTAGGAACTGTAATTGATGATAACAGACAACAAAAAATACCCTTTATTGTTGCTGAATAGCATTTAGAACAGCCAGGAATCTGAAATATCAAGGAAAAAATACAAATCCTAATTTTAATCTCCTTTTGTCGTTTGTCATTCTTTGATACAGGTGTGGAGACTGACTGGTTATAATTTAATTCATTCATTTAAAAACGAACATGCTAAGCAGTCCATTTTCAGAAACATTGGTGCTGGTGTTACCCAGATTGAAACTGTGCAAGGCAATCGTATTTTCTCCTGTGGAGCAGACGGCACACTGAAAATGAGGGTTCTTCCCCGTGCTTTCAATGTACCTTCAAGCATTTCTGACACTCTGTAGGCATCATGTAAGCTAATCCTGGTTTTATATAATGCCCCTTTAAGTAGCTAAAAACACAGTGATAAGCACTGTAGAAAGGAAACATTCTGTTTCCTTTCAAAGCAGTTGCTGCAGCATTATTATAGGGAAAAAAACGATTTAAAAAAAAAATACAACAAAAAAGCCACCAACCCACACCACTTTTACAACAGGTGTATTTTGAGTATGCCCTTTAGGGTCACTGGGGTGGAAATGCATGTACTGTATTGTAAAAGCAAAGAATTAAACCCAGTACAGTCAGTCACAGGCAGGGTTATTGCTTAGTAACCCACAAGCTGCATTTAGTAAGCGTATTGCAAAGATTCTGACAACTGTCAGTCACTTCACAAGCACTGTGGCTCTACAAGTCAGTAAGCATTTCTGATGTGATTCTGATTATTTTGATTCCAGTTTTTCGCACTAATTGAAGCATGTGTACAACTTCTCATTGTAAAATAGTTTAGTTTTAATTAAGAGTACGTGGTGTATTTTGGTTTTCACAAGAAAGTGTAATGGATGCAAATGCCGTGGAACATGTGCAATCAAGAACGTACTGTGAGATGTATCATTTTATGCTGAGATATTTTTTTTTCCTAGTGAGTATTAATACACGGTTGATACCGCAACTTGCACATCAACACATTTTTAAACGCAATGTTTTTTAATTTGCACACTATTTTTCTTTCTTCCCAACAGCTATGTTTTTTATTGGACACCTGCCTTTACTTTAGGAATGTACTGTAAGCACTATGTTTGTAGTGAAGACATCCATGGTTCTAGTCAGCTTTTAGTTTTGAAATTCATTTGTCCTGAAAAATACTTCATTAAATGAAGCTGTTAAGAGAATACCAACGGAACATACAATGCCACATTTCAGATGAATGTCAGGCTTTATGTGGCCAGCTAGTAAATAGTGGATAAAACTGGTAATTAAATTATTACCACAGTATATTGTATAAACTATGCAGAGTTCAATATTGTTTGCTTGTAATATAACTAGCTACTGTTGTCAGATGTATTTTTCTGTTGTAAACAAAAAATATGTTCTTAAGAGACTGGAACGGATGTCTGCGTATTTAAATGTTAACAAATTGTCTTATTCCTCCAATGAAAATTTTAATGTCTGTGCTGTATTGTAAAATATACTAGAATAACAAGCACCTTTCTCCCAAGGTGATTTTAAATTGCAGGCTGTGAAGTACAAGAAGTATGAAAAGAAAGAAGAGTAAATGTCACTGTTTAGTTTTCCCTTTGTAAGTTAAATAAATTACTTTTATTTCATGGAACAGTCCATTGCAGAACTCTTCCTTATATTTAAATGGATTTGACTAAACTTCCAGTGGACTGACTGGATACTGCTGAGCTATCTTTAACTTGACCTCAGATTGTACTGATGTAAAAAAGGATGAGCTGTTTGCATTTTATTGTCAGCTGTCCTAGAAAAGCATAAGGTTAACAGAATGTAGATCCTCATTTCCAACAAAGGCAGCTGCAGGAAACACATCCTGTGTTTTTTATTTTTCTAGTAGCAGCAAAAATGTACACCCTTCATTTTATGACTTTGTTTGTATGGATAAATGTGGGGAATTTTTTTTTATAGATATATGCCTTACTATAATTAAGTATAGGTATAAGCAAGTTGTGGTGGTATAGTTTACATGGCAGTGAGGAGTAAGGAAGAGTCTGCAGCAATACAAACACTGTTAAAAAAGAAATTTTAATCATAAATTTTACATCTTCTCTTCAATTTTATATCTCATTACTTTTCCCCCTTGCTCCATGTACTAAACACGATTTCATGTATATTCAATATTTAACAGTGTAGTTATTCCCATTTCCTTGTGCTTGGGCTGGATTTTTCTTTTGATTACGTAACGGTTCACTGGATTTGTCAAATTCAAAGCTATCTCCTTTTTTTTCCTATCTAAACAACTATTTCCATCTCCATTTTTAATAGCTGTATACCTTTGTCCACAAAAAGCTCACAGAGAATCAGTGAAAAGTATTAAGTGAAAGTGACAAAGGTATTTGTACACAACAGATCATTATTTCTGCTAAACCATAATCACTGATGAGAAAATGATTGCAGATAAGATGACTGCAACTGAAAGTTATAAATAGTCTCTGCTGAGCACATGACCATGGAATCAGTGTACATTAGATATAATTATCAGCTGAATAACAAGGGGAAAACAAAAGCAAGTCTGTGCTAACTGTGTGCCAGCTGCAATACTGAACAGCTATTCTTATAAAGAAATGAGAATGGACTGTATAATTGAAGTGTGTTTATGCAAAGGCACCTGCTCTCCCTTCTATACACACTCAGAAACCACCAACAGTGAACAGAGAATTATCCCAAGTGAAGAGACCCCTGTGTGTGTACCATACAGCTTTAAATAATCTATTTAGTCAAACACAGCTCCCATAAATGAAGTTTTAAAACATATTCATCTCCCAAAATGCACAGGGTAAACCATTAAGCTCCCGTTCTCCCATGTATACAAATTCTTATCTCTTAGACTGTATGAAAGCATGGCAAGAACAGACTGTGAAGACCTTAACTCAAACCTCGCGTCAATCTGCTTCTCTTTCAGTAAATCAAAAGCAAAACTTACTGTCATGTCCTTAGTATCAGTGACATACATAATGCCACATGCTATGAATGCGTTACCCGCCTTGGACTTGGGGTATGTGGTATTGATGTGCCGAATGACTGAAAAGGTTTCTTCCTCAATACGCGCAACTATAATATTTTCATCAGTGCTTGAGGCATATATAATCCAAAGTCCCTTCTCATCCACTGCTACTTTGAAATATGTCTTTGAGTTAGAAAAGAGGTAGTTACGACCATGATGTAATGCGTTTTCAATTAGCAGTGTGCCCAGCGATGCTCTGTCAAGCCCAAGTCTGAAATGAGATAAAGTATTTGGATTGTTGTGTTAGAAATTCATTTTTATACACACTGGTTGAATCAATTCAGAGTGCGTTACTACTGATAGAAGCATTGCTGAAAATACTTGTCCTCAAGGACCATTCTAATGTCTTTTAAGATTATGTACTCTACTCAAATCACCTTCCAAAACACCAGGAGAAAATTCCAAAGCAACAACCAATCTAAAAAGTGCACAAGAGCATGAATTCACTTTGGTAAGTTTCACTTTATTTAGTCTATAATCTTTATTATCACTAGGATGAAAGCAGAAACTAAAAGGAATGTGTATGAAAAGGAACAAGATACCAAGTGAAGGCCCAAACTTATGAAATCTGTACAGAAGTTTACTTTCTACGAGGCGAGAACTAAAGCAAGAAAATGTGATTGACCAAACCAAGCATGAATTCTGGGCAGGATCACCTAACCTTAGAGTTCCTTTTGAAAACAGTTCAGATAATGGAGTGCTCAAGTAAACATCAAAGGAATAAAAATTCTACTTTTGCAGAGCCAAAATCCTGACCTTATGCTGTCCTCCAACAGGACAGGCTGTACATCTCATCTCTGATATATAAAATTGTTTTTATTCCTTGAAATTCCTTAATAGGATGATCATCTGAGGACAGCAGAATTGAGCAGCTAGATTGAGTTCCTTTACTAGTTTAAGCGGGTAATCAGCTACTATCAAGACACATTTGCAGTTAGCATTTAATCACTGAAAAATGCAGTGTTTTAGCAAAGGCAGAGAGAGTAATGCTTTAAGCAATGCCTTCTGTATAAAGCACATTTCATTGTCTGATGTTTATCTAACTGTATAGTTCCATTCTTCAAATAGAAGAAAAACATCACTCAATACAGGAATACGCTACTGATACAAAATGTTTCTAAAAAGACAGGCTTAATGACAGAAACATTTCAGATCCAGGAACTTAACAATGGAAGGAAGAATACCGGAAAAATAATTTTTCTGTGGAAGTGGTGTTAATAGCATAGTTTGGAAGAATCATGGTAAGAAAAGTCAAGACTAACTAGATGATTCCCCTCAGATGTTGTAAAACTCATGTCTGCAGCAACTCTGTATTCCAGCAGCATGTATGGGCAATACAAAAAAGCTTCCAGGCTGGAGGGGATTTCTGAGCAATGTGTGTGTCAATGCAGTTAATCTTGCTAGTTGCTTCATGTTTGTAAATAACCTTGCAAGGGCTAGAAGGTCAGCTCTTAGCAGGAGCAGTCACATAGAAAGGCAGACTTTCTTTAGGACTTTTTTCTATAAAGAGCCAACAAGATAAAAAGCATCTCAAGATTCATTAGATATGTGCAAAAACTGCAACAAAAAAAACACCTTTTCGTTTTCTATATGAAAATCCTGAAGGGAACAGAAAAGTGAGGTTTCATTCCTGAGGTTCTTTTCTGTTCCCCCCATCAAAGACAGTCTAGCCTAGAACTTCCAACAGTTCAAAAATCCCTGAATCTTATGGCATACTGGGGTAAATGACAAGATGCACTGTAATATTTTTATCAACTGCAGGGAATTAAACCTACAATTTTTGATTGCTACTATAAATGAAGTCAACCAAAATTAAAAAGAGGTGGAAAAGCATGCGATGAAACAACAGATCAAAGGATGAAGCAATTTCATGTCAGGTATCATGACAAAACCTGTCAAAAGTCAGACAAACCTAGTTCTACCAGCTTTTAAATATGACAGGACACTTTCTTTAACTATATTTGTCAATGTCTGCAAAATGAACCAACCAGGTCCTCACCTTTCCATTAAATCAATACAAAAACTCACAGAAGCTTTTCTGCAACCCAAAATCAAGGACTTGACTGTCACAGAATTCCTAGTGCCTCATTCTATCTGTGCTGAAGATAAATAATCTTAAGAGTGAATAACTGAAGAGAAAGGCCACGTCTTGGCAACTTTGAGAGACGTTTTGAAAATTCCACAAATAGTTTGTGCTCATCTGTACGTGAAGGCATTTCCCAGTTAACAGTACCCAAGCAAAAGTGAGGAACCTCTGTGCTATCAGCAAATATCAACACTCTGTGTTATATTTGTATAAACAAAAAGCCCAAAAGATATCTAAAGGAGGTTGCCAGAAAGTGTGTTTGTCTTTGGCAGAATAAACCTGGCTTAAACCACAACAGCATTATAGAATCCAAGCAGCTTGTTCAAATTCCTTGGCATCTAAATGAATATAGGAAGGCAGCACTCACACCTGCTTGAGAAGACATCAAAGTATACTAATGTTCTTGGCTCAAACATCAGAGTCATGTAAGAGAATTTGAAAGCAAATACAATCTTTCACTTGCCCTTGGGCTGTCTTTCTTTGGCTCTTCCCACAAGATGAGAGTTTGGTTTTGATTTGTACTGTCTATCCCTGTCCTCAGTAGAAACTGAAGAGGGAGATGTAATTCCCAGTTCCAATTCAGGGAGATGCACTGGGAGAGTTGTAAGAACTTATTACAAGGAAATCAAACAGTGGTGCCGCTCCACAGTGAGATGCAGAATCCACCAGTTCACCAGCTGGTGTCTTGGTGCATTCCTTTGCGCTAGCAGCATAAAATCAACCCCTGTCTAAGAACCCCTAAGCTAAGAACAGTGCTATCCAAGAGCAAAGCATGTGTATCAACCCAGCAGGAAGCTCTGGAAAGCCAAGCTCCACAGGTGGGCTTCAGTCATGTAATTGCTCATCCATGTCCCCCAAGCTGCAGTTGAACCAATTCTTACTCTGATGGAGGTAGATGTACAGCTGCTTTAGTTTTTGGGTTGGGTTTCTTTTTTCCACTCAAATACTTGTTTCTAACCACCAAATTCCTTCATTCTTATTTCTTTATCGCAGTTATGAGCACAGCAAATCCAAGTGCAAGAACATCCACAGCAATGTAACTTAGAATAGAAACCTGCTGGATCTCATTATAGCCAAAAGAAAAATTTCTTCACTTCTGCACATGGCATCTCATTTATCTGGAGGCCCCATTATCCTACCGTGCAGGGACCACTCAGGATAACCACTTAGGCACTTAATGCTTAACAAACTGACTGTCACAGCAGAGTTAAAAGACCTGGACTACACTGCCAGCTGCTTTCCTTCCACAGCATCTACATGCGGAGGGAAGTCCGGTAACGCACATTCTAGTTACAGATTGGAAAGCATTAGTAGTTCTATTCTGGAAAGCATTCTGAACCATTCCTCTATTGTTATTCTGGACAGGACCAAAATGAAATATAAAATGGTACAAGTGGTCTGCTTTTCTGAGGTTCACCTCTGTCACTGTAGCCCCATTGCTCCTCTTTCCACATCGTCGCTTGCCTTAAGCCAACTATGCGTGACTTACTTCAGAATGACATTGGTTCCTCCCTTTTGATAGTACAGATGATTGTTTCGTACTGCATGACCACAGCCATAAAAGAATCCTGTGATGTTAATGATCCTGTAGCTGTCATTGAGCAAGGCATTGGAATTCTCATATTCTTTTATAGAGTTTCCTAAACGAAGGGGAAAACATATAAAGAGAGCTATCATGTATTTCCTCTGGTTTTGAAATCTCTATTCTAAAATTCAATCTCTGGTGAAAGTCAATCTCAGTCAAATAGCTGACAGACAATTGTGTTTTCAATAATGATTCAACTTACTGGAATGTGATAAAACAATTCAGACACACATACCAAAAAATAAAAATCTATAGAGATGGTGTTTAAAGGCTGCTTCCCACAGACCTGATGGACCCTAATTCTGAACACAGTTGGTAAATATACAGAAACGTTTTCCCCTTAGGTCCTGCACTAAATGTAGCTCATGCAGCATCTGATTCATTTTCATGCCTCGCTATATGAAAAGGCAAAACTAGCTACAGTTTAGGGAAGTAAAACCATAGGAAACTGTTGAAAGAATACAAAAAAAAAAGGCATGAACAACAGATATTTATACTTGGATTGGTTAAAAAAAACAACAAACAAGCAAACAAAAAAACCCCAACCAAAATCCTCAAACTATTTTCAAAATCTGATATTGAATTTGAAAACATCTAAAGATACTGCAAATGTCTATAACCATGTGGTCAGGTATTATACAGGTAATACAGAAAACATTCTGAAAAAGATGTGGGTACAAACTCCATCATTCTTCATTAGAATTATTAGTTTAGGGTTCTGAAGACATTCAGAAAGCAATGTTAGTATAACAGCTGGTTTTTGATGAGTGACTACTCCCAGTGTACCTGAAAAATGCATGGTAAGCCAAATCCTTTCATCACTTATATTTGCAGGTTCCCGCATCCAAGTTCCAAACGTTTGCTGTACACTGACAAAGTGAACAGGACTTCCTACAGATGTTATGACACATGCTAGTAGAGAAAAAGCACATGTCTGTTATCTGTGTCACTAAAACAGTAAGTAGCAGATAGTCGCACTCTGTAGCAGGTTACCAGCTTTTTTTGAAGGAGCAGGGGTTCTGTCTTCAGCTTTTCCAGCCAGGGTATCATCATTTGGTACAGCACACGTCTCACCTAGAGTTGAGAGAGAAAGGGTCAGATAAGTCACTTTTCTGTATCTGACATGGCAGATATGCACATCCGTGACTCCACTAAAATCTCAGGATGACAACTGGGATTTTGTTTCATCTGGGACAAAAAGCTTAGGTTAGTCTGGTCATAAAGAGATAAAGAGACTTGCTCTCACTTCCACCAAGGAAATTAAGTGTTTGGGCTAGGGTTTTTTTTTCCTTAAAGTCATTAGACAGTCGACTTTGAGGAGTAACTGATTTTACTCAATAGATTTAATTCCTGAGCTGTGAATTTCTGAGTAGCTGCTTAGAAAGGCAGAGTTGCCCCTTTCCTTTGATAACCAGACAACTGAGATAGCTGGCAGCTGGCTGATTTAACAGCAATACCAAAAATACATTCTTGGGAGTGAGTGAAGGCTAAACTCAAAAGCTTCATGCCCAAATATACATACATCAGCAGAGGGGGTGCACTCTGTAGGCAATAGTGGAAGTTTTGCTTATGCTGTTAATGCCCAAGACAGTAATAAAGTTTGAACACATACGCAGGTCAGTCATCCATGCTATTAATCAGTATGAAAGGCTAAGGGAAATTTCACAGTATATTCCTTATACACATAGAAATGGCTCGCATTAGAAACAAACACCTGGGAATGGTTTTCCCCATCCCTCAACAATTTAACTAAATTCTAAATTGGGTTGGCTTTACTCTTAGCATTTACGTTAAAACAATCCCTGAATAATATTATTTATGAACCTTTTTCTCTAAACCCAGATACCTCTTCTGCTATACATTTTAGTTTACTTAGAATGAATAACCAGAGAGAACAGTTCTCAGTTCTTTGCAGAAGATACCCTGATTTAACTGTAGCTTTGTTTTCTAATTCCATTCTTAACCTTCGTCTCCTTACACATTTCACAGTGCTTGACATGCAGGCAGCAAATTCTTTCAGACATGTGTTTTTCGCTGTTGCCTTCCAATATATTTCTAGGACTTACATGGCTGTGCTGAAGTTTAATGAGAAAGACAGTAAAAATATGAAATAACTGTGAAATAATGCTGAAAGGTTACTGTGACATTTAGGAAAGAAAGGACAGATTATACTGCATTGTTTTGTTCTCCTTTAGGTTATATTCACTCTTTGTTCATGAAGAACAAAATTACTCCAAGATAGAACAAGAACTACGCATATTTCTCCCACCCATTTATCTAGGACATTTAGTGATGACATTAAAAGTTTCTAAGTGATCACAGCTATCTCCAAAATAAGGAACAGTTAGTGCAACCAGGGGAAGATGAATGCCTATAGCTAGAATCCAGCAATCCTTCTAGATCCCTTTCCAGATTCTGATCTCAAAATAGTGTTAAAATATCTCAGAAAAGGAACCCACTCAGTGTAAATTATAAATTGCAATGCACAAGTTAATTTTGTTGGACCAAGTTAACAAATGCAGTTAACTGAATGAGCAGTGCCCTATACAGCAGCTTATCTAAGACTATAGAGTAGTCAAGGACTAGATCAGTGTTTGCAGTGAAGCTGAGTGCACTATTTACGTTTGAGAATATCTGCAGTACTCTGAGGACTTTCAGCTGCATGAAACAGAAAGAGACTAAGATTAAACAGATGGTTTTCCATCAGAGATTCTTGGGTGGAATTTTCTTTGCTTTCTTAAAAAAAAAAAAAAAGCTGAAACATTCTGGCTGGGAGTTAATGGAGTTTACAAGACATTAAAACTACTGATTTGGGCTTTCTGGGAGGGTGGGAACTATGGAGCAAGGGAGTGTGGAGCAGGGATGTTTCTGTTAGAATTACCTAACAGTACCATTGAGAACAAATGCACCTGAGCCTTCAGCTAATTGTTCTCTTCAAGTTTTACCTGATACAAAATTTAATTTAAAGAAACTGTTATTTGTATTCTATGTAAGAAGGTAACTACAGTTGTAAATCAGCACCTGTATTTTTTCTTCAAAGGGGTATGAATACTTAATTACAAAAGCTATTTTATTCCTTGAATTTTGGTAATAAGATCTCGCAGCTACTAACTCATAAAAAGTAAACGCTCACTGAGGAAGAGCTCATCTTTGCAGAGTTATTCAAGTATAACTCCTACTTGCGCACTGGGATTTAAAATCCATCAGGGATCCATCAGGTAGCTTATCCTCCAAAGCTCTTCAGTGTGTTTCAACACTTGAAAAGAGGGTACCTGAGTAAACGGTCCAATTATATCTTGTACAATAGTTCATGCATTTCTGAATTTCAAATAGGATGAGATTTCTGCTCCAGCTATCTACTTTCCGTTGTAAGGAAGCTCTCTGGGCTCTGTTGCAATACATCAACACCCAGAATCTCTTGATTGAGGTTCTTACATGTTACTACAATTAAATACTATAATAAGAGGCAGAAATAGCTGGTATGTTTTTTCACGCAATATTAAATATTCACTTGCTAATTTTGACACTTTTTTACATTAGTGTTAATTAATGCATTTATAGTAATAAAAAAAGTCATCTCAGCAAACTGTGCTGAATGATGGTGACAGAAAGATACCACCCTATTAATGGTGTGGCATACAAATTGCTCTGCTTGTTTCACACTTAATAATTGTATGTGGTTCTTCAGTTCTCAAAAGGGAAGCTATCCCTTTTGGTATGCCTATCAAGAAGCTACCTTACCAATTATGAAAGAAATCCCACTTTATCAAGCAGTGCTGCAAATAACTCTCTTCCAGAAATGCCTAAGATTAGTAACTGAGACATCCTTTGCTATTCCTAAGTTTACAGGATCACTCTGACCTCCCCTGAAAACACAGCTGGGAGGAAAATCCATCCCAGAACTGTAAGGGTAGCAGGAGTCACTGAAAGCTGCCACCCTGTTGAATGCAATACCATCCAGGGGTAAGGGACAAGAACAGCCAGATCTACTATGCAGATACAAACCCAAGAGTCTGTTTCCACTCTCGAGCTGGAGTAAGGTAAAAATACAATCCTGGCATGATTTTTCAGTAGTCCACAGTATCAAGTTAAATCCATGAGGACTTACTAGTACCCAGCACACCTGAAAATCATGCCAGAGATGTCTCATGCTGAACTCTTTGCACCTGATCAGGAACTTAAAGCAGAGCAGCTGCTACACTTCAACATACAATCTGTGAGCCAGTAGTCTGGATGCTCGTATTTTGGTTCTAACAGCAGCTGCTGTGCAATTTACAGACACAGTTTGGAGAGAATCTACTCTAATTTTTCTCTTTATGAATATTAAAATTAGCCATATATTTCACCAACACAGCTACAGTAAATGAAATAAGAGACTCACGATCCACCTGCATTCAGAATGCAATAATGATGAACAACAACAGTAGAAAAGAGCTCAAGATCACCCTGCTCGAAAATCTACATTTTCAAATGGACACAAAGTCTCAGAGAATCCTTTTGTATTCCTCCAGCTTTTAAAAGTCTTAGCTAGTTCAAGCCTGCTTCACTTCTCCCAGTAACAGGCAATTTCATTTTGTAGAATACAGTGAAATGTAGCCTGGTTATTAGCTGTTATAGTTACATATAAAATTAAAATTCAGCATTTAAAAGTGAAACATTTCAACAGCCTTTCTCTTACTACCCAAGTGTATCCCATCCAACAGAAAACCCCATGTATAAATACTTTGCCTGGGCACAATCAAGTACGTTGAATAACATGATTGAAAGACTACTGTTGCACTGGAGATAGCTTGCTGCCTTATCCAGATTATATTTCAGCAAAACACCTAACCACATGCTCAGCTTTAAGTTTGTACAATTTTATTGATGCCAGCAAAATTAAACACATGCATACGGTTTTATGACACTTTACTATCCTAAAAAGAACACTGGAAAGAACTAACCTGTGCATTTGCTGCTGTATACGTTCTCCTGAAGCTGTGCTTTATTTTTGCCTTTACGTTTTCCTGGAAGCCCTGGGGGTCCAGGTGGTCCAGGGGGCCCTGGGGGTCCAGGTTCACCCTTTGCACCTATGTATAAAACAGAGTACAATGTCACAGACACTCTAAGGAACAGGCAACCTGCAGAGAAATGTACACGTTCACATGATGGACTTCCAGAGATCTGTAAAACAGCCCCTCCCTTCTTAAGGGGTACCTGCATATAGAAATCTGATGCAATAAACACAGTGGGGTGCTGTATGTTAGAAGATGAACCATACAAAACTGCACAAGTTGTATGACATCAATGCAATTTATCTGTTGGGAGTACAGGCACATAAAGAGTTATAAAAGCACTGTTGGCTTTTAGTTACTGTATTCTGAGACTTCAACATCAGATGTTACAATGCTGTAATTTTACACAGCTTATATTTATGGCTGCTTCACACATTCCTGAGAGGAAACCTGGCCTTCATTTCCTAATAGACAAATAACACTGCAAGAAAGAGCAGGAGGAGGTCACCTGGCTGGAAGTGTACTGGAAAGGTCAGAATCCACATACATCTCAACTCAAAGCCCAAGCAGACAAGTTTTTGTGAAGACTTGCATTAAAGAGAACATTTTCTTGTCCACAGAGAAACACTCAAACTTCACTGTGGGTAACATGTTTGTACTGGTTGGTCTTACTCCTGCAGATCACATTCACGCTTCAGAACCACAGTCCATCTTTATCAAGCACACTGTTGCAAGAGAGCTCCTAAGAGCACTTCTTCCTACCTTCTAATATCACATCATTGTTTGCATCCCCCTTTTCACCCTTTGCTCCTCTTGCACCTTTTCCTCCTGGCATACCATCCTTGCCAGGTAAACCCATTTCTCCGGGTTCTCCTTTCTGCCCTTGATCACCTTTTGGTCCTGGCACACCTAGAAATAAAAAGTGATTCAGTACCAAGAGCACTGTTCCAGTATTAAGCATCAATCAATAAACTTTTAAATGCAAGTACATTATTACTCTAGTTGGTTTTTTCACCTGTACTTAACTGGGTAGCCGTAATATGTCTGATTCCAAAACAACACCGTAACCTACTATGAAGAGAAAGTTGGTACAATCTGTTTAGTGCTAATAATACATTATTTACCTAGTGATCTCTGAAGTTTGAGCATGAAATATACAGACCTGGGCCTCGTTAACACTGGCTAGAAAATTTCTGGGTAAGAAAGAATAGTAAGGGAAGATGTGAAGTACTGTCTTTATCTCACATTTGTAAGGCACTGAAGAACAGCATTTTCATGGTTCTAGGCTTTTTCTTAAAGCAATTACTAAACATTACCACACAAACTGCACTTCTAACATTTTCCAGTGTCCCAACAGAGAACAGGAACATCTTCCTGGTAACATTTTCACATGGCTACTATAACCCTCCCTCTACACTTGGTGAAAGTATCAGTCCAGATACTTTTGCACTTGATTGCTTGGTTTTTTGATTGATTAGGAAGGTATTCGTTCCTTTGTCCTGTGTGATTTAGTTGTGCAATAAGAAAAACAATGGTGTGTTTGCATAACTGACACAACTTCTGTGGCAATTTCTATTTTCTTGCTTTAGAAGAGTTGCACAAGCACAACAGTACAGTTGCACAAGTTGTACAAGTACAGTACAGTACAAGTACAGTTGTACAAGTAGAAATGCACGTGTTCTTGCAGCCATAGGTTTCAACTGAATTACATTTGTTAATACTTGAGAATAAAATGCATAGTTTTCTACTCAGGATTTTACTATTTAAATTGATTTTGTGAAATCTGAAACAATTACAGTTCTGGGGAGAAATGTGAAGTGTGCCTTTGGCACAATTGCCACTGACTGAATACTGGTTCTCACTTCCATTTCCAATTTTAAACATTTACTGGGGCTACTGCAGTGACAGATCATGCTGTATCTCAAGATATAGTAGGCAATTGTTCCACTTGTACCTGGCAGCAAATCACACAGCTATGTGCAAAAGCCAGAATAATAGATGGGCCACTATAAATACCAACCTGCTAATGTCAGCCTGTTCACTCATGGACATACCCTTCCCTCTTCTCTGCCCCTCTCAAATTTACCATTCTGATGCCCTTTTGTTTCCATTATCTTTCTACCATGCACAACCCAATTGCTTTTTCATTCTGCCTTGAAGGCACCAATTATCCATCAGTGCTTGTACATTGCTGCTGTGCATCAGACAAGTCAGTGGATAAACCAATTGCTTCCACTTTAAAACTTCACAGTAGTTTACAGGCTTTGCCTGAAGTAACTGCCTGAGCTACTGTACAGTGATCTGTTGAACCTAGCTTGCCAGGTCTAATTCTGTTCTCTAATAGCCTGTCCCATTTCCTCATGATGAGCTGGACTGCTAAGAAACAACAGCACTTCTGCTGTTGATTCTCTCTGTTTTTAGCAGAAACATATTGTGGTGAAAACTTTTAAAGTTGGGCTAAACAGCTTCATCAACCACCATAAAAAAATCCCTTGTGGGCTAAACACATTACAAAGTGTACCCAAAACTGAAAAATAAGAGCTTCCAGCCTAAATAAACAATATAGAAAAGAGGCAAAATATGCAAATATACAGCTCCTGCCATAGTTATTATGAATCTGGAATTAAAACTGTGATAATATGTAACAGATTCCACCCACAAACTCTGGCTTTCCTTTTTTAAGACACCTAAAGTCTAAGGGCCATTATGTTGGCAGGTGAGTGAACAGAAATATTCTTCCAAGAACAGTATTTACTAGCAAGTTCAGAATACTGAGATCCAACAGCTTTAATCTGCAATATTGTATCATCTTCCTTACTGTGAATAAGATCTGAAGTAATCTACCAAAGCTTGGTGTAAGACCATGAATCTATATAATTCTGTAACATGCAGCTTCTTTGTAAACCCTGAAACCCTTTTCCCTGTACACAGGTCTAAAAGCAACTACATCTGAAATAACGGTAAGAAAGGATTTCTTTTTTAAACCACCACCAAAAAAAAAGAAAAAAAATACCTATTTTTCCTCTTTTTCCACTTATTCCTGGTTCTCCCTTTTGTCCTGGTATACCTGGGAGTCCATCTGATCCATTGTACCCAGGTCGTCCATCAAGTCCAGGAGGCCCTGAACAAACCAAACGGCATAAATGATAAATGCTCGCGCTGTTAAATGCAATTTATCCTTAATTCTGCTATAGTTACATAAAGTAAGTTTATATATATTTAATACAGATGACATATAAAATCCTCTATTTGGCCATTATGTTCTTCATGCCAACAGAGTATCCTCCTACAACAAACAAACAAAAAACCCCCACCACACCACCAAACCAAACCAATACAAACAGGAAAACACCCACCCACAACAAACAACAAAAAGCTATGAAACCAAACTTAACATAAGATGCTTTTTTGCCCTGGCCTGTACATAAGAAAACTGAATGAAATTAATACTGCCCACAATCTGCATTAAGGCCAGCACAGATCAGCCTTTTGGAGTCCACTTCAATGACAAGCACTGTGGAACCCATTTATTTCTGAATTTGGCAGTGAGTGTAGCACCTTCCACAAGCCACATAAAATTTAATGTTGCTCATGGTATCTGCTGGACTAATCTAACACAAGAACAACATTTACCTACTTGTCCAGGATACTGCAGTGCCAAACCATGACTGCTTGATTGAGAAGACATCACTGCCTCTCGCTGCTATTTGAACCCCAACAAACAAAATGTGCCTGATGATTTTCTGATATAGAGAATTATTCTAAGCAGACCCACAGCTAAAGCAGCACAGAAAGAAGGCAAGTAACCATTCACATAGCCTAGCAACCCATGAGGGAGAACAGAAAGAATTAAATAAGCAAGGGGGGAAAGTTATGGGAGTGATGGGAGGGTGGAATCATTAACCAACTTGTTTTTAAGTGATGCTTTTAGTGTTATAATATCAATTTACCCGGGTTGCTGGGGGTTTATATGCATACATTCATGTCTTCAGCTAAATGCTACTTAAACATTCTTAATTTCACCTGGTTTTGATCAAATAAGTTTTGGCGAATGTGAAACTATTGCATTCCCTCCACTAGAAAAGTATAATGTCTAAAACCTCCCCCCCTGCTCAGAAGGGGCATGAATTGACCTAAATACGGTAATTATAAAGGCAGGAAAGGCAGGCAGTCATTCAACCCTCTCACTCTAATTAGCAAAGCAGACTGTGCCATAAAAGATACACTTCTACATTTTGAGGTTTTGTACCAGCAACTGTTTCTATTATGCAAAATGAAGTGCAATTGTACCAAGCACCTCACCTGGGGGACCTGGGGGGCCTGCAACAAGAACAAGAAAGAAGAAATGATGAGTTTAAGCTAGTAAGAAACAAAAAACAATTCCAAACTGTATTTATCAGGATTAAATCAGAACAGTAAAAGTGGAGGAAACCCCCCCCCCAGATTTCAAAATGAACACCTATGGGTTTAGCTGCTTTGTATTATAAATAATTATTTAAACATTAGCAGAAACTCACTCATTGAAAGAGTATCCTTAAAAGCAATTACACAGACACATTCATATTGCTTTTTGCAAATTTCTATTGATAAAGGTTTGGTAAACAACCACCTCTACAATGTACTCTCACTTTCACGGCTTAGGTGGATGGATGCAAGGCATTTAACGATCATCACATCTCCTATATATAAGTGCTCTCTGCAATCCTACTGCAGAAGAAGAATAGGTTTAACAATACTGATGAATGTCATAATTAAAAGTCCTGTTGAAAATACACATTAAAAATACATGCTATATTTCTCATGTGTTGTATTTCATTGCAGTTCAGGATTCAAACTATTTAAATAGGGGGAAAAAAATGAAAAGTCTTGTCATTATCATTGACTACATCTAAATCACAATCAGGCTTTTCACACGTATTCCTCCTCCAGTCTGGAACTCAAGCTTTCCACAGGCCCTGTCTGGTGTATTAGAAACTGGCCTTGGCTCAGTTATTCAGCAACATGCCATGCAATAAAATCTGTCTCATTCTCTCTGGCTTAGTTCAGGTATAGGGCCTCAATGAGCAGAAAGCACAGCAGGCAACAGTAAACCAAGAATAAACCAAAAATATTTCTGTAATAAGATCTATTACCAATACATATTCAAAAAAAAAAAAAAAAAAGCCACGAAAACCAAACAGGAAAAGCAGGTTAGGAGAATACAAAGAAAGGTGGCAGTTGCAATTAAAGAACCAAATTAGTTCTGTGAGCATTTTCATCTAGCCAACAAAGTAGTCTTGTTTCAACATAACTCTACAACAGAAAATAACAGTAATTACTAGATTTCCCTAACGATGACAATTTTCAGCATTAATTAGAAAGCATTATGAGTAAAGTGAAAACTATTTTATAATACCGTTACAGCAATTATCTCTTTTAATCAGTACAGGCAGTAACGTCAGTTAACATCTTTCTGCCAATTTTCCAGTAAATGACCATTTTTTCCACACTACAATGTTACACCCATCAGTGCGTTCAATTACTTCCTTATCTCAGAAACTGAGGATCTTTATTATCCTTGTATAAGCATAATGTAAACAAGAAAGGTACTTGAAAAAGCAGCAATTGTCACAAAGGCTTACAGCAGAGAAAACCAGTAACAAAGTTTAATGGTGTCAAGAGAGCAAAAATGTGCAGAAGGCACCAAGCAGCATGAATTCAGAAGTCTGTAGCCCAAAGAAACAAACTTCTAAGGTGTCTATGGCTCAGCTTCAGTTGCAGTCAGAACTGATGTGCATTTTCAGAAGCAGTATTTAGCATCTGTGTTTACTACGGTAATAGTGCCACAACACTCATTTATGTTGAAATCAGTTCAGCCACATGGACCCGACAGCCATTTGAAAACACAAACCATGCAGTAAGTGAAGCATTTTCTTAAACACATAAAAAGTGGCTTATTTCTAATCTTCACATTTTCAAAACAGAACACAACTCAGTCTGTTACAGAATTCAAAGCAGGACCATAGCCCTTAAAATGGCTACATCCTGACATTCTTTTAATCAAATCACATAGAAACTTCTCAGATAATCTCTTCTCCTAGCTATCAGACATTCCAGTTCCTCACTGATAACATGTGAAACCCAATGTCCTGTTACCATGGTCCAATGCAAAGCAGGGGTAGGCAAACATGTTACCCATCTAAGCCTCATTACTCCACAGCAGTTAAACAATGGAAGTGAGTTTCTACATCCTGTAGGTTCATCCCATGTAGACTTGAAGTGTGGGGATGTACACAAAAATACCAAGACTAAACCTCAGCTAGTATTTTAAACACCCAAGTCTATAAGATTTTCTGGGAACAAAATAGCTCCAACTAACATCAACTGAGTTCCTTAGATTCCAACATTTATATTAAGTTGGCATAGGTAAAACCCAAAGTAGCACCTATTATCTTTTTTAAACAAGTAGCATAACTGATATATACACTCTCAGTAAATAGCACAGCTCTTTGACACAGTCACCGACCTCAAGCTCTTTGAAGACACTGTAATTCTTTATTCCTGAAGATAACATAGGTGCAGTGCTTAAGGCAATAAACGTACCTGTTAAGCATATCCCTTTTGTGCTGTTACATAAATCCACCATCACTCGGACCTAAAATTGCAAAGAAAGTGAAGCTGAAGACAATGCATGCCATAGAAGTATCTGTTTTACTTTGCCTACAGAAATAATTCCAAAACAAAGATAAAACTGTCCACTCTGTGTTTGTAAGAATAAACTACCTTAACCCTGTGACTCCATCCATCTCTTCAGGCAGCGATTCTCGTAGGAATCCGTTTAATATACATCATTTTAAATCTTACTGAAGGCAAGAAGAAAATATTTGGCAGACTACTCCATACATCATCTAGGCATTAAAGTCCATACTTTATTGTAAAAGCTGCATGGTTGTCCATGCATTGACTCTATCACTAGAAGGTATTAAAGCCAAAATCAGCCAATAAAGGTTACATTCAATTTTATTTTAAATTCATATCAAATGACGAATACTTGTCCAACATAACATATCCAGTGAGAAATATGAATGAAGGGATTTCTTATCTTGGAATAACCAAGATCTACTGATTTGGAATGGAGTTTCGTCCATTCAAAACACTCCATTCCAGCAATAACTGACTTTATAAAAACCAAGCTGAAAAATATATTCATACAGATGCTTTTAATTTAGAATAGACTAAAGTTTATCAATTAAAAAGTCATCTTTACAAAACACGTGGGTTTTGGCTGGGAAAGCATTCATTTTACATGTCCTGCTTGCTAAGAGTGAGAGTCACTACCATAGAATGTTTTGCAGCTCATCAAAACACCAAGCAGAAATGAGGATATTATGAACCCAAGCACTGGAAGTGCCTCAGCTCTTCATGGGCAATTCTAATGTTTATAGTCAGAAATTAAAAAGATCATTATTTCAGAGCTGTGCAATATATGATAATTTAGGAACTATTTACCCACTGTTGCTCATTTATTCATCCTTATAAAACTACTCTATTTACAAATAATGGAATGCACCAGTCCCAAAAGAGAACAAACAAATGCAAGTCAATCTGAAAGGCAGATTGATGTTGAATCCTAGCAATGTTATTTGCTGCTGTTAATCTTTACTTTTAAAACTAGTGCATCATCAGCTTCAAGCAACAAATGTAACAGACTCAAATAAAGGACAACTATTTTGAGGCAAGTACTCTTTTGCTGCAAAATCAAATGAAGGATTTTAACTCAGATACATGTGGAGAATTCACTGGATTCTAGACTGTACTGAAACAGCTCTTGTATTTACAAATTTTAGACTCAATTTAATTTAGCTGAGAAGAGCTAACTGGTTTTGAACATCAGAATTTGTTTGTTCTCTTTCCCCTCCCACCCTTCCAAAACACCTGGCTTTCACCATGTAACTTGTAAAATGCACATTGTCCACATGTGCTCTAATGCAAACTGCATTTTAATCTAAATGGTTTTGTTGAGGTTGCTGAAGTGATTGCAACTTGCTTTGGGGCCCTCCAATTATCCCAGCAGTGCAATGCCAATTTTACCAATCAGTGCAATTCAGGTGGCAATTAAAAAACATGGCACTCGAACTGTCTTAGCTTACAGCAGAACCTCCTGATTAGCTATGGAAGATGAATACAGCAGTCATTCAATCAGCCAGCACCACCACGAAGAAAAGCTACAGATAAAAGTATATTATTTACATAATAAAAGCTTAGTTTTGTCACTGCGAAAGAGTGAAAAAAACGAAATAAGACAACCAAAGTTATGAAGCAACAACTCTGATAACTAGATAGCCATAAGACATCACCTCTTGCACTGTTTTAAATCTCACTGTCAAACTTATTACTCTCAAGTTTATTGGGCTGTTACCCTCTTAGCAGCCTTTCTAAAGCACCAGATTTGCCAACTTCCTACTTTTATTCTCTTACAAAGTAAATATATTTATAAATACATAAACAAAAGGCCCAGAACCAAATAAACTATACTCATGTTATTAAAGATAAAATATGACTTTTGATACCTAAAGCTATTTCAAATAGTCTTGAGCAGTGGCCACAACAGACCTCCCCAGACCAGCAGCTGTGTAGGGTACTGATACCTACAGCACCAACCTGCAGAAACCTGTGCCCTTGCTACAGGAGAGACCCTGCTCAGGGGAAACCTCCACTCAGGGCCTACATTCAAGAGAGGCTTGAATATCGTTCTAAGGCCTGCCACTGTAGTAAACATCATCTCACCAACTGCAAGTAACTTTATCTCACACTACAAGTGAGACAAAGCAGCATTCAAGTCTTCATATTACATTAGTAGGAGTTAGGCACAAAATGGATAAATGAAAGAGTGGGAGGGGGTGCTTGAAATTTTTTCTGAGGACTTTTCCCCTTGATCAAGTGTGTCTGCACACAGATACACACCGAGCAACAGCCAGAATGAAAAATATTCGATGGAAACTCTGTGAGAGCAAAAGAGGCACAAAAACTCCCCAACCAGCTCCCTACAGAATACACATTTATACTGAGCACATCACACATAGCAGTAGTCACAGGGGTGATTTAAAAGGAGATGCTGCACAAGTGAAGAGTCTTGCCACATGCTGATAAAATATACACCGTGTCACTTGGTGCTATTTGAAGAGGATGATAAAAAGTCATTCAATCCACACATGCTACCTAATGACAGCAGAGCAGCATATTCAACTGCCACTGTCAAGATTATCTAGACGTCCAACAGCCATTAACGATTTAAGCCCCAGCACCTAACAGAGAGCATCGGCAGCGTTCAGTCCCTGTCAGGATCTGAACCTTTTCTCTAATAATCTTATTTGTGGATTCCTTAGACTCAAAGCAGCAGTTCACGTCAGCTGGAACAAAATGAGCTGTAGCTGCCAAACACAAAGATGGTTTCATAAGAGAAACAGGAAGAAGCTTTGACTAAATGTTTTGATGAAAAGCTTAGCTACAGCACATGAAAATATTTCACTGGGTCATCACATTTTTTAATGTTATCTGATCCAAAAAAAATCTAAAGAAAACACACTGTTGTCTTCCAGGTTTGGGGCTTTTTTTATGTTTCTAGAAAGTCATTTCAGTTTTCAAACTTGGAAGAGCCCTGCTCAGTAACAGTAACTTGAGAATTATGGTTCCAAAAAACAATGATGAACATTCCACTTTGACCTGAAATAATTACTTATCCTAAACTCCCACAACTGTATTATCAAAATGCTATGCTATGATCACCTGTACTCTACAATCTCATTAGCTTGAATATTAATGGAGATGCCATCACTGCAAAACCATCATCACAATGGTTCATTAACAAAAATGCCAGTGGAACAATACTGAAAAGGTATTTGCTGTAAGTGATGTTTCAAACCAGTAATACTAGTGACAGCAGTAGGAGCTGGAGTTAGCCTCTCCTGCTCTTTTGTGGGCCAAGGCCTTTAGTCCTCACTGGGACAGAATTTCCAGTAAGTTGACCATAACAGTAATACTTTTCCTGTACTTCTGACTCAGAACTTGAAAGCTTTTAAATCTATTCAGACTTTTTAAACTATATGACCTGTGTACCTTCTCAACTACATAACCGAGTTAACACCAAGCAAGGATAATCTTTTCACTGAAGTGCAAAAAACTATGCAATTTTGCTAGAGGAAGGACATAAAGTTCTCTACTGACCTATCGAGTACTACTTTTAAATTTAATATCTACTCAAAGGGTTCTATCACCTTCAGACACATGTGCTGGTAAAGTGATGTCAAGTACCTCACCTTGAGATACTTAACAGCAGGAAACACATGGGTGTTCTGCTAGTGGTGCAGAGACTTAAAGATCCAAAACCAGAAGGCTGACCCTATTACAATTATATTTTTGAAGCTTCATTAAACCCATGCTTCTAACAAATAACTTCACTCTGTTTATCTATGTAACTATCAGTTTAGAAGTTTCATCATACCCGGTAACCTAGATGGCACATCAACTCTAAGGCCTCATCATTTACAGGTAACAGGTGCTGCTCCTTAGGCACCACACTCTGAAAGCATCAGGTGGGTATTTTTGCACAACGTTAACTCAGCAGCAGCAAGAGCGGCCCAGACCTGGCAATGTCAGCATCGCCCATCCAACGGAACCATGGGGCCGGAGCTGGGACAAGCCTCAGCTCCACCATGCCCCAGTCCCGCAGCCCCTTGGGGCTAGAGGCGGGGACCAAGGGCCAACGCCGCCGCTGCCGGCCCCCTTCCCGCCCCAGCCCCGGCGGGACGTGCGCTCCGCCGTACCGGCACCATGGAGTAGGTCATCATCATCAGCATCTCGTCGTTCTCGGCCCGCACGTGTCCGCGGGCGCGCTCTCCGCGGTGGCTCCGCTTGCTGCGGGCGGGCGCCGCACCGGAGTCCAGCAGATCCCGCAGGGAGCCGTTGCCCTCCGGGGGCCGCGCTGCCTCCAGCTCCCGCAGCGCCGCTCCCAGCTCCCGCCACTGCGCCAGCAGGAACAGCGTCCCCGCGGCGCTCAGCGCCGACAGCAGCCCCACGGCCGCCAGCGCGCACCGCAGCGCCCGCCCGCCCGCCGCAGCCGCCGCCATCGCCGCGGGGTGCCGCGGAACGGCTGCCGCCGGCGGGGAGGGATTTATGTCCCCCGGGGCCCGTGGGCCGCTGGCTGGGCGGAGGGGAGTGGCGGGGGGCCGGGAGCCGCCGGAGCGGAGCGGACAGGGAGAACAGGCGAGGCAGGGGCCGGGGGCGAGGGGCGGCAGCGTAGAGCACAGGGACCGCGGCCCGGCGCCTGCTCCCCGCTTCCGCACCTGGACCACGCACCTCGGGGCAGGTTCCCACCGCCCAGCAAAGTCGGGCTGGACGTGACGGGGAAACTGCCCCGAGTCGACCGTTTCCGGAGGGGAACGCCTGGGAGAGCCTTCAGCTGGCTGCCGGTAGGCACGGGGTAGTTTTAAACGGCGCAGATTGCACATGACTTTCTGCAGGTACCACGATTCTCGTTAACTCCATTCCCCAAAGCTATGGTACAAAAGTAAAAATCCCTCCTTCATACATGCACTGTCATTCTGAGGCTCATACAATCACAGTTTAAAATCATACGCCGTTCACTAATAGCACTTTACCTGTTGCTTCAGATGGTCATGCACTGACTTTTCCCAAATTACTCTTGCAGACCTTCTGTGACATGGGCTGTCTTTAATATTTTGCTCCCAATTAATTCATAGTAAAGACAAGAAAATGAGCTATGCAGAATTTCACTATTGTGAACAGCAGAATTTGCATATGAAGACTTCATGAAGAGTATGGAAGTTACTGAACTCAGAAACGTTATTTTAGGTGCGGGCATTTTACTTTCAAAGACAAAGAAGTGTGCTTTCTGACACTGTTACTATTTCAAATCTATCTCAAGACATTCACAGCTTCTGAACGCCAGGGTTCCTACAGGAGAGGGTTCTTGATCCTAACTTTATCAAAGTGACAGTCCTCTGCAGATCTCTGCAGCTCATCCGGTACATTTTGTCTCCATTCTACCTATGCCATGGACCTGTATTTCATGTTCATCCCACAGTGCACTGAAGGGTGAACCAACAGGTCAAATCACATTGGAATTGAATACGTATGGTTCTGCTGATGTAGGTCAAACACAGAAGAGAAGCCAAGATGGGAAAACAAATCCATCATATTAAAGTTCTCATCTCTGAAATAACAACTTACTGCAAAAAGCAGTGGTGTCCTCAAGCATCACATTGGAGACACTTTCCTTCTGAAACTGTCATGATGGGTTTGGGTAGAGCAGAGTGAAAGCAGAGAGGACAAACATCATTCCATCTCATCCCACAGTGACAGACGAGAAATGCAAATCATCTTACGTTCAAAGGTACAAGGCTCACCACCACAGAATCAGAGAAAGCAGATTTTTCTGCTCAACTTCTGCCATATCTTGGAAAGTTTTTTAGCTTCTTTTTTTGCACCATTTAAAATTTAATTAAAAAACCAACCCAAACCAAAACAAATATTGACAGAACTACAACCTCATTACCTAAATATATTCCCACTACTGGCCTCCAGTGAAATGTTCACCAAAACCAGTCTCACTGAAGCTTAAACTACTGCTTGCTTGAGCAATTCACCATATATTGCAGATAATGCATTTTATGTAAGACTACTAACATCAGACAGAGGTACATATTCTGCAGGATGAACAGTCTTAGAATGGGTTCCACCAGTAAAATATTGACATCCTAAGGAATAACAACAAAACAAAAAATGCAAAAACCTCATGAAAAATTGTTTCTGAGGCCTTGGCAGACTATTCTGAAGCTATCACAAAGTTCTACTCATATGTAAATAAGTCTTTGTGATGCCAATGAAGAGAACGGGACTAATTGTTTACTCTGTGCCATGGTTTAACAGTCAGCAACTAGGTACCATGCAGCCACTCATCACAGTTTATATACCGAGCACTATGCCCTGTGGTATGAAATACCCCACCTAGTTGGAATCAGCTGGCCATGCTGCCTCCCCGCTTCTTGTTCAAAGCATAGGAAACCGACAAGTCCTTGATGAGGGTAAGCACTGCTTAGTAACAACCAAAATATCCACGTTTTATCAACAGTATTCTCATAGTAAATCCAAAACACAGCACTGTACCAGCTACTAAGAAGAAAATTAACTTTATCCCAGAGAAAACATGGACATTGAACTCCTAAGCAAGTACATATTTGAGTTTTGCTTATACTATTAGTCTTGGGGGGGGGGGAAGAAAAAAAGAGCTATGACCTTGCACAGAAATTCCCAGAAGATACATCTTAGTTTATAATTTCATAGATACGATAAAACTAGTAAGTATTACCATAACAGCAAACAAAGGCGTTCTTTCTGAGAACATGAATAGAACTGCACTCTCGAGACCAGATAGCATAACAAACAGCAATTTTTCATGTTTATTGTTCATTTCAGAGCATAATGATTGAGTTAAAAGAGTGTAATAATCACAAGCTACCATCTAGAGAATAATAGAAGCAATAGAACGTTCTTATTTGCCCATCTGTCTAATCTTGCAGGGCTTTCTTTGCATTACAATCAAAAATAATTTGAATATTGTTCATTTAAAAGAATGGGCCATTGGATCACTATGAAAATCCTACCTAAGGCTGCAGAACCTGCTCAGTTGGCAGAGTTAGCAGGATACTTACCTAGGCTGTTAGTCGCTCCAGAGCTGCTACCTACACCACAAGTTACATGGCAGTCTGTGCAGTACTGTGATTAGTTTGCTAGGACATGAGGCGTTTCACCTCCATCAAGAAATTGCCCTGTCTTGAAAGTCAGGCATCAGTCAACAGCCAGGTTTTGTGGCAAAGGGGTTCCCAAGCTGAAACAGCTTGGAAAGTCCCGTTAGCTTCTTCAGCGGCAGAAGTAGCTGTCTCACTGGGCTGTGGATGTGCCTTTCCCAGCTTTCTACTGAGTCTCTCCCCACACCATATAACCAGCACTTCCTCCACATGTCTCTATATCATCTCATCCTCTGCTACTGCCCTAGAGTCCTGCGTCTCCTTTAGATCTTTTTTCCCTATATAACATCTGAAATTTTTGTCTGTTCATACATCACTTGTTATCAAGTGCAATGCAGCTTCATGCTTTATGGCTTTATTCCTTCTCCATGATGAAATGGAGACTGGTATCAGCAAAGCAGAATGGAAGCTTGGGAATGCCGATGATAAATTCTGGAAACTTCCACTCCTGTTTCCTTACCCAAAGAAATATGCTTACAGAAGAAATATGCTCAGTAGCAGTCTAAACCAATGTGAGAAAACTTTATCCCATAAACCCATCAGTCTTTATTTTAGGTAGGCAGAATGCCAGCAAGCAGCACTTCAATTCCTTCCTGTCATTTTAGAATTTGTTTTTCTAAAGCATATCCTAACACAAATGTGCATCAAAACTGACGAGCACTGAAGCATGGCCTACAAAGGTGATGTAAATCTGCCCAAGTTATACAGGAACTAGATAGAAACTATCAATATAAATATGCAAACTACAGATATATCATCATGTTTATGCTTTTCACATAGTCACACAGTTAAAATAGTTAGGCGGTAAAACGCAGGTTTACCACAAGACGTTTTTGTATCTCCATCACACTCTATTTATATAATAAAGATTATCACTTGATTATTCTGAGCCTGATAATGTATTCAGATAGGTTACATTTAACTAATGTTTGCATTGATGTCTTACTTTGTAAATATTGTTATTACTGAAATCTCATCTGTTTAGGCAGCTGTTGCAGGGATCAAGCACACTGGAGATTGGCATGTTATTATATATTATATGGCATGTTATTTTCACTTGGATAACTAATGTTAAAGAAGGGCTGACTTGCTGAGGATGACACAGTTAAAGATAGATAAGCAAACTTCTGCTGGTGAGGCCATTTAAAGATTATACAGTTTATAATCTTTATAAATGCTATTACAAAGAAAGTAATCTCTTTTCCTGAACTAGTTAAAGTGAAATAAATGTAGAAAGCTTTCATAACTTCCTGTGATAACTGACAGATTTTATTGAATCCCCTTCTTCTCAGGAAATATGGTACAGGATTAATAGATTGGTTTTGGGATTCCAAATCTACTCTACTCTCCAAGCCTACAAAGTAGATGGGGAAGATCATTCTTTGGACTCTCAAACTGATGAAAGTAATGCTTTTCAGTAAGTTTGGCATACTTTTCCTTGCAATGGCTGATACCGGTAACTGTTGCAACTCTATGTTCAGCATGGATGTACTCAGGAAAGCAAACCACCATGGGATATAAAAGCCCTTTTTCTTCATCTTTGTTACCGCTGCTCCAACCATGTAGTACACTAGCAACAAACCAGCTGCAGAGCTCCTCTACCCAAATCACAACTGCAATTCAATATTGGCACCGAAACCAGCACTGTTTCTATAGCAAAGGCTTAGCTCTGAAATGTTAAAATGCTTAATTTTTGCCATATGCAAAAAAGAAAGGCTTGATTTTGAAATTCATATTAGGTCCTAGACTATTCACATTCGGAAAAAATGGAATATGTAGGTTTGAAATGTCTTTGCATTAACTGTAGGTCATCCACAATAGCAGACTTAACAGTGATTCAGACTACACGAAGCTCCATGATTAACCTCACCCCACAGAATTACTTCAGGCTTGTATCAGTGACAGACACCACAATGCAACCCACTCCATTTCTGTACATACATTCCACACAGATTATATAGCACACTGGATACACAGGCTTGCTTTTCAAGTCGGGGGGGGAGGGGATAGGGGGGTGTGGGTGAAGAACAAAAACCAAGTGAGTATTTTTCAGAATTAGAGGAAGATAAAATGTACAGAAAACAGTACAATTCTGACCATTTTATACCCCAAGGGGTGGGGTTTTCTTGTCATGAAAAGAAGCCTTAGATGCTGCTATAGAATACTCCAGAAAGGTTAATTAATTAAGTTTTATATATTATGAGGATGATCAGGGGACTGGAACACCTCCCGTATGAAGACAGGCAGAGAAAGTTGGGACTGTTCAGCCTGGAGAAGAGAAGGCTGCGTGGAGACCTCATAGCAGCCTTCCAGTATCTGAAGGGGGCCTATAGGGATGCTGGGGATGGACTCTTCATTAGGGACTGTAGTGATAGGACAAGGGGTAATGGGTTAAAACTTAAACAGGGGAAGTCTAGATTGGATATAAGGAGGAAATTCTTTCCTGTTAGGGTGGTGAGGCACTGGAATAGGTTGCCCAGCGAGGCTGTGAATGCTCCATCCCTGGCAGTGTTCGAGACCAGGTTGGACAAAGCCTTGGGTGAGATGGTTTAGTGTGAGGTGTCCCTGCCCATGGCGGGGGGGTTGGAACTAGATGATCTTAAGGTCCTTTCCAACCCTAACTATTCTATGATTAACCTAGGATGAAAGGTAATAATAGAAAGAAAGGTGTGTGGAATTCTTTCTTCACTGCTATACTTTGGCAGGAAGAATTAATAATTAATTTAGTTTCAGCAATGGATGTGCCCTAAACAAACATATATTACCACCAAAACAGCAGCCAATAAAAAAAAGGAAAATTTACAGACTAAACAGTACTGGAATAAGTGAAATTCGTGATAGAAATATTTCGCTAGAGATAGGGTAACATCCTTTTAAACAATACTTTACAAATACAAATTCTGCATGGAAAGAGTTGGAAGTGCTAGGTAATGCTTATCAAATTGCTACCTGAAAAAGCTGAGCTGTACCCCAACCCCTTCAAGTTTGCACTGTGTATTTCATTGGCACAAAGATGTAAAGCTTCTTAAGAAATCAGCAACATATACCCTAAGTATGGTATCCGATTTCTGGAAGTTCCTACTTAATACAGAGATACAAGAAGAAATACATTTATGCAGAGCAAAGGATGTACCAGCTGCTACTTTTTAATATCCAGTCTTAATGATAAATCATAAATTAAGAACCAATGAAAAACAATTTTGCATTAGGTGAGCCACACGGGTGTTTAAAAGTCAAAATAAACCCATAAATATCTGCAAGTAGTGCAGCACAAAGAGTACTATTCAGCGGCATCAACAGAATGTTTCATAGTCTTTGAATAAATGTTCAGTAGTCTTGGAGGAAGATGCCTTAGAGATGCATCATTAGGAGACTGGCAGCTAAAGACTGTTTTCCCAGAAAACTGCTCAGAATTCCTTCAATACATGTGCGTTAGACAAAAAATCAAAGCTGAATCACAGAGAAAGATGACTTAAGGAGTGAAGTCAAACAGAACAATTTAAACACCATGGCTACAACCACCCATTCATAATTTAATCTATGGGAATAAAAGCAACTGATCAAAACACATGACAAATGCTGAGCGGCTCAAGACATGTATCACATCTTTGTAACACCTCTGGAATATGAAAACAATGAATACAAGTGCAAAAATCCACAGACCTTGGAAAATGTTCCTTGCTTTTTGTAAAGGATCCTCCGGTTCAGTAAGGAATCAAAGGAAGAAGAGAACATTCCTCAACCACTACATAACCAAGGCAGGAAGTAAATACCGAATATTCATTATCAAACAAAATATCAAACCTAAATTGTGTATATATTGAAAGTGGCACACAAAACAATAAATATTTTTTGGTAAAGGGTTTCCAACAACAGAGGAAATATTCAGAGTTTTTTATATTATGGGATCTCTCTTACATCACCCACTTTCCAGGATCTGTCCAAAGTGTGGTTGTCTCTGTGGCACAAGGATGCCAGAGTGGAAAAAGAAAAATAGCTGGATATAAAGTAGTGTAGCATTAAGGTTGCCTCTACTTCAGAAATTCCTCTCTCTCTCCACATTACATCAGGTGTAGATTGCATCCATCCCTCTTACAGCTAGTATTGTACACAGTGCAACCTAATATAGAGCTGATTAAAGCAATCTGTATCACTTGGCAATTTTCACTCAAAAAGTCCTGAAAAGAAACATTATTCTAGCTCCTTTCCCCTCAACTTTGTCATTCAATTTATTTATGGTTTTCATTCACAGGGAATTATTTTTTTTAATATGTTAATTTGCTATATCACTATACACACCATAAACGTACATTGTAAGACTAATTTTAAAGCAGAGAGAAATAAATAGCAATATATAAGCTGTTTGACAAATCATACAGAAGAAATTTCATATACTGAATTTACTATTAATAAATTATTAGGTATCTACAACTTTCAGAAAGCTAAAGGCAATAACAGCCACAAAGACAGCTGCAAAAGAAATGCACTCGGATGTGTGATAATTGGAGAAGATAGTAATGTGATCTCAGAACATTCACAAGATAAAGAGAACTGCTAGCTGTTTTAGGCAGATTATTATAAGCACTATGTATCAACTCAAGTAAAAACCTCAGAACATATTCTCTGAGGTCCTGATGGCAAAATACATCGTAATCTTAAAGACAGAGATAACTGAAAGGTAACTGAAAGGCTATATTAGATGGCAGTAAAATCATGCAGTAGAATGACATTAACTATATTAAAGCAATTTAATCTGCCATTTTTATCTTTAAAGTCTACTAATAATCTAGAATTCCATTTTCTTCAGTGAGAAGAGTTATAGCTTCTATAAGTAACCTACCTATTTACACATAATCAGGATAAAAATCACATACAGTGGATTAACTGAAGAGCAACCCTTCATAAATTCATCTGTGACATCTCAGTGCCTCTTACAGACAGGCATGAAAACCAAGTGACCACATAGACTTCTACCCAAGAACAAGGTGAATCACATCCTAGAAATGACTGCTTTTCCTCTACTGTTAACAAAGCAAGTCCAGAAGACAGGTTTAGACAAACATGTCTGACACCAAGGAAAACGAATTGTATCCATAGCAGTATTACTACTCAGGGAAAGGGGGATAGCAAGACAGATCTTATTGAAAACCATCTCCTAAGAGACTGTCTCTATTTCAAAGATTTTAGACACAGCAGAAACAGGAACCAAGCGAAGCAGCAAGGGATGGAGTCTTTATATATAAGATTTTTATTATTAGTTTGACTTTAAATTTAAAGTAAGGTTTTTTTATATAAATTTTCTAGACGCACAATTTGGAGGAAAGGTGCATATATAACTCAATAATAGTATGTATACTTGTAAAACTGTATTTTGAATACTTTGCCTTATTTAGGGGAAAACTGTGGAAGGCACCGAGGCTTTTCCAAAGAGGGGAAGAAGGAGCACATTCCCTCCCTTTCCCCAAACACCCTTATTTAAGAGCTGTGTGTGTCCTAATTAGCAGAGCAGAAAATGTGCAAGTCTCTGCAGATCTCAAAATGGCACATGGCTATGACACAACATTCAAACTGTTCTGGGAATACAGGATGGAGGGGGCACTCTGGCAGAATTCTTAGTTCCTTCACAGGCATTGTAGCTACAGCCCACGTCAACACGCCAGCAATTTGGCACATTCCATGTCTGGGAAGATCCCCCTCAGATTGCACTGTCTGAATTTACATTTCTTGCCTCCATATTAAAAGATGTGAAGATACCACAAAAGGATAAGAAATGGCACAAATCATGACTCAAAGAAAAAAATAAATATAAACAAGCAGACCTTCAAATAAAAGAGCAATTTTATCAGAGTTGTGAAAAGCATGACAGTCTGGATGCTGCAGGACTGCAGTCTCCAAGTGCTTTCTATACTTTTTGCAGGGGCAGAGATCCTCTCATAAGAAAGAGGTTGGGAGTAATAATCAGATGTAACAATATTCTTGATTCTTTAGAGAAACAAGAGATTGTATTGGCAGGTACATTTTATATTACAGACAACAGAATATTTGGGCAACTTTTCTGCTATGCAGTCTTTTTTACTACATGATCTTTTAGCCTTAAGCTAACATTTTTTTGCTGTGTAACCTGTACTATGCTACTCAGTGTTTCCACAAAAGAAGAACCAGACAGCTAAGTATAGCTGCCACTCTTAGTTCAGCATCTCAACAACCAAGACGCAAAACGGATGTATCTAAAATTTACCAAAAAATTACAAACTAAGAATTTAATTACAGAATAAAGGACCTAGCACAGCAACACAATTTATGTTGATTTCTACCTCTGTACTACTATAGTATTTTCTAAGGTAACAGCCAATTAATAGATCATTTGAAATGCTTTAGTGGAGATCACTATGAAGTATGTTTTTTCTCAGGAATGTACTGATAACTTGACTTTTCTTCTACAGTTTTTGTCACTCTGGTATGAAATTGCATGCTATTTCCCCTTTCGTTCTTGCTTGAAAATCAAGATTTGCATCTTTGCGTCAACAGCAACAAATTAACTTAAAGATTTCCCCTCCTCTTTCCTCCAGAAATACACTTTATAATTCCCAGATGTCTTCTTAGTTCCATGCCTTTTATCAAGGAATTTTCCTGAAGAAAGAAAGTAGATCACAAACAAGAAGTGCCCAGTACATTTATTCCTTCTGTTTCCTCTGCTTCCCTAGTTTTGTTTTTATGTGGTTATTCTTGCTCTGTCACTTTGAAAATTGCCCATTGCTCTTGCATAAGTTAGTTTATGCACATACTGCAATTAAACTTTCTTTGGTATGAGCATGCCCCCTGCATTGTTTTATGCTTGTTTTTCCTGTTTGTTTAAACAAACTCTGTTTACAGGATGTGATACTGACTTTTTGTCTTATCAAAGCAGCATTAGCAAAAATACACAAAAAACAGTACTGTCATTGACCTAGGGCCTTGTGTTTGTGTGCTGCTATTTATAAAGAAGGCAATCTGAACTGCCTATTCAGACAGAAAAAATCCTGCAGTTATTTATCTCACTGGCAAGTTTGCCAATTACACCAAGCTGTGTGATTCCGTTTATACACTGGAGGGAAGGAATGCCATCCAGGGGAACCTTGACACACTTCAGAGGTGGGCCAATGCCAGCTTCATGAAGTTCAATAAAGCAACGTCCTACACCTCGGTCCGGGCAGTCCCAGACACAGCTACAGGCTGGGCAGAGAAGAGATTCAGAGCAGCCCTGCGGAGAAGGACTTGGGGGTGCTGGTCGATGAGAAAATGAACATAAGCCAGCTTCAGTGTGCGCTTGCAGCCCAGAAAGCCAACTGTATCCTGGGCTGCATCAAAAGGAGCGTGACCAGCAGGTCGAAGGAAGTGATCTTGCCCCTCTACTTGGCTCTAGTGAGACCTCACCTGGAGTACTGTGTGCAGTTCTGGTGTCCTCAACATAAAAATGACATGGAACTGTTGGAACAAACCCAGAGGAGGGCCATGAGGATGATCAGGGGACTGGAGCACCTCCCGTATGAAGACAGACTTCAGAAAAGACAAAAAAAAAAAAAAATCAAAACAAACAAACAAACAAAAAACCAAACAAATAAATTGACAGTTCCAGAGTGATTCACCACAATACTGCTGCCCAAAGAAGCTGTGAATGCTCCATCCCTTGCAGTGTTCAAGGCCAGGCTGGACAGAGCCTTGTGTGACATGGTTTAGTGTGTGGTGTGCCTGCCAATGGGGCAGATTGGGAGTTGATGACCTTAAAGTCCTTTCAAACCCAAACCATCCCGTGATTCTAATGATGCATTGCAGAGATCAGATGTGGCCTGATTGTGACTTTTTTTTAATACAATTTGGAGGCTGATGAGTGTTTTTATATAGCCAAATGACTACAAAAAGCTGCCTGGTTTGTCCATTTGGATACTAATTTTAAAATTAATGCTCTTACGCCTGAGCAATTATATCTTTCAGAATTAGATCAGCATCTATTACAAGTATGTGGGGAGTCTGCTGGCATGCAGACATTAGGGATTACTGAATATGTCAATTTGTACATGAAGCAATAACCACAATGACTGATTTGATTATCCATTAGAAGAGAACATTCATAATCTAGAACATATCAACCTCATTTGTACTGCTTATCACTCGAGCCTTTGATCAATTATTTTCTTAGTATGTATGGAAGGTCTACTGGACCTGGCATCTTCTGAGCCTGTAATCTGTCTGTAAGAAAAATATGGACCAGGAGATTTGCTCTGGATTACATATACCAGCCATTTCACCTTGAACAGCAAAGCCAGAGGTTTCAGTCATCCAACCACAGCACCCAACTGCAGCAGATAAACTGCCACCTGAGAACATTTACTAACAAGCAAAGTGAATTATCATGGGCAGAGCACCAAACTAACTTGGTCATTATGCTAGCAGCCCCCAAGGAATCTCCTTTAGTTATCTTAAATATTACTGTGGAGTAGCGCTCTGTGTGCTACTTCCAAAAGCTTCATTTAGAATTGCTGATAATTCCGAGTGTTTCAGGTGTTAAAATTGACTGGATTCTACCAAACACTGAGCCTGCAATGGGGATTTTGCACTGCTTCCATTATGCTGCTGTCTTAGACAATCTTCAGCAAACACATCTGTTCAGGTGAAAAGATTTCAGTACTGCATCTTCAATCTGGGTTTAGTTTGTCACAACTAGGTTTTTAGAAAACATACTGCATTTTACTTGAGTACAGAGACTGTAACTGTGAGTAATTTTGTAACAGACAAGTTAATATTTTGTTGCAGAACTAGCTGATAAATGTAATTACAGATGATTCAGAAGCCTTACCTGTGCAGGTGATGGTAAATCCTTCTTTGCATTTCACAGTTTATCAGAAGGGACCCGTATCAAACACACTTACCTCATATAAAGTTTGGGTCACATGAATTTTGGGTCACACCAAATTCTGGGTCACATGATAGATTATTCCCTCAGAGCTCATGAAATCTGAGCTCACAACCAAAAGGCGAATTTGACTGTTCTGGTACATAATCACATGTAACGGTTTTGGCTTTGCCAGCAGCTGCTGCTGCAGTATTGCAATGTTGTATAACATGAAGTTGCAATATTCCCCCAAACACTTACATGAGAGGGTCTAAACATGCAACATGCATTTTTACAAACTGGATTTCAGCTTTTAAAAGGTGGAGCTGAGACAGCAGCTTAGAACAATACATTTCAACACAGAGGCAATTAATTTAAAGGAGTACTTTTACCTGAAATCCTACACTGAATCCTATGTTCGCTGTTCATGGTATTTTTTGCCTCCATAAACCATTTCAAAATATTCTTGAATTTGCCAAAGCAGCACACATGGGGGGAAAAAAGCAGCATTTTATAAGCTGATCAGTCACAAAATACTTTAGAACTTGGGCTGATGTACAGGCAAACTTAGATAACAGTAAAAAAGAGCTTTCTGAGAAACCTCTGAACCCCCTCCCACTTCAGAGCTTATGCACCCAAGGCTGTCTTGACAGAGAAATTGGTACTATTAGTAAAATAACCAACAGCACTTGAAGCAGCAGTTTAGATGATTCAGAACAACTAGAAGTGGTTAGCGGCATTTTCATTTGGTTACTGTGTACCTTCTTTCCAAGCTGTACTTGAGTGTTGTATTGAGCTTTTTAATTCCACTGGAGTACCTTCAGCACTGAGAATTGTTCTGTAAGACCTTTTACAATGCCTACTTTGACCGGTTGGGATTACACACATTAGAGGTTTGGCTATACTGTCAGCAAAAGTTTAACATTCTTATTTGGAACTCCTGGTAGAAATCATCCCTGTTTGTTAAAAAAAAAAAAAAAGAAGCTTAAACATCCCACAATACATCTAAGTGACCATTAGAAAGAATGCTATGTGATACAATAACAGCACAGTGGACTCCTCTTCCCACTTGGATAGAATGGCCAATAACAGAAATCTGCTTTGGAAAATTAAGGGGATACTGAAGCTTTTTTCTTAAAGTGGCACCAATAGACAGCAAGTATATTCAAGCTGCTGAAGTCACCCCACAAAAACATGAAGTCCAGTGGCCTCAGTGGACCCATAGCCTCCTACCATACCTGGAACAATACCAAGGAGTAGGAGTCTGGTGCCAGCACTTGGCCACTACACGGTGATTATCTGGCACAGCAAGAAATTATTCTTTAGTATTTATTCAAGTCTGCAATCCTACCTTTCCCCTTTAGAAACAGGGCAAGAAACTGGAACTGCAGTGCAAAGAAAGCTCAGACAGAGAGATATTCCCAACCTTCTCTACTTTTCTACAGGATAAAGTGGTAGGAGTTAAGGAAGGAAGGAGGTTTGTTCACAAGTCCAACCAGTAGGAATAATTAGAGCAACAAAAACAGTGCTTAACAATTTAAACTTATGAAGATATAAGCAGCAACAGACAGCCCCAGAAGTAAGGAGGTGATCCTGCCCCTTTATTCTGCTCTCCTGAGACCTCACTTGGAGTATTGTGTGCAGTTCTGGTGTCCTCAACATAAAGGACATGGAACTGTTGGAACAAGTCCAGAGGAGGGCCACGAGGATGATCAGGGACTGGAGCACCTCCCATATGAAGATAGGCTGAGAAAGTTGGGGCTGTTCAGCCTGGAGAAGAGAAGGCTGCGTGGTGACCTCATAGCAACCTTCCAGTATCTGAAGGGGGCCTACAGGGATGCTGGGGATGGACTCTTCATTAGGGACTGTAGTGATAAGACAAGGGGTAATGGGTTAAAACTTAAACAGGGGAAGTCTACATTGGATATAAGGAAGAAATTCTTTCCTGTTAGGGTGGTGAGGCACTGGAATAGGTTGCCCAGCGAGGCTGCGAATGCTCCATCCCTGGCAGTGTTCAAGTCCAGGTTGGACGAGGCCTTGGGTAAGATGGTTTAGAGCAAGGTGTCCCTGCCCATAGCAGGGGGATTGGAACTTGATGATCTTAAGGTCCTTTCCAACTCTAACTATTCTATGATTCTATGAAAATGTTAACAATGGAAAAAAATACCTAGCAGCAGTGTGTATTGTCTATTTGGGAACTTTCCTTCAAAGGAAGACAGAAGAACCTGAATCATGTGAACAGGTTGAGAGAAATATACTCAGACTACATATTACAGGAAAAGAGGCAGCAGCCACTGCAGTGGGCCCACATATGTATGTTTAGTTATATTAGTGCAATGCAGAACTGCTAACCACAGATGTTCTCACATACATGCATACCATTTTACAAATGAAAAGAAACTGACTATAAGACACAAAAGTTCTAATAAAAAGTTTTTTCAGCTTTTACATTTTCCATCTCTCAGATGAATTACTTTTAACCTCATGTGCAAAAGAGGGAATTAAACTAGTGGCATGAACTACTCAGGCATCCAAAGAATTACAATGTAAAGTAGATTATACTAACACTAAATCAGTGTGATAAAATCCTGAGTAAATCAGGTTCTTATGCACAATAACAACACATACTTGTATAGGATGCATATTACTTAAAAAAATAAATAAAATGGAGAAAAATAGGGGAAGTGGATTAAAAGTTTAATAGAATATACTTTGCTTCTGTGGCTGCACATTCAAGTAGAGGCTCTGCATCACTTTTACTGCAGTCATTATGTAAGAGAACGCTGCACAAGATTTGCAGAAACAGGAATAAAAAAGTATTTAGATGTCAGAGAAGCCTGTTAACAATCTGAAGACTCATCCTAAACTACTCTGAATAGCCTGCACATTTTATCTTTGCAAGGGAATAGATTGTCTCTCAAAACACCTTTCCCCAGACCCCAAAGTACTTTCCTAATTATCTTATGTCCATGAACAAAGAGAGAAAATCTGAGATAGCCCTCACTAGTTCCACACATCAAGGCCAAAGAAATCTTCACACACACTTCCTTTTCTCACCAGCTGCAATACGAGTTCAGGAGAAGAAGAACAAAAGTAAACAAGTTGAACAGCTAACAAGCTGAAACTGTAGGCACTCAGATACTTCATACAAAGTTAGTTTGAGCTAGCATGTCTGTGACCTGTTCCTGTAATGCTTGATTATAGCTGCTTCTGCCTGTGACAAGAACACACTGCCCCCATCTTCAAAATAAGAAGTACTTCTTGAATTAACAAGTATAGATAGTTTTAAGATCTGAACTTTAGGCAGACTAATAGAAGAAAAATATCCATACTGTTAACTCTTTCCATTTTGACTACTATTAGGAGTTTTTTAATTCTCTTCTACCAACCTAATATAGACAGAATGAGAATAATAATTTGAAGGGAAGTCACCAAGAAAATACAGCTTAATTTTATTACAAGATTTAAATCCTCTGACTAGGCAAGAACAGTGCTGAACAACAGCTATCTAATGCCTGTTTCAAAAGGTAATAGCAACATAACCTTATAATAATCTTTTTTCCTTTTTTTTTTTTTTATGTTTTTGGAGGGCTGACAATTGCCATCTCCTACAGACAAACTAATCCCAAGCAAAGAGCCAGTTTTTCTTTACGGATATTTCTAAAAGACTTATCAATGAATTCCAGTCACTTCACAGAAGGGCTGTTTGATGTTTAAATGTTTTTCAGAATCAAGTCAAAATGCTCTCAAGTACAGTCCAAAATAGTAATCAGCTCATGCAGTAGCAGTTGAGGTAGACAATTCCCAAGCAACAGTAAACATTCTGATATTAATATGCCACAGCGAATTACACAGTTTTTTATCAATATGGATCAGTAAAATATCTATTAACCAAAAATGCAGTGTGATGTGTACAGCAATCCCTATAAGCTACAGGTTTGGGAGGAAAATGGCCCTCAAAAGAAAACCTGAAAGAGTCCACTAGCTCCTATGCAGCTACACACATATCTATCATTCAGAGAAAGAATGTTTGTAATGAAGCACAGAGTACCCAAACACTGAAACCCATTTTTAATAAAAACATATGTACAGAAATTGCTCTTAAGTAATGGCTTTCAGCCACACCACTTACAGTTTTTCCTGCATCTGCGTCTGTTTCAGATAAATGAAATTACTGAGATCTTTTTGAGTGTTCAAGCCCACATAGAACTTCTTTTATAAAGCTCTTTCCATCAGCAACATAAACAAAAAAAAACCTCAACAAACACCAAACCTCAAGTTCCCAGAAGTGATAATTCTGAAGACTTGAACCTATCTCAAGGCAATACAGACAGAAAGGATCTCAAGAGGCACTTATTGACTGTTTTGTACCCAATGGTATAGCGAGCATCTCCAAAAGCTTTTCTTTCTTTTGGTACTCCTTAAACATTTCTAAACAATTTTCAGCAACGAGAGATTTGGGGAAGCATCCTGTAGCTAGTGGAAGTATGTGGAAGGCCTACTTAAGGCCAGACTGAACACACAGACATTTAGATTTTTACATATAATGTATTAACAGAGTAGCAGCCGCCACAGCTGTGTAGCTGCTATGCACAGCAGTGTTACAGCAAGCTTCTGCAGGAATTTTCTCTTTGCCACTTAAAGAGGACAGAGCAGATGATAGCCAAAATTATTAGCTAAGTAGATTCTTGAATTATGGATGACAGAAAAATGGGATCTCAAAACCCCTTTATCTCAATGTCACTGCTATAAGGTTGAGACAGGTTGGACTGGGACCAAAAAAGTGGCTGGGAAGATGTCAGATGAATAGGGTGACAGAAAAATTAAGGTAGAAATGGACCTCAGGCTCCTCCTTTGCACAGGGACAGCTGTTACCTGAGAAAAATGTGGTCAGTCTAGGATGATTTTACACTTCACAGAACTCACCACTGTATAGAGCAGCATCATCAGATCAGGGAACAAAACGGAACAGATTCTGGATTGCCTCTTGTTCCGATATAGCCGTCTTTCCATGCCACAGTGGATGCAGATTACCCAGTGGCAGCAGAGAAACCTAGGACTGTTTCATCTGTTACTCATTATTCTTCAAGGGGAGACAAAAAGATGCATATTCATCCAATTTTTTGGCTGATTGAGGATTTTTTCTAACCCTTTTAAATGCAAAATAGAAACATAGAAGGCAGAAAGCCGTTTTGGCTGACATGTTATGGAAACAACTATACTTCCATGGAGAGAGCAGAAACAAGGGGCTTATGCATATATCTAGCCCATTCTTTGTTAATCTAATTTACAAGGTAGACTAGTTTTATTTTACTACAATTGGCAAATTGTATAATCCTGGCTAGCAATCACCACACACACTAAATCTATTGTGTCTAGTTGAGGCAGAACATATGAGGGGGCCTATAGGGATGCTGGGGATGGACTCTTCATTAGGGACTGTAGTGATAGGACAAGGGGTAATGGGTTAAAACTTAAACAGGGGAAGTTTAGATTGGATATAAGGAGGAAATTCCTGTTAGGGTGGTGAGGCACTGGAATGGGTTGCCCAGCAAGGCTGTGAATGCTTCATCCTTGGCAGTGTTCAAGTCCAGGCTGGACAGAGCCTTGGGTGAGATGGTTTAGTGTGAAGTGTCCCTGCCCATGGCAGGGGGGTTGGAACTTGATGATCTTAAGGTCCTTTCCAACCCTAACTATTCTATGATTCTATAAAAAGTCAAAGACACCCACCTGTGATTATTTTCCTTTTTTAATTTTTTTAATTCTTAATTAAATTATATTTAAAAAAAATCATTTTCTATATTCCCACCAAAAAGCTTTGCCCAGAGGCCAGAAAGGAGGCAATTACAAGTGACTCACTCACAGCTAGTTTAGTAAGCCAAGCAGAGAAATTCCACCAAGAATGTTTTCCAGTAGAATTTCTTCATCAACGTTAAAGCAGATGGTTTGATTTTGATCAATTTGGTGAAATGAGAGGAATTCTTCTGGCTTCCCATTGCATGACCTGCTCTTACTCTCAGGAATTCATCTTGTGGGTTGAAGTATATATTTCCTGATCTATAGTAAGTTACCACACAAACGAGTCTGTATTCAGGCATCCTAATTCTTTTTCACAGAGCCCTGCCCAGGGATTTTAGAGTTTACTGAGAGAAATGGAATTCCCTAAAAACAACATTTTGCTTTAAAATACGTGTATCTTTTGCCTTCCTTGCTCTGTTCAGCCAGCACTAAAAAATAAACAATGCCCCAAATTCATAAATAAAACTAATTTCCTATTATTTTCCAACATTCAGAATAACAGCGAATGTACTTCACTGAAAGGGAGAGGCCTCCATGACACTCTCATAGAATGGTTTGGGTTGGAAGGGACCTTAAAGACCATCTAGTATCAACCCCTGCCACAGGCAGGGATGCCTTCCACTAGGCCAGGCTGCTCCAAGCCCTCTACAACCTGGCTTTGAACGATGCCAGGAATGAGGCTCTCAGCTTCTCTGGGCATCTCTAAATGTTAAACATCCATAGAGAACACTTTCTAACAACCTCTAAAGTTTGAGGGGTTTGGAATATATCCTAAAATGTGAGTTGCAAAGATTTCAGACACAGAATTGCCAAATTAGCTTGGTGTTAGAACTGCAAGCTACATAAAACTTCTAAAGCTATGCATAGAAGAAAAATTGTGATCTCCGGTTCAAGCCCTTATTACTAAAACTGTAATCAATTTTATCACATGAGCAACTCTGTCCTTACAGGGTTAGCTACCCTTCTGCTCAACTATCAAGAGCATTTTGCATCCTTTTTCCCCAAAACCCTGCATTATTTTTAATGGTATAAAAAAGAACTTTGTTAATTCAGTGAATGCCTACTCAGACTCGAAGAATTTGTAGTATTCAACCACAGATCTTTGTAGTGAACAACAAGTCCCATTATTCTGGTTTCATTATACAAAGTTCTGGGAATTCTTTGGCATGAAAGAACTTAAATACATTTTCTCTGGCATATGGAAATAGCATTTGATTTAAAGATATATCCCACAAAAAGCAGTCTTTACAAAACCTAGTTTAACCATAAACAAGTATTTCCACATTATTTAACCACTTTTGTGACATCTTCATGACCAATTCAACTGGCTTCTTGCCCCTGAATTAGGATTCATGCACTAATTCTTTGTATCAGTAAATAGATAAATAGCACTGACAGAAGAAGCAGCTCAAAAAACACTTTAGCAGATTTTTCATTTTTAGAAATTAGTACTTTTGAGTAAATATTATCATGGAGCAAGGAAGCAAAATGTGTTTGTGTGGGAAACTGGCCAGATCATTCTTGGACTCCCCTAAACTTCAAGCAGCACATGCTGACAAAGAAATTTGTTGGGTTCACATTCCTTATATTAATTTCCTATTTTACCAAACTTCATTCTGAGACTTTTAAAAATAATATGAGTAGCTAAGTAGTTTAATTCTTACCATTTGCATGTATAATAAAGCGTAACTAAGGGTATAGATGCTTCCAAATTAAACTAAGATTTGTTTTAATTGCAATTCAGCAATAATAAAAGTAATGCATCCCAGAGCTCTTTTTCCAATAGCCATGTTATTAACACTACTTAATATGAACAATACTAATACTACAGCCTGAGCCAACACCTATAAAACAATATACCATCTCCAAAGTCAGCGAGTGACAGCTGCAACCACACAAAGGTTGAAGTTATCATAATTTCCCATTATATCCTAAGCAGAACACAAAAGCAATGAGGTGTTTGCAGTGGCAACAAATGCCGAGTTTGACTTCTAATAAAAATGTGGGGAGCGCAAAGAAAAACACGAGCAAACTAGCAAAGTTCAACAGAAGCTTCGTCTCTGCAGCTGAATGTGGCATACATGAAACAATTATCCATCTGCTTCAGAACTGATCATTTATATTAGTTTGTTTACATTAACAATCTAATAGAAATATACCATGAAATGGACCAAAACTAGGATAAGAATGTATTTCCTCCAGAATGTAAATATCTCAGTCTACAGGCAGCAAAATCATACAGCTGGCTTGTTAGAAAAACATTCATGCATTACTTCCCCCAAAACTTCAGGTAGGCTTAAAAAATTAAAACCAGCTATCACCTCTCTTTGAAATAAACCAAAGTAATTTCAGTGCTTTCAAAACATCAGATAGTATACAACAGGCTTTAACCATTACTGCGACAAGCTCCGAACACAGGACATAACAGAACTGTTCACTAAAGTTCTGCCCATTTCTGCTTTGTACTGCAAACAAGTCTATGCATAATAAACAGATATGGAAGAGTGTGTGCACGTGGAAGAAGAACAAAAGCGTTCAGTTCTCAGACTGAAATTATGCTGGCTTCTGGTTTTGTAAGCTGTGTATCTTTAATGAGGTTGCGGTAATGCCGGAAGCATTTCCACATGAATTCAGTCCTTATTCTCCCCAAACTGTCTGCATTATTTATTTATTGGCTGACTGACTTTAGGAAAGGGTCTCAAAAGAGATAGACTGAACATTCAATAAAATTCTAGGGCTCTCCCATCCTTCACTGACTTCAAAATATTTCATCACTAGACTTATTGTATGTAACTCCTAAATAACTTTTGTTCCAAGTGAGATCATAAGATCGTAGTCCTTCAGATATAAGACCCTTTTACCCATTAACTGGGTTTTCTTATTATAAGTACTCTAATTTGTTTTATTTATTCTTTTTAAATGCTAATACAGACGTATTGAGTGAATTTGGAAAAAGAAGAATGAAAACATTTTACGGGAATCTTTTATATTTGTGGCTTGATAGTGAAAGACAAGGATGCAGAATGTCTTCCTGCCACAGGACATAACATGGCCTTGCTGAAAACAGACTCAAGTGACTGGATTTTTTAAACTTGAGAGCAATAAGCAAAAAAGATGCTCCTGATCTATTTCATAAAGCAGTATCTTTGGACTCATAGGGGTATATTTATAGAAGAGGCAGCCAAATCAGCAAAAGATTTCCCGCAGCAGAAATTCAGGAAATTTGGACTTCTTTTCGTGTTTCAAAACAGTAAGTAACAGGCGCAAGTACCTTATTCATACTCCTGTGTAATTCTCATCTTTTAATAACAGCATTGTCTTTTCCTATAGATCTCTGGTTATTATTTCAATGATTCCTGTAATTGCTTGATGCGGTTCTTGAAAATATTTGGGTTTTTGTAAATTAGTTTGTTCAAGTTGGCCAAGGCTACAACAAAAAAGAGAAGGATCAAAAAGCACAATATCCAGCCTTTAGCTTGCAAAGTAATTTCACAGTAACAAACCAATTGGGAATGTAAACGAAGCTACATACAAAAACATATAAGATAGTCAGTAAGACCTTTCCAATGTCAGTACAGGACTGCATCTTAAAAAGAGGTTATCAACAACATTGTGCATCTCAATTTTAGAGAAAACTTTTGGACTTCTCTTCCTTTCTGTTGGAAAACAAAAATGCATTTAGATATGCTAGGCAAAGAATTAACATTTCTTCTAGTTGCACCTCGCAGCTAAATGACAAACCTGAATACTCAGAGCCAGTGAACCTAATTATAAACTTTGTTTACTTTTCCAGTTTACTCCCCAGTTACAATTCTAATCTGCGTTAGGTAGGTACACCCCTGTCATTGGCTATTTTGCAGCAGATACATTGAGCTCTAGAAGTGAAATTACAAAATTTTCTTTTCAATAACAATGCCCCCTGATCTATTACAAAAAACACAAACTTCCATCTCTAAGCAACTGATCTCTTAGCAACAAGAAGCACCTGCATAAAAGATGCCACAGAGAGTGATCACCAGAAAACCTATTCAGATCTTCAAAAGGAGCACATCAGTAACAAAGATAGCACTCTTCGCTGGTAAAAATTGAGAAATAACAAGAGAACACAGGTAAAATTTTTATTCATATTTGACCATTATTCTTCAAACAGTAAGTAGGACATTACTGAAATGTTTTTTATTTTGTTTTTGAATGGGAAGTATACCTTCTGGAGCTGCTTTGATGTGAGTTACTGTAATTAACTGTGTAAATTATCTGTTGTCACTACCTAAATGAAGGGGGGGTTCTTAGTAAAATATAAGCAGGTCTTAAAACAAATTCTTGGCATTATAATGGCAATAATGTATTGTATAATTTGTAAGTGTTCTACAAAGTTTCTTTTTTAAAAAACTGGCAATATGGTCTCGCAGAATAGTCCTCCTTGGAAAGTGCTCTCTTCATTCACCCTGTCAAACTGTTTTATATTTCATCAAGAAATAAGAAAACTTTTTAGGTTTCATAGGTATCTACTCTACTGACTAAAAAAATCTAACCTGTTCAGTGTTTCTGTGGTCTCTGATTTCATTCTAGCTACTCTAAAGTGAATTTTGTTCCATTCACTACTTTTCGTACAAAAGATGTGACCGTGACAAAGTTACGGTAGAATTCATAGCATAGAATGAGCACTGCCAAATGTTGATGATGTACAGCATGCAGAATTAGTTGGAAAGTGAGTGAATTTGGACAAACCAACATTTCCAAGCATCATTTTTACAGCAGAAAAAAAATGGACCATGAGTGAGGTTAGAAAAAGTTCATCAGGTAGAACAAGTTTGGAACTGACCCAGATAATCTTTTAATTCTATCATAGCTTGATCTCTCTCATTTGATGCTTGCTGTGGAAAAGGGTTATCTTTCTTTAGGCTACTACATCTTAGTTAGTAATAATTTCTGATTAATAAAATAACTTTCAGGAAGAATAGTTTGAGAATAGTCATGCATTCTTCCTTAGTGTTGTTTTTTCAAATACCCAGATAAATTTGTTTCTGGGTTAATTTATACACTTCAGTAGAATTTACATTTCTTATATAGTGGTCCCTTCTGTGTCAACTAACTTCTGCTGAAGTTGATCAAAGTATGTGCTAGCAATAACAAATACTACAGCAAAGGCATAATTACGGCAGAGAGAGCTGCCTTCTATTAGCCAAATTAGAAACAAAACCACCAATCCTATAGTACTAGCAAAGTCATAGTAACTACATACAGAAAACTTCCTCATACAGGTGTGCTTTGCCATACTCATAAGAAGGAAGTCTGATAAAAAACATTTTAGAGACAAGTTTCAGCTCTCTACCCACAATTTGTTTTCTGGTTAGGTTTGAGTTAATCAGAGCTGATGTTGTTATAAGGAAACACTGAGGTAGACATGCAGTATATGTTTACCAATACTGCAGAAGTTTGCATGTCTCCATAGCATTTTTTGATGGCTTACAAGCACTGATACATCTCCTGAAGCAGAATAAGTATATGTTTCAGATGAAACCTTTTTACTATCTAACATGGACAGTATTTTTCATGGATGTTATGTTGGTTCCTAAGCAACAATGAGATCTGTTGTGAAAGGTACTAAACTGGCAAGTTATTTTTCCAAATCATACACCAGGCTGCAGTTAAAACCTCAGAAGAGGGCATAGTCCAAGTTCAAATTTCAGATCACTATTCTTGTGAAAGAAAAATAGCCATGTAATTACAGACTGTTCAGAAAGCAAAAACCTTTATTGTACAGTTACAGAAGTGTGCCTCACACATCCCTGTTGTATAAGTAGCTACAAGAAAATAGTATGGACACTGATCAGAAAGGAGAGAAATGACTACAGATTTTTAGTTACAGGTTTTTCATTCCAAGTTTTGCTCACTACAAGTAATCATGGTTTTACAAATTGCTGGTTATTTTGAAGGCTTACTCCAGTGGAAAGTGATATGAGGATGTGAATATTCATCCTCTGAAGATCAATGTAGACATCTAAACTAGACATTTCTAGAATGATACATCTGAATCAAGACTTTCATAATATCAGAACTTTTACTGACTAGTCCCAAAGACAACACCCAAACTGACCTGATAATATATTATATATACTCTATTTTGGCAGCTCACTAAGCTCCAAGATCAACAGCAACATAAAAAGCTTATTTAGCCACTTCTGCAATAACTCATCTTCTTGGACAGTACTTGGTTATATGTCAGAAACATCAGATCTTAGGCATTAAGATTCACTAAAATGATCCAGTAACTGCTTTGCAATGTTTAAAGGCAAGACTTGGAGCTCCATAGTACCAGAAAAATCATTTACATAAAACCTAAGGAGAAGAGAAGCCTGTAGGACATGTATTTGACCTTCACCTTGCAGAAATTACAGCTTCAGGTTCATTACAGTGGCTTCAAACGGCTCCTCCATGATACCTAAATGTGTGTATAAATGAATCCCTGTTACAAATTCTAATTTAACCGAAAACATAGCTCAGTAGATGATCTGGAATGGTGGGCACAAGGATGCCTTAAGTTCACAAGATGAACGCTGTACCACCATGTAAAGGCACAGAAAAGATGCACTGCCTTTACCACAGTTATCCAAACAAACAGTAATATTCAAATAGTCCTACAGTCATAGAAGATACTTTTAATGTATTTATTGCCCTGTCAGTGGGTTCAACCTGCATTGACCAGTTAAGTTTCACACACATGCTGGTACAAGTTAGTGCTCAGAAAATTAGCTGAGCAAACAGACTCCAAACAATAGGAATGTCAGCGTTTACAACAGGACTGCAGCTACAACCTTGTCTGCACCTTGAAAGCTTACAGTACACTAAGTAAGAGGGGTGACAAGAAGTTGAGTTCTGTAGACACTGAGGGAGATAAGAAAAGCCTACTATTGTTTACAATTGTGTATGAGCCAGGGGTGGGCACCATTAACATATAACAAATATGCAATAGCATTTTAGAAATGATACTGAAGGCAGCTGTAAGAACTTTAAAAGAATCAGAAACATACTCAAGGGATAGATCCTATCCAGCTATGAAACAAGATAACAATGTCATAAGAAGGCTCAACTCAAATGAAGAAAATTGCAATTCCAAATAGCAGCACCATCAAATCTAACAATTTTTCTTACCTACAGTACAGACATTTTTTCAACCCAGAACAACTGCACAGTCATGGATATTTCTGCATTTCCGTCTCTCCTGCCCTCTGACACAACTTTAAGCTCCACCTCCTCCTTCTGAAAAGCCCTTTTAGATTGCCAGGATTACCATTATTAAACTCCCACTTCTAAGCTTCTGCTGAAAGCTGTCACCACTTCCTTCCCCTCTTCCTCCTCCTCTAACCTAAACAACAGATAAAATTCCTAGTGCCATCTAGATCAGATTTCATAGTAAGCAAGTGGTATGGGATTATTCTACAAGGCTATAAAAATCATTCAACCGTGTTAGAATACATTTCCTTAGCACTTAGGTATTACAGACCTCTACAACTACACAAATTCTAGCCCACTGACTAAAACTCTAGAAATGTCTGAGAAAGATAACTATATACAGTGCGTTCATTCCCTAATGTTCACATCTACCACAACCATCTTTTCTTTGAGTTGCAAACGATTGAATTAAAAGTAGGAAACAGACCTAAAACAAGTCAGAGTGCTTTCAGAAGCAGAGTAGTATAAACATCTAACTTTAAAATGCTGCTCTGCACGTTGTGATTGAAAATAAAAACATCTATAAGAAGACAAATGTCTTCAGGACCAAAGGATCAACTCACTAAAGCATGGATTCAGAGCAAGTGAAAAATGAATAACAGAAAAACAATATTATAGTCAAAGAACGTCACAACAAGACTAACACAACACCAGATGACCACTAAATCGTGATACAAATCTCTCAGTGACATCCCCATTCCATCCTGAAAAATTACAGCATTAGAAGAGGCCACAGAGTATCAGAGAGCAATTTCTAGGGTGTCGCTAAGTAAAAATGCAATCCGATGCTTACAGAATAACTGCACAGCTCAGTTTGCAAGGAGCAGTAAGCACTCCCAAGTTTAAGAGTCTTTTGATCTGTTCTTGACTTTAAACCCCACAGACTTTCAAGGGAACAAGACAATCTCTGTGTCAAGGTTTATGTGACATATGCTGTACACCTGGGGATAATTATCCACTTCAAAGTAATTAATTGCTTAAAAGAAATGTAACTATGTAACAAAAAGATTTATTTTTTAATGGCTCTTCCAATAGGTTCCACACAAATGCAACTAGTTTTACAGTAGTTCCACATACGACTTCTTACTCAACAGCTGGGAACAGAATGCCTGGCTTTGCAATAAAATCAACAATTTAAAGGCAATGTTAAAATAGCTCTGTGGATCTCTTTCAGCACAAGCTCTATTACACAAGTCTGACATGCAGTTAAGAAACAAGAGACAGCTCTCATCCTGTATTAACTGTTATACTACCAATACAGCAAGACAGTTACATGTCTGAAACTAATTAAAACCAACCATTTTATTTCTCAAAAGATACCGTGTTCTTTTTAGGCCATATCAACGTTAGCATACAACGTGATACAATGGGAGCAGATCTGCCAAGCAAAACAGTTGGTGATGATTCACTCCCTACACTATACACGTTTCATGGGAGTTCACTCTGATACAGAACTAAAGAGAGTTTGTCATTTGAATCCCCATAAAAATCCCTGGTGTCCTTGAGAGACAGCTTTGGAGAATATTACTTCATTTATTTTCATCCCAAAAGATCCCAGTTTGTCTAAGTCCTCCTGGACTATTGCAACATCAGGTAGCATCCACAGAACAAATACAAGAAAATCACTATTTACCTAGCTAGACATTAGCCTTCTAGTTGTTGAATGCACACCAAAAGCTGTTTACATACTTATGTGTAAAAGACTGAACCTTTACATTCTGCATGAAACCATCAAGCTTAACTGAGGGAAAACAGACAATATGCTATTCCATGTTCTAGAAGGAGAGGAAGGGTACAACACTTTATCTGGAAAAATAAAGACTTCCTGGACTTATATAAGCCAATAGAACTATTTTCATGTGAAATCAGTCTATTTAAAATTTTACTTGTCCAAACTATTTAAATAAACCTATGTCACTTCTTCGGAGACTGCTAGCATTGGTCACTAACATTTGGGGATTTATAACAAGTAGCAGATTTTTTCCCCCGTGTCTCTCCTGACAGAGGAACTACCATAGAGAAAAGAACCAAAAATGATTCTTCAAGAATTTTCAGACTGTTTCATGAGGGCCTGCTCAAAATTATGAGTAGTTTTCAGCTCCAATTATAAAATTCGATACATAATTTTCATTGATGCAATGATGAAGTACAAAGCTTTAACTGGAATAAAAGGGGACAAACAGAGTTGTCCTTTAGATTTATGCACTTTTTTCTTTCCTGTGAACTGTCATAATTCTTCGTATCACTTTTTGTTAGAAAACATTTAAGAGCCTAGAATTTTCTCACAGAGCTTTATAGTAAAGACTTATAGACCAGGAAACTAAAAGGCCCTCAGATGGCAGATGCTTTTCCAGCTGTTAAGATCCACAGTTCTTGTCAGGTCAAGCAGCCTGTGCACACCACATATATTTTGTCACAAAAGCACTTCCTTAGTATAAGTCTCTTTTCTCTTTTAAAATCTGATTTTAAAAGCTTTTTCACCCCATCTCAATCACCCCTTTATTATATAAGTAACAGAACCAACAAATCCCTCTGATCAAACATATACCTCAAGCAGCTGCAAGGAAAGGAAAATTATGTGCAGAAGATTTCAAAGCAAAATGAGAAAGAATAATTAAAGCTTCTTTTATGAACAGTGGGCACTCTAGGTTTGTTCCATTTCTAAACTTCTGCAATCTAGTCAGTGTTAACTTACTTGGCTGAGTTTTTATCAGGAGGAATTGGACAGTCGTTAAAAAATACAATGGGTACAAGCAGGACGAGCAGGTCAGGTGAAAGAGTTTTAAGATGAATTTTTCATGGTCTGGTTGGCTTTTGCAATTAAAAAAGCATTAGAATTGCAAACCCTGAAAGTGCTTGGATCATACTCATTGAAATGAGGCAAGTTCTTTGCCTCATAAAAGGGACTTAGATTTAATACAGTGCCTTTAATACCTTTTATCTACATGAGTGCATGATCCTGCAGATAAAAATTATTAATTTAACAGCACTGATGTACTGGATATCATATAACAGCAAAAAATATTTTATTCCTTTACTTAAAAAATTCTCTGTCAAAGCAAAGATAAGCTTTAGCTGTGAATAACTAAGAACTGAGCAAGTTCAAAACTCAGGGTCAGTTTTTAGTAAATAAAAGGGGGAGACTCATGCTTGCAAAGTACACCATGCAAACATACCAGTACCTTGAACTCCAAGCAGGGCTTAACCTACAAATATAATATTCACGGATTCATGTTTGTACACATAGGTGTTTTTATTTCATACCAAATGCATAACCACCTAAATACGTCTCTTCATAGGGAATATGAGGCAGAGAAGGTACTGTACAGACATACCAGGATGTCTTGGAGACGAAACAAAACAACAAAAGCCAACAAACATTAAAGCCTATCTATTGCAATGAAGCACAAAGATGAAGTTCATCCAGATCTGGAGAGAAAGCAGCAAAAAAATATGAAAATAAGTGCCCTAAGCATACTTATTTCCTTTAATAATGCTGTAAGCTCATGTGAAAGGCACTGAAACGAATACAAGTATTTAAATATACATACAGGCACATGTTTGTTGTGGTAATAAAGAGCACTGAAGAAAATTTACAGGTTGCAGTTTTCCTTGTTGGACAAGCCTCATTAGTGCACAATAGCACATCAGTTAAACTAGTAAATCCCATTATAGGATTAAAAAATTCTTGTAATTATAGAAACATTTTTTACAACATGCAGGACAATGCAACAGACAAGATACAAGAGTCTCCATGTACGTATCACAAGAGGTGTACTGCTAGCTACTGGAATATCACACATGTTTGTAAAAGGTCACCTAACATATTGTGTCATAGTCATTTTGGATCACAACAATACCAGCAGCCTTGCATAGCAATCATCCAAAATCATGGAGTGTTGCATGCACTTGCAAAGTTTTGAGCCACTGTTTGCTCCCTTCCCCAGGGTTTTGCCTGTACTCTATTGATTTTCTACTTCGACCACAATTGCCAATCTTCTCATTATTTAAAAAGCATCCATCACATACTTGGCTTAGTTTAATATAACACTGACAGTTACTACAAAGTAACCTCTGCTTTATTCTACATGCTGAGACCAAACCACAAGGTAAACAAGAAAGCACTTGCTGAAAGTAAACTTACTAAAAGCTTCCTATTAAGTGGACACATCCTTCAATATTAAGCTATTGTTGCAAGGACCAAAGCAAATCTATTCTTAATTACTGTCAGAGCAAAAGTAAGATGCTTTGTTAAATTACTGTGCAGATTCAACAGGAATCTGTATGCGATTATGGAGAGGGGCTCTTCGTCACAGACTGTAGTGATAAGACGAGAGGTAATGAGTTTAAACTTAAACAGGGGAAGTTCAGATCAGATATAAGGAAGAAGTTCTTTAATGTGAGGGTGGTGAGGTGCTGGAAGAGGTTGCCCAAAGAAGTGGTAAACACTCCATCCCTGGCAGTGTCCAAGGCCAAGTTGGACAAAGCCTTGGGTGACACGGTTTGGTGTGAGGTGTCCCTGCCCATGGCAGGGGGGCTGGACCTGTATGATCTTAAGGTCCTTTCCAATCCTAACTATTCTATGATTTTATGTGAGCTATCATTGATAGAATAACATCTTCCTTCTCAGGTACAGTCATCTCTCATATTTTATGATTTAAGTCAAAAACATGCAAAACGACTTTGAAAGAATCCTTCTACTCCTGCATTAACAGGTCTGTCCATTTGCTTGGGTTTTTTTATCCTGTGCCAAGTGCTGGTTACTGCCTCAGGAAAAATATGGCACCAGATACTCCACGATCCCTTTTTTGTTGTTGTTTTTTTTTCTGGTTTTGGTGGTTTTTTTTCATGGCATACACTATATTTTTCAAATTATTTAGCAGAACCATAGAGCAATACAATACATTATATACAAAGGTTGACAATTAAAAAACCCACAACCAACCAACCAACAACCCCACCACCATAACACATTGTTTCAAACAAAAACCTGGGGTACTTCTTATCTGCATCTCAAAAAACTACTGTAGTCATTCTGAAAATTCAAGGACTCTGACACTACAGGCATGTAGGAAGAAAAAAAGCTAACAGAGACAAATGCTTGCAAATTAACTCATTCAAGGCTTTCACGCGTGCTAAAAGCTTAATTTCTTGTGTCTTGGGTCAAAATTTCAAGGAGTAAACCTCAGTATTGGCCAGCCAAGTCAGTATCAGAAATAAGAGATCTGTCAGCCAAAGTATCCAAAACTATGCTTCAACATCAAGGTCAGGAAGGCTTTGTTATGTCCAAACAAAAAGAGTGTCTCTGCTGCATGTCTGTTTTGACTTGTGACGCAGCTTGTCCTGGCAAGCAGTCCAGGCAGCAGTCATCACTCTCAGTATAAAGTGAGGCTACCTCAAGTGCTAATTTGCTCATTTACAAGGCCTACAAAGGTTGAGAGGTACCAACTGAAGCTGAATCTGTCTTTGAAAATAGAAAGCTTTGAAAAACTCTGCCTCTTTCCCCTTTCTCTCTCCCTAAAGAAAAGCAGGATCTCTTGGAAAAGATGGTACTGGAAACCCTGAATCCAATGCACTACAACATCACAAGCCTCGTTCCAGATACAATGACAGTGGCCACAGTGCCCGTACTCATTCTCATGTGCTTTCTGTTTCTAATATGGAATCATGAAGAAACTTCATCAATACCAGGTAAATTACATTTTTTGTTTCTTGAGTTTGAGTGGGAAAGTAATGCTGAGTAATGACTGCATGCCAACAAGATTTACTGAGAGTCAGTTTCAATAATACAGTTTTAAAACAATTTATAAAAGAAATCAGGCTCACTCTAACCTCAGAACTTCCAGAATAAACCTGGCTTGGCTATGTAAGTATATGATGTTCAGTTTTCTAATTTATTATGTATATGCTAGAAAGATATCATACCATTTTACAAATTCTAGAGGTTCATCTTTTCATGTGCATTATAAACCAACTTTTACACACTAAGTTTAAAGCTTTCTGAGTTATCTTTACTAGACACAAACTATTATCTACGAAATTGTTCAGATTTTAGTAGATCATAAATTTTTCTCTCCTTGTTTGGCACCAAAGACCCTAAAGAACAGAAAAACACCAAGTGTTTTCCTTTTCTAAGGGCCCCTTCTTTAATGTGGAGGGTTTATGGTAGACCTTACTGACTCAGCCTATATTTAATTTGATTCAATGCAATTACACACTCTATGAATGAGAACAGTGTACACGTTTCACAAAGGTGTTTGACAAGAATAATCCTAAACCAGTGCAGAGGAAACTGAACGAAATTGAGAGAAGATCCTCTCCAAACATCCTTCAATATGCTAAAACTCTTCAAAAGTTAAGGATTTGTTAAAATAAAAATTTAGAAACCATATACGTTTTTTCTAGATCATATCTTCTTTCTAATATGTAAGCATAAAACAAAAACATAAGCAATCTCAAAGCAGCAGTCTGAAATTGTACAAAGTAATGACTGTCATTAGTTGTATGTACAATGCAGGGGCAAGTTTGTCCAATGCAGGCCTTGACATTCATGTCTAAAAGCTCCTTTCAAATGGGGGATGCTTGGAGGTTTATTCTTGTCAGTGACCACTTCTGAGACCAAACTTTTCTTACCCTATTTCTTAGGGCCAGGATACTGCATGGGAATCGGCCCCCTCATTTCACATGGGAGATTTCTCTGGATGGGAGTAGGTAATGCCTGCAACTACTACAATAAGACATACGGAGAATTTGTGAGAGTTTGGATCAGCGGTGAAGAAACATTTATAATTAGCAAGTAAATCCTTATTTTCTATCCTTAATAATATCAAGAGCTCTTTCATATTTTTTACCCTCTTTGCTACTTTTTTTCTAAAGTAAAATTGAAGTTATTTTCAAAAAATTATCCTAACATCAACCTTTTACTTCCTGCTGCTCATAGACTTTTCCCTAATCTGCTGTTTCATTAAAGATTCTGCTATTGAAGTCTACGGGAATTCTCTCATTTTCTTTGTGGAAAGGAAGATTAAGTACTGTGGCTCAACCATAAGAAATGTTTACCATCTCTTTTATTACTCCATTTAACATTAGGATCATGTATTATACAGAAACCTAGAGTGATGCAATGCAGGAGTAAGCCAAATTTCCCTGGGTTCTTAAATTTCTCCTTAAAATGGGAGTAATGTTTGAAGATTATAGCTCCAATTCAGCAAGTTAATTAAGCAAATGCAGTGTTATAGGATTATAAGCAATTTACCCAATTAATAGGATTACTCATATACTTCAATTATACACAGTATTGAACATAACTGCAGTCTGTCATTTTATTAGCTGTAGTTAAAAGTTGCTTTATTCTTTCACTGTATCTTCTGGATGAATATGAGCTACGCCATGAAAAAGAAAAACACACCCCAAAAATTATAAATTATTACCACTTGTAACTGATGAAGAATCACAGACTTTTTATTAGCGATGTCAATCAATCCGTACTCAGCTTTCACCATACAAAAGCTTCTGAAAGATGCCATAATATAGAGGACTGTCAGGATTTGCCATGTGAATCAAGTCAGCTTCATCTCTGGTTTTAACTCAGTAAAAAGAGGTAAACATGACAAGAAAACTATTTATGTTTTTATTCTACACAAGTACTGCAAATATCAACTAATGCACTGCAAAACTAAATGTAACCTGAATTTTGTAGAAGTGTACTATTTTCCCCAATGTCATCTGAATTTTGACCATGAAACCTAATCATACTGTGATACTAATGCACAGAGAGGAGGACTCGCAGTGTTAGCTACAGCAGATGTCTTTTGGAAGACTTAATTAAATAGTTTTGTAAGGCAGATATGCTCTTACAAGGTCATATGTCAAAATCCTCCCTTAAAACATTATTTTGTGTCTCCTATGTAGATGTGCGGAATAGAGGGAAGCAAAATGAGCATCCTGCACCTTTCCATTCCTCAGCACAGCTGTCATAATTCAACATCATCTTTTCATGTTCATGAAAATATAGATGATGGCCCTGAATGTGAAAAAAGCCTTTAAGATTAACTTTACCTCTAGTCATGCAAAACTAGGGTAAAAACCCAGCACTGCCCAAGTCAGCAGCAAAAGTCCTATGTACTCTGCTTCACTCTAAAAATAAATTAAACCCATGTAAGAAGTCTGGGATTTGATCCATTGAATATGCCACATGGTAAAGCAAGTAGGGTATTGTTTCATTTCTATCTCTATTCTGTTTTTCTTTCTTTTTCTTGGATTTCATTTGATCAGGTTTTTACCATGTCAATGTTTCTAAAATGCTATCTCCCTCTAAAAGGAATTGTACCTTAAAGCAATAATGCTGGTCACAATCTGCTTGCCAGCATGCGTAAATAAACCTAGTCAACTGTAAAAAGAAATGTATATATCACTGATTTTCCTAACATGTCTAGAAATATTTATCCCACACATATAATCATATTGTGATGCTGCATATTTAAATGGTATATATGTATTTATACTTTCTGTATTTGTCTGGGAATGACCAAATAGCTGTAAAAGTATAGCTGTAATTTTATATACATCATAATGAAATTAGCAATTGTCACATACTTACACCTTATCTTCTGAAATATGTGACATTGGTCATTGCTTGAATATATCATATATCTATATTTCTAGGTATACACACTATTCAATTATTTTTTAAACCATTTGCATTTTAACTTAAAAATAGTTTTAAATCTGAACAGAATACATTATTGCTTTATATACAATCCAAAGGCATTTCTCAGTAAGATTCTTAATTATGTAAAAGGAACAACATTTAAGGTCAAGCATTATGTGTCCTGCTAAATTAAGATTGCAAGTCTACTTCAGAGCTATAGAATGACAGTAGGAAAGGTCTATGTACAATCTATGAAGCAGTATTTTTGGTTTGGGCTTTTTTTCTTCCTCTGTTTCTTTCCTAGATCCTCAAGTGTGTTCCATGTAATGAAACACTGGCATTATGTTTCTCGATTTGGGAGCAAGCTTGGATTACAATGCATTGGCATGTATGAAAATGGGATCATATTCAATAACAACCCAGCACACTGGAAAGAAATTCGACCCTTTTTCACCAAAGGTAAATCAGTGTGCATTAATTCACTACATCACTATCTCTTCTGAAATGCTCTTTGTCCTTTGAAAACTTAAATTACAGAAATCAGCTATCTTTATATATCCATAGAATTATTTTATGGCACCTTCTTTCACACTTATCCTGCTTGGTGTGCTATTTGAAATGCTTCTGAAACAGTTTCATAGATTTTTAATCTCATCCAATTTAATGGTACCTACAAGATGCATTTTTAAATGTTTTATATTTCAAGTCCAGCAAGTATATTAGCTCAAATGTACTTCCATAAATACTGTTGGGTGTTCCTATCCCAGCTCTAGCTTCAGTTTTAACTGGGAAAAAAATAAAAAAGCTTTCATTTCAAAATTAATTTAGAAGATTTCACAGGAAATCTATTTATGAATCCTTTAACATACCAGGAATCAATGTAGTAACAGAGAAAAAGAATTAATTAACATAACTAAGTTGAAATCAAACAGGAAATTGCACTAACTCCTCTTGTCCACACACTGAAGATTTTTAGCATCTAGTTAGAACTATCTCCTTCCTAACAAAGCCACCACACTTGTGCTGCAAGTTCCACAGTTCAGAAAAGATTCTCACCAGCTGAGACTGCAGTAGTTTCTGACAGTGATTCCAGAATCTGAAAATAAAAATAAAGCCAAACCTAGTAGAAATCAATTATCTGTTGGTTTAAATTTTCTGTATTATTTTATTGATATATCTGTGGTCCTCCATGAAAATTGGCTTTTCTCTTTGATTTTACTATTGAAAAATATCAGCAACTTTGTACTGGTGTAAGACAACTTGAATTTTTTCATTTATTTATTTTTCTACTTATTCCTAGAACTACCAGTCCTTTCTATTTACAGAACAGAGCTCCTCTCTTCTCGGTTACAAACATTCAATCCTTCTCAACATATACTGGATAATGTTCTTGAGGCAAATATCCTCCATTAATGTGGTGTGAACCTAGCATTAAATTTATGAGATAAAGTAGCTGGATGCAAGGCATGTTTGGGCTTCGGGTTCATTGCCGTTTTAACTCAAAATATTTACATTTTTCTCTCAAAAGATGATAGATCACCAAGTTTCAGAATGATTGTAAACAATTCACTCACATGATAATGTTTTACATCTCATTGACACCTTTATGACCAATTGATTAATTATAAAAAAGGTTCAAAAGTTAACCAATCTTTTGATCATTTTGCACATGTATTTCAGCTCTGTCTGGTCCTGGTCTTGTGCGCATGATAGCAATTTGTGTTGAATCAACAATTAATCACCTGGACAAATTAGAGGAAGTAACCACTGAAGTAGGAAACATCAATGTGTTGAATCTTATGAGACGGATCATGCTTGACACATCTAACAAGCTTTTTCTTGGGATTCCTTTGGATGGTACCAGCAGCTCTATTTTTATACTTTATGGTGGCTCTAAGATGCATGTCCAAGGAAAACTCACTGACATCACTCGCCAATTTTGTTCCAGTAAACAGAGCAAGAACAGACTTCAATATCACTATATTATTAATTGAAATAAATGAGTCATATTAGTTAGAAAGAATTTTATATGAATGAAAATATACATTAGGTTGTCACACTCACCTTAAATATTACCATTTAGAGAAGTTTTTTCACACACTGAATTGGTGCAATACCAATATTATATGCACATAAGAATAGGAAGTCTTTCCATCAGACTAAATTATTTCCTTGAAAAGTTTGCCTGACAGTTTATGTCTTCTGTGATTTCTTTGGCCTCAAAACCATGTGACAGAAGTAACATTGTGACATTTAATTACCCCATTTCAACATGCAGTAAGGGTTCTTCCGCTCCCCTGTGGGAGGGCATTTGGCTTTGGCTGGCACAAAACTGTCTCCTTTTAACTAGCTACCAAGAGTCTTTACAAAGATCTATACCTTTTCTACAGTGTGCTACAAACGTTTCCTAATATTCTCTACCACCATTAAAAACAACTGTTTATCAAATTCCCATGAACTTAAGAGGAGGGAACAGGGCCTTAATACTTTCTTCTTTTTTTTTTAAACATTTTTATGTTTGACTATTGAGGCTTGTATTTTACACTGCTTTTTGTTAACATTTCTTTTCAGAAAGCGCCATTGTCCTCAAGATTCAAAACTACTTTGATGCTTGGCAAGCACTTCTATTAAAGCCTGATTTCTTTTTCAAGATATCTTGGCTGTGCAAGAAATACGAAGAGGCAGCGTGAGTATCCGCAGTTTTACAAATCATTTGCATAGGATTCTTTCTTTCTACACAGATTTTCCTTGATGTTTTCCTCTGCTTTTTGAAAATAAATTGTAAAACTAGCAAGGGTGGCTGGAGGAATTCCCCTCTTCGCAGAGCTGAGATAGGATCAGAACAAGATTTGCCACAATGCTAACCGTGCTTACCTCAGGGGACAAGTTAAGGCACGTGTCTATTCAGCCCTATTTTACTCACCAAAATATTAGATAATACCAGCTCAAATGTGAAATTAAATTGAAACCACTGGTTAAGTTCAAACAGACATTGAAAAGTCATCATACGGTGTGAAGTTACCATTTGCCATTGAGTTAAAGATGGTCAAATAGAAAGCTGCAGCTCATCCAAACAAGAAAACCATCTATGCTCATGACTGTCCCAGAAGAGTTCATCACTGAACAGAATTCTATTTACTGATTCCCTCAGCATGTATTTTTGAGCCAACTACTCGTTTTTTAGTTAAAACCTGGTATTCAGCATGATAACCCATTTCAAGGGTTTTTTTTAATCCTAAATAAGGACCAAATATATTTTGCATCTTACTCTTTTCAAAAATACAAAGTGTGTCTTCTATTTTTATGATCCCATTCTCTGTCTTCTGCCAAGAGGACTGGCTATAAAAAGAACTGGCAACAAGTTTGTTCATTTTGGATTTGGATTCTGTCTAGTGAGAGAAATTACTACTTATAAAGCAAGAGTAATAAATTGTTTTGATAGTGCTATATAACATAAAGTCTTTAAAGGAAAGATGGAGGTTCATCTAAAATAACTGACAACTCTTACCAGCTAGACACAAGATTTTGTTTCCCTAACATTTGCTTCTTAGTTTTATTATGGCACTGATTAGTGCTTTACCCTGTGATTCTAATAATAGCTAACTGTGGTGACCCAGTTATTACTAGAAGCCCCTGCAGGTAAATATTGATGTTTCAAAAGCAATCCCATTAAAATGGGTTTATTCATAAATTTCTATTGCATAAAAATTATAAAGATTGCTAGACTTAACACAATGCAAAAAATTACCTCAGGCCATGATGACTTCTGACATTCTTCAGATAAAGTTTGCAAAAAGAACTACTTGCTATTTCTAATACACAGATGTTAGAAATACTAACTTTACCAGGTTTAAGGTTTAAATGTATTTACCCTTTCAAAGCCAGTAAATTTTTCTATCCCAACAATAACAAGCACAAATGGAAGGCCTGAGGATTTAATTCAAAAACTTTTCAAAATACTTTTTAAAAAGCATTGCTTACACATCTATTGCTAACTGAAAATCCCAATTATAAAAAACTGTTGGACACTGCTTTGTTTTCACGTCTGAAATACAAACTGTTGACACGGTATTATTCAAATATGAGAAATTTGGATCAACCCTACTTTCAAGATAGACCAATTTTTCTAACAATCATTCCTCATGTTCTCTAAGTTCATTTTATTAGCTGATAAACTAGAGTATAAAAGAGAAGGAAATAAACAAATTCTTTGGAAATGTTTATAAATCTTTAAAAACTCTGCCAGTGGCATATACAGGCATATTTTAGTCCTTTTCAGCCTATTCTATAAAAAGATTTTAGTCCAAACCAGTAAGCAATTATTTCATAAGAAAGAAGAAAATACACCTTCCCTTGGTATTATTCCTTTTGCAGAGAGCCCAATAGCCACTCTTCAGAATATTTCATTTCTGCCGTCCTTAGACATTTTCCTTGGTATAATCTCTATGCTTCTGGTCATACCCTAGTGCACACTATAAGTCTGCAAATACTTATCAATATGTTGGATTTCATCTGTTTTCAGCAAGGATCTGAAAGGAGCAATGGAAATCTTAATAGAACAGAAACGACAAATGCTTTCCACTGTTGAAAAGCTGGATGAACACATGGATTTTGCATCCCAGTTGATATTTGCACAGGTATTGTCAATGTACTCAAAATATGGTTAACTTTCATTTTTCTGACATTCCTGGCAATAACAGCACAGACTTTGCCACTAAAACTTTATATGACTGAAAGTCATGTCTTCAGAGAGGGATATAGAAATTACCTGGTTCTGTAAAGTCCTTAACAGTGATTCAAACATTGAATACTTGCATTTTTGGGAAGAGGTGCTTTTCTGATTTTTTTTTTTTTTATGGCTTAAACAACATCCTTAAAACTCTTGCATCTGTCCCTGAATGTCCTCCACTCTTTCCCTAACCTTTGTAGTTTACCTTGATCTACTGCATTTTGTTGCAAGGGCTTTAAACGTGATGTAAATCCTACCTTGTATAATCTCCGACAGCTCACCAACTCTGTGGGGAGAGGCAATAAATCAGTAAGAATATAAGCTAAAAGCAAACTGTTGTTTTCAGTAAGATAATACACACCCATCAAAACATGAGGTTTCTGTTTTTCTCCAAAAGAAAAAAAAATAAATAAATGAATGTGAGATAGAAAGATTGTAAGGATTTTTACTTTTGCTTAAAACAGATACCCTGGACCCTTCCCATTCTATTGCTACAGGACGTTTGCTGGCAGCAGAGGTCAGCAATCCATGCTTTCTCCAAAATTTCATTTTTCAGAACAGAGGGGATCTGACTGCCGAGAACGTGAACCAGTGTGTGCTGGAGATGATGATTGCTGCTCCTGATACTCTGTCTGTGACTCTGTTCTTTATGCTAATACTGATTGCAGAGCACCCCACAGTGGAAGAGGAGATGATGAGAGAAATTGAAACTGTTATGGGTAAGCAGGAGATGCAAAGTCGGTGATGTGGGAACATAATTTTGCTTCAGCAGTGATCAGATTTTGAGTATTCAAAGGCTGAAAATTCTGCTTTCTTTTATCAGAAGCATTTGCTGTAAAATACATGAATTACCATTTTATGCAATAGATTTTATTCAAGGTCAAAAGAAAGGAAATGAGCAATTCACAAGATAATTTCAAATAGGAATCATCAGAACTGACAATCTGTTAGAAAGAATGTGCTATATTTACTCCTCAGAGACAGCACAGAAAAGCAGTGCTCATCAGTTTCAGCCCAATAGCTTTAATTGAATAGCAAAAGGGGACACTAATTTCAAGTACTTCACCAATATTTCTGTGTATGTCCAGAACCTACCTAATATTTCACTATGACTGCAGAAGGGAAAGATTACAGAAAAATAAAATTATATTCTGCTCTCATCCATTTGTATAGCAAACTGGTCACTTCCAAGTACTAATTATTAACTATTCAAAACAGGATATTCCAAATTTTGATTCTTCCCCTTCTCTAGACTTCATTCAAATCCTGCACTGAAGTAATATAGAATCTAATTTCATCCATTCTTACTCAAGATTCACTTCTGGTCAGTTAAACACTGAAAAAATGTATAACAGCTCCTTTACTCTTTTTACAAGGTTCTTTTAATAAGCCTTATTTTATTGTCCTCATGAGAGTTAAGTACTGATCTTTCCTATTTCCTTTTGATAGCTTTGATTTCTAAGGCAGTAGCATATTGTTACTTTTTCCTTAAGAAAAAAAACAAACCAAAGCTGAGGTAGTAAAGCTGCCTTGTCTGTTGGAAATCTACCACTCTAGATAAACTTCCCTGTAGTTCTTTAACTGCTTGTGGCTTGAAACTTCAAATAAGGCTCCCACTAGCAGTCCACTGTGGCACTGACACTGCTGCTGATGGCATCAAGCTGAAAGAAAGTTACTCAGGGTAACTGAAATAGTCAGTCCACAGTAGGACCTTGCTGTACATCCAGCCAAACTCAACCACATAGTGAAAATCTAAGGTCCCCATACAGTTCTCTCCTATCTGCAGAGTATTCCCAGATTCTGTTTGCTGTCAGCTCTCAGAAGTTTTCTTTGTTGTGCCTTGTTCTCAGCCATACAAGTCAGGGAAGGACTTTTGTCACTGACAAGAAAGCAAAACAAAGACTGGTCTTAAGAAGGTGAGAAGATAATAAATTAATGAACTAGGGTTTATGCTGATCAGATTTCCAAAACATGTGAGACTACATAAAACTTACTAGAAGCTGCTGGATCCTTCCTACAGTTCAGGACCTGAGAACCTTCCAAAAACGTTTTGTAGTTGTACAATGAAGCTATTAAATTCCTAACCAAAATCTTCACCACCTGCTTTCTTCCACAAGGTGACAGAGACATACAGAGTGATGACATGCCAAACTTAAAAGTTGTGGAGAATTTCATTTACGAGAGCATGAGGTACCAGCCAGTTGTGGACTTGATCATGCGAAAAGCTTTACAAGATGATGTAATCGATGGCTATCCTGTGAAAAAGGGGACAAACATTATTCTCAATATTGGACGTATGCATAAGCTTGAATTCTTCCCAAAGCCAAATGAGTTTTCTCTTGAAAATTTTGAGAAAAATGTAAGTTTCCTATCTTATTTCTCTACAGAAAATTGGGTATTATTTCTTGATAATGTCTCTTCCTCTCATTTTGATCAGAAACTTTGTGACCATAAGACTGCTTTCCCTTCATCTAAGTGCCTAGTTAGCTGTACATCATTATTATTGAAGCTGGGCAGATATTTTCCTATCAAAGTGACTTTTAATAAAAAAATAATTATGAAATCAAAACCAAAGTTTTCCCAAACATCTTAATTTTAATTTAAATTTCTCATTAAAATTGTCAAAGATGCACATAGTTCCCATTACATCCCCTAACACTAGACAAAATAAAGAGCCTTTCAGGAGCTACAGCCATGTAAGTAGCACGAAACACTGAGGCCATGCAAGGATTCTCTGGAGGATGAAGCAGTATAGTAATTCTTGAGAGACTGAGAATCTAGCACCTATTTTTTTTTTAATTCTAAATCAAAATACACATGTAGACCAAAATTAAAATCCTAAATTTGAACCAGCTCAGCACTGCAGATGTTGAGTAACTCAGCCCCAGTTCAGCTCAGCATTCCAATTTAAGTTATATTCTAACTCCCCAAAGAATGAGAATTTTCTTTAGTCTACATTACCAAGTCTGGTATCAAAAGCAGTATGTGGATTTTTTTACCTATGCACAGCCCTACCAAACATCTTGGAGTACCATCTATTCCATACACAGAAATGAGCACTAAACAACCTGGTTAGCTTTTGTAAACTCCTGTGTGATTACCCATAGCAAACTCTGCACTCAGTACTGAAAACAACAGATCAAGAACAAAGTCATAGCAGAAAATTCAAGAAAAGAGTGATTAAGTTCATTGAAATAACTACTGTCCGTGAACTGTTTCCATTTTGCTACCCATTATTTTCCTTGTAAGTATTTCTTTCAAAATGGATTTCCTGCTCATTTTGTAAGTACATTTTGCTTCTAAAAATATTTCCCCTTGACCAAATGTTTGACCACACATTTTCTATCTGACTTGATGCATTCTGTTTGCCACATAATTATCCTAGCAGGCACAATTTTCACACAGTTTTCTAAGTAAATAACAACCCACACCATTATTTATGATAAGATGGGCATTGTTAGAATCCAAACATTTTTCCATTTTCCCAGGCTGTGCATTTGCCATTGTGCTGTACTGCCAGCTGCTGTACTTGCTCTGTATTATAAACACTTGTATTTACCTATCATTTTTTTTAAAAGTACAGCCCAGTTTATTTGAAAAACTTTAAAGGGAGAACATTTTTCAGTCTGAAAATGAGAAAAAAAAAAAAAAAGGACACTTTTCTAGACAATTCAATATAAAGCAAACTTTTCTACACTATTCTTGGGTTAAACAGGAAGTCAGAAGACAGCAAATATCTTACTTTTTAAAAGAAAACTACACAGATGAAGAATTTATTTATAGCCAGACCTGCTTTTTCTTACTTATAAGAATTATCTTTGCAAATCATTAACAGTAAGTACTACTCATTCTGTTGGCTGCTTTGGATAACTGATCTACTCAATGTCAACAAAAGTAGGAAACTGGTTGTGCATTCTTCAGTGGTTCTGGGAACCCTGCCATTCACGTGTTAGTTGATAGGACAGGAGATAATTTTGTGTTATCTCACTGTTAGGTATCACATAAAAATTTTACTATTACATATTATGACAAATTAATTCTCAGGAACACTAGCTTTTCAATGGCAATTATAGTAGGTTCAGGGCTTTATGATTCTCTTTAGACAAGCCAACAGCCTGTTTCTCAGGTATTTGTGAGGTTTGTAATGAACATTTTCTGAGAAAAATGTTTTTAATGAACTTTAGTATGGGTTGAAGAGCAAAAAGCTTCACTCTATTTCACAGCTTGTGGAAACAATCCCTGTAGTTCACAGGATGAACAGACTGAAACACACAGGGAGAATTGAACTGCTTAACCCTACAGTCACTGCTATCTTAGCATTTCAAATGGTATGCTTTTCCTACGTATGTCTCTATTTTCATCTGACCTGTGTGAGTTCAGTGTAAAGGAAAGAAGTAATTGCTTTTAAGAAATTCTTTCCACAACCTTTTCAGAATTTTTCTACTACAAATTTCAATCATAATTTTCACAAGTTTTATGAAGAATAAATCATCTTAAAGTGTATTCCTCATGTTATTCTGCGCAGGTTCCTTCACGCTATTTCCAACCCTTTGGATTTGGCCCTCGGGGCTGTGTAGGAAAGTTTATTGCCATGGTAATGATGAAAGCAATTCTGGTGACTCTTCTGAGACGCTGCAGAGTACAGACAATGAAAGGAAGAGGCCTTAACAACATCCAGAAAAACAATGACTTATCCATGCACCCAATAGAAAGGCAACCACTGCTGGAGATGGTTTTCACACCAAGAAGAAACACAAACAAGAAGCAGGGTGACTAAAATGGATCAGCAGTAAAGTTACAGGGCTTTCTCAGTCATAGCAACAAAGAAATACACATCATTTCCAGGAAAAGGTACAGAGTAAAACATTTTGTTGCCCCTAAGCGGCTACAATTTCCACTGACAACTTGTTCTGCCTGCACAGCAGAACCAGGTTCTGGCCACAACTTCAAAGTGATAAAATAATCCTATTGGTAGGTGATGCAGGATTCCTGGCTACTTTTTAAAACCAAGTTCAGATGATGTTATGCTTTGCTTTTCAAACAGTGCAAGTTAAAAGGTTTGGGGGTCAACAAAAGAACAAGCCCGACACGTGTTTAATTCCAGGACTACACGTGTCCCCCTCTCCCTCACCTCCCCGAAGCTGGACCTAGCAGTATTTGACTACTGCAAAAGCTCTAATTATCTGGTTTTGGAAACATCTGTATGAATAATATCAAAGTTGATTTTAAGACTAAGAAACAGTTTAAAATATTTAGGACATATCTAAGTTATGAAAACTGTTTGTATACGAAGTCACTCAAATGTTTTTCTTTACTGTGTTTTGCTGTCATACAATTCTGCTTGATACCAAAGACTTACAGTGGCAGATAGATTTTACTGAGGGTAGTAATCTTCGGAGTACTGGGTAAAAACAATAGTTGAAATAACTGTTTTAAAAAGCCAACATTGTGCTATAGATTATGATAGAGAAGGTCTATAAACATCCTGGTAAAGACCATCTAAGAATACGATAATGAATATATAAAATTACCGCTAGTATTACACAGGAGCCAGGGGCAACACCCATATCCACCTCATCTGGTTAAATGCAGAAAATTCCCACCTCACATCAGTGACATAGTGGTATAAACCTTTGGCATATCTAATGTAGCTTCTACCATCTCCATAACCTTTAAACTAGAAAATTGTTAGAGCTGTTGGGAGAAGGAAAAACAAAATAATACAAAAAAAACCCTCCACCCCCCCTCCCCCCAAAAAAAAGGTTAAATCTCATTCTTATTCATTCTGTATCATAAAACACCAAAAAGGTCACTTCACTGGACAAGTACTTCTCATTTGTACAAGAACTTTAAGAAGAACTACACTGAAGGGTCTTTTTGGGGGGAGGAATAAACTACTCTTTCGTACACAGTATGTATCTTTGCTTATTTCACACTGAAAAGCATTTTCATAGTGATAATTTACTCTGATTTTCTGTCTCATAATTATAGGTCTCTCGCTGAGTAAGGTTTTTCACAAGGTTAGAATTAATAAATTACTTTTATCATTCAAATTTTGAAATAATTATACAAAATCATGTAGATCTATGGAACATGCATGCTGCTCTGATTCCTTTAATGTATTATATAGTGTTGAATTTGTAGGCTGGAATTTCAGAAACATGATTACCATAATTATTCTATGAAAGAAAAAAAGCAGTATAATTTTTTATTTTTTGTAAGCAAGCCTGCAGAATTATTTCCCATTGTATTTTAAGTATATTCTTTCTGATATGCTTTGCACATAGTGTTTCTGGTCCTCAAATTTCTACAGTACTTAATTTTGTCCACATTTGGACAAAGGACCTGTTAATCTGAGCTGTTAGCTAATTTGAGCCATTAGCTAATCTGAGCCCTGTTCTCCATATCTGTATTAGGGCTGTTACACAGTGGTCTATTTGCATGAATTTTTGCACGATAATGTCCATTTCCACTCCTCACATACTTGACATATGTTTGAGAACTGCAACTGGTGAAGCACTGTGTCAAAGCTTGCCATGTGGATATTAACAGTTTAAATCTTTCCAATGTATACATGCCATTGCACAAAACAGAGCTCTGATTAATACCAGGTACTGTAAAAATTTAAGTGACTTTTAAAACTACATCAAGTCTACTGTCAGCAAGTGACTCTTCCAATACATAGACCAAACCTGATGACTATGTTTTATACATCACTGTGATTATGGGCTGCTCACAGCACATAAACACGGATGTTGTTAGAAAATAACCTAATTATCAAATAAAAGTTGTATTCACAAAACCAAGTTTTAAACAATGTTTCACTGTGTCTTCCCAACCTAAGAATCACAAAAAAAGTACTTAAATGCATGTGGGAACTGATTATTGAAGTGTCAGATACAAGGATGAAACCTGGGATACTCTAACATCGAATTTACTACTGCTGTCGGGGGACATAGTACTGAGGATTTTTAACAGTCGTAGGAAATCAGAAATAGAAGTAATTTAAGTTCATACCACACTGTTTGCCTAGGAATGCATTTTATTAAAGCTTTAAAAAAAGGGAGGAAGGAAGAGGAAGTTTTGGTGATTCTTACAATAAGAGGGATTTGTGGATGTAACAAAAAAGCTTGGCTTGATGTCACAAAGAGCTCAGCTATTGGGGGCGGGGGGTGGAAGAAAAGAAAAAGGTATCTGAAGTAATGAAAAAATAAAACCAAGCAAAGACATAAACTGACTACATAGTTCAAAGTAAATTTCATCTCTTTCTACTCGTATCATGATGGCATGACCCATTCAATTTGCATCTGTAGAACTAATTGATTTCACTTTCAAATGAAAGCTTACAGAGTAACGGTATTTGGCTAAGTGACAAAACCGGAAGGTAGTAAATGGAACACTAAAAAAAAAAACCCCAAACACAAAAACCCCAACCCCCTCCCCCCAAAAAACCCAACAAAATCAACAATAAAAAGCCCCAACAAAACCAAAACCAATCAAAATAAACCCCACAGGAACTCTGACATAGCAGCAGGAAATGGATATGTTTGTCAGATGGTAACCAATCGTGATATTCACCCAGTGAAGACATCTTCTTCTATTACTAATTTTTAAACATTAATAAACAATTGCTGTTTTATTAGCTTATTTTCTGCGTTCTCCAACACAATCCAGTGTTATAGCCTCAGTTAATATCCCATTAAATTAAATTCTTAACTTCAAAATTCCAATTGAAATTTTACAGTAGCAAGGAATTTATCTCTGATGGATAAACAGTTGATACGTTGAGCCAAATCTGCTCTGATCTACTGTGAAATAAAATCCTTCTCTAAAACTGGAATTTGTTGCTGTCATACTCATTTTAAAGGGGCAGTTACCAAGGACTTGTGAGGTAAAACCCTTAAGGCTCAAAACAACATTAACTATCTGCTATGACTGTGAGCCTTAAACTTATGATATCTATTTATAGAAGTTCTGAGTTTGAATACTGTTACAAGTTCAATGTTTTCAAACACAGATCTTTAATTTTATGACATAGACAAGCACTCAATTCTACAGATCTATACTACTGTAGCAATAATTCTATTCAAGTGCATCAATGCATCAAAAACATAATCCAGAACTGTCATCTTTATATATTGTGAATTACAGTCACTTAAAAAACCCTACTGCTTTCATAAAGTGAGACGTTATGCTGTTCATTCTTGCAATAATCTCTTTAGTTTCAGATAAGGTTATTTAGGTACAAATACAATTGAAAAGATCTGAGTTAACATTGCACTCTGAGCAGGGTCCAGTAGATGGCACACAGAGAAAATTTATTCACCCAACAAGAACAGTTACCAAAGTCCCTGCTGATACAAAAAAAGCTAAGAGCCAACAGACTCCTGTGGTCTTACTCAGTTATTAAACACTGCTTTAGGAAGAGGTGGAGTCATTCTAGACTCATTAAAAGCGCAGAAGTTGAGAGAAAACTGACTCCCAATAGTGTGGATGAATTTACTGGTATTCCAATTAGTCCTGGCATTAGAACAGCTTTTTCAAATATCACCTTTTAGTAAAAGTGTTTTTCTTTGGGTGGAACCTGTAGGTACCGTTTGGCATCAAGACTGATAGAACACTGCTTAGTAAGTTTCAAAATTATTGCTGAGAGATTGTAAGGCTCTGATGGTATTTAAAGAATAATTCAGCTTACTCAATTAATTTGATTCATTGATACTAACTCACTTTCTCTTAGTACGACATTTTTAGATGATATTTTACCCTGATGCTTGGCTAATTTAATTAAGTGCTTCTATGGCATTCTTCCATAGTCCACAGTGGAGCAGGATTCTCTAATGAAATTTTAGAGTCTTTGAAGAAAGTTTGATTTTTGTATATTGATCATTCAATGAGCAGTGCAAGTCCCAGTATTTCATGCAGCCTCACCACAATTCTACAGTACTTACTAACTCATTGACACAGTCCAAGAATTGAGCAGGTCTTCTTACTAATTCTTTATTCTTTAAATAATTGCTGGTCAAAAGCAAAACCACTTAATCCAGCTGCTAAAAGGATACATTTGGCACAATGTGCACAACTCCATTAAACTGCCTGATTAGGCCTGAAAATACCTCCCATCGGATTTCAATCATTTAATTCCTCTTCAGTTTTAGAAGAGTTGATTAGCACCTCACTTAATGCTTTATAAACTTACCCTTACCTTGTAATGATATGTAGATGGAGTTGAATTTCATTCTTCATTTAGAGTCATTGAAAGATTCTTGCAAGTAATTATAGATCAAAATAGCTGCATTCAGAAACTGCATCTTCTAACACCTATACACATATTTGTATTTAGACACCTTTTTCATTCCAGCAAATGCTAGAAGATATTTTTGAATGTTAAACAATAGTTTGAGAGAGACATGAGGAGAGCACAAATCCGTATTATTATAATATTAAGTATGTACGGTGCTAACTGCATTAAGAAAATTGCCACTCACTTCCATTTCAGAAAGCACATAATTAAATTTTGCAAAAGTGACTGAATGAATACTAAAGCAGCTGCAAATGGATCTTTTTCTGTTTGATGTGAAGTGAAATGTTTTCAAATGAAGCTTCACCAGCTCAGATATATAAATACAGATGAAGCTATATTCACTGGTCTTGTCTTTTTCCTTACATGAAGAACGACGCAAAGATACATTCAAACTATAGAAAATGTTATCAATCCATTGTATTACTGCACCTAAGGATCTCAAAGCATGTCAAGAGTGTAAGTCTTCAAAACAGACCTGACTTGCTAAACTCATGTCCCACAAAACATTTACAGTAAAAAAAAAACCAAGCCAATGTACTGTGTAGCTCAGGAACTAATTGCCTGAGGGCCCCTTCACTTAGGTGAAAATCTTTGGTCAAGACATCAGGACCATAATCCAGTTCAAATGCCTTTGCTTAGACACCAAGGTATATGGCCAGGGTCTGCATCTATGAGGATGCATGCATTGTGTAAGTAAATAAGACTATGTATGCAGTAAAACTTTCTCCAACACTATGTAAATCACATGATCTAACAATTTAGCCAGAGGTTAGTAGAGCAGGAAACATATAATAAATGACAATACTTTGGTTAGAATGTTCAGTAAAACTCAGATAACAAAGTTGCAGACTAAATTAAAATGAGAAGGTAAGCCAGCTGTTATTGTAAAGGCATGCATGCAGCTCAATGGAGCGTACATGTGCACAATATGACACAACCATCAGATATAAAACCTCCTTGTCAGAACTGGGGAGACTAAAGTCTTCTTGTGATACTCTACCTAGGGAAGAATAGCCACCAGCCTTTAGAGTCCACACATAACCAAGATACAAGGAGAACACTTCAGGAGGAAGGACATATACAGCCTGCTAAAATGTACCGGCTATGGTTCATTAGTGCTTGCTTATTAACCAGACTACCAGTAAAATATTGCCTGACTCTCTTTCATTTGTTTTCCTTCTTTGGAGGCAAGTACCCTGCTTGAAACAAATGCAAAAACCTCAAGGCTTTTGGGGTTAGTTGGTTTAACAGCTACTTAAAATTACATCAAGGAATGACAACTCCCCATTTTCAGTTTCAGCTACACACTAGAACTCTTTGTCATAACAGGAGAACGACACATTGCAAATACAAAAGCCTGTTGAAATTCTCTTAAAGTTGAGTCATTTACCATCAATCATTTCTGAAAAGTGCCATAGGAACTGTAGCACGACCCAACAAAGGATAAATTGTTTTGGAGAACTACATCTTACAGGGTTAAAATGTTTTCATATAGCATGCTAGTACAAAACATTGGCATGAGATAGTGAGCCTTGTGGTTCACAGGAAAAGGAAGTTTATGCCGACTATACACAGAAGATATACTCTCTGGTGAGGATTCTCGCCTGGACTCTCTCCATACTCTTTGGAAACTATGCTAGTCCTTAAAAGCCCTGTGGATGCGCTCAAGTTTAAGAAGGCCAAGGCTTTTCAGTTTAGCTGCTACCACTGATACTAGCATCCAAATCAGACAATTGTGTAAAATAAGATAAACAAAACTACCAACCACAACCCACGGTATTCTTTTGAAAGACAGGGCAATAACGCAGTGTGAAGTACCGAAGTGCAGGAAGTCTCCAAACATTGTAAACTACTGAAAACCCAAGCTTGCCACGTTCTTTAAAGTTGTCATTACAGATCATCAATTTGTGAGCAGCTTAAAGCGTAATATTAAACCTACTTCAATTTCAAAGCATGTATTGAATTTGTTTGAGGTCTACTAATACGAATCTCTTACCACAGATTATTTTAGATTTAAAAAAATGTTTTCTATTTATTTTCATTTTTCAGCTATTATTTTTAATTAAACTATTAAAGTCCCAGTTCTCCTCCAAGAAATCAATGGAATTCATGGTAGTTTACTAAGCTTTTTTTTGTCGCCTCTACTGAATTAACATGTAAGTGGCCTTCTGTAAGAAGATAATGAACCAAATAAACCCCAAGCTTTTGGATTTAAGCCTATTTTATCTTCTTCAGTTTGCCTTGAAAGTAGATTTAAGATTAGCACATAAAATGGGTTTAGATTCTTAACCCTCTTTGAGAAAAAGGAACTCAGACATAATATTGGCTTCAAATCCATTTCCAGTGTATAAAACAAACACAAAAGAATATTTAAACCTTTTCAACTCTTGGAGATTTAAACTGCAGGTTACATTGAGTGACACACTTTTAACAAGTTCCTGTAGTAGCCAGACATATATATTAATCTGTTTAAAATTTAAAACATATCTAGAAGAACTAGGGATTTAATTAACACCTCTTAACAACCATTTCTGAAATCTCCACATGACCACAGATATGTTCTAACCCTTCACTATAATTCTGAGCTTTGATGTTACAGAAAATGCAGAAATAGATATGCATTAGCTATGCAAGACTAGCATATGGTCTCCTGATTACTTTAAAATAAGCACTCAGAAGTTTAATGAAGAGAAATAATTGCCCTCCCCTTACTAATGATGATCCTGCTAGGTTATTAGAAAACATCTGATGCATCACATCTTTTGTATGTAGCCTAGTAGGATGCTGAAATGAAGAAACATGGATTGTTTTACCCACTATAGATGAATAGGTAAGTGTGGAAATCAAAGAATAACTCATACATTGCTAATCCCATTTATCCAGAAACAGGGATTATACAGTCATGTACTGGTTTTGTGTGTGCTCTTCCCAAAAGATTTTGCACTAAAAAAAAAAAAATTTAAAAAGGAAAATAATTAAAAAATATTTTCAATCTTACCAGTTTTCTAAACCATGCAACAAAACAGAAGAGAGAAATGCTTTAACTAAAAAAAAAAAAAACCCGAAACAAGACAAACAAAAAAAAACCAACAAAAAACCCACCACAAAACAACAAACCAATCAAGCCACCTTTAAATTATTAGACATCAGAACATGTCTGATGGATGCACAATGGAGCCTTCTTACATAGATCCAATTCTTGTGCTCACAATTCATTAAACTAGAAAAAGCTCAAGAAATTAATAAGAGTTTCCTAGTTCTGGTGCCACAGAACTATTTGGTTTCACCAAACTGAACTTTCATGTCTTCTTTCCAGCTCTTTGGGAGTCATGTACTAGGCAGAGAAACTGCTTTTGAAAACCCCCCAAAGCAGCAAAGACTAAACCAGAATAGCTAGATTTAAATCACTGAAATTCTTGAGAAAAAGGAATTGCTTCTACTGAGAACAAGCTGTACAGATCACTTGAACCCATCTGTTATCCCCTAGAAGATGACAGAGCACCACATGGATGAAATACAGCCATCAAGAGCCATGCTTAAACATACTTCCCAAATAATCTTCTATTTAATAATCCCTCAGTAGTAAAAATATCAGATAATAAATCTAGACTGTAAAGTAGGGCTAGTTGTGCATTCAAGAGTAATTGTCCAAAAGATGCTAATCAAGACTTTTTAGAATTAACTAGGGAACAAATTCTGTCAGATCTATTCTAAACCCCCAGCCTCCAACATCTCTTTAGAATTAAAAACCTTCTAAAGACAAACAAGAAAAAAGCAATCATTTCAAACTGGCCTAAGTTATTTTTCAGAGCAGGTTTCATATATTAATAGCAATATGTTTTTGGCAAGTGGGCATAATATCTTTGGGCCTAGAACAATGACTCACAAAAGTAATTATTCATGTGTAGACTGATGTTTGTGCAAAAGGCATATAGCTGATAAGCAACAGAGTTGTCCATGACAAGTGTACTGTCAGTTTCTTATTAAAGAATATCAAAGGACTGATTATTATGGGGTGATGATTATATTAGTTTATATTAATTGCGTGTATACACAGGAAAGGTTCTACAACTTTACTTACCCATTACAGTCAATGGCAAACCCCTTAGGATTTTTTTCCCCTCAAACTTTGAAAGGAAACCTACATTTTCCTTCTTAGGAAAGATTCCTTTCTTTGCATGCCATTGAATACATGTAGTAAATCAAAGTGCTTATTTGCAATCATATCCTTCTGCTCCTACACTGAAATTGAATCTTTCAATAACTATTTTATAAGACAGACATCTTGCTGTTCTCATGTGTTCTGGATTAATCTTCTCTTCACCTTTGCAAGTGTTATTAATTGAAAATAAACAGGGAGCTAATTTCACATTGGACAGTCAGTTCCAAAGAAAGTCTAAACCATCTGGAATGGATGCGAGAGAATTCTTAACACTCAGTTTCATTAGAATCTTATATGATCCTGAATTACTAAATCAAAGCTCAAATCTCCCCAGCACTATATAATACGTAACACTTTGTTTATTTTAGTTTATCTGGTCAGCCTTGTAATGCCATTACAGAACGCATATATTCAACTTCTTTCTTTTGTTACTACTCAGAATCACATTTTTCAGCCAGTCTGCATCCTGATTTCAGGCTGATCAGTAGCAACAGTTGCTTCAAAACTACATTAGAAAAGGACATTCTTATCCTCATCTTTATAGAACCAAGACTTATACAGATAGTCCTAACTCCTATGGTCCAGCATAAATCCACAGGAGATTCTAAAACCATTAAAACTTTCAGAAACTTTCCAAACTAGAGATCAGGGTAGTAACATCAGCAGATATCAGTGCTTCCTTGTCTTTCACTGTTACGATGCACAAAGCACACCAAGCATGACAACTGAAAGCCATTCAGTACTAAAGCAGTGTGTCATGTTCCCACTTTCCAAAATGTTTGCCATTGGGGAAAAAAAAAGTCCAATACTTCTTATATTTTACGAATACAAAATGGGAAACATTTCCATGGAAAAACTGATCGCTTCATAAAATTCTCATGAAAATTTCATCTCCATACCTACATGAGCACAGCATGTTCACAGCAAAGAGACAAGAGCACTAGCTATTTTCTTTAGAGCTGAAAACAGAAAAAATGTTGTGTGAACATACCCCTAAATGAAAGCAAAAGCTTACTACAGGACATCTTTACTAGAACAATGAGAGGTCATGAATTCTCTCTCTCTCACAGTACTTGTTCCTAATAATCAAATACTGTTCATAACAGGGTTTGCACAAAGCCCATTGAAGGCACAAGAAGCTTTCCATTTTGTGCACTTTAGCTCAAGCTCTGTATGCTTTTAGAAGAACATTCTAGAATTCTGCCTTAGAAAAATGACTGATAAGTGACAGGGTGAGGGAAAAATGGGAAAACATCTTGTCAGATTGCAGACATCTCCTGCACTGCCAAATGCTGCTTAAAAAGCTTAGTAAGATAGCTCTGAGTTTTAACATGGTCAGGCATTGCTCTCTAGATCACTACGACTCACAAGCCCTTCTCACAAACCATCCCAAAGTCAAATCAATAAAGCTTTAATAATACACTGGAAATATCTTAATTTTATGCTAATTTTGAACAGCTTTGCCATAAAAAAATGTGACAAAAATCAGAGCAGAAGCACTAATCAAATGAGATTGGTTCCATCACTGAAGAACCAGTAACAATATTTTGCTATCAGAAAGTCTTGTAAGGATGTCCTTGCCTTTTTTCATAAAAATTTGCACTTCTGTCTTCACAACCTACAGCCTCAGAAATCAGGATCTGCTCCTATTTAACACATACTGTTGACACACAGAAAGCTAAGGATCTATAGCTGGGACATAAGGTATTATTTTACTTTGTTCAACTGAGCTAGCAGCCAGCAGACATTGATTGGCTTTCAACAGTACCAGGAAATCTTCTGGAGTGTTCTCTTTCCCCGCTTATCAAAGTTCCACCTTTTGCTACTTAGACACTTCAGACACCGCAGTTCTCAAAACTAGATATCATATAGGACATATTGTGCAGATCTCAAAGTCAGAGGGCACTCAGAGACATTATATCACCACAGCAAGTTGTGAAAGGTTCTTTTCTCAAAATTATTAAAGGAAACCCTTATGAGTCCTATTGATAAAATGCCTCAAAAAAAAAAAACAACAAGAAAAAAAAAACACAACCAGAAATCTCTTCTCTCCTGACTGCCTGGTCCTAGTCTGTCTATTGACAAGACGTTTTCAGAGACTCTACTCCTTCCCTTTGCTTTTCATTAAAGCTGATGTTTGATAGTTTAAAAGAAAATCTTCTGTCTCACATCAAGCCTCAGCTATTGTCCCATCACAGCAGCTACATAATTCTCAGGCGTGGATGTAAAATTCTATACAATGCCATAAACAAGACCAATAAAATACATTTAAAAAAAAAAACTGATTAGACTGTAGAAAACCTTGCTGGAATCAAGTACGCGGCCATCAATAGTTTCCCTCTCTCTTTGCCACCTGTGTCACAATATAGAAATATTTTGCCCTTAAGTAAAAGGCTTCAGAAATCAGGGAATATAAATATTCTCTCACCAAATACTGCACATTGCACTTTTTTCATAAGTGACAAGCATTAAAACAGACTTTACTCAATTCATCAAGTTTTACTGATCATCAGGAATTGAACAATTAGTCCAGTTCAGTTTCATTGAAATCAAAGATTCACTGAAGTGGCATTGCATTTGTACTGGGAGCTTGATGCTTTTTCTTCTCCCCCTCCCCCCATCATGTTCTTTCAAAACCCCCATATTACCATATGCTAAAGAAGAATTTATGGTTTTTAAGCACATTTTAGCTACTCCAAGAAAACAGAACACCATAGCATTCAAAACTCCTGCAGCTGTGAAGACTTACAGGCTAATTTATCTTTTCTATTTTCCCTCTATAGAACAATAGCAAGTGTACATACCACAGTTTAAAGGTTTTACTAGCTACATCTCTTTTCTTCCCAGCATTCACTCAATATATACTCCTCCAAAATGCTTCAGCACTTTTTTTTTTTCCTCATTAAAACAAGCTGACAATTGTATTATGTTTTAAAATTGTATGGTAGGGGGGTTGTTCATGGGGCTCATGTCATTAAATTACTAGGTGAAAACCTGTAAAGTTAACTTCCTATTCTTCACATTACTATCTCGAGGTTCTTGTAGGCAGGTATGAGCGTGCTTTGTCCATGGTTCTGAACTGGGAGGGGAATCGTGCAGTTTCAACAGCTCCACAATAAACCCACTTCTCAGCAGGACTTGGGAGTTCGAGCACGGCAATACAATAACTGCAATTAGGCTCTTGCAGTCATCTTGGAAGGGGGGAAAAAATGTATTTGGTACAGAGGATAATGATCACTTGAGGACAGAAAGACACAGAGGTCAGTGCTGCAATACCTATCAGGTAGCCTGAATCAGTCCTTTCTCAAGCCCTATTCAGCAGTGCTTCCCCAGCAATCAGATATAGTGAAAGGAGGGACTTAAATGTTTCTTAGAACCAGACACACAAAGGGAATTTTTTTTCAGATCATTTACGAGCAAACAAAAACCAGATAAACCAAAACCTCAACACATCAAACTTACTCAGTATTCTTTTTTATAATTATTTTATTTTCAGAAAGATGTTCAAAAGTTCTGAAGGGGAAAAAACTGAAACTTCTTTGTGACAAGTTAAAATATACATAATGCACAATCTCTGCTTGAATGTAATGAATTATCAAACTGAAAGCACTGGAGTGCTCAGAACAATTATATCCAGGAGGACGTCTAATTAATGTAGCTGCTATAAAAGGAGCATTGCATCTTTTGATAATTGAGTTTTATTAGAAATGGGGGAGCAGAGGCATAGGATTAAACTGATTGATTAAATTGATCTATTGTTTTCTGGATGAGAAAGAACAATAGTTAATGCTTGGCACTCAGAAAAAGAACCATAATTTTTGAGAGACTGAAGGGTAGGACTCCAATAAACCTTGTTAAAAGACAAAATCTTCCTAAAATCAATTTAAAATAAAAGTAGTGAAGAAATAGCTATAAATTGCACTTGGAATAATCCACTTGAAAGAATTTCTTTGCTGGTCAGTCATCACAAAATAACTACCACAGCTTTTTCTCACACACCAAACACAGTAGAAATTCCAGCTTCTTAGACTGTTACAGTTAGACAACCCATAATGCATGGATCAAGCTGTAAAATTCTGATATCCTGGACTGCTATAGTTAAATAAGTTTACTCTAATGAGTAAAACTAATCACACTTGTTTGACTCCACAAGTCCTAAATAGGACTGATATTCAACAACCACTTAGATAAGAAAGCCAAAATAGTAATTCAAGTGTCACTCCTTACTGGGCAGCAAAAGTATTGCTCAGTTGGGAATAATTTAGCAATATATATTTGGTTCATTTACATGAAAGAGTAATATTTGTGCAAGAGAGTTTTCCCTCATGTCAAAGACAGCCTTCTCCTGTGAGTGGTCCTTGGCTCACTGTCTCTTGAGAATAACACAAAGTGTAAACACAAAACCCCTAACAAATTAGCAAAAATTGACATATAAAAAAGTGCTTTTAGTGGCATTTTCTCTTAAGCACTCTGCTGTGGTATCGCTGCTTTGAGAGTTCAATATCAAATAAAGAAGAAGAGTTTTGGATACTATATTTGTATATAAATTTATTTCTGAACTGTGAGGAAGGTAAAACCCTGTAAATTTACAAAGCTACCACGCGTGCAACAAACTAGATAACAGTGGACTTCATTCAACCTGATACTGATTTTTTTCCTTCTCTCTACTTGAAACAGGACATGCCCAATCTGAAATCATTTATCTAAACTTCCTAATTTTCCAAGTTTTGTTGAGTTCAAACAATTTCAGAGATAAGAATGTAATGAGGTAACGTCTCAAGGAAAGATCAAAGTAACAGCGCCCTGGAACTAGGATTATGTTTCATGCCTTTATATATTACATTTGTACAATTTAGAATTGAGCTTCAGAGATTAAAGGTGAACTCAATTCATCAGCAATTATACAAGGAAAATGGATCAGCAAATGAAACTCTGCTACATGATAAAAATGGACACATCGATTGAGCTCTTTTTATGAGTTTCTATTTTTATTGTGTTCCTATCTTCTTCTTTGTTCAATAATGAAGGGGATGGGATGTAGGCGTCCATTAGCTTGAGCCCCCATATGTAGAACAAAGTTTCCGTTGCTGCACATTAGCAAACTGGTCTTTAATTTCTTCCAATTTTATTTAAACTTTGCCACGGGACATCTGTTCTTATGTGCTGTGTTTTATTGTTGACACTTTCTACGTACAGGAAGATGAACAATAGTTTCAAAAGAATGTTTCTGCTTTAACTTAAGTATTCTAGAATGTCCTTCTTAAAAATTAAAATGCCAGCACAGCTCTCTCCTTTCATTATGGTAACAGCTGAGTATCTCTTTCTAAACTGAGGATGTAAGAACAAACCAGACGTAGCGCAACATGTGCTGCAGTGACAAACTTAGGGTACTTACTGGTCTGCGTTATACAGAGCAAATAAGAGATACTTTCTTCCTGCTAAGTCCTTGGAATTTGTGAACAATAAATGGTATCCAGGTCCAAATCATTCCAAGTTCTTTTCTACGAGGCAGAACCCGACTGCAGTATTATTTTCTGCAGCAAAATCAGCCCCATTAGTTCTCAATTTTAATTGAAAAAGAAATCAGCTAAAGGTGGAATCACTCAGATTCCTTTTCTACTCAAATGTCAATGAATTTTTTTATATAACTGAAGCTGAACCCAAACCAGGTTTTCTCTGCAGCTTTAAAATTAACATTGCAAAGACAACCTTATGGTTTAATCCATCATGCAGCATTAAATTAGAACTGGTTGCCAATTTCTAACAAAGTATCCTTTTATCTGAAAACATCATTTGCCCAAACTAAGCATATTCAAAACACCAGCATTATTTGAGAAAAGGGAGACAGTAATCCCAAAAGTAAGATTTATTTAAAGCTATTCTCTGTTGGCAGAAACTTAGCTTGAAGTTTCTGCTCTAATGAGCATTTCCATGATCTTTTGTTTCATAGTTTAAAAAAATAAAAGGTTTCCAGACTAGCCTGGATTGTGCTAAAACTTCAGTCAAGAAAAAATAATGACAAAACATTTTGACCAGATTCCTAAATGTCAGTGTAAGACTGCAAATATCTTTCACTGATATCTAGAAGAATTGTATTGGTAGCCAAGACTGAAGGTTGTTCACCAGATTAAATAGGTTCAAGTTTATACTGCATAGGTTATTACTAATGCATCACTAAAGCCCTCAGGTCAATGGACCACAGTAGGAAAGAAAAGAAAGGTCCTAATATTTTGCAAAATGTCTTTCTTTAGATTCCTTAGATATTAATATTTTGTGTCAACTTGCTTACCTAGTGAAAGAGAGCATGAAGTTAAAAACATGGCTTAAAGTGGGTATGGCTTTAAAGTACAATAGCTGCTACTCATGAACACTTTGTGGATGCTTGTTTTGATGTGAGAATTACCCACAATTAGTTTCACATATTTATTCTGATATTATTGAATGCAAGCATAGAAAGTTACTTTAAAATGTCAGGACCAAAAGAAGTTTAAAGCTTTTATTTGATTCAAGTACATTTATTAACAAGTATAAAAGTAGGGATTGTATTCTAGGCCCTTTAATTTGACTGAATTAATATGCTGGTTGGGGCTAAAGGAAGAAGAGCATGAGACAACTGAAAACTTAGGACGATGTATGCACAAGAAAGGTGAAGTACAAAGTGTGACACATGTGTTAAGGGCTCTGCTATTGTTCAAAACATACTACTTAGATTTTGCCAAACAGTACACACAGCTTTCTTGTGGCATGTAAGTAATAAGCATTTCTTATTGCAATACAAACGTTATAGAATCATAAAATATATAGGGTTGGATAGTCTATTCCAACTGATTTAAAGTTGATAAAAAGTCTAATTCAATTGAATTTACTTGACAGTGAACACTTTTGTACTGCTTCTTACTGAAAGAATTTTATTTTAGTGACTGCCACTAAAAAAATAAAGCTTGGAAAGTTTTGAAGAGTTCACTTGTGCAAAAAAAACCAACACAAAACCTGTCAAATCCAACTAGCCTTTGTTCACATATTCTACCAGATAAATGCATAGTGCAAACAGTTAACATTTTCAATCGGAGACCTTCATCTGGACAAGAAACACACTAATCAGATATGCCTTTAAACTTGCTGGCCTGCCAATAATCCAGCTGTGATACAATGGCAGACAATGGTATGGGAGTGACATCCCCATCATAATAAACAGCTAAATCAGAGACAATTTCATTAGCAACCAAAATGAACATTTTGTCAGCTGTTGCTATAATACACAACTGCTGAAAATAGGGCGTCACAAATAATGATAAATATTCATTAGGACATCATTGCAAGGTTTTGAAAAACATGGCTCAAGCTGACTATCAGTGTGTCCTTTTTCACAAGTTATTATACCTTGTCTCTAGATGTTAACTCTCTTAGCTGATTCTGAGCAATCATTTGACCTTGACATCAGTAGGAAATGTGCATGTTTAGCATTTCACTGCAGACCCTCAGTGCCTCACGGGAGCGAGCTTTTAAAGAGGAACAAAAGGAGAAGAGAGTCTACAGGCAGATGGTAGGCAGACAGGGAAAAGTCAAGCTGGGTTGGCTGACCAGCTAAAAAGAAACAGAGGGAGATGGCCCAGCAGACCCATTATGGAGGAGACAAGGGGAAAAACTTGAGGGGGGTGTTAACACACAGCTTTCTTCTGTTGCTGCTGCCCCTACTCCCTGAAGTGCAAGGGGTCAGAACAAAGAGGAAATTGGCAAAGAAAACAGCAGCCTTGGTCAACTCACATACCAACAACAGCCGGCGCAACTGCCTCTTTCTTTTCTGCTGTTGTCACTGCTTAAACTGCCCCAGCTTCCATAAGTTTATTGATTTAGCTGATTTAGCCATTCAAGGAGTAAGCAGATAACAAAATAAAGATATAGGAGAAAGTCCCAGGTTCAGCATGACTTAGAAGAAGGGATTACTGTATCAACAAGCAATGCATCCGTTTGACTGGGTGTAACAATGTGCTTGAGAATCATAGAACAGTTAGGGTTGGAAAGGACCTTAAGATCATCAAGTTCCAACTCCCTTGCCCATGGGCAGGGACACCTCGCTCTAAACCGTATTACCCAAGGCCTCGTCCAACCTGGCCTTGAACACTGCCAGGGATGGAGCATTCACGGACAACCTATTCCAGTGCCTCATCACCCTAACAGGAAAGAATTTCCTCCTTATATCCAATCTAAACTTCCCCTGTTTAAGTTTTAACCCATTACCCCTTGTCCTACCACTACAGTCCCTAATGAAGAGTCCATCCCCAGCATCCCTATATTCCACAACAACATCTGCAGGCAACAGCTACCTCTCATAAGGAGAAAACTGCAACTATGGATGTATATTTACATACTTATATTACTCCTGCAACCTCCTAAACTGTCATTAATTCTAAGCTCTAGTGATGACATCTTTAGTTTAGAAAACTAATCTAGGAAGTCCTGCTTTCCATTTCCTTACCCTGTTCATGTCTGGCTCTTTCTCACTGGCACTTGTGTGATTTCATGCTACATTTTTCAAGGAATTAAATCAGTAGACAGCTATTAACTTTTATTTTGACAAGCTATTTTTCTGCCAGTATGACTCTCTTTACTGGCAGGTAAATTGGACAACAATTATGGCAAAAGTAGAGTGCCAGCCTTTATGGAGAGGGAGTGGAGAAGCAGGCCTGCCCTTTTCAAGTGACATGAGGTCAGCTTAGCTCTGTTACCAAGCTATATCCCAATGTGTTGTATAAGGAAACAGCATTTACTGTGGTGAATTATACTGGTCAATATCTACCAAAAAAAACCAAGAAGCAGAAAAGCCCACTTACCATTGCAGTGTATCACGAATGGCAGCTACATTTCTGTTACAGACCTTTGAGTTTTCATGATGTTAAAATGAAACACAGATGACCACCTCCTCAACTCCCACGTGTATATTTATGTATGTGTTGATGTCCTAGCTTTGCCATGATCACCTGGTTTCTAAATGCCATCACCATCCACAAATTTTTAAAAGTCACAAATGGAGCTATATATCATTGTGAAGAAAAGAGTCAGTTATAATAATAATTGCAATATAATAATTATAATAGTCCATCTTTTAAAACACAGGTTCTTATTTTGTAAGAAATGTGAAGCACCAAAACTGTGACAGCTTTCAAAATGTTTATAAGGTGTTTGCCATGGGCAGCCAAATTACAAATTTTAGCAAATACTACAGCCCCTCCATCTTCTGGCTGCATTTCATGTGTGTGGTTTGCAAGTCACTAATACAAAGTTTAAATGGGAACTCGTAGGCTAAATTTAGTTGTACAAGTCACATTTTTCATACTTTATTCAAGGAGATTTTATCAGCTGATAGATCATAAAAATCACACCACCCCAAATTTATGATACAAAACCTCATAAGAACAAAAAACAGAAAACCAACAACAACCCAAAACCCCGCCCCAAAAAAACAACCAACAAAAAAAAACACACACACAAAACCACAAACAAAAAAAGAAACCCAACCAAAAAAAAACCCAAACAACAACAAAAAACCCCAACCAGAACCAACAAAAAAACAAGCAACCCCACACTGGAAATTTTAATAGAAAACCCCAAACAACAACAAAAAAACCCCAACCAGAACCAACAAAAAAACAAGCAACCCCACACTGGAAATTTTAATAGCTGATTTCACCCATTTACCAATGGAGACCTAAATCGCTGTCAAAATTATTTGGTCTTTTCCCCATATTTTTCAAGTAAACGTTCTGCATTGTATCCTAATTGGTCACTGGATTATCAAAAAGTCTGGCAAGGTAACAAAATCAGAACACTTACTTTGAGAAGATGAAATTCATAAAAGGCATATTTGTCTTAATATGCCTTACCTACAAAAGCACTTAATAATTGTATGTAAAATCTGAGAGGGAAGAGGGTAGGTAGAACTTCCCCATTAAATTGAGTGGATTACCAAGAAAGTGAGTGAAGAAATGAGGGACAAAAAAACACCCTAAAAGAGTCTTGCCTGTGACAAGTCAAATATCTTGCCTGAGCAGTCAAATACCCAAGACAAAAATCTCATGCTTGTTCCAGGAAACAAACACACTATGTTCCTCACTGAACCGTGGAAGTTCACCTAAGTGTACAGGGAAAAAAAGAATTTCTTCATAAGTCAGAAATAAGAGAAACGGTGAATAAAGGCTGAGTCATCACAACTAAAACTTCAGCTTCCACCTACATCTCTTACACATGCACATACACAAGATGAACAGCATTGTTTATGAACAGACATCTTAATATCAGATGAGTCATTACAGAAGGTATTTCAGGATTCATTTTATCACAGCATAAGAGGGATACAACAAATGGACTAAACTCTAACCCACACATGCTTTGTCCAATGCTTTTTAACATTGCTTTTTCATACAGTATTTTCCAGTACCAAAAGCATCTCACTTCAGACAGAAGTCCATTTCTGAAACTGAACCTGTTATCCCAAGTAGGTTTGGCTAGTGGTCAGTGTGATAATGTATGCTCTGTAGTGCCAGTTGTATATATCCTTGTACTACTTCTGGTTCTTTTCATTTTCACCTCTTATCTATCCTTACCTTGGAAAAAATTAAACAGCACATAACTGGTGAACTGAGGGTCACCTCTCCTAACAGTTCCAGTAGTTCACATCAAAAGTTGGTTGCAATGGTATCTCAGCTGTGATTATTTGAATCATTCCTCATTCTCACTGTAGATGCTGTGAGAAGATGAGAAGAACACCACAGGCTCCATGTCTCCTTCACAGTGTTAAGCATTACACATTAGAATTCTTAGAACTCCTAGAACTCAGTAGAACAAAGAGTACTGTCCTTCAGCAAAAACATGAGCAGCCAGACCCCAGAATAGAAATTTCTATCTCCAGAATAACATCAGCTACTAACTACTTCAGATCCTTCTCTTGAAATTCTCAATACACTGTTAGAACTTCACGGAACATGGCTGACATCAGCAAAGCTCCAAACACTTTGTTTAGAGATATGTGGCCTCATTAATAGAACTGGTGCTTGTTGTGTATGATTTCCAGTTAATTACGGGGTCCCATCACAGTTCATTGTCCTTCAAAATGGTGGGAACCTTATCTCATTTCTTTACCTGATGAAACAGCATGCTTGCTTTGGCACCCTGCAGCATTTTAGCTTGTAGACTTTGTAATGACTTTCTATCATATCACTCTTCAAATTCTTTCATTATAACACCTGCTGCAGCAGTTGATCTGTCCTTGGATCTGTAATACCCATGATGAATCTCTGCAGTGACTCAGCTTGCTACTCATTGTAACTGCTGACACAGAGCTGAAAGTGGTATATAACCAACCCATGGATACTATCTGAAATCTGTTGGATCTGTTGGCTTACTTTTGTTCTCCATAATGAACTGGGCTTCTTCGCCATACACAGAGAAAGAGGCCTTGGACTGTCCCATTCTAAACCACATTTTGCTCCACATGCTGCTCATCAAGTCATCCCACACTAGCATCCTTCACATCAGTTCCCCTGGCAGAGTCCAATCCGTCTGTGGTGCCCAGTGCTTCCTCTGAGATACTGAGCCTCTGCTTCTATCCGCTTGCCTGAAAACAGACAATGCTCATGCCTTCCTGTGCCTTTATCTTTACTCAGCATTCTTCACCCCAGTTTTTAGACTGTCAGCATTTTGTACTCTTTTGATCTGCCTGGCACCCCCGTTTCATGACTGAAGCATATTATTATTTTATCTCACTACAGTTTTCATCACCATGGTTGGAAAAAAAAAAAATCAGGAGGAATCCAATGGTTTTCTCATCAGAATAAAAATGGAATGGATCATAGTGAGTCATAAAAGTGATTTTCTGCACTAGTACAACTATGTTTCCACTTTCAAATATGCTGTTCCACATGCACAGGAATTAACATACCTTTTTTCCTGTAGACGTGGGTCACTCCTGTTTTCTTCCTCACATTAAGTTATAAAATTTACTTTCCAAAAGACCTATCAACAGAGTGCCAGCACGTGATACACTAGCTAAATCTGAGTAAATGCATAACAACTGCCCAGGCACCTGCTGCCAAACAAACAACAGATGAGATTTCCCTGCTTTCCCTTTAGCAGAGACACCAGTTTGGTTGCTGAGTGAAGGAGGGAGACCCAGTTTTCAGTTTGTAGAAACTGAATCATTTTTGAGGCATGCTTTCCTCTTCTGACCTTTTGGAACTGGCTAGTTGTATTAAGAGTTATTTGAACAAGACAGAGACAGCCTGAACTTGTTTTTTTTAACAAAGGCAAAGTCAAAGACACATTCATGCAATACTCCTGCTCTACCTTCCAACAATTTTCCTCATAATTCTGAAATCTGTATCTCCTAGGACAGAAGCACATCTGCTCTGATTTGCCAGCTGCAGCTACTTCTATATCAGCATACCACCACTAAGGTACTAAGCCTTGCTCACAAAAAGCACTGAACACAGGTGGTTTTGTTTTAAATCGCACAATGCCAGCTGTGTTAATAAGCACTTTTCCTTTTTAACCCTTTGGTATGCTTACTTGCTGCATTCTCTTTTTTTGCTTCTCAATATCACTCTTCCCCTACATATGCTGGAAATAGGCAGAATTTACATAAAATTCTTGAGCAGACATCATTAATCAGACACACACCTCACAGTGCTGGCCTTAGCAATATTAAAGGAAGATGGTCTTGGTATTATTTCTCAAGAGAACAGCTGATTCACATCTGTAGCCACTCTTCCTAAAGCTATTCACTTTGAATAACTGTATATACATGCAATGAATCAGAACAACTCAGACACTTCATATGATGCAAGATAAACAGAGAGGTTTAGGTTCAAGTCTTCATTTTCAGTATGGCAAATGAGGATGGTCAACCAATCTAGATCAAATAGGAAAGCCCTAAAAAATAGTTTAAGGGTGCAATTTGCTTTTGCTCCCTTTTTCCCCAGTCTGAAACCTTTAAATCCTTCTCAATGAGATACCATCTTCCTCCCCACTCCTGAAGAATGTGAATAATGACTGCTACAATTCTAATGCTCAGTGAAATGCTTTTCCTTGAAAAAGGTGGGACAGAGGGAAGATGCAACTAGTAAAATTCTTATCCAAGCTTTTCCATAAATTCTCATTTCAGGAAACAGCAGAATTTGCCAGCTGAACAAAGGGTTCTGCCCAAAGACACACAGCCATCAAGGAGGGGCTTCATTGGGAAAAAAAAAAAAAAAGAAATCTGGCTTGAGGGCTACCTCTTGTACTGGGGTAAGTTGTCCTTAGTGGTTGCTAATGGCAAGTAGTCTGTAGAGCTCACTGAAACACTATGGAAAGGTATTGACGGCTTTTACATTTTCTGTTTCTTCAGAGTTCCACCAGTACTATGAAGGGTTTCTGTACTTTAGCTTCAACAAGGATCTAAGGTCTGCAATCCAAAAGTTTACTCATAGAAAAGTAAAGGCTGTGGATCTACCTATCTACAGTCAAATTTGTATTGTCCAAGTTGAAGTCAAGTCATTCAGATATTGTATTACAAGTACTCTGAGTCCCTCAGTGTTTGCAAGAGAAATAATTCACCTGGAAGAGGTCTGGAAGGCAAGTTTCTAAGTAATTTCATTCTCTTTGCTGGAGCTGTTCTAGGACCACATGTAATCTAACTGCCTATGTTGTGTGTTCCTAAGACTACCCATAAAACGTCTGGGTGGATGATATTTAGTCATTTATAGATAGGTGGGTAGCATAGTACCTTTTGCCAGGCTTTGAAACGGTCATGAAATAATGCCCACGCACTGTCAGATGAAGATGTTTCCATACTGAAAATCACATCAAGCTCTACAGAAACCACAAATGAGTAGATTAGCATTCTGCCATTTGAGCGAAGGCTGTGGATGTTAGTGAATTGCTCCACAAAAAATTGCTTTCTCTCTCTGTGATTGCCTCTCACAGATTATGATTCCCTTTAGTCAAAGAGAACAAATTTTAGCAGAAACTCTTTACCAAGACTAATCTCAGCTGTAGCACCACTACTTCAGTTAGAGGTGCATCACGCCTGGACCAAAATCCACTGCATTAATTCAGTCACCTTTCCAACGTGCAGACACGTCTTATGGTTGTAAAACGGGAGCAACAGTATCCACTGTAAAAGAGCAATCAGACCTAGTCAGCTGGAGAACACTGTATACTTTCAGACTTCTCCTGATAGTATCCAATTTGAAAAATATTACTGTTTCCATATAGGAAGTGCAACTGCAGATCTTGTTTGCCTTTTGTCAGAAAGCCCCGACCTACCATATCCTAATAATGCAGCATGTCTGGGCTACATTATCACAAGAATAAATATTTGTCTTCAAAACACAACAATCTGAAATATTTAGTGGGGTGGGTTTTGTGTGCTGAAGAGCAGAAGAAAGCAATATAGAAATAATCACAGAAAGAATGCATTTTCTAGTATAAATAAGTGTATAACAAACATTGTGACTAGGAAAAAAAAAGTGGGTTGTTTGCATAAAGAACAGGTTAAGAAAAGTTAGTGAAATAACTGATGATAACTATAAAACATTCTGGAAACACAATACAGTATGGGTCCTTCATAGTTTCCTAGCAACAAATTTCTCTCTACTTTCACAGAGTATCATGAAGTTGTAGAATCCTCCCACACAGAGTATGAAATCATGGATGAAAACAAGGATGACCCATCTTCCAAACTGGAAGCAGAAAAGTGTTCCAAACTTGCTGCAACACAGCTCAGTAAGCAGCATCCGTTGCTGGTTTAACTGTATTTTACCTGCATCACAGTTGTAGTCAAAAGCTTTTATGTAGCCATCAGATAATCAAGCCTCGTAATGAACAGCATAACTGAACAACCCGTGGAAAGTAAGGAACGTGACATATTTTAACATACTTTCAGTGTTCATACAAAATTAAAAACACAACAGTGGCAGACACTAAATCAGTTTTGACTGCAGCTGTTCCTGAGCTTTCTCCAGACAGCATCAGAATGGGGACAAAACAGGAGGCAATCCCCTGCCCTACCCTGTATTTTTTCATCGATACCCAAGGAAAAAAAAAAAACAACAACACAAAAAATGTTAAGATTTATTTTCCCAAGCCCTGGACAAACAAAGCAGAAACAGAGTTTATGTTTTGACTAATCAGTCTTAAATATTATTAGTATCCCACTTTAAACTGCAAGTAAAATAAGCATCTGTCAGGGCTTTAAAACAGTCATGCCTAATTCCCTGCTCACAAAAACAAGTGAGGGTCACAGCCTAATCAGTAAAATTTCCACACACAATATCCTCAACAGAAATTTTCCACCACCAGGACTACTAGGTGTGTTTTCCATTTGGGAAGGTAGCTCTCATTTCTTAAGTCGCTTAGAATGAAAGGTTTTGAATGCAAGAGTTTGCCAGTCTACAGCAAATTGCATGCATAACTTATAAGATAGGCATCCTCCCAAGCACAGGACAAATCACCATCCCCAGAAAAGAATGGTGAAGCATCTTTAAAAAAATAAACCCAAATATCATTAAAGCAGTGCAAAACTGAAATGCCCATGTAATTCAGTTTACAGCTTAATATAGAAAACCTTGTTCTATGAGCCAAATCCTACTCTAAGGGAACAGAAAAGTAACAACATTCTCATGGTCAAAAAGTGGACATGAGCATTTATGCCATTCAGTTCCTGTAAGAGCCTGTTTGTATAAGGTAAGTTACTACTTTAGGAAAAAAACCCCAATATACAAAACCAAGCATGCCACACAAGAAGTATGCACTACTCTAGCTGTGCTATTTTCCTGTGTTAATATGCACAGATGTCAGCAAGCTTTCCTCCCAGTTTAACTAGTCCTTCTTTAAAAGTTGCTGCCTTTGTTCAGTACTGCATCATCTCAAAGATATGTATTGTTTCTTCTTCCTTTCTTAGCATAAGCAGTCAGAAATCGGATCAGACCAGTAAGTTTATAACTTACTGTTATTAAACTTTACCTGGGACAGTCAACCCACAGTCCTAGCCTACTTAGATGAAAATACTATTTTCTGACAAAATTATGCTTTCTGATAACCTACCAAGAGTAAGCAGCTCAGCAGGATTTAAGTTGCACAGGAGTACAACATTTTTCTATTCTACTTTATTTCATAGGGGATTAAAGTATCTAAGAGCACCCAACAAGGCACTGAAGCAAGCACAGCTATATTTGAGTCCTAGCTTTAAATCTGGTATTCCAAAAACATCACAGCACAGGTTAGCACCAGTACCAGGCTGCAGTCTCAGTTTGTGACTGCTTCCTCAGCTCTTCTTGAAGAAAAGTCAACATTATAAAAAGGCAGAACATAATTCAGCAAATCTAGCAGCTAGATATATGTCTGTACTGTGGCAGGTAGCTAGAACACGTGGAGCCAGAAAATACTGCACTCCTCAATGCTGGCACATGAGTAGGAATTAAAGTAATTCAGACATCTTGCTCACTGTTTGAATTCTAAATCAAATATGAAGAGTGTTTGCAGACTACCAATAGGTGCATTATTTCAACTAAAATCTATTAAAAACATATGCAAAATGCAAATATGTATATGCATGCTGACTAGCTTACAGACACCAGTAAGAAAATCAGTTCCTGGCACAACAAAGTTGTTATCAGAGAATCTACTGATCCTTGATACCGGTTAACCACGCTACCCCATAAGCGTATCAGCCTGTGGGAGATGCTTCTCTGTTTAATACAATCAGTGGCAGTGGCACTTGAATATGAAAGATATACTATCATAAACTGCAAAGCAAAACATTAGACAACAATATTAAAAATAGTATATCCTAGGGCAGACCTTTATTTAAATAATGTTAAATTATTTGTGAGAAAAATATATTATCCTACATTTTTACATTTGGAATTAGAAAGGAAATATAATCCTACCGACATGTCTTTAGTCTAAACCAGGCTTGTCAAACAAAATGTGGTAGCGCCGAGTGGGTTCTGGTACATTTGATAATGGAGAGAAAAGACACACTGCTTCCTAGAACAAGCTTTAAGGCTCAGTTTGAAGGGGAAAAGCTTGAGTAGCAAAGCACAGAGGCAGCTTGCCGACCTTTTAATTAGCAGAAAGTGATAACCTAAGAGTTCAGGTACAGCTCGAGATACAGGTGAAAGTCTGTGCTCAGTGTTGGACTTGAAATCACAGCTTCTCAGTACCTTATTTCCCTCTCTCAGAAAGTGAGAAATACTATTATCTTATTTCACAATAGTCCTGTAAGCATAAATTTGTTAGACATAGACGCTATGGTAGTTGGCCTACTTACTTGGAATACAATGAAATTGTATTTGTGTGAATATTCAAGTATGATTTATATCTAGAACAGTGAAAAAGCATGAAACCTAGAAACTCTCCCAGGCAGATCTCCAGTGCTCAGATACAATGAGTGGTCAGAGGAAGATTTCAGATAAGTTACATATGGAATGAAGATCAAGACCAGATGCAGCCAAAATGTAAACAGAGGAGCCATACAGTGATGTAGTCACTACAGTACAGACAGCATCATATAACTGGAAATACATGCAACAGTTCCAGTCGGCTGGGTTGCCAGCTCCCCTCGTAAGTCGTATTTGTAGAGACCTGCAGGCAAATGTATTAACTGAGCCTTGAGAAAAAAACATTCCAGGGTCTAAATATCCCAACAAACGTTAGGTCTATCCTAGTAATAAGGAAAACAGTCACAAACCCAGAGAAACAGAACTTCAGATTATAACAATGAATATCTAATTGCAATATTTGCACTGAATTAAAAACATAAGTCATAACATATCAACTTTCTCCATGTGGAGTCTCATTTAACATGCATCTAGCTAGTACATACATTACTGTTAATAAACCTTTTGTGCTTTTCTCTGTACCAGTATTGTAATGAGTGGAAACTATGTAGTTCAGAGCTGTACACATATGGAATTTTCCAGGTCACATGTTAAACCAAGTGCTAGACTCTGCTGGGCAGAGAACATTAGGAAGGAGAAAAACTGAATTCTAACCATATGTTTTGAAATGAAACAATATGCTCATTCTGTGACAACTGAAAACTTTAATACTACTTTACAGTTAGCAGCAATAAAGAGGGAAAGTAATCTTGAAACAGCATTTACTGTGGAATAGAAAATAATTACAGCATACGAGTAAGAATGCTCCATGTATGTATATATCACAACTCTGACACAATACAATACTGACTGAGTTACACCATTTCTATCATAATATATTATTACTGTGGTAATACAAGGATAAAGAAAAAAAGGCAAGAATTAAAATAAGTGGGATTCAGTTTTCATTTAAACTATTCCATGCCAAGAATTCTGTCTTTCAGAGGATCATGGAAAATAATGTGTCCTGTTACGAACTGAACTATAATCAGTGCAGAGAAGTGTCACTGTTGAGAGTTTAACATTTAATTGCAATTGTAGCATGGGTTATACACTCCTAGAGCCCACATAGAAAACTAGACCAGTTCCAAATGGAGGTTGGAACTCGATGATCTTTAATGGCCCTTCCAACCAAAACCACTCTATGATCTATGATTCTAGGATCCTAAAATACCTTGGAAGCACATACACAGCTTCATTGTATCATGACCCAGAATATACTGTACCCTTTGCTGCTGAGGGAGCAGGAAAGGTTCCACCATCCACAAGTCCCTGCAAAAAAACACTTTGGTTTTTGCTTATCTAATTACAGGAATTATCCTTAGCAAGGCAGAACTTGCCCAGGTTAGAAATTCTAATTTCAAGTGATTAAAAACTGCAGAAAAATTTGCACCTCAAATACAACTTTCTCTTCCCATTAGAAAAACTCTTCTCTTATTGGGGAGATCTTTAGGTTGCATTTCTGCTGGTGAAAAGAAAACAAGAATGACAGAAAGACTAAACCCTTTCCCATTGTCAGATTCTGTCCTTGGTGTGGTAGCTAGGATTACTTTTTGCAACTTAATATTTGCATTTTTCTGTAGCTACATTGCTTGTAGATTCCCCACATCTACTCCAGATTTTGCACTGGCTCCTTGTAACAGAATCCTAAAACCACTTTAGTTTAGACGTTTTTCATTAGATGACACTAATTTATGGGGTTATAATAAGCAGCAGTTGGAACGTCATTTTAAATTTAATGAAAGCAATTAAAAACAAAAGTCAGAATTTGTTTTCATAGAATAAAAACCAAAAGTGACTTAGCACAGGCCTAGGGTATGACAGCAACATTACAAATAACTAACTTTATTCTGGAGGTTGAAGATTTTTGTATCCCAATCAACATACAAATGTGTGTATTCCAGGGCCAGAAAGCTTGAGGTCTTCTATCTCTTCAGGCTCAACCTGATTTGAAGGCAGGGGCATGTGCTAGGATTTACCCTAGAACATAAGGCAAAATCTGGCTTCATTTTACTACTGTAGTTTTAGTACTTATACTCAATATTGCACAGGAAAAGCCATCACTGACAAGAACTTGACAGGACCCAATGAGTTGAAAAAGAACCCTTCTTATCCTTCTTTAAATGCCACACTGTATGCTAACGGAGAAAGACTTTACATTTGTTGAAAGTGCTGGGCATAGCCTGATGACAATAACTGCAAACATGCAGCTTCAAAGCAGTGTCCAGGCATTGCTTTTTCCAGTAGTAAGGACCTACGTGGTTTGGGGGAGAGACGTACAGAGTGAAGAAAGAGACATTTGTGGTCCGCAGCTACAAGCATAAGGCTCTGGCTGGAGATTGCAGTAACCTGCAGTTCAGTGTTTCAGGCACTGGCTGGCTTTTAGTAGTGGATCAGTTAGATTATGAGGTCTGGTTTGGGATGACATTTGGTTCCCCACTAGAAAAGCACTCGTACTACCACCTTCTGGCATTTTTGTTCAAGTGATCTTTGGCCTATAACAGCAGGAAAAAATAGCAATAAATGCAAAGGGAAAGAAAGAACTACCTAACCTCAGAGCTGAACAAATGGCCTCAAACAGGTAAATTAGGGATAGCTCGTGACTGTAGTAGCTTGTAGGGGGACAGAAGCAAAGCCTGCTTTGCATTCAAGCTATAAAGTTTTCAAGCTCAGAGTTCAAAACTATCTTCCAACATGGCCTCATTTACCAAGTATTACAGTCACCCTGAGCTTGTGAATAATGTGCAAACAGGCAGTAGCAAAACAGCAAAACTTCAGTATTCTTTTGGACACCAATATCCAGTGGGAACTCACTTTTCTCTCCGCTGTTCTAACGACTAGTTTTTGTGGGCACTGATCATTAAGGGGAGGGCGCTGGTGAAAAGTGGCAAGGCGACGACTGGAGGTCACTGAAGATGCCCACAAGACAAAATAAAAGGGGATGCGATGGCAGCGAACGGAAAGGACTGTCATGTCGGTCGTCTAAATCCTGCCTGAGGAGCGCCCTTGGCGAGGGATCGGCCGTCCCCCCAGCCATCGCCGGCGACCCGCGGCCCCATGTCCCGCTCAGCAGTGGCGGCCGGGCCGATACCGGCGGATGCGAGAACTTGTATAACAGGCTCGGGGAAGAACCCGCTTCTCGCCGCGCCCCCGATCCCTCCTCCCCTCGCCGGAGCCCGCCCGTCTCCGCTCCTCCTTTGCAGCCAATGGCACTAAGCGAGGTGGCTGCATGCGGTGGCGAGGACCCAGCGCCCGGGCTGCGAGAGGAGGAGGCGGCAGCCGGCTCTGCTCTCCGCGCGCTCCCGGCTCCCGCTCCGCGGCTGCGGGCACTCCTCCTGCCAGCGGCGGCCAGCCGCGCTCCGCCCGCCCCGAGCCGCCCCTCGGTGCTTGTGCCCCGCCGGTTCCGGCAGCATGGACTCGGACTCCGCGGAGCTCAGCGAAGGCGAGCTGGTCTCGCCCGCAGGTAAGAGGGGCGGCTGCTGCCTGGCCCCGCGAGCGACGGGTCAGGGGCAACTGCGGGAAGGAAGGGGTCCCAGCACACACCCCCCGCTGCCTCCGGGGCTGTGCGAGGCTCAGCGCCGAAGCGACAGCGCCGCTGTCCCGCGGTCCCTGCCGCCCCGTGCGAGCCCCGCTGCAGGACGGGCACTATCAGAGGCAGAAACCTCCCCTTGCCCGCCCGCCCCGCGGTGTTGCGAGCGGCGCCCGCTGCCGCACAGACAGACCGCGGGAGCGGGACGGGTGCGGCCCGGCGCCGGGCTCCGCTCTGCCGCGGGTAAGGGCGAGAGCCGCGCTGAAGAGTTGAACCGCGACGTGACAGCCGGCTGAATGAGCAGCGCTGGCGCGGAGCGGATGCATTGTGCTCTGTATCCACAGGCTGCGAAGTTTTCTGGGCTTGGTTAGGGCTATTTTGCTATCGCTCCAGGAGCACAGCAGTTAGCCCTTGTGCAGAAGGGGAGAGTCCCTCTCAGCCGGCCAGCATGCAAGGCCCTCGGGCCCCATCGCTTTTGTTTTCAAGCCCTAACTTGTTACCAAAACCCATAACGCTGTTTGTCTAGCTGCTGCAGCCGCATAGTTCTGAGATGAGACAGAAGAAGAAAAACATAAAACTCTCCTGCCATTTCCAAATCTCCACATTCCTGTACCCTGCACAAAACAAGCCACTGCTGGTGAGCCACAATTAAAGGCTGTCCTGCACAAACAGTAAGTGGGGACAATAAACTTGTGTGAAAGCCAGCATACCCGGAGGTAGGTTTGCTCTTGGGGCACAGCATGCATCCATGCATCCTGCTGCCGGTCAGTGGGGAACTGCTGTTGGCTCAAAGCCACCCCCTTCCTTATGCACATGAGGTCTGCAAGTCATCCTCGGTCAACAGTGGTGTTACCTGGCTTCAGCAGAGCAGGCTGAGGGTGCCAAACGCTGGCATGTGATGGATGCTGGGCTATTACTGACAGTGAGTGCAGAAGGAACCTGTCTGACCTCCAGCTTCCCATGGTGGAAGCCACAGGCACCTCTTCTCAGAAGCTGTTTAACTTGCATCAGACACAAGTAAGCACAGTTGGAATGTCTGAAACAATCCTAGTGATCATAAATCCCAACAGAAAGTTACCATGTTACATTATGAGGTCTTCAAGAAAGGTCTTTTTGCCAAACTCCATCCAGTTTGGGAATGTCCTTTATCCCAGCTGGCACCTCCTCCCATCCCCAGAAAGGTAGGTTTCAACACCAAACAATATTTTAACCAAAAGGAAAAAAACTGCCAGCTATTTTGTAAAATATATTGACTGTCCTATTAATACAGCAGTGATGAGCAATGATAGGATGAACATTACCCTTACCATAAGATCAATAGGTGTTATCTTGCTAGTCTCTCAGCAGAACAGGATTTTACAGCAGTCAAATCCAATTCAATTTTAACCTCTAAGGAGTCTATGAGGGGTTACCTTATTTTGCATTTTCCTACTTGTGATCTAGAAAAATAAGACTAGCAACAGGTCACAGAGCTCCTTATATCCATAAAGCTCCATTAGGCTGACGTTGGTAACAAAGACCACCAACAGCTATACTTTTTCATCCAAATATCCAAAGTAGTATGTGATGCACGAGTTACAAACATTACATTTATAGACAAATTAATGTACTAGCTCCTGCCAACAACTTAATCCTGTTCTGAATAGGATTTTCTTTTAAATAGATTAAAAATAACTATGCTTGGAGATTGCCATAAGTGCTTTTTATGTCATCACTTGCCAGCTGCCAAGAGTTGATGTTCATCAGTCTCCTCTCCTCTTTTCTGTTCCTGCTTTGTACTATCTAAGACAAGAAAAATCTGGAATTTTGACCATACATGGCAGATGCCTATGCAGTAGAATAGAGTGAAAATATGGTGGTTTTGTCTTAACCAGTTGCAATAATTCTTTCTGCACTAAAGAATTTCTTGCCATTTGTATCCTCCATCCTCTTCTGAAAAATACTTTTTTGCTAAATTTCATTTGGTCTTATTTCTGTGCTCCACCATATGTACAGTGCTGTATCTCCCTGTATGTGGGTGTTCAGTAGTCATGCTGTCAGTCACTGTTGAAGGCACAAAAGCTGAGGGGTTATGGTGTGGGAATCAGTCACCAACTTCAGGGAAGTGCTACACCACACAGATCCCAGTGACCAGGAGCATTCTGCCTGCAGCTTATAGGGCAAGCAAAGTGCATCAGAACAGTATTTGAGACAAAGTCCTAGTAGTGGTTCAGTTTTGGCCTTTGGTTAGCTGGGATTTCGTACTGAAAGCAATGCCAGTTTGAATGTTTAGCTTACTCTCTTAATTACTTTCAGCACTTTCAGGTTCATAAAGCAGTGACTTCAGCTTACACAGTTAAAACTCCTTGTAGCCATTGCCCACTTCTTGGGCTGTCTGACTGTTCAAGCCCAGTGTAATCCAGTTTAGTTTATCACTAGGGCTCCATGATGCTAATGCAATACAGATGTTTTAAAACATAACTTATTTAAGGGTTTGTACTACTTGTGCAGCACTTACCCACCCTTTTGCTGTCCCAATGGAACAGCACCCCTGCCATTCCTGGGACTCACATGGGTGTGCACAGAATAGGCTACCTTGTACGCCCCTACCATCTGCCACACATGCTTGGCTTCCAAAAGCCAGCTGGAGTCCTACTCGGAGATCCCAGCAGCCTCGTTTCCTTTAATAACCAACTTAAAGCTGAGTCTCCAAGGAGGCAGAACTATTTTTTCTGTGTTTATTCTGAACATGTTGTCATGATAGCATCTTCAGATTTCTTTGGTGCAAACAAAAAGCTCCTTGTACTTGAGTAGTGCAAGATGTGAGCTGTACTTTAAAACAAGCAGAAAGCATCACGCCTCTGTGCACAAGAGCATCCAGGCCCATGGCCTTGCCTTCCACAGTCGCACACCCATCTTTTACTGCTTTGCTTTTGAGTTGTCTATATAGTAAAAAAGTTTGGTTTTCGTCAGAAAAGTTACTCATGAGACAACCCCCCATTAAGGGCATTAAAGAGGTCTTCATGATGCTGAAAAAGATATATATTGCACTGCTAAATAAAAGAGTTGCATGCTTACTAGCACTACCCTCACTGAAATTCCTTGAGTTTTACTGCAGCTGGTCCTGTTTCTTTTCCTATAGATAAGCTTTCAAGAAGTGAACATTAATTTTAAAAATAGAACACTGTTCTCATTTTTTAATGTCCACCTATTGAGAGGTGGGTTTTTTTAAAGAACTCTTTGGTAGAGCACTGGACTACTTGTTCCCAGCCCTTTCACAGGCAGCTTAACACATGAAAGTATGAATCACCTGTACCAGCTTTCAGAGTAAGATTGCACAGAAATCCAGGTCATCACCAACAGCAGTGGTTCTTGCAGTGGGTTTGGAGATTCTGTATGTAGGAGAAAGAAGGCAGCAGATCTCCATTTGGTGTGGCTTGCCCTAAGTGCCCTGGCTGAAGCAAGCAGGAATTCAGCCATAGAGCTTTTAAGCAATATTGATTTAAGCCTTTCTACAAGCTCTTAAGTCAGAATATAATAGTTCCATTACAAAAACAAAAACAAAAACCATGAAATTCTATATTACACTATTAATATATGATAACTAGAGGCTAAATTGCCTGTATAGTCTTTGAAAAAAAGACAGATTGTTTATATGAACCTTAACATATCTTGGAGAGCTGGTGCCTTCTGGCTTTCATCCTGCTGAAGTCAACAGACATTTGGCCTAGGAAAGACTACAGCTTGCACTCTAAGTGGAGCTCTAAAGTGGTGACAAGAGTTTTGATTTTTGTATTTGAAGCATTAGCACTGTGGAGCATGCAACTTTGTCTGATGCAGGGGATAACAAAATGAAGACAACATTATCACAAGGCTTGAATCCCTAATGGCAGTGGGATCAAGAGGGCGAAGATCTTACCCTGGCACAAGAATATTAATACATTTCAGATTTTTAATAAATTATCTGAACTCTACCCTGGACAGGAGATATATTCCTGGTAAAAACAAGAATAGGCTTAACCATTATTTACTGTTGTAAAACAGCCCTGACAGACACAAATAATATTACAGCTACAGAAAAGTTATTTGATTTGTATTGGTTAGCAAATAACTTTCCTTCAAATCATTTATCATGCTACATGAACTGCCTGTACTTTTGTGATATTAATCTTTTAAGCCTGTTACATATTTTAATCCGTTTTACAAAGTTAAATGCCATTGAAAAGCTAATATATTCTTAGATAGATAATTAGAAAGTGTACCATAAGATATTTAGCACAATTATTTGAGGCATCAGCAATATACTTCCTTGACATAAAATGCAAGTAGGCATTTTATAACTCTTTTTTGCAGTATTACACTGGTCATTTGAATAACATTTGTCATGACAAAAAGGTGTATTTTGCCCCAGAGTGTTTGAACAAGGAGGGTTTTGATTTAACAAAGCTGTATTTTGATTCTACATAGAAAGTTCCAACTCAGATAAGCAATACTATTTATCAGACTTTAGACAAGCCAGCAGAAATGGTAGATAACAGCATGTTGTAAGTATGGAAACTAGAAAATAAACAAACCACAAACCAATAAAACCTGTTTGGAGTGGAAGGTGCAGACTCTACTGGATGATTCTGTTATGAAGTGTTTTCTAGCACCTATCTAATAAAGGGCTCTCCTTTCCCTTCTGCTGGAAAACAAAGGAAAAACAAAGCTAGTTGAAAAAAGATGGACAGATGACAGACATGAACTAGCACATCATGGGAAACCATGCTCCAAACTCTCTTACAAGGCTTTTTGGCTCACACTGCAAACTGAAGCAAGCATGTGTCCAAGTTTCTCTGCCAAGAGCACGGGCAAGAGACACTTTAGGATGAGCAAGCAGCAACTGCCTGCGAGAGTAGCAGCTAGGGCAAGCACATGAGCCAAGAGCCTGGTTGGGTGAATTTCCTTTGGATCTCTTCACTATTCCCTCCAGGAAACACCTGGGCTGCTGATTTACACATAGACCCCTCTTTAGCACAATGACTGTCAGATTGTTCAACTGGAAAGACCCTGCTTCTGGCAAGTTGAATAAACAACTTGGACAAGCAGAACAGACAGTTTAGTTGAACAAGTCAACTTGTTCAGGCTTCTGGGTTGGATTTTTCTTTTTTTTTTTTTTTTTTTGTAAATCAAGTGAAATTAGGAACTTTATAAAGCACTGGATTGAAGCTCGAGCTCACCTGCCTGTGCAGTAGCCAATACTAACTGCTATGCATCAATAGCCAGTATCACTTTTCAGTAGCTTTAATAGTTTCTTCCTACTTTTGAGGATGGCATATTGAAACATGTGGTCTCAAGAGGATTTGTCTTCATAGGTGAAGCACACTGACTCCCAGGTAAGGATAGCAGGCACATGAAGGATGTTGTATTAAGTTATTTTAGTGCACAAGTATTTAATACTCTTGATGAGAACTACTCATTTTCAGGACAGGGCATGCTAGTGCCACCTAGATACACATAGAGCATGCAGAAGACATCCAACAGATTTGCCAGGTCAGAGATAACCTGTTTCTAAGGCATGGTGGTTGATTTTACACTTACGTGAATAACGGTTGTAAGGGGTTCTCCATAGCCTCAAACTGAGCTGTTCCCACCTGAAATTATGATGCTGTTAGCAGTCAGTGACCAGAAAGCCTCTACTTTTCCTAAAAGGTAAATAGAGACAAGCCTCTGCCTTGCCAAAGGCCTAGAATGAGAGTGAGTTCTATTTGATGTGATATTTTGGCAAAAGTGGATGCTTATACAAGGCAATGAGTGCATCTCCTCAAAAACCTCACACTTCTCCTTTGAAGAAATCAATCTTTCATCTTTTCTTCTCATCTACACTAAACACTGAGATGTCATGGTAGGAAGACTGTCACCTGACTGTTGGTAACAGAAGAACAAAGCTATAAGCCTCAGATAAAAGGGCAAACAGTGGGCCAGAAAGATGAGTAAATTCCTGAAGACTTAGTCTGCCTGAGAAGCCATTGATATTTGCAGTTTACCCACAGCATCAGCCCTGGGGGTAACAGGCCCTCCCAGGAAAGTAGGAGAACCTTGTAACTTTTTAATGGCACTCGTCTTTTATGGTAAACCAAGCAGGACCTGGCTGTGAGCCCAAGCAGTGGTACACAATCCTCTAAACTGTTTATCTATTAATATACTTCCTGGCACTGTTTCAGCCCATGCCAGATAGCCTCCCACAGAATGTCCTGGCACGAGACAGAGGATATCAGTGGCCAGTATGAATTAAACAACATTTGGAGTGTGGGAAAGAATTCAGCTTGAATCCAGATGGCCATACAGTGCATGTACAACAGGTTCTGTCCCAGTTTATTTGCATAGAGCCTGTGGTCAGAGCAGGGTGCAGACATTCTTTGCTATTACCATGACTTCTGGTGCACTGCTCAAGGCTGTCCAGCTGCTAGACTGATTGTGGACCACTCTCAGGGCAGCTGCCTTGGGCCAAGACCTGGATTTGGAGTCTTGCCCAACTAGAAATGTGTTGCTTGCTGTTTGTCTGCAGAAATCTCTCTGCCAGTTAAGAGTTTGCGAGGGCACTGGTAAGTCTGACTGAAGGAGACTTAAAGGAAGCCAAGACTAACTTGCTGTAATAATTATGACTTTATACTCAAGACTCAAACATCATCTGGAAAAGCCAAGTTTGCTCAGACACTGGCTGGTAGCCCATGATTTTCCTCCTTTTTAAGGCAACCATCTTTAACGGAAAAAGCTGAGAAAGAGCAAAAGTCACTTTGCTGTCCTTTCCAGCAGTCACTAATCCCTCCTTGCTAGATTCTGTTTGAAGTCAGGTTTTATCAGTTGGTTCTGTCTAGCCTTCCTGCAGAGGAACTAGTCTCTCCGTACAGATGTAGGGTTTGTTTAATATGTGTTGATGTAACAACAGAAATTAGAGCAAGATTATTTCCATCTATGATATGAAAGACATTTCACCATTAAAACATTCCTTTTGGTCCTCTTACAGGTGCTAGTTTAATATGAAAGGTAATCTTCTGAAACACAAATACTAAAAACTAGAAGAATACCATGCTACCACCAATGAGCATCTCATTTCTGGCATTAACTTTGTTTATCCAAGCAGCTTGTGTTACAGGAAAAGCTAAATTTTCTCTCTTTGAAGAAATGCATTAACACTATTACTGTGTTACCGTCTCCTTTCCAAACAGTTTTCTGTTTACTTTTAGAGCACATAGTTTACATGGTCCAATCACTGACATATGCAGATCAAATACAGGTTTCTTGAACTTGAAAGCAAGTTGTTCTTTATTTGGTTTATTTGTTTGTTAATTAAAATAACCATCGTTCAGATGATTCTTTCAACAAAACCTATGTGCCATATAATGTTATGACCTGTGAATGTCTGGTTTTTGTTTACTTGCATCTAATTTTGACTTTCTCTATTTGTGCATCGTTTCACTTTAACTCCCAGAATTCAGAAGGAAGTAGGTTAAAGGTATCAAGAGCAACCATCATGCTCACTTCAAAGCATGGTGGGTCGCCTTTTTGATACTTACTCATCAGCACTTTGAGACCTTATTTCATTAATGATCTCTGTTAGCAGAAGTGTTTAGTAGTAGAGGCAAAAAAAATAAGTACAGTCATAATGATGCACTGCTACTGGACTTCTTAGACAATAAAGAATCGATGAGAAAAAATGCTGACCTGGATTACAGATTTACAAATGGGATAAGAAGTTAAAGCTTAAGTATATATAAAGACCACTTCCACAAACATCAGCAGGAATAGAGTATACTGGCACACTACAACTTGTTTTTACGGGGCACCAGTTGATCCAACAGGGTCTTTATACATGAGGAAGGTTCTGTTTAGTGATTAAACCTCATCTCTATCAGAAAAGGCTTCTATCATATAAAGGTGCCCCTGCCCATGGCAGAGGGTGGTGGGGGAACAAAATGATCTTTAAAGTCCCTTCCAAACCCAAACTTCCAACTCAGTCTAACCTGAGCTCAGCTATGAGGTGCATCTAGCTTCTCTCTTACGTGTATTTAAGTCTATTTCCACAGCAGTTCTTAAAGGTTGGTATCAGATATTATCCTGCATAAGAAGGAATCTCATAACACTGTATGCCCTTGGGGCAGATATGGCTGAGATTTTACTTCTGCCTCCTTGCCTGACAACCCTCAGGGGAAAAAACAACCCTAAAACAAACAAACCAACCCAACCCCAACCCAACCCACAACACAAAAAGACCCCCACACAACCCAAATCCCCAGACCAGTATTTTCATCCAAATGACATTTCTCCACAAAACACTTTCCCCTACAGAAATCATACGGAACTGATGGAATAATAAGGGGAGTGGGGGGAATCATATGAAGGACAGACAAATACTCATGTTCTTCAGATTCCATCATGTCTGGGGACTTAGGGCAGTTCCAATACTTAGTTGTTAACCAGATGGTATCTGTTTATCCTCCAAACCAGGATCTCTCCTGTAATTTTGAGGCTGACTTCCAAACTGTGAACTAGTGTTCTTTTTATCTAGATGGTATCACTCACTTCAACAAGTTCAAGAGAAAGCTGTGCTGATTTTACTCCATGCCAGGCATTCAAAAAGCATAGTTATGAAGAGCCAGAAAATAGCCACTTCCAGTGTTATGTTGCAACACGCAGCAGCTCATGCTGGTAAAAATGGTTATTTTGACTACATCAAGAACAGTGAGTGGAACTGCTCCCTGGGAGGGCAGGCAGAAATGCCTCATGCTTTCAAAAGAGGCCTGGCACATGCAGCACACTCAGGCTCTCAAAAGGCAAGGAAGGTCAAAAGCCTTCCTGAACCCTCTTTGAATGCCACATGCTACCAGAGAGGCCGAGTCCCTTGCAGGAAGGCAGATGCCAAGATTTTGTCTATATTCTCCATCTTCTATCCTCTACAGTCATTTTCAATTCTTTCTCTTTCCACCTATCCTCACCTTTCAACACTAACAATTTGAGTTTCTTTTCCAGGTATTCACATCTTCCTAGCATGTCAGGAGGTTGAAACTAGATGATCTTAAGGTCCTTTCCAACCCAAACTGTTCTATGATTCTATGTAACTGGTGTCTCATTTCCCCATGCTTTGGTCAATACGCTATTCTTTGCAAGCCTGAATTGTTCCCATATTGATCTGATTTTTCTTCCTCCACTCATTTCTTCTCAAATATTCTAGGGTTTATGATTTCTGCCACTGTAAGAGGGAGTAAATGCTGTCAGGTTATATTTAATGAAAGGGAAAACTGATGGGAGTAAGATTCCATCTTGTCTTTGTAATTAGAGGTATTAGAAACAGATTTGCCTTGCTAGAGGAACCAACCTGCCTCCTCTGGCAAACAAACAGTACAGGCAGTGGGTTTGAAAATGAGATTGGTGTCATCTTGATTAGTAAAGCATGCCGAGAACACGAAAGTTAATTCCATCTTGAAATACTGAAACAGATCTAGTATTTGCCAGAGAGAGAGAGAACACAAAAGCATCTCCACAGATAACAAGAACTTCCCTGTTATTTCCAAGTTCATTCCTGAACAAAACAGCTACTTGGAGAAACAGTATAGCCTCACCCCTGGAAGATCAAATCATTGGGCTTGAATAGCAGATCCAGGGAAGAAATTGCATTTCTCTCCAGACACAGAAGCCTGTGACTGTCATTGATAAAATGAGGTCAGAGGAGGACACTGCTTTCTAGTGACATAGCTTAATTACACGGAATAAAGGAAAACAGAGCGTAGCCCTTTTGCAGAGTATTGTGGTGAAGCATGGCATGCAGATCCTCCCCCCCCCCCCCCAAGTTTACCAATATATTTTCTTAAAAGTTCTAATAATTTTTCATTAAGAGATATTGCAAGAAGATTCACAGAGGCTGCCTCTAGAAATCAAGCAAAAGCTTTAGACAGCTGTAAAGAGGTAGCAAAGGTGAGAGATGCTTCTAGAAGCTGAAGTCATACTCTTAGGACAAAAATGCCTATTTCACTGTTCTTCTGCCATTGAGACAAGGATGAGTGCATAGAAGTACACCAAAGGAGGCTTTAGGGAAACAACCTGAAGCCAAGAAGATGCAGGTTCACCAGAACACCAACACAGCACCTGCATGCACCTTTCCACCCCACTGCTGACCTGGTTGAGTTGAATCAAGCACAGATCAAAGCAGTCTGTCCATTGCAGGGCTAGCAGGTTCCCTGACACGGAGGTTTCATCTTCCATCTCCAGAGTGGCTAGAAACAGGGTCCATTCTCCATGACAGCATCTCTCTGGATCGCTAACTCTTAATGCCAGGCCCACCTCATTCATCCTCAGTCAGCAGCATCTTGTGTGCGATTTGCCAGAAGACAGGAGGACACACAGTCCTGCCCATCAGATTGGGTGACAGACAGGGAGAGCACTGCTTTGCTCTGGTGCAGCCATTCTCCATTTGCATGGTGCAGCACCGGAGGAGAGACATTAACATTACATGGTATGATTTTGCAGCCAGGATGCCCATGTGGCCTTCAAATTCCCAAGAGCTGTGTCTACGCTTGCCTGTCCATGTACAGAAGATGAGTAACAGTTTCTTTTGCACTGCCTAGAGCTCTGTGTATTTACCTTTTAGAACTTCTCTAGGAAAATATTGCCTTAGCAACAGCTGCACAGTATTGAGACCGAGACAAGTGATGTGTAGGAAGAGAATTTAAGGTGATGGTGGGGGGAACCATTATTCAATGTTTTCCATATTTTCACAGAAAAGAATTTAATTTCCTTGAAGTTAGCACAGTCAATGACAAGGAGGTAGAAAGGTTCATGTCAAATACCTCTAGCTGTGCACTGAAATGAAATATAACTAGAATTACCAAATAACCAATGCAGGCAACCACAGGCTGAGAGTGGTTTTTTATTAATTTACTTGCTATTTGAAACAGCTTCTCTATATTGGTAAAGTTCTTTTTCCTCAGCCACATTTGATGGGAATTCAGATACTTGCTTAACATAATGGCACACATGCTAATTCTGGAATACTTGTTTCTTTCTTCACTTTTACAGGTGACAAAGCAGTGTTTACACTTAACAGGGATTATAATTTAGGGACAGTTAATGCCTGTGTTAAAATCACTTCATCAATGACATACAGACTGTCTGCTCTACAGATCATGTGTTACTGAAAAGACTGGAATGAAGAATAATCTTTAAATAAGGACTCTGCTTTGAAAGCAATATGGCTTCTTTACCATGATGAAGTGATACACAGTAATCATAAAGCTTGTAAACCTCACAGCAATTTTGTTGCTGCAATTAACAGTTATTCACTTGACTTCTTTTTGGGTTGAAATTTGCCTTGGTCTAACTTCTGCTTTTTTGGGGTGGTTTTTTTTTTTGTATACAAAGAGCACGTGTCTGAATGAAACTGAGCTTCTTTCTTTTATCCTTATGTAAAGTGGACAAAACTAATTTTCCTTAAGGAAATGCTATATATAGAGAAGCTAAATACTTTCAAGTCCTAGACTTCAGTAGGTTTTTTGACATCATCCCCAGAGAGACAGAAATGCAAACAAACAACATAAAAGCAATTTCCTTCATGAAAATACACAGAGCACCAGGAACAGCATAGTAAGTAAAGAGAACAGTGTCCTCCAGAATGGAAGTCTTTATCCTGTTGGGTCACATTTTTCACTAGCAATGATCATGTCCTGTTACCACAAATGCACACACATCAGTAGGCAAGACTTTAAAGCCAAGTTTTAAGTATTTTCAACAAATGTCAAGAGCTGAATAAATCACAGAAGGTGCAGGCTCTGCCATTCAGGAGGTACAGTGTGGAATAACAGCTCTGGGAAAGAAAAGAATGCTACTGAGCATTTTTGTACCATCAGATTTGCAGACTGTTATAAATCAATCTCTGCCTCCCCACGGTTACCCCTGGGGGGGACTGTGGCTGGGAAGCTGCCTCCCTAGGGAGAACTGCACACAATGCTGCTGCAGGACTGGAAAAAACCCTGCATTTTGACCTTTTGCCGCTTTCTCAGTCTTTGAGGGTAGCACACCTGCATTGTGCCAGCTGTTGGAGTAGGTTCTCTTGTTGGGGTTTTTCCTGGTTTGTCTCTAGCAGATCCACAATACAAAGGTTTCTATACACAGACACACATGAAATCTGTATTTAAAGTTACTTTCACTTGGGCTCATATATATATACACACACATGGCTTTCATGATGTTAAGGGGAAATGGACCCTAGCTTGCCTAAAACACTTCACGCTGAAATGACAAATAAAAATTAATCTCGGGACAGTCCTATCCAAGCCAGTGAAAGCAGGGTGACCAACTCCGCAATAGAACAGTTAACTCAGATAGAGGAGACACCACAGAGGAAACATCAGACAGCTACAGTTAATAGGACATGATGTAATGGCTTCAAACTTGAACAGGGGAAGCTCAGGTTAGATAGAAGGAAGAAGTTCTTTACTGTGAGGGTGGTGAGGCACTGGAACAGGTTGCCCAAAGAAGTGGTGAATGCTCCATCCCTGGCAGCGTTCAAAGCCAGGTTGGGCACGGCTTTGAGCAACATGGTCTAGTGTGAGGCATCCCTGCCTGTGGCAGGAGGGCTTGGAACTAGATGATCTTAAGGCCTTCCAACCCAAACCATTCTGTTACGTGCTCAGATATGTCAGATTTCAACAGATGGAATGCTGATTTGGCGTTTACATAATTCTAACAGAGTACAGAAGGATAGACATGTGCAGAGTAACAGAAAGTGGCAGTATTAAGAAGCTTCCTCATGTTTCCACATGCTCATTTGAAAGAAGATGGAAAGAAAATATCCTGGTTTTCCAGGCTGCTTTTTTTTTTACCTTCTCTTTTTCAGTTTTTCCATCACAAAAAAAAAAAAAAAAGCACCAAACGATGGCAGGATTCCTTTCCTCATATAACATCCCAGCAGGTGTATGTACTAGTAATACTGTATTCATATTAAGCATGGACTTCCATGTTAACAGCCCATCCACCAATTTAATACATTGTAAGAGGTATGTGTTACATGCATATCTTCTTAAACTTCACCACTTTCGATTAAATAACACCTTCCTGAATTTCAAGTCAAATAGGATTTGAAATTTAAGGACATTGTAAAGATACTGGTCTCATTTCTTTGTGCAGCCTCCCATATCATATCCTTTAAAATCTGATGGATGAAGTACTGGACTGACAGCAGGGTCTTAATCATAGCCTTAAGCAAGTATTTCAGTTGATCTATTTCTCCTCCCATTCCTGGTCTGTTTACCTTTACTATTTTTAGGTCAGAGTGTCTGAGTTTGTGCAGTAAGAACCTCAAGATGTTTTATTAAAAGCTAGTAAATAGTAATATCAATGCAGTGCATGGTCACTGTAGGTACTTTTATAGGTATATTATAACTTCCAACCCCAAGAAAGAAGCTGCACCTCTGCAGTTAGCACTTAAATATCACCTTAAATATGAAAGCTCCATATGCATTCAATGTGGTGTTTCAGAAGCCTTTCATAGAAGGCTGCCATTAGAGCACTAATTCATCACAGTTGACTTTGTCATATTAAACATATTACTGTGATTATTTTTTCTCTAATAAGCAGAGCTAATGCATAAGACTATGATGTCTTGTGACATATCATATGTCTACTTCTGTCTGAAAACAGGAGTAGAAATTTCATATTTTTTAGTAATTAAACCAAAGAGAACATACATTTCACACACCCCCCCCCCCCCCCCCCCCATTTTTCCATTTGCTTCCGATTCTGGCTGTCCAGCTCTCTGGCAGTGAAAGCATGTTTAGAATAAAAATAGAACCCACAATTTGAAACTTCTCTTTGTTTTGCTTTTCCCTTACAATACATGAGCCTCTGACTGAAATGAGGAAAGTCTTTCACCCAAAGAGAATTTACCAGAACAAAAGCAGCTTGGCAGAATTAACATGCTCATATTTTTGGCATATTTTCTGATATAAGTCTTCCAAAATACAGGGTGGGATCAAGCACAGAGAGATCCTGATCAAGTGATAGAACACAAACTTCCTTCCATGACTGTGATAAACCACAGTCTAAGAACAGAGTCTCACAAAGAAACCCACTGTACATCATAGAGTGAAGAGCATTCCCTACAGCATGTAGAGTCTGTTTTCTTCATAACTCCAGTTTCAGTTCTGCCACATAAAACACTGTGTGTTGACCTTACATATGTAACCCACCTACACCATAATCTTCAAGAGGTTGCTTGCTGCCAGGCTCACCTGTGTGCACCCCAAGGAATATGGACATTTTCTAGTCCTGTCTGTTCAGACTTCTCTGCAGGAAGATCACTTTCTAGGATACTGAAATTGTGCTTTAAAACCATTCACCTTCCATTGCTTCATCTCAGGCAATGCCTTAGTGGAAGGAATAATAAACCCTCTGTAAGGTGACAAGATCTGGTAACCTGTCACTAACCCCCAAATTCTAGAAACCCAAATGAATCCTGGCCTGAAATATAACAAACTCCAAAATCAGATCCATCCAAGGCATAGCTTTGCATTAATAGAGCTCTAACAGTAATCTTGCCTGTAGAAACACAGGTTGAGGTTTCAGTAGTGAACAGTTGTAGTGGATAACATTATTTCCTTCTCTTACATCTCAAGATCAGTTCATTCAATCTAGAAATGAGATCACTAAAGAACATTTCCCACACACACACATACTGGAATATTGCTAAAGTTAGTTAATATACGGAGGGATCAATGTTGGAGGCAGAACAAGAAGCACTCAGCATATTTAGCATGCTTGCAGCTAGGGAGATAGACTCTGACATTACAAAAATCTTTCTAGCTGTAGGAGTTACAAGCACTGCATTAAGCCATGAAGGGATGTTAGTCTTTAGCAACAGAGTAGACAATTATCTCTTCTAGCCTGCTGGTTTTATCTCTGAGAAAGGAATGGATTGAATGGTTGTTAAAACATTCCTTCAACCTCATGCTTCTGCAACACTGAAACAATAGACAGCAATTTGAAGGTTAGCTCGGTGACACGAACTATTTTCTACACCAAACCAAATTGTTGTCCTCACTGCGCTTTCTGTGTGAGCAGACAATAACCTTTGCCAAAAATCGGTCCCTAACTCTATCTCATTTTCAACACTGATAGTCTTGCAGATAAAGCCTCCAACCTTCCTGTAGAGTGCTCACTTCAGTGAATATCTGCATAGACAGTCCACCAGTCCTAACGTTAGCCAGATAACCCTCACTGGCTACAACTTCAGAGCTTCTGAGCCTTGTTCACTGATCAGTTACCTAACCACTAGGTTGCAAGCAGTTAACAAACATTGATTTCTAAAGTGTAAATGCAAACTGTTCAGTTGTCAAGGCTCATAAGACACAGCTGAAAAAAAAAAAAGAAAAGAAAGGGAGAAAACCACTTGATTATTCTTATCATTTCTTTTCCGCAAGCTGAAAAACCCCACAGATTATGTTAAACCACGAGATCAGGGTGCACCAATTGTGTGTATCTTAAGCTATCACATCACATTCACCATCCATTCTCATCTCCCCAGATTCAATTCAGTTTAATCCCTCCCAGCATCACCTCAGGTATTACTGATGCTTAATTGCTACAGCAGGCACTGCGCTATAGACTGCAGACTGCCCTCACCTCTCCAGATGCTAACGTTCCTCCAGAAGGCAGGTGTAGCCACCCTCTGTGCCAGCCAGCTTGGAAAGCAGAAACAGAGCCAGCCTAGGTCATCAGCAAACTATTCCTGGAGGTCTGTCAGCGATATCTTGTGTTTGCATACCATGTAGCCACTAGCCATTATTAACACCTAATGGCAATCTTAAATAATACTAAAAATATAATCTCCTGTAGGTACTGTAGATGCATCTTGCTTAATGCCCACTAGAAGCATTTTGTAGGTGTAAATTACACCTGGAGAAAAGGAAGGTGGATTTCTGCTCTATTAAATTACACCATCCTCTACCAGCCTACACACTGATTAGGTGTTGCTTAACAATGCAGTGAAACCAGGAGGCAAACTAGACCAAAGCATAACACCAAGTATGTTGCTGAAGAGCAGATGACATTGTTAACTTTGCCAGAAAGTGTATTTTATACATGAAACATTCAAGTTCCCATTTTAATCTTGTTATAACAATGCCATATATAGCAGGGAGGGGGAGAGGGGGGGAAAAATAGAACTGTTCCTGAAATGAACCAAGATAGACTAAGCACTCATCCATCTTAAGAATCCGAATTTTACCCAGGAAAAATAAAGCAAAAAGCAATATTAAAAGCTAGGAATTATAGCTAGCCTTATTCCTTTCTTTGTAGAGCTGTAACTTTCCCCTGGAGAAATCTAAGCAGACTGAAGAGGGGAAAAATATTGGAATATTCCAGAATCCTGTTGTGAATTCCAACCTCATCCTGGCTCATAAAAGGAGAGACTTGAGACACTTCAGCCTTTCTCCCACAGGTTTTGGTTTCTATGCAAAGCAAGGGAGAAGAGATGCCTTCCAGGTGGTCACTATAAGGACCACCAGGTCTCGAGTTGCTCTGTCAAATCTGTAGCCAGGAACACCAAATCTTTCATTCAATTTTTATGAATTCAAAATATGGCAAGACTGAAAAAACAGACTCTGCAGCTCAAGACTACAGAAGGAGAAAGAGATGCAGGCTGCCTTACAGAGACAGGAGTCCAGACCAAGTACAGTCTTGCCTTCCATCTACCTGCAAGCCAGCCTTTAGGAGCTGCAAGTCTGGAACTTGTGAGCACAAAGGTTTTCTTAAGTTCAATCATAGGAGGGAGACAAGGGAAACGTAATGTTTCCTCTCAGCGAGTGTGCCACAAAGTCACTCTGGGCTACGCAAGGAAAGCACATCAGAATTACTGAAATACAATGCGCGAATAAAACTACTACAGAAAGCACTTGGCATAATGCTCAGCTATTCTGCTACTAGAAATAAGCTAATCAAGCCTTGATGATACTCTTGAATATTAAACAAGGAGTTAAACATTCATCTACATCTTAGATGAAAATACCTCAACAGAAAGCATTTAAATCTAATAGAACGGTATTCCCAGAGACCATTTGAGCTCACCATGTAAGAAAACACCATTTCTGTGAACACCACTTGAGTATGGAGTATGTATTTGCTTAAACTGGTTAACCCAACAGTTTCCTCTCTCTCTCAGACTAATAAAGAATATCTCTAAGGAAAAAACAAAGGGGGACTAAACAAGCAAAAATATAAATGCTGCCAAACTAGCCTTAAACTCAGAGTAAACAAGAGCCCTGTAAATACGTTGTCAAACAGACTGGTAGATGTGTTACTGCACATAGTGCTAGCAGAGTCAAGTCCTTCATTTGCACAGGACTTTGCAGAATGCCCTGCCAAACTCCACTGTAAGTTTATGGCTACAGAATTACAGCCTCAGGTTTTTATTTGTTTAGTTTGGCTTCTTCCAGCAAAAAGTCAACGACTTACACAAGCAGTTCAACCCATTCTTAGTTCCATGAAATAGCGAAACAAAAGGCTAGTGGCCACCCAGACAAACTCCAGTTCCACCTGTGCCTTGTGCCAAAGCAACATAAAAGGACCACAGAAACTCTACCCTATACACACACGCTGCAGTGGTGTGAAAAAGCTACTGTCCTGCAGAAGCTTTTCCACACAAAACTCCACGATACTGTTGTAGGCTGCACAGAAATCACTAAGTTAACAAGGCTCCTTTCAGCTCAGCACACAGCTTCCCACAGCAGCAAATGCCCAGACAAGAACATCGTAATAACCAGAAAAGTTTCCCACAGCCTCCAACAACAGCCCCGAGATGTTCCAAGTTCAAAGACAGACCAGCAGCACCAAGGAGCTACACACCAACCTTGCAAGCTGCGCATCCTGTGTTTCAGCCTTCTATCACTGCCTTCTCCTCCATGCTCCCCTGCAATGAATAACACACTCTCCACCCTGCCTCTCTCCCATTTTAAGCAGCAGGTGAAGCTGGTCAGTGAAACCCTTGATTTGCTGATGAGGAGCACCTTGTGCTATGGGTGAGACAGCAGCAACACAGTGTTGCTATGTGTATCTCCCCTTACTACATGTCTCAGATGCATAGACCAAAATCTGACTCCATAGTTCATGTTATTTTGAGCCATTAATTAATTTTTATCCTTACTTTGGTGCTTTGAAGTCTGCTGTGTGGTTTTCCATTTCAGACATTCCCATGCTCAAAAAAGCAAATTACAAAGAGGATCACAGAGACCAGTCTTCCAGCCCGAGAATACAAATTAAATCTGCAGTATTGACAATGCCATATGCAAGTAGCAATTGCAGAGTAGGACTGCATAACAAGGCATAGAAAGATTCTGAAAGTATTAAAGGAATTTAATTTTTAATTGGACTTTCAGCTATTGACTGTTTTAAAGTTGTTGTCAGCAGTGTTTGTCTTGCAGTGTAAAACTTGTTACTATATGAAATAAGTATCTTCAGAGTACAGCAAGGCAATTTAAAAGCTCAAAGATACTTTGTTAGTATTACGGGGAAAAACATAATTACCAATTTTGCTCTTAATTAAATTAATTTTGCTTATTAGGCCTGAAGCAATGCCTAATCTTGCAGTTTTACTTTGGTAAAACTCCCATCAAGTGAGGGGTTAGTCCTAGACACAATCTGGGAAGGAAGCCGGAAAATACTTCTCTAATGAACTTTTAGAAGCTGATTGGAGTAGGTAGCTGGTATTACCAGCTCTATGGAAATGAAATACTCAGTGCCATCTTGGACTGTGAAAATCACACTGTTAGAGCCTGCAAGGGACATAGCACTGAAGTAGGCAGAATTTCAAATTAGCTTACTATCCCACTAGCAGGGTGGTTTAGGTGGAAGTTCTCACTCTGGAAAAGATGTTATTTGTGTCTCTTTCTCACATCGTTCACTATATCTTTCAGGGTTGCTAAGAAACAGCAGCATTACAGTAGAGTAATCATTCCTACTCCATTTGAAATTGTAGCTAATTAGCCTCTGTGTGAAGTGGGATTCCTAGCATGAGAAGAGAGAAAGTTTATGTTTAAATGCACAAACTGATACTACCGAATAACTGAGGATTCATTCTAAATCAAAATATTCAAATGGCAACAAGCCCTGGGAAGTTCACGTGTCCCAGAAGGTTTTCTAATACTTGGGTAGAAAAAAAGGAATCATGATCAGCTGCGTCCCAAAATCTGTGCTTTTGCAGACCTTAATAAAAACTCTCAGCTTGAGTGTGAAATCTGATGGGTACAAAGACAAAGATGATGTGATTGGATATGGATAACATACGCAGCAGGAGGATGTTTACAGCTTAGGAGAAGGTGAGAAGTAAAAATGTGCAGGTATAATTTTTATATGAAAATAAAAAAGAATATGGTACAAACTATTGGGGAACAAACATGTTTAGGTTATACACATGTATCTGATGATCCTTGTCTTCTGCATGTCTTGCTTATCTGAACAAATTTAAGCATCCTGGTCTTGAACAGAAATGTCTTGGTCGTGTCATTTGCCAAGGAATTTTCTAATTAGTGCCTTTGTTGTATGGAGCTGTAGTCAAAGGATTTTGTCACTTGATTTCCAAACGTGAGTGAGAACCTGGTATTTCATTACTAAAGGACAATGAATGAGTGCCTGCTGTTTGAAGTTCAGGAGAAATCGGTCATTATCTTTCTAGCAAATTTGTGGTAGCTCTAATACCACTTTTTAACTCAGTCTACTATGGGACTTTCAAATACCTCAGAAACTGATTGCTGTGAAAGCCTTTTTTTTAATTCTCTATAAAACTTCATATGGAGAGAATTTTCATAACTTCCTGTTGGAGAGAAAAGGAAGAAATAGTTTCAGATTTTCTTTTTCAAATAGGGATGTTACGGAATGACCTTTCTAGCACAAATGCAGAGGACTTCTCAGTTCTCACTGAGCAGAGACTCTCATAGACTATGTAGGTGCTAAGTGTTAGTATTAAAAACCTTCCATATCTACACTGTTAGACATCCTTCATTTTAGTGTGTATTTTAAAGAGCCAACATGCTATGCGTGATACTTTATTAAGCAAAAAACACTCTGTAACCAAAATCTGAAAGATATTTTTGTTCAGTGTGCTTTGAGAGCTTTCAAATTCTAAAAAAAACGTAGGAAAAATGTTTAAAATCCTTATTTTTAGGATATGTGTGTGTGTGTTGCTATTTCCAGACGAAGATTCAAAAGTTATTACTGATTATCTCTGAAGCCTCTATTTTACTTCCTCTACATAATGGTATAAAGGTTGGTACATCTTGTAAGAAATCAATGATTATTTCACTTTACTACTGATTGGGATGTCAGGGGGCTTTTAAGATGTGTTGTAAATAAACAGTTTGACAGAGGCTGTGACCCAAAAGAGAAGCTATGATATTTTTTGGAGCAGCAAAGTGTTATTTTGGAAGTGAGCTGGACTACTGGCTGTTGTCAGAGGGGCAGAAGAAAGAGCAAACGATCAGCAGGGATGGATGCAGCCCTGACCTAGGAGAGGAAGATGCATTTTACAGCCACAAGCACATAACAAAATCAATGAATTGTGCAGAACTGGGGATCAAAGGGGGGGTAAAGCTTCCCTTTCTCCCACTCCTTCCTCTATCCATCCCAACTCTGACTAGAATTCATATGGGTAAAAAAGATCTCTGTAAGATACACATAGATAAGGACCTAAGGTCCATATGCTGCTGAGAGCTTATGGTTGGCCTTAAGCAATTTGCAGAGTTTTGCAGAGCTTCTTTATATGTTCCATTACCACAAGACAATATAGTATTAAATTCTTCAATTCTAGCCATAAAAGATTATCCATGGTTGATTGTGGTTTACAGAAGCTGGCTTGTGAGAATGCTGTTTTAAACAGCAGAGTGCACATTCCACAGAAGTCTGTTTAAGGGCATGTCATTAAAGTACATAACTATGTATTTTAGTGTACCATTACTCTTTGAATGTCATTGTGAAAACGTAGTGAGGTGTGGTATAATTCAATGAGATGGTGAGTTTTGTTGCCAAATCCCAAATCTAATGCATCATTTGATTGTAAGGAATGTTACCCAACGGACTGACAGTCCTACCTGAGCGTAACACAGTGGCATTAATTTATCTTTTATGAGATTAATCTGTGAATAAAATTAACCATGAAGTAGAGTAGCTCAACTATAATAATCACAAATTCATCCACTACCCTGTGAGTTGTGTTTGGTAGTGCCTCACAGACTGTGTTCTGATTTGCTCCAAAGGACTTTTAGAGTAAGAACTGCATTCACTGGGAGTAGCTAGGGTTCTGGCTGCCTATATACAATGTAAAGGAAAAGCACGTGGTCAGAAACTGTCCTCCCCTACGCAAAATATGTCAATCACTATCTTAATTCTATCAGTCTCGTCAAAAACTACCCATGTGTTGTCTCCCACGCAGAGATGAATGCAGTGTCCTAAGAGCCTCAATTTAGATGGCAGTTCTGTGCCCAGAAAGCTTGAGGTCCTGAAACTAATGTAAAGAAGCCTTTATTAAAACCAGTAGATAGGTCTGAAAGTGCCAGTTCCTTAACATTGGTTATATGGAACAGGATGGCAGGGTAATTCCACTCTGTAGGAAGGAAAGCAGTTTGTATCAAGCTGTGCCCTGCCTACAAGTCCAAGTACTGATCAACACTGTTTCAGGGAAGTTCTTGTAGAGGCCGGTGGAGATGTGGACAAGTTAAAAATGGATTTGACTTCATGAATCCTCTGGCTAAAACTCCTACTTACGGCACAAGCAGCAATAGCCACTGTTACGGCATATGAGCTGTCGTAGCAGAACCGGAGGAGCTGGCAAGATGTACTGACACTAGGCAAGGGCTGTGTTCCTCTGTTCCCAGTGGCGCGTTCTGGCAGATCTCTGTGCTCCAGTGTTTCAGCTTTCAAAAGGAGCTTTTGGAAAAGGGCTATGGAATAGCCACTCAGTTTCCCCTTGACAGAAAGCAGCAGTTCAGACCCACTAACTGTAGAGGCTTTTTAGGGAACAACCCTAGAAATGAATCAGTGAAAGGCGTAGCACAAAATAGGCTGCTGTTTCAACTGGCAACTGCAAAGTACGCTTGTGTTGGGCTATTTCTGTCCTCCTTGTATGAGAATAATTTCCATAATTTCAAATCATTTTTCCAAGTAACACAATCTGGTTTCATTTCCCAGCACTAATGGAGAAGAAACCTTTATTTAAATCTTGCAAATGAACATCAGTAACTAGATGAACCTGTAACAGCGCTAAATAAATATGCCAGATACCCAAATGAGCTTGCTATCTACTCCAAAGTACTGGAAAAAATAAATGATTCTGATTAGTTCTTTGGGTGGCACACTTCCAGCCCCAGCAATAAAGGCAGGCCTCATGTACTCTGGAGCAGACGTACTCCTTCAGCATAGAACAAAGTGAACTCTGCAGCAACGCTGACTATAGCCAGCTATGGGAAGGCTGATCTGCCAAGGAATAAGCACTCAATAGTCTGCTCCAGTGGTTTTCAGTGGGTTTCTCTGCAGTTTATTTAACTTTTCTCCAGTGAGACTGCGTATATAGTAAATTCAAGTTTACAGATAATTGACAAGGTTTTCTTTGTTACCTTTTTCACTGACACCTTGGGAAAGGTTCATGGGCTGCACTGGTCTGGGTGCGTCCCACCCAGGTCCACAGTCTAAGACTTAGCCCAGATAAGTAAGTTTCTGTGGTATGGTTTACCTAGGAGATAGACCTCTGAGGAGAGCTGTGATTTTTTTCCTCTATAGAGTTTCATCCAAGTGGGAAAAGGAATGCTTTATGGTTTAGCGGATTGTTTTCTTTTGCTCGTTCACATTTTTGTTTTTAATTAATGTGTCTTTATTCCTGTGATAATAAATGAGGCCATGGAGTTACACCTATCTCCTCACATAACTTGAACAGCACAGGTGCTACCATGGAGGCCAATGTTTTCTGTGCTGCACTGTTTTCCGCAGGTTTTTTTTAACATGATCACTATCAAAGAATGAACAATACAAATATAAATGAGCCATCAGCAGTTATAAGCTTTGAAGCTCTGTATAACAACTGATCCTGAATAAAAGGAAGAACTTAAGCACCACCAGCAGCATATGGACAAGAAAGAAACCTTTCATGTAGTGAGTACCTACAGAGAGACTCCTACTGATCACCACCACATGAAAGGATACCAAAGAGGAGATGTGCAAGACTTCAGTGGTAGGAGGTTAATACGTTATCTACTTCAATCGTGAAAAAACAGAAGAAAGAACACAGGACACTAAGAAGTTAAAAAAAAGTCAGACTGATTTAATTGGAAAGCATCACTCGGCTGCCTTCTTGAATAATTGCTGGAAGCCATCCCAACTCTTTATATATTTAGAAGTAATATAATTCAACTCATAAATAATTTCTTAATAAGCAGCAGTGTTCCCAAAGTATGTGATTTAATCCTACTGATCTGATGAGAAATAGGGCTATTCCCTTCATACAAAAATACATTTAGAACATTTTATGACAACAATAATTCTGCCCTTGTATTACTCCTGTTAGAAGTAGGGTATCCTAATGAATGCATTTGGTAGTCTATGAAATGACAAAGGCTTTGGACAGTAGGAAATAACAAATGCTGAACAAATCATTATTGTCAGTCCTGTGCTGTCACAGAGATGAAATTACAATATCATTAGGGAAATCTACATAAGTGTATGCAAGATTAGACCTGATTAAAGGCAGTTTTAGAAAGACTAACAAAATCCAGTGGTGCTGTGTTGTCACTGATTTCCTCAGAAAATGTAAAAATATGTGTGTCTATACATATTTATGCATATTTGTACACAGGGGGGATTGGTGTTTGGTTTTGGGTTTTGGTTGTTTGGTTGGTTTTTTTCCTCAAAACAATACTGAGTCTACAAGACCAAGGTCAATATCAGCTCTGTTTGAAGAGGAGCAAAGACCTGGATTCCCTATCACACAACAGGAACAACTCTTTTTTCAGCTAAAATCTATGCAGCAAAGCTAATGCAAATGGCAGACTCAGGAAGAAAGGGCTGTCTGACAGCTTGGGAGATTGACAGGAAAACATATGGAATTTTATAAATAGTACACACATTTCCAACAATATTTCAACCAGTCAATATTTTCCATCAAAATAGCTTAATAACAACATTTCCAGCTTATATTAATGCTAGGTATAGCCCATAATTTATGAGCTTCCCTGTGCCTAATTGCATAAGTAGATACAGTAAATACAGCCGTGATATCTGTCCAGTCTTAAGTCTCCTTAGGTCCAGAGTGATTATTGTTCCTTCAGTCAACCTGTCAAATATATATCTGATGAGGGGAGTGCTCCCTTGCTTGGTATAAAACCACAGTGGTTTATCAGTGCAAGTGGAACTGTGCCAGTGTACACCAGAGGATTTAGCTTCCTAGATTGAAAAAGAACAAATAGTTTCAGAGGCTGGATCTGTACTTTGGGATGAAAAGACCACAGATTCTTTTTGCTTTAGGGTTTATGTTTTTCTATGACTTCAGTGCAAATTTCAGCAATGTTCTGACTCATCTTTGGGATATTATTCAATATGACTATTAAACATCAGATCCATGAACAGGGTTACCTTAGTACAGGCAAAAACTTAGGATGTATTTGGAAAGATATGAGAAGGGGTGGGGGGGAAGAAATCCTTTTTTAAATTCAGTTCCACACTAAGGTCTGTTCATTTCACTCAGAATATACCCTATAAAATGACAAAGCTATTTACATGAGTAAGTTTAAGCAGGGCTTGGGTGTGAAATCTCTGGCTGTTGAAGAAGCATGTTTTGATTAGTTTCAACTTGCTTAGGGTTTAAAAAAAGTAACAAATAGTGCTGAAAATCAGCAAGGTGCCAAGGCTGGCAACTGGGAGTCCCCTGAGCCGCCAGCCATTCTAATCAGGGTACCGCTGAAAAGCGCTGTTTGCAGAGCTGTTCTCTGGCAATGGAGAAAGAACCGGCTTCTCATTCATTTTCTTCCCACTTCAGTGGGTTAGTCAGGACAAAGCAAGTAGAATAGGCTCATTATTGTAACTGTTCAAAGGATAAGGATTTTAGATTTTTACATGGAGGTGGCTTTGCTGGTGTTACTAACCTCTCACAGTTAGTTAGGACTTCAAAAGTGTTGCTTTGCTCCACTTACCACTTAGATAATTCAGTTTATTCCTGCGCATCTCAATTAGGGGAAGCAGACCAAACAGCTTTACTCTCAGGAATTCATTCATGAACTGTGCTGCAACGTAATGTTGCAGATCCTGCAATGAATCAGAGGAAACTTTTCCCACTGAGTCTTTTAAAGGTTCCACATAAACCTGTCCATTACTATAAAATTCAGCAAAGCATTTTCCCCTCCCAGGTAAATACTAAGTCTGAAACATTAAGCCAACAATGACCATCTTAAGCTGCAAGTCCAAAAATACCTCAAAAGGCAGCAGTTAAAACTACTGGCACTTTAGGAATTGCTATCATTACAGATCACTTTTGCTGGGAAATACCACACTTGATATTGCATGAGTAAGAAAAATGTAGTTATGAAGGAGAAGTGATAACGCTACTGAAGTTGGTGCTTTACATCCATGTTATCCCAAGGGTTATATCTTTGAGCCTGTTTTCCATACTAACAAATGGCTCCTTTGCTGTGTCAGTGCTGCAGAGGTACAGAAGTGCAGGGAATGGCCTGTTTGTTAGATTCCGTGCAGGCTTTGTGTCTTATCTGAGGAAACCAAGAAAGTATCTCTTCAAGGACATGAGGAGGTCTTTATGAAAGATACCTTCTTTTATCAAGAAACATCATACAGCTCTGTACTTACCTGCTAAAAATATTATCCAAAGCAGTTCCTGGCCACATTCATCTCCTTGGCCCCTAGCATGATAGCATAGCTCATTCTTATGGCAGGAGGAGCTGAAACTACATTGTCATAATCACAGTCCTGTGTTTGATGAACATTTTCCACCTCTGCATCACTGCTGCTCATGCACTGAGCAGCACAGAGATAAACCTATTCGGAAGCAGGGAGGAAAGCAGGGGGGTGTTTGTGTGCCTACTGAATTATTATTATAAAACAAGATATCTGAAAGGATATTATTTTGTAGAAACGAGGAAGAAAGGAGAAGTCCATTTAACTTGCACCTTCTCCACTAAAGAAAAACAAACCAGGTACGCTTTGCAATGGCCTTGAACAAAACAGAAGGTACTGCTATTAATGCAATACAGAATGTCTGTTAAACAATAAAGAGTGAGTTAATGCACTATGTGTTGCTCTGCGCTCTCCATCTAATCTTTCCTTACCAGAGTAGGTATGCGTTGTAGATTTTCCAGGGCAAATGAGTACCTACAGACAACTGGGAAAGCAAATAAAATCAAAATCCATAGAAATGTACCCATTTCATTTAGACCATGCTAGACATTGTCAGAGATCTAACCTGGTTTTGGCATGTTTTTTTATTTGAAGCCCATTTTTCTTGTATAACAAAGGGAGGAAAATTACACAAGCAGGCCCTAAAGAGAGAACAGAGTGTGATTACAGTTGCCCATATTTAACAAAACACATTCACTAGCATATGTGATAAGAATGACAGCCAAGAAATAACACAGAACTAAGAGTTCCAGAGATCTTATAAATCATGAGAGCTTGGTAGAGCTAGCCTATAATATTTCAGCACTTTGGAGGTTCTAATCTTTCACTGCACACATTTATCCATTCCTATCTCTGAAGATGGTTTTTTTCATTTACTGCTTTGGTGACCTATGCCTTTTGTCTCTTTACTTAAGAAGCTAAAGCATAGACAATGTCATTAAAAGTCAGTCCTAACTCTAGCCATTGACTGAAGTAATTTATATTCCCCTATTCCAGATGAATTGCATAATTATTTTATGAAAAGACAAAAAAAAGAAGGAGGAATGAGGCAAGAACAGACACAGTAAGATTTCGGCTTGTTCTCTGTTTGAGAAGTTGTCATAGTGAAAAATAAACATAACTAATAGAAATCAGAAAACAGTCCTTCCCAGCACTTACTGATCCAGTCCCCCGGTCTGGAGGATGAGTGTATGCAAAAGACACACTGTTTGCATTCCGGACATTAATTCAGGCAGTAACCAGTGTGCAAAGCCTGGCTGTCCTCTAGTACCTGAGGGAAATTAGAATAACAGCAGGTATCCTGTGCAGAGACAATACAATGAGAAACATGATGCAAGGCATCTCAAAAAAATATGGTTGATTGGAATATGTCCCCTTTAAATAGCGAGTTCCCTCTAAAAGAATTAGGAAAGAGCACCTGCTGGATATTAAAACAGCCTCAGATGAGAAAATGGCTGAAGGCAAACCAAACTATGTCATGGAAAGTAAGGAAGCATCTTTGGAAAAATAATCTCTCTGTCATCATACATGACATCATAATTTTACATGGCCAGTTTAGGCCATTCTCACTGGTATCAGTAGAGACTTTCTTTCATGAAACACCAAATATAGCAAAAGAATTCTGATCTATGCAGAAGGAGGTAGAATCATGTCCTAAAGCAGCTTGTTCATATACAACCTTAGGATCTGTATGTATTTCAGGGACAGAGCCTCATATAGTAAGTGCTCCTACACAGGGAGGATGTATCCTCTGTGTGAGTTTCAAGAAGAAGATGCATCAGCCAGCCATGGGCATGAACACGGGTCCAGAACGTGGGCAGTGACAGCTGACTACTTTTTGCTTTTTAAGTGACTGTTTCCATTTGTCAGAAATTGTTCAAGCTGTAGCATGCTGCTTGAGTTTCCAGGCAGTCTCTCACGATGTGAGAGAGAGATTTCTGGCATTCGGAGTTTTATTTCTGTGGTAAAAGCTTTCCACAAGCAATTTCTGTGTATATGAAAGTCAAATAAGTATCCACTGATGCAACATCATGCTAGCACCACTGAGCTGCACTTGATGAGAGTTCACATAATGGGAAGCTAGTCTGAGAGGCTCACTGGGGTGCCCATTTGCTGTAAGAAAATGTGATTTTATCATGAGCATATTTTGCATTGGAGGGATGGTGGTTAAGCATGCCGGAAGGGTAAGGCTTCTGCAGTATTTTCTCTGTAAGCATGAGCGTATTTAATATTTAGGGAGAGAATATTGAAAAGCAGCAAGCGGTAAATCATATTCAGGCTTTAGGCTTGAAGACAGGACAGACAGCAGGCTGATGGGGAGATGCTGATAGCATATCTCCTACAACAAACCTGAGAGGACTATAGCTAGGGAGGACCCAGTGCTGCCAGGAGCTGAAGAAATGCAGGTGAGCAAGTTCACCCCTAAGGCAAAGGCAGGCCTGAATAGTTAGCACTATGCCAAGGGGTCCTCAGCAGCACACCACGAGGCCCAGAGGAAGAGAACAGATTGCTGCAAAAGAAACTATTTGAATAGGCTTGGGTGGGAAAAAAGAGAGAAAAAGCATGCCAGCTCTTGAGTTTGGCAGCAAACCCAGCTCCACTAAGGTGAGCCCAGCTGAGTTACAGATCTGCTCAGTTATTTGCCAAAAGAAGCTTCAAATAGATTGCAGTGTAAGGCTTAATAGCATAACACTAGCTACTCAAATTTGCATTAATTAAAATGGAGAATAAACCAAAGGGCTCCTCTTCCAGACCTTTCATGTTGAATAGATAATGTGCTGTCTCTATGGGGAGGACTGCGAAATGTGTCTCAGCTTAAATCACCCTGGGAAGTTCCATTGAATTAATGATGACTGTTGGTAAAAGTTAAATTATTGTACAGCGTCATTGAACTTGATGATAGAGTTTACTTAAATGTTCCAGCTAACAGTTATTCCCTATGAGCAGCATAGCAATACCTATATTCAGAGTGCTAACACTGGATTATCATCCTCTAGGCTTTGTGGTGCAGACCCATAGGAAACTCTTAAGGTTTTTTGGTATTTGAAAAAATAGTAATGAATGACAGGTACACAGTCATTCCTTTTTAAGGCCTCAGTCTCCATTTAAAAGCATAAAATTTATCATTTGATTAAAACCTGTCTGCAGCAGTGAGTGTTTTCTGCTTATTATTTATGTAATTAGACATGAATGTCCCTGGTTTACACTAGTGCAGGAGCACAGAGCAGGAACTACAGACATGTTTCAGGAAAAGCTGAACCCTACAAAACACACGAGCACAGTAGCCTGGAATCAGTTCGCATAAACATGACACAGTGGAGAACATACAGATAGAGGTGATCCTGCCCCTCCGCTCTTCTATCATGAGACCCCATTTGGAGTTCTGTGTGCAGTTCTGGTGACCTCAACATAAAGAAGGATGTAGAACTGTTGGAACAAGTCCAGAGGAGAGCCACAACGATGATCAGGGGACTGGAGCACCTCCTATATGAAGACAGGCTGAGAAAGTTGGGGCTGTTCAGCCTGGAGAAGAGAAGGCTGCATGGAGACCTCATAGCAGCCTTCCAGTATCTGAAGGGATATAAGGATGCCGGGGAGGGACTCTTCATCAGGGACTATAGCGACAGGAGAAGGAGTAATGGGCTTAAACTTCAACAGGAGAAGTTCAGGTTAGATATATGGGAGAAGTTCTTTCCTGTTAGAGTGGTGAGGCACTGGAATGGACTGCCCAGGGAAGTTGTGAATGCTCCATCCCAGACAGTGTTCAAGGCCAGGTTGGACAGAGCCTTGGGCAACATGGTCTAGTCTGAGGTGTCCATGGCAGAGGATTGGAACTGGATGATCTTAAGGTCCTGTCCAACCCAAGCCATTCTATGATAAGTCCCTCTTAAAGAAAGGAACTATTTTTCTTCACTGTCTAAAAAGTTAAATGGGATACACAAGATTGGGCAGAATTCAGTTTGTTCCTAAGGGACTGGTGAGACTAGAGCAAGAAGCAGATTTTGTCATGCGTCTTCAGGCAGAAAGAGCACTGAATCCAGCAGAGCCTTAGGACAGGACTAAGAAATGCAATGTTAGGTCTTTATGTAAAAGAAGGGCTTACCTCCCTAAAAAGCAGTGATAGGAAGCTAAGCGTTATTTCCCCTCAGGCAGCTGCTAGACTATCTGAGGAAACTCCACAGGGTGTTCACTCTTTGAATGCCATATCAAAATCCAGGAGAGATGAGTCTAAATTCACCTTTGGTAACTTTCTTGGTAAGCCTCTAGAAGCTGCCTGTACTTAGAGTGGCTCTAGAGAGAAAAGTAACTGTTTCTTAGCATGTACTACAGACACTAAAAGCCATGCTTGAGATTAAGAAATGGCAAAGTTAACCAAATTACAAGTTTTGGTGGAATGATTTTTTGTTCCCAAGCAGTTTTTTAGCAGAATTTTCTATTACTCTGTTACCATTAACCAGATCTAAAGGCAACAGCAGTTTTGCTGGTGTCTGAAACAGTGAGACGGTAACAGCATGTGTGCTGTGATACATTTCTTTCTGTTGATATTAGGCAGGGCCTGATTCAGTTCATCTGGAGTCTCTCTAGACTGTTGTTGCTGCTGTGTTCAGAGGTAACAATTCCGCATTATGCTGGATTCAGCTGATGCTTTCAGTACAGGTGTAGGTATCAGCACATATAACCTCAGTACATATGTACTCAGACATCTCTCAGAATTGGCTCCTCAGGAGGGATGCCACATTCTGCTTATCTGTGCTTATCACTGAGACTTGTCCTTTCACGGTTTTCTTTAGGTAACATAGGGGTAGCGATCTTTTTCATGTTTCCTCTGCAGATTCAATCTTCACTCCATATAGCTGCAGTATCATATGATGAGGATACATATATGTATATTAACAAGAAACAACACACCCACAACACGTTGCTGTTACTCACATACCTCAGAATAATGAAGCAGACCTCCTAAGAGCTGCCTTGACTGTTTCAGTACTTGTCCAGCATCTCTTCCATTTCTGCTTTCCTGAAATAAAGAGTTGCACTTACAGTGAACTTCTGCACCATGGGTGGTTACAGCAACTGCTGGTAAACTGTTATTAGGTGACAGAGAAAGGGTCCCTGTTATCAGGATATTCCTCCTGACATGATATGTTTTGCAATATATGTACACACCATGAACAAGATAAAAGTGCAAAAACCAGATTATTTCATTAGCATTTATTCTCTAAAGGAGCTTTGACTGTAAGATGTTATTTATGCTGCTTGGGTCAGTTACATCCCTGTGAAAGTATTGATGATATGCTTAGAACTTTAGCTTAAACCCATAAAAAGGACTTTATCATTTATAGTCTAGTTTCTCCTCCTTCTTTTCTAGCATGACCTCAGGACTTTTTTCTTTCCTTAGTCTAAGACAGCAAGACACTAATTCTCAGTAGATGCTGTTCATGCAGATCTTAAACCAAAGGGGGAACAGAACTGATCTGCAAATCCACCTTACTGGGTTTTGTATCCTTCCACAGGAAATAAACTTTTGCTGCTATGGTAAGACTCAGCATACATTGTCATTAGGCTGTACTAAGGTTTTCATGGCTTAAAAACTATTCCTTTTAGTGAAGAAAATTCTGGATAAATAGTGGTCATTCTTCATGACTGGATTAAAGAGAATGAATACAGAGAATGCAGTAGGTTTCCTACTTCGTGTGGAATGGACAGATAAATAATCTGTATCTTTTTTTTCCCCATGGGGATGGAATCCATCACATATTCCATTCTTAGTGTTTTGTGCATCTGCATTGGATGTTTGACCCAGCAGTGCAGATGAGCAGGGCAGAGCAGATCAACCTAAGGACATATTAAAGTCCGAATCAGGCTTCATCTTAAGGGAAAGCAGGGTTATAGATCACATCTGAGACATGAGGCTTTCTTCCTAGCAATAAATCTCCAATCAAATGCACAAAACCTTGTAAACGGTGTAGAGCATGATGAATCCCAGCTGTATTGACCAGTGTTAATTTTTCCTTTGCTCAGGAGTTTTCCATTTAGAATCAGGGCTGGCCATCTCCCCAGCAGCTAATCCTTCTCTAGAGGCAGGGGAGAGAAATCACCAGGGAAACAGTAAAGAATTGTTTAAAACAATAAGTAAATGAAGACTCCTCTAGTTTTGTTGTCCTTTTTTGGGAGCTACAATAAAACAGGCATAAGCAGAGTCTGGTTTTAAGTATTCATGTCTTTTGCCATTCCAGTTTCAGCTTTGCTGCTAAGAAATACTTTTCTAACATTTGCAGACTTAAAACAAGACATTGTTTTCACCCTAGATTAACAGTATTGACACAATCAGTTTAGATTTTTCTTGTAAAGGTGCTCAGAGCACCAGTGTTTGTGCATGGGCAGCTATTCCAGCATAGCATACACCTCATCTGTTCTCTGCTGAAGAATGGGGAAAACCCTAAACTACAAGGAAAAGGGATTTACTTACTTGCTTGTTAGCCAGGGTAATCAATAACATTTTATTTATATATATATATATATATATATATATATATGTATTTCAACTTGTAACACCGTTGGTTCATCAATAGCTATACCACTGAACTAACTCGTTGAAGATGGATTCTACAGTATCATTTCTGATGGTTATAAACAAACAGCAAACCGGTTTTGTTTGAGCAAGGCCAGAGTGGGATTGTCTGTTAGAAGTCTCTAAAGAAATCTTTAAAATTCTAGTGGGAAAAAACAAATAAATTGTTCAGATGAGTTAAAAGAAACCAGAGCAGGCACCATTCAGGCACTGATATTATCAGCAGCTCTTACTCAGAAAGGAAGGATGCCCTCAGGTCTTTTATGAACTTGCACAAGCAAAATTCCCATCTGGTGTTGCGCCAGTATTGTAAAGCTATGCCACAGAGCATCAGATAATTTGAGCTGGGGGAAACAAAACTGTCTGCTTCAAATGGCAGTGAAATTCACACTGCAGTGCTTGTGCGGGTGGAGCAAGGATCTGTTTGCTGAAAACTACTATGCTAAGTTTAAAACCTGGGTCTGAAAAGCTGATGGTCCCTCCATCCGGCAGGCAGGCACAGAGCAAGGGTAATGCATGGCCACCTGCTGAGACACTGCACACTGGGGCAGAAGGACATAGGCAAAGAGAGCAAGGGATGCTCTGCAGCCAGGAGGGTCACTGGTGTGGCAAGTGGTGAATTAACTGGGAGCATTTCCTTTACCCCGAAAGACTTCACAAGTAGCAGTAACAAGATTTTTTGTAGTCCTCCTCTCCCTCCAGAATACTCTCAGACTAGGAATTAATATTTTGGACTGTGTTTAGGGATACATCAGGTATTTTTAATCTAGGCTTTGAATTATGAAGGGGACAAAAACTTGTGAGTACACATGCATAGCTAGCACCCACATACCTTGTAAGTAACGATGCTTTAACACAGCAAGTATTATAAGTAGGCATGAGATTTTTTCTTTTCATTGCCTCCCCCAATGCACATAAGCAAAGAATTAAAATGAGACAACAAACAGTCTATGCATAAGGTTAATTAAACTTTCTTAAGAGTTCTAAATGTTTTGATCACTCTAAAGGGCCTGTTCCTGGCTTGGAAAAGATAACTGCTGCCACACTTCCTGCCACTGTTGCCTGCTTCGCTTTCCCTCATTTGATTTTCTTCTCTGGTTTAAAACCAGAGTTTGGAAGCATGGCTGGTGCTAATTGGAAAAATTAACAGCTGCTCTGGTATTTTATTTAGGGACATATGTTTTTCCAGATGTACATGATCTCTGCAATTGATTTATTCCCCTTCTATGCATCACCTTTTTAAGACCTACTGGTCAAGCAACCAGATAGCAAGGTAGCAAAACAATATAACACATGGTGTTCAGAAAACCCAGAATAACCAAACAAGATACACAAATGCCATGAACTTAAATCAATTCCAAAGTTAAACAGCCTGCCTTTCCCCTTCACCCCCAAATTTCCTTGGCTTCTTCCTATTTAAATGCACACACTGTTCAGTGTTACCCCAACCCATCCAACACTTGCACTGTGTCGGTGTACTCAATGCATTTCAAGCACAGAAGGCTAAACAGTACTGTCATGGGGTTTTTGTTTTTAAAAACAAGACAGAAACACATGACAAGAGTGAATTTCAGTGTTGCTTCCAGTCACTCCCCTCTGTGGGACAAGGTGGGCTATTTTGGGTGTATCTGAACAGCACGCTGGAGGATGGTGAAGAGAGCCATATGCTCGGCAGAGATAGATACTGGTGTAGTTCTGCAGGGATGCAGTGCTGGAGTTGCCAACCCACATCCTCTCCCCCTGGATATAACAGAGCTCAGACCTGTGCAGCTGGGAGCCCGCTTGGTCAGCAGCAGCTTGACACCTTCTGCAGTTACAGCCTGTTGTGGGGGTTTTGAAAGTTTATTCACCTTGACCTGCTTTAACAGAAATACTTTCCCCCCTATTTTTAAGACTCCTATTAAGCTATAGAGAAATGCCAGCTTGGAGCTTCAGAGCATCTTCAGACCAGCTCCCCTTGGGTCTCGATTGATTGCTTTCTCATGGAATTTTGTACATCCCTAGAGCATAGACGTGGTTATTTTTCATGCCACTCTTAATATATTAGAGTTAAAAATAGAATTACTCTATGTAAAAGGCAAGGACGCTGTAACTCTGGAGAAAGAAGAGTGTACTGCAACAACAGGCAACTTTAAGGCACAAAAATAAACCCTCAATTTTCTCCCTGAGGGGGATGAGAAATGAGAGGTGGGAGAGAGAGAGATCTGTGAACCAGTACCCAATCGCCTGTTTCTTAGCTGCACTTCATCTGTTTAAAGCACACATGTTACACAGAGGTTGTTTAATATTTAGGGCTGATACTGCCAGGCCTTGCTTTACTAACAGCATATTATTATGTTCCTGCTGGGAACAAGTGGCTCCTGCATGCTAAAGAGACTTATGTGGAAGGAATAGAAAGCATTCGGGCTGCAGAAACACAGGGAAATGTACACCTCCTATTAACCAGGAGTGATAATGTGGCAATTGCCAAGCATCAAGCCCACAAAAGCACAGATGCTTCTGCAGCCCTCATCTTTCCCTCACCCTATCAGAGAGGGTATGCAACAAAACACAGAAAAGCTTACGCAGCCTGGTCAGGAATCCAGGTAATTCACATGGACTCAAGCCCTCCAAGATCTGTTGCAAGTGTCATATGGGTCAAATAAACATTAGAAAAAAGGAAATAGCTGCTCCTGGGCACCAAATCCCCCATCTACAGCAGGAAAACATAGCCAGAGGTTGAACCAGGAGATGTGATTCTGCAGGTGATCACTGTGCACAGATACAGCCAGTGGAAAGCACCTACCATACAGTCATACACTGTCTGCCCTGGCTTTGTTTGCTGTGTGTGTGTGGTCTGAGGCAGGTGATGATGCATTTGTTTTAGAGGGGCAAGAGGAGAGACCGAATTGTTACTGCATTTTTGGATCAAGAAGGATGGTATGTGCTGAAATCAGAAAGCCGCAGCAGCTTTAAGCGATTCTAGCTGCTGGCTTCCAGGATGCATAGCTGTATTCCCCATGCTTAGATAACACAGGCTGGATTGTCTACGATTCAGTGTTTGCCAGTTTGTTTTTTGTTTCCCTCTTCAAGTCTTTGTTCAAAACAGAATTTACTGGTTTAGAACCAATCATAAAGTAAAGCTGCAGGCAGGTTTTACAGATCATCTACAAAGAGAAGTCGCTACAATAATTGCATCTGGATAAAACCAGAATAGCTGCAAGAACTTGAATGGTTTCTCATGGCTTCTGAGTCATGGTAGCAAATAACACTTTGGCCAGAAGTCCTTTCTTTTCTAGATAATTGTTACTTTTGTGTGGAAGAATGTGATTGCAGAGTCCTTTTAAAGAAACCTGTGAGGCTTTCTACCTTAACAAGATAATTGGTTTATCATTCATTATATGCCTGATGCTTCCCCAGAGACTTTGTCCCATCTAAGCAATAAACAGTTCCTTGGCACATATCAAAGAACTCATTACTGTCCTGTTGTGAAAATTACATGGCCAGACATTAAAACAAGCATAATTTTCCTATAGAGATAATAATTATTTTTCTAATTAGGTATTTTTGCTACGTAGTCACCATGATACCTTATTCTTAAATGAAGTGTCTTTAAAAGGAAAATCTAAGAGATGCAGTAATTGTGGAGAAGACAAAGGAGTTTAAACACAAACTGTTTCGGAGACTGAAGTCACAGTCTTCAACAGTTACTGTCCAGGATTTGCTACATAGCATATACTGGGGGGGGGGGGCGGGGAGGAGTCACAGTTTGAAGACCTAAAAAACCTCACCTGTTGCCACCAAAGCACTGTCCCCAGATCCTGCTGTAGCATTTTGGATATATCAGCATGCCTCTCTGCTCTAGAAAACCTTTTTTGATCAAAGTTAGCATTTAAAGAAAAACCCACAATATAATCAGTCACAAATACCTATCTCAAAATAGAGCAACAGGATCAATAGGTCAATGCAATAGGGTAGTAACCAATCCTCCCGCATTCCCATTCCCTAAAGATCAGCCCAGGCAGTGCCTCAGTCTGTTATGTCTCAGCCTGTTGCACATTCCTCCCTTGTCAGACCTTGGCCATCAGTGTGCAAGCTTTGTCTTGCAGGGTCCAGGCAGAGTTAAATCAGCAGCTTCTGGGATAGGGGTGTTCAGTCTTTTCTGTGGAGCTTGCACTTGCTATCAGCATAATGAGCTGACACTGAGAGACTTTGAACCGCTTTATGAAATACAGTGTTCAGTTTAAAACCTGTTTTAGTTGCATGGGAAATCTTCAACAACCCAAACACCACAGTATTTCGCTATCACTCCTGGCAGACAGACTTACTTCATTCTGTAACACCTGGGCACTTTCAGATGAGAGCAGAGCCTTCTTCATACTTGGTGTGTCCCCCACGTGTGCTGTTTAAGTGAGCTCTGCATTGTTTACACTCACCACCAACTGCCAGAAGCTAACCAGATGTTTGCTGCCTTGGCAGAGCTTCCCTGCATGCTACCAAATGGAAGGTGCAAAGCTTAAACTGAACACCTGTAAGTCACTCTTCAAAGATGCCATTCCCTGGGCTGCAGCTGGGTTTAGGTTTGGTTCTGATATATGCCATCAGGATAAAATTAGGATCTTAAGTAACTGCTTTTGGAGAGGCAACTTTCCTGCTTGCATGTGCCAAGCTCGTACTTGGCAGGCCAGACCCAAGGGCTGGGCTGTTAACAAAGCAGTTGCTGCCTGGTACCAGGACACAACACATGGAGATGATCCTCACTAGCCTTTTTGCCAGGGAGTGGTTTCCTCTCTCACATGCTGGATGTGAGTTTCCAGGATATGACCAATTGTATTAGTGTCAAATAGCAGCCATAAAAAACATGGCATAATGTCAGCTGTGCCATATAACCAGGGGAGCTTTTGTGAAGGTTTCCACACCATGGGCCAGTTTCAGACACAGGACAGCACTGTCACCCAGACACCACTTGCCAAGTACTGTGTATAGACAGGGTAGAGGAGTACAACAGAGTAGTTCAATCCCCAGCCAGCTACTGGGAGTAGCAGGAGAGCATCATAGCCAAACCCTTTCTATCAGCATAGCCGATAGAAACTGCAGCTGAGAGCCTCTCCCCCTTGGTATCATTTCTGGAGGCATTACGAGGACAACAACAATAGTTTCAAGGCTTGTCCTGCATTGTGCCTCTTCTCTTTACCCAAGGGGCTCCCCAGCCTACCACCACCTCTGCCAGGTACTGAAAGGCACGCTCAAGTATGTAGCAACAAGAATTGTTAGTAAAGTAAGTGCTAAATAAAAACCAGCTGCTGAAATAAGAGTATCACTACAAATCTCCAGTTGCTAGATTCCCAGACAGTGCTTTTTTGCAACAGGATTGCTGATCATATAAAGCACGGAAGGGAAAAATGGTCTTTTTCCTTTTTCCATTCAGTCATGTTCCCTCTGTACAGGGCTATTGCTGCCATTTCCAGCACGTGCAAGTTTTGCCTTCAGACATTTGGATACCAGTACATTCTCCCAGGATCATATAATTATCAGTCTGTAATCTCCTGTTCCACTGTGGAGATGAGCAACCCTTTTATGTTCATAGTAACCATATAGAAGTGTTAAGAGTTTGAGCACCGAGCCCCTGGTGCTTACACATGTTTACATTGGCCCTCCCAGAAAGCTGATATATTCCATCTGGTCTATTGGATTTCTTGGCTTAAAGTTACTGGAAACACTGAATGTTTCTTCTGCAGTGATCCTGTAGCTGTCCAAGAGCAACACACACACTTAGAGCTAACACCCTGGCCATCATGCTAAATGCTATGGAAGAAGTGCTTTTAGTGCGCTTTTTTTCCTGCCTGCTTTTAGAGCTATTTTGAAATCCTGAGTTCTGTGGTTTACTTTTCTAGTCAGTCTTACAGCACCTATGGGATTCTTAAAGGAGAAACAAAGCACGCAGATTTGCAGCTCATTACTTCTATTTTGCCCAAATGTTGCAAATGAAACAACTAGATCTTTTTGCTCTTTGTTTTTCCACACTCTCATTTCCAACTCTGCGCTAGGTTTTTCTTTTCCTTATAGCCTTACGTATCAGCTTAATAAAACTCCTTGCTCTTATTTTCCTCAAACATTATTTATGCTTTCTTAACTATTGATGTCAAGAAAAAGAGACATCACAGATCACTCCAGGTTATAATGGAACAATGCCAGCCTCCTAAATTACCAGCAGCAACACTGGAATAACTGTGCAGATATCCACTGCTCATGTAGCTCTCTGCAAGAGCTTTATCACACAGCTGCCTCCTTCCTTCTCTTTGGCTGTCCAGACTCTCCAGGCTCGGGGGCAGGTAGGCACCAGGTTAAAACACAAACTGGGTCACACAAATCATTAAAACAGCATATTTCTACACCAGTGTTCACAGCCCAGCTATCCCATACTGTGGCAGACTCCTTCGAGTGCGCCTGTCCCCTGGCTTAGTCCATCTCCCACAGTCTTGAGCAACTGCTAGCAGCTGGAGGGATGCCTGCATTTCCAGAAGCACTGCTGACTCCTTAAAGCCTGTCTTTTGCTGCAGAGGCTGTTCTGCATTTGAAAATTGAGGATTCAGGAGTATTAAAAGTATGTCAGCCTTACATCATCTTTACTTTCCAGCGTATTTCTCACTTGTTAAGATTCAACCCTTTGCCTACTTACAGCACAACTGGAGCACAGATGCAGGGACATTTTCACATTCCCATCACCTCCCATTCCTGCCAGGCTGCAGAATCCCACTGCAGTCCTGCATTCTCTTCATGTCTTTACCTCAGTCCTTAAAACAGCTCAACTCACCTCTTAAGTGAAACCCCCTGTCCAATACACTGCTTGGCAATAGGTTGAAAGCAGCCCATCACCAACTGCTGGGAGCTGGGGTTGTACTCGCAGCACGTGGGAGATCAGACACAGCTCCAAGTGTGATTCACTTTAGACCAGGTGAAGTCAGTGATTGAGGTAATTGATTAATTAGTGCAAGCTGCAGCAGGCACTACGGAAACAACTCCCAGTGTCAGATGTAACTCCACAGAACCACAGAGATTGCTTTGCATCCCTCCCCATCCAAGCAAGCCTGCTAATGCAATTAAAACTGCACTAGACAGACTCCACAGAGACACTTCAGATTAACTCCTGCTCTCCCCATTTTCACCTGTGAAGCAGCACTCCCTCCAGAGCTCACTTCAACATGTCTTTCAGCCCTTTGCCAGCAGAGAAAATACCCTGCCTGCAAAACATTATTAAGGCTTTGACTAAGAAGTGACAAACTGGGAGGGAAATGGATTCATATCGGGGGTTTGTTTCTGTGTCTGCATAATTGCTTCCAGAAAACGTTGACCAGGCTCTCTCCTGGGCATAGTGGGAGCATGTTCTGGTTCACTGGTTCTGCCATGTGTTTTGTACAGAGTGGCTGAATGGATATTTACATGAAAATAGTATTGCTGAGCATTTAGTTCTAACCATTTTGTACTGGGTACAGCCATCTGGAACCAAAATGCTTCAAGAATATTACAGATGCTCTTGCATTTTTGTCTCAAAAACTTTTAAAATACAAAACTTCTACATCCACCCTCTAGAGTTGCCAAACTTTTTCCACACTTCTGTTATTAGGCAACTCTGTTATTAAGCAATCCTGTTATTAAGTTTAGTGGATGAGAGACATGTCTGTCATACTCAGCACCATGTGCCAGGAGCGGGGCTGTCACTGGCAGGGAGCAGTGTAGCATCCTGACCACAGGACTGCCCAAGCACAGGGAGCCTCTCCCTTTGGTTCCTCATGAAGCTGGGTCTGTGCCATTCCCTCTTCAGGCACCGCAGCTGTGGAAATACAGGTCTGAAGAACTGCACTTTCTGGAGGATGGAAGGTTGCTGTGCGACCAATCTCATCATGAGGGCCTTTCTTATTAGCTTTTATCATACACAACTCTCTAGCTGACAGAGAGAGAGGGGGAAAGAACAGATCTGAAGGCAGAATTGGTCCTTACTTCAGTAAAAACTAAGATGTCAGACTTTCTATAATGGAAGCTAATCATTACCCAGCAAAGCGGTACACTTAGAGGTTGGTTTCTCATTTTTAGCTTTGGTGTAATGTTCCTGAAAGCTAATGGCATCTATAATGTTGTTGCCGATTTGTTTTGCTGTATGAAAGCAAGCAGAAAATAGAATTGCTGTATGTAGGAGGCAAAGATGTTTTTTTGTGTAATGAGCAATGTGCTGCAGGAAGAAAAGACTGCCACAGTAAACCTGCAGTCCCCGTGAAAGCCTGGATTTAATCATGGGGCTGACTACTTGTGATCTTGGAAAGGCAAAGCATCACCTGGGTGTCTGAACACGACGTGATTTGGGAGGCAGGGATCCAAACAGCCTCTCTCACGCCTTCCAGCACACCCTGCTGTAAAGCTGTGCATGCCCCGAATACAAGCAAAGCTGAGCACAGCCCTTTGCAAACAGCCCCCACGCCATTGTCTGGGCTGCACAAGGGGGCTGATGGCTGTGATCTACCTCCTCCTCACTGCATGCACATTGCCTGACCCCACCAGCCGGCACTCGGGCACCCGGAGACCGGGGGCTGAGGCTCTGCGGAGCACTGATCCCAGAGTCCAGGTTGGGCTCTTGCTCACGCAGCTGGTATGCATCAGTGCTCCTCCTCCCTGAGCTTTCAGCAGTTTCTTGATGTGGCAGAGGCTGCAGCTTCTGGATTAACACACAGCACCATCCTGTGCTACAGGTGCTGTGTCCCCACCAAGCACTGCCCTTCTCCATTGGCACCTTGTCCACTTGGGACAGGCGACTGGGAGAAGTGCATGGCAGTCATGGTGGTGAAACTAATTACCAGCTATCACAGATTATACACCAGAGCAGCACAAATCATGGAAGGTGGCAGGGGAAAGAAGTGCACAAAGTAGTTGGATTTACCTGGCTTCTGAGGGCTCTGAGCACCCTGAGGTGGAGAGCTGCCGTGGTGAGACAAGCTGGAGAGGCAAGAGCACAGAGTGGTGAAGGGGGCCACAGGAAGGATAGGAGCCAGGAAACTGGGGTCCTGATTTGAGCAGAGGAGAGCAAGAGATATGAGAGGAGGGGATGGATATAGCATTAGGGCCTGGTAAAGGAAAGGACAGAGGAATGGGGAATACAGCTTCTAGAAAAAAGTTTAGCAGCGCCAATGAAGTAACAGAGTATTTTATTTCACTTCTAGAAAGGTGAGAAGGAGCTCAGCCTCATGCTGTTAAATAGCAGATACCACTCTTGGGATTTGCCATGGAAAAATGCTCCAGCCTTAACATTTAGTTAAACTCCTGATGCTCTCTAGCTGCACTGCCCATTTCATAGCTTGTGCACCTTTCACTGGGAACTGTGTTACTGTCATTTAAGGTACCAAACCCAGGGGTGTCGTGGGGGAAGAAACCCACCTTTTAAGATCATGCTCTGTTCAGTTTCATGGATGACAGCCGAGACTTTGAATACAGGAACATACCTCAGAACTACTTACTTGGGGCCAAACAAACCTCCCTTCTGCTAAGTTTACTAGAAGCTTTGATGTGCTCATATAGCAGCAAATGTCTCTCAGAAGGCACATAGATGGGAGGGCAGCTGCTTGCCTGTGTGTGTGAGAATGCGCTGGTGGTTGTGCTGGTCCTGGCTCCCACACAGATGTGCTGGCACACCAGAGATGCACGAGGGGACGCGGTGCTTTGCCAGCCACCGCTTTCTGTGCTCCGCAGCCGCTGCTTTGGCTCCAGTTGCAGAATTGCCATGGCTCGGCTGAACCCTCCCTGCAGCGGAGCCGGGCACAGCAGGAGCCATCAGGTCTGTGACCTGGTGACAGTGACACACACGTGTCATGAACATTAGAAAACTCAATATTCTAACTGCAGTTATTTGGAGGTTTTGATCAAAACAGATACTGAACAACTGCATCCACTTGATTAATAGCAAACACTACAGGAACAGACGCTAACATTAATCTTCCATTTTACTGTATCAAATGCATATAATTATTCATCACTGATACTATTTATATACCCACGTACTGCTAAGTGAAAGAATGCTTTCATCCTGGTTTTATCGTTTCTAGATTAAATCACAGTTTTTTCCATTTCCTCCAGTCGGCAGCTCAGCCCCACAATTTTCTCTCCAAATGACAGACAATTCTTTTAAGCACATTGAATTATTTTTTCCAGGTGGTGGTTCATTTGCAATTAAATGTTACTCTTTCATGCTGCGCAGTAGTACAGCTGTAGCACACAAAGAAAGATGACAACTTTAATATTCCAGCTAACTTGGAAAACAGGATTTAAACAGAAGAAATTCAGAGGGTTACTTATTCAAAGTGAGCACAGGCACCCAGTGCCCCTTTATCCTCATGAGAGGATGTAGGGAGCACGGGGAGGAAGGACAGGGTGAGCCCATGGCAGCCTGAGCGAGGCTGCAGAGCAGACTGAGCCATGGACAGATGTGACAGGCGACAGCTGCACAGTGGGGTGACTGTTCCCAAAGCAGCTTCAACCCACCCAGCCTCCAAAACCAAATCAGCACTGGAAACTGCGATTGTCACTGTTATCCATAACCTGTCGGTAGTTACCTCCATTCCTCTTGCACCAGCCAAGGCTCTGGTCTCCCAGTGAGCAGAGTGAGGTCTACAGCTGGCAGGTTAAAGACAGGCATCACCTCTGCATGAGCAAACACTGAGAGGAGGTGTGAGGGGAAGGTGAGGAAGGTATCTGGTACCAAAGAGGCCTCTCTGCTGGCACTCAGCACCCACCTCATCAGCTGTAAGCCCAAGTACATACTCACCAGCATTTGGCTACAGTGACAAAATGCCCTTTGATCCAACAGAGACTTCAGTACCCTAATATTAAAATGGATGATTATTTCATACAAAAGCTTTCTGTTTCGTCTACTTTCTCTATACAGGGTCAGTTAAAAAACAACATTCATGTGAAAACCAGAGGAAGGTCAAATTAACCTCTAGCAATAATTATAGAAGCTCATTGGATAGAGTCCAGCCACATGCTCACTCAGGTGCTGAGTGAAACTCGCACAGATGGGTCAAAGATAAAAAGTCCAAGATATTTATTTGATAAATGTAGAGCAAATAGCTCGGGTGCGTTCATGTGGTGGGACTGCATGCACTGAAGTACCAACATGTCACAAAAATCACATCCTGTAACTTTGCAAACCTGTAACAATCAGGAAAGGCATCACTACTAGTGATTAAAGCAAAATAAATCATGGAATCAGTGAGGTTAGAAAAGACCTGTAAGATTATCAAGTCCAACCATTAACCCAGCACTGCAAAGTCCATCACTAAACCATGTGCCAAATCCACGCTGATGAATTGAATCTGTCTTGTTAGTCCTTAGCTGATGCTGCTTAGTCTAACAGTGGAACAACAGTGCCTCCCAATGACAAAAGCATAACTCTTTCAGGGTCATGTATTTATTTGTCACTGTCTCATTTTGCTTTTCTCTGATAGCTTCTGCATTATTTTGACCGCAGCATCTCAAGGGATCTCTCTGCCAAGAAAGCTTTAATATTGAACTTCAAAATTAAAAGCCTAGCAAAGACCCAGCACAAGATATCCCCTGCCAGAATGTTCTGTTCTGAAATTGTAAGCAAAAAAACCTCAGTGACAGCAAAACCTGAGACATGGATGTCTGAGACCCCAAGGATACCTGGAAATAGTGCTGGAAGTGTTCCTGTTACTGCAGCCATGACTATATGTAATGATCAGTGTTACACATAATGTTTCAGTTAAGCACATAGATACTAATTTCTTAAGTGCTTGTGAAAATTATTCACCAAATAAAATTAACCTTTCTCCTCTTCTCTCCTATTCTGAAACAGGTCCTGATTATTTCAGTTCCAAGAATCTTGCACTGCAAGCCCAGAAAAAGATCCTGAGTAAAATGGCAACCAAAACCATGGCTAACATGCTCATCGATGACACAAGCAGTGAAATCTTTGATGAGCTGTACAAAGTAACGAAGGAACATACGAGAAACAAAAAGGAAGCCCATAAAATTATGAAAGACCTGATTAAAGTGGCAATAAAAATTGGGATCCTGTATCGAAATAATCAGTTCAACCACGAAGAGCTGGAAATCGTAGACAAGTTCAGGAAGAAGCTGAACCAAACTGCGATGACAATTGTCAGTTTCTATGAGGTAGAGTACACTTTTGACAGAAATGTTCTTGCAGAACTTCTGAATGAATGTAAAGACCTTGTGCATGAACTGGTAGATCGACACCTGACACCAAGATCCCACGGGCGCATCAACCACGTCTTCAACCACTTTGCAGATGTGGAGTTTCTAACTGCCCTGTACAGTCTTGATGGGGATTGTCGGCCGTACCTCAAAAAGATCTGTGATGGCATCAACAAACTACTTGATGAGAAGGTCCTTTGAAACTACGCTCCAAACCAAGAAGACAACCAAAAACTTCTCTCTAGAACTGGCCACCCTTCATGAGCCACGGTGAGCAAGTGAGCTTCCTTCCCACAGGCCTCTTAGTACAGTCTCCAACAAGGGCCAGAAAGTGCTCACCAGGCTCATGATGAACTTCAATCAGAAAGCTATCAATTTTAATGTTTTGTTCCAATAACTTGGTCTTTTCCAAGAAGCAGAGCGAACAAGGCTGATGATATTGTCGAGAAAGAGATTGCTACACACCATGATCTTACTACCTTTGTGTACAAGGCTGAACATGGGAAAAGAAAGTAAACTCCGGTGCATGGCTATGTAAAATTAGACAGGTGAAGGCTAAAGAGGAACGCATGGAATTTACCCCCGGGCCCTTGGTGCATATGTTTTTATTATCTCCATGAAAAAGCTTAGACAGAAAGTAGGGCTGTAATGGATTAAGCTCATTCCTTTCAAAAGGATCAGGAATCAATATGAGAAGCCATCTCTGACTGTGCATGGTATTTAAGAAGTCTGATAGGAGAACAGCAAATAATACAAACTGAGTAGAAGTGGGAGAAATTTAAAGAACTGCTTGATGAAGCAATGTTTTCATTAGAGAGTTTTGGTTCATACCTGCTAACATAGGGAAGGTTTCATTTTAAATTGGAAAAAGCAGCTCAACATTTCGAGCTCAGAGGCAATCCGAAAACTAGATAAAGCAGTACATCCGTTTCCCCACTCTCAGGGCTTGTGTATTTGGTAACATCAGGCAAGTTTAGGCCAAAGGTTGTGCTGCTCTTTGTGCTCTTACTGTTTTGGCTGACAGAACAAAACATTCGTTGCGAGGATTTTGAAACTGCACTTGTGAAGAGGAACATGATGAAGACACCAGTGGAGTGACACCAATGGAGCAACACCAATGGAGCGACGTTTTCATTCCCTATCCTCAAAACATTCAACCTAGCTAAAACGCTCAGTTTAACATGTCCACGACATTAATTTGTGCCTACAGTAAACCAGGTGTGAAAAAGGAAGCCCCACTCATGCTTGCAGTGCCGTCTGAGGGTAGTGCCTCTGCAGGAGCCTGAAGAGAACAGTCTTAGCCACTCCATGGAGCTTCATGAATGATTTCTTCAGAATGTTGTCAGTGACTTGGGTTTTTTTCCCCCTTTTTTTTTAATGAAATAGACCAATGACTTCAATCTGGAAACATTTGGCAAAGAAATATTAGTTTCTGTTCAGTTTTGTTAGGATTAAGGGAGAATGGGAGCAGATAGACAAAGCTTGGCACTTCTAGGATCCTGGAGCTGGTAAGGTGCTGACAGTAAAGGAAGTGTGTTCAGAAATCTATCCTTGCCCTCAACATGTTATCATCCAGCCTCACTTCCATCTACTGGCATTTCAGGGTCATGTACCAGCTCCTTTTAGTTGACACAGATAGCAGATAATCCCATTATCTGGAGATAACACCTTCTATATCACGTGTAATACAAAGATGCATATGTTTGAAAATTGACAAAGACAAGAAAATACATTTGAAAGCCATTTCTCTCTACAGAAAACTTCCAGTGTTGATAATTTATTACTCTAGGATTAAAAAAAGCCATGTTTCTCATTTAAATTTTTAAACACTATGATGGTAGAGAAAACTTCAAAATTTTTCTTCTGTCTTTCCTCACCATAACTGTATTTTATCTCTTACAAGAACAGTTCTGACTATCACACCTTTATACAGAGAATACACATACCCATATCATACTCACTTGGATTGTGCTACATGGATTTTTATCTGTTCCCAGGAGAAACCATTCAGAGCATAGCAAAAATGGCAGCACAAGATATTAGCAGAGCAGCTTGCAGCGATGTAAATTTTCCCCTCATCTTTCCTTTAACCATAAAAATTACAGTCAGTGTCAGTGAAGGTGGACAACTCCTTTGCAACACAGCACGGTAACAGAACACCAACATCTGGAGCTGCAAGCTCACCCATTGCAGAGCCATACGTACATGCACCATTAGCTACATTTTCTCCAAGCATGTACTTGTCAGTCGATGCTTTTGCACCGTATTTATTGGATCCAACACTCCTGTCTCAGTGCCCATTTCAGATTTCGTGTGCTCGTTTCACTTGTGGCAAACAAATTTAAGATCTTTTGCTTTTTAAAGCCAGAAGGATTATTTAACATTCAAGATGTCCAAAGGAAAGGGATCTCTGTGACTTTCTGTTTGTGTGTTGCAAGTATCAATATTCAGATTCTGGTATTTTAGACACACCAGCTGAACATCTGTGTTTTATTTATAAATCTGAGTAGCCTTAAGGAAAGAGATGTTTTCAAGTATTTCTCATACTTGCATATCCTGTATCTCCATTGTTTACTTTTGTATTTGTAGCTTGGTATGTAATAACATTGCTAAAATATGGGCAATGTTCAGGTCACCCTAAGTATATGATGTATTATCATATTTGTGGATTAAAAATGTGTGATTACTGCCCTTTTTGCTTCCTTTTATTTATTCTACCATCCAATGTAACCTTAAATTAAGCAAAAGAGAAGGGAATTTGGGTAATCTCAGTTGTCACCTTCTGCAACCTGCATGCTCTTTGATGACCAGATTTTTGTGAAGGCAGGAGTTAGGTAGATGGGTAGTTTAAGGGCTTAAAAGAAAACTGGAAACCCACATTTCTGTGCTATCACACAGATGCAAGACAAACATGCATCAGCAGCAAATGAATTCTGTTTGCCAAAGTTCTCAAGCACTTGAGCTAACAAATTACATTGACTCAATGCGTTTAGCGGTACAGCTCAGTCACCAGGGTTCAGCCTAGAAAATGCACCAGCAGCCTGTGTCAGGGCCAGAGCAGATGGAAAACGCTACCAAGCCCCTTCCTGCAAGTTTTCCATGACGTGTGTAACTCAGTTTAGCTGATGTGATTTAAGTTAGGCAGAAGACACATCCCTGAAAGATTTCAGATCCCTGCCCTAAACACAGAGATGATAGAACCTACTAGAATATTTTAACAACAGCAAGCATATATTCTTCTATCCTTATTCCCAAAAAAGGGCAAAGTGTTTTGGCTGAAAGAGCTCAGGATTTGCAAACAACTGACATAGCAATTATACTGGAAGCAATTAAGAATTGGCACAAAGAGAAAGCTGCCAACTACCTTAAAAGTTTAAAGCAATCTTCCTAAATGGTGTTTTGAGCCACACTGCTGCTAAAACATTGCTGCCAGATTAATTTTATGAATCATATCATGGCAGGACACAATATTCTTTGCTTCATCACTGCCAACTTAATGTAACGAAGAGGAAACTCTCAAGGGAGTGACCACTTCTGGCATCCTAATGAGATTGTACGTGTACCACAGAATAGTACACTGCACTGCACATGTAATCTTATTTGTGTTGGAGAAACATTCCCACAGAAACGTGTATAAATAGCTGACCCTGAAGAGAACCAAGAGGTAAAGCAGAATTAAGTTTTATCACAACTGCAGAAATGCAAAAGCAAGTCTTAACTGGCCTATTTAAGCAGGTCTGCTTCTGTCTTCACATCATTCAATGCCAGAGACAATGCATAGTCTTGCAGAAAAGATAATACAGCTTTTTATGCTGAAAAACTACTAGTGGGACTTTATAAAATGTAAGTACCTTCCCAATATTTAGAAGCCATCAGATAATGTCATTCATGACCTACTTGCAAGTACGTTAGAACCTCAAGATAGTGCCATGCATAACACAAATTTATTCTCTTGAGTCCTTAAAGGATGAGAAGGGATTTGTAATACCTAGCAGAAAGTAATATAACACAACAGCAGATCTGTGTTTAGGCAAAGGTACTGCATCATACTGCCACATTGCACTTCCACCAATTTTCTTACCTAATCACTAGAAATACCTGAAAATGCTTGGTTTAAGCGGGGACAGCCTGACAAACACTTGAAATACGGATCCAGTACAATCACTTACCTGTTGACTCAAAGATGTGCAGAACTCCAAGCTGCCAACGGCAGAGAGCGGTAAACAGTGCCATCTCCTGGTACCGAACGGTTTGGTCCAAAACTCTATTAACCTGCCAGTTCAGAAAGGTCAATATATACTGACTGGCCTCTGGTTGCCCCTCGAATGTGAATTTCTTTGTGCTAAACAAATTACATGCTCTCTTCCTTCTAGCCTATTTCTATGCACCTTATCTCCCTTTCACTGAAAATAGGTTAAACCCCCAAGACCTGGTAAAATAAATGGGAACACCACAGACAGTGAAGATACCTGCTAAAGGATTTTCAATACAGAACTAGATGAAAGAATACTCCTTTGTGCAATTACTTATGCAGCTATATCTCATTTTAGAGACAAATGGATTACAGATCAGAGGGATTCCCAGCACCAAACTGCTGAGGTTCTTCAGGGCCTAAGCTCCCCAGCCAGAACTGCCGTGCCCATACATTCTTATTACGTACCACCAGCCATGCCATGAAAAATACCCTCATAGTTTAGATGAGCTTAGACCACCTTCAATTCAGCAATTACATCATAAAATCCCAACTCCTTCTCAGCACTATAGCAAATGGTGTGTTATGTTAACATTGGACTTAAAAATAAATGCTATTGCTGTCAACTATAAATAACAAGAGACCCTGAAGTCTCTTGAGATGCTTAAAAACAAATTCTACAATCTCGCATTACAAAAAGAGTATTGGGTAACATGAGCTGGCACACAGAACACTGTTCAAAAGATCTGACGTGTACTACTTCGCTCTTACACCTCCAACAGGCTGCAGGACATATCAAACACAATGGATTCAATACTTCTGCAATACATTCTTCATCACTGCTCAGATGCAAACAGAAACAATTAAAAAGGAACCTTGTTCTTAATATGCAGAAGCACTGCTACGTGTGGTAGCAAAGAATATTTAACAAGTATCAAGCTAATTCTTTCTTAATGAAACTGAATTTATTAAACTATAAGAAACACAAAGAAGGTGCTAGATTAAGAAAAACATTTGCTGGGCAATCTAAAAAAAACCCAACACAGGTACAATGCCCTGCAAACTCCTTTATGTGATGTTACAATACAGCACTTTGAATTCGCATATTGATAGCTTAACATACAATATTCATGTGGTGAAAAAGGTTATAAAGAACATTATATGAACAACACAAGGCATTATCGTCTTTTACTGTTCTTTTTAAACACCAGGACATTGAACATCTCATTGCTGAAATGGTTTAAATGCATAGGCCACAAGTATACTTGCATAACACAAGTCTGATTTACCAGCAGGGAAACAGTTTGATCGAAATTATTCCACTATAAATCAGTTTTCATTTATATAAACTGTCTTGGAGTGCCAAATAAACATGAAAGTATGCACAACATTAAGTATATTTACAGGTTCAGTGCACTTTAAATTGCTCAGTAAGAAATTACTGAAACAGCAATAAAAAAGGAGCTTATATTATACTTGTGATAACACAAGTGGCTTGACTAAAACAGACAAACAAACCAACCAACCAACCCACCAAAACCCAAAACTATCAGCACGGTAACCATTCTTAGGATGTTTTTATGAACATTTACCAGAACATTAGCAAAGTAACAGAATACTTTATTTTCCCTTACAACCAGTGCTTATCAGGTGAGGATAACACTGAAACGTAACAAAGAATTTCCTTGTTACTATAAAACACAGACAGAATTCTGCTGTAGAATCCATTTATACCATGTCTGAACTGTGTGTACAATCTCTGATGCTTTTAAATAACAAACATGAGCAGTCATAAATAATATTATAGTTTTCGTTTAGTTTCTAAATAAATTAAGACTGCTGGATTTTCAAGACTGTGAAGTTATTCCAGGAAGGAGACAATCTAGACAGGCACATTCATCACATATGCTGCTCTAGTTTAGATGCCCTATGCCTTACTGCAGTTCCTGGCCATGCACATACAACACAGCCACCTCTCTGCAAGTCAAAGGTTTAAAGAGTCATACTGAGGCTATAAATAATTAGAAGTAAAAAGAAATGAAAATTTCTTCCATGTGAATTTTCATGGACATGAAAGGGGATCGGCCAGATTAAATTTAAAGGATTGACTGGAGAGTCATGAACATGTCCACTAGCCAACTACCAACTAGTCAACATGTCCACAGACATCCATCTCCAGCTCAGGTATCTCAGACTTGATCCACATTAAACTTAATCCTTAGACATACACAAATATTTAGTGACTGTCACAGGAAAGGGAATGTGACTGAAGCATGAGACAGGAAGAACTGCAGGCTGGAAGAACTGCAGGCAGGAATTAACCTGAAGGGCCTTAGATCATCACCGAGGAGATGCTTCCATACAATTTCTCATGCCTGCCTCCTGTCACAAAACTACTTAGCTGTTACCACTTAAGTAGTTAATACCAAAGATCATGAGAACTGTGTTGCTCACTAAAATCTTTTAACTGTTTTCCAAAACATGCATTTGTTGCTACATAACTTACTTTGTACTACCACCAATATGGGTCTTGCTGCCGGCAGTGCTTAAAAATAGCTTTACAAAAATTATCGAAATAAAATCAGATGATCCTCATAACTGATCAACTCTGACCTCATAATGAAGATATGCTTTCTTTAAAATCATATTTAAGAGCTTGCTGTGAGGAATAATTGTAGGCATCTATAAAAGCTGCATAATAAAAATAAATACTTTTAGTAATTTACAACAAAATTAAGAAATATACATTTCACTTAAACAGGTAACAATACTTTAATGGATTAGTTGTTCGTCACTGTACAGTCCTGAGCATGTTTTTGCAGGCGTAATTTAGGTCATCAGTCTTCCCCCACGTCCACATGACATATGCCAGCTGGAAGAGAGCTTTTAATACTTCTGAGAAGAAGTATCTTAATTTAGCTTTGGTAATTATCTGTGCAACTATATAAATCTTTGATTTGCTTTTCACACACCAAATAGATTAAGTCAGGCACTATTGTTATTAAGATTCCTCCATTACTTTTTGACATTGATAAAGCAAACCATCCGGAAGAGCAGAACAAGGCGATCTGAACCACAAAGCCAGCATCCCCGAGTGAGTCCGACAGTGCAGCAGACAGGGCACAGATGGAAGTAGCTGGCATGCCAGTATTCCCTCATTACCTTAAAACAAGAGACCAGAGAAAAAAGTAAGTAATAATTAACAATAGCTATACCCTAGTTGACAGAAAATGTATGCTTTTCTCAAACTTCACTTCCACTGTTCTTTGCTACTCTTACCCCTACTCTTCTAATGTCACCAAAAATCATGCATCATGCGTGCAATCCCAGCTTCAGATTTCTGATATAGCTTAATTCCCATTTTTTTGTCCTGTCCAAAACTTTTCACAGTGCAACAGTTTTCTCCCTTGTAAAATTTAATGTCTTCTGTACACTTGTACCTTTACATTCACGTAGATCCCTGAGAAAGGCAAATCAAGTCCATAGGACAACACTCTTGTGTTTACTATGCTCCTAAACATTCCCTGCCTTAAACTGTTAGATACCTGCTTCCATGCGCTTGCTTTCTTGGGCAAATTACAGGTTCAAAGCAACCTTACAGTATACTTTCACTCACCTATAACATCAACTATATGGAGTTTCAGCTTCTGCTGCAGTGTATTCAGAGCAGCTGAAAGGGAATCTTGAGATGAGGACATTTTTATATTCTGTTTCACATCATTGGAAAGGGACAACCACAGCTTCCCAAAGTCTTCTGTAGTCACTTCCATTGGCCTAAAAATAAGTTTACCTCTAAGTTATCATAGCAAAATAAGAGATATTATTATTCAGCATATATTTAGTATCCCAAAAAATAGTATCTGGAAGCAACTGGACAACAGAGAAAGCAATAAGCAAATAAAGATTAATTTAAACAAATCCCTCCTACTCCCAGCTTAACACTCCTACTCCCAGCTTAACACTTTTTAAAGTTTGCATTCCTTGCTTTATATTTCCAAACTAAAAAAAAAACAAACCAAATGCATTATTCTATGTCAATGGAATTCACCAAAGTGAATGGCCTTGAGATATCGGCCCACTGAACAAGACAAAACAAGTTCAGCGAGAGGTAGGAAAACAAGGTGGATTTCACTATAAAACAGAAGTCTACTGGAAAAAGAAAGCTTGCCTTTTCTACTCCTAAAATAAGTGCAGCGTTAAAAAATGGAAATAATGAGCTTTCTTCTTCCCCTGCAAAAGTTGTCAGCCTTTTCATATAATGTATGTATATTCAAAATCACTTATTTCAGTTTGACGTTTATATTATGACATAGTTAAAACAGCATGCCCTTCTGTTCACTCAGTTCTGTTAGCCCCCTCAAAAACACATTCTGTATTTGAAAAGACTATGCTAACCTGCAGCTACTGTCAATATTCTCACCAGATCTGTACCTCTTGGAACTTTGCCCCTTTTTTGTTAAGTTTAGAAATAACCATTTACTATCTTTAGCAATCATCTCAATTAGATTAAAACTAGCTGCTCAAGATGAAGCCTATTTCATAATCAATTCCCAAAACATTCTGCCCTTGTCTAATACTTGTTTGAGTACACACATTTTTAAAAACTGCAGGTTATTTTATTTACCGGATGAAGTCCATCAAAGATAAAGTGACTGAAAAGTCAAGGCGCGTTTCCATGTCCAACTGGTAACTAACAGAGCCAGAAAGAACTCCCTGTGTACAGATTTTGTCCATCCACACGCATTTCTGGCAATGTTCCACACTTTCAGCTTCAATTGCAGGAAACTGATAGCTGGGACTCTCCATAATCTGTATCATTTTTTTAAAGGAATATAGAATATAAGTCTTGCTGTCAAGTTGTGTAAGTGGCTAAGATATAGCTATAACATTGTGTAAGTGCTTTTTATTTCAATTAATTTGTCTCAGACTATTTGGCAAGCGAACAGCACTACCATTTCTCAGTACTCATTAAGCATAAATCAATCATTAACATCTACAAAAGTCCTATGAGAATTAAAACACTGGAGAAACCAATCTCTTTCTGCCAGTTGGCTTCCCCTCTGCCCCCTGAATGATCACTCAAGAAAGATCAAGAACTAATGACCAAGAATCGGGATTCCGCAGTTCAGTCCCTAAAAAACTAATAAACAAGAACCCTAAATAAACTAAGATATATCATTGCAAGATATAGGCTTTACAGGCCACCCAGGGAGGTTGTGGAGGCTCACTCTCTGGAGACATTCAAAATCCACCTGGACGCATTCCTGTGTAACTGCTCTAGGTGGTCCTGCCTTGACAGGGGTGTTGAACCAGACGATCTCCAGAGATCCCTTCCAACCCTAATGATTCTGTGATACCCCAAGCTATATGCTAAAAGCAAGAAGCTGAGAAATCATCCCTAATAACAAGGATAATTTCAAGATCACTCAGAATTTCCTGGCCTCTCCAAACAAACTAGTAATACAGATTCTCTCCGTGAGAGTGATCTTTGTGGAATTTTAAATGAATTACAAGCAAAATCTAGACATAAGATACCCACTTTCTATCAATGCCATGACAGGATTGATTCAAACCAGAAATAGGAATGGAGGAGACTTCATAACCAATTAGTGGTTCCTTGGTTAAGTAAATCCTAGGAGAAACATTCTGCCTAATTCTCTTTAACTAGTTACCACTTGTAATGGTATCTAACACTTCTAATTCTGTGCTTCTTTCAGCAAAACGCATGGATAGTCACACCAATAGGCAATTCTTAAAGCGCTTTCCAATTACTTAAGTGAAGTTTCAATCAAGACTATTACATGCTTTTACCAACCAGTTACATCCCAGATGTAGCCAGTGTCAAATAATAAACTGACTGACTCCTCTTCACTACCAACTGACTGCATGAGAACAAGAATGCAATATGACTGATGTCTTTGGAAAAGTAAACAAATAAACAAAACTTGAAGTAAGCTTACATAAATTTTATGTGAAGGAGGAAACTGCATCATGTCTGCCTATCGTAGATACAAATGAATGCACAAGCCTAACAGTCACACCCAGACAAAGTTACACAATGATTTCTCTGGCAACTCTGGTTATATCATCCTGAGTATGACTGGTTAGGTTTGCATTCAGTCTTAAAGACCAGGAAGATGATTAATTCAGAACTGCAAAATCATATATATTTGTTATATGAAAGCAAGCTGTATTAAGGTTAATTAAAAAAGTGAGATGCTAACTTTTATACCAAAGGGCATTAAGTGCAATATTGAGATTTCTTTCACTACCCTTTAGGATGTATGTAATAACCATACCACAGGCTTTATGGATATACATTGGGAAAAAGGCATGGTTATTACATTAAAACAAATACTGCACACTTAAATGCAAGCAAAACCAAGAAGGTCCAAGTGAATATGAAATAGAATGGAAACAAAGGTTCTTACCTGAAAATGTTCTGCTTCTTCAAATGATAAGTTCACAGTATTAAGTACCACAGTGGTTTTATTGGAAACAAAAACAGTGAGCAACAGAGAGTCATCTGTCCACACCTTACATAAATACAGAGCTAAGGCATCACTCTGACAGAGTTCCATTACTTCAGAGTGAGTGAGCTCTTCTAGCTCTTCTGGTAAGGAAGGGACTAACGGTGTTTTAGTGGCACTTTCACATTGAGCACTTGGAGAAGGCTGAAAAACTTCAATATTACTATCAGCAAACAGAGACGACTGTGACAGCCTATTATCTGAAAGTCTCTCATCCAGCCCGGATTTTCTGAGGGACTGAGGCATTTCAAATGCTAAATTATCTTCTACAATATCTGAAGAAGACAGAGAGGCTTTCCTTAACCTTGTGTGCAAACTTTCCTCAGAATCTTCCATATTAATAGGTCTTGTATCCAGTAAGGGACCAAAATCTGAAGCAGCACTATTCTGGAAGTCTGACGCCTCCTCACTGTGTTCAATTTCATTTATCTTCGATCTTCTTTTGAACTTCTGAGTAGCTGTTTCTGCTTTCCCCATCTGGAAAGGGAAAAGATTAAAAACCGAAAAAAGGGTGGGCAAGTTTCTAGCAATCAGCTGTGTTACTGTTAACAGCATGAAACAGAGTGAGCAAGGACAAATGAAGACTAAGGAATCAATTCAGATGACAAATATAAATAGATTCCAAACATTTTAATGGATCTAGGAATGGGCTTCTGTTGTATTTTTTACAGTGTATTGGATCAGCCTGTAATGGCAGATTAAATCCAAGTTTTCTAAGAGATAAATTAAAAGCTCCTATTAAAAAGCAAGCAGAGGTAATTTTCCGGTTAAACCAGTGATAAAACCCAAGATTTGAGCTGGCTAATATGATAATGCCAGTCTTAAACAGATTACCTAACAGTGACTTCTTTAATGTTCTGCATATTACCCTACATAAATAATAAATGGTCTTGACATAGGGTATCAAATTCCAGCCTTACTGACAATGTCAAAAAACCTCCACAACATTGGGTCAAGGAATAGTTGTTAGGGAAAACCAAAATTAACTCTCAAAGGACAACTTTTTAAAAGGGGAGTTCTAGTCACTGAATCAGATCTGACCCAGAAGTTGCTTGTCAAGTAATATCCAACCTGTTTCAGGTTCTTAACACATCATCAGATTACAAAAGTAATTTCAATAGTTTTTCAGTGACTCGGGAGGTTTTTTTGCCCTGTTTTACCAAAATATTCATTTCATCTCCACTTGCATCTATAACTGCAAATAAGGCAATATATAAACTTTAAACTGGGTAGTCTCAAAAGAACCACTTACCAGACTGACACCAGCATTTGATCCTAGCCCAATAAACAAAGTTGATGCTAACTCCTGCTTCTCTTTGTCTTCTTCAGAGATGCTGGCAACTTGATCAGGCCGCAATGCAGGAGGGTCACCCACCTGTCCTGCTGACAAGGTGCCACAAGAAGCAGTTTGTGGCTCTTTTTCTTTCCCTTCTTTGCTTTCTTTCTTTGGAAGGTAGCCTTCTTTACCCCACAGCTTGCGTACACCCTCAAGTTTCAGAGTACTCGTCCTAAAAAGGTTAACAAAAAGCAGGATCAACCACATGAACATCACATTCATAAAAATATACCAACATTCTACTTCAAACACCATTCACAACTTTGGTACTTTGATAAACACAGCAAGTAGCAGAATATACACTTTTGCAGGCTCGTCCTTCATTACCTTTAGAACACCCCACAAATGCAAACCTGGACGAGGCTATATAATCCTAAGTACAGAGCTATCCTAAGACAGTATTATACCCCTACAGCCACTTGTAGACTGTGTTTGCCAACTCCAGAGTTTCAGATTACATTTATTACATATTTGAATATTTTTTTAGAAGTGAATACACAAAACATGGTCTGTGAGTCTCTAAGTGTATTTAAATAGTTCTACTGCTGATTCCTTAAAAAAATCATTTATATACAGGACTGAAAACTAGGAGAAACCTGGAAAGTATTCTTTTCCTATGGAAAGTGTTCATGTTGTCAGATACCCTGAATTCTAGCAGAAGTTAGGTCAACAGACACAGGCTAAATGCTGCAAGTCCTACACCTAAAACCCTCACACATATTTTCTTACACAAGCTGATTGAAGAATCTTAATTCCAAGATTTCTTGCACACCAATTTACCACCAAAGTATAAATAAAGTTATTAATTTGTATAAGACTGTGGATATGGAATTTATCTGCAGTATTCTAAAACTTAGAGTATCTTACACTGCAAATCTTAGCCTGACTTTTATCTGAATGAGTTTCCTTAAAAGGCCCATTACTGTAAGCCCTTAAAAGTAAGCATAGCTTGTAAGAAAAAGAAAGAAGCCAGAGAAAAAATGCTTAATCGTGTCATCATCAGGTAATCCTGTCCCAATTTTACTGCATTAACCATTAGTTAATGAGTTAGTGAAGAAAGCGGAAAAACATTCTAATCACGTTAGCTTTTTTCCTAGTTATTTCCAAGCAGATGCCATCTGAATTTCTTCTTACATAACAGAAGTTTCCAAGTTTAACTATTCTTTTTAGTTCCATGTAATGAAGAAGCCAAAGACACATGATACTGACAAGAACAGAAGCTTACGTGTACTTCATTTCAATCACAAATTAACTCACTCTTTATGCCCTGTCTCAGCACTATTCACAGATGTATCAGAACCAAAAGATAAGCCAGTAGGGGACTGTCTGCCGGTGATGCCAGATGAGGACACACTTGAAGCAAATGACAATCTGTAAGGTTCAAAATTCAGAGCTGCAAGACAGACAGAATCTTAAAATTACAAGAGGCATACAAAGGCAAAAAGAAAAATCCATTTTCTGAAAAGAGATACTCTGTACAGCTGCACTTTTCAGGCTTCCCATTCAGGATCCTCTATCCTCATAAAAAAACAGACATTTCTGCTCTCAGGTAAGATTTTTAGGCAGAGGATTTCTCTAAAATGTATTAATTTGATATTTGATTTTAAATACTGGAATTAAGACAAAAACTAGTGACTTTACAGCATATCACTAAAACATCTGCCAATGCTTACAGTATTTGTAGACAGAAGTACTGTATTGGATCTAAATAAGTGAGCTTTTCAATTTCTAAATAACATTTTGAGTCCACATCATTATGCCCATACATCACTGTCTGCTTTGCAAACATACTTGACACCTTGGGCAAGAAATTGTTTTCACTAATACTTGCAGTCAGGGTTCAGAACTAGCTACTTTTGATACGCTTTACGAATTGAAGGGTAGTTTGAATAACTTCTAAAAATGGTTTTGGAGTAGAACATAAACAGTCATCGTTACGTACGAAGCACAGCGCAGACTCTCCTTTGCAGCCCTGGAGCTATCAAGGGGTACAGTCCCTTTCCCTCATCTCCACCCCAGCCTTACACTTTCTTCTTCCCAGCAAAGTGAAGCAGCAGGGCAAAGGTGTTGGGCATCTGAGATGAGAGAAGTCTCCTAATAAAGGAGCAGGCAATGCTAAGGAAGTGTCCTGTCCCATAAGGAAGCAAGAAGGAACGGAGATCCAATGGGCTTTGTGATAAATAGCATCCACATAAAGATATTCAAACTCTACCAACCCATAAATTTAGTCATCTATAAACAAAGAATTGCAATAAATTCAGTAGACTCCCCTTCTAGAATACTTATGAATATTCCACTTCACCTATATCTAACCTCCTAAAATATTTATGAGCTAGTGGAGGATGGTGATCAGTACCTGTGATTACTGAGAAAAAAACAGCAATTCATAATCTGGCTCCTACAATGGCTTCCCTGCAAAACTGTAACACTGTAAACATCAGAATGCTAAACAGATGTTCTTCAGCAGGAAAGACCGCTAATTTCACTCTGAACACCTCACTATGAAGCACTGTTACAAGCTCAATCTGACAAACAGCAGGTTATATCCCTCACTGGGTTTATGTGCATGCAAAACCAGTGCAGAACATTTAGTTTGAACGTATCTGACCTTGCCCAACATTTCCCCACCACAATTTTCAGTTTTCTAGTAGGCTTAAATTGGAGGTAGCAGATGTAATACTCTCAATTTATCTCAGAAAAGTGTTAAGTTCTGCAAGCTACAGATGCAAGCAAATGGACAATATTATTTACTGAATGCATTAACCTGCAGAGTCAAAATAATTTTTTAGAAACAACAACTTAATTGGAGATAATGCAATGTACAAGGCTCATTTTTCTAATTCCTCAACAGTAAAGCTGAGAAATGGTTTAGAAAAGCTTTCCAACCTCAAAGTGAATTATTGAGTGTCTAAAAGAAACCCTTATGTGACAGGCTATGATAAAGTAAACGAGTATTTCTATGGGGAAAAAAAAAAAAGGCCAAAATAAAAATAGGCAATTTAGTTAACATCTTGGGGTATTTTTAAATAAATAAAAGCACATACTGCTGTCTTATCTGTACCTACACTAGGTAAGAAACATAAGATCTGTGTCATAAAATAAGTTCCAATGGTTAATGCTGCAAACTATGATTCCACAGTCAAGACTAAGTGCTCAGTATAGCAAAGTTAGGAACCCTTTGCTTTCACGTTAATAATCCCCATAAATTTCAAACCCCATAGATTAGCAGAAATTGTTGTAAAGCATTCTCATCTGCAGAACAGCAACCTACAATAAATGAACAGTTACATACACCAGGCAGACAGATGTGGAACTTGCGCTTAGCTAAATCTACAGACAAGAGATGTATAAGATAACATTACTTTAAGAAATAATACTAACTATACACTTAGGATTGTTAATTAACACCTATCAGGCAATTTACCAGCTATTTAATAAATGCAGTAAACCAGGTGTCACCTTTTTCCTGAGAAAGTTTCTCCTCTTGTCTCTGATGATGAGGCTTATATGGTGCTGCACCACGACCAAGTCCCTCAGCCACAAACCCATCCAGAAAAGATAAGGAAGCATCTACCTACACAGAATTAAGAAAGGTGAGAAAACAGAAGATAAACCAGCACATGAAGTCATAATTCTGTTAAAAGCTACTCCAGGTTACTAACTGAACACAATGGTTCTTTATCTTTCGGTATAGAACATTAAGATGCATCGAATATGCCTGAAAAAGCATGTTTCTGAAAGCTCACTGTAAGCAGACTAAAGACTGGCACCACTCAGAACTGTCAAGTATAATTCATTTGAAAACACTTTCTTATCAAAATATCCAACCTCCCAACCACAAACTGGTTCATGAGGAGCACACATTGCAGCTGTCTTACCACCATGTCACTGCAGCTAGCGTCAAATGGAAGCAAGTTTTTCATCAGTGCTTTGTCCTCACACAGATTCTTCAATTCAAAGGCATATTGTCTCATGCAAGTATCTAGCGAGTTACTGAATTCTTGGATTATTTCATCAACTGCTTTTGAACAGGAGGTACGTGATGCTATCTTGGTGACTGTAGCCATTATCCACACTTTAGTTTCAGAAGTAACAAAAGTCTTCTTCAGCAGGCTGTGCAGCTTTGTCAAAATAACTTCTGGGTCAACATCTGTAACAAGGCTAGAATATTCCCCCACCACCTATTCATGAAGAACAGACAAAAGAGGCAGTTCATCACACAGAGCAGTGCTTTCAGTTTTAAATAGAATTTAGTACTAAATACCAACATAATAAAATCCACCTCACATGCAAGAAACTACTATTTAAACATGTTATACGTTTATTTCTTTACCATTTTGTGGCTTAAGTGCCCAAGGTTTAAAATTACTTGTGTGTTTACCTCAGCAGACTCCAACTTTTAGTTTCTTAAAAATCAAATCACTGTATGGAAAAGAAAGTTAAAAATAGCAATTAGGGGACTTGGGGGTGCTGGTTGATGAGAAAATGAACATGAGCCGGCAGTGCGCTTGCAGCCCAGAAAGCCAACCACATCCTGGCCTGCATCAAAAGGAGCATGACCAGCAGGTCAAAGGAGGTGATCCTGCCCCTTTACTCTGCTCTTGTGAGACCTCACTTGGAGTACTGTATACAGTTCTGGTGTCCTCAACATAAAAAGGACATGGAACTGTTGGAACAAGTCCAGAGGAGGGCCACGAGGATGATCAGGGGACTGGAGCACCTCCCGTATGAAGACAGGCTGAGAAAGTTGGGGCTGTTCAGCCTGGAGAAGAGAAAGCTGTGTGGAGACCTCATAGCAGCCTTCCAGTGTCTGAAGGGGGCCTATAGGGATGCTGGGGAGGGACTCTTCATTAGGGGCTGTAGTGACAGGAAAAGGGGTAACGGGTTAAAACTTAAACAGGGGAAGTTTAGATTGGATATAAGGAGGAAATTCTTTCCTGTTAGGGTGGTGAGGCACTGGAATGGGTTGCCCAGGGAGTTGTGAATGCTCCATCCCTGGCATTGTTCAAGACCAGGTTGGACGAAGCCTTGGGTGATACGGTTTAGTGTGAGGTGTCCCTGCCCACGGCAGGGGGGTTGGAACTTGATGATCTTAAGGTCCTTTCCAACCCTAACTATTCTATGATTCTATGATCTGCTCATACTGCTGCCTCTCCCTTGGGTGGAAGCTGAAGATTACGCAGGTGCCAGACAACTCCAGCATCACGCTTGGCCAGTCACCTGCAAGGCTAAAAATGCATTTCACAACCACATCTGGCCTAGTTCTGATGAAGTCAGCATGCAGTCAGATTCATGTGGCTGCTAAACCATTCTAATAGTCACCTGCCTTAAAGGGAGCAAGTCAGTTTTTTCCACAAACTATGACTCGGGCACAGGAAGAGGTCACTAAAAATCGATGTTGGCATATTATCTTGACTTCAAGTCAAAACAGAATACTCATAACTATAAAGAAAACAGTTTTAAATATCTATTTAAAACATCACCACTTTGACAGTTTTCTCGCATTTGTGTATTCAATTTTGACTGTGTGTCTGCCATACCCAACTCATAACTTGAAGAAATTTCTGTGGATACAGTGCATCATCCTCTTCTAGTAATGCCAAGTAAGACTTGACTGCATATATCCGTAGTTTATCATCTTCGTTTCCATCATCAAATCCTATACAGAAAACAATACACATTTGCCTAAAATGCAAATAACACATCCCATCAAATATTTCAAAGTTCAAGAAAAAAAAAAGCAAGATGATCAAGAAACACATCTAATTTTTCAGAGCATTCATGGAATGACTCACCTTCAGCTAATAGCCTCAGAAAGTTGTTTGGGATATCCATATGCACAAGATCACCTCCAACGGAAAACACTGCATTCATTGTTTGGATGAACCACTCATTGTTAGGGGCATATGTGTCCAGATGTTAAGGAATTGAGTGCTAAGGCATAAGTTTTTCTCTTTTTTTAGTGTGTTTCCTAAGGAAACAGATTTTCCACAACTAAGGTACTGTCTTGCTCCCCACAATAAGTTGGAGGCCTATTGGTCAAATATCAGCTCAATCTAACTGAATATGAATTATTCCTCTATCTTTTATAAAGTGTTCCCTGTAAACCTCATGAAAACTGACGGTAGGGAAAGAAGTCTTAAGTTACTGCCCTGTTGAAAAATCCTGCTCATGAACCTAACAGTTATCCATTATGTGCTATTTGCCGGCTTGTCAATCAATATATCTTAAGTTGTGCATTAATAAATGCTAGAGTGAAGAATAAGAGTTTAAGCAGAAGTCACAGTAGGAACAGACAAGGATTTAGCTGTGGAAAACTGTCCTACTATGTTTTAAGTTCGGACTTGTTCTGTGCCAGCTTTCCAGCATAATCTTTTGAGTTTATCCAATATCACTTGATCAAGACAGGCAAGCTGTTCATCAGTGTTTTGCTGCTGATTTGCTGAAAAACAATAAACATTTTCAAGTACTCCACAGAAAGCAAAATTGGTTTTTTTTGTATATTTAAGATTTGATCAGCCTTTGCTAACTTTGGACATTAGCTTCTGCCTTTCCTCAAATAAAGCCTCAAAATGCACTGAATTATTGAAATGGAAATTTCTGAATGGAAATTACTGAATGGGAATTTTCAACAATACAGAAACATTAGCATTTTTTTTGCATACTGCATGACAACACAGCTTTTTCTGTACATTACTCTGTGCCAAGCAGTGTACAAACAGGATAGTAAGGTAGCTCTCCATTATAAAGACCTTACAACTCAAATTATAAGACAAGAATACAAATAGAAAATCAGGCAATGGCAAGCCTTACACCAATGTCCACCATATATTAAATCCCTAATTTGGCATAGTTAAAGAATCTTTATTTCTATGAAAGTGTATATTCTTAAAATCTATACACCCACAAAGAGTTCTGATAGGAACATAATTAGAGAACACCACTCGGCATAGCACTGAGGCATCCTCTCCATGCAGTGGTGTAAAATTTCAAAGGTTTAATTTAAAAACACAAAGTTTTTATGCTAAACTCCACAGCCAAAATGAAATCTTTTAAGTGCTATTACTTTCTCAATGAAATACAAGAGATACTGCAGTCATTTTTGTATGTATTTTCTTTTGTGTACTTTTATTTGCGTTTGAAAGAAAAGCATAGCGGTAACACTTCCTGCTTCAAGACATTATGAAAAGTGCCTTGAAAGGTACAAATACTACATTTGCTTGAGCTCTGACTCCAAAGTTTCAGAAAAATAAAAGGATATCTCTCAGCTACTTCAGAAAAATAAAAGGATATTTCTCAGCTAGTTCTGCTATTTTGCCAACTAAGTTGATGATAGCGTATTCTTCTTTGCTTTCTTTTAAGTAGTCAAGCATCTTCTGAACTATGACAATTACATTCTGTCCATTTGTAATTCTGTAGAGAAGCTCTAGAGTCTGAAAGAGAAAGCAAAAGAATATATTTAATTTGCTCTGATGACAAAAAAGGAAGCAGGCAAACAGAAACACTGTAGTATGATGCCAAATTGAGCAAATGCCCTTATTTGGCAAGTCTTAAATCACTGCTTACCTACACAGCTTGTCACCCATTGTTTGTAACTGCTTTCACAATAACGGAGACATAACATGCCTTTTACACATCTCCTTTTAGAAAACATTTCACTCATCTTAAAAATTAACTGAATTTTGATGCTTAAAAATTCACTGACCTCCCTTTTAACAATGGGATCTGGATGGTCCAGACATTCAATTATTGTCATTTGGTGCTGAAGTGCCAGATTAGGATCCTGCTGAATAACATAGGTCAGAGCCTTTAAACCTAGAATACAAATGATTGGAAGTAATATAAGAGAACATATGCTACTATGACCAAATTGATAACATCTTAATGAAATCAGGTATCCTTACCTAAGTATTTCAAATTAATTTTGGGTGACAAAACAAACTTTCCAATGCACTTGGCAGCCTTTTCAAGTAGTTCAGAATTGGGATAAATTGTATAAATTGTTTGGACACATTCAAACAAGATAGCTGCAGGTGGGGAGAAACACATAATTAACGTGTATTAAATACTTCTATAATGCAAAACTTTTGAACAAGCAAACTCACTGATTGTATCAAGGACTTACATTACCATCCCACCCCACAAATCTAACTGCAGAGTACCTACTGACGTTAAGTAAAAATTGGATGAAAGACTATCTCCTTTAGCATATATGTATTTCTTATTAGCTTTTGCCACTGTGCATAAAACTTTGTCTTTAAAGTTCTTCCAATCTCAAAACCTCCTATAGTTGCTCAAGGGACTGGGACAGTCTGTAGAAAGCCAACAGGCAACTATACGGGATATGAGACAAAACGTCTTTCAGTAGTGCATTAAAAATACTCCAACGATCAAAAGCTGCACTGTACAGCTTTATCACTTGCTTTACAATTTACTAGTTTGGAACTTAAGAATTCAGTTGTTGAATACAAATATATTTTCAAACTGTAAGTATTTCAGCACAATCAACTACTCACATTTTCAATCTTTCCAAATACCAATAATTACGTAAAAGAACCTCACCCACCATATGTAATGTTATGATTTATCTCTGCTCTTCTTAAAGATTCATCTAGGACTTCATACATCAATTCACTTGTCCTGTTTAACAAGAAAAAAAGAAATTATTTGCAGCACTAACAAGCATGTAGTCTTATTTCACCAAACAGCTCAAATCCTAGTACTGAAATCTGTAACACAAATTATTCACGTCCCCAGGTTTGCTTTAACATGGAAGAGCTCCATAACATGTTTCTAAATGGCATCTAACAAGACATTTGCAGCTTTCAAGAGAAATATTTACTACATCACCAAACTACAAACACTTCCCTCACTGCTTGTATAAAAAGAAAACCTCAAGAGGAAAAAGACCCCAGATAACTAGGTTCTCACAAAGCAACGCCACTTCTTAGTTATCTTTACTCTGGATTTTCACACAGTTGTTTGGTAACCCCATAACAGAAGTCCCAGCAAAAAATGTATTTCAAGCATAACCCACAATAACCAATTTTTATTCAATCCGGAAGCTAAGAAACCAATTTTGCAGTTTAAAAAGTACTTACTCACTGCATTGGTTAATAACAGATATGTAAACTGAGCATGAAATTCACTTATAAAAAAACCAAACCAAACAAACTAAAAAACAGCAAGCTGTCTATGAGAGATACATCATGACTCTACTCTTTGTATCTTCAAAATAGTAATTAGAGAGAAAGATCTGGTTACCTTGGATCATCTTTTCCTAATAACCTCAATATTCTTAAAAGCTGAATTTGTAACCATGGTGCTGGCACACTGTGATAGTTGAAGTCAATAGGGAGCTTTCCTCCCACTACCTGCTTCAGGATGGCTACAAAACTCCCAGTCAAGTCCTTGTACCCAGATGAGTTTTCCTACATAATGAAAAAGAAATATAATTCAAACATTTTCAAGCCACACCTCAAAAGTAAAAGTAATCCACAACTTGAGTAAGATCAAAATACCTACACCAGTAGTTTCATCTCTTTAAAATAAAACTTCTACTCTCATCCCTCAACACCTGTAAGCTCTTCACTTGAAATCAATGTTATTTTCTCACACATCTGCAATGGGAGTGAATGTAACTTGAAGGCAACAGTAAAGAAAGATTTACAAGCAAATTTCAACAACCCCTTTAACACAGAGTTCTACTATATCTTCTAGCTAAGGATGCCAATGATGCTGAACATTCAGATCATGCAAGAACTGGATCTGTCAAGCTAACTGGAGACCTAGCACAGAAATAACATATCCATGATCACAAAAATTGACTTTTCTAATGACTACAAGCTTTTTCCTGCAAAACTTCTGTACAGTACACTGTGTATTGAAAATTACATGTATATTTATATATAAATAGCTCCCAAGTTAAATTGTGCTTCTAATTCTTTACCTACCTTAATCATTTGAAGATAAATATGCAAAGAAGCAGCCATGACTCCAGCATCCCTGTCACATAAGGCTTTCCGGAACTTATCATGAATATGCTGAACTTGGTTAGGAGCAATGAGATAGAATTTATATAAAGCTTGAACAGCTTTTCTTCGGATAATTTCCCTGGAAAGAAATGAGATTTACACAAAATAAAATTAAGCTGCATGTGCATTTTAAGTACCTGACTTAACAAAACAGATTGCACTTGTTATTTCTACAGTAATGTAAAATTTTGCGTTCAGCCATCAAAACACTGTGATTTACGAACCCATGTTTTAAATGTTTGACAACAAATTACTTTGCAAACAACATCTGAGGAAGTGACAAGGCAAAATTAAAAGAATAACAGGGCTTAATGCAGATTGACAAATCAAAAGAATGGCCAACAAATGAACAAAGAAATTGGACACTGCTAACCTGTTGTGGTCACATATGCAGCTCCAAATAAAACACCTTTCTGGAAGTTACTGAGTCAGCTCATTTTGCAGTTCCCTTAGTAATCAACACCACATTTACAATGTTATCCTATGTGATATTGTGAATTAAAAATCAATCAACCCAAAGGGATTGATATCTGCAGATACTTTCATCAAAGTTTCTATAAAGAGCTTTATTAAAAAATGTATCAGTGAAGTACTTCAAGGACCCCAATTCTGTTTCTCCACTCACTCTATAAACGTTGTTCATCCACATATTTCCAGCAGATAATTCAATTACATTTACCTATTAAAACTGGTTATGAAAAAAACTAAAATACCTGTCCAATACTCAGTCAAGATCACAAATAAATGAGACAAGAATTCCAGAGAAAAACTACAAGAGGAAAAATTCCTGAAGGTAATGATTAGAAAAAACAACTCAGAAAAAATATCAGTTTACTAAAACTACCTACAGAATGAAGTCATTCAACTGTACAAGACCATCTGAATTTCTGTAAATGAGTACATACTTCGAATGCTGGAGCTTGTCTTCTATTAGGGGAAGAACAGCTGGAATCATCTCCCGTGGAAAGATCTGGCTGACAATGGTTAATGCCATGCAGACCTCTACTAGGTTAGTGCTCTGTAAGTCCTGTTACAATCAGTGAAATAAGACAGTATTAAAGAAAATGACACCTCTGAAACATTATTAGGTGGCAGATTTTCAGTGTCACTCCAAAGCATATTTTCATTTCCTATTAAAATTATCAGAAGAACTCAAAGAAGCAAACAGACAACTTCTGTCAGCTAAAAGCAGAAGTTTATATTGAAATATGCATGCATGGCTCCTCCTGGAGCTGAGAATGTATATAATTGGTACATTTTATAAAGGAAATTTTAGGGTGTATCTCCTTTGAAAACATTTAAAAAATGCCTTCAACAGAAGGAATGCCAAGATTAAATTAAAAATCCAAGGAAAGCAATTTAAAATTTTCATTGCTAACCAAAGAAGCAACAACTTTAAGAGAGCAAGACAGAATTAATGAGTACATAGTTTAGATGTGTGACAAAAAGGGAAGAACTGGTCCAAGTTTAGTTTATAGAATCATTTCAATTGGAAGAGACCTTTAAGATTATTGAGTCCAACTGTTAACCCAGCACTGTCAAGTCCACCACTAAACCATGTCTCTATGTGCCACATCTACACATCTTCTAAATCCCTCCAGGGATGGTGTCTTCACCACTTCCCTGGACAGCCTGCTCCAATGCTTGACAAACCTTTCCATGAAGAATTTTTTCCTGATATCCAGTCTAAACCTCCCCTGGAATGACTTGAAGCTATTTCCACTTGTCCTACCACTTCTTACTTGGGAGAAGAGACCAACACTCACCTCGCTACAACCTCCTTTCAGGTAGTTGTACAGAGACAAGGCTCCCCCTGCCTCCTTTTCTCCAGGCTGAACAACCCCACCCAGCTCCCTCAGTCACACGTCATAAGACTTGTGCTCAAGATCCTTGACCAGCTTCGTCGCTCTTTGGACCCACTCCAGCATCACATGGGGATGGGCCTGCTTCTGTGCCTTTAAGATTTTCATTCATTATTTTATCTCCAGACCTCCAAAACCACTGTACCTTCACAACTGTGTTCACAAGTAGAAGTAGCAGTTCGTGATTTTCATGTAGAAATAAAGAAACTGCCAAGTAACCTATAAAGGAAAGCAGCCTCCATTACCACTTTCAGGCAATTAAGCAACTTCAAGATAGAAAACTTAAGACTGCCTGTAATACAAGAAGCATTAAATCAAACAATTACAAAAATACAACAAAAAACCCCACAGCTGGATGACAGTTACTCATGTTTTACAAATCAAGATTTTCTCTTATTTCGAGACAAACCAGTTATATGCAAGTTGCAGTAGAGCTCAACAGCTAAGGATACACAAGCTGTGAGAAATAAGAGACATAATAATACTGTTACAACTAAGGAGCAGCTAAAAGCACCATGAGAAACCACTTCCTGGAAAACCAGTACCGTCTCTGCACAGAGAAAATTATTACTTCTAGACTCCACAATACAAATGCACTTGTTAGGTTTGTTTCTCTTTTTTCAAAAAAATGAAGTTCAATTTCAAATAAATTTCAACTTTCAATTTCAAATAAATTTCAGCAATGTATTCAGCTCGGAATACAGCAGAGTAAATTCACCATCCCATGCCAAAAACTTCCTTGTTGTTTCTTAATAAGGAGAAAACAATTCCAGAAGCCCAGAAAATAAAACTTTTTCTTCAAGATCCCTTTTTTTTTTTTAACTAAGGGACTTAAAACGGGGGTGAAGGGGGCGGTGTGAGGAGGATGCCAACTCCTGACAATACCTGTGTTACACAGACAGATCTTAAAAAGGATCCACCCCAGTTCATTCAAGGCTCAGGGATCAAAATGAGCAACTTGGATACAAGTAACTATTGTCTTGGCTACCAGATTGGTCTATCTGCATGTGAAACTTGATCAGCTTAGTACACTACAAAAGCATGCCTCACTCTCATTCACTGAGGCTCACAATGGGTAAAAAGATGGGGCAAACCCATCTTGACTGGATCAACTGACAACAATTCCTTAATAAAAACTGAGAACTGACAAGGTCATCCTCATTTATCACATAAAGCTGCACAAAACGATGTCAGAAAGCCCACACAATAATAAAAAGCCCACACACTTGATAACATCCTTTTACCAGATCAAACCTTAAGGGGCTTTGCATCCAGAGAACATTTAGCCATCTACATTTGAAAAAAAAACAAAAAAATAAACATAAACCAATGCTGCTTCACCAAACCCTTCTCAAAAAGAGCCCTAGTATGGAAAGGTCTCAACCCAACCACTAGCAAGACACATTGCTTCTTGACACTTAGAGAGGTCACAGAGTTTTCTTCAAATCAGCTTACCACCTGCCCTCCCAGGTTTGGTGAAGACAGAATTTCTTCATCCCTACCACAGCGTCTGTGCACTGGCTTTCGTTACTCAGGGTTAAAGCAACTTTAAATCATCACTTGTAACGTATTCTCTCAGAAACTCCAATACATGAGTAGATGATCCAGATGAAATTCAAATAAAGGATATCAAACAAGCATATCCCACAAGACATTGCCTTCCGTGTATGCAGACATTGCTTGGAGTTAAACCATTTTCTCTGCAAACAAGAAGAAATGTCTTCACTAGGCAGTTGAATCAGCAACTGCAAGGAGATTCTCCAGACAAGACAGGCTGACAGCTACTTCAAACTAAATCTAGTGGAAACAACTTAATAGCCACACTGGCAGGCAAGGAAATCCAAACAGCATGGATGTTCAAAGACAGCTGAACCAGCCTTTCAGATTTCTTCAGGAAATTCTGCAAATAGGATTGCTTTATTTGCCTCACTTCCTACAACTGTTTCTAAATTAAAAAAAGAAATCCTACAAGCACCAAAACCAAAAACATTTGCCTGACAAACCTTTTGTATCAGCATCCTTGTCTAGACTTGTACTACATGCTTGAAATCAGATCCTGACAGAAACCCTTTTTCAGCTTGATGTGTTTTTTAGCAAAATCCCAAATTATTTTAGTGCTGCCACAATTCAAAACACTGACAGAACAACTGATGATGTCAGTGATTCCCCCTGCCTGCTGCTCTACAAGCAGACACCAAACACCTCACACACCAGGGAGTTAGTAATTTTCAAACAGTAGTGAGACTATGAAATAAAGCCAAATGCAGAGGAACATTTTAAGTTGTAGTTTTACATAAATTATAAATTCTAAGACACTTTAAAAATACAGTTTGAGAATATTACGAATGCTATAGCTCCATGCACATACCAACTCTTTTCTCCAAGAGATTTCCTTGCTGGGCAAGCTTGATTGCATGGATGTATCCAAAGGAAGACTCGTACCCCAGCATTTCACAATAGATGAGTCTCACCATACATTCTTTCATTAGTCTCTGTAATACCAAAAATAAATTATTAAGATTTTGAAGCCAGCCATGTCTTATTCTCTTCTTCACTGCTGTAATAAAGTAGAGAACTTCATCTGACAGAAACATATGTGCATTTCACAATATTTGCTAAAATCAGGGTACTTGTAACTTCTCTGCTATGAACCTCTTCTGTGAATCAATATTAATTTCTGACTATAGCAGCAGAATTCCTCATACTCTACACTTAGAGATGTTATCTTGTTTTGATTAGCATACATGTGATAAAGATTAATTACACCTAAGATAAACAATGTGAGTTAACTGAAGTGTTAGATGATCACACTGTTAATGCAGATTGTTTTTGACCAATAACTACACTGACCTAGGATGGGTTTTCCCTATGTAACAGAGTTCAAAAACTCTCACTCATGGGACTGAGATATGCATTAACTAACTCAAACCAGAGTATATCAACTGCTGCAACTCGGACATGAGCAACAGTGCATACAACAAAGCACAGCCGCTTACACAATACAAATCAATGATAAAACTAATGCCAGCCTGCAGAGAACATTATCTGATGGAAGCAGTTCGACACCTAGCTTTTTTGTCTGCATTATTTCAGACACTACAGGATGACAGGCTCTGCACACCGCACTGTTGCAGGTTATTCACATCACACAGAATTGCAGTGTTCTCACTATTTTAACCACGCTGCAAAACCATGGACACTGATACTTTTTAATGCTGATAATTATGCCTCCTTATAATGCACGTAACCTGCACACTCCACCCGGTAAAAAGGGTGAGAACACTGCTTTTCACCGCTTTTGGTCTGCTGTTCCCACAGCCTGTAACCACTAACCACACTTACAAGTGTTGTGGTGGGGGCTGAAACTGCTGCTTTCAAACTGGTTAGCTCCTGCTGGATTAATTTTTCTTCTTCCTAGAGAAAAAAAATCAACTTATTTTAACCTTGCGTAAGTTTTGGATGCACACTATGAAACAAATGTCAAAGACGTGTTAATTTCACAATATTCCACGGTCTTCTCAAAAGCAGCGTACGCCTCAGCAGTAACACCGAGCTGCTTGCTGCAAGCACCGTGGGCACCAGTACTCCCCGGCAGTACTGTGCTTGCCCACGCCGCACCGAGCAGGTAACACATAACTCGACAGCCCACGAACGCGCACCGCAGTGGGGTTTATCACCGGGCTCCGGAGGAGGAACCCCAGGCAGGACCCAGCCCCGCGGCTGAGGGGAGACCGGCACCGCGCACAGGGCCCATAGCACCGCGCCGGCACGGCAGGAACGACCGAGGGGTGGAAGGGAGAGGAGGGAGGCCCGGCCCACGCCTGCTTCTGCGCGGCGGGAGGAGCAGAGGGCCCGCTCCCGGGAGCCGCCCGCAGCCCGTACATGCTTGGAGGTGAGCGCCGTGATGCTCCGGATGAGGCTCCCGAGACGGGAGGTGGCCGATGCCCTGCCGGGGCCGCCTCCTCCCGGCCCGGCGCCCGGGTCGTGCTGCCCCAGCAGCCCGGGCAGCACGTTCAGTGTCCGCTCCACCACGTCGCTCATGCCGGGCCCGGAGCTGCCCGCCGCCGGCCGGAAGGGACCGGACCGCGGTCCTCGACACCCGCTCACGCACTTCCGGGACCGCCCGGCGGCAGAGGGCGCTGCACAGCGCGCTGGGGCGGGGCGGGGCGGGGCGGGACGGGAAGGGACGGGAAGGGACGGGAAGGGAAGGGCCGGAGGACCTGGAGCCGCCCACCCGCTGAAGGCCCGATCCTTGATAGCGCCGGGCGGGGGCGCCGCGCTGCGACGGGCGGGCAGGAGCCTCGGGGGGCGGCTGTGGCTGCGGAGAGGCAATCGCCCAATCCCCGCTGTCAGACAGCACGGCCCGGTCACCGCTGAGCCGTAAGGTGGAGCTGAGCCACAGCGTCTACAGCGGCTCAGCCCGGAGCGGGGAGACAGCAACCCCTGCCCGGCCTCCAGGGGTTGGTGCCCGCGGTCACCAGTCGAGTTGAAATAGGAGCAGATCCACACTCCGAGGGAACACGTACATCCAACCCCGTCAGGTTTACCTGATCTACTAGGCTGTGCCTTTCCCAGTTCGTGTATTCAGCCAGTTGCAACAAGATAGACACTTTACTGTATTTTTTAACAGAATTGTTTTTCTCCCAGTTTTTCCCATGAACAAGGAAAAAGCATAGTGCCACTTAGAGTCAATCATCCCACCACAGGCAGCAGACTAAAATAATACTGATCTCGGCTTAGATGCTTAATTCCATTTTAGCCCACGTATGGCTTTTTCAGTTCCACATATTTCTCTGAAACAAAATTACTTGACATTTTTCTAGTTCTAAAGTCAGTTCAAAGGGGATATATTTTTTCTAGAAAGGGTGGGGAAGAAACTGAAGTAATCCCTTCCAAGCTATGTGTTTGCAAGGAAAAAAGAATCCATCTCCAACATGTATCTGGTCAGGCAATCATGCTGAAGCTTGAAGCTATGAAGTGATTTATTATCAGGAAAGAAAACCAAACAAATAGGGACCAACTGAGGTCAGTAGCTCCCAAAGTATTAAAAGTTGGCATTTCTTTGAAGCGAAGTTGAAAGATTTGGACTGGTATTTTTTAAAGTTCATTTTATGAAATGAATCGGTTAAGAGTATCTCAGTTAAGAACTGCTCCTGTAAAGATGATATATATATTATATATTGATGTATTAATGATATAGATACATATCATATATATCAATACATCATACTATGTACTATAAAGTTTGTGAGCTTTGCAGACCAAAAATGTAAATTCAGTAAGCAGAGGAAAAGCTGCTGGTTAAGCTGATAGAACTTCAATAAATGCTCAAATCTTAATAATTTGACTTTTTTCTTTTATTAATTCCAGGGGCTCAAGTCTTTCTCTTTGCCTCAGGTGGTGTACAAATAAATGCTACATGTAAAATGACTTGTACAAACTCTCGAGCTTGTGTGGGATTAATTTCTCATACTGTTGATGATTGCATTGAAACCAGGAGGACTAATCATAGTGCACACATGGGCACAATACACGACTTATTGTCAGATGACTACCTGTATATCTGATGCCTTGCAGAATACAAGATCACCAGTAACTCCTCCAACATTTTTTTCCCATATAAGCACTAGAATATGTAGTATATCTTTTAGCATAATATGAGATACAGTAGAGAAAGCAAACCCACAGAAGTAAGGCACGTCTGCCATCTAAGCATAAACTTGGCAAGGTGGGCTGTTGGGTTTTTTGGCTTCATTCTGCTTTCATCTGCCTTCTGTTTTCATCAGCTAGATGAAAAACTTTGAAGTGTGGTTATAAAACAACAGAAAAAATGTCACTGAAAGGCTGTTTCAGTTATTTTCCAGGCTCCATATCAACTTCACTCACCACAATAAAAAACCATTCTAATTGCCATTCCTGTAAGTTCTCCTTGGCATCTGACAAGCAAGTGGTATTCTTTATGGCTCATGAATCATCTCTGGAAATAAACAGTTCCAGAATAGAAAATGGGTTGATTGTGCATGAGCCAAAACAGAATCCAAAATAGAAGAGCTTATGTTCTTCACCGTATTGTCTCTGGGCTGGGAAGAGGAATGTGTAGTAGTAGATGATATAAATGATGCCAAATGAAAACAAAGATATAGTGAGAAACAACGGCAGTGCTTTTACCCAGGCATTTTCCTATGATGATTAAACATATTTCGTTGTAATTAGCAGAGATGATGCATTATCTGTCCTGTGTCATACAGCTTACCAGTGTGCTAGCCAGGAGTGTGGCACTGCAGGTGTGCTCTGGGCTGCCAGCTGCAGCCAGCCTCCATCAGTGTGTTGCCTTGACATGAAGCCTTCATGAATGGGGAAATGGTTTGTGTTTGAAGGTTCAGGCTTGGCTTTCCTGGCATGGTTTCTTTTAGCTTGTGATTTCAAGAGCTAAGGTGGCTATTGCAGGCATACTCTCTTTTGATGATGGCAGGTTTTCAGTTCTTTTCTCTCTCCACCGTCAGCCCCAGACCCTACAGAGTCCTTCTGCATCATTTCTTGTTAGAGAGGCTTGGCAAAGCAGAAAGCTATTTAGCACAAGGAAACAACAAACTGTATAGAACTGGGAAATAGTATAAAAAAGGTTTCATAGAATCCCAGACTGGTTTGGGTCAGAAGGGACCTTAAAGATCATCTGGTTCCAACCCTTCTGCCATGGGCAGGGACATTTTCCACTAGACCAGGTTTCTCCAAGCCACATCCAACCTGTCCTTGAACACTGACAGAGATGCGGCATCCACAACTTTCATTTATCACATAAACAGAAGCATATCATGGAAAATAAACACATTTGAACACAAGTAGATACACCATTAAACACAAAAAGCCATAGGCAAATACATCACATAAATAGGTGTATTTTTATCCAGCAATTTCTTTGCATTGCAGTCACCCACTAGAGTTCCTTTTCTGACCTGCTTTACAGCTACCTTCTTTTCAGCATGTTTAAATTACATTCACTGCTTTTGTATTGTGTGCTGGCTTTTGTCTGAATAATGAAATGTATAGAGTCCTATAAATGGATTCATGTTTAAAACACACTGCAGGAAATGTGCAGGTGGCATAGAATATCAGGAAGGGTAAATGAGAGCAAGTATATATTTTTTGAACATTAGACTTGCAATGAACTGTTGAATTAATACAAAATTGGGATAGAGTATCAAGAATATTGAAGCAAGAATTTATCTTTTTGTTTTTCTGTATCAGTAATATTCTGCAGTTTTGGGATTCTTGTTGATGGGTATGTGTATATATACACACACACATATATATATATATGAGCTAAAGCTGGCAGGGGAAGAGTCTACACGTTCTTGTGGAAGCTCTTGTCTTCTGTGCTTCTGAAGTGAGGGAAGTTTAGTTTAGTCTAATAATTTTCTTGTAGGCTACCAGGCAATGTGTAAATAAGCCTATTTTGTTGTAACATACAGCCAACCGAAACCAAAATATCCTTTAAATCCTAACTCTGGTGCAGATCCAAGGGTAGGAGCCCAGTAATACGTAAGGATTACGGAGTTATTGGTGCACATCTGAAAGTTATTGCTTTGGATCTGTGGATCACAAGCATACTAATTTACAGTAGTGAGCCTGATGTAAACTACAGCATCAGGTTTTGTCACTATTTAATCTAAATTAGATACAAATGCTTGAGTATTAATAAAAGGGAAAATAGAAATTGCAATTTTAGTGCCCTTAGTCCAGTTAATTATTGCTCTACTTCTTTGTGTTCTTCCCAGCTTGTACTGTAATACACTCGTAAGGGATTGAACAGTTCCCATATTCCTGCTCTCAGCTGCAAACGCACTGATCCTCTTCATCTCCCCAAATAAGAGGTTTTAGCCACTTTTCTAAGCAGTTAGCAAGTATTGAGACTTCCGATCTCGGTGTGTTTTCAGCTGACCCCTGCATATATGCATCTATCACTGCAAAATGATGAGGTCTTTCTTGAAGAAAACCCACTGTCATCTCCCATTTTGGAAGCCGATCCTATCGTGCTGAAAAGAGCTTCTGCTGCAATCCTTTGTTCTGCCACAACCCGCTGAAAATGTCTGCTCATTTCTAGGGATCTGTTGATGCTCTGTGTCTGCAAGGGCTAGATTTTAATTTATGAACCTGTTCAGAATTAGCTGACATGCTTGTGGCCATCTCGGCTACTGCTTGGTTTTAATTCTAAATGTTGAAGAGCGTGATCCTCTCTCTGTATGAGAAGCATCGCTGGTGGCTGTGCCTTTGCCGTGGGAAGGTCTGGGCTAGATGTACGTGATCCCCGGCCCCCTCTGCAAGGCCGCATTGCACTTCCCCAGCTCCGGAGGCGTGCGCACAAGGCCTCCCCACTCCGGCCACAGCTTCCCCGCAGAGTTGCTGCCAGAGCGGCTGCGGCCTCCAGCTCCGCACCGCACCGCACCGCACCACCACCCCTGGCGGCCCCGCTCCCGCAGGCGGCGGGACACACCGCGGAGGTTCCGGTCCTTCTCCCCCGGGGGCGGGAGCGCCGGGGCAGCGGGCGCGGAGCGGGGCGCGCATGCTCCGCCCTCCCCCGTCTCCTCCCCCCTGCCCGGGGCCGGCGCGGGGACGGTCTCGACCATTTCTGCGGTCGTGGGGACGCGGGCAGAGCGCGGTGGCCGGTTCTGCTCGGCTGCGCTCTGCGGCTTCAGCACCGCACCGCTGGACAGCGCCCGCCGGGCAGCGGCTGCGCTGCGCTGAACGCCCGCCGGGGCGGTGCGGGCAGCAACCTCGCGGGCAGCGGCCCCAGCTCCGGTCCAGGCTCGCCCTCCGAGAGGGCTGAGCGGCAGCAAGATGTTCCTCAAGCTGGCCGTCGTGGTGCAGGTGCTGTCGCTGCTGGCAAGCCGGGCGCACTGCTTCCCGAAGCCCGGGGGCAAAGGTAAGCGCCTTCCTTAACACATTTTCTCCATTTTCTATGAAGGGGGAAAGTTTCCCAGGGTACAGATAAAGTAAAAACTTTCCTTCCACTTGACTAAAAGCAATTAGATCCTAAAGAAACAATATTCCTGGTGCAAGACACTGGATCACTGAAGTTGCAATCTAATATGAAAGTGGATAGGTGCTGGTAGAGGGAAAAGCTCTGAATTGTTTCAGTTTTTTCCAAGAGATGTCTTCAGCCATTCCACAGCAGTTTCTGCACAAGTCTCTCTCTCACTCCCAGTCTCTGGTATTCGGGATGTAAGAGATTTTTAATCTCTTGGTTGTGCCAATCCGATTATTGCTATTTTAGTCAATCTCTTACAGCATTCCCCCCCCCCCCCCTTTTCTTTTTACTAGTTTTTTTTAATCAGAAAGGGGTTACTAAGTCTGTATCTGTATTTGTACTATATTTTTTTGCAGAACCTCTCCTGCCCCAGACAATTATGCTTTGTTTATATATTTGACTTTATTGTATTCTCATTCTTCTAGAAACACTGATTTTTTTTTTACATGAAGTAGCAGTTGGCATCAGATTTAAGACTGTGTTTTATGAGAGAAAACTAGAAGAAAAAACGTGCTGTCCTTTTGTAGTTGCATGCATGATATAAATGAGTGTATATATGTGTGTGGTTTTTTTATTCTAGATAAAGCTATACACAACAGACAATTAAGCGTAGAAAGACCTTTGGAGGAACAGGTAAGTTAAATAAAAATTATTATAATGTTTTTTGGTTTGGGTTTTCCATAATGTTTTGAGCCTTCAGGTACCAGATCCATGAATATCCTCATAGCTTAACAAATGAGTTAATAGATTTCTCAGTAAAGTAAATATTGATGGCCTTGAATACAAAATAGAGAACTGGCACATAGAGTTTTACTGTCCAGCATTCCAAAAGCAGGTTGTCAGCTCCAGCAGCTCACAGGTATATTGCCCTTTTGTATTGACTTCCTACAGGAATATAGCAGGAGCTTTGATTGAAGTGAGAAAATGTAACTGGCATTTATCTTTAAATGGAAAGCCTATCGCAGCTTCTCATAATGTTTGATTCTGAACAAAGGGTGTGCTGGAACTGACAAGTGCAAAGTGCTAAATCATGTTCTACTTGTTAAGGCAAACTTCTTACTAAGAGTGAAGATCAGGCATTAAGGCTTCTGCTGATATTGATAAATTAAGAGATCACATAATGTTTATTCCTTCTGCCTGTTTGTTGTTTTACTTGTTTTATCTTTGTATATCAGATTGCTGAAGCTGAGGCAGACAAGAATAGGAAGATAGCTCCCACAGGTAAAACATTTTTCATAGGTTTATAGCAATGTTCATAATGGATTCAAAGAGGTGTAAGATTTATATCATGTGTGCATTGATATATTTTCCAGAAAATAAGCCAGACTTCAGGAATTATTCCTTTGTCGATGACCTGAATCTGCTAAAATCAGTAGCAGAAAGAGAGAGGAATGAAAAGGAGAGGGAGTCAATTAGAAGCTCTTTGTATGAACAGCAACTGGCCATGGATGATGCAGACTCCACCAAGAACCGCAGGCTTGTGGATGACTATGACTCCACTAAAAGTGGGCGGGATTATAAATTCCAAGGTATTCTGTAATTATCTTTTGGTGAACTTTAGGTTAGACTTCTCTTTTCGTCTGATTGCAGTTATGAATTTTTCACTCACCCTTGTTACTGGAATGCAGTTTTGATTACCTCCAGTAGTGGAACCTTGTCATATTAGAATTAGGTTTTGAAACACAAGACAAAAGAATTGCTGTTGATTTTCAGAGTCTTCTTCTGTGGAGGAAAATACAACTGTGTAATTTGCATTATGTTTTTTAGCAATTTAGATTTGATGGAAGGAAAATTGGACATGCTTTTAAATGAAAATATATTTATTCTGGTTTGAAAGGAAGATACACTTTTATATAGAGCTAAATCACATATATTTCTTCCAAGTGTTCTGTGCAATGCTAGATAATTCTCTTTATCACAAAACTAAAAGTTACCAAAGGCGAAAGAATACTTGCCTTTACTACAGGAGTAGTTAATTGACTTGTACTTTAAGTGAGTCCTCTGAGAGCTGTGAGCAGCATTTAGCTCAGGATCTTTTTAATTATATCGAAGTATGCTGATCACAGACCAAGGTTACCTCATCATATTCACTTTCCCATTAGTCATTATGATATTATTTGCCATAAGTAACGATCACATAATTAAAACTTCATTTGTTGAAATCCAGACAAGGAGATAGTATGCTGTTTTGTCATGGTCAGTTTTTGTCTAAGTGGCCATACAATGGAAGCTGGTACTAGGAAGATGCATATAAGCAGATATGTGAGCAGTATTCTCTCATTCTTACATTCTTTCTCTATAAGCAGGAGAGTATGCTCCTGACGTTCATCTTTGCTCTTTCAAAAGAACAAGTCAAAAAGGCATTTTTCAGGTGTGGAAAATGAACACAAAGAACTTTTTACTGGGAGTGATGTAATGGGCTCTAAAGTGTGTATCAAAGTATATTCCTAATGTGTCTAAAAAGTGCTGGTTTGCTCTGAAGAGGGAAAGATGTGGGCAGATACTTCTTTTACAAGATGTCTAATCCAAATGAGTTAGGACACTCAGCACACAGTTAAACTGTAATCCTTTCAGATGATCCAGATGGTCTGCATCAGCTAGATGGCACTCCTTTGACTGCTGAAGACATTGTACAAAAAATTGCTGCAAGAATTTATGAGGAAAATGACAGAGGAGTGTTTGACAAGATTGTATCAAAACTTCTAAATCTGGGGCTAGTAAGTATCTTCTTAACACTTCATTCAGCTGGTTTGTGGGTTGGTTTAATGCACTTTTAAAAAGCAATTGGATGAGCTCTGTGTCCTGCTGACGTGAGTGAAAATGGTTGGGATTTAGGGTCCAGGCAAACTTCTTGAGTTATTTGGGCACATTGCAATAATATTGTTGTTCCTGTGATAGCTTTGCAAAAAATAGGCCAAGCTGCAGGATGTTTCTGATGTTGAGAAAACATTCAGTGACTGTACTCCTCCCATGTCTGCTCTCATTTTTCCTGTAATTTCTCTTCTCATTCTCATCGAGATCTTTTGTATTTTTTCATTTGGATGCTTATGGGGAAAGGCCTGAGCCTATTCCTATCCACCTACTAATTATTGTCATCAGCAAGCATATAATGGTGCTGGTTAGCTGGGGATACATACCTCATTGTTACTGATTTTTAGCAAGACTGAGTTTGTCTCCCACCTCTAGATGTCTCAATGGTTTTAGTCACTTCAGTGTGGGTTCCTTATAGTTTCAAATACAAACCTTATCTTTCCTGCAATAGATCTTGCAAGTAGCTGTTGCATGCTGAATCCCACTGATATGTTGCAGGACATACGTATTTATACACATACACAAGTATATACACATGTATACTGCACTTGCAGCTCCATCTTTCGAGCTGGACTCTTAAGTGTGTCAAGCCCTATATTGCTTTGCTTTCCTGCTGGAGGCTGTATGGGTGGGTGGGTGTTTTTTAAGTATACCCACCTATTTCATGTGTGTTTGTATGTGTGTATATATATCTTTGTAAGACTATAGACATGTATATATGTCTATATGTATAAACATATCCATCAGTAAATGTATTAACCTAACTTGTCTGTGCTTAGCTTTGAAGCAAACATATTTGAAGTAACCTATTTACAAAGCTCAAGTTTCATATCGACAATTAATCTAGGAAAACCACAGTATTCTATAAGTACTCTGCACAAATGTTTTAACAGATTACAGAGAGTCAGGCCTATACCCTGGAAGATGAAGTAGCAGAGGTTTTACAGCAGCTAATTGCAAATGAAGCGAAGGACCGTGAGAAGGAGTCTGAAGATTTTGATTACCCTCCAAGCAGAGCAGAGAGTGATACAAAAGGGAAGCAACAGGAAAGAATGGTAACTTCTTAGCTAATTATTTTGATTCATCTGTCAAACGTACAAGCAGACCAATACACTGCTTTGCTTTAGGGAAAAATTAGTTCAGTGTGGAAGCAAAGGTGTTCTTAAAGAAATTCCATTAGAGAGAAAAACGAATTGTGAGTTACTCTGAGGTTTAAGTCAAATGCCAAATTGAAATAACTTTGAGAAAATAATATAGTCTTCACCGCATAATTAGGAAAATGTTGGCATCAGATACTATTTATTGCATTATTAAGTCTATCACCAAAAGCAATGTGCTTATAGATACTATTTTTATGTCTTTTATGGAGATACCAAGCAAAGCTGATCAGGATAGTTTCGTTAATGGAGAAATTGATGATACACTTGATAACACATGGTCATCATCTAATATCTTGGAAAGAAGAAATGAGCTGCCCTCTGAAGAGAATTTTGAAGACCTCCAATATTTTCCAAACTTTTATGCACTATTAAAAAGCCTCAACTCAGGTGAGCTCATTGTGTGTTTACAGGAATAATTAGAAAAAAAGTTAGAAAATCTGCATTTTCTCTGTTTTGTTCTCATGCTTTCCCTTCCCCACAGCTGCTCCAGTTGCCAAAAGACCATGTGCTTTAAAAGCATTCTCTAAGATGCACAGCAGAAATTAATGATTAGTAGCAGAAATTAATGATTAGTGAGTATGACAAAACACTGGGAGGAACAGCACTCAAAACTGCAAACTGTGTGACCTAGGTCGCCCTTCCCATCTTGTGCTGTAAGATTCAGGACTCCTGAATTCTTTTCATTCCCGTAACGGCTTGATGGAAAAACTGGCAAATTGTTTTCTCCAGAGATCTTTCCAGTAACATTCGTGTCTTTTAAGCCAACAGAGATACGAATAAGCCACAGCAGAATTCTCCCAGTGATGGTACCAGTAAATGAGTCTGAGCCACCCAGCCTTTTCACAGACCACAGATTTGTTGTTTATTGCAATGAAAGCCCTGCATGTCTCTTCCTATTCCGGTGCTAGACATCATTGCCTTCCAGTTATTTCAGGCAATACTGTGGCACCTTGCCACAGTCCCTTTGTCAGCATGCTCTGCCACACACCCACTCTCACCCTCTGCAGCCAGCATATCTTCTGCTCTTTCCAGCACAGTCAGCAACAGTTTATTCTGTAGATTCCTTGTCCTGCAGGAGGCTTAATCTTGCTTCAGACTGTCCTCATAAACACCTGAGTGGAGAGCTAAAACCTGAGGGCATGTTTTGCTCAAGTCCAATCTACAGACTTCATACTCTTCTTCCTGTTCTTTGCATGTTAACATAGCAGTTCTGTATGCTTGCTGTTTCTCTTTTTCTACTCACAAAGCAGAAAGGCATGTTGGGTATAACAGGTTATCAAGCAAATCAAACCAGGTCTCACTGGCTGCAAATCTCTGCCTGTCTCCTGTTTTATGCTGTTCACCTGCTGGCTTGCATCATGCTGGAGGGCAAGGGATTCAATTCAGTTGCATCCTACAGATATTTGTTAAACTGCAGGCAGCAATAAAAAACCTGCTGAGCAGCTCTCTAAAGGGGCTGACCCTCAGCAAGGCTGGGAGTATACTTCTGACTGTCCCTACCTGACAGTGTTCCCTGGCTCTGTTGGGTCTTTCAACAACAACCTGTGGTGCAGGAAGAGCTTGTGTAAACTGTGTGATGGAGGAGTTTCATGCTGCTAATGGAGAAAGAGAGTCATATTGTTCAGCAGATAAGCAATGATTGTGAAGATAAGAGATACGTATGGGCAAGAAAGACTGATTTTTATAATGAAAAATCATTCTTTGTATTCCATTCTGGAGTCAGGATCTTTCCAACCATGCAATATTATGTTTTCCCAGTACCTAAGCCATGGTATTGTGCATGCTAACAATCTCATTTGAGATACTTTATATTTTTTGCAATTGAACTCATGGATCTTATAAGAGAAAGGATCTCTGAGCTATCTTCCTCATACAGAGCCTATATGTGCCCTCTTTGAAGCAATTTGAACTCTGTCACGTCACTTCATCTCAGTGTGTTTAGTTTTCTTATCTGTAAAATGGAATTCATACCATTTGCCTTCCATAATGTAGACCTTCAAGACAAAAAGCTATGAAGAACCAAGCCCTGAATTTTTAAAGTATATCCAGCTGTACTTTGCAGGAGCAATTTAAAAGGAAATATATATAGGAGCTCTCTTTGCTAATCAGCACAGCATTTTACTTTAGTGAGTAGGTAATTTTTTATGCGTTAAGTTTATGCAGAATCTGCAGAACTGAGTTTTCCAAGTTACCTGAACTCTGACTAGTTTTGCTTTATCTCCTCATGCAGATACAGAGGCAAAAGAGAAAGAGACCTTGATAACTATTATGAAAACCCTGATTGATTTTGTGAAGATGATGGTTAAATATGGAACAATCACACCAGAAGAAGGGGTTTCCTATCTGGGTGAGAGCACATACTTTATGCAACAGTGTTATTAAGGCTATGTTCTTACTTTACTAATAGTGGTAATTATCTTTTCTTTTTTGCCTTTATGAATCCTGTTTTAGACTTGTTCATTCAAAATGTTAAAGCTGTACCTGGAAATGATTCATCATTCATTATAGCAATGTTGAATTCCAAACTGCTTTAATATTTCCATCAAATGAAGGAAAGGTTATTTATCAGACATGTATTCAGAAGATTATTCCACTTTCACACCTGTGAAGCGCACTCGATTTCAATGGCTTTAATGTCACAGGAAGATTAGTGTTTTGCTCAGTTATATTGATGTGGATCAGGTACCTGCATTTTCTAAAAAGAATCCAGCACTTCAGTATCTTTCATCTGTCACTTGTAACTAGCTACAGTAGATGGGACCTAACGCTATAGTCTTCTACCAAATAAAACTTATACTGCCCATGGAAAGCATTACATCCTGGCACAGGAGTAGCTTTTGAAGCACTTTCTCCTGGATCTGTTTTAGAGTCTGTGGCTATGCAGACTTTGTGAAATTCCCTGAAGAGGGATGTTGGAACAGCCTGGTGTTGTTCTGTTTTGTTCTGCTTTTTCATACACCTCTCCTGGTTTTTACAAACTTTTCTGTTAACTGTTGGTAGCCTTTCTAGATAACAAGCAAAGCTACAGGAGGGCTCATCTGCATAAGCTCTGCACAAACCTTTTATTTCTCTTAAGCATTCCTGGTCTGGGTTAGCCTGAAAAGGTTTTGTTTACATCAGGGTAATTTCTCAGTTTAATAAATCAGCCCATTACAGAGATGGGACTGGCAGTGATCTTTCATTATTTCTGCTGGCTTGTTTGATATGGGCCATTGCAGATACATGGTTTACTCACGAAACTGTAACTGTATGGATTATCAATTACTTGGCTGCAAAAATCCAGTGTATCATAATTCACATTCAGTTCATGATTGCACCTCTTCTCTAAAGAATTCATTATAGCTCTAACCAAGATTATCCCTTTATTTTCTGTGAGAAGTCCTTGAATTTTACAATGTTTTTACTACTTCTGCTACAGTTCAGCTCTTTACTTCTCTGGTTAACCATACATTTAAAGAAAGGTAAACACAAAGAAATGGTTGGTTACAAGCTCAGTGGTTTCAGTGGCATTCTACAAATGAAGATAAAACAGTCTGAGCATATATTGCCCTCACTGATAGTCTTGTGCCAAAACTTCATAGACTAAATTCATCCCTGATGCAAGACCACTCAGACAATGGAATTACACTAGGGATGCATTTTTTCCTGCTAAAATTCTGGGCAGTTGTTCACATTGGCTTTACTTCGAGTAAATAAATACTGTATCCCTGGAAACAAATTGCCATGATGACATAGTACGGAAGGCAGGGATTAGGTTCAGAGGTCTGATTCAGTCTGGATTTAAAGTAGGACTATCAACTGATGTATCCAGACTCTGCCTTGCAAATGAGTGATTTATGAAGAGATGGATTTTGTACTCCATCAAAGCAACTTACTGTAGTGGAAAAAGCTTTCTCATAGGTCTCAAGTTGCTTCTGTGGTATTCTTTTTTTAGACTTGCTGTTAAGAAATTGCTTTAAAACTGTCCTTCATTTATTGGGCTAATACTGTCAAAGATTCAAGAACAGCAAGCACTGGAGAATCTTAGCTTCTTGCAGTATCCCTAAGCATGGCAGCAGTTTCACTGCCACCCTTATTCAACTAGAAGTTACATCATAATATACCCAGTAATGCTTGAATAGGTACTGTGTTTCTGGTGCAGTTTAGGTTAGGGGATTGATGCCCAGCTGTGTTTATTTATAGCAGATAAAGGAATTAGTATGAATGACTGGCAGAGAGAAGAAACAATTTTTAAAATGGGCAGCTTTTTGCATACTGGGTCTGTGCAGATGGATTATATCCTTTCTCTGTTCTATTACAGTAGGAAGCTGCCTAAATTACTTTTCCCCACTCTGTGGCTGAAGCCATGCATAAGCTATGTCCCTGAATTATACATTCAAAATAATAAATCATTTACTCAATCAAGTCACAAGCTTTTGTGCCTCTCGCACAGATGCAGAGACAGTGACTTTGAATGCATATACCAGTAACAGCTGGTTTGGGATTTGGAAACCACAGCATTATGTCATCATCATTGTATCCTACTCTAGGGGAAAGTATCTTGCTGCTGCAGTGAATGATTTTATTAGGTTTAGCTTTAAGTTACAAAGGATCTAGCTGCAGTGTGGTGCAAGAAAAACACACATGCACATACATACAAACACAAAGAGGGGGAAGTTCATGTTTTAATATTCAATATTAAATAGAAATTTGAAATCTTTCCATATGCTAAATATGTAACTAAGAACCCGGAAAGCCAGGAGAAAAGTACTGCCTACCTTTTACAGTATCTATTCAGAAAGTATAGCTCTGGAAGCATTAAAGACAGGCTGTAACAAACTGATACAAACCATGTTCAGCTGAAATACATCATACGTGATAATTGCCCTCCTGTGGCAAAATGCCACTATTTTCCATCACTCTTTACTTCCTTAACTATGAATGCTGTATTTCATTGTACTGGGCACAAATTCTTCTGTGGAGTGAAGGCCTTGTGATATATGTCTACCCTGCTCAAAGGCTTTCAGAAATCCTTCTAGAAAGCCCATCTGCCTTCTGAAGATTGAAAGCTGCTCTAATATCATTTTTGCAATTAAATTAATGGACATTCTTGGTACAGAAAGCATAAGGTAATTAATCATATGACACAGGATCTCGATTACACAGGTGTCTTATTAATTAGATCCAACTGTGGTATCAACTTACCCACGTATGGGTTGCTTGTCAGCATCCAGCAAATGCTGCCCAAACAGTTGAACTCTCCTTGCTTGCTGCAGCCTGCCAGAGGCACAGGCTGTTATCACTGAACAGGCTGAATATTATGAGGGACTTAGGGTAGCTATTGAAACAATGATTGCTGTTGGCAAGGATGCAGTGACAGAATGGAATGAAAGAGTTGGAATCTCTCCACATAATGACCAGCAGAAAGCAGGAAGAAACTTTCAGAGAAGTTATGACTGATTCAGCATTATTTCATTATTCATGGTGTTCAGACTGTTTCTGTTGCATAAATAGCTGATACTGTATTTTCCATGCAGAACTGAAAGGGCTTTATCCTTCATAGTGCTTCAAGAGAAAAAGGTCTTTTCAAGCCACTCCCTTTGATTTCAGCAGAGCAGAATAAGGAATGCATTGTGTAGATATTTTGCTGTTTGAATGCTAGTTTGGGAATAATACCATACTTTTCTTCATTTTCCTTCTGTCTGCTGAGTAGTGTCATGGTGAAGATTCACTGTGAGAGCTTTTCTAGCAAAGCCATCTATCACAGGGCAGATAAATGTTAAGGAAAATATTTGCCTACACCACACAAAGAGGAATTTTTTGTGTGCTGAGTGTCTTTTCCTGCATACACCAGGCTATCCAGCTAATTTTAAAATGAAAGCATACCAGTCCACTACCATCCTGGTAAAAGCTCTGTTTGTAGTAATTATGTAAAGTAAACTATAGTTTTGTAATACATTTTAATAACATTGTTGTCAGCTTAGAAGTAGGAACAAATGGTTCCTGCCAGTTTGTTCAGATGTATTTGTAAATCATCTCCCACCAATAAGACCAAAATAATGAGTGATTTTTAGAACCGTTCTAGGAAATATTTTTAATTAGAGCCTAGTGGACCATAACTAAAAGAGAGCTTTGAGAGATGCTAGACGAATTCCTAAGAGGCACCACTGTGTAGGCATGAACTCTTTGTAAAAAGTACATTGATTATATTCTCCCACTGTAAGGTGCCTACAAGAGTAGGTTTGTAGCAAATTTATCTATTGCCACCCCAACCAAATGAAAGTTGCGTTATCTGATGAACTATTACCCTAGAAATGCAAATTAGTTATGTGCACATTATATTCATGCATGGAGTTCTCACTTATTGACTGGTACATGTAGCACAAACTTTTGCCATCAGTACTTCTCTCTCTCACAGAGATATAGAAGCTTCACCATGATACTGCGTATTTTATCACATCACATGATTGAGGTTGGTGATTTTGTTTTCAGTTTCTGAATCAGGGCTCTGTATCTTCCAAAACTGAACAAAGTTGGAAAAGAGGCAAAGTGTGGGAAGAAAACTAAGTTTAAGCACTACATAGCTTTGCTCTTTCTGAGGGAGATCCCACTTTTCACCTCCTTGTAGAGCATTTTACTTACTGGAGTCAGTGTATAACATATAGCCCACTGCAGACTGTGTGGGGAACAAACCCCCCCTTTAATTAGGAGGGAAATGGAGAAATTGCTCCAGCTCCTCCGTATGCAGTGTTTGAGTCACAGTTGCCTCCCTGCATAGACCAAACCAAAGCCATCTCGCACACCACCTCCCTTTGCCTCTGACTCAGTCAGAATCCACACTCTCCCCCGTGACTGAGTAGGAGATTGTGTTGGTTAGAAATGGACATGAACAGATGTCTCTATTTACCTCTTCTACCCCCTCATCATTTGTTCTCCATGGACAATTGGAAAGAAGGCCAAACTTCAGGATTGCACTAGCAATAAACTAGGTGCACTAGCAATAGGGAGGTGGATGGTTCATTGGTAAACTATTGCCGAGGTATACATGCACTCATCAGTTTGTCCTTTCCTAAAGTTACTGTTTCATGTTGTTCTACTATAATACTCTTTTAGACAGACTGAGCATGAAATTCCCCCTGAGGCCACAGGGGAAATAGAAGAAGCAGAAAGTCCCCTATTTTTAGTGGACATGATTTGTATCATGTCCCTGCCTCTGCACGCTAGGGAATATGTAATAGCTATTCTGTTCTGCCTCTCACATTTGCACTTGGTAGCCTCCACAGCTTCACTTCTGATCAAGATAGAGCTCTGCAATTTCCTTGGCATAGGCCAGTGCATAGTAGGTGCAGTCTGGCCTTTTCTTGGTCAAGGAGGACTTGTTTGAATACTGTCATTAATGCTTGAAGTTCTCATCAGCACAGATACTGCAGGCCAAAGATCTGATCCTGATATTTGTTTAGGCACAAACAGGCACAGAGCCAAAGGTGTGAGGCAAAGAGCAGATCACAGCACGGACTGGCATCACCTTCCCTTACTCACTGTCCCCAGCAGATGCTCCCTGACGCAGACTGTGTGATTTCAGAGGGGTGAGGGAAGGTGCAAGTGGTAAATGGACAGTATCATGTTAACCTTTTGTTCTTTCCTTCATTTTGACTTGGGAGATGAAAGGCATGGACAGTATTTTATAATACAGCTAAAACCAAGATGAATTTGCATGAAGGTAAAATAAAAGGATGTGGGGACAGAGAGCGTGCAAAGGTCCCAGATAAGACTGGAACCTAGGAAGTACATTAATCACAGACCCCACTGCAACTTTATAGCTTTTCTTTCTGTAGCTCTATCCCATGCCTCACCCATGTCTGTCCCATGCTGCTTTTGCCTTGGAATGTTTTGTCACCCCCACTGCTTAGATCCTATCACCTATTTTCTGTCATTCAAACTTAGTGCAGAGGAAAAAAATGGGTAGCTACAGTGTGAAAATTCTATTACAGCTGACCTCCCAGGTCTTAAAAACCAGGGCCGCCACACACTACAGTAAAGTGGGCATCACCTGAGAGTGGCAGTGAGAGCATGTTATTTCCAGTATCCATACAATCTAAATTTTCTCAGGAATCTTTCTGGGAGAGATCCAGAGTAGTTTTGTGATGAGAAAAAGAATTAGTAATCCTGTTACATGACTATCAAATCATGTGTTCAAGAGCCAGAATGAATATATTACAGTTCTTTCCTTATCACTATCTACCCTTTATGTTTGCAACTTTTTCTTGCAAATGTATTACTTCTCCTTCCATTTCCCTTCACTGCCTCCTCTATGCTTTCCCAACTGGATACTTTGTAAGAAATCTCCATCTCCATAGTGTCTCTTTTGACAAGTATATTGCTTAGTGCTTGAAAACCTAGGCTTTGCATCCTACCAAGTGGCTTGCATTTCTGAAGAAAGGAGTGCAGTGCTTTTATTTTCTCTCACTGTATATAATAGCTGCATAAAAAAATCCCCTTACTTTCTGAATTCAGTATCTCTGTTGACAGATGAGCACCGAGACCATAAGTTATGATTTGAGATGATGATGTGGGTGCAGGGTAAAGAAGGTGTCACTGAACTGTCAGAATTAAGCTCCATCCCACTCTTGCAGTAGAGGCGGCTGCATGCTACTTCAGTCCCAAACCATCATGCTTTTAAAGTGCATGCTATCAAAATGTGCACACAGGCCATGTAGCAACCTCAGAATGGGAAAGGATTAGGAAAGGACTACACCACGTAGCTCTAGGAGACCTGGAGCCATGCAAAGGAAACAGGTTTTAATCTGATTGCCAAGCGATACTGCTGTTGTTTGTATTTCAAATCACTCTCACCATCTATCTTGCATGCAATGCATTTACAAGTGATGCCACTACCTTGAGTTTGTCATCCAACATGTCATTCCTCATGGCACCATTGTGAAAAATCTGTCAAATAGGAAGATTCTAAAAGAAAATGCTGTTATCTTGTAAGGCAGGGAGTTAGAAAGGAACAGGAGATTTGCAAGGCTGAGACCCATCTGTAATTCCACAATGGAGGGTCTTCTCTTGCTCATCACAGTTTAAGCAGTTTATGTGACAAATGCAAGATACATGTATGAGCTAACTAAAGGTTAAACTCTGCTTTTGACTACACTGGTGAAAATCCAGTGGATACTGACAGTTCTTGGACCCGCACTCATGCAAACTAAAAGGAAGATTTGGCCAAAGAATTAATCAGGTATGCTATTCCCCACAGAACAGTCACAAGCAAATGCTGTAATGTCCTGAGTTTTGTCACAGATGAAAAAAAAGCTTTATGAGCTCTTAAGGATCATCTACTGAAGGAGACAGAGCCCTGGGAGAACTGTGCTTTTTTAATGCATGAAATATGTGCATCTCATACAAGCAGTCATCAGCACAAAGCTTTCCAGCTGAAGCTTGCTGCAGTGTATGACCTCATTAAACTAATTTTATCTATCATTAATAAACACAGCCTATCTATGCTGTATGAAAACAGCAGCAAAGCAGGTCTTTCTGTGGAACCTTAATGACATGAAATCTCAGCTTCAGTCAATTTGATGAGGACAGAATGTGAAACTGCCTCCCGGGTGCAAGACAATTATGCAGATGAAAAAACCCTTTACAGGAAGTGCGCAAGAGTGCAGAAAACACTGTAAATCTGTCTATCTATAGGCAGACAGACTGGACCCTATAGAGAAGGGTCCATTTCAGGCTTCCATTATCAATTTGTAAATGTTTGGATGGGTATGTTAGAGTCTGCCTCTCTAATGAGAAAAAATAATTTAGTTTGTAATATTTTTTCACACAGTGTCTTTTTCCATGGGTTTGAAGGGTGTTACCACAGTGCTTTGTCCCAGAGTACAGGAAAGCATTCTGGTTTTATGCAATTCAGATTTTTGGATGCCCAACTCAGAGGACTGGCAAGTTTGAAAACTGCTAGGAATTTGCATTTTCAGCTGCAATTAATAGGATCTATTGGTGTGTATCACAGTATCACAGTATGTTAGAGATTGGAAGGGACCTCAAAAGATCATCTAGTCCAAGTGTAGTGCCTGTAGAACGTGGGCTTAGGGTGTCTCAGAATGCCTACTCAAAATAGGAGCCCTCCTGCAGCATGAATGCTTCAGTGAGTTATCCCAGATTAACGATCAAGTTAGAAAGTGAGGCAAGGCAGAAGCCAGATCTCCTGACTCCTGGTGTCTGGTTCCAGTGACGAGATTATAGTGCTCCGCAGAAAGCCAGCCACCAGAGGAGTGACCTATTTTACCAACGTAGGTCACTTCCATTAGCTCAGTAGTTATTGTTCCGTTGTTTTAATTAGTGCCATTTCAAGTAAGTGGCCAGCTCTGGGGAAAGGTCAGTATCTTTCTAAACTTCCTCTGTAAAAGTCATGTTGCTAGGGAAACGATACCGGAAAAGTAATCAATTCTTGTTAGACCTCCAAATTTGACATGCAATTGCTTAGCTGCTGGCCAGGCACATCTCAGTTGAGAAGATGACTCACTCCATCAGCCTAACTCAGAGCAAACATTGTTCAGCCCTGGCCTAGCCAAATATGACAGGCACAAACATGTTTTGAAACAATACCAGCTGTTCAAGACAGGTAATTCTAAAGGAGGGGGGGGAAAGGGCAATAAATCCTCTTCAGGAAGAACTGGGATTCTCTGTTAATATTTTCTCAATGATACATATGTAGGTACACCGCATAATCCCCGTAAATGTGAACAGGCTTACATAATTAACTCCTCTGTCACACAGAAAATACAGCTGCTTATGAAATCTTGAGATGCATGTTGATGTGACACCCAGGTAGCAAGATAGGAATCAATGCACTTATGTATATGTTGCATTTTAAGCACTTAAATAGTCCTATTTTAAAATGCTATTATACTTAAAATTAAGCCTACTTTAATAAATTTTGCTGAATTAAGATCTTAAACCAGTGACACTTTTGCATGACTTAGTGTAGAAGAATAATCTATTCACTTGAATTTACAAAGGGTTTTTAAGTTCTCAGCTGTATAATCTTATTCTAAAAACTGTGCCTCTTGCAACAGAAGAACCCTTATATTCCTGCTGGAATACTAGTATGATACTGATTCAGGATAAAAAATAGTATCTTAAGCTCAACTGAAAGAGATGTTTACAGTCCTTTCAATAAGCGTTGGATCAAGTGATTAGTGAGGCATCAATACCACCACTGTAATTCTGGCTTGGTTTTTTCTTCATTAGTCTGTCTGATCCAGCTTGTAACCCAGCCCTGACCTGCTTACCTTAGGGCATACAGCAAGGTCAGAAATCACATTAAAAGGACGCGTACCAAATGATAAGAGTTTTCACAAAAAAATAACAACAACCATGAAGTGATATAGAATTGTCTGGGTGCAATCAGGCAGGGTGCCAACAAAAACTGCTTATATTTTCATTTTATGTAACTAACAATCAGGCAGACAGGATTATGTGATTTCCGGTCAGATGGCAGGCAGAATCGCTTACAGTGATCTGCCATGGAGAGAGATGTGCTTGCTAAAAACCTAGTCTTTGGGTTTCAGTGCTGAGTATCTTTCTGATGGAAAAAGATGCTCCTTGTTGATGGATAAAATGTTGGCATTACACAGAAGATATAATCCAAAATATTTTCTTGCCCTATATCTGTTTTACAAACAGTTACCACATCTCATACTCTTTTATCTGTTTATATAGAGAGAATATTGACAATTCAAAACCAAGTCTCTCAAAAATACCGCACAAACATCTATCAGATTTTGGATCCATGTTTAATTAAACCTTAAAAAAAAAAGAAGTTAACAAAAGGAAAAAAAATTCAACACCGTGACCATAATATGACTGAGGAAAAATGGCACTGTATGATGTTCTGTATTTAGAATTATATAATCAAAGGAACAGTTTGGATTGGAATAATATCCTCTAGTTCCAAACCCCTGCCATGGGCAGTGATACCTTCCACTAGACCAGGTTGCTCCAAGCTATGTCCAACCTGGCCTTGAACACTGCTAGGGAAGGGGCAGCCACAGCTTCACTGGGCAACCTGTGCCAGCGCCTCACCAGCCTCACAGAGAAGAATTTCTTTCTTATATCTAACCTGAACTTCCCCTGTTTAAGTTTGAACTCATTACCCTTTGTCCTATCACTACAGTCCCTGATGAAGAAAACACATTTGGAATATTTAGAATAGGTATTTGTGAATATCTGTAAAGCACTGTATCACAAGAACCTTTTTCTCCCCACACATAAGCATACAATACTTATATCTAAAACATCCCTCTTGATAAAAAGGTGCTTTTACTTTCAAATTATTCCTGAAATTTGCATTGACATACATTGTCTAGGCTTCTAGAGCTGTATACATGGCAACGGCTGTCCACTGGGTTTTAAGGTAAATGCTTGACTTCAGCAACTTTGAAAAAATGTGTTTTAGTCAGTTTGATTTACATACTTATTTCATCTAAATATAATTTTAAACCTTTTATTAGACTTCTTTTTCCAATGAAATCATATCAAATCCAGACAGATAAGCAGTTTCAGATAATAGTTTCCTACCAGGATGAAGCACATATTTCATAGTCTTGTATGCTTTGTGGAGGTTAAACCCTTTCATTGTTTTCATCAGAATAAATTGCTACAGATATTGTTATTTATGTCTTGTGACTTATGTGATATAAATAATTACAATATATATGCAGAATTTACTGTCTTTATTAATATTGGGTCTACTTGGTGCACCTATTGTCATGATTTAGTTGTTAATTTTTTTAATAAGATTTATCAAAGTTCCATATAGCCATTTGTTTGTTCTCTTAGTGCATTAATTCTTCAGAGGCAAGGATGAAGACTGTTTAGATTTCACCTTCCCATTCAAAGCAGTGCTGTAGAGAATTCAGTATAGATTCTGGAAAATATCTGTTGAAGAATAACTGGGGTTTTGTGTTGCCTTGATTTCTAGAAAACTTAGATACAATGATAGCTGAGCAGACAAAGAAGAAGCTTGAGAATCCTTCCACGAAAACCAGACCAAAGCTACCAGCAGGTACTTATTCTATAGTTTTCTTTCCTGGATAACACATCTTTTTAACATATTCAGTTAAAAGCATGCAAATTGCTTTAGAAGCCAGACTGCCAGGTAAAGATACAGTCCCTCAAGGACCTGTAGCCACAGCTTGGATTCCAAAACACACAAGAGGAATTTCTACTTACCTAATTTTTGAGAAGTATGTTCACTGTTCTTCTGTAGAATGCAGACATTACACACATACAAAAGCAAGCTGTATCAATGCTTTTTAAGACTTAAATAATAAAACCCCCAATTTTTGTCAACTTTGAATCTAGTAAATGCAAATTTCTTACTTTTCTCTGCACAAAGTAATGGGCCTTTATGGACTACATATTATTACATTTTAGTCACCTGCGTTCAGCTACTGTTTGTAAAGAGCAGAAGCACGCATTCCTGTTTCCAGAGATCTGGGGTATAGATGACCTTTAGAAACCACTCTGAGCCACTTCAGTGAGGTTCTTCCTCAATCATCAGTCAGATTATTTTACTTCCTAGAGATTGTGTTGATGTGATTTAAAAGTGCTTTTAATACACTTGATACAAAATTGCTCTTACTTTAGACAAAAGTAGTGAAGAAGCAGACAGTACAAAAGAAGAAGCGGCTAAAATGGAAAAGGAATATGAAATTTCAAAGGATTCTACAAAAAATGAAGAACAAAATGCAGCAGGAAACAGTGAAGAGCCCAGAGGTATAAGAGTCATTGCTTTTGCTACATGTGTACTCTCCAAGTGATTGGAATGTTTTCCTACCTTCAGTATTGTTTTTCCATTATGTTAGCATAAATATCTTCAATTTGTGGTTACTGGGGGTCAGCACACCACAGCTTGATTCAGAAGTGTACTTATTTGCTGAGTAAGGCCATAATCTTTTATAGAACTCACAGCCTCTTTTGAGAGCAATATGAAGTGCACAGAGATTTTGCATCTTCACGTGTGTTTTTTTTCAGTGAATTCAGCTCATCAGGATGTTCAGTATTCTAAGCCCACTGATTTCTCTAGCTTGTGTTAGAACAAGCTGTTAAGGAACTGAAAAGTTATGCAAAGTGACACAACTTGGCAGAGGCTAAGGGTCATCAGCAATTAACATGTTTTGCATAACTTTGAGAGCCTATTACAGTTACTGTCTCAATAAGAAAACTTAGCACAGTAATACTTCTAGTATCATAGTTGCCTTAGCAAGCATAATGCCATGTGCCATGCTACATTAGATTGTACTAGCTGAAGACTCCCTGTCCATGGGGTGCAAATCAGCTGCTATCTCTCAAACCAAATCTGCAGAGGACACTGCCTCCTTGCAGTGATGAACTTCTGAAAGGATGTTTATTGGTGCAGAAACCTTTCAGTGAGTTCTTCTTGTTAAAGATCCAGCATAAACATCTGTATTTTATACTCCGTTTGTTAAAAAAATGCTTCTCATCTATTTTGTGCTGATGCTGGTTTATGCCTGTACTTTTTTGGATGCATGTTTTCACAGCAACATGCTCAGTAATGAATTGCAGTAATCAAGACTACAGTAGATTGTAGTTCATTGGTCACCTGTTTCAGTCCTGTGGGCAGTGCAGACGTAAACTATCAGCCACTCACAGACAGAAGGTGGCTTTTCCAGCAATGGTTATTTAAGCATAAAAAATAGCTCAAGATAGCTCCCTAATTTCACAGTAAAGAAAAACTGTCACCTGCTGGAAGTGATAAATAGCATCTCTTGTCTGAAGAAAATGTGTCTGTTCAATTTGGTTCAGGTTATTTTCCTTTACCTTCAGAAAAATGTTCAGCCCAATAGCTTTTAGGAAATTTAAATTGGATCCCTATTTAATTCTTTCTCTCATCATGCAATGCCCTTTGCTCTTTCACAGATTAATTTACCATAAGGCTAATCCTGTGCTTCCAGATGAAAAATCATGGTATAGCTAATATCCATTTACTAATGGGACCAGACATGCATAGTTGGCAGTAGTAGCCTTCTACAAGCTAATCACACTAGCAGTTGGTTTTTTTTCCCTGACAAATGTAAGGACATTACATCAATAAAGCTCCAGCCAAGTTAAGAATTCAAAACCCATTAGCTGGAATATTTTCTTATGGACCTGATTAGGTAATCCTTGAACTAATTCTGTCCTGTGTGATTTCTGGTACAAAATAGCCATCACTTTAAAATTTCAGCTATAACAAGGAGTTATCATGGTAATTGTAATACATGCTGTATCTCAGTAAATTAGAAGTAGCTGTTTTTCAACTTGTCTTTCCAAAATATTACAATCTTAGATTTGTTATATGCCGTTAGTACTACTCTATGGAGGAGTTTTCTGACACTTGTATATGAACAGATTCTCAAAGCTCTCAGCCTTATTTAAGTCATTCCTTGCTGTCTTAGCAACTTCATCTTTGCTGAACAATTATGAACAAGAAGTTACAGGTTGCTTTTGATCCCCATATGCATACCACCAAAAGCTATATATAAAGATCAAAAAAGCCATGGTCCTGAGTTTGTGGATGACTCATCTTGCACACACAAAACCTGCTAGCCATCTGTGGGACTTTCGCCTGACTAAGCTTGACAGGACTCAGCTTTTAAACAGAAACTAAGAATAGTTTTAATCTGCCTTTGCTGTTCCCTGTTAAACAAGCTGCATTATTCATTGATCTAAGTGCCCAATTTCTCTCTCACCCTTTCCTCTAGGGAAAGCTGAGGCATATTTGGAAGCAATCAGGAAGAACATAGAATGGCTAAAAAAACACAACAAACAAGGTAACAAAGAAGGTATGACATAAAAAGCCTTGACATTGGGGTGGGCACCATATACATTATAAAACATGCAATTTAAATTGTGTTGTGTAACTCAGCAGTATGCTGTAAGTTAAATAATAACGTGAAAATGTGCTGTCTAGGTTATAGTGACAATTAGTGGTGTTAGAGTTAAATAATTTAGGTCAGGTGAAAGTTAAATCAATGAATGAAAGTAGTAAACTAAGAGAAATTTATGTAAACTGGCTTGAAGAGCCACTGACCACAGAACAGGCAGTGACAGCAGCTATAAGTGCTGTCCAGGTAGTCACGGTGGTCTGCTGTCACTGGGAAACAGGACATCAGTTTTGTCTAGTGCTTCATTTCTTAGTTCAGTATATCTTTCAACTACCGTTTTGTACATGAATAAATGTCTGGATGTGTCTAGAATAGCACAGCATATCTGGCTAGCACTGTGCATGCCATCACAAAAAGCAACAAGTTTTGTTTCATTACCATAAATAGTTAAGATACAAATTTATGTCACTAACAGTGTAACACATTGGATTACAGCCCAAATCAACTGTAATGACTTGTAGCTCTCACACAAAGCTGTGTATAAGCAGAGCAGTGACTGAAGCAGCTGCACAGGGCATGTTCAGCAGCTGCTCCACATTTGACTTTCTCAGAGGCAGGGCTGTATGACAGCTGGAGGGAAGATTTCCATTTTACTTTTCAGATCTTTATTTATCCATACCAATTTTGCCTTGAAGATCTTACTTAAAACCAGCCCTCTGTCCCTTCTCATTGCCATTGCTGCATCTTCTGGCATCACTCTCTCTGTAAGTGAAGGTTCCTAGCCAAGGGATCAATCCCTTAGGTGTGACTGGTGCCTGGCAAGAAGGATCCTTGCACCAGCCAAGCAGAGGGGAATCCAAGATGAGATTAGCCGTGGGTAATCTAGCCACCCTCTCCGTGAATTGAACTCCATATGAATTACATTTCAGAGATATTGATCTCCATATGAATTACATTTCAGAGATAAGTGCATGCCCACAGCCCAACACATTAACTTGCCTATACAGAAACCTCCTTAACAGAAAGGACTTTCTAAAAATTTTTCCATCTCTAAAATCATTTCCACACCATAGCGACAGTGGCAATTAGCAGCAGCATATCTATTTGCTCAAGAGTTTTTCTGCCAATTCTAATACATGTTTCTGTTTATCAATGTACTTATTATAGTAATTAGATCTCAGTCATGTATGATTATTTCTCTGTATCACGCATGGTGACTGAGCAGCTTCTCACTCCTCTTCATAGTAACCTCCCCTCTGCACTGATGCAGCATGAAAATGGCTGTGACTGCAGATCAATAGCATTTTATGTGCCTGTGAATGCATTAAGAGAGATGCTTGCTGTGTAGATGGATTTTCATTTGCACTAAAATATCTTTATTGCCCTCTGGCAATGGAAATGGCCCTGAAAGTAAGTGTAAGTTATGACAGAATTAGAACAGTGTTCTGACTTTTCTGATACATGATCTTTATTGTGCATTTCTATACTTCTTATTTTTGTAAAATGCTAATTCAGTTCTCCTGGGATGACGTTAAAGAAAGTGCAAGCAGGGTAAGCTTATCTAACTGTGAATGCATTGCGCTGCATTTCTTCCATACAAGATTAGGTAGTATTGATGTGTTCATCAATCATTTTCTCACTTTCAGCTAGCACCTGGGAGCTGGCAGAAAAGTGGTTCACAAGGAATTTATGTATTAAAATAGCCAATCTTTTCCGCACCTGTTCATGGACTGTTTTACTCACCAAACATACTTGGAGAGCTTTAGGTTTTCTTCAGGCAGGTATTCATAGAAACTTGATTTTGTATGAATTCCAGTAGAAATTGTTGTTCATTCAATGACTGATGACACTGGAAATGTTAACTTGCATTTTGCCAGTTTAAAAAAAAAAATTCAATTTCCTGTTAAGTAAGCAAGTAAACTTAGTGGTCTGTATAATTTAAAGAGAAACTTGTCAAATCTATAGGCTCTGTTGGCCTATCCTTAGTATCTCCCAGACATGGCTTCATCTCTGAATCCAGTGATCTTTAAAACCAGCTCCTCTCCTGTGTAAATTAACATCACTTCCACAAGTAGACACTGGCTGCTGGGTATTCTATTCCAGTTAGTCTCCAAAGAACATAACTGTGAGTCACCCAGTTAATACATGCAAATAACAGGTTCAGGTTTTTCACAAAATACTTAGGTATAGTTTCATAACACTAACAGTAGCCATTTAGGAATGAAAGTTAATTTCATAATTAATTGCAATGGCAAGTGGCTTGTTTTGAATATGCAAATAAGAGCTCACTTCATTTACTATAGCAGTTTTACAGGAAAATGTAATGTTGCAGCTGTTGTGGTGAATATAAATCAAAAATGATTTTTCTAATTACTTGTAAAAATTAATAGGTTTTAAATAAGTATTATAAGTTAACTGATATCAGTTCATAGAAAAAAATCCAATTAAATTGCCATGAGATATAAAAATTAGCCAAATTGGATAATATCATAATGCTTATAATCTCATAAAATGTGTAGTAATGAAACCTTCACATGTCCGCTTCATGATCTAAAATAGTATTTGCAACTCTAAGAAGAAAAATAAGCTCGGAAATGTTAATGCAAATAATGTGGATATTATGTTAATTTAGTATTTATTCTTCAGTTAATTTCCATTCCATGGTGTCTTTCACTGGAGACTCTCATTCTGTCAACATAAATGAAATCTCCCAGCCTTAATGATAAGTTGCTAGGTACTGTTTGTCCCGGTTACTCAGACAGGATGGAGACACAAACAGATTACATCTTCTTCAGTTGTGCTGGTAACAGACCAGACATGAAATCCTGACCAAAGTACAGCAAATGGCAGAATTCCTGTTAACTCAGATATAGGAAGACTCTTCTGCAGGAGTGCGGAGTTCTGAATATCAATTTTCTGTATTACACACTTGAAATTGCCTTATACTGTTACAAAAATGATGGCAAGCATTAATTTGCTTCTTAATGTCTTTCTATTTCTACCCAGTTTTGGTCACTCAACTATAAAAAGACAGAAAATCATTATTGCCTGGTTTGCTACGAATGTATAGTTTGAGAGAAGGTCCTTCCACTTATTGGTATATGATGATATACATGGGCCTACATCACAAAATTGGTATTAATATAGTCTGAAGGTTCTACCCATGAAATAAGTAACTTATACTGAAAAAAATCAGGATGTACCTATTTTTGTGAAATATATTAGTTTATTTAACTTGGTATGGACCCTTAAGAGACACAGATGTTTTCCACACTACTAATTTGTAATGCTAACGATTTAATTCTTAAATAGTGTAACCAAAACTTGCATCATGTTTCTGTGAAAATATACTGGATCTGTTCCCAGAATTATGACTACACAATAGGTTAGCCTTTTGTTATTTAAAAGATTGCTCTACAGCAGATTTTTTTCATGGAAAATAGTGATGTTTTCTGGCATAGGAAAAGGCTAGTTAATGCTTAGATGCTGCATAGTGGCACCCATCTATTGGAAAAGGAGGAAGGACCTTTCAGCACTGTATTGGAGATCGTGAAAGACTAATAAACAAAGGTTGTCAAAGACTACTTTGACCCTAACACTCTCAGAAAGACTACTCACTGCAGTATTTTTTATGTCAGGATATAATGTTCTGTATCAAGGTAAGCATGTTTTTTATTTTCAGGAAGTTGCTTTAGTGAATTTTCACTACAAGTGTTTGTATTAAGAGGGAATTTCACTGGGATTTCTTTAGGAAACAGTCAATTTAATACCCTCTTTTGAATCCATGACAACTGTGAAAACAGGGTTTTAACGACAGTTTTTGCCATGCAGGCTAGAACATCAGATCTCTGGACCAGAAAATAATCTGTCTTTAGCATTTGCCAGCAAGCAATCAAGAAGAAGAGATGATTATTCCCTTTCAATATTAAAAGTGCCATGATGTGTAAAAAGACTTCGTGCAGGTGGTAGGGTTTTTTGCATTGTTTTCACAAGTTGCACTTGTATTGAATTCTCTTCATGATGGATAAAGTGCATTTCTTGGATAAACTTTACAATGACATTGTTTCTTAGGTGAAGCAGTGTAATGGCAGTGACTCATTGTACAAAATGAATTCTTATTTTTCAGACTATGATCTTTCAAAGCTGAGAGATTTCATTGACGAGCAGGCTGATGCTTATGTGGACAAGGGCATCCTGGACAAGGAAGAGGCTGATGTAATTAAACGTATATACAGCAGCCTGTAAAAAGCTAGTGGCTGCCAAACATGTAGAAAACTAGGATAGTTTCCCTCACTCCTGGCTCAATGACTTATGATCTGTTAATTTGAGGATATCATTAGAAATGCTCTGTTTACATTGTACCAACAACCTTCTAGACAAATGAAGAGCTGTAGTGCTCCGTACACTAACTGCATACTGTATTTTCCTACGCTCACAAATCAACCCTAAATGCCAAATTCTGACACTGAATTTCTATTTGATGGGGCAAATATTTATGTAATGTTCTCTTTGATTTATTTGTGTTTGGTTTACTTTTGTAGATGAACCAATTGTTTGTGATGGAAGGTTCTTTTAATGCTACTTCTTTTTGCTCTCACTCCACTAGCTTTCTATAGATGCAACTATGTAAAGGGCATTATTAGAAAATAGTTCATAGTTCTCTAAATAAAATATTTGAAAATAATTCACCTATTAAAGTTTTCATCAATCTTAATATTTTATACCCCAAAACCTTGGGTTTAAGTTCTCATTTTTCCTTGACTTTTTTTATTTCTTTATTTAGTATCCTGTAACATGGATTGCTGTATCCTTAGCTTACTGATAAACCTTGACACTACACTGCCTTTCCTATTGCAGAGCTGTATTCTCCCCACTATTCAGCATGTATAAACATTCTCTTTGGTGCACCATTTGATGCTCTTGCATGCATAATTAATTGAATTCCTGATGTGAGTAGTCTGATAACAAGTGTAAATAGCCATTATTTCCTTTAAAGCAAAAGGATATAAACGCAATTCTGCATGGGAAGGGGAGTTTGCAACCAGGATGTTTGTAGGAATATGGACCCTGCTTTTCAGAAAGACATAACTTCAAGAACATCGCATCTCGGCATCTCTGTTCACTGCCTTGTGTTGAACAGTACTGCCTTAGAAATTTTCTTCTTTTGCATATATATATATATATATATGTTATTATTAGCCAAGAATCTGGTAACTCCCAAAGAATGAAAAAGGAAGACTAAAACGTCATCCTTATTCTTTCTCAGCTTACAGAGCTTCTGAAGAATGGTTATGAGATCTTTTATATTTAAGTGAATGGATAATTTTGTGTATGAAGATCTCATGAAGAAAGACTACAGGTGAAGTAGTTTTTAGGAAAGCAAATTTTAAACCAAATTGCAGAAGATCTACATCTGAGGCCCATTCCCTGCAGCAGTCATTTGTTTAAATGAGCTCTATTTCTGGTCTCTTAAGAGGTTCTTCATTGATCATTTGAGGTTATCCCTCCTCTATGTTCCTAGAAAATCTCACAATACCTCCAAGACTGATACAGACAAAAAATGTTAGCAGGTGCAGAGGTTGGTATCTGCTTGCAAAGGAAGGGAGATGCTGACTTACAGCATTGCCCACACAGCACCAAGTTCTGCAAATGTTGAATAATTTTATGTCATCTCCTTCATTTTCTCAGCACAGTTGGAGACTGGGGAAGGGATTTGAGCAATATTTCTTAGCCAACTGAAGTAAACTTTAGAACCCCTACAAAACATAATTATGAACTGAACATTATCAACAGAATATTATTGGTAACAAATACAAAATGAATGTGGTAGCAATAAGGTGTAACATATCTGTTTGAAAACTGATGATACATAAGCCAATTAATGCTTTCTAGCATACAAAAAGTACATCACTGCCTACTCATACATGTCCTGATATAGATCGGTAAATTGCAGGATTACTCACTCATGGCAATACCTTTTTTAACAAGAAAGGTTCATCAAAAAACGTAGTCAATGTAACCTTCATGTTGGACAAACAGGCCCTTAGAAACTCTAGAGAAAACTATGAAAAAAAAAATCCTGTTATTTTCAATCAGTGTAGCTGTCATCTAAACCATTTCTATTACTATTATTATTTGCTAACGTTCCTCAAGATCAGAATTTCTTCTTGTCCCTGTGGACCTCAGTTGTTTCCTGCAACTATTTGTGCTTTGGTTTCTGATGTGACAATCACACTGGAAAAGCGAACTGTTCCCCAAATTTGGGTTTATGAAAGAAATCGGGAGAAAGATAAGCTACCATAGACCAACGTAGACCTTTACATCTGGGGAAGTGGCACTGATCTAGGATTTGCACTCAAAAAAAAAAAAAAACCAAACAAAAAGGAGAAACTTTGCTTCTTCAATGGCTACTTAAAAAAAAAAAAAAACCAAAACCAAACAAACCGCACAACAAAACCCCAAACCAAACATCTTTGGCCTCTCAGGAGCCTCATTTTAATGGAAAGATGCCATCGGCTTGCAACTCCAGCATCACCTAGGGTACATACATAGACCAATCTGACCAGCCTGATGAGTAGCCGAGATCAGAGCAAGCCTTCTGTCAGACAAATAAGCAATCTCAACTGAGGTTCTTCAAACTAGATTCACCTCCCATCCTGCCCAAGCCCATTAAACTTGTTATTTGAATGCTTCAAATACTGGATTCATTGCTGGTACATCAAATGAACATCTATCAGCACATCACACCTTTCAGAACTAGGCAGTAAAAACACAGCCAGCCTGATGAATCACCCTCATTTCTAAAAGGCAATGACTTGCGCTGAATAAAATCAAACTGAGTGACGCAAGTTTCAGCCTGCGTTACAGATCAGTCCTTATTCTGAAGGGAACACTTGGAGCACATTAGCCCTGGACATCTGCTGCTAGTGTGCCAAGTACCTCATTAGTAAATCATATTCTGTCAGTGCTTTGCTTTTTCCTGGTGAAAAAGGTATTTTCAACACCTGCATATCTCTGGGTCTGAACAGAGAGAAATCAATTTCTACATTGTATCTCTACTGGATCCTTCAGAAATCCTTCACTCCCTAAATTATCACTGAAAATGTAACAATTATAATACATACGGAATTCATCTTTTACTCTTTTCTATTACAATACTGTTTCTGATACTCTATTAAACACTTGACTTCAAGCTACAGTTGTGTCCTGGTAGTTAATTTTCTTCATAGTAGCTGGTACATGGCTACATTTATGGATTTGTGTTGAGAACAGTGCTAGCAACCCAGGGGTGTTTCAGTTACTGCTGAGCAGTGCTTACAGTATCAAGGCCTTTCCTGCTTCTCACCCCACCAGTGAGTAGGCTGGGGATGCACAAGAAGCTGGGAGGGCACACAGCCAGGACAGCTGGCCCCAACTGATCCAAGGGATATTCCACACCATATGGTGTCATGCTCAGTATATAAAGCTGGGTAAAAAGGAGGAAGTGGGAGGATGTTTGGAGTGATGGTGATTGTCTTTCCAAGTAACCATTACATGTCATGATGCCTTTCCTGGAGATGGATGAAAACCTGCCTGCCCATGGGAAGTGGTGAATGACTTCCTTCTTTTAATTTGCTTGCCTGTGGCTTTTGCTCTAAGTGTTAAACTGTCTGTATCTCAACACAGAAGCTCTCACTTTTATCCCTTTGATCCTCTCCCCCATCCCACTGGGGAGGAGTGAGCAAGCAGCTAGGTGGTGCTTCGTTGCTGGTTGGGGTTAAACTATATTAGTACAAGGCTGCTTTTGTGCCTTAAAGAGAACACATGGTTTTTATCCACTGCCAGGTTTTTGAGGACACCCTGCACTATGGAGCAATAGGAGTACATCACAGTGTTTGCAGGAAACAGGGGGTGCCCATCTTCAAATATTAGATACAATTATAGCACCTGATGACTGAGCTAGCTGGATTTGTAAAAGGTTTAGTAGCCTCCAGCCACATTACAACTGAGTCCCAAATTAGAATTTTCTATCATCAGGTATGTCCCACATTTAATCTTAAAGCATTCTAGTCCAAGCCTGCCTAGGTTTTGGCTTTTCAAGCTTTGCCTGAAGAAATATGTAAAAACAAAGCTACAAAAACACAGGCTCCCCCCCACAGAACAACCCTAAACCATAGCATTTTATCTGTACTGTGTGCTTTGCTTCTCCCTGAGATTGCCCTGCTCCAACCCTAAACCACACCTTGCAGGACCAGTAGAAATAAATGAAGAATGAAGCTATAAGTATGGGGGGAATAAAAGTAGAGTGAGAAGCAACATATACAGGATAGCATATGAAAATACATAAACAGGAAAACTTACCTTCTTGAACAATAACATGATAATGCACATTAGATACCAAAACATTAGATATTTCAGAGCTTCAGGAATTCTTTTCTAAGAGTATGAAAACTCTGTCTTGTATTATTTTGGATACAGTCCAGGCGATTTCTAAGAACTACCTTCTCCCTATGATCAACTTTCCCCATGAGTAAGGAGACCAGGGTACCTGTGGAGAGGTACACGGGACCAGCCGCCCCCCACCAGGGTGCAGCCCAGCCCCAGGGGCTCCTACCAACAAAGGGGTATGAAGAGCTTCCAGACCCACATTAAAGTCATTCTCAAAAGTATCTTACCTATCCCTATACTTGCCATAAGAACTACAAAACACCACATCTACCTATCTATCCAAAGACCACAAACAAGTATTCATAAAACACCACAATGTGTAACTGCTCACGCACACTTGCTGTGGTTTAAACCCCGTCAGCCATAAATCAGCCGCACAGTGTCTCTCTCACTGCCGCCCCCTCCTGGAGGGATGGGAAGGAGAATCAAAAAAATGTAACTCTCATGGGTTGAGATAAGAACAGTTCAGTAACTAAGGTATAACACAAATCATTGCTGCTACCACCAATAATAATAATGATGAGGGGAATAACAAGGGAAGAGAACACAACACCTCACCACCCGCTGACGGATACCCAGCCTGACCAATACCTAGTCCAACCCCACAGCGAACCAGCCCTTCTGGGTAACTCCCAGTTACATCCTGGGCATGACATGCTGTGGTATGGAATATCTCTTTGGTCAGTTTGGGTCAGGTGTCCTATTTCCACTTCCTCCTGGCTTCCCCTCCTCCCTGGCAGAACATGAAGCTCAGAAAGTCCTTGGTCAGACTAAGTATTCTGACCAGCAACTAAAAACATTAAGATCATCCGTGCTGCTCCCAGGGCAGAAGTCAAAACCACAGCACTGCAACACCTACTAAGAAGAAGAAAAATGACTGCTACTACTGAACCCAGGAAAACACTGAAACAGACCACAGAGAACCCCACCTCAGACACGCTCAGGCTGCCACAGCTACTTTCCACTAAGGAGGCCCAGCCAGGCTAGGGGCTTTTGAAGGCCCAGCTGGGCGGAGGGCTAATCAGGCCCCACAGCCTGCTGGGAGGCCCCAGGACATAAAAAGCCACTGTTATGAGAGCAAGGGTTTCTACAGATCTTAGTAAGTCTTGAGGAGCTAAAGAACATGGAACAGAAGTGAAAGCTGAGTTTGTCTTGATATTGGGTCGGAGCGAGGAGCGGGCAAGGTAGGGCCTCATACAGGCAGCATTGTGGCGGCTTATAGTAGTCTCAAAACTCTTTTACTGTGGTAAAATGTTTGTGTGTAAGAGGTGAGTTAAGCATTTTGCTGGGTAATGTTTGAGGCTTTGTAGTTGATACTGGTGTGGTGGGGCTTACAGCAAGGAAGGGTGTCCTGGGCTGAAATCGGCTGCTATGGGGGAGAAAAGCTGCATGGTCATGGGCCTCTACCTAAATCTCTGGCCTGTTCAGGCTAGTATAGCTGCTGCTTCCTGCGTTTTTATGTAACTTAGTCAGGAAAATAAGTGTAAATGACATGAGTGATCTGTTGCTTGTCTTGAAGGTCCTCCAGCCCATAAGCACAGCAGTGTTCTCAAGAAGGATAGAGTGGAATGTTGCTCTGCCAGAAAGTGTGTTTGCTGTGTAATGAAACCTGTGCTCAGCAAAGCACCCTGGTCCTGTGTGTGCTGCACAGGTGTGGCTATTGCAATAGTAGGCCTCTGCTAGAAAAGTGGCTTTTTTTCTGTAGGGTTATAAAATATAACAGGGTTAGAAGCTGGGGTTGCCTTTAAAAGAGTGGTTTATTGTCTCTGGCAATGTCCCACTGATATTAATGGGCAACAATAGCAATTACTATTCTGTATGGAATAGATATAGTTCCCAGTTTAAGAAAGGTACAAGATTGAAAACTATTTCTCCAGTCTCTTAAAAAAATCAATGCTTTCTTTTATTCATTCTAAGCTTTCCCTGTTCTTGTTAATTTGTGTGCCACTGCAGACTTCTTCCTTAAGATCAAAAATTATCTGAATGAGCCTGCCAAGTCTGAGCTCCTGAAGGCTCCAGGGAAACACCAATTCCTGTCTAGCTTTGAGTTTTTACTCCTAGCTTTAGTAAATTAATGTAACTTTCTATATTGCTTCCATCTTAACATATTGCAGGAGGCTTTTTGCTTTGGAAGCAACAAACTAAATGAACTGGAACATAAAAACCAGCATCTGTCACAGTGGGGATACAGCAATTCTTTACTGACAAGAGTTTTGTGAAGGTTAATGAGTACTTGAGGAAAAACTGTAGGATGCTTACCAAGAAGATGCTAGTACATTAACTTGAGGGCAAAGAGTGAATACAGTCTGCCTTCTGTCTTCCTGAGCTTCAGGTGGGGTCCACCTGCAGATTTGAATACTGGCATCTCTTCTCAGGACACTGAAGTCTTACCGATGTGGCTCTTCTTAAGCATAATAAAGTTTTCTTGACTGCACAAGTAGATTGAATAGTTCTTACAGGCCTCGTTTAGGAGGGTGAGCTTTACAGTGAAGGGCATTATTTGCCCTGAAGTTAGCCACTGGGAGGAGTGGCTGACACACCAGAAGGCTGTGCTGCCATTCAGTGAGACCTGAATAGGCTGGAGAGTTGGGCGGGGAGAAACTTGATGAAATTCAGTAAGGGCAAGTGTAGAGTCCTGCATCTGGGGAAGAACAACCCCATGTACCAGTACAGGTTGGGGGTTGACCTGCTGGAAAGTAGTGAAGGGGAAAGGGACCTGGGGGTCCTGGTGGATAGGAGGATGACCATGAGCCAGCAATGTGCCTTTGTGGCCAAGAAGGCCAATGGCATCCTAGGGTGTATTAGAAAGGGTGTGGTTAGTAGGTCAAGAGAGGTTCTCCTCCCCCTCTACTCTGCCTTGGTGAGGCCGCATCTGGAATATTGCATCCAGTTCTGGGCCCCTCAGTTCAAGAAGGACAGGGAATTGCTTGAAAGAGTCCAGCGCAGAGCCACAAAGATGATTAAGGGAGTGGAACATCTCCCTTATGAGGAGAGGCTGAGGGAGCTGGGTCTCTTTAGCTTGGAGGAGACTGAGGGGTGACCTCATCAATGTTTACAAATATGTAAAGGGTGAGTGTCAGGATGATGGAGCTAGGGTTTTTTCAGTGATGTCCAGTGATAGAACAAGGGGCAATAGGTGTAAACTGGAGCATAGGAGGTTCCATGTGAACATCAGGAAAAACTACTTTACTGTGAGAGTGACAGAGCACTGGAACAGGTTGCCCAGGGGGGTTGTGGAGTCTCCCACATTGGAGATATTCAAGGCCCGCCTGGACAAGTTCCTGTGTGATGTACTCTAGGTTACCCTGCTCTTGCAGGGGGGTTGGACTAGATGATCTTCTGAGGTCCCTTCCAACCCTTGGGATTCTGTGATTTAATAGCTCATATGACAAATTATTCTTCACCAAAACCAGACTGACTTCATTATCAACAGACAAATCAGTATTTCTGTATTTATTAAATTAAAACCACACAAAATATAACTGCACACAAGAACACACATCTTGTATTCCAATGCCATATCTCACAAAGAAAAACCTTTCTGGAGCTCTTCCCTTTTATTAGCAGAAATCCAATTTGCAAACAGCTGTTTAACCATGAAGGCTTTAACTACTCATGACAAGTTGAACTCCCCTTTGTAGGAATACATCACAACCACACACAGAGACACACACAAAATTCGGAGGCAAGTTCTGCAGCCCTGAAGTAAACAAAACTTCCACAACAAACTTGCCTGTATTTGCAGAATAAGTCAATTTCTACTACTTCCATAGTTTGTCACTTACAAGCAAACTTATTCAATATTTTTTAAATACTTAAATTTCACTTTAACAAGTATTTACAAAATCTTTACTGAAGATCAACATCCTGCATAAAGGTGACCTCAAGGATATATTGTTGCTACCATGCTACAGTTTTCACAGAAGGGGTATAAAGGCCATTGCTAATTTTGGAAGGCTTAAACTCTTTGTTGATATAGCATAAGGACGTTAACCTATGGAAGGCAGAAGAGGTCATAATTTCAGTGCAATTACCCATTCATGATTTAAGTACATCAAGATGATGAGTCCAAAAGACTTGGGTTTTGAACTATTGACCATTTAGTTCTTTAAGAACTGATTTCATGGAAAGTTTTCAGGCCATCACATCTGTCTTCTACTGATGATATGAAGAAGTTGCATAGGGGCCTTCCTCATTCTCCTCCTCTCTAAAAAGAAAACGATCATAGTCATCAGATCAGGAATATACCATGAACAGTGTAACTGTAATGCAAATACAGATAACCAGCTTCCCTAATGGATCAAAATAGGTCAGAGTGGCTTTGCTTAACCAGTATGCTATTTGCAGTGTATTACTGTTCCTTAGGCACCCCTGGAGTTCTTGTTTCAGGAGCAGAATGCTGAAAATTAAAGCTGTGTAAGTTCAACAACTTTGGAATGCGCTTAGACTCTAATGAACCGACACTACAAAGCTAAATCAATAAGAATTCCTGTAAAGGATAACAAAGTGCTGGACTTCAGAGTACTGTTGCTTTCTTAGCTTAGTTGTAGGCATGTTTCAGCCTTTTGAACGGCAGGGGGTACAGATGGACCCAATGAAGCAAGAACAGGAGCAGTCCATTTTAGTTGTAGCTGGATGTGTGCCTTGATGCTGCAAGGATATTCCTTGAGGTTGGGCTTCTTGATATATATACTTCCTGTGCATTAATGTTGAGAATGATAACTTGGATTTTCTTCAGAGAAAAAAAGCTGCCCCCAAGTGCTTCTGTTAATGCAATGACTGCATAAACCAAAGTAGTGTTGCTATTAGAAAAGATCCTCTGGAAAAATCATCTGCCTACTGCTTACTTGACAATATTGCCTCTTAAAGTGGTTATGTAAACCTAGTGCTGTGCAGCATCCAGTACTAATTCAAGCACGCTACGGTCTCCAAAGATCACTTTCTACTACTGTAGCTTCAAAATTATGTTCCTGAGAGCCTATTCTTAAAGCTGCTGCCAATTTTAGTGTTTTGGTGAGAACAACGACTTAAACAGTTGCCACACTATGCCTTTCAAAGGATTTCCAGTCACTTTTAATACTCTATGTGCCTCCATACAAAAGTGCAGTTATTGAAATAGTCTAGTAATAAGGTAAAAACCTGCATATTTCAACAGTATTCCAAACCCCAATAATTCAGACTTTTCCCTATAACTTCTAACATGATTATTTATCTACAATTTAAATTTTCTATAACCTCCCCTGAATAGAATCTTGGGAAAGAATACTAGAAACTAAGCAAGCAGCTGTGTAACTTGCGCTCATTTTCCCAGCCCTTCCCTGTTCTTGGCTAGTCCAGCAAAACTACCTTCTGAAGCCAAAGGCATGCTTTTGCCTTGAAACAATCTTGTAACAAAAAAAGGGGGTGGAGGATATTGGATGAAACTGGTTGTTACTGCAGGGTTGTGTGGTTACAGTAGTACTGAGCATGGGTTTTAGCTTTTCTTACAAATACTACATGATTACATTAGTGATGCTACAGACCCAGTACCAAGCATGATTCTTAAGATACAGATCTGTGTATGTTTAACTAGCATCCTTATGTCATCAAGTCTGCATTCAAAACTACTGTGGAACACTACAGTTTGCAGATGCTGTTCGTAATACCTGGCATGACAGTAAAGTAAGGAAACAAACAATTCGTGCCTGGTTGAATGAGCACTACAGCACTTGGGTATAAACTGTCTCAAGACAACACATTTTAAAACTTACGTTTTTAGAATTAAAGCCTATCAACATACCAAGCTTGTAAGACTGGGCTGCAGGCCTGTAAAAGACAACCACAGCCACTTGGCTGAAGCTGAAAATTTCAGAAAGTATATTCTGAAGCTAAGAGATAAACCCTCCTGGGGCAATGGGCTTCTGGACATGTGTCCAGTACTCCCTCCTGGGGCAATGGGCTTCTGGACATGTGTCCAGAACACAGCTGTAAATACCAAACTCCTGCTAGTGTGTGAGGACAGAGGAGAACTTTTGTATTTTCAGAGGTTATCCTGTCCAGTAGGGAAGAAACTTACCTTTCCATGCTGTACACTGAAAATTATTTTGTAGTTCTTAGTTTGTTATATCTGCCCTTTTAAGAGAATAAAATGTGTCAGTGTTACCACAAAAAGGCCTCCCTTTTAATCAGTCTGCCAGAATTGGCCTTTCAGGCTTTCTTCTTGAAAGCCTTAATATAGCAATAACATCCATCATGACATAGCAACAGCCTAACACTGGACTGGAATTAGTGCAGTTGATTATGGTGGATAATAGGGATGAATATGGAGAACTGAATTACTGAAGTAGTGATGTTGTATTAGCAGGTCTACAGACATCAAAGTAATAAAACAGCTAATCTGCGTTTGTTTCCACTTCCCTTAAGAAATGCACTTGGACTCTGAGCTCCTGGCAATTGTCAGTAGGGGGCAGATCACTGACACTTGGGTTGCAGCTGCTTTTTGGGATCTCTTTATGTGGCAGGAAGTAAAAAACATGTAGTAGGTTTCTTATGCTTGAACCTAAGTAAAGCAGTGACTGGCTGTAACGTACAAAGTAAGCTTCTGACCAACGCTAAGGCATGCTGTAGTTGTCAGTAAGGGCTGGAAAGAACAGCTTGTGACTTCTACCCCAGGCTGCAGTACTAGGCTGTGACAAAGTCTACAACACGTTCCTGGCCATTACCTTGGCTTGGAGTAAATATTGCTACTGTGTACCTTCAGAACTGTACAGAGCAAGTACATCTCTGTTCTCATGGCTTAACAAGCAGCCAAGACTTAAATGAAATAAAATTACATAGTAGTAGCTGTAGCCCCTGGCCCACAAGCACCAATATGGCAGTGTGTGTATGTTTAATGACCAAATAATTTTATTCACTTCTAAGATGTTTAAAATAGCAAAGTGGTAAGTCACTGCAACATTCTCCTTCAGGCAAAGTGAAAGGAACAGCAGAGCATTACAATCTTTTGTAGTGCTGTCTCCTCCTGTTTGTTGTTGCTGCTTTGCCTGTAGGTTACAGGAGCTGAAACACATCTATTGCATGCTTTTGTATGTATCAGGCCATAAAAAATGCTAATAACCTCTAAGATTTACTGCATCTGAGTGGACAATCAAACTTGAATTCTTGCTTGAATGCTTCTAGAATCCACAATTAAACAGGGCAGCAATCTGAGTTTATGAGTTAAAAGCTTTTGAAAGCCTGAAAGGATTCTCTACAGCCTCCTTTGATCTATCTGCTTTCTTAGCTGATGGCCAATGATGGTGAAAAAAATACTAGGCAAATTAAACTCAATTAGTTAATCAGTTTCAAATTCTTTGATACCCTACTCTTTCCCAGAGTCAGGTCAAGGAACTGAGAAGGTGACAGTACATGGTTCTGTTTGCATGCTGAATGTCAGTTATATGGGCTTGTACAGCCAACAGAAGTTAGAGTGGCTCTACTCCATTAAAAGGTTTTCAAAATGAGACTGAAAGGCAACTGCAGAAATATGTGACCTGTCCCAGAAGCACAGTGTATGGCCCCAGTGTTCTAGTTTACCCCACTTAAGGACTTCTTAAAAGAACTTGCATTAGACCACTCTACAAGGAGAAAACATTTACATTCACTTCCTGACAGACTATAAGGGGGTGGATGCCATTGGAGAAAATAAGCCAAGGATAACTTTTGTGAGCCAAGACTGAAAGCTGAAGATGGTGAGGTCGAATGTGACATTATGAGAACCCTGAGACATAAAGGAGGCTCTTCTCTTTAGAATCTCTGGGTAACATCCTGCTCAGCAGACAGCCTGCAGCTCTGTACTTTGTGCTTCTTGTAGCATCATGACCAATAAAAATCTGTGCTCCATGCATAATTAACATAATTACCTGCTAAATCTGAACAGGAGGTGGAAAAGTAACTTATCCTCCTGTATCCATCACTCCTTGGGAGGAAATTTAATACCAGGCTCTCACTTCCCAGGTTGTAATTTGAGCAATATAGGAAATGGATATTAGTTGTAGCAGAGTACTAACTGTGTGGTGTCACTCTCTGTATTGGCTCTGCTCATGGTGCAGCAAGGCCTAAGTGAATTTTCTTCTGTAAATTAGTATGTTCGTTTGAAGGGATGTTAAAATAATTGCCTTCCTCCAGCAGGGACTGCTGGGTCAACACCTACTCTAATGTGTTAGATACATGTCTAATGATCCGAGAGTCAGCAGCAGCACATTTTGATAGATAATCTATATTGTTTCAAATACAGCAATGCAACTGAATGAGTTTGAATAGAGAAGGATCTGAGTTCCAAAAACTGTTTTTCCTATTTAATGTAATCAGTTTGAAAGAAAATAATTGCATATTAACAAGATGTGAAAGTGTTCCAGCCTGCCCTTATTAGACTAATTCCAAACCAGTGTCCTTCTGGCTTTGGAGAGCTGTATGTGGACTGCAATAGGTAATGAATTGCCTTAAGCTGTCTTACAGAATATTTCTCCAAAGAAACCTTGTCCAATTGCTAAATGCAATATACTGCTCCCCTCAGTTTTTTCACTACTGAATTAAGTTTTTAAGTTGCTGAAATAACCCCTTCACTTGTTAAATTATGGGACTCAAGATTAATTCCTGAGAACTTACTTTCTTTTTAACATTAAAAGCATGTTGGTACACTCAAAATCAGTATGTGAAGTGAACCAGGATGATGGAAGAAGTTTTGCATTAAACAAATTTGCAAAAGTGAAGTACATAATGCACATCTCTCCAGCTCTTGAGTAAGAGAAATGATACCAGTCCCCTGCAGTCGTACGTTTTTGTCATAGAATCACTGAATGGTTTGGGTTGGAAGGAACCTTAGAGCTTATCCAGGCACCTTCCACTAGACCAGGTTGCTCAAAGCCCTGTCCAACCTGGCCTTGAATACTGTGAGGAATAGGGCAAACACAACTTCTCTGTGGGCCAGTGTCTTGCCACCCTCATAATAAAGAATTTTTTCCTACTGTCTAATCTAAATATTCCCTCTTTCAGTTTAAAACCATTTCCCCCTTGAGAGAGGCCACCTTGGCATCACCCACTAAGAGGAAATTTCTGCAGAGAATACACAGGCAGACAACCAGCCCAAGAGACAGAGGATATCTGTCCCAAGGACATGGGAAAACAAACACTACTGAAGTTCATTCTTGCCCGAAGTCTTTCTGTACTCTCCACGAGGTGTCTACACATGTGAGGGGATAATCACTGTGGCAGAAAGGTCAACAAATACCGCTTTTAATGAGTCAAGTGTACGGGAGCTCCTTGCTGTAGAAGAAATATTGAAGAAAAGTCTACATAGGTGGATCCACAAAGGGAGGGAATGCATAGGCAAAGGAGATAGCTTAGCTGAGACTGTAACATGAAGAACAGCTACACAATTATAAGGCAGTTGGGACAGAAAAAATGTCATCATGCCTTGCTGCAGGATAATCAGTTTCAACACAGGCCTTGGCCTGAGTATTTACCGAAAATTACTGGTTTGCTTAAATACCTGCATTGCAAGGTATCTTGGGAGAATACTAACCTTCTAGCTTTCATGGAATATTATTGCTATTCTATAAACATGTGTTATAAGGAAGCCTTTATAACTGCCAGATCAAGGCATCTGCTAATAGTGTGCTCTGAATTTATCCGGTGCATGGTAATAGCATAGACTCGCTGTTGACAAACTAAAACTACAAATGCTGTCTTGAGAGATCCACAAAGAGGGTCCAGCTCAGACTAAAAAACCTTTTGAATGAGATTAAGAAGCTTAATACTACAATTCACATTTACCTGACATTGTCATCTTTTAGTTTCCTGGCTGCTTGTTTGGATAACTTAATCTGCAAGTCCAGTCTCTGTAGGAAATCTTTGGCAGATAGTTCTTCTGGTGCAGTGGGCTGATTGTCAGGCTCTTGAGGACTGGGAGAAGAACTACTATCTTCCTGAACTGTCATTAGTCCTTCGTCATAAGAAGGGGAGCTGGCAACAGTTTCATTCTCAGGAGACTCCAATGAGTTAAGTCCATTGAACAGTAATGGTTTCTCTGATATAACAGGAATATTCAGAGTTTTTCGCAGAAATATACAGTCATTAGTGAACAGTTTATTTGCCCTCTTTATTTGTTCCATCTGAAAAAGATAAGAAAAAGAAGTTATTAGGTTTTGACGAAGTATAAAGTACTAACCTTCCAAAGCAAACAGTAACCTTTAGCTACAATAAATCTATACTTTCTTTGCAGGAGCAGTGGCTTCAGTTAGTATCTTCTTGCATTCAAAATGACTTCATATTGCATGTTCTGGTTTATGGTAATTTAATACCCCAGCTTCTTCCTTTTATGTAGACTCCAAAATATTGCACTTTAAAGTCTTGTGCTACCTACAGATCCTTTTCTTGAACAGTCTTCCATCTCTGTACAGGCTCACATGAACAACTTGCCAAAGAATAAAATTCTACTGCAAAAGTGCTGCTAATTTGTATTTATATTAGAGTAAGGCTCAGAACTGTTAATAGCTGCTCTAGGTGAGCCCTCTGGTAAAAAGCATGCATAATACAGACAAGTTACCTTGAATGTTTGAGGACATACTAGTTTTGAACAAGTCTTGAATACAAGCCTAGTATTCCCTCCCCCACCCCCAGCTGATGTGAGGAAGACTTCATATCAAGTCCTGATGGTAAGTCAGGGAAAAGCATGGGAGTCTCAAACACTTTGTAATGCAGCTGCACAGAGTAGTGACTGCATTTGTTCAGTAAAGTGCATGTACAGCATGATTAACAGCAGCCTCGTTTGTAATAATGCATGGTAACAGCCACCACGTAACTGTTAAACTTTGCAGCTTTTACCCAAAAGTACTACCTATAACCTACTGATCAGCACAAACTATCTCATGACAGAAGCAAGAAGATTTCATGTTTCTCAACATACTAATGCATAAAGCCCCACTTGTTCTATACTTAACCTGAGAAGCTATTATAAATTCCATTGCTTTACAGGCAAATAAAAGCTCCCAGTAAATGTTTATATTATTTCACTACTAAGAACGTTGTTTAAGTTCTTGTTCATCAAAATTTCCCTTCCAGAGTTTAACTTCCTATTTTTCAAGTGCAAGCTTTAAAAAAGCACAGAAATCAGTATCTGTTATGTGACTTTAAGCTTTATTTGTAACCTGAACTCATTATTTCATTAGGAAAAATCCTAAGTGACATTATTAGATAACTGGGTTAGCATGCCTGTGTGCTGGTTAGCACATACTAACACAGGAAGCTGTCTAAAACCGAGGGGAAGCAGTGGAAATGTTAGTTTTTCTCCTCTGCAGATGTCAGACTGTGTGGCAAACTTACAGAATTGCAAACAACTACTGTATGCAATGTAGACCTGTACTGTATGACTTGTAAGAGTATCTGCTGCAGTGCTATTATGGATCTGGTGTCATATATGGATGCATCTGCTTGCATCCTGAAAGCCTGATGAAATCTTTCTCCCTAAAAATAAATAGGAGATTCTCTCTATAAGGGCTAGGTATATGGGCAAGTAGTGGAAACAGTGCAGTAAATTTTACCAGTAAGCTATTTCTACTCATTACATATCCAATAAATGGTGTTCTCTACTTACAGACAACCCCAACTTGTTGATGCAGATGACTAAATGATGAAATTATTAGATTGAGTCATTCCTTTTAAAAAGTGGGTAACATCCAGAGCCAGACAGTAAGTTATTACCAGTAAGAGAAGCTTAATACTACTCCAGCTCCTGAAACTATTTTAGTTAGCCTTATACAGACCAGGGTACAAGTTCTTTCCCAGGCTGAAGACCATATGAAAGGCAGAAAAGAAGCTTCACTTGACTTAGTAATGAGACCTATAATGGCCATCTGATGCTAGTGTAAATGTCAATTGTCGAAACTCAAAGTTGTCTGTCTTGATGGGTATCAAAAATGTTTGAAAGCTAACAGAAGCTTTTCTCTAAAAACACAACATGAACGCTGAAAACTAAGATCTCTACTACCAGGGAGTTGGAAAGTGATGCTTCAGTAGCTAATAAATAATGCACTATACTGCTATTCTCTATCCTGCTTCACTGTAACTCTACCTCCGATTATTTCTTTCTGAAATACCTCTTAAATATTACCTTCTGGCATTTGGAAGACCATGTACCTGTGCACTTTGTAATAATGAAATGGGAAGCACTTGGTTCTAAAAAGAACATCCCTCAGCCTTGATTAGGTTACTTGGTATGTGTAGTACATACTCCTACAACTCAATTTGACTCCACATGTTCATAGATGTATGGAAAGCAAGGTTTAACAATAGTGGTTTTAGTGTTAGGACAACTGAGCTCATTTGATAGCTACAGATCTATAATTGTGAAATCATATGCTAAAGCCTTTGCTCTCAAAACTGAGGCTGCACTAATGCATAAAATGGTGCTCCTTCTACTGACAATGAAACATATGTCCTTTTTCTTCTAAAAAAGGGATACCTTTTGTATGATGGAAAACAGCACTCCAACTGAACAATAAATAATATTAATTCCCAGTGTAAACTTACCCAACAGTATTCAAAGGAAGATCTAATGAACACAAGCCATATAGGAATAATAGACAATATTTAGGGAAGAGAGGTGAAAAGCAGAGGATGAGGCCAGAGTACACTGATCTCTCTCCACAACATGCTCGGGTTTTCCGTTTTAAACTGCCTGTGCTGTGTCATGCTAAGGCAGGCACTGGACAGGATGTTTCTTGCTACAAACTAATTCCCATTGAGGAAAACCACAGGGGAAAACTTCTAAGAACACTAATACTGAAGGCAATGGCAGCTAAAGATAATGCTGATGTTTCCATTACAGCAACTCTCACTTCTAGCCAAGTATATCGGATGCAGGAAGCAAATGTAATGAGTCTTTAGAAGAAGTCAATCCTTGTCAATGCGTGAACACACAAGATTCTTCATTTTGCTAAAAGCAAACGTGTTTGCGTATATTCTTACCCCAGGCCGAAACACTATGGCCAATTTCAGCTAATCTCACATTGCTCTTGGCTAAACAGACATGAACTGCCCCTTTCTCAATAAGTTTATAATGATGCAGCTCTAGTTTCTTAATCAGAATACTAGGAACATTAAAACAAATGATTAAAAAAATGCTTTTGTAGTTTAAATGCAACATTAGCACAGCAAAAACTTACTAAACTTACACTGTGAACAAAGTTTATAGTACTTTTTCAGACTACAGGTTTGATCCACAACTTCACTTTAGCAGAAAAAGAGTTGTAAAGTGTTTAGAAACGCCTTTTTATTTCCTAGAAAATAACTATTTTAGTAACCCGATTACATTTTGACTTATTGCAGTGAGCAGATACACTTCTGACTAGAGAATGATATAGATAAAATAATTTAGGCCAGGGACTTTGTTCATTATGGAAAGCACTGCCAAAACCAAAACTTCAAACAAGTCCAGGGAGCAGCTCAGGTCACTTTGCTTTGCCACCATAGATAGCAAAACTTTGTTTTAATGTGGACCAGTGTAAATCCGAAATGCCAGTAATCCTGTTGCCAACAAGACTTGGTCAAAAGTGACTTAATCTTTAAATGAAGAGAAATAATTTTAACCCTTTTCTCAACACAGGCTGAATGCTCTTGGACTTCCTGGAAGGCTTTAGTAGATCTTGCACAACCAGAGAAGGAAAAGAAACCTATTTCAGTTTGAACCTATTAATTCAGGGCTGCACTTTACCTTTTCCAGAAGGAGCACAACCGGAATGTTGACTGTGACCATCATCATACTGTTAAATAGCTTATCAGCTGCTTGGTGCCAAGTGACTTTGCATGTTGGGACTATCAGGGCTGTGTATAGGTAGGTCAGGTGGTGTTCACTGGGCCCCAAATAAGCTGGAATGAAGGGAGGGTATGTGAGTTCTGTTCTGTGGGAAAAGGTAGTGTTGGGTTAGGCTGGCTGACACTGTTGGCCCTGCATGTCTCAGGCTGGCATATGCCTTTCAATGTTTTCCACAGAAGGAAACTTTTCTTCTTTATAGGAAGAGAGCAGAGAAGCAGTGACACTTTCAAATTAGTTGTAAGTCACATCTAGGCTGGTAGACAGCAGATGACAATGGGAGAATTTTTAGCCCTGAAGCTACTGGAAGAAATTCTTTATTCTTGTCACAGACTGTATGTGTCAATCTCAACATAATGATTCTTTTCGAGAGAAGTTTACACTGCTTTCTTTCTCATCTGAAGTGAGTGTATTAGTGAATTGCTATGTGAACACAGGTTGACTCAGTGGGAGCAAGGGCATCTCGGTTCCCTAGGGCACACCAGCCAGTCCTGTGGACTCAGTGCTTGAAATCACAAGCCCATGCTGGAAAGGGCCCCATGCCCTGCCTTGGGCAGTGTGAGTGTCGGCCATTGACCATGAGAGATGGGTGCTGTCCCTTCCAGGCAAGTCATAAGATCCAGATGTCAGCATTTTAAATAGTGAAACTAAACCTAGCACTGTATCCACGGTAAGAACTGAACTGTCTGCCCGCTGTGATAGGAAACGCTCTATGGGAAAACTTCATACTGTAATCCCTCGGCTGTTTTCTACTTCCAGTGTCTCTTCCCCTTTAGTTCCGTTACTTTCTGGGCCGAATAACTGTGTGCCGCTGTTACGAGAGCCAGCTGCCGCTACCGGCGCTGCAGCCCCCGGGGTTGAGCCCCTCCCGGCTCGCCCCGCCGCCCTCCTGGCTCCGCGGGCTGGCAGCTCGCCTTACCGTGACGCCGTACTTGAGGGCGATGCCCTGCAGCGTGTCGCCGGCGCTGAGCCGGTGCTCCACGTAGCGCTCGGCCAGCGGCGCCGCCACGCTTGCCGTGCTGCCGTAGGAGCGGGCCTTGGTGCGGGCCAGCCGCTGCGACAGCTCGGCCTCCGACTCCGGCCCGCCCGGCGGCTCCTCCCGCAGCGAATCGGCCATGCTCCTGCCGCGCCTCAGCAACCGCGGCTCCGCGCCGGCTCCGCTATCCTAGGCATGGCGCAACTGCCGACACGGCGGAGGTGTTGGATCGGCTCGCGGCCGCCGGCAGCCGGAGAAGCGCATGCGCGGGGGCAGCGCGCATGTCCCCGGCGGCCCGGCCCGCGTCTGCGCAGTGGCGGTGCGTGAGCGGGGTCGCGGTTCACGGGCGGAGAGGGAGGCGGTCGGCGGGTGTGCGCGCGTTTAACACGTTCCTCGCATTGGGACGAGCCCTCCCTGCAGGCACTCAGCCCCTTCCCTCATGTGCGTCACAGCCGGGGCCGGAGGTCCTTGCTGTGGGGCTTGGAGCACAGCATGGGAAGGCCGCAAACGTGGGAGTGTTGCACAGAGACTTAACTGATTGTTTGCCAAGAGAGCGATGCGGGTCGCAGAAGCACAGACTGGTTTGGGTTGGAAAGGACCTTAAAGCTCATCCAGTTCCAACCACCTGCCGCGGGCAGGGACACCTTCCATTAGAGCAGGTTGTCCCAACACCTGTCCAACCTGGCCTTGAACACTGCCAGGGATGGGGCACCCACAGCTGCTTTGGGCACTCTGCCAGCGCCTCAGCACCCTCACAGAGAAGAACTTCTTCCTTATGTCTGATCTATATCTCCCGTTTTTCAGTTCAAAACCGTTCCCCCTTGTCCTATCACTACATGCCTTTCTAAAAAGTCCTTTTCCAGTTTTTCTGTAGGTCTTATTTAGGTACTGGGAGATAAGGTCCCCGCAGAGCCTTCTCAAGCCCAGCTCTCTCAGCTCATCTCTGTCGGAGAGGTGCTCCAGCCTTCTAAGCATCTTTGTGGTCCTCCTCTGGACATGCTCAAGCATATCCACATGTTTTGTCCTGGGGGCCCTAGAGCTGTATGCAGTACTGAAGGGGTGTGTGTGTGATGAGAACAAGGTAGAGGGGGAGAATCCCCCCCTCGACTGCTGGCTATGGGTTTTTTGATGCAGCCTGGGGCATGGTTGGTATCTGAGCTGCGAGCACACACTGCTAGTTCACGGTGAGCTTCTCATCAACCAACACCAACAAGTCCTTCTCCTCAGGGCTGCTGGGTGCCCTAGTGCTCAGTCCCAAAACCTGTATCAGCCTAGTAGAAACTTACAATTCCTCTTTTACGGGTTACAAAGAATACTGTTGGCTATTGGCTATTGAGACTGCAGCCCGTTTGTCAGCTTGAGTCTCAGTGATGCAGTTTGTCATTGAGTATGAGAAGAAAATACTGTGAAGAAAAAAAAAAAACAAACAAAAAAAACCAAACTAAAACAAACCAAAACAAACAAAAAAACCAACACAAAACCTTAGGCATAAGTGCAGAAATTGAAAAAGGTAGTAAGGATGCTAGAATTATTATAACAGTAAGAAGAAAAATGCATTTGGGGAGGGGAAAGTAAATTTCCTGACTAGTAACTTAGGTCTTGCAATATCCATGTTATTTTAAAATGGATGTAACAGCAGTGTTTTAAGTAAGCACTTCTTGCCAAGAAGCCTGTATGTAGGCTTTCTTTGAAAGCTGGATCTTTGTTACTGAGTGGGAGCTTTCTAACACAAACTCTGTGGTACGTCACTTACAGGTATAATATGTACTAGACCACCATGAAGTGGCCAGGGCAGCCTGTTCTAGGTAACTGTGCTTGAGCAGAGGTATTGGTCAAGATGCCCTCCAGAAGTCACTTCCGACCTCAAACATGCTGTGATTCTGGGAAGGGCCTATAAGTAACAAATGCCTAATGTGGTTTAATGTTTTTCTGGGAGGTCCTAAAAGGATGGACCTCTAGATAAACTTGAACAAAAAAGACATGAATATGATAACCTCAGCATTCCTTACCACAGTGTGTATTCACATAATTGGAAAAAGTAAATGGATCAACTGATATAATGCCTAGTTGTGGGGTTTGTGGGGTTTAGATTAATTATGTTCACTGGGTAGGTGATGGAGTCTCTAAGGAATACAGTACAAAAAAAAATTAAGGCAGGTCTGACAAATGTTAATTATCTGCCTACGAGTTTCCAGGCATAAGTTAGGAAAACATAAAAGGTGCCTTGCAAGAGGCATGCATTACTGCTTAGTAATGACATGTCAGCACTCCACCATCACATGAGAGCAGCCAGAGTTACAGTTGTGGAGTATCCAAACAGAGGAACTGTAGGCAATGAATCAGGGCAGCGGAAGAGATTACATAAATTGCTGGCAAGAAAAAGTTCACTTATACTGTAGTGTGTGGAAGAATTAATTTGGAAAGTTGGAGGCTCCTGAGGATGTCCAATTTAGTTTACACCAGCTATACAAAGAGAGCACCAAATTGTGACATTTCTGTGCTTTCAGTTCCTTGTGAAACAACTTGATCTGCTGAGCTGCATCACCAGGTCAGCTGTGACCCACCTAGCAAAAGAGCTGAGCTGCAAGTGTGCATTTATTAAAAATGTCTACATTTAAAATGTGTGTGCAGTGTGGAGTCATGGACCAACTTCGGCCTCTTCAGGCTCATCAATGGAAATTACAGACATTTGGATGTCTGTCTAGAGCTGGAATTACTCAAACCTATTACTTCAGCTAAAGTGGCTTTTAGTAAAGGGGAGCTGCAGTTAATCCAAATGGAAATGTTTTTTAACATCAGTGATAGTGGGCTGTGCATGCAATACCAGTTAATTCAAAAATGTTTGACAGAGGCACTAATATTAGGCAGCATTATTGTCTGTTATCTTAAACTATTTGTATGCAAAGTGGGTGCAATACACTTTGAATCAGCCATTGCAACTCTGAGAACAGCAGAAGCATCTCTTGCATTAGTATAAAGATACCACAGATATTTTAATGTTAAATGATTTATTTTAGCAATAAACCTTTTCAAAGATATGTATGACTGGGGGTTTTGTTTGTTTGTTGCCTCTTTATGGAGTTGCTGGATTGTCTTTTCTTTGCATTAGCAATTTAAGAAGTTTTTCTTACCCTAAATCCATATCATAGCCAGAGAACTTTTGGATCTAGGATGTCAAGGCACTTGATCTGATGAGTTTCTGCCTTTTCTCTACATAAAGCTTACCAAAAACTGAGTTAAAAAGTTGAGCTAGAGCTTAAATGAGGTATCCCATTTTTACCTGTATGTTAACATGCGTGCAGAATGAGTTACGGAAGAAACCAGAAGTGTCTTGCTAATGAGACTTTATTTTCAAGGAAGAAGAAGAGAGAATGTGGTGTTCATGCTAATGAAATATCTTCGTAGATGGTCTATGATCTTGTGAAAGCTAAGGGAAATATGACCTTGCCTAGAGTTTCTTGGCTTGAAGTTTAAGATGAGAGACTCTGAGGGTTTATTAGTTGTTAGACCCTTGTCTGACCTTGGTAGAAGTTGAAGCTCAGTTGCTTCACAGTGTTGTACTAACAGGACTTGAGTAGTAGAAACTGGCATTGTGCCTGCACTGCTGGCTTATTGGGTTGCCCTGCGTCTTCCTCCAGACAAGGGAAGAAGATACTCTGGCAGGAGGAACTGTCAAACTTGCCACATTAGAATCCCTGTTGTAGCTTTGGGAGTCTGACTTCCTCACAACTATATTCTCCTTCCTGATCTCTGAATCAGTGTTATTGACATACATGGTTATATTCTGATGGGTATGGGATATACGGCAACTACTTTTAACTTACTGGTTTACTGCCTGATCATGACATTCTCTGATCAGCAGGGGAGTCTCTTAGCACTACTGACACCACTTCCTTCCTCCTTGTTCTCTCCTGACTTTCCTCATTACTGCTTCTGTGATTTCCTTCCCCGCAGTAGCTTCCAGTTCCAAGGAGCCATACTTGCCCAAACCTGTTTCTTGCTTTAGAATCAGTAATTCTTCAGGTAATGCTTGCAGGGAATTGGACTTGACACTCTCATCAAGACTTACATGGGACAGAGGAGTTCACTCCTCTGAGTCATTGTTCCAAAGTTGGCTGCAGACATTGTTATATCTATTACTCATTATTGCTGCAGTTATAGCAGCTGGAAACATACTTTTAAAAATGAAAGCTTTAACTTCAGAGACCTCGGCTAAGCATTGTGGTGTGTCTCCCTGACCTAAGGGTTCCTTAGAGTTGAGTCTGAGGCAAGGCAAACCTCTCTGCAGTTTTTTTTTCCTCAAGGACATGTTCAGACCTAGATAATAGTAGCTTTGCATTCTTATATAAAAATCCTTGTATAGGAATTGGGTAAGGATGCACAAGATTTATGGGAGCTAGTATTGTAACATCTACTCATGCAGCAGTAGTTAAAGGTAATTCTAATGAATCATTAGGAACTCTCACTGCCCCTTCTGTCTTTCTGAATTTGCTGTGAGGATAAGAGTTTTCATTAAAGCTTCGTGATGAATTTTCTAAATAACCATATTTAAGCCTACGCAGTCCATTGACTTCCAGTTAGTACTGGATACATAGCTGCCATTTTATTACTGAAAATCATTCATACCTAGATCAGTAAGTGCGTAGTGGTCTCGATTTATTTTATGTAGGCTGCAGACTAAAGTCAGCATTCAAATAAAAGTCAGTATCAGCTGAGTCTAGTTAAGGTGGCATATGATTTAATGGCAAAGTAAGTAGAGAAGCGAATGCCTTCTAGCTAGGGAATCATTCTATTAATTATCAGATATTCATTAGTTACTTTGTCAGTAAAGAAACTCAAATTCATTTAGTAAAGTGTTAAATGAAACAACAAGCATTTCCTAACTTTGTTTATGATGATGTAAGCCAGGAACATTACCATTTATAATGTGCTGATGTAGGACAGGAATGTTTTAATTTCAGAAAGGAAAAGCCCTATCCTTGTGGGCTGTATGTGTGGGCAGATTCACAGTAATTAGGACAGAATAGACAAAAAGAAGGCTACCCCCTGGTAATGAGTGGTGTACGTCATCCATCTCTGCTCACTCTGACAAAAATGAAGATGTAATGTAGGACAAATATCAGGGACAAATCCTGCCTTTGAGGAAAAATAGCCCTGGGTTCTGCAATTAATTGCAGCAAGGCAAGAGGGTCTTGCAGGAATTTCAAAAGGAAAACAGGTTTGTCTGAACTGTTGCACATTATTTAAGCTGTGCCCATATTCCTCATCAAAATAAGCCCATTATGTACCAGTAGCAGCTGTAAGCCATTATTAATATTTAATGCTCTTAGCAGGGGTTACTGTGGGTTTCTGTAATCAGGTTACACGGCAGTGTTGCAGTATTGTGCTGTGGGTTTGCACTATCAGATTTCTGGCTTTGTGTAAAGTGGCAGGGAAGTTTCATTTATTCCCCTTCCCTACTATTTCCAGAGGCTGAATACCTTTCTAAGCTGTGTTGTGGTGCATGCTTATCCATTCTTCATTACCTCTAGCTTTACTTACACATCACCTACTACTTAATAATGTGAGTGTTGCAAGTCCCATGCTGGTAGGAGCAGTCTTGCACAGGAAATGATGCAAGTGGTTTGGGTCCCCTGGTGAGAGCTGGCTTGTGCTCTCACAAATGCATTCTGTTTCCTCCAGCTGTGTGTTTTTTGGTGTTAATCTGCTGGAGAGTGATGATACCAGTCAGCCTCTTCTACCTCACTACATCTTTTGGCTGATCCTTTTTACTATCTGTGCATGTTGAAAACACAAGTAATTATTGAGCAATTCATAGTTGTTTCCACTGAAAATAGATGACCAAACATGCTAGGTGGAATCACCATGTTCTGCACATCTGCATCTGAGACAGGCCATCCATGTATTGCGTGTTTGGTCATGGGGTCAGCAGGCAGTACACAGCACAGGGGACTTGGCAGGTTGCTGACACTGCTTTGGAGGACTGTGGGACAAACTGTCCAGTAGCTCTTCAGGGACAGCTCTGGCTTTGTTCAGATTTTTTTTAGCCTTTTTATTGTTTGTCAGCTTCTCCTTTGGGTCATAAAATACTTGAAATCAAATTGTTTACAGCTCTGTCTGGTTAATAAGCTATCAGGCAGTGAGGTCAGCAATACAGGAAGAGGGAACATTTAGATCAACAGCATATGTAGTTCAAGATGTTAATGGATATATAAAATGCTGTTCTTGCTAAGAAGCAATTCTTAGGAAGGTGCTATGGACAGTATCTGCTGTTCTTCAATGACTTCTGGGTTAATTGTGTTCATTTCACAACTGAAATGTCAGGCTATAGCCTTCCTTAAATTATGACTTGCTGATGCGTGCAACCTCAAATTATGTGTACCAGATGGATACATGTTGACTAACTTTGTAATGTGTCAATAGTGGTCCCTTTTACACTGTTTAGCAAGCATATTAGTGGCAGGAGATACTGGCAGCCTACCTTTGACCTCCCAAGATGGTTTATAGATTTGCAGGTGGTGGTGCCTTATGTTGCTTTTTGTGTCCATGTAAATCCTGTGAATGATCACAGCAGGTCATACTCATTTGGAAACGGAGATGTGCGGAGAAGAACACCAGAAATAATGCTGGCACTCAACTCTGAGTGATTCCTTTGTCATTGAACCTCATGATACCATATTTGATTTCAATTTTCAGAGTGAAATTAATGTAAAACACATTTTGCATATTTCATTGGAATATTAGGCATTGCAATATACTTCTGAGTTTAAGCATGTTTTCAGTTCAGCTTCTGTATGTTTCCATTCACACTGCTTCACCTTATTCTTATATAATAATAGTAATTAAAAAAAGAATTAAAAAAAACCCCACAACACAATGAATATGGTGAATCTGGATGTAGTATGATAGTTAATGGCACATCCACTGATGTGTAAACCCAACAGTGAGCATAGAACAGACAGCTCTGTCGTGTGGGAGAGCTGTGCAAAACAGCCAGAGGGATGGTAACGAGGAAGTGTCTTGTTTTCACCTCATTACTCCTCTCTGAGTGGCTTTCACTCCCAATGCTTTTGGTTAGGGGATATCTTACTGAAAACTCTGTAAACAGGTAATTCACTGCTAGAAGTGGGTTATGAACACAGAAATTTCTTTAAAAACCAGTATTAATATATCAGTGGGGTTTTTTTTCTTTAAAGTGTCATTATGCACCTCACTTAAGCTTTCCATCAATGTGCTACCTACTAAACTATGTTTATTCTTTCTTTTGCCTGCTCAGTGAGTCTATCTCTGTTAATTATCCATCCTCAGCCTACATTTCCATCTTTTTCTTGCCCTTTCTCCTTCAGGTTGGATCTGGCTTCAGGTCCAAGAATCTGAACCAGTAGACTTGGTCTCTGTACTCCAGTTGGCTTCAATAGGTGGAGTCACTTAGGTGACCGAGAGTGTAATTTTTAACTAAAAGATGTAAAACTTCAGCTGCTTGCAGATATCCCAACAGTCCCCTGCCCACTTGCAAGAGCTGGGAGAAGCGTACAGATGCTTGCTCTTGCAGTGTATGATTGCAGGGTATACATGTGTCTGGAGAAAAACATTAGAGCAGCAGTTAAAAATAAAAATAAAGGGCAGGGGTTTCAGTTTGTGAATATTTTCCTTCAAGGAAAACCAAAATTTGACTCCTGTCTTGGAAAGAGCAACTCAAATTAGTGTTTTGCTGTGAGTCACTTCCAGCATTACCTGTCTTCATTAAGGGCAGAGGATGCCTCAGATGCCGGCTTCCCCAGCCAGGCCTGAAGGTGGTGGCCCTTGTGATGCTCTTCTGAAAGCAGCTTGTTGCTGGTAAGAAGAAAAGCTACTCTTTGCATCAGATGACAAAACAGTGACAAGGGTGCCTTTGAAGCTGTGTAGCAAGTTTCTGTTCCAGGAGCTCTCTTTGCCTACCAGAGTGTTTACTAGAGTGTATTTTCTTCCTGTGGGAATATTTTAATTTGTCCTACTTTGCCTTGTTGCTCATGTTGTCATTCAGTGTCCAAAACTGGAATATGTTCTTGGCCTGTGACTGTTTTTAGTTGGTGTAAATAGGGCAGTAAACCAGCAGTGTTCATGCTCTTTATTACAGGCTTCTCACCTCGGGCAGTTGGCCTTAGAAACATTACAGTGGCATTACTAGAAGTGAGAAGGTGATGATGAACCAAGTGGGACATTCATTTGTATCCTGACAGTTTCTGGATTGCTATTCCTTAGCTTTTAAAGTCACAATTGTACAACAACTTTGTGTGACCTGGTAGAAGACAGTTGGCTGATCTGAGTGAAAACTTTTTCCTTATCTCAGGTAAATTGTTCTCACTGAGGAGTAGGGTGTGAGACGTGGGTGTAGGTGCATCTGTCTTTCTTTCTGGTAAGCGTAGCTAAGCCATAGGCAAGTGCTCTGGTCTTATTTATCTGGTCTTGATCTCATTTTTCTTTACTGCTTACACTTCGGTACTCCTTTCATATTGCCGCTCTGTTTATGTAGACACAGAAAGCTTTGAGATCAACCTGCAAAAAATCTTCACAGTGAACTGAAGCTGCCTAGCGGTTTGGTGTCCATTTTTGTTCCCATGTTGGGTTCTTTTGTACTGAAATGCTGCCCTCGAGTGGCGACCGGCTGACGGATCCAGCCGGAGCTGTTATTCCTGCTTTGCTGGAGCCCTTCGTGCCCTTTGAGGGTGAACGTGCCCAGGTAGCCCCTGAGTGCAGCGAGGCTCCGGAGTCAGCTGAAGCCAGGCTGCTCTCTGCAGAAAGTGATCCCGAGTTTCCAAGTGATGTTACAGTACAGCAGCTGGAGCTCCCTGGCAGCAGCAGTGTCACCAGCCCTTACAAGCAAATGGACAACTGTAATTCTGGAGGAAATACAATGTTTGAGATGCTACTCTGACCACAAACCCTCTAGATTTAATTTATATTAATGTTTCTTCCTAATAACTCCATCTGCTACACTGTTTCTGGACTATGGTTCATTTTTTTAAAATAGAAACTATAACTTTGTAGAGGAGTAAGGTAAAGATCTCTGAGCTTGTACAAGCAGTACCTCTACTCTACTCTCTGGGTCTCCCCACATTAATTTATAACTTCCTTTCTGTTAAACTCCAGGCATGCTTGAGTTAGTCTCTGGCAATGTGACACGGAGAAATGTCATGTAGCAAATGAAGGTAGCCTCTGAAATTGCTCTGAAGTATTCTGACAGTTTACTAAATCAGAATCTTATAATCACAGAATGGTTTGGGTTGGAAAGGACTTTGGAGATCATCCAGTTCTAACCCCATGCCATTTACAGGGACACCTTCCACTAGACCAGATTGCTCAAACACACATCCAGCCTGGCCTTGAACACTGCCAGTGATGAGGCAGCCTCAGCTTCTCTGGGCAGCATGTGCCAGTGCCTCACCACCTGCACAGGGATGAATTTCTTCCTAATGTCTGATCTAAATCTTCTCTCTGTCAGGTTAAAACCATTCCCCCTTGTCCTGTCACTACATGGCCTTGTGAAAAGTCCCTCACCAATTTCTTGTATGCCGTTTTAGGTACTGGAAGGCTGTTTTCAGGTCTCCCTGAAACCTGCTTTTCTCCAAGCTGAACAAGACCAGCTCTCTCAGCTTTTCTCCACAGCAAAGGTGCTCCAGCCTTTGGAACATCTTTGTGGCCTCCTCTGGACTTGTTCCAACAGCTCCGTGTCGCTCTTGTGTTGTTGCCTCAGAGTTGGATGCAGAACTGCAGGTGGGGTCTCACAAGAGCAGAGTAGAGGGGTAGGATAACCTCCCTTGACCTGCTGGCCATGCTCCTGTTGAAGCCAGGTCATGTTGAACTTCTCATCAACCAGCACCCCCAAGTCCTTCTCCTTGGGGCTGCTCTGAAACCACTCTCCATCCAGCCTGTAGTTGTGCTTGGAAGATACAAGATGAAGAATTAATAAAAGGATGGATACAGATGGCTTGTAGAAAAGCAACTTGAGGCATTACTGCTTTCAGTTTTATACCACATCTCTATGTCAGAGGGTAGTCTTTATAGCAGTGTTGCTAGAAGCCTAAGAAGGCTGGCTTCTCAGTGAGTAAGTCATAGCTTAGTGTACTGGTTTAACTTGGAGATGCTTGTTTTTCTGGGCCACTAAAAGTGTGTCAGTGTGTGACTTGTTTTGCCTGCAAGTTAAAAAGCAAAAACAAATGAGGATGGGTTTTTTATGTGAAGGGTGCTATACGTTTTGTGAGTACCTTGTTTTTAGCATCCCAGGTTATTTGAAGAATACTCTGTTTCCGTGCTTCATTGTAGACTAATTATCCAAAGGGATATATAATCCTACCTGTATGTTATTGAATCTTCTGGTAAGTACCAAGTGTGTCCTATTGGGAGTATTCTCATGCTCTCATCTTTTCATAAAGACAGAGGATAGTACTTTTATTAGGTACTGTAAACTTCTGTCATCGTGCACAATGTGAAAATAGCATACATTCTTTCTGCATTAACACATTTAGCGATAGGCTTGTCTGTGCAAGCGTCAGCATGCTTGTGGAGTCAGATTTAAGTGAGTATATAAGGTCACGCAAAATAGTTTCTTCCTCTTCAGAGAACCTTAGCTGCAGAGTCCCTTCTATAGGGAGCCCTTCAGGACTGGTTATTTAAGTTGCCTACTTCCCTGCTGGTTTGGAATCTCTTCAGCTGCCAGTTTGGTATTTTATATATATATTATTTTTTTCCCCCAGTTATTTCCCCCCACTGCTCAATCCTCAGCCTGTAAAGTACTTGCTGCAGTGACCAGCTGATTCTTGCTCACCATCCCTTGAGTGATGAGTCTTTGCAATAGTTGTGTCTATGTGTATATGACTGTATGGCCTGTCTTAGTATATGAAGACCTCTGAGAGCCTCTGTATGAAATACCTGTCAAATATTGCCAGTAAAATAATCTCCTTGATGGCTTGGCTAAGCTGAAGACTGTACTGAAGAGCTCTCTCAGAAATTATTTACATCTCTATTTCTAGTTGCTGAGAGCTCCTTGGTTAAGGCTCTGGTACTGGACATAAAATGTGATTTTTCAAATGACTGTACTGGCACTTCATCTGCTTTTACACAGCTTTTACCTATCTGAAATCCCATCAAAGTGGGGAAAGACTGTCTGGGGAGTTATTAACACAGGCAAGAATATAGAAAGGAATTTACCAGAATATTACAGTAGTAAACCAGGTGCATAACAAGTTTATGCTCTGAATTTGCAAACATGAATGCCAGACTGGCAAACGATGCTATGGACAGCTAATTCTAGAGCAGAAGTTAATAAGTTAGAGTACTTGAAGCAATGGTTATCTCTAATACTAAACTTTAATATTAAATACAGTATAACAGTGCTGGACAGTATAGGAGTGCTGATTTATGCCAACACCGATAAGTATATCAAACTGTTTTTCTTACACTAAAACAGTGGGCACAAACATAACCTTAAAATATACAGTGGCAAAGAGTAATAAATTGAAACAATACGTTGATGTGATCAGTTGGAAAGTAATAAACTAGTAGTGGTTTCTTTGTTAAGATTCGTATTTAAATTATCTGGTTCTTCTGTAAAAGAAATTATATCAAAGCACATAATGTTTTGCTTGTTGGGGAGGTGAATTGGGGATTTTTGTATGAAAGCTTTCTATACTGATTACCCCTTTCTACAGAGTTTGGATGAGGTATGTTGGCAGAAGAATGAGAAACCTGAATTGAATAGGAACCCATTGATTTACTTGCTGCTTACATCAAGTAATTTTTGTTTCCCTTGAATTTCAAATTTGATCATGTATAGCATAATGAATGCTAGTGTCTTGTGCCCTTAAAAAGATAACTTGAAAGGAAATGAAGGGAACAAAATGGAGAACAGTAGTAAAACACGAACACTTGCTCCCTGTGATTCAATGCAGAAAAGCATTTTTCTTTCCCTTTCCTGGCTGAAATCCTCAATATACTTTTGGCTTTAGTTTCCAAGCTCAGCCCAGCATCCATTTGTTACTGTGCAGCAAATCTGTGTATGATACTAACTAGATGTGGCAGCTCTTTTCTAAAATAGACTGTGCCAATCTGTCACTTTATTCTTTGGCACCAGGGGTTTTCCTTTTTCCTGAGATTAACTCCGCTGCTGGCCATCAAGCTGATGGAGTGGAAGAACTGCAGAACAAACTGCTGCCATCAGCTAGTTCACCTGAAGAGAGTGGTGTGGGGGACCTACCTGGTCCTGTGAGTGTCCTCCCATTAGCAGCAGCTGTGCAAGTATTTCCAAGATGTCAAGTGAGCCATTGGGAGGAATTACCTGAAAGAGCACAAACACTTTATGCAAACATCTGTGCTATTGTCATACACATTTCCTGGAACTTGCCTCACATTTTCTTTTATTAACTGATTCATTGAAGATGATTTGAGTCACTTAACTCCATGCCATATGAAGAGCCTGAAATCTTGAATTTCTCAGAATCAGTTGTCTTCTGCTTCCTGGTTAGCATCCCTCACAGACTTGTTCCTTTAGGAAATAATCATGGAATTCATTAGCATTTAGTATCAAGATTGAGTTTCTTGTAAAAATTATGTGAAGCCCTTTGGAGAACTATTTGTTACAGTGGTTATGTTTATGGCTGCCAGGATGCTTTTCTCCATCAAAAACATGCAGTTTGATCACTAATGTGGCATCCCTAAATAATGCCTTCATTTATGTATTGCTCAGTAGCTTGCTTCTAGAAGAGTATGCCACATAAAAAAGGAAAGAGAAAGTGAAGGAGACAAGGGGTAAGGAATCCATCAGAAGAGCCGAGGGGTCAGGAGGTGTGTCTTGACCTCGTGTACAAAACATAGAGCTCACCTCCACAGCTGGAAACAAAAAGCTCAAAGGCTTCAAGCGCATGTCAGGAAAAGTCAGAACAACCATCTGGAGCCAGAGTCTCTGGAGAGGCGTGTCTGTGCCTCTCCAATGACTTTAAAAGGGGGGGGCAAAAAAACCAAACCCAAAATGATTGTCATGATTTGGTCCTTGTCTTGTATGGATGCTGGGGAATAAGGGTTGTATTGAGATGGGTGTTCAGACCCTTTTATTGTCTTTGTCCTCTTCTGAAGCATAATGAAAAATGTGACTCTAGCAGAAAGAGCTAGACTTTTTTCTCCTCACCCCACTTCCATGTGTTTAGTCATATAGATTGAACTTGGCAAGCTGACCACCAGTATTTAATGCATGAATTGAGAAACAAGAAGTACTGAATATATTAATCTCTTGTTATGACCTATTTGCCATCTGCTTTCATTAATTACTGTTTTAGTTGTCTGACAGGGCAAGAAGTTAACTTTCCTTCATTAAAAGTATCATTTCATATATCAGTATACTTCTGCTCACTCATATGACTGATGAGTATGAAATGTAAATTGAGTACAAAATGTGCAAGAAACAACTTTTAAAAGTAAACTATTACATATTAATTGGTCTTCTGGTTGAGGGTGAGGTCTGCTCATGTAATCAAGCCAAGTTACCGCTGAGAAATACATGAAATCTAACAAAAATCAAGGTCTGCTAAAGTTTTCTCACAGAAAGATAGGGCTGTGAGTAACAAGTGTCTTTGAGGGCAGAAGTTCTGTGAATCTGCAGGGGTTTTCAACTCCTATGAAGTGCACTTACTCATCTCAATGAATATTTGTACAGATGGCTCAAACAGCCTGGGAACTCTTATAGTAAACAATTACATGCCTCCTAGGGCAACGATGAAGGCCTTAAAATTAGCAGGCAAAAGGAAAATGTTCAGCAGTAGTTCTGAGAGGTTGGCTCTGAATTAGATACTAAAATTGGGATCTTATTTCACAGCTTTGGATAGGGAAAAGCTGGGTTTGAACAAGAATTGTTGGTTGGTTTTCTTTTTGTTTTAACTGGCAATTAATTTCCTTGAAGTAAAATGTGTTGTGAAAATGTGTCATGAACTGAGCTTTGGCCAGCTTGGTTATACAAAGGTTCATCAGCCTGTTTTACTGAAGTAAAATTAATACATGTGTTTAATCATCCTGTGAATTGTGATCATTATTTTAGTATAGTCATAACTACAAAGGAAAATGTTAATCACTGAGACTGGATTGTGCAGTGACCTTTTAAATCCGTGGTGTTTGCAGCTATTAGACTTGCTTCAAAGTAGAAGTCAGAAACCACTTTCAGTAGTGGACCTTTAGGAAATAATTTAAATGTTTCTGTGTAAAAAAAAATACAAGTTAAATTAAAGAAATTCTACTTTCCAGTTAAAGATTCTTTGAATTCTTTGTGTAGTTCACACCATGAATACACATTATGTTCTCCAGTGCCTCGGTGTCCTGAAAAAGAACAGCAGGTTTTTTTGTTTATAAACCTGTACACTTTTCCTTTCTTGATTTAAAAGGACTTGATGCTTTGGTTTGGTATTTACATTAAACCTGAAAGTGGAAACAAGAACAAGTTCTTTCAGGCAGATCTTTCTCTCCAGTAGGATGGCATCTGCTTGAGTGGTAGCTCAGTGGCTGTGATGGCCATGGGGTTTCTGTGGGGAAAGCACCTGCAACCAAAGAAGGGTTTCTGTGGAGTGCAGTGGGTGAGGACCAGGAGGTGAGGAGTCCTTGCTCTGCTGTGGAAGCTGAGTTAGGTCCCTGGGCACCCAGTTGTGCCTGGGCTGGTCCTGAGTGCCTGCCTGCAGGTACTTTAAGAGGTACTTGGCCTTGAGGTCACTGGAGAGAGCAGAATACATGAAGGCAGATGCAGCTGAGTTTGTATACGTCAGGTACCATGGAGGCAGGCAAGAGTTTGTAATTTTGAACTGTAAATTGGAGGCAATAACACTGTTGGTTCAGTTTGTAATCTTTTTTGCAATGGTAACTATGCTTTTGCTAGATATTTGGTCTCTGCATGGCACACTGGAGCCTCCCATTCAGCTGAGGCTCCTGGCTCTGTAAAATGTAAAGAGCTATTACAAATGTACATGCAATCTTTAGAGCTAGTTTTGTAGCTTTTAATTGGCCCAAGTGATTACCTAAGCTACAGTGAGAGCACTACCAGTGCAGGGCTTAGACTCATCTTCTTAAAAGCCTCTTTATGAATCATAAGTATTTCTGTCCTTGAATAACTTAAATCTAACAGCATTGCAAATCTCAAGATTACCAGCCTTAATGGTGGCTGGTTTTGAAGCACATCTGAAATAGGTACCATTACTCATCCTGCTTGAACTATATCCCTAGGTCCATTTTGTAACATCCATAGCTCTGTTTCTTCATCACCGACTCCTGCCCTGGTTGTGTAAACAGGCAGACTTCTGTTGTTAAATGTTAAATCTGGCAAACAAGTAAACAGAGTAAAATGTGTATTCAAAACTGACATTTCAAAGGTAGAGCCTATGAGGATTAGACTAGGATTGAGTTTATTTTTCCAAAAGTGATCACACTAAAAATTACACCGAAACATGCTCTAGAGTGGACATGCTGGTGTTGTACCATCCAGTCATTTCTCTAACTGCACTCACTGGTAAGGAATTCTCTTGGCAAGTGTGTTTTCTTGCACGTTTTCTGCTCATCATCTCAATTGCCAACATATCTGTGCACAAAATCTACCTTAGTTTCACTGACAGCCTGTAAGGTTTAATGTTAGAGTATTGGCTATTACATTAGTATGTACATGTTGGTTTTCTGTCTGTATTCTCTCAGGCTCTCTAGTCCTGAGATAAAACCAGATCTTGGCAGTGTAGCAGCATTTCCTTGTAGTGACCTGTCTCCCTCAGCCTCCCTGAGTGTGGCTTTGTTCTTAGGTGATTACATCTGGAGGGGATGATGCTGCTATTGTTTCAGCTATGCTGTCACACAGCAATGTAGCTGCTCCTTGTAGCTGGATGGCAATTACTATTTGCACTGAATTTCAGGAGACTCACGCCAGTCTCACCATGAATGGCATTGGTTTCTACCTAGTTTTATATTTTGTCTGGGTACTGTGTGGTGTGACACATAGCAGACCTTTCAAGTCAGTCTGATCTGGGTTCAAATTAAAATCATGATTCTACTCCCAAATTGCATATGTAATGGGATGAAAGCTCTATGTTCTTTACTACAACTGGACTGGTCATTTTGAAAATAAGCTTAATCTTCCCTCTGTCATCCTGGCAACAATACTGTAAATAGGTTAGTTCTACCTTGTTAACATCAAACCCCACTATGTCTCAGGCCTGAAGTGCAGGGCAAGAAACTGTCCTCTCATTGGAGAGAACGTTGTTAGTTATGTTTCTTTCTGCACCCAGACAGGTTTTTCTCTATCACTTATTGTTGTTCTGGAGAAAGAATGTGTCTGCTCCTCCCTGAGCCAAAAGAAGCTCTCAGCTCTCTAGACAATCCTCAGGAATTTCTTCTGGGCAGGTCAGTCATTTGGCCCTAGTAACGCAAGTTCAGCAGGAGCATTTTCTGGTGACAGAAAACGGCTTCTGAGGAGTGCGGCAGAGAGGGAAATCCAAATGCTGATTTACATCACTCAGTATTAAAGAGCTCCCACTCGATATTAGAGTAGGGAGCTCTTTACAAGTCAAAGCTTTTAGCTAGAAGCTTGGCCATATCTGGAGAAGCCTTTTATGTCATCTACATTAAGAGAAAAAGCACTTTGGATTTTGAACCTTGAAATCAAATTGTAGTCTTGAAAGGACAGAGTTCTGGTTTTATCCCCCACACTGCTGATCCTTTCTTGCTGTGAACATCAGGCAGTTAGGGGGACAATGCTGGTCTTGTTCTCTTGTTTCTTATTGTGTACCCCTTATATAGTAGCAGTACTATTTATTTTAAACTTATTTTATACATGTAAAGCAGAAATCAACTTGAGTGCTTTCAGTTAAAGGGAAAATGGAGATTCTCAATGCAGTGCTAGTAGATAAGTAGCCCTTTCTCCAACAGCATAAAAATGACTGGGAGCAGAATGTATTAACTAGAAAGGTAGTGCAAAGGGTCAGTGAGATCTGGGCTCTGTAATGTGACTAGACTTTTAGTGATGTATCCAAAGGTGTGATGAGCATCAGTGAGCATATGAATGTAGCTGTGATATATGTGATGACCTTGTCATCAAGAATAGATGAATCTCTTTCAGCTGTTAGAAGTAATCATCACTGAATCATCAATCTTGAAAACCTCTAATGGTAACCGTCCAAAGGCCACATACTCATGGAATGGTGGTGTTGCTCCACTCCGCTCTACTGGAAGAACAGGATATGGCTGAACAGTTCTGAGTACTTCCAGTGGGTATGTGCTATTCTGGCTGTGCAATGATTTAGGGATGAGTTGAAATATGTTTAAATTAGGCCTGTGAGAATGCAGGCTTTAACATCTGGAAAAGCAAATTTCCTCATGTTCTATTTTTTTAGTATTTTCTGTCTTCCTTGTGTACTTAATTTGGTCTATAGAACTCACAGGCTGCCCTATTACTTCAGGCTGTGAATTTCACTTGCTTGTCACTGAAAGTGGATCTTTACAGTACCTGTTGTGTATCTGTCCCAAGTTGATTTTTCTTTATTAGAAAATGACTTTCAGCATCCACTCTGGATTGATGTCTTCCCATAGCACATGTTGTGAGTGGAATTTCCTTTACTTTAAAGAGTTTCAAAAATGTCATTCCGAAAATTTACAGGTTTGTAGTGTTAGCGTTTCTTGTTGTCTTTGATTTTTTGTATCTCTTTCCTGAATGATTACTTGTATAGACTGCCACCTAAAACAGCAAAATAGCCCTGCAAGTTCCAAGTGCATGTTCAGTTTTTAATTCTATACTGTAGTAGTTTTTAGCCCATGATTTTTGGATTCCTGAAGGTTAGTGGTCCACTGTCCATCTACCAGAAGACGTGAACTTACTTGTGGTAGGTCTCAGTCATCCCACCAGGAGGAGAATGGGCAAACCCTGACCTCTTCCTCCCATGATCAGTGATAAAACTGGGGGCAGTTTCTGATTCTGTGTGTTATCTTTTGCTTCTTTGCTCTGATGCTGAAGGGACTTTATGAATGTTAGAGGTTGACAGGTGCCAGCAGTGAATCTCACTCAGGTTTTCCAGTGATGAGCATACTGGCTCTGGGCAGATCTACTTGGTATCCATCACCCTGGCACTGCTCTTTTTTGAGGCCATGGTCAGGCCACCCAGTGCCCTTCATCAGTTCTCCTTGAAGATCTGGGCTTTCTCCCACATGCTGTGTGGAGTGGCTGTAGTCTCTGCTCTTTGCTGTCTGCTTGAAGTGCAGTAAATATTACGACTGTGGGAGAAAGGAGGGAGTGAGAGTTAAGCCATTAATTAAAGGCTGCCTGGTCCCAGTAATCCAGTGGTTAAAGCGCAGTTGCCATGGCAGCACAGCCTCTGGATGCTCCAGCCTGAGTCATGCTCCTGCTCCCCTCTGCTGCTGGGGTACGTGTGTGTGGAGAGGGTGACGCTGCTCCTACCCAGACAGTGAGCAAAGGCTTCAGTGACTCACTGCAGAGATCAGAGGGGAAGGAGACATATTACCGCAGCCCCAATGAGCTCCACTGGAAAACAAGTGCATGACTAGTAGATAAATCCTCGTTGACAGGGCAGTGCATCAGGCTGTGTAGGAACTGCTACAGGAAACATCAAGGGACTTCTAATTTTAACATTTTGTTGAGTGAATGGGAAAAAAGTATTGAATGTATTTGTCTTCGTTTCCACCTGTGTAGTGTGGAAGATATGTACAGTACTTGCTGTTTGAGTATTTTTACACTTTTGCACCACAACTGTTTGCAGAATGCAGTCAAACTGCTTATTAATGATTTGAAGATGGTCCACAAACTGAAATGTCAGCTGTACCAGTCAAAGGGGGAGTGCAATTGATAGCCACCCCTTCTAAAAAAGGACCTACTTTTACATGTCAAGTTGACAATGGAAGGGGTGTTCTGGCAATCAGCAACCTGAGAGGTAGCCATTAATGCCCAGTTTAAAGAATTATATAAAAGATGGATCACACAAAAAGTACTATTTTTATGTGCTTGGTGTATTCCTCAGCTTTATGAAAATCTCTGTATATTTACAGTGAGGCCCACACATTCAGCCCAAATCTCTTCCCATCTCCCCTCCCTCTTCAGTTAACCATAAGTAACTTGTTTGCCATCCTGTGACTTCTGTGACTGAAGGCAAACCTGCTGTACATGATGTCCCTGGCAAAGCAGCCACCAGTACTAACCTACGCAAAGCCACAGCAGGGGACTGGGGAGCTGTACAGCACAGGGCACCTCACGGAATGCCAGCACTGGTTTCAGAGCCCATTTTTTCTTTGCTGCTGCTTGTAAAACTTGTTGAGGGTAATGTTATCATTTGCCTTTGCAGTAAGTTGATATTAATAGTAGGTTACTGGTGTTTCCAACACAATACATGTGTGTTCGCTATTAAAACACAGCAAAATCAGGCTGATTTTGTGACAGTGAGCAGTAATTTCCTGCTTGCTTGGGCTTTCCTTCACAGTGTAGGAGTACTATTTGTGTCTTGGGCTGCAAGATAAGAGAGGATTTCCAAATACAGCTCAGCACAGCAGCAGTATCTATTCCAAACTCCTACCAGGTAGATGCACCATCAGCACGCTGATGGTTACTGCAGGTGCTGGGCATGGTCTGAGTGAAAGCACTTAAGAAGTGCTTGCTAATTTCAGTGGTGATGAGGTTAAACTCTAGTTGTGCAATGTCGGATTGCTCAGAGCTGGGACCAGAGTTTTACTTTATGAACCCTTTGTGGTATCTAAATTCTTTTTGGGGTAAATTTCCCTTTAAGTTCACAGCAGCTTTATGCAGAGAAGGAGATTCAAAGGGTCATCCAGAGGGCTGATTATCTTGGCACTGGTTTAGACATTTTCAAGTAAGTTAGACTGCTGAGGTCTCTTTTGTTAAGTTGCAAGCAGAGCCAACAATTGGACTCGATGTGAACTTCCATAAAAGAATCCAGAAGGTTGGTGCCAATGCTTTTTTAGTACCTCTGGCAGATCTTGTGTGCCAGACTGCTCATGTGTCCAGAGGCAAAAACTTAATTACCAGCTCTGAGCTGATATCCCTCCAGCCCAGCTCAGCTGACAGACCTTAGGCTTTTCACTTCTTCTGTAGCAGGTGGATTTTACTGTCAGCACATAGGAATATCTACAGTATGTCTTACCTAGCTCATTCCTGCTGTTGCATTGCTTATTCTCTGGAACACATTTCTCATGTTAACTTCTTTCTTTTATTCTAAATGATGCAAGTATTCAACCTGAAGAAATGATAGGCTGGGTACTGGCATGCAATTTAAAGGTATCAGATGCACAACAGGCTAGACTAGGTGGCCCCATAGTCCCTTTTATGGAAAAATGAAACCCAGTAGGGTCATTATTATAAAGCAACAAGCAGTTTCAAAGCAGCAGGAGCTGGATGTAACTCACGGGCAAAGCTGTGACCTGTACCACCAAGGTGAAATACACACCTCTGTGGCCTTTGCAATAGCTTATATGATGCTGATAGGAATGGCGTGGCTGGACACTACAATGGCTGCATGCATCACTGGAAAAACAATAAGCAAAACCTTTTGCAAGTCTGCCATTCAGCACCCAGATCTCCTTGGAGCCTTGCAGTGATTCATTCTGACTCCAAGCTCACAAGGAGCTGAAGGACAGTCCAGCAAGTCCTTCACAGGACCAGCAGGTACTTCATCGGTGTCTCTGAGGATTGCTGCGCCTCTGGGCACTGGCTGTGTGCAGGTTGGAGTCCCAGCTGACTTCAGGGCACGCAGGATCGTGCCTCTTCTCCTTGGAAACAGTGGGTTTTCCATTGTACAAATATTAAAAGCAACTTGTTCAGACTTGTTCATTTAATTAAACTTGGTTTGAAAGGTTCAGAAGTGAAGGGAAATCATGTTTTTAATTGGATTTTCTCATTGGTACAAAAATAGAATAGGAAATAATGAGAAGATTAAGTACAACTGTCTCATTTTACTGAAAAAATGTGTACCAAGTGGAAGCAAATGCATTTTTAAATGTCATCACATATCTTTGTTTAAGCCTTCAGTCTTTCTTGTTGTGGAAATGAACTTTCAAACTCTCTGAATCTCTAGTGCTGGAATGGACTCAGCTCTTGGCAGGTGGCATAACTGCTTATGTCCCTGCTGGCTGGGTTTGTCACAGCTGCTGAACCCTTCTGTCCCCTTATGACAATCAAACTCCCATTTCCCTTCTGTCAGGCACTCTGTTTTTTTCCATAAATGCATATGAGATAAGGTCTCTGCCAAAAGCATGGTAAGGGGAGCAACTTACACGTGAGGTAACCAGGTCCAGCTTCAGCAGAAGTGTTCCTGACCTTACTCCAGGCTCAGAAGTGCCATAAACTTCCCTATGGTGTGTTTAAGAAGATGTCACAGTAGTTAACCTGGATCAACCAGCGTGTTTGGAGTGGAAAGGCAGAGAGAGCTTAACTGGAGCTTTAATCAGCAGCCACAGAGCAGTGAGTTCTGAAGACCAAAGTTTAAAGGAGATTATAACGAGGAGCTATCCTTATTTTCTAGTGGGCTTGAGACATTTAGTGACACTTCTTTTTGTCCCTCCAAGCAGCCTACAAACATGCAGGAAAAAATACAGGAATGGAATAGAGCAACTGTGCCACCCATTGCTGCCTGACAGCTGGGCAAGCTGGCCATGGGGAGGCCTCACCACCAGCTCCTGCCCATGTCTCTGTCTTTTCAGTTCCCAAATGCAGAGTTAAGTGAAGTGTTACAACACATTTGGCGTCTAAGCAACCTAGTTGATGTGCGGATGAAACCCAGTGTGTACAGTGTGCCAATGTTAATAAAGTACAAACCAGCCAAGAATGCCAACACCCCTGCTCACCAGCCACTTGTACAGAGTGACCTCTTTCTCCTCCATCACCATCTGAATGCTTTTGATGCTCATTTAGACAGATGATGACTGTATAACCTTTTCGTGGACAAGTGGTAGAATTAATGTGAGCTTCTCAGGTTTGGGGAATTCTTTACATGTAGTGTTCATTAATGTAGACTGAGAGCCTAGGCAGCTTTTAGGTGACCTGCACCTGTAGTGACAGCTGGGAAATAAACTTTGAATATGAAATGTTGTTTCCAGATTCTATTCACTATGCTACCAGCACAGTCCCTACCAGAAAAGATAAAGTGAAACAGTGCATGTGATGGCTTTATCTGACAGCCTTGTTTTCTCCTCCCTTGCTCATTGAGTGAGTCTACCTAATGTCAGAACCAATAAAGTCAGCAGCTGTCTATAAGAAGCAAACAGACCCTCATTAAAGGAGGCCCCTCATGCTGCTTTTGTTTGTGCTCATCTGCTTTACGGGAATGGACTAGGAAAGCATGAATATTTAAAGCAATTTGTTGTGCTGGGAACCAGCTGAAAACAGTTCTGCTGTGTGTTCCCCTTCCTCAAAAAGGAAATCTCAAATGCCATTGACCATTCTGCTCCATTCAGACAGACATTTGCTGTAGCTGAAACAGATTAGAATGACAGATTCCTTGCTGGTTGTTGATTTTAATGTGCAAATGCTGTCCTCTATTAAAATAGCTGAAAAGATGATTTGAGAGCTGTGTGGTTTAGTGGTTTCTGTCCAACGTCCTCACACCCAACAGAGAACTTGCCCTGTGGTTTCTCTCCCTCGCAGTCTGCTCTCCACAAGCTGCATTTGAATGCCAGCCTTCTGCAGGTTTGGCAGCAGCTTGACATTGGGCACAGAGTGCAGAGCTCCTGGCTGTGGTCAAAGGAATGCACAGGGAGGTCAGAGCTGCTGTGGTATGGCAGAAGATGTAGTCAGCTTGTGCCTCTTTGGTATTAAAACTCTCTCGAGTCTCTGTATCAACCAAAATAGAAGATTTGTGTATATGTATCAAAAGAATACAAGCAAGGCACCTTCTGTATGGCAGCAGCAGGAGATGGATGGCCAGTAGTGAATGCAGCTTGCTGCAGTTCAGGCTGTTGCTCCCTATCATGTTCATGGGGAGACCAACCTGGCATTCCTTGTAGAAAGTATGATACCTGGGGTTTGCACTGCTGTTGCTCAGGCCTGGGAGAGGAACGGAACAGATTGGAATAGGAAAGATATGAGGATGCATGCTCAAGAGACTGTAAGAATAGTATCAATCATTTTTCTATATTAGTTATTTTTCAGTCCTTTGTGTACAAAGTTTCCATTCTGAAAAATGGAAGGGAAGAAGCTGATTCCTAAAATAAAGGCTCAGATTGAGAAGGTGGGATACAGTATTTGTGTTCCTTGGCATATATTACATTTATAGTCAAAATCCCAAGGGACTTCAACACAACCCTTGTAATAGAAGGGATGTAGGACCAAACCCAGTCTTTTTGCAAAAGCTATGAAGTATGTAGAAAAATAAAACCCCATCCTGGAGATAGGAAATGGGAGTGCATGACCTCCTGAGCTTCTCTGCAGCTGTACTCTCTCCTTCCCTTACGACTGAGGATCTGGGAATTGTGCTGCATAGTTTCCATGAGCATTCCCTCTGATGATAGTCTCTGTGAATCCCAGCAGTACCACATACTGAGACATGGATATCTCCTCTTCTTTCACTATAAGATTTCCCCTTTTTATTGAGGAGTCCCTTTTTTTTTTTTTTTACATGTGAGAGAGCAAAGGATACTCTGAGATTTTGGGTTAAAGTAATAACATAGCAAAAGGCTGCCTTTAAATGGGTAGGGAAGAGGTTTTTACTGTGTGTAAACTGACTGGGATCGCAAAGCACATTGTAGGGAGGTGTTCTGGGGTTTCCTTTTTAACTATCCTCACGTGTGTGTAGTTATGTATATTTTGCAGTGTCTTTTAAGGTGCAGTGTAAGTTCTAAGGGTCAACTTGCCCATTTCCTTAACTCAGTCTCTATGCTTTTAAGTGTTTTACAATGCCCTGGATTCCTTTGAAGCTTAGAGCCTATGTATATCCTAGAAGACATCAGTGTATGTTCTCGGTGTCAAATGAAGTGCCATACAGAAAATTGCTGAGACACCGTGTGGAGAAGAAAGTGGCTTGGCAATGACATCATCCAGTTCCCCAAGACTTTGGGATACATCTTATGATGATGGGGTTCTTTCCTCCCAGTGCTGGTTCTGAGCACCCAACTATCATTCACAAAGGTTCAGCCCAGTGTGTGTACTGTGGAGGGAAGATGTCAGAGCATCAAGGGAGGCTTGATTCAAGGCCCAAAACCATAAGAAATTGCAAAAGCCAAATCCTTTATGAAGATTTATTTAGAAAACCCATGATGCTGGGGAGTCACTGTTACATAGAGTGGCGATTCTCCCTCTTGAGTAATATGCACCACACCGTGCGCATGCAATTACTTCTGTTCCAGAGATTACATCTTCATCTAGAGTTATACATGTACACATATGATCCTTAGTGCACACATTGTTCACATATATGTTAGGACACGTACGAAGTTGAGATTTTTCCATGAAAAAAGTATAAAAAATACAAACCAAACTGAAGCTGTCAACACAAGAAGCAATGTGCAAAACCAGACAAAGTTACTCCTGAATGTTTGCGTAAGAAAAAAGGGCTCTTCTGTCCCTGTTCTCCATTCAGTACTGAGAATAGGAAGTAGAATTTAAAATAGTCACATCCCAACCCCCTTCATGTTAGCTGCAGAGATTTTTATCCAGCTAAATGATATTATATCTATATTAATACAAAAATCTGCCTTCAAGCATCACCATCGTGGGCTGCTGTTGTACTGAACAGATCTTTATATTGGTGCAAGTTATTTGAACTGTGATGCTCAAGGCCAGGTGACAGCCAAGCTCGTGTGGAACCCACACAAGAGGCAGGACAGAGATGTCCCTGGTCACTGAGACACCCATCAGGGGCTGGCAGCAGCTGCCTGGAGAGAATGGCCAGGGCTGAGGAATTCTCCTCATGCATGCAGGAAGGAGCCAGACCTCCCAGGTCCCTGCCACGGGGGAACAGCTCCAGGCACTGTCTGCTAGTGCATGGTGGGGCTGGGGTTTGAACAGATACTTCCAAGTGCCTGAGGAATCCTCCCTTCAGAGGAAATGTGCCTGTGCAGACAGCATGGCACAGCAAGGGATGGAGAGCCCCCAGGACCTTCCCTAGCCAGGTACATTGGTCCACGGTGCAAACTGTAGCTAATGTGGATGGAGCCACCAGACTATATAACCACTGTGTGGCTCCGAGCAAAGCTATACAGGATGACACGCTGCAGGCATCATGGAGCAGTCAGACCGTTCCATCCTTGTAAAACTGCTGCATGCAAATACCAACACTTTAAATAGCAATTAAGACTAGTATGGATTGCACTTGTTTCCCTTCAAAACATACATGTACCGCCCTTAAAAAAAAAGTTACAGTAATAAAAATATCTTCAAAATACATTAAAAAAAAAATAACAGTTGGGATTCCCTTGGTTGGATCAAATGAGGAAGAAATAGGGGCAGTGTGAGTCTAATCACTGAAGTTTGTTAGTAACCATAATCTTTAGGTTTTGGGGATGAGGATTTTTCCTATCCATAAGACTTTGTGCTGCAAAGCCCAGTATTCCCATGGTAATCCACAGAGGTTTTAAGGACTGTTTTTTTAAGCCCATGCAGAGTTACAACTGTGTTACAGAACTTGACTTTTTTTTTTTAATGGGATATCAAAGTTTTTCCCAAAAAATCTTGCATGGATCCAGGGAAAACCTCAGCAAGACTCCCTGGTGTATTATGTTTTCTATTTGCAAAGCAAAGGTTTCAGCCTTATTCTGGGGAAGAGAGGGAGAGGTGGAAATTGTAAAGACTGGGAGCTCTCTAGGGAGGTAAACTGTAGATAACACTCGTTGCATCCCAGCTCAGTAGACTTAGAATAGTCTCCTAAAGTGGGATTTAAGTGTATGTTACTCAGTTTGGACCCCAGTGTGAGGGCCAGTGTTTAACAGTGAGTTAAATAGAGAGTGTTGCCTTGGACCTACTTATTTGCATTATAAAAGGCACGGAGGGAGGGTGCATCCTGTCAGCTTGCACCCCAGCTCTGGTCATGAAGACATCACTCAGGGAAGTATGTCAAACGTGTACCAACTGCTTCTTGGGATCCCCTGCGTTCTAATCCCTGGATGCCCAGCTGCACAGTGGCTCACAGCTCTCCCCGCAGGTCAGGAGCATGCTGTAGTGACCATGACCTCCAGCATTCATCCATCATCTGCAGGAAGCTGTGCTTCATCCCTGTTGTTCTGGAGGAGAGGCCAGTGTTTCCCAGGTAGCAGCTCTAGTCCCAGGTCATTTTTGCAGCTTTCTGAAAGCATTACATCTGTGTGACGCACCTAACCCGAGTCTCCCTTAGCTCTTGCAGCATGTGTGTGTGTAAGCAAAATGAACCTCTGGCTGTTAGTCAGAGGCAACTGTTGGCAGTGATAAAACAGTGGTAGAAGAACAGTTCTAGACTGCAAAATACACAAAATGAAACATCAGACTGAATTCTCACTAAAAGGTTGATGCTTTTGAGCATTGGGGTTAGCTGCTGCTTCTTTAGGGGTGCTTTCCACTGGGTTAAGATCATGTCCAAGCATCTGAGTTAAGGCTCTGATTTAGCAAAGCATTTGAGCATGTGCTAAATCTGCCTTTATTTAGGTAATCACTGATGTGAATACCTAGGTGCTTTGTGATACAGGGACAAACCTTAACTGGAGGCTATAAATGTAAGTTACGTAGCTGTCACAACTACCCTTCTGATGTTTCTTTTCTGGGCAGCACAGCTGCTTTCCTGGATTAATTGTTTAATTAATCTTCATCTAAAAGGTCCTGAGAACAGTTCTGTAATACTAACAAATGTACATAAATACTAGAACTAAAAAAAGTCCAACACATGGCTCAAAGCAAAACAAATATTGCTGAGAATACTTGTTTAGATTAAGATTAATAGCTGTAAACTGTGCATTCTAGTAACAAATAAAAATCTGTTGGTCTATAAAATCCAAAACATTCAAAATCTATAGAATTGGCAGCACTACTATTATTTTACAATGTAGAGTAAGGATAACAAATAACATTGCAAAATGATGCACCTAACCTAAGCTTATGTAAACAAGTAGGCTTTGACAATGTTTAGATGTCTAGGCATGAATCTACACTTGGACCTGGATGGGTGGAGACCCAAGAAGGTAGAAGGGTGCTGTTCCAGTTGCTCAGATCCTGCTGCAGGAGAGAGGCTCAAGGGTGTGATCCTGCAAACCTGTACTGGCTTTACTAGTTCGAGCATCCCATTGCAGGATTTAGTTCAGCAGGACTATATACAAAGGATTATTCACAAACATAAGGCATTGCAGAACTTGGCCCTAAAACTTCTACTTTCAGCAGAGAATCCCTTATCATACACAAGATCATAATTGAACATGTCAAAAGGTATCTAAAATAAGGGTCAGAATCACTATGTGTTATGCTCAGTAACACAGTTTAGATTCTGCATATTGGCGTCAGATACTGCAAAACATTTTGGTGTTTTTTCCATTAAAATCAAACCAACTGTGATTCTTTCTCACAAAAAAAAAATAAATTTAACCTTGAAAGTTAAAAACGAACAGGCTGTGTTTTCAAGGTTAAAAGGAGACATTAAGAGAAATGAGCAATTCCCATTATATACTCCCTTCTGACCAGTGAGCACTCTGAGATTGCAGTTGTGGGTGGCCTCCAATCTTGCCTTGCATCCTCTATGGCGTGGCTACTGCCGCTCTGCTTCCACCCGCTTTTTACGAACTAGACCAATAAAACAAGACAAGAGCAGTCATTATTGCTTTTCCAATTGCCTAAGGACTCTTCTCACTAACATGTTCCCTTCCCAGTACCATGAATAGGAAGGAAGAAGCTTCTAAGAAATACTCAGCGGGATTATGACCATAAATGCTGTAATTAACAGATCTCAGTGCTAAACAAAACATTTGTATCTAAATTGCACTTTTCTTTCTATATCACAGACTATAGAATTTCACCAAGTGTTCATATCAACACAGTGTATAAAAAATGGATTCTGAGCTAAAGGTTTTAGATGATGAAGAAATCACCATTTCCAGTGCTTCCTCCCAATAATTCTGTTTAGATTTTTGCTACATTTTAACTGTTCTTTTAAAAGCCACTCTGTTCCAGCTAACTTGATAGTTGTCTGCTCTAATCTGTATGACGGTGCTCTGGAGTATTTAAGCATTAGGCATCAAAAGTAAATAACACTTTTAATTGTGAAAGTGTATATTATAGGTGAGAAATAATCATATTCTTTTAGAAAATAATTTGAAGTACTTTTAAGTACTGATATCAATGAGTATTGGCAACAAGGAAAACAACATATTGCACCGTAAATTATCTGGTTTAACTTCACGTGCTCTGACTGCATCAACCATCTGATAGTAAGTTAATTACCAATTAGCTCCAGATTCTCACTAGAAACCAAGTAGGTTGAAGTTGCCATTTAGCAGAGCAGACAGTGATGAGCTTTGTGTATGTGCAAGAGTATTTTGACAAGCTTCACAAATTAATTGTGAATTTTTACAGTACTTAAAATACATTACAGCAGGCCTAGTTGGGCAGCATTTGCTACTCCTTGCCCTAATAAAAATGTATTGAGTCATCTCTGACTTGGCCAGAAAAGATTAGTGAGGTTCTCCTGTTTGTGCGATACAAAATTTGGTGTTACATCAAACTGTCATGTCCCATTTCTGATATTGAATTGCTGAAGTACAGCAACAAAAGTACAGAACTGCTGAAGTACAGAAACAAAAGTACAGAACTGCTGAAGTACAGAAACAAAAGCAGTAAAACTGGATGAATGAAGGTTTTTCACTACAGAAATTCAATAAAACAATATATTACTACAAACATCCCATTACTTTACTATTGGGAGATTTATCTCATAGTGCTTTCTTGACAGACTGTGTTATTCCAAAGCCTACAGTGTAACATCAATTATTTCTGTCTGCTTTCAGTGTTTCTGTTGCTTCATTTATTTTATTGAATTCTTTTAGGTACTCCATGCTACTAAATCTTGAACAAAACAATCCAATACAAAAGCAGGAAAATGAAGATTGGGTACAGGACAGATGTCTAATGGCATCTGGTTAAATAGTGAAAAAAGGTCTTTTTCTCTTTGTTGTTGGGATGATCCAAATACCATTCCAGAATGTTAATAGTTTCAGGACAAATAGTATATAACTAGAATCTTAGGTATTGCTAAAAATTAAAGCTGAAAAAGCATAAAAGTATGTGTAAAAGAAATGGGTTCTAGCTCAACTCTTATCTTGGTTCTCACAGACATAAACCCAAGCTGAAGCCAGCAAAGGCATCATGGTTTGATACCCCACTTTGAAGTGGAATTGATTAAAAAATAGAGTTAATATTCCCCTACCCCTCTTCTTATTCTAAACTGCCGCTGCTTGGTCAGCTCCTCCCTGTTCCATGTACTGAGCACACAGGGCAGAGCATGTCACGCTCAGGTAAAACTTGCAAAGCTTTGTCTTTGCCCGTACTGGGTCACGCAGGCAGGAAAATCTTTTTTGTTCCCTTGGTTGAGCAAGCTTGGTTTGTCATGGGCAGGGCAAAGAAGCAATGACTTCTGCGTTCACTGAACAAACAGGATGGGTTTGGCTTTCTACTTACTGGCCAGAACAGCTGACATGGCAGCTGGAAATCCAGGGTGCTCCATTGAAAAGACTGAAGTAACTCTCCTTCCCAGGAGGGGTGGGAGAAGAATAAGAGTAGCTTTTAATCACCCATTCCAGTGCCTCACCACCCTAACAGGAAAGAATTTCCTCCTTATATCCAATCTAAACTTCCCCTGTTTAAGTTTTAACCCATTACCCCTTGTCCTATCACTACAATCCCTAATGAAGAGTCCCTCCCCAGCATCCCTATAGGCCCCCTTCAGATACTGGAAGGCTGCTATGAGGTCTCCACACAGCCTTCTCTTCTCCAGGCTGAAAAGCCCCAACTTTCTCAGCCTGTCTTCATATGGGAGGTGCTCCAGTCCCCTGATCATCCTCATGGCCCTCCTCTGGACTTGTTCCAACAGTTCCATGTCCTTTTTATGTTGAGGACACCAGAACTGCACACAATATTCCAAGTGAGGTCTCACGAGAGCAGAGTAAAGGGGCAGGATCACCTCCTTTGACCTGCTGGATGAGTAAATGTAGTAGCATCTTACCCAGATCATTGTTTTTAGTTATAGCTGCTGCTACTCTGGTTCTTGGACCTTGCTTGGTGAACTGGTATCCAAACTTGAGAATCTTGGAGTTTTCCTCCAGCATCTTGGCAATCTCCATCTCTACAGCTGTCCCCAGCTGTTGCCTCTGTTGGTCGTGTGGTGAAATGTCCCCAAAAGAAAAGAAAATGTTTGTTCTCTTATGAGAGAGAAATAAGTAGTTGTATTTCAGTACTGTGCTGCAAACTACAAAGAGAATCCCATCCCCAGGGATTTTTGCTCTGGGTTTTATATTTGGCTTTGACCAGTTTTATTTAGAAGTTTTCCGCTGTTTGGCTGCAGAATGACTGAGTCACAGCGGCTGCCTTGACTTTGCCAGAGCCCTCTAGGAGAGGCCTCTTGGAATCCATATAGAAGGGAAACAAAAGTGGATTCACTCAATGTTCTCTCTTTACCTGGTTGTCAATTTTAATCTCTGTCAGGGATTCATTCTCTTTCAGTGCATCAATCAGTGCCAAAATACCCGTGCCAGTGATGAAGTTGGATTCTACATTCAGACTCTTCAGTGTTTTGTTCACTTTCAACATATCTGCAAATGCCTGAGGGGTCAAAAAGAAGGAATATGAGATAATGTCTTGAGGGTTTCAGGAAATAACAAGGAATTTGCAAAATATAGTACCTGCAAAGAAATAGAACATAAATAGGCTTACAAGGACATAGAGGTAGATCAGAAGAGATTACACTTCTACTTTGCATAGTCATAGAGAAATTCTGTGAGGGAAAATGAAGAATGCATCCTAAAGCAGGGTTTTTTTTTCCAACCAGTGTTTAACTTACAATAGCTACCGGGTCATTGCTTCGAGTAGCTGCAAGGCTGAATGTCTTCACATGCGTGTTGCTTTCCAAAGCTTTTGCAAATTCTTTCAGTGTTGGAATAGGAATATTCTACATTAAGAAGACAAATCCAGTAATTAGGAAAGCCAGTCATATCACTAGACACTGATTTTAATTACTATCAACCTGATTGATAGCCACAGTCTATGCAGTTTAAACATCCCTGATACTTTTAAGGGTAACTCAGAATGGACAAAGTGTCCTCTGTTCATAGAGGCCTTCAGAGACCCATGGGACGCCTGCGCCAGGATGCGATGTCAGCACTGCTTTTAACTGGGTCAGGCCACCACAAGCATGTGACTGATCTTGAGCTACTTTCCTATTCCTGCTGTCGGTTGTTTAGTCTCTACATGCCAGCTCCTCCTCCATTTGCATGGGTGGACTAATTGAATTTGGCTGGTGATGACTGCATAGTGCCCATGAGAGATCTTGCTTTACAGTCTGCTAAAGAAAGGCATCTAGAGTCACCCCTTGGGCTTTTAATTGGCATCTAATTCAGTATCAGGCACAGGTGACCTTGAAACCTCTACAGCAGTTCCCTCCACACCCCTTTCCTGTGTGTCCTGCTTTTTCTGAAGAGTAGAGAGAGACAAAATTTAAAGTTAAAAGGCAAGGGCTTTGTAAATATTTGAATAAACTCTCCTATGAATGACATAAATGAAACCACAGCATCTACCTTTATGTTGTTAAGATTGATTTCTATGAGACTAGGATCATTTGCTTTTATCCTTTGTAAACTTGCTTCCACGTTGGTTGGATTAGGTGGCTCCTCAAAGATGGGCTTGACCTTTTCACCTTTCACCACATCTGCAACACAAGATCTCATGAAATGTTGATGTTAGGATCAGGCATCATCAGTAACAGTCTGATCTTCCAATTCCCATTTAGGTTTCTATAGTAGCATTCAAGAAAGGGTTTATATGAACCACAAAATTTGGAAACAGGAGTATTAGTCCTGTTATCCCTGCCATGCACTTTGCACCTTCTGTGTGCCCAGAAGCATGTCATTGGAGGCTGTAGTTACAGAGGCTGGGCAGTATCATCACGGGCAAATTCCTCCTTTATGTACAAAAGTCGTAGTGCAATGAAACTGAGGCAAAGCAGCTTTAAAATGGGATAATATACACTGTAAAACACTGCAAGGGCTGGTTTGTTTTTTGTCTAATATCTGTAAAGGGAAGGCGTGCTCAGAAATTGCCCATTACATTAGTGAGAAAACATCCCTGTACCTATGAATAGGCTGTGCTAACAGAAAAGAACATGAGAAGGAGGCCCCTCACTTTCCTTCTCTCGGCTGATGCTATCAGCCTTGTATTTCAATTCAATTAGCTCTTGTAAAATTGCAACATCTGCACTTTCTAAATAATAAAACTATCAAGGCATAAAAAGTAAGTCTATCTGCCAGCACCAAGATTTATGAAGTCTTTGAGCATTCATGCTCCAAAGAGATAGAGGTTTTAATGCTGGAAGCTATGGGCTATAAATATTCTTGGAGATTCATAAAAATCATAGGTTAGAACACAATTACTACTTCTAATTCCCATGCATGTAGTTTCAGAGATTAATTTATAATCCCTGACCAACCAGCCCACCAAGGAATATGTTACTGACCACAAGTATGTTTATACCCTTTTACGTTGCAGACAGTGAGTGATTTTGAAGACATGCTCAAGTCTCAACATACTACACATTGCTGTTCAGAGCAATGGGTAAAGTTCATGCCATATCACAGACCAAAAGAAAACCAAGTATTTTTTTAGAACTCTTAGTAGAGATGAAGTCATACACAAACCTGGAGCTGGTTTTCACTCTGCTCCCTTGCACTCTGAACTTTTTATTTCACTAAGTCCCCGAGAGACCTCACGTATCACTAAATTAACACTCCAGCCTTCCTAGGGAGTAGGTACAATGAATAAAGTGAATTCACCTTAGATGCAAAGATGCAAAGTAAAGAAAAACCAGCAAAGCATGTTTTGCACTAGTGGTAACACTATGCCAAGCTGGGAGCTGGAGAGACACTAGCACCCTGCCCTCAGGTTAGACATCACAGTATGCTCAGACTGCAGCCAGCAGCCTTTTTCACTTTCTATTTCTTGTTGCTTCTCATGAGTTATATCTTGTTTCTTTAATCATCATGCTGTTCTGCCGCATTGATGGGCAGCTGTTTGAGATGTCTCCCTCTTTTACCAAAGCATTTTAATTGGCTAAGAAAAGGTCTTGCTTTTGAACCAAAGAATACAGAGATGTGACTTTCTGGTTCTTAACTGTGTGATTGGAGCACAGTGTAGCTGACTCACATAGCTGACATTTTCACTCAGTGCAACAAAAATATTCTGAAATCTGTGTAATCTGTGTAATGCTTGCAGTGCCTCCTATGAGATAGACGGCAGGCCGCACAGTGCCCTGTTAGGCAGGCTTGCAGAGCAGTCTTAATCCTGAGAGAAATGAAGTGGCACGATGTCCTGTCAACTTTCCCACCTCCACTTTAGTAATGAAGCATGAAAATTAAAGTCCTTGTTAAAGATAGCTGCTGTTCCCGTGGCCTTAGAAGAAGCTTCTTGAGTAATTTCCCTAGAAAAGGGCATTCCATGATTTTGTCTTAAAAAGCAAAATTTAGCTCACTTGATATTCCAAAGCTTGGAGGTGACAAGCTCCTGATCAAGACCTGGAAGTACTCAAGAAAAACTTGGAATTCAGACGTACCCACTTCTCTCCCCATCCAGCCTCCTGTTGGTTGCTGAGCTAAGATCTGATTCAGCAAAGGTCTGTTTATCTAGTGCAAACATTTCTGCATTTGTTTTTAGTAACTACAGATGTTTCTGTTGGGGAATTTCCTGAACGATTACGCTTCCTGTGTACCTAAGGAACCATATAACAGACAACACTTAAACACGCTGCCACAAGGCAAAGGTGGGAGGTAGTAGATCAGAGAGAGTAGCTGGGGCAGGAACACATCCATGTGGTTGTTGGCTCCTTGTGAATGCAACTCGATGTGACTCTAGTCACCAATGTGATTCTGCTAGGGATTGTGCCACATTTGAGCCCCATGGTTACAAGTCATTCTTCAGCTGAGCAAATATACTTGGGGTGAGATGGCCTGGCCTGTGTCATGGCCACCTCTTAGCCACAGCTCACTATGTTTTCCATCTGCTACCTACACTGAAGTGTAAAGAAAATATGTATGTCTTAGCTTCTTAAATACTCTCATACTTTCAAGCACCTCTGCAGAGCCAGATATTGCTTTCTAGGAAAGCAAAGCTCCTTAGGAATGATTTGTTTGCGTAGTACTGTTGTCATTATACATAATTAATTTTAAGATTGTATTTATCTTAAAGAGCTACCCCTCATGAATAATTAGATCAATTAAGGTAAGGCCCAGTTACATTACACTAAATTAGACCAATACAACCAACCTCTAGGTGTAAAGTCTCTGAACATGAAATACAGCCCACAAGAGAAATCAGCTTGCTTACTTCTTACAGTTCCTTTTCCATCTTTACTGCGGGCTCCTCCTTCATCAAATTTTGGGTTGTTGACCATGTTGTGCACTCCAAGAACAGCTAAAATGTGTAAATACCAGCAACAGGATACAACGTTAATGGCAGGAACAAAGACTGCAGAAAAATATCTGCTACAAATTCTAGTTTAAGTCCCCAAACAAAACCCCTTTATAAAATATTCATTCTGAGTCATGCTTGTTTGTAGGGAGGGTCTTTTGAGGTCTAAGTACTGGACATACAGACATTTTTAACATGGATTTTTGAGCAATTGAATCAATGTAGTATGCACATCACAGAAATGCCAGCTGGAAGGAACTGCTGCGGGTCATCTTGTCCAGGCTGCCCCCTCAAGCAGGAATGTTGTCAGCGTTAATGAGGTCAGCCATGGCTTTGTCAAGCTGAATCCTAAAAACATCCAGGGAGGGAAATCCAGAAACTCTTTGGGTTACTCCTAATAATTCCTTTTTTCCTCATATACAGACTGAACCTCTTACTGCTTTCTGTCTGGCATATCTGAGAAGAATTTAACTGTACATGCTTGAACTTCTGTAGTGTCAGAGAATAAATTGTGTTTTATTTGCTGATACTTCTCCCATAAGTTATCTAATTAGGTGTTATTCTGTAGGATCATGTATTAATTAAATGTTATTAACTCTGTGTAGATTTTTACTTTTATCATCAGTTTATTCTTATGGAAAAGTGAAACAGCAGATGCCTGGGAGATGATCATGAGACACTGCTGGTGGCAGGTTAGGCAGAGAAGAACCAGGCATGTAGGGGGATCATACCTATACATTATCTAACCTGCAAGATCATAGAGCTCAGTATCTGAAGCGCTGGCCAGGGCTTCTTCTAGTTCTGGATCCAGGGTCACTTTCTCTTCTGTACGGGTTTCTATGGGCTTTTCTTTAGGGATAAATATTTTTCCTAAGACAAGAAAAAAGCCAAAATGAATAATGAATTATTGGAACAACTCCTCTGCCTCCTGGCAGTGCTAAGAGTAGGTCTGTGATAGTGGAAATGCCTGGTTTCCTCTTTCTTACGCAATAGTATCTTCCACACCAGAATCTAAAAATAAAAGGTACAGACTTCTGCTCCTTATTGGTGCTTATTAATGTGAAAGCAAATTCCCTAAGATAAATCCCTAGGAGCAGTCACAGCTGGGATTTTTCTGAAGTTCCTTTGACCTTAAACAGGGAGAATCAGGTCTACACAAAAAGCTTGCACACATTTTTCTTTTACAGTTAAACGAGGCACTAGAAGCAGTTAAAACCATCCGACTGCAAGAACCTTTCAGTTTACCAAATTCCATACAAGAGCCTGAAAGCTCAGTAAACCTGTTCTCCTCCAGTAACGGAATTTAATTCCCACCCTCTCCCTGAGTATTTCCCCTCTGTGTCTTCTGATAATCATTCACATAAGTAGCCTTACCCTAAAAGGGCAGGCCTGGAAAGTATGAACTGAGTTAAACCATATGTTCCCCAAGAAACACTCCTGATCTCTTTGTCCCTCTGTGTATGCTGCTGTTACACTGAGGTCAGCAGGTGTGTGTTTTCATGCTATATGCCCCCAGGACTGAGATCATGGTCCCTTCTGCTGAAATGAGAAAATTGTAGGATAAATCCAGAAACAACATAAACCATCCCACTTCTCCTTTGGCCTGCTATTGTAGTTAACTTTAGGAGTGTGATGATGTAACTGCAAATGCTTGGAGTGAGGCCCTTGACATCAGAGCTAAGGCTGCACTTCAATCACCAGCACTGCTGGGGCTTTTCTCCCATTCAGCACTTTCCGATACCAAACCCATAGTCAGTAATACAGCAAATGACGACACATGCAACAGATGGTGTCAGTGTTCTGACAGTTCTGTGAATTCCCATGTTTTACTCTGCTGTGGAGTAGTTCCTCTCACCTTGTCCCTAACAACTTCTCAAGCAGGCTTTAGTTAATCCCATTGTAATGAAGCTGGGATGACCTCTGGATGCAGGTGGCTTTGGCCCACGGTCAACTTTAAATTGTCTTCTTGCGTAGCTTTGTACACTCTAAATGTAATGCTTGAAGCATATCCCATGGCTTTCTGGAATGTCTCTAAAATAGCCTAATTTTGACTGTATTAGTGATATCATTTTCTTACCATTAATAATCGCAGTTCTGATATTTAGTGTTGAACTACAGATGCTTTGCCTCTCTTTTTTCAACACTGTCATCCTTTCGTCGCTTAATCCTTCCCCACCATGGTCCAAAGTATCATTTTCATTTAGATAATACCCTATTCATTTATCTCTTTGTCTACAGCAATTTCTGTACTGTCAGCTTCCATAACTGAGGTCACTGAATAAGCTCAGGAAAAAAAAAAAAATGGAAATTTCTGGAACTCTGGCAAGGTCTGAATTATTTACTCTAGAAATACTTGTACCAATAGTACATAATTTCTGATTACAAAATTGGGCAGAAGGTTATGCAGAAAGACAGAAATATCATATTATGATTCATTGTTCAGGAAATATTTTAAGTAGGTCATTTTTTTAAGAGGCTTCTAGAAGAAAAAAGCCTTTGTGGGCCAAAGGTAAGAATCATTTATCTTTCACCATGTAGTAGGTGATATAAATCAGAGACAGTTATCTCAGTAGCATCAAACAAAAGTCAAGTGGAAATCGGGGGGGGGGAGGGGAGAAATACTCTGTGAAGGTACGATTAGTCATGTTCTCCAGATTTCATAACAGCTCAGGTGCTAAGATTTCAGACTCTCTCTGTACAACCACCTAATCTGGAGTGTTGGATAGCAGCTCCAGACACCACTGACCAAAACTTGATGCCAGTTTGACTTCTAAGGATAACACATAAGGAAGTCATTACTATGCTGGAAACTAGAAGACCAAAATTAATCGGACTATCTGAGTAAGCAATCAATAGCAAGCAGTGCTATCCATAAAGTATTTTCCTTTCTCATCACTGGTGGTTCCACATGAGTTTCAAGTAATCAGTAGGTTGTCTGAGATCTCAAGGGAATCCTACTTTCCTTTATCCTGACTGATAATACTATCCCTTGACAGCTGTGCTCCACAGCTTGCACGAAACCTCTCCATCAGGCACTAAGTGATTCTTCACAGACCCAAACCTGAGCCACACTGTGAACAAATGCTAATAGAAGTCTATACTTTCACACATTAGGAGACACAGGACCTCGAGTCTGGTGTAAACTGGACACAATATCTAATATATATTGTCCTTCTCTAGGGATAGTGGACATGGGTAGAGCAAGTATCTTGTGTAGCAAGGAATCCAGGGATAATGGAAACCAGTACAGGCTCATACTGTTTCTGTGCAGTTCACATATATAGGAATACAATTTTTAAGCATTTGTTTCAGGCATATGTAATTGTTGGATGGCAGCCCAAATCTGTTTAAATGTGTGTATGACCCCAACGATAGTTTCATTTAAAGCATTCTTGGCAAATGTTATAGAGAAAAGATTCTATTATTGGTTATCTGAAACATTTAAAGGGGAAAGGTCATGTCAAATCTGGCAACACATCTTTAATATATGTGGGCCTTGCTCATGTCTAGGGGCGTTTTTTAAATACTCTTTTCCTGCTATCTCGAGAAGAACATTCTTTTGCATTATCCCACTGTGAAGAGATGCTGTAGCATAGCAGATAAAGGTTAGGAGAGTTTATGCATTTACCATGTTATTAGTCCACCACCAGCAGAAGTGGTGTCTGTGTTCATAGACCTTTCAAGCAGTTTTCCTTCATTATTTTAAGGACAGAGTTTAAAGATTCAGGCCGTCCCTTCTAGTCCCACATCCATACATTGTAAATTCATTATAAAGTGCCATCATGGAATTCGCTGCCAAAATAAAATATGGATTATGGCTTGCTTGTTTCAATGGTCCAGCTTAAATTTAAAATGTGTTCTTTGGAAGAAGCATTGGAAGAATAGTAATGTTTATTATTTTAAAATGAGATTTATGATGAAAGGCTGCTGCTCTTGGTGCTATTTATATTCCTGCTGTATTTCAGAAGGTACTTTATTATAACATTAATTGTGGTGTAATTAATTGTGTTACATTTTCCCTCCACAACATGCCAATGTTCTGTTCTAAGCCTTAATAATAATAGTTTATCTTTCTATCAGTGAAAAACACAGTGACAAAAGCTATGTTTATACATATCATACTTGAGCTACGTCAGAGTTAACAGCACAAATATAACCACATTTATGTACAAAAATAATCTGGTGTTTAACTGCAAAACAAAATTCAATTTCAGGGGAAAAAAAGTAAGTGTTAAAATATCATTTTATTTTTACACATGCATTGAAACCCAAACTGTCTGGAATCCAAAGTGCTTTTTTCAACACGAAATTTTAAGCATAAATCAATGCCATTCTCCCCTTCCTTCAGTCAAACTGGGGTAAATCCCTGGGGTGACCTGGAGATGACTGAGGAGGCTTATTATAACCCATGGTCTTTCTGACTGTGAATGCAGTGGGTAGAGATTGGCCCTGCCTCAGCCTACTGCAGACCTATTACTTTTCACACACTGCAAAACTTCTATTCAACTTGAAATATGATATGGTTCATGTTTTAATCAAAAGAAGCTTGGGGGGAAAAATCCATTGAAAACCAGAGAGAAGGATTCAATACAAAGGACTACAGAGAGACACAGAAATGCAGAGTGAGGTCAAAGGAAAAATTCTATGAAAAAAAGTAATAAGGTCATAAAACCCTAGACATAATTTTGCCACTTTGTTTCAGTAAGCTTTGACTTCCTGCATTGTGCCAATGACCCCAGTAAAGCAGTGTCAAAGTAAAGCAAGGAAATGAGATGCATCCCTAACTTCATCTCATATAGTAATAGTTAACTGCACAACCCCATATGCACATCTTAGGAAACTGTATTAATTGAGCAGGGAACTACTTCGAGTGCATTTTCTTGAAGTAGGTTTATTTGTTTATTGTTGTATAAAGGAAAAAAGAAAAGGCATTTAAATATTTTGAGGATTTCACCTTCATTTATAGTTTTCAGCATTTGGAACATCATTTCTGATATGTCTTCTCTCTGCCTTCCTGCTTACGTTATTACGCTTTCATGCATAAATATAAATTTCCACCTTTTATATTTAGTATAAATACTTAGTGTTTATTCCCACCTTGTACAAGCCAAAACTCCACAAAGCACAGAGCAATGGGAAATAAGCCATTTATACTTGCTGTAAAAATGTTCTTTCATTTAACATCAGTTTATTAGGGATACTTACTTAATTGCATAATATAAATGCACTTCCTGCCACAACTGTAAAACAAAAATGTGCTCTCTTTTCCTATAAACTGTACCTCAGATTATTGTACTTTCAAGAAAATATCCGGTTACACTTATTACTTCCTACTTTTCAATGAATCTTTGACTACAGTGAGTGCCTGTTTATTCTCAATTAGAGAATGCGACACTGACCTTAGGAGTGAAATTCAATAATCTTGGAAATCTGCCTTGCATAAATCACAGGCACTTGATTCACTTTTTCCATTTTGCACATTCTTCCCTTTTGAGCCTTAAATTCCTCCCTACAAATATTCTATGAAAATGGAGCTCAATTAGTTCTTATCAGGAAAAAACATGTATTATGAAAAAAGAAAATAAGCCAAGTTCAAATACGTGTGAAACTGAAAGCCAGTAGTAATTAATATGCAGTGTCATAATTGCTGCTGTACTGTTACTCTTGGATTTGTGTCTGCATATTCCAGGTCTTAAAATTCATGATAATGGATAGGAAGGTTGCAAAGTTAAGCTTTCCAAAGTTCTTAAAAGAATGAACTTAAAACTTCTCAAAAGAATGAACTTAAACTGCACCAGCATCTTTGACCAGTGTGCTGTGTCTGCCACCTTAGAAATTCCCTTTAAAGTATTCTTCTGAAAAGTATACATTCTCAAATAAAAATAAACAAAAGCCAACCTATAATCTTTAAAACAGAAGGAAGCCCAGAATTTAATCAGACCCTCACATGGATTATCACATTATCCCAGTTGTTTCGGATCCTTGTAGTCCTAGAGCAGCCCTCTGGTTTACCACCTGGATTAACCTGATTCACCAACAGAGGAGAAAGCTCTTATGTCTGATGTGGAATGGCAACAGAGTCAAGCTGTGCTGCTGGGCTTCAGGTTCTCAGGGATATCAAAGAACCTTGAAACTTGGGCCAGATGCCACCCTAGTTCTGTTCCTCTCTGGCATCTCTTCTATTCCTTATATCCTTCTTCACTGCCCCCGTGCCTTCTCCATCTCCCGTGTCTCCTGGTTTTGCACACCTTTGAATCCTGAGCCTTCCCACCACCTCTGTCCTCTCTTCCTTACCACTGCTCTCTTCTACATCTTCTACAGTAGAGCTGCCACATCTAGTCCCTCATCCTGAACATATTCATACAGCTCCTTGAAAACCAATCCCTCCACCTCTGCACTAGCCTCTTTGCTGGCTGTTCACTCTTTTTCATTCCTTTACAGCGCACTGACGAAGTGTGGAAAGCGCTGTGAGAGCAGGAGGGAGACTTCTGCCCTTGGTTCTGGTGTGGCAGTGTCCTCTCAGATGAGCAATCCCAAAGAGCATCTTGCATATCCCACACACCTTCCATCTGGCCACGCCAGGTCTCTCCAGGCTCTGCTATGCTATCACGTGTGCTCTCTGCACATGCAGGCAGAAGCTCTGAGGACATAACTAATACTCACTGCAGGAGGGATATTTGGAGAACACTATCACAAACTGGAGGTACAAGAAAGCATAATATTTTGAGGATACCAAATTAAAGTGTATTTCCCTGGGGATTCCAAAGGGCATACATTTCAAGTCCCTTCTTCAAAGCATGGAGGCACTGCAGCTCATAAAAAAAACAGCTGGAAAGATTTAAGAGGGCTAAAACAATGTGTTTTCTCCTAATCTTGTTCTTGGGAACAGCCAAGTCCTTTTTGCTGACACTTCCCAAAAATTCAGCCTGAGGCAGACTCTCAGCATGGGAAATTTCAGTGTGAACTGTGCAAGTTTGGCAAAGTCATGAGCAACTAAAACAGGGTCTTATAAAAGCAAGCAGTGAAAGGCACTGGCTGAGGCATTACTGTCAGCTACTGCAGCACCTTCAGTACTTTAAGAGACAAACGTCGATTCTGAATTTAAGCCTTGAAGAACAGGAAGATGATGACAAAAATTTAAACAAACCATTTCAGCATTGGGGGTGAAAAGACTGCCCTTGTCAAGACAACAAAGATGCCGTGTCTCTAAACCAAACCCTAACCTTTTCATATAGTCTGTTAGAGAAACTGTAGTCGGAACTCATTAGCATCTGCTCTAATACTTCAGCCTTCTGAAAATGACTGTCGTTATTACTAATACTGTGTATTGATACTCTGCTTGGCACATGCAAGATAGATGGGCTCTGCCAGAGCAACTGGAAACAGGGCTTTGGCCGAAAGTTCTGTTTAATCATCCTTATTTTCTTCCTTTTCCATTTTATCAGTTGGCTAAAAATGTCAGCATTTAATCACATACAAGTGAGTTCACCTTCCCTTTCCAACCACAAATAATAATAGCCCAATCCACTGGAGTTTTTCCATGACTGATGAGAACTGGATTGGTTCCAAAATGAAATGGTTTGGCAAGGAGTGGAAGACCTTGTAGAAAACAGAGGTAGTGGTGAAGAGTTGAAACAACAATCCTTATAGCAATTAAAAATGGCATTGCTTACTTCTCATATCTAATATTTCACAACAACATAACTTTTTCAATTATGTTTCATTAGTATCATGTAGTTACAAGAACCACTGCAACAAAGCAGGAACAGAAATGTTAATAGTTCATGTTTGTATTACAGTAGTCCTTGGATCTTAATTGAGATCAGATGTGCATACTGCACTCAGTAAGAGAGAAAACATGCAGCATTGACATTACTCTAATACTTTGTGCCTGCACTGCCCCTTACTTTCTCCACCTTTCTTTTTATTCCTGAAACCTTTCGTGAACTTGAAAATGATACAGAAAAGGCTTCTCAGTGATCGAAGTGTGATAACCAGCTTTTCCAGCTGATGTGCTAAACGCAGTGTGTCAGTATAAGTAACTTCTGTGGTTCATCAGGCTCTATGTAGGGATTTCTAGAATATCTGTCCTAAGTAGGAACTAATCCAAAAATACATAAAATAAATACTTACAAACTGCCAGTTGCTATGGCTACAGTTATCAGCCCTAACTCTCTGTACCTCCATTCCTCATTAATAATGGGGTTTCACTGAAATTTGAGAGCTGTTCTGTATAGGCTTAAAGTCTTCTTTTGTACAGCAATTAATGTAGCATGTTAACAAGCTGAAATATGGCAGAGCGTATACAATCTAATGCATGCCATACGTTTGATTGTTTCTGCCAAACATCTCCAACTTTTCCAAACCATGATTACAATCAAAACCAAGGCAATTCCCTACACGATCAGCCCCCCAACTTGAGCTCATATTTAACACTTCCTGTGTTTCAACCACTCTGAATATCCCTGTCAGCTCTGGAATTTGTTTTGGCTTGTTTTCTAGCACAATCAAAACCTTATGGCTGTGTTCAGTATGTAGAGACCAACGCAGGCAACTGAAATTCATCCCTCAGCAGCTGCCTGGTATTGCTTTTTGGTCAAGAACTTTTTAATAAGCTATTAGCAACAAAAAACAGAGAGGCAGAGACTGTAGATAAAAAATAATGATGTATCATGGACTATTCTGGAAGGACTGTAATTTAAATGCCACCTTCTCTTCAGTTCATCATTGAATTCTGAAGTCAGTATCAGCTTTGCATGCCAAATGTAGAAACTGGTAGAAATGTCACTTAACATTTGGTAGCAGCATCCCACTTCTTAAGTTTGAAAAAATAAATGCTCTCCCAGTAGCAGACAAATACCAAAGTATAAAACACTGACAAAAGCTTAAACCACACTTGACATATTCTAATCCTACTGACATACAAATATTCTCGAGTGGTAAATAGTGCCAAATGGTACATTGGCACCACACCTCTCATTTCTAACTATACACCACTGGATGCATTTTAAAGCTACTGCAGAAGTTATTTTTTAACCAGCAGAATTAGTGTAAAATTAAGTTGGGCTATTTATCATACAGCTACATTACAGTGCTGCTATAATGCAAAGAAATCATTTAACAGGCATCTGTATAATAGAATCATGTATTTACCCATCTTTAAGTACACTTTAGAGACCATCAACATGCAGAAGGTGAGGAATAAGCTTTTCCTCAAGAGATATCCTTCTTTAGCTGCTTTTGAGGACACAGCTTAGAAATGTAAATTATTTATCCTGAACTAATTACTAAGGTTTGGAAGAATACTAATTATTCTGTAATTAAAGTGACTTTAAATTGGGCACGTAGTATCACATCTGGCAGAACTGCTTTATTTCCTTGCATGGAAAATATCATCTTATAAATGCAAATCAACTAATTAATATTTTAATACAGTTATTTTGTTATTGTTTTTTTGAATTGAGTGTCAAAATAAGTAATGCTGCAGTTACAAGCATGGAATCTATGATCCAGAGCCAGCCACACACAGCCTCTCTGTAGCAGTCCTCATGTTTCACCAGATTCACCGTATCAGCAGGATTATGGTACAATTTATGGGAAGATTTCGGTGCATTTGGCACTCAGAGGTTTCAGTCATGTGTTTATAAGGCTCAAATTGTGCGTGAAGTCTTTGCAGTGCAGAGCAAGGGAACAGAGAACAAGAAAAGGAGGCAGCAAAGCCCAGTGCTTGAAGTCTACTGGTTTTTCTGTAGGACACCTTCTGCTGAGCAAGCCAGGGGCAGCAGAAGAGAAACTCAAGCACCAATAGGGATGTGCCAAGCTTAAAATAAACAGATTCTTTCTAAAAGCCAGCTCTCTTACAGCAGCATGGAAAATGAGACTGTGCAGCCCATCCAGTTTGCAATTGTCAAGGTACTGGACCTCATCAGACCTCAGATTAATTCAGTTATTTCTAATATTAACAAAGAAACAGAGGGTATTTTCATGGTATTTGGCTTTTGACTTCAAAGAAAATTCAGTAGAATTCTTTGGATTAAATTGTAATTGTAAAATGACTGCGGATATCATGGAACATGTGGTTGTTTTCATTTGACTTAATCTGCTAAAGCTGATAATGAGGACTTTGTCAGGAACTGGTGGTGTACAAGGAACAGGGGAAATTAAGGGAATAATTCCTTTAGCCTAAAATGTTTCATAACCTCATAATTGTGGTAATTGTTAACATTGTAATTTTGAAGGAAATGATCACAGTGACTCAAAAGCCAAATTATGAATAGCTTTAAGTGCTAGCATGGCTGAATTAACTGTGCTGAGAAAAAAGCGAAATGTGTGGTTATTGGTGTTTGTGAAGCACTGGTACTTCCACACCTGGGACACCAGGAATTAATAAGCAGCACTAATAAGCACTCTAAGGGTATCTGGAAGCAAACACTGGAATAAAACTGCCTTAGCCTCATCAAAAGAAAACTGAAATAAAATAAACGGGCCAGTATATACAACAACACTGTCAGGGACAATATAAGGATTAGTTCTGTACAGATCAAGTGCCAGTCCTATGGGTATATGCGATTCCACACACTGCTGGTTTTCTATGTACTTTTCTTTCAGGCATGTTTAGAGACCTCGGACATGACTACAGTGCAAAATGTGAAGTCTTAGCCCTAAGTCAGTAAATATCAGTAAGGTGAGACCTGACTGAAGATATTGGTGTAAATATGCAGAGACCTGCAAGCAGTAACTTGTACTACTCTGACACAGTGGTGTGTAGGAGACTGAAAACAACTGGTAATAAATCCATACTACAAGAAACCATTTTCCTTTCTGTACAGTATGTACTTGCTCAGTCCTGCTACCAGCAAAATCACTGTAGCGTCACTGCATTTCAGTGGGCTCAGAATCAACCCTGTGAATAGCACTAAATCACATGTTACAATGGTGGAAGAAGTAGGTTAAAGAACATGCTGCATGATAAAACAACATGTAAATCAGATCTAGCTGAAAAATATCACATTTGTCTAAAACCATTGTTTCCAAGACTGATAACACAATGTAATGATAGTAACAACTCTTGGCCTGCAAATAACATTTTCTATCTTTGGTAATGATACATAAAGTAAAAAATGATGCCTTTGACTTTCTTGAAATCTGTCCTTTGCCTTAAGAGGATCCCATCAAAATAATGGCAAATTCATCAGATGGCCAGAAATGGACCCAGATATAGAAAGTTCCTTCTTGAATAAAGGGGTGGCCTGAGGTAGGCATTTTTATTCACTTCATATATAAATAAGGAAAAGGAGATAATGATGCTAAAGGAAAGCTGTTTACTTAAAAATATGACTGTTCCTGTAACCCTAAGGTTATCCTACCAATGTTTGCATGATTAGAGTTAGGTTTTCCTGTTTTTCCTTTTTTTCCTGTGGCTGTAGGGCAAAGGGAAGCAGAGAAACTGTCTGCATTAAATAGCATTGCCAGATGTGCTAGTAAACAAGTGGAAAAATACTCATTTTCTGTAAGTGTGTTCCCTGAGGTATTACTTACAGCAATTGTAGGCAATACTTACTCAGAAAGGTATTTATATGTTTCCTCCTAAACACTCCCCCACTACAGTACCCTTGCATGGGCCCAATGCTGGACATGGGAACAGTCCAAGTCATGGTAGCAAGGCCACCTTTGTCCATGCTTGACTGCAAATAGAGATATTTACTGATCTGGGAGCTGCTCTTGGAACCCTTTGCTGGATGGGCATTTGTGTGTTCCCATTCCCTGGTTAAACTTGCCACTGTAATTCCAGTGTAGCAAGGCAGACCACTACACGGCAGATTAAATCACCACTTCATCTCCTGCCTCAACAGCTCTAGATCTGACTCGTGAGCTTCACGTTGCACAGTAACAGCCTCCACCTCTTTTGTCCCAGCATATTCCACATAAAGGCCAGGCACAGCAGATGCCTGTACCAGGCAGTCCATTACTCAACACCCACATGAAGGTGGACTGTACCTTTTTTTTCCCCCGTAAATGGTACAAAGTCTTCTCTGTCTTTGTGCTCCAGTGCTTGCTTCTCCAGGTAGGAGAGCAGGCGCTCTCTGTCAAAAGGGCCCGTGGCAGGTTTCGTGGTCTGGTCCTTTTGCCGAAATCCCGCTGGAAGCAAGGCATTCTGTGAAAGAGAGGGAGGCATGTAAAGGAGAGGAGGCAATTTCATACAGTGTTCCTAATTTCATTTCAATGGTGCTGGGTTTTAAGTTAAATCATTCTTTGAATGTTACTTCACATTATGCTCTCTGGTGACAGCAATAACACACATTACCTAAATGTAAACATTAAACCCAGTATATCTTTCAGGCTTCTTGATTGTACCACCTATTAGTAGTTTTACTAATGACATTTACAATCACAGCAGCAAAGACCTAAGCAAGACCAGAGCCCTTTGTGTTACACATAACCACAGAGTTTGAAATCCAGGTAAACAGACCAGGATAAAATTTCTGTACATTTCCTTCTCTTCATTTACTCTTTTCCCTCTCTATTTTTTTTTTTCCTCCCTCTTTTCATCTTTTAAAAAATTCCTTTCATGCTAATGCAGATGTCTCTTGGGCTTCAGAAATGAATGGCATACACAGAAAGTAACTGGTGAATGATGTGGACTTTAACTATTTAAAGTATGCAGGAAGTAAAGAGATGAAGCCCTGCTTTAAACATGCAACTGTGTGACCCTGTTACTGTATCTGCACCCCTTAATATAGGAAGATGTGTAAGGCTCCCAAATTTCAGTCCAGGAAATCCCAGAAAGGAGTACAGGTTTGTGGATGTTGCAGTACATGTGCAGTAAAGCCAACATGTTGCAGATGCCCCTGAGTACTGCAGAAACACTTGCTGTTGGCCAGTAAATCTGATCGATGGCAAATATCTGGTGTATTCTGAGTGCATCCAGTGAACTCAAGTCACTAGACACTTTATCTATGCATGCACAAATGTGCCCAGGGCGCTACACATTTACTGCACATACGTAGCCTGACTACAAATGCACCATGGGCTGTTTTGGTTGGTTGGTTGGTTGGTTGTTTTAATGTTCTGTGTCTCCATTTGAGATGCCAGTTACTTGAAAATACCAGAAAAAGCACTGTAGAAGTGTTAATAGTGAGGGAAGTGACACAATAGAGGGAGAGAACAGTAAAGCCAACCCTTAATTTCCAGGTAAATTTGTACTACACAATTAGGAGTTATAATTTGATTGTGTTTCTTCAAATGTATTTTGTTTCCAGAGTGAACTCCTTTTCAAACTCCTACAGTTTGGTTTTGGGGTAGGTAGTCAGAATTCCCATCCAGCACGCTTGTGACTGTAACCTCATTATTGAGGGACCAAGTAGCTCCTACGGCAGAGATCTTTAAATTCTTTGTGAGAGTGTCTTCAAATATCCATATTATCCTTGCTCTCTGGAAAATGACATTTGTGCAGCTGAGCCTTATTTTTCTTAATCATGCCTAAATATATTCCCTTCAGCTAGAACTATCTGTGCTGAATGACACCATCGACAGATTTCAGAAGTTCAAAAGATCTGATCTGCACAAAAACACGTTATGTTAGTTTGTTGCTGTGCTCACAAATAACAGCCATAAAAAGCTTTTCATCATGCTGCGGTGTACAAACATGATTAAAGATTTAGATTGCAGACAAGCTCATGTCTAAATAGACAAGGGATAGAGAAAGGGCACAGTGACTTGTACAAAAGCAAGTCGCACATCACAGCAGGAATAAACCTGAAATGTCCCTAGCTGAGCTGCTACTACTTTAGGATCCACTGCCTCTAGTGTAACAGAATACAAATATAAAATGCTGTAGTATGTGACATTTATAAAAGGCAGCTTTTGAACAATGAATCCCCTGGCCACCATCACTAACCTCAGGATCAAGGTCATCAAGAACATGCTCTAGCTGTTTCAGTTCATCCTCTGAGAGTTTGCTGAGTATTTCATCTTCATTGATATTCTTGTATTTCTCCAACTCTTTTCGGAAGGGCAGAGACATGGCTCCTGCTGCACTGCTTGACTGACGCTGCTTGCCAAGATTTCAACCATCCAGGAGTACTGAGCTTCTTGCCGCTTCACTCACTGTTAACAATAAAGCATTATGAGTATCTCTATTTAGCTGATAGAGTCCTAAAAAGCCCACATGCTGAGAGTCACATTTACACTTGATTAATGAAAACAAAGCAACAAGATGTCCTGGCTAAGTGAAGGGATTGTGGGAAGTGCTGGGGCTGCCTGTGTAGCAGTAGCCAAGAAACAGCAGGGAGGAGTATGGTACATTTGGGAACCTCAGGGGTGCAGCAGCAAAGAGAAGCTTTGAAACAGATAAGAAAAAACATTAGGAACTCATCCTTTTCCATAGAGATAAATCTGTTTTATTTCATTTGCTTAGAAACAGCAGAATCTGCTTGTAGATTCACAGAGAAGAGTCCAAAGCTGACAAACAAGATACAAAATGATATGCCTTGTGGTATTCTATCTTATCCCAGCTTTGCTGATGGCTGAAAGCAGGCCTACATTGTCTTGGATGGCTTTTTGGTACATACTGGTTACCTAAGCAGCTGTAAAGTATGCTGCTTGATAGTCTTATTTCAAAATGTTTGTCTACAACATGTGATAATACTCATCATCAAAATAACTCTTGCAGTAAGGATATACTTAGAAAAATCATCTGTAGATTAGTCTGCTCCATGGGGCACCTGCAAAACATGGTCATGAAAAAACATGGACTTAGTATTTCACAGAATCTTTAAGTTTGAAAACATGAACTTGGTTCCTTGTTAGATGATCCCAAGGGATCAGTAAGAAGAAAGTGACATTTGCATGGCCACAACAGTCACTATGATACCATCTGTCATTATGAAGAACTCTGTCTTTAGTCCCCCTTTTTTTTCCTGTCCAGAACCAATTCTAGAACCAGAATCTGCCTGTAAATAGATGGAGTGAAAGAGAATTAATCTGTGATCAGGAACAGCATTTGCTGGGGACTTTTGCTGTGCTCCAGGCCCTCCCAAGTCGGCCCTGTTTCCCACTCCAGGACCAGAGCTCTCCAAATTGCACAGCCAGCTGTGCAGTTTTACAGTTGATTTTTTGCATTCACAAATTTCAAAGCTATGGTTGATATGGGAAACAGCCAGCTGGCACCTACAGCTGCCTTATGTCTGAACCCAGACTCTGATTTCCTTTGGCCAGGTCCGTAATTGTCATAAAGTAAAAAACATCCATGTGGGTCCTGTTATTATTTGTATGTGCTAGAAGCCAGATATTTATTTTTCTTCTAGTCCAAATCTAAATGAAGATGTTGCATTTATGTAGGGTTTCACTATTAGAATACTAAATATTAAAACATATCTAATTTTGCTATTTATCAAAAAGACTAGAAATCAGCAATCTGTAGAAAGGGACAAGAATAATCAGTAGAATTACAAACTTCAAAGACCTGGAATTCTATGAATACTGCAAGACATGATAAGTCTTGACTTGAAACACTTGAACATCCTATTCCAAGAAAAAGCATTATTTCCCCTATACACTCTCATTTTCTACCTTATTACTGCTCTATTTGCCTGTTTTCATAGCATGCTATCATTGTCAAGCCATTCCCAACATCGTGGTAGAATTCAACTGTTCTTTAAATTGTGAGTAAATTTTAGGAAGTTAGTCAGCATCTGATGTTTCACAAAGTTACAGCCATTGTGAAAATTTTTTATATTATCTTTTATTATCTTTTATTTTATTATAAGGTCCTATCATATGTGATACGTTTGAAAGAGATTTTGGCAACAAAAAAGTCCAAAAGAGCTAATGGTTTTCAGTACCTAGTGCTTAAAGAGAACACTAGTTCTACATATGTTTAATTGATCGAATTTGTTATCAAAACTACTTGTTAAATAATGAAAGCATTTTATTTAAAAGAGATAAGTATATTTGTTTAAACTGTAAAAACATATTCAGCTGCAATACATTGCTGTACTAAGGCACCAGGTGCCTTCTCTAAGTTTCTTTGCATAAACTCATTGAAATGTAACATTTCAGCCAGCAGTCATTAAATGGGCTGGGAACTTTCTTTGAGGGGATTAGAGCTTTTTAAAAGTCTTTAACAATTTAAATGGTTATTTTATTAGAGTTTAATCTCATCCCTGGAAAAGAAGGAAATGTAATCACAAGGTTAGGTTAATTAAATAGTGTTGGAAAAGTAACTAGTAAGAGTACACGAAGGTTTCCCTGGCTGAGGTTCAGCACTTCTATTGTGCAGGATGCCTGATGCCAGTACCTTTCCCTTGGCTGTATGGCACTGAACGATTCACATCCAGAAACACAGCTAAGAGTTGTTTTACTGGGAACGGCAAGATCATGTGTGTAATGGCTTCTGTGGAAAGGTCTGCAAAATTGAATCCAGGTGCTAATAGGTAATTACTGCAGAACATGAGTGGTGTGCACCAGACATTTCTGATTTCTTTGTGAACTACCTCTGTGCTTAGCCAGAGGGAAATGTGCCAGAGGACACTTTTCAACAGGTGACAGTTTTCAATATCATAACTGTTTCCTTTTAATTATTAGGAAGAGAAGGTATTTGACCATGTGCAGCAGGGACACCCAAAGAGAAATATAAACCCAGGTATTAAGGATGTATCAGTCTAACTTCTCTCATGGCATAAAGCACTATGTTGGATAGCCCCTGTTAGACCAGCAGTGCATGGAAGGGCTTGAAACCACGTTTTTCTTGCACACATATATTTGCAGCAGAAATTCCCTTGATATTTTCCCTTTCACAACTGAATCCTACTCTCCTGTGACTGAAAAAAGCAGAAGACACTGCTTAGGGAATTTATTTGTCCACAATCCCTGTAAGTAGTAAGGCTTTCATGGAGCTTGCGCCCTGCTGTAGAGGCTACTGAAAGCTCTGGTGAAGTGCCTGTAGTTCATGTCCTAGCTTTGTGCTTTCTATTGACCTTTCACCACAGTCACATTATGGGAAGCCAAGGGAATGAGACAAATGTGACAATTCAGCATCATTCAGTCTGGGAAGGAAATGCTTAAGCCTTGAGTTCCCATACTTTGGAAATTGCTGTCTAATGTGATGATTATAATCTCCACATTCCTAATTGGATTTCGTACTGTTAATTTTGTATATATAAACAAGACCATATGCTGTCTGTGCTGCTTCTGATTGTGGTTTGACTTTTCTGAGTGTGTGCATACTGTTTACTTTTTACAGATTATATCCACTTGATTTTCTTTGTTATGGTTACTGTATGAAAACTTTCATCTGTTAAAAAGCAATCCCAACTAACCAACACCTCCTAGCTAGTGCAATTTTGAGCGTACAAAAGCAGATCAGTGTCAAACAGCAGAAAGATAGGCAATGTAATCACAGAGACAATATGCTACAATGCGTTAGGAACACTGAGGGAAGCAGAATGAGGGACCATGGGTATGACTGTGGAGATCCACTTTAAACTCACTGGGAAAAGTGAACAATAAGAGTAAGGACTGAAGAAACACAAACCCCATTTGGCTTTTTCCATTTAGTTTAGAAGCAGTACAGTTTTACTAGGGACTCCAACACCCACTGCCAAACAGCAAAGCATGCTGTTAGATGCCCAGCAGGTGAAATCTATGCTGATACATAGTGCAGGCACTGTAAGGGGTACCATCTCTGCTAACCAGGTGCTGCTTTTAAATCTTTGTGGAGCACAGATATTTCTCAGTGAGCTTCAAAGAATCCGTTGCTATATTTTTACCTTTGATACCTTCTAAAGAAAGAAATATATACTCCTGTTTTATTTGGGACAGCTTTTTCACCCATGCCTGTCAACATCAGGAGAAAAAAAAAGCATGTCATTAACCAGCCTGCATAAAATCAGTATTATTCTATGTAGTCAACACTTGCTGTGATGTAACTCTTGTATACTTTTCTGTGTTCCATAAGTACTTCTTGGTTATAATCCTTATACACTACTGATAGGGTTTTCTAGAGTAGCTAGGCTGTAGTTTCTGCTGATACCATAATACTGTTGGAATTTTCTACTGCTGATACAGATACTTCTTCCTGAGAGGGAATCAGTCCTCTGCTGAATTAATGTTAGATGTCAGAGAGGTCCCACTTGCATTTGCTTGGATTGCTTCAGAAGTGTTGGAACAACCTCAACTGTAGAATCTTCCATGGACCAGGAGCTACAAAGGCACATAAGGTCACTCACACTGTCAAAAACACAGGCTATATACCTAGGAAAACACAATGTCTCTGGGGTCCTGTAGTGATGAGAATCCTGTGATACAGATGATGTGGATTTCTAGCTTTCAATAGTGTGTACAAGGTAAGAATGAAGCTGCATGGCAATGTGCATTTATGATGTAAAATGACATGTGCTGAATGGAAAATAATCCATGAGAGTTCTTTGCATCTTTATAGAAAAAAAAAAAAAGATCTTTTTTCATGATCAGATTTGAGTTGTTCTCACTTTTCCAAATCACAGCAACTGATGCTCAGAAAGAAAATCCTGATACACAATCTATTTCAAACTATCTCTGTATCCACAATGGTGGATATTTGTGCTTTGAAAAACAGTTGTGAAACTAATCTATATGGAAAAATTCTTCCCTTTCTTTCAATATTCTTGAGTAGATAAACATGAAAACAAGAAACGGGTGGAATAAATCCCAAGTTAACTTGATACTGGACCAGATAAATGGGATTGGGGTCATTATGATTAAGCATAGTGCTTGTGCAACACAAGCAGATGCTCAGTAGAAGGAGGGTGGTTGTCCCATGCCATCCAGCCAAGGGAGTGCTCCCATCAATACAGTTAATCCAGTGCCAGCCAGGGAACCTCTGCTGTCCAGGAACTGCTATGAAAAATAAGGCTGGGCTGTTGAAAGCTCAAGCTTAATAAAAAAGAGGGAAATACTTCATTAGTTGATCTATAAATAAGATTTCTTTTTCATTTTTATACTTAAAAACCAAGACCAATATGTTCTTTCTGACTATAAACATATGGAAATGTATACCTAGAGATGATGTTTTGTGGTTCAGAATTTCCCTTAGTTTTAGACTAGGAGGTTCATAAATCTCAGAAAAGCTAGAGGGAATATACTGGGGCTAGTACAGCACAAAAATATGATAGGAATGTACAGTGAAGCATTGTGAAACTGATTTTATTTGTGTATAATGAAAATGGTATTAGCTACAGGTCCTGATGTGGCTAGATACGGTAACCACACGAAAAAAACTCATGTAGGTAGAAAATGGAAGAGGTGTGTGGAAAAGCATTTTGTCTTCTAGAATCTATCAAATTTTTCGCCTGTTTCCCCCAAAAAAACTTCTGAAGAACTCATTCATAAGGAGCACTGAACTGCTCAGGTTTGGTCACCTCTTCTAGCCCTTTCCATCCAGAACACACCACAATCACTTGGTGGATCAAAGCGAATAACCTGTTTAAGGATTTGTAGAACCGGGTCCTTTGAGAGGGTGTCTGGGGAAAGCACAGTTAGGTGCACATGGCACTGAGCTCAGGGCTGGCACTGGGCAAGTAATGATGTGGCCAAACCTCTTCTCTTCCCAAGCCTCGTTTGTCATCTTTTGTCATACTGTAGCAAAGAATCCCTAAAAAAAACATGTATATTTAAAACGCTGTTTTTCTCCACGGCTAATGTGGGATGATTTCATGTTCTGTTCCTAGCAACAGTCCCATATAGGCACTGTTAGATACTTAACAGATATGTTGTCCTAACACTAGACTAGGCCTGAACCTTTAGGACTATCATTAGCAATCAGAAACTTCATAATTTGATGAGCCCTTCTGAGCCTTGGTAATGCTCACACCACTCTGTAGTTTACATGACAGTTGGCTTCTTTACTGAGGGACTGACGACTCCTATGCAAATAAAATGCAAAACATTAATTCACTTCAATGGGAGTTCAGTCGTGCCCTTTGTAAGGAAATAACCATCATGTGTATTGCAAAATTATCCATATGAATGTACTGCTATTATAGCAGATATAAAGGGATGAGTGACCTTTGATTCAGATAACATGAAAGCTTCTTCACTGGTGATTGAAGATGAAACATTAATGCTTCTTCCACTGGGGCAGAATGAAGTTATATAATAACTAATTTCTAGTTGTTTCTAAGATAACATTAGGGATATTATGCATATTCATTCAAAACATAAAACTAAGTCCTGGGAAGAAAGTAGATCTCTTCACAATGCCTGATGAATTATAACCTGTTTCTGGGTATTATCATATGTATAAATCATAATCACTAGAATTGTTTCCATACAAAAATTATGACTATACAGTGACCATATGATAATTTAAACCAGTCTTACTCAAAGAAAGCTATGTTTAAATCCCTCAGTTCCTACTTGCAGGAAGAGGATAACAGAACAAACCTAAGTGTTACAGATGTTAGTGGTGTTCTGTATGGCATTCTGACACTCCAGTGAGGCATCCAAGTATGGGAAATGGAAAAAACTGAAAAGACCTGCCCATCTGTTGTGTCTCCTGCAGGGAGAAACTCCCCTCACTTTTAGAGGGGTAAAGTTTAGTTCTAAACCAATGAAGCAACCATCGTCTGTTGCTGCTCATTGCAACTGGTAACCTTGTGGAACTGGAAGGGAGGTTTCCTCCATCTTTAGAACTTCAGTGATTCTTTGAAAATCCATGCAAGGTTAATTAGCATTTCTAAAATAAAAACATAACACAGCTACTGTCTGAAACTGAGGCTGGTGTGAAGTGCTGGGCTGAAAATCCTTGAGAGCAGTCTTTTTATACAGAAAATGGGCTATGAAATGGCAGATCCACCCACAAATCGTCATCTGTAAGATTCAGCTCTGACATGAACAGAAATACCCAGTGCTGAGCTGTACCACTGGAAGAAAACAGCCCCATCATTTTCTGTGGGGCACCCGTGATATTTTAACCTCTTTTAATAACCACCAGACCGTGCAGGTTTGATTCTGCAGTAGAGAGGTGCTGACTGACCTTGGACAAGAGCGAGCACCACCCCAGAGCATGCATGCTCCCAGTCTTGTGATACAGCAGGCCATGGGTCTGTGGTCCCCAGATGAACACGGATAAATAAGTTCTGACATCATGCACATTACAGAATTAGCTGTGACATTTACAAGATGGTGTCTTCATCCTGTTCAGTTTCCCAGATTTTGTGTTGTGTAAAGAATGGAACTGATTGTTGCAGTGCCTTACACACCATCAGCCACACTAGAGCCTCTCCACTTCACCATCCTGTCAGGGGAAATGCCTTGTTTGAGATCAAACAAAAAGTCTGTGGCATGACAACGAATTGAATCATCTTCCAAGTATCAAGTGTTGGACCACTATTCCTTTGGCCATGGGTCCCTTATTCCATGGACAATCTTGTTCATTTCAGTGCATCTTTTAAGTGAATTATATATGCCAAGTGAAAACATAGCACAAAGAGCTCCAAAGGCTAAGAGCATATGCTACTGATTGCAGAACTATGATCCTTAATAACAATCACAGTAGGGCAACTTCTTAAAAAACCCTATTTTTGCACCTTTTGTAAGCTTTTTTTTCTCCTTTTGATGTACGGAGACATCATAACTACCTATATTTTTTTTGCATTTCAGCTGTAAACCAGGGCCAGAAACCATCTGTGATGTGTCCATCCTCATAGCTGAAACAATAAATAGGAGAAGGAAATGTCACTGGAAACAGACTTTCTATTTTCATAGAGAAATAGATCAGACCAGCCCTGGAAAAGACAACCCTAGGTCTGTTTTTCATTGGAAACATCAATAGGAAAAAGGACACTGGGTAACATTAACAAAAGAGTGTTCCACCTTTGCTGCCAACAGGCAGCACACAGAGTGCTACCTTTTTGTCACTGCTGTTCTCAGATTTCCCTGCTTTAGACCAGCAGCTGGGCCTTCAGCTCCTCCTTGAAATAACTCCAGTAAAGAAGGATAGAAAAAATAAGTTTACAGATTTCTGTGTCACCAAGTAGTGATGACCAAGTTTCACTGTTAAACAGAGCCACTGCTGCACTTGCTAATTGCTACTTAATTGCAGTTGTTAATTCTGTTAATGGCCAATTAACAGAACATATGCATTCACCCCAATGTTAAACTACCATGTGCAAATACATGTGGTTACAGGACGCTGCTCCATGCCCCCCAACGCCAGTTCCTGCTCAGCTACCACAGACTCTGTTAAAGGAATACTCAGTCACAAGAAGACACCAAACTATGAGATTCAATAATTTAGGAATGCTACAAAAAAAAACCCTACAGCAGATTAATAACAGCAGAAATGCATAAACATTGCTGGTCAGAAGTTGTAAAATACTGGAAACAATAATAAATTGGGAAAGGAAGAAAAGTTAAGCAGCAAGAGAGAAAAGCATGCCATTCTGAACAAAATTACTTGGATTGTCAAGATGACAGAAGCTACTGGCTAAATTCAGACAAATCCACCCAAGCCAGGTGGATGGGAGAAATGATGGATATGGAACTCGGGTTGGCAAAGTCACTAAATGATTCATGTGGCCTTCTTCACTTTTTACACAGTGATAAAAACTTAAATATATCTAGTGGAATGTAAGTTACACAGTTAAGAGCTGCACAGCACACAGCACCACAGCAAAGACAGTCTGTTAGATAGCAAATGGGTGCAGAATAACATGGAAAAGACTGTAATATCATTAGTATACTTCAGCAAGATACCTCCGTACAGCCCCAGGTTTGAGTTTATTTCCCTAATAACTGTATCCCTTGAAAGGCACTTGAGGACGCAATGCCTGCAGTATTAGGCCAATTGGTCCCGGGAGTTTCTTTCCCATTACATGTTCCTACCTCCAGAACTGGAGGGCAGAACAGAAGAAGTTCAAGGACAATTTCTGAGAATAATCAGTTAAGGAAAAGCTTTCATATGATAAGAAATCGAAAGACTGCACTGATTTACTACAAATACACAACTCAAGAACTTACTGAAGACTTCCTCTACTAAACATTTTCAGAAGCATAGATCTACAGAGTGTATTATTCATGGTATAAAAATATCATCACCTCTTCAAATTATCTCTAAATTGCTGTTTGATACTGATACATTTCTGGACTTGTTTCATCAGTAATGATGTTACAATGTGGGGTTTTACGTTATGTTACTCCTATGCGCAGCGTGGTTACATGAATATAATCAGGTCTTATTTATTTTTAAGTGTTATAGTCCTCAGATTTCCCTTCGTGTTTCTCATTGATCAGCTGTGGATTTTTACTCTAGTAAAATAAATTCGCCCAAAGCTTCCATCGAAGCAAACCCCCTTCAACTAGCAGAAGGCTACCCTGGTAATTTTGTAATCAGACAACAAAATAGAGCATGTGTGATACCTGATGACAATGTGCAGGTCTGGGGGACACATTTTGCTCACCAAGAGATTGGAAACGTTACTAAATGTTACTAAATCCGCATCCTGTGCCTGAACTTGTCACTGATACATTTATTCTGACCTGCTCCACGGCAGCGGAGCGTATCCGCCTGCTCACCCGCCCGCCATCCATCCTGCTGTATTCCTGACGTACAGAAGGCGTGAGAGCTCCGGCAAAGCTCATCTTCATCTACGAAAATACCTTCCTCCCGTATTTTATTAAACTGCTGCATCTGATTTCTGTCATTTAACGCCTGACATACAGGATGCGAGCGCATCCAAGTGAATACAGCCGCCTTCCCTGGGAAAACGCGCTATTAAAAACAATAGGCAGAAGGGAAGGGCGCTCCGCACACCGTGGGAGCCCCGGCCGCGCCGCGGCCGCCAGTGCGAGCCCCGCCGCTTCTCACACACCGAGGATGATGCCCAGCGGCTCTGCCGCCGGGACGCACTGGGCTGGGGCCGAGCCGCCCCGCGCAGGGGATGCTCCGCGCAGGGGATGCTCCGCCGCACGCAGCCGCCCCTCCCGCTTCGCACCGCAGCGCGCGGAGCCCCGCGGAGCCTCCTGCCGCCCGGGGCCCGCAAGCGATGCCGCGGGGCCCTCCCGGTCCCGTCCCCATCCCGCCGCCTTACCCTGCCGTGGGGCCGGTCCTCGCCGGCAGCTGCCTGCGCTCCCCTCCGCGCCCGAGCGCAGCACCGCCCGCCGCCTGCGCGCCCCTCCGGCCCCGAGCCCGGCGCCGGCGGCTGCAGGTGGGTGCCCGGCGCGGCGGCTGCGCACCGCGGGCCCTGTCCTGCCGGGCACGCTGGGACTCGTAGTCCGGCAGCCGCCCACAGCCGCCGCGGGGTCCGCGGGCAGCGGCAGCACTGCCAGTCGCAGCCAGCACCTCTCAACAGCTTCCCTCCTGCCCGTACCCGAGCAGTCACCCTCGCTCAGCTGCTCTCCCGCACCCCTTTACATGTCTTTTTGTGTCAAGCCTGTGGGTGATGCCCCATCTAACCTGCATCCTAGACCACGTTTATTCTCCCTCGCCTTTGGCATGATGCACCCTCAGCCTCACCCCGCCCTGTGCCCCCACTATATGGAAACCATGAAAACGCACTGCGCTACTCCAAACAGCCGCAGCCCCTGCCCTGCGCACATCTCAAAGCAGTTGATGTGCACCCACTACAAGTGGATGCACAGACTGACAGCCTGGGAGATGGGATGGACAGCTTTGCGCACACATGTCGGCAGCCAGCCCTAAAGAGCACGGTTTGCTTCTCCTGCACACCGTTTGCAAACTGAACCAGCCCAATAGGTCCTGTACGCAGAAGCCAGCTGCCCCTCGCCAGGAACCAAGACATGTCACTCCAGGGAGCCAACTCTGGAGTAGAGGGTGCTGGCCTCTGAGACTATTTTGATGTTCTTCTGCTCTTATTTTAATTAGTTTTGACAATTCAATTTATATTCATGTTTTTATCCTACACTGAAGTTAACTATTGGTTGAAATTGTATAATATATAACATATAATATATAATATTATTTGAATATGCCCCCTATAATCAGGGGTATGTCTATAATCTAATTTATCAGATTGCCTTCACTGGGCACTGTGCTTTAGCTGAACAGAGGCCTTTGGTTCTGAGCACTAAGTGATGAGTCACTAGCAGCACAAGAGCTATTTCTGTGATTAAAATGTCTTTAAATTTCATGACATGTTGGCAGGAAAATAAGTTATTGCCTTGTTAAGAAGCAGATGTGCAGCAGAGACTTATTTTCTTATGGAAAAAAGAAAGCGCAACCAGGAAACACAGTACTTTCAGCTTCACCCCAAACCCTGTCAAACACCTCAGGCATCTGTAGCAAGACTTAAGAGCAGAAAACTCAGACTGATATCAGGGACTGAAGGGTTACCTTGGGCTGCTCAGGAACTCACCTATGTCCACAATCATGTGCAGAGAGCATAGAGATGTTCCAAAGCTGCAATTATCTCCTTAGAGCCTCCATGCCTCAAACTCCTTATGAAATGGGATATTCAGCTATAAGTTCCCAAAGCTTTTGCTAAACACTCAGATAGAAATGGGAAAGAAATAGCTCCATTTATTCAACAGTTTTCCTTCTGCCTTGAAGTGTGCAGAGGCAACAGGGTGTGAATCCCTGGCTCACTTGTCCAGTACCAGAAGTGTCAGGAAGCTGGACTGAATCGTTTTGAGACCTGTTTCTTTGTACTGTGCTGGCTCAAGCTGCAGATGAATCTGTTGTTTTGGTGTTGGGGTTGAAGCTGCACTGCAAACAGGGCTGATTCAGACATCAGATAGAGAAATGTGGATTTAATTCTTAACAGAGATTAAACCCCCTCTTCTGGGGTTTAATCTTGGTCTGTAGGATCAGGGCTTGAATGAGTTACTTGATTATACAAATACTGGGAAGGGAAATGTATGCTATCAACAAAGAGTGAAAGTTAACTTTAGGGTGTTAGTTTTCTGATAAACTGCAAGTTTTTCACTCAGATTTTCCTGCCACACCTTAAAATGCATTTGTTAAAACTGTTTCTCAGTTGATACGAATGCGAAAAACCCCTCCCATGCTGACTTTTCCATTTGCAGTTCCTTTGTATCTGCTGACAAATTCACTTCATATTAGTCTCTGTTAGAAATGTAACAATCTAAGCTCTTTGCCATGAGTGCAGAGTTTGGCTAGAGTCAAGGTCCTTCTCCTTGGCTGTGGTTTCATGCTTCTTTCTTCCTTTTGCCTCATGCATAGAATTTGCAATTGAAAAATTAGAAACATGATCAGTCTCCATCTAAGAAAATATACAGGTCACCTTCATTCATGAGACACTCAGCAAAAATACACCTGGTAAATATATTAAATGCAGATGTACACACAGAATGCTTATATGTATAGGAATAAGAGTCTCGTTACGACCACAGCAAAGCAAACTGCATCACATTGCAGTCTCATGTACAGTGCATGTTCCAGATAGTTCTTCATTCTGCCCAAACCACAGAATTGAAAAAGTATTCAATACCCTTCACAGATCTGAGCTATGCCTTTTTGGGAGGCACCATAACCCATGTATGGAATATACTATAACCCATGTATGGGGTACACTATAACTCATGTATGGGATGCACCAGAACCCATCTATGGAATACACTATAACACATGTATGGGATGCGCCAGAACCCATGTATGGAATACACCATAACACATGTATGGGATGCACCAGAACCCATGTATGGAATACACTATAACTCATGTATGGGATGCACCAGAACCCATGTATGGAATACACTATAACACATGTATGGGATGCACCAGAACCCATGTATGGAATACACTATAACCCACCTATGGAATACACCATATCTATAAAAAATTTTGCTCCAGTCTTGAGGGGTGCCTCTAAGAGCCAGTGGTCCTGTGGATCCCAAAACAATGCATTTCCTGGCTCTTCCTTCCCTTTGAACAGTGACAGTCTGGTTCAGAACTGCTGCATGGTAAATGCAGTGTAGAGGTTTGGTGCTTTTCCAGCACTGCCTGAGCTGAGGTTACCATCAGCAAGCTGCACCAGTAAATCACTGACTGAGGCACACAACAGCAAGTTTGAGTTCACTGAACTATTTGCAGCCAAAATGTGGTCAGTTCCTTTAAACTGTTTGTTATATTCTTTTAATGAAAAACCAGAGGGGCTGTTGTGATCTTCTCATCTGTTTTCCTTATAACACAGCTTGTAAGACTTCACGTAATTAATTCCTGCTTGAGCTGGAGCTTGTCTTTTAGACAAACATCTGGACTCAATTACTGTGTTGTGTGTGATTTGATCTCTTCCCTTACAGAACAGCTGTTGATCAAATTCAGTGACCTGTACCTAAAACCCCTTCATTCAATATCTAGGGTAGAGATAAAATTTGATTGTTGTTCACATGTAAAATCAGTGAGTTGTGGTGACACTTGTGAAATGGCTTTGAAAGACTACCAATGTATGTAACCTGACCCAATTTATTACAGCGTGGTGGTGCAAGCCTTAAGCTGGCCAGCAGCATCTCAAGTGGTCAAACTCCAACTATATTTAGGCTGGAATTTTTTAATTACATTGGTTTGATAGATAATAGGATTTTCTTGGGCTGTTTCATAAGGCACAGTACAGTAATATAGTAATACATTAAATAACACTAACTTCAAGTCATCTGTTATTTCACCCAAACTTGATTTCTGAGAGCCCTCCAATATCTATTGCACTCTAAATCCTGAAGAAATGCATTCAGATTTGTACACTGTACTTGACATGGTAGTAACAGTAATAATAAATACCTCATCTGTACCAGTTAATTCACAGCAGTAGATCTCAAATCACCTTTTCCACTTTGCAGATGTGGAAAGCGAGACACAAACCAGATGGTTATTTTAAATCTGGGGGCCACTTGGTGAGCATGCCACTGGGAACAGGAACACTGGACTCCGAAAGGATGAAAGGTGGAAAGGATTGCCCAAGGATGCAAGAGCACTGCTGACTCCAAGACCAGACCTCAGTGGCTCACCATTCTATATGCTCCACTTACAAAGAGAGGCATCACCACTCTGCTCCATGAAGTGTATCCAAAAGTGTGCCTTGGGTTGGCTGACTCTCCCCTGGAGCCACCCCAGTACAGGCAACATGATTTCTGCTCTATCCACTGAGGTACAGTTGTTCCTCCACCCATCCCAGCTCTGCCATTTGTGCTGGCATGAGAAGGAGGAGGCTTTGGAGGTACAGGCTAACTCTCCATGTCCTTTAAACTGCCCTGTTCAAAGTGGTTTGCTCCTCAGAAGGGAGCAGGAGCTAACAGATCCTGTTCTGCTCTCTTTATGGGGTCTGCTAATGGTGAAGATCTTTCTGCTCCACTTCTTTCTCTGTGAACAGATCTGGAGGATGGCTTGCTCAGTGTTGGATTTCTTTCTCTACCTGAAGAGCCTGAGGCCCAAGGTCAGACAAAGGCCCTCTGCCCAATACACACTGGGCACATTTCTCTGAGTGCATGTTCCTTCTACACAGCCAGCTCACAGTGCACTGGATTAATCTGGATATGTCTAAACTGCCTTAATGCTGCACTCAAGAAACTACCCCCATGCAGAGTGGCCCCAGGCGCTGGGCAGAGCACGTTAGACACTATCTAAGCTTCTGCAGATCTGGCTTGGAACACTGCGAGTGTGAATGGTCAGTGCTGGAGCCTGCCTCCAGACACACCTTGCAGGCAGGCCCCAGCTGGCTGTAAGGCAGCCATCTGCAAGGGGGGCAAACTCCACAACACATGCAGGTAGCCACTGCTATGTCCTCCCAGCAAAGCTGTGTAAGCCCCTGCTCATGGGGATGAGCCTCTCAACCCTTCATGTCAGAACATAAAATCTTTAAAGCATTAGGGTTATGTCTCCAGAGAACCAGGACTGAACCATGTCCTTCTTTGCTGCCACTGCAAGGAATATATTTCCTCACTTGTAATTTGTTTCAGCCTGAGTTTGGCCACTCTCATAAAAAATTATATAGGATAGAGTGTCCAAGCATCACTTTTTATTATCACCTGCTTTATGGACAATATCCTTCCTGTATGTATCCTGTGTGAATTCCCCAGCCAGGGAAATATTTCTGTCCCAGGCCTTATACATTAAACCCATGTTTTACATTTGTACCACATCATCATTGTAGAAAGTAAATATACCAAGATTTAATCAGTTTAGGATTATGTCTGAGGCTTTGGATGTTCCCTTCCTGCTGTGCAGAGCTCAGCTTAGCTCAGTGAACAGCAGTGAGGATGCTTCATGCTGTATCTGCTCTTGTTTTGCATGGCATTGTCTCAGCACTGGTGGAATTCCACTGCTGTCCACGTCTTTTATGTCCTTTGAGATTCCGCATTTGTAACACTTCCCTCGCCCATATATGATTGTCCTAAATTAAATCACAGCCTTTGAAAAAGAAATCTCTCTGCTAATCCTTTTGAGAACGTCATGTTCCCCCTCTGACAGACGCATTGGTCTGTCAGCTTGGAAAGGGCCAGCCCTCTAATGACTGGGGGATTATGAATCTATTGCTGAGCATTTGCAGAAGTGCTCTTGTGGTTATAAAAGTGTCTCTTCATTTGCCCATGGGCTCGGTGCCAGAAAGGCTCAGTGTGGCTTTGTGGGTCTCTTGCCTCCAGTGCTGAACAACTGAGAATCTCACAGCGGTCTGAAGCCCAGCTCTGTCATCCGCTGACTGCTCTGGCCTCCTCCTTTGAATGCACTGGGACTTTTCTGTCTTTGAAGTGGATCAGTCCAGCACATTGGATTGTTCCATATTAACTGTGCACAATTTTGATTTAATATGATTTATCAGATTAATTTCTGTCTCTGTTGAAGTTAATCAGAGCCTCACTAATGACTTCAGCACAGCCAGGACTTCGTAAAATATCTTTGATTAATGTACCAGTCATAAGTTGCTAGAATTTAAAGTATTTTAAATAAACTCCATATTAAATAAGATGGATTATGTATGATGAGTTACACTCTATGTATCTCATGGAAATGACATCTTGGCACTACTGAAACAGATGGCAGAACTCATGCTGGCGCCAGCGGGGCCAACATTTCACCCACAAGTTTCTTTTCCCAAACCTGTCAAGAGTTTCCAGTGACTCTGGACAAGTCAGCACCTCACTATTACCTACTGTGCAAGCCTTGGGATCTTTTTTCTCTAAGTAGCAGCGGTGTTGTAGGGCCCTTGGTACCTGGAAAATGCAGAACTGCTATAGCTGGACTAGTGATTATTGGTTATTATTTGTATGCTACAAATGTCTTGTCCTGAAGGCAGGAATGGCAGTGTCTACAAGGAAGGTTACTCAACTGTTTCTACTATAAACCCCTGAGTTCCACTGCTTTATGTTTTGCCACTAAAATGGCACAGGCCAGACAAGTGCCTTCATTTAATTTTTATTTTGAGATGTTAAAGTTTAACTCTTTCTGACATCAAGATAAGAAGAATGTAAATCCATGGTGAAAAAAAAAAACAGCCTCTGGAAACTGCTGTCTGAGCAGCTCCAGCTTTCACACACACAAAGAATAGAGTCAGATCTTTCACTGTTTTCAGGACAATCTGCCCAGATTGCTTTCATATTATAGCTTATAAAACAACGTAGCTGATGTTTACTAGCACTTCATGTCTGGTAGCTGAAATGCCCAACATTCCTGTTCATTAAGCACTGGCCAGCCCTTAACAGGGTACGTTGGCATTTGAGCTCCACCAGTGTCCTGCCAATGGGAGCACCAAAGGTGCTCTGTCCCAGAGCTTCCCAGAAGAAACTGCTGCATCCCTGTAATTGCTCCTCTTGTTGCATCAGGAAAGGACTCGACATTGAGCACAACCACAGGGGACTCATCTCCCCAGTGCCCTGCCCGACAGCCCGGAGGAGGAAGCTGCATGTTTTGAATGGAGAAGAAACTACATGTAGGCAGAGGTGAAGATGAGGAGCCTGGAGAGGCCAAACGAAAGAGACCTGCGTGGATGTGGGGAGCTCTGAAAGCACAAGGGAGCTCCACGACTCCCCTGTTTTGGCAGGGAGGGCAGGACCTGGCTGCAGGCACAGGCCGTGCCTGCGGGAGGGAAGCTGTCACACGCACACCTCGGCCTATGTGCAAACCCCATTCCCGCACAGGATTCACGTCCTGGGTCCCGCAGCCTCCCTGCCCTATCCAGCACCCACGGTGACCGCCGAGAAACACTACTGATGTGTGTAAGCTCCCCAAACAGGCGCGGCTTCGGGGTACTGGAGACCGGCAGCCCTTAAGTAGCCGCACCACGAAGGGCACCAGTGGTAACGGGGCACTACCCAGGGCCGTACCCACCCTCTCCACAGCAGCGCCCAAACCCCCTGAACCCCAACACCTCCCTGTGCTATGCGATCTCACGACCCGCCCCGCCCGCCCCACCTTGCGCAGGCGCGGAGCCACTCCGTGAGCGCAGGCGCAGAGCCCTGCGCCCCGCCCCGCGGCCGGACTACAGCTCCCGGCATGCTCCAGGCGCGCAGGCGCAAGGCTGTGGCTCGCGGTGGACGGAGTTGGTCGCTGCCGCCGCCCGGGTGAGTGGGGAGCGGCCGCGGGCTGGGACTGGAGGGTGTCCGTGACCGGACGGACTGTGCCGGGCGGGCCCCGTGGGGGTGCCGGGGAGGGTACGGGCGGGTGGTCGGAGGCTGGCGCAGCCCTGTGCCCGCTGCCACAGCGCGGCGGGAGAGCTGTGGCGGGACGAGGAAGGAGGGGCTGGGCCGCCGCCCGCCCGCCCCGGCGGCTCACCTTGGTGCCCGGACCTCTGCTGGTTTTGTGGAGTGGGAAGCTCGGGGCTTTGTTAGCGCGGAGCTGGGAGGGCAGGGCGGGGGTTTGGCGCTGGGCACCGGTGGCTTGCTGCGCTGGCCGCGGAAGGGGTTGCGGGGGCTTGGGGCAGGGAAGGGGCTGAGCCGTGTCAGCCGGTGAGTGCTCACGTAGGGCTGTCGTTGAGGTTTTAGCCAGCGTCCGGCTTTGCTGTGGGACCTGAGAGCTGTGTTTGCAAACTCTGCCTGTGGATCTAGTTAGCGTAATTCTCTCAACTTGCTCTATGTGTTCTGTACAACTTATAAAGCACGCAGTTCGCGGCACTGAACCACGGAGGAATGCTTTTCCGGTGCACCCGTGCCTGGGGGGGTTGTTACTACTCTGCAGCACCCCGACGCAGACCAAGGGGCCTGGCTAAAGGGTGCTCCCCACGGGGCTCCCGATCGCCTCTGCACTCCCAGCTCCCTGAACTTCCTGGGAGCTTTGCACATAAGCTCTCGGTATAAGCCCCTGAAAGCTACCCACGTTTCTTCGCAGGTAGGCACAAGCTGTGATGTTCTGGAAAGGTTTTGAGTGTGTTAAATCTGTTATATTGAATGCATCCTCAAGACTGGTGTTTGCTCCTGTGTCAGGTGTGCACAGCTTGAAATAGCCTGGCTTTCAAGGAGGCAATCTGAAATTGGCCACTGCTCAGTTTTCTCTAAGTAAGGTAATGGGAATAAAGTGAATTTCTTCTGCTGGCCTGTTCTAGGCTTGTAAGTTTCACCACTTCTTTGTAATGGATACAGATACCTGAATGCTTCCGTATGTGTTCAGATAGCATGTACCTGGTGCTTTTGGCTGAAAGGCCTGTAGGTAGTTTCTCTGGGAGGACATACGGTGTATCAGTGTCTATGGGCAGTACATTTTTACTGAGGAAAATCCAGGTATATTGTCCGAAAAAAAAAAAAAACAGTGCCAAAACATACCCTATCCTGGCCAGTCAGTAACTCTGGATGCAGTGGTGCTGGCCTGCCTGTTGGGAGAGGGAATGGGCCACTGGAATGGGGATTTCTGTTAGAGGAGCTGCTTAGGGCAGGCAGTACCTGCGGTACCTGGGATTTTTAGCTTACCCCAGCCTCGTGTGTATTTGGGATCATAATACCTGCCCTGCAGCTAGGTTGATGAGCATGCCTGGAAGTGTTGTGGAGATGGGTGTGCTGGAATGCTGCCTCCTGCACTGCCAAGGCTGCTGCTTCTGTGCCCCATGCAGCTTGCCAAGCGTGCTCTGTCTCTTCTGCTATTGCCTGGGCTGGATGGAAATGTCCATGCAGCTCTGCAGTGTGATAACTGTTTTTCAGGAACAGGCATGCGGAATAAGTTTTTATGGGACAATGCCAACTTGGCAGCTTAGCCATCACACAGAGCACCCTTGCTGCAAGATAGCTGTGTCCTGGTTCTCTGTAGCTGTGTACAGGACATGTGAAAGAATGGGCTTTGTCTGGTTCCCGGTGCACACTTACGCAGGGGAGGAGCTGCCAGGAACTGGAAGTACAGCTGTTTTCCAGTTTCCTTCATCATGGAACAATCTTCATGGTCCTTGTGTTCACTCTGCAGTAGCTGTCTGTCCCCCTCCACTCCCTAGGTCACCCTGTGGACACATGTGAAGCTGGGGAAGCTCAGTTTGTCATGTATAAAACTTAATGAATTGTTTCTTTGAACAGAAAGAAGCCTCGGGCTTGCTTTTGTAGGAAAATAGCCCAGAATAGCTGTTCCTTGCTGCTCAGAAAACACTATCCTGACGAAAAGTGTAGGCAAAGATGAGCTGCCACCTGCTGGCTCTGCAAGGCTGTGGGCTAGGGGATGCCTGTGGGATCCCTGGACAGGAGAATCTGGTTGCTGTGCCCTGCCCCAGGCTGGAGATTCAGAGGGCTCAGCTGGGTTTTTGAGAGCTTTCTGCCAAGAAAAGCAGCCTGAGCAGAGTTACCGTAAGGCATTACAGAAACATGCCAAGGAACCTGCTGGGATTGCGGTAATATTTTATTTCCTCATTTTTCTCCTAGCTTTGGTAAATAAAGACAGCTCCTTCATATACAGCTCTGTGTAATCTCACACACTGGAAAGTAAAATGTTGCTATCGTAGGGGTTCCCTGAGGCAATGCTCAGATTAGCCTCCTCCAAGTAGTTGGGATGGTCTGGGCCCAGGCTGGTGCAGAAATGCTGCAGGCCTGTGGATCCCCCTTCTCTGGGTCAGGTTCACCCAGAGGTTGGATGGAAGGAGGCTCTGAAGTAACAAATTTGATTGAAGTGACCTCTGCAAACATGCTGACCTGAACCAGCTCGGTTTGTTTTTCATCGTGTCGCTGCTATTTTAAAATCCAAGTCATAGAAACCATTTGTGGTGGACTTTAAAAAGACTCTAGTTTCCTGTGGGTAAGATTTCTAAAGGGTTACTCCTGCTAAAGGGTCCCCAAAACTTGTGCTCTTAAATATAATAGAAATCTGTGCATGGTGATGAAGTTTTGAAAGAAAGTTGGAATCTAGCTGTTTTTACAGTCTTGGGTTTTAAAAATGCCCTTTCACACAGGAAAAACAAATACTTTAACTTCTAGAGAAGAGGTATGTGAAAACTGCTTGACAGTCTTTCAAGGGGATAATTCAGGTAATTAAGAAATGCCCTAAAGTTACTGCTGTCTTCTGATTTCTTCAGTTCATGGATTCCTCAGGTGAAGGAATAATCACAAGATTCATGTCTCTCTGATGTCCAGCAGAATATCTTCATTTCTGATTTTTCCACTTCTGCCTAGCAAACAGAGCATTGAAATTTGATTGATTGGAAGTGATGGCTTTGTTTCAACTTCCCTACATGTTTCTTATGCAACTATGAAGTTGCTAGAGTAGAGAACTTTACCTTGGAGTTTATATATCTGAAAAAAAGAACACTATCCCTTTGGACTTCTAACATATGAAATGTTTTCATGGTAAAGCTAAGAAAGATATTCGGAGGAAAACTAGCTCTGCTCATAAAAAAAGTGTATTTGCAAATCTGAAATTGATGGTTTTGGTTTTGCCTACAGTTTTGCAATGGGATGGGCCACAAACATTAACAGCGTGGAAAACTGCTGCTTCTAAAAACTTGTACTTTGTTATGCCTGTATCTCTGCTGCAGTGCTATAGTGAGTGTTGGAAAGCAAACAGTACCAAATGTGTTTAATGAGAGGTGAAGGGGCTTGTTTGATTAGATTAGGGCTTCAGCTGGTCTTTATGCCCTTTTCAGGCAGTGAGAATTCCTGAAACCATGTTTTAAAACCTGATTTTTAGCATGCTTTCTGGAGTGTTACGGGCGCTGTTGTTTCTGTTGCAGGGAATGTTTCTGAAAATTGTTACCAGGGAATCTCTGTAGTACAGCCATGCTATTCCCTGCCACCAGCATAATGTCTTCAAGTGTCTCACATTAAGTATGCTTTCATGTTTTAAAAAATATTTTTGATTGATAGGTATTAGAAAATATGGCCAAAACTCTTTAAATTTGCCAGTCTGCATGTGATTCTCTTCCTCTTGCTGAAGTGAAGACTCAGTTACTACGGAAATAGGTTGTTGGTTTTTTTTCTCTGCTGCTCTATTTTTCACTTTTTTGTGTGTGTCTGAGCACTGTGTCTCAGGATTTGAAATGGCTACTTTGCTTACATTATAGACACAAGTGAGACTAAGGGCTATGACCTGAACGTTAATTGATGTATTATAAAGGATGAGTAGTTTTCCAGTGTGAAGCATACTGATGCAGTAAATAAAAGGTGATTAATTTTTGGCAACAGCTTTTTACAGCAATTCATAGAGAGTAAATACAGCCTACATAAATGTAATGCATGGTAATGCAGTCCTGCTCTCCTTCAGAGTAAGGGGAGCATTATTCTGCAATATGCTAACTCTTCTGTTCCTTATAATTACCTGTTAAAACTGCACCTTTTAATATTTGAATGCAAATGGACATGCAGAAATGTGGTAAATAGCAGTGTCTTGATGTAGGATTCAGATGGTGCAGCCTGGTCACAAACAATGCTGTGTAATTGGCTGCAGGAAATGTTTTTCTCTTATGATAGTGTGTAATGGCTTGAACTGTAAGGAAGGGCAAAACATTAAGGCGCTCGGAATGAGAAGTGTGCATGCAGATTGTGTGGCATCTGCTGCAGCTATCAGCTAATTGTCCTTCAGCTGTTACGTACCTGGAGAAACAAATAACCATGAGACTATGAAAGCTGTAGGAGGCGGCATGCCAGCCCATAGAGGCACTCATTTAATTACCTCTGGAACTTGGGTTTGAAAAACATAGGTGTGCTACCCTCTGTGTTTTCTGCAGCCATTAAACTTGGATGTTCTCAGCTCTGTGGCCTCTTGCTAAAGGTCCAAGCTCTTTGAGTATTATTGGTTGTAGTTCAGAGGAGGCCAGACATTTCTATTTGACATAATACACCACGAAATTGAGGATTCCTCATGGTTTTTATTATGTTTGAGGGAACTTTACCAAAGTTGGTAGTTCAGTTTTGGAATTAAGTCCTATCAATGTCAACCGTGGTTTACAAGTAAGCTGCAGTGTTAATATCAGTAATACCTTTTAAAAGCAGACATCCTGGAAATAGATGTAAAGCTGTTCCTTATTCCGCTGTAGATGTTGGTAGGAGCTGAAAATTCACTGGTTTTGCAAAAGAAATTGTTAAAACCATATTTACTATACAGGTAAACTTGACTGAATGATGTGGATGGGCCTTTATGTGCTCATGTCTGTTCAGTATCTCTGAACTAAAATATCATTGAGTGTAACTGTGACTGCCACAGAGACCTTTCTTGATGTGAACAACTGAGGTGAAGGTATCCTGTAAGCAGGATTCCATAGTATAGTATGTATAAATGGCCCTTCTTTTATGTGAGAGGCAATAACTTTAAATTGATCCGGTTTTGACATACAGTGTAAGTGCAAGTTTGAACCAATGCAGTTGGTATACATGGTGCAAGCTTCTAAACTGGAATGTGGGCCATTGGAGAACAAGTTGTTTGCTGCATGTCTGATCTGTGTTGAATGTTTCTACAGGGGCTTTGGGAAGCTAATAAGCCTGAATGTATGGATCTAGCTTGTGCTCCCCGTGTACATTGTGGACACTCTTGCTCACTTACAAAGAGACATTCAAGTTACCTTTTTTTGTGCATGTGCTCAACTTGAAGCAAGAATTTGGCAGAACAAAAGGAGAATCCCAGAACTTACAGAAAATTGAGAGAAACTGACTTGTCAGATTCAGCCCTCTTGTGATCAGCTCTTTGTTTTTTGCAAGCCAAATGGTCAAAAATTGTGACTGTTAGAATAAGGTTCCCTGTGCTCTCCCTGTCTGTAAGAAGTACCATTTAGGCTGGACATCTTTTGAAGGACCCCAGTTTTTCCTCCAAGTATACTATTTAGTGAGCAGTTAAGCAGTCTGTTCTGTATTTTAATTTTTTTTTAATGGGGTGTATGTGTTTGTAGGACTGCCTGGAGTGCTGCTACTTTGGAGCTGTATTCCCTAAGTCTTTCATCAAGGTGTTTTAATTTTCCTTGGACAAAACAATGTTATTTCAATGGCAGTGCTATAATTAACTTGGAGGCAAACTTCCTTTGTTCCCTCTGTAGGTAATACATGGGGATATGAGTCAGTAATAAACAATTAGCTTGTTTGTAGTGAAGTTCTCCTTTACTGCTCTTAAACAGCAGCAGCAGCAACAATAAATGTAAAGCATCTTAGCTCTTGTTTTGACTGCAATATCTGTAAAGAACAGCAGCATTAAGCTGGGCTTATAAATACTAGGTATAGTTGCCATTTACTCCATCCTGCCCTGCAGCCTGCCCAGCTCTGTGGTGTTTTCATTGGGAAAACTGGGTCTGGCATTTGTCTGAAAATATATATTAGCTTAGCTACTGATGGAAAAGGGCATGGTAGGACAGGATTCTTGTCAGTGAAGTGGCAAGGTGTAGACAGCGTCCAAGTGCTCTTTGTCTGTTGTAGAGTAACAGGTAGATATGAATACTGAATGAAAAAGCTTTCCTTTCCAAGATGTATTTGAAGTTTGAAGGTGCTTTGTACTTAGGATATTTACCTTAATTATTGTTGCTTCTTTTAAAAACTTTTCTTCTTTTATAGATCTGGTGAAGAATAAGACTTGGTTTTAAAGTGTTTGAGCAACTTGCTGCTGCTTGAGTCATGACACTCCCATTTCGAAAGGACTTGGACAAGTACAAAGATCTTGATGAGGATGAAATTCTTGGCAAACTTTCGGAAGAAGAACTGAAACAACTGGAAACTGTTTTGGATGATCTTGACCCTGAGGTAGGTGTTAGCCAAGAGAAGTTTTATTTTTTCATTCATTTAGAAAGTAGTCTGAAATAAGTTGAGACTTTTTTTACTTGTACTTTTGGACAGTTATTTCCTAGTCTGCTGATGATCTTATTTACAGATATATTTGTGTATATAATGTTTCAACTGCTTATTTCCTGTTTGCAAAGTGAATGCAACTGCATTAGAGCAAAATTGAAGAAGGAACTGTAAGAAGGAGCTTTCTGGGATGTATTTATAATAAAAATTGCTTTGACTTTGTTCTTGGAAAGAAAGTTTATTGAGAAAGGCCTGTTTAACTTTTTCGCTTCCAGTGTTGTCTGGTAAACAGCCCTTCTGCATCTTTTATTTTGTTGCTTCCACTGTTGGAGTTTGATGGGAGAGGGAGGATGCTAACCTCCTCTAGAGATTCCTGGTACTGTATCTGATAATCTCGATCTATTCCTGTCCTTGTGCTGACTTCGCAAAGAGGAAGCAAATAATTGCTCAGCTCCTGAATTATTATGTCAGCATGGGGTATTGAATAAGGAACATTTTAGCTCTCTGTTATAAAGGGCTATGTCCTCTACTGATACTGCTGCTAATGTCAGATTCCAAGACTTGTGTTTTCACTTCGTGATTGTCTGTTTTTGCTTTAATAGTACCGAGATTAAACTTAATCTGGATGTTTGGGTGTCATTTAAGCATATTATAATCACCTATTTTGTTGCACTGCAAAATACTCGTGATACTTTAATTGGCTTTGGCTTTCTAGCCATTTTAACAGAGGAGAACTGGCAAAAGTGATTAGCTATCCTTTATGACAATCTGAATTTCAAAATATCCCATTCTTTCCATACTAATAGCCTCCATTTTTTGTTGTTGGTTACAGGTTTTTGTTATTGTTTTTATTTTGTTTGTTTGGGGCTTTTTTTTTTTTTTTTAGCTGAAATACTTTGATGATGGCAAAATGAGCCACTCTACCTTGAATCATCTGAAAAGTAGGAGTACCCTGTGTTAAATGTCATACAACAGTACAGGCAGTTGTTTTGAAGACTCAGAAACACATGGATATAAGAAGTGGAGGGAGCAGTCTCTTGCTGAATGTCTAAGCTGTAAATAGCAGAGTTTTATTTACTACTGCTCATTTAAACAGTATTTATTCTGGAAAATAAATCCAAATTACCTAGTAAGTCTAGTGCTGGGAGCTATTGTACTTAAAGTATTGCTTCAGTCCTCTTCAGAGTGCAGTGTGCTCTATTTTTCAATATATTCTTGGTATCTAAAGAACAGATTATCTTGTGTCCTCCTCCTGCCCCATTAGAAAAAAAGGAAGTTGACTAAAAAGGATGATGTGTCGAGTCTGAACCTTGGGGAGAGGGAGAAGGAAGAGGGAAATGAAACTAAGCAGGTGTTCACTCAGACTTTCTAAGCTGTACTTTATATGCTCCACTTTGTTTTGCAGAATGCGTTGCTGCCTGCAGGCTTCCGACAGAAAGACCAGACTGCTAAAAAGGCTTCAGGTCCCTTCGACAGGGAACGGCTCCTGGCATACTTAGAGAAGCAGGCTCTTGAGCACAAAGACAGGGAAGACTATGTGCCTTTTACAAGAGAAAAGAAAGGTAACGCCGCCCTTTCCGGTTGGTGTAGGTGGTTATGAAATCTCTGAAGTGGACTAGCCAGAACTGCTGTGAACCAAAGTTTACTGAAGCACTGGCAGCTCTCATGCTTTTTAACTGGTGGCGTTTCCGAGCGAGTGCTACTGTGCAGAGGCGGGATGCTTCCTGTTCAGGCAGTTGTGACGCTGGTGCTGCTGTGCTGTTTGTGTCTAGCACAGGAAGGAGACAAGACTCAAAGATTTTATCAGATGATAAAGTTCTGATGGGATGGTGTCCTCCAAGTAAGACCTACCCCTGATTTGTGATATTAATAACAAATGCTGTTGTTATGCCTGTGGTTTATGCCCCGTGGAGCTGCATACAGACAGTAACATTTGCAACATGTTGAATTTAAAAAATAGCAGTATAATGATGATGTTGTAGATGATAATGTTCAAAGACATTGTAGCCTGACAAGGCCATGCAAGTGGTGTATGCAGTCATGTTCTTCTTCTAGTATCTTTACTGAGAGGTCTAATAAGATTGCGTAGTTAACTAATTACATAGTTAACATTGCAAGCAGCTTTGAAATCTGACAGTGGTTTGTGGTCTAAAAACCGTGGAAACATTGACCCAATGAGAGACCCATTATTATAGCATGGGATTTTAAATCTTTGTTTTGGATCTAGTAGTCTTGCTGACTTGGATGGAAAGTGTTTTCCTTTTCTGGAGCAAATTAAAGAATGTGAATATTAAATATATAAGAATATTTTATTTATTTTCTTCTGCCAAAAGCGAGAGTTCCCAAATCTGTTGTGCCTTACTAAGGTGCTATTGGCAGGGACAGAAACTCCTAGTATGGAGCACATAGGCATATGAGAAGGCTTTTAGCTCTCACTTCACAGTGTTTGTGTACTGCTTGTGAATCCTAGCTTATCTGAACCTTCCCGAGCAGCAGGGCACATCTGCAGTAAGACCTCAGTAAGTTGTTTGGTAAGTTGCATTCCAACTGCTCGAGGTGAGCAGGCTTTTCTCTTAAGGATTTGAAACCCTTTACTTAATTGTCTGCTGTGAATCACTGTTTATTTTAGACTTGAGCATTCATCTTCTGAGTTTGTATACATGATTGTGATGGTGGTGAATATCCCATGCAAGTTTTGTTTGGGATATTTGTATTTTTCTCTTGCCTGTACCAGATAGCTGTTACTTGACAATGTTGGTCTCTCGTTTTCTTTTCCTCGAAGTAATAGAAAGCTTGTGACTTGAATATGCTGCACTGTATGGGATGTACTACTTCCTTAATACACTGTATTTTGCCTTATTTGTGTAGTTTACACCACTTTCATTGGAAGGTAACTTTTGACACTCCTTTGCTTGTAGGAGAATGGGAGTTTGCTGCCTGGATCTGTAAGAGTAACTGAGTTTGGGATAATGCAGTATATTGAATATAGTGAATTAAATGCTCCTTCAGGCTGTGACAGTGGGCATGGAGTATTTACTCTAGTTAGTACTTTGTATTCTCCTGAATGCTAGTGCTTCATTCAGATAGGTGGTTCTTTAAAGTCTGCTTATGTACACATGCCCATGAAAAACTATTTGTTTGGGTAAAAAAAACCTGTGTGAATCATGTAGAAAAACAGAAGGGTCCAGCTGTAATGCAGATCTTGGTTAAGAAAGATCAGATGTCATTTCCTTTATGTAATATAGTAAATAGCAGTCTGCCTGTATGTTGCAATATGTCATACCAGTTCAGTTAGCAAAACTTCCCGTATCTTAAAAAAAAAAAACAAAACAAAACCCTCACTATTTAATAACATTTTCTACTATAAAGTTTTAGTACCACAGAAGAAGGGAGAAATTATATGAAAAATGAAATTCTTGCTTTCATTAAAACTAAAAATGTGGAAGAAACCTGACAATTGTAACATTCAGATTTATAAGTTTTGGGGAGAAAGAGATGGACTGGAGTTGCAGCTGGTTTTTTAGTGCCATTGTTGTAGGTCAGGCTCTGCTAAAATATTTGTATGTGTCTAAATGGTCTCATTGCTCTAACCTGGTCTAATTATTTTATGGAGCAAGAAGGGGAAAATCTGTTCTTTCCTTTTCTGATTCTAGTAAAATGTTCCATGTGGCAATTTGGCCTGCAGGTTTATCAAAGAAGCTTTTCCTGGGTCAGTTTTAAGCATCCTGGATTGCTAATGATTCTGGTAGTCTTGTTCCCCTACTACAGTGTAAAGGAAAATGTTCTCTTCCAGTTGTCCCAAGTACCTCATTTTGAGGTAATGCTTTATTAAAACAATGTTGCATCATCTTTCACTAGTAGATGATGTGATTTCTCCAAGTCTTTAGAACTCTTTTTCTGTGTGCTATGAAATGTAGATATGAAATAATATAAAGTGTCCTGATGTGAGATGAGCAATGATAAAGAAATGTAAAGTTGAACAATTCTTAAATTATGTTCTATTGCATTTTTCTGCTGCCTGATTTTGTTCCTAAAAGCAGTCTTAAAATCAGTTTGTTTTTAAGCACGATTTAATGACTTAAGTCACATTCTGTTCTAATTAAGTGTTGAAACATACAGTAAAGCATTGTTCCAGAGATTCATGAGAGCAATGTGGTAATAATTTCAACAAAACCAGCTTTGTCTCGATCTGTGTACGTAAGTATGTCATAAAGATTTTACAAGGCATAGTGCAAGGAGAAGGATCTGTCATCTAAACAGTGAAATGAGGCTTCAGTGCTGGAGGCTGTTGCCCTCAAGTGTGTTCCACACTTCTGACTATGTCTGACGAATGCTTGTCACTTCTCTTGGAACAGCAGAAGATGAGGATTATTGCACCCAAGATAAAAACATATCTAACATCAGTAATGTACTTTGTGTTGCATAGTGCAAGAATGCTTTGCGTTTCTAGCCTTTGCACTCTCCTAATTGTTGCTTTCTCTTCTAATTCTCCCTCTACATTCCTGCTGGAGTATGTTTGTGTAGATTTGCATTTCATATAACTTCCTTTTTAATGCTTTCATTTTGGTGTTTTGTTTTGGGTTTTTTCCCTGCTCTGTCACCCAGGCTATTGTTAGGCTGAAACTGTAGTCACCTGGCTAGAGCTCTTTTGTTGCTGCCCTTCTCAGTTACTGCTCTAGATCACCATTTGCTTCTGTTGCAGTAGGATTTGTGATGCTGTGTTCTGTTTGCCTTTCTATCATTGGTCTTTAAAGGAAGCGTGTTACATGTTTAAAAGGAAGCTAATATCATACAAGAGTTTTGGAGAAAATTGATGTTCTCCATACAAGACCACTAGAACAAAATAGCGTATGATATTGTGGCCTTAATATAAAACAGTTTTCTAACTCACTGCTATGTGCTCTGTGATCAGATAATGAGTAACAGAGCAGTTCCTACAATAAGACACTGAGGAAGTCACTTGTAAGTGGATTAAAAAATAATACTATTAAATTGTGCTTGGAAGTGAATTGATGAACCTAAGTCTGGCACATGGTAAAAGCTGGTGATTGATGAATTGCAGGTTACATCAGTTTCTGTATTGATGAAACTTTAAGGAACATAAGATGTAAGGAGTATATCAGATGTTGCTCACTCTTCATGAAGTCACTGATGAGACAAGCTTGTATTCAGTTGTCCTCAGGAGACATTTGATGCCTTTTCTGCAAACAGACTACTGCAAAGTGGATTTTGGATGTTCTTCTGATCTGCAGGTTGAGGTCACTTGCTGTCTAATAGCTTGGGGTAGGATCGTGGGGTATATGAGAATAGCACCAGCATATGCGGTGTATGGCCTTACTGAGCAGACGTGACTCCTGCAGGATTTTGTGTCCCACCTTAGGTACTGTGAGTCTGTGTATGAAATCCCTTTGGCACTTCAACAGACATCATCCAACATTTCTGCCTTTTGAGCAATATGATTTTGTGGAACTTGGAAGTTCATTCAGCAGCAAAGAAAGCCTGTGAATTAATCCTGGGATGCGTATCATTTAACTCCTTAGGTAAAAGCATAGAAGACCCGAATATATAGTTACTACCAAAAATATGCAAACAACTCTGAAATTTACCTCTTTATGTTGTATTGCTTAACCTTTGCAGTATCCTTGTTGGCTGAAAAGGAGGATGTCTTGTTCCTTTATGTGATCAAATCCCTGCTATTTGGAAATGTTCCATTCAAGGGCCAGGAAAGCTATTCAGTTTATGGGTTGTACAGATGTATAGTCTCTGGGGTTTTTTAAATCTTACATTAGGGAAGGGAATTGCTAAACTGTCTTGGCAGCAGGCCTGGAGTTAGATCATTGGCCCCAGAGACACAAGGGTCTTATCTTTTTCTGAGGTATGTTACTAGAAGTGGGGAGTGAGGAAGGTCTTGCTTTCGTATGTGCATGGTAAACCTCTGAACTCTGGGCAAGGATGAGATGAAGCCAATGTGAGACATTATATACACAAGGGTGTGACCTGTTCTGTAACAAAAACTGCTCCTTACCCAGTTCATGTGACTGCAGTTGGCTGCAATGAAGGTTTCTGGAGGGGAGTGGCTCTTAACATTTTTGCTTTAATGAAAACTGGGTATGCTTGTGCCTCTTTAGGCTATCTTATGAGTCAGGCATGTATGGATAAGTTTTGTCTTTTGAAGGAAATGTTTAGAACCAGAAGTTCCTAACCTATGTATTGAAGAATTATGTAAAGTAACACCAGGAAAAGCAGTTCTTTGTTGTGAGTACTGTGATGAACCAGACAAAAGGCTCATATAGGTTGAAATAAAGTTTAACGAAGTTGCTTTTAACTGAGATCGGTTTCCCTCTCCCACTTGCAGCCTGCTGATAAAGGATGACATGGAAGAAGGCTCAGGTGCTCATATCACACTTCTCTCTCCTCTTACTCTGAAGTCCTCACTTTTTTACTTGCCTGTATTACTGAGGGGAAACAACACAAGCGTAGCTAATGCGAGGCTTTAGATCGTGTGTATGCTCTTCAGAGTGTTTCATGGCTTAATGAAAACCTCATCGAGCACTCATCTCTCTTCTGAAAATTAAAGTTAAAAGTTATTGCTTCCCCAGCAGGTGGCGGTGATACAGTGGAGGTAGAAATGTACTGTGTCAATTGTATCAGAATAATCGTCAGCATTTGTTACTGAAGCCTGCAATTTGTGACTCTTTCCTTCATAAATCATTTCTTCTTCCTGATTCACCACAACCATAGTTACTTTTGCACTGTCCATCAAACCAGAGGTGTGGGTGGTAATGCATGTCAGCTGCTTTCAGCTGCTGTTTGTAGTCAATACAGTTATGTAAGGAGATTTATATTCTGCTTCTGACTGTGGATAATGACCATTTATACAACCTTCCAAAGAGATAGCAACCCAGGAACAAAAATACTGTGTTGCTAGCAACAGATCTTTGTCATCTGACTGTGCTGTCAGGGAAAAACCTGATATGCTTCTTTGTAATCTGTGCTAGTGGTCATGCATTAAGTTCCTATAAAAAGAAAATGAACTACAAACTATTGTAATCTAGGATAGGAATTTGGAGAGAGAGAGAGAAAAGGTGGATGAGTTTTGTTATGCTTTTACGGGTTTTGTGTCTGCTGCTGGACTCGGGACCTGACTTCAGGCATTGCTTTCCACAAGTGGTAAAATCAAATCCTGCTTTGTTGAAATTTCCCAGAAATGAAACTGCAATATCCCTATAAAGCTTCTTGTCATGGGGAGGTATTTAAAAATGCTAAACTTAGTCTTAGTCCAAACATGTAACAAGATATGCTTGTATGCAGTTCAAGTTAAAAAAAATCTTGGGCTTCTGGCCAGCTGATTCTGGTGCATGGTGGGTTTTCACCATGTAATTGGGATGAGCTAGAGTGATTTGTGTGTGGAAATGTTTTTTAGCTATGATTATGACAGAGGGTGTTCCTGGTTTAGCACTGAGACTTCATAGGAAGATTATCAGCACCACTTCCTACCCCAGGAAATAAATAATGGCAGTTGGAGCCCCTTTCCCAAGCTCTGTCTGCTGATAGCTCAGGCAACTTGGAAAGCTTGAAAAACTGTGAGTAACAGTGGAGATGAGAGTCAGTTTTCTAGTTGTGAAATACTTGTATCAAATGCATCATGCATCACTTTTGTTCTCTTATACAATATAGTATCATGTTAATTTGTCCTGAACCTAGGCACCCCTTACCTATCCTGGGTTCTTAACCAGTGGCAGACTTAGTTCTGAAAGGCCATTGAATCTTCTATGACCTTTCTAACTATCATTTTAGAAAACAGTCCCATTGGCAGAGTAATCTGTTACCCTGGTTTGTGCTGTTCACTACTGTGGTTTTCTCAAGCAGCTCAGGCATCTCCCTTTTCTACTTAAAAATTGAGTTAACCTCTGAAATCAGAAATATTGTGCAGGCAGTGAATAAAACTGCAGGGAATCATAGAATAGTTAGGGTTGGAAAGGACCTTAAGATCATTCAGTTCCAACCCCCCTGCCATGGGCAGGGACACCTCACACTAAACCATGTCACCCAAGGCTCTGTCCAACCTGATCTTGAACACTGGCAGGGATGCAACATTCACAACTTCTCAGGTTCATGGTTTCAGATCATGGCATTTGATATGCTGTCTCTGACACATTCAGATTACAGTTCTGCCTGGGTCCCTTTCTCCCTTGAGAGGATGCTGGTCCTCATCCTCTAGTGATACTAACTTTCCTTATAGGCACTTTTTCCGGGCTGTTTGAAATGCATGAAGGAGGCTTGTATATACTTTCTAATCCTTAGGGAAGCAACAAATGATTATGTCCTGTTTATGTTTTTTCCCCATATCTGACTTTCAAAGAAGAAACCTCATTCCTTTATGTTTTCCTCAGTGCTCTTAGGATTTATGTAATATATCTTCCTTAAGTACAGAAAAGAATAAAGATAAGTAACTATAGAATATGAAATAACATCAGACTTTTCATTTTCTTAACTCTAGGGAAAATATTCATCCCCAAGCAGAAGCCTGTACAGTCTTATGCAGAAGAAAAATTCACTCTTGATCCAGAACTGGAGGAAGCCTTGACCAGTGCCACAGACACAGAATTAGGTGACCTTGCAGGTTAGTTGTTCTTGAGATATGAATGGGCTGGTGTGTATTTAGACATGAATGATCTATAGTAAATGTGTTTGTGTATTTGTTATTTGAAATGTGATTAGAGGAAGTTGTATTTGTGACAGAAACTAGATCATGTTATATGCCAGTTTGCTTGTAGTGTATCAACTTTGTTGTTTTGTGATAATTCATAGGAAGATAAATTATTCTGGCCTGCAAGGGATGCCTGATTTTCAGACTCAACCCCTTTAAGTTCATTCCTCAGACTGGCTGGGGTTTCTTGTGTATGGTACTACTTTCTTTTTTTTCACATGTAAGAACGTGCTGCTTTAGGAATACATGTACATGTATTCCTAAAGCTTAAGTCAGTAATTTTGTGACTGAGCTGCGCATTTAACTTTGATGCTTGACCCTGGTGAGGTCAAATCTAAGATGTGAAAGACAGCTTAAAAGTCTGCAATTAATTATTTTATTTCTACTTTTCTTTAAATGATTAAGAGATTGAACGGCTTATTCTACTGATAACAGGGTGTTTTACAAACACCAGTTGGTATTAAAGGAACCTGAGCTGAATTAGTCAGAAATTGTTTTATTTGCTTTTTCTTTTTATCCTTTTACAGCTATACTGGGAATGTCTCACTTGATAACAAACTATGAGCTCTGTGATGTAGTCGGAAGCCGTAATGGGGTTGACAAAGACAGCTTCTCAGGTAAGTGTGTACACAAGTGCTAGATAAATGAGTGCTTTGTACTACAGACAGTTACTATAGCATTAACTATTTTCTGTTGCACTAGTATTCTTTAGACTGTGCAGTCCTGAGTTGGAAATGTGCGTGTCTGTAATATTGCTAATTGAGTTCTGGCAAGAGTGAAATTAAAGTATATGTACACTACAGTCTAGTCTGATTTTCAGTCACTTTCGAGGGATAAAGGTAGGCATAAACATGCATTCGTGTGTGTTGGGTTTGTATTTGTGTTTGTAATTCAACTCCCATCTGCTTTCTGTTGTGGAAGGAAAGCAGGAAGGCTGTGAGGGCCTTTGGAAAAGAGTTGAACTTTATGAATATACGGTCAGGACAGGATGGTACGTGTTTTGGGTGGGGAGAGATACAAAGACTGGTGATCTTTAAAGACAGAAAATATTTACTATGAGTATCATTTATTCACAGTGAAGGATGTGACCTGTTTGATTACAATTAAATGCCTTACTTTTCAGATATAGTAAAAGGTGAAAAAATGTTGCCTGTTTTTGATGAGCCACCAAATCCCACAAATGTAGAGGAGACACTGAAAAGGATTAAAGATAATGATTCTCGTCTTGTTGAAGTTAACCTAAATAACATTAAGGTAATTACCTGAAGTCTGAAGTAAATATGCTGCTTTTGCTCAGTAGAAGACACTTTAAACTGCAATACTCTGCATGAGAGTTTTGTAGCTTACACTCATAAGAGAGTATGTCAGGTTTCTTCTAAGTAAAGCAACCTTTCTGTTGAATGTTGTGGTGTGTGTGTAATCTCAGAAACCCAGAGCTAAACCGATAAGCCATCTTGGTTTCTTTTGCCAAATGTGTATTTAAAGTCTTAGATTTTCTTACTGCCCAGATTTCTGTTGCTGCCAAGTTGGCAATGGTTCCAGCAATTCGCCATTATGGAGTTAACTTCTTTGAATCCTTTATCCTTTGAAGGAGCAATGTGTTCTCGGTTACTACTGTTGCAGGCAAAGTGATACTTGTACCTGACACCCTTCTGATTCTTGTACAAAAGAGCTGTTGGTAATGAGGGCAGCTTCTGCTTACAAGTGTAACAATTATGGTTTTAAACATGGCTGAAACTTTTGCATATTTGTGTGAAAGAAAACAGAATCATAGCACTCCTGACTTAGAGTGCAGCCAGCAGTGACAGGCTGCTAGCTGCAGCCTCACTAGCAGCCTGGCATATTTGTTGGCCTTATTAATGGAAGAAAATAACATGTCTTAAGATATTTTACAATAGACATGATAGCCAAAATAAATCCTTAAAAAGGCAACAGAACAAAATCTCCGCTATAATAAACTGAGAAATTTGCTACCCTAATTAGCTAAAATTATTCCTTTTAAGTTTGGTTACTACTACACTGTAAAAGCTATCAAGCTATATATTGTCAAATTCTGGAATTATACTTAAAATAACATAGAGAATGAAATGCTAATGGCTTCACCACTCTAAAGCTCTAAATGCTTTTGTATTTGTGAGAGATTAATTTGATAGCAGAATGTTCTTTCATGTAAATTTTGCTCAGTAACAGTTCCAAGTCAGCTAAATACTTTAACATTTACATTATGGTAATGGCATCAGTGTAGTAAAGATGACTTTGCCTTATAGAATTGGTGACTTTAATAGCTGTTATATCTTAAATATAGCTTTGCTACATGTGTAGCCTTTACCTTGAGACTACTGCAGAACACTGATAGTTAATATAGTACATTTTGCTGTAAAGAGAATAAGATAATGGAAGAACTTGGGGGGAGGGGATAAACTTGTGTATCTCAAGAGAGTGAAATGCTATTTTTAATTCAAGAACATACCAATTCCAACACTGAAAGAATTTGCAAAAGCCTTGGAAACCAACACGCATGTGAAGCATTTCAGCCTTGCGGCCACCCGAAGCAATGATCCTGTTGCTGTTGTAAGTACTCTTGATAATGTGCTTAAGTGGGTTGCAAGGGAAGTTAGGATGGAAAGACAATGGTGAGGGATTGAGTTGAATCCTGTTTAAATATTTAGAGATTAAAATTATTAAATTCTGTTACACTGAAAAGTATGTTCTCTTTAACAAATCTTTGTTGTATCAAAGCTGGTGATTGCTAGTTGACTAACATGCAGCCCTGCATCAGATGTATGAGAGTTCATTCTTTACAATTCCTCCCTGATTTTCATTTTGCTAACTTCATATTTTTCTTTTTCTCCTGTTTAGTTCCTAATGTTTGTTCCAGGAGTCAACTAGTATATTCAAAACTAACTTTAAAAGAAGTTCATTTGAAACTGTAAAAGCTCAATTTTTTTTCACTAGCTAGATTTTTAATTGAAGTAAGTTGTAAAACACCTGTTTCTTTTGATACCCCTCCTACCAAAGATTGGCTTAAAGCTTTGGCACTAAAGCATGACATTAGTGAAGGTATCTATTTTGACACAATTTGCTATCTATTTTGGAACATCTGGTTCTGTTTTTCCTATTTTGAATAAAAAGCATATTTAAAGAAAAGAGGTAAGAAAACATCACTAATTTTTCCAGGACAATCCTCTGCATTTGTTTTAATTTCATATTAGAAAGAAAACTATTTTGAAAAACTTCATTGAATGAGCATTAGAGAGCTTTGGTTTGGGTCAATTAAAGGTCCTTTTCAGTAGAACTGAAACATTTGTAATAGCTTATACAAGCTTCTTTTTCTCAGGTGTGGTTTTGCTGGGGTATTTTGCATTGTGACTTGATACTAAAAGAAAATTCAAGGTTATGGTTTTTATGAAAGTAAATCTTAGCAGTTACTTACTCTTCTTTTATGATTTTCTCATAAATAAAATCAGGTATATGCTATTTCCATAACAGTGCTTTTAGCTGCATCCTGGTGCTGTGCTCGTAGCTCTGCGGTTTACCTCTTCCTACCAAATCTTTAGACACAAGCATTTTGAAAGTCAGATCTCCTGTTTCCAAATTAACCATATCTAATTCTCCTTTCACTTGACTAATACCCTTTCTTTGGCCTTTACTTAGCCACTTGCATTACTCGTATACTGTGAAGGCTGACAAAATGGACTTGATCCAGTATGCTAATTTCAGACTATACTCTGTGTAGCTTTTTTATTTGTACCAAGAGAAAGGGCCTTTCTTGACTAAATACTATTTAAAAGAATGTGGATAATGCCTGGTTGAAGACTCGCTTTAGTCTCAGTAAGTGAGAACTTGCAGAGTTGCACCATGTGTCTGTGACTTGTTGCTTCTGTTGAGCTAGTTAATGGAAAAGGTCATCACTGTGTGCTATGATGTACTATAGCAGAATTTGAGAGCTTAATGATGCTTTCTTGCACTCAAAGGCTCTTGCAGATATGCTGAGAGTAAACAGAAAATTAAGAAGTTTAAACGTAGAATCAAACTTCATCACTGGAGTTGGAATTTTGGCACTGGTCGATGCGCTGAAAGACAATGAAACATTGACAGAGATCAAAATTGATAATCAGGTAAGTGAGGTGGTGGTAATATCATAGTCAAAACCAGTCTATCCTCGTTGACTATTTATTGAAGGCAATTTGTGATAAACTTGCCAAAATATATTGCTTTTAAATACCTTAACCCCATGAATTATTGTCTGTGAGATTCTCAGAAGCATCTTGTTGAGGTTAAGTCCTGGTCACTTCTGTGCTTGCTTCCGCTTTAAAGCGCACAGATGTATTTTGTGACCTGCCTTTTAGATTAATCAAAATGAATCTTGGTGTTTATTGACTGTTATGATGAAAGTATTCTGATCTCTTTTAGGCTGAATATACATAAGCTCTGTTGCCTTTCGTATCTTTTATTTTAACAGAGGCAGCAGCTGGGCACAATTGCAGAAGTAGAAATTGCCAAGATGCTTGAAGAAAACACGAAGATCCTCAAATTTGGATACCATTTCACACAACAGGGACCTCGAGCCAGGGCAGCTGCAGCTATCACAAAAAATAACGATTTGGGTAAGTCCTGTCAGCAGAGAGTGGCTACTAAATGAATGTGTGTGTGATACAGATGTCTGGGTTTTTCTGCTTTTCTGTTGACATAACCAGGATAGCAAAATGCAAGTAGATCACTTTCAAATTTCTCCTGTGCTTTATTCCTACTCTTCTGTTGCTGTTCGATATTCTTCTACTTTGCTGAAGGTGTGTTCAGGTGAATGAGTTGAGGATTTTTAGCATAGTCTAGAACAAGAACATTCAAATTCAATATGAGTTGTGGCAAAGAGAGAGAAAATAATAGTTTTGATCAGTTCTATTGAGGTAAGAGGCATCATTTTTTCAAAAGCAGTACTTGAAATTAATAGTGCAGGATGACCTCTTTAATGCCAGCACACCCAGCCTCATTTGGGATTGCTTGAGAAAGGAAACTGAACATACTGTCATGTTCAGAGACTTCTTCATGCACAGGTACCTTCCCTGCCTCTCTGAAAGGTAGCTTGCAGCAGTGGCATCTTTATTTGCTGCAGTAAATTTTGTTGCAGCTCGTCTGTTAGAATCCTAGCTAAATGGACCAGCAGAAAATTGGTTAGTAAAATAGCACATGAATGGAAATTGTTTGTATAATAATGTCAAATACTTGAAGCTCTCAATTACAACAAGATAATGTAGTCCATCTATTTAAACAGAACTGCATTTTAAAACTCCATTTAATTAAACCTGTTGGCTTTAGATCCTTTTTGATAAGGATTACACATCTGAGCATCAAAATGGGCCACTAAAATGGGCCAGTTTAGTGGGACTAGTAGTTCAGGGACACATTAGAGAGAATGACAGAGGGAACTGGAATTTAATGATCTGCTTCCACTCTGAGTAAAAAAGTGGGGGAGAACAGCTCTCAAGGAGATGGAGAAGGAGTAATGAGTAATGCATAGAGAGAGAAGAAAGACACTTGGGCACTGTATAACTCTTTCTCAAAATAGGTTATAAATCAGTTACTCATATTTTTGTCATAATGTTCTACTTTCTTTTAAGGTTTCTTTCTTCACTAGTTCTTATTTTGGTGTTTGACAGTTGGAAATCTATGTTTCTATTGATCTCTTGCCTTTTTTCTTTGCTTTCTTAGTCTGGAGTATGCGAGTAAAAGTTTCTGCAAATACCCTTTCATCTCTCCAGCCCTGAAGCTACAGAGACAGTTACGCTGAATGCCCTGTTGGGTACTGAGCACTGAAAACTGGGATGTTCAAAGTATCTCATTTCTGTCTTTGTCTGTTTCTTTTAGAAAATAGTCTGCATCATCTTCCTCCTTTGCTTACGCTGTGTAGTACTTCCCTTTTCTTTGTCTGAGCTTATGTATCTGTTGCTTTGAACTGCATGATTAGAGAAGTCTAAGGTTGGAAACTCCTCCATCTGTTCTTGTGACTTGATGGAAGCAGGTGTGCATAACTGCTGTCACTAAGTTGGATTCAAATGGAGGTAATGCTTTAAATTGATGCCCTGTGAGGGTGCTGAGGCACTGGCACAGGGTGCCCAGAAAAGCTGTGGCTGCCCCATTCCTGGCAGTGTTCAAGGCCAGGTTGGATGGAGCTTGGGGGGGGGGGTAAAATATCAATCAAGAACACTACAGATGGTAAGCAAAACTCCAGTCATTGTCAATCTTGCATATTCTGAAGTCTAAACAGCATGTGAGCTTTTAGTGATTTTATTCATAAATCTGTCACTTGCATTTTTTTGACAACTGAATATTTTTATTAACAACCAGAATGTCTGAGGCTATTGAACGTAACATTCTTTGTGATGTGTATCAATCATATTAGATGCACTGTGAAACTCTTGTACTGTTTCTTTTGAAGCCATGTAGATTTCGGTTAGAAAACTGCAGTGTATGAAAAGAGTGAAGGCTAAGTCTGCTTACCAAACAAAATGATTGTTTTCCACAGGTCTCTCCTTACAAGTAGTTGAAGCTGTTCATGAATAAGGCAATAAGCACTGCTAAAGCATAAGCTTAAAATGATGGATAACACACTGCTAATGTACCAGCTTTATGTGGCAACTGTTCGTGTTGTAGAAATATGAAGAGTAGTATAATGATAAAACAGTAAAACCCTTTTTCTCTCTCGTTACAGTTCGCAAGAGGAGGGTTGAAGGAGACATCTAGCAGATCTTGTCAGAACTGTGATTTCAAGGGTCGTCCAGGCACGGTCATCACTCTGGGCTTTGGCAATGTTGGACTACATTTACCTGGGTTAGAAGGGAAAAGACTGGAAACCCCATTCCTTTTAAAGCAAAGCTATATGAATAATCTGCTGGTATACATCACTTTTTTCAGATTGAGACACAGTAACTGCACCAGTTCCTGTACCACAGTCTTTGATTGGGTTTTTTTAAGAACTTTTTGTATTTCAAGACTTTGGCTGTACTTTCTCCTAAAAATGTAATTGCAAATCAATGTTATAATTGTCTGTAGTCAAAGAATGGCGCATTCAGAGTCACTGGTCAGATAATGACCTAATTGAAATGTTTGTTAGAAAAATCTGGGGGTGCTTATTTACATGGAGGGGTGTGTGTGTGCTTGGAAACAATGCATTAGTGATAAGGGATTCTTCACACAACAGTTAGTCTCATTGTGTAGAGCTATTCAGCCTTGTTCATGCACTGAAGAGAAATCTTTCACAGCTATCTCAGTTGTAATTCTACTTTTTATTAGTTCTTCATACTGTGACTAATTAAAGACATCCCTTTAAACCTAACAAAAATAAATCGGCGAAGGACTTTTTTCCAAGAGATTTGAGAGACTAATAAAAAAGTGGAAGCCTTGAAATAATAATAAAAACCAGTAGATGCCTTGCAAAATAAGTTTCTCTATTACACCTAAGCCTTGAAAGTCTTTTTCAAGAGATGCCATGACTATATCTTGCTCTGTATCTGAACTGGATATAGTTTTAGATTGATTTCATGTGTTCATCAGCATTTAGTTTATATTCCTTGTTTAAAAATCTTTATCTACATTCATAAGTATCAATTTCTCTAGAAGTAGTGGACATGTGGTGTGGTTTGTTTTTTTTTTTTTTAATTCTGCATAATTCTGTACAGAAAAAAAATCCCGTGACTGTAAAACCACTGCTCCAATTCGCTGGCAAATGGAAAAATCCTTTTTTTCAAGCTGCTGCATTAAGCTATCAGTACTTCATATAAATCTGTCATTTTTGTAATAAAATAATGAAGTAACACTTTTAAGAAAGGATTTTTCTATTCTACTTATGTCTTGATGTTGAAACACTACATAAGACATGCAGAAATCAATATGCAGTGTCAACTCAGTATGATGTATTTGAAGTTCTGTATCTAAGCAAATTAATAAGGCAACAAGAATCACTTCAACTTCTGTACATAATCACAGTAGACTGATACAATATGAAAACCTAGAGGCTTTTTGGCGCAGATCAGTTTGTCCTATACTAGTTTGCTCACTGTTGTCACAAGATCACAAAAATGTTCTTTAGGACTGCTCAGTAATCTTTCTAGTGACAGAAAATTCAACTGACAACCGTTTTCATCAGAGGATTGTAACATGGGGAGCATTTTATGTATAGAAAACATTGGCCTGAGATTTTTGCATCAGGTTGTATATACTTTAAAATTTAACAGAGCAACTCCTTGACACTCTGCCCACCTTGTCATTTGCTGCAGATCTCATTTGGGATCCTTAAAGACAGACTTTACTCCAGAGGTGACTTCAAATTTTACTGCAACTGTACCGAGAATTTTAAACCATAGTGCCTTCAGTGAGGATTTATATAACTGGTTTATACGTGTGGAAGAGCAGTTTTCCTATTTCAAAATCAGCCTCTTATTATAAATGTGTGCTCTGAAAAGCAAGTCAGTATTAATTCTGTTAAAACCAAAGACAATCTCTAACTTCGAAACAATCAAACTATCTGACTTGTAACAGAAAGGGCTTTGTTTGGTTTTGGCTTTGTAAATTTTCAAGAACTGTTTAGATTCTGAAATGCAAGTTCTTGTATAGTATACATAAAGTCACAAATTAAGTGTCTTTTTACAGGCAGTGCGTATAAACATGGCCAAAGCATGTCATGTGCCAACTTGCCTAAAGCTCTGCTACTTATGTGCTAGGCACCATAATCGTTTTGTGTCAAAAACCAGACTGTAATATCTTCCTTCATTTGTTGAAGGGCTGCATGGTCGTGGAATCTGTTCATGTATTGTGATTCTATGATGATTTGTTGTTATCAAAGAAATTAGGCAGTCATCTGCTTGAACATGGAGAAAATTAATATGAAAATGAATGAAAATCCCTCCCTTAATTAAATCAAGATAGCTGCTTAATGATTTATATTCCAATCAAAGGCAGGGGCTTTTAAGCTGCAACTCAGGTGCATGGTCAGAGGTGATAGTAGTAGACCTTAATAATGAATTTAGTTCTGTAGACAGCAGCTGAGCATTTGACTCCTTATTGGCACTTTCAGGACAGCTATCTGACAGGCTGGGCATAGAGAACAAGTTTGGTTTATTTTCAGCCAGAAGGGTTTGGCCCTCCAAATTGGTGCGAGGCGTGGCATGGTGCATGGACCACTTAACAGCCATCACCCTAGTGCCTACAGTGTGTATCCTCATTGGAATAAATGAAGGAATTCAGTCTAAACGCTCTCAACAAGCAAAGCGAATGTGCAACCTGGTCCAGTGTGAGGTGTCCCTGCCCATGGCAGGGGGTTGGAACTGAATGATCTTTAAAGTGCTTTCCAATCCAACCCATTCTATGATTCTATGTAATGCTATCAAATGTAGTGAGATCTTGTGTATGACTTCATTATTTATGAAGGCAAAAGGGTATTTGGTTACCAGCTATCATAACGACACAATCTTTTTTTCTGAAAGAGGTGATACTTTTTTCCTCCTGATTATATTTCAGGCTTAAAGCAGAAGTCAAATGACCACATGTATTGGTATATTGACTCTGTTGGTTCAAAGCTAAGCATAGAAACATACCCTATATTCCAAAGCAATTACCTATTTACTTTTGTATTTTAAAGTAACAGCCTTATTCTCTCTACAGCTTGAATAATACTGTTTGTAAGCTACAAACGAGCAAGTGTTCAATTTAAATTTCCATTGAGGAAACATGAATTGAGTGTTTTAGCATATCAGCACTATATGCTGTCAGATTGTAAACCAGTGACAGTTTTGGATGATTAAAGTACTGTATTCTTGTTGTGGTTTGGGGATTTTGTTTGGTTTGTTTAAATGTTACCTTGACTTGCTGAACATTGACCCTTGTGTTTATGTTGTTACTTTCTCCAGTAGCAAGGTGAATGCCCTAATGGCATTTGTGGAAGTAAAAGGCTACTGCTGGGCAACTCAGTAGTTCACAGAGCAGGCAGCAGGAAGATGAGTTAAGAGCCCCTAATGGAGTTAACAGCATATTGTTCATGCCTGCTCAGTGCACACAAGAAGAAAGGGCGGGGCACGACGTTAGGCTGCCTTGTGCAGCCTTGCGGCAGCCACAGTTGGCAATGGGGGCTCTAGAGGTGCAGGCATCAGGTTATGCTCCCTGTGTCGGACACACTGGGTCACTGTCCGTGTCTCCGGTGAGTGGGCAGTGCCTCACCCACAGAAATGGGTGGGTTGCGCTCATCTCCATTCACTGTCAGTGTTAAACAGGAGCCAGGTCCAACCGCAGCGTGGTCGCTAAGCGGGGAATGGGTGGAGCGCTTGTATGTAACGGCGATAGCGTTAGGGCAGGGTGACCTGTACTCCGCAAGTGCGGGCAACGGGAGGTCGGAGTTCTGCTCCAAGCCTCGGGCTCTGACAGGCCCTATCGTGTAGCTGCAGCCACATCCGCCCTCACCGTTTCCTCGCGAGGACACTGCGTTAATAAATGATTCGCGGGGAGGCGCCGACACGCGTTTACCTCCGCTGCCATCGGTAACGGCCGCGGCACCCGGCCCCTTTAAGAGGCGCCCCCCCCCCTCCCGGTTTGCCTCAGCCGCCGGCGCCGCGCCACGCTCCGTAGTCGCGTCGCTGCGTGTTTGCATCACGGAGCGGCGCCGGTGGTGTGGCGGCGGGCGCGCGGGCCGCCATGGCGGACATGGAGGATCTCTTCGGCAGCGACGCGGACTCGGAGGCCGAGCAGAAAGGTGCGGGGCGCCGCGCTCCCCTCGCTGCCCGCCCGTCCTGCGGCGCAGAGTAGGCCGCGGGGGCCCGCCGACGGGCGGCCCGATCGGGTAACGGACCGCTGCGGTGTGCCCCGGGCCTCCGCTGCGCGCCGGCGGGGCTGGGCGGAGCGCAATGGACCCCGCTCTGCGGTGGCTGCGGTGCTCCTATGGCCGCGGCCGGGGAAGCGGGGGGTAACAGCCACAAGCAGAGCGCGCTTTGGAACGTGATAGCGCCTTATCGGAGCGCTGCGGGCGCGGGGAGGTGGAGGCATGGGGGGTGCCCGGTTTGCCCCTCGTTATCTTGAGACTCTGTCCCCATTGTCCATGCTGAAGAGCTGTCATCATCCTGTAAATGAAAACAACACACGGAACAGCTCCCGATTTAACTCATTTGTATGTTTTTAAAGTGCCTGTGTCAACTTCTGTAAATTACTTTGCAAGGCAAGTGTTCCTTTTTTCCCCTGTTTGAAACAGCACCTGCCAACCTCAGCATTCAAGAGCAGCTCCATTGTAACAGGCGTGTCAGGGTACCTCATATAGCTAGCTTGGGTGAAAGGCATGATGGCAGGTTCACGTTTGTAGGATCTCATATGCATGTATTTATCTATTTTAAACCATCAGTATTTCGAATTTTATTTTCGTTTGTATAATTGCTTATTCAATAGCTTCTGGTTTGAAACTATGCAGCACCCATCATTTTCATTGTGTCTTTCATTGGCTTTGCCTTTATTAGACATTCTATTTTACTGTTTTAGGTGACTTTTATATGTCTTTCTTAACATTCATGGTAGGTTCTCTCTCTGGATTTGGTGGTTTTTGTTTGTTTTAAAGCAAAGCCCAGCATCTTATGTGTATCCTTGTGGGGACATTTAAAAAGTGATATTTGCTTTGCAGATTCGGACTCTGGATCTGAATCTGATTCTGATCAGGAGAACGCTGGCTCTGGTAGTAATGCCTCTGGAAGTGACAGTGACCAGGATGATGATAGAGAGGCAGTAAAACCTAGTAATAAGGAGTTATTTGGAGACGATAGTGAAGATGAAGGGGCATCCCATCACACAGGGAGTGACAACCATTCTGAAAGATCCTACAATCGCTCTGAAGCTTCAGGACATTCTGAGCATGAAGATAATGATCAGTCGGATGTGGACCAGCACAGTGCTTCAGAAGCTGCTCATGATGATGAGGATGACGATCGCGGGCATGGGTCTGATGAAGGCAGTCATCATTCAGAGGGAGATGGCTCTGAAAAAGCACATTCAGAGGATGAGAAGTGGGGCAAGGAGGACAAAAGTGATCAGTCAGATGATGAGGAGAGGCAGCAGAACTCTGATGATGAGGAGAGACAGCAGAACTCTGACGATGAGGAGAAAGCACAGAACTCTGATGAAGATGAAAGGCCGCAGGTATCTGATGATGAGGAAAGGCTCCAGAACTCAGATGAGGAGAAAATGCAGAATTCTGATGATGAGGAGAGGCCACAAGCCTCAGATGAGGAGAAGATGCAGAACTCAGATGATGATGAAAGGGCCCAACACTCTGATGAGGAGAAAGTACAGAACTCTGATGATGATGAACGGGCCCAGCATTCTGATGAGGAGGACCAAGAGCACAAATCTGGTAGGATGGAATGCAGTAGTAATGATTTGCTTCTGGTTTGATCTCTCTTTATTGTTTCAATTATATTGGCCTGAAAAGATTCAGGCCTCACTGTAAAGGCGTTAATCATGTACAATAATCATGTACTTTCAACTACAGTCATCTTTGTCGTGTTTTTTTTTTTTTATGCAGCACTTTTAAATTCCTTTTCATCTGAATCAACTTTATTAATACAAAGGAATTTAAAACTATGTGGAACAAAATATTTAATATGCTGAGAATAATTGTGCTCCTCAGTAGAGTCTGCGAGGGGCAGTGACAGTGAAGATGAAGTCCTGCGAATGAAGAGAAAGAAACCCATTGCTTCAGATTCAGAAGCAGACAGTGATACAGAAGGACAGAAAGGTAAATGGTGGCATTGTTCTGTGGGGGTTTGGTTCCTTTAATCCCCATTTTAAGCATGACTGCTTACAGAACTTGATGAAATTGATAGTGCTCGAGAGACTGTAACTGCAGTGCCATGGAAATAAGAAAACAGCACAGCAAGAATTCTCTGTGGGGAAGTACATGCTGTATTTCTCCTAATTATCTCTAGGTGGCTTTATCAGGGTTTCTGTTTTCTCTATGAGAGACAGAGTTTCTCTTTTGTGGATGTTGTTTCACACATTTTTACTGATGGTGTTAAGAAATGATGCCTCTAATCAGAGCAGCCCAGAGAACCCTTTCGGGTTTGTATGATGTTTAGCTGGCTGAGAAAGAGCTGTTGACTCTTCTGAAAAGTAAAGCCTTCAAAACATGTTAATGAAGTTGCTGGTGACATATATTTGTTTACTTGAGGAAAGGATGATCTTACACCCTTAATTCTTCTGTTGACATTTTTTGACTAGATTCTCTTACTTGATAGAGCCTTTCCAGGAAAACATACCTTGAATCCTCAGCTTAAAAATACAGGGGAAGACTGTTCTTCAGGATAAGAGAACAGTATGGGCTTCATAAATATTAGTCATTTCTAACCTTTGTAGGTGATTTTAAGTGCAATGAAAGTGAGGGATGTGTTAACTTTTTTTCCTGTAAGTGTGCTTGCATATAGGGGTGTGTGTATACATATATGTGTATTTTAAAATAGCATTTTTTCTGCTCAAGAGCATGCAGATGTCATGGATCTGTTTGGAGGTGCAGATGACATTTCATCAGGGAGTGATGGAGAAGAGAAGCCACCAACTCCAGGGCAGCCCATTGTGAGTAGATTTGACTTTTGAAATAAGTCTGAAACATGCTGTTCCACTCTGAAATGTATAAGGCTAATTATGGTAATATTTTAGTGAAAAAGAGTAACAGCATTAAGCTGAAAACTTTATGTCAGCTCCTTTACTGTTTCCTTACTGTATTTTGGTCTCTCAGATTTACACTGGTATTTGCAATCACTTTTAAATGGCATATGAAAATGCTGACTTGAATTGCTTTCACTGAAAACTTTCGATTTCTTTTACCCAAAGCTTCCTGATCTCTTTCTCTGTGCACATGGATGACATTTCTTTAAGCTAATGTAAGTGCTTACTAAAGCAACAATTGCCAGGTAGATGTATTTTCACTTATGCTCCTCTTCTGTTTTTCTTCATTAGGATGAGAATGGACTGAGTCAGGAACAACAGGAAGAAGAGCCTATTCCAGAGACTAGAATAGAAGTAGAAATACCAAAAGTAAACACAGACTTGGGTAATGATTTGTATTTTGTGAAGCTGCCCAACTTCCTTAGTGTGGAGCCCAGGTAATTGAACGTTAAGTACGTGCTTGATAAGGTTTTTTTAGTGGGTCCCTATACTACTTTTGATTTAGTAATACAGTTAAATATGTTGGCCATATTTAAAATGGTTGACATTGAGATGCACACTTTTGGTTGTGATCAGTCAATAGTAATATATATTGCTGTTACTTAATCAAGTGCTGAGTGATTTCTGATGAGCTTGGGTTTCAGCTTGATTTAATAACCTTTTGTATTTGAAATACAAACAAAAATATGATTTAACTGAAAGCATGTCCTATTTCCGTTGAATCTTAAACATAGGTTCAGGCTCCCAGATGTATAAAAGCTGAATGGGCAGCATCTTTATGCACTTTTGAGGGATAAAAACATCATTTTCAATTTTTGAATGAGCCCTTATTTGCAGATGCTAAATGTGCTGTTTAACTATGAAGGGGCTGGTTACTCATTTTCCTGTTTACCTTACTAAAAAATTTTTCTGGAATTCATAAGGAGAAACGAAGTCAATTATTAGAATTGTTTGTGGTATTAGGTTTGGTCCTAAATTCCACCTTCTAGCAAAGTGCTGTCAAAGCCCTCTCTTGAAGTGTTTTTGTGAAGCAGATTCACTGCACTGCTTAACTGATGTCTTGTTGTGTAGCATTGGGTTTGTTGGACAGTAGCTAAATCATTCTTCCTGGCTTTCTTCTGTAGACTTTCAGGAGAGAACTGTTAAGAATCCAGTTAGTGGCTCTATTCAGAGAAATCCTGGGGAATTTTGGGGGTCACACAGGACTGAAAATAGGACTGTACAGTAGCAGAGTCTTTATCACTTCTCTCCTTTGCAGCAGTCTGGAAACCATTAGGAAGGAGGCTAGGGAATGACCTTCCCCTACTCACACCCAGCCCAGTTGTCAGGTTTGTTGGAGGAGGAGAGGAAAACCAATCTCATTTTCCTTTCCCTTTGATGGGGTTTGAGATTCAAATTAAAAACAAATGGCTAAGGTTGTCCTCTCAGAAAATCCCTAATTCACCACATTTATAAAATGGTATTTTTCTTTTTATTTTCTCTGTACAATATTGTATAGATTTTGTTCCAGACCCTAACCTTATTATCCTGATGCTAAGGAAACAGTATTTTCTGAGGCACACTTGCTTTCTTTAGCTAGAGCCATTTAGGGGGTCTGAATGTTCAAGCGGCTGTAATGGATGGTAGTGAAGATGCTTGGGCAGGCCTCCTGTGGTGTTGAATCAATGCAGTAAATGACATTACTGCAGAAATGGCTGTCTCACAGCTTCAGTGCCTACTGTTGTGTGCAGTGTATGATTTCAGCATTTCAAGCACCTGTTATTTTCACAACTCTGGAATCATCTGGATTAATTTTTAGAAGACTAAAGACTATTATGTAATTTATTGCAGACCTTTTGACCCCCAGTATTATGAAGATGAATTTGAAGATGAAGAGATGCTTGATGAAGAGGGTAGAACTAGGTTAAAACTCAAGGTATAGTGTTAAGTTTCCTTATATCTTTTACACTAATCTAGACACTTTTCTTCAAAGTCTGTTTCAGGTGTTTTAGAATGGTGTTTTGAGTTTTGGTTCAGATTATGAAAGTGTGGACAAGGTCAGCATTGAGGAGAGTTGGTCCATTCTAGTAATAAATAAAAAAAGCTTTGCAGCTGCATTTCCCCTATAAAAGCAGTACCTTTCACTTTCATTTCCTTGCATCCTGCAGCAAATGATCTAGCCTTTCTAACTGTAATTACTGACCTGTACAGAGTATATTTTACCACAGTCTTCCTTACTGTGAGTTCGAAGCAGTGTTTTGTATTTTTTTCCCACAGGTAGAAAACACAATACGATGGCGGATGCGACGAGATGAGGAAGGGAATGAGATCAGAGAAAGTAATGCACGGATAGTCAAGTGGTCAGATGGAAGGTTAGTTTGGACTTTGTGCTGTTCAAGGAATACAGTTGTTATTCCAGTGAAATGCTCTGGCTTGCAAAATTGGAAGGTCAACAAATCTTGATACCACTTCTGCACAGCAGTAATTCCTTTACTCTCACTGCTTTGGAAATGTTATGCTCTGGTTAGTTTGGATTGAAATATAATTATTGGCTGTATTTGAAAAGGAAACATGAGGCTTTCTCCATTTAGAAATGAGGCAAAAAATAGGCTGTGGGGGCCTTATCAAATAATTGATATATGAATCTCTTTTTAGCATGTCTCTTCACTTGGGCAATGAAGTCTTTGACGTGTACAAGGCGCCATTACAGGGAGATCACAACCATTTGTTCATCAGACAAGGGACAGGTCTACAAGGACAGGCTGTTTTCAAGACAAAATTAACCTTCAGGTAAATGTGCTATTCTGTATCAAATGTTGATACTTCCTATGCAATTAAGTGCTGTAACTGGTATATAAAGATTAGAAATACTACTTTCTAAACTTGCAGAGTGTAACTGTTTAGTAAGGATGTGCTATTTTCCAAAGTCAGTATTTCAGTAAGATTTTCCTAAATCAGGTGTTCCTGTTTGAAAGGTTAATATGCCATTCACTGCACTATGCAGGCTACATGTATTGTTTTATATATATTTTAATTTACATTTTTAAGTGTAGGTCCTCATCTGAATCAGAATATTCTCTGAAATTAACCTTTCATCTGATGCACAGTCGCTGTCAAGATGATGATTACATCCTGGGCTGTTGATGTGAAATGTGAGGATGATTGTTTAGGCTGGACTGCACGTGCTTTGTTGAGAGAGGAACTGAGGTCCCCAGTAGCTGTTACAATGCACATAAACAAATAATAATAAAACAAGGATGATGTGGAGGTGAATCTTTGAAATCTTAAGTATGCTGGTCCAACTGATGTTTCTTGAAGAAGTATTTAACCCATAGCTATTTTTTAACAGGCCACACTCTACAGACAGTGCCACTCACAGGAAGATGACTCTGTCTCTGGCAGATAGATGCTCAAAGACCCAGAAAATCCGTATTCTGCCAATGGCAGGTCGGGATCCAGAGTCTCAGCGGACAGAAATGATTAAGGTATTGCGGCAGGGAGGTCTCTTATCTGATGATTTAATCTAAAAAATCACAATCCTAATATAGCTGAGCATTTTGTGACTTTATGAAAAACTGAGTGTATTTTGGAGTTACAGACAAGAGTTGTTAGCCATGGGTGCTTAACCTTACATATTACAAAATAAATCAGTACAGCAGTCTTCACACTGCTGAAACGTTACTTCAGAAGTTAGAGTAGAATACAAGTTCCTCTTGAGTTGGTTTCATTTGTTTTTTTTTTTCCCTCAATATATTCCTTGTTTCTTTGGACAGAAAGAAGAGGAGAGGTTAAGAGCTTCCATTCGCAGAGAATCTCAGCAGCGAAGAATGCGGGAGAAGCAGCATCAGCGTGGTCTGAGTGCAAATTATTTGGAACCTGATCGCTATGATGAAGAGGATGAGGGAGATGATGCAATCAGTCTAGCAGCTATCAAAAATAGATATAAAGGTGGCATCAGAGGTAATAATAAACCTTAACAGTATGTAAGTAGGGCCTGTGTGATTCATATGGATTAATTTCTTGGGAGAGTCCTGCTAAAGTTGCATTTTGCCAGTTCATTTGATACATGAGCAGACGTGAGTTGAGTTTGTGTAAGTTTATTTTGTTTCCTCTGGACTTGGATTTTGCCAGCTTTCTGGGGGACTAAATGTGGGAGAATTATTTTTGATATTACCTCTTCCGCACCATTTCAGCTAAATATTTGTCTTCTAATTTTTTCCTGCAGAGGAACGTGCTAGAATCTACTCTTCTGACAGTGATGAAGGCTCAGATGAAGATAAAAATCAAAGACTGCTCAAGGCAAAGAAACTTACTAGTGATGAGGTAAGAAAAGGGTTTTGGTCTTAAGCTTCTAATTTTCAGTCAGGAACATTTCTTGCATTAAATCTGTTTTTTTTAAAGCTGAGACTTTTGTAGTTTAATTTCTGCTTTGATTAGTGTATTATTTGACTTGGCATGCTTTCCATGGCAATTAATCACCAATTTCTTACACACTGCATCAGTTCATAGACCTGAGCGATTCCCAAAGGAGGTCACTATTGTTATTGCTGATTTAAAGATGGAAAAAATTATGCAGTTATGTAAAATGACTTTACCAAAATTATGCAGGAAGTAAGACGAGTTAATATCTGTATCCTAATGCAGTGTTACCTCCTAAGCTACATGGTCCTCTCCTGTTTATTATGTAAACAGCAGAAGCATTTTCACATAGCATTTCTTCACTTATTAAACAGAAGAGCTAAAAAAAAAAAGAGTAAAGTAGAAGAGTTAAGATCCATTGCTACATAAATGTTATCCATCCCCAAGTACTATCCTAAACATTAGGCCATGGTCAAGTTAACTGCTAGCTACAGCGGTAGTGCTGTTTCCTCTTCTAAAATTGTGGCTTATTGGTTCATAATTTATCACTGCTGGGCTTAAGCAGATGAATCTTTGTGTGCATCATGTCTTGAGGCTTAGTTCATTTCAAGTAATGTGACTTCTGACAGAGCACTGCAGTGTATCACTTTCCAAAATTAATAGATGCCATTTCTGAGATTAAAACTTAACTAGCTGCATCCAGTGGCAGAAGTGGAACCAGGAAGTAGATGGACTCTGTCCTGTATCAGCTGTACCTGTGTAGTCTGTTTTCCTGACACTTGCTTCTCATTGTAAAATGCCTCTGTGGCAAAGAGCCATAGGGCTTTTATTGTATACCTTGGGAAGCTGAAAGAAGAGGGAATTTTGGAATTCATGACAAATGGCAGTTGATGCTGGCTTCCCACTGCCCTGTTCAAGAGGGCATTGGATTGGGTCAGGTGTTTGGCCTACTTGGTTTTAGTAGCCCAGGAGTTTGCTTTCCTTTAGACATCACCACTTCTGTACTACTGTAATCTTGCTCTTGATCAGTATAGTGCAGCCCTGAGTTGCAGCTGTGCTTGCATTGCTCTCAAGCCAAGATTGGCTTAGGAGTGGCAGTTTGGACACACCTGGCTCTGCTGATAAGCGCCTTCACTTATGTGGCAGAATCATAAATACAACCTAACTTAGGTAACAGGCTCTTACTACTACCTTGTAGGCATGAGAGATGTTTCTACATTGGCATGTTAGTTTGATTAATCTTCCTGCCCTGTTTTGCTGTTTGTCTTTCAGCTGATTTCCTACAGTCACCTCTAGTGTGCTATTTTAATAGCTGCTGAAGTGGCTAAAACCGTATCCTTGAATTTTAGAGGTTTCTGCATTATAGCCTCTCCTTAACAGGTCTAGTCAACAGTATTTCTCTGCTGCTTGAGGAACAATAGCCTCCATTTTAAAATTAGATGACTTACAGGTAATATTCCCATCAGGGCCACGGAGGGGTGCTACAGTGTTATGAAAAAAACCCCAGGATGAATCATGACTGCTTACTTTCCGTTACCACGTAGGAAGTATGGTATTTGTAATATGTATGCACATACATGAAACACTGACTTCCTCATACACAGACTTTTATGTGCTGTCAGTCAACAATACAGCACAAATCTTTGTCCTGATAATTTGTTACCATTACTGAAAACATCAGTCTGCTATGAATACATTTTATCAGCACACAGCAGGTAGTTTTACTGTTACTGTAGTTAATGGGCATATTTTGTTAACCAGGAAGATGAATCATTTAACAATAGCCTGGCTAGATTACAAGAGAATGCTTGTTCTGAGGAAGAAGCTATCATTGAGATTCCCACCCCTGCTTATAGCTGTTTCCGTGCTTAAAATTCCTTTCCTAGGTTCTCACTATGTTAAGTTAATATAGAATAAAATGCTTTAAATAAAAACCATTAAAGTTCTGAAGCTCCAATAATTTGTTAAATTTCTGAAGCTCAGTCTTTGCTGCTGCTTAAAATCTGAGCAATATGTGTTGCTTTAAAAAGAAATCTACCAAAAAACCCCACCCCAAACCAACAAATGCAGAAAGGGATGAGCTGAAGGCATTTTTAAAATAGTCTTTTTAAACAATAACGGAGTTACCTCTTGTACTTCATGTCAAAATGGATGAGTTTTACATTAATAATTAGTGATTTGTAGTTTGATTACACATTTTCATTGCATTCTGTTTTAAAATGTTTGGAAGGAGGCTTTAAACTGAGCTCATGTAAATGCACATGGAATAAAAATCAATCTGTTGACACTATATTTATTTGCTAAAAATTGGACATCCAGCCTATAAAATCATTATGGTATTGCTTGCAAACAGGTAACTAATTCAGTAATTTGAGTTCTTTTGACTAGCTCTTTGAAAACTCCTGAACCATTATATTTCTTGGAGTGTAAACTGTAATGTTAGTTCTCAGTACTAGCAATTTCTCATCAGTCTTCTTCCTGTATGCCAGAGAGTGATTAAGTTGCTGATTTGGATTAATTTTTTTAATGAACAAACAAAATGCTTACCTGCTTACTGAACTTCTTCTTTGCCTCAGTAGCTCTGATTTAGGGCCTACAAGTTTTGGTAGTCTGAAAGCTAAGCAAAGCTGCCTGAAGGGAAAGCTTCTACATGTTGAAAAGTTCACTACAAATTCTAGGAATTACCCGTGCTTGTAAGACTTACTGAGAATGATATTGCACATTCCATTAATCCAGATTATGACATAAATCACTTCCATGCCATAGTTCAGCTTGAAGCTGATATGGTTGCATGTTTATTGATGTAAGCGGAGCTGCTGATGTATTATGGACCCATTCAGGTTGGGCCTTGATATTGGTAGAAAATGTTTTCTGAATTTAAAGTACTGATCCATAAGCAGTTCTGCATCACAGTACACAAAGTGGAGAATAATTGTGCTCTTCTTACAAGAAAGACATTGAGGTCTTTCTGTTGTTCTTCTGAGTCTTCTGTTTAGCTTGAAGTACGTTGAGTTTTGCCCTTTTTTTGCCTTTAGGAAGGTGAACCTTCTGGAAAGAGGAAAGCAGAGGATGATGACAAAGCAAGTAAGAAGCATAAGAAATATGTGATCAGTGATGAAGAGGAAGATGATGATTGAGGAAGCACACAAGTTGATTTTTCTTTTATATATATATATTTATATATATATTGTACAGTTCTCTTACACTGAAGATGTAAGTAACCATAATGGGGTTATTTTGATAAAGGAAAATTCCATTGAAGTCTGAGTTTCTGATGTGAATAAAGTTTTTTGACTTCCTTTTACTTTTTAAGCTTTTTCTCTTACTGCAGCAACTGTTGCACCAAGGATTGTCGCAGTGCTGTTTGTTATCTCAAACAGTACATTTCAGTTTTGAGAACTGTAGTAATTGATTATCCAAGTGAATTAATCAGTGATTTTTACTGTATTCTTCAGGAGAAAACATTCTAATATTTATAGAATGCTTAAATGGAAAGTTTGCCTGACAAGGGTATGGTGATTTTAGCTTACGACTTGTATGGAATGGTTGGAAGAACATATGAGTGGTACAATACAATTCTGGTTTTCCTTATTTTCTGTTGACTGTGGACAGTATATCAATATCCTGGTATATTTTGATGACTAAAAATGTTTGTTACTGTGTTTGAGTAAGCTGTGAAGTTCCTGCAGTTAGGCTAGTTAAATCATCACGTAAGACATTTAATTTTCGTGCATTGAAGCCCAGAATGAAAATCCTTAATATTAATGCCTGAGCATTAATAATAATAACAGTAAGAATAGGCACATGCTAGTGATGTAAATTTCAGAGAAAAAGCACCTATTTAAACAAAAATAAGAAATTTCTGCCCGCAGAGATGAAAGTCTCCTTTAAAAGGTGAAATGAGCCATAATGCAAAAATACATCCTAATAATAGTGGCTCATAATCTCTTATAATCCTTATGGTGCTATTTCCTGTTGTTCCTGCTTGGTTTTATAAATAGATTTGTTTAGCTGGGAAGTCACTGGAGGTGACTGGACAGAATCATTGCTGCTTTTACACTATTTCTAAACACTTTATTTGATGATGCAATTCCACTTGTAAAGTGGGGAAAGGCTACAAGAAATATCTGAACTTTTCCATGCTTTCTTTCCAAGATGAAATATCCCAAATGTAGTTTGTCTCACTGGTGAGAGAGCATTCAGATGTTATCTGTGTTGCTTTTTTAACTGTCTTTACACACAGTCCTATGGAGTTTGATGCGACTTAAATAAGGTAACAGAAAGAAAACAAAGCTAGCTTAATGCCTTTTTAAAAACAGTAGAAGGCAAGTGCCTCAGCATTTTGCTCATGATATCCTCTGGTTCTTTGAGGTGCAGCTTTCAACTTGGACATTTTGGGGTTGTTGTCTTTAATTAGGATAATGGCTTATCAAAGTGCTGTACCTCAGTTTCTCCTGCCTGGAAGGTACAGGGAATGTTCTAGCTGAGGTAGGACAGAGCTCTGTGTTAATGTATTCTGCTGAGCAGCTGACTGCAGTGTAGACATTTGCAAGGATGATAACAAAGTGAAAAATACCAACTCAGGAGTCTGAGTGCCTGAGAAACTGTTGTGGGTTTTTTCTATAATTAAATTGTTATCTAAGAGTTCCTGTGCCTCTTTAATGTGCAGATAAAACCTTTCTCCATCTGCTGGAATTTTGACCCTGTAATCCTCTTAGCTCAGACCTCTGCTGGGAGACTGGTTCCTTACATGAGGTTACCTGCTTTCCATTCGTAACCTTCTAAGGAACAAGCCAGCTGCTTAGAAAGGGACTCATTCTGTATGGATGTAACATATAGTAATAAAAGCCTCCCAGATACTTCTCAAACAACAGATTTGCTGTATGGAACCACACTGCTATTTCACTGGTAATGTGTTTGCTTTTATGTCAGTTCAGTTAAATGTTGACTGTTTTTATTTTGACTACACTCCTAAGAGTGCAGATGTTTCAATCACTTTCATAGGTTTGAGGCTGACTAAGCCTTTCCTAAGTACTCCACTTTAGCTTCCAAAAATTAGGCTTTTTGTGGATTATGAAGATGAAAAGAAGTAATTTTTTTACACTGTTGTCCTTTGTAAATTGCTCTTTTACAATCTTCTTTAGACATGGAATTTTAGAAAATGTTTTCTCATCTTAAATTGGTTTAACAATCATCGTGTAATTAAAGTCACTTGAATGAACTTAGCCTTAGCCACAGTATTTTCATAGTTGTGAGTCTAATGTACAATTTTACTTAGCTCGAAGACAGTTTCTGCTGTCCCTTTTCCCAGCCTCCAGTATTAGAGAAGTACTTGGAATTGTTTCATTTTACCCAAATTAAACATATTAAGCCAAAGGTAAGAGAATGTGGATTGAACAGTGTTTACTCTTGTACTGACTGGTCAGAATACTGCTTCCAGAAAGGGCATGATTTGAACAACTTCCAACAGTGAAAAATTTCTTTGAAGAGCTGATACTAAGCTCTGTGAGTAGTGGATTTTATGGCTAGTGGCAGGATGCAGGATAAACTCTCTTGAAACAGTCACTGAAGGCTGCTCTTGGCTGTATAGTTTTGTGGTTTCAAGTATGTTTTTTAACTTTATCCTGGTTTCCAGTTGTTAATTGGGGTTTTCTTTCTCGTACCTGGTATCATTTTCCACCATCCACTTTTCTCCGTCCTGGCTGTGCAACTTGGCATGGATTTCATGTTTCAGCACACCTGATGGGTCAGGGAGTGCACACTGAAGGGAGCAGCTGCTCCTGCTGCCCCTCACTTCTAGCAGCAGGTTTGGCGATAGGTAGCCCAGCTCAGTGAGTCAACTTGCTAAAGTGCCAGGAAATGTCTTTTCTGCTGAGCTGTGTGTTCTGCCAGGCATGCCTGCAGGACTGACTGCCCTGCTGCCATGGGAGCATCAGAGCCAGCGCAGGGAGTCCATGAAATCAGGGAAGGGAGATCTCTTTGGCAGGGGTAAGCATTGACTTGGCTTTCTTTGAAAACTTACCCTGACCATACAGAATGAAGTGAATAGTTCTCTACTGCTGTAGCTGCCAGAGCTGGCACATTGAAAAGTCATCTGTGCCTCGAGGTGCTGCAAGGGGAAGCAGGACAGATCCTGTATATGGCAGCAAGATTTAGCACAGCTCTAATACGAAGCTGCAGCCTGAGGAATGTGTTAAAACATGAGATGGTGACTTTCCTATGAAGTCATGGGTATTTATTTCTCTGCTTGTAGGCACGGGGGACCTTAGTGTCAGCCCATTCTAGCAGAGTGCCTTTGTTCAACAGCGTTAGACTGCTAATGAAGCTCTCTGGGTGTTGAATGTATAGAGATTGTTAGGTGGGAATGATCGAGATGATCTGTTTCTGATAAAAGTCCTTCTGATTTTTGCTGTGAGAGGTACAATGTCTGACACTTGTGAAACGTAGGTAGGCTGCTGTAACGCTCAGGAACTTGCCTGTAACTTGCCTTGAAGTGCTTCTTGGAGAGCATGTGACTAATACCTGCTGTTGCCTAGTGATGCCCTTTGACTTGAGCTAGGTGTTCTTAATACCTGTCTGGACATGACAGACTTGCAGAAAAGCTGCGAGCTGGTATTGATTACCAGCTTGTATCTTTAATTGCTTTAAAACTCCTGGGCATTCTGGGGAATTGTATAAGCTAAGTAATTGAGAAAATAACAGAAAATGAAGTAAATCTTTGATTGTCTGACACAAAGCCTTTTGATTAAAAATCCTTTGAGAGGAATCCTTTTGAAAAGCCTTTTGGTTTCTTTGGGGTTTTGGTGGTGCTTTTAAATTTTTATGCTTTAAAAACCTGTATGAAGCTTATGGGCTGATACTCGGAAAAAGTCAGCTATTAATGTGGGAGCTTAGCTTCAGAAAGGAGGGTTTTTCCATTAAGGCTTAGTCTCGACGAAACGAGGTGGTAGTGCCAGTTTACCAACAAACGTAACTTTGTGTCTCTGGGTGATGTTGAAATTCACTGGGAAGCAGTTGCAATCATGCAGTTATTGTTAGTCATGAAATCGTATCAGTGTTGTATTTTATATTGTAAATTAAAGGTAAATAAAATCTCATAAAACAGTGGAAGTATTAAGTAACATACCCTCTTTTTTATATCCTTGACTGAGTCAGGTTATATCTCATATCGTTTCGTGTTTTTCCTGTTCTTTGCAAGATGCTTCAGTACGTAACTGTGGAGTTGGGGTGCTAATCTTAACCCAGTGATTTGGCATTTTTCTGAGGTTTTCTTTCCATGCAGTGTAAAGATACATGATAAGCATTCTGTACAGGACAGGTTCTTACAGTAAGATTCCCTACTGATCTTATGATAAATCCATTTTTGGAAAATAGACATGGATACCGAAGGAGCATTCGCATTTTCAACATATAAAGGAAATAAACATTAGGGTTTTGATAGCAGCAATGCCAGCCCTTCCATTCAGGTGTCTTCATTAACATTAACACCACTTCAGTTATTACCCTTTTCCATGCCCACCTTGTCACACTGTGTATGTCAGATCAGTAATGTGTCTTTTGGATTGAATTTTCAGTGTTGTTCCTCTCAGTACTGGTGTTTCTGGTGATTAGGAAAGGAAATGGGTATATTCTTCCTTTGGAAAAAAAGTGCAAAATATCTACTGTTGTTTTGAGAAGCATCGGTGCTCACTTACAGCTTCGTGTCTCATGATGAAACAAGAGGCTTAAATAACAAGGACAGAAATAGTGGAGTGTTAGCTTACTGACGAAAAACGTTTGCCTGTTGCCCTTTCCAACAGTTCTGTGAATTGCCTTGGGGTGTAGATGGTATTCCTCTTCCTGGAACTTACACCAGTGTGTTGTTGAACATAGACACCTATAGTCTAATGTAAATGCAAATTTGGGCCCAAATATATATGGATTCTTAAATCAGTCTTATGAAAATGACTAGAACGTGTTCTTATTTTGGAGCTAAGTGCATTTAGATCAACCTAGTGGGAGAACATAGGAAGGATAGAGTGCAGTACCTTGCAGTACCTGTAGTCATGACGTTTAATCCTGTATCAACCTCCCACATTTGAATAAAGAGCTAAACTTCCAGGTTGTAGTTTCAGGAAAGCATGTAAATTTTGTAACAGTCCAGCTACGTATGAATGGTGTGATGCACCCAAGATGGATATTGCAGTGGTCTGTAACAATGAATGGGAAGCAATTTAGAAGGGAACAACCTTCAAGTCAGCAAGTTGACTTGGCAGGCCTGTGATTTTTAAGGAGGGTTGACACTTGCAGAGTGTTTGGGCTTATGGGAAAGGATAGCCAGTCCAGGCTAAAGTATTGTAGAGATGAAATGGTCAGCTTCCAGAATCCTTAACTCAGTGAAATGCAGGCACACAGTCTAGGATTTGAAAGCTGTCTTAAGGAAAAAATCTGTCTATTGATCTAATCAGGCTGTTTAGGGCTGCTACAGCCCCTGGTGGGTATTTATGGTAGGCTTGTAAAAATGCAAGAAATGTGTTGTACAGTGGAAACACTTACTCAGCCTTGGCCTGTCGCTGTGTGACTGGGCATTGCTATAAAAACAGAAGAATTAATTGTTTCAGGTAAGAGGGGGGATCAGATTCCCTGAAAAAATTAGTTTTCTTAAGTGGGATGTACAAATAAGGCATGCTTGGGAAGAAAGATTAATATCTTCAGTAGAAAATACAGGAATTTGTTGCTAGCTGTTCTCTAAAGCTATCAAGACAAATTGGTCTTCATTTCAGCACGCAGTGATGTGTGCAGTTACAGGATGTGCCTGGTCACTGTCAGTATTAATTTCAGGTCTGTCCTGAAACTTCTCCAGTGATTTACAGAACAAGCCAGCAAGCAGCAATACAGGGCATATGGGCAGGTCTTGAATAGGGTCCATCAGAGCCCAGAGTGAGGAATGCAGCATCCTAGCAGGTACTGAGTTCTGTTGCCCAGTCAGCTTCTATGATGTTAAGTCCAGCTGATCACAGCACCCTTAAGGCATAGCTATCCACTGAGTCAAAGGGGGATACACATAGACAATATACTGATTTTTGTCTTGGCAGCCAGCTGACTTGATCTGGCTGCCCTTCCTCTGCAGAGGTGTTGGATAGGATGTTGCTGTAAATAGAAAAGTAAAATATGCATGTCTGAGTTTAATACTTAATTGCAATGGGATGAAAAAATCAGAGGGCAGGGGAATTAATATTCAAGGATAGCAGGAGCTGGCCTACATTGGCTGAAAGAGATCCAGAGCTTTCTGCAGCTCTGACTGCCCCTGTTCTTATCACAGAAGTAACATCTGTGCATCTATTTAGGTTATTTATGGTGCTTGTCTGGTTGATAATTAGGTTTGTGTCTGCTGTAACCATTTAGGTAATGTTTTCCCAGGATCTCTGCTGGCAGGTGGCTGATTTTCTGGGGTTTTTTAAATAGAGTGGTAGAAAGCTCCTTCAGAAGGGTCCCTTCCTGCCCTTCAGCTGGTGGTTGTGGTTTGATGCTGCGAACAGTCAGCTCAGTGCTCAGAGCTCTGTTTTCCCATGGTCAGTATACTGCATTTTCCTTTGGAGAGTTGTTAATTCACAGTTGCCTTGGGTGGAAGCTTTTCTTTTGTGAGCTGGGTGCTGTTTTCATGCTAGTGGCAGAACACAAAGAATTAAAACCAAAGAGTGGGAAGTTTCATATGTAAGCTATTGTTAAGGAACTCGTCCACAATGAGCTTTGGGAAACTCTTCAGAACTGTTAAATGCTGCAATTGCAGATGGGGTTAGGCATATAGAATAGCTCAGTTTGGAAGGGACCCGTAAGGATCATCAAGTCCAAGTCCCTGCTCCTCGCAGGACTACCTAAAACTAAACTGTATCTCCTAAGAGCATCATCTGGGTGCTGCTTGAGCTCTGCCAGTCTTGGTGCCACAACCTCTTCACCCTCTCAGTGAAGAACCTTTTCCTAATTTCCAACCTGAACTTCCCCCAGTGCATCTTCATTCCATTTCCCCATGTCCTGTTGGTGGTCACTAGTGGAGATCACTACCCCCCTTGAAGAAGGCTGGGATGAGGGGGCCCCTCTACAGCTGTGTGCAGGTCGAACATGGTTGCATCAGTGTATTGTTTGATTCCCTACCAATTAATAGTGAATGGACCATGGACTTTGCTTAAACGACTGATATTTTAATACTATCTTTAAATACTTCTTTTCCTTCTGAAGAAAACCTTGTTTAGAAAAGTTGCTTATTAGAGAATATTGATGGGATTTTCTTTGCCAAGAAAAATACACCGTGCTCTGTTGATGGGCTCCCTTTGTTGATAGTATGGCTGTGGGAGAACCTTCCTGTATCAGTAAGCAAGTCAAAATTTGAGGGGAGATAAGAGGAGACTGGTGATTTATGAGTACCATTCCCAGGGGTTTTATATATTCATATTTATGAGTATATATTTTCTATGTAATTCTAATGTCTCTGGACGTGGTCAAAAACTTTCTTAGTACCTACAGATGAAAACGCTTTTGGAACATGATTGCAAAGTGACCACACTGAAACTGAGAACATTCCGCTAATCTGTGGGTATGTTACCCTTTTGCAAATCTGGTTTGATCTCTCAGAACTAAATAGGATTATTTTGGCACTCAGGCTTTCTCAAGCACTAAACCTGGAGTAGGTGCTGGCATCTAGGAGGAAGCACCACGTATGTGGTTGTCTGTCTTAGGGTTTAGTCCTTCCATAGCATGAAAAGTAAATCTGTGAACGCTGCACTGCCAGGTTGAAGACTCGAGTCATTTGTAATTTGGCATTTCATTGGACATCAGGGCTGCCATTTCCTGTAGTTGTTTTCAACCTCTGCTCCTGTAGTTTTAATTCTAGGGCAACTTTTCCTTCAGTTTACCAGCAAAGTTTTTGAGTAAGCAGGATTATCTGAGCTTTTTCAAGTCATTTGAATGTCCTTAATACATGTGACAGTGACATTTGTTCAAGCCAATTCTGGATTGATGTCATGTGAATTATAGCAATGTGTAATGCACTGTGATTGCAATATGTTCAGTAGAAATGCTTACACCTCTGCATAAGTCACATAGCTGTGTAGAACAGCGTTTTTAAATCTCATTTCTGTCTCTGAACTTATTTGCAAGGGATCCATCCACCCCAGGTAACTCAGAAAAGCTGGACAGTTGGGAGTAGGCTGATGCTGGATGTGCAGAAGAGCTGATACTGCTGTTAAATGCTGAGGCTGCAAACTGAAGAAGGTTGAGAGTGCAGAGCTGGATGCTTGGGACAGTTCACGGTTCTGTATGTATGGATATGACAGTAGTTTGTATCCAAAAAACACTTGGCTGCATAGGAAGAACGTTTCCCAGATAAGCTGGAAGGAAGCTTTTTAAGGGAAGAAACTATTTTGAGATGTGTTTTATAAACCCCTTCCAAGCCTATCTTTATCCCTGGGTTTGGTTTTTCTTTTCTTTGCCTTCCTTTCACAACATCTCATTAAATCTCTCCAGACCTTCCTAAGCCGGACAGGTTTTTGTTGTTACACGACATTGTCCAAGGTGCACTGGTGGATCAGCTACTATTGCCAGAGCACTCGAAGTGAGAACTCTAACCCTTTGGTACAGTTGAGAAGAGAAGGTGTCACAATTGAGCTGGAGCTCTCTGGGAGCAGTTTAAGGCAGATGCATTGCGTGCTGCAGGGCTCAACTCGGAGCAAACACACTGGGGTTTTTCAGTAGACTGTGATGGTAAGATGTAAAGACTGCACAGCTTTCAGAAGTTATTAGAGGTTTTAGGTAAATCGGCTTTTGAAAGCCTTTGGGGTCCACCTTTTAGATGTTCCTTACATCAGGTTGTGTAAGTGTTTCAAAAACCAGAAAGCTTTAAAATGAAAGGAAGCCTGAAATAGATGGGGAAAAAATCTCACGTATTTTTGGAAGCAGAGAAGTGGCAGAACTCTTGGCAGGTGGTTAATCTGGCAGAGGGGCTTTGTTGGATGAAGCCATGGCTGTCTGAACCTGCAATGCTTGCAGGCACTGCCTGTCCACGAGCCATGCAGGGCCACGAGGGGGAAACATGCCAGATGGTGTGAGGGGAACGACGGCACAGGTCACACACACTTGTAGTGTGTATCATCTTGGCCTTGTACACAGGGGCTCATTGCAGCTGTAAGTCTGGGGGAAGCAGAACGCTATTTCTCACTCTTTGAGAAATGTGGTAATTAATGAAGAGTGGGCTCACGAATGAGAAAACCCAAGCATGCCCTGCCTTTCTATAAACACGCACTAATTACTCAGAAGTACACGAGTTGCCTGCCAGAAGGATGTGTTCTTCAGGATGTGATTCCAGATGGTTCTTTCTAAACCATATAAATATATGTATTTTAAAGCTGGTAACAAAACAGACTGTAAAATAAACTGAACACTTGCATTAAAAACCCCCCACATTTATGACACACACCAGTGTGATTTAGGCTGAGAAGTCATTTGGATTCACAGCAACACAGAGGTGCTTCCCCCGTCCGATGTGACCAAGCTGCTGTGCTGCAGCATTCGTGTGGATGCTCCTTGTGCCCACTGTCCCCTGTGGACCTGCCACCAGCGTGTCCTCCCTCGTTAGTCATTTGTTTGTTGCTCCATCTCGATGGCTGAGCTTTCTGGTGTATTTCTGCTCTTGCAAGGCAGGGTGTGCTTTTCTACATAGGAAATATTTGGCCGTTGCACAAGTTGGGGTCTGTTAAGTGTTTTTCGGACAAGGTGCGATGTTACCTTGCTCCGAAGTATCAGGTTATGGGAAAGATCCTATGAGTGTGTGGCTTTGGTAGCATTGGGGTTTAGCCTGTGTGTGAAGCTTCCCTGAGGCTCAGGTTGCGAGTTTAGGGCTGTGGTGTGAGATGGCAGGGGGGCCTGGTGTTGGATGGATGGGAGCATAGCTTACAAATCCTATGAAGAGTTTACCAAAATGTTTAGAAAGTAGGGAAATGTCTGTTGAAATATGCAGAACAGCAAACCTGTAATGCCAAAGCCCTGCAGTACAGAATACTGAGTGCTTTGGTCCTTGGGATGCTCAGCATGAAACACCGGTGGGTTTAGACTCAGAAGCCAAACCTGTTTAGGTTTGGATGTGGACCTCCATGCTCTGGGACAGGATAAACTTAGTGTAAGCCTTCCTGACAAACTTTAACCTGTAAATTCCCAGTGATGATTACACTATGTACCTGCCCCCAGTTTCCCAAAGGTTTCTGGGTCTCAGCTCACCTTTGCTGCAGCTTCAATCAGGACATTTCCTACTCCTAACAGGCAAGGGCAAGCTGCTGTTTTCGTAGGTGCTTTTTGAGCTTTTTTCTCAATATGGCAGTGTCTATCTCATTCAGCTGTGGGCACCAAGGTCTTGCTAGATCCCATTTGCTTGGACTTCTATTCCTGCCTCTGGGGAAAAAACCCCAACCAAACCATGTCTTAAGGCCTTACAACATAAGGTTTGTTGTCTGTCTGTCTGTCTGTGTGTGGGGAGTCTGTTTGGTGGAGATGAAGTAAGGCTGCACATTGCATGAGGTCATTTGGAGGTGGCGGGTGAAATATCTCTGTGCTTTGGTGTGACCCCTGATAATGTATTGGCAGAGCTTTGGTGTGAAAAGCTGGGATTGCTGCTTCAGGCTGGCTGTTACTAGTCCATGTTGCCGTTCATCAGTTTTAGGGTTTCAGAAGGGAACAGGGCAGATTAGGAGAGAGCAGCACACCTAATTCTTGTCTTTGGGCAGCTTTTTGGTCCTTGTGACCGGTTTCCATGGCAGGAAAGTACGCAGCTTTGGTTAAACCTGTTACGTGTGACTTTGTTGTTGCGCTCTGAAATGGTTCCTCTATTTCACAGCAGTGTCGAGCAGTGCAAAATCTGCTGTTGGCAGATAGCGAGTGGGTGTTGTGCCAGTGTTTGTGCAGAGAGGAGCTGCTCCGGCAGCCGAAGGGCAGCTGGCAGCTCTCCTGCCTCGTCATGCGCGCTGGCGTGCTCTGATTCACAGCACTGGATCCTCTGCTGGTCCGGGGTGTGCGTGTGTCCCCTTGGCTTGATCAGGGCTAGAAAATGAGATTGCCTCTGCGTGCACGTGGGAGGTGGGTTTGTGTACTAGTAATGCCGAATTTGAGGGGGATTCGTGTGTTGTGCTGAAGATCCCAGCAAATCCTGTGATTCCTCTTGTCCAAAGCCAGGTGCCTTTGGGAGCACACATGAAGCAGTGATTTTTTTGCTGCCAGATCTACCAAGGTGATCCCACAGGGGTTTCCATGGAGTTCAGTGCATGTATGGGGGCTTGTGGGCCATGCGTGCTCTTCCACTAGCAAAAGGAGTCTCATGATCAGTGCTGATCAAATCATCATCTGTTCAGTTCTTTCTTCTTCTGAAGGTCTGCTGTCTGTACAGTAAGAACAGTGGTGCACAGCCAGCACCTGGGGAAACGTGCAGCAAGGAAGGGGTTTGGGTTCTACAGGAGGGGTGTCCCTGGGGAACGTTTGTAGTAAAGGCCTGGTAATTTCCCCACAGCTAACCCCAGGCACTACTTTCTGCAGTGGAGGGATGCTCCTGTGAATGCCATTCCTGTGCTGGATGTGGGCACCCAGTTGTGTGCACCAGCCCTTCGAGCAGCCCCGAGGAGGTACCAGGGCAGCTATGCAGCCTGTGTCTTGCCAGGGCACTTCCTGTGCTTCACTGCTGCATTCCCCTTCTTTGCTTTGGGTCCTACTTCCCTACACAAGTCAGTACTGTTGGCTGCTTTCTGCTTGTCATGAATTCTGAATCCAAGTGTGTATTTAGCAATGGTTTTAATCTCTTTAAAACTGTCATGTCTGTTTCTGTTTTCAAGAGCAGCTCAACACTTTGTTGCTCTCCGACCTCCTTCCACTTCCCTGCCCTCTGTTGCAGACCGCTGAGGTGCAGAATCACTCTGTCTGCGACTGCTTTTAACTGATAATAGTTAATCAGCACCTTTTGCAAACTGGCCTGCCATGTGTCTTCTTTCTCTTGCTCTTCTGCTGGCCTGCTCTGTTCTCTTTCAGTTTGATTTATAGCTCTGCACATGGGCATGTTAATGGAAAAACCTTGAAGGGACAGATTGTGTATGCTCAGACTGCCACTTCAGCAAAAGCATGCATTTAGCTGCTTGGATTTCCATGTATGTACTGCATTATGGCTCAGCAGAGCAAGTGGGGTGTGCATTTAATTTAGTAAATGTCTTTCCTAACCTGTCACAGTGTTGCTCGTTTTCACTAGAGCATATGCTCTGATGGGGGCTGTTGATTCAGCAGAAATAATGATAGCCAGTAGAGCTGATCAGATGCTGCAGAAACAGTTTATCACATAAATTATTCAGTGACTGTTGCTGTTCCTTATCACGTAGTGTGTTTGGCCACTCGATGGTTGGTGCACTCGTGTGCATCAGCTCTGCTGAGGGGGCTTTTCTGCTTCGCTGACCTTTGGTGCAGGTACAAAGGTTTCCTGTGCTCCCCATAGGCGGTACAGGGAGGGACGTGAGAGCCCGGATGGTTGGTAAAGGCTTGTAGGGCTCCTGAAACAATTCCCGGTTGGAGCCTTGTAAGTGGTGAAGCTGTGGAGAGCCCCTGTGCGTGTCAGAGATGTCACCGCTCACTTTGGCCGCCAGTGCCAGTGGAAGGGGTCATTGAACGTGGTGCCTTCAGGTAACGCGTCCGGCTGTGCCCAGAGCTGGGCTTGCACAGCCCCTGGGGCTGGCGGGGCCCTGGGATGACCGCCAGCAGAAGGCAGTGGGGTCACTGGTGGTTCAGGTGCCTGCCCGTGCTGCAGCGTAGGGCTGGCACAGCTCTGCCACCAACAGACCACTTCAATGAGCCCTCATAGAATCATAGAATAGTTAGGGTAGGAAAGGACCTTAAGATCATCAAATTCCAAGCCCCCTGCCATGGGCAGGGACACCTCGCTCTAAACCATATCACCCAAGGCCTCGTCCAACCTGGCCTTGAACGCTGCCAGGGATGGAGCATTCACATCCTCCCTGGGCAACCCATTCCAGTGCCTCACCACCCTAACAGGAAAGAATTTCCTCCTTATATCCAATCTAAACTTCCCCTGTTTAAGTTTGAACCCATTACCCCTTGTCCTGTCACTACAGTCCCTAATGAAGAGTCCATCCCCAGCATCCCTATATCCCCTGCACTGCAGCTGTGCGTTCTTGCCCCTTGCCGCAGGGGCTGCAGGAAGCAGGAAGGTTAGGTTCAAAGTGTGTGGCAGGTCTTTTGTTTGGGTGAAGACATTGCGTGTCTCATGGTTTTTTACATACAGTTTGTTTGCTGCCGGATGTGACACATTCGTGCTTGTGTCAGGGCTTGTGGGGGTTGTGTTTTTTCCTGTTTCCTGGGCCAGGTAAGTTACTTAATGCTTAGGTTGATTAGATGAGTATAAACCTTTTATGACACTGATAAATGGATTATATATCAGATACTGAGGTGCTGTGTAAAATAGAGGGTGAGAAAGATCTTTTGTTATCTTCCACCTGTGGTTGTCCCTGTCACCTGCCCAGTTTGACACAGTCTTCCCATGGGAGCAGCCTTTTCTCTTCCCCAGTGCTGGAGTCAGTTTGCTGGAGCATCGAAACACCTTCTGATGCTGGCGGGTGGCTTGGGTGTTGATCTTGGTGAAGGCGGGCAGTAGCAGGGATGGGTACATTGGGAATGCCAGAGAGACCCCTGGAATTTGCTTTTTTTCCCCATAGGACTCTGTGTTGAATTGCATTGGCAATAGCTGGTTCATCCCTCCACTGGCTGCTGGGCAGTGCTTTTACTGTGGGAACATCTGTGGTGAAAATCCCAGCTTCCCCTTCAGAAGGGACAGAAGCTCAGGCCTGCCAGTCTCTCCAGGGTGATAACTGGCCTGTGCATGCTCAATTTGCACTGCAGATGTGGATTCCTCACAAGCCAGGCACTGGTGGGCTGTTCTCCAGTCCCCACACCCGTCCTTCCCTGCGGTGCCCTACCTTGTCCCTCGGGCACTACAGCTGGAGCATTGTAACCCAGCACTTGGGATGGTGAGTGGCCAAAGCAGCCGGTTAACCCCTGCTCTGCCAGCCCAGCATTGTTTCCTTGGCATTGAGATGCCTCCTGGAAATGTTGGTGTCTGTGGTGGTTTAGATACAGCCGCGCTTGCATCCTTTTGACATGGTCATTAAGGAGATGTGGTGCCCTTAGATCTGTAAATAGAGATTGTGGTGAGCAGGGGATGTGAAGCTGTGATCCTGGCCATGCTCCAGGATGCTGTCATTGGTGTGTGGAGCTCAGAAGGCACCACTGATGGGATCACCTCCCATCATGCTGGTCTTTCCCATGGTCACCTCTGTCACATGGAAGAGGAGAGGAGAGGAGGCTCCCCTTGAAGGGGTCTGGGAGCAGCCCTGCGGTGGGTGCAGTTCCAAGGTGTGGGCACTTTGGTGTCAGCGTTCCCCTCTCCACCCTTAGCTTCTCATCCCGGCTCCTGGAACTGAGTGAACCTCTCCTGGAGGTGATGCAGCTGTGCGTGGGGCTCCGTGCTGCACAGGTCTGCCCTCAGACACAGACCTGATCTTACCCTTCTGGTTTTCAATAGGGTTAATATAAAGACCTAGATCTGTTCCTTGGTTCGTGAAGCCCCATGGAAGGTTCTGTCACTGGCAGCCCCAGGGGCAGCTTGGTGTGCGGTGGGAAGGAGATGTCAGCCACTTCTGCTGCCCAAGTGGGGTGAACTCCACCTTGCTGCAGCATCAGGCAGGATTTTCATCTACTCGGTGATTCATCATCCGCATGTGGACCTCGTGGTAGGCAGACCTCACAGTGAGGGTGTCTGTGGCAGTTTGTGCTGCTCACGCCATGTTGTGCGCCAGGCTTCAGCAAACTGCTTGGAGAAGGAAGGGTTTAAAAGCCACAAGCCAAGAACTGAATGTCTTCTGGTGCTACCTCAGTGCCCGTAGCCACCACCCATCACATGCCTCTTAGCTCTCAGTGTGGTGGGATTCAGCCTGCTCTTAATGCATTGGTGTGTGTAGGGAGAGCAAGGGGAACTGCAGCCTGTGAGAGTATTTCACGTACCAAGCTGTGCCTCAAGGTGCAGCCCAGAGCCATGCTTTCTTTAGCAACAAAACCTTCCGACAAAGCCAACCAAAGCCACCTGACTAAACTATTCCTGCTCCAAGAGCCGCTCTGCTGACAGACCCACCTGTGGGGCCGCGGTGTAAGTGGGAGCACTGAAACAATGAGTTTGGAACTGGACTTCAGTTGTGCACTGTGCGTCCCTCAGCATCTGATAACACTGTGAAGCAGCAGAGAGCGTTACTGGCTCCCAAGTGAGTGTCTGAGGAATCTGCCTCCACCCTGACAGCAGGGAGGGGGTCAGGAGCAGGCACTGTATCTTTGGCAAAGGCTCCTTTATGTGTTTGCGTTTGCTGCTGAGAGGAATCGCCTGTAATGGCCGAACCTGAGTGATTCAGTTCGTTTGGTTTCCTTGTTTTCCCTCCAGCCTGTGGTGGTTCTGCAGTGCTGCTCAGGGATGCAGATCTGAGGCTCTTTAAATACCGCTTACTTTTGCAGTTTATCACAATCTTCCTTGATCTTTCCTCCTGCTGGTGAAGTGATGCTTAAATGTCTGCCACATGGCAAGCATGCAAGTTAATCAGTTAGGATCAATTTGTTGTTAATAGCTGAGGAGGCCATGCTGGACAACCACAGCATCCTCAGGGCAGCGGTACTAACTGTGCTGGCCATGCTACAGCTGGGGAAACCCCTCTAACAGCCAGCTGTGACACCGGTCCATGCTTGAAAGTGGTGAATGAGGCAGGTAAGCTTAGATGGTCACCATGGGGGTTCATCAGGGCTGGAGCTGATGCCGTGCTTCCTCTGGTGGATGTTTTGGAGCTGCTGTTGAACTTCCCCCTTTGCAATGCAGTGTTGCCCCATCCCGCAGGGCCAGTCTCCCTCTCCAAGGGCAGCAGCACGTGTGGTATGAGGGCAGTAGTTACAGCAGGGATTCTCCTTTGGTTCTGCTGGCTTCTCACACAGCCTTTATGTTAGGGTGGCCCAGACAGACCTAAAGGCTGCCTGAAAACAAACGTTTGGGACAAAGCATGGTGCGTGGAGCGGAGCAGCACACTGCCAGTCATGGATGCGCTGTGGTGGGTAAAACACCTGCTGCAATGAGGCTGTTTGAGGAAGGACGGTGCTAGAACCTGGGCTGCCTTCCCACAAACCTTCCTGCTGCACGGATGTGCCAGGTGAGCTGGTGTGGGGACTCCTGAGCAGGAGCTGTTGAGAAACCATGCTGGAGAAGGGAGCTGCTTGCAAGACTGTAGCTTACAGGGCAAGGTGTGAAGCACGTAGGCAGATCTCACTGCAGACACCCAAAGTCAAGCTCCAGGAGTTACGTTGTTCTACTTGCAATTCACTTCCAAGATGTTCCTCTGACCAGGGAGTTATTTTTGTTTCATTTTAATAGCTGAATGACTCTTTCTCTCATGAGAATGTTCTGTACTAGGCAGAAAGGAGCTGACACTAACGTGGGCAGTGCCGGTCTTTTCATTGTCATGGCAAAGGGTCTCATGTGGCAAGAAAATAAGATGAAATCTGCTGCCTTTTCCATCATTAACTCCAGCAATAGATGCAGCATCCACCCAGCACTGCGAGTCCTGGCATTCATTCTGAGAAAAGCAGTGACACTGTGAGGCCATACCAGATGGGTTATGCACAGGTAACCAAACCCAGCAGCAGTAAGGGGAAACTGGCTTGAACATGAGAAGGTCACGTTGCATTGCTTCTTTGGTTTCCCAAGCTAAGCCTCGCTGTGTGTCCTCGAAAGACCTAGGTAAAGCTAAAATTAAGTCAGTCAGATAAATATTTATAGGAGATATGTTGGGATACAATCCTCAAGCGGCCTGATTGCTCTCTCTATGCTCCAAAATGTACTAAAGGGGAAATAATAATGCTATAAATACAGTCCTGTTTAGCTAGCTCATTACCTTAGGGGTGTTTATGGTTGGTCTCTGGGGAACTAAAGCTGCAGCAGTGCGCAAATGAACAGGGAACTGAAAAACCAGTAGAGGGTGATCCCTTTGCCAGTGATACTTTGGTTGCAAGACTCTGCTTACACAATGATTCATCATTACAGTAGCAATCAGGTTTAAAGTCCTTGTATGTACAAGTCATGGCAGCAACCAGTGCAGTGTTCGCACAGCCTGGTCAGACCGTTTTGTTGCAGGCTTCTTTGGAGAAGCCTCAGCCATCAGCTCTTTGGCTCATTTGTGGTGGGGGTTTTTTGGTTTGGTTTTGCTCACTTCAGGAAATAGAACAGTGCACAAGACTTTGAGGATTCGGACAAAAATAATAAAATTATTGTTATTTTTCAGTTGTTTTCCACACCAATTTACTTTGCCATCTTCCAAAGTATTTCATATCTGGCAAAGAAATGAGTTTCTTTGATTTGGTTTTGCTCTTTCCCTTTATAGGAGCAAAGCTCGGTGCACTGCTGAGTATGTGCTTCCCCTGGAACAGCCCACTCCAATTCCTGCAATAAACTGGGTAGAGTTTGCAGGAGTTGAAAGCACAGAAAGGAAAAGGACCTGACTTTCACCAACCCGCGATCCCAGCTTCTATGGGAAAAGCTCCGAGGTTAATGTGCTGCTCCCTTGACCAAGAGGTTCCTGGTATGTGAGTGTCTTGCTGGGAAACGCTTGGTGTTTGATTTGTCCGCTGATCCCCCTTGGAGGAAGGGAGGCTGGCTCCCAGGGTCAGGAATGTGGGGGTGTGCCTCCTGCCCGCGGCTCCACAAGCCTTTCTGCTTGCATATTGGGAAGCGCTCTCCAGAACAGTCAGGCAGGAGCTGAGCTCGCCTTGTTTTCCAAGGGGGAAGCCAGAGTTCATACAGGGACTCTTTCTCCATCCTTTTTTCTACCTGGTAACCTGAGCCCAGGTTATCTCCTTAATGCCATTGAGTCTGTTCCTGTTAAACCTCAGCAACCTTGCTGCTCCAATTCCTATTTCTCTACAGTTAATTCTGAAGTGAAGTTTCTGCAGCATCGCAGCCTTTATAGCAGCGTAGCAGTTTGGGATAAGTATGCACTGTTTATCCTACACATGGCACCAATACCAGAATAAATCTGTCTAGCTGGTCCATGTCTCCATTTACTCTATGCAGACAGTGCATAGGATATATTTAGGGTCATTGCTATCTTCAGTTCTGAAACATGTGACAGCCAAAAGGCCTGGGTTTTGGGCACTTTTGCTTCTACCAGCAGTGAGCTGAAATGTTCTCCTTTCTCCTCATTGGTGTTTGGGCTATAGAAAGAGCAAATAATTGATTCTGCTTGAATTTACGTCATCAGTGTGTTGTTGATTTTCAGCTTCTCTGTGACCACAGCAGTCCTGGAAGAGATGGATAAAATCTCTTTCCTTTGCTGAATGTAGTAGCAATGATGTGGAAGAAGTAAGTGTACAGAGTGTGCTTGGAGCTGTGCTCTGTCCTAGGGATCCCTGGGGTCATCAACCAGTGCATCTGAGTATGCATCGCCCTGTGACTGTCAGCATGATGGAGGAGTGCCCTGTAGCAGGGAACAACTGACTTTGCCCTCACCCAGAAAGAGGATTTAATGTCTCTATTGCACACTACGTTTGACACAAGTTCCATGCAGTTTCAGATCGCTCATCTTTGCACCAGACTTCCCGCACTCTTTCCTTTGACCTGGATTTCTGATCTTTCTCTTGTAGTCGTGCATTGTTGTGTTCATTGGGTGGCTGCAGCCACTCCCCAAACAGCTGCCAAACTCTGGAAACTCTATCCCAGATCAGCCGGCACCATGTGGTGGGGCTAGTCTATGCTGGGACAAAATCCACCTTATTTCTCTTTTCTTGACCTTCTTTGGCTCCAGGTGGATAGCTGAAAATAGCCTTGTTAAACAGACCTCCCACAGAAGCCTGCGAGAGGCTGGCAAACACTAGAGATTGAGTAAGTGCTTCATGATTTGGTTTTGACTTAATAGTTCATCTCAGCATTTGAAAAAAACAAACCAAAACAAAAGGCGCTGCTCCTTCTCACTGAAGAGCTTTCAACTTTGTGCTTGATGACTGCATTTATCTGATCGTGTACAAGATGACTGATTTTCATGTGACTGCCTCCTAATGTCAAGCCATAGAGCAGCCTCGAGTCTGATCCCAGAAGACCTTACCCAGCACTGTCTGCCAGCTGCAGCAAACAGTGATTTCTTGCAAATAATGAAATCCCTGGGGAGCATCGATGGCTGGGTTGCTAATATCACATTTAGATAAGAAGGAGGAACTGTAGGTGATGTGGGAGAATTACTTTGAAGAATCTGCTGTCTCTCTAAAGCACTTTCTAACTGAGGGCAGATGTCTATCAAACCTTCCTCTTGCCAATTAAATTCAGCACTGAGATTGCTGCTAACGTAATGCTTCTGGAGGTCCAGCCCTACATGAGCACAGCTAGTTGGTTTTCTGGACTGGTGCCGGCTAAAGCTGTGATCAGACACGTCCGAAGTACCCCAGGCCTGGCCTGCTGTCCCCGCTCTGGCTGCCTTTAACTGCAGGTACCAGGGCGGGAGCTGGAGTCAAAGCTTTCTTCTGGCACAGCCTATTCCCATCCCTGCTCAGGGCAGCCCCATGCTCAAAGCCCATGGACACAGTGTGTAGCAGACTTCCCCAAGCACGTACTCGAACTCGCCTCTCACATCAGGAGTGGAAACTTACTGGGTGCATCTTGAGCCTTCAGTCAGAGTGGAGGTGCTTACCCCCCCTCCACACATGAAGCTGTTGTGTTTCAGAAGAGCTGAACACCCACAGGTTCTGCCACAGCTAATGGGAGCTGCAGTGAGAGCTCAGCAATCATGGAAATCAAGCCTTCAATTGCACTCTTGGGGATGAAAGGAGATGGCTTACCCTGCCATGAACCTTTAAAACCCTGGAAGTGCAGTGGAAGTGGTTTGTAATAGCAGGAATTCATTTGTTATTAAATTTGCCCTTGCTTGTGCTGTCACTGGTTCAGCAGGGTTCCAGTGTGAGCCTTTGCTGCAAGGTGTCTGGTGCTCAGGCTGGGGAAAAGCAGCTCAGTGCCTCAGGGATCTTGGTCGTACCGTGGTTCTGAGAGAAAGCTTCCTAACTCATTTCAGTACATATGGGGTGACAGATATTTATTAGCTTGATTACCAGCTGGTTTCCTTCTGGGGTGTATGCTGTGCATAAAGAACAGCAACTGTGTTATTCTTAGGAGAGTATGTTTAAAGAAAATACATAGGAAAGAGGGATTGACACCAACAGGTAACAGTCTTGCACTGGCAGGAAGAAGAAAACTGTTTTAGTGGGTTTCCCTGTTTACTGAGGAAATAGCAAATACCCTGTTTTGCTGTTTCATGTACCAAACATACAAAGGCACGGATCTGGAAGGCAGAGAACTATTGGTGTTCTTCTGCTTCACCCATGTCTTGTGCTGCCAGGATCAGTGCTCACTGCTCCTGCAGCCGTGTCCAGCACACGTCCCCTCCTGCTCAGCACCGCTCCTGGGGCCTGACTCTGATGGATCGAGTGGCTGCAGCTGCACAAGGTCACCTCCAGCCATCCCTTGGGCTTCTCAAGGCAGCAGGGGACAAGTGTCTGCACCCTGGGGGCTTCAGTTCCTGGTCCTGCTGCAAACCTGTCTTTGGCACAGCAGGCTGCTGAACTGGGGACTGAGCTGACCCAGATGCAGACCCAGGAGTGGTGTTTTCCAGGAGGGATTAAGGAGGGTAAAGTGTCTTTGCAGGGCTGCAGGCAGCTTGGCTGGAGCCCAGGGTCAGGATGCTCTCCCTCACTTCTGGCTCCTGCTGCTGCACTTCCTGGTCTTGAATTTTCCTGTAACTTGTTTCTGCTGACTATTTTTGGTCTCCACCTCCTGCCGCAATCCTGCTGCATCCTGGCTGTTTGCTGCAGGGGGTCCCCTCACCTAACCGCTGAGGGACATCATGGGAATCGTTCCCTCTGTCAGGAGGCAGTTTGCTGTTTGGTCTGTCACAGTGCTGTTGCGTGCAGTGTGAACCAGGGCTGGCCTTTCTGCTCTGCCAGGCGGCACAGCATTGACTAGGAGTTGTTTCATAATTAAGCTCTAAGACAAGATGTGCCATGTGTTTCTGGGTAACTGAAACGTGCTGCAGGTGATGGTAGTTCTGAGGCAAAAGGATAAAGCTGCCGCAGTGTAACACTCGCCTGCCTGAAGTGCCTTGCCAGAGCCTGCAGTAGGTTTATAATGATCATGCTTTATGCTGAGTACTTAACACTCTTCATCTTCAAAGCACCGGCAAACATTAACTAATTAATCGGCACAAGAGCCTAGTGAGGGAGGTGAGACCAGGGAGAGGATGTTAAAAGCAGAGATGGTCCTCAGGGGAGAATTAAGTGGAGACAATAGGTAGCATTTCATTGCATGGCCATTTTAGCAAATGGAAGGACCCGAAGTGAATGAAATGTGTGAGTTGGATGGGAGCCTTCCTTGTCTGTCACCCTGGCAGGGAGGAGCAGACCCCGCTCCAGGAGGCCCAACCCTGCCCAGAGCACTCAACCATCGAGGGCCATGCAGCGCTGCCTTTGCAGTGTGTCTCTCCAGGGATCTTTGTGCACATCAGAGCTAGGTTTTATAGTGCACATCTAAACATCAACAGATCTGTCTGCAAAATGAGGCTGCAACCTCCACTGAATTCTGTAGCTTTTCTCACTCAGTAGACTTTCCTTAATGAGAAAGAGCTGACATCTGACTTTTAGAAGTGACTTATGCATGACATCTTTGCTTGATGGAGAGGAAGGTAGAGCAGGACTGGTCTTCTTGGAAGAGGTGGGAGTATTGAGTTATTTATGGTTAAGTCTTTTGAACTATACCAGAATAACTCATTGCATCTCACCCGGGTTTTTTCCTCTCCTGGAAATAAAAAGTTAAATGCACGACCAGAAATAGTAGAATTGGTGGTTCTTTTGTTAGTTTGTCTTGAGTAAGTCTTGCTCTTATAAACTAGATAGGGTTAGGATGATGGTGGTGGTTTCAGAATTGCTTGTCCACTGAAAAGATGGAGAGGTGCTGCAGAGCCTTTCCAACAGGCAATGGATCCCTCTGGGAAAGGATGGCAAAGCAGAGGCACTGGCTTTGGAGCCTTGTTCTGTGTCATGGTCATAAGTGGAAATCAAACAAGCTTCATAGGTGGAAATCAAAGTAAAGTAGGGGATAACCCAATTTCTCTTGTGGTGTCTGTTTCTAGAGGAGAGGCAGCGAGGAGGGGTGTACCCAGGAGAGAACTTGGTGTTTCACAGCTGATCTTGCCAGTTGGTTTCGGTGCTGGAAGTTCCCACATGTGCACAGATATTAGTGAGTATTTACAGTTAAACACAGAAGAGATGGCTCCTACAGTCAAATAAACTTACATTCTCTGCAGGTCCTCATTGTGCCCATCAATTAACAAGCACTTTGGCCCTGGGTCCTTCGTGGAGGTCAGACTTGCAGTTGGAGGGAAACATCAGCATGGTTTGTCCATGTGGCCATAGAAAGTCCAAGGCTCTCATCCTGGAGTAGATCTAAGAGCTCTTGTGCTTTATGCACAAGCCCATCCCTGGAAGGACATGCTGTTTCCTGATATTCCTTGGAAAACAGTTTCCTGCCTTGAGATAACAAGAAGTCGTTAACCTTAGCTAGGATTTATCCAGACATCCTATTTGCTACCTCTACCCATGTGGGAGTTGTGGGAACAGATGAGGTTGTCGATGTGCCAAATTCTTCCATGGGGCATTTAAAGCCAGAGTAGGAGGTCATGTTATTGAGGGAAGAGAGGAGGAAGAGGGGGAAGACAGAATGCAAAGTCTGTCCTTTCTTTCTTCTTTTCTTTCTTCCATTTGCGTGGATTTTCTGGACAGATTTTCCTGCTCTGACTCAACATTAGTAAGCCCCTGTTTCCCAGTGTGTAATTGTTCTCTGCTGATAGAGGAGGAAGGCGGCTGTCGTCATGTGCAGTCGGTGAAATGGCCTCTGACATTTCTGTTAACTTGTTTAAACAAATACATCTCAAAACCAGTTCTGTTTAAAAGGGCAGCGCACAGAGGTTAACTCTGTGTGTGCTAGCGAGTACTTGTATATGACATGCTACTTTTTCATAGAGCTAGAGCTCCAGCTAATTTTGGGTTAGCAAGACGTAGCTTCATTGCCAGTGAGCTAACGTGGATGCACTTTCTGCTGCTGTGGAGTTTATCTTGCTCTTTAGATGAGTATAAGGAAAATATTCTGTTTGCCTATCCAGACTTTCAGGTATTTTCCTAAGTGTGGCATTGTTTGTGAAACTGGTAACATTACATCATTATAATCTTTTCTGGTTTTTAAAAGGACTACAACAGAGCTATTATGAACAGACAAAAATTGCCAAAGCAGCCTGTGACAGTGCTTTCACAGTGATCTCCTTCTGTCCTTCGTTACTGCAGGCACGTAGTCTGATTTCTCCCAGCAAATTCATGGCATCCTTTGAATAATCCATTGGACTGCACATGTTTTAGTCTCATGTTCATGCATGTCTCAGAGGGTGAGAGCAGCTTAGTCTGTGAAGAAGCATCTGGAAATCAGGGGGGATTTTAGGAGCCATTTTCTGTCATTTCTGTTTCACTGACGGGTTCCAGCCTACACAAGGGAGCCACTGACACCTCTCCAGGACCACATAAAGCTCGTCTGTGGGGAACAGTGGCTCTGCCAGAAGCCCCCAGTTTTCCACGCTCCTGGAACAATGTGATGAGTTCTCAGATGACTGGCAAAAGGTTTTGAAGTGAAATAATGCCCAGGCTTGTTCTGCTTCCGACATCATCCCCCCAGTTCTCACTCATCAGATGCTTTGTGAGTTCAGAAGCCTGTGCTGTACCCCACGTGCAGCAGGTTTGCTGAGGGCTTTTGGAAAGTCCCTGACGAAGACCTTCCTTGGTGTGCTCAGATAGAGAAGCCTTTTGAAGATTGGGGCCAGAAGGGATTTTTAGGTTGCGTTGAGCTCAAGGGTAAAAACTTTAATCCACAAATCATACCTCACTGAAGGAGGTTGTGCTTTGCAGAACTGGTCAAATGGCAGCTTGTCTGTGTTTGCATTTCATAGAGATTAGGAAAACCACTGGCCTGTTTGAACCCTGGAAAGGGTTGTGCAGAGGCTGGCAAAAGGAAAGACCTTCTCCCTCGGAGCAAGGAGCCACCAGAGTTGGAGTTGCATTGTGTGAAGGACGAAAAATGACCCACTTAGGAGTGTGAATTCAGCACATGAACTGGGAGCTGGGAAATAAAACAGCACAGAGAGCTGCTGGCCATAACTGGTGGTCCAAGAGGAGATTCCTGACCAGGTTTATGCTCGCTTTTGGACTAAGAGTGTTACTAATCACAGGAAGTCCCACTTGTATTTCCATTGACATTCCTGTCCTCACTCCTCCCCTGTCAGGGGAAGCCCACACAGATGTGGGTAGCAGCTGTAAATACCCCACTGCTTGAGATGCTGTGGGGAAACCTTCTGAAGCACATCTGGCAGCGCAGGTGTTCTTGGTCTGTCACCTCTCCCCTGACACCACTAGTGTGAACCCAGTTTGCTAGTGGCTCTGTGGCATGCTGAGTAGGTCTGGGGCAGGGGATAGTGAGCCTGTGGGCCTTAGAGAGCTCTCGCTTGCACTTTTGCAAGCGTCTAGCATTTGGTAGCTGTGTCTGTGCCCATAGGATCAATTTATGCAAGGTGTTGAGCAGCTGGCATGCTCTGCTCCTGCAGGGATCTGCCTCTTTGATTCCTCTCCAGTGCCCATCGGCATAACTGGAGAATCTTTCCAAGAATCTCCTTATGTTACCATTATTTTTAGTGCTAAATTGCACTTTCTCCTCTGCCAGCTCAGTAATCCTTCCCAGAATGCATCCTCATTCCTGCTGCCTTTTTTTAATCCCCATGCAAATGTGACCAGCAAGCTTTCTAGCTAACAGACATAACCTCTGTGGCTTCAGAAGACCTTGACATCAGAAAGAAGTGCTGATGTTGCTGATTGTCTCGCACATAGGTGTTTGCCACAGTTATTTATCCACATGTCTGAGATGACAAGAAATCATGGGAGTGGAGCCTTTGCAGACACAGTTCGGATGAATCCACTTCTCTCCAGGGAGCTGCACTGGGGAGCAAAGTGTGCCTGCAGAGAGCTCCTCACCCCTAATGGTGCACCTGATGGGCCTCACCGATGAGCACCAGGCAGGAGCTATACTCCTGTGCCAGGTTCTGACTGCACAGCGTCACGCACACACTTGAAGCTGATTGTGTTTCACCACCTGAGGACTCTTCAACAGTCCAAACCTCAGCTGATGTGAACAGGCTTCAGTCCCATGCACGTGTCTTTCCATTGCTGACATGACCTCCATGCCAGAAACACCCTTGGAAAACCGGCTGTTGACTGGCAGTCCTCCCTTCAAACTGCTGGTGAAGATCAGCCCCTCTCTGAGGCAATACGAGCCCCATGGATAGTTAGATAAGGAACAGTGGCCATCGGGAACTGGTAAGCCTGCTTCTCACGAACACAGTGAGGATGTGTGCTCCTGTCAAGCCTGGGAACAGAAGTTGTGGAATTTAAAAGAGCTCAAAAAGCCCTGGGTGCAGCTGGGGGATCTGGTTTGGAGGGGTAGGTGCAGGCTGTACCTTGAGCATCCTTGGCAGACCTGGCAACAGGGATAAGGCAGAAGAGCTTTAGGGATTAGGAGTACCATATCTCGAGTGATAGGGGAATGGTGCTGTAAATCCCAGATTCCTGGCTCTTGAGGTGGAACTGCACTTTAGGAATATTTTTTTCTGAGGCTTGACTTGCAAAGAGCTTTGCACCAGGGTAGCTGAAGGAGTGGCTTTAAACTAATACAACACCAGACCTCTCTGGACACTCGTCTGCTGAGAACTGGTAGACTTCTCTTTAGCTTGAACTGGGAGGTGGTTGGATATGGGTCATGGACAAATGCCTTTCTCCAGCTCCTGCCTTCATAGCAGAACCATCTGCTTTTACAGAGATCTCCAGATCTGCTGCTGGAGGTGCCCAGTGTCCTTCAGTCAAAATGAATTGGTTTTGGACCTACTGCTTCTGTGTTATAACTCCTGTGTTCAGCTGGACTTACAAAGTTTGTGCAACTGTTTTCCTATGAATGTTGTTTGTGAGCTTCACGAACAAAGACTAATCCCCAACAAGTGTTCCACAGCCCCCTAATATTATCACAGCTGGAAGAGCCACATGTTGGAGGCCTCTCCTGTGGTAACAGGTTTTGAAATCTGTGCTTTAACGTCTCGTTTCCGCTCTCTGCAGTGAGGTTTCCCTCTCAGTGCTGCAGGAACAATCACTGCTTGTATTTGATCCGCGCTTCAAAGCGAGCCTTGTGCTGCAGCCCTGCCTGTGCCACAGAGCCTGCTCCGGAGCCTGCTCCAACCTCCATCCGAGAGCAGCAAACATCTGCAGTGGGAGCATCTTCGGGGTGGTGCGTGGTGGTGAGGTTGTATGGCAAACCGTTCAAGGCAGACATCTGGTTTGTGTGGAGGGCTGGAGGCAAGTCTTCCCCTTTATTGTCCTTGGGACCCAGCATGGCCTTGGAGCTGCACCCTTGCCACGAGAATGGTTCCTGGTTTCAGAAGATAGCCTTGGGGAAGAGACCTCATGGCTCCATGGTTTGGTTTCCCTTTCTGTAAAACAGGGTTAGCAATACTTCCCTCACTGCCACACTGAATACAGCTTGTAGATAATGACGTACTTCAAAGCGACAGTAAGTACAGACTGTCACCATGGGATGAAGTCACATGAAGCTCTTTAGATATGGAAAGAAAAAGGAAATCGCTTAATCTTTGACTTTTCCACTGTGAATGATCTTTTTAATAATAAATCAAATCAGGAGCATTGCACTGAGGTTACAGAGTAGTCTTTGATCCCAGGTATTACTAAATTCCTCTTTTGCTGTTACAGCCTCATCTGAAGTGGTATGAAATGCAGCAAGTCATTTCTAACGTGCCTGAGCAGGCATAAGAAATAGAAAGACTAGTATTCTGGTAAGTCAGCATATGTCAAGGCATACCTCAACGGGCTCTGTGCTGTTTAATTCCGGCAAGATAGTGCTCCAGTTCATCAGGACAACACAGCATTCAGTGCAGATTATGGGAACTGTCTAAATAAACACATACACACTTAGTCCATGGTAAGACCTTACATTGCTCCAGATACATTTCTACTGTAACCCCAGTGGCTGTGCTTTAGGTACGAGGTGCCAGCAGTGTAAGTGAGCCCCAGTGCATCATGTCCTGTAAAAAACTGCTATTTTGAGATTGCTGCTCTTGCAGTTGCCTTTGGATCCAGTTATCTTGGTGCCTGAGAGTATTCTCTAGCAACCTCTGATTCATTCACTCTGTTTTCTTCCAGTAGCTGTTTCAGTTCTTTTCCCTAAGTTTAACTGTATTTAAGCAGAAAACTTACATGAGTAGATGTATCATTTGGACACTGCGAGTACAAGCTAAGGCAGCTTATTTTTCCTGTCCTAGCTGGCCAACCATTAGCCTACTCAGCCAGCCCTCCCACCCAGGCTGCCAGTACAGGACATATCAATTGTCCCCAGCTAATTGCTTTCTCCTGTACAGAAGCTGACTTCCTTTGAACTGCCGTACAATGTGACACCAAGCATCACGTTGCAGTTTTTCCTCACTCTCCTGTGGCATGTAGCAACCCGATACGGCTACGACCAAGATAAATGCATGTGGCTGTTAAAGTCAATGCAACTTTCCCATGTTTTCTGAGAGCACTGAACAGAGAAATGCTGATGTGATGTGGTCTTGCACCAGCCTTCATTGTTCTTAGAATTAACTAGACTGGTCTTCACTGCTTTCAGACTAGCTGAACTGTATTAATCACTTTATAAAGAAAAAGCGCAGTGCAATGGGGTAAGCCTTCTGTAGCCTCAGAAACACAGGAGAGAAAGCAGTGTAACTCTTGGGCTAAAGCTAAGACAGCTCCTGAGCTGTAGCTGGGCTGACAGAGCTCTGCTGGAGGCAGCTTGTTTCGGTTTTCTGCCTCACCCCTGAAACTTGGTAACTCCCAGGCTTTCCTGGTTTCTCCTCCAGTTCCCCGCGCAGACAGCCGCTCAGCGGCAGGGCTCCCTACGGACCTTCAAGTCTTAACATCTCCAAGTCATCCTTGAGCAACCCTTCCCTCTGGTTGCTTTCCCTTGCTTGGCTGCAGCATGTCAGGATGTAAATTAATATCCCATTGTCCAGCACTTTCCTTGGGCTCTGGTGGTGTATTTGCAATGTGAAAGCAGCTGGAGCATTCAGAGTTCCCCCCCGGCAGCAAGCCTTACGCCACCATGGCACCGTGTTGTAACTCAGTGGTGTCCTCTCTGCATCCCAGCCTGCTCTGGCATGCACAGGTGAGGTTAAAGCATTTTCATTGCAAGTCCTAGTTTGGTGGGGTTTGGGGGTTGGTTTGGAGGATTATAACACGGTGTTATTCCGTGATTGTACTGTGAGTTGTTCTCCCCAGCAGAAGAACAAATGCTGTTGCAAGTCACTCCTCCACAGGGTAAATAACTTGCAGATGGGGCCTCAGTTTTCCAAGATCCATTTGCATCTCACAGTTCATACGACACGCTTCAATAGTTGGTATTTGTTCAAGTGAAAGAGGGAGTGTCTCTTCATAGCATGGGTCCCTTTTGTGTGTCTGTATGCAAATCCATGATTACACTCTGTAATCAAAGAAATTCTGGGAATTCCCTGCTGTGCTTTAGGTGAATCACAGCAAATGTTCCATTTTGGTATTGCTTTGTTTTGAGATGGGGGTTGTGGAGGGGATTTTGTTTGTTTGTTTTTAAATACTTTGCCCCATTTTCTTTGAAATGACAGTAGAAATGAAAATTCCTTACATATAAAACTGGTTCCAGCTTCTTCCTAATAAGGATGGGTTTGGATGCACAGAATAAATTTTACCCCTTGAGTCGGGAATGAATGGACAATATTCTCATAGTGAATACGGGTAACAAGCTTCCTTAACCTTGAGAATGAAATTAAAAAAGCAAGAGGAACCCTGTGTGTCTGCAGCACTACCAGCCTTCCCTCGGACAGTTCTGGGTCATCAGGTCTGGGAAGCAGTTTTCTTTTCCAGCCTCTACAAGATGACCTGGCTCCATGGCTTCAGCTCTCAGCTCTTCTAGGGGTGGTGGTATGGAAGCTCTCAGTCATCTGTGTGCTGTGTGCCCAGTTGGATGTGCCTGATTTTAAGATGAGCTGAGCTAAGAGCTGTTGTTTCTAATGCTTTCAGAAACCAGGAGATTAATGCTAGGTTCCTCATTCTGTTCTTATGCAAATAGTTCATATGCTACTGTTAAGGCTTTAAACCATGTTAAATTAATTTCATCGTGAATTATTCCCAAGCGCTTCAATATCTCACATGAAAGTTGATTTGAAAGAAAAACTGAATTCATATCTTCAGAGGGACAGGAATTAAGGCAAGTAACTCATTGATATAAAGTATTTACCAAGGAACCAAGATACGAAGGTGCTAATCCTGTTTGACGTCAATTTGTTGTGTCACTCACTCTGAACTGAGTTTCTGATATCTCTGTTTTCTCCTGTTAAAGCTGGGACACTGCTACTGCTGAGGCTCTGGAGAAACCCTGCTGGGCTTGATGGCACTGCCCATTCAGAAGGTTGCCAGAAACAAAAAGTTCTGTGTCAAGTAGTAGTTGGTCCCCCTACCTAATACACATCACATGAAAATCAGAGCATGTTGGTGGAAAGAATTTGTTGGGTCCTGTTTATGGCCTCATTGTGTATGCTTGAAGGAGACAGCAGCAAAGGGAGAGGGAGCAGAAGGTACTCACAGCTATAGCAGGAGTTCAGAGAGTTATTCTGGAATGGCTGTACCACTAGAACTATTTCTGATTAACTTGTCTCACACACATATGGCAGGTTGAATGTTTTTTCATTGTGGATTAGCTTAATTTGTTTCCAAAGGCATTTTCTTGGCTCTAGAACAGCAGTCTCTATAGCATTCATCCAAAATAGCTATTTCTCTCTTAAATTCCTTGATTTGAGTTAACTTTCCCCCAAAAAGAAAGAGAAACTCTGCGGTTAAACAGTAACTGCAGAAAGAAAATTGGTGCGAAGAACCAGGCTGCTGCTACCAAGTTCCTTTAGGGAAACAGGACTTTGCATGTTCCTTGTAAATATGTCCACTCCCTGATTTTAAGATTTAAAGTAAAATTAAATTCTCAATGTAAAAACCAGGAAGAAAAAAAAGGGCAAAATTTTAACCACTTTCATTCCTGACACATTTGAATAGGAGGTATGCTTAGATCTATTAGATCAGTTTCACTTGGGAGTAAACATGGATGGAAAGGTTACAGAAGAGAAAGACAGAGACATTTAGAGGCAGTCCAAGGAAGAGAATGGTGGATTTCCATATTTCTTCCCACACATCACATCTGGGGCCTGGAGCACTGCTTCTTCTTCATCTGCTTGTTAATGTACATTTTAAGCTTCCTCTTTGTTCTCAATGAGTGGATCCCATAGGATTTATGAGCCTGGATTCTATAGATTGCTATCGTATGTTGTCAATTTTATGAAAGTTAATGACCATAAAGCAAGAGAGTTGCATAAATAAGTTCATTAGAGGAAGTGCTTTGTAGCAGTGTTTGTCTCTGCTCAGATGCAGAAGACTCAGGAGCCAGTAAAATCATTTTCGTTTCAACAACAGTCAATGAGCGGTGGAGTCCTCAGTCCCAAGCTTGATCTGTCACATATCTTATAAATAATTACTCATGGACACAGTCTGTTAGAACAAGCAGCATTCCTGCCACGCTCTGCTTATGCTGAAAGTTGTAATAACTCCAGAGTGGTTATGTTATGGCTGTTGACAGCTGCAGAGGATCCTTTTCCTCTCGGTGTCCCTACAGTAATGATCTTTAGTCAGCGTTGTGAATAATCTACTGGCAATACTACTCTGTGTAACCTAAAGCAAAAGGAAACAGAAATACAAAGGAAGCAGATGGTGCGTTTCTGTAAGAGGCTTGAAAGCTCTTTCAAGCTGGAGGCTTGAAAATATCCTGAATCATTTCTCTCCACTGAAATAAAACCCCCTTGATGGTCAAATAGCTGATTAAGAACTTGGTATATTCTAATGATAAATGTCTGTGCCCTGGTGAGGAAACCCAGTTCTTGACTTATCTGTTCGCTGGTTAGACATGGTGGTGGCTTATTTTGAATTCTGTTTATATGGGAGTTTTTTTACTAACCCTGCAGAGAGCTGATGTGCTTTGACCAGAGCCCTGTGTCATCAACCAAACTGCCAGATCAAATTTGATTCTTGAGTGTGGATGGTGACAGCTGAAAACAGAAAAAATGGGAGAGATTTTTATCTTCCCCCGCTCCTGGTTCCCACATGGTGCAATGAATCACTCCCCTAAACGAAATTGTCTTGGGGCAAATACTACACTTGGTAGCTATAGCTGGCATTATGTTCCCTCAGCAAAGCCTTGGCCACAGGACAAAGGGAGTTGCAGAGCCTGAGACCCTTGATCTCTGCGTGCAAAGAGTACAAAACACCTTATGAACTCGGCCAGAGATCCTATTAGCTCTCCCCCAGCAGTGCCCTTTGATGTAAAATATTTGAGCATGAGGGTGGAACCTCCACCATAAGATCTCTTTTCCCATTATAAAACTATCCAAATGTCAGGACCAGACACTATTCTTCCGCTGAGAGAGCAGGTGAGAGAGACACAGTGATGTTTGTGTTCGTTTAAATGTAAAGCTATCCATGAAGAGCCTTTAGGACAACTTACCAAGCTGCTGGGGACCTTTCCACCCATCTTCAGAGTGAGCACATCTGCTGTAAAGCCTGGTAACAATTTAAGTGTTAGAGATGAATGAAATGGACATGCAAGTTTGAACCTTCAAACTGAAACTGTAAGGAAAGTCCTGTGGCCTGGGGAAATCAAGGTGTCTGATCACAGAGGACTCTCCAGCCTTGCACTCTTGTCCTCTGTGGAAGCAACACTAGCTTTGGCTTCCAGATGTGGCTAGCTGTAAGAGGCAGTCTTAAAATTGTTGAAATCAATCAAATTGTTAAACTGAGTCTTTGTAAATGATTAAATTTTTTTCTGATGAAAAACATAAACGTGTTATTCTCACTGAATACTAAAGCCAGCCTACAAGTATGTATCGGTTGCTAACAAGAAAAACAAGTAGAAATGTGATCCAGAAAGAGAGGCATTTCTAGGTCAAGGTTTAACAGAAAGCTCTGATCTGAAAGCTCATAATTTTTCACGAATAATCCAAACTGTGATTATCACTTTCCTCATCTGGAAGTGTGATACTTAAGATATATGGAAGACAAGAGATGTGGAAGTCAGTGGCAGATGGCACAGGTAGAGAAAGCTTTCCAGCTCTTGCTGTCACTTCTTCTGGAGGAATGTAGATCAAAATAGGGAGGACTGTGATTTCTGTGCCACTAGCAGTGTAGCTTTTGCATCTGATACCACAGGAGGCTATTTCAAGGCGTATAAAAACTTTGGTGGGTGAGGTCTGGGACAATGAAGGGGCTGCTCATGCTTGGGGGTTGTGTGGGAGGAAAATGAAGTAGCATCAAATTTAAAGCTGCATTTGATCCTTTATAATGAATTTTCATAATGTTAGATATCTAGTGCTCTTCTTTTTTTAAACTCTTTTCAACTTTGAAATACAGTGTTTTAACATTCTGCTCTGGAACTGGGTACATACAACAGTGATCAGTTTGGGAATTTCTTCAGATCTTTAGGGAGGCCACAGTGTTTTTCTTGACAATATAATAATATATGAGAGCCCATCTTGGAAGCAGGCTGTGATAATTAGCTTGTTTTGGTATAAAGTTGTTCTAGCAGTGCTTTGAAGCTATGCCAGCTGACAAAGCCCTTCAACTCAGCTAGGGCCGTGCGAGGTGCTGAGAACTGCAGGTTACTTTTATTGATGTTAGCCTCTAAAACTACGTATGGCAAATGTTGCCAGCAGCAGAATCCAGCTGGATTATGGGGTTCAAAGACTGTATCAAGAAGTCCTGTGTAAACACTGTATTTCTATAAGAATAGTCCAGATCAGTCTTCTTCCAGAAGGCAATGTGAGCGAATAAACTAGGCAAACAATGGTCTAAATGAAACAAGTGATAAAACTCTGTGCAGTGAATATAAGGTTGATTAATTCTTACCTAAATCAGATGTTGATAGGCTCTGTTTTTATTTTCTTTTGAATATAACCGCTCCTGTGATGATCAGAAAAGCTGGATTATCTCCAAAAGCATTCATATTTCAGAGGCTTTGAGTGGTTACTTGATGTTTATTTTTAAAGACATCTAAAGGGGTGCTGCTCAGAAGATACTTTACATAAGAAAAGATTATACGTGGTAAAGGCAGTGAAGAAAGGGTTAGGAACCAAATCCAGTGAAACAGCCTAGGAAAAGTATTTGTGAATGATCAGAGGCATTTGTCTGTATGCATGCTTCTAAGAGTCTTTCAGAAATGGCTTCAAGATTTAAGCCCTTTTTCCTGCAGTAATGCAAGTTTTTGCTAACACTTCAGCTATATTTCCTTTATTTATTATCTGTAACATATGGCTTGCTCTACTCTGCATGCTTTCTCCTTGTGAGTAACACCTCATAAGCATTCAAGATTATATCTTTAAATGAAAATATAATATCCCATGTTTGTCCTAAAGAACAAACAGCTATGGCACAACACACTATTTACCTCTTTGGGGTTGACACAGCAAAGCTGCAAAAGAGCTCTGATGTTTAACAATCACTACAGTTGAATACAAGTAGTTTTTAAGACTGCTGCTTTGTCTTTTATTACATGACTGCTTATCTTTATTTACATTATATTTCTTCAGAAAAGTTTGACTTTAACAGCCAGCATTCATCTCTTCAAACTGTTGTAGAAGTACCTACTGGCTCCTTTTCACATCACTGGCTCCAGAAGCTGCATTACTTCTTACCATCCCATCAGCCACTAGCTGAACTGGTATGGAGATCTGTGCCCAAATGCCAGTTAAGATCACAGTGAGAGATAGCTGTGGCCGTTCTTCATTATGTTTGACCACATCACACCCCCAGTGAGGCTACAGCTTGCATGAGATCAGCTCATGGAGGAAAACCAGCTGCCATGGCAAGCAGGCAAAGAGCATTCTCGAGGACAGAAGAAAGCATTCTGAAGAGTTTTAAGATAAGGTGTGGTGTCCTTGGTTGAAAGTAGAATGCCATAATTGTTCAATTCCATCTGCCATTTAGGAGTACAGTTGGATTTCACAGTACTGCTAAGCTGTCTCACAATAACACCCACTTGTCACTCTTCCCAGTACCTTACATTGGCTTGAAGTCTTGGGTCATTTCATCATTTTGTCCAAACATTCCCACAGATGGGCAGAGAGCTACAAAGCCATATTGTTCAATGCCTGCTGGGCATTTTTCAGTCAGGTCTAATAATAAGATTGCATTTCTGCTTTAAGCAGACTTCCCTTTAGACATGTCTTACAGGTTTTATCCGAGGGAAAGCTGGACATTTTGCACATTTGTTGGGATTCCTGCATGTCTGGAAATCCAGGCTATGCAAGTCCTTACCTGGGTTTCAGTGTTTACTGGCTGATTTGGACCTCTTGTAGCTTTCTGACAGAGAAAGGCTACAGGTATTAATCTATCTGATGCATTTGGTGTGTCAGACATTTTGTGCATTTGCAATCTGTGCAAGTGTGTTCTGAGCAGGTTGGGGACCTCTCAAACATGTTGGTGCTTTGAGGCAAGTTATGCGTTAGAGACAAGGAAAGTGAGCTTGCTGTCTGTGACAATGAGTGCTGGCTACAGGCAAGGTGAAAATGAAGGGTTTGGCGTCCTCCACTGATACTGTTTTTCTGTTACGTACCTTCATCTTTGGGCCAGTCCTGGTCTTATTCACCATCTCCAAGGGAATGATGAAACCTGCCACTGAATTCCTCCTGATTTCATCCTCTTTTCCTGCTCTTTCCTTAATGGCCTTGTATTGGCCAGAGTCAGAAACACGGTTAGGCTATGACTGACTGTTGGTCTGACCCGGTCTGACACACTATGATGGTTCTCTCCTCCTTAAAGAGTGCTGTTAAGACCATAGCCTTTGCTTGTGTGCTGGAAGTCCTCACTTGTTAGTAACACTTGAAAGCTGGAACGATTTGAGTTTGGTTTTCTTCTTTAATGTGAAGCCAACCCTGCAGAAACTAACGGGTGCAAATGGCTCCACGGGGTAAACAGGACTTGGAAGACTGCTAGGAAGAGAGATCAGCAGGAGCAAGAGTTTGCCTGGTGTAACTGTACCAGGCACCACACACTGTGTACTTCCAGGATTTGGGTCTCAAAGCCTGCTGCTGTAGGAGGTACTGTGCACTTATATAGTCTGGTGCCCATGGGCTTTAGGAAAAAACATGATTCTCTTAATACCTTTTCCTTACACTTTTCCTACAGCCTCCTGTCTAGCAAAATGTATCCAGCTGATGCTGGGCAGGCACTGCCATTCCATTCCGGCATTCCCATCTCTGCTGCTTCGGTGTGGGCTTTCCCTGAGTTGCTCCACCAAGTGGGTTTTGCACAGGGCTGTTTGCTGGCTCTTGACATGCTTCACAGTGGAAAATTCTTCCACAAGTGTTACTTACAGGAAGCAAACGAACATCTCCTTTAAACGGTCTGGCCACATGAGGAGGAAACGGGTCATTTCGTGAGGTATACTGTTTACCGGATAGCCAGTGGACTGTCTCCAAAATACATACTTAGCCCAAAGGAAGAAAAATATCTGAGGTGATTCAATTTTTATGTCAGTGTTTAAATATTATGTAGTTCATGGCTTATGAAACTGTGGGCTAAACCCCTCCTATCCTGTAGCAGGAAATTGGTAAAGCCAAGTTTTCAATTTCTTTAAAGTCCTGGGTGTGCATGGCTTGCCAAGTTTTATTTAGCTGTAACACTTTTTAGCTTCATTATAGTGGTTTGTGGTAGGGGTATGAAACAAAGGTAGTGCTTCCCAGTGATACTGACAAATTCTGTACTTGCTTCACTCTGTAGCTTTAACGCAGCAGCCAGCACAAGGCTGGAGCATGATCTCAGCTTCATGCAGGGCTGGTTTCGTGATGTCTTCATTTATAATTACAGTTTCTGCAAGACTCTCTTTGGTATTTTTGGTCCAACCTCAGGCTGAAGGGAAAGTGCTGCATTCCCTAACCCAGGAGACATGAGTAAGTGTGTTGACATGGATTCAGTGCAAGATTAGCGCTGCTTTGGCTTCAGATTATCTAGATCAGACACTATCCTGCAATGTGATATTCATTCATCCAAGTTCAAAACACTGTAATCTGGCATAAACAAAATGCAGCCAAACACAGGGTTTAATAAGGAGCTAAGGCGAAATGCCATGCTGTGGCATGGACACTGCCAGGGAAGGCAACAAGTGAACATGAGCGCAGTACCAGGCTGTTGATGGTGCTTTAGGGGAAACTCTGCCTGCAAGCAGTACAGAAATGCCTGTAACATTCATTACGTGGGTGCTTACTGCTTCACACTGTTAAATACATATCATCTTCCAAAACTGTCAAATATAGAAGAAAACAGAAAAAAAGCAGCAGAAATCTCTAAGTATAGAGGCTGAGCTCCATGAAAGTGAGCATCATGTTTGGGTCTTCTCTAAAGGTTAGTAGTTGGTGAAACACCCAAGGGTCATCCAAAGCTTCATGGTCAACATTTGAAACTGTCAGAGCACAGAAAGCATCCTGCATGTGTATGTGTCTCTGGATCAGCTCCATGATCACTATCGGATTCAGTGTTATCAGTTACATGACTCCTCATGTTCCCAACAAGTAGGTGTTTGCACAGTGGATAAGAGCCTTCATTTTCAATCCAAAAACATTCATCAGACTGCTCCAGCAGTCAAATCTTCAAACAGATGATTCTGCCATCATCTTCTCATGTGATTCCAGCACAACGTGGTTATGACTTTTACTTGAAGGTATGTCCAGGGCTATGGCAAACTCCTCTGAACTGTTTTGTCAGGAAAACTCCCATACCTCTAGACTTTGCTTAATAATTGCAAAATGGTTAGCCAGTTAATATTTATCTTATTGTTGCTAAAGCTCTCAGTTCAGTGTGTCTTACTTTAGAGAGCAGTATATATGTCAGTAGTAATTACAAGCTGCTCCTTGAGTTAGAGCCTCCCAAGCTAAATGAGAAGCAACTGTGGCTTGAGCTAAATGACTAAAGGACATGTTTCCAAAGGCAGCCAATCCCTGAAAGCTGCAGTTACATTCAGTTCCTATCACCTATGCTTTCGGGTGGGATTTTCATTCCTAATTTATAATGGGATCTTTGTGAGTCCCTGTGGATATCCACCCGCTTCAATTTTATTTTGTAAGTCCTATTTGAAACCTCCCAGCTGATGACTGTTCCAGTCTAGCATCTTCTGTGGATAACACACAGAACAGCACAAACCACATCCTGTCTGGAAGCTGCATCACTTCATGAGCAGCAAAAAACCCAGCAGTGGTCAAGCAGAAAAACAGAATGGTACCACCCACTGAAGGCTTTACTAGGGTTTGCGAATCTGTTTGTACTCCGAGTTTGGATGTCTCAAAGGGACAAGATTTGTGTGAAGCTGTCTGTGAGGCACTGTAAGTCTGGGACACGATACAAAGGTAGGCCTAATCTGTCTGCCATGGTTCTGGATTGTAATGGTCTGTATACAAGAGCCGCAGTCGGTGCCTGCCTCCTCGCAGCTCCCTGGGAGCAGTGCTGCCTCTCTTACTCCACAAAACATCACAGCCACCTCCACTGTTTTCCAGACCATGAGTGGTACCTGTGAGATTCTGGGAGGTGGCAGCAGGGGATGTTGACAGACTCCCTCCTTTTTGTACTGGGCCGGTCTCCATCGGCTGGAATCATTCTCTCCAAATGCAGCAGTGTGCCTTGAGAGGGTTGCTAGTGGGTGCAACATGCTGGATTGCCAGTATAAAATTGGCTGGAAGTCCTTGTCAGAAGGGTTTGTTTCCAAATGGACTTGTTTTCTAGTGTAGAAAGAGCCACTTGGGTCCAGCTTGGAGTAAGCTGTCTGCGGGCAGCCCGGCTGGGAGATGTGATTCAGTGCAACCACTGCCTGGGAAGCTGTGCACAGCCACGCGGCTCCTGTGCCGAACAACTGGAAAAGATGACTGGTTTAATGGGATGCAGGCTCACAAGCTAAATCAGCGCTTTTGTTGTTTCAACTGCTTCAAGTATTGAAAACTCCACGCCGTGGCCATCTGTGAAGGCTGACTGCATACCAGTGGTGTGAGACCAGCACTGGTGATGGGTGCTCACTGCGAGCGTGAGCCCAGCTCCTGGGCAGAGGAGAGTTGGAGAGGGACAGGTTAAACCTGTACCATTTGCTCTGTGGTGGCAGAGCTGAGGATAGGGAAGGTGAACAGCCCAGACATCAGTGCATGTCCTCTGCCCTGGGCAGCAAAGCACAGGCCATGCATTTCTGTGGAGAGCAGGGACGACAAAGAGACAGGCAGCTGTGTCAACTCACTCTGCATGCTTAGTCCATTAAGGTTTTGTCTGTCAAATGCATGTGGGCTTTGCTGCCTCCAAACAGCGTCTGCAGCCACAGCCATTGCTGCCCTTTGTTTGATGGAAGCAACTGGGTGCTGGAGCTCTACTTGACCATGCAGGGACCTTCAGGATCTCTTGGCTTGCAAAGGGAGATGCTTTTCAAACCTCCTCTTTCACTCCCGTGTAGAAATGGACACAGAAAAACAGGTTTGCAATCAGGGAGCCCCCCTTGCACTTGCCTCCCCGAGTTCTCAATTGCCTTTTCCTTGCCTAGATGCAGTGAACCTGTACATCCACATCACACAGCAGGGGACTATGCACACTGGCTGAGGTAAATGGCAGTGTAGCCAGTAAGACCCAGACAAGTGATTCTTGGGCCATGTTCAGCAGAGATGTGGCTGCAGCTGAAATTCTGGGTCTGGGTTTTGAGTGCTCTAGTTGATGAAAGTGGTGGATCACACCAGAAAAGAGCAGCAGAAGTAACAGCAGCACTACTCCCCTGCAACATATTCCATATGGCACAACTGAAGGAAGGGTTATCCAGCCTAAACTACAAAGAATTAAAGAGGGGGAAATCAAGGTTCAAATGTGAAGTCAGTACCGTACTAAAGGACCTGCTCCCCAGGTGTATGGTGGATGACACAAGAAGAAATGGGCTGAACCTGAAGTGACAAGGGTCATTGTGAGGCAGGAGCCTGGGGCCAGACTCCTCCCTTTCTGCTGCAGAGAATCTGACCAATGTGCAAAGCATTGAGTTCTTTTACCTGAAAGCTAGGGATGATGCCTCCCTCCTTGCATGTGTGTCTTTATCACACGTGGGGGCCCTATGGAAAAGAGTGCTATGCAAATGTCAGGTATGAAACCTGCAGGAGCAGGTCTGCAGCAGAAGAAATATTATCTGGTTGCTTTGATCCCAGAGATCAGCTTGTTTCTGAACAGCTCAAGTGCTGTAGAGGTGTAAGGGAGCTCAGCCAAGCATTGCACTCGAGCAGCAGCTTGTGTTTATGGTGTAAGGCTGTAGCTGATGAGCATGTGCACACATGAAGGGTGTATGTGTGTGTACCCAAGCCACTGGCACTCCTGCACACACAGCAGATGCTCCCTGTACCTACAGCCACACAAGCCTGCTGACTGCATCCTGCAGAGCAAATGGAGAGCAGCCGGTGTTTTGCCTTGTGACTGTACCCGTGTGGCTGCTGGTGTTCTCAGATCTGTTTTAAAGCATGGCAGAGGGTTGTGCTGCATGCAGGAAGAACCTGATTTTGCTGGCAGTGGACTCCTGCACTGAGGTCCTCGGAGCCATGAGAATTTATGCAGCCAATATTGTCTCTGGTGTGAGTCTTGTGGATGGTAGAAGTAAGGTTGAAAGCAGGGACGAGGCTTGCCTTTCATCCCCCAGAGCCTTCTCAAGCACAAGCACAGAAGAGCTTTATCAGCTCTTGAGACTCCATTGTGAGTCCCAAGATACTTGATAGCTTGACAAAGAGACAGCTGCTGAATACACAGTATTTCAGAGAAACTGAAGTATTTTTTAGAGGGCACCACAGCTCCTGTGCTTGCAGAGACTTAAAAATGCAAAGGGGTCATAACCTTTTTTTCATGCTGAGCATTGGTTTTACATTCAGATCCGTACAAAGTTTTGTACTGGTACTACTGCCTCTTAAAAACCCCTAATTCAGAGTATTCCATTCCCAAGCATTGTGCAAGACTAATGAACAGCAAGGAAATGACTGCCAGAAGAGCCCTTTGCTAGGCTCGTCCAGCAAGCTGTGGAAGGTGCTTTACCTGCCATGCAGGTTGGCTGCAGGCTAGAGAAGTGTGATGGGAGAAGGATGGTGCTGGGAAGAGGTTGGGAGGAACAGAAATGCCACTCTGGGTTCCCTTGTAATCACCACTGGTTTAGACAACCAGCAGCATGCTTGCAACAAGGCTTATCTGTGTGGGGCTCAGCACAGTCCCCACGATGTGAGATGCTGCTCTTACGTGTTCTTGGATGTCTTACATGTCTTTGGATGCTTGAGCTTGGCTCCAGTTCCCAGCAAAGCCTCTGAAATCCTTTCAAGGTGGCTGGATGATGCTTCTACCAGTCTCTTCATGAGAGGATCTGAGCACCTTGGGTCTCAGGGAGCGCTGGGAACATTGTGCCAGTGCCTCCAGTTTGTACTTTAGCAAGATTTTATAAATAGCAGAAAATGTGGTCATTCTCAGTGTGCTTTTCTAAAACCCTCATTACTCACCCTGCAGTGAGCCCAGCATCTTCTGCAGTTAAGGCTGTCTATAATTTCTAGCTTTTACAGCCTTGACCGTGACCTGGCTGTAGTCAGACCTCTCTAAGCACTGCAGGGCATCTTGGAAGGATGCTTCAGCACAGATCTGCTTCTGCCTGGATCTGATGCATGGAGGAGCTGAAAGCTGTTCATGCAGATTGCTCATTGAAATGCAAACCTCATCCCAGTAAAGCTTCTGTCTGCCAGCATCCCCTTTGACAAACTGATAATCTGTGATAATAGGGAATTTTATCTCCATTCTTAAACATCATCAGGCATGATTATTAATGTCTTCCCACTGCACAATAAACACGAGCCCTCAGCTTTTCTGAGAGTGGGAGGCATGAAAGTTACATCTGCACCGTGGGTGAGCTGTGCATTTACTGCTTCTGCAATCAGCCAACAAACCCCTCCAGATTTCCGAGGCCAGACTGTTGCTGCTGGCAGCTTATCTCCTTACTCAACAGCAGAGCAGACTCTTGGGGTGAAAAGCTGGGCCTGTTGAAATCAGTGGCAAAGTCCTGCTCGTTTTACTTGAGTCAGGGTTTCTCACTTGGTCTCCTCATTTCTGAGCGGGCAGGGGAAAAAGCACTTTCCTTTCTGAGAGCCTCTTTTGCGGTGCAGACTGTGTAGATGTTCTGCTTTTGGTCATGCAGAAGGTGTGCAAGGTGTTAGGGGTCCTGCAGTTCTGCCCTTCCCCAAGTGAGCTGTGCTTGGGAAGGCAGGAACAGGTGGACTGGGTTGGTCTGTGCATGGCACATGGCACACGGCATACGGTTTGCCAACCTAAATACAGTACCTGTTTTTCACCCTGTTGGGACTGAAACACATCTCAACAAAACACCCTGAAGAAATCTGTTTCGGGTGGAGGTCAGGAACTTCTCTTTTTGATCCTTTGGTAATTTGTGTGACCCCATCAATCCGATTAGGCAGTTTGCTTAGTGCTGTTGGAATCAAATTTGCAATTCTCTTTACCAAGCATGAGCTTCCCTATGGAGTGTTACTCTTGCGTATAGTGAAAGTACAAGGGAAGTATGAGCCATCTTCCCAGCAGCTGCAGCAGGCAGTGACACAGCTGAGAGGTCCACAACAGTCTGAGAAATCCAGTAGCTGCAACCCAACCAGATAGATGCTTATGATCAGTTCTGAATCAGAAAGAGCCATGGAACTAGCAGTTCAAAGATGGTTTCTGACCAAGGGTAGATGGAACAGCCACTACGCTAGATCTAACTGGGACTAGATGCTCTCAACTCTGGTGCTCACAGTGACGCACTAACTGCACGTGTATTGCAGGTACCTTGCTCCTTTCCAGAGAATACTCTGACCTGCCAACTGGTCACCTCCAGCTTCTGTGAACAGAGCAAAGTCACGGGAGCCAATGGCCCCCGAGGGCAAAGCCCCTGTGTCTCGCCTCTGAGGCACAGCAACAGAATTGGCTTTTCTCTCTTATTTCCTGAAGCCTGCCCTGGTTTGCTGTTTAAAGAGCAATTACACAAGCTTTTAGCTCATCTCCTATTTTGTGCCAAGGACCTCAAACGCACCTGGTTTGTTGGGGGCTTTTTGGTTGTTTGGTTTTGGGTTTTTTCCCTCCCCTTTATCTCCTAGAGTCTTTGATGCGCCTGGTCCCTTGTTCTTAGGGCACCACCTTTATCGCAGGCCACCTAACAGATAATTCTGGTTGTGTTATTTCAAGTTATTTCCTCTTTCTCTCTTTTTATGGTAGACATTGTAGAGCTCTGCTGAAGCACTGGCTGAACCCCTTCCAAGATGTCTTTCCCTGTGCTCCAGCAGCATCCATAACAAAATCCCAAGTAAGGTGGAGGTAGAAGGGTTTAAGCTGTGAGTAACCATGCTTGCAGTGATGCAGGGCTTGTTGGTTTTGACCGCATGCTGCCCCAGTGCCTACACGCCTGTGCTGCACCTCTGTAGAGCTGACGTGTGCTTGAGTCACCGTTAAAACCTGCTTCCTGCGCAGCCTCTGTCAAACTTGATCAAATAAGGAAAAATCAGAGGTGGAGGACAGAAAACGGCTTTTCTGCAGCTGAGACACCGCAACCACAGACATCTGACAGCCATCTGCAGAGGGGAATGTGGTGGCCCTGTTTGCCAGTGCCGCAGAGCATGGCACTGCTGGCTCTCATTTTCTATTTGTCAATTGAAGGCCTCATTTTGATACCTTTCATATTTCCCCTAGCATAACTGGTACTGGAAGCTGTGGGACATGCCAGCTGTCAGTCACTCATGGCTGGATGCAGTTCACACAAATACATCTGGTCTTTGGCTGCAAATGAAGATTCTTTGTGATCCCAGCAGTGATTGCACCTGCCTTACCATGGTATTCACAGCCATATGTGCCTACCAGGTAAGAAACCCAAGTAATCACTGGATTGTAGGAACATCTTTGAGGTATTTCATTTCTGTGGGAAGCAGAAGTGCACGTGCCCCAGCCTTTCGCCTTTTGCAATGGCCTGTGTTAAGGTGCTGTCTGCATGAAGGAGCAGGGCTGGACAGGACTCTGGAGAGGCAGTTTCTGCTGCTCCTCATTCAGCTGCAGGCATTGGCATTGAGCAACCCTGGGCACACATCCTGCCCCCTCCAGCCCAAGCACATTGCCTACGTGCCGGTTGGCCTTGGGGTGCCACCACCAGAGCCCTGCCACTGGCCCTGGGGTACCGCCAACCCTGGGGTACCACCAACCCTGGGGTGCCATCAACCCTGGGGTACCACCAACCCTGGGGTGCCACCAACCCTGGGGTGCCACTAGCTCCCAGCCCATGTGAGGTATCTCCGAGCAGCAGCAGCAGAGCTGAGACCCTGCCTGGCTCACAGAGCTGGGGATGAAAACCCAGCAACTGCTCCAGCACTAAGGCAATCAAACCCTTAGCACTGGGGCTGGACCCAATGCTAAGCATCTGCTGGAGCAGCGCTAGGCAGAGCATTAGCTGGAAGCAGGAGCTCCCTTTGCAGAGAAATGTATGTGTGTTTGTGTGTGCACTTGCATGGGCAAGGCATCTAATTGGTTCATTTATATTTGTATTATTACCACCTATTTTCATGCATTTAAATATTGCCAGCTGTGTTAATGATGGCTGCAGCACATCAACCACTTCTGTTCTCTCCCAGACTTGCTATTTTTCCCACTGGCTCTCTGTTCTATTTCATGAAAGTGCTACAGTGCAGTTGCTTTCACACAAATGGTCTCAGGTAGGGAAGTGTGGTGTAGATTATATATTTTAAGCATTACTCAATTTGTACTGGCAGGATCCTGGGTTTGTTAGAGCAGAGCGAGAACTCGTAGCTGGGATCAGCTAGCTGCAGAGGCTGAGGCAGGCTTTAATAAAAAGGCTCTATTATCATCTTTGGGATATTTAAAAAGCATATGTCTCCTCTCCAGTACTCCAGACTACTGAGCTTTATCAGTTTTACTGCAAACTACAAATGCTTTTTGTGTAATGACAGCTCTTTAATTAGAACTTGGAAGCAATAGCATCTGCTGATTATAGCATGGTCCAGCATGTTCATATTCCTCAGTTTTATTTCCAGCTCTGCAACTAAATTGTTGCATGCCTCAAGGCAAGTGACTTCACCTTTCTGTGTCTTTGCCTCCACAGATGGGATTAAAACCTCTGCTGGAGACCCCTGGGTAGAACCTACTCAAATGGCACAGTCTTGGGTTACTTCTCCATCCTGTGCATGTTTGGGATCCCATGTATCTGTCCAGTGGATGAGGGCTTGGGATTTTCCTTGTCCAGGCAAATACCTGTGAGATAATCCATGTTTGAACAATGGAAATTTTATAGGCTCCAATTAACTGTCGGGGCAAGAAACAACAGTTTCACAGTAATGAGTCCTCACTTGCATGGTATGTCATTTAGTGTCTGATCTCTCCTTGGCAAAGAGAGATAGTAAAATCTGTCGATCCAGAGTGCACTTCTAAAGTGATGAAAAAGGAGGGAAATGCTTTCAGTCTGAAGCGATCCTCAGTTCTGTTAGCAAAAGGGGTTGTTTCCCAAGAGGGGTATTATATACTAGCGATTATGGAAAGAATGAGGCAATGCAGTTCAGAGACAGCACGGATAATTTTGCTGCCTGCAGTCTTTTCTCTCACCTTGGTGGGGATACTGGTGTAGATGAAGGAAGATGAGAAGTGGTTGCTGTGATGCCTCTCTTTAAATCCTTCTTTTAGGCATTGCCAGTTTGAGCAACAGGAACAGAATATTTATCCTTACCATACCATACCATATTTATCCTATCCTATACCATGTCACTGCTGTCCCTTTCATTAGGGATTCAAATAAAAGAAATGAAAGATTGCTTTAAAGTAGCCCCTGTTATTAGATCAAACTGGGGCAAAGTCAGAAGGGATGTATACAAGGAAACAGGGGTCAGACCATAGAACAGTTCCAGCTGGAAAGGACCTTAAGGTTATCTAGCTCCAACCCCCCTCCCATGGGCAGATCAGTACTAAGAAAGGACAGTAAATCAGTGTTATGTATGCTTGCGGGCAAGCAGTGCTGTAAATCGCAACAAGCAAATTATGTTTTTTTTCTAGTCTTACTTAAAAATGTTCCCCAAATCCCTGAGTACAGCGTCACAGAACGCCTGATACTCTTTAATGCCGCAAACACTGACCTTAAAAGACACCAGAAACCTCTCTGGGAGTTTTATCCGTTTGTGGTGGAAACATGAGGTCTGTAATAGTGAGAATGTTTCAGTAACTTTCCCGGATTTTCTTCCACTTTGGCGCAGCTGCTCCCTGACAGACTGCAAAGGAAAGGAATTTGGTAGTAACAGCTTGATCCTGCAGGATGCTACAGCCTTTCTGCCCAGCACTGCATGCCTTCAACCCCTGCCCAGGGAGCTTGGTATCTCACGGGATTACTCTGTGTGGAGCCTTTTCTACCCACTTGGCCTTGCCAATGACTTTTCTATTTCTATTTCTGTGGAAATGAGCCCAAAGCAGTGCCATTCTCTGAAGGGACTCATTAGCCTTCCTGTGGAGGAGAGGGCTCGGTGTTGTCAGAGGGAAGCAGCATACGACTGCGATGACACCACTTGACAATTTATGCATCAATTTTTCCCTCTTAGAAAAGCAACATCTTGATGCTAGGTTCAGTAATGGTGGCAGCATAACTGAAAGGTTTATTACGTTGTATTAAGGTTATGTAGAGGAAATGTCAGGGGAAATGGATTCCTCCCCCTCTTCTAAAACTAAGTATAGGCTCCAAATGGGTGTTTATTCTGATAGAATTTAACAGTTTGGGAAGAGGTGGTTTTTTAATTGATTAAATAAATGAAAGAAAAAGTTATCTTTGCTACAGCTGGCATGGTCAATGTTAATTACACCCCTCATTCAGACATCAAATACCCACCGTTGCATAAACAGTCCCTGGGCTTTACCCATACGGCATTTATAGGGCCGATGGTAAAGTTCTTGCCAGCTTCACGAGGCCAAAGGAGTTTCAGACTGTTCTGTCCCTTCCTGGTATTTGCTGTTTCACAGCTCAGTGTATTGCAGAATCTTCTGTTGCTCAAAAGAAGGCAGAAAACATGTTTTCCCTCTTTTCACCCTGGCCTTTCCTTCTCAGAACAAGGGAAAAAAGCAGGAGACTGAAGCAAAACAACCATGAGCAGGGCAGGATGGTATTTGGTTACTTTGGGAGTACTTAGCTGGAGTGAACTGCTCATTGGTTTCAATCCAGTCTATGTATGAGAAAGACAGCCCCACTTCCCATCAAGCACTCCCAGGCTGCTGCTGCTCTGCATGGGGAAGGGGATGCTTTCCCTAGAAACACACCCAGCTGCTGCACTATGTTGTAGCTGGGAATGGCAATTCTGACACCCAGAGATCCCACTTCCTTGCAGCACAGCATGTCAGTCTTTGCCTTGGCGCTGCTGCCAAATGCACTGCTGCCAGATCACAGCCCAGGGGACAGCAGAAAGCCAATCCCTCCCTGTCCAGTTTCAAAAGTCCTATATCTTATGCTATAAGGGCCCCTGTAAGAGCCTATGCCACAGCAGAAAGAATGGCCAGACCACCACAGGTGAATCAGCAGTGGTGGTAAGGATGTCTCAGCTCCCTCAGCAAGGACACATGAACTGGTGTTGGTTGTGTTCCTAGTGCATAATCAGACAGACACCTTCAGTCACCTGCTGCAGGGAGCTTAAACTGATCAGGGTGGTCCTTCTCAGCTGCTGGGATGGTAATTTTGTTTTAATTGCTCCAACTTGATTGCATGCAATCACCTGCCCTCTGAGGAGAACATGCAATGCTTTAACACTGAGGTCAACCTCTTCTAATCACTCCTTTAGGTCTACATTGCAAACTTCCTATCTGACCAGTGTTGAAACTCAGACGAGAATTTATCTGAATGAGGGCTGTTTTTGCTCCTTCACTAACCTCTTGGTCATTAACTATAGAAATTAATGCAGGGTTTCAGCTCATACATATATAAAAAATAGATGTACAACCTAACGCTGGATTACAGCCCACTGAAGTGTATGTGTAACTAAGTGGGTCATATCCTACAGTGCTATCGTTCCTGTGATAACGTTTAAAACATGCAGCCATGGGTAAGTAACTTCAGAGGTAAGCCTTGCTCTGGTTTGTCTGGTTGTTGGGGTTTTCTTAATATACAGCTTTTCAGCAATGAACCCCCAAGCCTGCTTTTGAAGTGGGACATGAGACATTGCACTGATTCAGTGAGCACGGGGTTGGGAGCAGCCAGCCCTGGACTGGGGGCTCCCAGGGACCTGCTGTTCTCACTGGGGGGCTTCCTGCCCCCCGGCACTCACTTCCTCCCTCCAGGGAGCAGGGCTTGTTCTCTCCCTCCTCCCCACAGCACCATGATGTTGGGTGTTTATTTTGACAAGCTGGCTGCAAAACTCCTCAGGGCTGTTCTCTATTGTAAGGGGGGAAATTAAAACTGAGTGAACAGTCGCCTCTTGGAAAACAAAACCCAAAGCAAGTGATTTTGCTTTGTGTAGCAGGGTACACTGCCTTCTGCATCTGCAAAGGACAATAGCTGCAGATTTTTCCAGCATAAACTGACTTGCAGCTTAAATTTGTCCCACAGGCCCTTAGAGCCAGCCCCACACTAGAAGCTTATGATAATAAGGAAATGCTGATTAAAGAAAAGATTTCTTTTATGCCATTTCTGTATCATTAAAATCCCATTGTAGGTGTATAATTAAATCAACACAACTTTTTTCCTGTTTAGGTTATTTTACTTACTGAACTGGGAGATGCTCTGCCAGCAGAATACCCTTACTAGGGAAGTTTGTCATTTTTACTGCTCTGAGAAAATCTGGGGTTAGAGACAGAGCTGTTATGTAAAGGCTTTTTTTAGTCTGGACTGTGTCTTCAGACCAGAGATTTAGGAGTACTTTGGATAGCAGGTAGTTGCCAAACTGACTCTAGCAGCCTGACTCCTGGGGACCGAAGCCCGCTGACTGTTAGCATCACTTCTGACAAGGTGACTGCCTGCTTGTGCCATGCAGCAGCACTGGTCTTGCTGAGGAAGAATCAGTTCTGTTAGAAATGGGATACGCAGCCTTTGTACAACAGTATCGCCATCAAAAGTATGGGAAAAAGAAAGATGTATCTCACCTTACTGCTTAAGTGAACAGCACAGATGAGGTATCAAAGCAACTACTGACTGGAGAGACTGAGTACTCTTTTGATTCTGATTCAGCAAACTGTTTAAGCATACACTTATCTCTGCTATAGATCTGCCTGGTTAAAAAATGAAAGAGAGAACTGAGGTGTAGCAGCCAAATCTCCAGTGCTCATTTAAGGTGGTTTTTTTTTTCCTCTGTGGTTTTCTTCTGTCTGTGGTTTATAGGGAAAAAAAATAAAAGCAGAGCAGCTTCTGGATGTTCTGGCAGCCCTGGAAGGCACAGGGCAGCCTCTTATACAGGGAGGAGAGCAGCAGATCCAACACACGGGAGGGAAGAGCTGTTCCCACATTCTCCAAGGCTTGTGATGATGTTTGTCAAGCCTTGGTCCTGCTCAGGGAGCCAGGCGAGCTATTCCTGACATGGGACATCCCATCCAAGTGCTATTGTGTCCTACGATTTTAGCATTGCTAAGTTTATAACTGCTAAGGAGAATAGGCTGCTAAAAAGAGTAAGTGAAGTAGGCTCCAACTTGGATTACAACAGAGGGAAGGCACAAGCTCATGGCTGGAACATGGGCAGACCATGGAGTGCTTAACCCACAGAGTGGCCACAAAGTGGGGTAGCAGGTAGCTTGTCAAGCGCCTGTGAGTTTTGGAAAGGTTTATGGTCCTTATACCCAGTGGGCAGCAAACAGATGTGGTAATTAAGGCAAAGAACCTCGCCATCACTTACAGGGATTTACACTCAGAAATGCTGACAACTCAGGAGCAGGTTTCAAGGTTCAAGCAATAGATACACAGAGTTGCGGGGCTGCACAGAGTATGGTCTGCTGCTCAGACAAGCAGGCTGGGCTCCTGACTTCCCTGCTCTCTCTGCCTTAATCCTACACCTGGAGTCCCTAGCCTGAAACCCCTTGCCTTGCCTACAGAGAGATTTTGAGCTAAGGTAGTTATTTTGGGTGGAGATTCTGTAAAAACCTGTGGTTTCAGCAGTTTTGCTTTGAGTTTTGGGTGGAAACCTGCACCCAAAGCAAGGTTCACATGCTGCAAAAGAACCAGGCAGAAGCGTTCACACAGACTCCTGAAAGTTCAAGTTTCAGGTTTGTTCAGCCTCAAATCGCCCTTCGGTTCCCAGGGTGCTGGAGCAGAAAGGTATCCCCTGGTGAGAGCAGACACAGTGAGTATCCTTCTGCTTCTCATCCTTCTCCAGCCTTACCTGCAGGTGGTTTTATCTGAGGGGCTTCTGGCTGGCATCTGGCTGATCATTCCACCCTCCTCTTGTCTGCTGTGCATGCAGTGAGACCTGCAGCATGCACTGCCTGGCTGCCTGGTAATGCAGCAGCACCATCAGCTCTCATGAGGTGATGGGACCTGCGCTCAGCCTCTGGAGGGGTGGTGGAGGAGAGAGGCAGGACAGAGCAGGGGGGTTCCCATTGGGTGTTCAAATCTGGGAGCCTGCTGAAGAGCAGGGGAACTGCATGGCTGTGGGAGCAAATTGATGGCAGCCTGGGATTTCAGTCCCAAACTTCCCTCTGACTGTGGGAGCCATGAACGGTAAAGGTGGACACCTGAGAAACAATGGAACAGTGAACTGACTTTAGTGGGGATGATGAAATGGAGTCATAGCATGGCCTGCAGCAGTCTTGCTGCTTATGTGTTACAGACCTGCAGGCTTTTTGGTTGTGTGTGTTGAGTATAATGGTTGAACCTGCTTCTCTTTGGCTATGGGCCTGTTGCTGGTTCCCAGGTGCTTACTGGTCCTGATGAGTGGGTAATGCCTGAGCTTCTGTCAAGCTCAGAATCTGAGAGTGCTCTGTATCATTGAGCTCAGTCTTTAATTCAGTGCTAATCAAAGATGTAGTTTTCTTTCCCTTCCCTTGTCCTTTAGCCCTGGTTGGATGCCTTGGCTGCATGCTGGAGGATTTCTTTGTGTCCTGTGCAGGGTGAGGCTGTGGCTCTGCCCTTTCTTCTATGAAAAGTTCAGTATCTTTTGGAAGTACCTGGGCTGAAATCTGTGAGGAAGGAAAGATGGAACCCAAGTGCAGGTGGTGTCTCCAAGCCCTCCCTCTATTCCCTGCCTTACCAGCCCCAAGGGAGAAGCAGCACTGGTCCTAGGACTTGGTTTGACATCTGAATACATGTAATAGCTCTGTCCTGTAATGGGTTAAGCAGCCAACTATTAATACTACAGAACGCTGGGGGAGCCTGCCTGATTTGAAGTCCAAATGTGTGGTATGTTTCTAATTGCCACTGTGTGTGTCCATCCCTAAAGCCACCCCCTCTCCAAATTCACAAATGGAGCATCTAGAAGAAAGGAACTCTGTGACTTCTCAAGCTGAGAACAGATATTGCTCCATTCACCATCCCCCAGTGTGCTCTCCATGCCGGAGCTGGAAGTCATTAACTGGCATGTTTCCACCTACTTTGGACTCTGATTTAAGCTTGTTATGGCAGAATTTCCTCTTTGGATCTGTGCAGTGCTGGTTTCACTGCTGCTCTGATGAAAGAATAGCTGTTTGGCAGCTTAAACACTGCCTCTTTGCTTCCAATATGCCCTTGTGACCTGCTCAGAAGATACGGGCTTAGTAACACAGGATCATAGGTACTTAGAGTCCCACCTGCGTGGTGGGGAGGAAGCCTGTGCCTGTTTAAATGGGAAGCTGTCTGGGATACAGGAAATCTGCTCCGGAACAGGCAGCGCTCGAAGGCCCTGGCAGTATATACGAGCCATATGTAACCTGGAGCATTGTGAAGTACGGTTCTTGTCCCATGGCACAAAATGAGGAAATGAGCCCCATTCATCTTTGCAATCAATGAGATTTTGTCTGAGCAAGTGGGGTAGGATTCAAGGTGCCGACTAACCTTATGGCAAAAGCAAGGACTCAAATAAAGTGTAATGCTGCACAAAGAGCAAGTAGTGGACTTGGTAGCTGGGGACAAAAGCTTTAAAAGTAGGATATTGAAAGCAAATCTGTGACTAGGTGGTCCTGGAGAGATTTAACTGAGGGATATCTAAACTGTTTATCCTTTCCCAGGAGTATGGAGTGTCGTGAATAAACTGATGTGTGCTTTGACAGTTAATGGCTGCATATAGTTCTGTCCCTTATCTTACCATGAGAAACGGTTATTGAACAAAGCCCTATCCAGCCTGGGTGTATAGATGTATTAAACAGTTTCCATTTGAACCTGACATGCTGATCTAAAGTATTCTCTAATACAGGTACATATCACTACTTATAGCTTTTGGTTCAAAAATGAAAAAATACCACATCATTCAGGCTATTGTAATAATCACTGAGGGTAGCTACAGGTTCCCTGAGAATAGATGCTATTTCGTTTTACTGCAAGAACATTTGTGTAAAGGATTTTATGGCACTTTAAGCTGCCTGATCCTCATGCACAATACAATCTCTGTTGAATTTTTTACCTTCCTTATTTCGCTTTCCTCTTTCCCCTGTTCCCCCTCCTTATAACTGTTGTTTGTTCTGGAGTTTGAGCTCCTGAGAGAGGCTTTGCTGTTTTCACCAGCATTAGGCACTGTTCATTTATAGGGTCAAGACTGAGCCAGCTACAATGAGGACATAGCAGGAATATTCCTATGTTTGGGGTGGTGTATCTGTTGAGGATGTTATGCGTCTAGGCTCTGAATATACACATCCAAACATCTCAGGTCAAGTCAGTAGGCAGCAGTGTGAATTGCCCCTTATAGATTTACCTCTCATGGTTGGGCTGTACAGCAGGCACTAACACCATCTCTTATGGTACAACCACCTGTCTTCAGAGAACTTGTACAGCTGTATAAGGGTGGTTGTTTGTGTCTATGCTGCCCTGTTACAGCTTCCTCCCAGCTGTTGACCTTAAGGCTTAATGTTTTACAGACCAAGCTGCTGAAACGACTTTAGCTGGGCCAGGGAAGGGCTGTAAGGGAGGCTGAGCAGGTAAAGCAGGTAGAGCAGAGAGCCGGGCTTGTCAAGCAATATCTCGGCCTGCTTTAGCATCTCTGTTGAAAGCATGATTGATGCTGGTGCTGAAGGCACAACAGTGAGAGTTCAGCCACGGGCTCTGGAGGGAGAGGTCAGCCAAGAGAGTACCCATAGATAGCTCCTCTGACAGCTCTTTCGTGCTGAGCCAGAAGGCGACTGAGGACCCGGCAGGTGCCAGCACACAGCAGTCCATGCAGGTGGCAGCATGAGGCCCATGTGCCAAACCCACAGCATCAGGAGGTGGGCTCTCCAGGGGCACTTGGCCTGGCAGTGGCAGCTCTCATGAACAGAGATGCTCACTGGACATCGTGGCAGCTGAGGGCTGTATGGCTTTTCCTTCGGAGTTCTGCTGAGCCTTGCAGGTTGGTACTGGAGACCTCTTGGTGAGCATGCAAATGGACAGCCCAGCATCTGAGTCTCTGGTCCAGAAGCAGGAGGCACCTCAGGGCCCTTTGTACACTGTGTCTGGCAGCACTTGGCCAGGACATGGCAGGAACTTTGTTCCCTGTGACTGTCAGGAGCTGCACAGGACCCCTCAGAGTACAAGTTCCAAAGAGAACCTGGGCACAAAGGGAGAGTGGGACCAGGCTTGGCCAGCCCTGGTGAAAGTGTGGGGCTGGCAGGGAGCTGTGGACTCTGAGCTGTATGAGCTTGTTCCCGTAGGGTGACCTAATCTCTGCTTGGCTGTCCCGGCTGTGCTGTGACTCGTGTGTGCAGGTTGCAGGCAGAGGGCTGGCTTCTGAGTAAGAGCAGGGCTTTTGTTTGGTTTGGCCTCCTTCTTTCTCCTGGTGCAGCACTGTCAAGTCCGGGCCAGCTCGCAGGGCTGGAGCTGCCTTCCTGCGGGAGGCTGTGCGGTCTGCTCATGCTGAAGGAGAAGTGGGTCCTGTTTTGGTTTGGTTTTTAATGAAAAGGAAAATATTTTCCCTTTTCCCTTTCTGGATCAGTGCTCTTTGTGGAAACATGAAGCTGGCCTGTTCTCCTTACCCAGCCCTTTCCAGAACACTCTTCTACACTTGCCTCTTTGAACAACTTGCCTTGCTAGAGTGAAGCATCCTAATTACAGAATAGCTCAGGGCTGCTGGCGCAGGCTTGGCACAGCCATGCAGCCTGCCTGAGATGGGATACCTGTGCAGAGCAATGCCACCAGGCATAAACCTCCTCTGGAGAGGAAGCAGGAAGGGAGATCTGTTGTTCTGCTTGGTTTGTACCCCAAAAGTAGGGGCCTGAACAAGGCTTCTTTTCCTGGGCTTGCTAGCAAGAGTGAACAGTGTGGCATAGGCTTGTCAGCACAGCCAGGATGCATATAATGAGAAAGAATCGTGGGTGTGGAGAAGAGTGGGTGTAGAGAAACTACTCCGTGGAGGGGTGAGGTTGGAAGGAGTGGATAGGGAAGAGCCAGAGGCATAGGTGTCAATTAGGATACTGGTGAGGTTGCTCCTGCCCATGTGATGCTCCGGCATCATGCATGATCTTCTGGGCAAACCCTCTCTGGTGGGGTTGTTGGACCTAGGAGGGCTCTCTCAGCACATCTCATGTTCTGAAACCTTAAGGAATTCATCACATGGTCCTGGAGCTCCATGGAACATCAGCCCTGGTGTCTCCAGTGTCACTGCTCCTGACCAGCAGCAATGGGTACAAGTTTGTGCCATCTTGCTGCGGGCACAACCAAACGTATAATGGCATTCAAGTATATGCCCCATGTCCCTCAGCCTCAGGGACCTCAGAGGAGGAACAGGTAGTCCTGGCATTATCTGTCCCCTTGCACTGCATATAATGGGTAGTGGACAAGGAAGAAAGGAAAGCTATTTTTTCCCATCTACTTCTGTAAGTGTAGGCGCCGTGTAACTCAATCCCAGAGGTGTGTTGAAAATACAGGAGTCCACAGCGAGGTGAGTCCTGGGTCACAAAGCAGCAAAACACAGTCTCTGCCACCACGGGCAGGGAAGGAGGTTAATGTTTCACAGTACAGCTAGCTGAGCAGAGTAGTTCTGTCAGTGTTTCACTTGGTAGAAATTATTTATTGGCAAAGAGGTTTTCCAGCCTGTCCCAAGGAAAATTCTTTGGGAAACTGTTGGGATTTCTTCCAAGTTAAGAGGAGCTATTTGGATCAAGAGCTGAAAACTGACCCAGGGATGCACACTCCCATCAATCAGTTACATTTAGGAAAGGAAAGATTAAAAAACTCTGAGGCAGAGCCAAGCACTTAAAAGGCGGAAGTCTTTGCATCGATTCCAGTGGTAAAATGCCAAGCCTTGTGCTTTCTTGGACCGAGTGCAGAGAAATGAAAAATATGAATAGGCCAAATACTGAGATCCTTATTACAGAAAAAGGCCACTTGAGAGTACCTAAGATCTGGCCTCTCATCAGGGAGATGCAATAACTGAGGAAGCTCATACTGCAGCTCTCAGCTGTAGCCTTGTGCTGAGCATCTTCAGCAGCCTTCTTCTTCCTCATCTGCCAGCTTTCTTTTTGTTTCCATTCCAACTGAAAAAAAAAACCAGGAGACGAAAGTACCTGCTCTATTTTTAATTCTATTTGTCTGTAGATAAACTTCGTGTTAGATGATTAATAGATTGTTATCACTTCATAAAGTTGAGACTATAAAAAGCCTGCCCTTCTTTTTTCACTATGTAAGCCTTGCTGCTGTTACTTGGAATCTAAGACACAGCAGTTCTGAGAGCATTTGTTCGCTCCTCAAGTGCCCCTTTGCAGACCCAGAGGGGAGTTTGCCCACTTGTGTGGCCTTCAGGAAGCACAGCTGCCTGGTTTCATCTAGAAAGATTGAGCTATGGAGCTATCTGGTTAAGGAAAGGTTGGTCATGGGTGCATGCTGTGTTTGACCATACGTTCAGGCCAGCAGTCTGCATCTGGTGGTTGTACCTTTAAACCCTAGTGATACTAGTTAAATTAGAATTTGCATGCAGTGAGGGCATGTCCCATCACACTAACCCTTCTGTTCCCAGGGCAAGTGCAGCAGCCAGGCCCGATGCTTGGTTATAAGAATGAATGAATGGTATGATAGATACCTCCTGAGTCAGGAGTTGGGTTACTTCTCTTGAAATGAAACACCAACAGAGCTAACTTCTGCTGAGCAGCCTTCAGTTTGTACTCAATCCTGCTGTAATTGGCGCATGACTTCCGCAAGGTGAACAGAGGCTACCCCCAAATCCACAGGAGAAGAATTTCAGCACAAAAATGCACCCAAGGGCACTCCAGAAATTAACTGTAGTTTTCTTGGGCAGGATTTATTTCCTTGTTTATATTGTATTTTAGAAGAAAAAGGGAGCACAGGCTGGAGTGGTTGGCATTTGGGCAGACACTGGACAACGCCTGAAAAAGCCTTGACCTCAAAGGTACTTGACAGCAGAGGCTGGAGCCTCTTCTGAACCAAGACCATTGTTTTGGATTAAACTAGCAACTTCTTCAGTCAAGAAGAGAAAATCTGAGCAGTGGCTTCTGAGCCTCCCCAGACTTAGTACATTGATCTGGTTGTCACCAAGTCAAGCTGGAAATTGATGCTTGCCTATAAAGACAGTATAAAAGCTGTTGCAATGTGGTGTTTTATGGAAGCTGTTAACTGTCAGCTGACCCAAACTGTACCTGAAAACGTTTATCTTTGATCACACATTCACCTTCTAGTAACAATTCAGTGGTTGCAAAGACTTTTTAACCTTCATCCACAGTTTTATTTCTGATTAAAAATGATATGTTAGCCTTCTTTCCTTGTTAATGTGTATTACTATGCTTCATGCACTTGCTTTTTAAAATGCAGACTAAAGGGAAGGAGGGAATAGTCATGAGACCTCTTTGGCTTGCTAAACTTTTCAGGCTACTGAAGACCAATAGGGAAATTAGAGGCTTCTCTGCAGATTTTTTTAGCAATAGTACATGAATGCTTTGAAATCTGAACAGCTGCTTGCACAAGGAGGATGTTGGTTCTGAAATAGTATGTGTGTATATAGTGTGGAGGAGAATGTACAAGGACAAAGGGAGTCTGACTTAAATCATGTTTGACACTACTAGCATAGGGAGCAGCAAATATTTTGTATTCCAGTGGACCAGACCAAATCTCTTCACATAAAAAGAGAGGTTTGCTACTTGAGGGACTTTTCTGCTTCTTCCAGCATTTATCTTCTGTGGCCAGTGACACTACTCAGGGCCCAAGCTGGCTGAAGACTGAGCCCTCTGACTACTGAGATGCAAGTAAGGTTGCTGCTTTGGGAGTCCAAATAGTCTTCAACCTGCAGTAATCAGGTTGGGGCCAGAACTGTCACTAGAGGCTGACACAGAAGCTCAAGGGGTTGGTGGACAGCTTCTTCCTTCACATGTGTCTGGGAACATGAGTCCCAGTTGGGAGTGCTAATGGGGTAGATGGTTAATTCCAGCCTCATGTATCCATCTTATATATGAGGCAGCAGTGGTGGTGGAGCTGGTGCCAGGCATTAAAGCCAGTGTGGTAGGCCTGTTCTTCCATCACTCCCAAAATCCAAGGAGGAAGAGCCTAACCTCTCCTGCATTATTACAAACACAGAGCTCCTGTAGACCTTGTCATCTACTCTCACGAGCAGTCCAAACTGATGCTTCCCATTCCTCCAACGTGCCCAGGGGTCTGATTTTGTTTTATGTAAAACTTTGTAGCAAGTTCTGAAGACCAGTTTTAAATGGTCACTCTGCGGGGACACTGACAACAGATATGGAGAGATCTGATGAGAAATGTTTCTGTAATTTATTAATATTGTGAATCCTGTTACACAGGGTGCATCAAATAAAACTTCTGTATCAGCCAGCAGAAAACAGTATCAGCATTAACTCAGGCTGTCTGCAAACTTGATTTTGAAGGATTAGGCTAAAGAAATGAAGAGGGAGAATGTCTTTGCTTGAATGCAAAACAAATAGAAAATTTATGATGAAGAATTTACCTTGGTGTGCTGAGAACTGATGTTACTGAATGAGTCTGGCATCTCTTAATGGCTGTACTTTGTGTGCCTTGTATTTTCATGCTGAGCACAAGCTGAATGCATCTTTGTGGATGTGTTCTGTTAAAAACTATTCGTTACTTAGCCTCATGGCCATTTCCAGAGCTTGTGCCCATATTTCTAGTTAAATGGATGTTTATTACCTATATGGAATTATGTAGCCAGCAAGGCAGTGCTCAACCAGGTGTGTCACAGTAACACTCCCTGCTAACAAGGAGGGGTTGTGCAGAATTAAAAAGAAAATCCCAGCCCCAACAAACCAGCATGTGAGAAGTGTGTTTATATTGAATTGTTGGATGAAGTTGTGCAAGCCTATATGCAACCAAGCGTGGTCAGGCTGCCTCTGCTGCCAGGGATGCCACCCACATCTGTCTGGGTTATGCCTGCATCAGCTGTTTCCTCCAGCCCTCCACCTTGTGCTGAGCCTGCTCTTGCTGGATGCTGCTGCTCTACCTCCTGAAGCTCCCCCAGGCTCCCTGAGGCTGAGGCTCCGCTCCTCATACCTCCTCCTGCAGGCAGCCACTCCTGCTCCTGCTCAGGTCTGCTAAGCCTGCCCATGCCAGGGACCCCGATGGGCCAAGATGATGGAACAAGCCTGGAGGTAAGTGAGCCCTGATTAAAGACATGGTTTTTATCAACATGTCTGTAGATAAATGGCAAGGTACAGCAGCGACTCAGCAATTCCTGATGAGGAACTGCCAGGCTAGGCTCCCACAGGCGGCTTTTTTGCAGGAAGCATAGAAACTCACTGGAAATACATTGAAATCCAAGAAACACCACGTACAGACCTGGAGCACTGGTTGCTGGATTGATTTGTTCATTAGGTAATGGCTGCTTCTGAGAGTAGAAACAGAATTTAACTTGCAGGAGTAAAACTAGGATAATTTCTAGACTTCTTTGGGGACCAGTTTGCCCACTTTTATTCATGAGGTATGAAAGCAAGCCTTCCCACTCTAGAGCTCCTAATACTCCTTCTGTATTCGTGGCCTATTTTTCTGCTTAAGGACAGGGAGGGACCATTGAGTCACACACAATCTCGTGCTCTCCTCCTCCTCTCATTTAAATATTAATATGATGAATTATTACTAGAGTAACAGCTGTGCACTACTCATATCACAGCAACATAACCTTCCCCTCCTCAACAGAGCACAGCTATTCCTGACTTGCCTTTTCTGGTCGACCTTCTCACTTCTTCTGGATGACTTTTTTAAAGTTACTTTGTTAGTTCTGGTGTGGTATCATTCAGATAATTGTTTGTTCTGTTCTTTCTGCTTAAATATTAATGATACTGAGGAAGTCAAAAGATAGCTTCAGTAATGGTAAGTTAAATATCTGTGTGTATTCTCCTATGAGGTCTGCTTTTTAGAGAGAAAGAAGTACAAAGGATTAAGATCAGTCTTTCCAACTAACCCTTAAAAAAACCTCTCTCTTTGAGAATTAACAAAATAGTATATTTATATAAATAAAATCACTGTATATTAGTCAGTGTCTGTAGATAACTCAGAGGAATACCTAACATTGTACCTAGAAGTACTAATGCATTGCATTCTCTGCAGATAAAGTATTGTAAGAGAGACTGCTAATAAAATCATAAAACAACTCTGTATCAACTGCCGAAAATAAGTATTTGGCATCAAACAGAGAAGGGAGGGAATAGGAAGGAAAGATAAAGCACCATGAGGGCTCAATACAATTGGAAATACCAACGTAAAGCAGTCCCTGCAGATTTGCAAATGTTAGCAGATGTTACATTTTGTGGGCAAAGGTCCTCCTCTGCTGAGCACCTTTTGCATGCTTCTTGTGTTTGTGCATGTGTGTGGGTTTTCTCTCCTTGAAAACATCCCTCCTTGGAGTACTTTCATGCTGCAGAAGGAGCAGCTGCGTTTGTTGTGTTCTGGACCACTTCTGTGGAGGACTTAAAGCCAGCAGGAGTGTGTAGAAATCAGGTTTGCTCAATTGCTTATACTTAGCACTAAATGAAACTCACTGCTCTTGTTACTTAGGCAGGAAAAAATCTGAAATGCTCTTACAAAGATTTTTAAATTAAATGTCCATAAATATCAATATATTTTTATTTGAAAATTTTCATTCTAACATTTTGGTTTAACAAATCAGTAAAAAAAGTCAAACAAAATGCTTTCCGTTTGAATAAACTATTAGTTTATTGTTTTGGTTTTGGTTTTGGTTTTTTAAATCGCTCATAAATAAAATGGGAAACTGAAAAAAATAAATCACGATTTATAAATTATTCCCTTCTTTTCCCAGTCCTGAAGAAATCCAGAGAAACTTTTTTTCCCAATCAGCCTTACCAGTGACAAGAGAAAGCAATGCAGGAGGCTTCTACTGCCTGAAAACTTTCCATTCAAAATCAGTGCCTAACCCCACACCTGGTTAAGGGCTGGGGAACATAAAAGTGAAAAGAGAGTACAGAATGTGTTCCTCAGTCACTGACTGCTCTGATGTAATGCTAACAGTACTGCTGTTGCTTCTTGAGTATTTTTTCCACTCTGTTTTTTCTGTACAATTACTTAGTGGAAACAAAGGGCTTGATCGTGTCTGCAGTTCCCACTGTAGTCAGCAAGAGGAAACTCATGGATTGAGACATGCTCAGTACCACCTTTATACATGTATATATGTAGTTTTCTCCCCTTTGTGTTCTGTTCCTTCTCAAGTCTGTGGGAGATGGGGTTTTTCCCTCAATTTACCCTCCACATTGGGGAGTTTTTAGTTCTGGTGCAGGTTGTATTGCAAATTACTTGGCAAAAGCGCTGCTTTTATAAAAAGCCTTGGTAAAGTTGTAGCATATCCCCCAGATTAGATCTCATTTCAAACAGTCCCTTCAGATGATTATCTGCAGTGATTACGACTGAACCTTGTAGCGATCTCGTAACTGTCCCTGTGGACGGAAGAGAAACCTGCTGTCAGAACTACAAATAATTTACGTAACCCAATTTAAAGCTCTAACAAAATGTTCCCTTGGTAAGAGGATTGTTATACTTAACAACGTGCGAGATGAAAATACTTTCCGAAGGTCAGGAATGCACAGACGATAGATTAGATCTCTTGAAAAGACAAAAAGTAGGGTTTTAGCAGAAGTTTTTCCTCTGTCAGACGTTCAACTTGGCATTCTTAGGATCTTATATAAGCATAGCTTTAGTCCTGCAAGTGCTGTGTTCGCTCTGCAGAGGGAGAGGAGCCTCAGAGCTTCAGGTCTGCACATGGTAAAATGTAACTGAAGGTACAGTGGGGACTTGGGCTATTTTCTGCCACCACCATCAGTATAAATAAAAGTCTATTTTAAAGAACAGAAGGGTGGATTTGGGATGTGTTACCTAGATTGTGCCTGCTGCAGGTGAGCAAGCACCCCACTGCTGTGGGTGCCCCATGGCTGGCTGCTGAAGGATGGAGGGGTGGGACAGGCTCTGCAGATGGGGGCTCTGAAAAGCACATCTGACCCAGACACGCACTGGGGCACTGTGTCATGCACTCCTGGTGTTCAGTGACCTGGTTGCTTATGCTCAGTCAGAAGTTAATGCTGTCTTCGTGAAACTGTCAGACAGAGCCTTGAAACCTGGATTTGACTCACTGGGAAACAGCTTTGTGAGATCTAGTTTTTCATGGCAGGATCTGGGGGTAGGGCAGGTATTGAAATGCTTTTCACACAGGATACAGTGAGAATAAAAATAAATTACAGCCTCTGTAACCATCAGAAATTCAGGCTGATGTTGCTGTTGTCCCCATCCCCTGCACACAGTTACATGTGTTTTCTGTCCATCCCTCCAACCATTCAAAAACTGAGATTACAGAGAAGCTAATGATGGAGATTATTTAAGCACTTATTTCCTCACCTTCTTCACTGTTGCATTCCCCTGATCTTGGGCCTCTCCATGTAACTGCAGGCCTCCTGGGTGGTAGGAAAGGCTGTGTGACTGTGCATCAGAGTAAGATAATAGAAGAAGCCTTGTCCTGGAGAGTGGGATATTTCCTTACAGGAAACAGCCCAGCCTCCTGCTTTCCCCTGCTGACAGCCTTTTCCCAAAATACCTTCGCAAAGGTAAAAAGAAGCTTGAACAGGGCCCAGCAGCAAGTGTCCCTGTAGGGGTTCCCTGTGCCCTCCTAGAAACGTCTCATCACAGGGAGAACATCGATAGGACCCTATCTTTCTCAGAAGCTGTCTGGTCCACTTCTCCCCCTCCCTTCAAAGCATTCCTGTGTAGGGAGACCCTTTCACCAACACCTTCCCTGACAGCTAGAGGCTTTCCAGCCCCAGGGATGTCAGGAGAAGGCTGCCCAGAGAGGTGATGCAGCCTATGTTAGCTTTCTGGGTACTTTCCGCTGGGAGCGGAGAGGGTGTGAATGTGCCTATTCCTTTGCCCAGGAAGAGAAGCAATGATGGAGAGGGACTGTACAAGTGGGAGCAGTACACCTCTTGGTGGCTTGGGCAAGGCTGGGAAGTTCTTGTATGCCTTGGTCTTAGTGCTTGCCTCAGTTTTGATAGACTGTGATCTTGCTGATGGATAATTCTTTGGATGGAAACATTTTTGTGACAGGTATATTTCCAAATCTGAACTTTGCTGGAATGTTTAGCTCAAATACTTCGCTGTTTTATGAGAACTGGCATGGAGGAAAGCATTGATTTTGTCCTACTTAAAATCAGGCAAGAAAAGGCTCTTAAAAGGCCCTTGCTTACACCAGAAAAGGAAAGCACTCTCGAAATCCACACTCAAAGATGCACATTTTATCCTCGTGGGAAATCTCTTGATGTCTATGAACTGGAGACCTCACATTTTGCAGACTGGACAGATATGGTAGCAGGTAAATCCCCATGCTGCCGCTCCTGGGTGTGCTCCTGCCCAGCCCACTTCTGAATAGAAATTCTCCTGTGACTGCATCCAAGGCTACTGCAGGCTCTGTTGGGTTTGGGCATCTTAATTGAATAGATGTGGACTGTTCCTCCTGTGCACTGCTTTACCAGCTTCTGTTGGCTCCAGTTAGGAAGATGGAGGTAGCTACCTGATAGAAGCAAGGACAAAATGGGAAATTTTTCAGGAATAGGCTGGGAGAAAAAGCTTGTAAAAAAATGAGGGGAAAAAAAGAGAAAAAAAAAAAAAGATAAATGGGGAAATGGAAGGAGACTTGGATAAAATAGATGACTAGGAGTGGCAAAGCTGGCATGGAGGGTTTGCAAACACAGGTACTTGGGGTATGCAAACACAGGTACTTGGGGTATACAAGCACAGCTACCTGGGGCTTCTGGTGGTGGGGAAAATCACAACTGCCTGGACAAAGCCTAGAATAACTTGCAAAGAATGAGAATTCAGAGCTTCGGGGATCTGCACTTATTGCAAGAAGTACCAATCACTTTGAAAAGTGGGTTGGAAAGTTGAACCGTGGAATAAAGTACCAATCCAATGCAAAATTCAGTTCTAGCAATCTTTAATGTATCTGCTGTTAAGGGCTCCTGTGACCTTGATCTTTGTGGCTCAGTTCAGGAAAGTGGAAATACTAATACCCTGATGTTCTTGCAGATTGTAGAAATTAATTTAATGGGTATATGCAGAGAAATTAAACCCTGGTTCTGCCTTTAGACTGGGGCAATATGTGACGAATAAGACATAGGGCAGTACACTGATTTTATTTTGTCTGGTATCCAATTACTGCTAATCAGGTGAGCACTGTTTGTCTTACGCAATGAATGAAGCAGAGGCCTGAGCACTTGCAAGTGGAAAAAGGAGTATCTGCTCATGCAGTAAAGCTGTATCAGAGCAGATAGAGCTTGTTCTGATTACTGTGCTTGTCATGTCACATGGAGTTCCCTTCAAAGGTCAAAGAAGCTGACATTAAGGCCCATATTCCCATGTTCTCTTGCTATCTGAAACATCAGGGCAATCAGGAAGATAAATCTTGTTCCTCTGTGTGAAAAGGTTCAAAAGTTTCCATTACTACCCTGCTGTTTCACTTGATTACAGCAGGCACCACAGGTTCTTGGTTGAAGTTTTCCTACTTGACAACAGCCTGTTCAAGCCTTGCCACTGATTTACTATCGCCTAGCAATGATTACACTTGTATTGTTTACTAACAAATGTCATTGGACCTAGGATGATAAACATGGGGTACAGGGTAGTACTTTGATCTCAAATTGTACATAGTCCTTGAATCTACAAGCAAATGAATTGCCTTAATTATTTAAACAGCAAAATTATCACAAACCATAATAATCTTACTTTCGTCTGTTCTAGGAAGCATTTAGGCAGCTCATGCAGCTGTGGAAATACCAGCTTGGGTAGTCTGTCAGGAAAAAAAATAGCTGACATCTTGAAACCTTTGCTGCATTGAGAGGAAACCACCACCTTGGTTTTGATGAATATTGTGCTGTCTTGTGAAGTCTTTGTGAAGCATCTCTGACAGACAGGCTTGAGAGTGTTAAGTCCTCCTTGGAGCTGCCCTTGGAACAGGATGGTTTGGGCAGCAGCAATGAGACTCCTAGTCCAGCCCCAGCAGGGGGGTTTGACTCTGAAAGCAAGGGCTAAGACTCATGTCCCTCCTGGATTTCTGGGATGTATCTTTTCCAGGGAAGTTTGTAGCCAGGGAGGCTGTCTGTCCTGGAAAAGTTAATTGCAAGGAAAAGCTGAGAGGTTTGTGAGCTGCAGTCTTGCCACTCTAGGCCACCATTTCAGGACATAGGCTACTAGGAAGGGTTTGCCCACTGTTGTCTAGTGGCTAAAGCCACTGATTTGGGTGACTGGGATCTCTACTGTGCAGCATCACCTTGTCACAAAGTGTCCCACTACTGAGCACAAGTGAATGGATTTGTACACCTAACTTCTGTGATAATGGATACAAGGGAACAGAAGGGTCGTTCAGTTGGCTTGTGGTGCTGTGAGCCACTGGATACATCAGATTACAGATAGGAACCGCATCTAGGGCAATGCTGTCATGGAGCATACATGAGCCCTGTGATCATGCTGGAGTCTGTTGAATTGCTGCAATCATGAGAACCAAGTATTGCAATTAGAGCTGATCTAAAGGTTGAAACTCCTTTACTTTGAATCATCTGATTGCTTTTGTTTTGGGAGTGTCCAGTTTAAACAATGCAGAGAAATTTGAGATAATCTTTAGCAACTTTCTGTGTTTACTAAAATAGGCTTACCAGGAATTGATTTTATTTTAACTGAGGCTTAAATGGTTCTCCAGGGCTTCATAAACCACAAAGAACGAGGGAGTAACAACTTTCCCTTGTCATAAAATACAGCTTTATATGTATGTGTAATCTCTTTACGTTTTCATTGAACAGTTTTTCACTGAATGCGATTGAAAACAATTTAGAGATATGCTGAAGATAAGAAAATGCTGATGCACTGAAAAGCAGAAGGTTTCTCTACCTCTTTATCTTTCTTAATTCCAGCTCATTTGCAAAGTTAATCTCACGTTTCAAATAATGGGAAAAAACGTTTAGAAATAACTATACAGTTTACCTCTACAACATCACTTTCTAATTTTAGGACTGCTTCTCAGTGATTCCTCAGCACCAGGGTATCCTATGGAGTTATTTTTGAGAAGCAGTCTGCAGGGGCCCTTGACAAGAAGAGTGTGTCTCTGTGGAGGCAGCTACACAGCAGTGCAGGAAGAGGCATGTGAGACACATTTTCTCATAGGTCAAGAAGCAAAAAAGATATACAAGATCTCTTTCCAAGTGCAGAAAAGAATGCAGTCTGTGTTTACAATTTTGGGAGGTTTTATGTTTGTGGTCATTAAGGAGAGCTGGATCTCAGGCACTGGAGCTCTTGTTGAGCTCTACAGGGGCTTTCTTCACCTTCACTTATAGCCTTCTCTCTTCCACACATGCAGTGTGTGACACACCTCCTGACAAGTGGATTTGCTTTTATGTCCTGTACTGTATGCATGGACAGATGTATTCCATTTCTGTTTGTACAGCCTTTAACCGAGAAAGTTTGGGATGGCCCAGTTTCAGCACTGTTGTACCTCTAAGAGACGTAATAAAAATAGAGGTAATAAATCTTATGTTTTTAAAACAATAAAGATTCCATCAGATTTAATGTTTTTAATGAAAAAAAAAAAAAGTTCTTTAGACTTACAGAAATGTAGACCATGGGTAAAATCAGTTAGTACAAAAGCTCAAAAAAATGTGTGGTGTATTATTTACTCCTGTCACAGTTAGGAAGGCTTCTAGGCTTTTCTGTCTGCCATGGGAACATGTAGCTTAAAAATGATGGGTAGAAACCATCCACTCTGGAGAGCAGGATGTTTCTAAGGTATGGGTCACAAGTAGGGTCAGATATACCATTGTCTGTTAAAGTGAAATCTCAGCAGAAGTCTCAGGCTAGCCTCCACAATGCTGGGTCTGTGGGAGAAAGCACTGTGGCTGGTTATGACAATGACTGTGGCTGCTTTGAGGCCAGCTCCTATAGCCCCACAGGATGCTTAACTGCAGTGTGGGAACATAGAGGATTTAAATGCATCACACGCTGGACTGGATGACTCAAAAGCACATCTGCTGCGGTGGTACACTATCTATGTCTCACTAATACTTGTAGTTTTACATGTATATCACTCTGTTCAGTCATCAGTGTGAAAGTGTGGTAAGGAGTGGGCTGAGAGGTGCTTATTGCTGTTAGGAAGAGGAGGCAACTTGGTAATGGGGGAGAAGACCAGAGTCACTGCATTTAAATTAAATCTCTTGAGAATTTTGACATGGACTTAAGAATGCTGAGAGTTTGCTACTAATCCAAATAAAGCATTTATTTGAGGTTAAATTACTGTGCTTTATGGAAGCTGATAGAAACAAAATGAGACAGTGAGTTGATGCTCAATTCTGTATTACTATTGTGAATACGAACAGATAGTTCTTGGGATCAGATGAATAGACTCAGATTAACTTCTACACAGTTATTATTGGAGCTATTATTGGAGCCATTTAAAGCAATTTGAGTTGGAAGGCCTTTGCTGAAGCTGATGGGAAATGCAAAGGTAAGAAGATGATCCCAGTGTCTGGCACCAGTCAGTGTCTGGAGAATCTCCAATGCATGTGTTAGCATTTGTAAGTGTGTTAGGAGGGGAAAGCTCCTCCTTCAGAGTAAAAGACAAAGCATGTTCAGACAATTCTGGTCAGTTTTTTCTCTTCAGAGGAACATTCAATTTTCCTGGTTTTCATTGTAGTGTAGTTGCAAGCTTTCTGCTTGAGCTGTAATACGACAGAGATCCTGTGTTTCATAAGCCTGATACCCTCTGTAGTAAATGATGCTTCTGTGCTTTTTTTCTTCCCTGTGTAGTAGTCAGTGGTGCAAGTCCCTCTTTCCTGAGCACTTCAGACAGTTGGCCTCTGTGGAGTGGCCTGAGATCTTGCGTCATTTCCTGTCATCTGTCCAAAGCTATTTATAAAGTGTCTCCTGATTCTGGCACACAGGCAAAACCCAGTTTTCATGAGAAAACAGTTTGGAAATGTACTCCCTCCCAGCAAGTGTCCCGAAACTGTTGAGAAAACCTGAAATGTCCTAGAAAATCTTAATGAAAGCTAAGATATAATGGGGTTGGGGAATATGGGGAATTTAATAATCCATACCTTTGTAGAAAAATCTTTAGAAGTAGGTAGTGCAACATGTGCTGAGAAAATGTTACAAAGCATTAAGGGACAGGAGGTGGTTCCAAAGTTTGTTAACAAAATAAAAACGTTGGGGTTTGATGTCTGAAGATATAACAGAAGTGACTCAAGGCAGCTTCTGTGCTGCTGAGTTTTTGACATGTAATTTGATGGTAGATGTTCTATAAAAAGTTTCTATTTTTTTGTATTTCTTAGGTTTTCCATCTCTTTAGCTTCAGGATACTCACCGGGGTAGGAGCCTGACAGGGACAGTAAGAGGCATTAAGTGAAGCAGTGCACTCCCCAGTGAATCTGCTGTTTATGATAAGTGCTATTTTGGGAATCCTGAAAAAGCATGTTGACCATAGACAAAACGCACCCTGAGCAACAGCACTCACATCGGCTTCCCACTGGCCTGCCTTGACCCTGATGGCATCATGCTTCTTGTCTCTTTATCTTTAGCCATCCAGTATGCTGCTTGCTTGTGAAACTGCTGTATTCATGAGCTTTGGCATGTTGGAGACCACTGTGTGCAGGGTAAAGTGAATGGAGGATGACCTTTGCCTGAGCAGTCACAAAGATGTGATTTCCTAACGTGTCTCCCAGTCCAGCCTGTTTCATCCTGTTTTTACAAACTGCTCTAAGATGTACCAGAGTCTTTCAGGTGCCTAAGCAAGATTGGAGTCCATGTCCCACTCATGAAGGCCTCTACAGGGTACATATCTAAGTAGCAGAAGAGGTCTGACACTCTTCCACTATAACCAATTAGTATTGCTTTTCCAACCGTAAGTTTCTCATGGCAGCAACAGATCATCCTCTTGATGGCTGACAAAGATTCACTTCTAGCCATGCCGTTCATATGTAGGTTATTGCAAAACAATATTTGAAAGTGTTTGAAATGCCTTAACTCACTGCACCTCCTTTCTCCCCTTGTAAGATCGTAGATAACATTTGTTGCTATAAGTTTTATTTGTTGCTAGTAGTTTTGTAGCCTCAGACTGTTGAAGCAATGAATTATCTGATGCCCATGTATTTGTATTTAGTTTTGCCCCCTGTAAATGTATTTCAAGAGGATCCTGGTGTTGGTGAAAATGTCAGTGAATGTTAGTTTGATTATTTTTTCCTCTGTAAATGACAAGCTCTGCAGCACCAGCTGTATTTACAATTGCACAGCACAGGTTTTATCTCTGCAATGCAATAGAAGTCAAAATGCTGCATGTAGGAGGGTTTACTGTTCTGTAGGAATGAACAAGAACAGTTCTACATAGCAATATGTATAGTTCTGCCATTAAATGCAACAGTTTTACAAAACCATATAATTGTTCTACATAAATCCATCATTGGGCCTTTATAACTTCTGTTCAAGAGGTGATGTATGTCCCAGTACGGATCCAAAACCAAATGCACTTTTGCTGAGAGCACCCCACCCTGCTTCCAGGGCATCTCTCCACACTGGTGTACTCACGGTATTACAGATACTTAAATAATACCTGTACAGTAATATACTGCCTTACAACTCTAGCAACACTGCAGCCAATGCAATAACTGGCACAAAGGTGCATTAGACAATTGCTCTGATGCCGCTTCAGTGGGCAGATGAGTTCTAACTACTTCATTTGGTCTGTTGGAGGTGGGGATGAGAGCAGTGTCTTCCTGCAGGTCTGAACAGGGCATAACTGTTGCACACAAAATTCTGTTGTGCTGGGAAAAAAATTTGGTGCTTCTTGTTTCCAACTCATCCTGCTCAGCCCTTTTCCTCTTTCTGTGGAATGTTTTTCAGCTGTAGATTCATCCACTGACTGGATCTACAGCCTGGTTCCAGCACACCTCCTGTGTCCCACGCTGGGAAGTTAGAAGCAACTCAGGTCACTTGGAGAACCCAAGTGTGAAAACGTTGGTACTAGTCATGCTTTAAAAGGTGATTAAACCTAACACATACTGCCTTAATTGCCTACCCTGGTAATCTTTTTCTATGTGTTTGCTATTCCGTGCATGAAATACTGACAGCTATCTGCATGCAAGGTTAACTAATGAGGAATTAATGAAAAGCTGAGAAATCTGGGAGAGCTCCAGCCCTTCAAGTGAAATTCACGAAGAGGGCTGATGCTTTCAGTGATGACCCAGCTACAAGGCAAGTTTTCTAAGCTTTTCTCTTCTCCCAGTATTGCTATGGCTTTGCAAAGTACTGCTTTAGGCAGTTGCTATGTCTTCTGTGCAAAATGCTGGCTAAGACATAAAAAATGGAATTGTCTGTCTTAATGAAGATGTGTGATATTAAATGGGGAGCCTGCATGCAGCTAGCTGTACCAAAGTGTCCTAGATTGCTGATGATCTACCAAGGGGGGAAGAATGACTTTTTCTGGTTTAAGTGTTTGATGACCTTTTTTCCTGCAGTTTCACAGAATTTCCAAAGTATGTCACAGAATCCATTTATTTCTCACCTCAGAGTTGAATATCTTCTATTACTTTCTTTTTCCACCTCCATTTGCCCTTCATACTTTGCTGCTTTTAGTTTGAACTTCTCTTTGTTAATGGTCTTTTCCAGTCTTCCTATTGTTTCACACAGGGATGAAGATCTGAGGGCTTGCCTTTTCCTTTTTTCTAAGTCCCCTAACATCATCCTAGCTTCTTTCCTGATCAGAATGTAGATGGTACAAATCTTGCTCGAACAAAGCTAGTTCCACCAAGGGAGTGCAAATGAGGTGATAGCATGCTGTCTGTGTCCAGGTAGCTTTGGCTACCATCAAGCAGACTTCAGCTAAGAAACCAAACCCAAGATTTTTTAGAAGTTTATAAGATGTCAGCTTCTGTACGGTTACATGCTAATAATGCTGGCATGAAGTATGCTTTAAGATTTATTGGGAAAGCTTTAATCTCTGCAAACCCAGAGAGCATTCATTAGGAGAATATGCTTGAGTTTCAAAAAGAACAAATAAAACCCCCCTATGTCCAGTATGGAAAGTTATAGTCCTGTAGTCCAGGAAATGGAGGTGCACAAGAAGTGAAGTTGGGTTGTCAGTGAAACTCCAATTTATCTGTTTGTGGTGAACGTCAGCACTATGCAACCGTAAGCTGGAACAGTGAGTGCTTTGTAAAGGCTCTGCCTAACACAGTTAAGGTAGCAGTTAGAGACCCAAACAATCTATTCAGACTCTTGGGAGTTGTGCCAGGAGAATCAAATTGTACTTCAGGACCCATATCACCCTGTAGAACACAGGTAAGCATGCACAGGCCAGGGAGGCAGCAGAAATTGAACGTTACTTGAACCTCTGCCCATCCCCTTTAATAAGTTGGATTTCCTGTCTAAAATCATCCCTATACCCATGCAAAAAAAAAATTCCTGGACTTTGATAAGAAGCATGGTCAGTCCTTAAAAATGTATCCTAGGATACATCTCCCTTCCTCTGGGAGGACATGTAAGTCAAGCAGGAGTGGTCCAGCAGGCACTCCGGGTACCGTCTGCTGCCAGTCTTCCCCTTTGTGTCTTAGCAAATTCAGCTGCTCAGGGGACTGATCCTGCAGGACAGGCCAAGAACCAGGCGTCCCCTTAGATAGCTTCATCTTCATTGGAGGTGGAGGCTGCTGGATGTGAGCTATGCACTTAAGTTGAGCCTTTTCTGAAAATACCTGGAATCATGAGAGAGAACTGCATAATGCCAGAAAACAAAGAGTTCCCGCAGAAAAGCCCAGCAGAGCAGTGAAACTGAGAAAAAAAAAGCCTGGAGCTGCCAAGTCACCTTGGGCAACCTTTTCAAACAGCCTCCAAATCTTTCTTCCCTTGCCAATCATAATGGGTGTGGACACTTAAAAATACTTTATTATCTTTTAAGCCACAAGTAACACACAAGACTGAAATATTACATTGGAATTTACTGTTTGATCTTTTTCAACTTTAATACAATAAATGAATCACTGTTTCACTTCTAATTATTTTTTAATTGCTGGGCTTTATGACCTTCAAAGTCCAGCTCTTTTCTTACTCTGCACTTTATTGAGCTAGTATCTGCAAATGCTTTAGAATGAGTTGGTATCATACAGCATATCATCTATGTGCTACGTAATGGCATTTTTGGGGAATGGGGAAACAATTGGATGCAATAATTTATAGCCTAATCAATAGGATATTTAAAATCTGATAACAGATTAGCAATTTGCTGGATTAGGTAGCTGTACGTTGCCATGTGATACACAATTAAATTCTGAGCAACTCTGACAGGCATTGTAATTCTACAGTGAGGCTGAAGACAAGTAACATTGCTGTATCCCCTTTTTCATGATTTTCCTCTAAATCTGAAGGATCTCATTCACTGGATCCTACCACAATGTTAGAACTGCAGAAAATAACTGGGGGGTGGGAAGAAAATAAAGTAGATCTTGATTTACTGATTAGGAATTCCCCCAGATGGTGGTACTTCTGGACTGTGTGAGATTTATGAGTGAATGTGTGCTACCCAGACAACGAAGTGTGCCACTTCCTCCAAGGCTCCTCCATGCTTCCTAAACAGTGTGGGCTGCTGCAGGGCAAACTCCATGTGCAACTTCTCCATCTGACTGAAACGGCAGTGTGGGAACTGGCAAATAGTCCCAATGGATGCATATGATGATGGGCTCTCTAGGTGCTGTTGAAAGGTTATATATAATTTTTTTCTTACTGCAGTACCCTAGGATCAGCTCTTTTGCCTTTCATAATGAAAATACTTTGTATGGGTGGAAGGATTCTTTAATTAACTAAATAGCTCTGGGTTTAGACAACCAACCACTGCTGCTCCTGCCTTTTTTGAGTCCCAAATCTCTTTCTTTAATGCAAGTAAATACCCCTCTTGTGGCTTGGCTCTGCTTGCCGTCCTAACATTACCTCTTCCAAATATGCACTCCTGCAGTTTTGTTTTCTTTATAGGCTGTATTTAAATACAGCCTTCTGGAGCAGCCAGCACTGTAATCTTCTAACTCTTTTGCTGGGTGGGCAGAAGAACTGCAACTTTGTCTCTGACTTTTCTTCACTGTTGGCAGCACAGTTAGCTGACTATAAATTACCAACTACTGTAAAGCGTTAGATTAGTTAGTGACTTCTGCATGCGTGCTATCAGCACAGTGCTGTGTTATCAAGTATCACCTCTCCTGCTAGTGGGGGCAATGTCCAGTGCAGGCAGGTTAGAACTGGATGATCTTAAGGTACTTTCCAACCCAAACCGTTCTATGATTCTATGCTGTGTTGTGGCCAAAGGAAACGCTGAGGCAAAGCCCTAGGCCTTGCCGAGTGTGGCCCTGCCTAGGCTCAAGGTGGACTTGGGGAGTTCAAATGCGCAGGTCTGACTCTAGGTAAAGCTGTCAGGAGGCAGCAGAGATCAAATAGGTGGAGGAAGCAGCAACTGTAGTTGAAGCTTTAGAGCATCACTGCAGTACTAAAGGGCCACCATTAGCATCTGTAAGCCTCTAACTTATGTTAAGTCTAGCAGCAGCGTGTACACCTCCACTAGGCCCCTTTCTTTGAAGTTGTTGGCTCAACTGTTCTTTGAAAGTGCCAAATTCCTCTAACTGGACATAGGGGCTGCTCGGAGCAGCCATATCCCACGAAGACAGGCGAGGCTCTGAGGTGACTGCACAGGAGAGGGTGTCCTGCTGTGGCCCTGGGGCACAAGCACCGGGGAAAGGGTCGGGTGCTCCTTCGGCCCCCAGAGCGCGGCCAGGACTCTGGGTCGACCGCGGCTGAGGCGTGCGGCACCAGACCCGCCGGGCTGTGGACGCTTCCCCCGCCCGCCGCGCTGCTCCCCGCCCCTCGAAGGCGGAGCCGCTGTCGGAGCCGCCCCTCCCTGCCCTCCGCGCCGGGTTACATGGCGGCGGCGGCGGAGGCTGCAGCAACTGCGGCGAGGCGGGTGGGCGCCGGGCGGGAGCCGGTGGTGGGGCCGCGGGGCCTGGCCGTGTGAGCAGCGCAGCCCCCGATGAGCCTGGGAAGGCCCGTGAGTGCGGCGGGGCGGGCGGCGAGGTGGGCGGCGGGAGAGGGGGGATTTCGGGCCGCTGCACACGCGGGCCCGGCCCCGCCGCACAAAGGCGCTTTGTTCCCTCCCGATGGACGGCGGCGCCCCCGGCCCGCTGCGGGCCGCGTCACCCCCTTTCCCCTGCTGCGCTGGGGCCTGGCCCGGCCCCTCCGCACTGCGGCGGCTGCGGCCCGGGGACAGAGGCAGCCCCACGGCTGAGGGGGACGAGCGTCCGCAAGCAGGGCGGGCGGGGGCGGCCGCGCGGTGCCGCCAGCGGGGCGCTGCCAACGGCCTTTAGGGCCCTGAGGGTCGCTTTCCCGCCGGAGCGGGCCCGGCGGCGGCGGCGCCCTGAAGGGCGTTTGAAGGTAGGGGGTAGAGCTCCGCGCTGCGGCGGGCTGCCGGGTCCGCTGGCCGAGGGCGGTAAGGCTGGGGCCGGGCTGCTGCTCCCTTTTCCCCGCCGTGGCCCCGGGCATAGCGGGCGAGGGTCCCCTCTGCCTGAGCGTTCGCCGGTGTTCGGAGGAGCGGCGCTGGCGGGCGAAGCCGTCCCGTCCCGGCGGGGCGGCGGGAGGAAGGATGTCCTTTGCCGGGACGGCTGCGGGCTGGCGGCGGGCCCGGCTCTGCCAAGTCTGCGGAAGTTTTGCTGCTGAATTGGGTGCCGGCGGCGGCTCCCCGCGGGGCATTCGGCGCTGCTGTGCAGCCGCCGTGCCGGAAGGCATGGGGACAGGTACCGCCGGCTCCTGCTGCCAGCGCGCCGCAGGCTCCGTGACCTCCGGCACCTTTTGTGGAAAAAGTGACTGAATACTTCTCATAAGTAGCTTGAAACGCCCGATGAAAATAGCTTGAAGGGAGGCTGCTCGAGTATCGGGGTTTGGAAGAACAGGTACCCTTGGCTAGGCAGGCAAATGCACACACTTTGGCTCTGTATGATGAGTATCTTTCTCTGGCTAATTCAGTGCCATTTTAGATCAGCCTGACAATGGTGAAGTTAATTGTGTCATGGAAAAAGGAGCGGTGGTTGCGTGTTAATGGTATGGCTCATGCAAACGTTGATAAAAGTGCTTTTGCCAACAAGCTTTTCTTATATGTGTATGTGTGTGTGTAAAAATAACACTGTGATAGTTCAGAAACCAGTTACAAATTCCAGGCTTACAGCGGAGGTAGATTTTAGTTTGGTAATCAGCAGTGTGTGCTGTAAAGCTAAAGCAGGAACTTTCATTTCAGCCTCTCTCTCAGGCTCAGTCCTTGCAGTGTGGTTGTTATCTTTAATTTGCTCTTGACTAGGTAACTGTTCAGTGAAACAGCACACGGTAGCAGATCTGCCGATGCACAGAAGGATGTGCTTAGTTGATGATAGGCTTCTTCAGTGGTGAGTTTTCATTGAATTACCCGAAGGCAGAACCAAACTACTTTTATTTCTGATACAGAAAAACGCAGTGGATTTTTGTGTGCTTTTGCAGAACCCTCAGGAGATTTATAAACTAATAGTAACATTTGCTGACTGCCAGCACAGAGTTCCCTAAACAGTGTGGGGTGCAAGTAGGAGGCTGTAGAAAAGCAGCAGTTTGGTGAGTTGGACGATGACTCACTCTGCCTACTGACTGCAACGTGGCTGATCTAAAAAAATACTTCTGCACCCCATGTTTTTATAGTCAAAGGGATAGTACTTGGCAGGTTGTATAATGTGTCATTAGTCATTCTTGGTCTTTGTCTTGTGAGTAATGATTTGGTCATTATGTGGTCTGCATAATCAAATTAACTGGTATCTGTCTGTCTTATTTGTATTTGGAAAAGTAAATGTCTCATACTTGACTGTATGTACAGTGTACATCCTGTTTCCTGAAAACTGTGATAAATCCACTTGCAGAAGTTGCGCTGGAATTGAAGGGGCTGCTTGCATAATGCGTGAAGCCAGTCGAGTGTGATGATATCTGCCAGCACTAGGGATAATGTCAAAGATGACAGCCATTCTGTGGGTCACTTCAGTTGCCTTCTCCCAAGAACCGATCTGTTTTAAAAGCATAGTTGTAAAGCATTTAAGAAACTAGTGTATTTGTGTTTCCCTCTTTAAACTTTGTGGGAGGAAGGAATGAAAGTACTGCTTACACAAAGCAGTAGTATTGGGAAGGTCACAGTTTAGGCTAAATGAAAACGGAAGTGCCTGTGTGAATAGTCTGTTCAGCAGGCATTGGGGTGATAAATCCCTCTTTTTCTTGGTACTATAGTCCAAGTGGTCAGAGCACAACTAAAGAGGAGTTTGTCATGTTTGTTTTAGTGTGTATTTTCAAGACAGACAGTTGGACTGACGTTATGACTTTCATTGAAACTGAAAGTGTATAAACTGAACAGGTGTTGGTGTCACTCTTTGTAAATAGTAGTATTTTTTAAAAACCACCTCATTATTTTCCAAAGTTGAAAAAATCTCTGTAAAACCCAAAGAAGAATATATTATTTTGAGCTCGTTTTTGGCTTGAGGAAAGCCTTGATTTCTTCTAGTTGCTTACCCTTGAAATAACTATTGTCTTAGAGTGAAAGAAAGTTTGGAATTAACTTTTTATTTTCCCTCCCTCCTGTCTGCTTCTGGTCCCCAGGACTGTCTTAAATGTTTGTTTGCTATTAACTCATGATGGGGAAACTAGTTCAGCAGCTTCCCTGGCCCCTGGCACAGGCAATGCTCCGAGAGCTGCAGTCCTGGCAGGGGGGCCAGGTCACTGGTGATGGTAGCGAAGGAGCTATAGCATGTGAGCAGAGGGCTGTGCTAAGTGAGAGATACAACTGGTGTAGTAGAAGAAGCATGTCTTTAAGGTGAAGGAGAAGATGGGTGTAGTTGTGGCATTAGCTTAGAAGCAGGATTTTATTGTGTAGACAAGGATATATGAACCTGCTACAGCACTGTCATCTATTACATTTCCAGAGTAGACTTTTCAGTGGCAGTAAACAAAACATCACTCTCAATTACTGAATCTTAATATGCTTTAGTAGTGGGGCATTTTTGCTAGGACAGTCTCCAGTTGTCCTCATCGTATTCATGTGATGTACTCTGGTTGCTAGACAAGCTGCCTCCTGGTCAGCTTGCTAGGACTAGATCCTTTTATGAATGATAGCTGGGCCCCGCTTTCTGTGGCTTTTGGATTAAGTAGTTTGCTCCTGAGTTGCGTAGGAAGTTTTGTAGCAGGATCAAGGAAGTTTGTTGGAGGATCAGGTCAAATTGAAGGCTGTGATGGGTTGCTTGTGTTGTCAATATTTGTTTTCTTAGCTAAAGCACCGATTCTGAAAATCATTACGTGCCTTCTGGATTAATGGTCGTCTAGTGGAAGGATATAGTATAAACTGATTAAAAATGCATCATTTCAGAGATACAGAATGAAAATTTTAGGACTCCTGCTTCAGTAAGCAAATGGGCCATAATTCCCTTTCTCCTTGAAAGCAGTAATGTCATTACTGCTTTTGTGTTGTACTTTTGGTGCTGCCTTTGTTTAGTCATAACAGTCAGGGGTAAAATCTGAGTTACAGTGAAGCAATCAGCAGATCTTACACCTTGCTTCTCATAGGCATCCTTCTGAATCTGTTCCTGTGCTGTTTTATGGAACTAGCTGAAAGAGAGGTTTCAGATGTGTGACCCAGCTGGTATGGCTGCATATTGAAGACATCAGCAATGTGAAACAATAAGCGTAATTATGGGGAAGAATACAACTGGGTTTAGATGGTCCCCAGGATATAAACCACAGCTTATTGCAGGGTCTTTGAACAGAGGCCTTGGACCTCTGTTAACATGATACTATATTATTATATGTTATAATAACATATAAGTATATCATCTATAATATATATCATTAATTGCATTAATGCAATTCGTGTTAACATGAATTTAAAGTGTTAGTGTGAGCTACAAAAGTGAATTTCCATAACATTTTTTTGCAGGGGGTTGACAATGAAAGGGAAATGGGCTGGGTTGATGTAAAATCTTTTACAGGCAGCAGCTCAGAATGAGTGAGCCTGAAAGTGGTGTATGTGAATGAGAAAGTATTTTTAGGTTTAAAGAAATAAAATGAAAAATCAAGAGCCTAGACTTCTGGGTTTTATAATTGTGATCAAAGAGTTGGATGGTCACCTCATTAACTTTAAGATAAATTTCATCCTTTTTTTCTTTAAGAAGACACATGTATATTGTAAGAAGGGTCCCTATGCTGGTTTCTTAATACTGATACAAATTCAAGGTAGTTTGGGGGGAAAATAACACTGTTACCTCATTATGTTTGTATGAAGGTTATAATAACTCCTGTAAAACACTGTCTAAAATTAGGGCTTTTAGCAGCATGCGGAGAAAGGAATCTCAAGGCAATAGTTATACGTGATGAGTAAAGAAAGCTTTGAAGATCACCCTTCTGGCAGGGTACTGTATCACATCAGTGGAGCGCAGCTGAATGCTTTTCAATTTAGAAATCCTCTATTTGGCGATCTTTACTGAAAAAGAAAAAGCAAAACCAAAAACCAAACCCCAGCAGACGATAGCTTGTGTTTGCTTCTTCTTTGCTGTGTTTGCTGTGTGGCTGTACAAACACCTGCAGGCAGGTGGTGTGGGGCAGGAGGGAGGGAGAGCTGGGGCACTGGGGCTGTGTGTCTTGGTGGCAGTCAGGCTTGAGCCTAAGGAATGGTAATGTTTAAACGTGGTGAAACAGTCTTGTTTCCGCTTGCCAGTGTGCCTGCCTTTATTTTTTTTTTCCTGCATGCAATTCTGATTGCCTTAGTGAATTGAGGCCATTATTTCCAATATGTTAATAATTTGTCAGCTGCTCTTGCTGCCCGCTTAGGAGTGGGGAGACTTGTTTTGCTTGGTCCCGCTTGTCCCACTGAAGTGCCAGCACAGTTTTAAGGGAGAACATTCGTGCAATTAATTCTAAAGTATTGGGATGGTTTGGAGAACTTAGCTGGATATAGAGCTGAAATGAGTTAATCTAAGGTTGAACAGAAGACATTTAGTGGTTTGATGTGACCTATAGTTGTGGGGGAAGAACATGCAAGTGACTTATAATGGAATTGCCCGAATCTTGCCACAGTGTATAAGGTATGCCTTTGACTCTTTGTGGTATCTTTGAGCTTTTAAAAGGAATGAGGATGTTGTGCACAAAATGCAGCCTGTGGTCTTTATGACTGCATTCTGCTGCAGCAAATAAGGACATTTACCAAGGAAATTACCTTTTGTTTTTGTAAGTGGTAGTTGCATTCATTAGACTATTCAAAAATAAATTATTTCTGAAAAAGCCATATGTATGGAGAAATGGTTATAGAATGTATCAGTTACTGTGTAAAATGTACTTGCTTTTTCTGTTTGTAATCTAGGCTGCGTAAGTGTGAGGTAATTGATAAGGTACTATTTGTCTAATATGTAGGAATTACCCCTGTGATTCCTGTAACAATTAATTTAGAGGGGCCAAATTATGATTTGATTTGTTACCAAACTTTATCCAAAACCACAAGGATTTAAGCTTCATAAGTGGCATTGGATGTGTGCTGTATATTCTGGAAAGTCAGTAAATACTAGGAGTGCACGTACCATTACCCTTTTTGTGTGAATGGTACCCAGCAATCTCTTATTATGATGAAATAGTCAGATTTTGGTTTTGAGTTAAACTTTAGTGGAAAGAATTATTCCAGAATTTAGTGACTAAGGTGCAGAATATGAGTGTTTCTGACTTGTCTTGACAGCTGTATTGGAGAAACCAAGTTTTCTGTGACATTCCCTTCTTTATTAAGATTCTGTAGGATTTTTCATTGTGTGCTGTATATTCTCAGTAGGTTATATCTAAAACTTTCACGATGCTTGTTTATAAATGATGGTTGGTGATTATCTTTGGTTTTCCTCCAAGAGTATAAAAAGCCTGTGCTGTTTCTGATTAGTTCAGCTTTTATGATCATTTCTTATTTTGTAGCTAAGCACTGAAGTTGTGTATTTAGGGAGACTTAAGTAGTTGGGGGAAGAAGAAGACTTGTGTATGTGTTGGAATACTGATGTATTTTTCTCTGCTTTTCAGGTTGTCACGGAGTAAAATGGATGGTAGCTTTGACTGTGATTGTGGTGAGCTGGAGCCACCTGATCATTAACAGAAGGCATCTTTTGTAAATCAAGAGCTGCCAGTTTTCCATTTAACTAGACTGTAAACAAAGGAGAGAAAAAGGAGGAAGAAGAGAAAAAGTAGTGCTTACCAGCACCATAGAATGACGCTGCTCAGGACCAGTCCAACACTGAATGTATCTGCACTGTGAGGAGGAGGATGTTAATAGAAGCCTATTATGTGCATATTTATTCACATTTTTGTTAAATGTTAACCAGTTTAGCCCAGTAGAGCTGAGTGCATAGTATGTCATTTCATTCCGTTTGAGTTTCTTGTGAGTATTTTCTTTAATGTCTGCAGAAATGCTGCACCTTTCTTGAACTATGAATGCTGCAATCTTTCTATCTTATGCTCGGTTTGAGTTCTAGAGCTTACGGGCTCTAAATTCAAGGGGACACAACAGGCCTGGCTGGCTCATAATGAAATGAGAGTGTCAAGAAACCATCTTGCAGTCAAAGCCAAGTGTTTCTTCTCCCTTTCCATAAGACCTTTCCTTCAGATACCAGTGGAAGTGTCTCCGCGTGTTTACAGAAGCTTAGTAGTTTGAGAAAAGAGAAAAGTAAAGAATTTAAACATGGCAGAAAAATTTGAAAGTCTCATGAACATTCATGGATTTGATCTGGGCTCTCGGTATATGGACTTAAAACCACTAGGCTGTGGTGGAAATGGCTTAGTTTTTTCTGCTGTCGATAATGACTGTGACAAAAGAGTGGCTGTCAAGAAAATTGTCCTTACAGATCCCCAGAGTGTTAAACATGCTCTACGTGAGATCAAAATTATTAGAAGACTTGACCACGATAACATTGTCAAAGTGTTTGAAATCCTTGGTCCTAGTGGAAGCCAGTTAACAGATGATGTGGGCTCCCTTACAGAATTGAACTGTGTTTACATTGTTCAGGAATACATGGAGACGGATCTGGCTAATCTGCTAGAGCAAGGCCCTTTACTGGAAGATCATGCCAGACTTTTCATGTACCAGCTGCTACGTGGGCTCAAGTATATTCACTCTGCAAATGTTCTGCATAGAGATCTCAAACCAGCTAATCTTTTCATTAATACTGAAGACTTGGTGCTGAAGATTGGTGACTTTGGTCTTGCACGAATCATGGATCCTCATTATTCCCACAAGGTGTGTGAAGACTGGGAATATTCAAGTGATGAACTCACAATTGTCCCTTCTTACAGTAGCGTTTTTCTCCCTTTCACAGAGGTAGATGGTCTGTGGAAAGTCTTGTTAGCGGATGGGATGTCATGTTAGGAATCATACAATAGAACTGGATGCTTGCAAATAAAGTAAAGCAGATCTATTTCTGATGATATGTTTTGTCTCAGACAGGACTACTGCAAGCATAAAACTTCTTTTTTTACTATCTGTGTTAAGAAAAGCAGATTTTTAGCAGTGAATACAGGATCCAAGATTAAGAGCAACATTTAGAGGCATAACTACCAGAAGCCGTAGGCAAGTTTATATGTGATGCATTCATAGTGTGCAAGTGGGGCTACTTCCTGGGATTGATTTAGAGTTACTGTCTTCCTGGTTTAGATGTTTCACAGAAGAGTTTGTTAGAATCTCTGTGTTTATTTGGCATCTGGGAATAGGAAAGTTTTGCTGCAGTACCTCATTTGCAGTACCTCATAATAAATAGTGTGATATTTCAGCATTGTTGCTGTGCACTTGTAAAGATACAGCTGTTATATTTTAAAAGGCAGAAAGGCACAGCAGGGGGCATATGGTAGGACCTTGGGGCCAAACCATCTTGTAGTTGTGCATTAAAAAATAAGAACAAGTAATTAAAAACCCCATAACTCTTAAAAATCTAAGTAACCTATTTTCATTTTTTTTTAATCAATTTAGGGCCATCTTTCTGAAGGATTGGTTACTAAATGGTACAGATCGCCCCGTCTTTTGCTTTCTCCTAACAACTACACTAAAGCCATTGACATGTGGGCTGCAGGTTGCATCTTTGCTGAAATGCTGACTGGGAAAACCCTCTTTGCAGGTGGGTAGAATAAAAATACGTGTATATATTGCTACAAGGAGTGGTACTGCATAATTTTCTTCCTCCAGAAAGGTTGTTTCTCATGGGTAATATCACTAGTTACTGACTATCAGGATATGCTAAATTATCGTGCATTTATATAAGCAAATTAAAATCAGTGTGCTTGTGAAGCAAAAGATGTTGCAATTTTTGTTACTCATACCAGTGTTGTATATAGATCACAATTTGACGTAGTACTCCTATATGGAAAGCTGTCTGTAATTAAGTTAAGCTAAATTTACTGTATACTTATGAAGTGTTCTAAATACACGTGTTTTAGTGAACTGGTTTATCCAGGGACTATCTGAGGATTATGAATGCCCCAAGCATTATATAAAGATTTTTTTTTTCAAATACAGTCAGCCTAATCACATCTCACTTCTTATGTTAAATTACAGAAGAGTGAGCCTTTTTTCCCCATTCCCAGTTTTTTTTTGTCATCTGCAGGTTCGTTTGGCCTGACCTTTGTTTCAGTGGTCTAGGAAGGAGACTTAAGATTTAAAATCTAATGTGGCATACCAGGGAAATGGGTAACCTCTTTTTAGATAAAATCAAACTGTCATTTGCATTGTAGGAGATCACCCCATAGGCTCCACCTGCTGTTAGGCGTTCAGTCCATGAGAGCAGGTGAGGTAGTTTAGAGTAAACCCCTGACATGCTTACTTTCTGTGCACCCTGGAGCCTCAACAGCGGCTGCCTTATTCAAGCTCGCTCTTGGAGTAATAGACTCTCAGTCTAAATTACTGGAGTAATACAGAAAAAACCTTTTTAGAACTGAGCTCGCATTTCAAAGGTCACATTCCTTTAGATACATACTGACTAAAACCGCATCTCTGCATTAATTCTTACCTTTCTGTGTCAAGGTAATAAAATTGAGAGCTTTTCCCAGTAAGTATTATTAATGAATTTCTGTCACCTTGGACTCATTATTTTACTTAATTAAAATTAATGATAATGGTTAATCATTAATAGTATAATCACTGATAGAAATCAGTGACTAATATGCAAAGAGGCTTTTCTTAACTTGCAGTGAGTTGCTAACTTTGAGTTACTAACTGTTGCAGTAAAGTTCACAGTGTATTAAATGCTCAACTGATAAGAGATTTATTACGTTTCCATTGCATCAAGCAGTTCTGCTAGAAAATAGTGAAACAGAGTGCAGATTTCAGTGCTCAGCATAGAGTGATTGCAACTGCTAGCATTTTGGCTTTTGGTTTTGGGTAGTGTTGGTATTTGCCAGAAGTTTTTATTGGTCCAATAGCTGTGCAGTGAGCTAGAATTCTGGGGGTATTCAACTTGGTCTTAGTAACCAAAATTCATTTGGGGTCATGTTTTCTGCAGTGGCTTTGTCTTGGCTTTTCTTTAAGTAATCTGGCAGATGTGTTGGTTGGATGTCCAGTGCAGACTGCTGATGTGAACTGATGGTGCATAGATTTTGAGATGGTACAATCTCCATTTATTTCTGTATTTAATGTCACATGCATCAGTATAACTGATCTCCCAGAGCTGCTTGGTGAAGGAGAGAAACACTGGCATCAAATAATTCTATATAGTTTAATCTGCTAATTGACTTTCTAGGGTGCTGTGTGCTTCCTGGAGCTGAACAATAAACTGAGGTAGACAAGCTGTATTTCTGGGTGCTCCAGCTACATTAGTACAGCATATAGATGCTGTCCATTATTCAGAATTGACCTGCTATGTGGTTCTTGCAACTTACAGTTCTTACCCAAGGAAATTTCAGTAATGCTAAAAGTATGCTATAATTTCAATCCTAACACAGTATATGAATACAAATGGCTGTGTCCTGTAAGATCTCTTGCTGAGCTAAACCGCTGGTTTTATTAACAAGGGACATAAAAGTGAAAGTGAGGTCAAATATTGAATTAATCAGGTGGATCAGTTCAAAGAGGAGGATTGCAGTAGTATAGTATGTAACAAAAAGCTAGGTTGTTGCTGTAGAGTGCTTCATGTTGAAGACATTCTTGCAAAAGCTTAAAGTTGGGTCATTTTATCTGTGTGTAGCAGTGCTGTAATTCTTCATATGCTGCCACATTTTTGAGAGCTCTTCAGATTTATCATTCAAATTTAGAACTCGAGCCTTTCCTCTGCTGTAGGAGATAATAGTCTTCTGCTGAAAATAGCTACACGGAGCACAGAATTTTGACATGCTTTTCATATACAGGGATCAGGAGTGTTTGAAGTTGAAATGGCAGCTTGTGTTTTCTCTGGGTACTTAGGTGCGCATGAACTTGAACAGATGCAGTTGATTCTAGAATCAATTCCTGTCGTACATGAGGAGGACCGTCAGGAGCTTCTCAATGTAATTCCAGTTTACATTAGAAACGATATGACTGAGCCACATAAACCTTTAACTCAGTTGCTTCCAGGCATCAGTCCTGAAGGTAAGTCACTAAAAGTGTACTTCCTGTATTTCAAAATCATAAAACAGTGAATGTGTGTGATTGTTAAAAGCAAGTGTCAGTTAGAAGAATCTCTATGTTCTCTGAAGCAGGATTATCTGCTTGCATTATAGCTACTTGGTCATCTTTGGAGTGAAAATGTGAATACCTGCTGGACCTGTTTGCACTGGAATTGCTCTGTTTTGTGACACTGGCCCTAAATATAAGGGAGCACTGGAATGGAGTCAGTATAAAACAACTGTCTTCCAGATGTTTTCAGAAGTGTCCCCCAAGCAAACTGACAGCAATGTTTCCTTATAGCTGTAGGTGGATACTGATTCAGCTTGAAGCATTCTGTCTCTTAGCATATTTTCCTGCTTTAAGTTAAATTGTGGTTGATCGTAGGTTTGACCTCTACTCTTCTAGCTTTCCTATGGCTCCAGAATGCATATTTGACAGTAAATTGTCAAGAGCCAATACTTCACAGGTGGCTATTTTCAAGGAAATGCACACCTTTAGAGCAAAGTTCTGCACCTTAATCTTAAATTCTAGATGTCTGAAATGTCATTTCTTTCCTATTGACTATAACTTTTTTGCTGCAGCACTGGACTTTCTGGAGCAAATTTTGACATTTAGTCCCATGGATCGATTGACAGCAGAAGAAGCTTTGTCCCATCCTTATATGAGCATTTATTCCTTTCCAACGGATGAGCCTATTTCAAGTCATCCTTTTCACATTGAAGATGAAGTTGATGATATTCTGCTGATGGATGAAAGTCACAGCCATATTTATAATTGGGAAAGGTAAATTTATCACTTAGTGAATGGTTACGCGGTTGAAGTAATACTGCTTCATAGGCATAACTTCTGCTTGGTTTTGTCAAGTTGACCTGAAAATAAACTTTTCCCTTATAGGCAGTGCCTTGTCATTGGGTTTATAATTCATGAGAGTGACTTGGCAATGCTGATGCGTTCCTGAGATGCACTCAGCAGTCTAGAATCTAAAGCTAATCTCCCCATTACTTTTTTCCCCCCAAATATGTCTCTAAAACAATTTTAAGTATGAATGTCTCATCCAATGCTTAGTGTACGTTATCGTAAATAGATTGACAATAGTCATTGAAAGTCAGTTTAACACACTTTAAGGAAGAGTTCTGTAAATGAAGTGAGTTGTCATACATAATTCTGGATTTAAATCTGTCAGATGTGTGTATGAGAATTGCTTTATGCCAGATTAATTTCAAAGCCTGGAGGGATGTACCCAGTGAATTGAGGAAAAAGTTTTATCTGTGTAAATTGTCATTATTCTGTAAGAGAATTTCTAAACTTAACTCTGTCTGTCTTGGGAGTGAGAAGACAGTTTTTTAGCTGCTAACACTTAGGAAATTGTTTTACAGATACCATGAAAGTCAGTTTTCAGACCATGACTGGCCTATTCATAATAACTATGAAGCTGATGAAGTTCAGCGTGATCCAAGGGCTCTCTCTGATGTTACTGACGAGGAAGAAGTGCAAGTAGATCCTCGCAAATATTTGGATGGAGATCGTGAAAAGTATCTGGAGGATCCTGCCTTTGACACCCACTTCTCTACTGAGCCTTGCTGGCAGTATTCAGATCACCATGAAAACAAGTATTGTGATCTGGAATGTAGTCACACTTGTAATTACAAAATGAGGTCATCTTCATACCTAGATAATTTAGTTTGGCGAGACAGTGAAGTTAACCATTACTATGAGCCCAAGCTTATTATAGATCTTTCAAACTGGAAGGAACAGAGCAAAGAAAAGTCTGATAAGAAAGGCAAGTCTAAATGTGAAAAGAATGGGTTGGTGAAAGCTCAGATAGCGCTTGAGGAAGCATCACAGCAACTTGTTGAAAAAGAAAGGGAGAAGAATCAAGGATTTGACTTTGATTCCTTTATAGCAGAAACCATTCAGCTTAGTTTACAACACGAGTCTACTGATGTTGATAAATTAAATGACTTGAATAGCTCAGTGTCTCAAATAGAGTTGAAAGGATTAATATCAAAGTCAGTAAGCAGAGAGAAGCAGGAGAAAGGAATGGCTAATTTGGCACAGTTAGAAGCTCTGTACCAAACCTCCTGGGACAGTCAGTTTGTAAGTAGTGGGGAGGAGTGCTTCCTCATAGACCAGTTTTGTTGTGAAGTAAGGAAAGATGAACAAGTTGAAAAAGAAAATACTTACACCAGTTATTTGGACAAATTTTTTAGTAAGAAAGAAGATGCTGAAATGCTAGAACCTGAGCCAGTAGAAGAGGGGAAGCCTGGGGAGAAGGAAAGAGAAGAGAGCTTTCTCAGTAACAGTGGAGAGCTCCTCTTCAACAAGCAGCTTGAGGCTATAGGTATTCCTCAGTTTCACAGCCCCGTTGGTTCGCCACTGAAATCAATACAGGCCACATTAACGCCTTCTGCTATGAAGTCATCTCCCCAGATTCCCCACAAAACGTACAGCAGCATTCTGAAACATCTAAATTAAAACACTCAGCAGACATTTCTTTTATATTCATGAGATATGTTTGTCTTTTTTTATTACTAGTGTAAGTAATTTTTTTACTTGAATCAGATGGTGTAATTTTGGTATGGATTTCATTAGTTTTCTGTTTACCATTGTTTTTACAATCCAGAATTACTTTCTATACATAAGTTAGTTTTGTTTTTAAACTGGCATGTCGTTTGCACACAAAATTAAAGAATAGAGCAAAATAATGCAAAATGCAGGAGGTAACAAAAAAAATGCACTAAACCAAGTAAAAAAAACATTCTCTCAGTAAAACAGTGTCCATGTTTTGCAGAAAAAGAACCTTGCCTTGAAATTTACACAGTGAGACTGTACATAACTGCATGAAAATATCTATTTTTCCCAAAACATTTTTTCATTCATGCGTATTTTAGAGTTTTTCATACTGTACACATTTCTTAGACACATGATACCAGCAGCAACTGAAATGAATGCAGAATTTGGTACGCATGTGTTATCTACCTCAAGGTAACAGCAGTATGTGGCAAAACATTAACCACCCATAGTGCTTCTCATTATGCACTTCTATTTAGCCAGCATTATTGTAGTAGCTATTCTTATTGAAAATCATTCAATATTTATAAATGTTCTGGTATGCATTCTTTATAGTGAAGTGTTAATATGCAGCACTTTTATTTATTTTAGCAAATAAGTATATTTCTGTAATTATAGAAAGTCAATTTTTGAGTTACTTTTCAGATAAAAGTTTCTGTTTAGCACTATGGTTTTATTGCCTACATAGCTGGATATATATTAACATCGGCTTATTCTGAGGCTATCAAATACATTCTTTTTATTTTTGTTTCTTAGTTTTCATTTCAATGAAAGCACTCACTGTGTATAGGAATTTGTAATTGGAGGTGCTTGATCTCAACAAAAGAAATTAGGAATTGCTTTATTATCAGATGCTCCTAGAAGTCTTAATTGTGTTCATTTTTTAAGATTTTGTAATGTTAGTTGTGTGCATGGAAATAATTAAGGTACAGCATTACTGTAGGTTAAAGTTCTATATGGTGAGGCATTTTGTTTTTACTGTATGTTTTTACTGAATGATTCCTGTCCCGCTCCCAACCCCCCTCAAAAGCAAGCATGACTAAAATTAGGTTAAATATAGCATGTAGCATCTCAGTCTTCTGAAAATTTGTTTTACCTTCTGATTTTTTGAAATACTGGATGTATCATTGGCTCCCCTGTTTAAAACAAAGAACAAATAAAAACATGGCCAGCAAAAACGACTGGTGTTGCTTTGTGCAATGTAAGATAAAGAGCTGCTGCTGTAATGTTGTGCTGTGAGAGGCAGCACTCCCTCTACAAGGTGCTCAGGGAAACATGAGGAATTGCCTTCCCTACGAGTCTACCCTGGATGTGCTGCTGCTGGGGGTGCAGCGCCCTAGTGGAAGGAGCCTTCAGAAATGTAACTTTGTCCCAGTGTACGTGGTTTGTATTGAAGAGGGTCTTGTGTAATGGTATGACTATGGGAGTGTGAGTGTGCATAGCATCAATAACCAGGTTTTGTTGAAAATACAGCTGACTTGCAGGTTTAAGTGAGCTTTACTGTTTTATCAACTTTTTAAATGTAACAGCGTTAAAGCAGAAAAGCTGCTGTAAGCATCTTCATGTTGCAGGCAACATGGAATGAAGACGTTGGTGCAGGTCCTTCAGCCAAGAGCATGTCAAGCACTTTCACAAGGAGTGGAACCAGGTAATTCCTATGGGGCTTTCAAAATGTGCAGATCAGGTCTGTTGCAGCAAGCCCTAAGATGTATTTCTCTTCCAGTTCCTCCTGTCAGAGCTGTTCCTGGGGGAGCTAATTAGCTGTGCAATAAAGCTACATCTTTTGGCAAACTCTGCAGCTTTTTCCATGATGGTATCTTAGTTCCTCCAATTTTTCCATCCCTCCTCCCCTCCTCTGGTAAGTAGCACAGATGCAATTTGTGTAAAGCAAGGAGCTGCTCTTAAACATGGCAGACAGTGGTCACTTGGGGAGATGGGCCCCAAAGTATTTCGTTGGGTATCGCATGTGAATGCTTAGGTACATCAGTTTGTATATATGGGGCTGTGGGGAGGAGGAAATAGCTCATTGCCTTTTCTCCTAGGCAGGGGACTGTGGTAGGTTTTATTGAGATGGAAAGCAGTGGGTGGGAAGTGCTTAGAAACTGGAAACAAATTTCAGCTTGAAAACACATCTTTGGTAAATGAATCTTTTTTATTTGTTTAGTTTTTAAGCACACCAATGACACTCAGTGGAACTGAAGAAGCCTGTAATGGTAGAAAGGGAACATTTTTAAACTCAAAAAGGGAGATGCTAGCGCTGGGCTTAAATCCAGTGCTTCTCATTGCCTTGGGCTTCTACTTGCCCTGGCGAAGCAATGCTGTAAAGGCAGTGCTGGCTGCTTTGGTGAAAACCCTGCTCTCCTAAATGGGCTCTGTTGTTGGAGGTTTCAACTGGGCAGTCAGGCTTATTACTTGGAAGTAATTCCCTGTGTGGAGATGATTAAAGAGAGTAAAAGTGCTTTGTAAGGCAGTGAAATCTACTGCTAGAAAGTGAAGATACTGAGTGTGGTGCTGGTTTCTCCCTTGGCAAGGCACAGGAGTCCTGCGTTAGGAGAGCAGTCTGTGGGAAAGAGCAGGCTTTCATGGAGTGCTCGCAGCGGGTGGAAGATGATTTTTGTCCCACACTCAGCTGTGCCCATCCTAGGCCAGTTATATGTGTAACCTAGGCTGTGACCTAGCAACTGATATGTCTTCAAAAACAAGTTATGGAAGAGGCTTTATTTATGAGCCAGATAAAGGGGCTGCTGTTCCATGCCAAGGTACTTGCCAAGTAAAATGGAACACCCTTATTTAACAAAAAAGCAATAAGGAATGAGGTTACTAACCATCTTTTCAAAATACCTTCTCTCTGTGGTCTTTGGTTGAAAGGCAGCATTTTAAAGTATATCCAACAAGAACTTCAGCTAAAAGAGGTGCTATTTACCCTTATGGAACAGACCAGGACAGAGCATTTTACATGTGCTCTGCCATCACATGGGATCTAATAATTGCAGAGTGGCACAATGCTGAACAGTTTGTTCTGATCAGAAGTTGTCAGTCATGGTCACTTAACTTACTCACAATTGTATTTGATTATAATTAAATGAGAGTTGCTATATATAACCTTAGCTATTTATATGAGACTTTGCCCATGCGTCTTAGTGGTATGAGTACAGCATGAGTTTCCTTCATGGCCCTGGTCAGCCTTGACCTGCAGCAGTAGCTTTGCTGCCTACAGCTGATGTGTATGCCTTGATTTACTTTGTTTTCCTGTCACCATTGCTTTTTCCGTGCTGTAGCAGTACTTAGAAGCGTGGCTGGTACCACATTTACAGCCTTGTGAAGTTCTCACTTCAGTCTGGCTTATTGCCTGGAGGTGTTAGTTTACAAACAGGTTTTTAATACCTTTTTATGTAGAGGGGAGGCTTCTTCCTGGAGATATTTTCTTCCATATGGAACTGATGTTATTCTGGGGCTATCTTTGCTGTCTTTTTCTGTCCCCTTCTAAACTCTGTGATAGTCAGAGGTAACAAGTTTTTCCATGTGTGGACTTTCATTCCCTATTCTACAGGCACATATACTACAAACCACAGGGAACTGTACTTGGGGTCCTGAGGAGTTCAGTGACATGAATGTTATTTCTGGGTATCAATAGAGGGGAAAGGCATCCTTGAACTAAATCTGCTCTCGCAAGTCATCTTTATTTATGCTCATGTTGCTTTGCTGTTGCTGAGGTTTAGAAGCGCTTGTCAAGCCTTCACTTAGGGTTTATATGTAATTGAACAGTAAACTGTCCTTGTTCCTCCAAAGATGCAATCCTGAGCAAAGCAACCCTGTACCAATTTGCTCCCTATTCTTTGAGTTACCTCAATTCTTACAAAATCCTGCAAATTCCTGTTTGTTGTTCTGCCAGTGTTTGCGTCAGTGAGCGGAACAACCTGGGAAGTAATGCTGCAGGGTATTTAGCAACACGCAAATAATCCAAATCACCACAGCACTCTTGGGCTTCCATTCCCGTGTCTCTATATTTAAAGTGGTTATCTGCTTACTCCAAGTGCTATTTGAGAACTCCTTAAAATATTGACTGTTGAAAAGTTCAATGACTTCTTTTGACTGAGAATTAACATCACTGATAAGGTGATTCGCATGCACCATGTGCAGGGGGAGCTCTGCCCTGGTAGCCCACGTGGACGTGGTGATAGCCACGTATGGCCGTGCTCTGCAAATAGCTGTCTCAATAGCCGGCAGCAGGCACATAACATCATTGGCTTTCCTCTGGAATCTGTCTGTTGCATCCTGACTGCAAAGCAGCCCTTCTATAGAGAACTCTGATAATAAAATTCCTCTTGTAATCTGTGTGCTGGTCTACTGCAGCCAAAATCACTTTTAACCTTTATGTCACCCGGCCTGGCTGTTATGTGTGGTATGAAATACAAAAGTCTGCTTTTCACAGTTGCATGTGGGACAGGGAACTTATGACTTGTCTGGCTTCAGAGCCAGTGATATTATTGCCTTTGACAACCTGCTCACTTCCCTGGCTTTGGTTCCCTTGCTGATAGAATGAAGGTGCTGGGCTGTGATTACCTGCAGGACTGCAGTGGTGCAGCAAGGCTCCCGCTCTGGATCTTACATGATTTATTGTAACTTCTGGTTTAGCCTTCTGGTAACCATTCATGGCTGAGTACAGCCCAAGGCATTTGGTGATCCCCTGCCTGCTTGGTTAAAGATTGCTGGCCACTTTCAGAATAGATGTGATACAGGCTTTCCTTTATACCTGATTTGTTCCTCAAGCCATACCCCAAGGCTCTCGTGCTGTGCAGCATGGAAGCTTTTTTGCCGTCCCAATCCCACCATTGCTGGTGCAAGGTCAGTATAAACCCAGTCATTTTCCTATGCCACCATCCCCACAGCATCTTTCCCAAGGTGTGTCTGTACTGCAGGTGTAGCCAGGGCAGAGTTTCTGCTTTACCAAATGGTTGATCCTTAGACACACTTTTACTTTGCAGCTCAGGCTTCAGGAACTGATGCTCCAAACCCAGACTCTGTCAATAAGAGGACATTGTCTTGTTCTTCCAGGTGCTGTTCATACTGGATTAGAACTTAAATCTTCAGTGATAGAGGCTGTAGAGGAACAGTGTTTCCATTTAACATCTGTCATGAATTTTATCGTTTTTAATCATTTAAAGCCATAGGCCTGAATAACTGAATGACAGATTTATTGTGACTTCTGTGTTTGGATATAGATTTAAACGGTACAGCTCTTTAAATAGCTGGATAGCTAGCAGAGACATTTTTAAAGCCTATGATTAAGAAAGTAGATAGGTTTGTGTTTTCTTTTATGTCTGCCTCAGATTTTTTTCTGCTAATGCAACAGTCTCGTAGTGAATTTGATGCTGACACATATTGAAAGGTTGCGTTACTTCCGTGTAATACGTTATCTTTTGCACCCTTATGCATGAGATTTCACTGATTTTCCATCATTTTTTCTTGCTTTATGCGGAGAGACTCTCAGTTGTTGGAGTCTCTCAGTTTTGTACACCTAGCCCTGTGAAGCAGCAAGGTGCAGGTCTATGCAGCTATTGGAGTGCAGAGGGGACAGGAATGTTCTTTGGGTATTTATTTTTGGCACTTCTGTCCGTATTCTATTGGCCTTGCTAACCACATCACCCAGCATGCAGCATCCATTTCCAGTAAGACAAGATGAAAACCTCACCGTGGCTGGCTTAGGAACCTGTACAGGGCAAGGAGATTCATCATCCAGGACAGGAGAAATCCAGGAGTGAAGCAGACCCTGAAGTCCAAAGTGGAACTGTGGCAGCCACTGAGCAGCTCACACTTTGCAGCTGCCAAAAACTCACTGCTAGCATTCATGTACGACTCTTGGATAGCTCATCAGTACCTTGCATCACTTCTCTTGTCCCAGTAAAAGCAAATGAAGGCAGCAGCAAAGCAGGGGTTTCAGTTCTTCAGTTGCCATAGAGCAAAATATGGAAGCACAGAGCTGCTTGAGCCATTTAGTGACTGAGTGAACAGAGAATGGCTTGATGTAAAACAGCCATTTGGCCATGGTAGGGGTTTGGGGCCAGCAGCAGTACCAGTGCCTGCACGGAGAGGAGCCAGGAGTGACCAGGGCAGAGTCCGGCTCATCCCCAAGAATGCTGGTGTGACCTGGGGAGGAGATTTCCGCCCTGCCTGCCAGGAATCAGGCTGTGTTGGCGTGGGCAGGAGGAAAAACACGATGGGAAACAGGAGATTAAAATAACCCCAGTGAAAACAGGATGTTGGAAAACTGGTCACAGAGTGGGGCTGCAGGGCTGGCTGGGCCGAGGGTGCTGGGAGGTTCTCATATGAGGGCTGTCGGGGGTGAGCACCCAGTTCCCATGTGCCTGTAGGACCCACCAGCTCCCTGAGGCAGAGGCAGCGTGACTGCTGGCAGCAGGCTGGTGTTTTGTGTTCCCAAAATATGACTGATTACAGCTATTTACACCAATGGGTTCGCTCACCTTCTCTCAACACCTGCCTTCTCCCTTCTCACCGGATGAAGGTCATAAACCATTCCCTGCAGCCCATCAACCTGGCATCACATTTATTTAATTGATATGACCTCGCAGGCGCCGCCAAGCAGCAAGAGGCAGCTTTATTTCACAGCTCGGCTGTCACCAGGGAGCTGTATTTCTCTCCTGCTCTCTGAGCTGTGATCCATGGCTCCCTTCCAGCCGCAGACAAAGTAAAAACCAAACAGTGTTTTCTCTTGCTAACTGTCTCTTCCTTTCAGGGGCTGACAGCAGCAGTTACTGGTGCAGATTTACAGCAGGGCTGGCAGGTCCCTGCAGACACGGAGCTGGATCCCAGTGCCATTAGCTGGTTTGTGACCACCAGAGATTTTGCTGCTGATGGGTGCTTGGCAGCTCATCGAAACCCTCACACACCCATCACTGAGGCATTTCTGCTCCTCTGCAAGCAGGGAAAGGTTGGGTGCCAGAGGCTGGTTTCAGCCTGAGAGAATGGGGTGGGCTCATAAGAGGTCTTTACATAACAAAGTCCCGTTCTCCAGCACATGTAGGCCATGCTCAGGAGCAAGCATGAACTCAGCCCTAACTCCGTAATGTATGAGTTCACTGAACCATTGGAAAATGCTTAATAAAATCTGAGGCTAAACCAAACTGGTTTATTCTTTAAGATACAATAAAAGTGAATCTTTTCCATGAGTCCGTACTGCTATCCACTTTTTAACCTTCCACGGTCAAATTGAATCTGCCATACATGTACCAGTCATACATTGTACCAGTCATGGGCGTTTGTCAACACAGAATCGAACGCAAAACAGTCACTGGGTGAGGACCATGTTGTCAGCTTTAATCAGCTGGGCTGGTTAACACAGAGTAATTCTCCTTGGTCATCTGGTGGTCTCCCAGTTTGACCACAGCTTGACAGGCATCACTGTAGTGCTCTGCAGCCTTTCAGCAGAGGAAGGAAAGCTCAGTATGTGGCAGGCTCCCCGGCTCTGCCCAGCACCATGCGGGTCCTGTGGCTGTGCAGCTGGGCTCCATGGCTTTCCCTGGTGTACCTGCAGCTTACTTTCCTCATCAGTGTTCCAGATGACCTGGGTCCTGAGGATGCCAGCCTGATTAGTGTTTCCTGTCACCTCAGTTTCAGTTCTTCCCTGCTCAGTGAGAGAGATTTGCTCTCTAGGTCCATAAAACTGTCAAAATGCTCATTTATGAACATCACAGATGTTCACTACATCACTTGACTTTTATGGCAGGTGAGAAATAACAGAAGATGATGGAGTGCTTAAAGTGAAATAATCAGCTGGAGTTAGTGGCAGGCCCAAGAGCTCAGGAGGATGCTCAGCTCCTTTAACAGTCAGCCCCAGTACAATGTTTGTCCAAGCGGTGATTGAAAAGGCATCTTTTTAAGCTAAAATTCTTCACTATTGCAGGTTTTAACATGAATTTTGTCACCTGCTGGTGGTGTCACAGGAGAGCTGGCTTCAAACCTGGGGAACCAGAGCTGGGGAGCCCCCTGCGTGCCAGAGGGGACTGTTTCACGTTCATGTTAGTTTCAAATGTTTGGAGGTAGAAATCTCCCCAGGCACCACTTGAATCCAGTTTGCAGTGTCTGCCTCAGGTGAAGTACAAGAAGACTTGCTTCAGCTACTGAAGCAGGGATGTGCTGCTGTGGGGAGCTGGGCACGCAGGCAGGGCACTGCCCCTGTCCCCTGGGAGCACGGTGCTCAGCAGCTGGGGGGGTTTGGGGAAGCTCCTGCTGGCCAGCACAGGCACCCTGTGAGGACAGTGGCATCACGGCATCGGCCCAGCACACCGGTCTTTGCCTGCCTTCTCCTTAAAATGCTCATGACGCTGCTGTACAAAACAAGCCAGAGACTCCAATGCTCTTGCCTTTGGGTAGTTTTCCATCAGGGCATTTCCCTCCGGGTGTCAGGGACACCATCTCGGTGCCGCACACCACCCCACTCCCATTGCAGAGCCCACAGAAAGAAGGGACTGCGATTGTTCTCAATCAGTTTAAGCCACCCTTGCTTCCTGGTGAGGGAAGGAAAGGCTCAGAAGGCTTTGCAGCATGCTCAGATGTTAACTGCTTTCCTCCTAGGAAATGTGTATCTTGTCTTTTCCACTTTACAGCAGGGAAAATAGAAGGTGCCAGAGGACAGTGCTGGCTGGGTGGAAACACCTGGGCTCTACCAGATGCTGGAGTTTGAGTCACCTTGCAAGAAGCCTTAAGGTAAGGAAGAAGTCATTTAGAGCTTCAGCTCTCACTTTGTCCCTGAAATCTATGCAATGTCATGGCCATTTATAGAAACTAATGAACCACGTCATCTGAATATGGAGCAGTTGCAGGGAGAATTGCAGCAGTGATAGTGATTGAAGCTCAGATGAGAGCTCAGTGCTGCGCCTTTGGGAGAGCAACGTGTGCTGGGGAGCAGCGCCCTATGGCAGAGGTAGCATTCCTGACCTGGGCCAGTGAAGAGGTGTCAGGGATGGCATCATCACTGTGAGGTGGGATCTTCCACTGCTCTCTTTTGGAGTTTCTAGGGCTGGGAAGCTGAGGTGGGACCAGCATCCAGCCACTGCTTAAGGACTTGTTTGCCATGGCAGTGCTGGAGCCCACCACACATTGCTGGCAGTGGCCACCACAGTACCTCTGTGCAGGCAGAGACTGCCTTCCCCCAGGAGCCCTGCTGTAAAGCCCTGATGAAGCTGTAACATACAGAGCCCATGTGCTGCCCAACAACACATTGCAGCGCAGTCTTATCACAACCCAAAGCGGTTTGTTCTGGCATGTGACAGGAAACAAACTTTTTCACAGCCAAAGCAGAGCTGGCCCGAGGTGGCCATGCATCCAGAGTGACTCAGCTGCCTCCAGTGCAGTTGTACATGTATTTTATGGCCATCGTCACCATCCTTCCTGCTTTTCACTCAGAGGTGGGCTTGGGGAATCATTAATTCCTTAGAAAACGCTATTGCACAAATGCCAACATAAGTCATTTTATATTGCTAAATAGTCAGTTCCAGTCAGTGGGGTTTTCAATTCCTGAGAACACGCCGGAGTCGCTCGGGTGATGTCAGCGGTGTTCCTGCCTGCTATTGCAGCCCGGATGTCGGGATGCTGGCCAGGCAGTGTGAGCTGCTGCCTCTGCTATGTTGGCAACACATCCGCAGCATTACCAATGAACGTTTCTGAGTACGAAGGCAGCACTGAGGAAGAGGGAAACTTCCCCCAGGTGCAGTATTCTGCTATTGTCAGGGCAGTGTGGAGCGAAAGCAAAAAGGATTTCAAGACTCCTTTTGGCTGCCTGTAGAGGCTCTGATTGTAAGACACAGCCTGAATGCACCATGCCTGAACCAACCCCTCCCCCTGCCCAAACCTTAAGCCAAAGGACTTAAATGAGCTCTTATGTAACACGGTTTTAGTGTTTCCAGTAGAAATAGGTGTTCTAAATATAAGTGATGTGCAGATAAAACAGGCTTATATAAAATGCTTTTACATTTATATAACCCTTTCTTGGCATTGCACCCAACAGCTCCACCAGCCACCAGCCCAGCGGTGGGGTCAGTGGTGCCACAATGCCCTGTTCAGACACCTGCCTGGCCATGGATGTGGGACTGTGCTGGCCTTTGCAGCCACAGACCAATCCCCATCCCATCCCCAACCTGCCAGCCGGTGCCTCTCCAGGGATGGTGCCTGCTGAAGGGACATCGTTTGGTTGGTACCTGTTGTGTTTGACTCCCTTCCTTCTCCTCGCTCACAGCAGCAACCACAGGATACTCTCATGGTATTCCTGTTGGTGTCAGCTCCTGTGAGGACACCCCCATTTTCCAGCAGCAGTGCTGTGATAGTGGTGATTATCCAGACTCAGCAGCTGGATGCTACAGATACAGTCCCTTGGAGTCAAACTCTTTGGTCCTTTAAGCAAAGAAAGAAAGTTGTTTTGAATACTGAGAGCTGGAATTCTTCATCCCAATGTGCACACAGGGATTGTGTGTCTATATATAGGTTTGCATGTGTATATTTATATATACACAGCATAGTACAAGAGCTGACTGCCTGCAGCTCAGGGTTTGCAGCATGTCCTCAGGCTGTGGGCTCTTTCATGCCCAGGCACAGCTTGCCATCTCAGCGAGGCCATCTGAAATGCCATCAGAGGGTAAGACCTTGTTTGCAATGCCTCTTCTCTATGGCCAGCTTCATCAAAACTATGGTTGATCAAAGCTGCTTTGCTCCTCATCCAGCTCAGGAGCCATAACGGCAGCAACTAATAAAGGTAGTGACAATTAGCTTAGAAATAGTGTCTTGTGAGCAGAAAACAATGGTTGCTATGTTACAACCTTTATGTATGGAAAGATAGTCAAATCCTGCACAACAGCCTTCGGTGCATCGCACCAGCCATTCGCTCTTAGAGGAAGGACCAATTACCAAGTATTTTTAGCTACTGACATGTACAACACATGCGTACAGTTATACATATAGAGATATGAATAGATATGCAAATCTTGTTTATACAAACTCATATATTTTCATACATATGAGAAACAAGGACACATTTTTCAGCTACAGTGTATTTTTACAACAGACCAGTATGATTTGTATCTCTTCGCCATTAACATTTCCATTCAAATAATGCCTTATTTTATGCCCATACCAGAGAAGCAATTTTGACAATGTGGGAAGATGCTTTTTATCAAGAAGCCAGAACTGTCATCAGCTTCTATTATTTCTGGTGGGACTGTCAGTTCTCCAAGTAACATGACTTCATTTTTAATCCAGGTCTGTTGGAAGACACTTGATCGGTCCTGCTTTTGTCAGTCATAGAAGGCAAACTTGCCATAAAGAAACAGTATGTGTGACCTTTGGAAATGACTGTTGCCTTGTCTGTCTTGGTCTGCACTCTGTTTTTCATGAAAGCCTGTTTCTGTTGTGCAATACAGGCGAGATGAGACATCCATCTTTGTCTCTGCTGCCCTTGCTTTGCTGGGGGAGTCACTGCCTGCAGGCGTGCGGAGAACACTGGGTCAAGCAGCACTTGGTGTCTTCTAGAGCTGGACCTGCAGCGATCCATCAGTCACTTCCCTTTTGGAAATCAATAGGCATGTGTAGTACAAGTGCTTCTGACCCCTGAGAGCTTATCCAATAAAGTCATGCACAGATAGAAAGAAAAAGTAAAAACCGAAACAAAAGATATACCTACAAATTGGCCACAAAGTGCCTGATGCCTCCCAGCACTGAGAGCAGCCCTGCTGCAGAGGCTGTGCTCGAGCCTCGGGTGCACCTTCAAGTACTGCAGTGTTGCTGGGGTGCAGCAGCTTTTTCTATTTAAATTAATGGATGTCATAAGTACATGGAAGGCTTTTGGGAGCTTGAATGGGAGGTGTCTATATAGGGTATGGCTGTGTGAAGACGGGAATAGAAGCAACCACAACCCTTCTGCCAAAAGTGACGGGGCTGAAGAACAGGATGAAAACCCCCACAGATGCACACAGGACTGCAAACCACTTATGTCCCCCGAGGCTCCTTAGGGATGGTTTGATCTCAACAACAAAGATAGTTCTATAACATACATAACATTATATATACATATATGAACAATATGTAACATATGCAATATAAGTATATATAACCTTGCTATATATGTATGTATAACATATGCATATATGTATATAGACATGTTATACAGCTCTCTATACACATACATGTGTATATATGCACATGTATAATGTCTATATATTCATATATGTGTATGTATGTAACTATATGTACATATATAATGTATCTATGTATACATATATATGTATGTGTATATAGAATCATGTATATATATGTGTATATACATACTCTGTGATTCTATGATTCTATGATTCTTTATATATATACACCTGCACATAGGTGTATATACACATACACATGTGTTTAAGTACATCTATGTCTCTAAACCCATATATACATATACATATATGCATTTATGTCTATGTATACATATATGTGTATACATACATGCACATATATGTAAGGTGTCTGTATACATATATGTGAATATATATACATATGCAAACACTCAGGCACACACACACAAAGGGAAGCTCCCCCAGTGCAGAGCAGGCAACCCAGGCAGTGGGCCAAAGCTCTTATATTGCCAGTGCTTGTTCTTTTAGGAGTTCAATAGCAATGGTTAACACAGGGCCCTTGCAATGGAATGTGATTTCCTGTACCTCTGATTCAACATAAAGCTGCATTTGCATTAATGCTTATGTGAAAGCACTCAGAAGCCACTGCACCTTCAGCATGGTGCTTGGGTGACATGCTGCAGAGCTCCACATTGCTGTAGTTACTGTGTTTGCCCTGCCAAATCAAGGGAATATGGTGTAGTTCCCACCTTACAGCCTTGACTGTTCCACAGTCTCCCAGGTCCAAGTGCCCCAGTATACAGCAATACATACATACCTGGTCACTCTCTCAAAGGTAGCTGTCACTTTTCCCTGGGTCAATTAAAATAAGGTTAAAAGGCAGCCCAATACCTCATGTGTGCAAAGATGTAGCGAGCTCTTTTCCTACTGGTTTTTGTGCTTACAATTCATTAAGCAATTTCAGTTCCAGTGAGTGTCCCACAAAAACTAAGCTGTCACGAAAACCCCACCCTTCTCTCTGCACTGTTTTCCTTGGTTTCTGAGAAGACTGTTATTAATGTGACACTTGACTCTTCCACTAAGGACAAAAACAAAAAATGCTAAGAAAACTGCTAGAAGAATTTTGCTTATTTTTCCTGGTTTGAAGCTGGGTGATGGGGCATTCGACTATGAGCCATGCTCAGTAAAACTGGAGCCAATCTAAGCAGCAGCTCTGGCAGCAGCCCTTGGCAAGCCTTGGTCTGTGCGGGTCAGCACTGGTGCTTTGGGTATCTTGGAGACTCTGTGAGAGGCCTTCATTTGGCCACTGTGGGGTGACAGCACAGGTTACCTAATACATGTTTCCTATAGTGCTCTATTAGCTGATTTTTAATGCTGTGCACATTTTTTAATGCCCTCCACATTTCTTACATGTATGTTACTTTCCCATGGAGTTAACCCATTGGTGCTGGTCCCTCCACCATGTCCATACATACAGGTATATGGACACGTTACATATGTATAGGTATATGTCTGTATATACAGAAATATACAATGTTTATATACACCTATATGTGTACATATATAAATAATATACATATGAATATAATGTGTGTACTTATATATATACTCATATATGTGTATTTTTATATATACATCTGTCTGTCTATCTATCTATCTATCTATCTATCTATCAATCATCTCTATCTCTCTCTATATATATACACTGCAGTACTTGCAGCCAGGTGGGAGGCACAGAGCTGGTGATGAAACTCTGGGCTTAACGTCTAAAACTGCAGATGGAAAAAAGAAGTCATATTACTGGCACACATACCCAGGCAAATACTTTTGCAGGCACAAACTGAGCAGGTAGCAAGTGGCTGGGAGAGGACTGTGTGTTGCTATGGAGGGTGCTGTTGAATTCATGCTTACAGAAATCTGACAGCAACATTTCTGAGCTAGATAGATAGACAGACATCTCTGCGGAGGGCAAGGCAGCTGAAAACAGAGCTGACCCCTGTTAAAGGTGTAAATCCTCTGTTTTTGCAAGAGGCATGACACACATACTTCTCTTAAAGTAACAACAAAAAGCACCAAGAACAACCACTGGAGATTTGGCAACATCTGGTTTTCAGTGCTGAAACATGCCAGCCTGCTCAGGCAACATGGGGCAATTTTAGGAGACAAAAGACAGAAGATGAAAGCAGCTACACTCTCGTGCTTTGTATCTGGTGTGCTGGGAGCCTGGCCACCACACTCCTGTGCTCTCAGGGCTGGCTGGCAGCCTGCTGCTGTTGCGGGGCTGACGTCTGGCATCCCCATCACAGGGCAGAGCATGAGGGAGATGGTGCCTTGGTTTGCAAATGGGATTATCTCTGACTCACCAAATGGTGCTGCTTGCCCGCGACCAGCTCAACTTGCGTGTCCATCAGTAGGTAGTGGTCTCAGCCTGCTCTGAACAGAGCATCTTGCTGCATACTCCAACCTTACTTGATGATCTGCATCTATTGGGTAGCAGCAATATAAACAGGTAAAACCCATAACCAGCAACAGCCTCAGCTCGTGCTTGACACTGGGGCATTGGTAGTTTCTCCTGAATGATGAAATGTGGGCTCCACACTGCCTCAAGCTGACCCTCCCAGGAGCATCAGCACCAGCAGGGCTCAAATGGTTCATCCCTTTACCAGCTTTGCCCTGGGAGCATGCAGGGCTGGACCTCTACAGAGGGGCTGTATTCATGGGCCTCCTTCACTTACATGACCTTCACCTCCAGTTCTTTGAGGCTATACCTAAGGAATTTAGATTTAAATTAATCCTTTGGCACCATCAGGTTCAGGACTTCCACCCTGAAGGCTAATGAGCTGCATTAAGATTAAATCCCATCAAGGAGAATACCAATGTCTCTGCCCCTCAGTGCTTGTTCAGATCCTTCCGAAATCACTATCAAAGTGCCACGGTTCACACTGTTTAGGCTTAAGGGGCTTTTTGCCACTGAGCAGCTGCACAAGAGGGGGGGACAAATGGCCTGCAGAGGCATCTTCCAACCTGTTTCCCCATGGATGGCTTTCTAATACCAAAAGCCATCTCATGGAAATAAAACTGAAAAGAAAACTCAGAGGTTCTGTCTTCTGGTTTTGTGCACAGCATGGTCACAAACAGCGTTTTATTTTGTACACATCAGGCACAAAAGTGACAGAGAAATGCACAATAAGAGAGTAATTTTCTATTAGTCTTTGGCATATAGGAGTTGTAACTTGCAGGGCTTTTCCTTGGACTGTCTCATCCCTCTGGTTGAAGTCCAAAGGAGCTACAAGCCCAGCCATGCTCACCACAGACCACGAGTCCAGAAGCACCCAAAATTCATGGCCACTTTTGAAACAGCTGCATGAGAGCAGCTTTAAGAAGACATGAAGACCAAGCTTACACAAAGCTCAGGCACTGCGCAGCTGAGCTGAAACCCTCCCTCTGCCTCTTGAACTTTGGGAAGATTGTCCCTGCGTTTGGACACAGATTTGTGCCTGAACTTTGTGCCTCTCAGCCATCCCAAACACGCAGTTTAAAAACCCCAGTAATCTCTGGTCTTTCAGAGTTAATGATCAGATGCAACTCTGAAGCTGCTGAACTTGTGAACCAGGATGTGTTGGGAACAGCCGAGGCATGTAAAGATTAGCCCTTTCTCAGGAGCAGTGTTAGCTGTAGTGACTGAGAGGGTTTGCTAACAGGAGCGATGCCGTGGCCCTGCACATCAGTGCAGCCCCTTTGCTTCAAAGAGCTGAAGCAGCTTTTCCCCTTCAGTATCTCCATGCTCGCACAGTGCTGTGAAATCAGCAGGAAGCATAAATCCACGGCTGCTGTGTTGTGCTCTGTGGGGTTGGGGTTCTTTCTGTTTGTTTCAGTTTGAATGGGATCAAACCCAAGCATTTATTTCCATTTTCCTGCAAAGCATCAGCCGGGTCACCCTGCAGCTACTCACCAAACCAACCTAAACCACCACCTTGAGACCCATTCAGACACAGATACAGGTGTTCTGCCTCAGTGGGCCCAGAACTCCAGTCTGGGAGGAGGCAAGCAAGGGGTGCTCTGCACTGCGGGCTGTGTGCCCATGCCCAAGCCCACCACACCAGGTTGCTCCAGCCTAGTGCCACTCTGCATCAGCCTGTGTGTGGGTTCCAGTCCAAGCCAGGACAACCTCTGCTTTAGCCACTCACTCCTACCAGGCACGGCAAAAATTTCCCAAATGGCTTCAATTTGACAAGCTATTAGGATATTATCTGGTGTGAAAACATACGCAGAGCAACTCTAATAGGATGCAAGATGTGTTTGTGTGAAAACTCGTTTCTAAAAGAGATAAATTAATGTGAAAACTGTGTACTTCTCCAGAAGGCATTTTCTTCCCATTTCCTCAGGACATACTTTAAAGCTGAATCACACCAGATTTTTAAGTATCAATCTTTTCAAAGCCATACTTGACCTGGCATCATGCCCATCCCATTACCTCTTCAGCAAACATAGATTTCACCATGGAGTGACCTAAGTAAAAAGGGTAGGGTCTTTAGGGCTGAGAATAGACTGATGTAAATTGAGACTGATGTATTAAACACCCGTATCTTCCATCTGTTCTCAGGCCTTTTCTATTGTGCGAGGTGTCTGTCCTACCGCAACCATGCAAGCGCGACTCTTCCAAGGACCCCAGCTCAAAGCAGAAGCTCCCCCTCCAGCCCCAGCCCAAGCGGCGCTTCCCAGGAGCAGCGCACAGCGACACCTGCCGGGGTATATGGGTAGTTACACACATACACCGGCCCGTGTAACCTGACGGTGTTAAGTGCGGTATTTACATCACATATAGAGACACGCATGTATGTGCATAGATACACGTGCATGTGTTGATATATATATTCATGATATTCATGCATATGTATTTAATTTATGTACACATATACATATATGCATACATGTATAATTTATATACATAAACACGTGTATATATATACACATATATGTACGTAAATGTGTGTATACGTGTGTATATGCATGACCAAATTTAGATATATACATGCGTGTGCATATGTATAATTTATCTTAATATTTACATATGTATATGTACATGTGTATGTATACAGTGTATATATGTATAATTTATATACATAAATGCACGTGTGTAGCAATACATATGTATATATGTATATATAATCTACATAAATATATACATTTATGTATATATGTGTATGTATTCATATGTATGTAATTCCTATGCACGTATGTATGCATATACACACCTATGTATATTTATGTTACATATGTATGTATAGATTTCACATACGTATGCACACAATATATAGATGCATTTATACACATACGCGTGTCTACGCATGTGTGTCTATATAAGCGATGTGTGTATGTGTACACAGGTTGTCTCACATGCCTGCCTGGGCAGGGCCGGCTGCGGGCGCTGGCTCCTGCTCTCACACAGATGCACCCCCGCAGCCACCGCGGGGAGCCGCTGCCCGCACCACGCCGAGCCCTGCCGGTGGGATGGAGGCAGGGATGGAGGCAGGGATGGCGGCCGCATCCTGCAGGAAGCCGTGCTGCCGGGAAGCCCCAGGCGCCGCTCCCGCCCGCGTCCGGCATCCTGGCACTGCCACCACCGAGCGGCCCCGGCTGGCGCCGCGACACCCAACACAGCGCTCCAGTTGTTCTCTGGTGTGGCCGAGAAGTGAGCTGACCTAGATGGGAAGCGCGCGGAAACAGGAGCCTCGTTGGTTAGGTCATGTTCAATTAGACTTAACTGCATCAGGGCGCTGCTCTGTGCGGGTGGGTATCCACACACCTCTTCAAGAGGCTCAGACACCTCAGCCTGCAAACTCCGCTCAGGACGGAGGGTGAAGTCTGGCTTTGCCGAGACCAGCGCCCCAGAAAGCTTCCTGCTGCGGCTTGCAATGCAGACCCGGGTGGGCTCCATCCTGCAGGATAAAGCAGAAACACCAACCTGCCATGCCTGCATGGGTAGAGCCAAAGGCACTCAGGCACAGCTCTAGAGGCCTTTGGATAATTAACTCCCTGCAGCTGGGTAAGATGGTCTTTGAGCCTGCAAAAAGGAAGAGGATTGAGAGAGGCTGGGACCACCCCAGCCTGTGCCCATAAACACAACCTGGGCTGGAACCAAGCTGGACATTCACCTGCATTGCCTCCTGCTACAGCAACACAAGCCTTTAAAGCTCAGCTTCCCATCATCCCTCATGATAAAACACATACTTCTAAGTTCAAAGCGCAGCAGAACATCAAGACCAGCCATTAACAATTGCATTTCCTACAGCCAGCCCCCAACAGTATCAAGTTTCTGCTGTTATCTCCTGTCCGGAAAGCCTAAAGACTGCCCTGTGAAGTGTTTCATCCATTTTAGAAGCAGAAGATCCCTGTGCCCACTGTAAAACACTTGTGTCCTACAGGCAGCCTTTAGCACTTCAAAAAATCTCAGATCAGCTGCTCAATACTGAACTTTTATGGAGTAAGAGGAAGGGGAATATTTTTCATTACATTTTGCTTTTGGCGTTGCCAAAGCACTTTCACGTCCTGATTCTGAGTCACTTGATTACTGGTGTAAGATGCACCGTATGATCCCGACGTATGACACGGCATTTGAAGGCAGGGAGCTGTGTCTCTGCATCCCCGCAGGGCTGACAGCCCCACGCCAGCCCTCACCAGATTCATTTCCATCATTTCTTGTGCATGTAACCTGGGCTTTCCTCTCCTCAGCCCCATCCCATCCACCAGCAGCAAACCCAGGCAGCTGCAGGTGCTGGAAGAGGTGAGGTCCGGCTTGGCTCACTTCTAGCCCAGCCTGAGTGGTAAGCTCTAGTGAAAGCAACCTGCAGTGCTCCCCAGTGCTTTGCAGGTGCCATGCTCCATCCCAGCTGCACACCAGAGTGGTCTGTCATAGGGACTGGTGCTGGTAAACCACATGGTGCCTCCAGCTTGTGTCCTCTGCGCAGGTTAAACAGCCTCCAGGACATGCAATAATTGTTAAATACATTAGTATAACCACCAGCTTTGCTCTTGAGGAAGACTCAGAGCCTCCCAGACTCCCTCCCTGCCAGACCCGCTTATTCATCCGCATCAGTGGCCCATCCAGAGACAAGGGCTGGGTCAGAAGGAGCTATTGGGACACAAAATGCTATTGGGGTAGGAGGAGCTATCAGGGTGAAACAGGGGCACTGGCAGTGGGGAGATAGGGGGTGCCCCACTCACCTCGCCCCAGAGGAACGAGGTGACCCCAAAGGGGTGCTGATGGCCTGGTGAGAGAGGGAGAGGAGAGGCTGGGATGAGGAGAGGCCCCACAGTCAGCTCCAGCTATGCCTCTGCTCAGCATAGGGGGCATTACCAGCATAGGCTCCCCAGCACCTGCAGCCTTACTGCAGCCCATCTGCATAGAGACAGGTCACATCATCCCTCAGCAAAGACTCATGTCATGGCCAGTAGCTAAAGCAGCAAGGACCCTGGCTGCAGTGGTTACCAACTGCCTCCACAGGCCAAGGAGTCTGCAGTAGGGAAAAAGCAATCCCAAAGCAGCAAACTAAAGTCTCTGAGCAATGACCGTGTGCCCCACAGGCGCACACAGCAGACCGGACATGCTGGAGACATGCAGAGCTGTGCTGGTTTTGCTCTGATCAGATGAGGATGAGGCTGGTTGTTGCAATGTGTGATAAGAGCATTTTGCAAGCATGATGAAAACGTGTGGTAAACCCCAGGGAACTGGGGCAGCCTGTGCACACAAACCATGCAACATGGGCTTTTAGCAGAGTCAGGCTAAGGGCTTTAACTCCCCCATGCCTGTCCCCTGTGCTCCACTGCACAAGCCAAGCCCTGCTGCCTTGCACCCAGCATCCACCACATCCTGTAGCTGCCTTGTTCCTATGGAGCCTGAGCCTGGGTCCCGGCAGTGCTACCCCAGAGGTGATCCCACAGCCAGGCCAGGGAGTGAGGGGCTGAGCGCACCAAAGCAGAGGGCACCCGGACAGCCTTTTGAATGCTGCCCAAGGCTTGCTGCAGGCAGGCAAAACAGTCAAAAATAAATCCATTTACTTTGACAGAGTGCCCGTGAACTGGCCTGTGTTAATGAAATCATTACAGTAGCTTAGCAAACTGCTCATTTGTCACATTAGTTTGCTTTGCTCCGAACCCGACATTGAAGTATCCTTTACATCTACTTCCTTTGCTCCTAAAATGCACGTTTCAGGACTGATTGAGGACTGATCGAGGGCATCGGCCCTGGCACAGACAGCAGCCATGCATCCTGCCCTCGCTCCAGCTGCACAGGGACTCACCCGAAAGAAAACTATGATGCCAGTGTTTTGCAAGAGTAAACAGGACAATGCTGGAGGCAAGGCACCATGACCTAGAGCCCAGGTGGGTGCGGATTAATTCAGTTCCCCTCCCTTAAACAGTTTATTTCTGCTAATCAAGAAGGGTTCCCAGAAAACAGATCTGGTTTCTGTTCACAGTAACTTGCTGATACAGGCTGCTGTATTATTCTCAGAACCAGAATAATGCAAAAGGTAATATAGCACATAATAACCACAGCAAAAAAATGGCCAACTCATAGGTGTGAATCCCCATGCTAAGTCATGAGCCAGCATCAAGTAGACAGTTTGTCAGAGAGGGATTTTTTTCCTGCCTCTGAAATGCCACGTTTTTAAGCAATGAACTGGACAAACCCACCATAATTAACACAGAATCCAGGCCCCATCTCCAGAGCTGGGCACAGGCACATGCAGTAAATGTTTGATACTGACAAATACAAAACGCACAGCTAAAGCCAAGACAAACTCAGCGACAGGACATGAGGGGCATGATGGACCCTCATGGTATTAGCAAGGCTTATCCAGTTCATGAGCAAAGATCCCTGAGTAAGAACACTCCAGATGGACCCAGTCTGAGTGCTGCTGGGATGGTGTGTCCCTCGCTGGTGTCCCAGCCCCTCCCCAGCAGAAAGCTTCAGCAAGGGGAATGAATGTGCAGCATAGGAGCTTTTCTGCTGCTGGGGATGAGACATGCAGCATGGACAAAGCCACCTATGACCCACTACATCTCTTCCAGCAAGCCCACATGACCGTGTGCACATGGAAGCAACATCACAAATAACACTAAGCTGCTTCAAATGGACAACTACAGGTGGCACCAGCAGAAGTAGACACCCCAAAAAACCCACGCTGTCTGTGAAGTCTTTTATGGCAAGACCAGCTCAGGCCAGTCAGGCACACAGACACTGAGCTGATTTTAATGGAAATACTATGTCTGGGGGATCTTCTTTTACAATTGCACATACTTTTCAAAGTCCACAGTGAGACTACTAGAGGCTTCTCTAGCAAGTGAGAAGCCATAAACCAGCAGAGCAAAAGGTACCTTGAAACCACTCTCAGATCCATGAGAAAGCCCCTCACCTGGAGGGCATCCACAGGCCCACAGCAAACACACCAACAATACCCTTTGGTGGGACACAGTTAAACCATGCTGGTTAAACTGCATGCTCTCATGCAGTATTCTTTTATAGTTATTAGCTAAATCAACTTTGAGTCTTTACTCCTTAAAAGAGCTGCAGTTATCCCAGAGGAGGAAGGAGGCAAGAAAGCTCAGCTGCTACCTAAGCAAGACACTGGCAGCTCTGGGTGTCCTTTCCTTCCTTGTGGCAAATAAGGGTGGCCAAAGCTGTCTAAGAAATTTGTTCTATTCCCCTGAAAGAAGTGCTCTTGGACTTCTTGTTTGTTTGGTTGTTATCTCTTTGAGGAGTCTCTAGGACACTTTGGAGGCTTCAGATAAGAACACTGCCAATTACAAAGGGAAGAACGAGTTCATCTCTCAGTATCATTTTGGACAAACAATGTGAGGCAAACAAGGTTTAGCAACCTCACTGGGTTTGCAGGGTTTAGGATCCCAATAACTCATCCTGATGCTGTAAACCTGACACGCAGCCCAGCCATTTTTCCACCATGGCAGTATCTTATCTGCTCTGACCCCTCGTTCCTGCTGGCCAAACCCACCAGCCGACCTTTCTATTGCCATCTGCCCATGAAACGCTGTAGGGATGACGTGGTTTCTCCACCTTCTGACCCTCTCTCTGGAGCCGTGAGCAGCCATCAGCCTTGCGCCCTGTGCAAGTGCCAGGTATACTGGTGAGGGCTTCGTGTCCCAGCACAACCCACACAAACCCTGCATGTCTCCTCTGTGACCCTCGTGCTTTGTGAAACCCCGACACAACTGCTCACCAGCAGACTGGGCCCAGTTCTTTGCCAGAAAGGAACCATCTCCTCCAGAGGAGCCGCTATTCCCGGCATTCTGCTTTATTTGCATTGCTCCCGCTGCAGCCCACACCACACACCTGGCACCACCAAGGCAGAAAATGGAAAGAAGGTAAAATTCCTGTTCCTACACAAGGTCTTTTTATAGCCGAAGGGATGAGGTTTTTCACTGTCTTCCTATTTTCCACTTAGGGAGTAAACAGGAAAACCGACCTGGCCTGGTAGCTAATTTGGGAGCACACAGTGTCTCTTGATATGCCTCACTGTGATGCTTCCTGCCCTCTCCTGCTGTGCCAGTGGTAGCAGGGCAGCACTGGGGCAAAAACCCCATGTCTCTATAGTGTCCCTTGGAGGGAGATAACAGCCCTTGACTGCTCCTGAACAGGAATGAGGACCCCACTGGGACCATTCCCAATCACACCCAGAGCTGGCACTGGGCATGTGGGAACAGTCAGTTTCTGTGTTAACAGCAGAACCTATGAGCACTGCACTGCAGCCACTTGCAGGGAGGACACTGTCACCAAGCTGTGCCACTGGGAAGGTTTTCCTGCCCCTTCCCTTAGGACAGTGCACCCTGATGTGCTGGGACATTATTCTGCTGCAGCGTGAAGGGGGAATGAGGGAGGGCTGCAGAGGGAGGTCTGGGAGTGTGAGGACACGGACTTATGTATGTCCAATGTATGCAGCTCCCTTGTCTCCTCAGCACGATCAAAGCACCTCTACAGCTCCAGCCACAAATGGGCTGGGAGCCTGCACCACTGAGTGAGGTGCAGATGGCCTGACACCTCCCTGCATGGAGCTGAATGGGTTTGTGTGCACTGGCATCCACGTAGCCTGAACCCATCCGGTACCCGTGGACCTTCACCTGTGTCCATGTTTGTGTTGTCACATAATGACTTCCTGCAAAGCAGAACACAGGTTCCTGAAGGAACCACCATATGGCACCATCATATGTCATCCTTTGTTGACTTGCTTGGTCACAGGGATGGGTGATGAGCTAACCAGCATCGGCAACACACACACACATCACCACCAACTCTGAAATTCCTACCCCTGAACCCATCCACATGGAACAAACCTCATCCATTCCAGCATTCCCACCTCCTGCCTCAACCCCCCTTCCTGGCCACATTTACCCTGCCCGTGCCTCAGCACTGAGCACCCCAAAGAGGGGTGTGAGGGATGCATGGCCCCAGGACGGTCACCACCATAACTAAGCAATTGCTCTTACAGCAAAGCATTCCCTCCTCAGTGATGCTGCCCAAGAGAGAACATGTCTTTGCCTTCAGCAACAGAAAGACATAAATAACTGTGAGAGAGAAAAATAAACACTAGTGCTGGCAACAAGTGGTACTCAAAGTGTGGTGAGTCTTCAGGCCCTAAGAGATGTAGGAGGTCTGGCCCACTCAGCGAGACAGCTAATATAAAAGCAATGAGCCCAGCAGAAGGAGCCTTGGTAGCAACATGATGACTTTAGTCATAGTCACAAGGCTAAAACAGCCAGGAGGGGGAAGTTTTCTCAAATACCAAATAGGAAAGTTGCATAACTACTGCACAGATCCTTCAAACAGGGCCTTATTTCCCCCTCCAGAATTAGGGGGACTTCCCCTTGCACCAGTTTCCAGCTGTATCTGTGGCACAGAGTGACCCAGGGAGTTGCAGTCCCCATCCACGGGTGGCTCTAGAAGAAGAGCGTGTCCCCTGCTACAGCTTGGCAGCCTCTGGGGAGTCCCATGTGCTTGAGAGGGGGAAAAGCATCTTGAAAAACATCACCTGCAAGGCTGATCACAGCAGAGAGCTTTGGAACTCCTTCATTGAGAGGTCACTGACCGGCAACCAAAGGGCTGACCCCAGTGATCTCTCCTGCAAGCACTCAGCCACGATGCCTCCCAGTGTGAGCCTGGGCAAGGCGCTGTGCCATACCCTCTCCCAAGCCTCTCCTGGCTACCCGGGGCAGCAACAGGAAAGCTTCAAGAGCCTTTGTCAGTAAGAGTACAGTAAGTCTTTAGGTTTGGCCTTTTTGATCCCCTTGCAAAACAGAGAGCAAAAGCAAGTCAAACAGAGCTCAGGCATGGGTGCAAGAGCTCACAGTGTACCAATAAATGTTTGCCCAGTGCAAGGACATCAGTGAGAGCAATGCCGTTACCTCCAGAAGCAGGAAACAGGCTCGATGCTGGAATTAAAAGGCCACCTCAGTTGGTGTTGCTCATTCCCAGGCACTGTTCCTATGCATGAATCACCGTCCTTCCTTTTGGATCATTAATCACTGCAAAATCAATAACCACCACACACGTTTTTCATGTATTAGCTGTTAGCCTGACCTTGTGTCTATCTCTGTGGAGGCTATGAAATGAAAGCATTTCAGATCAAAGCGATCGGCACTAAATTTACCCAGCACTAGCACCCGGTGGAGCCCACTGATTTACAGCCACTGAGCTCACACAGAGATTGTTTCGGTTCCCAAGAGCCCTGGGCAGTTACAAAGCCCTCGTTGTCCTCTAGTAACACAGGCAAGCAGGAGGGGCCACTCCAAGAGGATGTTCTTTGGGATTTGTTTATCTCCTTAAGAACAGGGACTGCTTTCTTGTCCAGGAGCAAGTGCCTACACCACACTCAGGGATGAGCAGCGCATCTCCTTCCCCAGGCACTCGCATGAGGAGCGATCACACCCGGAGCTGCTGTGTGTGCCCTGCCCCACAGCACTCTCCTGGCTGCCTCCCTCTGCCTGAGCCTTCCACGCTGTACTGCTGCAGAACACCTTGCACAGCAAAACCTGCTAGAGACACAAGCCATCACCAACAAGGGAGACCAGAAGGACCGAAGTCATTCACCAGGGATGGGGCATCTGCCCTCTGTGGCCCATGGACCGCAGGCTGAAACCCCCTCCAGCCACCGAGCCAGACTGCATACATTAGACTGCCTACATTTTTTCTGCATACACGTATTTCTTCTGGGACTAAGATGCTGCGAGCCAGGCAGCGCTGCTGACCAACTACCACTACTATTGATCACTGATGCACCCAGCTTTCTGGGTCAGGCCTGCCCTATTTTTGTTAGGGGCAGGCCAAGGGCCAGCAAACCAGGAAACCGCAGTGCTCAGAGGTGCCCCTGGGGCATAGCAACAAATCAGCCACGTTCAGAACCCCCCAAACTCCTTCCAAATGCCCACAAGCCAGAGGCAGGTTCGCTGCCATCCTGCACGGACCCCTGATAACTGCACACCAACCCCCTCATTAGCCTGTCGCAGGGCTCCTAGAGAGCTCTGGCTAACGCTGCTGCAGAGGCCACAGAAACACTTGCCTAAGGGAAGAGGATAGACTGAAGTTCAGAATAAAAATACTGGTCTTTGCACAGAGTATGGAGATGGGAGGGTGGCTCAGGACACTGCACAGTGAAGCCCTGGAACAGCAGGAGACGTAATTTGAGCGAAACAGTTTCAAGACTTCTCAAGACCTGAGATCAGAAATAACCCTGCTTCCTAGAGACAGCTCTTTATTAAGGATTGCTTTGGTTTTAGTTTAAAATCATCTCCTGTTCATGCTCCCCCAGCTTTGAGCCTAGGGACTGCATCAGGTTGCAGCTATCCAAAGCCTCTCACAAATGCTGTGGTCCTGGCTAAGGTGCAGGGATCAGCTGAGCCTTGCAGGCTGGATTTCATCTACCTCTACTGCAAGTTTGTCACCCAACCATCCTCCCCAAAACATCGAGGTCTACCTTCCTACAGCAGTCAAAGCACCATTCACCACATCAAAGGCACCCAGCAGACACCCTGCCTCCGTGCCCTCCCTATTAGGGAGGGTGTCTCTACTGTGCCCTCCATCCCAGTTCCCTCCCTCCCCACATGACACCAATGAGTGTGTTTACTGGAAACACCTCCGTGCTCAGCCCTGTCTCGGCACTGAAATAGCTGTGGCCAGGCTGTGGACAGGCGCGTGGCTCTTGCAGGCAGTGCTTTTGTAACGGGGTTTGTACTGACTGCCCCTCTCCAGTGAGACATCCACCCCTCTATGTTCCTCCTCGCAGTGACTTCTTCCTAGGGCAGCTACAGTGAGTATTTCACCCTGTGTCAGGCTGACACACAGTGTGTCACACACAGGCTCTGCAGCATCGGAGGTGAAGTACTGAGTAACTGGGATGATGCCAGGCCGGTCATCCCACACACAGCTGCAGAGGCCACCCAGCCTCAGCTCTTCCCACCAGTGTGAGTGCCTGGCAGATGTGCGGCCAGGGTCATTCCATGGTGATGGGGTTTTGGAAAGTATGGCCATGACTTGTTGCATTTTCCTGCTCTGTGTAGTTCCTCCAGCACTGAACAGACAGACAGACACATGCACATGCTGCTAATCTCAGCCTGCCCTTCCCAGAGTAATCCTGCTGTAGGTGCAAGTCAGGAGTGCTGCATGTATGCAAACCATGGGCAGCAACCTCCTTATTCAAATTTGGCAGTCAATGGCACACACCTCTCCAGCTTGGACAAACAACCCTGCCCCATTGCTTTGCCTTAGACACTCCTCAGCAAGAACTCTCACACCAAAGCCTTCAGCAGCCTGAACATCCCCCATGTCAGCACCATGATGGGTTTCTGGGGGTTTTTGGTGCTGTATAAGCATCATCTCACAGAAGTAAACACACCCAAGCTGCAGTTAGCAAAATTCCCCAAAGATTATATGGGGGACTTTATTCAAGGGTGATTCTGGTTTAATCTTGCAGCTGGGCTTACTATAAACCTTTGGACTAGAACACATATCAAATAACTCCACCTGCCCAGCTGATTACATTGGGGTATTGTTATTAAAAAGAGTTACTTTGACATTTATAATCAAACATGCAAGCTTAACATTGAGGGAGGGGATGGCACAGGGCCAGAACAAGTTCCCCCTGCCTGGGCCAGCACAGGCTCCCTGGGGACAGGCAGCCCCTGCCCACCTCTGTGGGCACACAGGTGAAGAGGGGGACACCCATGGGGTGAACACACATAGCTCTGCCCACACCAATGCTCTCCCCACCGATGCTCTCCATCACCCATGCACCCCATCACGCTGGAGCCCGTCTCCTGCCCTGTCCCAGCAGCAGTCACAACAACGCTAACCAAAAGAGGCAGGGAAGCTTTCACCCCCTCACCTACATTGCTTTTTTTCTCTTTTCCTCTGCCTTTTAAAAATCCAGATGAGAAAAGTACATATTGGAAGGTTATCCTTTGTATCTCATGATCACATCACAAGTTAGCATGTGACTTGGGAAGGAAAAACAAGTCTTTCCAGCAGATGTCAATGCAGTGAGCGAGCTCTGCTGACTGCTGTACCTTGATGTCTGCTGCCAAAGTCAATTCTTTGTGCAACCTTGAGGTAAAGAACCTCATGATTCATGAGGATCTTATCCTAATTAAGGAAAACTCAGATGACTTTCATTTTGGCTTTGCCTGTTTAGCAACTCTGAATGTAATGTGTATGTGAGGATAAATAGCAGCCCTCAGCCTCTGTTTTGTAAACAGGCTCCAGCTCAGGAAGGACAAGGGCAGGTTTGGAGCCACATGGAGTCATGTGCTCAGGAGACTGTGCAAAAACCTCTCAATGAGCAAAGGCAGATATCAAACTGGAGCTCAGGCAGCCACCCTGCTGCCCACAGCCTGCAAAATGGCCTGTAATGTTCTTTGGAGGCCAGGGCAGGCATTGGCGAGCTGTGCCACACAGACCCAAGGGTTTGGTGCTACATAAACTTGCTGCCTTCCCTCTTTAAGCAAGTCAGGAGTTGCCCATTCCTCAAGGGTCTGGTACCCGATGCTGCCTGTGCCCTGGCACACATGGGTACCACAAAGCCCTTCCCCACCAGAGCACGGGGCTTGTTGTGGCCCCAGTGCAGCTTGGTTATCCAGTGATAGAGCATCTCAGAGCAGGGCCCCGCAGCAGCTCCTGTCACATGGTGGGTCAGCAGCTCGTGGGAAGTCACAGCCTGAAAGTTAAAACCCAGTTACTTCAGCCAGCTCCTTCCCCACAGGAAACAGAACTTGGAGCTCAGCTTCAGCAGTCTGGGTTTGACACGACTTATCTTGCCTGCAGCCCCGGGTGGGTTTGTCTTGCCAAGCTCCTGACCCAGCTCCCAGACATGAAACCCTGCAGGGAAAGGACACAGGGAGGGGCAGGAGGGGCAGAGATGGGTAGGTGGGGAGCAAACGGAGCTGCTGTAGCTCTCCTGAAGCCTCACACTGGGACGGCTCTGCATGGAGAAGAAAGTCCCTCTCAGACCTTCCCGTCTGCAGGAGGCTGATGGGAAAAGCCAGCACAGCAAGTATTCCCACGGTTGCTGTCTTTGAGCCCCAGGGAAACCGACCCCAGTGCACAGTGCAGCGTGGAGAAGCTTTTGCCCTTCCTCTTGCCCAGGCTCCATGGACAATTGGGCAGCTATTTTTAAACTGGCTTTTTCTTTTCCCCTGCAGAGGCGCTTGAATGGCTTTCCCCTCGCACACGGAAGCACAGGGAGCACGGATGTCGTCTCTCATTGTGATGGGAAAGGTTATCGGGTACGAAACAAAAGTGAAATCATCCGCTGGCATTCCTGGGACCAAAATAGCTGCCTGCTCTCCAGTGCTGACGTTATCACAGGGGAAGGAAGGCTCTGGATACAGGCAGCCCCGCTCCAGAGCTCACGTACTGGCCCTGCAGCAAGCCAACAGCAGGCTGGCTGCGAGCAGCAGCCAAACGAGGCATTCTTGCTGTGACGGATTGAAGACAACTCGGTGGGTGATGTCCCAAAGTTGCCATTACCACCAAGCATCCACAGAGCCTTGCATGAGCATCACTCCAGCAGCAGCCTGGCAATAAAGCTTGCTTGTCTCGCGTTAAGGGCCTAGAGACCTCTCAGGAGCAGCAGGGGAGTGGAGATTGCTGCGGCAGATGGACAGTGCTAACAGGGGGATCTGTGAGCTGCCAGTCCCAATTCCCAGCAGCTTGGGGGCTGCAGTGTCCTGCCCTCCCCAGCAGCAGAGCTGGGGCTGCACAGGGACACAGCGAACTGCAAAGACAAGGCTTGGCTATAAGCTCACTAAAAGCATCTTTGGTATTGGACTTACCTGGGGTTTATTTCGTTATTGTTTTATGCTCTTGCACAAACAGATTAAATGCAAGAAATGGCATCACGGCAGGGCCAGGCGCATTGATCAGGCCTGTCATGGCATAACCGCTTAGGTGCTCCTCAACTGAAACGTGTCATAAACACTGGTTTAAGCAGAGCTTGCCACCAGCCCCCATGCTTAGAAGGACTCTGGTGCAGAGCTGCCCAGCACCACCCTGAGCCACAGCATGTCCCTGTACAACCAAAGTGCTGCCACTGCCCTGGTCCCCTTGTTGTCTCATACCTTTTTGCAGCCTCTCCCATTGAGCCATCTGCAAGAAAGGCCTGGGAAGCATTCAGTTCTGGGGGATTCCTGCTGACAGGTGCTTCCCATGGATCTCCTATGCCTCCAGCTACAGGAAACACCACTGCTGGAATGTCCCTGTTTCAATTCTTCTTGTCAAGGCAGGACCATGCAGGCACTCCATGCTGCCGTCCCTGGAGTGGTCCTGATGGAAATCACGCCTAGTGGCACACCAAGGAGAGGAGCCGGAGGGGGGATTGCAGGGAGACTCCAACAGCCCAGACTGGTTGCTGCTCACAGTCCTACTCACCACCTGCAAGTAAACCAAACACATGGGTAAGGGCTGCAGGGTGCTTTGCAGATGGAGAATGCACGGACACACGTGAGATCCCGCAGAGCCCAGTGGAGATGGAATGGCTGGCAGCTGGCATGCCAGAGCTATGGCCTTGGCCAGGTCATGGGGAGTAGGATTTGAGGAACCCTTCAGTGATGCCATCAGCACTTCCCAGCCTGGAAGAGGAGCTCATCCAGGCTTTAGATGTAAACTTCCTGCAAAGCGCAGACACTTCATTACTTAAATATCTCCCTGTGAGACTATTGCCAGGGGTGAGGGGTGAGTCACAGCAGTGCTGAAGCTGAGAACCAAGGAACATGGAAGCTAGAGGTGAATTTTACTCCCCCCAAACACACAGTAAATTGTCCAAGGCATTTTCTATATCAGCCAAGTGCTCCATTGCCTGCCAAACCCAGATTCCTTTCAGAGATTTAAGACTCTTCTTCATTTGAATTGCAGTAATGAACTAATACTGTGAGTGCCTCCAGCTGCCAGCAGCTGGCTTACACTTAATTGCATCCCACAAGCCTTTCCCTGGAGCTGCGGAGGTGCCCAGCCCAGCCCACAGCCATTGGTTCATGCAAACCCAAGCAGGTTGGGAAGCACAAGCCAGTGCTGTCCATACAGGCTCTGTTAGGGGCAGCAGAGATGCCGGAGCAGGCTCCAGTGCAGCTTTCCTGGCTTTGTTGACGGGTACGGCTTTATCGCTGTTAAAACACTGTTTGTTGCTATGACTTTCCTGCCCCTATTAAATGTCAACTTGAAAAGAAAAATTCGGGAAAGGTCACTTACCAGAGGGACTGGCACAACTCCAGCCACTTGGATAAACACGTGTAGGGTCAGCTGCTGCAAGAGGGGATTTAAAACCAGTTATTTACCTGGTTGAACAAGCGCTGTGTTTCTACAGGAAGGTGGGACTTCATGTACCTTGCAGGAAGCAATCAATCTCTTTACCATCCATCCATCCATCTGGTGCTGGGATCATTAAATACTTTGGACACCCAGGCAGAGAAGATGCTTCCCTCAGGATGCCCGATTCCCTATTCTAAGGGGGCAGGAGCACCCATCAAAGGCCCAGGCTTACCCTGAGAGAACTGGGATACTACTGGTCTAATGCTATGGAGAGGTGCTCACCCGCAGCACCACTGGACCCCTTCCCCAGGCACCTATTGGGGTTGCTCTGCACCCCTGCATGGCATGGGGCTGGTCACACTGGGTTCTTCAAGCCAGTCAAGCCACTAATACTTGGCTGGAAGCAACATGCCAGGGAGTTAGTGAGGAGCAGCATTATACATGCATAGAAGCTGATCCAGGGTCAGATGCTGGAGTCCTCACAGGGAAAGGGGCTGCTTGTGCAAAGAGGTCAGCCAGCGCATTGGTAGGGAGCAGCCGCTACAGACACAGCCTCATGATGCCCTTTAGCTCTACATGCTGCTGCTGCGCAAGATCTCGGTGGTATTGCTGTCTCTAACCTGGTAGGTTTCTACCCTGCCACTAAGCATTTTGGCTGCAGCCAAATCAAGGATTTGATTAAAATAATGAGCCTTTTTCCACTTGTCTTTCCTGCCCAGGCCTTCACCCCCATGGCTTTTTAGCCAGGGAAACTTCAGATTTTGTTTTGCACAAAATACATTGGATTTTGCCCTTATGTATAACCAGTACGCTATTTATGATTTGCACAGAGCGCTCCATAGCTCAGGAGCACCCCAGCTAGCACCACTACCCCAACCAGACAAGTTTGCTGCAAGATGGCTCACCATGTTAGGTTGATCAAAGGTCCCTAGGCACACCACCTCCATCCCTTCAGTATCCTCACTGCCCAGTGCACAACCAATGCTGCTTGAACCTAATGACTCACATTACTGTGCACAATGAGCAGCTCCATGGCCTCCAGCAGCATACAAAAGGTACCGCAGTGGTGCAAGGTCAAAGGCATCATGTCTCTGCACAGTGGGAAACCACCACCACGAGGCTTTCAGAAGTTAAGCTGGACAGAAGAACTGTCAGCAGAGGGGAAGAGGGCAGCTGCTGGTCCTGCCAGTAAAAACAAAACAGGAGAAATGAGCCCACACCACTTCCGATCGGATGTGACAGCTCTGCCTGAAGTGTGCAGCAAACCCAGCCTGTGTCGCAAGCGCAGCAGGAGGCCTAGGGGCTCCCAAGTGATGGGAAGTGGAGAGCCATGGTCGTAGGGGTGCAGGAGGGGGAGCCGTGGAAAGCTGTCCCTGCTTCTGCTCTTCCCTTCCCCACAGCCAGCACTATGCACCCACTCACACAAGAAGGGAAGGAGCCCAATTCCAGTTACACATGTGCCACATCCCTGTTAATTCTGGTGTCCTGTCCTGGCAGCCTTCCCCTAGCCTGGGGTGGGTTTCTCTAAGAAAGTCAGAGAAAGACTGTTTCCTATGGGTAGGGAATCTAAGGGCGTCTCTCACCTCTGTGCTGGCCAGGAGAGAGGCTCTGGGCAGCCCGTTCCCAAACACAGCAAAGCATTCCCACCAGGCCCCACACACCCCTTGAAATAATTCATTTTTCGTGGAATTCAGTCACTTGAAAAGAAAACAAGAAAAACAACAGAAAACCCTTCCACTGACTTGCAGCAATATTTTGTCTGTAAATAATCTAGAGAGCAAGGTCACATTCCCAAGTGAAAGCAGAGCAGGGGTGGGCAGGAGGGGCGTGCGGAGCAGAGGGGTGTGCAGCCGCAGCCCCAGGCACTGCAAGCAGAGCTCTCCCTATGGGCTCAGCATAGGGGGTGCCCACGCCAGGACCCCCTGGCACTCACTCGCCCCATGCCAAAGGCACCGAGGTCCATGCTGCTCTGGAGCTGGATTTCCGCAGCAGCTCCAGCGTGGGCACCAGCACAGCCCGCAGCCACCAGCCAGGACACGGTGCCCAGCTTTGCCTGGCCAAAGGGCAGTTCCTGTGGGACACGGGAGACACAGAGCTCACCCGGCCCTGCAGTGCCAGCACTGGAGTTCAAAGCCAGCTGCCGGCCGTGGCAGCGAGGGGAGTGCTGTGGGAAACCACCCACAGGCCTGGACCGGCTACAGAGCAGATGGCAGAACACAGCACCGGGATTTCTGGTTCGCACAGTCTCTCGCCCCACTCACTCCCATGGTTAACCTTTTCCTCCCATGGGGCAGACCTTCGCTTGGCAAAAGCAACCAGGAACATTGGAAGGGTTTCAAAGCAGCAGGTGGTGTTCTGCTCTGAACATCACCAAGGACAATACACCAGATCCCAAGGGATTGTTTTTGTCTTTGTAAAGCTTCAGGCTCCTTTTGTGCTATTTTGTGCCATTTTCAGAAGAGGTTATGAGAAATCATTTTCTTTTCTTCCATTTTCTAGCCCAGGGCAGGGCTGCTATGGCACAGAGCTGTCTACTCGCCTGGCAGCAGGAATGTTTAAGGATGCCAGGTTTATCATGCTGAGTCTGACTTGTGCTGGCCAGCAGCCCCACACAGGAGGGGTGCCCATGCTGGGACTGCCAGCAGAGCTACTGCAGGTACATGTTCTGCAGGGCACGTAAGGGTTAGGGGAAGACAAAAGGAAAATATGATTAAAAACTCAACCCTTGCACACGCTTGATGCTTCTCACTCCAGAAAGCTGCAGAGTTTTGGGATGGAATCCACATACTGACTGGCTGAGTGCAGCAAGCAGTGGCTATGCTATAGCCCCATGCCCCATCACAGCGGAGCAGAAGACACCATCCCAGCCCAGCAGTGCTGCCCCATTTGGGGATGTGTGAGGAGACAGAACCTGGCACAGCCCAAGCAGGAATCCAGCCTCCTGGGCAGAGCTGGACCACATCCCACTGCTTGAGAATGCCGCCATCCAGCCTGGGTATGAATCGCCGAAGGAACCACATCCCTAGCAGCCTCCCAGTGTGATTTGGTTCAACATTTGAAGTCCTTGTCTGTATCAAAGCACACACCCATGTGCTGGGTATCAGGAAGCAAGCGCTCACTCTGTGTGTCAAGCACCATCAGCTCTCAGCTGCCACTGGTCTTGTCAATACTGTTTTACAAGGTCGTTTTACACCTGGCTGGTGGAATTCATTCTTGCTCATGCATTAGAATCATCTGAAAGTTATTTAACCACCACCCATCCAGTGTAGCACCAACATGGCTACCCCTTCACAGTCTTGTGCTTGGCACCAAGAGGCAGTGTGGCCATGCTGCCAGGAAGGAGGATGACACTGGGTACATCCAGCATGGCCATTCTTCTAGCAGAGCTCTAGGAGCACATCCTCTGCATCAGGAGAGGTGGGAAAGCCCCAGGTCCAGCCCATATACCAGGAGATCAGGCACCAAGTGAGGTTCTGCTGTCAGCTTCTACAGAGACATGAGTTAAGCGCTGCCTGCCCTGCACTGACTCCTCACCAAGCCACATGGCTCTGCCTGTGTTCTAGGAGTCTCTAATGGGCACATCACACAGCTTCACAATTAATGCTCAGAAATTAATTACAACACTCTGGGACTCTTCTAAAGACACTAATCACTGCAAGGAAGGAGCCAACCAGCCTGTTAGCTCGGCACACAGTGCTTTCTCTCTAGCACTTTGAAGTCACCTTTGCACTTTTACACATTGATAATGAAAAGCACCAGCCTTTGGTGTGGGGCTGCCCACAGCAGAGCTCCAGTGCCATGCCTGGTCCTCCCCAAGGAGCAGTTCAGCACGGACACCTTCCCCACAGGCCCTGCTGGGTGTAAGCCACATGTGATAATCATACAAATAATTAAAAGGCAGTATCCAGAAGCCGTAAGCCGGGTGTGGGGTTCCTGCTGTTACTCACCATGTGCTGAGCTGTTCAAACAAAAGAGCAGGCTGGGTCAAACACAGGAACTCCCTCAAGTGAACTGTTGTCACAGGTCACAATCATTAAAGGGATTAGACCTAGAGAGCACAAAGTTTCTGCAGTGCCTCCCATAGCTCTCTGTGGACAGGCTTTTCCAATGCCATGCACTGCGGTGTCTCTTACTACAGGACATGATGGATTTCCACTGCCCTGATAGCTGGTGTGATCCCCTACTGAATTAAAGCAGCCAGTTTAATAGGTTTAATTCCTAACTAACAGAAACGTGTAATGCACGTCAGCTCTGACACAAAATGGGTGAACATCCAGAACGTGAGACCGCCAGTTGGCAAGTTCAGTTACAGGCTGCAGCGCTAGAAACTGATCACAGGCTGGACAGAAACAAACGGCCTTTTCGAAAGGAAACCTCTGTGACAAGGAAAGCCAGGTCCTCTCTTTCTCATTTGCATAAAACAAATAGACCAAGCCCAGGCAGAGAAAAAGTCCAACAAAACGATCTTGTTAGCTCAGCAGAGTTGATTTTTAAACTCCCTACATTTGACTTCAAGTAAACCAGGATTTTATTTAACTCTGTTCCTACTGAAGAACTTCAGTTTATGACAAGATAATGGTTAAAAGTGTGAAGGTAACACTTTAAAGTGCACCCAGTAACAGCAGTATTGACGAAGCAATTACACTGACTCTTTAAACCCTAAAGCAGGTAATTCCCAGCTGCGCCTGCTCTCCCCACACAGCATCTCCTCATGGCAGGGACAGCCCAGCTTGAGGCAGACACAGAAAGCAGGGAAACAGAAGTGAAACCCAGAAGTTTGTTTTCATTATCCAAACTGAATGAGCACAAGAAGTGAAATTATGTTAATAAATGTCACACACTTGATCTTTTTTTCTTTCCAGTGATTCTTGGGGGGGGGAGGTTTGGCTGCTCAGTTACTAGTCATTTGCAACAGGGCTCTCCCATCCTGCCCGGGCTTGGGTACCACCATGTGCACCCCACCACCATATGTGGAGAGAGCAGGATGCAGCAGCAGCAGTAGTTCCTCCAGCGAGACATGCCAGACCAGATTTTTTGCATACCACAGCTCACAAAGTGCCATGTTAACACCATTCTGCAACTCGCAGGTTTTGAGCTCTAACAGCTTCTCATTTTTTCCAAGTCAAAAAGAAACCCACTTACTAATTCAACACCCTTGAGAGCCATGATGAATAGATTGCTTTTTCCTTTAGAGAGAAGGCAGCTGGGTTCCTGCAACAGCACTGCTGCCTTTGCCCATGGTTACAATGGCTGTGCCTTCAGAAGGGAACTGGGCTGGGAGCAGGTGCTGTGCCAGCAGATAACACTAACAGCTCCAGTAAGATCAGAGGGAACAACACTAAAAACTGGGCCCTGCGAAGGTGTCTGTATACAGCAGAGCAGGGAAGACTCCAAACCGATGTGAGCATCCAGACAAGGGATGCAGCTCAGCCAGCACCTCCCTTCAAACACAGACCCTGCCCAGCACGCAGGTGCCTTGAAGTGACCCACGATTGATGGCTTCTGCAGGTGTACGCACATAGGACCCCAGCAGAACCTGCAGTAATTACTGTGTGCTAATCATTAGGTAGGATGAGGCTCGTTGCGCCCACCACCTGTCGGGGAAGTTCACCAAAACTTAAGGTCGGCAAGCTGTCATGAGGATTAGCTGCGGCCTTGTGCTTAAACATCCCCTATTCCCCTTCTGCATTTAAAGAAAGGAACAGCATCCTGCTTCCCTTTTCTGAAGCAGAAAAGAGGATGAGCAGCAGTTTTCAATTGAAATAGAGGACTTCATTGAGACAAACTGTCAGGATGAAACTGAAAATAATACATTAAAATAGTCACGCAAATGTAAGTTAAGTCTATACCTCCCCAAAACAAGTGAGGCTTCGGTGACATAGCCCTGGTCTTCAACTCTACATCACCACAGCCCCCCTGCATCAAGAGTATGGCTCCAGCTGTGACAGGCAAGTCACTCCCATGCCAGGCTCCAGGAGCCTGGGCTGTGCCCACTGCTCTCAAGGTGGCTGAGCAGAGCACCCTCAAGCACGGGTTCCCAGCATAGGCCAGAGCAGCCTGGCTCCAGGGAGCTACAGGCAGCATTGCCACCATGCTGCTGAGCTGCGCTGCGGTCTCCTGACAGCCTTACAGCTTTCCCAAACTACCCCTGGTTCTTCTAGCCTTAGAAACCCACCCCCAGCATCTCCCAGGCCAGGGAAGAGCGGCAGACGCTCTCCAAGCTGCACCTTGTGAAGGGTCAGGTTTACACCAAAGGCTGGTTGTGACTTTATTCAAGGACATTTCCAGACCATTTTCTTCTCTTTTCCAGAGCACATGGTGAAAACCAGGATAATATACTTTCTGCTATTGCTTTTGTGGTGCCTGCCAGATCAGGTTACACTGGAAATCAAAATACTCGCATTTTATCTTTGTTCTGCTTGGTACAGGGGAGGCACTGAGATCTACAGATTTCAATGGAGCTTTTGCCCTCTGTGTAGAGCATTCCTTGCCCTGTCATTCGGCACACATGCTCCTAAGCATCCCGTATTTCGGAAACTACCTTTGTTTCCCAGCACCAGCCAGCTCTTTCCCACTGTAGCCAAAGTTGCCAGCACTGTAGGCTCACGGCTGGCCAGGAGGACTGGAGGCAAACGCCTGAGAGCATCCAGCTGCTGCCGAGGCAGGCGCCATCCCTGTGGGAACTTGGGAGAGGAACTGAGCACAATGGTCCCACACCGCGGGCTCTTAATCCTCTTGCCGGGAGCAGCCAAGCTGGAGTTAGAGAACTGGAAGTCAGAGAACAAGTAGGCGTTTGTTCGGAGCAGGCAGTGCGGGGGGGAACACCACCAGCTCCTTCCCGCCTCCGCGGGACTTACCGTCTCTGAATGTCCCTTTTTGTCCTTCTCCCGCATCTGCGGCCAGGCACACAACGCTGCTCTGTCCGGTGCTGGGCCACAGTCCCTGCCACACGCCTACCCCTGGGCCCAGTGGCCAGCAGAAGGAGTAGCAGTGTGGCCACTGCCGGCCACAGTGATGCTTGCCAAGGCTCAACTTTCCCAAGAGGAAGTCTAACACATGCCAACCGCTCTCCCCATGAAGGGACATGCCCTCTTCACAGGCAGAGCAGTGGGCTGACGGGTGACCAGGGAGAGAGGCTTGCACCATTTAGCAGGTATCAGAGCCACCCGTGCCACAGAAACATCTCACTTGCAGACAGGAGCATGAGACCACTTTTAAGAATTAAGCCCAGCACCCTCAAAAGTACAGCTGCTCAGTATTACTAATCTAGTAAGGTTAAGCTCCACCACCTACTACTAAGTCATCATTGTAACACGTGTTAGAAACTCCAGCTTCAGTAAAGAAGTGTGCACGTGTGAAAGAGAGAGGCAGCTGCAAGTGTTGGCAGAGAACAAGAGTTCTCTTGCTCTGTACAAGCAGGAGCAGCTCTCAGGAGCCTGTCTGCACTCACCTACGCTAATGAGCTTTGGAAAGTTTTGCCCTGCAAAACCACATGGTTATTTCCAGTTGCAGTGATGAAGATGGGCCTTTTGGACTGGATTTTCTGCTTAGCCCTAGTTCTTACTGCAGGACTCCTCCGCAGCAAAAAGCGGTACCACACCGCTCTGGTGCTGCACAGTTACTTGTTTCAGGTCAAAGCACCAGGAAGATGAACACAAACTGATGCACCAGAACACTCAGCATCCAAGGAGTGGATCACCCATTCGAGCAAATAAGCAGAAAGTTAAGGTTTTTAAAATAAAAATACTCAACATTTATTCACCTTTGAAGTCACCATAGTAAAATTGTACACGCTATGAGTAACCCAGGAACGTTATTAAAAGCTACCAGAAACATAAGGCAATTTGTACAACCATTGAAAGAAATACACAGCACGTTGAAAATAGAGTGAAATATTACTCAAACAAGACAACGCTTGATACGCACTAGAGTGACAAGAACGAGCATTAAATTTTAAACAAAAATAAAGATGTTATGGCTACAAGTATTATACAGTGATAAATACTTCAAAAATATATTAAGATATATGGAAATTCTTGTTTTGTCAAGGAAATCCAGAGAAATTCCAGCCTCCACTGGATTTCAATATACCAATTAAGGTTTAATATTTAAATTCCTTTCAGTAAGAACCAGTACTGCAGCCATTAGCGTCCTGTATCAACACTTATCTTCTTGTAGTGTAATGAAATCAGCTGTATGTTATATCAAGCCCTAATGCCTCTTGCATCACAGGCATTTAATTGCTCTAAATCAACCAACTAGTTGCCTTTTGGTAACAAGTGCTGTGCACCGTATTTGAGCCCATAAGCTAAGTTAAGTCACAGTTAACGTTCACCCACTTTACAGTATTAATGGAAGGCGGGTTCAGAGACTTGCCTCCATGTAAAAAAGACATCTCAAACAGAGGGTTTAGTAGTAGCAAGTCCACCATAACGTCTTCCTAGCATAACACCAAGCACTCAGAAGTTACAGTACATGAACCATGCTAAAGCTTAGGTTACATCTTCAATAAGAAAGTCCAGAGGATGTTTGTAGATGAGAGGTTTTGAACATGCACAAATGGTGGTTTAGGACACATTTGTTTGTGCTGTTACTGAGTATTGAGTGAAGCAGTTTATAGCCAAGGATTTGGCAAGACAGTTTCCCGAGCCAGTTTAAAAATATAAACTTCTTCTTAGAGGGTCTGTTCTATAGAAAATAGAGTGAAATCTGGTAAATTGTCAGTTTTGAGTACTTCCCCTGGTGACATCCATTCATCAGCCTACCGCACCACCAAGAGAAAAGCCAATCCTGCTATTCCAAACCCTGCTGCGGCCATGATCGCGTTGCTTATGGTACTGCTCTGCTCAGCCGTCTCGGATCCCTGTCTGCCAAAGAAGCGGCAGAAGCCATCCTAGAAAAGCAAGAAAGAGAGATGACATTGAGTTGGTTGGCTTACAATTGACTGGATTTCTCTTAACACGTCTTTGAGCACAGTTTGGTTCACATTCCCAGAATGGTGTTTGTCAGCTATAGAAGTATCAATTTAATTATGAAAATCTAAGCCTCGGGCACACAAAAATGCTTTGTGAGAGCCTTTGCACAAGGCAACTAGAAGCAGTAGTTACAAGTGCTTGTATGCCTTGCTCAACAGACAATCACAACCTTCCTATCAAAATGCTCAGCGTGCCATTACGTTATTTTAGCCCTTTTAGACAAGTTTCTGATGGGAGCTGCCAGCATTGTTCCCCCTCATTCAAGTTCCAGAAAGCACCTGGAACACAGGATATGGAAATTTCCACTTGAAAGGCAGGAGACCGAAGCTGGTCCCATCTCGGTGGATACAGGACTGATGACAACACACTCCTGGAAGGGCCAAGTGGACACTGCTGAGAGCAACTGGCAGCTGCTCTCCTAGATCGTTAGTTGTGATAATCAGAAGTGGCAGCAATACAACTCCAGATGGTCGTGTTTGAACTCTGCTCCGCAGATGTCTATGTAAACAAGTTATACTCTTAATTTCTTCCGGAACTTTGTTCTTTATGCTTTAATTTGTGCGAACAAGCAATGCGATTTTGCCAAGTGACAGTGTACACTGCAGCCAACAACCACGCTGTCCTGAGCAGTCAGATGGACCACTGGAAAACCAAGTTCATTTTGGTGTCTGGAAAAGTCAACGAAACCAGTGGCTGATTCCCCCTCCCCTTTCTATTTTTAGTGCTTATTTGTACTGACATCAAATATTCCACTAGGACTGGAAATAGGGAATGTGCAGTTCTGTGGGACAGCTGACGTTTTGTTCAGTAATGCAGGCAGAGCCGCATGGACGCTTTAAAAGCTGTACTTTAGCATGCATCCCAAGCGGCAGAAAGCAACAGCAGCCACCGCTTTATGCTGCAATGTACATTAATGCTGCTGCCCACACCTTCCCAAGGCTCCGACCTGACCAGTTCCAGGACAAGCAGGAACCAGAGCAGCAGGTCTAGCAGACGGGTGGCTTCGTACCCAGGCGTGTTTGAGAACAGGTACATCAGTGTTTTGTGTTTACGCTTGGGAGAAGACCCGTGTCAGCCTGCTCCTCAGAATCTGCGGACCTGAGAAGGTAACCCTTGTTCCCACAAGCCAGTACATAGCTCCTGTATTTCCAGGGGGCTGCAGTTCCCCTAAGATGGACACTGGCACCTTTATGGAACCGGACCAAGGCGCGATACAGGACTCCCGCAGGCACCTTGAGCACCCCGCATCTCCCCACCGACCATCGCTGGGAGCTCCCCAGGCCCCACAGATGGTCCGCGCTCCCTGCGCAGCCTCCGTCCGGGGCGGCATGCGCCCATCACCCGCATCACGGCGGCCCCTTCCCCAGCGATACCCGCGGCGCAGGGGGCTGCCTTGCCGTGCGCTGCGAGCGGGGTAAAGGGGCCAGGCTCCCGTTATCCACCCCGGGCCGGGCTCCCGCTCCCCACCCTCGCTGGTCCCGGGGCCCGCCCCGTCCCCGCTCACCCATCCGCCGTGCGCCTCCAGCCACTCGCCGCGCTCCTCGGCCAGGTATGCGGCCAGCGCGGCGGCCAGGCAGCGCGGGCCGTCGGTGCAGCCCCGCTCGTCCAGCGCGGCCGCCAGCGTGCCCGCGAACACCACGAGCGCCAGGACCCGGCCCCAGTTGAGGCCGCCGTCCGCCTCCAGCTGCACCGCCACTCGCTCCAGCAGCGCCGTCGCCTCCTGCGGCTCGGCCCGCGCCAGCGGCGCGCAGGAGCGGAAGAAGACCCGCTCCTGCCGTTCCAGCTCGGCCGCCGCCCGCCGCAGCGTGGCCGCCGTGGGGCTGGGGGGCAGCGCGCTGCCGCCGCTGCGGTGCTGGAAGTAGTCCTCCAGCAGCAGCGCCGTCTCCTCCTTCAGCGATCCCGGCATGGCGGCGGCCCAGGGGCAGCTGCGGCCCCGCAGCAGCAGCTGCCGCCGACTAAGAGGCGGGGCGGCCCCTCCGCCCGGCCCAGCCCCGGGGCGATGGGCAGCGCTGCCCTCCTCCGGGGCGGGGCCCGGCGGAAAGCCGAGCCTGGAGTGGGGGAAGGCGCGCCCCGAGCGGCACGTCCCGGACAGCGGGGCTCCCCCACGGTGTGGGTCTGCGGAGGGCACGGACTGCACGGAGCCGGGGGTGTCCCCCCCAGCAGCAAACCGCGGGGTTACCAGATGCGGGCGGAGAGATACCTCTTTATTCACAGTTTCCCACACACACATCAGGGTATGATGTGCGTCAGAGCGCGTCAGGTTTTCTAGGGCCACAGGATGAGCGCGTTGCCTATTTACCAAACAAATGCAGTGGCGTTTGCTGTGGTGGATTCACAGACAAAAATGAGGATTAGGACCTTTGTGGTACAAAGGTTGGCCCTTCACTGCTGGTGTAAAATAAAATGGCAGAGAACAACACTGGCCAAGCCGTGTCGTTTGCACAGCACCATGGAGACATCTCAGGCACATGCCACCCCTGTATCCCAGCTGTGCCCTTCGAGCTGGGAGTACCATCAGCTCCTTAACAGATACCAAGACTCCCATAAACACCACACTGGGATTTATGGCAGACAGCACAGGTACACCCAACATGTGCTTCCTGCTCAGTGCTGGTTTGCTGGCGAGGTTCAGGTGGTGGCCTGTGACCAGGCTGTCCCACACAGCCCCGTACCAGCACTGGGAGAGGTGCTGCCACAACAGCCTGGGATGGGGGCAAGCTGTCACCTCATGCAACAGGATCTGGGTGCCCAACGTGTTGGCATGGGACTGCTCAGCTTCACTGCATCTATCTCGAGTCGCAGCTCTCTGTCTCCATTTCACATCCCTGCTAGAAAATCTAAAAATAGATGCTGTTGCAGTTTCTCAGATCACTATCAAGAACTGGCCTGATCTCTCAGAGTCATTCCCAAGGCAAAGTTTTAGTTTTACATCCCCATATTTGGCTTTTGTTTTGTTTTGAAGCAGGGAAATCAAGCCTGTGTTTATGTGCTAGAGCAGGAGCTGGAATAGCTTTACTTGTCACCAGTGCTTTACACACATGCTTTTTTAACTAGAGTTTTCCTTACGATTGTTAATCTTGCGGCAGGAATTTCCTATTGCATTCCTCACAGCAGGAGAGCAAGAGGGAGAGGCTGCTCTTTCTCTTGCAATATCCTTTTCCACCCTTCCTGTTTATATAGCATTTCTGTTTAACAGGATGGAGCCGTCCGATAGTGACTTTGCCCGGGCTATAGCTTGCTTCCATACATTTACCCTGGTTACATCCTGCTTGTGTAGCCTTTTGGGGCTGCTTTACTTCACCTCATCTCGGGTCAAGAAGGTAGGGCTAGTGCTGGAGCTCTGGGATGTGACACTGCTGCTCCATTGCTGCACCCAGAGCTGCTGTGGCTGTTCTCCAAGGCTGCGATGTGCTGAGGAAAGGACAAGAGGCAGGTTAAAACCTCTCCTCCTGGAAAGGAAGAGAAGCATTTCTGAGACACAAATAGCTTCCCAGATAGAAGGGGGAGTTTCAAACCACTGGGTTTTCCAAAGTCTCCCTGGCCAACCTTTAGTGAGTAAGAGCTACAGTGGATACGTAAGTGCCCTGTTCCTCTGTCTTCATTTATCTGATGGGAAGTTGAAGCTCGTTCTGGCTCATGGCTTTCACTATTCCCTCAGGAGCAAAAAGGTGGTTTCCACATGGGGCAAGTCCATGAAGCCTGGCTTACTGCCCCAGAAGTGCAAGAACCACAGGAATTCTCCCTTCTTAAGAACAGAGGTGCAAGATGTGATGCCAGCTTCATTTGCGCTAGAACTGGTGACGGTTTGGGTACTGCTGTCACTCAGAACAAGCCAGCTCAGCACTTTTCCCCTCAGAGGGAAGGAAATGAAACAATGTGCCTAAATTAAGGATGTGGGTTTTTTTCAGCATCTAAACTGAGCACTTCCACCAGCCAACTTCATGCTGACCACAAAACCTACATGGAAGTGGACAGCTGACCCCAGCACAATTCTCCTCTACTGACAAGGCTGAACTGCTGCATCTCAAGATGCGAATCACAAGATCTGCACATCTGGTTTACCCAAATAGTGAGAGCCTGAGCCCTCAACAGTGTGTCACTGCCCAGCTATCACTGGTGTCCCACTGCAAAGCGAGGAGAATCCTGCGCTCCCACAAAACACATACTGGATCTGCACAGAAAACATCACATTAGCTGTGATCCTTCTGAGCAGGAAAGCACAACTTGAATGCTGGCTTCCTTAATGCAGAAAGAGCTCATGTGGAGTTTCAGGTACTTTCAAGGACTCAGTTGCCGTGGCTCACCTTGGGTATTTCCAGAAGATATTCCAGAAGCAATTTTATAGTCAGCCTACCTGGATTTCACCCTAGATTTTTGCAGGACAAATGATCTAAGAAACTGTATGATGCAAAAAGTAAATCCCCCAAACAGGAAAAATAGCTACCATTACAAATACCTAACTGATGTAAAAAACTAGTATATACATGTTCTCAATATGTAAAATACAATTTATTGTATTTAGGCCATTCATAAGTATCAACACAATGTAGTATGTTTGAAACAAACATCTTACCAATAAATACTATCTAAACATTAATATTAATCTTTTGATCAGATGTGTACAGTGTATTGACTCAGTATTGCACAGTGAGCTCTATATGACATTTCCATAGTGCAGTTTGTTACAGGGATAGTTTGCCACAAACATCGCAAAGCATCAGAGTTGGCTTTTCCAAGTGAGAACAGCTGGACTATTTCATTAAAGTGTGAAGGCTCACACAAATGTCAGTGTCCTGGGGTAACTGTGGATTCATGGAACCTAATGTTTTCCTGAATGAGGAGGCTTTGTTCTTAACACAACTTTGATAGAATTGTAAAGAAATCCCATTTTCAAATAGAATGAGGATATTATCAAACTTGGGTGAACAGTCAATTCCAGTGATCAGTGAGCTTGTGATCAAGGCCACTCCAGTGAGCTTATTTTCTCTTGTTTCAATCTAAATATAAACCATATCTTTAATCTTTTCAGAGACGTATCTCACCACTTGCACTTCAAAGGCCAGACCATGCAAGCCCCCAGCATTACTCCAGCACTTTGCTCCCTATGTCCCTTTGCTCGGGTGACACACTCAATAGCTTCCAATGTATATATGCAGATATAATTTCCCAGTAGTTCTATAAATAACTGTATCTTAGCTTTATCTGATTAAATCTTCATTCTACAGCGTCAGCTCCTCACAGGCATAGTCCTGCCAGTCTGTATTGCATTACCATGCTCACACAGAGGGCTAGGTGCTGCCAGCAATGCGGCTGTACTGCTTTCCTGAAGCCCAGCAGTTCCTGGATCAGATGCTCTGGTGAGCACGGTGTCAAATGCTGACAGAACCGTGCTCACAGCAGGTTTTCAACAACTCACTGTTGTGAATTCCCAACTCTAAATACGACAAAACTATGTCCATGCTAGTAGTAGGAGATTACTGTTGGAGTAAGGACTGTACAACTGGACTTCTAAGGTTTGACAGGCATTTGCAGGAACTTACACTGCTCCGACACTGCAGAAGGGCCTTAAAATGGGAATATACTGCCTCAATGCACATTGTAAGCTACAGTGCCCTGCCAAAATGGTAGGAACTGCTCAAAATGCAAGTAAGAATCATGACAGTAGAATGACTATGACTGACTTGGAAAAGATTTGAGCATCAGTATAACAGTGTTCAGCGCTCAGCGGATAGTATCCCTTAGTGCTTAGCATGTAATATTCCTTTAAGTAAAAGAAAATTCACTCACCAAGTGATACAATTAAAAATTTCTAAGAAACTACTGGTTAAGTATTACCTCATGATTAAGTAAATCATGTTTATATCCCTCCTTTTTGCAGCTTATCAGTTTATATATATTTAGATTCTTTATATTCAGGTAACAGAGATGAAATACTTATTTCTATCTAAAAAGACAGTAGGAAAAAACAGGGATTGAAAGGATTCCTTTTCTGTACAAAAAATACATTTTTATGACAACAGCCAGTACCTTCACAGTAGGTCCTTTGCTCTTCTACTTACTACCAAGGTTCAGTCATTCATAACACCACCATAAAGTATCAGAATTGATTTTCTTTCCACTTTTCACCACCAGAATTCAATGAGCTACTACGGAATGTTTCCAAAGTCTTATGCTACATCCTGATAAAAATCAGAAATCAGGATTTTTTTTAAACTTTTTTTTTTCTTTAAACTTTTTTTTTCTTTTTACTTTAAAAAGGAACTGAATTCATGCAAATAAATACATAATGTGCACTGAAATACTCAATTCTATGATACAGGTGACTTCAGAGAAAAGTCCCTTTTTAATTATCTAAACTAGTTCTAATAAAAGAAGATAGTTTCAAAACAGAATTAAAAATATTGCATTTTACTACAGGTTGGTGCTTGCTATATGATCAAGCAGATTGCATTTTCTACCTAGCTGTGTTAGCCTGTGGGTTTGATGTCACTCTTTTGTGGTATAGCAAGTATTTGATTTTGAGGAGTGGTGGTTTTATGCAGTTTTTGTATTCCAGGATTTCAGTCTTCACTCAATTCTGCATACAGGATCTCAGGTTAAGCCCAGATCTGCAGAGAGAGAGTTGAACAATCATTTATGACATTGACTTCGCTATCAAATGTTTAATCAGAATTTGGCAAGGCAGTCAGGTTAGTCATACAGAGCATCAGCAGCGATGATGTTATTTAATCACAAGTTCAAAACTCAACAGTTCTGTTCGCACTTTGTGGGGATATTTAAATTGGAATTTTGTGCTCACGCTTTACACTATGTTTTTACAGCCTTGTTAGTCAATCTAGAGTCAATTTTATTGTAACAATCTTCCCACTCACCCCCTCTTTTTAAACAATCAAAGAAGGAAAGAAGCACCCAAAGTAGCTGCCCCCAACACTTACTCGGAGCGTGTGGTCCCAGGAGCCTGAGCAGAATGCTGTCCCATCCGGAGAGACCCGCAAGGTGCTGACACGATTTTCATGTCCAAACAGAATGGATACCCGGGACCCTTTCAGCACATCCCAGACATTGATGGTGTAATCATTATAGCCTGCAAACAGCAGGCGACCTACAAAGAGAATGGGATTTTACAAAGTGAGGTCTTAAGGAACGTCTTGCCTGCAGCAAGGGCCTTCTGCAGGACATCCATCACCCAGTGAGTCACAAGCCAGCTTTCCCATGCCACTCTCTGCACACAGCAAGCCTTGACCACTGCTCCTCCAGGCTAGCTGTGCTCCTGTTAGGCAGCCCTGCTCCACTGCTGAGCTAGCCATACTGAAAGCTGAACCAATGAAAATGCATTAGATAAAAATACAGTTAAATTTAATTAAATTATATAGAATCTGTTCAGTCATTAGAGACGGGGATGACTCCAAATCACAACAGACTGAAGAGCACTTCAAAAGCCAATGCAGGGTAATGATATTTTGCTCAGACTTTACTTGAATACAAATGGTTGAATGATTAGTAGACAATTTGGTAAGTGATTCATTGTCCCTAAGGGGATGAGCTGTGGGCTTGTGACCATGACAGAGACATTTGCCTCTGTGCCAGGGGGGATGGCAGTTCACCACCCACTCATCCCCATGCAAATCTGCATTTGTGCTGGGGCAGGAGGGAGAAGACTCGAGCTCATGTCTCCAGATCTGCCGTGATAAGTGGTAATATATCTGTCTTCATGCTTCTCTAACATACGTTAACTATTAGTCATTTACTATCCTTTTAAATGCTATTTGTGTAAGTGTGCCTCATAGTCTAGTTACATTTCTTGTTTCCTTTGAAATGTTTCTAGTCATTATTGTGAAATTCTAGCCCAGCTGTAGTTAATGACAAAATATTTCCTGCCTTCAGAAGGGCCAGGAAAATACTTTTCATTGCTACAACAAAGCAATAGCCAGTGAGGTTATTCAAGGAGTAATTCCTTTTACAGAGACAAAAAGAGTCTTCCATATATTAAATGTTTCCTTTGGTACTTAGTATTACTTTTAATAACAAATGCTTTACCAAGTTAAACTGGTAAAACTTTATAGTTCCCCTCAAATTGCAGCACTAAGATAACCTCCAAAGTTCAGGACTCACCACTGAGAGAGAAGTCCACGCTAGATGCTCCAAAAATGATGCTCTCTTTGGAATAAATTGCTACTTCTCTGTCTGCACGAAGGTCATATAAGCGACACTAGGATTAGAACAAAACCAACACACATGCCTCAGTAAAGGCTGGAGTCAATGACTACCACATTCCATTAAAAAAAAAGGAGTGTGAAGGACCACAGCCTAACACATCATGGGAAGTGGCTGCTTGGCTTCTTCCCCTCTGCTATTCCTGCCTGCTGTAACTGGGACTCCTCAGGAATCTAACAGCAACCTAAGCAAAACAAAGCTGTATGAATTGAGTGAAGGACTTCCTTTTCCAAACCTTTGGAAAAGGCTTCTGCAAGCTTACTTCTGTAAGCCTCCTGCCTGTCCTGCTACAAGGAGATGAGTGGTGGGCTTTGGACCATGGCTACCCACTGAAAGTCCCTCTTGCTTCCCCACCATGGTTTCCTACATATTAGGCATCCTGCTGCTAAGGAGGTGCATGGGAGACAGTCTCTAAAGAAATAGTTTAGCCACATACGGAGTCTGGAAGACAGAGGATTAAATCACTAGTAACCTTTGAGAACACAGAGCACATGGCACAGTGCTCAGACAGTCCCTTGGCATGGGGAGGCCTAGATGGTAGTCTTTGCTTTGGGTACGACAGGACAGCAAACAGCCCATGCCCTTCCATGCAGCCTCACTGTTTGAAAACCTGGCATGAAAATAATTGAAGTGAGATAAAACATTCTTATATAGACCATTGGGTGTTCATTTCTCATGGAAAATTCCCAATCACCTCCAAAACCTGCACTTCCTGTTTTTATCATTTGCCAGCATACTTGGGTTTGTTTAATATGGAAATAATGTAGAGGCAGACCAGACTTCATTGCCACGCATAAAGGCAGTCTGTTAGCCCGAAATCGAAATGCATTTTTGAATCTATTTGAAGTGAAAACCTTCCTCAGTAAGTTAAGTTTAAGCAAACACTGGCCAGATGGGGTTGCTAATATTAAGACTTTACAAATAAAAAATGGCTGCTATTCAAGCCTGCACATAAAGGAGAGGCTGTTTCATTCGCAGGGCGGTGGGGAGCTGCCAGGTATGTGAAGTCCAGGTCTCCAGTGCTCCAGGTTGATGAATAATTCCATCAGGCTGTCCTGATAGGGAGCTGGGGTCACCGCAGGTGACAGTACTGCCACGTGAGCATGCTTTTACGGTCTCCCTCCAGACAGTCAGGATTAACTGTTCCTTGAAGTCCCTAAGCATGCAGATCAGGTCAAGGATACCTGTCAGTGCATCAGGATATACACTGAGAACACCAACCCCTTTATTTATAGAAATGGAAACTGTCAAAACCTCTGTCAAAAGTACAGAGATGGAATTTCCCATTCTCCTGCTCAAGTCAGGGGTGTCAGGAATAGTTAAGAGAGAGGGGAAAAAATCAAATAAATCAATAAGAGCCTGTGGCACTGGGACTGGGCATAAAAGGGAGTGCTCTTATTGGAATTTCATAATGGACAATTTCTCCACCTCACTACCTCAGCATGTCGGTACCACACCTGAATGTGCAGAGAGCCACTGTGCTCACCACAGAGCTAGAGGTATTAATTTATAATCACAGCTTTTAAGACCCCAAAGCAGTGTACATTCTCTCCAGAAGAGCCTTAGATCACCTCTACATCCAGTGAAGGCACAAGGAATGATTCTATTGAGCTTAGCTAGTATTGCAGTAGACTCAAAACATGCAATGAGGGCTGAGTACTTTTATAAAGTGTTCATCCTTATGCAACTCTATGATGTTTGAATAAACAGAAAAAAAACCAAGGTCCCAGCTGCGCCCCAAACATCTGCCTTGGAGATACACTGAACTGCCAGCTCAGTCCCTGCAGGGCTGTGGCACAGGCAGAGCCTGGTCCTCCATGGGGACCCACCACCAGCAGGAAGAGCCACCAGCCCTGTGCATGACTCAGGGGCCCGGAGGCACCAAGAGGTAAGTGGCATTTTGCATACAATGTGCTGATCACAGTTACCTGTCAATACATACTGTGCCCCTCCTAGCAGCTTGCTCATAGATAAGGAAGATCATCTAGGACAACCTAGATGTGGTGATTCACCACAGTGAAGACCTGGCAGTGACTCAGGCTGAGAGGGAGGAGACGTACATGGCCAAGGCCACCCTTGGACCATGGTCTCAGGGTGCACAGTGCTGAGAGGGTCTGCTCAGCTCTGCACTAAGCCCACTGCCTCTCTGCTTGCTGAGACACGTGCACTCATGTTCAGGCTCCATTTATATCCTTGCACTGTGCTGCTGCTTCTGACACAAGCTACAGCATTTCATCTGGTTCCTTCCATTTGTGACCAACAGCTACAGAAAGCCAAATCTCTTCCAGTAAGACAAGTAATTCTGATCATGAAACTTCAAAACACAGAAAATCTGAAATGACTTATTTGGACAGAAACTCATGTAGAAAAGTTTGCAGAGGTGACCTACAAAGTGCTACTAGATTTCCCCTACAGCATTATATATACCAGTTATCTTAATATTAATAAATATCATGCATTAATAGGAATGTATATCATAATTTTATTATTATTATTAATATATTTACCATATTACATAACAGTATTTCTGCAACTTTGGTGTCACAGGCAAGTCCTCTGTGGATGTGACCCAGTCTTTTAGGAAAATCAAACTCAGGAAGTAGCAGAACTCTCCTAAATTAGGTTACTTGTATTTATTTATATATAGGAATTGACATACCGTGGCATCATCTGAACCAGAGGCAAAAGCATCCCCACTTGGGTAGTATCTGTGCACAAGTAAAAAAAGACCAGAACACATTACATTACATTACTTGGATGAGGTCAGACTTCAAAAATAGAAGGAGCACATTGCTCAACATCGCAAATGTGTCCTCTCCCAGAAACATACTGACCTGACACTGTTGATATCTGAATCGTGGGTTTCAAATGACTGGATGCACTGACCGGACCGCATATCCCAAACCATGGCTTTCTTATCACATCCCTAATAAGACAAAAAAATTCACTATGTCCGTGCAAATGGTGACATTCATCACTCATGTGTCTGATCCATGTCATCAAGCCTGGCTACATGAAAAGGCCCAGAACATCACTGCTCTGAGGGGATTTAACCAACAAAGCAGCCCCAGAACTGGCTGTACTGGTACCCCAAGCCTGATACAGCTGCAGTTAGGAGCAGAGTATGCTACCAAGGCTGGAGCCTCAGTGGTGCTGCAGACCAGCAAGGGCACAGCACTGCCATGCAGCATAGCGGGGTGCAGACAGGCCATGGGGTGCACAGGCAGCCCCATACTAACCAGCACCAGCACTCACAGCCTTGCTGTGCTTGTGCTGCTGCTGTACCTGTGCCTGCAGTCCCACCATCCCACAGAGCTACATTACTGACTCATTCCCTTACCACTTAACATAGCCAGCATAAAAAATTAATATGCAGCATTTAAAGTTTTATAACTAATTCTCTTCATACACTGAAACAGAAAATGAAATAAGTGTATCTGGAGGGTCTCTTGCAGTCTCCTACCAGTTAACCCCTGCTGTGGCTCTGCAACCACTGCTCAATGGTATGCTTGGGATGAGAAAAGAAGCATAACAGCACTTTAACATCTCATTTTAACATCTCATTGTTAACCTTCCAAGCAATGCTTTGAAAAGACCATTTAACATTCAGTGCTTGTTATGAGGTGCTCAACACCCTGAATGCTTTGGGCAAGGGGCTCAGCCCAGGTACTCTGCAGTGTCCTCAGGGCAGGAACCATCTCTTCTTACCTGTAGGGTCACGGTCTGAACTGGGATGTCTCAATTGCAGTGTCTGAACTGCTGTAACAATTGTGGTGGTCTTTCAAGGGGATCAGGAGATTTTAACAGATATGCCCTTGCTGAGGGGCAGGCTGTAGGTAGGCTCAGCTCTGGGGAGCTCAGCCTCTCTGAGGCGTGTGGAAGCATGGGGCAGGTCAGGACATTGCTGTTTCTGCCAAGCGTGTCCTGCCCAACAGACTGTACCACACATCATTTATTTTTAAGCAAATATGATTGCTAATTAAATTAAACAGTCTCTTCACAATCCACATCTTTTTTCTCTTTTTTAATTCTCCTGTTAAATGAAATCCCAGTTTTCTACTAATGATGTCATATTTAAAAGAGGCAATGTTCCTTTGTACCAGCTTGTGGTTTCTGCACACAGGAAATGAAACACGATAGAGAACATTCTAGACTCAGCATATTTGCCTCTCAAGCCCTGCCACAGCCCAAACCCAGCCCTTTGTATTGCTTCCATGTGCACTGTTCATAGTGATCTCTCTGGGAGTTTGGGGGCAAGACCAGTCTGACAAGCTGGTGATTTGTCTCCTAAGGTTTTGAAGGAGAAACCAGCGACCGTCTGTGGAGAGATGGGACCCCTGAGTGCCATCCTGCTCACCCTGAGGGCATTGAGCCCAGGACAGAGCCCTGAGCTCTCCCAGGAGGGCTGGGATTTTCACTGAGTATAACAGCACCCAATCCACACGCTGATGTATTGGCATTGTTTATTTCAGCTTAAGGTTACTGTATTATGTAGGCACAATGCATAGGGAGTCTCTCCATGCCACCATACCTTCAGATTGCTCTGTTTTGGCTCTACCTGCATTGACACAGTATAAGACAGACCTTCGCTGAAGTAGTATTTTGCATGTGATGAATTAAGCAAGTCCCTGTAAGCACAGACATGCCCAAGCTGCTACATCTACAAAGTATGACATATTCTCTCAGCAGTACCATAGCTGCTTGTGATTCTTTGCCCTATAATAAGCTGAGCTGTTCTTAGGGAGAATGAATCTATCCTTTCTGGGAAGCAAGCTCGGTGACAGGAAAGCCTGGGAGGAGTAATGCATTTGGATGGAATTAGCTTTCAGTCACGCTTCGGAGCAGCTGTGCTAGCAGCAGGCAAACTGGGCCAGTGTGCTGGGATCTGCTCCTGATGGGCCAGCCAAATGTGACAGAAGAGCCAGAACAGAAAAGGCCCAGGTTTATTGTGCAGTGATGGGACCATGATGCTGAGCACAGGTGGAATCCCCTAATCCATAGTTGGCACCAAGGGCCGTTTCCATAAGCAAGCACAGGACCAGCCCTGTGCCAGTGCTGGTGGGGCTCAGAAACCAGGTACCTTCAGCAAAATGACTGGTAGTAGCCTGCCTTCAGTAACAGAGGTCATCTCAGCTCCTGCCGGCTCTCACCAGCACACTCTGATGTGGGAAGACCAGAACCACCTCAAAAAGGAGCTGACCCCATCCCACCTATGCCTTGCCTGCCTCACTGCCAGGCTGCATGCCAATGGCTCAGCTGCCTGGATCAGTGATCCCTCAGCAGCAGGACAAGATGTGGGAGATGCCCCAGGTACTTTCCTGGAGCAGTGCGGCAGCCCCAGCAAGGGTTGTGTGCTCCTCTGGGCCGGGACAGGGAGCGGGCAGTGCTCCACTGATGAAGGGGCTTTAAATACCTCTGGTACCGCTGGAAGGCACAGGGGACTCAACAACAGCTGAAGATGTGGCCACACCTCCTCTCCTTGCTCCAACTTGTACTTGGGTTTACCAGCATCCAAGCTACCTCTTGGCTTCTGGGAAGCGGTTGAGGGACACAGTGGCACGCGTGTTATTTGTGGCCCCATTTCGATGCCCTGAGCAGCCACCTGGCACACCCCGTCTGGCTCCAGGGAGCTGGTCACCAGAGAGCAGCCAAATGTGGGAAGTCATCTGCTGTGCCAGGCTCCTATCCACAGGGGCTCACACCTCTGCTGTGGTTCGAGCCCACTGCTCTAACTCTGAGCCTTTCCCTGCCCCGCAGAGGCATTGTTTTGATGTCAGGCTGCATTGCTTTGGTGTGGGGTGGAATTTGCTAAGTAAGCAGAACTGCAGTCAGACTGGCTGGGTGGGTTTGACCCCACACTCAGGGGTTTAATTTGCTCCAGCTTGGAAAATGTGCTTGCAATGAATGGATTGCACTAGGGCTTCCAACACACACTCCAGCACTCTCTCAATAAGATCACGAGCCTCCTTCTTTGCTGCCTTTTACACATTCCTAAATTTTATATTATGATAGGAAGCTCCTGCTTACCCCAGAGACAAAAGTATTTCCTGTTTCAGAAGGGGCCAGATCCAGGCACAGGACATCAGCTCCATGACCATGGAAACTCTGTAGAAGCTGCCCGCTCTCCACATCCCACAGAGCACAAGTTCCATCTCCACTTGCTGTCAGGATCTATAGGATGTGGCAAGAAGAGTCACAATGCAAAAATCAGATGATCTGCAAGTTCACAAACAAGTGACATCCTATAAACACACCAAGAACAGCTTTAATTTAATGAAACATGCAATAAATCAAATCCATAAACTCAATGTGAACCTAAGCACAGTTTATGGCTTTTATTTTTAAGGAAAGAAGTTAGAGTGGAAAGGACAGCTGTATCTTCATAGCTTCAATAATGGTCAGCTTTATGCAGTGGGTTTGGAGAACTGATAGCAATAAGGATCTGCTGGCATTTCCACATCCTCCAAAAACGAGGTAGAACCAGACTGGTATTCCTGTCTGCCCTGTAGTTCACCCTATCCATAGTTAAGCTGCTGTAATTCAACCTGGGTAAAGAGCAGAACTGTTGCAGTCAAGTATACCTGTTTGGCTTCCTAAGTTTTTCTTTCTGCTTGAAATAGCCAGGTTAACCTCAATTAATTGGGCTTAAGGCATGGATTTTCTGAAAGGGAAGTAAGCCTGTCTAGACAGTTGTTTTTAAGCCCATCGCCTCTCACTTGTCCAAAACCATTTGCGTGTGAAACGGCTTGAGCATACACTGATCAAACCCAGCTCCCAGCTTCCCTCATGTGCTACAGCGCTTGTGATCAGGGCTTGTTATTGTGCCTAAATCCTGATGATGGTCAATTGTTCAAAACTCCCCATTGGCACCCAAAGCTGTTATACAATTACAGGTTCTGAAGGGTGAAAGAGCCCCTGTGCACTGGCGTGGAAGAGGCAAGTGTGAACGCAGGAGAGCTCTCAGCCTTGTACACAGGTTTTTCCCACGGTCGGTGAGAGAACTCAAGGGACCGCAATGGGTAGTTAGAAATTAGCAAGAAAGTACTCATCAAGAAGAAAATGATCAGGCAATCACGAAACCATTCACGGAGCTGCACAAAGGTTAAACACTGAACATGTCTGACAGGTGCTCCAAAAACTCCTCCCATGAACAGCAGTCTGCAAAGCTGCAGAACAAACTGTTCTGAATCCTGCAGTAGAGAGTCTCGGATGCACCGAGATGATCATAGCAGAGGAAAGTCTTGACTTGTATTTCTGACCAGCTTTTGAGCCTAGATCAGTGAACGTTCCTGTTCTGAGGAATATTTGTACTTGGCTGAGGAATGAAGACTCCCAGCCCTGAGGATTTGTTCTTGTAAGAAAGATACGAGGGGAATAGGAATAGCTAAAGGAGTAAGGGAGGGGTCTGCTGGCAACGCAGCTACTGCTTAAAGGCAAAGGTTATGGACTTAACGTCAGGGCATTGCTGTTGAAAACCAAATCAAAAGAACTCAAAACATCCAAGCCCAGAAGGAAATTACCAGCCTTTTGCTACCAGCCTCCCGCTCGCTGCACGAGGGGCTCCGGCAGCACCGGGTGAGGATCCTTGCCTGGCGCCTGGTGGCAAGAGGCAGCACTTGCAGAGGGCACAGCCCCTAGCAGGGCTGGGAGCAGCGGTGAGGGCAGAGGGGCCAGCCTGACCTCGGCCCCCTCCGCCATCGCCACGGGCTTCATCCTGCTCCTCAGCCCAGGCGCACTGGCAGTATGTCCACCAGGCCTATGCAAAACACTTGAGATCCCAATTAACTGCTGCTATTAATACACATGGAGCCCTGTCACGTGGGGAGCATTATCACACCGCAGAGCTGCACATACCTAATTTAGGAAGCGAGGCTCTCTGTGTACTGAGGGAGGGGAGGCTCTCTCTGGCAAGGCTGATCTGGGGCACTGAGAACACGGTGCAGGTCACCCAGCTCTGCGGCTCAGCGCTTGTCTTGGCCCAGGTGGGAACATGATGAGGAGCAAGGATGGGACCCCATTTCTCAGCGCTCACATAGCCTGAGAGTGGCTTTAATCAATAATGAACCACCCTGCGTCTCTCTTTCCACTGCACTGCCCGTGGGCACACCAACTCCTAAACTCCTGTCTTTCATTCCTCTGAGGAAAAACCGAGCCGTAGTTTAAGAGAGCAGCCACGGCGGAGCAGCAGCATTCACACCACCTAGCAGTGGGTGCTGGACCTCTGCCACGTGCTAGGGATGCTCCAGGACAAGGTACCACATCCCTCAGTGACGCAAGCAGGGAGAGCAGAGCTGCTCTGCACACAGGTGAGAAAGCTCCTGCACAGTGTGCTCATTGCACTGTGCACCCTTATTGTTACTGAGTAATCTTAATTTGGGGGGCATTAAGTAAAAGGAAAAAGATAAGACATGGGATTCTCTAGGATCCCCTACATAACAGTGTTCTGACAGAAGCTTGGCCAACCCACTTGTTTGTATTTGTTTCAATAGCAACATACAGTGCTATAAATGATCACTTGTAAGCCTATCAGTCACAAGAAGTTTTCTTTTTAAAGTCTTTAGAAAAATCTCTGAATCACTGAATATAAAGCATCTAAGTCCTCTGTGGTATTATTTAACAGTAACAATACATTACCTTCAATATCAATGTAGATTTCTGTATTTAATATGGAAAAAAAAGACCCAACTTTTCTTTCTGTTTCTTCTATGAAAAATAATTCTTTCTCCTTTCATAGGGTTTAATCATGATGCATATAAATATGGACAAGGAAAGCAAATACTGATTTTCTATCTCATCAGAAACATTCCACTTAATTTAGACTGCTGTAATTACACCAGGCTCCTGCACAGTAAGGTCAGGGCTTAAGCAAGCCTGAGCACTGGGTACCTCCACCACTTGTTTCCATGGCAATGCACTTAAATTAGCACCTCAGAGTCACTGCAGGCACCATAGAACGACAAACAACAACATGCTCTTGGGCATCTCATGTCCTGAAATAGAAGCAATGAAAGCTGATATTTCCTTCAGTAAAGCTCCAAGTATCTGGAAGAAAGGGACAAGGTATTCCCTTTCCAGCAGCTCTGCTGACACAGAGAGCAATGAAAATGCTCTCTTCTGCCACTTACTTTGCTGCAGAGCTGCACTGAGCAGAGCTTCAGTGAAATTCAAAAACCAGAGAGGACAGTGAATTATCTTGGCTGCTTTCATCATCTTTCATGCTCCTGGAGAAAGAGATCTTTGATATTCACTACAGAGGAAGGCTGCCCTGGTCTCAGAAGATCTGCATTTAGTTCCTAGCTTTGCCATTGTCTCCCACCGTGGGCCTTTCTGCTCCACCTTCCCTGCTGACAGATGAGGATAGCATCACTCTTTTTCCTCAAGGGAACACATCACTGCATATAGGGAGCACAGGGCTGGCCCTGCAGGGCCATCCTCAACCTCGAACATCTCACTTAACAAAAATACTAAGAATTGAAGCAAAAGTGGGCTGAATGCCCAGGACAAAGCAGGCAAACAACAGTCTCCATCGGCTAGCACAGCACATACCCAGCCTAGTCCTGGTGAAACTGGGGTTTTAACTACTTGTGTTAGTTTTTGCTCCTAAAAGCAGAAGCCAGCACAGACCCAGTGAGCAGAGAACACACAGGTACCAGTGAGCTCCCTCTGTGGAAGCTCAGGGATCACAGCCTGGCTGTGGGCTGTGACAAGCATCTTCTTACAGCAGCTTTTGCAGCACCTTCATTGCCCTCAGCGAGGGTGTTCCAGCAGCCCCTGCATGGAGCAGGACATGGCCCTGGGTGCCCTGAGTGCAAGGAAGGTGACTTGCATCACATATGAGTGCAGCTCGTGTTAAGTGTTGCATGACAGCGAGCAGCGGGTAGGGAATGCATTTACCTGCATGTCTGAGTTAGTGAAGCTGCAGGCAGACAAGTAGTTTGTGTGCATTGCAACCGATTTCTTCTTTGCAGCCATATTCTCATTTTTGTCAAATGTCAGAGGGTACACAGAACACTTGTTGTCCAGGCCACTAAAGAGAGCAATAATAGCAATAACAAAGAGAGGGTAGAACTGGTTAAAACTGCAACGACAAAAGGCGAGTGGTGATAAGAAGGAAACCACCTGTCAGTGCTGTGCTGCCAAACCCTTACAAGTACCGACTTCCCTGTATTGTGCTGCCCGGGATCTCCCTGCGCAGGGAAGCCCCAGCTGCCTCACCAGCCTGGCTGCTTTACAGAACTCCAACAGCTGCGCCCGGTATTTCTGACCCTCGTGGAGTTTATAAATGGCACTGAATGAAACCTCACCAAAGTATAACCCAGGAGGTGACAGAGCAGTCACCTCAGGGGTCGTTTCACATAGAGCCAAACTGCCGGCTTTCTGTTGACATCTGTCACTGAGCATCAGTAGTAAAACATCATTAGTTAACTACCTTGGAAAAATTTAACCTAACTCCTATGGAAGAGATGGTATAGCAAGTAGTGGGGCTGAAGACAGGGCTCTAGCAGAAGCACTGATCTCTATAGCTGACATGTCCTTCCTGGGCAGTTGCACCAGTTGAAACGTGTCTCCCAGGCCAAATGCAGGAGTCTTTTCTAAAGGCTCTGTCTTGTGTCTGACCCCTTTCTAGAGCCGTGGTAGATCAGCCCTGCCATGGTCCCTGGGATCTCAGCACACCACCAGTGCTGGTTCTGTGCCTTGTATTACGTGCACAGCACTTAACTGACAGGACAGCAGAAACAGAATTAGGTAGTGCAATGCATGCGTGCCCTCACTGTCTCTCTTGCAAGTATGAAGACAGAGCTTTCTTGGCATTCTTCGAGATTCAATCAAAGCCATCCTGTTTCCGGACTCCCTCTCCACACACATTTGTGGAGTCAGCCTGTCTGTCTCAGCCTGCTGCTTTCTGGATTTGCAAGCTGCACAGTGAAGTCTCCCTTTGTTCCTTTCTCTTGCCCCAAGCTTGCTTTGTCTGTCTGATCCACCCAGTCTCTTATGAAAAGATGCTTTGCCAACATTTCATCTTTATTTCCTCCCCTGCATAAACTCAGTATTTTCAAACCTGAGTCCTCAGAAAACTTAGAGCAGATTATAAAGGATGGAGTTACTTCTCCCCACCCCATCTTGGCAAGATCTATTCACGTGCTGGTTATCATTCACAACTAATGTCTGTGCCATAGAAGAAAAAGTACAAAGTAAGACCACGGTTAAAACCTCTCTCCTTTAGAAGATATATTCAACACATAACCAAACTGGAACAGAGAAGTTGCAATCACGCAGAATTCTTAATCCATGATATAAATGCTGAAAGAGGATTATTTTCCATGCTTACACAACAAATGTTATTGCACTGAAGTCAGTGGAGATAATATGTACGAGCCGTTACGGGAATAGAATCAGAGGCACTGAATGTAGTCCTTCCACCCACAACCAAGGCATGAAAACTTCTAGCTGTCAGCATCTAAAGGCACAAGGTCACCACTACCAATCAAGCTAACTCCTTTGTGTAAGCAGCTGTGGGAACAGGGAACTTACCCACAAGCAATGGCACATCCAGAGGGAGCATACGCACACGCCATCACCCAGGTGCATGGCATCGTCACTGCATGTTCCTGAAACACAGCATCTCTTTAAACTGGGATGTCACTGTTTCTCTAGTCAGTGCAAGGAAAACAGTGTAGAGTAGCAGGTTCAGTTATTTCTGTGGGACATCCTGAGGGGCAGTGAAAGGTGTTTCCCCCAGCCATAACTCACACGTAAGGCTGGGACAGCCCTTACGGAGAACCCAGCAGGATGGGCAGTCCTGACATTTGCCACCTTATTCACGCACCCCAACCTGATCAAAGAGCATGTTTTATTTGGGTTACTCAGTGCTGTAAAATGTCCCAGTGCTGCACTGTAAAAGTGAGTTACAGACAAGCTGTTTTTCATAGCTGTATGGAGCAGGAGCCATGAGGGCTCTGCCACTGCTCCTCCCTGGCAGGAGATGGAGGAGCAGTGGCACCATTGCACAGTGAACACCACAGCTGAAGGATCCCTGGTACCACATATAGCACCTGGTATGGGGTTACTCAGGGAGGGCCTCTGCTTTGCTGGATGGGCTATGTCCCCAGCTGGAATCCCTCCCTCTCAGCAAAGAGCCTGGATCGGAGCCTCCCACTGACACCACAGCAAGCTCCCATGCCCTGACAGGGGCTTTGCTCAGAGACAAGTCAAGGGAGGTGGTTTGCCCTGGAACCCCTGGTTCAATGTGCTGGGGGAGGTTTATATGTTATCCTGTGACACCTGTGAGCCCTCAGCCCTCCATCTTATCCCACTGTCATCTCCCCTGTGCACAGGAATCAGACTTCAGCTGAAGCTTCACTTACCTTGTTGGTAGTGAAGGAATCCCATACGATCACCTTCCCATCCTAAATGAAAGCACACAGAGAGAGAAACTGAGGCCTTCCAGAGACATAGTTGTCAGACTGCTTCCTAGATATGGGAAAACCCTGCTGCTCAATTCCATCCCCCAGTCTGTTATGTCATTAAATTTTTATCCCCATTTTAACAATGGCACAATGGTGACAGTGAAGCATCAAGGAGACACTCCTCACTAGTGCCAGTTACGCCTTTGGCCAGAAGAAAGGTGTATTTCCTTCTCACTGAGATGACTAATGTTGGCTTAAAAGATGTTTTTTTTTAATGTCCCTTCCCCTCATCCCCTTCTCTTTTAGTGGGTCTATGAGAAACCCTCTCACTTGCAGGATGGGCAGGACCAGTAGAGAGCATTACAAATACAAGAGGTGGCCTGTGTTACAAATCACTTATTGAACTGTGATGGGGACTATTTATGGACATTACATGGTTTATTCATCTTCCTTTTCCTGTATTTCCCTGGTTTTCCCTTCTCTCTACACTTACTTACCTTTCAGTTAACCATTGATACAATCTGCTAAATTGCCATTGTGAGAACCCTCCACAGAGAGCAACACAAGCGCTTTGTGTATGCCAGCTATACACATAATGCCTCATGTACGTAATATTGTTATCCTCCCTGCATCACAAAAGCAAAATGTTTATTATTGAGCAACCATTATTGGCGTACATGGACTCACTATGGTTCTTAACTAGAGTAAAAAACTCTAAACTGCATTACAGCTTGCCTTGTTCAGCTTTCTGAGCTGCACACTGACATTTTAACCACTTCAGAAAACGTGACATCAATTATTTACAATTACTCTGTGTTGAGATCACCATGAATGGTAAAAACTCGCAGTAACTGAAGGTGGCTTGCAATGCAGATTGCCTATTTTTATCCCTCAAGTGAGACCCCTGACAGATTTCATATAGGTCAATGAACAGCTGTGAGATGCAACGAGCTCACTCACTGCCATACTGGGCTCAGGATGAACCAGGGGATCTAGAAAGTAATCATCTCATTACCTCCTCCGGCTCATGAGACTGGTCTGGAGCAGGTGTTAAGACCATTTCTCAACATGCCCAAGTAAAAGCAGTAAGTTTGGGAGGACGTTTGATGCTCTTAAGGCTGCAGCAAACATACAGACTGCAGATGAAATCTCTGTGCACAGAAGTCTTTTTCACACTTCCCTTTTCCTGGTTATTTTCTCTGAACACATAAACTGATATAGTTACTAAATATTTAATCTGTAAAGAGCAAGGAAGTAGAAGTGGCCTCAGATGAGCTCTGTTTTCTATTGTAGCACGGAATATGGGGAAAACTTCTATATGACTGGACAAGAAATATTTAGGGTATTAGCTACAACAGGTGTAGTGATGATCTTGGATTTATATTCTCTAAACAAATACATGGCCAATGAACTGCTTCAATGGCACATTGAAAACATTTACACTGTACATAGGTGTCATCTGCGAACAGTGGCACATAGCACAGCCAGAAGATTTGTATAGTGCCCAACTCTAGCTTTGGAAACAGCTGCCCAACAGCATACCTGGGAAGAGCTCACAATTCTTCTCTTATCTTTGCACCAGTCCATACAGAGAACTTTATTCCCATGGCCTTTCAGGGTCCTCCTGGTCTTCATCACAAACTGGCCCAGCGCCTCCACACGCTCTGCCACCTGATGAACTGCAAACAGCTGATGGTTAGAGAGCCCTGCATCAAAGCTCTTCCCTGGTAAATCTCTCTGTTACAAGTAATGCTACTTGGAGGGAGTAATCCCTGAAGTTTGAGTCTATAGTGCAAGCCAATGATCTCTGCTTCAGAGCTGGCAGGTAGTAAAACCAAGGTGAGCAGTGTATGAACATATTTACCAGACAAAGATAAGGGTGAATTCACTCAGAGCTGAAATTCAAGAGCTGTAGCATCTCTTGCAGACCATCACACCCAAGTAAAACTGGAAAACAGATTACCCTTTTGCCCCTCTTACTTGAGAAATCCTTAAACTAGCTGAAGCTTGAAAGTGCACAGCCAGCCTCCAGCCTAACACATGCCTCAAGGTACTCAGAAGTGAAGCTCACTAATGGATCTTGGACAAAAAGAAATCATAAAAAAGAAGGGGATAATATCAATTCTCCAAAGTTTCTATGATAAAACATTTCTTCTAGATGTGAGCCTCCCAGCTGCCATCACCTTTCAGTACCTCAAGACTGGTGCAGTGCGATACTGGTACTAGCCACTGCTGCTGGAGATTTCTCTGCTGTGCCATCACTTCTGGTGGCCAGGAAAGCACTGAGGGCCAGGACAGCTCTGAGTGAGCGGGGAAGCTTGGCATTTACCATAAAAGTGTGCTACCCAACTTCTCAACAGCGTCTATGGACATCAATGACTTCATGGGTTAGTCAGCTTTTTCTTTTATGGGAAAGAGGCCCAACAGGCAGGCAAGGAACTTCGCTGAGTACCACTGTCTGATGGGGGTGAAGTCTCACAGCAGAGCAGGGGTCCCGAGGCACCAGAATTGAAAATTACTCTGTCTAGAGCAGAGCTTAGCTCTTAGGCTCCAGTGCTTACCTGTGTTGTTTGTCCACACACAAACCTAAGAAGATCCAGCTGCTGTTAGCTAAGGGGGCAAGGTCTGACTCAATAATTGAAATGAATGCAGAAGCTCACATGCTTTAATGGGAAGGTGAAGGAAATACAAAGTTTTTCGGTACCATGCTGGAGGCTGAGCTCCACAAGCCACATGGCAGGTGATCGCTCTGGAGCTGCATTGCTGCTTCATGCTGTGCCACTTTTCTAGCACTGCAAGAAAGGAAGGGCTGGCACATCAACAGCAGGCATCCTTAACTTTGAGCTCCCTTCACAGCCCAGGGTCAGGGGAACAACTTCTGCCTAAGGCAGAGAATGATTTCCAGTAGATCAGCTTCTCACCAGTTGCCTTTCAAAACCACCAGCCCCACAGGCTGTGCTGGAGTGATGTATTTACCTGCTCAACCAGTCTAACCCAGCCAGGGGACAAATACTGTTCACCATCCTTGACAATTTGTTCCCGCTATCTCTAACATGAGGTCAGAAGCAAGTTTCTGAGAAAGCAGCATACCAATCCACTGAGCAAAGATACATTCCCTCTACTTTCACCCGTGGAAACCTGCCAAATGATCCAATCAAAAGACATGAAAACATAGGACAGGAGGTTATCGTCACAGCTGGAAAGATGCCTGTGTCCAGAACATGTCTGAGAAAACAAACGTTTCACAGACAATGGACAAAGTGTTCCCATTATGTCAACGCAGCTGAGGCTGGAATTGTCTGGTTTAGCCTTTCTGATTCTCTGAGGACGCTTATCTCCAACCACAGCCATAATAATCCTGCACCCGCCTAGCACAGGTTTTAGAGGCAGATAATTATTTTGAAGCATTCTCCAATATTGTTTCAAGATAGTTGAAAATTATGCACTCAGGCAAGCAGATCAGCTAAAGCCAATAAGGAGCTTGAGTGGTTCTACAAAGGTCCAGGTAAAACGGGCTGCTTGTTCTAAAACATATCATTTGGCCTGAACAGGAGGTGGGAACTTGATGCAGATACTATTGGGTCTTTGACCTTTTCTTTGCTGGAAGTCCATTTGGTCCTAAAGGTCTCTTCTGGGCTTAAAAGCTGGCAGTTTGTATGAACAGAACAAACTTTTCTTTACACCTCAACTTTAAGCAATGGAATTGAATCCTTAAAATTGTGAGATTGCAAATCAAATGCATGTTTGGTATTTCCTTTTTCTATCCACATTTTTGAGAGCTGCTGTTCAAAACCAGTTGAACAAATAAGGGCAATCCTAGTTCAGCCAGCTGTTTGTTTTGGGAACCATAGAGGGAAAATCATGATCAGAGCAAAGAAATATCCAAGATACAATTTTAGATTAGAAAAAAACACCCAAACCAAAACAAACCAACAAAACAAAACCAAAGCAGAAGAGATGCTTTGTTCTGAAACTTCCAATCTCTGCAGAAGTAGTTCTTGTAGATACGTGCAAAACAAGCTCTGATACAGAACCAATAATATGAAATATCCTGAAGGAGCCTTGTTCTACAGCAACATACGATTTCTGTCTTCCAAATCATGTCATAGCTATGTAAACACAGCCTTCCAACAGATTCTACATATGACAAAGACATAAATGTCCTATGACTATCAATGATATGTAAAGTTACCCTGTCTCTGAAATCACAGGGAAAACTCCTTGTGAGCAAAAATGGATTTAAGCATATGCTTAAGAGGTCTGTTAAAGAGGCCTCACTATTTCTGATACAGAAATTATACTGTAGGAATATGATGATTTATGTTTCTGTAATGAGGACATCTCCATTCGTTTAACAAATCCTATTAATAGGATACTCACATAATGTGTGATTGTCTAATTTAAACAAGAAAATGCTCTATTTACTCCAGAAAAATAAACCCCTGAATCTTCGCCACATGAAACTTAAGGACGTTTGCCAGTCCCTCAGTCTTACAGAACACTGAAAGCTTAAATGCTGGATCAGGCTCATTTTCCTTTCCAATATTAAAGGCATCCAAACAGATGAAAGAAAAGTTTTAATGACCCATTAATATTTCTATTGAGGGAGTTATATGATTTCAGAGGAATAAACACCCTAAACTGCAATATATGATATCACTGTAATTATTAAAAATAAATAATAAAAATGAAAGGATTTTTATATCTCAGGACAGATGAATGAATACATATTTTAGAAGCTCCATAAAAATAAGGTTAGCTTATTTTCCTGAGCAGGGGCGGGGGGCACGGGAGGAGGGCAGGGCTGAAACCTGCCCATGTCATTTCTGTTACGTTAACCGTGGGTTTTGAAACTGCAGCTGATAACGGTGAGTTACGCATTGACAGCTCCAGCACTGACTCACCCCGCACCTCTGAATCAGCACTGGATCCCTGCAAGTTGTTTCCTTGGGGAAGGAGCGGGGAGAAGGAGCTGGTTTTGGAAACAAGGCTCCTTTTTAAGCCCTTTCACCTTGGGTGAAATCCTGGCCTCATTAAAGAGAATTCCCACCAAATTCCCCAAGGCTGGGTTTAATCGTTGTTTCTGCCACTAAGATGAACACTAAACCCATGCAAACACGTCTCGGAAACCACCGAGGGGGATGTTCCACGGTCCATTCCCTCCTGCCTCCCACACCAAAGGCGGTGCAGGAAGCGGCCGGGGCGCTGCGGGGTGACTGCCTGCGCACCCGGCGGGCACTGCATGGCACTGAACACCCAGGGAGGCTGCGCCGCCTCTGCTCCCCATCCGCTTCCTATTTATCCCATCACGGAGCCGTGCATTGTTTGAGCAGCGCAGCAGTCGTGTTCTCAGCTGGGCTTCAGCAAACATGGAAAACCGACTGTCATGACAGCAGAGCTGGGGCAGCTCTCTCCGCACCAGAGCGGCATTCCTGCCTTTCCCGGGCAGCGGCCCCAGCTTCCAGCTGCGCTCATTCCGGCCCCCAGCACCGTGTTTTCCTGCCCCACCGGCGAGGCCAGGCCGTGGTGCCGGCATGCAGCGGTCCCTGCCCGGCAGCGCCCAGCGGTGCCCGCGTCCCTCGCACCCCGGCCCCACTCACGCTCCACGTCATGCAGCTTGGCCCGCTCCTCCTCCAGCTTGCCCTTCAGGGTCTCAGCCTCATTTTTCAGCGATGCCAGGGTCTCGTTCTCGCGCAGCCCCTCGGTTGCCATCTTTGCGAAGGAAGCAGGGAGAGAGACGAGATGAGATCGGGAGGGAGGAGGAGTTTGCTTGCCTGGCTCTCAGGGATGCTGCTGAGGCTCCTGCTGCCTCAGCAACGGCGCCGGAGCCGGCCCGGGCTCCCTCCCCCTCCCCATGCTGACGTCCAGAGCCGGACTGGATGCTGCTCCAGCCTGTGCGCAGCCAGCACCTGACCAGACACCGCATGGAAAAACACCCCCGAGGGCCAGCAGCCCCTGCCCGGCCCCGCGCAGAGGCAGCGCGGCAGGACCATCATCCATCCCTGCTGGCCTCCAGGCAGGCAGCAGGACCAGCCTCACCTCCTGCCTCCTCCCACCCACAGGCTTCCACCTACTGTACATCCCAAGCCATTTTCACAGCCCGGAGGCTTAATTTCCCCAGAAATACACGCAAGAAGGTGTTGCTGCTTTGTCCCCAAACTTGTTTGTACCAGGAGTTGCACACTCTGCGTGGGAAAAAGGGGAATAAAAAGAAAGTTGTATGGAATTTTAAAATATCAGTCTGGAAAGACAGACTTGCTTAGCCTGAAAGTACAGGCTTAGCAAATCTCAGCTCAGCTCCATCATTCCCTTACATCCTATGGGTAAGGGGCACTAGAAAACTTCGTCACTCAGAAGGTAGGTGGCCCAGCTCCTGTGCCAGCAGGACAGACGCAGTGGTGTGAACCCTTCTCTCCACTATGCTTTGAATTCCTCATTTTTAGTTTTGGTGTTATCAAGGTTTCTTTCATTTTCCTCAATTACCCTTCCACCTCCCAATGCCATTTCGTTCCCCTACACAGAGGTAAGTGGTCTGAGGCCTTTCCAGTCCTTGAAAGGGACCAGTTTCCAAAACCCCAAAGTGAACAAGGAGCACTCCAGTTTGGTGTCAGTGTGAGCCTAAGGCACAGCTTCATGGCTCTGCCGTCCTGCACACGTGCAGGTCAGAGCATGTGCTGGGCACAGGGAGAAGCTGATACTTCCAGGGAAAGAGCCATGGATGGCCTTGGGGGTTTTTGTTCCCTGCAAGGGGAGTTCTTTGAAAATGTCCTCTTATTACAGTAATTGTCCTTGATCTACACAGAGAAACTGTGCTCAAGCTGACTCCCATTGTCTCCCTTCAGCCAGAAAATAGACAATCCAATGGCTATTGTTCAACGTGGAGATGTGCCAAAATTGGAAAGGGAGATAAGAAAATACATGTTTGCAGCTGGTGTTTAGACTCTGGGCACATCCTGGACACGGTGTGAGTCTTGGAGGAAATAAAACTCCTTTCCCAAACTGCGCTTACTTAGCAGCAGTGTCACCATCCAAGCAGGATGCACAGGCAGAGCTGTTGAGCTCTTCACTGTCACTGTGGAAGCTGAATTCAGGCCCTGGTCTGGCTGTGTGCTCAAGGTCTCTCTTAGTCAATGGATTTGCAAGCAGGAGCAGGATTATTTTGCTGGAAAGTCAAATGCAGCGGATGCATTTCCAGGTCTTCTCATTGTCTACACCAACTGGTGTGACCTAGCCCCACCACACAGGCTGCCACATATGAAACCTTGAACGTGACATTCTGAATCCTGAAGTGAATTGATCCAGCTACATTCAGTATCACAAAAGCAAAAGTAGGCAGTATAGAGTTCACATACTGCTCGGTATGGGAACGTTCTTCAAAGCCCCTGAGAGTAAACAGCACATTGGAATTGCCTTCCTGCATGCTGATAGTGCCTAGGGAATAGAAATTCACTATTTTTAAAGTGATACCAAAAGAACAAAAAAAGCACCCTTTAGCAGGAAAGTGACAGGAAACTTCTAGTGTGTTATCTCCATGTCTCAAAAATTAAACCTACTTATATATAAATCAGTAATGCATCTGTGTGCTGGGGGAGTAGCAGGGGAAGAGTTTCAATAAGAAATTTCATTTCTGAAGGACTTCAGTCTATGACAAATGCCCTATTTCTGACACCTGACAAGTGTGAAGGGGCCCAACAACAACAACAAAAAACCCCATGGGAAATGTCTTTGCCTTGATAGGAACACATCAGCTCTAAGGAATTTGACTTAGGTAACACCTGTATGTCAGATAGTTGGCACAGTTCTAAGCGAAAAATGAAGATTTTCTAGCCTTACTGATATGAACAGGGTCACTGCCTTGGGGAATGGGATTAAATCGCCTGCAAAGAACAGCATGGAAGGTGAAAGTCTCTGGGAGCCGTACATGTTCAGACTGATACATGATGTGACAGGGATAAGCTGAGATCTAAAGTGCAAGAGAAGCCTCTACTGAACAGAGCGAGCTCTAGAAGTGTGCGATATGCAATGTGCGTTTCTTTGGTTTGAATTTAAAGAAAAGTATTTAACTCATCTGACTAAGCTGCTCATCTACCCATGTAGCTGCTGCCTAACCAAGCCAAAACCACAGGTTAGAGTCAGGCCATTTGGGAGCTTTAAACAAAATGAACCAGGGCTGGATGAATTTAGGGAATAACACAGTACTAGGTCAACTAAAAAGAAGAAATGTTGCCATTTAATAAACAGTCAAGGTTTTTGTTTCTCTCTTTTCATAAGATCTAACCCTACTGAAGGCAACACTTCTTCAATATACTAGCAATTGCTTAAAAAATGGTAAGGGGTCAACAACTTGTTAAAACAGTATTAGAATTCACTACGCTGAAGGCATGTTGAATCTGAAATGGCAGTGCAGTCAGCAGCAGTGGATAAAGACTAGGCTCTCTTAGCTGGTCTCTGCTCTCAGATGAGTTTCAAAATGCATCAGCACAGGACGAAAGGCTGTGAAAACATCCTGCACAGAAGGTGTGGTATGTGGAATATATGAAAAAGCAGTGACAAGTAACTGAACTCTCCTTTGTAATGTTACGATCCAGTAATTGTGCGCTAATAACTGGCATATAAAAGTGTTTGTTGCTGTGGCTTCCTACTGCCCACCAGCATTCCTTAGAAAGCTGACTAATTCCAAACCGGCTGCTACGTCCTCAGAAGCAGTGAGCTTCCAAGTTGCCCAACACAAGGACGGCTTTTTTCTCTGACTCTTCCCAATGGAGCAAAGGCAAACTGACTCTTGGCTTCATGTGTTTTGAGGTAACCACTCTGAAAGTAGTCAGCTTTCTATAGGGCATTACTCTATGGAGGTGCTACAGAAACATTAATCACCAAGAACTGTGGCAAAACCACCCAATATTGAAATCATAAACCGACTTTCCACACATGACAAATACACCAGATTGTATTGATGGGGGTGCATGGAAGAAAGTTGGTACTCTTCCGTTAATAAGGACACTGGGGAAAATGGAGGATGTAACAGTGTGTGACAAATTGTCACCTATCTCAAGAATTAGGTCTTTAAAATAAGTTTTCACTCGTACTAATTCACCAGCTGATCTCTTTTTAGCTAATTTACTAACACTTCTGTGGGAAGATTAAAGCAGCAAACACTGATTGAGTTTCTATTGATTAGCACCAATCTCCAAAGCAAGCAAAAACTAAAGGAAAATGATCATTTAGTCTAAAAGGCAAAGAACTTAAGTAGGATGACCTCAACACTGGGAATCAGCAATTTCTAATTCTGTTACCCCTCAACATAAATTGGTTTTGGAGAAATCACAAAGACTGGCTGATGAAAATGCATGTGTGCATCTGCTGGACTGAAATTAGGAGCTGCATGTGCAAATCAGGACACTGCGAAACGATCAACCAATTATACTCCACATTATGCACATGCATCCACGAACATGTGTACAAGTGAGGCAAGGATATATTATGCATTTTGATATCAGCCAAAGTATACCCACAGCTCTGAAAAAGTCCATTCAAAAAAGGATACAGTTCCCATACCCATATGTAGGTAGGGGAATATGCATATGCTAGCGCAGAGAGCTCTCTGAAACTTGTGTTCTGAAAACTTGTTTATAAATCTTTTACAAAACAAATATGAAGCAGCAAGCTAAAGCCAGATCTACCAGAAAGCCCAAGATCCTACTGCAGTGCTTATAGGAAGCCTAACAGGCTGTTAGGCACTGACACAATTCTTCCTGAAGTCTCAATCTGCTTCCACCTAGCAGCTGTTTCAGTTGGAAGGAGTTTAACTTCCATAATGTGAATAATAAGGAGAAAGTTGCAGGAACTGTAAATAACAAACATCCAGTTTCCTGCAATTCCAGCATGTATTTATCATGTCATGCAAAAATTTATTGGATAAATACCTATTTCTAGGCTGTTGGCCAAGAAGGACCTGAACAAAGCAGCAATTTCAAAGTCAGGAGAAGCATGTAAACCAGGAAGGGACTGTCTTTTGTTTTGTGGTTATTACATTTAAATTTCCTCCTAAACAAAGTAACGCATGAGAATGTGCTGCATCAGCCAGGGAACTGTACACACACACCACCTACAGCCACCAAATCAGTGCTCTCATCTGCCTGTAAGGCAGTGTTTGGTAAACACCTCTAGTTAAACCTTTTAGCATTCATGAAGAGATCATTTAATCTGACACTCATATAAAGCAAACTGTTGGACCCAAATAAAACAAACTACTGGATCCTACTCAGTTGTGGTAGAGACCAGTTCTGGGGAGGAAACAGGGAAGGATGTCTTCTCCAACTGATAATGCACAATGGTTCAGAAAGATAAAATAAAACTATTTCAAGTTGGAGTACAATCAGGACAACAAAATACTCAAGTTTACAAAAGGAGGTTTGGAGACCAGCTCTTCAGTAGGCACATGGGTTCATGACCTTAGCTTTGTATTTAATCTAAAAGCCTCACTGTGGTCTCTCTAGAACAGTGCTCCCTACCAGGAGAGTGAGACATCACCTCACCTGTAATTGCTGGTGATTAGAAAGTCTCTAACGTCATCCCTTCTTCATGCAGGTATTCTGGTGGGACCTACTGGTCAGATTAGCAGGTTTGCTAGTCTCGCCATTACCACCTTCTTCTGATGCACCCACATGGTGACAGAAGACCCCCCACTGCTGTGCATCCTTTTCCTGCCTTATCTGCACTGTAGCTACTTCCAGCTGTCACCCAAGTACTGCACATGGCATAGGGGACAACAGGGTCTCAGTATTGAACGTGGGCCATGAAGGAGTTCTGACAGCACTGCACTTGTGTCTAGGTTTTATTGAGACAGACTAGCTGAACTTCATATTTGCTAATCACTAGTGGATGAGTTTATTGCAGTGGTTTAACCTTTTTTGTTTGTGGAGTTCTTCTAAAGGTAATGGAAACACTCAAGATCATAGACCAAGCAGACATGCACACATAAACCTCAGAGCAGAGTTTAGACAGGCAGGCAACATTTGCACAGTTGAGGAATATGGTACCCTAGAGGAAAAATCTCATAGGCATTTTCCAGTCAAGAACCATAAAAGGTGTCCTTGAACCCTGGGACCACCTCTATTGCAGGCTTGTGGAAACACATCTGCAGAGCTGGTTTTTTGGCAGTCTATAGGCCTAGCAATGCCTATTTGCTGTCCAGAAAAATACAACGTAACAGACCATAAATACATCAACCCCCGTTTTTGTAGTCCTTCCACATTCTGGCTGATAAAATCAATAACATACCATTTCCACACATAGCGAACAGTAGCTGAGTTGTTCTGATTTGATGTAAACAGGCCTAAGGGGCTTCTCTTTGAGGCACTTGTCACATGGGCCAAATACAATTGCTAAAAAGGTCTGGTCCATCTTTGTGGCTTGAGAGAGCTGAAAGAGATGGAGAAGAAGGAAAGAGTGCATTCCAGTCCAGCACAAAGCTTCCCATGACTGCTCTGCTAGCTAATGCAGCCTAGACTGAATATAGACATCTGTAGGCTGGATTATCTCTGTGACTAATCTCTGAAGCTTGAACTGTCACTATATGCAAGACACTAACATGCTCTGCAGATTATATTTCTATGAAGAAAAATACAAAGCAAAATACATATATTGTGCTATAACGTGCACAGATTATGCATGGTTATAATGTACATGTGGATTCACTACATGCAGGAAATTACTCTTAGTTTCTAACTACTGTCAGCAGACAGTAACCAGAAACTTCTAACAGCAGCTGGATCTGTGAGAAACCTGCACTGATTGATACTGGTTTTCCACTACATCATTAAACAGTCAATATTAGGCATTATTTTTAAAGCTGAAAAGACAACCCAGGAATCAGTCAGCAGCAACAAAAATATGAACAATGCACTGCTTGAACAGGAATTGATGCTGCAAGCACACTGAAAGCTGGGTCATTATGAACCCACTTTTGTCCTCAGGCCAGCCATCTCCAGGATTAAAACACTACCATCAACAGAGATTCAAATCCAACTTCAGAGTCAAAACCAAACAAGAATAATACTGTACTGTCATTTTGATCTGTACATTTTTCATAGGGAAAATGGGACCTTTAACCACTTCTAAAATGCAAGCTTTTAATATTATTAGGCATGTACATAAATAATGAGTTTATGAAGAAGCTATTGCAAGAGAGACTTAAATGGAGCAAAAGAAATTCAGTGATTGATGCAGACTTTAGAATTTGTTTGGCTGGACATTAGACAACCCAAAATTTATTCTATGCCCCTGCCTGTATTCTGCTGCTTATTCTTACATATTTCAGTGGACTACTTGAACAGAGAGATGATAAACTCAGAACTTCTGCCCACGCTCAAATCAGTAAGTTTTGCTGTTGTCTCCAGGCGATGCCTAACTTCATCCCAAGACATGTGGGAAACAATCTGTTCTGAAAGGAACTACAGCACATTAACCTGAAATATGGATGGAGCTTTCAGTCAGCTACACACAGTCGAGGAAGTTTATATTCCATTTGATGAGAAACAGCAAATACATCCTGAAGTTTTCAATGCATTTTTTTGCAGGCAATGAGCCTAAGACCATGAGCTGCCATCCTTTCAGGGAGTTTCTCTGTGCTGGTATTGCTTTTATCTTTAAAATGACTACAGCACCAGGGCTCAGTTCTCTTAGATTACTTAAACTGGACATCTACAACTGAATAACCTGTTTTTTTGATGTTCTTAGAATTAGTCATTCCCATCAAGGCCAACTCAGGTGATAAAATCACAGATTTATTACTTGGTGTGAAGCCTCAAGACACTAGGCCAACTAGGATGTGGGAGGAAAACCTTCATTTCAGAAGAAGTGTAAAATGAAGATATTACAGGGGATCTTACGTGCCATCCTATTTGGGCAAAACATCATTACTATTTCTATGGACTTTATACAGGGATCTGTTAGGCTTGGAATAGATACTCTGGGCAGAATTCACCTTTGATAAAGTGTAAGAATTCGTTGGAGGAACACGCAGGGTGAATCATAACTGCTCAGTATTTTACCTCAGATGAGATTATGACGTTACAAAATTTTGCTACGAGAGAAGCCATCAAAACTTCTGAATATTTAAAAAGCAGTTTTATACCTGAGATTGATTGTGATAATGGTGGATTTTTACACTATTTTATAAAGACATAAACTATTTAAACAAAAACAAGTCTAAAAAAATTACAACTTCTTGCACTGCAGCCTGAAATTTTAAACTTACTGGTTTTTAAAGTTACAGCAGAAATTTACAAATGATGTCATGGTGAAACATGAAGAAATATGCTACCTAGAAAAATTATACAATGAATCTTATTGATAAATATCCAAAATTAACCCACCTTTTCAAGCAGCAAGAACCTGGAGATTCTCAAGACGACTAAATAAGCTGTGTGCAACTGCTAACGCAGAAAGGCAACCTTCCCATTAAGTCTACTTAAAAGGTATTTAAAGCTCAGCCTCTTCCAGTGCTAACACCTCAGGTCAGCTACGTACTGATGATTATAATTTAAAGACTTAACTGCCCTCTGTCATAATATAAAGAACATAAACTATTAGGCACGCTAGATCTTCCACACAGCAGCAATTTTTGGATGGTTTCCCAATGTTAAAGTTTAAACATACTGGAGAGATAATGACAACTGATTTTTCCAACTATTAAATTGACATTCAGACAAATAGCACTGTCAATGTTAAGTTTATCTCATATTCCTAATGAAATTTAAAAATCAAACAAACTGATCAGTGTCCATGCTTGTTCTTTCTTAGATATGCTTTTACTATTCACCTGTTTCAATTCAATAGATTTAAAATCAGTAAGATAAAAAATTGTTGCTTTTTATCATGTTTTGAAAAATTTTTAGGAAATTTATGAAAACATGTCTGAAAAAAATAAAAAATGCTGAAGATCACGTCTACTCTTGAGACTCTATTGAAGTCACTGACTTCATGCCATTAGATGATTGCATTTGACAGGCATGAGAATCCAAGACAAAATGAAGGGAGGGAAAAAGGGGGAAAAAATGAGGTCTTTGCCCAGCAGAGACTTGGGTGGAGGTCACCTGTCCTAATCTTTCTCTATTAGAACATTATGGAAACACAGGACTGAAAGGGACCCATGTATGCTTCTGAGTCCTATGCCCAGAAACTGGAGGAGTTGCATGTCTAAACACATCCGAAGATGCCAACAGCACCTTACACAACTCACTATAAGGCATTTCAGTGCTTTCCCATTCAGCAGGGATCATCATTTGACATGTTCCCAGTTGAATGAAACAGCTTTCTCCTTTGGAGAAAGTTAATCTGGACCACTTTTCTCGTAGGAAAGTTAATCTCAGTAATGCCTCTTTCATGGATCTGCCTTCTGCAGTCTAAAACTGCTCCTTGTATTTAGAAGAATTACAGATAACACACAGAATTTTGTACCTGCACTCTGGCTGAAGATACTGTTGTCAGCAAAAGTAAGGTTCTGAGAGCGTAGCAGACACTGATCATTTTGAACTTGCTTTTAAAAATGCGCTTTGTTGCTTACTAACACACTGTTAATAGCAATCTTCACACAAACCTCCCAAAGTAGCCTCACATCAAATTGCCAGGACATTTTTCCTTAACCAACAATTTTTGTCATAATGACATACATGCCTTCTGATGCTTCTGTGTGATGTAGTCCAAGAGTGAGCCATGGTTTTACTCATACAGTCCCAGGTAACAGATATACAGGTCCAGTAACTGTGAAAAAAGGCTATATATAAATGAAAGCAACAAAACTTGCTTGCAGTAAAATACTTACAGAAATCCCCGAGGAGCCAGGACAGCATACCATTCTGACAGGAAAACACACCACAGCAAACAAATAGATGTTTATGGCGCAATACAAGACTCACAGTATTCACTGATGTTCACATAGTTAGAAGTTTCAAATGATCCCATACTGAAAATATAACTATTGCATCACTCAAAACACTACAAATTGGTTTAAAAGATACTTTATTTAACAGATAAAATTACTAGTGTACCTACGTCTGTGATATGTTGTAGCCTTCAGTGTTTTTGAACAAAATACAGATTTTTTCCATCATATATTTTGAATATATTTCTGTGAATATCACCATGAATATTTCACTGTACATAGTAAACACCAAGAAAAAGTAAGAAGAATCATTTCTTTATATTTATAGATAGTTCTGTGAAATTAAACAAGCAGTACTAATACTGTGTAATAAATCAACCGTTCCTTCCTGTAATATTCAAATTAATCAAATTAATTAGAATCCTTTAAATGTTCCAAAACTTTAGTACTCAATTTTAATAATTATGCCTGACAGACTAGCCAGAAATCTAGCATTATTTACTGAGGAATTCCTAAGGACAGCCATCACTGTAGTGAGGTGAGTGCCGTTTCTCCAGTTGTTCTGACATGGTCCAGTACTAAAATAAAGTTACTGTTTGTTGCCTTCTGACTACAGGAAGAAGCTGGACAAATCAAAAGGGGCCACACTTCTGCTTCTGAGGATCCCACAGTTGAAACGAAATAAAGATGAAATGTAAGGAATTAAGCTTGGTTCATCAGTAACATCAGACCACAGCACCTGCATTCACTCCTACTTAGTGTTTGAACTGGAGAACGAAAACCAGCAAAAAAGGGAGAAAAGATGGTGTGCACATGTGTGCATACTGTGTATGTTCTGAAACACACTGCAGTAGACAAGGAACCAAACCAGGAGATGACTCCTGCTTTTTAGAGAAGAAGTTTGTAATTCAAATCTGGATCATAAAATTAATTTTATATCTGACTTTTGTATTATAATGACTGAAAAAAATAAAATCCAGACTTGTCACTGCAAAGAATAAAACTGAAACCTGTCTTCAAGAAGAGCACCTGAGTCCTTCCCCTGGCTGAAGAGCGGCAGTGCAAGCATTCAGTCAGCTAAGCCAGCATGCCTACAAAGAGACAATGTGGGTTTGTAGTTCTTTAAGGTTGGTCAGAGCTCCCCAGTTTCAATGTAACTATTTATATTGATTTTCTTAAACAACTGTAGAAGGCCCTTCCCTTCCCTCCTATCGCAGTCTTCTGGAAGAACTGTTAGAAAAGACTTCTCTGATGAAAGGAATGCAGGCACAACTAGTTTAGAAGGGTGAAAGCTACTGTAAAACAGATCCAGTGTATCAAGGCAATGAATAGAAATTACTGTGGAAAAAGAAAAGAAAGAAATCTCTTGTTACAGGAAGGAAAGGCAAGGAAAATTGTAAGGTAATAACATTTATCACATCTCTTCCCCTCTGACTGGTGCCAAGAGAACACCAGTGGAAACCTTCCAGATAAATGCTTCTCTTGTTAGGTGTGGGCTTAAGAAACTGTAAAGTTAGCTTTTGTGTCCAGCTGATGATATAAAGAAATCATTGTAGGACTGTAATGCAGGGAGATAAGTAAGATAAGAGAGAAGGAAATCACAAGCTCAAATTATTCCTGCTTTGAAGTCTTGACTCAGGAACAAGGTTTGAACAAGGTTTTGTCAGTTTAATTCACTCCAAGCTGAAACGCTATCCACCAGGTAGAACCATGGAAGTCTGCCTGACTTAATATAGTCCTTGAGGAAATACCAATGCATTGGTTTTATTAAACCCTTGTAAGAAAGCCAAGTTTGAAGCTGCTGGGGACTTGTATCAATTCCAAGGCATGTGGAGAGGGGGTGAAAGGAAACGTCACTTGAAAGAGATATTTGGTATCGAGCATCAACTGTGGAGCATCCTCACGATTGTTTAGCATAGCCTGAAATTACAACAGAAAGGGTAAGGAAATATTGTATTAAGAATCAAAGCAAAACCAGTACATTGTTTGCTTCCCATTGCAAATCTTGCTTTCACATGATGTTAAGGATACTTGTTTTGATCAGTTCCAAATGTCCAAATGAGTTCCAGTTCCAAATGAGCAGCTTAGTAATAATATGATATAAAGGTCAAGCATAATTACGTAAGCATCAAAAACTGTGTATGATGGATGTATCCTGTAGCTTCAATATGAGAATTAAGAGTGGTAGCTCTTACCTGGACTTTACGAACAAATGATGGAGTCACTCTTTTCTCAAAATCATCTATTGGAGTGTAGGAGTTGAGGATCTTAACAATCTGTTAAAAGTAAAAAAACCCTATTTTAGTATGTCACAAAAATGCAAAGACAAAAAGAAAAAGGCATTAATGTAACATCTTTATTGATACTTAATTAGAGTTTCAGTAAGGAGTTTTACAGGAAAGAATTTTGACTGGTCACCTAATGAGCTGTTACATATATGATGATTGCTATGCCTCATTTCCAGAGGTACGAGCACGATGAAGGAGATGTAGAAAAAGCTGAACTGATTAAGGGAAACATCAACAAAAAAAGCCTATGGCAAAGTAAAGAAAACACACTGTGGAGTAAAAAACAAGGGATTGAACAAAGCAGGCAAGTATTCACCATGGGAGCAGTTAAATCAGGAATGAGGAGTTAAAAATTTAATCTAACAAGAGGTGATGTGGAATGCTGAGGAATGCTGCTTATCAAATGAAAGGCCAATAACTCTTTGCAGCAAATTATTTTAGATAGCTAAGATTCTGCAATTGGTGCTGCCAGAAGGAAACAGATGGTTCATTACCTGCACAGTCGAAAGAGATGTGCAGTGTTCACATATTTCCTTGGCATCATCATCTGTGATCTTTTTGACCTGAAGGAGCCAGGCTGCCTGAGACAGAGGCTCCAAAGTTTCTTTGGCATTGCTGCTTTGAACATTCTTGTCCTTAAGCCATTCTTCCAAGTAGCTGATATTACATCTGGTTTAAACCACAAACGGACAAGAGAAACGTCAGATTCTCCGTAACAAGCAAATAACATTAAAGATTTCTAAAAAAGGAATGCTCCTCTAATGCACTGTTAAAACTCATACATTTTAAGTTAAAAACCATACTTGTAGATCAAAAAAAAAATACAATTAATAGCTTGCTGATCTGAAAGTTTAATCCCCTGTATATTTTGATTATTTTTAGATTTTTATTTCTTAAAGTTTGGATAATAGAAAGCAAGTTACAAGTTTAGATGTTGTTTACAGAAAATTACTAATATATCTTGGCATTGCCTATTACTCTGTACCACTATAGGTCTTTGAAATATTCCTTTACAACTAAGCTTGTACAGGAAATCAGACCAATCTTTGCGCATTGCAAAGCAGGCACGGGCTTATAATTGATGACCTAGAGGTTCAAGCAGCTTTATTCTAGTAATATTCCCAGATGGGTCAAGATTTTACTGATTTTCTTTCATCTTAGTCTGCAGACTGTCTAATGGAGAACAAATGAACTGTATCTCCTGAAAAACAGGAGCATGTTCTCTTGATGTTCGTAACGAGACAGATGATGCCCAATCTACAACCTCAGAGGCTCTGTCTCAGCACCTTTCTCATCACAGAGCATAAAAAAGGCAAGTCAACTTTTGTCTGTCTGCAGTTGTTTACTACAGTAAGAATTAAAATACTATTTATCACATCATAAGTGACGTGGCATGAAAAGAATCCTAAACATGTCTGATCAGAAACTCCAGACTGCAATTTTCTCTGTCTTTTCCTCCAATAGTGTTTCCATGGAAAGAACCATTTGTAATATGCTATGTTGAGAAGGCTCAGCCCAAAATGCCAAGATCTACTTTTTCAATAATAGCAAAATCTGATCAGCTGCTTCCAGCAGAATGGTTACAGTGACTTAAAGGACATTCCATCAAAATGTTAAGAATGTGTTCTCAAGCTTGTTGAAACTTTACTGGCTTTACCTTATCTGCATTCCTTTTCTACACGAGCACATGTCCTTGCGGAGGAAGAGGCTATTGAGGGTGATAGCTCCAATCAGAAAGAAAAGCTGCTTCACTGCCTGCTTTAGAAGCTCAGAGTCCAAGCCATTCTGGCACATAGTACTATAAAAATAGCTGAGCTGTTGCAGGATAGAGGTCATTGTGTAGGTATCCGTGTCATCTATACTAGAAGAACGTTTACGGAACCCTGTAGGTTTCAAGCCAGAAATGCCTTGAAGACTTTCATACTCCAGCATGCCTGGTACTGAAATACAACAGAAAATAACTGGTAAGACCAAAACTCCTAAGGCTCCTTTCAGTTACATTAACTTAATTCTTGAACAAAAACTACCTCAGGATATTTTAAAAGGTAAATGATGTGAGAAAGGAAAAAAAAATAAAAATTGACAAAGGTTTCTGGAGCACCCAAATTTTAAACAGCCTTTTTTTTTTTTTTTTGATGTTGATCAGTTTCAAAGCATTATGCCACTTCAGGAAATGTGAGGAAAATGTCTTTCCAAACCCTATGGGGACATACCATTCAGTGGAATCTGCATGTGCAGAAACACAGATGCTAGTACTTGTATCTATAAATCAATAGGAAAAAGAAGCTTATCCCACTCATTTTCTCCATGTATAAGCTTTACTGGTGTACTTCAGGAGCTACATTGAAGCCTGTTTGTATTGCTGCTGTCTTACCGATCATGGGCTGAATGCTGTTCTCCATTACAACAATGAATTGGTAATAGATACGAATGGCCAAATCACTAAGAATCTGTCTGTACTCCGAGAGATCAAAATGCTTCAAACAGTTCTTATTCTGACGTGGAGTGTTACACTTCATGAATTCCTACAAGTTGTAAATATAATTATTAGAAATCACGGAACACTGTAAGTTGTTACTACAATGTCATGTATTAGAGGAACTCATTCTATTACTGGCTGAACACAGCCTCAGAATGAGTCAAAGCTAGAGCTGACTTCAGTGGATGCTTCCAGTTCTGGGCTTCCTGTACTTAATTTTCCAGTTTATGTTGGCATTTACTCTGTTTCTTAAGCCTGCTAAAGCCAAGGGAAAGACGTACATAAATTTCAGTGAACTTCTGCACAATTACATCACTTAAACAGAAAGCAACCCCCCCAACACCCTCAAAAAAAAAAAAAAAAAGGCAAAATGCAGTTATTTAAACGATGTTGACAAAAAAACCCAACAATTATGAATTACGTTTTATTGCTACAAAGGGATCTAATTTTTGGACTTTTCATCAGGAAAGTTCTGACTTCAAGTCTAGGCTGAATCCTAATTTGTTTGAAGTCTTGAATGTTCATTAGAACTACAGATTAAAAATCTACAACCAAATTATAAAAGATTGCAACTAAATTATAAAAGATTGTTATCAAGTTCAAATGCTTTCAGTTCTCCAATGCTCTTTAGATGTTCTCGAGATGACCACAAGAGGGAGTGTTGTGTTTAGACTGTATGGTTACCGTGATTTCAAGGCTTTATAGTACCTCTTTGCTTCAACTATATTCTTATGTGTTTATGCAGTTCTAGTTCAGTCTACCTAAGTTTATAAAACCTAGCAAAACCACCACAAACTCTATTAACTGATTTCATATTAACTGAAAAGAACTGAAAGAATTTTGAATCTTGGGATTAAACTTAGCTCAAAAAGCAAGTGAAACAAGGACAAACCTGGTCATTTTATTGTTTTGCTACTTTCCTGAGGTTGTCTTCTGTAACCTTATTTTGGCAGCAATAGGTGTTTGAATGGTCACAATTATAAAATAGTAAAACTGTTTTTAATATATTTAAGTAGCTGGATATCTGAAGTCCAGCTCATATTAAACCCATGGAAGAGTTCAAATTAAGTAGCAGTTTCCATGTCATGTCTTTAACCTACTTTAATGCTTTAATGTTTCTTTGATTTCACTTGATCCATTAGTTCTATACTGTCCTATTACTTGTGTAAGATGTACCATGCCACTGCAGAGCGATGTGAAAGTATAAATATCTGGAAAGAACATTGGTGTGCTGGTGAACGCATTATGACTATTTTTAATTCCAAATTAAAGTCTATCAAAAGTAAAGTAATGAAATTATTTGACTAAATCAATCCTACCTCTTCCCCACTGTACTGCTTCAAACAGTTAAGAAAATAATATGTATTGGAAAGCCAAAAGGACAACATCTCAAAGTCTTCTGAATGTTCCTGAAAACAGTAAGAAAACAACCTTACAATGGTATTAAATTCATTAAAGACCATTACAGAATTGATGTACTAGAGCCTAATTATAGAACAAGGTGCATATACTATCTATAACATGCTAGTTGAACAAAACATGCTGTGTTTTCAGGCTAATATACACATAGCAAAGATCCCTCTTTTATTTGGTAAACAGTGTTTAAGTCTTCTTATATATAGCTTAGACTAGCTAAATAAAGCAGCCTGAACTAAACAGTATTACACATTTCTATGCATAGTGTGGAGGTCTTCCTGCAAAAAGTGTGACCACCTGTATACACAAATGAAAGCGAACTACATATAAACACACTTTAACCATGTGTAAGTATGTTTTACTTTTGTTAGCTAAGTAAACACAAGCTCTTCTAGTGGATAAACCCTGGTATAAATTTATGAACAAACTATAGGCATTCTGTATACCACAAACTCAACTGCATAAACCACAGTCCATTCTTGCCTCTGCTACAAAGCATTCTTGGTGTTTCATGGTATCATAAATCCATAATGAAGCATGCACATTTGTTATGCAGATGAACCAGGCTAACAATTCTTATTTATAACTTGATTTTGTAAACTGGCTGGCAACATAACTTAAATCACTTGGGTGCTAATGATGCAGTACCAAGAGACATGTCAAAACCCCCATTACACTAGCAGAGTAGAACAGCAGTGTAAAAACCTCTTAAAACTCTGACACCTGCCTGCTGCCAGACATACCAACCTTCCTTCTGTCCATCTGACTTGTACCAGTGCTGAAAGCAGGGGTGCATTTCACCTAATTGTAAAATGTAAAGTACTTCAAATGACCCTGTCAACAAGCTCTTCAGATAGAAATAATTTATGTTAATGCATTCTGTGCATTCTGTGTTCAGCACAGTAGAACCTTACCTGGAGGCTTTACATGGATACTACTACAAACTTCAAACAGAATGCCAGTTAGGATTATTATTCTATTACAGAAACACTAGCGAATGAAAGTGTCAGCGTTCCCCAGGTACTGTGCGTGCATCTTATCAACCTCACATCAAAAAATCACACAGTACAGTACAGCCCGACATAATTCCTACCTTAACAACTTTCTTGATGCCATCAATGGTTACATTCATGAAGGATTTCAGCATGTCAGCATCATTCAGATAATCTGCATACCTCACACACATGAATAGGATGTGAGCTGGAAGGCCAGGTATCATATTAACTACAACTCCACGTGGCTTTAAATCTGCATAAAGGAGAGTCGTCAGGTTTTTACACAAAAATTCAATGATTCAATGTACCATTCTGAAGAAAAAAGCACTATGGGGTTCATTTCTTCAGTGACCAGTCACTTGATAACTGATTTACTGACAAATTGCTTGTTTCGGAAAATGCCTGGTTTGTACAGTTCCCGTAAGAGTATTAATGAAGTTTTCCAGAGAAGGAGAATCCTGTAGCAAATTTTAAGGCCAGCATGGGCTGTGCCAGGCAGGACAACTTTAAAAGCAATTTGCATTTACCTATGGACTGAAGGCCTCACCAAATTCTGGCACTGCTTAATGACACACAAAGATACAAGCACTCACAAAGCTGAAGCAAGTGAGAAGAAAAAGAATGCATAGTTTCCAAACAGTGTTTAATAATGGTACTAATGTACATGGAAAATTTGATGAGTTTACTATTAATTGTAAGCTAATGCAAAAAGCTGGTTTGGCAGTAAGACTGACAGTGTAAAGTAACTCAGAGAAAGGACAAAATCCATTTACAAGAGGAACACTAAAGTACAGTTCCTTCCAGTGAAGGGAACGCTATGGAAAGAACAGACAGGGCAGTAAGCCATCACACATGGATATAAACCCAGTGACTTACAGATTTATTAGATGACCAGGAAGAAAGTAAATTCAAGTCCCTGGCGTGCTCTTGAGATTTACAGCTTTATAGGTGAATAAATAATAAGAAAGATGATAGAGTCAGCATTATGTAGAGTCAGACACACTATTTTAACACAGATAAAGCACTTCCATACATAGAATGTCTGCCAGTGGAACAAGAACAATATAGAGCCTCCAAGTTGTACTGGTAGTAAGAGAGTGGGGAAAAGGCAACTTCAAACATAAGTGAAATATGTTGCCTTGTAATTTTTGTTATAGTGTTCTACATTGATTGCTTTGGACTACTGATAAAATTTGAAGTTTTACTAAAATACCGAGGATGAGATTTTGAATGATCCTTTCTTCATCTTCTTTTTTGTATTCCATCATTCCAATGTACTCTTTGGCTGAAGTTGGCACATGAGCTTCAGCTATCAAACACGAAAGCACTGTTATTTGCAGGTAAATAGCTAAGCTGATGTTCACATTAGAACAAACTACTGAAGAAAGGCAGTTTTCTTTGTAGTATAGTATGGGCATGGGCCCTGTTCACAAAAATGTTTTTAACTTACGGTTGCAGGCATTATGAGTTAAGCAACATTTGTATTATTCATGTGAATAGTTTCACTGGATTCAGTGGAATCACTTGCATTTATATGGCAAATAAACAGCAACAAAACATCTCTATATTAGTCACCTCTGCAATGCTTTTCAGTGTATTTTATAGAATTACTTCCTATAGAAGAGCTTTGTACAAACTAATTTCGTATCAGGAACCATCTGCCATTTGAAGGCTAATGGGAGAAGTTACTCATCCAATGCAAAACTAACATTCTGTAGGTTTAGAGACAGTTTGTGTAAGGGTATGTATTAACTTCTGTTGAAAGAATATTACACTTCTGGCTTAATCTTTATTGTATAGTCTAGGTTCCTATGTGCCCATTATTTAGCTAGGTCAAAAAATATAGGAAAGGACTTTTATGTAATTTCTATTGATAGTTCTCCTTGCACTGTTTTCTGTGGACCTAAATTTCTAACCCCACCCCAGATTCTACCATTCAAAACTATTATTACAAAGACATTCAAAGCTATTATTACAAAGAAATCACATAACATTATCTTACTTTTTTCAATAGATTTGGTAAGAGTTTTGATCTGATCCTCCAATTTTTTTATTATTCTATCTTTCATGTCTAGTTTTTCCTCAAGATCCTGTAATAATAAAATTCAATGAGTTCAGAGTGACCACAATTAAAAAATGTCTTCTATTGCTACATTAGTGCCACAATGAAAGAACACTATGATGTGCTTTTACTTATATTTGATAGAACTAACATGAAACCTTCATAGTTTTCTTCTCCCCCAGTGATTTAAGAAACCATCCTGTCCATACCATGAAATCACATTATCTCCTCTATCCTGCATTTCAGCTACAGTTTCATTTCCTCACCATGTTTTCGACAGTAAGTCTTGTTGTCTCTTGCTTTATCTTGTTTTGTACTTCATCCTGAGTTCCATCTTGTATCAAACCATTGCTCATACCCTCAATTTCTTGGGCTTTGACTTTCAGTCCCTCTTTTTCTTTTATGTTTACTTCATTCTGGGCCTCATTATTTCTAAAAATAGATAAGAAGCTTTGGATTTTATTCTTCCTTTATTAAAGCATAGTCATATTATACTTGTTCATTACTTATTAACTGTACACAAGGCTGTAAGGCAAATCTTACATTGAATGTGGTACTTTAAAGACTTCAAATTACTCTGTTACCACAGCTTATAGCAATGACATTTCTTACATTAAAAAAATTAAACTATATATTTACCTTCTCTGTGTTCTGTCCCCTTCTAGCTCGTAATGCGGCCGATGAGACATCTCTTTCATTTTGTCAGTAATAATTAACAACAAAACCCAAAACAAAAAAGAACAAAATCATATTTTCTTACTGTTCTGGACTGGTATTCAGTAAATCTCTTCTTACACTCATAATTTTGTTTCCTCTAATGCAATTGAACGCCCTGCCAGATAATGTATCAGAGAAACATCAGACTACTCCCCACCATGCAGAAGGATCTATGGGAGGAGGAATTTTGACTCCACTAACTTCTTGTATTTGGCAGTAAAACTGCTTCCAAATTTTAAATCATTTCCCTAGGAAGCCACTGCAGTAGAGAGACTTGGAAACCCCAGCAGCGTGTGCTTTCCTAAACTGAGAACAACCTTCAAACAAGGAAATTTAGCAAGAACTTTTCCCTCTCTCGCACTCTGAATTTTTCAGCACCCTCCGAAGTCCACCTCATAGAGTATGCCTTAAGGTCCAAAACATCTTTCCTTTTTATGAGTGCTTCCAAAGGGCATAGCCCATTATTCTTAGCAGAATCCTACTGAATTCACTTGCAGATCACAGAACTGAGTGGCCTCAAAAAGGTAAAAAAAAAAGAAAAAAGCAGACATACTTGCATGTATTTTATTAATAACAGATACAAACTATACACACATTTTTTTCATTGTGTTATGCTGCAAAATGTAAGAAAATAATAAGGCAATTAAGTTATGCAATATTGCTTCAGCTTCTCAAAATTCAAGTATAGGGAATCCATTGTATTAATCTTAATCAACCGAAAGAGTAGGGACCATGCTGGTACTTTACCTTTCAATTTTATAGCCTGTTCTTGAAGACGGTTTTCAAGATCCAGTTTTTGATTTTCAAGTTCAGAAACTTGCTGTTTAAGATCTGGGATCACCTTTTAGAGAAAAGGGGAGATTTGCGCATTTCAGAATCTTCTTTTCAAGTGTCTGCAACAGCTCCTATGACATCTGAACACCTTAAACTGCAAACCATCAAAACCAGGAGAGACTGTATGGGAGCAGTGCTACCTGCTTGCCTGACTTGTTTAGCTTTTCTGGAGGCATCTGCTGCTGGCCATTCTTAAAAATGAAGCAGTGAGCTAATGAAATGTTTGGACTGGCCCCAGTACTACCATTCTTCTGTTCTAGTTTAAAGAAAATTACATTGTGGCTTTAATTTCTCTGTGGCAACTAAAAATAACATTACTTATAACTTTTCCTTGTATTTTCAATTTAAGTAGCTTTGCTTTTAAAATATTTCTTTAGTTATTTTTACACTCAGCAGAAACATAATATGGTATATATTATGGTAGATATTACCTTCTGGAATAATAGCACTTCCTTGTTTTATGTATGTCTCACTCAGTACCAATAATGAGATTTGCCTGCAATTTGTTAGTAACTTGATATACTTAGCTGCCCTCTGGTGGGGAGAGCCTCAGAACTGCACCGTAAACCCCACACGCATCTGTTTTTTCACTATCAAATCATCGAACTTGTCAACCTGAGAGACAGAAACAGCTTTAAAGAGGCTTCTGAGAAAAAGATGCTCATTTCAGCCCTCTGATTACAGGGAAAGAATGGAGTAACTGCATTCTGAACCTGAATGTCTCACTGCAATGAAAATTGAAGGTGGGTGTTGTGGGTTGAGCCCATCTGGCCAGCAGTAGAGCACCCAAAAATGCTCACTCCCCCCATATACCCACCCACATCCTGGAACTACAGGGAAGCGACTGGGAAGAACAGAAGCAAGAAAATACCTGGGTCAAGATAAAGCCAAGATAAAGCCAAACACCTCCTTTCTTCTTCCTCTACCTCAGCTTTTATAGATGAGCATGATGTTACATGGTAGGGGACATCATTCCAGTTAGTTCAGGTTGGCTGTCTGGGGTGTGTGCCCTCCCAGCCCCTTACCCATCTCCAGTTCAAGTGGCTGAGATGAGGCAGAGTAGGAGAAAGAGAAGGCCTTGACACTGTCCTGTTATCAAAACTGTTGTAGCCACAAAGGCAAAATGCACCATCATAGAGCACTACAAGATTAACTCCATCCCAGACAGACTCAGTACACTGTTATAACACTGACCCAAGGAACGTTAACAGTATCACAAAACTGCTTTTCATTAAGGCTGAATACTGGAAGTGTTCCATCAGAAAAACACATAATCTGACCTAAAATAAGTGTCATTTAATTATCAGATGAGAAGTTATATGAGGTAGGTATTAAAAAGGCATTGTGAGCTACCTTTCTGGTCACTGCTAAACTTCTAATTAATCTTCAAGTTAAAATTCTGTGTTAATAACCCTCCCTAAATTAATACTAGTTTCTTCGTGACTTCCAGTATAAAGCTGTGTATTTGTACAAATCATTAAGCCCCTTCAAAGATCCCTGCATAGTTGAGAAACTGCAAAAAGCACAACCAATATATCATATGTGCTCCGCACTGGATATCCTGGCAGTATTTTGAAGTCCAAAACTTCTCTTATAAAATCTGAGTATTCAGCCACATAAACGTACAAGGGTTCAAATGCTTTCTAAAGATTCTCAGCGTCCCCTAGCTATAAACAACAGAAGCCAAAGCCTGTGTGCACACTACACACCAAGCCAGAGTTTGTAGAACGGTTAACATTCTGTGATTAGAATAAAATCTCAATTCAGGTTTAGGAAAAGTAAAGGGAAAAAGCCTCTGCAAGGCTGCCCCAACAAGCTGTACAGCCAAGACTAAATTTGGTTGCCTCCTAACACGCTACCCAGCATGCAGGGAAAGAGCCTGTATGGGTGTGCAGTCTTAGATGGCCATACCTATTTGAGCCTTGAGATCTCAAGGACATGACCATGAGATTTTGAGGTCTTTATGCCACGAACACATTTGGATTGTATTACTAAGTAACAAAAACATACTTTACTTAAGTACACCTCGATCTTACCAGGTTTTCTGAAGTTAGCCTGCTAACTTCAAGTCGAATACCATCATTTATGTCATTTTTCTCTCGAAATAATTTTTGTAGATGACTAATATCTTGGCTGAGATGTTCAACTTTAAAGTTCAAACCTTCAATCTCTTTCTCATATATTTCTTTCTGAGACTGGAAATGACTTTCCATTACTCTGTTAAACAAAGAGGAAGAAAGAACATGGCAGATGTAGTATGACCTCTATTCAATGGGTCAGGTTTACCAAGTGAAAACAAAGTACCGTTGTTAACATGCAGACATTCCATTGCATTACCTGTGCATTAAGGGAGTTGAAAGTTACACATCCTATGGAACTCAAATGGGAAGTTCAGGTCAGATATAAGGAAGAAGTTCTTTACTGTGAGGGTGGTGAGGCACTGGAAAGGGCTGTCCAAAGAAGTGGTAAATGCTCCATCCATGGCAGTGTTCAAAGCCGGGTTGGACAGAGCCTTGAGCAACGTAGTCTAGTGTAAGGCATCCCTGCCCATGGCAGGGGGGTTGGAACCAGATGCTCTTCAGGTCCTTTCCAACCCTAACTATTCTATGATTCTACCTCAGAGGAAACACATTTTCCTAGTGACACATACGCACATCTCACTGACGTAGTAAAAGTTTGTTAAACTGATTTTAAACTGCTCAGCCAGTCGTATAATGTAGTGCTTGTTCATTTCTTAACCAGATGTTCAGCACTGGACTGTCAGATTAGCTACTCACTGATCTTTCCATTTATTTTCTAGATCACAGCGTGGAGTTATGAAAACACTGGAGAACTGAACTAACCTTGTAGCTTTTTTCAAGCCCTCATAAGCAAACCACAGTTCTCCATCTTCATTTAGGTGTTCCAAATCCTCTGTAGAGAGTCTAGAATACAAGGTGGAACCATTAGTGTGCAGGCGAACAAAATGCATTTCCTAAGCTTTTTAGAACAGACTCCAGAACAAAATTACCTGCTTCTTACATCTTCAAAATCGTAACTTTCAAGAAGCTGTTTTGTAACTTCTGACATCTTTTCTGGAAGGAAAAAAAGAAAAGTTTACTACATGAATAATTTTCTGAGCACTTTTCAAACTAAGTTTGATTATAACAATCAAACCAACCTATTCCTCAATCTATGAGGTGTCTTCCTGTTACTCAGGATATATATGTGATTTACTATAAGAATATGATGAGGGACTTTGTTCTACTTCTGGACATGTGAAGTGCACCAGATAAAAATCAGTATTGGTGATATACCTAATAAACACAACAAACTTTCAATGCAAAGTTACCTCTTTCTGTTCTGAGTCTGGACAACTGCTAGAGTTTTATAGATGATCCATCATCTAGTACTGGGTTACTACACCGAATGCTGCAGATACAGGTCTGTTCTATAACACTGCCAGCGCTGAACAAAGTGCACAACAGTAGTGCTGCTTCTTAAGTATCTTTTCCCAAAGAGAACCCAATTCAGCAAGTTACTTAAGCATATTTGACATTTACTGGACCTAAGGTGAAAAACAGTATGAATGAAAACTAGATAACATAATGTTTCTATGTTCTTGGGTTTTTACAAGCTACTTGCTAAATTTTAAGTGAAATTTAAGTTATTACCATTGATTTTTGAACCCAAAAGAGAAACATTTGAAATCAGAGTTTCTTCAAAGGGGTACACCAGATCACAGCATGCGGTGTTCACTTTGTAAAACTCATCTGCTGGGGTTTTTTTTTCTTTTTCTGAGTAAAGGTATGAATAGAATGAAAACTCTATGGGATGGGAAAAAGAACTGGGGTTTTGTCAAAGCAAAGATGGAAGAAATCCATTTAAACTGTAGTTGGTAAGTTCTCTGAATCACCTAGTATGTAGCTTACCTCTCAATTCTCGCTTCTGTGACTGAGCCTGCTTTTCAACATCCAATTTTTGTGTCTGAAGCAGTTCAATTTCCTTTTGCAACTCAGGTATTTTCTGAATCAAGATAAAAATTATGAACTGAGACAAGGATTGAATGACATGGGCTGAGTATCAGTTATATCATAAAGACTTATAATTAAGAATAAGTGCATGTGGTAGAAGGCTTAAAACGTGTTTAAAGCACCTGGTTCTCAGGCATCAGAGAGGGTAGTAATGTGATGCAGTGAAAATGTGTTTGGGTCATGGAATTGATTAAAACAGATCAAAAACATAAAAAAAATGTGACTTTATACAAAAGTACTATTTTCAGGTTCAGTTTATAAACCACATTTATGAAAAATCCCTTGAGAAATGAATACTTTCTTGAGAAAAGGTAGAAAAAAAGACCCACATATTTAAACATACAAATACTCAGGCATAACTCTCTTCAAAACAAGCACTTATTTCTGCAAGCAGTGACTTATATTGTGGACTGTATGAAACCCATGCAACATAGTGGTGTATAAAATGCATCTTATTAACTACAACTTCTAAAAACGCACTGGAGATAAAAAAATTAGTGAAATATATATATAAAATAATATATGCTTTAATATAATATATATATAAATAAAACACCCACATTCTCTATTCACTTTATCTAGCAAAGATGCCAAAATGAAATGTGTCATGTTTCACCTGTGCTTGTTTTGTAAGTTGTCCTACTTCCATCTTCAAGCCATCCTGAATGACAATTTCTTGCTGAATTTCATTCTGTAGCTGACTCTTTTCTTCTTTCAGAATCTTAATTTCTGCCTTGAGCAACTCAATCTCTTTTTCATAGTCCTGCTTCTGATTCTGGAAATTTTTCTCAAGTATCCTAAATAAAGCAATGAGGAGATGATTTTATTTTCCTACATTCATAAGTGAAAGAGTGGGCTTTGTTTTTGTTTTAATTTGAAGAACATGTTTCATTGAACCATAATTACATGAAAATTCTATCCTATATCCTCAGAATCAATCTACAAAATGGATGACAATAGAATGAGAATAAGCCTAGACTTCTCTACATATAATTCAGATACTGGAACTGAATTCAAGGCAAAACTAATTTATTTCCACTTAAAGGCTGATTCTCTACCTCTTTGAGAGTTAGCCTACCGGAGCAGCTTCACGCTACATTTATGGCCATAGTCAGCACTGAGGAAGGAGATAACAAGAGTAAAACACTGCAAGAATCTTTCCGTTTTCTACTAGTCCCTGCTGGAATGGAGTGGCTTCAAACATAATATAGCTAAGGGGCAAAGCAAGAAAACTAGCAAAGAAGTCCTCTTAGCATAGTCTGAAGTTATTTACAGCTGAAATCAGACTGAGCTGAAACACCACACAGCTTCTGAACCTCAGGAAAAGTGACTTGATTGCACTCTTCACACTTGAGAGAACAGCATCTATTTGGTATCTAAGGTTCTCTGTCCAATACTGGAAAAGAGTTCCCGGGAAATAAACACTGGATCTGAGGAAAGCATGCTGCAAAGCAACAGCCATTTACTGTTAAATAAATGTACTGCAATGTACTGCAAATAAAATACGAATGGGGTGAAAAAAAATAAGGTTTTCCTCCATATTTTTAACCAATGTCCTTTACAAACACTGCCTTTCCTTCAAGCTTAATCTTTTGGCTCTGTCGTTTAATATTCACTTCACAGTAATTCTGACTGGTATGGCCATCATCTGCTCTTCCAGTCCTGACCAAATTCTGAAGGTATCTCCAAAGAAACCATTATGATTGGGGTTGCCTTTCAATTCTCAGGAAGACACATGAAAAGACAGGAAACTGCAAGAGCAAAGAAGAGTCTCAAGTCTACAGTATAATTTCCTCTGTGTCTGACCCTCAAACAAGCATATGCTCTTCCTCAACTATACATGAAGTACTTCAGTACCAGCATTCATGTCCAAGAACACTGACACATTCATAATGATGTGAGTATAATACATTTACAGAAGGAGAAAGGAAGGTGGGGAAAGAGAAGAAATGAAGTCTGCTTCAAAACAGTAAGATTCAGATTCCATACATTCGCTGATTTTCTTCTTTTTGTACATCATTGAAGAGTTGCTTCGTGAGGTCATCCATTTTTTCTGTCAAAAAAAGATTTAAATATTTCAAAGACCTTCATGCAATGATGGGCATTTATTAGAACAGTCTGAGCACAATGAGAAGTTTTGTTTTCATAAGTAATCCTTAGCATATTTTAAGGCTGGAATTATTCTCACAAATGCAAAACATTAACAAAGCAAATGTTACCAGTAATGCTATAGAATACAAAGGTTCTGTTAACACTGATGTGTTATTCATCTAAACTATACTTGATCCCATGTGCTGCCTGTGTCCTTTGAAATTAGATTCTTAAAAGTTGCATATTAAAGGAAGAAAGGCCAAAGTGACACTTTGAAGGAGTGCGTGTGCATGACATGGGAAACATAACAGGAGGCAAGCTTTTGCTACTAAAAGAACAAATTTAATTATTACATTAAAAGCACTCCCACTTCACGTTCTAAGCAACAGAAGTTTAGATTTACTGTAAATTCAGCACTTATATTGCTTTCGTTAGAACAAAAGTTATTTACCCTTGCTGAAAACTTGACCTTACAACTTCAACCCACTCTTAACTCCTTTAAAGCTCCTTTTAGTTACCATACCTTTCATTTCCTCAGTTTTTTCTTGGAGCTTTATTTCTAAGGTCTTTTTCTGTTCTTGTAATTCTTTATTCTGATTCTCAAGTTTTAAGATTTTCTGTACACATAGAAAATAAGCATAATATACAAATTACGAAGGAAGATGAAACAGGTCACAGAAGGTCTTACATTTTAACAAGCATATATGGACTCCCTTCCTTCCCTGATGCCCCCCCCCAAATGTAAAGTTACTTGGTAACTCTTGAACAATGCATTTGATAAATCCAGTAACTGAAAAAAAACAAATATTTCAATTAAAAGCATGCAGATGGCAATTAAAATTGACCTGTTCACTGTCTTCTTTCTCTTTTTTCCCTTTCTCTTCACATGTTCTCTTTTGAGCAGTTAACTTTTCAAGATCCAATTCAAGTTTCTGAATTGTATCCATGTCATTCATATGGGCTGAAGCCAGACTGGTCAATCGCTCCAGCAAACCATGATTTTCTTTACTCTACAATGAAGTTAAAAGAAAACAGAAAAATGCATGCCTGAAACTGTTTAACAGAACTTTGAAGGAAGCACCTGACCTATTTCTGCTCACCATCCCGTGTCATGATTATTTCAACCAAGGATTGTTTCGATCAACTAGATTAAAGCTACCATCTTAAAGACGGCTTGGCTGGTATGGATCTCAGAAATAAGCTGCAAAATAGATATAATATGGAATTCCTGAAAGTCACAAAATACATTGCATGAGAGGAGTATCCTTCATCCTAACACAAGTAATCCCACCCAGAGATTGGACCGACTATTTAAAAAATGAGACTTTTCTTATTGGCACAACTAACCCCAAAATATAAGGAAACCCTAGATGATTCTTGCTACCTGGATGTAGAAAGAATACTACTGGTTTATTATAAAGAACCATATGCCTTACATATTCTCCTGTCCCTACCTGTTAAGTAGAGTATGGATATTGTACTTCATGTAAAGCTCTAGTCAACATGAGAGCTCTGAATGAAACAGATATGATAAAAAGCCAGTACAAATCATAAGCTGACTGGTGGCCCTCACCTTCTCTTCCATCTTCTTCTGCAGTTGCTGAACTCTGTATGAAAGCTGGATATTCAAGACAAACCGCCGAATATTCTGAAATCTGCGCCTGGCAAGCCATGCACGGGCATACTTCTGAAGGATCACAGCCTTGTGTTCTTTGAGCATCTTTAAGATAACATATTAACATCTGTCTGTAATTATATATGGATCAATCAGCATCAGTTATAATATTTTGTGACTCTGCATACACTGGTAACGACAAAGCTTCGCACAGAAGTATCAAAACAGTGAAATACCCAGACTGCAGACACATTTGAACCACTGTAGTAATCACACTAAATGATCTGCATCAGGTATAAACCAGACAGAGTTCTTGGTGGCTCAGAGATTAAATATAAAACACTATTCACCAGTATTACTATAGTTTTTTAACAATATAAAAATTGAGCAGAAGATATGAGAACCACGTAAAGTATTAGGGATCGTTGCCCTTGTCTCCAACTGTCTTATAGAGCAATAGATCTTCCCAGTTACTGAAATAAATCTTTTGATAGGTTGTACCTTCCGATATCTTTTTCTTGCTAGAAATCCTCTTGTATAAGCTTGAATTGTCACAGCTGCCACAAGGATGAGCTGGCAAAGTCTACGGACCAGGTAACCCCGACAGTATTTCTGAATAATTATAGCAGCCCATGTTTCCTTCAGAGCTCTTGCAGTTATAGCTTGCCTTGATTCAAAAGACAATAAAGTTTGCTTAGGTCATATTAGATTTCCCATACTCATTGCCTTGGTCAGCCAAATCACGCACACACAAAAAGAAGGTATTAAAAACAGGCATCCACTACCAATAATACAGCTTTTTCCTCAATTAAAGTGAGAGAGAGAATTATCCACAATCTTTGAAATCTGTTCCACAAGCAATTGTTCTAATGGTCTTTTTCTGGTGCAGTACCTCTGATGCATAATTCCTTTTAATAACTTTTACACACTAATTTGTAAACCCTTGTAAATTGCTTTTCCTTCCTGCTACCTCAGTTCTTTTCCGGCTCTGAAGCTCAGCAGTAAGCCCAAGCCGACAACTGGGTCATGCATCATTAGCTAACTAGTGAGCTTACGGGCAGGCAGGCCTCTCAGGAATCCAGCAGACATCTGAAACCTGCTAGAGCACTTTCTTCATATCACCTGAATAGCTTGAATGTTTTAAAGCCCATATTTACAGTCAGGAGGAAATGGAAATACATTCTGAACTGCTCATTCATAAAGATTACACTGCCAAATTAGTGCTGGGCATTAGTTTGACCTTTCCTATGCCTTCAGGCACACCCCAACAGCAAATTCATTATCATCCAAAAGTACCGTACAGTCCGCTGCCCCCGGAAATACTGCTGTATTATAAGAGCTGCCTGTTTTATGCAAAGGAATTTCTTGCGCTGCAGCCAGCCTCGGACACTCTTTTGGATCACGATGCATGCGTGTCTCAGTTTGTCTGATCGCAGCTTTTCTAAGTAAGCAACCTGTCCTGCTCTGAAGAAAATCTTTGTTCTCCCAAACTGATACTGGTTATGATCCTGAAAAAGAAAACAATGGGTGTATTCAGTTTTCAGGCTATTATTGTAGATCAGACACTCTCTTCCTTTTATAAACTGTCAGTTCAGGCAAGTTCCTCTGAAATGACACACTCTTGTCAAATAAGAATATCCTCTTTGCCTTATTTGTAAGTGGAAGCATAAGGGAGGAAATTTCCACTTATGTGGAAAGAACCATAGAATCACATCCAAAATACTGTGCTCTAGTGATCTCAAATTAAAGGGAGGATCTGAACTTATCATTAAGGCCTTGAAAGGAACTTCTTCATACCCTCCTAGTTCAAGGAAGTCTGATTCCTTGGGCTCAACACCACTTCTGTGTGTACATGTCTGGCCTTGAATGAGCAAGCTGTGTGAGAAAAACTTAGCTGCTGTTGGGAGCTTAGCTGCTCCCAACCCTTGGCCTGTGCCAGAGCTGTGTTGCAAATATGCCTGTGCTTAGTCTTACACATCCCTGATTCTGAACTCAGTCCTGACATGCTAACTTGAATCACTGGACAAGCCTCATCACTACAGGTTTGTCTAAAAATAGGAGCAATATACAGAATAGTACATTTTTAGAGCATTTCTCCAATGTGGTGCATTCCACCACCAACAGCCCTGTCATGTGCGTAAACTTCTAACACCTGAAAAAAAGTATCATTACTGTTCACTGGTTTATAAATATAGGTAGAATATCTTCCATGTTGCAAGCAAAGATATTAAGTATAGAAGAGGTGAAATCTCATCATGACTGCATCAAAACACAAGGCTGTTGACCTAGAAGCCTATGTGCAACACCCTGTATCAGGAAAACAGTAACGTAAACATCTTTCCTATTTGAGGAAGTGAGATACTTGGCAAAAAAGACTGTTTATTAATAATAAACACTATAACACATGATGGGTCAGTGCATACAAACCAACCTGGATTAGCCGCTGCAAAACAGTCTTGCAAATCTGCTTCTTATCATTTATGGAGAGTTCCTGCTGTGTCATAAGGATGCTATAACGGCTGAAAAACTCAATGTAAGTCCACCTGGAAAATTAACAGTTAGCAAATGCAACTCATTTTAGAGGCACTCAAGTACTTTTGACAGATGGAGGCCCACTGCTGTTCCTACCTGGATGGGTAGCTCTGTGCACTAATTCGGATAGTTTCCAAAACACCACATGCTCGCAGTTGCTGAGCAACTCGTTTTGAATCAAACCTAAAAAAACCCAACAGAGTTATATTTTACATTTTTGCTTGGTTTGGCATGCTATGCTCATTAGAAGCATTCTACTAGTTGGATTTCCATTTCTGCCCTTAGGATGCAGGGGTCCCTACATTTTATATACAGTCATAGAATCAGAGAATCACAGAATAGTTAGGGGTTGGTTTGTTAGTTTGTTTTTTAAAATATGTGATAGAGACTACCTGGATTTTCTTTTTCTTTCTCGAAACAAAAGGAAGACTGCATCTATTTCTCTCTTGGAAAGTCCTGCTTCCTTTCTGTATTAATATTGACAGTTCACATTAGCAAGTGGCAAAGAATCATGCCACCCTCAGCACACAACATACACAGAAATAAATTCCCTCAAGTCTATTGGGAAGAAACTCTCTCTTGGTACTTTTTAGCACACTGAATAAAAGGGCTAAATGAAAGAGCAAATGAATAAACCTGGATTTACTCATGAATATCTGGGTTCAAGATTATCAGCACAAGGCATAGAAAGACCCTTTCCAATTCCGGACCAGAGCTGATATGCTCACAGAGCACTAGACTATGGTGTGAATTCAGTACTAGCTAAGAAATCCCTGTGGCTGACAGACTGTTCATTGTTCTTTCAGATGGTATGCTCTTCTAGTCTGATTCAGACATGGTTTTATCTTACCCAAGCTATTTCCCCGCCTCATTGCTATTAAACAGAATAATGAGGTCTCACTGCAGTGATAGTGAAACAGTGCCGTTTGTAACATGCTTTGAATGGACAGATTTTGTCTGGCTTCAGGAAAATGAGCTAACACACTTAAATTTAATTTAGAATCAAAGTTTGCCTTTTCCCTCCTACTCAGACACGGCTGTGAGCTTTTTTTTCACTTGCCATTACACCACCTTCCAGCTGAAAGCTGTGTAATGGAAACTAGAGTGCTTCCGCTTGCGCTCACTAAACAGACCAATAGCTGCATGAAGGTTAACTCCTACTTACACGTTAGTGCTTATCAAGAAGGTCATAGACATTTTGCAAATTATCTTACATGTATGATTATTTTATAAGAAAAAAATTACACAAAATTGTTGGAAAAACCAATGCTGTGTTCAACACTGCTCACACCTTTTGACTTCTAAAGCTCTTCTAAATATTTCTGTGGAAAAAAGTTCACAAAGAAAGTGGCAGTGGGTTTTTTTCCCCGAATACAAACCAGTGCTAATCCATATGGTACAAGAACAAACACACCTATACAAAATATCCATCAACTTAAATTAAAGGTGGACAACCTCTCCCCTAAAAATGTTATGACAAATACACAAACACTAATATCCAACTTAAAAATTCTTCATTATCACAAAATTCTTCAAGGTATCAATAACCACTACTGAATAATTCTAGTTTTTGTAAGATGACTTCCACTTCAGCAATCTTGAAAGTTAAAATATGTTTCCTGTATGGAAAGTTGCTCAAGAATAAGAATTTAACTTGCTGACATGTAGATACTGTGAAATAGAAAAATACTCTATTAACTTTAAAGGTAATATAACAGCTCAACACCACAAACATACTTACTCAAAAGGCAACTTCTCATCATTTGGCTTTATGCACCTCACATAATGAGGGGTGGTTGCATTGAGTGTCACCATAAGTAAAGACAAAGAATTCCGGAACTAGAAAATATCAGACAGAACAGTTTTGCTAATGAAACATTTACAGCTAAGCAAAAAGTTGAATCTTGGGTTTTTAATCTGTTAGATTTTGGCTGGAAACTGGGAGATTTTCTTAGCGTTTAGATCTTAAATGCAGGAAACATAACAGACCTGCTGTACCCAACCGTCTCCTATATATAAATTGAACTCACTTATACCCAGACCTGGAGCACTGTACTGTGGCTGGCTGTAGCCCCTACTGAAAACTGGATAGCCCCTATGAACAGTACTGGAATACAGTACCTGTGTTCCACTCACATTGCACAGAACACTTCCCTGAAAGCAGGAGCATCATAGAACAGCATGTTTACATAGTACCTTACTGCCAACCGTCATCCGGAGTTGCTTGTTAGGTGACTTGAGAACAGGTCTTGCAGATTTGATGTTAATAGTTGAACTGAAAGGTGAAATGGCCACTGGACTGTCTTGAAAAAAATTTGCACACAGATGAAACTGAAAGCGTGGTGAAAGAATCACAGTTAGATGCTGTGGAACTGCAATACCGTTTAAACAAAAATGACATTTTCTATAACATAAAACGTGAAACCTTAATGCCTGAAACGAGATTTTTAAGCCACAAGCAATTGAAAAACAGTTCAACAACTCTGAGTCTATTGTGAAGCATGCACACATTTCACAGACAAAACTCAGTAATTGTTAAACTGGCCTGCAAAAGCCATTTCAGTATGAGCAAACATCGACATTAATACAGATTTTAAATTAGCCCATTTAAGGTTATATTTTCACAGTATTTAACTTAGATTTAGAATATGTTTTTTTGCTCAGATTAAGTTTGCTTCTTAAGAGTAATCCTGAAGTCTCAAGTCTGTAGACTCAAAAGGAACTTCAAGCAGATGGGAAGCGGCAGGCACGTATGAGACATCTGATGTTTTCCCTGCCCTGGCATTCTCTTAATGTCTCTTGAAGAATAAACAAAGGCAGCTGTTATTGATACACTACCCATCAAAGCTACATGTAATGACTATGGGAAAAAAACCTAAGTGAATTCGTCAGTTACAAGGCTTCCAAAATTCAAAGGAGATATTAAAAAACCCAAAAAAACCAACCAAACAAAACCAATCAAAACCCCAAACCACCAAACAAAAAACCCGTAACATACCTAGCAAAGTAAATGCATATACACGAAAAAGGCAAATACTGCGGTTTTTCACCTTGTATGTTACTCTGACGTTAAAAATACACACTTGTAGAATATTAATAAAAATTAAGTCTAAACAAATGGATTCAACTTATTAAAAAACTCTTTATCAGAACAGTATTTTAAAATTAGATGTGAATGAATTCCAGTAAAATCCGGTATTTAGAAAAATCAATCATTACTGACTGTTCACAAACCTTGCTGTCTTTCAAGATTTCAATCAATACTTCATGTACTGTATCTCTGTTTTTTTCCAGAAATCCTTCACATTTATATTCTACCTGTGCAAACAGATGAATTATTAACTTCTCAGTTACACATATACAAATACATCAACAGTTAGCAAAACAATAATTTTTAGTAAGTTGTGGTAGCCAACAGATCTTTATTATTCTTAAAATGATGGCTGAAACGCTGCTTTACTCAGATTCACTATGGCAAGAATACATACATGCATAGTGCAAATTTAGAAGCAGGACAAACTGTCAGAATCCTCTATCAACTGCAATTTCCTTCTGCCTTTATCAGGAGTTTCTTTCCTCTTCATTATCCTGGGATTTCAAATCTAAATATTAAATGGAATACTACATTTGAAATGCAAATCCCTGAGACTAAAATATGCATGGACTACAATCTCAACTGTCTTATTTATACATTGTACTCTTTTTCTGTTTCTGTCTTGATTCTTTATTTTCATATTCTCAAATTTATTGTTAAGCACCTCTTATGTTTAAATGGTATGATACAGACAGTATTATCAATAAACAAGTAATACTATGTATTGAAGATTGATTTCATACAAATTCCAAGTGTGGTTGGTATTTCCTCTATTTCCTAAGTTGGTTTCTTTTCTGAACGAGCTAATTCCAGAAACAGGGTGAAGTAAGACTGGATTGTTTACACTTTACCTTATCAGCAAAGTGTTGAATGATGAAAGATGTGTTTGACATCCTCGGCTTTTCAAAGAGTGCATTTTTATTCACAAAATTATTATATAGCTTTTGAAGCCAGTTTTCATCTGTTCCATGGGGTAACTGTAAAAACGACAAGGGCAACCTCTTTAACCAAACTGTGATGGACTGTTAGAAACAGCAAAACTGCTTATTATCAATAAAGCGTGTTACCTGCAATCAGGAACAATCTGATCCTTAAGAATGCTAATGGGCAGAACAACAGATAAGATAATGAGTTAGGGAATGTTCCCTAATTTCTTCCATATTACTACATGATTTGGGTTTTGAGTTGGCAACATCACTAAAACATCTCTCAGAGACTGGAAAGCATCAAAGGATGGGATGGCACTCAGTGTGCCTCTGTTCAACCTGTTCTAGTACTACACTACTCTCACAGTGCAGAAATCCGGGTTACCTTCGAGGTAAGAATCTAGCTTTAGGTCCTTAATTTTGTAAGAGAAAAATAGGCTACAATTAAAATTACCAAATAGAGGGCAAACATTAATGTTTCTTTCATAAAGAAAATGATTTCCTTCCCATTAAAAAGGATAAAATATGGATTACAAGCCCAACCCGTAAACATCTATATAATTTTTTAAATTACCAAGCACTCTTCATCCAGAAGTTCCAAAATTCCCATTTTGGCTTCAATAAGGTCAATGACACGCTGGTTGTCATAGAAGTCGATTAAAGTCCATGGGATGTCTTCTTTCATGTATTCTTCTTGTTCAAGTTTAAAGACATGCTAGATATGTGAAAATTATGAAAATGTAAGGTTACAATTAAGGAATAAATACAATGGGTGCATGTGTGTGACTGTATATGTAAAACAGAAACCAAACATTTATGTATTTTACAGTATATTAGATGTATGTCTTGTAGGAAAATAAACTCAGAAATTTTCATAAATATAGTGTGTGTATGTCACTATTTTTATCTATTTCTGGATAGCCATTATCCAGAAATACCCATTACTCAAATACAAATAGCATTTGCAAATATCCATTATTAATAGTCTCAAAACTGAAGCAAAATAAGAACTGTAACAAATAAAGGAACATACCAGGTTAAATTGCTGCTGCAGTTTCTCATTAGCATAATTGATGCAAAATTGTTCAAAACTATTCACATCAAACGTTTCAAAGCTGAAAAACATGTCAAATAAGGAAAAAAAAAGACTGACATTTCAATACAGATGGTAGGATTCTTGCAAGACTTTGGAAGTATCCCAGTATTTCCAAGAAAATTAAACAGCCATAAGACTAATGAGGTTGCTAAGGCATTTCAAAACTTCCCTGGAAGTTAATGTTACCAGACATCACTGAGCTAACACAGCCCAGAGTTGAATGTAGACACATCGTGTCAAAAGTGAAATTTAAACCTCATTCACCAAAAATACTACATATTTATATTTGCTGAACATTTCCGTTACTCTGGATGCTAAAAGAACCTACATGACTATGGCCTTTTGGTAAAATAAACTCCTCCAGAATCATTAGGAGTACAAACTGAAAAGCTCTTATCAACTCCAAAGAAAAGGCACAACCTAGATTTGTTTCCAGAGACATTCTTACCCATAAATGTCCAAAACACCAATAAAAGTATGTTGCTTGCCAGGGAACTGCAAAGCTTGGTTAATTCTTTCCACAATAAAGTCAAACAGGTGGGAATAGATCTTCTTTGCCAGAGCATCCCTTGCATTAACAGCCTGAGGTCTTGTCATTGGCTTTATTACAGTCTCTGAGGTAGTGATTATCTTTCGGTGGCACAACCATTGTGCCATTTTATCACAGTTTAAATCCAGCAGTTCACAGAATACATTGAGATGTTTATCCTTCAGCTTTAAAGAAGATAAATAAATAGTATTAGATTAAATTTAATACTTTAGCTGTTGTCTAGACAGTAAAATCCTAGCACCGCTGATGTCAAACTATGATTTTTTGGTTTTAGATGGACAAGGGGCTGTGTCCACTTCTTTGCCTGGTAAAATATCAGGAAGAGCTAAAATAAATAATGCTTCATAGATCTCCTGATACAAGAGAGAAAAAAAAATAAGACTGGATGAGCTGTTTTGAATTAAGACACTGAAAGGAAAAGTTACTTCAGTCTATATTTAGGTGTCCTTTATTTTTAGGCTTGCATTGTCTGCTGGGACACACTGTGAGCAGCTTTGCAAATGCTCTGTTTCCTGAGTGTGTTGGATGCAGGCAGTCCCAAATGGCTTTTCCAGCAGATGTGGATCAATTTGACACAGGGTTCTCTTAGCCACATTTTGCCTTTTGTTCACACCCTCTGAATTTGGGCATGAAACAGGATTCACATAAACACTTGCTGTGATTCTATTTAGGGGAGGTTGGAAAAATCAAGTTCAGTATTTCAGATTTAATGTCGCTCTGATCCCCATATACAAGAAAAACTATTGCTAAAGGGCATTTGGTATAGAATGTAAAAGAAAATGTTAGTATCTGAATGAGCTAATTTCTTACACTGATAGATGATCTTTCATCTCCAACAGCTGTTATTTCCACATTGCCCAAGTGCAGGATTGCTGCCAGCATTTTAAAAACATCCATTTGAAAATCCCCTTTCAGACCTAAAAAAACCAATTATTGATTATTTTAAATACTCAGAAACAGTACAATTAATTAAAATAGCACTGTGCTGGATTACTTGCTTTGTTGTTGTTCAGGCAAGAATTGTACAGCATCTCTGCAGCTTACTATGCAAACCTTTAGTTCTGCCTACTTCCTGCTTGTCTGATCCAAGGAGAGATCAGGCATAAACTCCTGTACCTCCCTAAATGCCAGCTCAAGTCTGACTTGGCTTTCACATAAACCGTACAGGGGCAAAGAAGCTCCCAACTCCACTTCTGTCACAGCACTTCTGTCTTAGCTGACAGGGCCAAGAAGGCTCCAGCTCTTAGTGACTTTGACCATTAACAATAAATAGCCATTTGCTCTCGCCTAGTACTTTACCAGTCCAACAGCACAATGTACAAGCTATGAAAGAAATAATATTGGTAATTACTTCTACCATTTTGGACATTTCCACCTTTGCCCACTTCAGGAAAACAAACAAACCAACCAACCCAATGAAACCAGACCATCATTTAAACCTATTGAAAAGGTATCCCCAAAAATTTACCCAGTAAGGCAAATGTCTTCTGAGTCTCCACCATATTTGCTCTGTCATCAACTCCCTCTATTACTGTGCTGCCGCCCATTCTTGTGTAGTTAAATTCTTCTGCGCTTCCTATAGATAAGAAGCAAAACTTGTGATGCTGGAAAATTCTCTGGCGATAGCCACTTGGCAAAGAGTCTTGTGACATCAGAAAAGTAAAGATGCTGTCAGATGACAGCTCTTCAAAGATGAGCCGAGTCCTCTTTTCCTGAGAAATCCAGGCACCTAACTCAGTTAAGCTGACACAAACAAGTACTCATAATTCCTGGCAATCTCAATACTTGATCTGATAAACAAACAGGAATGAAGACTGAATAAACATATTCCCAAGGTTTGCTTCTCACAGGTGGCATTAAAGCTTCTCTGTAGGTAAATGAATCACACTCCTAAACAGTCATTATGGCATCTGTCACTAGAGAAAGAATAAGATTTTCAAAGACACTCAGGTACCTAATCACGCACTGCTCAAGTTACTAGGGATTTGCTACCAAGTTCAATACAAGCAGGATTTATAGCTAAGTAACTTAAAAATCCAAGTCCCATTGTAAGTCTGTGAGATTTATGCTACAAAGCACTTAACATTCTAGCATATCCAGCATGAAAATCCAATCTTCAAAATGCTGCACTTCAAAAATGAAGAGTAGGTTATTTTCTTGAGACCTACCCAATTTGAGATGCTTATATTCAGGCTGCATAGCAGATGCACACAACTGATAAAATATGTGGTAGTTTCTCTCATTCTCTGACTGTAAGTTAAAGCAAAGAACACCATTAGAGAAAGACTGAAAAGAGTAAAAATCCAAACCAGAAACAGAAAAACATTCTGTATTCCACACAACTGTAAAGTGATAATGATACTTAAATTCTGCTGCAAGATAGTTTGGCAAAGAAAATAGCCCAATATTAAAATGGCAGATCTTAAGACTTCAACAAGAGCTTTAAAAGAGATAAATTCAAGTATACTTTCTTTTCATTACCAATATGCCGAGTTTTTTCCCCAAAGCTCTTACACTATTAAATTTCTTCTGCTTGAACAACCATCTACTAATGAGAACTGACAGATACTGCAATAAACAACTGTGCAGAGTGCCAGCTGAAACACTGCCCTCTGGTCTCCCAGAAAACTATTTCCAAACCGTCCTTCAGGAAGCAGATACATAGAAGTGTTTTTTATAGTACTTAAAAAGTTACAATAAGAGAAGAAAACCTCGTAAAAACAGTTTTATTAAGCAAGTGCTTTCTTTTGTAGGTTATCACAATTATGCTCTGTAATGAGTCATATGCAATAAATCCTGGTCTTATAAATTATCATCCATTTTTTTTACCAAGACTCTCTCTGCCCTATATACACTGTTGATTTCCAGATACAGCCGGCACACGTTACTGTTATGACTAAAAGACACAGATTTCTCGAATACTTCTTACACTTATTGTAGGGAATGGTCCCCAGGATACATCCTCCACTTTTACCCACCTGAAACACAACTCTGGATTTCTCAAGCAGGTATGTTCTCATGTTAGCACCAATGATTTGATAACTCTGATCAAAACTGATCTCAGTGTATTTTCCGAATCGACTGCTATTATCATTCCGTGTGGTTTTCGCATTGCCAACAGCCTACAAAAATTATAAACTGTTAAGATTTGCTTTACTTGCTTTTTTCATAACAATAACGTTGTCAAAACATGACTCAACTACAAGTTCCTAAAACAAGAGGTGCTCAAGGATCAATCTTAGCATTGAGACTTAAATTTTGAGGCCTGAATGTGAAGATAAGCCTCAAGTCAAAAATAGCATAACATTGCATAAATGGAGAATTAGAGAAAGTTTTCCCTGGATAAAGAAGCTCAAGCCAGTTTCTATTCCAACTAATAAAACCAAACAACTTGTTCAGTATTGTTTTCTTATCATCTAACTAACAGGATGTGGTCAGATAAAACTCTGGAGGCAAACTAGAGCCTCTGAAGGGCCACTGGTAAATTAGGTAGGACCTGGGTGTTCGTGAAGCTATTACCTCTTTCCATCAGTAACACTCAGAGGCTAAACTTCTAATTTAGGTATCTAACTCAGGCAGCTAAAACATCCCTAAAGATTTCAAATGAAGATTCCCAGCAGCTCCCAGATTTCTTTCCCTGACAAGTACAGACTTGACAGATACTCTGAAGCTTACCTCAGTTATTGGATTGGATGCCAATACTTTATCCTCCACATGTGCATTGCTGCTTGACTTACTCACAGTGGCAAAATATCTCATAGTGTATCTTGCAGACACAGTCTTTCCAGCGCCTGACTCTCCGCTGACTATAATAGACTGATTTTTGTTATTTCTAAAACCAAATAATCAGACATGATTAATAAAATAACTTAGGTCTAAAACGCATGTATAAATGTAAGAATTAGATATACGATGTATGAAAACACATCTGTGATCTACTCTTCTACCAGTTTCATCTTTTAACTGTTCATCTTTTAGTCCTCTTTGGTTGTAACATCTAGGCTGATGTCACTGTTATTCACTCAGCTAAAAGAGCATTTTTCCCCCCATCAAGAATGAAAATAGTTATGAGTTCCAGAAATTCCTCAGCTTGTTAAGGAATTACTCCTCTTCTAGTTAAGCTGCTCATTCAAAGGTATTCTTAATAGCCAGTGGTACATACACAGTTAAATTAAATTACAATTAATACTGACTGCACAAGACTTAAAACGTTATTTATGGACATTAAACAACATACTGAACCTTGCCATTTGCTTGTACGCTTCTTCTGCCACAGCAAATATATGTGGATCCATGTCCCCCATGTTTTGCCCACTATATGCATGGATAATAGCATCTCCGTATATTGGCAACTGTTTATAGGGGTTTATTGCAACCAAAATTATTCCTACAAACAAGTGCATAAAACAAAAATAAAACACAGGCTAGTTCAATTAAATGACAGGTTTTGGCAACAACAGTTAAACTGATACAAAGTAGTAATATTTTCTAAACTAGGTAGGAGATACTGGTCAACAAACAAGTCTATACTCACACAAAAATGAGTTAAAATACACTTATCATATTGCAAACTAACCCAAGACTTCTTTTCTTAAGCCTTGCATTTTCCTTTGCTTACCACTATAGGTGTAGATAAGCCTAGACTCCACAAAACGAACTTTAAGATTATGTAGAACAGCAGGTTCATGGAGATAACTCAGTGCAGTGAGATCGTTTTCACCCACAAGTATGTCAGGGTTCCGAAGGGGTGGCAAAGCAGCTGGATCAACAGGGTAATTCAGTTCCTGTTAACAAAAATGACTTGCAATATCATAAAATGCATTAGTTTTGCCTAAACATAAATTGATCTTCTACCTTTACACAAAGTTACAGGGTTGATGGAGCCCCGTCTGATCCTGTATTTCATCAATTCCATATATCCCACTGAATTTAGGGACTTGCAGATCATGACAGTAAAATGAAGCTCTTCACTATTTACCGAAGTGAAAGCCACATTCTCTTTATTCACAATATTTTGTACTGAAATCTGTAAAATGGAAAATACTACAGCTCTCTAAACACACGTGTATTTCAAGTACTGACAAAACCAGTAGACCAGCTGCAACTGAATGAACTGATCAGAACTTAAGTCAGCTCTGAAACTACCCTTACTTGCAACCCTTTTTCTTTACATGTTGTTTAAAACTTATGTTTCTTTCAACAAATCCATTTAGTCACACATTTCATACTTGTATTTATAGAACAGCAATGCAGAAATACTGTTTTAGAAACATTAAAGTGGAAAGAACTCAGACACTAAAATTAACTAAGCTTACTTAAAGCAACAATTTTAGAGAGAAAAACCGACAACAGCTGGCTCTGTGAGACAGAACTGTGCCTGCCCTGCACTTCTGATTTACTTCAACTTGAGTTTCAGTGCTTATTTCAAAAGTGAAGTGATCTTAGAGGTATATGCTCTGTACTAACATTATACAGAGAGTAAAATTGCACTTTTCATTGTTTTAGATAACAGCTGTTTTCTGTACAAATTTCAATGTGATAAAATTCTGGTCACCACAGGGTTAGCAAGAAAGAAAATATGGACAAGTCACTTATACCCTGTGAGTCCTGTGTGTCTACATAAACATATCCCAGCAAACCCCACAATAATTAAGGTTTTCTCCTTACAGTTCCATCTTCTAACTGCACATGGAGAAAACGGTCTCCAGTTTTGTAGTTTTTTGTGATTTCTGCCGACTGCCAAACTTCTTCATTATCAGGGATCCAAACCCTATTGTACTACAACAAAAAACACAAGGTAATGATTAGCTTAGTTATTAGCATAATACCAGACTGGCATGAAAAAAACAGTTTTCAAATGTCAGTGCAACCTAAAGCTGAACTGGATGCCAGGACTTTATGGATTATTATTAGCTCTGTTCAGTAGGCTGTATTTCTGTGTTTTAGCAATTCTTCATGAAAGGCAAACAAAGAAGAGAGCAGACTCACGCTCAGACATGTTTGTTCTGCTCCTGTTTAGCACAAGGTCTGCAGAACAGCAGCGTGCAGGAGGCGCAGAACAGTGGTGTGCAGGAGGGTGAACAAAAGCCAGACTGTTGCCAAGTTCTTCAAACCCTCTAACACTGAACAAAGGGAATAAACCCCACTTGAGACAGAGCCCTGATTTCTAGGAAATTTTAAATGAGCAAGTACCTGAAAGACATCTCCTTTACCAGAATTGAGACTTCTCTCAATGCAAGTGCAGGACACTGACCTTAGGCAGCATTTTAGCATAGGTACAGATGCATACACAAGAAAGGCTCTGCACAGGTACCTTTCTTTCAGTGGGACTGAAGTGCAAGCTCCAAACAACATCTTCCCCTCTTACAGGGTGAACGTCAAAGACCATCAACAAAGACCATCTCTTTTCTCAAGCAGTCAGCCGGCTCAGCCGAGCTCAGTCCCAGTGTAGTACTGCAGCTCTGCCTCAGGGAGAAACCTCCCTTCCTAAGAGTGCTTATTTCCAATGGCAGCAGGTGAACTGCAATTCTCTTTTACACATTGGAAGAACTGAGACAACAGAATTACCTCCAGCCTTCTGAAGCGTGTTTGAACACAAATTATGCTGTTGGAGACATCTAGTTCTCCTATGCTGAAGTTAGAATATTGAAGCATTAGCAACATCATTACATGTGCTGACCTAGAAGCTATAGGAAGCAGCATTCCTTAGAAGGACATAACACAGCTGGCAACCTCTGCAAGTCAGGAATTCCTTCCTTCCCAAATGTGGAGTGTGTCCTCCCTGTTCTGCCAGGGTTTAACACAGCAGCAGCATCCCCAAAAGCCTCCCTGATGCATCAACTACACATTGATGACACTGGTTTTAGTAACCTGAAATCGCTTCTGTTCAGGGATTTATTTGCAGGTTGTGACCACTTCTGACACCTCACCATCTTCCTTAAACCATTTTTTTATACCATATAGTGTGTACCTCAGGTGCCACTGAAGACAACACTGAAGGCTATATATGGATATAAGGAGAAGACAGAAGGAAGGACAGCCTGAAAACCACCAGTACATGCCACTACTGTTTCTTATGAACCATCACTCCTCTAACTTGTGAGAAAGTAACATCAGCGAGCACAGGACCATTTAGTCCCTACCTGCACAAGCAGCTGTGCCATATAACCTTCCAGCATCTGTTTTGATAGCCAAACAAACGAAGGGTGTTAAATGGTTAACACCCTTCATTTGATTTCCCTCCGTAGGAAATACAGGTATCTGTATTCCTGGTCACCTGAAACCAGCTGTGCTTACATAAACCCATGAGAACTACTGCAGCTGCTTACCTGAAAAATTAAACAGAATTCTTTATTTGCTGCTGCTCTGTGTGGGTCAAGAATATCCCACACAGTATGTTCCCATGCAAGCAAGTGATCCACGATAGGGCAGGGACACAGAAGGAGGAAAAAGCATGTGATTGAAGGGCTGGTTCTTCAGCTCCAGGAGCCTCCATTGGCAAATGCCGCCGGCCTACCAACACTCCCTTCTCCAGACCTGCCTCGCAGGTAAACACAGCAGGATTTGCTCGTTTTCGGATCAAGTTACACCCAGTCTGCTTCCGCCTGCCAAACACTGCTCCTGATGGAGAAACCCAACCATTCCTGCTTTGAGCTGTGCCCGGTGGGGTACCAACACACCAATCGAATAAATACCCTGCAGCACAAGGCTCACCGCTGTTAATCACAGCAGGTGCTTTTGCGATGGCAGAGATACAGTCCTACAAGTGAGTAACTTACACCATTTAAAGCTAAGCAAACAAATGGTACGTCACAACACTGTGGTGACTACAGGGAAAGTGGGAAAAGTTGTGCAAAAAATACAGCAGCCACGTTAAAGAGGAGGAAACTTCGGTTTGTTGCCAAGTTCTGCCAAACACCCAGTATCTGCGTAAGGAGAAGAGCCAGCACCCCACGGTTAAGTGGCCAGGGAAGTGCTGTTAAACTTTGAAAGCGCCTAACTGCTGGCTAGCGCATGAGAGCCCTACACACAAAGGCCAGAAGTCTCAAGAAATGGGTTTTTATCTGAAAAACCAGCCCTATTTTCCCGTGCTGCCCGGCACTTCACGGCCGCCCCGATGTGCTGTACCCGAGCTGCCCGGGGCGCAGGTTCCCAGGAGCAGCGCAGCGCAGCGCGCACCGCGCAGGACGAGCGGCTCAGGCTGTAACGCACCGCGGCGGTGCAGTGCAGCCCGGAGCGCACAAGCGCGCTGCGGCGTGGGAGACCCCGCTCCTTCCCTTCCCTTCCCCTTCCGCTCACCTGCGTGTAGAGCTCGGCCAGCGCCATGGGGCAGAGCGGCCGCTCGGGCCGGCGGGGAGCGCTGCCGCGGCCCGCCCCGAGGAGCGGGGAAGCGGCTCCCGGGCTGGCCCCGCCCGCAGGGCTGCTCCCGCAGGCAAGGCCGAGCGGCTCGGGAAAGCACTCGGAGCCGTGTGGGGCTGTTTGCGCCGCAGCCGCCGGGGTGGCTCCCGACTCTGACAGGTGTAAAGTGCAGTGGAGATGCGGAGCAGTTATTACGATGGCAAAGCTGGCATCTTGCATACATCATTAGGGGTTAGGAATAATGGGTACTGTAGAGGTGGCAGGGGGATCACGAGGGGAGACGGAACAGGGAAAAAAAAAACCACAGGCACATCGTTAATCACCTATCAGACACCGTAAAGGGGTTTCTCTAGCAAACTTAGAACAAGATGAAAACTAACATCTCATAATTCAGTTAGCAAACTTAGGGCACTCACAGGTACTATACTTAATCATCCTTTATGAGGAAGAAGGCTTGAATAAACCTAGCACCAGGTTTTGGCAGGTGGATATATGCCAGCAGCTCAGGATCCGCCATCAAAGATGCACAAAGACAGTGTTCTAGCAAAGCACAAATCTTCATTCTTAATTTCAGTAACAGTTACTAGTTGGTGACAAAATATGCTAACAGAAGTGGGTTATGTCGAACAGAGTATTTCCAACCAAGCACAGCAGTTTATGGCACGCTGTTACTGTCCGGGTGTGTATTTAAACAACCCTCAGATTTGAACCAACTCCCCTGGCAGTCAACATGAACTCTGCCACGAAGGTGCAGGGAACCTGTGTGAGCATCCGGGGACTGTGCCAGCACACAGTGTATGAACAACCACACAAGCAAACACAAAAATCCAAAGCAAATCCTAGTGTTGTATTTTTATTTGGACATTTTCCAGTGATAGCTATTAGGCTACAGCTTTTATGATGCATACATTTACTAAGTACAACATCAGACACTACAACGGATCAGAGCTCAGGTCATTCTGACAATGTTTTGGTTTTCACCTATGTACTGTAGTGGCATTGAGAGAAAACCTATGTTTAAAGGCTTTATTTATCACATGAAGTATCAGCATCTTAAAAAACCAAGTGTTTACTCATAGTTTTTGTACGTGATTTGAAATGTGTTCAGTTTAAATCACAAATTACACAGACCTTCAAATTGCAAATGCTGGTGTTTCCAAGTTGGGAACCAGTGTTACTGGTTATCAATCCACTTTTCAACATTGAAGTTGGTATTTCTTTTTGCCTGGGATAGAATAGGTTAATTGCATTTAATGGACTTACGCACTTTCATGTTCCATCCCAGATTGAAGTCTGAGAAACAATTTGGGTAGAAGACTATGTCCTAAACATCAGAATAAAATGATCACTGGAATAAAAATACACCAAACTGAATGAGGTAATTATTGTGCAAATTCTCTATAATAACTGTGTATCATTCTAAGGGGTGGTTGACAAGTATTTTTCCAGCATCCGATAAAATCTATCATAGCAATAGGTAATAAATTAAATTACAAAAGATATGTCCACATTAAAAGAGCATGACAATGATTCAAAGGGAAAAATGAAAACAAGTTGTTAAAATAAATCTGCATTATATTCCATGGTTAAAGAGATACTAGCCCTAAGGTGAAAAATACACACTGACACTAAAATTTTATTTCTGAAAAGTGCATGTAAAATACTGCCATGTAAGATGTTTGGTGAGTTACCAACTACACATCTCTTCCAACTTAGAAGTATTTTCCTTTAAAACATGTCAAGCAGCATATACTTTTAATGTGATATAAAAGTAATTAATACAAGTCAAACCACTGAGTTTAAGGATAATATCTATAAATTACTAAACACTACTTTTTTTTTTTAAGGAACCAAGATACAATAAGGCTTTTTACAGGTAAACAAACTTAAAAATGAAACAAAAATACATTTAGGCATACATTTTAAACACTAATGCTTAAGTAGTGGATACATTTCCTGATCTATAGTAGGAACATACTGTAATGCCAATCGTTTGGTTTTCAATAGGAGAAAAAATTTATAGGTCAGCATGTTCTCAGGTATTTTCTTTCCCAGCCTCATTACTGGATGTGAAGGCTTTCCCATTACATTCTCACAAGTACAGTACCCCTAACAGCCTGAAAATTACATTATACCTTATCTGGAGCCACTTAACAGTAGTAGCTGTAGTTTCAAGAATCAAGTAACATTGGAAAAAAGAGTTTGGTATACCATGCACAGGAAAACAATCCAAATCATTTAGCAAAGATCACTCACAACAGTTACGCAATACAGTATTAGATTCTTGGAAGTACTGGCATGACCCATAAAACATAACATGGGGCATACACATTTGAAAGTAAGACGGCCTGAGCATCTTAAACTGATAATGACAAAATGTGGGTTGCCTGTACTACCGATTTGAGCAACCATACAAACAGCATGTCTGCCTCCCAGGCAAAACAACTGAAATGTTTCAGTCTGCTTAACAGCAAGGTTTCTTTTCTGTGAGTTTGCAGGCAAACAGATTAGTACCAAATAGTCTAATATTGTACCTCTAGATTATTTCTCGATATTTTAAAAGAAATTAATGCTAAGATACTAATTGTTATAATACATAAAAAATATTGCACAATGCAATTAAACAATGTGTGTGGCTTTTTTTTTTAAAATGTGTATATTTGAGCCATACACCACAAACTACCTCTTTTAAAGTTCAGAATTGGAACCTTAAGCAGGGCTTCTGCGCTTAATTTGCACATTGTGAAATGTGAATTCTGTTGTGAAGATATGTGAGACAGAAGAACCTTTCCAGTGAGATGTGCAAGATCCAAAATAACTCAGTTTCTCATTACTGAATGGCACTCTGGATCTCTAACCATTAAATCAGCATGAATCATAGTCAAGTGACAGCATCACAGTCAAAACCTACTAACGTTCTTGTCAACCTTTCAAAGAATGAGAGCCTTGGGCTACTGCAAAAATTTTCTATTAAAGTTTTTCCTCTCAAATTCCAGAATGAAGGAATACTTTTTTTTCTTTTTTTTTTTCTTTCTTTTCTTTTTTTTTTTTTTTTTTAGTGGCAACAAACCAAAAGGGATCACACTCAAAACACACTCTGTCATTTCTGGGGTCTACAAACGACGAGCATTATACAGATTACAAAACCTAAATAAACACTGAAATCATTATTGACTTCTGATCATTTGCTTCAAGATTGTGTATTTTTAGCTACTTTTAGAAATAACTAAACATGTAATTTCCAGTGTGCTACTTGTGCTTAGTTACCATTTTCCTTTATAGGTGCTATTTGATACTATTTGCAAAAATCCAGTTAAAGTAACAGACTGCATCAGACTGTAAATAAGGTTGACAACAAAAAATGAAATTATCTTATTTTTAGTGCTTAGTATGATACTGTTGTACATTTAAAAGAACACAATATGCAGCAGCGATTTAGTATGCTTGGTAAACCACAGTGCTAACAAATGAACACCTAAGTTACAGCATATAGTGAGCTATAAGACTTATCACTAGAATTCATGTCAAACCGACATAAATAAGTGGTTTAAGAAATCATTTTCTATATTGCCAGTTTGTGTTTCTCTACTCCAGTTTTCACAAATTAAATGTAACAGGCTCCCAAGTGACTGTGTATTCTACTACAAAATGCCTTACTTTTCAAGTCTTCCATGTTCAGGGCTGTCCCTGTTGATCCCTGCCTATGAGATTACATACGGAGTTTAATTTACACTATTTAAATATGTTACTTAAGATCTAAAAATGTCTCTAGACAGCTGAAGACACAGTTTTAGTCCAAGCTCGATTTCCATGTTCTGGAAATCCATGAATCGGTGATGTCCTCATAAATGCAATGACTGAACACAAATACACATCTTTCTATTAGCCTCCAATCTGTGGTGCTCTTATGTAGTTTTCCAGTTACTTGTACTACAGATCTGGGCATACATATAGGGTGTTCAGAAAATGTGTTTTCAGTGGCTTACTATGTTTTAATGGGTAAAGATATGAGGCAACTGATTCTCCATCTAACACTGATGGTACATCCTTGCGATCAGACACGTGATATGAAGCCCAGGCCCAAGCTGGCTGGGATCTGAATGGTTTCTAATGCCAGCGAGGATGGATTAAATGGAAAAGTAACAGGGAAGATGTGTTTAGCATCCATGAGCAACTGAGGAGAGTCCTTCCTGTCTCGCAGACGCATCTGCAAAGATAAGAAAGTGATTACATCAGCATTTAGCCAATTATTCATTGATAATTATCATCTTACAAAGACTTGGTGTTTCATCCATGCTTACAAAAACCCGGGTGTGTACAGACACACACTCTATGATAAACTGACCCAACACATTTGCAACAATCATGCCTTTAACTGTAGTTAACTGTTGTCATTTTTGGTGCTGCACATTTTCCCCTTACAATGCAATCTGAAGATACTAAGATTCCCTGCAAAAGGAAGAATTTGCCCACTATCTGGGCATCTTTTCAGTAAGTGGAATTACAGTTTTATACCTTCCCAATCTCCCTTATCCTACTAGTAATGCAATTCAAATTTCTAACAGACCAGAAGGATCATCTTTGTTTCTTTTACTTTGCTCTAATTGGCTGCTTTTCTTTGGAGTTTTCAACCAATTTCATTTTCATCAATATATATATATAAAACTTATATAGAAGTTTTTATAACTTTATAGAAGTTATATATATATATGTAATATATATATAAACTTATATATAAGGGCTAAATTAAGAACTTTGGAATGAAGATAGGCCTCAGTTTTCAAAGCAGTTAGAACTTCTCATGCAGATATAGGTCTGACAAAAATAAATTTGCATATATAAATGTTACCACTTGAAAAGCTGGCATAGAACATAAAAGTGTGTTTACATACACAAAGATGTATACACACAAAACCCTCTCACCTTCCAAAAATCTCATAGAGACTGACAGGGAAGCTAACATCTTCATGCAAGCCTGGAGGCAGTAAATTGTGATTGCTGATAATTTTAAGGCTGACAGCATCAAGCCTAGTTACTTTAGACTCCTGAATGTATTTCAGGATGCAAGCTATTTGGCTCAGCAGAAGACTTATCAGGAATAGTCAGATAATTATAGATGAAAAGATATAGCCATACCTGTATTGTACGTATAAATGATACCAAGACTCTCTCTTCAAACTCATTAACTGGAGTATACAAATTCAGAACTTTAACAATCTGTGAAGAAGAACAACCATTCTCAGGTTAATTTTACTGTTGAATCAACAGATGCATCCATGGTTACTAATAATACACATTTTAAATTACCTGCTTTAAAAAGAAATTTTGCTTCATTGATATATAGGGAATTCCATCACAATGCTATGGTATATGACTGCCTTCTCCAGAATATGTGTTCTTTGGAGGTAGAAACTCTGAATTTCTACATGCTTGTGGAAAATACCAAACTATGGAAAAATCAGATGATAAGCAACTGACTGTGTTCCTGCACTCCCTGGAAACATGCTTTATTTCTCACCCTAATTTTGACCCTGTAATTATGACCTTCTGTAGCTTCCATTCAAGAGTCTTATGACTCCCTGTTTTCAAGAGAGTGAGCTATTTCTCTAAAAATGGGGCTAAAACCACCAAAGGGAAGAACTGCACCAGAAAGACTTTAAATAATAATATGGGTTAAACTTGTAAAAAAAACTTATTAAAAATTCTCTTTGTTTTTTACACAATTCTCTTTAAAAACAAAGCAAACCAAAACACAACACTTTTAAACAAAGTTAAAACACTCAAAGCACATGGAATTCTAACTTATTATTTCAGTAAAAAATGAACAGATTTTTCCAGCAATGTGAATTACTAAATCAAAATGACTATATCAGTGCAACTGCTATTGCCAACCCCATTATGAAAGAAATGGAGAAATTTCTTCCTTTCCCTGATGGGAATGTTGAGTAATCACCAAAGATGCTTGGATTCATTTACTCCTGTTAAAGAAAAGTGCAACTTTATCTGGACAAAATCTAAGCTTTCATAAAGAGAAGTCTTCAGCTGTTCACTGAGATGTGGCTGGCTCAGCCTTCCGAGGCTAATGGGTACAGTAACTTAACACTTTTGTTTGCAGACCCAGAGACAACAGTTCTGTGTGAATTGTCCTTTAACCGGATACTAACTCTGATGGCAGAAAGATCATTTCCTGGTATCCCAGGCAGAGAGACAGAATACAGAGAAGTCTTTGAAGAGCTTTCCCTAAGGATTTTCACAGACTGAGATACTATGCATAGTACTACACACTGCACAATCTATTGAGATCCCTCTCATTTGCTCCAAAACTTACCTTGAACATCAGACCTCAGAAAGGCAAAAAGGTCTGGTCTTTTTTTTTTTTTTTACCCCTCCAACTTAATCTGTTTCAGTTTTACTAATGCAAAACAAGGTAAGAAATCATTGAGCCATGTGCAACAGCAGTGCAGGCAGGCATAGCAAACACCAGCAGAGCAGAGAACTGCTCAAAAGTGACAGCAGAACAGTCAGTAAGAGTTTACTTACCTGGGCAGTAGTCAGTGCATTGCACATTGAACAAATGGCTTCAGCATCCTCATCCGTTTTCTTTTTTACTTGCAACAACTGTGCAGCCTGGATGAGGGGTTCCAGGGTTTCTTTAGCCCCGCTATTCATCAGATTTTTATCTCGTAGCCATTCTTCTAGTTGACTCACATTGTATCTGTACAAAGAGATAGAAGTATCAAGATATTAAGGCTTGATGATGGCTAAATTGAAAACATGTGCAATCTATGTCCTAGTGTTTCTTCTTTGTCCTTATATGTTCTTTCTTGTAATTTCGTTTTCATACTCTTTCCTTCTGATTAAAACAGGAAATTTTGATTTTCAAAACAGTCAGAAACTATGGCCCAAGACTTCCACTAAGCAGCTTTTCCCATCTGTTCCTGTTCCTGTTAACTGCAGGACTGTTATAAGAAGAAAGACAAATAAGATTTTGTCCATGTAAAAGTACAGTGAGGCTTTTCAAGGTCACTTCAGGGGCTGGAATGCTTTGACTAAATTTCTTGGCATATGCCAGTAGAATGCAGTGGACAACTAATGTCAGATATATGAACAGAGTAAGATGGCACACGACTTACCACAGGATGCAGCAAAGTACAGGGTGGGTGAACACAGCAGGTATACAGTGTGCCACCAGCATACAAAAAACGCAGGATGTTTGCTACTCTAAAAGCTGAGAAAGCAACTACCAGCATTTCACCTACGCTTCCGATTCCTACTTGATGACAAAATACTTTTGGTTTGCTTCTATCACACTTCCATGAAAGCCAGGTGGGATTTGGCCGGACTTAACCAAGCTCTTTTTGACTGAACCTCACAAGATCAATTTAAGAGCACTGGCAGCTTTTGTATGTGGAAAAATAAATATTCAAAATGTATTTGCTCTTCCATCAAAATGATGTTGAGCAGTGTCAAGAGTTCACTCAGGTTTTCAGCAGCCCATTCAAGAAAAGTATAACATAAGCTCTCCCACCTTATCTGCATTCCTTTGCTCCACGAACACATGTCCTTGCGCAGGAGAAGGTTATTAAGTGTTATGGCTCCAATGATGTAGAACATCTGCTTGACAACCTGCTTGATCAGCTCTGGATCCATTCCGTGCTGACACATCACTGAATGGAAGGAGTTCAGCTGCCGAATAATGGAGTCCAAAGTGTAGGTTCCTTCATCAGCAATACTGGACGTTCTCTTCCGCAGCCCTGTTGGTTTCACCCCTGAGACACCTTGGATTGTCTCATGCTCCAGCATTCCTGAAACTGCATTTGATTGGCAACATTATTATAATGACTGAAAACCACCAACATGCAAGCAATTGTGGAAAGTGACAAAACAGTATTTATACAGGAAGAGCAGGGCTTTCTGCCTGCCACACTTGACCATGATTTCCAGCAATTCTATGTTCTGCAGAAGCTAAACTCACAGAGTTTATATAAAGATTTCAGCATCTGTGTTTGAAAGGAAAGTCTAACTCTAGCTTAGCAAAGTATTTCTTTCCTCCCATGGTCATATGAGTAGCAGAGTCAGCAAAACAAGAGCTGTTCCATTCTTCTGAATGCTGTGATTGGAAAGCATAATGAAAATGTGAGAGAGTACTGTCTGACAGGAAAAAAGTATTTGTAATGAAAAAACACCCCTCTTTGCATGTGAGCTTCACCCCTGCTATTTCACTGCCAATTGCTGTCCATAATAACAACCAACCATTACTCTCCATATTCATTTTAATTACGAGTTCTCATGTAATTGAAGTCTAATTTTTCCATGGGATATTTCCCAACAGACAGGGCAACAAATATCAGACTGTCCTAACAGTTCATTCCTGTTTTATTCCATATTCCTAAATGCATGATTTATGACATACATGAATAAGGTATATCTATATATTCTGGCACTGCCAGAAGAACCAGCCACAGTTTAGTTTTTTCCTCTAATCCAGCCTGTCCTGACTATTCCTTGTCATCGCTACACAGAATGCCACTAGAACCAGTAATGACACTACTGGTTAAGAAGAAATACAAGATACAGTATACTGCCACCATCACAACATTCCATTTGGTACTACAGTGTGACGTTTAGAGAATTCAACTTTGTCTTACCAATCATTGGTTGCAGAATGTTTTCCAACACTCGGACAAGTTGTTGGTAGATCTGAATAGCCAAGTCACTCAGTACTTGTCTGTATTCAGCTAGATCAAAATTAGTGAGGCAGTGTTCATTTTGACGAGGTGTATTATGCTTCATAAATCCCTGAATTCATAAAATAACAGAAATTAATGATCTAATGGAGTACAAAAATATTACATGAGTCCAGTATTTGTGTTTTTTCCGTGCAACTCACAAATAACACTTTAAAATAACAGCCACAGCCCTCAAAACTTTAATTTGGAACTTCTTCTGATTGAGGCTAATGCTAGGATTTGCTTTTCAATTGTGATTTGTACAACATCTGCTTCCATGACATGACACTTCAAGTATCTGACAGAGGAACAAACTCTGCCAACTTTCTGGCACTCAAGCATAGGCATTTTCACCTTGTCATTTAAGGCCAAAAGCCCAATTAAGTTTGAAAAAGGAATTAGGCATAACACAGCCTCCAAACCTAAACTGGTCTGCCACAGTATGGTTAATGGACTTAAAATGGCCTTTTTCATAGGAAGTGCAGAAAATAATTACTAAACAATGTAATGGTAGCAGCCAGATTCTTCTGCTGAGTTGGCACTTTTGGGAGCGATGTCATCCAGTCTCTGGGCTCCCTGCCTGCAATAAATGGAAGCTGGTTCAAATCTTATTTTCCTGTGCTTCCTACTGATGTCATCACCATCATTCCAAAAAGTGAAGCCATTTTAAGAGACTTTGAGATATTACAGCAATTTGTTAGAATGTGGTGCTCACAGTAGTATTGTAGAGCAACAGAAACCAGAGCAGGAGCGCTGCTTACCTCTTCTCCACTGTATTGCTTCAAACAGTGCAGAAATCGGCAGGTGTTAGATAACCAGAAGGACACTGTTTCAAAATCATCCCCTCTTTTCTGAAGATAAAAACAAACACATTTTAACAAAGACTGGTAGGATGAATAAAATAATAAAAGTTATCTAAACAATTAAACACTTAAAATCCACTCTTTTATAGCTGTGATAGCTTGCAAAACTTTGTGTGTTTCGGTAATGTACTAGAAAAGCAAGCTTTTTGCCAAAATACCACTGATCATCCTCCCCAGTTTATGGAGTATTTTTCAAGGACTTTCAGCATATGACTTCCACCACAGATATGAACTTTCTATGTTTTACAGATCTGCCCTAACTGCTCTGTGCAGAAAATCACTGAGCAGTGTGAATGTATTCCCAAAACACCCATTCTGTGGCACAGCGACACTAGTGAAAAGCCCAACAGGGAGGATGGAATGATGCCAGCAGGAGGAGCAGAGAACAATTCAGTCTTGATGAATGTCGCGTACATCATAACCATTTTGGCAGCCTGATAAGGAGAACAAAACAAACCAACCAACCAACCAACCCTCATCACCAGAGAACACAGGATCTGGTATATGCTGAGTAAATCAAAATGTCTAGAGCTCTGCAGCACGAACTCCAGTCACTTAGAAATGCCCAGAAATTTTCTATGAATATCTAAGCTCCTGCAGGATTGTTTACTAAATGTAGCTTGATTAAATGCTTGGCTTTTGGGCACATCTGTCTCATATAAGGACTCATAAAAACTCCATGACGCTTAAGACATATTCATGTCTTAATAACGCCTTCAATGCCTGACCTAGACTTTCCTAGCCAACTCACTGCAAAGACTTCAGGCAGTAACATATTATTATTATCTGTAGGTGAAGCAAATGGAGAGATCTGTGAACCAAAACTGCAAATTAAACATTTTAATTAAGTGTTCTGGAAAAGATTAACAAAGACTCGTTCACTATGCATACTCTTGACTACATCCAAAAGTTTATAAGCAGAGCTTCAGAGGAGGAAGACTATTCAAATTAAAAAGAAGGTAGTTCTTTTTCCACTAATTCAATGCATCTATGGTATTATATGGAAAAAATGCTGGTGATGTAATTTGTTGCTTCTTAAGATCACTTTTTTGTGACTTCAGTGGGCAGAGTTCACTGATCAGAAATCCAGAGCCAATTCTTTGAAAGCCTTTTCCTCACTCCTCTAGCATAAAATTGAAAGCAGATTTTAAATTAACATTTTTCAGAACCAAGCAGACTAACCAACCTTCAACACTTTTTTGATGCCATTGATGGTAGAAGTCAACAACGACCGCACTTTTTGGTCATCATTAAGGTAATCCGCATGGCGCACACACATGAACAAAATATACGCTGGTAGTCCTGGAATCAGGTTGACAGCTACCCCACGTGGTTTCAGCTCTTGGGAAAAACAAATACACATGGTCTTGTTGAGTGTAAAATCATTGGAAGATGTTCTATGAGGTAATTGCAACCTCCCCTGTTAATGGTACACACATAGAATCATAGAATAGTTAGGGTTGGAAAGGACCTTAAGATCATCAAGTTCCAGCCCCCCTGCCATGGGCAGGGACACCTCACACTAAACCATATCACCCAAGGCCTCGTCCAACCTGGCCTTGAACACTGCCAGGGATGAAGCATTCACAACCTCCCTGGACAACCTATTCCAGTGCCTCACCACCCTAACAGGAAAGAATTTCCTCCTTACATCCAATCTAAACTTCCCCTGTTTAAGTTTCAACCCATTACCCCTTGTCCTACCACTACAGTCCCTAATGAAGAGTCCCTCCCCAGCATCCCTATAGCCCCCCTTCAGATACTGGAAGGCTGCTCTGAGGTCTCCACGCAGCCTTCTCTTCTCCAGGCTGAACAGCCCCACTTTCTCAGCCGATCTTCACATGGGAGGTGCTCCAGTCCCCTGATCATCCTCATGGCCCTCCTCTGGACTTGATCCAACAGATCCATGTCCTTTTTATGTTGAGGACACCAGAACTGCACACAATACTCCAGGTGAGGTCTCACGAGAGCAGAATAAAGGGGCAGGATCACCTCCTTCGACCTGCTGGTCACGCTCCTTTTGATGCAGCCCAGAATACGGTTGGCTTTCTGGCTGTGAGTGCACACTGAAGCCGGCTCATGTTCATTTTCTCATCAACTAACACCCCCAAGTCCTTCTCCACAGGGCTGCTCTGAATCTCTTCTCTGCCCAACCTGTAGCTGTGCTTAGGATTGCTCTGACCCAGGTGCAGGACCTTGCACTTGGCATGGTTAAATTTCATGAGGTTGGCATCAGCCCACCTCACATAGGGCCAGAGAAGACTAAGAGCTGCCACTTTCTTGCAAAATATCAGAACAGAATCAAACAAAAATCTTAACTGCCTGCTAAAACCTGTGCAGGCACATTAGTATTTACAACACTCATCAGGAAGGATGATTCAATTACAATAGACGTTTAGAATTCTAGATGAACTAAACACCGTCAAAACGAAAATAAGCTTTTCATTTCCTAATGAAAATTCTGTGCTCTTCCAATTCATTTTTCATTGTTCATTTTTCAGGGTGTGTGGGAGCAGAGGAGGCAGCAGTGTGAAAGCTGCTTACCTAAAATAAGATTCTTGACAAGTTTTTGTTCATCCTCCTTCTTATATTCCAACATGCCTTGGAAGTCCTTTTCCTTCCGTGGAATGTTAACTGGACGAATAGGTTCGTCAATGATTTGTCCAGGGGATATGTTCTCCATCTGGCCCACTGCAGAGGGAAAATGAAAGCAATTATAAAATATTTTCCAGTGCACACCAGAGAAAACAATGCCATTTCTAAGGAAGAACTCCAGCACAGAGAAGGAAAAATGTCTTCTTTGGTTCAGGGTAACATTAAAAAACAAAACTTCCATTAAACAAAAAGACAGACTGTTGATAAATGTATCTTGGGGTGGCATTCCTCCTTTGAAGGAGAGTAGAAGTATGTAAACAGCATCCACTGATACAAACTTACTGCTGATTTCCTGGATTTTATCATATGAAAGCACCAAGTCAAAGCGATAGCTGTTAATCACTTAATCCCAGATTAACACTGCAAGGGTCACTGTTAATTGTTCTACAGAATGCTGGTACTTTTCAAGCTTTGTGTCTTTTGCCAGTTGGGTAGGTTTACCTCAACCAGTAGCCAAGCATGCACACTGGCTCCAGCAGGACAGAGAAGAGAATATTAAGAGCAAAAGTGAGAAATAGTGTGTGTTGAGAGAAAGATGGTTTAATAAGCAAAGGAAAGGGGCAGAGGGAAGCAAAGCAAAGGCAATTGTTCAAAACAACTCATAGCCAGCTTCCAAACAACAGCTACTTTGTATGCAAAAAAACCCTCTTCTGGCTACTGGCATTAGGTGGTATGGATTATGGAATATTCCTCTAGCTAGTTTGGGTCAGCTGCCCTGACTGTGACCATGGGCCTTCCTACCTCCCCGCTTACTGAGGGGGCAGAGCAGGGAAAAAGAGGCAACCATGACACTGTGCCAGCTCTGTTCAGCAATAGCCAAAACACTGATGTGTTAGCCACACTGCTTTAGCCACAAATCCAAAACACAGCATCGTACAGGCTGCTATGAAGAAAGTTAACACCATCCCAGCCAGACCTACCACACCTTTCTACATTAATTAGGTAATATACACAGATAAAACTATGTTTTCAAAACCATTTTCCTCATCTTGTGTTGCGTATGAATGCTGCTGTGGTCTTGCCCACAGTAGTAACCAAATAGTATTGAAAGACTTTTTAAAAACAAACTTAGTTTGAGTAACCTTTCAAAAGGATGCCTGAAATATCCACCTTGTTGTATACAGTACCTCCCGCTATCACATTCAACACCTACACTCCACCTGATTAGGGTGCATATTTATTTTTGCAAAGCAGAATTCAGCTTCATCCCATGAAAGCTACATCCTCTTCTCAAAACCCTCCTAGCTGCCTGCAGTTATGAACTGTAACTTCCTGTAAGTATGCTGAATGTGTGCACCTGTCAAATGGGATAGAAAATGCAGAAATCCAAACTGGAGGTTAAGGAGAGATCCCACTAACTGAAGGATAATATACTCCTATTAATTCAGCTTTAACCAGATATCATTGCTCTTTTCAAACACTGACAACTACACAGTCACTGATTTCTGTCTTAGTACTCAATACGACAAGTCATTAGGCAGCAAGCTTGTTTCTGGAAAAAGCAGATGACCATGACAAGCTTCTGAGAGGTTAAGACCAGCATTATTTAAAAACGAATTCATACTTCAACTTTATAACATTATTACTTGCTTTTAGCAGTTAAGTTACTTTACTTATGCAGAGACATAGAAAGCTCTCAGTCCCACCAGTCCTGAGATCCTAAGGCAGCTCACACTAATGCTCATAAAAATAAAATAAGCTTAGTCCGTAACTTAGCATCCTCATACTCAAGTTTGGCCAGCAGCTCCAAAAGGAAACCTCAAGCAGAAAAAGACAGTCTCAGCATTCTTGGCTCCAGTGATATAGAAATTACCAAAGGAATGCTGGGTAAATGATTTCTTCTCGTTTCATACTTAGTATTGTTTTTGTCTTGACAAAACCAGGTAGTGTCTTTGAGTACACAGACAGCCCAGGTAACATGCCTTTATGTTCAAACAGTTTCTGCCTCCAGAGAAACATCAATCTCCTTTACTCATTGCTCCAAAATATGTTAAATCTTCTAAAGGTTTGTAAAGGAACACATAATGGTCGGAATATACCTCCTGTTTCTGGAATCAGTTAACAGAGACTAATACTACTGCAGACTTTGCTCCCTTACAAATTGCTAGAATAGATGGATATGATGGCAACAGGATTAGAAAAAGTAAATCAAAATTTTTCTCAAAAATATAAAAGTACCTTCAAGTTCACCGATCTTCTTAGCAAATACTTTCAACTGTTTCTTTAACTTGCGAACAGTTTTGTCTTGCTTTTCAAGCTGCTCCATTAAATCCTATAAATTAGAATGAGAATAAGATTAAGATATGAGAGAAGTCCCATAACATGTGGCAGAGACAAAATCAGTGCTGTTAGAATTACAAGGCAGTGAGGAAAGCTGAACAGTGGTGCCATCCTCTGGCTGAGGTTTGCAAGCTGGTATGCTGCCTATAACACAAGCCAAATATCACAAATATTAAGTTATGTGTAGCAAGACAAAGGCAAAGCTCTTAGGCAGGTATATTCTGCAGACACTCAGAACTAGGTCAGCTCTTAGGCAGAAGGTGTTTTGCTGCAAAAGCATCTCCCTAATGCTTCCTCCCTGCTCTTCCAAATGCCTCACAGAAATAATTTTCTTCATTATTTAACAGCTAGCCCGTATTTCTGCATCATTTATTCATGCCTTCGGGACTGACTCATTATTCAGACCTATCCATTTTACAAGATGATAAGAGAGAGATCTGCAGAAGGACCATAACTTGCACTTGAATTTACCAAAAATCAAACATGCAGCATTTCTTGTGATGCGCTGCCATTTCCCTATTGCTTGCTGTCATCACATTTCCTTACACTGAAAATGGTGTCTTGCATCTTTTTATTCTGCACCTGAACAAAACCTAGCACCCAGAAGACCTACTCTTGCAATAAACCTGTATTTTTCCTTCAAAGGAGCACTCCCCAGAAATCTCTTTTAATAATTCTGTGACCTGTGGTAGTACACTCATAAAATAATCATGTAACTAAAAAGGGGGAAGTAAATCTAAAGGAAGCAAAACCTCAAGCTCAAAAAAAACCCCTGAGAGCCATTCCAGGGTAAGGGTTGGAAAGCAGCTTAAAAGAAAAGTGCTCTTTCATAAGCATGATTCTTCCTGGCACTGGTAAGGGACCATGAGCTCCTTGTGTCAAAAGCATCATCTGGGAAACAACACCTCCCCTAAAGTACTGAAAAACATCGCTGCAGCATGGGCAACACCTTAGAATTAGGTAGAAATTGTTCTTAATCATGTAGTAAAGAGTTTACAACCTAATATAATATACTTGAGCAGCAAGATACTAGGCCTGTTGAAAGAACAGAATTGAGGCCACACTTCACTTTAAAAGCAGTGTTCAATTTTGCAATAGAAGTTCTGTTAATAACACAATATACTTTCTGCAGATACAACAATTTCCCCTGAAATTAGTAAAAAATATGTCCAAGTCCAACAGACTGTTTCAAACACATCAGTGAAGGAATATGGCTTCTGAACAACAAGTATGTGAAGGGGAATAAAGTTCTTTCTGCGGTTCCTCTAAACAAATTGAACAGATTTCACATCCAAGATTTAGAATATCATAAATTGTACTCTTACAAGCTTGCATATGGTGCTATCTTTAATATTTTATGGTGTTATCTTCAATATGATTATGGAAATACTCCTTCCAATTTTATCCTACATAATTTTGCATTTTTTGAAATGTATTTAAAGGTTTTGTACTTTGATTCTGGTATTTATTCACTGCAGATGTCAGCACTGGAAAGAGATTCATGAACAAATTCAGGCTATGACTGGACTGCTGGCATTATTCACTTTGATAAGTTTCCATATGACCAAGCCCTTATTTTGCTGAACTGAATTTAAATGCACCAAAGTTTTAAAGCAAGGAGTGGTTCTGAAAATTGAGAATCTTTTGCATCATGTGCATCTGTTTCAGGCAGAATTAAGTACTATTCAGAAAGAAGCTGCTTTGCTCATAGTGCAAGACTTATATTAGTAACAAAACTGTGCATCAAAAAGAGACACAGATTACAACAAAGGACACTAAGACTAACAAAAAAAGCAGTGAGGGAAGTAATTGGCATCGTGAAGCTCTCTGCAGGGGATTTCCTTTGAAAGGGAGAAAGGGAGGCAGCCTGCTTTTCAATTAGTGCTCCAGAAACAGCAAACGAGACAACAGAGAAACAGGGTTCACGTGATCTACATACAATCATCCGTTTGTAAAGTGAAATCCGGTACAATTGATACTTCTTGGGATCATCTGCATACAACTCCTCATAAAACTGCAAAAATAGGTACAGGATTGTTTTTTCCCCTCCCTTGAGACACTGATACTTCAGTAAGCACTATATAAATTAAATCAAGAGTACAAGATCCATAAGCTCTAATATTTAGGTAGCTGAGTCCTTAGTTGTGTTTGCATCAGCCTCTCCCAGAGAGAAGCTGATGTAGATGAGCTGCAGATGTTTTAAAAACGGGCAGTGCTAACATTGTGAAGGCCTGAAATATAGCTTTTGGGAGAACCCAGCCAGGACATTCTCTTAATGCTAATCAAGAAGGGATTGCAGTGAATGCTGCCATTCTAGTATCTCATCTGGAAAGCCTCTCCACCCTATTTCCACTCTAGGGCTAGGAGTGCAAAAGCAGCATATACCTGACCTGAAGTGGACTCGCAATACTCAAACATCAGAAGTGAAATACAAAGGAATGAGTCTATATTTAATGAGTAAAATTACATTCACTGTATTTGAAAATAAAGAGAACTCCTCTGCAATGTAATTATGTGACTGTGTGTTGTCTTGGGAACGCAGAATGTGATGAGTAGGTCTCTGGAGGGAAAAAAAGGCTAAAAATGATAACATATGACTAAGCAGCAGGAGGGAGCTGTCAAAGACAGAAACAAGCACCATTTACCTTTGCCAGTGGGAGACAGCTGCTGCTGAAGGCAAACTTATACTTTCAATTAGTTTTTCCACATCTATTAGATGAAATATCTGATGCTTTCCTCAAAACCTTTGGTACTAAACCAAGTTAACTTCTATAACATACCTAAGCAGGAAAGACTACACTTCGGAATGCTTAGAGGAAGCATTGACACTCAGAGCTAAGATTTTTCTTCCTGTAGTAGCATGGTTCCTTTTACCAATAAACAGTGATAAACCAATAACATTCATGGCATAACATAATAATATAACATAATAACATGGGACACTCTGGAAAATTTCCCCATAAAAGAGCTAGCCTGCACATGAAGAATACAATCCTTTGCAGGGAAAGGTAAGGAGTTTCACCCCACCTTTCCTTCATACAAAAATGTGCACTAAACAAAGAATACCAATTATTATCTAAGTGACTTCTAACCAAGTTTCTTTTCCTGAAACTACTTTATCTTCAAAACATACCGAATAGTTGGAGCTCGTAACACAGCAGATTATCTGCGTAGCTTCAGGAAAGGGGGAAGAAAAGTGGCATTGACAATTGAGGAACTATGTCAGAGTGAAATAAACTAACATACTTCAAAGGAAGCACCACTACTTGGCAGTAATATTTTTGGACCTCCCTGGTATCAGCATTCTACTTAGTGATGATTGAACTCATCAGTTGAAAGATGGATACACGAGCTTTCTCCATGCCACAAACTTCAAGCAAATTCCCTGAAACATTATTACTTCATCAGCAAGTCCATCACTTTACCTACAAAGAGCCCACTGCACTTACACAATTTTTTGCAGGTTGCCATCTGCTAACTGATAAGAACTTACAGGTACAGCAAGTCTGCAAGTCCCCTCTCCTGTTCTTGCAGCATCATTTCCCTTACCAAGTTCTCATTAGTCAGCCGGGTAATCTCATGCTGTAGACTGGCTTCAATGCGGGCCTCTGGAGGCAGCTGCAGATTCTGTGCTAGGAGCTGCTGCTGGCGATTGTTTTCCTCCTTCAGACTTTGGATCTCACCTCGCAGTGATTCCAGTTCGTTCTCGTGGCTCTTCTTCTGCGACTGAAGCTGAGACTCCAGCAGCCTAAAGAAGTTGAGCAATAGTTGCGTGAACACACTTAGAAAGTCACATCCCCAATTCTCAGAGGGAGTGTAAAGCTTTAGCTGCTGCTCAGGAACAATTAGCCAGGGCTCGCAAAGGAAAATGAAAAAGGCAGAGTACTCTTTAAACCCTTCAGTATGCCTTCTAATTAAATTAAGCTTGCATGATCAAAAAGTGGAGAGAAACTAATTGTGACACTGCTTTGCATTTCCCCTGTGATTGAACACATACTCTGTATGGTGCCACTGAGAACATGCGGCAATAAATGTAATGTTAAGTCAGTGCAGATTGTCACTGCTTTTAAAGGGCTTTAAAGAGGTTTTACCTCTCATCAGCTCAAACTGTGTAAGATGAAGATGGCACTTTTGGCTTAAGCTAGGACCCTGCAATATTAAAGGAAAATCTTTCTAGAGTTAACTCTCTTCAGTCAGAAACCATGTAATTGCAAATGCACATAAATAATCTTTATTTTTATATTTAAACCAACATTTTGCAGAGGGTTGTCATTAGTGCACAAAAGGTTAACAACAGAACCAAACCCAGGACTGGGATCTGGGAGCTCTATTTTACCCTCACCACTGACTCACTTTTTCCCCTTGGGCACCTCATGTCTCAAATTCTTCTCATGTGAAATGGGGATAACACGTACCAGCCTCCTTCTGAGCAGTGCTGTGGGGATCTACTCTGCTTGCAAGGCACTGTCCAAGTGCTCTGACTCATTTCATACATACACACACAGAGGAAATGACATTACTAGTGACTACTAGTGTTCAATTAGACAACCTTTCAGGGTTTAAATATGCATAAGGCAGGCACATTTATTAGTAACCAGACTGATCAAGCACGCAAGAGCAAATAGTCATTTACCTGTATTGCTCTGCCGTTTAATATAAAGGTTCTTGTCTCTACAGTGTTAGGACAAGAAACGAGAAGCACAGAGCAAACACTCACACCCTGCTCTGCAGAACACTTGCTCTGAGTTAGATCTTCACAGTCTGATGAAACAATGTTAGGTGTAGAATTTGTTAGACAAGAAAAAGAAAGACTTTCATTAGTAGCATTCATTACCAAATACCTCCTTCTGTAGTTTCTGCTACCAAATGTGTATACTGAAGATGATCAGCACTGCTGATCCACTGAATAGGTTGTCAGAAACCATTCTGGAAGCCTGGGGCACACATATAGATACGGGCTGTGCTCACAGAGCCAGAACTGCATTTCGTATCAAGGCAAATCTCACCCATTGCATGGCCAGCATGCAGTCTGCAGAGATTGCAGTGAGTGCACTGAGGCTTGAACAGCCCCACAGTGAACTTGCTGATTGGTTATTTTGTGTCTTACATTTTGAATCTGGCATGGAGAAGAACGTTCAGCTTCCTGAACTTCAGTCGTAACAAGGAGAGTAAGACCCATAACTATTTGAAAGTCAAGAGTAGGCTGAAGTCACTCAAACAATAGTTTTACGATTACTAAAATGACTGTACTTCTTTAGCCTGAAAAACTGTATGGGACATGAATTTTGATACCTGACATAAAGGCAGACAAATAATACAAACTACAAATCTTTTCCAATTATGGAGCTTCTGGTATTTTACTGTCTATTTTTGTGCAAGTATTCTTATGAATTATGTAATAGTTGCTGCATCATCTTTTTAAATTACAAAACTTGGCAAGTGGAAAGTTTTGGGGACTGAGTTTGAGAAAACACTTTAATTTGTGTAATTTATGGTGAATCTTTTCTAACTGTTAAAGCATTAGAAATACTGTAGCAGAAGCAAACCCATAGCAAGGGGCACAGTTAGCCAGAAAAGAAGATGCAAATGAAGAAACAAAAACATTCTGAGAAGTCTGGTAACCTGTTGGCTTGTTTTAACCCTTCATAAACCAGCCAAAGTTCTCCGTCCTCATTCAGCATATGATAGTCCTGGGGAGATTGCCTTTCAAGAAAAGTGTTTAGAAAAAAAATACAAGAGAGATGTGATGGTGACGAGATGACATGGTAAGGACATTACACACTAAATTACAGTTACTACAAAAGAGGAACAAAAAAATGCTCTAGAACAACTTAACAAATTACTTCTCTTGTTTGCATGTATTTCTTCTTTATGACGAAGTTCAGTTGTCAGTGTTAGCCCAACTGGTTACTATGCTGTCACAATAAACGTATTACGACAGGCTATTGTGACCATTACTGGACAAAAGGTAACAAACCAGTATGGGGAATGGCACCCAGTTTGAGCAATGCAGCAATTAAGGACTAAGACGGCATAAATCCAGGAAGCTTGATTTTGCAGTTCCCCGTTGTTTCCTAATGCTTTCAAATATTGCATACAGCAATTTTACTAATCAAATAAAATTGTAACTCCAACTGTAAATGTTCTCTAAGTATGCTGACTTAGATGGATGGAACTTAGTGAGTATGACATGTCACACACACACAGTGTGTCAGAGCAACTCCAACTGATCACAGATTAAAGAAAGAGAATCTGTACCTGTTTGTTTCCTTCAGTCCAATATATGCCTGTGCTATTTCTCCTTTGTCTTTCATCTTTTGTACATCCTCCAAGAGGATTGTAGCATCTGTCATGGTATTCTGGAAAAAGAATTATGATTTCCAGGTTAAACTTAACAATGTAATTGTTCTCTGAATCCATGTTTTCAGCACCTTACCCATTTGGAACACTAATCCTTCAGTGGCCACATTAAAATTATAGTGTGGGTACCTGAGCAGGAGGTTAGTTCATAATTTCTATGTCTCTCTGGTGTATCTCTTAAAAGGAATGTGTGCAACATAGTCAGCTATCAGCTTAATAAGCAGGTACATGTGTTAACCTCTTCTCATTTGTTCACTGTGTAAAATAAATGTCATGAAATGATGAATGTGCATTTTATTTCACATTATCAGGAACAGGAAATTGAAGAAACATAATTTACCGAGCTTAATTCTATCAATATTTCTTAAACACAGCATTACATGTGGTCTTTCAAATCTCATAAATAAGGTTGATTCCTCACTTTGTGTATTTTAAAGACCCTTGCAAAGCAGGAAATAGTTTACAAAGGCTGGTGATTTCTTAAGTTAAATGCCATCATAATACCATTTTGTTTCAGTTCTGAATGCTTTCTATGGCACTTCTGCTTTTTCTTCAGCAAACTTGAAATACTCAACAGATGTTTACAGGCACCTTGACCAGTGAGATCTGAGTCACTGCTGTGGAATAATTACAGTGCAACCACAGGACTCTGATGAACATAAGAGATGGAATTCTGAATTTTCCTTTTGACTTACAAAACAATCAAATTCTGTTTTCCTGAGTAAAATTTTGCAGAGTATACCCAGTAAGAACTTTGTAGACATAAATTTTGGAGCCTAGATCTCTATGCCTAGTACGATTCATGTTACCTAATGTGAAAACCCAATCAAATATATGAGCTCCTCAAAGAATTCTTCCCAACATCTTTATAAGATCCTTGTGATTTTTCTCCTATTATTTTATTACACAGTAAAACTGCTCTATCCCCCCTGCCACTCTATCAAGCTTTAGCAGTCTGAACACATTTATTTTTCTGCTGATAGAAAAAATGCTGATTACTCTTGTACCTTCAAGAATACCCCACCTGCTGTAGTTCTAGTATTTGAATTAACAGCCTTCATTTAGAGTCGGTTCAGTTCCTCATACTCCTAAATGTTATGTATTCAGCTATGTTTTCTAATAAAATATTCAGCAATTCCTCTCTACAGATCAGTGTGAGTCCTCAGTGTTTGTGACATGCCAAGGATAACAAACATTGTAAAATAACGTAGTTCTGCATACCACAGACTTTTTTGGGGGTGAAATTTGTGAATTTTGCAAGTTAACAGAGATCTGATTCCTGACTTAGAGCGCTGTTTACTCCCCAGACACTGCAGGATCCATTGATTGAGCTGACTAGACCAGTTCCTGAATCTTTCCTTTCACGTTCATGTGACCATAAACCAACAGTTCAAAATTGTTAAATTTGCTTCAGGTAACTTGTTCTTGTGCATGGAGTGGGAAGATGGGGATGAGGGGGCATGAGAAAGGTTTTTCAATAACAGCAAAGTAAAGTGCAAGAACAACTCAAAAACATGTAAGCTACTTATGAGAGGCAGGGAAATGACAGCTCAAGTATTGTTGAGGGTTTTTTTTTAGCATATAACAGTTCTGGTTTATAACTGTAGAAGAAAATATGTACCTTATCCTCCTGGCAATCAAATTGGTAGGCAAGAAAGAAGAAAAACAAATCATTTAAAACCAAATCTGTCTGTGCTTCAGCTGTCCAACCGAACAAGCAGAAGTAATCTGCAAATTGGCTGTTAGCCACCCCACAGGTCACCTTCATATTCCCTCATACTCATAACTGCTGGAAAAACAACACTCGTATCCCACCATTGCTGAGAATAAGTTATTCAAGGATTTACTCTTCAAGTATTCTTTTAAAATGCTCTAATATTACATAAAAATTACTTTTGTTTTCTTTATAATGAATCATTTAAAACAAGGTATGTACACCTACACACATCACAGACTTTCAATTTATTTAGGGCAAATATAAACATAACTTTGCAGTAGCAAAGGAAAGATGACGTATCTGTTCATTCCTTGCTGTGGTTATGAAACACTGAATTGCTCAGATCAGTGGAAATGACTAATTCCTGGATTCACATGATATCCCTTTCCAGGTTGAATAACTTTCATTTTCAAAGCTTTTGCTTCCCTAAATATGCCATCAGAATGAGAGTTTTTTAGCAGATGTGCATTTCAGTGGTGGTAATCTACCCTTCCCAACAAAACCGTGTAGCACCTTTTAGAAGAAATTGCCCTTGTACCTCCCTGCCAAACTTAATTAAAACAATTCTTGACAACTACTGTAAATTTTCCAGTCAAATTACACACTTACTAGAGAAATGACACTGCTCCAAATGAGAATTATTTCTGCACTGTTAAAGGAGTCTGCAGAGATTCTGGCCAGCCCATGAGTATCTGCCAGCTTGGTGCGATCAACCTGGTATCTTACATGAATGTTGGTAGACCAACACAAAATCGGTATTGGTTTATTAACAGAATCTCCCAATGTGGACTGCCACAATCTGTGCACTAATGATGGATCACTGGGTTACACTTACAAAGGCTTTCAAACCCTTACCATTTTTTCTGCCGTTTTAAGCACGCTGTTAAACTAAATAAAGCACGTGAGTGATGGAACGTAACTTTACTATACAGTGCATCCACTAACTTATTTACCTTGGGTTGAATAGCCTCTTTCTGGCTAACAAGCTGAGACCTCAAGATGAGGACTTCTTCCTTGCGTACTTCAAGCTCTTCACTTACTGAAGTCAGCTGATCCAGGAGGACTCTATAGGCAGGGGCACCAGGGGCAGTTACCTCTGGAGATCGCGTTTCTGTGAGGGCCTTCTGCAGCTCATTCAGCTCATTCTTCAGTTTTTTATTCTCAGACTCAAGTTCTTGACGCTGCAAGAAAGGGACAGTTCTGTCAGCAGCAGCATTCCAGCCACAGGTACAAAACTTACAAAACAATCTGTATTCAATTTACGCAGATAGAAATGGTAAAAACAATGAATAACTGCAACGAATCAATGAACCTCTCCTGTATCCCTGGCCTCTGGTCTGCAGTGAATAGTACCTGGGAGGATTTCACTAACAGGGCTAACCTTTTGCCTAAAGTGCAAAATCAGATCCCATAACACATATACATGTATCATACAGATTTGATAGGAAAAAATTACCAATTCTTACAATATAGTTCACAACAAATAGTGGTCAGGAGGCTGAGAAGATTCTGCACCACTCAGTGATATTAGGAAATACTTTTAGTTTTAGTGGTCTAAGGTATGCAGTAATTTAAACAATGCGTGTGGAAAAGAGGGCCACGTTTATCACTCTAGTTTTGCTCAAATTAAATTGCAAGCTGTGTTCCAATAGAAGACAACCCCTGTTTTAGGGAATCTTTTTGTTCTGCAGCCTCAGTGACACATTCTACACCTCAAAAAGGGCAATCCTACGGTAAGATGATTGCTGGGGAATCTCTGTTCTCATTTCTTCAGATAATATTATGAAACAGGGGGGCTGATGTCATTTTCTGTGGCAGCATATACAATTAGTAGCAATATTCTTACCAGAAAATAACAGAAACCTCCGTTTTAGAATTACCTTGAGAGATTCATACTCCAGCTCTGCACCTCTCATTGGAGGCCTTTCCTCCTCCTGTGAAAGAATAAAGACAAATGAAAAGTAAATATCCAACCCTTTCTATAATTTAGTTGAGGCAGGAAAAAGAAAGGGAGCTGTAATTATTTTCCTATAAAACTGGCAAACACTCATTCTGGTACTGCTGAGTGCTTTAGTTTGATTATTGGCATCATCCTTTCATTTACTTATGAGTTCATGACACATAATTGGCTAATATAAATAAAATCATGTACAAATCACACTGCTGTCACTGGTAACGAAACAGAGCAGGATGAATCCCAGGATGCTCAACAAATTCATAGGTAGAAGAGTAGTAAGACACAATTGCCAAAACTAGTTTCATGCATTTATAAGTATTTAAGGAGACCAAATCAGAGGAGAATTTCAAATAAAATCTGCTAAACATGTCTAGTCCCAGCACTTTGGATTTGCATCCTGGTTGAAACACTTCTTATTCTGCCTAAAAAGAACATTTACTTATTCTCCCCATCATTAAGTATATTTCTATGTTACTATTTCTTAATAAAAACAATAAATTAGGTAATAAAATAAAAAAAATTAATAAAAATAAAAAATGTGGTGTCTTTTTTTTCCTCTAAGTGAAGTCCCAGTCACTTTGTTCCTGTTAATTTCCTTCAGAGCATAGCAAGGACCTTGGAAAACTAAATAACCAGTTCCTAGTACTAAGCACCCAGCATAAAACACGTTGCTAAATAAAGCAAGTACTAGAGGAACGTAAGGATTTGGTAAAAGCCAGTCAGCATTCACACAGCTACTATTTCACAAGAAGAGATACTTTGGTGTCAGCATTTGATCAGCTAGGAGTCCACCTTAGCTTTAGCACGGAGAGCCTGCTCTTCCTTTCTGTCCAGTTCATCCTGCAGGGATTGCTTTTCTTGCTCCAGCTCTGTAACCCGTTTCTGCAGCTTGAGGAACAGAGACATGTCCAGTGGTGCCTTTTTCTCACTTGGTTCCTGCTTTAGAAAGAACAGAAGGAAGTCAAGAAGTATTCCCCTTCCACACCACGAGGAAAAGCTACAGTGAGTAAAGATGGGAAACAGACTGGGGAAAGAGAGGAACACAGAAACGTTACTTGATTCTGAGACTTGACTAGAGGCATCTAAAATATTTCATCAGCTATCAAATGCTATTTTAAAAAAGGATTTACTACTATAAAACATATCTAAGCCTAAAGCCCAGCAAAAGAAAGCACTAGAGACTACCTAGCAGATAGGAGGTCTATAATTAAGCATACCTTTTATTCTTACTTGTTTGGAGGGGGAAAGGAGAAAAACAAATTGTGCGGTTAGACTGACCTGGAAACAACTGTAAACAGAGGTGCTTTTTGCACTTTTAAATTATTTCTACAGCTAAATTCTGAATTCTTCAGCTACAGAGAAATCTCTTCACTGACTGCAGATTTACAGGTTAATTTGTGGGAGGTGACAAAAAAAAAAGGTATCAGAAGTTATATTTTATGCCTTTTGTTCATTTACTATGCTAATCATACAGCCTGTTCTGAGCCTAACCACTGGCTTTTTCACTATTTTCTGGGCAAGGACCAGCGTTTGCAATCCAAAGGTCCACCAGAAACTGTCCATCAGCCATTTTGTACTTTATGTAGCAAGAAGATCAAAGCATTTACTGTGAACTGCAGCATAAAATTTTGAAGCCTAGAAAAGAAACTAGAAAATTAATATTAATGACTGTAGCAGAGAAGCAAGCACAGCCATTTCCACTTCATCTCCTTTTACTGCTAAGGGGAAGAGTCATAAACCACACCAACAGCTGAGGAAAAAGAAGACTCTTAGTTTTCTGGCTTTATTGGTTTGCATCGACATGGACCTTTTTTTTTAATGTGGTTTTGTGTCATTAATCTATATTGTTAGTCTATAGTCAAACTGGAGTTTGAAATCTTAAGTGGTTAAACAAATACAGATTTAATCTTCTCAGTGCTGCATTTATTCACACTCTTGGGCGAGTTATCCCCAAACCCCAAACTGGCTCTAGAACAGCAATTCAGTCAGTCTATTGGCCAAAGGCAAAGATGACATTTGGCTCATGTGTGAAAACCTATCACAAACAGTTGCACTGTCCTTTTCCTGATTAACCACGAAGGTAGCAACATCCTTCCGAAACAATTATGCAAGGTAAAAAAAGTAAGTGGGAAGGCAAATCATGAAAGACTCTGCACACAGTATGTGTCAGCATCGATGCGCCAGGGTTTTTGCATCCATAGTAGAAAATTACGTTCTGCAGAAGCTTTCAAAACCAGTAAGGACAGCCTGCAAAAAGCAACTGTGAAGATTAACCTAGACAGAGGACAAATGGAGTGAGCTGTGCAATGGCTCACAGTTAAGAAGGTCTCTAGAATGCACAGAAAAATCTTTGCATCTGCAAACTGCCAAGCAGAGTCAGACCACCAACCTGACAGCTCACAGCTGTGCTGGCACTCCCAGCTCTGTAGGAGAGGCCAAAAGGAGGAGTTATCTTGGAAAGTATTAAGCAATGGCTTGGAGTTGCAGCACAAATTATTCATTATTATTATTCATTAGCTGAATTGAGAGAGTCATCTTTCTGGAGATTTTTAAATATCCTGGGATTTGCATCACTGTATATACAAAGGGTAGTACAGTCGTGGAGTTACATTCAACTCTTGGATTGCCATTTTTAGTCCTTGAATATACAGGATACAGATTGCTCAGGAATCTCACTGGTTTTTTGAACTCCTACTTCATGTTGAAAAAGTGAGTGTGCTTACAAACACTGGCAAGCAAACGTTTTACAGATGCAAATCAAGTGGATGGCCAAATATCCAGTCTATGTCTACTCTAATACAGAAGAATTCAAAGCATACTTTCACAAAGTCTTTTTACATAGAACTATTAATAACTAGAGAATGAACTGTTTTCAAAAAATAAATGGGAAAAGTTGGATTAAAGCATTAGATATCTGAATATAAGGATATGGTGTTCACACACGTATGAGGCAAAGAGACAGGAATGAGTTCAACCATGGGTCAATGAAAAGTTGTGGGCTTTTTTTAAACTTTACCTCCATCCTCACTGGTAAGTCTTCTGCTTCTGTGATCTCAGAGCTAAAAGTATATTCAGATTCATTGCTACTGTGAGTGGAATCCGTTCTTTTGTGTCCAGGCTTGGGGATGCTCTGGAGTGCAAATGAAACAAATCAATACAGCTATATGGTTTTCCCTGTAACTGCGTCTTCACAGACATAAAAACTAGCTGTTCTTTCACAGCTATCAAAATTTGTAAGGAAAGATTTTTTGATTCTAGTCTCTCATTCCACTAAAGCCTATGAGAGGTAGTCCTCAATCAAATCTATGGAGACAGGTGAGATCCCATATCATCAAGTATTGCTGCAGAATCAAGCAACAACACAGCATTTCGTGGGAAAGATCAGTTTACAGGAAGCACACATTATATTGAAGAATAGTTTTTCTTCCCACCACATAAAATATTCCTAGAACTACTTAAAATTTAACACTGGATGTGATGCAAACCAACCCAGCACATGTGAATAACTTCAGGGCAAAATAAGGGTGGACAGCTAATCTAATTAATCAGTATTTAAAAGTAAATATTCTCTTTTCAGGTACAAGTCACCACCACTCAGCTGACAACAGAATAAGTTGCTAACTTATACTACTAGCTTCTGCATGAGCACATTTGTGAACAGCTTTCCATTTCTCACAGTTAGCCACTTACCACCATTAAGTTCATTTCATCCTTAAGATCATCATACCGCTCCTCCAAACGGCTGAACTCATTCAGCAGGTTCTGGTACCGTAAGCGCTCATCATTCAGATCTAGCTCTAGTTGTTTCGTTTCCTCCACTAGCTTCTTTTCCATCGTCTCTGCCATGGAAAACAGGAATCCAAAGTGAGAACTCCACTTCTATCTACTATGCAGTGCATTGATACTGGAGGTACAGGCATGTGTCTGCTCCGGGAACACAGATGGTGAAACAGTCTGCTGTTTGAAGCTGGTGTTTGGTATTTGGGCTTCTTTAGGCAAATATCAAGCCAAATATATGAAAAACCAACACATTATTCTGGCAACCACAGAAGGGTCCAATCAGCCAAGTTAGCTATTCTGCTAATACCTTGCATTAGTAATTCCAGGAGGAAAGAAGAAGGGGCTCTTGCCCAGTGTGGCACCATGTAGAAAACAGAATGTGAAATACTTTATGCCTCAAGCAAACTGACCCTTCTCATCACAGCTGCCTCCATCACAGCCTTTGCATCTGTCTACATAGTCACAGCAGCCGGAAGAGCTGCTGTAGATTAATTGTTTTAAATATTAGAGCCTCTTAAAAAACTGAAACACTTTATAACAGTCATCCTCACCAGAAAGACCCCAAACCCTTAGGACTTCATGGAAATTCAAACAGTAAGTAATTCTGATGCATGTGAGTTCTTAGGACGAAGAACTGAAAACATTAAACTAAGCAGGAATGCAAACTACGGCAAATCTGCTCCATCTGTGCATTAGAGTGTTGCTGTACAACGTAATATGAAGTAGAAAACCTGAGTGAAGAGAACAGAACCAACCTGTTATTTCCCTCGCCTGGTCATGAATGCGGCGGTTCAGCTCCTCCTTTTCTGTTTTCAGTAATGTGTTCTGCTCTTTCAACTCTGATACCAGCTACAGAGATAACAAAATATTTGACTCAGAATGCAGATCAGTGCTCACCAGTAGCTCTAACAGCAACAACATCCCTGCTGTAAGAGATCAAATACTTCCAACTTCTCTTCAGAGAACGAAATCAGTGAGCTAAGTTATGACATCTTAATTTCCCAAATTACATTATTTAAAGACGTCCCACTGCAGATTCCCCTGTATGTTCTGCACTTCATTTTTGATCAGATGCCAAAACTGCCTTGAACCTTCAACTCCATAGTGTCATATTTTTCAGCAAAGTCCCAAAGATGAAGGTGATTCCTTGAACAGAAATATTCTTAAAATAGGAACAAATTTGGTAGTTCTGTTGGATATTCCATTGCACTGAGTAACACCATAATCTAACATCTTGCCTCCACCCAAAAGTTGTGCCACTTTAACTGTGCCCGGCTTTGCCAGTTACTCATTTGTTTCTGATTATGGTTACTATGCATTCACTTTGCTTAGTCAAGTAATATTTTTCCTTATGTTCATCTAATCTTGAAATGTACTACTGCACATCACATAATGATGGAATGGCTCCTCCAATATTCAAAACTTGCACCGCTATCAGCAAGTAATCTTGACAGGAAACAACCTGCTTGGTATGTTCGTGATTGAAGTGAAGATAAGAAGTTAGACAATACGTGGGGAACTAGACTGTGCACACATGCATGTGTTTAATAGGCTGATTGTTTAAATTAGGTAGGATATAAGCAGGCACCTTTGAATACTGTGTATGGGACAGATTTCTGATATCTATGTGTAATCTCTCTAGGTAGGCAAAATGATTTTATGAATGCGCTACCTCTGACTAATTGAGGAAGCTTAAGTATTTGGATTTGCAAATACTTTCAATATCAAAATCTTAATAGTTTGAATACATATATTTACATACAAGATACAGATTTGGTATATTCTTCTACCATAGATGTAGTTATTTAGGTATCAAGCCTGTTTAGGATTGACAGGTATAACATTACTTGAAAATACTGTAGAAATATCATCCACACAACTAAAGCAATTAAGACTGGGCAAAACCTGAGTGGACACCAGGCCCCTATAAATCTTCTCATCCATCTAAGACTGCATACTTGCCTGCTCGGTCTCATGTTTGTACTTGTCTGCCCATTCCTCAATGGTCTTCTTCTCAGACTGAGTTTGGTGCAGCTCCTTCCGGAGCTTGGCAATCTCCTCCTGAAGGCTGAGGACACGGTTGGTCGCATTCTTAGCCTCTTCCTCACTCATCCGAAGCCTTTCCACATCACTCCGCAGCTTCTCTGTTTCCGTACTGTATGTGATCTCCAGGTTGCTCAGCTTCTCCATCAGAGATTTGTACTCTTTGTTCTTTGCAAAACACAATACAGATACAGCAGCTGTTGGAGAAGTTCTCGTTTATGGGAGCCTTCTAGTTCTCTACGGAATATACCCAGACACAGCAGCAAAAGAGGAGCTTCCCCAGTAGTTTTGCAGAATTGCTTAATGAGGTGACAGAACAGTCCAGCCCCTAAACCTGCACACTAACATTCCAAACTAAAATGAGGCAGGGAGCCCACATACATACATCAAACATGATCACCTCAACTTCCCCTTAAAACTGAGCAACTGATGTGCTTCCAATGAAGTACTGACGTTAAGCGAGCAGATGTTTTCTCTCAGCACTGCTGACACCCACAAACAGATGCTTTACTGTTCTAGTTCTACTGTGGCCTCCCTTTCTCTTCTATCAATGCTCTTCAGCAGAAAAGAGAACTGGTGCTTTACAATGAAAACTCAATGCATTCTTCTGCAAATGGCCACAGTGCTACTGAGAAAGGTAATACAGGATTTCTGAACATGTTCCTGAGGCGAGGGAGCTTTTACCTGCTCATCAATTTTTCGCTGCAGCTGCATGATCTTGTTCTCCAAGCCAATGTGAAGCTTCTTGTAGCGTTCTACAGAGCGGGCCTCTATCTTCAGTTTCTTTAGCTCCCTCTTGGCCATCATACGCCGGTAACAGCATTGCAAGTAAACAATTGCCTTCAAGGTCCTATGGTAGTGCACTCGAGCCAGCCAGCCTCTTACATGTTTCTGAATAATAATAGACTTGTGCTCCCGGAGCATCTACAGTGAAGAAAAAACACCACAGGGGATATTAGAGTTGCAAGCTACACCTGCTCAGTTAAACAGACTGCATAATGAGAGGTGTGAAGATGATGTACACAGAGACACCTTAGCCTGAAAAGAGAAACTTCTGGTGAAGGGTAATAAGAAATGATATGGAATGCATTTAAATAAAAAAGGAGATAAAAAGAAGACAGGAATAAAGAAGATAATAGGGAATAAAATGAAAAGGAACCAGATGGAAAAACATGGAAAGAAAGAACTGGAAGCACACTGAAGAACCAGGCATTCCTTTATGCTGATGTCACATCCAAGCTAATTACAAAAATACATGGTACCTGTTGGCAACATTAAAATGTTTTTTTTTTTCTTACTGCATGTTTTATCTTGAAACATCTTAGAATCATTGACACACGCAGTGTAGGATTCAACAGTTTAAAACTGCCACACTTGACACGCAATGCAGCTAGTAGATAATAGAACCCAGAGTCAATTGTAGCAGCTGTTCCAAACAGCAACCTTAGTCCAGCTGCCAGCTGACTGAACTACAGTTCCAGTCAGTATTCCCTACGTATCTTAGACTTGGCAGCAGGGAAAAATCTCTGTTTGTTCTAATTAGAAATTTTATATTGTAATATTTTCAACTTACTCCATGGCAGAAATTTCAACTATAGCTTTGGAGTGTAAAAAAAAAAAAAAAGTAGTAATTAAAAAAATATAATTTTATATGAAAACCAGTGCAGAATGCCAGCAACCCCCATCAGTGTGTCAGTCACGGACTTCCACTAGGAAGAGTCTACTATTTTTTGGATCCTTCACCCACTGATTCAATGAGAGATCCCCCAGGTGTGAAGCACCTGAGTCCCGGCAGACCACAGCTTTGCTCAGAAAGCCTGCCCAAACCCACAAAGCTTCTAGGACTCTGAGAACGTCAGAGTTCACTTAATAAAGCTTCTGCAAATAAAACAATGTATTCTAAAGAACAAAACTACTTAAGATTTTGTTACTTCTTGGATTTGATAGTTTAAAGATCATATGCAGCTCACGTTCTTACACTGATTTACCACAAAGCTGGTGAGACAAACCAGTAGGGTAACAACAAATCTGTTTTCTTTTATACTTCTTAGAAAATGAACTAAAATGTGTTAGAAGCATTACATTTACAGAGCAATGAAGCTGAAAGGTTCACTGGCAAAGTGGCAAGATTATAAGACACACACACTTTTAGCCTTTATTTGTGAAGAAAAGAGATTTGAAATACCAGCACTCAGTTAAACAACACACTGAGGTAAGGAAATACCTCTCTCAGAAGTACAGTAAGTTCAAAAGCCAAAGTCCTTGTGACAGCATGTCATGCAGTTAGCACTCCTGCTTCCTTCTTACATGTTTCCTGGAATACTCCTTCAGGTTACCCATGGATGCCTGAGCAGCTCAAATACAAGTACCTTTCAGCAACATTTTCACCCTAAGTTTGAAAGCAGCAAGTCCCATCAAATACCTCCATCGTGCAGGGCTGGTCCTCATCTGCCAGTGAGTTCTCACACCCATGGAATCCAGTGAGGAAACCCACCACTCCAGGGTGAGAGGATCAGGAAAGTCACTTAATTTACCAGGTATTTCCCAGGAAAGCTCATGTAAAAGCTATGGAGGAACTCAACTCCTTGCTAAGCTGAGAAGCTCATCACAACGTCTCGGGAGAAGCTTTCCCCAGGATGTGTGAAATAGATGATTCAGCCATTTCAAATTCCTTGTATTAGCCACGTGCCTGCAACACATGACCTCCCTCCTAACAACAACAACAACAGGTACCTTTCACAATCCTACTGAACAACATATGTACCCTACATTACTTACAGAGTCACGGCTCAGCCCAAGTGAGCTGTCATGGGGCAACCTTTCAGTTTCACTCATTTGCAATCAGCGTGAACTTCAGCACAACCGTGTTTACCTTCCCACACCATGCAGAGCCTGCGCTGCTCTCTCTGGCCACGCCTGTAGCTCAACTTTAATACAATCCATCTTAGGAGGACAATGTATACACAGCACATTGCAGGGGCACTTGTCAGAACTTCACATTTTACCACGGTGAACAGTTTGCTACTCAAGGGGGATAATCCCTTGACAGGCACGTACTCCCACCCCTTACAGGGACCCCTCCAGAAACCTACCATCTCTACTGAGAGAATATAACAGGTTCATAGAACTCTGTCTACAGGACAGATGGGGTGGGTATCACTCATGCGACTAAATTCAGGCACAGACAATCATCTCCTGTTTTCCTAAGGATGGCTTTTAGTCCACGTATTGCTGTGACCCGTGTCTCGCTTTGTCGCATCTGTCAGATCACCGCTATAAAAGCATCTTGTATAATCTCACAATATAAAATGTCATCTGTAATAATGAAAATGCTAAGAATTCCAATAAAAAGGCAAACGGATACCTGCACGAAAGAACAGCCAAGTCTTACTACTCAAAAATTCTTATCAGGATTACTTGTTTTCAGACTTTTTGGTTTGTGTTACAATGCTGTAATTTAGACACATTCACGTGTGACTAAGTAGACAAGTTTAATACAAATGGAAAATAAACAGAAGCTTCAAATGTAAAAGAGAAACACGTGGAAGCATTACTTGGCTTTTGGTTATATTCCTCCAATATCTACTTGCTTGGGAAAAAAAGGTAGAAGTCTTCTGACTAATTTTTCAGTGAAATATAGGGTGCCTTTTGAGCCTTGTTAAAACGATTAGCAGACAAAAGTGCCATGAAACATATTGGCATTTTGTAGTTTAACCATCTGAATCATAATTTTGTTTCCAGCCCTGTAACCACTAATTTTTCAACTGAATTTTCATTTTTTATCAAGCATAATCAGGAAAATTCTATCAATATCACTAGGACAAGGTTATATTGATTGCTTTCCCAAACAAAACCAACAAGATATTAAGCAAACAAACAAGCCCACAGCCATGCTTAAGTTTTAATCTCCTATTTTTGTGTATATCTCTTTACTGACATTAATCTCCTTCAGTATCTTCCATCAGCTATTTTGGAACCACTGAAATTAGGGATGGAATAGGAATAGTAGTGCATCCCATACATGTATCAGTGTGAGCAACACTGATTCAGACTCAAAGAAGCACATTCACACAAGGTTATTCTCAGTATGTAAGTACCTCAACACTCTATATAACAAGTGAAAAAGTGAGAAATGCTGTTAAATCCCTGCTAGATTCTCCACTGACTGCACTGAAAGTCTAGGTACGTCCATATCAGATTACAACGTGAATATCTCTAAAATTACAAGTGCACTGATTGTAGTATCAGATCTTGCTTATTTGCAGGTGCTGCCCTTCAGTCCATACTGTGATATTTTGTTTGTGCATTATGTGTAACAGCATGCACACAAATGTTTCAGATTTCCAGGGGAGAAGCACAGCACAGCTTCATCCTGAAGGTGTGTGGAGATGAAAATAGAGAGAAGAAGTAAACCATAATTTCTTACCTTTTGGTACTTGTTCCTGGCCATGTAACCTCTCAAGAGAGCCTGAAGAGCAATAGTAGCAGCTCGCATGCATTGGTATCTTTTGCGGACCACATACATGCGCTGGAACTTCTGAATAGTGATAGCAGCCCGTGTTCTCCGGAGGAAATTGGCATAGCTAAGCAAGGAAAAGATTGCAGACACCGCCTGTAATTATTTCCAGTGTTTGAATGCTATTTTTTTTTTACAACCTGTAACTTTACCCTCTTTCTCAAGAGCCACATTTTCTACTTCCATTTCTTCCTAATGCTGTCAGTGATGCAGCATGTTTACTTGCTACCCTACCATATGGCAGTACAATAGCAAATTATGAGAAACCTTGCTAGGTTTTATGGGGCAATGTTTTCACTTCTTCCAAGTACTGTGCTACGGAACTGACAAGATAAACTCAGCTTCTCATTACGTTTTCTCCAGCTTTAAAGCTATTTCCACTATGCTGCTTTCCAGATATCCTCTCTTAACCTCAAATTGTAGAAAATGTTTGCTTGTTCCTGGCCCTCTCAGCGAGACAATTACAAACCACCTTGACAGAAATCTCTTTCTGAAAGCTGATTCTTGCAGTCTTCATAACCACCCACCTTGTCTTTGAACCTGTACTCCTACCCTTTTCTCTGACCGATCCACAGCCATCCCTCAGGAGTGAATCCAAATGAAGGATGCTTACTGATGTATCTCCCTTCACTGCTACACTCTAGATGAGGGGTAGCTTTTCCAGCAGGACAGTCAGACCCAGCTGAGAGGGCACATGGAAACTGGACAATAAGGACTCAGCCAAGAGTGCTGTTTTACCTCACCTGCAACATATCTACTAGTACTACTTGTACTCTGCTCTCGCTAATGACATACTGTTCAAAGCATCATACAGTCAGGGTTCTATTGTCCTCTCAGGAAGCTCAAAAGCAGGCAGGACAGACACATTCATATTCAATTTCCTTATTTTCTCTGGAAAACTGTTTCCTCTCAGCCAGTACAGGAAGGAGAGAACAAATATACCACATTTAAATGTCCTACTTAAAGGGATCTGAATTGAGGCTACTGTGGGTTTTCCCACGAGCATTGCTTACCATCGTGCTTGGTACCCTCTGACATATCTCTGAATGGTGATGGCAGCCTTCCTCATACGCACGTACTTCTTGCGCATCAGCCAGCCTCGGATCGTCTTTTGGATGCGGATGCAGGCAGCTCTCAACTTATCTGCCCTTATTTTTTCCAGATAGGCTACTTGACCAGCCCGGAAAAATATTTTTGTCTTACCAAACTGGTACTTATCCTTGTCCTATTTTCAGAGGTAAAAAGAAGATCAGTTACAGCATAAAACGTTAGAGCATTAAAAAGGCATGAAGGGCTAAATGAAAGTACGGTTAATAAAGAGGCAAAATCATCTGTGTAATATTTCAAGTAAACCTAGACTTAAATTAAGTAGAGCAGAAGAGTATTTTCTCTGTATGATTCTGTTAATAAGCTAATAAAGCAAGGCCACAAATATGGCCTAACGGAGTAACTGAGATTTTTGCTCACAAAGACTGTAAGAGACGTGGAAGGCCACAGGAGGTGATGAAGGGGCCCAGAGAATGAAAGCAATACAGCCAATGCACATATACAATTTCCTACTTAAACAGTTGATGACACCTTTGAACGGTCCATCTTCAACCATATTACACAAACACAAGAGCTGTGGCTTCAAACATGTATGCATCACCTACTGCCCCAGGACTAAGCCGGAACAAAGCTTCTTGCTACTCCTCAAACACAGATGAAATTTCAAAACTAAACCAGAAAGAGAATACTCTTATCACTACAGGCTGTAGTACTCCTTGGAGGGAAAAACTGAGAATACACCAGAGTACACTGAAAAAACCTATTTTGTTCATTGTCTGATGTTAAAAGGAACAGAAGTCAAAGAGCTACAGCTTAGGATACACTTAGCACTATACATTAACACTATAAATGCAGACATATACATATAACCAGGAGACTAGCTAAGTCCACCCAATGACACAGAATTTAAGGACCTAAGTCCCAGCCTACCTGCACAGTATTTTTTTGTTTCCATAACCATCCTCACACAGACATTGCACTATGGCAAGGTAAGTGCTCTTGCTTTTGTATCTTCAGAAAAATTTTGTCTATTTCTCTTCCTAGCTGACACTTCTGACTAAGTCTCAGTTCCCCACCTTCTACTGGGAATCGGCTGGAACTCTCTTTGGAACCTGCCTGCCCTCCACTGTTCATCAGTCCTTAAGAAATCCCAAGAAACACATCAGTTCAGGTGCAGTGCCAGTGTGGTGTGGATGGTGATGTGGTGGATGGTGGTGTGGAAGTCATAGCCTGGGAATGTACAGTTGCAACTGGAGGTAGGAGGCAAAGCAGGAGGCTGCTGAGGCAGGACGATAGCCATGGTGCTAAGCAGGGAGACAATGTCACAAGGATGAAAGGAGTGAAAGAGGCTGACTTCAGCACAGGAGCATAGAAGAGCAATGTGAAAGACACAAACACCTACACAGACAGAAACACCTCCACATTAGAAAACCTCCAGATAACTATACCTTTCCTAAGGTGTGGTTAATGCACCTTGCCGTTAAGCAAGATAAGGTTCACCCTCAACCCACTCAAACTAAGAAAATCACTGTCTTCCTTTCCCGAGATACACTGGGCAATTCTACAGTTCCTGTACTATTAAAATGGGTTAGTACTGTGTAGAAGTACTAGAATAGTGTGGCTATGAGCAATGCTATCTTTACTCCAGATTCTGAATGCTGACAGTACTAAGTAAGTCTAGTACCAGAATCAGCTTCTCCAGGACATTTTTACACGTCTGCTTTCGGTCACCAAGGACATCTCTCTGCTTCATCAGAACACGGTAACGGCTGAAGAACTCTTGGTACGTCCACCTGCCCCAAAAACATAGACAGTGTCAGTTCCAGCAATGAATAATTCTCTTAAGAAGAACTGAAGGTGAAAGCAGTCTAAAAAGCAGCAAACACACCTGGAGGGGAAGCCAGCTGCACTGATTCGGATGGTCTCCAGGACACCACAAGCTCTCAGCTGCTGCACTGCCCGCTTTTCATCGAATCTACATAGGAATAAAAAGAGCCTGTGGGTATAGGACCAGTTTTGCATTACAGGGACCTGTAGCCCTGAGCACACCTAGGACAGGAGTGGCAGAGAGGGGGAACAGGGGTGGGATGGGATGGGTGGTTAACAAGTGTGGCCAGTGCTTCTGCAACTCAGTGACAACAGAGGACAGCCTGACTGCTGCAGGCTGCTCATCCTCGCCTGCTTCCCACTGGTCTGCCCAATAGCCATGGAGTCTTTGTGTGCCTGGACTTTAAACAGGCTTGGGAGAAAAGCTCTAAGCAAGTTCATATACAAAAAAAAAAAAGATAAGGAATAAGACACTGGAATCTGCAAAAGCAAATTCTGGCAAATAACGCAAGGAGTGCAAACTGCCAGTCACATTTAAAACAGCTAGCAATAAAAATGCTGGTATTTCTTTCCATATATCACCATAAACAACAAAAAAGCATCAAGAAATACTTCTCCCTCTATTAATGTCCAAACTGTAAGTAAGTACCCATACAAATGCACAACAAGTCCATAACAAGAGAAAGGAGACAGACCACTCCTGAGTAAGCAAGGTTTAACAGAACCTGGATCCTCTGAGGCCTTGGGCAAGTCTCTCCCCTGCACAGGCTGTATGACCCATACATGAACCAGCTTACGTGAACGGGAACTTGAAGTCGTTGGGCTTTATGCAGCGCACGTAGTGTGGGGTTGTGGCGTTCAGGGTTTCCATCAGCAGGTGGAGAGAGTTTCGGAACTTTGTGAAAAAGAAAAAAGGAAAAATATCAGGGAATAGCCTCAAAGTTTGAGATAACCCCAGGACTCTGACCTAGGGATATCTGCTTGTTTGTAGTAATACTGTCAGTGATAAACACCAGCCTGTTTTTGTTATGGCAATGGACTTTCGCTTCAGATATCATTTTTGGGTGAATTATCTTACAGTAAGACTTCTAAATGTTAGGCTTTACAGCATGTGATGAATTACAAAAACATTGGATAGACAAGGTTATTTTCAGCTTCTGACTGTCTCATCTACCCTTATCTTTGCCTAATCCATCTCTTCATGACTGAACTTCACAGCATATTACTAAATAGTCATTTAATTCTAAATGCATTTAAATCAAACTTAAAATCAACAGAGAAGTAAGAAAAAAAAAGTATCAGTTTCTTCAGCTCTGCTGATCCCAGTGTCAGTCCTACTGAAGAAAAACTTGGAAGTTTCAGAGAGTTTTAGGAGTTTTACTTTAAAAGCAATATCATGACCACAAATATCCAACATACTGCAGTAGGATCCTTCTAACCACAAGATACCCTATTAGATAAAGAAAACACATTTTAAGATGTTTTAAACATATTGGTATGGATTTCCTTCTTTCTGCTGAACTCATGATTCTACATCAACCTCTATTTTTACATAGAATATTATAAAAAATCACTTTTGTATTAGCTTTCTTTAAAATTTATTAATTAATGTGGTTGGTTGATAGGAGTAGTACGAGAGCACCCCTAACACTTCAACTCATAGTTTCAGTCTGACAATAAAACTGTTAGGCCTTTGCAAGCTTTAAGATACTCTCTGTCTGCAAAATCAGAAATTAAAGGTAACTGGGCAGGGGTTCCCTTGTATGAATTGCAGCAGACTGGAATTTGCAGCCTGTACCACAAACACAGGCCAGGCAGATCGGCATTCTGTATAGCTGCATAAATATCTATTCCTATTCCCACCCACATCTTGATAAAACTTGCTTGGGGAACGTTATAGAGAAATTACAAATACCCAAATCAAACATTCTCTGAATTCCCTGATTCTCACTCAGCAGTGTGACTAGCTCATGACAGTGCACAGACACCATGCTATTACCTTTGTTGGGGGATCAACAACCAGCCAAGGCAGTGGACAAAGCCCAGGCATTTTTAGTGATTTCATCAGAACTCTGAACACTTGAGAGATGTGGCTGGTTCAGCCTCAAGAACTGGCAGGAGACCCTGATACAAAGAACTTGTGCTCTCTCAGAGCTAGTTTATATTCCAGGCTGTCCAATAGTAACATACAAAGAGTTATCCAGCAAAAAAGAGTTATCTGCAAAGTGGTGCAGGCTGGAAAACAGATAAAAAATGAGTACTAAACTGTCAAAAAAGTTCCCCTTGGCTCCTACGTACAGTCCGAGGGACAATCTGTCACTGACTGGGGACGTGACCATCTTGAGAAAGCATCTGTTAAATCTGTCGAGTGAAAAGCACTGATCTGCATGCTTTTAATAGAATTCTAGGACATACACATAGATATTTTATTTTAGCCCATTGATAACTAGAACCAAGTTGTCTGGGGACTGAACTCCCACTTCTGATTTGAGTCAGAAAATGTGGCAAGTGATCAAAAGGACCCAGTATAAGAATTTCAAAGCTTCTCAGCATCCAGCACGTTAAATCTATTTTGAAAAACATGAGTTTTGGTTTTGGCACCATAGTAAGAACTGTACCCTGATGCTGTGGCCCAAAATGTGTTTCCAATTAAGAGTTACTTGCTCCAAACTGTCAGTCATAATCAGCTGCACTTGTCTCAGAATCACAAGGTATCCCAAGAAGCACCAGCACACCTTGAGACATAAAAGACAAAAGGAGGGATTGATTATCCAATAGAGCTGCATCTTCAAACTCACCTGATGTCCCACAGTTTTCTTATGTTCCTTGCTGGCTTGGCCTGGCCTGGCCTTGGCTGGTTTGACAGCCGTTCTAGACAAAGGCACGCGCCCTGAAGGGGTTGCTGATGTGGGACTGATGGCCTTCTCCTCATCCTGGAACAACTCCGGTAGCAGCTTAAACTGGTGTAACAGCAGAAAACATACAGAGGGTAAGAATCCAGAATGTGATTGTCCCTGTTCATGCTTAAGGTAGCTAGAATCCAGCCTGTTTTTGCAATCACTGAGTTTTTGTTGAACTCCACATGGGGACAAATGCAACAAAGCATACAAGCTCCTAGTATAGTGAGTGGGCCACGATTTAATACTAAAAATGTTGTGGGTTTGATCAGTGAGTCTCCTTCCGAAGATAAAATTCTGATTTAAGTTTTTTTCATAGAGCCAGCAATAGCTTCCATGTGAAACTGTTAGATACTGACAGCAGCTTCGTAAGTACCAATTGCAATTATATATGGCTGCTTTGATCTAAAAAGGAAACAATAGGGTCCTCTTATATTTCGGTGGTGCTTCAAACTCCTTTGTGTTTGAGAAATATCTAGGACATTGAGTGATGCAGCAGGCAACAAAGAATATTCCTGCTTTATCACTCTAAATTGAAATAATCAACTTAAAAGAGGAACCACCAACTAAAAAGAAAACCACTAGCCAATATCTGACTGAAGATCTACTCTCAGGCTATTGGGAGTGGAAGAAAAACCTGAAACACCTTTCTAAATATCACTCAGGGCTTCCAGTTCCCTTTCTTTAATTGCTACAAAATACACCCATATATAATAGCTGCTTTGAAGTAGCTTGTAACTAAAAATAACACCACCAAGTCTTTCTATTGACAACCATAACATGTGAGAAGCATTATAAGAGTAAGAAAATCTGAACTTCTCTACCTGCCAGTGAATAATCTTTTATCTAGCATCTGTGCATTTTCTCCCAACAGAAGCATTCAATTTTCAGTACTAGAAAGTGTTTGGGCTAAGTACAACCTAAAGAACAGAAAAATTGGTTTTGCCTTACAACACTCGGTGAGCATGCACGATAGCCGGTGAAACATGCTGCGCAACAAAATGGTGCTTGTGCTCTGCGGTTGTGCCAGATGGGCTAGCAGAAGGCATCAAACACTCCTCAGCAGCATCCAGCATAGCACTCCAGCATAATATAATGCCTATGAATGCTGCAAAGGTATCCTAAATTCCTGGACTAGAAAAAAAGGAGTTTCGCACCTTAGCTTTATCTCACCTGAGTGTGCCAGATTAGGAGCACCATCACCTTAGGTTACCCTCTGTAGCTGGTGGAAGAATGACATTTCTAGGGGGTGATTTAGCCTGTCTCCTTATACTCAGCAGAGTTCAGGATGATCAGGCCATCACCACCTCATTCAGTTGCCTGTGGTCAGATGGAGTGAGTCACTATGCGCAGGCATCTGAGCTACAGAGCCAAGTCTTTTCATCCCATACAGAAACTTCTTTGAATGCAGCATGCTTCATTGGAAACTCCTGATGCTCTCAGACACCAGGGGTGAGGGCGGGAAGGCATCCTTAGTGTCTCAAGTGTAGATGGATGAGCTCTTCTAAGCTACCAGTACCTAAGTCTCATTCCCTTTTTCCAACCCTGGGGAAGTCTGTCTGTAAAAATGGGCAAGTGCATTTCAAAGGCCTCATTTTCATAGACACTGCCTTAGCTACTGCATGCAGAAGGAAGGAGCAATGTACGGCCTTCTGCAGCAGAGGTCAATGGGAGAGCATCGCTGAGATCTTCCAGACGGTGAGGGAATTCATGATTTCATTGGGTTTTGGCTTTCAGTATTTTATCAATTTTCTTTGCTTTGCAGAACACTGGGAGTGTTCAAAGAGAGGGAAAACACTGATCAAAGGGCAGACAATTCACATGGTACAAAACAAGCAAGCAAGCATTTCTTCCCTGTATTTTTTCCCCGACAACTGAACAGACATGCTGCTAACAGTCTTACAGATCATTTCTTTCAATATAGAGCCACGACAGAAGATTTTAACAACATGCCAGTAGCAAGCATAGAAGCTGAGGACTGTTGTTTTCCCTTCATGATACATGCGTGGAAACCAAACTAGTTCAAAGAGGTCCTTCTAGGCAGATGTATAGAGAAGGCCAAAATAAACAGCTAAACACTATAGCGCTTGCCAAGAGCAGAGTGTGTCATGCACTTTGGAAAGGAAAGAAGGATTCAAGCTGTATGTGAGAGTGGGCACGGGCAGGATGACAGATGATGCATTCAATTTAGAATTACCTTCTGTTGAATGTGCACAGCAAACCCAAAACACAGCGACAACAAAAAGAAACAAAAATCAGAAATGCAGTTCCACTACACTTACTAACCAAGAGGGACTGCTGGAAAATTAAAATGAAACTTTCTTCTGTTGAAAATATATTTTCTTCACAGTTCTTTTTTTTCCTCATACTAGTTTTGGTAAAATTTACCACTGGGGAAAACCATGTTGTTTCTTAGTGTTTAAACCGAACGGACCCAGCCTACTGAGCCTGTCCAAGCTGTTGCCATGCTCTTATGGCAGCTATGTCCCCATTGTACCTTACTCACTGCCTACATGCCCATAGCACTGCTGCACCTCCCTGCCAGCATCCCAAGGATGCCACCCACCTCCCCTACCAGCAAGTGACTGCAGTCAAACCACAACAACACTTTTCTCTGTGGAAATTTTGACGTGTTTTTTCATTATGTCTTAATCATTTAGCTTCATATATTGCTCATAATAGAAGCAAAGAGGAAAGTGCTGGCTTTCCTGATGGAATAGAATAATTTTAAACAGCCTGTCCTTCATACCCAGCTTCCTGGGCCATTACAGCCAGCAAATTCCCAACAGCCATCACAGTACAATGTCAAGTTAATTGCCTTTACATTTCAGAAGAGCACAACTAGCATTTCTGCCATTAAGAAAAGCAGACAACACTACCGAAGGTCTGCTCTGTAACACTGCTTCATGCAGTATGTTTCTATTCAGATGTTATCTTCCCTTCATAGACGTGAAGAATGCAAGACTCCACAAATTCTGGTTTGTGTCCTTAGGGTCTATACATTTCATTCCTCTCTCACTTTGCTTCTGGAACAAAACTTGTTTCTCCTCCAGAAATTTTCTGCTCAATTGTCAGGACATTAAGTAAGGAGCTTCTGTCTTCATATTACAAAATTAAGGCTTAACTGTTAAGCCTTCTTATACTATTATAGTATATTAGTCCTTGATGCCTTAACAGAAAATATAGCAAGGTTTTGTGAAAAGTAAAAAAACAACCCAAAATGCCAAAAACCAACCACCAAAATAATCACCCCCCAAAACACCAAAAATCCTCGCCCAAACAAAAATAAACCCAAACCAACCACCCCCCCATCCCAAACAGTGAAACCAGTGGCTAAATATAGACTGATTTTACATGGAGAATATGAAGCTACAGCATTTTCTAAACTCATACAGATATTCAAGTAAAATACAAACCATGTTCAATTTCACTTGATCTGATACCATGGGGAAAGGTTTATTAGGTTTATAAGGGATTTTATATGACCCTTAGTTCAAGGATTTGTAACTGCAAAAGAAGGCAAAAAAATGCTTATACTAACCTTACTTGATTTTAGAACCTTAATTTGTTCTTCATAAACTGTGTCTTTATTCTTTTCCAAAAAGCCTTCGCACTGATATTCCACCTGAAATCCATCATTTTACAAAAAAAAAAAGTAAGTATTAAAAGTATTTAATAAGAAAATTTTGCATGGAATTCACCAGTTACAACATTCACGTTTAACAAAGATAATTCTTGTGGCTGTTATAAATACCAGCCCCCAAGTGCATCGTTGTTAAATACAGATTTTCTTCAAGGAGATTGTTTTCCAGTAAAAAGTAGAACATTAAAAGATATAGAGATAAATACTGTTACTGCATTATACTGTATATATTTCACTGCTGAGAGATGCTTTTGGTAAGACAGCATGATTGAACGGTTACTGTAAAGGTGAGGACTCAAACTGTGTCTCGAGCATCTCCTTCACTGAAGTTATCAAGGCTGCAAAACTGTGTGAAATCCAGATGCAACCGAGAACAAAGTATCTCACCTCGTTAGCTAAGAGGCAGCACGTGGATCTGCCTGCAGCTTATTATGAAAATGCCTCATTTGTACTCAGAAAGGCTATTTTTGCCAGAAGCAATAAAAAAGCCTGAGTGTTATGACAATAGATAACAATCCTCTATCACAAGGCCATGGAGTCTCCTGAACCAAAGAACAGCCAGAGCTTCAGATAAAAACCTGGTATTTATTTCACTGTCCTAATTCCAGGCTGAACAGAAACCAAAAACTATTGTCACAAGTCTATACCTCAGAATTCTCTATTAATTAAGTACACTAACCCTCATGAAGTGCCTCACGCTCAGTCTTCAATCTCGTATCAGCAGAAGTGCACACTATAAAACACATGAGCTGACCCTGACAGCAATTTTGGTCTTCAGAGCAGACTGACAGCATCAGCAGCCCCTCTTTCAGTACAGCCATTTATCAGTGCTCACACAGTGACAATATACCCTGAGGTGCAAACCATTTCAAACAATTCCTGGCAGGGGAAGGCAGCGGATCTCCCACGGTCTTTCCACAGCTAAATCCCACTCTGAACATAGCGTTAATGTTCTTACTGTGGGAAATAATGCCACGAGAGGGCAGCAGAATCTGCCTTCTCCCAGAGAAGACACCATCAAGGCTCAGTGGATGCCAACCTACCAGCTACAGCTTTGTTTTTTCCTTCAAGATGTCTGTATGCATTTACGTAAGCACACAGGAAAAGCATAAAAAGCTTAGCACAGACAGCCCATTAGAGCTTAGAGATTAGTCAACACCTGCTTGGAGCTACTTCTAGCTTTACTTGGCCCTCACTGCTCAAACTAGGAACAGGAAAGCCTTGTTTTCAAATACCAGAGTTTAGCCTAATGAACAATATATGAAATACTATTAAATCCTTCTTGTTCTCTCATCCACCAAATAAAAGAGAACTCATGAAAACAAACAGTTACAGAGATGTTCTTGCTGTTTTCATTAAGGTGACACTAGACACAACAAGAACAGGATCCCTCTCCTATGCACGAATTCCAGAACCTGGGAAAAATCAAGGGTTGGCCAATAAAGGCTTCCAAACCCCCATGTCACCATGTAGAGACCTACTGATAAGAATCCCTGAGTTTTCCAAACTTTTTCTTAGCAAAGCTGGTAACATTCTGAGGCAGCTTCTTTGTTTAACAGGACAACTAAACAGGATTTTAAATTGTATTTCAACCTGAGGAGTTGCTCAGTTTGATGATGCCCTGTGCAGCTGTACATGCATGCACTCCACAGAGGTACACCTCCCCTGGCTTCCTAGAAGTAGCTGTTCACTGACCAGCAGAGGCAAGGGTGGCAGCAGCACGATGCTCCAGCGATAAGAAGGGTGTGTTAGCCTCTTTCCTGTTTTTACATTAAAGTGGAAGCAAAACCATGTAATTTCATTGTTCTTTAGCTAAAACTGCAGTGAGATATATATAAAAATACACAAATGCTTTGTGTATTTCTATAGCATAAGTGGAATGGATACAATTATGCTGTGAATTGCAAATACCCAGACTGTCATGTTTTGAAAAAGGATGGTTCATGGTTATAGCATGTGACAGGAGTCAGGAGCTCTTGTTTGTGTTCCTGGCTCTGCACAAGCTCCCAGGTCAAGTTTCTTCTCCCGATCGGGTGTACAGGCAGGCACACATTCTGCAAAAGGCTGAGCAGAGCCAGGGATGCCGCTGTCCAGTTGCTGCCAGCAACAGCCACCCACCCCAGCATCCCCCCCCCTTGCACTACTCAGCAAGTCCTCACCTTGTCAGCGAAGTGCTTGATGATAAAAGCCTTATTTGACATACGTGGTTTTTCAAAGAGGGCACATTTATTCAAATGAGTATTGTACAGTTTCTGGGCCCAAGTGTCATCTGAGCCTTTTGGCATCTATGGAAGAGAACACACAGCCATTTAAAATGTCTTCAAAACTTTGCAGTCGCAAAAGAAACTAAGAAACTGTGAGACAACGCTTAGTGGTTTGCTTTCAAACTCCCAGCTCCTTGGATTTCCAGCACGGAAGCCACTAACCAGCTATGCACTTGCCTTTCTACCACTCTGGACTGAAGTAGCCAGCAGTTGGTGTAGTGGCTATGTGACACACTAGACACTAAGATTGCTTCCAGTGTCACACACTTGAGGGCAGGGATCCAAGAGGTATGTTATATCTGACTGAACAGCATCTTAGTGGGTCAGAACTCATCCACCACATGCAGAGATTTCTTGTAATGCTCTCTGATATACAAGGACCCTCAGCTAGGTTTCCACTGAAGCAGACACCACGCGCCATCCCCCGTACATGGCTTAGCATAATTACAACAAAGATAAAAGACAAAGGTGAGACATCAAGTGAGAGGTGATTTGGAGAAATCTGACAGGAACAAAGACTTGGGAAAGGGAGAGTTGCCAGAGTCAAATCAAAGGTCGGTCAGAGATCCAAATCCAGATACACGATGGAAAGGAGAGGAAAAAAAAAAGAGTAAAACCATTTTTTCTCCTCCAGTAATTGCCAATTCTGTTTGTTTGTTCTCCAAATCCTTTCAACAGCAGAGTGTCAAAATGATGGCTGTATACAGATGACTTTTCCCTGTGAGGCCCCACAAGCAGGACAGCTGATGACCTCTTTCTCTGTGAAAGCCCGTGTACACACACCTTACACTCCTCATCCAACAGATCCAGAATTCCCATTTTGGCCTCTATGAGGTTGATGCAAGGCTGATTGTCGTAGAAATCAATCAAGGTCCATGGTATTTGTTCCTTCATATATTCTTCTTGTTCTAGCTTAAAGACATGCTACAGGGCGAAAAGAAAACAGTTTTCTGTGAAATAACATGCAGAATAAATATATCGAACTCTCACTTGAATTCATCTTGACACATTAATCCAGGCTGTCAAGTAACACACTGGTTCAACTGAATAAACCCTTTAACAAGTAAGCGTATGAAAAATAAATTAACCTTTTTTCCTGGCCTAAAAACAACAGACTAAATTAAAGCAGCACTCATCTATACTCTTTGCAAATAAAGTCTGTTTTCTCTTATCTTTCCACTGCATTGCTCCACAATTATTATAAACTGCTTTATTAAAAAAAAAAACAAAACAAAACAGCACAAACCCCAGAAAAAGCCTTCAGTGAAGGAACAGCAACTTATAAAGCAGGATGTGCTGTGCATTTATGATTTCTGAAGTTATGAATACTGCTCTATTTCAAGCAAAACTTCACTATAAATACTTCTGCATTTCCTTGTAAAAGAACAGAGCTCCATTTTCTCTTAAATGGCTGACATACCGCACTAAAATATACTCTTCAGCAAAACCCTGCGAGAGTGACTCTAGGAGTATTAGCACAAGAAATCCTTCAAGCAAAATTCTGTGCAAGATTTACCTGGTGCAAAGATCAATCACAATGTAGTTTTATACTTATTCCAAAATATTATCACAAAAAACCTGCACAGCTGTAATGAAATGTGCATGGATGAATTAAAACTTCAGGAAACGAGAAGGTAAGAAGATACTAAACAGGCAAACTGTGGTCTTAAAAGAGCACAGGCACTCTTTTTAAACACAAAAAGACTGCTGACTCCAGTTATTTTAAATGATGTTTTACCTCCCATTTGAATTTTAAAGCACACTAACTCCTCCAGCAGGCAGAACAGAGCTCAGAGCATACCCCACCAAGCAGCAAAGAGCCATGCTGTGGGTTCAGGGCCCACCTTAAACACCAGGATTCATGGAGCTGGCCTCGGCTGCCTTGAGCTCGGTGCACAAGCCCACAAATGCCTCGCAGACAGCAGAGAACTACCCTGACAAAGCAGTTTCTCCCTTTTATTTCATTAGCTTAACACCATCCTTTCCAAAGCAGTGCTCCTTAACAGCGCCCGCGGGAGCCATTCCCACCCCAGTGCTTAATGGCTGAGTTACATGCCAAGTTAATTCCTGACTGGAAAGCCAAAGGTAGTGTTTCGCTGATGAATCATACCCAAGTCCTGACAGAAAACATAAAACCATTTCTTCACTGTAAAGGAATTAGCAATTACGTGGTGAAAAATGTCTTCAGATCCATTTTTCCTTATGGCTGTGTGTGGTGAGGCAGGGGAAGGGTGGCCAGGAAGGCTGTGGAGGCACGACTGGTGGCTGGGCAGTCCCTGAGCAGCCTGCCCTCAGCTGGGCTCAGGCCACCCCAGGCAGCACTTGAAAGTTTGCTGCCTGCCATCAGACACAGAGCTTTAGTTTAAAACAACTTCCACCCCATGTACCTGCACAGCAGCCCAATAGGTCCGTGCTCACTGCCACTGGGTTTGGTAGCTTGGTGGGGCATCAACACAAAAGCCCTGTTGCCCCATCCTTCATGAGGCACATGCAACAGTGTGAGAGGGAAGGGAACATGGAGATAATGATCTTCACTAAAGGACTGAACCCTTACAATTTGGACAGTGACCAGATTTTTGCCATAGAGCTGAGAAAACTCCAAGGTACCTTGCACTTAGCACCTACGACATCCTGCTTACAGAACTGAAGCCAGCCATTGCATGGAGAGTGCACGCTGGGATCTGGATAGCCCAGACCCTGCTCCAGCACCCAGCCTACTCCTTGACACACATCCCTAACACCAGGATGAACAACGGCATGAGGGAATCAGGTCCTGCGAGCACACACTGCCATGGAAGTATGCTCATAAAGAGAGTTCCAAGCTACTCCGGCACTGCAGCACAGCCTAGCAACAGACCTGACATAAATAACTTGCCTCATCGTTATGCAGGTAAGATATGTAATTACAAACGTCACAGGGCTGAGGAGAGAGAATGAATCGTGATCTCTCCGGAGGAGGCGAAGAGGCGCCTCCTGCACACGTCAGTCGCCAGCTCGTGGCTGAAAACCCTCAAAAAACAACTCCAGGAGAGGCAGCACGAGTGGCAGACTTCCAGCAGCGGAGCCCTGCTCTCTGCTGCCGGTGCACTGGCTCTTGCTGGAGGTGACAGAGACACTGCTAACTCCAACTTCATCCACATGGTGCTCTCATTGACAGGCAATCTCAGGGCTTAATTGCCAAGCACTGCTTGTGTCTTATAATTGTTAGTGTGATTGGAATTTCAAATACTCCCAGAGCAGCAGTTAGTCATAAAATCTATTTCTAGGAGATAGTCGATCTCTCTCCATCCCCCAAAGCCCACGGCCAGGACAGCTGGTTAATAGACTGAAGGAATTCATTGTAACCACTGGGGACCCAATTAGCAGAATGGGCTTGGGTGAGGGGAAAGGGAAGAGGAAATGCCAGCCATTTCCTACTTACCATATTGAACTGCTGCTGCAGTTTTTCATTGGCATAGTTGATACAGAACTGTTCAAAGCTGTTGATTTCGAATGTCTCAAATCTAAAATATGCAGATACTCAAAATTACTAGTGCAGTGAAAAAGACAAATTAAATGACTGCATAATTTTAAATTCCCTCCCTCTAGTCAAATTCACTGCATTATTCCAGACACAAACTGCAGTTAAGCAACAACACACACAGGGAAATGGCAAAATCCAGTACATGGGCAATTCAGTGATGCTGCCTCTTTAGGCAGGGATGAGGAACGCAGGGAAAGCACTGATGCTCTTGGAGAGCATGTTATCTTTGTCCTCTCTAGAACTGCCACCTGGAGGAACCAGGAGATTGCTGTTTCCTTGTAAGCTTCCCCATTGCAATACATAAAGGAACTACCAACAGCAAAAATCTGAAATCCCACTATAAATGTCAAACATGAAAGCCAAGACAAAGATCTTCGTTAGCATGTCAAAATTAAACACCTACTTCCTTCAGCTGGAACAGGCAAGCTGCTAAGGGCTTGGGGTTTTTTGTGTAATCCACGCAACACCACATGGTAAAGACAAAGATGTTTTCCAGTAAGGTAATTATGTAAAAGATGTCATATCACTGACAGAAAGACTCACCCATAAATGTCCAACACTCCAATGAAAGAATGCTGTTTTACAGTAGCGTGAAGGGCTTTGTTCACATGATCTACAATCCAGTTAAAGAGATTAGCATAGATATGTTTGGCAAGTGCATCTCTGGCATTGATGGCATGAAGTTTAGAAATTGGCTTGATGTAGGTTTCGGTGGCAGTTGCAAGCTTCCTATGGCAAAGCCAGTGGGCCATCTCTTCATACTCCACACCCATGAGATCACAGAAGATGGTGAGGGGTTCATGCTTGGGCTAACAAAAACAATCTGGTTAGGTATTGAAGCAGTATCACCAATAACACACATGCCATCATGCAATCAGAACTGCCTGCAGTGATTCAACAATAAGCAGCAACAGCACCAAGCTTTCTGCCCACTCACCACATTCACATCACTGCAGTAAATTAGTGATTCAGTTTCCCCAAATGCATTTTACTATACTTGTGTTCACCAAAAAGCCCCACACAGGGAACCTGCAACCTTCACAAACATGAACCACCTAGTTTCACAGGGATGGCCTTCGTATTTTGAACTCTTGTAACTGCCTCAGTTTTGAATGAAGAAGCTAGAGAAATGCAGAGGACATCAGCTGTGTGCTGGGGACAGACTGGACTACAGCTCCTGAGTGGTGCTCTCATCTGCTTATATACACTCACAGAAGGGCACAAAGTGATGGGCAATAATGGGGCATGACAGCCCAAGCCAAGATCAAAGAGGATTAAGTGTGGGAGGACTTCGGTGCTCCGGTCTCAGTATTTAACACAGTATTTCCTCAGTGAATTCTGGTGACAAACATTAAGAGATTGGAGCACACAAATTATGTTCTCTAACTCTCAGACTGGACTGTACAAGTGAAAAAACTGACCTCTGTTTAACCAGGCAAAATCAATTAGCAAGGCAGTGCAAGGCATTTATCACTCAATGAGTTAAGATACTACATCTTGTGACTAACAGGCAAACCGATACATAGAAATCAAATAGGACAGACAGGTCTTTCCTCATAAGGAACTCCCCTTATACTACTTCCTCATCACGTTCATTTTGCACTCCGTGGCTCAACAGCAAACTGACAAGCAGCATCTTGACAAAGACAGGTTACAGGGGACTGTTACTACATGCCCAATAGCTTCAGGGTACATCAGCTTTATCTTTCTGTTTCCATGTCCTGACTTCTCTGGGGCTTCTTCCAGTCCTTATAGCATACAGATCCCATGGTAGTGCTGTTACACCTCCAAAATCCAATTAACTGAGCATGCTTTCTTTCAGTTTAGCCATACCACTTGAACTGGCTCAGAAGACAATAAGGTAATAATAATAATGAACACTGCACAAAAGAGTGTCACATTAGGGTTACTCAAACTGGCATTAAACAGATTCATTCACAAAGCACTACGTGGAGCCCACCGGTGAGCTCCCTGAAGCACCATACCAGCACTTCTGAAGCAGACCTGTCTGCATGGCAACAGAACTCTGCAGTGGCATGGCTATTGCCAGAGAACAGCTTGGCTCAGGTAGCAGATGCCATTGAGCAGACATTCACTGCCACCTGCTAGATGTTTACCACCTCAGGATAGGATTGCACAGGAACTTGCAGCTTTGTACTAGCTCATTCAGTGGGATTCCTGCATTGGAGATACTCATTACAACACAGGCTAGCTCATGTTGTCCTGGGGCTCATCAACTTTCTACTTGTGATCATTAAATGATGCTTTCTTTGTAGTGAAAACCTCTTTAAGACACACCAAAGAGCCAGACTACCGCTGCAGTTTCACAGCGGTTATTCATTAGACCCCATGGGCAGACAGTGTCAGAGGAACACTGATAGTCTGTGGCCTGTCGTCTCAGGAAACTGCTACTGCAGGCTCTTGAGAAAGCAACTGATCGTAAAATGAGGACAAAACCCTGCAACTGTTGCTACTGTTTGAAGAGAGAGAAAGATGAAGGCTGTGTAGTCCAGCAGTGGACATTCAAGGAAAGGCAAAAGGAGAAACTGGTCACTTGTGAATCCAAGGAAGAGAGGAGTGACAAGCCAGATCTTTTTTGCTTCTCATCCCCAGAACACAGCCTTCAGTAAGAAGCCACTGAATGAGGAGGCTTTTTTCCAGATCAGATTATGCAGTCCTCATTGCTGACCTCCACAAAGGTAAACAAGGACTGATAACCCACAACACTTAGATGAGCCACATGAATTGCACCTGTATAGCCCATGCTTATGTCTGGATAGGTATCCTTTGGACTTTGTGAAACATCCTGCTAAGCATTTACTGTGGGCAGGAAATGCACTCATGTAGGAATATAAAGATCTAGACACCTGCCTGGGACTTCAAAGCTATCCTGTCTTTTTTAGGTCAGATCGATCACAGTTTTGAAACAAAATTAAGGCCGCCACTGCTATAATACAGTGAGAACTGTCTAAAGCCTCTAAACTGAGAAGAGTTGAATCCATCCGCAAAAAGAACTGTGAAAATAGTAACAAATAGAAATAAACACATTGCTTGTGGTTTTATATTGTTCCTCTTTCAGAAGAGGTCCCTGCAAACAAGCAGAAGGCACAAGTGTCAGAGTAGAAACTATACCCTTTCAGCTCATCTACTACTCACAGGAATAACACAGCTGTCAGAATCCCGAGACGCAAACTCCACGTTGCCCAAGTGAAGGATGCCAGCAAGGATTCGAAAAATCCCCATCTGGTAAGAATCACTAATGCCTGAAAAATGATGAACAAAATGTTTTGAATAGAGAGAGAAATCCAGAACCACAACGTGCAGTTGCTCAAAGATTTTATCAACAAAAAAAATCAGTGACCACTATGTTTTTTTCAGAGGCTTCGACACTGGACAGTACTGCCTGGCTCCACTGCTATTAAAAACATTTTACAAACAGATACAAAAAACCTTCCCAAAACACCCCCTCCCCTCTGCACCCCAAAAACCCCCGTTTAAACAAACTATTTAATTTCCTGTTTCAAAGTGCTTTGTCAGTGACCTCCGATGCTGCATATGCTACACCAAGGAAATCCAGTATTTATGTTCCTGTAACGTGTGCTCCTCCTACACTAGATATGTGATTCCATGGCAATTTAAACACCTTCTTAATGCAATAAAAGCATCTCAGTCCTAAAGTTTTTCGAACCCCCCTGCTCTTAAATGCAACAGATTTTAACCAAATATAGCAAACAATGCAGAAAACACCTGCTAGCATATGGGATTTGGGATACAACTGTGTTGCACAAATTACCTAGCAGAGTGCAGGCCTGCCTGGTGTTTACCATTTCCTTAGCATCATCAACACCATCTATCACAGGGCTTCCACCTTGCTTCGTGTAGTGAAAGTAATTTGCATTCCCTGCAAGAGAAAAACCAAATCTTTTACACACACGGATGCAGAAATTCACAGCACATCTGTAAAGCTGTGTAATGATCAAGTTACTCTTGGCAGAATCCATTATTTGAAATATGTCATTATATATTTGCCTTCTGGCTTACAGGACTGACTTATTCTGGAGAAGAATTTCTTTCAGTACCTGATTCCTACAATAGGGCCTCAAGCATATTTTCTACCTAATCTTAGTTCAGACTTCCACACCTGTGGAGCAATCAACTTTAGAAGCAATTATTATTCAAGTATGAGCTAGCCACCCAAGTGGTAGGTACAGAGTTGACAGCAGCACTCTGGAATTATGTGGCAGATACTCTTATGTTATTTTTACATCATTTTAATAACTATTTTGCCCATTTTCTTCCCATTTCTAATTTATGGTCTGGTTTAGTCTTACGTATCTGTGATCTGTTCTGGCTGAGAAGTCGTGGTTGGAGAACTGAATATTTCATACCACTCTGGGGAGAGCACTGGGCTTCACTGGGAGAGCACTAGCTCTCCTGGGTACTGTGTAAATTCCTATGGTTTCAATGACCATGCTTCCAGCTGCAGTAACAGACTCCTTTTCTTCTGATCTGCTAAGGTTTCAAGAACACTGAAAGAGGAGTCTGCTAAATGGCTTCTTTAGTTATAATTACATCGGTTCCTTTCTTTCTTGTGTCAGCAGATGTGAATCCTAAATGTGCCAGGATGGTGCAAAAGAGCAGAGAAACACTTTAAAACCAGAACGATATTTCAGCAATTAGCACTGACAGGCTGTGCAGTTTGCCCACTCTTAAAAAAAAAAACCCTCTTACAAATACACAAGAAGCAGTGAAATTTAGACTGAACTTGAAAAACTAGGAGGTGATTGCCTGGCCCAAGGTCATGGTCATGCTCCTCCTTTACAGAGCACCAGCTCCTGTGAAATGAGAAACCTTTCCTTTGTCAACATTTTGACTTCAGAAACGAAGAATTTCACTTATCAATTTTGTGATAAAGCAATTGTTGGTAACAGCCCAAGTGAAAGAATGCAGATGGAAAATAAGCTTTTCAGGTGCTTATAAGATAAATGGTAAAATTTTCTGGTAGCTGGAGCCATGGAAAAAAGGTTTTAAAGGACCAAGAGAAGAGAATTTCACCCTCGCTACTGGAAAGCTATGCGGTAATCTAGGACATAATAAATCCTAGTAATTACAACTGCAGTGTGTTAAAATATACTGACTAAACAAATTCATTACTTTTGTTTTATCTAAACCCCACAAAGACTGCAATCTGCCATTTTAGTTATTTTCAATGTATTTTAGTATTTGAAGGTTTATAAGCTTAGAATTCAAAAGCCAGCAATTCTTCTTTCAGTTCTATGGCTCAAAAAGCTCAGAGACGCTGCTTTCTACCTACAATTGCACAACACAATGAATAATAATGTCATACCTAATCGTAGAGTTTTAAACTCAGGTAATGCTGCAGAGGCACAAAGTTGGTAAAAGATGTGGTAATTTCTTTCCTCTTCTGCCTTTAAAAAGAAAGGTATTTATTATTTTTCACAACTTAACAAATGCCAGAAACATCCATAAATAGAAAAGAATTACTACATTTAATGCTTTCTCTAGCACTAAATCCATCTCTTCTTCCAAGTAGGAAGTGATGGGACAAGAGGAAACAGGCTCAATTTGTGCCAGAGGAGGTTCAGATTTGATATTAGGAAAAATTTCTTCAATAAAAGGTTTGTCAGGCATTGGAACAGGCTGCCCAGGGTAATGGTTGGGTCACCATCCCTGGAGGTACTTAAAAGATGTGTAGATGTGGCACTTAGGGACATGGTTTAGTGGTGGACTTGGCAGTGACGGTTAATAGCTGGGCTTGCTGATCTTTAAGGTCTTTTCCAACCTAAATGATCTATGATTCGACAATTAAGAGCATGGAGGCCACATGGAAAAAGGACAGATAAATCAGCACCTATCATTTCCTTCTTGATTAATCCATTTTCAACAGCAAGAGGCATGCAGACATTTTCATTTCAAAAAAATGTATGATTTTGCTTTCCAGAAGTGTGGATTACTATTAAATATAGATCAGGGTTCTATGGCTGGGTAAATGATCATACTTAAAAGCTTTTCATTTTCCAAAAATAACTAACACCATTCACCTCAGCATTTATAGTAGGCTGGTGAAGGCAGTACCTTCCTTGCCAAGGCAAGGCTGGAATTTTCAAACGGAGGACAAACACAGCTCAGAAGGTTATGACTCAAGACCAACACCATCATTGTGAATTTAAGCACTCTCAGTTTCATAATTTCAAACCCAAAAAAAAACCCCAAACTCTCTTCCAACCGAACAACGTGCAGGAAGTCTCTTGTTCTTTACATTTACAACAGTATTTCATGTAAGACCCCTACAAAATGCAAATTGTAACTATTTAGGTTTATACCTTTAGGCAGCCATTCAAGGATAAGTCCATTTTTACTGAGCTCTAGACTGTAAGGTAGGCAAAGATGGAGAGAAGTGATGGCAACTGAGACTTATTCGTAATTACTGTGATAGCACTGGGTTTTAAAAAGGGGTTGAAAGTGAGCTAAGGTGTCAACTTTACAACCACAACAGAGAGCTCTTCTTGAGTATGAGTGCTTTCTGCTAGGTTTTGTGGCCATACTCTGTATTACTACGGTAAGCACAAACTCACACCTAGTAGTGCACTGAGAGTATTTCATGTTCAAATACACAGCCTTTTTAATACACATTTTATCACTACAAATAACGCCTATAATGAAGGGCTGACTTGGTTTTCCTTTTCTCCTCCCTCCCAACATGTGCTATATTACAAATACACTACTACAGGCAGCTCTTAGGAGAGATAACTAATATTGCAACAGCATTTTTGCGAATAGTCACACAAACATACAGTAAGAAGATTGTATCAGTATTACCTGAAACACCACTCTTGATTTTTCCAAGAGGTAAGTTCTCATGTTAGCACCAATGATTCGATACCTCTTATCAAAACCAATTTCAATGTATTTCCCAAAACGACTGCTGTTGTCATTCCTCGTAGTTTTGGCATTTCCGATAGACTGAAAAATGGAAATACTGTAAGGGTTAAACAGCTTTTAGAAATTATCAACTCTATTTAATCATCTACTTGGCTCATAAACATTTAACAACATTAGTTTTGCCCTGGTTTCAAAATAATCAAGAATTGTATAAGGAACAATCTCTGCCTGGTCACCAAGTCACATCAGAATATGGTTTTCAGTAACGCAGTATCAGGAGCTGATCTTCCTAGCAACAATTTCACTTTCACATAGCCTAAGTTTCAATCTAAAAATTCTTCATTGCTCTCTGAAGTCTTAAAAGAATTAAAGAGTCTGACAGAATGCTCACCTACACCCAGATTCCTTCTACGGACTTAATAAAATTACAACAATTATTTCACACTGTATATATCCCTACATGTATGTGTACAGATATATGTATAGATCTTGCATCCTCTGTAAGTCTACCTATCATAAACCCATAGTCCAGCGAACAGCCCCTGTATCCTGTCTGGCTAACAGTTTATTACTATTATTACTCTGTAACAAACCACATTTCCAAACTATTTCTGCAAACATATCATTACAAAATATTTACTTGTGTATCTAAATATAATCTAAAAATGAATATTTACAGACTTAATTCCCCTGAAACTGGATCCCTTCCATAGCAGCTCTGTTACTGACTCTGTGGAGACAGTCTTCAATGCTGCCCTGCATGCCTAAGTTTCTTAGAGTGATTCAATACAGCTTCATATGCAATAAACTAAATTTCATCTATTTCTTTTCTGGCATGTGGTCTTGGAATGATGACTGTGGTTCCTAAACAGTCTTGGTGCAACTCTGCCTTACCTCACCGGTGTTGGGACATTAGGTACCAGCTGGATATATCAGAATCAAGGCATGCAAATCACAACACGCTGAACTCCAAAGAATAGCATTTTCTCTTCTCTATTATATTGTGGTTTAGACATCATATAACAACTGACCTTCCAAAAAAACCCTAAAGATATCTCTGTATTAAAACTAATGGTATTTGGAATAATTCAGATATAGCACACTGCCTATTATCATATGCCACTGAGTGTATGTTATCAAGCACCTAACTCTGAAGTGCACCCCAACTAAAGAACAGAGTTGTAACTATGTCCTGGTTCCCTTGTTCATGTAGCCATCCATAGGAACTCTGTACCGAAATAAAACTTCAGGAAACCAAATGAGAGCAAATAGCAATGCCAGGTATCAGTATTCCAAATCTGTGGAATCCAGTATTCCAGGGTTGCGAATCAGTAAGGGCTAGTTGGGTATAGCACAGGTAGCAGGGATTATACTCTCCGAACCTCCATTACAAAAGCAGCACCACACGTGCCTGACCAACCAGATGTCAAAGTGGGTATCAGATGAACAGCTGCTATAAAAGAACAAGAAATTGCATTTCTGAAGTCCTAAGAAACACTAAATTCATTCAAACTGAATGTACTCAGGCTGCATTTCTTGTGGTTTAAAATTATTGCTACTGTGGATCTGTTTTGGTGGTGGTGGTGGCAGCAATATTACAGTATTTTCAGAAACCAATCATTCCTTTGGAAGATATTATAGAAACAGTCTTTGATATTACAAGATTGTTTAGCAGCATATGTACTAAGTTGTACAATTCACATAGCTACAAACAACGAGAGGCAGGAAATTACACATAAAGATGTGTTTCAAGACCTGACAATTTCTGTATCTGCAACAGGAAAACTGTATATAGCTACTGATTTAAACTACTTATTCAAATGTTGCTAGAAAGGTATAGTGGTCACTTGATATTACAGAGTATTTAGTTGGCACAGACAAGGTGAAATTACAACGTTAATGATGGAAGCTCATAAAATGATGAAGTTGCTCAAACAGGAATTAAAAAAATGAAATTACCGTCTGCTCCTAAGATTTCACAATCCGCAGATGAGGAGTTGCTGTTTCTATAATGAATTACTCATTTTCTTCCTAATCTACAGGGGTTAATTTGTGTTTCTGCTGATTTATCAACTGAAGAGTTCAAAACACTAATTTTGCTATCCTAGAATGTGCCTCAACACCTGATTTCATAACAGTCTAATGCTTATTTAGAGTTCAAGTGCTGAAGTTAAAAGGATTACTTTCATCCAGTCATAGCAATGTGGAAAGTAACTGGAATTTTAGGTATACCCAGGTTCATGAAATTGTTGTTATCCCTAGAAAATAAAAATAAAGCACCACCACTGGTGTTAAGTGGCTAAAAAAGGTATGGATGGAAAGTTCATTTCTAGCCCTCAGTTTAGAGTTCCTTGCTCTGGAAATTAAATCAGACAATTAGTGGTGAGCTGCTGACCACAGACTGGGAGGTGCAGTCCAAGGAGTGAGAGAGAGGATGTTTGATTTAGGCTTTGAGACCAAACAGAAGTGGCACAGGGAAACCTGTGAACAGTTTGTGTTTTATGGAGCAAACACACAGCAAACTGCAGACCCATCCTGCACAGTCTCTTACAGTAGCTATCACTCAGCAGACAGGCGGTGAGGGCACAGCCACCTGCCTGGCCCCAGGTACCACCTCCTGGTGTGCAGAGTAAGGCAGACCCATAAATCCGTTAGCCATGCACCAAATCTCAACGTGGCCAAGGACAGTGTGACACTCACTGCAAACACTGGAGCAATGAAAGGAGTACTCTGGGATTAGCTCACGCCTGCAAAGCTGCCATTGCTTCGCAGTTGGCTCCCACTGGGGAAGATGCAGCTCAAGACAAGGCTCAGCTCCTCTGGCTTCCTCCCAGAGCAGGACACTCAGATCCCTCAAGAGCAGAGCCCATTGCCCATCATGGCACAGCTTGGTTTAGCCCATAAGATGGTTTCAAAACACCACACAGCACCACAAACCAGGCACAATTACCTTGTGACAGAACACACACAACTGTGATGGGGCAGCTATAGTTTGAGTACCATGAACTCCTCATGCCAGGAGGAAAGAAGGAATAAAACATAAGTTAATTTTTAAAAATACCTGAGCAAGACAACAATGGCAGCATTTCACGTTTCACTGTGTGTACTCCATTTACTCTTGCCTATTCACTAATACTTCACATTACTGTACACAGATGCTAAGCATCTTCCAAGGCATCAGCTGTCCTAAGGATTTTCTTAGGCTGCTCACAGACGCATGCATGTGTGTGCCTATGGACAGCGGTACTTCTCTCAAGGAATTCCCCCAAGACTTTCTCTCTGATGAATCATTACTTAACATAGTTCCTTAACTTCAGCTATAACTTGAATATACACATACAGGCAAAGACACAAAACACAAACCAGGTGTGCATTTGGCCAGTGGTCTGGGGAATACCGCTATTACAAAGCTTAATAGATTTGAAGCAGTATTCAGATAAAAATGACTTGCTATGTGAAAGATATTAAGAACACTGGAACCCTACTTCCCATCTTCTTTCAATCTGTCATAAACACTACACAAAATGATGCCTAAAGCACCTCCTGGTAAATGGATCAAAACCAGTATTTTAAAATCTGTTTATTCTAGGTTCCTTGATCCCAGTATGGATTGCTCTTTCAACCGAATGCTTATGTTAACCCCAGAATAACTGTGGCTGGAGGGTGGTGGTTAGTGCAGTAGCTCTCTTACCTCCATGATGGGGTTGGAGGCCAAGACTTTCTCCTCAACATTGGCTTCACTGGCAGATCCACTGACCGTGGCAAAGTACCTCATGGCGTACTTAGCAGAGACAGTCTTTCCAGCCCCAGATTCCCCACTGACAATGATTGACTGATTTCGCTCATCTCTGAAACACAAAGACACGTTAATTACCTCTTGAGGACATACATTTTGTGCGTCCCCAGCGTGGCAACAACCCTTCTACCATAAATGTTAGCAAGAGAGCGGTAATGTAAATGCACATGGCAGACACGAGGCTGTTAGTGACCAAGCTCCTGAACGGCTGATTGGACTGCCTGCAACCAGGATGCTCAGTCGGTATTGATGCTGCCGTGACAGTCCAGCCAGCAAGCAGAGCTGCTCTAGAGAACCTGGCTACGGCAAAGTACCTGTTACCACTATTCACTATGTGCTTCTGCAGCTACTTCTACCCAGGCTCTGTGGCACAGTGCTCCACTAATTATCAGTGCTCATTAGTAAAGATCATTAATGCCATCTTACAGATAGAGAAATCAACAGCAGAGTCAGCCACAGAAACCTTTCGTCCTTCTGATCTAATCACCAGCTTTTCCCAGAGTTGTTCTGAATCTGAAAAATGCAAGCAGGGCTGTTCAAGACACAAATAGCAGCTCTGGAGAGAAGATGATCCCTTTGCTGTGAAGTAATTTCTTTTCATCAAAAAAAAGAAAACCTTCATTTCCTACTAAAACAATTTTCTCATCTCAGAGAGGGCTCTATCCAGAAAACCCAACTGTATGAATAATAAACACACTGCAAAATAACAAGGATAGAGATTAGCATTTATATAGCCTGAATCTTCTAAAGACCATACATGCTTTATACAGTACTTTTTACTTCCAAAGAAGTTCAAATGAATGATATTTCAAAAGACTCCTATGATCTGAGTGAGCTTAACTCTATTTTACATACTGCAAAGAGGAGAATGAAGAAGCAAAATTTTACCCCAAAGTCTGGAGAGCAGGAACACAGAAAGCACAGCCAAGCCCCAGAGCAGGCTGCACAGTAACTGTGAATGGAATTTCAGGCACACACACTCAAGCAGCACATATGCAGCCTGCACTGCCTCCAAACGCCTGCTGAGGCCATCAGTAAATGCTATGCAGAGGAAGCAAAGAAACATGCATGAAAAAACTATTTGTGGCTTCTGTAGCTTGAACATCCTCCAGAAGGTCTGGGGCTCTGTTTCTGAGGTGGTCAAATAAAAGCTGCTGATGAAATTATGAAGGTCAACAGATCAAGTTATTAGTCTCAAGCCCCCAGGTAAGAGCACAGCTCCAGCATCTACTTCACATTGCACAAAGACATAGCTAGAGGAGCCTCTGGTTCCATCACACACTTGGGCATTCATTTAACCAAGCTGGCATTCATTTAACTGGATGAAGACATCACTTGAAGCAGATTTTCCACATTTTGGTAAAAGTATATTACTTGAAATGTCTAAGTGCTGATTTAAATTTAATAGGAAAGTGTTAAGAAGATCAAAGCAACCAATTTTATGTTCTCAACTTCCATTTAACACATGCAATAGGTGTGAATGACTACAGCACAGTTCACACATTCCTATACACCAAGCTGTCAGTCTCACTGGGAAAGTTGTGGGAAAGCACAACTAGTCAGCTTGGTACCAGGCTGTGTGTTCCAGGTTTCAAAGACTGCATTGCCAGAGATGCCAGCCTTGGCCACATGAGAGTGAAAACACCCATCAGTGACCCTTCTCATTATAGTGGCCATAGGTCCCACTGTGCACGTTCCTGAAGGAGGCCTGTGAGCCTTGCAATAGTGATGAGCATTTCCAGCTGGGAAAGGAAGAAGAAACACTCTTGCTTCTTCCCCATTTCCCCTCACAGAATACCCTCCCAGTGTACAAGGCACAGCCTGCAGCTCTGCACATCAGAAGGTGGTGTGAGTTATATGGAAGCTCATGGTCAAAAAGAGCAGCAGAAGGACGTGGAGAAGTCCAACCAAACACATCACATCTAGGCTTAAAGGAGACAAACAACAAGTTTTCCTCTCACACTAACAGTTCCTGCAGCGAGACAAAAAAGAGAGAACAATTTCTTCATAGGACTGGCATTGTTCTCTCTTTTATTCCTCCTGTGCTCTTTCCAATAGCAAAACCCCCAAACATGTAATTCAGAAATAAGAAACTTCTGGTCTGATTTCAGGAGCTGCCCAACACAGGAGATGGGCAACAACATAACAAGCCTTTCATTTGTAGATCACCAGCTGTGTTTCATGTATTAAATATCATTAAACATATGAAGACTCAGGAAGCTCAAGTCCTATGAAATGTATCCTCTGATGATTCAGCTGATTTTTAGCTTAGTTCCTGAAGTACAAAAGGCTTTTAGAAGACAAAGCAGTGCAACCTCAGTACTACAGACTTATGACAAAACCGTCAACCAACCCTGTTGCCAAGAGAGAAACACCAAAGTAAAGGTGCCTCATCCTAACTGTCACACTCCTGAAGGGCATGTGTGAGGGCATGGGAAGTGCACGCTGGTTTTGCAGTCCCTAGTCTGTCCTGGGAGCACCAGGATCTTCAGAGCACTGCAGAGGAGGGGGCTCCCTGTCTTTGACAGTAATGAAGAAATGAAGTTGAAAAACCTTCTGCTTAAGAATACTGTTGCTAATTAGCCTAGAGTTTCCTTCCTCCATGCTGTAAGATACGAAGATGTACTCTTCTCCTTAGTGCTCATTAATGTGCCTAAGAATAAGTGATCCATTACTGTATTACTGTGTAAGTATGCACACACATACATTTTTCATTGATTTGCCCAGAGAAGATACAGCTGACTCTGTGCGAGCTGAAAACATTGCTGCCATCTCTTCTGCAATGAATATTTGTGCCTGCAGCAGCTACAGCAATCATGAGAAACAAAGGGCTCACTCATTGTCTGCAGCAGAGTCCTCTCGCATCGCCCTGCCAGCGCTCCATCCATGCTCAGAGCAGCTCTTGTCTTCCAAAGTACATTAGTCCATTGTTTTGCTTTAACACACTGGAGTGGCCATCCTCTAGCATATTATTCTTTCTGCTTTTTGGCAGAGAGAAAGGAAAACACAACAGAACGCCCAAGATCACACTCGACATTTGAAGAAGGAGAGAGGACAGAGTAATGCAACACCCCAAACACAACAGCTGCTGTTACTGCCACAACCCCAGGGGAAGACTTGGCATGTGGGCATCCTACCACACAGCAAGATACTCAGTCTGTCAAAGAGGGTGGGCAGTCCTGCCAGGCAGCCGTGTCAGCTCAGCAGAAGGCTCTTTTAAGTCATTAAGCTTTTAAGAAACAAAATGCTACATGAAAAGAAAATTACAACTAAAACAGAACCAAAATACCTTGGACAGTGTATGACATGTGGCGAGAATTATTTTTAATGGCTTGGCATAAGCAATGGTCCATCTAAAATGTAACCTCTGCTTATGCCAAATGAAATATTCACAATCAGGCTGCATAAAAAACACAACTAAAAACCAAAATAGACAAAGTAAATCCTCAGAAAACACAAGTAGCAACAGACAAGTTCTTTCTAGGGTATAAATAACACCTTTGGGGTTATTTTTAGTTTAACTGTTAGCCCCCAACCTTTGACCTGACATTCTGAGTGCTTTAACATGTCAGCAGTCAGAAAAAAAAGCTATAATTGAAACTTTCAGCCAATGAAACAAGTAAGTAGGGCAACAACGTTGTGTGTGACACCACTCTGCAGCCTGATGCCACAATCCATTATCTATGCAGTACTTTTTCATCCTCTTCGAGCTTTTTCTCTGAATAAAGTACATAAATGGATAACTTTAAAGGATGATTTTTAAAAATTTTAAAATTAGATTATTATCTTGAAAATACATGTGCAACCCCAACAGACTGAACCATTGACTGGGAGCAGCTTACCATTCATGGAAACAGAATGTATTATGTTCAGGCATTGGACAGGGTCACATTCAGCTTTTACCATTTCTGAACAGAGCAGAAGAATAAATGAATGAGAAAACCAAAATAAAACTTGTGTTTTAAGATGGCAGGCCCAAACATTTCACAAGCTGAAACGTGAAATGAAAGGCTGAGATTGCTTGGAGTGGCTGGGGACTTGATTCATGAATGTTCCATATCCATTATCTGAGGCTTATATGCTTTAAGAGTTATGTGAGGGTAACAGCTCTTGTTAAATAAAAGAACATTATGGAAAAAGTAACTGGTAATTTAACATAGTATTATCTATCACAAAAATAACGGTGATGTCTAATTTTGAAAGGTAATATTCAGATGCTGTATCCAAGCTGTACACAACTCCACTCCTTGTGACAAGTAATGGCTACAGAATGAGCAATAAATGTCACTAATTTTTCATATAATAATTTCAGTAAAGAAAAGAAACAGATTTGTGCATAGGCTGGCACAGGCTGCTAAATTTTAAAGACAATTTTGCTTTCCCTACAAAATTCTGTCGACAGGCAACATGCTCATAAGAAAATTTACTGCCAGAGTGCCAAAACAGAACAGATACAGATTTACCTAACTCCTGGAAGCTTGAGATTAAAATTACATTCCAATAAGGATTTTTTATGCTTTGAAAAAAAGACTAAAAAATTCAACACTGAAGGTTGCTTCTGTTCAAAGAAGGTTCAGCACTTGGGAAAAAGAGTGCTACAAAGTGACCTGAGATAGCTTACATGCAAAAAAGGGTTTTGCAGAATATGAACAAAATGGCAGTACATGAGAAACCAGAAAGTGGTTTAAAAAATAATAATTTAGTTTTCAAGATGTTAAAAAAAAAAAAAGAAGCCTTGTTGAGGACATGCACATATTTTAATGCAATACTTTTAATAATTTTGATTACTACTAACTTTAAATCCTGTATTTCATAGAAATCTAAGGGAGATGCATTCAGAAGAACACAGGAAATGCTAGTCCCAGTGAGGTTACAGCTGTTGGCTGCAGTGGAAGCAAGAGCAGGTCACTGGGCACCTTCCATGCATACAGTGCTGCACCAGCACTGACTAATCTTTGATAGCTGTCAGTACCTAAGGCAGCTTTTAATGATTCCAGTTGACCAATAGAAAAATTGAGGCGAAACAGAAAAAACCTGATCAAGCAATGAAACATTAACATGACTAACATTAAATGCAGAGTTGTCACTTTTCAAACCATTTTCATTCCTTAAGATCACTACACCCACTTAAGCTGGTTCCCTCAAAAACCAAAAGCACTTACTGCATTGCAGCCATTATTTCCATAGTAGACTGTCCAAACAGATCAGGGTAAACAAGACATACAAACTGAAAAAGCCCTACAGATATCTTTGTTTACCTTCTTCCTCTATGCCATTAGAAAATCCCCCTCTGAAGCCGGAATACTAAAACAGTTAAAAACCTATCCATCAATGAGCATTTCAGAGGAGACTGAAGAAGCTCAGAGCTATCCAATTTAATCATCAAAGCACAAAATTGTTTTTTTTGCTTTCTGTGATTGATGCATCGGATGTACCACTTGATCAGGTCTTTCAGACTCATGACTCCACAGCAAATAATGTCAAATAGATGTATATAAGCACACACACCACAAAAAGCATCAGCCTGGGAAAATGAACAAAAGGAATACAGAACTATCGGTATCTACCTCAATATTCATATCAACCCATTCGTACCCAAGCCATCCGCACCTCTACCTGGGAAAAGTGTGTATTTAACTGCTGATTTTAAAAGATTCTAATATGGACAGTGAATGCTTGCCTGGGATGAGCTACTTCAAAGCTGAGTTGTCTCAATGCTGTACAATGTAGATGAGACTGACAGAAAAGACTAGAGCAAGATATCCTTAATATAAACTGAAGACATCAAATAACAGGGCAATTTGATGAGAAGAACATTGGTACTTACTTTGCCTTTGATCCTTTGTTTACCTTGAGGACACTGCCACAGTGCTGATGTTTTTAAGGAAGCTTCTTGTCAGGGTGGTTTGAAGGCCACCACCTTCAGGTCATCTTCTCCTCCCACTGCTAAGAGGCTTAATTAAATCAAGTGCCTTTCCTTCTTTTTTGTGGAGTTGCTACCGGCTTCTTCTTTTCTTTTGGAATAGCAGGTTTAGGTTATGGCGAAGGCCACCAACCCCATGGCATGTGTCAGTTTCATTTTTCATTTAAATCAACACAGCACAAATCAGCACAGCACAAACTGCTGCTAAAGGCTTGATCCCACAATCTTCAAACATTCCTATCTCTTACTGCTTCAATGCAAGAACAAGAACACAATAAATAGCTTTTATTTAACCTAGAAGTGATAGTCTGGCCTGCTTTATCCCAATGCTGTTCCTGCAGGTCTGCGGTAATAAGGTAGACCTGTAAGCCTGAAATTGCTTCACATTTTCAAAACAGTGAATTTTGAATGATTAAGAACCTGACACAAAATGCCAGGAAAGGAACCTGTGACTCAGGGAACATCTGGGATAGATCCTGTTCTTAGCACACACATAATTACCATTACATGGATGTGTGTTTTGCCCATCAAAGACAGAAAAGCACCTTAGCAATATGCTACAGCTGAATGACGGCAGCAGGAAAACCAACACCATAAAATAACTTAAAACCCAGCGACACTGCTGAAAGGTCTGACAGGATGCATTCTGCAATGCTGGCATATTTGAAACTTAGCTCCAGCTACTCTGAGTGCCGCTGGATTAACCAGGGACCCAAACAAACCTGCTCCAAGCTAAATGACATGTTTTACACCCTGCACTATAAAGCACATTTCCAAGCTCTGCAAGGATACACGTACATACATGAAGCTGACATGATTAAGTGTCTCCAGCAATGCAAACATAACTTTGACCTAAGTAAGTATCCTATTTTTTGTAATCAATCTCTCAGCATCCCCACTGAATGTTTGTGACAACATACGACCAAAATAACCTGAAGTATCTACAGTCAGAACATTCCTACATCTTTGTATCCAAGAGCATGACTAAACAACTCTGTCTAATAAAGATCAGTTTCTCTCCCATGAGGCAGCTATAACAAAAACAAGAGCACAGAAAACTTCACCAAACAGCTTCCTCATTGATAAGAGGAAATCAGTTTACTGAAAATAACGTACTGAAACCAAAAGCAGTGTGAAAGTGCTCGGTATCATTGTTACTGGTCTATTGATGTTCCCAAATGTAGTGGTTTAACCCCAGCCAGACAGCTTTTCACTCACTCCCCCCCTTCTTGCCCTTCCCCTACTCCTGGAGGGATGGAGAGGAGAATCGAAAAGAATGCAACTCCCATGGGCTGAGATAAGAACAGTTTAGTAACTAAGGTATAACACAAATCACTACTGTTGCCACCAATAACAGTAATGATAAAGGAAATAACAAGGGAAGAGAATACAACATCTCATCACCAGGCGACCGATAACTACCCCCCCCAGCCTGGCCAAGCACCGACCCATACCTCCTCCAACCCTGCAGTCCACCCTCCCTCCCGGGTAACTCCCAGTTACATCCTGGGCATGACGTGCTGTGGTATGGAATACTTCTTTGGTCACTTTGGGTCAGGTGTCCTGTCTCTGCTTCCTCCCGGCTCCCCCTCCTCCCTGGCAGAGCATGAGGCTCACAAAGTCCTTGGCCAAACCAAAACATCATTTTTATCAGCTCTGCTCCCAGCCCGAAAGTCAAAACACAGCACTGCACCAGCTACCAAGAAAGAGAAAAAATGACTGCTACTGCTAAACCCAGGACACCAAATAACTTAGAAGTACTGATGTAAACAGAAATAGAAAAATGCATCTAGTACATCACCCATTCCAAACAGGTTACTCAGTCTGGGAATATTACCCACAGGAAAAACTTTAAACTCCTTTCCTGTGAAATCCTTCGGTTTTCATCAGGTATCAATACAAAGTTAAGCGTTCTCTCTAGTATTAATTGTTTTTTTGTGAGCTTCACAGAAAGCAGCCTGATTAACTTACCAAGAAATGCAGGAAGGAACTTCCCAGCTGCTGTTGGCCAGTCCCAGCAGGCTAAAGGGACTGAGCATCTTCAAGTGGGGGAAAGAGAATGCACAGCAGGCAAATGCAGGGAAAAGAATACAGCAAGAGAAGGACAAATCTGTGGTATAAGATGAAATGAAACGGTTTTGCACATCTCATCTGGAGGCTCACTGATTACGTCTGACTTCAATTAACATAGAAATAGAGTGTTTCCTAAAAATACCAGTGATTGTAAACTTGAAATCAAAATACAACTGGGTTTGGTTTGGGGTTTTTTTCCCCTAGAGCACTCTTCTTTTTCAGCATGAAATGAGAAACACAAGGATATTTACAGAGCTCACCAGCCTGTGCTCTCCCCAGCACCTGCCCTCCCAGTCCCATGTCAGTGCAGGTCCCAGATTCACTATTTGGGCAATTGTGCTCCACTTGTGTGTGATGCTTCCAGTGTTACAATTACTTGCTTTTCTAAAACACCAAAACTGCTTCTCACACCTACCCTAAAATGAGAGGCAGCTGTAAAGCCCACCAGACCCAAAAGATTTAACATGAGTCAGTGCAATATATTTAGCTTCACCTTTGCCTGAGCGCGGTGCTGTGTGGCAGCAAACAAGGCCGTACATGTTTAGCAGCACTTGTTCAGTGCAAAGGCCTTTGAAATTCAGCCCAGGGTGTGCAGCATCTGTTAGGAGCCATTATAAAAACTGGCAACTCTACAAACCCAGGATTAACTTTTCAAACAGAAGTAATTTAACTGTTCAATAAACAAATAAATAAGGATTCATTCAGCAGTTTTATAATGCTCCGATGGAGAACAGCAGCAGCCAGTCCAGGCAGCCTTCCCAGCACTGAGGGCAGGAGGCAACATCTTGCCCTTCCATCAACCTTCTGAACAAGCAATTTGATCACAAAGTTCTCTGCAGCCCAAAGTTCCATTATCCCCTGTTTCTGGATTTGGTTCTTGGCCTCATTAACACGGGAAAGCACGCTCGTTTTGTCCTCTTACTTTCCAACCGCTTCCTGTAGTCCACACAACACAAACACATCCTTCCATTCTCTATGTAGCTGCTGAGCCCCTTTTCCTAGGAGGTCACCTTCCTCAGGAGAACAACCAGGCAGCACCAATAAATGCCACCCAGTGTTCTACCTTCACCTGTACTGCAGGAAACCCTTTTTCCCCACTTTTAAACTTTCCTTCTCACAGTGCCCCCTTGCACAGCAGGCACAATCCCTCCTTCCCACAGAGCCATGTCATCCTGGCATTCCCAGTGCCAGAGCCTCCAAATCCACTTGTATTGGCACATCCCAAAAGGTGTGACCTGATGTTTTTCCACCCTCAAAGGGTGGTTGTGTGGATTAACTCCTGTAAAACACCCAGAATGTGCAAAGTGCTATGTAAGCACTAAGGATTATTATTAGAGACTGAAGTGCTTTGAACCATTCTGTGATGATGTGATGGAAGGAAGAAAAAGTGACTTACCAGTGCTGTGCCCCAGGAGCAAGCATCACTTCTTGCATAGAACAGCACCCACATTTCTTGGTCTGTTCCACCTGCACACACCAGTTTATTGTCTGGATCTACCATGCTCTGACCTGACACATCCCAGCCTTCACAGACACCATGCTTTAAAACATCAGAGAACTGTTCACCTGCACCTTGAGTCACAACAATTGCTCCTGACTAAGCAGTAAATTAATTCTTTGTAAAATCATTCATTTTTAATAGGCATGAAACACTAGTCCAGCAAACCATGTTCTTTAACCATGCTTCTATATATATTTTGAGCTTAAATAGCTTTTCAAGCCTAACCATATTTCTCACAGACATCTTTAGCTGCTGGAGAAAAGACAATGTTCTGAGTACAGGACAAGGGTTTGGAAAGCAAACGTTACTATGCACCATGAGTTACCTGGCACAGAGAGCCCTGCAGGAAATGAAGACATGCAAAACATAGCATGTTATTTTTGTACACTGAAAACAAATCAGCTTTGGGAGAATGTTACCAGGAAACCCACTTAAGTGCTGCATTATCAATTGCACATTCTATTCTCATATAGTTTATCATCAAGCTGGTCTGATCAAGTCATCAGACACTGGGTCAGGATATTCAGTTCAGGGACTCTATGCCCTGCTTTTGCCACCTTGGTGAACTCACCAAAGTTGCCCTCCTACCCCCCATCTGTTTCAATTTACAAAATGGAAATAATAGTACTGATCACTATCATTAGAGGGTATTTTCAGGACTTTGAGGTAGAGGACTATGAGATCTGCTCATGAAAAGTGCCAAACAAAGGTGAAATATTGCTACTATACATAACCTGAATCCCCTTGAGTCTGCTCCGGTTGCAAACTCAGCCACTCCAAAACACCTTAAGTTCACAAGCATCTTTTGGTCCTCTTCAACAACAGCTTTGTCAAAACATTCTGCAATACTCTCAAAACCAGCAGATGGACCTTGTTTTAATTAACAAACCGTGCCACTTGCCATTTTAGTGGTATCCAGGAAACACAGCTCTCGACTGTAAAACGGCAAAAGGTGAAAAGATAATGAATTGACGGTAACATCTCTCGACACATACAAATGAAGAACACTGAGGTCAGCACATGCTGCAAAATCATGACAGATTGCACTCCAGAGCACAAAGATGAGCCAGCACTATGCAACTGATTTATCTGGGGATTAGTCAGAGGTCACTCCCGCAATAGTTTAGGAAAGCTCATTGCTTAGCTACCAGCAGGACACCTCACATGAACTCTCACTTCCAGCTACCACCATACTTAACCCTTTTGTTGCCTAAAAATAATCACTGCTTAGACAAGTAGGTCCCTGATGTTACGCTGATTACCCCATCTGCTGTCTTGTACCCATAACATCGTAAAATGTCAGACCAAAAGTATAAAAGACTAATCCAAAGTCATCTGTTCTCTCCAGAAAGGACAATTTCCCTTTTCACTCCAATTTTAACAATAGAGCCCCAAAATTGCCATCTCTTTTCAAGGTATTTAATTTAAAGAGTCATATGTCAAAACCATAAGTCAAAGAAGGCCGTTGTATGTTTGTACAGTACCCACCACAGCAGGCTCCCATTTCATCACTGGATGCAGATCCGTGACGGGTTGTTAATCATCCCCCTCCTGACTTCTGCCAGGGGAGAAGAGAGTATCCATTTATCAGACACTCGGAAGCAAAGCAGCAGCTGATCAAATGTGCATTTTTGTAAGAGGACATCATGTTGGGATGCCTGCAATAACTGGAGACTGTCAGTCAAGGTGCTTTCAAAACACCTACTCAACAGCTCACCAAGCTTCCTTTTGAACAAAAAGTGACAGAAGAAAAAGTCTTTCTGCAGCTGAGAGCCATCAGATACATGCCAAAAATCTGACAAAACAGAGAGGCAGACTTCTTATTAAAGGTAATTTAATGAAAAAGATACACACTAACACTGAACAACACTGTATCCAAACAGAAACCGCAACTCATTGGAGATTGATGCTTTAAACACTAATGCTTTCCATCCTGGCATTTGTTGAGTTTTATAGCGATCTCATCAATATGTAATTCTGTTTGCAAATGTTACTTTCAACTTGCACTCTGCTAATTAATCAGAAGAAAATTTCCAAGTTAATTTATTAGAGTGAAAAGCACTGAACTCTGCTGTATCTGTCATCAACAACAAGCAGGATCTAACAAACCAGACCAACAAGGTGCTGATAAAAATACATATTAATTACTGCAATATACCCTTACTAAGCAGGGGAAGGAATCTTGTGTAAGAGTGATTGAGAACACTTTCCCTAATAGTGTTAGGAAACTGATAATCATAAGCCTCATACACTAATGCATTTCTTAGCAGACACAAGAGTATAATCATCAACATTTTTCCTTATCTTCCCATACACTTAAAAACAGAGGCTTCTGCTGAATATTACAAAGAAAATGAGCTGCACCTGCTGATGGTTGACTCCTACTGAAATTGTGATGCTTTCCAAAAAGAATGAAGTATTTGCCAACTGCTGCTTTGCCTCAATTTGCATCGTTACCACAGAGAGAGGTGACTGTGAAGACTCAACTTCTTTTTTGTTAGTAATTTGGAAATGCTGGCTTACGAAAGTGTGCATTGCCATTCAAAGGGTTCAACACAGGCAAACACTGTTTGTGGTTTATATTTCTGAGACAAAAATAAGTTCTTCAATAATAATTTACTGCCTTCTAAATCACTCACCTGCCTTAAACATTGCCCTAAACCTGTATACGTTTGCTCAAATGAACCAAGCCACCCATCAGTCACCCATGAGGAGAGAGACTGTCGAGTGCAGGTCCCACCTCTTCCCAAAAGCACAGCTTGTTACAGCTGTCCCTACAGAACCACAGCAGCTCCCAAATTGCTCTGCACAAAGCCCTGTGGAAGGGGGGAGCCCCTCAGGCAGGTCCCCATCCGACTGATCCTGCTCCTTCCCACTGGAACATGCTCACAGGTGGATCTCCTCCTGCTCAGACAAAGGAAGAGATCGGCTCTGGTCCAGATCACACAACTCAAACCAATGAAGCTACTGGTAAGAATGAGGCATACTTTCCTGGTTCGTAACCCTGGGTCTAACACAACTTAACTGCAGTGGTAAAACTAGATCATTGCTTACTTTGGGCACAGCAGAGGAAAGAAACAAAACTGTCAGTCTGCACAGAGGAGTGGTCGGAGGTGGAGAGAGAAAAAAATAGCAAAAAGATACACATGAGAAGGGGGGAATAGAAGGAAAAAGCAGAGAGAGAAGAAACAGAAGAAAGAACAATCCAAGATTGGTCGTGGAACAGCTGTGCACACTTCCCTGTGCTGAAATCAGTAAGAAGCTACTGAGCAAACAGCAATCGCTTACTCCATTGTCAGCTCTGGGTAAAGATGAGCCATATTCCTTTTCACTGGGAACTGGTGACAGAACTGCTGCTGAAAGAGGAAATAATTGATGCCCAAAGGGGCACACCACAGCCCAGGCACACCACACCTGACCCTATGCAGAAAATTTCACATGCAAAGGTATCTTTACGGGCTGCTTCATACTGCAATTAACCCCACACAGTTGCTGAGTATCACTTTTCAGGCACAGACCAGATGTAAGCTCCATCCCTGTTCATTCCAGTGGCCAACATTATTGCACTCTATTTTTTCTGAAGATGGAAGGCAAGTATTTAGTGTGCAATCACTGGCTTCCTGACTGCTGTCATGGGGCATCTTCTCTGGCTGAAGACGACCACAGAGATCATTTAGTTACAACCATGTACATGGAGGGAGTTTCTCAGTCACAGCAGATGAGTAATGAAGCTGGCAAGAACAAATTTCAGATCATTAAATTGGAAGTTAACAAGAAGACCTAAGGAGTAAATATTTAGAAGAGCTCACGGAAGCCTTATGGATAGAAGCGTCATGACTAATTATTCCAGTGAGCATTTAAGGATGGAGTTAGGAGAGATTAGAAACAACAGAAAATTAAATCTCACCAATTAATTACATGCATAAATACAGATTAATACCATATGAGTAGCTACCACATGAATATTCAATGCAATTACTGAAGTGTTAATGAAGGAGTCACAGACAATCTGATTTCCATTTTTAAATAACCAGCTGCAGAAATGTAAATCTGCACATTATTGTCTAACTTCATAATTCAGGTGCAAATGTGTTCTGTTCAGGGTGTAGAAATCACAGAAGTTAAAGGGCAGGACAAGGAATTGGAAACAGCATTAGAAAAAGAAATTCAATAAGCAAAGGCAGTTATGTCCAAATGACAGAAAAAGTTCTTAAAAACAAACAGGTAAAAAAAATAAATAGAGAGAAAAGGAAATATACATCAAGAAACTAAACAAACACTGAAATTGTTACTTCAGTGTAGAGGAATTCCTTTCATTGTCATGGTGTGCTCAGATTTCATTTTGCACCAGTGAAAGTCCTGTCAGTTACTCATAAAAGAATAACAGATTGTTTATAAAACATTGTAGACACACAAAGGAATTTACTTCATGAATGCAAAAGGACTGTTTAAGAACACTGCCATGCTTACATAATTTCTCATGATTTGTTTCAAAAAGGACCTTCTACCGCATGTTATTTGCTGTTATTCAGGACAGCAGAATCGCCGGAGGGTGCAGCGAGAGCCGAGGAGCAGGCAGTTAATGCAGAACGGAAAAACCACGGCAGAAACTCTAGCCAAAAAATCTCAGCCCCCTGAGTCTTCCTTCAACAGCAGAGAATGCAGATGGTGGCAGATAGAAACCTCCACTGCACAGGCTTCAGTTATGGCATCATTCCATTTCTAAATCCTGTCATGCACTTACAGATCAAGCCCACAGAATACAGGTGATCTGACAACTTGAAATTTCAACACAAGCTCACGGCAGACCATGGCTGGAGGCAGCCAGTGGAGAGAAATTCCTCTCCAACCTCTTACTTCCACTGGTTATATTAAACACACCAATTCTGGGAATCGAGGTTACATCCATCACTGACATACAGGTGCAGGTCACTGCACCGTTCTGACTCTCTTATGGATTCTTAAATTAACAGATAGGTAATTTCTAAGACAAAAATTTCATCATTTTTAACCCATTCTCCCTGCAGTATATTTGATGGCAATCGCAATGAATCCAGAGATCTGCCTTAGTTTTACTGGAGTAATTTGATCACAGGCTGTACTGTCAACAAGGAAAACTGTATCGGTAGCTTGCAGCTGACCATTAGGACACAAGGGACCATCTTGTTAACTAAAGACCACAGAGTAGCCCAGATCTTTATCTTGGAAATGAAACATTGCCAAAGCTCTTCAGGTTGGCAGGCTCTCAGGGTGGAGGGGAAGAAGTTTCTAATAAACACTCTCCTTGGGTGATAAGCTCATTTTCATGTAACGTTTAAAGAAATGAGGATTTCCTGTGCAGCTGTTAGAGTGTCCTCAGAGACACCGTTTCAGAAGCTCTCTGCAATCGTTCCCTCTGCTCCCTCTTAAATCCAGCCAACAACAGCCCAGGCAGATTACGTAGCTGGGACTTTACCATCACAACCAGGAGCCTATAATAGCACTCATAAGCCGAGCGATTTATTTTTAATGCTGTCAGTATCACATATAAATACAAACCAGTTCAGAATCTGATGCTTTCCTCTTTAAACATCCACTGACGGTTAAAAAGTATCTCCATATTTTGCTAATCAAATTAAAACATCCTAATGTTATAAAGCTCTGGGTTAATTTTAGACCTAAATACTGACCAGATCTGTGGTTATTCCTGTTACCTGTCAGCAGTCACGATCTCTGCGGCATTCATAATGCTTTACTGTTCACTAACTGAGGCAACTTATCCTCCTGTGAAATGTACTAAAACACTGGATAAAAGACAGATCTTACAAAATAGTTCATAAGCTATAAATCAAAGAGAAGGCCACTGGCTAGGAATTTTTAGCTTTACTCCTCTTGGAAAAACAATGAATTCAAGAGCTGTGGCCTACAAACCTGGCCATCTGCTTATACGCTTCTTCAGCCACCGCAAAGATATGTGGATCCATATCCCCCATATTTTGGCCACTGTATGCATTGATGATATCTTCGCCATAGATAGGCAGTTGTTCATAAGGATTTATGGCCACTAAGACGATACCTAGAAAGGAAATGGAACAATAGGAATTATTAATAGGTGTTTCAAAATAAAACAAAAAAATAGCTTTAACACCAACTATTGTTCTCAGCTTTCTAAAAAATATTAACTGGGAAAGAATAAGAATCTGATATTACTGACGGCAACAGATACTTATTGTGACCAAGGTTTGCATTCAGAAAGTATCAGAAGAGTTAACTTCTACTCTGCCATAGGAAACACATCAGGCACAACTTCATACTTTTTCTCTCTCTTTTCTAGCATGCATAGAACAACCAGATTCAGAGTGTGTTGGCTTGAAACACTGCCTGCTCACTGCAGTAAACCAATGAACATGCATTTTACTTCCCTGGGTATTACTGTGAATTATAAATGATAGTGATTTGTGAATTATAGCTACCACATGGCCTCACTGACCGACAGTTTGGATACATGAAGTGTGTTAACCCTTCACGCTGTGACCAGTTTCTGTAAAAAGCAGCAAACTAGTCATTGTGTAATTTGGATTCCAGGGCATCTCTGCGTGTCAGGCAGGACAACCTCCTGCTCAAAAGGATAAAAACCCTCCCATTAGATATATTTCATAGGGCTGATACACAGTGGTACACAGTCATGCCAGAATTCCAGTAATTACACCTCTAGAAGGCACCACAAAACACTCTGTGTAACTGCTGACACCTTTCCATTTTCTAGTTCTTAGATCCCAATTGAACATGTATCTGCCTCTTTTAATACCATGTAAGATATAGAAGTGGTATCTCCATCACTGAAGTGGCCATTTTAAAAATAGCATTTCTTCTCACACGTGTATTTTAGTGCCTAGGAGTGCTTAATGCAGGTGCAGACAGCTGCACAGTGACTATAGCAAGCATGCTACACATGCTCCTTGGCCAACCACCCCTGAAGGACCTGCACCAGCAGCATTTCCACAGCACTCGACTCGCTTCTAAAGTTACCCAGAAATTCACAAGCACACACAGAGACTTCCTCAATGCAGATCCCAGCCCTCTGCTCCGTGCAGATCATAGTGTTGTGATGATCTAAGAAATTTTCCATGGAAAAGCTGGGAGCAGGGAAGTGGAAGCACCTACAGTCTGGCAGCGCTGCTGGGAGCATCATCCCATTTTGAATCCTGTCATGCACTTACAGATCAAGCACAACCCTAGCAAAAACGTTAAACAATAGAGTATCTGTCACAAAGAGATCTGAGAGGCCTCAATCTATTTCCTCAAATATACAGCAGGTTTTATGTCTAGACACACCCATGTAAGCCAAGTCAGTGTTTTTCCATCAGCCGTGACTCCACTGAAATGACTCAGGAGCTCAAATGAAAAGTCTCCATAAAACTGTATGCCAAGCTCTAATGCTGTAGTGATGAGCCAAAACATAAGGGAGCTATGAGGGGGGGACACCTCAGCACCAGCAGACTCGAGCCATATTTTTGGTGTCAGTTTTTAACATCTGCCCTTTGTAACTGACAAGTAGTAAAAAGTTAAGTAATGCTACTCCAGGGAGCCGAGCCTTCCAGGCTTGCAAGTCTAATCAAAGAGACATTGAAAAACAGCCATGCGAGGCTTCAGACAATTCCCTCCTGCTTTTGGCTATGTTGGCAAAAATAAACTCTTGAATTTAAAACAAGCAGCCCCATGACAAGTCTCCAGCATATTAAATCACAGATCTTCAGTAGCGACCTGTAAAAATCAACAAACAACTACCATCTGGAAACATCCAAAACAAGAGAGTAAGGAATTATGTGCTTTGTGTGGAACTTTTAAATCACTCCGCCTCGCAGGTCTGTAATCCAGATGAATTTATATATAACTTTATCTCCACTAGATCATGTTGCTATTTTAAGAAGTATCATGGCCTGACTCACATCAGATTTATGTGCATTTTCATTCCTACCATTACACTAACCTAAACTCTGGCTACTCTCTTTGCCATTCATCTTATATATACACCCGAAATAAGTGTATTTAATTCTTCTCTTTTTAACATATTCACCCATTTGTGGACAAACTGGATATTAACATAAATAATTTCTTAACTGAAAGTTTGCTCTCCTGCACAGCACGCAGTAGTTTATACATCTGAACTAACTAGCAGTATCCCTGACTTTTCATCCCAGCCATAGCAGTTCTTCCACGTAAGCATTCAGATTTTCCTTTTGTCAACTTCCTTCATTAATTCTTCGTTTCATATTCCCAACAGTAAAGCAAAGTTGAAAATCGCCTCTCAATTGCTAGTAAAAGGCTGACGTGAAATTAAGAAATCAGTTTCTGTTTTAAGTTTGGATTACTTCAAAGTGAAATTTTAAAGGGCTTAAAATCCATTTGACATGTTACACTAAGACAGAGTAGTTGAAATCATTTCTAGGGCCGTGGACATCTACTTCTAGTTCTGCTGGTTGAGAACAGTTCTCTTGGTGGATTAAAGCGTTTTTAATCTCCTTCAGGCTAAATCAACCGGGCTAGCTCAAACCACCTTCATAAGGTATTTAAACTAACCTGGCTAATGTGTGAGTCAGATTAAGGAGGTAAATGCAGTTCCTTCCACAGGCAGAGCTCTAAGGCAATAATCTTTGCAAAGGGGAAGTTAACTTGTACTCAGGACAGGAAATGACAGAGCAGTTTGAAAGGTGAATGTCCATGGCCAAAGGATCAGATTTTGAAGGGCTGACACGCCAACTGTATTTCCTTTAGCTTGTAACATAATGTACACACGCCTACATCCCAAGCTAATAAACCCACCACATACTGCGTTCCTCTGGTCTCTTCAGGAAGAGTTAAACCTCCTTCACCTGCACTTTCACCACCAGGAACCCCCACGCTACTGGATCCACGTTTCTATTAAACCCACATGTAGCTACTAGAGTCATCACTTGAGGCTTGTTTGGAAGCAAAGCAGCTGACCAAGCTCCACCATCCCACGCCCTTTGGCAGACCCATCCATGAGAAGCTAACTGCCTTCCAGCACTATGAGAAACTATAAAACCAGCCAAACCCACAACTGAAGTTGCACTAGGGAAAACATGAGAACAACATGCTTTCCCAAACACGTCAAAACAGAACTAGCAGAAAGCACATTCCTTTTGAGAGCCTCTTCAATGATGCTAAACACAGAGCTTACTGTAAGCAGCCAAAACATGAATCAGATACGCTGCCTTACGGGAGAGCAGTATCAGTAGGCACAGGACCACGAAACTCAGAGTGAAACCCTTACAACCTCAAGCCATGAGATTCCAGTTGTGCAAGGCCCTTTCACAAAATGTTTCCTCATCAAGACCTTTGGGTCGGGGAATGAAATACAGACAATGCCTAAACTGGGGAACTGAGGAAGTTTCCCAGTGCAGGGACCAGAACATACACCCTCAGAAGGGGTTGTCCAGAAAGGCTGTGGTATCTCCATCACTGAAGATACTCAAATCTTAGATACAGACCGGTCCAAGACTTGAGCAACCTGATCTGGTCAGTCCTGTTTTAAGTAAGGAGCTTCAGTGAAGATTTCCAGAGGTCCCTTGCAATCTAAGTTATTCTGTGCCTCTGGCCATGCTCTTCGCGATGGGATGAGACATGGGTATGAATCATCTCCCACTCCTACAGGAATGAAGGCTGGCTGCAAGCAGAGGGTGGCAAAGCCTGATTCAGTTCTCCACAGTCTGGACACTTGAAAGCAGGACTGGGAATAGATACACTGTGCTGAGCACCCACAGACTAAGAATAGCCAGAGTGAGCAAAATGTGGCAGGACATTAATGCCTACAGTCTGTCCATCACAACACGTTTAATGTGGTGGTTGCCTTAGCTCTCCATACACATCACCATAGGTGGAGTTTTAACAGTGACCAGAAGAGGGAAAATCTGACCCTTGGTATGCTCTATATGCAGAGCAGGACAGAACAAGGCCTTCAGCTACCTGCAGCCATGATTAGCTGATATCTGCCAAGGGACACCTTGCAATATGACTTCCCTACTCAACAGTTTGCAAAACAAATGAAATTATAAACAGCAAGTTTCATAATATATGATAACATCAAGGAGGTTCAGTGGAATACCAAGAACTGGGACTATCCTAATAAAGTCTGATTAGAGACAAAGTTAAATTGTATATTAAAAAAAAAATAAATCATGGGGCATGTTTTCTCCTGGCATAAACTGGGCTACAATGGATATGAAATGATAATTTCATTACAGGTAATGGAGAAATGTGTCTTCACCTCAATCAGACAAGAAGGAAATCTTCAGTATCTAGTTTCTAGCAAGCACATCATCGTACTACATTTTGTTTTACTCAAAATGTAAAACATCCACTTATGATTTAAACTGTGTCTTATGGACTGGCACAATGTCCAAATACAGATAAACTAGAGAAATATTTGAAAATTTACAAAGTTTATGCATATGGAAAGGTTATGTGAAAAGTCAGCACTGTGTGGACTAAACACTGAGATTTAAAAGAAACACATGTACACAAAGTCCAGAACCATAAAATCTAAATTTTGAGCCTAAATTATCTCACAATGTTTCTTTAAAATAGACCACTCAGCTGCAATTCTGCACTTATGATGAAATTATCATTAAAATAAATTCTTCTCATTCTGACCATCCGAAAATAATACGTGCAATTACAACTTCAGGTAATCCCTTATGAGCTAAATGGTATTTTTAAAACCAAGATTGCTCCTAATTGTGACTGGACAAGCATTGGCTCATGCACTATTACAAATTCACTCCTATAGTTGCACTGACTTGCAAACATGAAAAGGAAAATAAACTGGTATTTTCTATACAGAGAGGGAGGAGCTCAGTGCAGAGTTAGGCAATCATAGCTGGGCAATAAACCCACTGAACAGCAAGGCTCACCTCCTGCATCTGCACTATGTGAAGCCCTCCTCCAGGCCATGCCTATCGAAGCAAGCCTATGGGGAACACTAAGGCTCTTCTCTGAACCTTAATACTATCAAGTATACTTGAAGCACTTAACAACCACAACATAGGGACTTCCATAAGAATAGCCCCACATGGCCTGTCATTAACTTACTTTAACTTAAAGGCAGATATATCAATAATCAACGTCCCTTTTCCCATCTAGGGCATTCTCTGTAAAGATTATGGTATGAAAAGACTGTACTTGCCACAATAGGTATAGATTAGTTTGGAGTCTATGAATCGAACTTTGAGGTTATGTAGAACAGCAGGTTCATGGAGATAACTGAGTGCTGTGAGGTCATTTTCACCAACAAGTATGTCAGGGTTTCGCAAGGGCGGGAGTTCCTTTGTCTTCGGATCTAGGCAATATTCTAAGTCCTGAAAATCAAATGAAAACACGTGTTTAAAGAGCTGGTGCTTAGGTTTCCTCATTCAGTCCCTCCGGTCATTCTTCCCCGAAAAAAGAAAAAATACAGCAATATTTAAACTATCTGGTGATTTCCATTTGCAGCTTTCTCCAAAATGTTAAGATTTTCCCAAACAGTTTAATATATATATATATGTATGTATATATACACACACACACCAGGCAACCATAAAAAGACATCATCTTTTTAGACTATTACTTAAGCAAACCCCTTGCTTTTGCTACCTATTTTTTATTAACTAAAACAAAATATGTTATATCAAATATCTAATCAGTTTTTCCAAATTATCTTCCTCTTGAGAGGAACACAGGAAGCAGATTCCCATCAGCCAGCTTCAATAGAACATGAGAATATGGCAAAACATCATGAGGAACACATAAACTGGAAAAAATGCTACTTACAATTTCTGCAGATGAAAATCAGTCTCCAACACAGATGGTTTAATTGCACCTGTCTCTAGATCTAAAATCACTTTAAGTACTTGCTATTTCCTTATCCCCACATAATTTGACTTAACTGGCAAACACCCCCATTCTACTACATGTAACTGCAGCATCACCACACAGCCTGGAATACATGGAGGGAAAATTAATCTCATCAGATTAAAAAGGTTGTACTCATATTGTCATATAAAAAATTTGAGTCAAAGACTGAAATTCATTCAAGTAAGATATTTTATTTCGAAGCTATTTTATACATATATAGTCTGCTCCTTTTACTTTATTGCTACGTAGGCCTCTACATGAAAGCAGGATCTAAGCTGCCCACTCGTAAGAAACAAGAAGAAAGTAAAAATAAGTATTTCATCCCCTGCATTAGACCTACATTTTCCATTAGAGGATCTGAGGAATCACCATCATTAAAACTAAATAATCATTTAAGTAGCACGAAAAAAATGAACAGGCCTTCACTAGAAGGAACTTTTCGCAGACTTGTCATCATTTCTGTACACTGTATACAGCATCATTTTTGTCATGCCCTTAATCTTTTCCCTTTTTTATCTTTATTAATCTTCTGCTCAACTTACAAGTCACAGGTCTTTCTCTGCAACACTGTTCTCCTAGCAACACTGTTCTCACTGGAATATCAAACCAGGGTTATAGGTTAAACAGCGCAAGCAGAAAAAAGATGATGTAACTGAACACAACAGGCAGTTGGATAAAAGCAACCATTTTTCAATTTTACCTTAAAAATCAGGCAAAATGGATTTTTCTAACTAAACAGTATAATTTATCACACCAAAAATATACTACTGGAAGTCAGTGGCTAAGTATAATTGCACATACATAAATACAGATATATTCTGACATAATGCAGCTTCCTGCATTAGATGTATCAGTCTCCGGTCAAGAACAAAATCACCTTAAGAACACTGCAGACCTACCTTGCCTTCTTCAAGTCGAAGCTGGAGGACTTTATCTCCAGGTTTATAGTCCTTGAGAAGTTCTGCTGACTTCCAGACCTCCTCTGGATCAGGGATCCAAACCCTGGCATACTGCAATACAGTAACAACAGCAAAAGATCATTGACTGCTTGTGGCAGTACAGTTAAATCATCAACGTACATGAAACCCAAGCCATGGGGTCTTTTTTTCCCATGGATGTTTAACAGCCAAACCCTTGCATCTGAACAACTGAGGTAAGTTGTTCTATTGATAAAAGGCTATACAAGCTTAACTTTATTCCCCACCAGAAAAACATGTTTCCCACACAGAATAATGTTACAAGATACACATTCAATGCTGGAAATATACAAAGAAAAAAAATAAATCTGTGATTTTAGAGAGATCAAATACTTGGCTACAAAAAAAAATATATTAGTTACAGTGACTCTTCTGCACAGGCTCTAAATGCATTTGCAGCATAACCATTATATAGCTCTTTATGCCTTTTCTTTTCTCCCCCTAAGAGAACACTTTGGCACATCTGTGTTAATTCAGGCAAAGCTACCCGATCTCAAGTATTAAAAGCTCTTTCCTTTGTAGTTGTAAATAGGGCAAGTTTCAAACAGATTATCTCCAAAACGCCAATAGAAAAAAACGGAAAAGATTTGGTTGAAAAGGCCTCCAAATACTAGGAAAAAACCCTTAACAAAAAAGCATTCCAGTTAATGCCTATTTTCACCAAACTTTATTCATAAAAGTAACCCAGAACGAACATATGGCCTGTTTTCAAAACCAGAAATTATTTTTAACAGGATAAAGACATAATGACCATGTCATATTCCAGAATCAATTAAAGGCATATGGAAACCATCTAGTTACTTATACGGTTGCATATCCATGCAAATAACTACATACGAAAGCAGCTCTTGAGTAATACAAGGAAAAGGCTATGACATTTTTAATATATTAAAGCTTCTGAACTGATGATGCTCTTGCAATGCCTCAAGAGCACTGATATCATCCCACACCCATCACCTTTGCTAACAAAACAGCTTTTTGGCTTCAGAGGTGCAGCCATGTTGCAAAACACTCTCAATGCACTAAGTTATTTCAAAATAACTGTTAAGTATTTGACAAAGCAAACACTTGATGGCAGAGAAAACTGCATATGGTCATATAGCTTAATCACCTAATCTTACACAACTTATCTTTGTATAGCATCTTCTGCCTCAAAGAATGCTGAAGCACCCTTTTCCCCCCCTCTTATTAACCCAGTTTTCCCTCTACTTAAAATGGCAAACTTCTTGTTTCTACTTGGGATCCTTTGAAAGACCAAACTTTACATTGCCACCTTCTCGCAACACAGGAAATGATAAAGTGTGTTCAGCAGACACAACGGGTTGATGAGCAAGACTGGAGGAGCCCCAGCCCCTGGTCCAGGAGAGGGATACGCACCCTGCCTTCGTGGAGGCTGCCAGGAAGGCGCAGCCTTCAAACCTGACAAAGCAATTTGCTTCCCATACCCAGGATGTTTCTCAAGAACAGAGCACGTAATTCAGAGCAGCCTAAATCAATGGCTTTTACCCTTAACACTCTGCAGCCTTTAAAGCACTGCTGCTGCCTTTGTCTAGAAAGCTCCTAACTCCTGAAAAGCACATGCCATGGCTGTAAACCAATCCTCTCCTCTGAGTGAAAGGAGAAAAGTAATGAAATAAAGAATTAAAAACTGGTTTCAAAACCACTTTCACTGTTCCCACCACAGTGTATGCTGTGCTCCCACACCTCGTCTCTCTTCATCTTCACTGGATGTTTATGCCAGCCCTAAGAATCTAATTTACAAAAAGAGAAGAAATTGTTCTTTGTAGTGAATGTGGCTGTGTTGGGGTTTTTTCCCCCCATCAACCGTTATTATTTTCATATGTATGTGCTATTGTTTCCGGTACAAAAGTACATTATTACTTTATTATTTACATACCCTTCTCCCTCTCCCCAAAAGATAAGAATATTGATGAATTATCTGAAAAATTAAAGATCCCCAAACAATTCTTCTGTATGAGCTCTTGCCATTGACAGAGAACACTGTATATAATAACAGCAATGGAGGCCAACAGACAGGCAGTGGAGCAGCTGGGAAATTAGCAGTGAAAGCCATGACTTGGGCACTTGGATTATGTGTTTGTTTTCAGCCCTGCTGTATCCAAAACTCACAGGCTTAAAAGCCTTGTTCAGGTTAAAATAAAGATGTGTGGTAATACATGTATGTGACAATGCAAATACAAACCTACAGAAACTACAGCATAATTCCAAATTAACCAGGACGTGACCATAGGGGTGCAGCATTAAAGCCACGTATTGCGCTCAGGACCAATGTCTTCTTTCCTTTACACTTGTTTTTTAAACAAAGGATTCCCCATAAAATCTCAAACTTACCCCAAAGTACTTGTTCACAGAACTCTTTCACCTGAAAAAAAATCAAAACCCTGCCAGAAAGTGGGGAAGTTTTCCAGTTTAAAGCAAAGATGCTGCGGTGTCAGGCTGAAGACTGAATGTCTACCACCCCCACTGCAGCTATAGCAGCAGTTCCCCATCCTCAGCATTTCTGATGGATGTCATTTCCCATTCATCACAGGAATTAACAGAAAGTAAAGTAAATATAATCTGAAAGAGGAAAGCATTTAAATACTGTCTGGCAAAACAGGTTAGCAGGCTGGTTTCCTCTAGGCTACACAAAGAAAAGTTTCCTGATGTAAAAAAGGCAGCAGCCTTCTAAGACACAAATACTGTTAACTTCAGGCAGCAAATGCTGCATAGCAGTTTCTAACTGCATGATCTATGCCAGCATGAAATAGGCACCTTTAATTTATTCAGCTGAAACTGTACATTTTCTCCTGTCTAGAGAAGGGAAAGGGAAAGAAGAAAACAGATCACCATAGAAACTGGGTTCTAACCCAGTTTACTATAGACAGCTGAACCTTCCACATGACATAACCCCACAGATACTGAAGTCATCCTATGAGCGCTAAACTGTAGCTTTTCACTGCCTAGCCTTAAATCCCTGCCAAAGAAAACACCTGGTAAAACGAAGAGGTAGGAGGAGAGAGAGATGTTCCTTCTTACAAGAACTGAATCATTTCACAACGTTCTCACCTCCTTAATTTAGCAGAATGATTTGCAACATAAGATTTTCAGTCTTTTATATAATCAGTTGGTGGTAAAATCTCATTGCTGGCTAGCCTTTAATGGGATCCAGTCCTACAGCAGAAATTAAAGCACCACCACTGGTGCAAACAGAACCAAGGGCCTCTTTCCTGGGAATTATCTTACTATTGTCCATTCATCCTTTTTTATTTACTAGTATATAAAATCAAGTTTAGGACTACATTAATACTAAAATATGATAAACTTGTAGAGACACTGATTTACAAATCAGCCCTCTAAAAAGGGAAGGAAATTCTAGCCTAAAAATGACAATAAATTCTAAAATTATAGCACTGAAATAACAATAAAAATTGCAGCAAGAATCAAATGAACCTCAGTGAAATTGTGCCTGATTCTGATCAATGAATGCCTTCCTCTGTAATAGTTCAATGCAAATTTGAACCACCAGCATAAAACTGCTGACAGGGGATGTAACAGTACAATTTATTCAAGGAAAGGCACTGAATGATTATTTTACATTAGAATGACAATGTAAGCACATAGATGAAATATGCCTGGGATTCAGAAGGAAAACAAATAATTGAGTATTGACCGGACTATTTCAAACCCAGTTTCTTCCCTAAACTCTCTTCCAGTCTCAGAAGGCTAACACAAAAAAACCTCCACCACCTCCAAAATCACACAAAGTATGGAATACCTATTCAACAAAGGTCAAGTAGGGCTGCTGAAAGGCAATGGCTTAGTGGTATCTACACTATTAGTGACTCTTTAAAAGAGGTCACAGCAGAAACAGAGGGAGAAGCTTCCATTTTTTACTGGTGGGTCAGAAAGCGGGCTGTATTACTACAGTTTTATATAATGAGAAAATACAATCAAAAACTGCAATATTCTGTCATACCTCATGATTTCTTGCCTCAGATCACATGAAGAAATCAGCAGACTATAAGAATTATCTACCAAATAAGATCATATGACTCACAAAGCCTCTCTTCTGAGATATTAACCTCTTGAAGTACTAATTGACATTGCTGACTGAACAGAATTAGCAATGCAGGCGGCTCAGCTGTCCCTCCAGCAGTCAAACAGTTTTCTACTTCCCTTGCACAATCACAAACACTGCAGAAGCAGACCCAGCTATCTTCCCAGCTTGGCAGCTCTTCTGATAAGAGCTGAAAGAGTTTATGAAATTATCTACATCCTAAAAAGGAAAATTTCAACTCAAAAAAAGCTGTCCCCAGTTTCTCAGCAAGCTCTGCCCATGCAAGTGAACCTGTGTGAGAATTCACTTTAGGCAAGATCAGCGATTTATTTACAGACAGCCTCAAAACCCAGTGTATTTCAAGCGTAACCATGAGCACCTTACAAGGGGCACTGCCCTTCTCTCTCTCTAGAATGACCTCAGGTTTGAGTAGGAATAAGCCAGCTCAGTGATGTCTCCATCAAAGAGATATCATCAGTTCTGGCAGCAGTAGCTGAAGGAGCTGGTGGAACAGCAACAGCTGATGAAAGCCAAAGCCAAATTGGACCGAAGTCATTCAGTGTTGAACCTGTTGCTAACTGAACACAGCCACCTGGGGAGAGCAGGCCGCATTATTAGGCTGGAAAAAGAGAGGTGTCTGTGCTAGCAAGGTGCAATATCAAAACAGAGCACAACGCTGTAAATGTTCTCACTGCAGAAGTGTTGAACTGATCTGTGCAAAATGCAAATTCATTAGAAAAGGATTTCTGAGCTGTGTGATTTCCTCGGATGGGATTGCTCTGAAAGCATAATCTGATGCTATTACAGTTATTTCCTTTCAGCTTTTATCTTCTCCCCTGTACTTGTTCACAGCACCATCACCATGGATAATAATACTGAGCCTGAGAACACTTGAAACAGAAAAGTTTAGCTTTCATATTAACCCCCTAAGCAGATGCATGGCCAGGTGAGTAACAGGTCAAACACAGGTCTTGACCAACCTGGATCACCTACAAAGAGATCCTGATCATTCACACACAAGGTGAGAGGAAGTCCCATTTCTTTCACTGCTGAAGCCACTAAAATTTCTGCTATCTGCCCTGTGATACACAGGCAGTCTCAAGGAAGGACTGCATTTATACCAACAAACTGCTGCTGAGGCTGCACTCTGAAAAGGAAGACAAGACTTTACCCTCCTTTCATAAAGGTTACGCCAAGTAACCAGGCAGGATCGGACATTAGAGCATTCCCAAGACAAGCAGGCTGCTGCAGAACCCATCTCAATCCTTCTTATGGCCTGAAGGAAATGGCATCATTAACTTTCCAAAAGAATCAAAACAAAAACTATCAGTTTTCTTAAAGGCAGCAGCATTTTTGGGGCATGGAGCATATTTTCTCTCTTGTTGCTCAGCAACAGCCATTTATATACCTCATACCTCTTGTACAGTTTAAGGCCTGGCATTTAGAAAGTGTTAATCTAAAGAGACATTTCCATCATGAAAATATATGTGACAATTTCTATTAATGTTTTATCTGAAAAATAACCTCACACAGCTCATTTACGCAATAGGAAGATCAAAAGCCTCGTGTTGTTCTGACCTGTGGGAATTCCCTGACCAGCCACATGCAAAGCTCCCAAACAGCATCCAGGGGACAGTGGTGACTCTGAGCTTCCTCCCAAGACACCACCACCACAAACCTGCAATGCGACTGGCATTGGGTTTGCAGATGTAAGTCAAAGTGCCTTTTCTTCTTTCTTTTAAGCATTTCTATAAGGAATTCCTTGCATTTAGGGCCTGGTGCCTTGTAAAATGAAAACAACTTCACGTTGTTTGCCACACACACCTTTATTGTACAAGGTACAATCAGAAACCATCGGCATGCCACAAAGAATCACTGCAGCAAGATTTACACCTTCAGCCACTGGGAAAATGTCTGTTGACTTCTGTTTACCTGAAACTTCACCTTGCTTCAAGCGACACAAGAAAAGCTAAATCCCCAACACAGGATACGTGCACATGCTGCTGCTACAGGCAACCCTGGTCAGCAAACCAAATTTAGACTTCTTAAAATTTCTTGAAATATCACAATTCTAGCAACCTTTCCACTGCAATTCAGAGCAAATTATCACCCTGCAAATCTATGCACTGGGTCTGACACCAAGGCCAGAAAACTCAGTGTTTTACCTTAAACTATCAAATCTCTCAAAGAACAGTCATATTCCCAGGTTGTAGCTGATACAATTTTTGTAAGGCACATTTTTAAGGAGTTGACACACATGAACTGTTTAAAAGTTGTGAATTATTTCCATATTTAAAAACATAACTTTCTACATTCTATGTTGATTGCACTTGCCCTCTTCAGAATGTCATACTGAGGGAAACAGATCTGGTTTATACTCAGTCATTATTAACCCAGACAATACTTCACTATGAGCTGCTGCACGCAGGAACAGCATTTGTCAGCTCCTGTTATGTTTCACAGACCCTCTTTCACAGGCTCTTCTCCACCTTCAGCCACGGTTACCACCTTGTACACTGTGATCACCGCTCATCTTGTGATGATGCCAGCAAGACCCACCATTGAAAGCCACTGGACAGGGATGGGACGTCACATGCAGTGCTGCTGGGTACACCACGAAGTTGCCCACATGAAGCTTCTGACAGGGCTTAACTAAGGCTGTACTGCCAATTACTGAAAAATAAATCATGTTTCACAAGGCGCCACACAAGGACTGGGGCAGATGCTGGCCTGGACAAGGCTGTTAAACAGGAAGTCCAGCTACATGCATCCCTACACCCTCACCACTACCTAGAGCTTATATAGGACAACAAGGAGTGATGATGCCCTGCACTACTGTTCCTGCAGCTCCCCACCTGCCCTGTCTGACTGCAGGGTTCCTCACACATCACCAGTGATCAGCAAACCTGCAGCATAATAACCCACATTAAAAACATGGTGAAACACCAGTACCCCTCTACTTACTTGCTGCAGTATGCCATTCCCATTCAGTGCAGTACACTGATGAAGAAACACTCATTTAAAGTAAACCAGGCTTAAAAATGGATATTCAAACAAAAAAAATCAATGTTTAAGAAAATATTTTCAACTGTTTCAATACTGTTGAAACTGTTTTGATTTCTAGACCTGTCAAATGAATGAACGTGACTCTGAAAGATCTTCAGGAAGATGGCAATTACAGCTACATCAAACCCACCAATGTTTTGGTCGCTACTTGAGACAAACCAGATGAACAACCACAATAAGGTCAGGGAAAACATCAAGCAGAAGCGTGACACCTACGCCAGACTGAGCGACAGGGAAATATTCTTACTCACATAAAACATCATTTGGGGTCATGCCCACACAGAGAGGCATACACTGCAATGCATTTTGAGCCATAACACCACAATGAAGGCCAGCACTGAATTACATGCTAGTGATCTCAAAAACAATTATAAGTCTGCCTTAAAACCCCTAATTCATGCAACCTGAAAAACATGTTACAAGAGTTGTAGAAGAGTGGCCACAACAAATTTAAGGGCCAATGAAACAACTCCAGCCATTCCCTGAATATTAAGCCAATGAGACATATTGAAAAAAGAATATTAGGGAAAGGACACACGGTTTCATGTGTGCTTACAGTGAATGTTGTGGGTATATTACAAATATACTCCAATTTAAGAACTTCTTAAAAGCCAATACTTACCGAATACACAACACCCCCCCATTCCACATGTCATGATTAACATCATGGGTTCCTGAATTCAAGATCCAAGAAAACAAATACCATGAGGGCAAATGAAAAAGAGTGGTTTTGTTTTAACACTAAGATGATGCAAGTCATAATACAGACTGCACACCATCATTACCTACATGCTGAAATACCTATTATTTCCAGGCCACTGGTACAAATTCAGTCTGGACCCTCATGTTTTCACTTGCTGATGTCACACAATGAAATGTTCTTGAGTGGATTTAAGATCTTACAAATCACCACCGCTTCCAGAAACCTGGCCCACAGAAGCCAGAGGAACTGATTCGTTTCTCACAACACGCAGCACAGCCCAAGTTTTGCTCGAGGACAGAAGGGGCTCACAGCACTGGCTGCAGCTGGCTCTCCATCCTGGGCTCCTACACGCAGAGAGAGGAAGCGCTGTCTTTTGTCTTGGTGTCCCTGCTTCAGTGCGGAGCCATCTGCATCACTGCCATGAGACTATTTGGTGTATCTGGCACTCGCTTCGGCAGGAAGGGGAAATAAAGGGTTGTATTGATCGGGCAGATGCACTGCGCTGTGCCCTGCTGCAGGACTGGGGTTTGAAACAAGAAGTTATTGAGGAAAAAGTCATGGAGCCATAACTATCACCTGGCTCACAGAGGTGAAATAAAGCTAAATTTTCTGGTATCTGTAAAGCATCTGGCACATGGAACATTGACGACTTAACTGTGAAAGCTTAATTCAAAAGTTAAAAATGAAAGGAAAGGTATTTGGCATAAATTTTCATAGTAGATAAGAACGTACTTTTCCAAGTATCTCTCTGTAAAGTTGAGCTCCAATCCAAACAGCATTCTTTAGTTTTTACCTAACCCTAACCCCACTCTCCCCCAAAAACATAGTCACACTTAAAGTAAAACACCCGCTTGAGGTTCTATCATTGAAACAGGGCTTTTTCTGACTGAGCTGGAGTTATTCAGGCAAAACTAGTTTTACTCAGCTAACCCAGAACGTAACTGTCAAGTCCACACCAGACACCTTTCTGTCATGTTATAACGACGACCTGACATGAGTGAAGCACATCTAATGAGGTTATATTTATTCCCACCATGCTTTCATGGGAAATAACAGAAAGTCCCCACACGAGGAAACCAGAATGACCTGCTGTGAGCGAGCCTGCAAGCTCCAACTTCAAACCAGCCAGCAGTTAAACCTCCCACAGAGCCTCCACAAGAGCCAGGGGAAGCTGTGAAAGCAGAACTAGGGTTAAGGCCAATGCTGCTCTCCGGAACTCCCCAGCGAGAGCAGCTGCACTTCTTCCCCTGCAACCCTCAGCCCTGATCCCATACATCACCAAAGGGATGTAAATGCATGCTCAGGAGTCACAACAGGGCTGCGAGCAGCAGCACCACCAGCTCCCGAGTGCTGCCTGGCCCAGCCCATTTCCTCACTGCAATTCTAACCTCAATTAACATGAGAAATTACAGAAAACACCTCTGTCTTGGAGGAGAAATTAATGCCTTTCACAATAGCTGGAAATCATATTCTACATTCAGCCCTAGAGAAACTATCCCACTTCTATTCTGTACAAGAAGAGATCTCTGATTGTTTGCAACATGCCTATATTGTCTTTGTATTTCCAATATATAAGACTGTCACAAGGAAAAGAGCACTCTGACATCAAATTCTAACAAGTTCTGCAAATGCTTCTCCTCATGTAAGATTTCTCTAAGGGAGACAATGTCCTAAACAATGACATTATTGTCTGGCACGTCTGAAAAAGTCTTCCTTGTGTATTCCAGATCATAAGTCAAAACTCTACTTACTTTAAACCTTAATAAACCATTGTACTAATAAACTATAATATGCTTGGCTGTATACCCTTCACCTATCTTAAACCCAAGAAAAAACAAACATTTCACTTACTTTCACGTACATACAGTCTAAACCATCTATTTCCATCCCGTATCTCTTGTAACACAGATTTTCGGCACTTTCAGAGGCAGTTGGTGTTTCGTTTCCAGGCAAAATGGGCTCAATCTCCATGGAAAATACTTCCATATTTCTTATATTGGTGTACACTAACTCATCAGGCAACTTGGGAATCTGTCTGGCTTCCTCAGCAAAACAACTGAGGTCATCTGCTTTAAAGATACTTATGAATAACCCATGGAGTCTGCAGAGAGTAACGTGTGACAAGCCATGTTGGGGCAATGAATTCCTGCATTGTTAGACCAACTCATAGTATTTTTATACTCTTGTGCTACAAAGAGCAACAGCATCCTCCTGTAAATCACAAAGTAATTGCAAAACTCTTGTCTTGTGATAATCAAACGGAACAACTCAAAGCCAACGTCAGTAAACTGCAGCAAGACTTCATGGGTTTTCATATCCATTTACAAAAAAGAGACCATATGGGTATGAAAGTCACTCAGATGAGAAGACTCTGTTCTCCTATATTTAGGAGAATATAGGAGAGAAACATGCAGTTTACATCTAACCATACAGCAATCTTGGGAAACTTGACACAAGAAGTCACACATTATATTATTCCTGGCCCCCCCCCCCCCCCCCGTCTTATCTACTACAAAGACAGAATGAGAGCTCTTCAAAGCAATGTTGCTTTAGTCTTTACATTTGATTGTAAAGTGAGGGCTCTCATCAGACCACAGTGTATTTAAGTAGCCTGGAAGAGTCTGCTCTTAACCATCCTACTGTCTCCTAAGAGCTAAATATATTCAACAAGCCACTTCTGCTAATTACCAGTGGCACTTTTTATCCTATATGAATTACCCTTACAGCCCTACCTACAGCCACACCTGAAGTGATGTTAAGAGGCAGAAATGAAGACTCAGTGAGCAATGAGGGAAATGCAACAGCTTTCAAGATATTCATAAAATAACCACAACTTTTCCCAAGCAGCAGGGAGGTAACAGGCTCAAAGAGAACCCTTCAGGCACAGCTGCACTCTGCATCCCTGACTGCTTCTCCTCCAGTGTTATCTTCATGCTGCTCCCTCAGAACGTTTCACAGCATGGTGACTCCTCACTCGTACTTATTTGATGTTAGGGTTTGTACCTTCTTCTCCCTTAACATTTTAAGAAGCTTTACCCCAGCCTTCAGTACCTGCACACCATTAGTATTCAGGGAAAGATCTGTGACAATTCTCACTATTGTCCCTGATTAACAGGCCAAAGAAATTAAATCCATGTCACTAAGGAGAACAGATGGTGTAAAGACACAAGATCTCTGCTCTTATTTATAAGTAATTTTACATTATATTATATATATTATATATAAATTTATATACATTTATAATATATATTTCATATTTATATTTATATGTATATATTTTTATAAGTAATCCATTTTCACCTTCTTCAGAATTTGCATTAAAATTCGCTAATACATTAAAAGTTGGATCAATATGTGCAAGCCACAGACATACAGTAAGAGTGAAACTTTATTAGGATTGCCTAATGTTTCCTGTGCTGACTTTCCAGCCACCTAATGCCTAGAATTCAGCAAGAGCAGCACTCCCCTAATGTAATCACACCAAGTACTCAGTATTCTTTTAAAAACAAACAAGCAGAAGAAACCCAAAAAACCCAACAAATCTTTTAGCCAGCACTGATTTGTTTTTACACTTGTATATACACTGGTACATACAAATAAAACTAGATACTGTGATTAACTGAGAGCAGGCAGCAAAGCAGCTGTATTGTGACAGAAAAGATGGGGGTTGTGACCCCGATGGCCAGGAACAGGAAGATCCCAAACCACCAAGATTATCAGCTCTGTATCTCTGGTGCTTTTCACATGTGTGCAGTGCTGGGCAGTTCAGGTTATCCATCTCACATAGTATTTCACATCAGGCTGCTGCCTGTAGCACGCTGAGACAGTGGGCTATGCTAAAATGAGTGGAACCACTATGTCCCCAAGATGGTGAACGTCCTGAAAGCAGAAGCTACTCCTGAATATACTCTTGCTATTAAACATTAAAATTGGGTTTGAAGTGACCAACCTACTGCAACACTGCATACACAGAGCTTAACACAAAGAATTCGACAAGACGACATCCCTAGGATATGTTTTGTTTTCCTGTACAAATTACTCTGAACAGGTATACAACAGCAGTCATGCCCTGCAATGAGGAAATCAAGAATAAAAGGCCCAATCTTTCAGATTTAAATGCTTGATTTCAAAGCATGAATTAAGCAATGTGATTACTCACACGGAATAAGGATAAATTTTTGCAGTATCAGGCTTAAGCAAACCAGGGTTAAGCAAAGCCAAGCAACACGGAGAACAGGAGGAAATGATGCAGTCCTAAGAGTGGCATAGAGCATGGACTGGCACCGACATGAAAGTGCTGTTCTCTGCCAGGAAGTCACTAAAAGCCTTGCTATTAGTGTTGGTAGACAAGGCCTTAGCAACCCAATCATACAACACTCCATCCTGGATGCAGCTCAAAAGCAAAGCCAACAAAAGGAAAAACTTACTGTACAAAGAGCCTTTGAATTCAACATGGTTTGAATTTTCTCTATCTCCCAGGCCATTTAGATAACAGATTTAATTTCATGCCTAATGCATTTCTACTTAAAAGTTTTGGTACTAATTTAAACTAATCAATGTCTTAGGAGCATCATCATCCCAAAACAAACACAGGCCTCTGTTGTGGTGCATCAGGAATGGGGTTCTGGTCTGTGAAAATAGCTTCAGCAGAAAGACATAGTTTGAGGAAAAAGTCAAAGTCACAGACATGATGAAGATTTCCAAGAACCACAGCTTTAGTCTCACCCTAACACCATATTTTCTGCAACAAGAACCACCTATTATTAAGGGTAAATAGAGAGTTCTTCCTTGCTATTTCAGCAGCAGAGAAGACAAGCAGAAGGCGAGCAAGCTGCTGCAACTCATTCGAGTAGCTTGCTGATGGAGTAGCCGGAACAATAGCCTTGGCAAAACAGCATTTCTTGGCCTCAGGCCCAACTGTACAAATACTCACTACCAGAGTCCAGCACGATACAGGCAGTAGTAAACACTGCTCCACTACAGCGAGCACAAAATGGGATCAGAGTTAACCTCTGCGCCTTCAAGCGTACAAAATCAAGCCCAACCAAGCAGAGCTGACTCTGCTCATCCCTAACTTCATACAGGCAAACCAAGCTAAGCTGCCTTTAATCAAAAGGCATAAAACCCACTGTATCAGAGGAGCTCCTGCTGCTTTTACAGCTCGAAGTGAAACTGAGTCCATTACTTCCCACTAGACAAGATGCTTTTCAAACCAGCAACATCTGTATGTATGCTCATATATACATGCATGCATCACAGACTCCAGTAATACAAGCAATGCTTCAAATAGTCAGGTATTTGTTTAATGTATGCTTTGGGTTTTCAAGTAATGAAATCCAAATTCGATGTCCCTGTAGGACACCCCAAGTTGTTGGTTCCTCTGAGGTCAGCTGCAGACGCTGTTCTGACTTGCCAGAAATCCAGGCACCATCCCACTGGTACCCACAGGACAGCAGACTTGCCAGCTGAGCACTACTTTTCCCTCACAGCAGAAGCACCATTTACAATTAACCTATCACTTCTTGCTTTTTTTAAATCCTATTAAAAATAGACCATCCAGAAACAGTGAAACCTTGTGATACTGGACGGTTACGTGACTTCCTCCAATTCAACTGGTTCAATGAGCAAATCTCAATAACAAAAATGCTTTCTTTAGTCCTACAAAGGTTAAACAATGAGTCTCATTAAAGAGCAAGACAAATTGCTTTGTTATTAGAACAAGTGGAAAAGATTAAACTCTGCAAGGCCTCATGAGGAGCCCCATGCATCTGCCTGACCAGCCGCTTGCTTGGTCCCTTCCAACTCAACCTGGAGCTCTTGTGGCTCACCAGAAGATAACAGTGGTCATTGCAGGCATTTCCTGACACAGCAGGAGCTTGACAGCACTTTATCTCTTCATTTATTTCTCTAAAAACTAATAGTAATCCATTACCTAAGCCATCTGGCACACGCTATAAAATCACTGCAGTAGAAACAGACTGTAAATAACCAGTGGCAGCTCAGCATACAGACACTATTATTCTACAAGGATTGCCGATGACAGTTTGTGGGAGATTCTCACACAATCCACTAATATTATTAGGTAAATGTTTTAACATGATACCCAAATTAAGAGAAAAATAAGACCGATTATTATAAATAGGACCTTCAAAATTATTTTTCATATAACAAAGAATTCACACAACTTTAAAGATGAGGTCTACAGCAAAAAATAAGATTAAAAAAATACATTTTTGAATATGAAGCGCTGACCTCCTGTCCCCAAAAGTGGCTCCCAACAGTGCTACACTCTCAGTGTTTGAGTAGGCCTCCCCAAAACACCCTCCCAAACACTATCTGTGTGCTGCGAGCAGCTTTCACAAACAGCTTGCTATCTCTCAGGCCCCACCGTCCTGCCCAGGGTGGTTTCATTTCCCCTTGCGGTCACGCTCAGCACCCAGGGGAACAGCTCTGGTGCAGGCTGGGCTCTGACTCAAGCCATTGCTCCTCTTGTTTCCCAAGGCTCACACTTTCTTTTAACAAGAAGGCTGGATCGCTGACACGTCACAAAGCTGCTGTTAGAAAGCCAAGAGGCTTTCCAGCTTCTTGGGCTGCTCTGGCTGGCATTCAACTACAGGAAACTTCTTACAAAAGCATAATAAAATGTCCAGGTTAAGGCAAACCAAGTATTGTTAGGTAATTACATCCTCAGCATCTCCACTTTAAAGGCAATAGGAATAGAGTTGGTGCAAAGTTGGGAGCTGCCACAGAGTTGCCATCAGGTTTGCTCTAGTGGCACAGCAGGCCCCTGAAGCAGAAAAGCAACTGAAATATCCCCTCTTCTGCTGTATTTTTTAGAAGAGACAGAGATACAGTTAAAAAAATACACTGTAAATGACACCTCTGTCATTTTCATGTGAAATTGACAGTAAACATCTGATTTCTCCAACAGCCTTTCTGCTCTAAACCACATGGGTCCAACTCAGAGGTAAGAGCAGGATGCCCAAGTCACGCATGGAGATGAGTGGCACCCATTTCTGCATTACAGGGCAGCATGGCTCTGGAAGAACAAAGCAATGACCTACTGAGACAAGTGGTTACCATTTAATGTTCAGTAAACACTTATGTCACATGCAATAGTTTGAATTGCAATATACAAGACTATATCATTAAGGCAGGGGGTTTTAACACACCAAAAAAGCCCATTAATAAGCGCAGAAATTTGGCAATAGTTGTATTCTCTCTCATGCTCAGCCTGTTTTTTTGCTGTATTTCCCTCCCTATGTACCACTGACATACCCAAGAAGAGCCATAACCTGGTCAAAATCTGCCTTTTGCCATCTTTGCTTGTAAAGGACCTGGCACAACTGAATTGGGGACCAAGTCTCGTAACACTGCACACAGAAGCAGCTGCCTGCAGACAGCCCCAGGAAAGCAAGAAAGAGCTCCCTGGGACACTGGGAGTCTGCAAGCAGTGTTTTGTTCTATGCAGTTCCCTCTGCCACTTCCCTAACTTAATTTACTGCTCATAAACCTCAAACTGAACCATTTCAAGGACAGGGCAGCAGGACTGAAGGTCAGGTACCGAGTTCAGCTTGCCCAGATCAGGCTCACCAGTGAAAGTTTCCTGATTGCTCTGTGTTCAAAGGAATATTGCCACTCACTTTAACCGAAATTGGCTTAGGCCCTAAATTAGGAGTGAGCTGGCTGGAGCCTGCTGCCCCTAATCTCAAAGATACTGGAATAGGAGGAACATATTGGTAGCAGCAAGAATGAAAATAAATGAATGTCTGACTGCACAGATAAATAAACAAGTGTGCTGTGCACAGCCATACAAAAGTGAAACAGAAATCCCAGGAGGGCAAAGCAGCATGCTCTAGGAAAGCACGGCTTGAAACAGAAACAACTCAAACACAGGCAGAAAAGGATAGAGACGGAGGACAAAAATGACTGAATGTCAACTCTTCACTCTGACTTTAAAAGAGGTGACATAAACACAGTGATCTGATCTGATTTGCTCATTTTCATGTACAGGTGCTGGGGCTTGGTTTTACACACCTAAAGCTCACAAAGATGTGTAACGCAACACACAGCAGTTCAGCCAGTGTGGAGAACTCAGATGAGCTCCATGTCTAGGCAAAGCATTCTCACTTGTTCTTAATTTCCAAGGAAAGCAGATTACATCTAACAGGAACCGACACATGGCCTAGATTGTCCCTATCAATTTTTATGGATCAGTACAAGTAGGTCAACAGTTACTGAAATGCTGATCAGCTACATCTGATTGCAACTCAGCAGGGCTATGGTGATGCAGGAAACACAGAGAGATTCTCCTGAGTTTGCTTCCAAAGTCAAAGAACCAAAGCTTTCAGAAATGATCTTACAGCAGAACCACCAACCTGCCAGTGATAGATGCCCAATGGGACAAGTTAAAGAGAGCTCACAGGCATAATATTTTAGATAGGAATGCCCAGGATATAACCCATGGAGCAGTTTTAAACTGCTGCATCCCACAACTGAAGCTAATGCCTTCAAGCAGGGTCTGTACCCGCAGTATCACAGATACAAAGTCAGGCATGGTTTGGGCCCATTGGTCATAACTATCTTGTGAGTGTGCCAGGGCCAGTCCTTTAACTTAAATCCAAATTTCCAGATTAACCATAACCATACACAACAAAGAGTCTGCCTACACAATGAGGTCACTGAGTTTAGACATACACCTGGATGAATCAAAGGAACAGGATTTTCACAGGAGTGACTCAAAAATGTGCATTGCTAGTTCCTAACAAAACAGAGTTTAGCTTGGGAAAATAAGAGTTCCTTTACACTATTTCAAGGTGGCACACGGTTGGGACAATGGGTGCTATTTTTACACTGCTGTGCAAAGGAACCAGATTAGAAGGCTCAACAGTGCATGTTAGCAAAACTGGACACACTGAAGCATATAGCAGAGAGCCCCACTTCCACAAACAACAGCTGGAAATACAAGGTCTGTGTCTCCTGTTCTGAGACAACATCTGCAGAGATGCTGACAACCTCCTTGCGACACTGGCCATCCAGTCATTGACGTAATCCTGCCAACTGTTTTCAAGTAACTCACACGAACACAGCTACCTGAGCAACTCAGGCGAGCTGGGACATGGGTTTCCAGTTAAGAGAGCTGCCAGGCTCTTTGCTCCAGGGGGGACACATGCACTTAGCCAGCCAGCAATGATATACCCTACCTTGCTTGCCAGCATGTTCTATGCCAACACCATACGTTAAGTGTCAGTGCCATACTGGAAGCTCTGGTGCTTTAAGCAGCTGTCCTGAATGACAATCCTGACTCTGCCTGCCAATAGAGAAGAGATGTGAAGTCGCTCTTTCTGTGCCTACATATGGCCCTGAAGAGGACAGGAACTGCCTCTGGTGTGAAGCACAGAAGCAATCTCACTGGCCTTGGTCACCCAGCAAGTCCCTACTGGAGGATCATGCCTGTGCTTGTCTCACTTTGCTTTTGCTCTTTTTACCTCTGCATGCTATGACCTTACATCCATTATTTATGTTACTTAACTAAGATACTGAACGTGATTTAACCAGCATGCTGCCTTTACCTGGGGAAGAACACAGCAGAGACAATTTCTCTTGAATGCTCTGCAGCTCTCCTATCCCAGCACCCAATGCAGAGCCATGACTTCCTTGGGAACTACAAGGGGTCCTGAGCTGTCTACTGTTACACAGTCCCAAGACAATGGGACACGCATATTCCTGGGGCACCTCCTGACCTAAGGATTTAACCAGTCAAGGAAACGAATTCAAGGTCTGGCAAGGTTGGAAATTAAAAATGTAAGTATTTCTGATCAACTCCTTATGAGACATCCTAATTCCATAAGAACCTCCACAGAGAGAGACAAATCAAGAATACCTTTCCAAAGTCCCTACCCATAGCAGGGGGGGTGGAACTAGATGATCTTAAGGTCCTTTCCAACCCTAACTATTCTATGATTCTATGAAACTCCTCACGTAGAGGTCTACTGAGCACCTGGGAACAACTCTGCAGCACCATTGCTCTCTTAACCAGAATGGTAATTTTCATCCTGTTTTGCAACAACGACAGAGCTGCTCCTCTGTCAGACACAAGGCACTAAGATGCCTCATATGCACTAATGCATTAGCACTCTGGTGGTGCAGGCATGCACCTCACTTCCTCACATTCAATCTCTCCTACACAAATACACTATTCAGATGTGGTCAAGCCTAATGAAGTGACTCTCTGGTTTGATTTGCACTGATACACAGTCAATGTGTTGTCCGCTGCATCCAATGTAAACAAGGTAACCTATTCATGCCAAAACAAAAAGCCTGTTTCCTTTCCGCCCCTCACACAAAGAGCTAGACAGGGGATAATGCTGGAGTATTTCATGCAGCGGCTCAAGCACCTAGATGGCATGGCATGGCATGGCATGGCTTTCGATGAAGCACACTTTGTGCAAGCTTTCTGACAGAACTATTTGAAGTTTGCTGCGCTGTGGTGCTCAATTCTGGTGATCCCAGTCAACTCTTCCTCCCTTAGAAACTGAGCTCTGTCCTTTTTTGCCAGTTTTTTACACCAGATCAAGGCAGAGCGATGAAGACAATGCATTGTTAGCGGAGAAAACCATCACTTCCACAGCTATCGATCTGCAGGCTTGGCCATCATCAGGATGTTCAGGGCAGTAACTACTTCCAGGTGGAAGCTGATGAGATACTAACACAAGATTAGGAAACTAACACAAGATTAGGAAAATGCCTGTTTGAAACGCATATGAGGGTCACACACAGCATCACTGCTGACTGTAGGGCTTCTGAACGACTGCCAAGAGAATAAATACAATCTAAAGGTGCAGTGTCACCGAAAAGGTTAGTTTAATATCAAAGCGCCTATGCTGTAGAAGTGGTTTCTCTGCAGGGAGCAGGGCGGTGTTTCTGAAGGAGACAGCCGAACAGCGCAGACCCGCGTGGAATGGAATGGCCATTCCAACCGGAGGCGCTGCAAGGAGCGGCGCATCCCTACGGAGAAGGCTGACCCGCCCGCTCCCGGCACGTCCCCGCTGCCCAGGCCGGGGCGAGCAGCATGGCCGTTCCCCTGCGCTGCTCTGCGGGCACACACCGCCGCAGCCTCCCCACGCCCGGCCCGGGAGCAGCGGGGCCCTGACTCACCGGGCCGGGCACGCACCGCCGGCGGGATGCGGCTCCATCCTGGGAAGAGGCGCCGGGTCCCGCAGGGGCGTCTGCCGGGGCCGCAGCTGGCAGCGCCGGCCCCTGCCTGGCCCCGCTCGGCGCGGTGATGCCCGCCCGGGCCGCGCTCCCCCTCGCCCGCCCCGCGCAGCCCCCGGCCCCGCCGCCGCCGCCCTACCTTCGTGTAGAGCTCGGAGGCTGCCATGGCGCAGGGCGCGGGCGGGCGGCCCCTCTGCGGCAGCCCGGCGGCGGGAGGCGGAGGGCGGCGGCGGGAGGGAGGGATGAAAGGAGGCGAGAGGGAGGATGCTCAGGCGGCGGCCCGGGCGCGCCGCGCCATGTTGCTACCTGCGGGGCGGCCGCCGCTCTGTGCATTGTGGGAGCGGCGCGGGCGGGCGGGCGGTGCCTCCCACCGGCGGGGGCCCGGCCGTGACCGCTGCGCTCCGCGCTGCCGGGCCCTGGCAGCGGGACACCCGCCCGGCTGCCCCCGGCCCGGCCCGCGCCTCCTCCCGCCCAGGGCAGGAAGCGGCATCCCCGGCCTGCCTGTCCAGAGCGAGCAGCTGCCGCTCGGTCCTGCACCAGCGTTTCGGGTTTGTTGCTTCCCAGCCAGCGCTGCTCGAGTTGCGGTCCCCAACCCGCCCTGCAGCCGGGGATAGCCCTGCGCTCTCCTCTAACCCTCTGGGAGGGGAGCCTCCTGCACACCATCAGCCTGCTGGGTTACAGCCTGCTGCAGCCTCCCTGAGCCCCGCTGACATCCTTCCTCCTACCCCTTAGTCACATCGTGGGTTTCTGCATGTATATTGCCCAAGCGCCACATTTTCCATTTCTTGCGTTCTCCCTCTGATCCTGCTTCCATCCTTGCAATTGTTTACCATCTTTTCCAGATTGAGTGCTTCTTTATATTGACACCACTACTGAAAGCACTGAAGAGAACTGGGCCCAAAAGAGTTTTGTCAAAAAGCAAGTCCAGTTCACACCACGAAGTGACAGCACGTATCTCTGGAAATTTTAATGTCTGTGTCAAAAGGGAAGGAAAAGCATAATCCATGTCCTGCCTAGGTCTTAAAGTGGCACCTCATTGCTTTATAAATCATTAGCGGGTGTTTTTTATAGCTCACAATACAACAAGAGTTCTTTTGACAGCAGAACTGAAGCTATACTACCTTTCTGTATTTTCCTTCTTCCCCATGGGAATGCCTCCTACCAGTACAAGTGGTCCAACATACAGACAAATTCCAAACAGTGACTTTTGCCACACTCCACCAAACTGCTTTTGGCTTTTCCTTTCATTCCTACAAAGAGTCCAGACTGGATTCCTGTGAGTTGCTGTCCAGGTAAGCAGTGGGGTTTTTGGCTAAGAAGTCTGCACAGCTGCTCTTCACACAAGTGCTATGTCAAAAGAGAGATATATCCTAAAGCTGCCACTCATCTTTCCTGTGTAACACAAAAGTGATTTGGGGTTCATTTAACAGTGTAATCACTCCCCTTTAACAGACTTCATCTAAGAATCTGGATGTATGAACCATGAATCTGTTTTGTTTCACAAGGGACAGGAACCTCTGCTCTGTTTTCTGTTTCACACCCAGTATTCAATACCCTTTTTTCACTGTATCTATTCTAGATTCAAAGTCTCGCTTCAGGAGTTTGCTTGGGCTGTGGATTACTGTATCAGCCATTCACAGCTGGAGCTCAGGAGCCAAATGTAATTATATGCCCCAGCAAAAAATAGATATCTGAGTCCAAAATATGCTATGATTTGACACAATTTGCATAAACCAGGATTTCTAATCTGCCATTAAGGACAGGAATTGGGGGCACTGAAAGTTGCCAAGAAACAACCTGTTTGTAATGCGTTTAGACTGACTACCTAATTATTACTTTAAGATGCATATTCTGCATCAAACAGCTGCTGGCAAGATTCATCCTGTGTCTTGCACAGCATCTTTTCAAAAAGAGCATTTATGACATTTGATTTCAGAGCATATATCCCAGGGTATTCCAGCTGTCAACGTACAGCTCATGTAGCTGACACAGTTCACATGAAGAATTTATACTGAATTTGAAGCCAATCAAAAAAAAAACCAACCCCAAACTGAAAGAGGAAGAAAACAATTCTATGAATTGAGTTTATGTAATCTTTTTCAGAAGTGACTACAAAGCATCGATCTTTTCCATCTATGTTCTATTATTACATCCATAATCTGTTCAACTGGGGCAGAAAAATTCTCCAAAGTAGGACTTCCTACTCTGCTGTTACACTGTACCACAAGTGAGCAGTGGATTCTCTGTTGGCCAAACAAGAAAGGAAATTCACTGCAGGCACAGAAACAACACGTAGTGGTAATATGAAGAACACGAGATAATTTATATGGCACGGTGGATGGGCCTATCCACTCCTTCAGAAAAGCATTTGTATATTCACCATGGACTATCGGTGTAACTAATCACTGGAAAGACAGACAAAGCTAACTGAGAAATTCATAGTCTAAAATCCTCCACTTACCCTCCTATTCTCACACTACAAGGATTAGACCTGTAACTTTTAGCTGCAGAAAACAAACTGGGCTGGTTTCAGCTGGCACTGACTGAACAGTTATCAGTTAGGAACTCTGAAATGTCATGCAAGAGATATATAAGAAGGGATTAAATCCTGTTCCATGCACATATTCTCCCAACAATATTTGCGATTTACTTACAGTTTTTTTCTCGCCTTACAGAAAGACAAAACCTACATAATGAAATTTCCACACAAAAAACTTGCCTCAATCTATCTGTGCCTACACTAGGAAGATTTCAGTTGTCTCTAGAACATCACATACGTATTTTCCGTCCAATGCATCAGCCAAATTTTTCTCAACAGTAAAAAAAACACCTGCAAACAGACCTGAAGGTCAGTAGAATCCAGTTCCCATTCTTGCATTTAAGCATCCTTGTAATTACAGCCATATAATTCAATGCCATGCATTTAATCAAAATCCTGTTACTCAAGGAAGACAAAGAGTTGTTTTTTGACTCAAACCCAGTAAGGAAACAACCCTACCATGCTAACGCAGAAGTACCAGCAGAGGTTGAATCTAGTATCTGTGGAGATGTCAATGACAGTTACTTGATTATTCCATAATACTGTCAAGGGAAGTTACATCATCCAACCATAGTCCTCTTTAACAGGAGCTACACCACTATTCTGCAGTAAGGTAAAAAAATGTTAAACCCAACTGAAATCTGTTATTAAATTTAGACAAAGTCAGAAACAAGAAGTACTTCATCTTCCCATTTTAAACCAAAGTCAAATAAACATCCATCTGAATGGAAGGTGTCCCTGCCCATAGGAGGAAGGTTGGTATCAGATATCTTTAAGGTCCCTTCCACCCAAACCATTCTGTGATCCTGTGAAATCAGTGGAGGCTTTGTTAGTATTTTCCAAAGCAGTAAGTGAACAGACTTCAGTGCCTCCTATAAATACAGACGGTATTTACTACGAACATGGATCAAGCAGCATCCTCACTGTAACAAAGATGTACTGCCTGAGAATGACACTGACAATTCCATCACCTGTCCCTAAACTACTACTTTTTCAAGTACATCAGTTGAGCTCAAGGGTATGCCTGCCTCTCTGCTTGTACTCCAGAAACATTTTCAAGATAGTATTTAGTGGGAAGGAATTATTTGAATATGCATGTAAATTTTCAGATTTCAAGTTACTCTGGATCTAGAAATGCCAGAAATTGGGAAGCCAAATCTGTGAATCTAGAAAGAGGGTGGCTCACTTGTACTGCAGCAGGAATAAATAATCAAACCACCCAACACCACTTTAAATTAACAGAAACATTTATCCCACTTGCATGCTCCTCCAATCTAGCCTTCAGAAAGCTCTCCAGTCATCAAACGAACAAGCTACTGCAATCTGGCCTCCTTCCTGAAGAGCATGGTCATGTTCTGTGAGCACAGCCATTAAATGTGAAGCTTCTCTGGGCACAGGTTTGTGCAACTACATGTGCTTCAGCTCTAATTAGAAAGAGATTTGGCCATTAAGCCTATATTTAAAAAGTTTCTCTTTGCCTGAAGATTGATTCCACTCCCCATGCAGAGATTGAGGTAAGTTACTTTGGGTTACTGATGCCAGTGTTCACGCAGCCTTTGCACTGCCCCAGCACAGTATCTGAACAACGGTACTTCAGACATTTTTCTCCTTAGTTAGAGATGCAGAGTACGGAAGGTTACTACGACCTTGGCAACTCAGCTAATTGTGTAAATATACCACACGGATCTTCAAGATGCACAAAGATCAGCACCTGAGTCAATCTGAGCATAAAATTAGTTGGACTTTTTGCAGCATCTTGATTTCTTGAAAACATTGCCACATTCAGGCCAATAGTCTTTAGCAATGCAAGCTTCTATATGCCAAGCTAATTGCCAGATATCACCTTCACTCAGTGCAAGGGACCAAAACAATCATCTGTTACAGAGTTTTCAAACAATAAGCTTTTAATTGCCTTATTAGAAAAATAAGCACTGAAATATATATAAATGTGATTACATTAAAGTAATTCTGTAGTCTAACATACTAGAAACCAGAGCCTAGTTGTATTTTTAGTGATACAGAATACCAAGATTTAGGTTTCAGAAATTTTCCATAGAGAATACCGAAGTATCCCATAACTTTTAGGAAACCACAGTAAAGACAAGACATGTTGCAATAAAAACTAAGTAGATCAATTTATTCTGTATACTATACAACGTGTAAGTTTGTAAGGAACAATTGACAATTTTATCACCTTAACATCTCGACTGGGTGTAAGTATGCCCAACAAAATGTACTCCTGTGGCCTTTACACAAACACTGTCCTACTACATCAAGAACAATGAGAGGGAAGCCTTTGGTGTTACAGATTTGGGATGTATCTGTGAAGTTGTAATTAATCCACTTAACTATCTCAAATAAAACGTTGGTGCTATCTGCTATTATAAGCCTACATGAGTACTACTCTAATAACTAAACACTTCTATCTTTAAAGGCAAGATATGAAAGGGACTGCCAGTCTACAGTGTGGACAGGTTTTCTTTGAAAAAGGCAATTATCAAATGGTAAAACTCATATAATACATTATGTACATAAGTTTGGATAGCTGAGTTATCTTGCTGGAGTAAGCTGCAAGTAAGCATCGATTTGCAGTCATGTTTGATTTACTGTTAAGTGATTATAGGACTTAAGTTTTATACAGTGTATAGAACCAAAATAGCTGTGCCTGCTGCTGAGGTCTGTCAGATGTGAAGGCTCATAATCAGTCATTGACCTAGTTAGTATTACAGTACTTCAAATATACACATGGATAATATATTCAGAGCTGAATCTGTAGTATTATTAAGAACTGCAAGTCACTGAGTGAACATCAGAAGAGCTTGTGCTGTCCAACCAGCAGGACCAGCTAAGTTGTAACTAAGTGAGTGGAATGTTTAAATTTCCATGGTTATTTTTTTGTTTTGAAACCTTGCCAAACATCAAGAAAGCTCACCTTCTGTGAGCTACATAGTAGTGGCACCAGACAACACACAGCAAGTCACCTTAAGTTATTCATAATTTGTTTCAGGCCCAGTCCTATCATTAAGTTCCAATTTCATTTATACATACAAAAATAAAGAGGGATTTTCACATTAGGACAAACATCTATAAAAAGCAGTTTGCTTCAATATATCCAGCTTCCCTGCTATTGTCCCAGCCTACTTTCTTACTTAAAGAAATCAAGCAGGTTCATTTCTCCAACCTGTTCTGCAAAAGTCACTTTTTTTTTATAATAATAGTGGAGGATAAGGAATTGGGACAGATTTGACACAGCCCATTTATTTACTAGAAAGGTGCTATATAGACTTGAAGAGAACCAGGTTAGCAATTTCAAAATTATCTGGAATGACTTCTGTGAACCAAAGACATTATATAGACACCAATAATGCTTTGCCCATGTTCTGATCAAAATAGGACCAAATTAAAATTATTTTCTCTTGATCATTTTCTTATGTTTGTCTTTAGAAGAGAGCATTACACAAGATATGTGCCAGCATTCTTTTTCAGCTGGCAGTCCTTTATCCTCTAAGACCTTTCTGAATATGTCAATAAAAGCACATCCTTCTGAAAACATGAATCTTTAAGAGTGTTTTGTAATACCCACATTAGTGCTCTGTTTACAACAGGCTGTTTCAGAACTGTTGCTTTCAAGAAAAAGGTATTCAGTAAACTGATCTTCTTAAAAGTTTCTAAACTCCCAAAGATCAAGGCTGTGGTTACCTATATGAAAATCAATTACATTATGGATAATACTGTGCTTTTAGTATTCTGATTTCATTGAATAAACATACTTTTAAATGCATCAAGTTACCTGCCTTATATGAACTATGTATTTTGGCTATCTAGTACTTATGACCTGCATCATGAAGATGAACTGAAGTTCATTCCTATGCTCTGACATGAAAAAGTTACCTATTTCTCAATAGGTCACTGTATAAATACCACTTCCAGTTCTTTGTTTCTTCAAAGCCAATGAGGGGCTGCTGTATAACAGAGAGAAAAGGAGGTATTTTACTATCACTTCAGGAGGCCAAGAAAACAAAAATTATAACCCTCTCCTTCTAGAAGTCTAAAATAGCCCAAAGACAATTGCATATCAAACCTCAGCAAGCCTAATTTGGTGTTTGCCACGCAGAAAACTCGCTGCAACAGTACATTTATCCATCTTCCATGTCATCAGATAGAGCACTTCAGCTTTAAAAGCTTGAAGAGTTGTTGAACTGAAAGGGCATTTGTCTCCAAATATAGGTACAAACTCCAGATTTAGATTTGGATGCTGAACACTGTTGCAAAATCAAACTATACAACTGCAGAAGCATAAGGCTGAGTCAAGTGTAAATGTGTTTCCCAAATTTCAGGTACATAATTTGAACTTTCAGTAGCAAGATTCTGGGCTCTTAGATTCAGGACAAGACTTTGAAAGATACAGAATCACTTGTGCTTTGATTGGCACATTATCTGTTTTTTAAAATGTAAAACTAATAGACGTTTGCAAAAGGTTGTGCAAAACTATTGTTATTTACAAAAATGGCACAAAAGTGAATTCAACAGTCTATGCACATGCACACTTCATTCACATCTTCAACAAAAGTGTGTCCTAAGCTACAGAACTGAAAAGAATACCAGCTTCAACAGGCAGTTGTCAATAAGCACTAGATTCACAAGAGTTACACCAAATGGGCAAATATTGCCCAAGTAAAAACTCTATTGTTAAAGCTGAAACAGGTTTAAGGCCGTTCAAGTTCAAAAGCAGAAACAAAATTCAATCAGAGCCCTGATCTTTGTTTTAATACATGCTTTACCATCTAGCAACTTGTGGTCTAAACCTCTATTTTAGACAACAAACTCAAACACGGAAGAAAAACCCAACACAACTGGAGGTTATATTAAATACAAATATGCTGTAATTAAGATGAAATAACAAAAGCAGAAACATTAGAAGTAAAACTTGCGATGTCACTTGCTGGAACCAGTCCTACACTAGGAAATGGGCAAATATGTACATTTTCAAGTAGATTACATTGCTCTAACCAAACTTGTCCTTTTTATTCAGTGCATTGTTCTCAACTAGTTCAAATACTAAACGTTTTACTCTTAACAGTACTCCCTTACAATAGCAGCACATGCTATCGCTACCTGCAAAGCTGTCAGTCTCATGACTTAGTGTAAGAAAGAAAAAGGGGGCTGTGAGGGTGAGAAATAACTATTCAGGAGAAATAACAGGAATGAGAATAATCATGCAGTTCAGCTGTTCTCGTCAGCCAGCCAGCTTGCTAGCAACAAGAGATGGTTTCCGCTGTGGAAGATCCTGTGGAGTAGGAATATGGTCACCAGTGACTTCTGTCTTGTCAGGGGCTGCAGTAGGCAGTTGCTTATTCTTCATCTTTGCTTTAGCCATGTTGTAATCACCAGAATCAAAGTATTTTTGCTGGAAGACAAAACACATATGCTTAAAAGCCTGAAATCTTACTGAATTCATACACTGAAAGTAGATTCTCTAAATTTTAAACACAGTTATAAAATCCTGATTTGGCACAGTTAGCTTTACGTTGATTAAAAATAAAATCTTATAAGGACTATTAGGCACACATATCTGAACTCTTAACATTAGTAATGGTAAATGTAGTTATGGTTCTACATATACCATTAAACTCACACATTACTTTTGCACCTGTTTTTCCAGGAGTGAAACTTTGCATTTGTGAATTCTGTTGCAGCGAACAAGTTCTGCTACACAGAATAACCAAACAATGCATGAACTGCAGGTGGAGAAAAAAAGCTTCATTGTACCAGAAGATCAATGCAGCATGAAACTTCATGCTAACAAGGAACCCTCTTATCTGCATACATTAAAAATGTGAAACTACCATCCCTAAAGTTCCCAAACCAATTATTAGCAAAATCAAATTTACTGTGCAGTCCTTCAAAAAACCACTATGTGAAGGAAATTCTTATCCCACACTCCAGGTTTCTTTTGAATACAAAAGTAAGTACATTAAGTTTGAAATTCTAAAGCTGTGTTCCTTACTATTTCAGCATATTTTTGTTAGCACTACCTTTAACAATGTTTTCTGTTAGATTCTAAAAATACCAAGTTACCTATGGATGCTAAAGCCAAATGACTGTTATGACTCATCTGCATCATGGTAAGAGGAGGCACGGAATTTCATCCAAGGTCTGAATCAAGTCTTCAACTGCTTATTAACACATTTTGCAGGAAAAGTTTATTTTGTTTACATCTTACTATGACATTTACTGTTAAGGTACTTGCAACCCATGATTCTGAACATATCGTCTTATAAAGCCAAAAAAATTAGATTCAGGACAGAGATTTACACTAGCAACTGCTGCTTACAATCACAAACTCTGGAGAGAACCCTCCCTAGTTAGCTTTATATAGGCTTATTCATAGGTCAGTTGAGCAGCCATCACTACCTGCTACATTTAAATGCTTCCAGGCTGCTTATTACTACTATACTCTTAAGTTTGCATTAGAACTAACCAGCTGCAAAACATTCAACAGTTGTTAGAGAGACATAGCTTGAACTCCTAACTTAACAGGCCTTTACCTAAGGGAGGCAGGTATGGGTGTTTATGCAAGGCCTCCTGAAGAAGGCTTTCAATGTTCCCTGCCACAACCTTAAGTTACCAAATCTGGTCTTCCCATACAGTCAGTAGTACATATGAACAACACACTTTTATTCATAAACCTTCACAATTCAGTCCTTTTGATGGTGTAATCTCTATTTATACCATAATGTTCTAACACTGCAATCTGCAGACCAGACACCAAGTTATACCATAACCTAATCTGGAAAGAGGCTTTCCTATTTTGCCCTTCAAGACTACAGCAACCAAAAGAAACTTTTAAATGACAACTAGGTAATAACAGAACTGCTCCATCTTTAGATGCGTTACTGCTGTTAATGGATATCTATTTCTGTCCATGCAGGAGCTCCGAACAGAATCCTTCTACAGGAACTTGGTATCATATAGTTCTCATCTACTATTATTCTGGAGAAAGTGTAATAATAATGGCATGTGTGCCCAATGCAGAACTTCTCTGGAGAGCAATTATCAATGGGTGATAATCAAAGAAAATCTGGGCTATGGATACGTACATACATTTAGAAGAATATCTGAGAAAACCCACCATCTTTCATGTGTTAGAATATCAGTCCATTACCTCCTTCAACTTACTGCTGTTATTTTCCTCTGATTTACTCTAGCTTTTCATAGATGGCCTGTATTTTATTATCCCTTTTGAACTGACAATGTCTGTCCCAGTCTTCATGTCAGAAACATGATCTGAAATATACTCACTATCCTCACTCTATTGTAAACTTCAGCAATTCAAGCAGTCCAAGGTACACCCGGCTCTATAGCAAGTAAAAATGCTTCCTCATTTACTTGATCAAGACGAGGATATTGTACAGATTGTCACTGTTGGCGAGTTTTCCTCATGGTTACACTAAGTGCAAGCAACCATAATTCCTTTATCAGTCCTTAGGGAGTGGATGCTGTTTTCCTGTATTACCACTGCAATATACACTAACTTTCTCCGTTCTAAGTGTGCACTGAACCCACTGAAGTCTAATTTAGGCTGACTTTGACCATGTTAACAGCCTAACTCACAAAAGGAGTCACCTAATCTACCTGCCCATGCCCAGCAGCTATTAACTATGCTGCATATGCTTCAACTTATGAGAGAAAGCTTCTTCAGAAAACATTTAACAATTCCCACAAGATGTTACCAGGTAATACAGAATTAGATCAGCACCAAACTCCAACAGCTGGTTTGCGAAGGATTTATACTTGGAGTCGTTGCATGCACTCAAACAGCCTAGACAATAGTGAAAAAAAAAAGGAGGAAAAAAGAAGAAAAAAGAAAACAGCATGACAGCAATAAAAGCACCATCAGAAGTGATATTCTAGGATTATTCCAAGAACAGGGTTCTAGTGTGCCTGGAAGGCATTACATAACACCTTTATGAATAATTAAACTAAAAATAAAACCAGCCAAACAACCAGCTGAATAACTAAGAAAATAAGAGACACTGGTTAAGTGTGGAACAATACTGAAATATGAACTCACTCTTCATTCTTCTACCGCTATTTTTTTCCTTAGGGTATATATTCAGAATCATACCACCATTCTCAAGCCGCTGATGTCAGATGGTGCCTGGTATAACTCAGCAGACACTAAGCTTTCATGTGCTAAAACATGGATAACAAGAGCTGTCATTTCTGGGAATTAAGAATGGGCAGGATCAGTACAAAACAGGGGTGAGGTTCTGACCTTTAGTGTTTATTATGAAGTCTTTTATGATGTCTATCATAGCAGCACTCAGCCAGCTTTTAAGTTCCAATTTTTTCCTATAAAATGTAGTTGAGCCACAGCTGCCGTAGTTGAGCTATCCTGCCAATTTGGCGTTTATTTTGTGGAAACAAATTTGTCTTCCTTGTGCTTTCACAGACAAAGTTTATATTTCTCAGCACTCTTTTATTCACAAAGACCTGTGGAGCAGGGGGAAAAAGAAACAAAAACCCAAACACCAAACACAGAGATACAGGGATTTTGGAATTTCTTGTCCATACCCTGTGAACAATGAATAACTTACTCCTTTTTGAAGCCTCTTCCTCAAGAAGTCTGAGCCTCCTGGCTTCTGGCCCAGATGAGGATATCTTGCTTTCAATTTTGCTTCTTCAACTTTCTCTGGGCTGATCACCTTATCCTCCATTTCCTGAAAGACAATTAGCAATGCTGTAAATGAAATACACAATAATGAACTATTTAGCAGAATCCCTTCACAGGTAATTCACCAGCAGCCAGCTGCTGCTACCAAGTGAACATAATTATTTGGTTAGACCTTTACATACATTCTCTCCCGAATACTGACAGCAACTGTAGGAGTTGAGCCTCCCACCTTAAGATAACCCTTCCTAGAGACGTGTTTAATCAAAGCATTCCTCTTCCACATAAAAACAGTCTGTACCAAAATTAAATTACTCGATTTTGAAGGGAAAAAAAAAGAAAAAAGGAAAAAAATGCCTCTAAACAAGTTTATTTTTTCTTTGTCAACACAAGGGTTCCACTAAGAACAAACAAATGCTGAGAGCTGGGGAAGAGCCACAGAAATGTTTTCAGCTGCCCATTTGATCATAAAGTTGCACAGACAGACTAGCACATGCATTGCCACAATCTAGCTTGCATAACTGCTCTAACTGTAATGTGTTGATATTCACTGTGAAACAGTGTTAAAACAGCTCAGTTTCAAAAACACGCCTGCTATCATGTTAGTAGCAACAATACTGTATTTATGTAAGTCTATTAATTATCCTAAAATTATGAGGATGAAGACATCTGGATAGGGCATTTAGGTAAAATAAAATGCCTATGAGTATACTGTAAAATGTGAATGCTGAAAGTACTCATTTGGCAAAAACTGCAATTTGTTCATCCAGTCTTTCAACACTGACCTCTAATCCAGTCCATGTAGCAACTTGATGTATGAAGTATAATTTCATCTATTAGATAATTTGTAAAGTATTTTCCATTCAAAATTCTTGTTTTGCTACTTTCCAGTATTTGGCTAAGGCTTTTGTTTTCTTTTGCATGCAAATCATCACTACTTGAAAAATATTGATTTCCACTGACTGCTGTAGCGCTGAGTTGTTATCATCATCCAAAGTCACAGAATAACTTTTAGGCAGGAAATAAGAATTATCTTTGAAATTAGGAGGGCCTTTCGTTCATCTGTAACTAAGGTTTCATATGCATTTAAAGCTCCCTAGGCATCCCCTTCACAGTCTTTCCATCTATGTCACCATCCTTTGAATCATTCAGCATGATTGTGTGTAATCCACATGAATGGGTTACAGAAAATAATTCAACAGAAAAATAACCACCTTGCCCCCCGCTGGGCTGTGTTTCATTTGGATCAGTTTTCACAGTCTGTTTAACCAAGCAGTAGCACAAACAGGTATGTTAGCAGAGAAGCAGGGGGGGCACAGGAACACAAGCAGCTGGGAGCTATTTAAGCCAGAGCTGCCAAAGAACTAGAGCCACCACACTAACCTACCCCCAGTACTTTCCTTTATGAAAACTCAACAGTCTATATAATATTCAACATATTTCTGGTAAGAAGCCTCAAAAGCAAAGGTTATAACAACAGATTTAGAATGTAACATTGACTAGCTGCTCCATTAGACCAAGACATATGAAAGAGAGCTTTGCACAATACAGCAGGAATCTGAATTAACAGTTCTAGCAAGGAAATTGTCATAACAGTTAAAGAAAACCTTTATGAAGATAGGAACCAATGCTTTTTATTAAATGAAAACACAGCTAGGCAATACAATGCAAAACACAAAAATACATATAAAGGGTAAAGTCTCCCTTACACTACTGAACAGAGAGCTATTTCACACTATACAATCATACGAGCCAAGCCCACTGTCTTCACATGTTATAAAGACCATTCTTCAGCTGCTGTCCTTCCTATTGTGCTTTATTATCATGCCAACACTGACAGGATTTTCTCAAAAGCAATTCTTTCAGCTAAATACTTTCAACATCTAATGCTGAATCACTGGGTACTCACTGCTAAGCCAACAGACAAAGCATTTCAGGGGGCATGTTTTGCCAATACTAACCAAGAGGAGATTTATTTTTTTTAAGAACAGCCGGCCAACAATAAATAGCTTACATAAATATGTATTCATGGTGCATCAAAGGAGACATTTATGCAAACTCACAGGGCTCACAAATCATCACACAGCAGGCAATCAAAATACAAAATGCCATGTTATGCATCAATGCAGCTGAAAAGGATACAGACTATGGTCACTTACCCTTGATGACCAAGAACAACTAAGACTCAAAAAAACTATTCAAGAATGGAAGAATTTCAACACAAAGACTTGGGGTGTCAAACAAAACCAGGCCATGGCAGGTTCAAAAAATAGTTAAGACAACAGTTCTTCATATAAAATACAGTTAAGCTGCAGAATCCATGCCAAAGGATACAGGGGGTGCCAAGAAATTAAAAGAATTCAGAAAGCAAATAGATTTGTTCATTTGCAGCTCAGAAGAATTTTAAACCAGTTTGCCGAGACAGTTTTCTGGAGAAGATCACTGCATGCATGTCCTGACCTTATATCGTTCTGTGGACTAGACTGTCTTCAGCACTCCTGGAGATGTGTTGCTGAGCCGCAACAGCTTTAACTCAAGCCAGCAAGGCTTGATCTTACATTTATAACAACCTCTGTTGAGTTACAGAAGCAACAAAAAGTGACTAACACATGACTGGGGGGGAGGATGTCAAGATATACCACGCTCCTCTTCCTAGCAACAACCACACAAAAGCTATAATTTTAGATCTCTACAGGAATTTGACACAGCTAATGAAGTCTGCTTACTTCATTAAAGGGATCTACCAGGAAGGCAGCAGTTACCTAACTCATTTAAATATAGCTTTTGCTTTTAAACTTTACAGAGGTAACAGCAGCATACAGTTCCGTATCTGTTGGACAACTGAACTGCACAGCTAAAGAAAGAGCCATCAGGCTTTTAGAATTCTAGTATTAAACGCTCATCCTCTTTAGCAAAAATTATTAAACAAAACACAATGCAGAAAATAGGAAAACAACAGGGACAAGAGCACAACTCTACAGCCAACTTATGTGGCAAAGTCAGTCTAGAAACAAAATGCACCACTACCAACAGCTTCCTGAAAAAATACGGCTTTTAAGGCAAAAAACATCAGTCACCCAAGCATATGCTCTCCAATGTCTAAAGTTTCTTTGTTGTTGGACTTCCCCCTGCCACTATCCTGATTTTTCACACTGAGAACAGGAAACGCTTGTCTTTGGCAAGTTTTCAATGCGTATCACTCTCTTGTTTAACACCTTTCTCACTTAACACAGGCAAACGCGTCAGAAAACATAGTAGGACAGTCTAGAAGAGGTCTGGTCACGAAAATGCTGTCCCAAAGTTCATTTAGGGGCTTCATCTTTTTTAAGCATATATCTAAGTACTGCAAAATGCATTATTTATATTTCAGAGCTAAGCATTAACTGAGTCAGTGTTGAATTTTGCCTATGCAGACGAACAGTTTTAGTGGAGGTTAATACTGGATAGCACTGATATCACAGGATCCTAACAGGACATAAACTCACAGCAATCCAAATTCTTCTCATTGATGTTATTAATTTGTCTTGAACACCTCATCAGATTAAAACTAAATTAGCATACTGGTATGGGACTCCTGCCTGTCAGATAAAGGGTAATTTTTCAAGCCCATGCACAAGCACTCCTTTTCAAGACTTTAGTCTGAAACTTAGCAAAATCAGCGCCAGTCACCTGACTTCAGCAGAACACACTAGAAGGCATCACAATAAACTTGCTGCCACATGTTTTACTCTGCTCTTATTACAGAGCTATTCTAGGAGCGCTGCATAGGCCAGAGACTTATTTTTACAGGCTTTGAACAGGAACAGTATCCCTCCAGCAGTCCACCTAACATGAACGTTATGTCAAGCTGCAGAGCACGCGTTTAAGAGCAGATTACAGACCTGCCACAGAAGTTGGTTCTGATTACTGCACCTACTGAGATAGTATCCTTCCATATTAACCCTCAAAGCTCTACTTGTACATCTAACTCATATTACAAACTGTGAATTATTAAACAAATAATTGATAGCTAAACCAGAACCAGCTTTTTCTTTAAGCGTCCCCCAAAGCAGTGCTTGTTTCGTAACTTCTCCCCGTCAGAAATAGCTGTGGAGATCACAACTGAGTCCACATAGCAATGACGATACTAAAAACCAGACGACTTCCTAACGTCACAGCCCGCAGATGGGAGCTGCTAACAGTACAGTCACCTGTGAGGCCAAATCCCACTTAAACTGTAAAATTATTAGCTACAGAGATGACGTAAGAGCTTCATCACAAGACAACCCAGCCAGTTGTTCGCTCTAAAAGCCCACATTAGAACAGGTCACAGCCATTGTGCTTTGGGTATCCGTCCTCTGAAACAGCCTACATCAAAACCCGCAATGTTTCTAAAAGGGAAACCAGCGTTTGGCCACTGGATTATGGCCGTCTCCCGCCGCGGCTCTGAGCCGAGGCTCCGTCAACGGTCCGCGCTGGCAGGCAGGGCCCGGCGCTCTGCGAGCGGGGAAGCGCCATGAGCCCGCCCAGGCCAGCGCACGCCTGCGATCCACCAGAGAACAGAAATCCCCAAGCGCAGAAGCCAACATGGTGGTGCCGCTCCTCCGCCTCCAGCCCCGGCCCGCGGCGCGCCGCTCCCGCCACAGGCCTCGGGCTCCATCCCACCAGAACCGGCGGCTGCAGAGAGCCGCCCGCTCCCCCTGCACGGCGCTGCTCTGAAGGGCGCCGGCCACTGCCAGCACCGGGGACGCTGCCTGAAAGGCCGCGGTGGCCCGCAAGGCTCCCCTGGCCTAAGGGAGCCGGGTGCGAGGGAAGCCCGGCCATGGCGGCCCCGTTCCCGCGCGGATGGAGGGGGGAGAAGCCCCGAGGGGCACCTCCTGCCTCTCGGCGATGCTGCGCGGGGGGTGCCGGACACCCACCTTCTGCTCCTCGGCCGAGGCGGGCTCGGGGCTCTCGGCAGACATGGCGCCGCGGCAGCAGGACGGGCGGGAGAGAGAGGCGCGACCGCCGCTCCTCCGCGCAGCGCAGCGCTACCACCGCCCCCCGCACAAGATGGCGGCCGCCCGCAGGACGGAGCGCCGCCGGGACCACACTTTCTCCGCGCGCGCTCGGGAGCCGCTTCCGTCTCCGCCCCCTGACGTCACGTCCGGTGCCGGGTGCAGGGGGATGCTCATGGCCCCACACCGGGTATAGGCAAGACAAGGCCTTGCTGGTTGGTTAACGAGCTCGCGGGCCCTCGGCGGCTTGACCTGAGGAGCTTGAACTGCCGGACACCAGCTGACAGGACAGGAGGTCTCAGATCGTCGAAACTTGTTAACAGCACGGTTTCAAGTATATAAAGTATTTTATTCGCTCTCCATCTGCTTCTCACGGGCTGATTCCTGGCAGAACAATAACCTCCCTGGGACTCTCAGAGCATAGAGGAGGGTTTTAATTAGCTCACTGTCAATAAATGCTTAGGGATCCCGAAATACGGGAATTGAACCACAAGGTGTAGATTTTACTCAATACTCAGTTAAGTGAATGCACACTTAATGTTACTTACATAGAACGTCATTTCCTGGCACTTTTGCTGCTGCCCTGTGATTCTGACCTCCAGCCCTCCCACCGCAGCTCTCCCTGGGAGCCAGCACACGCTCTCGATCCCCACTGCAGACCCTGCCCACACCTATTCTGAACCGGCTCCAGCACAGCCAGGAGGAATGGGCATAGGCAGGCTTTGTGCGGTTGAAATCAAGAGGATAGATTGGGTCTGATCAAAGAAGTCTACAGCTTCTATTTTAAGTCAGTGATTTTGCTATAACTGAATTTTACTAACAGCCCCTTCAAACCAGTAGCTGGAAGAGTCATTTTAAGCAACAGATTTGTCCAGAGATGAGGATTGTGTAGTAGCACAGAACTCAAGGAATACGCATATCCCTTGTTCAGAAAGGGATACAGCAGGGCAGATTGCACAGGAAAATCATAGAACACACTACTATTGTGTTTCCTAATGATGAAAGAAGCAATGATAGCAGTGGGTGTGCCCCATTTCCTTCTAGCAAAACCAGGCAGAAATGGTCTGGAGGTGCAAGGAACAGAGCAGCAGGTAGAAGGAATGATCATGAAAAGGATGAAGACCATAGGTTTTGAAAGGGAACAGAACAAAGCAGTGATAGCAGACAACGATGCAGACTTCAGGAATTTCTTTTAAACCTCTTAGGACATTAATGTGAGGGAAAACAGTTTTGAGGACTCAGTAGTTCCTTAACAAATTTTCTTCTTGAAGGGAACAAATGTAAACTATACTGTGCACAGGAAGGATGGGAATTGAGAACCTCGGGAAAAGCACAAGTTCTTCAATAGCCTCAAATACAAGAAAGCAGCATACAGAAACTAGGTCAATGTTTTAGAGATGTGCATCTAAAGCAGATCATGAAGACAAAGGGGCACAGAATCTAATGAAAATTACTGAACAAACCTTGTAGAAGCCAAAGGGCTTCATGCTTTTTTTGTTCAATCTGGCATAATTGAGCTAGCTAGTGTAATGTAACAGAGTATAACCTCAAGCTGGAATAAGGAAAGATCAGTTTAAGGGATACTCAAATCAGTTACTGGTTTTCTTATCTGGTGAATGTATTCAACTTGGATGAAAAATTAACCTTCAGGGTTTAGAGAACGGACTGAAGCAATCTCCAGTTAACTAGTGGTCATCTATATAGGAATGTGTGGAAAATTAGTGTGTTTCTAGGAGACTGATAGCTTGGCCATATTTCTGGATTTAAATAGGAGTAAGGGAAGGACAGAATACAAGCTATATAATTAAGCTGTCTAATCAATAATTACCAGAGAAATCATCTAAAATAAGCACTCAGAAAAGAAACTGAGGAGCTAGATGTGAATTCACAATTAAGAACACGGGTTTCACGCAATCCTATTTCCCTTAATGAAAGCAAACAGACCATGTGGAGAAGCGGGTGAAGGTGGCTGAAGTTCCAGGTGCCTTCTGGCATTAATAAGGCTTCTGACACTTCTGCATTTCTGAAATTATGGAAACTAAACTAGATGAAACTTTAATACAGTGGCTGTAGGTTCTGTTGGAAATGGCTATCAATTGTTCAGACAGCATTGCTGTGTTTAGTAGGGTTTCACAAAGGGGCTTCCCCAGGGCCAATACTGCTCATCAGTTTCAACAGGAGCAAATTACATTCAGTAAGAGAAGCTACAAGAACACTAGAAAATAATAGCAATTCAGATTCAAACAGAAGATCAGGTCTTGGGTAGTGAGAGAATGAAGTTCAATAGCGTCACATCAGGAAAGCTGCTGTATTGGGAACAAGCAGGTAGGATACTTCTGTTATACTGGATTGCAAGATTAATGTAAGTTGACATCTTTGATACTAAAAAAACAAATATAATAGGATGTATGAAGCGGACTTTAAGCCATAAGACTTATCAACCAGTCCTTCCAGTCTAATTGGCAGAGAGGCCCTGCTTGGGATGGTGTGTCTACTTGAGGCATTTCAAGACAGATTCAGGCCAGGAGAAAGCGAAGAGCTAGAATGGTGAGATATGCAGAATGTAAAAGGCAGTGCTGACTGAAGAGCCTGGGGTTGTCTTAGAAGAACACAGACTGAGAAGGGAGATATAAGAACTAAGTTGTTTTCTTTGTATATAGCGAAAAGGCTAAGCAGCGTTTGACTTTAACTGCAGCAAGGCTTAGTTGGACATTATAAATAGCTTACTTGTGTAGTTTAACACTGGAAGAGATTGAGTGTCCATCTATGGAGGCCCTCATAAACCACTCAAATGTTTATCAAGAATAATTCTATGTGGTTTTGCCTATTGTGGAGTAAAGGGAAGCAGCAAATGCCCTCTCAGAAATCAGCCTGTAGTCTAATTTCTTAACTTATCCATAGAAGGTCATGTGGAAATCAACACATTTTATTCATTCAGCATTTCTCCAGGTGTGTCCCTAATAGGAAGTGTTAACTCAGATCAAGCTATAAATGGAGAATGGCTTTGTTAAATCAAAGTTGTGAATGGATAATCTAAGGTCACTTTCATTCTGAATCCATACAGGAACTAAATGTACTTTAAGTCAATACAAATTTATTTCCTAGGCATGATTTGCAGTGACCACATAGTCAAAATCCACACTTCTTCACTGCTCAAAATGAATTAACATATTACTTTTAATGGAGAAAAGGCTTGAAGAAGTCCTTTAAAGTTATCAAGAGGACACAAACATACATTGTGCATTATCAGTGCAAAATATAAAAAGTTAACAGGTGAACTGCGACTTTTCATTAAAAGCATGTCCTTTTCTCATCCTTTTTTTTTTTGTCAAGTATGCAAGCAGATGTGCGCAATGACACAAAAAGTACTTTGAGGATACATGCTGTTTGCTTATGACTCAATAGTAACTACAAAGAAACTAGGACACATTCTCATTGCACTAGTCTAGTTCTGTATAAAGTATAACTGAAGTTGTGTTTAACTCTTCTGCTACCAAAAGAAGCCTTCTCCCAGTTTCACAGGTAGCACAAATGACTAGAAAAGGCAAACAATCTCTTCACGTACAGTTTTCCCAAGTCTTTATGAAATAAATGCTAACTAACCTTTGAAAACCCAGTGTATCACAGGGGAAAATACTGCTGGGGAACGGATGCAGTAATGCCCTTTTAGAGCAACAGGGATTTGAATATACAAGGTAGTCGATAAGTATCATCTGGAAAGTCTGGTCTCCCTTACTTTCCCTGGCAGACTTCCTGGAGATTTCACGATACACTGACTTCTCTCATCTAAGGGCACTGCTGAATATACAAGGCGCACATTCATTCCTTCTCCAGAGTCTTCATCAGATAAGTGTGTTATACTCCCAAGTATGAAGGTCACCTTTCATATTACCCACTGAAAACCTACAGCCGTGTAAAGAAGAATGTGTAAGTCAAGGTAAGACAGTTGAGATCTTCAGCAAACATTGCAAAGCTTCATTATTAAATATATACCTCAAATATAAACAAATGCTTCTAGCTTTATTTCTCTCAGTTACACAGTTTAACACTTAGCATAAACTGTTTCTCTGGCTGTATTTTGGTTTAGGAATACACATACATACTGGAAAAGATTTATATGCCCAATGTAGCATTTCTAGTAAAACTTCCTGTGGCCACCTAGTGGCCTAAATAGAATTGACCTATTAAAAATATTTAGGATTACGTGAAGATCCTCCTTATCTAAAAATAAAACAAAAAGTACAAGTTCCATAGCTTTTGCATATATTTAAGATATAAATACTAATTTGTTTGCACGGTACATCCTTTAACACAATCTGAGAAATCAAATGGGGGAGGGCAGGAACTGTGTGTGAGAAAAACTAATAACAGAAAGCAAAATTAAAGTGGCCCTTAGGCAAAGGATGAAATAGAAGGAGTAAAATATGAATCAAACCAATGATCTGAATGCATGAGTAAGTAAAGAAACAGTCTGCACTATGGTTGCAAGAGTTATTAAATCTGTATGCGAGGAAATAAAGGAAGAGGGTACCATCAAAGAGAAAAAAAGAAAGCTAAATGCTTGCATAGTGTGAAATGTTATGGAAATTCACCAGTTGTCCCCATTTGCAATAACTTAAATGAATATCACTTAAAACATCACACAGATTAAAGACATCTGTATATATTTCAGATTTCAATATTAATGCCAAAAATACATAGTATGATTTTACATAGGATTTATGCTACATTAGAACACTGAAGACAAACATCACTTGAGTATTAAATGAAACATTAAATATTAAATAACTGAAAAATAAAATAAAAAGTGTAAACACTAAACTAACTTGGGAATTTGCTATTGCAACACATCCAATGAAGTGGTTTTATAACAGTACAAAAAGATTAGATTTAAGTATATTTCCAGTCTACTTGGAATACACAAAGCTCATTCCAGAAACCTTTCAAAAACTGGTCCAGGATCACACAAGAACCTTCTCTCTCTTGAGCGCTATTTTCATTCCTTTACAGACTTAACTTTATACTGCCACCTCTACCGGTCTTCGCTCGTAAGGAGTAATCAACAGTAAAATGAATACTTCAGTTTGCCATTGTTTGCTAGCATCTTGGTGAAAACTGAGGATTTGTTGGAGATTCAGTGTAAGATTTGAGTTCATATGCAGCGCCGCTATCAACTTCCATGGATTTCCGAGAGAATAGGAGCCTTACATCTCTGTGGAGGTAGATCTTTCCAGATTTAGAACTCTGGAACCTGAAAAGATACAAGTATCTGTATTATCTAAACCAAAAGATTAATCTTTAAATATGATTGAATAAAATGTATTCCTTTAAGAGATTAAGGCAAAAAACCCCAACATTTGAACATACACAAAATCAACTTAAAGAACAAAGAATAACCTAACGTTTATGATCTACTTTGTTTCCTTCAGCATTGACAGGTTCTGTTCCTAATCGCCAACGTGGTGCACAGCTCTGAAAGTGGCATGGAATATTTGAAGTTCCCACTGCAATTTTGTGTGTTGAATATTAAAGCTGTCAGCAGTCTAGAAAGGCAAGAAGTGCTCTTCAGTGAGCACTCCTAAAAATGCCCAGAGGGTGGCCTAAGCACACAGAAAAGGGAAAGTTCAGCTATCAACAAAGACATATATATGTATTTATATATATATATATCTCACTGTTAGCTACTATACAGACTTCATTACTGTCTTCATGCAAGAAGTTTAATACTGCTTCATAGCACATGCCAAACTGAAGTCCAACTCAAGAAGCAGTAGGTAGAGGGATCTCTGCAGGCAGACAGGAAAGGTTTTTGCACGGAGCTATTTCAAAGAGATTACAGTTCACTGGCCTAATCACCAAAGTAAACAGCAGCCAATTCCTGCGCCCATTTATCTTTTATGCTGTGACTAAACAGCCTAATTCAGGTCCTCCAAACTTGCCAGGAATGTGCCACTTCCACTTTCCCTGAGATTTAACAAGTATATATACAGAGGAGAGATCTGCATTTCAGAGAACTGTTATTCTGTAGTCTTTATCTGGCAGAGCTCCCTAATTTCCTTCCCTCGACCAGGAAAAGCAGGAGAGCCTAAGGAGCATTTCTTATGGCAGCTGATGTTAACGTCCTTATCACCATGCCAGGGTAAGGGAAAAAAAAACACTATTGCTACTGTAACAGAAATAGAAACAGAAAAGCTACTGCTATTCTAATGAACAAATGATACCATTACAAATGCAGAGAGCAGTGCACACAGTATTATCCCATGTATTACAATTAGCACAGATCTTTAATAAGCATTTACTCATTGACCACTCTGAAGCAAAAGTAGTACCTCTTCAATTAAACCTAGCCATAATCAGGCTGAAATTGTGACAGGCAAGAAAGAGACAGCTACAGAAGATATGTCAAGGTTTCATCGTCTGGGGCAGTCAGGTTGTAGAAATGGATTCTGTGCCCCCATTTCATTCAGGCACGTGATGTAAAACAGCCTGTAGTCATCCCCACGGCCAGACAAAGGAAAATCCTGCTCTCCTAGATACAGCTGTCAATGACACTAAATGTGGTGGGGTCCAGCAGAATGCTCCTACTGGCTCCCACAGAGCTCCCATCCATCACTATTTATTTGCTTGGTGCTGTCAGTGTGAAAGCCCTTTACCTGACAGGCAAAGGAGAGAGGATTCTATCTTAAGACAAGACTCTGGAGGAGAGCACAAGAAGGAAGACTGAAAGAGGTGAGGGACAAACAGAACATATTAATTCAGTTAATTCAGCATGTAGGTCTTAAGCCATTTTAAAATGAAAAGTAAAATACTGAAAGATCTTTTTCAGCAAAACTATGCTTGATTGAAATTAATTCATCCAGAACAGGTAGATCTAATATCAGAGCACCATCATAAAGTAGAGCTCAATTCCCATTTTACACGTGGATCTATCGGAAAATAATTAGCAAGGTCTATTTTTAAACTTCTCAAGCTTACTATTCCATTAGTGCAAATTCTGCAAGACTCCCTTTGCCCAGAAAATAACACTTCCCTGTAATGTGGCTTTTCTGAGCATGACATTTCACAAGGACTGAGGATGATTCTATGATTCTATCAGTGGAGACAGAATCCAGAGGATTCTTCTCATCTCTGCTTCCACCACCTTTTTTCTTTGAGAAATGTTCATCATAGTAATTGGGATTTAGAAACAGTGCTTTTCGTACATGAAAATACATTGGAATAATCAAGAGACAACTATTACACACACCACCCTTGAGGGGTGGTGGTGGAGTGGCCAGCATGGGACTGCCTCCAGAGCTGTGGCAGCTTCAGTAGTGTGTAGAGGAATCAAGAAAAACACAAAGGTCTCTGACAGATGGTGTCCTAGGAACGGTTACAATAGACAAATATAGGAAGGCTTAAACACACAAGTATCAGATGAGCTAGAAAGTCTGACAGAGGAAACAAAGTGACAAACATTACTGAAGAAATAACAAATACAAGCATAAACCCCTTCCAATATATTTTATATGCCATCAAAATTCACGAAGAACAGAGTAAGCCACAGAAACAGGATATAACGGTGATCACAAAAACATAGGTAGCAAGACATGTTTTGCAAGTGGAAAAGACTATACAACACCATCTGTAAAATATGTAAGTAAACTGATTAGGACAAGGATGCAGATTTCGAGATCATGAAAAAAGCTGATAGATCAGAAAGATCAAAGCCCAACCAGTACATCAGTAATAGCAGGTATCTTCAGCTTCCACCAGTAAATTTATCATATGCCACATGAGGAAATCTTTTCTAAAGTTCTAACACCTTGAGGAATCACTACTTTTAACAACCAGTTTCAAGCTTACCCTCTCACCTAGCCTTCAGTAACAACCCCTGTTTAGCTGTTAAGCAACAACGATGCTCCATGCAATTAAAAGAGGCAATGTTAGTAACTAAAGCTGTTGACCAAGCTTTAAATACTTGAAAAATGCTGAGCTCTGGGCAGGTTAACTGTTTAATTGTCTTTCATAGGGATGCCAGAATGTGACCTAGAAACCTACATGGTCACCACCTTCATAACACTGGGCAGAAATGAGGCATGAGCAGAGCTGGACTCACAACTCTTAGTAGATAAATTACAATGCAAAAATCATTGCTTCACATGCAATTGATCCCCAAAACATCTCCAAGAAATTACTTAAACTCCAGATGCAACTCTTGATTTTCTTAATAGTGAATGAAGCTCAGCTGTTCTTTCAGGCTCCATTTTATATCTCAATACTGTAGCTGTGAGTATAAATACAGTCTAATGGCATATTGAACAGTATCTCAAACATACAAAGCTGCATGCAGAAGCTGCATACACAATAAATCTGACATTTTAAAGAGTGTTATAGAAAATCTGGCTGCCAATGTTAATTTCCAGACCTGTGCAAGCATTTTTGCTGCATTACCACTTGAAAAGAGGCTTTCATAATGTGAGTGCTGACAACTGTGATTAAGGCCTCGCAAGCAGATGCGACCACAATGCAGCTTACTGGTGGTGACTTCATTTGTTTTTTTAAACGAATTTTCAACATGTAAGCTTAAGATGTTTGTTTTCAACAACTGCTGCAGCTAAAACTGAAGGGCTGTTCTAAGCCAACTTGAATAACAGAAAAAAAACTCAATAGTTTAATTTTTTGGGGTTTGTGCATAAGTTTTCAGTAAAACGGTTTTGAGGAAACATTGCTGCTTTTTAAAAAGAAGTTTGAAAACCAACTTATGTAGAAATTAGTATACTAAGACTTTTTAAGCTCTCCTTATTAAAATCCATCTTTAGTAAAGAAGGCTACTAAATTGATGACTGAAACTTGTAAAATCTAAAGTACTCTTTAATAAATCACAAGACAGATCAACATAAGCTCCCATAATATTTCAAGAAGGTTTGTAGTTCTCCAGTTGTGAGAAAGGACCCGCTGTTTGGGTTCATCTCTGAAGCAAAGAACTTCTGGCACACTCCGCAGGTGCTTATTTTCCAAACTAAGCAGCTAAACATTTTTTTTCAGACAGAAATGGATGCATTTCAAATTACATATTATAAATCCATGAATTGATCCCTATTAGATGCCTGAAAGCTGAGCTAAATTGTACAGGTATTTCAAAACTGGAAGAATCAAAATAGCATTTCTGTTTCTCAGTAGGCATCAGAAATAGGAAACTCATGAAAGAAGATTTCTAGCTATAAAAGCCAACAGAGAGGAAACCAGGTTTTCCCTCAAATAGAAGTAATAATTGGGCCAGTCTACAACAAATTTACAAACCACATTAAAGCAGAAATGTAAAGGGGACACAAGTCCACAACTTCTCCATGCCTGTAGGCCAGACTTGGTTGGCCACAGAATTTTGCCCACCTCTGCAGCTGATGCTTGTCCCCAGTTCCCCTGCATCAGTTAGCTCAACATACAAGTGAATGGGGCCTTTTATTTGGCCTACACATTCTTTTTCAGAACAGCCCAGAACCACATTCTCAAGTTAGACATGGCAAGTTAGTGCGGCTTAAAAGGGTGAATTTCAATCCAGGCTAAAATTCAGAATAAAAACACAGTTCAGCAGCCTCAGCAGGATGCTATTTTCACACTCCAGTAAACCAACGCATTTTTTATGACTTTCAACTTTCATTTAATGGGAAAGCTTGGCCTGAAGTCACTGCCCTAACCAAAGTTGTGTTTCAGAAGTCTGCTGGGTAGAAATCAGCACCACTAAACAGGGAAAATGGTATGTACCAGAAGTAATTCTATAACAAGTTAAAGAGAAGAGTATGAGAGATTTAATTTTGTTTTGCTTGCTCACCCCAGAATGTCAGCTGCCATTGTTTTTATCCAAGTGCTGCAATGAAAGCACTGGGTCTGCACATATGTGGTTTGTTTTCCACAATGCAGGCAAAATCTGCACACTGGAGAAGGACAGAGTATATCCACCATTCCTCCTTTGTTCCAAACTACAGTCTCCAGAACCTCCTGAGAGCAGCAGCACAGTATCTGGTTTCAGGCAGTGCTTTGTAAATCATTTAAGGAAGATTGTGTGAATATTTTATAAAGTGACATGCATTATCAGCAGTTTCGCATCATGGAACAGGCATTTACATTTTTTACCACTAACTTCTGTATTTTTAGGAGTAACTCAGAATGCTTTTCATATTACAAGCTATTCTGGTCAAGAGGCATGCATGTGGGACACTGGGCACCTTCTCTACATTGATCCTTAGTTTTGGCTTTTCCCCATGTAACATCCACACTCACTATTTCCTGTAATCTCAAAAGAAGTACGCTGATCCAGCCAGAACTAGATCTCTCTTACTATTAAGCCTTACAAGACTCTACAAAATTCTTCAATGCCAAAAAAGAGCTTTATATTTTAACTTTGTTTCTCCCAAGCAGAGTCCAAATTATTTATTAGCTCTTCTTCCGCTGCTGTCTAGCTTCAGGACCAAAGTTAAAGGCATTCTTTTTGTAGATCAGCCTGTGTACAGAAAGGTTGGCTGGAAAGGAAATCATGAGATAAATGTTGTGAGGTACTTGGGTTTTTTTGTGGTTTTGTTTGTTTGGGTTGTTTTGATTTTGGGGTCTTCTTTTGTTAACTCTGAGGGGCTTACCTCAGATGTATGAGGTAGCGTAGCAGCCTTTCTTCAGTCTGTTGACTGTTTTCTTTATTGACAGTTCTCTTGACTTCTCGTCTCACAGGAACAGAGAAAGTTCTTTGCCGTAGGAATGTTTGATGATTAGCTGGCATTTCTCTCAAGTCATAGATCACTACAAACATCTTCACCACAGTTTTGTTAGGGTTAAATAAGGTCTGAAAAGACAAATAGTTCAATGCAATACTCTTTAGAGATGGCAAATTAATAAAACATAAATGAACAAACAAACAGCAAGACCCGAACAAACTCCACCTGCCAAAATAGTCACCATCCTGTATGCACTTTGTTCTGGTGCCATACAGAAACGTTTATGTAAAAACATTGTGTAGTTTTTCTGGTTTCCAACACCTCAGCTGCTAGCAATTCCCACTGATAATACTAAACACAACCTCATCTGAATGAAACACCAGTGTATGAATACTGTTTTGCTAATCGGCATCTCTCCCCGTTTATTTTTCCAGTCAGCTTTTTGTCTACACTATTTTCTAAACACAATATGCTCACGGGAAGCACAGTGGTGGGCTCTGCTTTTAATCCTAAAATGTGTTACCCTGAACTGGGTTATTAAAGGAAAGAGGCAGATCTTCGGTATTAAGCAGTGACTGTGATGTACTTTCTAATTTTATTACAAAAACAAAAAAAAAAAGGTGATATTAAAATATTACAAAATTTAGATACAACTGAGTTACTTCTCTGTTACGTGTTCAAAGCCACAGTGTCCCCAACTATTCTTAATCTTCAGTAACTGATTTTAAGTCTCTTCACAGCACAGATGGGTTCAAAGGTTGGGAGTCTTATTTCTGCTTTGCATAACTGCAGTACCTACAGAGAAGTACCATTTCCACTGCTAGCTTCGTGCTCATCTCCAGTAACCCCATCTCCTCTGCATGACTTCCTTGATATTAGTGGTTTCAAGGGTCTCTTATCTGCTGAATACATACCACTTGTATTGTTCCTGAAGGCGGTACCCGATAACCCCTTTTACCAAGGGACTCTAAAGTAATTACACCCTGGGGAAAAAAAAAAATAATAAAGGGCAAGCATTTAATTCACAGGGAGAGATGTAAACAAATCAGAACATTCTATTCATGTAATTGCATTCATTAAAAAACAACAAACCCAAAACCTAGTAATGCATAAAAACTAAAATACAGAGAAGGCAATGAATTTAAGATGCAGTTAAAAATCAAGAGTAGGGACCTTACAGATACTTTGGCAGATCATTAGAAGCTGTGCAATAAGTGGTATATTCTCATCTTGTAAAGATCCAAGTTGCTGCATTTCCAAACTAGCAGTCAGGGAGCTATGGCAAAATAGAACTGTCTTTAAAACATGGCTCCCAAGTTAAAATGGAAACTTTGTCTCCTCCTTTCCATTTTTATATCACCTACAATTGTACCAATATACCCCATATCTCAAAGAACTGATTTCTGCTTTTCAAAGGCAGCAGATGCACTTAATCTTCCATTCTAATCCAGACTTTAGCAATGATGACATCTGCTTTTAGTGCGCTGGAACACTGCTGAGGCTACCCTTAGGGTGCTGCCCTAGAGCACACGTTTGATTGACCTGCAGTGCACAGCTGTTGGCCTCCGCTGCACTGGACTTAAATCCCCAAAACCCCCAAACAAACAACAACAAAAAAGACCCCAGAGGAGAGAAACTAGCTATAAAAACATGAACAGTGTTTCTGATGATGGAGGCATTATACAAATGTTGTATTAATCCTGGGAGACTCAGCCATAATAGAATGTTTAGAGCATGTGGAAAAGCCTGAAACAATGAAACTCAGCTAGGAAAATAAGCAATGCTACTTTAACCATTTGAGGAACATCAGAATCCCTTCACCTCCTGGAAAATCACGTGAAATAATCTAGAAAAATGAAAGCAAAACAATAGATACTTCTTTGCAGTGGTTAAGAGAAGATACATAAAAGTTTAAACTATTACTCAAACTTAATTTGTAAAGCCATTTCATTTTATGAAGGTCGTTTCCATTGCTCTGACCTTCTGTCAGAAACAGAAGGTGAGAAATATGTTAAGTGCCATTAATTTACAATCTCAGTGTTGGGATAATCAGATGTTCATTGCTTTACTTACTTGTTTAAATGGACTATTTACTGTATCTTAGACAGACATACGCACCTGAAAACCTTTAAAAATTAGTAACACTGAGGTTCCTTAACAAGTATTCAGAACAAATCTAGCCGCCTAATTCAATGCTATCATACAAGACATCCCTTGATTCTTACAAGGAAGCATGCTTTTTACAAGGAAGCACTTTTAGACGTCCAAAAACCATGCACACAAATACTGAGAACACAAATACTGTGTCGGTGTGAACATCAGCAAAACATACAGCTTGTGAGAGTGCCGTGTGTCACAGTAGCTGAGACATTATTTGCTTTAAAAGAAAGGGCTGAAAAACTTCTGTGCCTGAAGTCTCCATCAGCAAATACACCTTGGCTGCACCTAACCCACTCTGGGAGTGGTTAGTTGCCCAGGGAATCTGCTTGTTGGGACAACAAAATGTATCCCATTAAGTCCAGCTATTGCCTCACTGCCTATTTTAAGACAGGTGGATAAAAAGAGATGGTGGGGGTTGATTCCTCCAGTGTGGAGGGAGACAAATATGTCCAGTATCCCAAGGTGAGAGCAGCTGGATGGTGCAGCAGAGCAATGGGAGGAAAAGCACTAGTTAGGGAAAGGAAAAAGGGACAGAACTCCATCGTAAGCAGCTGAAAACAACCCAGATCCCTTCAAACCCACTTGCTGGACATCTACTCACAGAGCTCTTGTTCTTCACCTGCACCTATCAGAATTTATGTAAAACAAATCCAATCACACACTTACCATGTAAGGAGAGGGTGCATTATCATCTGAAACGCTGTAGAATGACACTTCAACTGGCAGAGTCATGTGTGTGGGACAAAAGACTCCACTTGCTCCTACTTCTGCTGTGAAACCCTCCACGACGCCGAGCGGGTCTAAGCGAAAATTCAGGACAGATTCCTGAAAAACAAAACACACACAGCTTAGGTTGGAAACACCTCAGAATATAGCAGGTTTATATAAAACCTTGGGTCTGTTCTAAGGTGACCTGCCAGAAATCAGCACTGAGGCAAGAATTATGATAAACAGGAGAACATTCAGCAAGATGATACCGGTTTAAGAGAAAGCTCCATCCACATCCAGTCTTCACCCTACTGAAACCAGTGCAAAAGCCCAGAGAATTTTATTGCAGGAGGATCTAGGCATGATTTTGCTTGACATATAATAGCTGGGGGGGGCGGGGGAATCTAGAATCTGCAGCTTTTCTCAACACACTCACTCTGTATTTCACAGAGTATGATACAACCCATTAATACACTTGCTATCAGTTGCTGGTATTTGATATGCTAGACAAAGTGAAGAGCTGGAGACTACACTTCAAATACATTCTGTTTACTACACTGATTCAACACAGCTTTTGTGATCAAGCAGTCATTAAGAGTGAAAATGTAAATCTTTTTTTCTAGGTATATACATGGACAATTACAGATTATTAAACCTTATTTAAGTCAACAGAGCACCTCCTCACTTGACCATAGCGGGAAATAAAAGTTAAGCAACGCGTTGTGTCTGAATCTCTGAAATAGAAGATGTCTGGGGCATGAAATATGTGCCCTTACAGCTGGAAATTAAAACAAATTTTATTCAACTTAATTATAAACTTTTACATTGTAATCAGGCTGGAATTATTCACAGTCAAGTACTTTCCAAAGCAGTTCAGAAGAATAATAACAATACCACAAGAATTCCAGAGAATATGCAATACCTCAAAGTTTCCCAGAAGGCTAAGACTTGTTACTGGTGGAGCACTAGAACTTAGGAATGGTTTCCCATGGCTCTCTGGATCCCTGTCTCTGTTTATACATTGTTGTGGGCTATTAAAAATAAAATAAAAAAAAAGAATAAATATAAAGGATAAAAGCATTGGCTTTTGTCTTCTGGGTACAAAGAGCTCTAGAAAGGATCTTTTACTTACTGCATTACAAAATATTGTCCTAAAGAAGTAACAGTTGAACATTGCCTGGTAATACTTTAGCAAAACATTTTTGAGTTGACTGAAAAAATACAGTCACAAGTTTGACAGTACAGGGGTTGAAGACAATAAAAATATAGATTGTTCATTAAGTCCATTAAATAGGAACCAAATTATCAGATTGTTCTCTCTTGCATGCAGGTATTTTTGTCCTGTATCCTGAAGTTTCTAACATCAAAATACCATATTATAAGCTGTTTATGTTAACTGCATTAATGTACAAAAGGCCACAGTCGGTTCCTTTTTATAAGGCAAAATGTTTAACTCATTCAACACCAAGAACAAAACAGACACAAAAATAACACTGACTTGAAGAAGAATCAACAATTGCTGTATTTTGTTTGAAAATTCAGGTGTATATGACAGCATGCCTCCCCCAGGACAGAGCTTGTACCATGGCTATGTCCCAGAGCTGTGCTAACCTGGAACCCTGTGGCAACTCAGCTGCCAAGCCTTATTTCAAAATAAGGATTCTTTTTGAAAGGCCCCCATTTTCTGTCTTTGCTAACATGATTTGTGGTTGCATATGGATATGTCTCCCCAAAACATTTTAATGTTGCTTGTAAATAAAACACACCTTCTTGCAGACAGACATTTCAACTGCAGCAGTGATGAATCCAGATCAAAGCACCCCGACTGTGTTTTCCTTTGAGGAACCTCAAAAGGGAAAGAACATGCTAATTTGAAAACTGTACCGCTAGCAAGGGCAATTTTGCCAAGTAAGCACAAGTTTCCCAATAATTTTCATGACATTACAAAACTATGAACACAGAGCAGAAGTCATTCCTATGCATTCTAAACCTAGTGAAGAAAATCCTAGAATTATTGATGAGAAGACTGTAAATTCTGATTTAAAAGGTATTTGAATAAAGACTCATTCAAGAGGCTGATGCCTTTTTAGAACGGTACAGAACATTACTACTAAACAGGCTGTAACAATTTCCATCCGAGTTCCCTGAAAATATGACAGCTTTTACAAGCACTGAAGAATAAAATATATCAGGCATTGATTACAAAACATCACTACTTCAGAAGTTTTAATTGAGACTCCCTTTTTCTTTAAAGACTCCGAACAACCTACCAAGAGCTGTAACACTTCCCCAATGTCCTCCTGTCTTATCGCAGCAGCTTTGTATCACTGAGTCATTCAATGACATTTCTGATTGCTGAAGAATATACAGTACAAACTGTTCACAGAAACAAAAGCTTTGGAACAATAGGCAATCAGATATTAATAACTCACACAAAAACTCTTAAATGACAAAATATGTTAGCTTACACTAATTTGCAAAATGCTTTCTTCTGTGCTCTAAAATAACACCAAAGCTTTTTTTTTTCCATAGAATTTTCTAATGTCACCTTTTGTTAATCTTGATAGGATCTCAAAAACTACCTCCTTAATATTCTCTTTTCCAGAATTATTGTTCAACTTCATGTGAGTGTTAACTCTCAAATTTCCACTTGCAAGAGCATTCATTCTGACACTGAAAGTAAACACACACACTTCACCTAGGTAATTGGTCCATTTTTCTACCATACATAGATACCAAAAGAACAAAATACCTCCTTTCTCAGCATAACTCCAACAATAACTTACAGGACTTGAAAGCAGAGGCAATCCAGTTCTGGGATGAAAAGCCTTGGTTGACGTTCCATCCAAGGATCGAAAATTATGTTTCCGCCATGTATTTGCATGTTTTAAAGACGGTGCTTTCTGTCAGCAAAACAAATTTACCCAAGATCAATGGGATATTTCAATGGTCTATCATGGCAATACTTTCCTTGCTGTAATGGAGAGGACTTATGAACCAGGTGGATCAGCATCACACTAGCATATTATGGAATACTTAGTATAAATATGTCTTGACTCAATCTACAGTCACAGAGACTGGTCACTAAAGATCACATACTCTGAGACACTGGTGTACTTATAAAAAGACAGGATGCTTAACTGCCCAATTGTCGTTCATAAGGTTATCGCCATAAGCAGAATAAGATAATCTTCTCAATGTTAAATTTCTAATTAAGAAGGTATGGGGAAGGCACTACCAGCCAAACATTACTTTAGACCAAACCAGCAATAATAACATGCTGCTCTGTACAAAGTTAGACTTAAATCCATGTACATACTGGTCCTTAGCAGATATGGGGTATAAGCTATGTGACTATATGAATTGTTTTTTTCCTCTGAGTATTTACCTGTACATCTGGGTTCTTCAGCCGGTCACACTTAACTACACTGTCCTCTGTAGGTTTCTTCTGAGAAGTGCTTTGTAAATCGACACCTATTGGGTCTTCATTCTCATCATGTGCAGTTTTAGTTTTATCTTGTTTGGTTTTGTTTTTGAAACTGTCATGGTCTTTATTTAAATAATTCTCAATACTAATAAGCTGAGTGTTTTGCTCATAAATAATTGGTTTTTTTGAGTCTTTATCTAAACACTTGAGCTCATTTTTGTGCAAAGAGTCAGAAACCTGCATCACAGTTGCCTTTTTTGTACCTTCAAGTATTCGGCATTTATCTATCTGTAAATTGTTAAAAGAACTGTCCGTGCTGTTGTTCTCATTAGAAACTGTTCTTTCTTTAAGTTTATTTGTGCAAATCTGTTCATCAATGTTGCTGAAATTTGAACACTGTTTAATTCTGTTGGCTATCTGGTCTTTCTGTGCACAACCAGAATGTTTCATTTCCGATTTATCTGGCAATTCAGATTTATTTTCTTTAATACATGATGATGACGTGTGAATGTTAGTAAATGCATGAGAAGTTTTATTGGAAGTCTGATGAAATGCACTGCGGACAGCTTCACTGGGTTTTGATAAAACTAATTTTCTTCTTGCTTGGAGTTTCAGAGAAGGCTTTGATTCTCCATCAAACCTAGAAGGACTGATAGGAGTATCAGGTGTCTTAGTCCTTGATTTACTGCTGTCTTCTAATGAATTAAAATCAGATTTAGCAAAAGAAACAGAAGAGGGTTCCTTGCCTTTCTTCAGCAAATTTTCATCTTCATATGTACTTCGGAAAATCTTTGAAGTAACTGGGCTAGTCTCATGTCCTTTTAAAGGATGTCCAGTAACATGAGAAGTAGCCGGATCACAATGAATCAAGTGTTGGGCAATCCTTGCTATCACCTCCTGCCGCTCCTGGAGCAGAGAATCGATCAGGGGATTGCCCTCTCCTGCCAACTGACGGCCATAATGGTTCACTGGAACGCGGGAATCCAGCAGTGTGATCTCTGGTATTGCTCTAGTTTTCCCTTCACTGCCATCTTGTATCACATTGTCTAAGTTGGCAATAGAAACAGGGGAGTTCTCCTTGCCTTTCCTTGGCAAGTTTTCGTCTTCGTAAGTACTCCGAAAGCTTTTCGGAGTAGCCAAGCTGTTTTCATGTATGTTGAATGGACGTCCAGTAACAACTGGTGAAGTAGCTGGATCACAGTGAATCAAGTGCTGAGCAATCCGTGCAATGACTTCTTGTCGCTCTTGAAGTAAAGAGCCTATCAAAGGATTGGTTTCTCCTGTGGGCTGATGAGAGCAATGACTATTCGAAACACGAGAATCAGCTAGGGAAAAGGATTTAAAAGTTCTGACAGGTGCTTCGTGAAATTGCGTCTTACTGTCTGCTGTAGCATTATAGCACTGAACCTTAGACTGCGATGCCCCAAAGTCAGATCCAAGTCTGGTAGATGGATAAAGTTTTAAATTTCTGAGAGATGTGGTAAATTCAGGTGCCTTTTTTCCATTAAGTTGCCCTTCAGGTGTCACTGTCCACGTCTGTTTCCCACAGAAGCGCTGTGGACTGGAGGTACTGCATTGCTGTGCCGCAATGGAATCACTGTGCTGATGTAACTTACGCTCTTGCATTCTCTTTTCATAAAAGCTAAGGTTGGTGTGAATACTACAGGTCAGTACTGGGTAGTTCGATTGTCTGGGCAAGGACTGGACACTGACTCTCAAGGCCACGTTGTGAGAAACGTTTGGAACAGGAAAGACATGCTCAGTTGGTGTCTGGGAAAACTTCCATTGCAAGTCCACATCTGCAGCGCTCACCCTGAAACAGTACAGAAAGGCATTTACAGAATTATCTAAATGGAGAGTCTTTAATTATCTACTTAATAACACAACTGCCTAAATAAAAGCACTAGAAAAACCAGCAATTGCTGTATTTCGCTAAGTGTATGAATCCTATACAATCACCAAAAGAACTGGGACAACAACGTGGCACCTTCTGAAAGCAAACAGGAAAACTAGAGGGAAGGATGGTTTTAAGATAAGTTGCAACAATCTGCAAACAGCAAACGAGTAGCATTTTTTTCCATCCCAGACATACCTGTACAGAATGTTTCGGGGAACAGCACCATGTGAAACACTCAGCCACGCACTTAGCTGAGAGAAGAACACAAAAGAGCGAACAGCCAATAAAAGGGTCTTCTCTTCAATAAATCGATCTCCACTCCTAAAATGGAGTAAAAGAAACACATGGATGCTGGCAAGAATATACACTATTAGAACAAGAACATTTTCAAAGCTTCATTCTGAAAATAAAACACAGCTGAATCAAGCAAAACAACGAAACACTGAAGATTACAGAGCCCGATTTGGTTTTATCCACATAGTAATTTATACAATTTAATATAACAAGACATGTACAAAAATCTTCAGCTAGGAGCGTTTCATACTCTGTGTTGCAGAGTGTGCACTGCAGAACATATGAGTACAGGAACACTGTGATTAAAAGATGGTCAGATTTCATTGGTAAATAGTGGTTTTCTTAGATCAGTCCTCATGGCTATGGACCAGTACAAAACTGCTGATAACTTTAAGGCCTTTAATATGACAAGATTCTTGCAACTGTCAGCTAATCTTCATATTCAACTTACTGTCGAGGAACTGGCTCCAAAATCCACCTTTCTAATAGCAATGCATCTTGTTTAATTGCAGGGTCATTTAAATCATTCCCCTCAGTGGTGGGCCCTTCATCGCTATAGCAACAGTCTGGAAGTAGCATCACTTCTACCATGATTGGAATATTGTTCTTCCACAGTAGCATAACCTCAGATCTGGTTCGCCTGGCTTGACGACACTGAAGGAAAGAAAAAATGTCAACGCATGTAAGCCATAAAAATATTATCCAGATTTAAGTGTACTTTAAAAACATGTTCCAAAGTACTGGCAAAGACTAAGGGTGAAATTCTGCAAACCAGGTTTCACTAAATCAGAGATAAGATTCCAGAGCTATTAAATGAAAAATAATTAACAAATCCTTTTATGGTTGCCATTTGAGCAACTTCTGTAGACAATTATATTAAAAAGAGCACATAAATCCACATTTCCCCAATAACTGTACTTTGCTACCTTGTACTTCTCTCTCCACAAGTCATCCTCTTGGATGGACACACTCAAGCAGTATCTTTATAAGTTCTGTGTCTTGGAGCAGGCTAACTTCTACATGAATAATAGCTTAAATTCTCACAGTACTTAGGGACTTTTACTTGAAATGGGGTGCTCCAACCTTACTCCCAAACAGAGTAGCTACGTTTGTTGTGTTCATGTTTTTTGGATCACTAACTTTTCAATAATACCTGAAAAAGCAAGAAGTTAGGCAAGTCAGCCTATATTTTATCAAAAAAAAAAAACCCAAAACCAAACCAAAAAACCATCCAAACCAAACAGACCAAGAATGCTAAGAATAGCACTCTCCATTTGCATAATAAAGACCTGAAAATGTACTGCATTGAAGTAGTCATGCAGAATTTCATGTTCAAGGATAAAAGGCTTAATGATCTCTCATTTTAAGGACAGCTCTATTATTAGTATGATACTGAATTACACAGTCATTTAAATGTGGGACTGACAGAAAGCAATTGTTACTTGTGCTAAACCGTGACTCTACCATGGGGTTCTCAGCTGACTTTAATCAGGGTAGCAAGGATGCCCACCATGACACTTAAAATGAAACGAGTACCGTCATACCTGAGCCAGTTTGTCGCTGCATTCATGCTTAGTTGTTGGCAGCTGACCTGATTGTGCCGGCGGGCAATGAAAGCCCTCTGTTCTGCCTTTGATCGAGTACTCGGGTGTTCGACCTTCAGTGATCAGCAAGGCCAAGGAGACCAGGAACTCCTCGGCTTCATACTCAAAGTATTCATCCAAAGTATCTGTCAGTTCAAAAAGACAAAAAAAATGACATCTGCTGTATACTAAGCTTTCAGTTGTTGGCTTAGCCCACATTTTTGTTTCAATTTACATTTAAAACAAGAGCTATGGGAAATGGATCTTTGTTCTACACTGGCTGCACTCCCTATAAGTTACTGTACCACCACAAAACAATTTTCCTCATCCCATAACATTGTCGCTACAAGGAGACAAGATTAGAAATACTCTGAAGAAAGATTCATATTGTAACTGGTCAGTGCAGCAGATGTCAGCAGTGCTGAAAAACAATGCTTTGTGCTGTGAACCACAGCTGGATCACAGCCTCCCTAGAAGAAAAAAGCTTCCTGGGTTCTGGTAGGAAAAGTCTGATGGCAGTATGACTTGGCATTGTTAGTATCATGGGATAGAAAGAGAAATCACAGTACATCATAAAATACATTAAAGATTGAATGAGGAAAAAAAAAGAAATATTTACTTCTTTTAGAAGAAGTGGGACACAATGTTCTTGAAGTTTTTACTGTGATTCCCTCCTGCTGAGAGCAAGGCTTACTTGAGAGGTCCATTTTCAGTTACCATTAGCACACAGGAAAGGTTCCCAAAGAACATACAGAGTGTTCATTGTTTTGTACCATGGTCAGTCTAAACTTGCGCAAAGAATTAAAACTCAACAAGTCTCCGCAGACAAAGCAGCAGCTGGCATTGCTCTTCATGAATTTCCCTGGCACACTCTATTCGCAGAGAGGGAGAATGTTCCCTGATTTTATGGTGTTGTTTATGGTATGACCACCCTTCTCCTTCTCCCTCATCGTGAAGATGTCATACATCATTCAAACAGATTCAAGTACAACCAGATCATGTCACTCCCTTCTCTGCTTAGAAACGCTTAAGTTTCAAAATGATTTAGTTACTGAAGAGGTTAGAGGAAAATCTCTTTTCTGAAAAAGCTAAACTACTTCTACTTCAGAGTCTATTTTAAGAGCAGAAAAGAAAAGCAGGTGGAGGCAAGGCTGCCAGCAGTCCTTCACCTTTATATTTATGCTTTAGGGGAGAAAAAGCACATGACATCTTTACAGTTTTAGCTTAAATGTCCTAAGTCATCCAACAAAACTGCCACAGGAACAGAGTTAATTTCTATTCACGTTTTGATTACCATGCATAAAACACCTTTCCACTTGGAAAAAAAAAAGAGTCTCTTTTGTCTTCATTCCCTCATAGCAGAGCGTTTGGCAGACATGACAAGACAGACTTCAGAGATCCATACAAGAAGAGATGCATGAAACAAAAGCTGCAATTAAATGTGCAATTACCTGCATATGCAAATTGTAAAGTGTGTAAAACTAGCTTTTGCATGTACATATTTGCCTAGCCCAGGCTTGTACTCCACAGACCCCAGGGCTTACAGCCTTTTTGTTGGATCTACATAAAGTAAATAAGAGAAGCCAGCCCACTGCCAGGGAACAAAAATCATTGCATAGTCATCCTCATCTTTACTGACTCTTTCTCCCCACCCTTTTAAAGGGATTCACTTACACAGCTGCTTTCAGTGGCAGGGACAGGCTATACCTGGGCCCCTTTTTATACAGTGTGCCCATATGCAGCCAGTGGTGCAGCACTCCTGACCCACACCATACATGTCACACCTGCATGCACACATCTATGAGAAGATGCTACCCACTGGACTGCCACAACCAGCACAGGTCCTGTGGCTCCATCCTCCATGGGGGAGCAGGGAAGGGGCTCTTCTGACACAGCTGTCTGCCCCCCGCCTTGGGGGGCACCTTGACCAGAAAGGGACCTTGGGCCCTGGAAGAACAGGGCTCTGCCAGGGTAATTCATCTGGCCACTGCCTGCCCTCAGGCAGAATTAAAACCAGAGAACAGATGAATTACCCTGGAAGACCCCACATGGCACGTGAACAATGCATTAAATCATCTGGCACAAGTTAAAATGGTTATTCATCTGACGGATGGCAGAAAATGACTAATAAAGGGTGCATGAAAGGAATAGTAAATAATAAAGGACAAGACACTTTGGTGGTGTTATGAGTCACTTAGAGAATTAGGCACCTGCTTTTTTTTTTTCCCTTCTTTTTTTTCCAGCTGAAAGTCTGGTGAGCAATAGGCAAATCATTCTTGAGGGTATGGAAATGTGATTTGCAAGGACTCTGAAAAGCATTTGGTATTACAGCTGACCAAAAACATAACGGCAGCATTATTTATCTAGAGCAGGGTGCCCAGTGAAGCTGTGGCTGCCCCATCCCTGGCAGTGTTCAAGGCCAGGTCGGATGGGGCTTGGAGCAGCCTGCCATAGCGGAAGGTGTCCCTGCCCATGGCAGGGGGTTAGAACTGGATAAGCTTTAAGGTCATTTCCAACCCAAACCATCCTATGATTCTATGATCTTTCTGCTAACACAAGCTTCGTGCTCCTTTGTATGCTCAAGGCCATGGTAATGTCAAGGAAGCCACAGCAGGAAATATCACTACTGGAGTACTTTTCCTACTCTGACATAGAAGTTCAAAAACTCTAGAAATTGTTCAGCAGGAATGATACTAACTTAAACCAGAATTGCCTCATGCTTAGCAGACTAAACAGAAGGGGAATTCATCCTTGAGAAAATGTGTAAGAGGAATTCTGTTTAGTTAAAATAAGTAAAAACATCTATGGGTTTACAGAAAAAATAAAGAGCTTGAGCAATATCTGCAAATGCTTTTGCACACAGATCCCATCTCAAACTTCATCTTACTGTATGTAACGGAAACATGCACAGTAAGATGTGGTATCTGAAAACTTACCTTCGATGATTTTAAATAGCAAGGAACAGTAAAATTGACAAGCCCTTTAATTAACAGCAGCAGCTTACTATGTGAAGCTGTAGACCTTGTATTACTTCGCTCTTTTCTTAGAAACAAAAAAGATAAAAATCTATACTTGATCAGAAGCTTCTGGACTTTACAGAAATTAACAAATAAATCCTTTGGCCTGAGTGCTTCTGCTGAGCTGGTTAGATGCAGGTAAAAAAGCCCACCCCCTTTTTGCATGAAAAAAATCTGATATCAAAGCTTATATTGTATATCTAAAACACTCAGTGTCTTTACAGGCATGTAGCACAAACTGACATAAGCCATAGACGACCTAAGCATGTCCAAGATCCAGTGAATGTAGTAAATAAGCAAGATCTAGTGAATAAAGCAAGGTAAATAAATCTGAAATGAGTAGTGATTATTTCAGAATACATATGCAATACTACTTTATGTAAACAGACAAAGCTTACTTTTAAGTTCCATTTGCAAACACTGCCTCTGTTCCTGTATCAGACCCATTATTTCAGAAGCAACCAGTTTCTTGCCTCAAGCATAGGAGACCCATCTCACTAAAGATTCAAATCTATATTGGCTGCAGTCACAAAAACATGATATTGTTTCAAGATCAAACTTTCATCTTCTTAAAGGATGGTAAACATCAAGTATTCAACTAGGAAATGCTACTGTTTTCATAACAGCATTATAAAGACAGGCAACACTTTATGTCAGCATTGTAACAAACAAAGTATTTGATATGGACTAAAAAAAGCACAAATAGCAGGGATACTGAGGGGTTTTCTACAAAGTTCATGAGCATATTGATGGTTTTTAGCTCCATTAGATTTATATATCACTTAGCCCCTTTTCATAAAGGAAAAACCCCCATAAATATTGAAAAGCCTGGTAAATTGTTCCTATACAAAAGACACAGATGATGCAAGTTGATGTAATTGAGGACAAGGGTGGACAGACATTTATAGAAACAGCAAACTCAGTGTTTAGTTATAAAAAGTCTTACAGTGTGTGTGCTGTAACTGTTTTCTTTTGTGTATGAATCAGCCCTGTTTAAGAGACACATCATATATTGTGCATAGAGAAACCTCAATCCTATAATCTGACTATACAAAAATGATTACTTTTCTGCTTCATCTCTAGCAACGGGACATGCAAGTAAATAATACAAAATATGCATCCCGGCAGTGTCTGGGTTTTATTCCCCTTAAAATAGCAAAGAAAACCCAGTTACTTGACTGAGTAGGTTGGAATTAAAGTAACAAGACACTACAGCCCTTTAACAGATACATTGGAACTGAAGCTTATTGACCAGGTGGTCACAAGAGATAGCAGATGTCAGGCTCCTCTAGGAGGAAAAAAGGTGAACACAAATTTAGACTGAAGCTACTGCACATACACCAGAACACACAGTACTGGAGAACTGGAACCTGGAGGCACATCCTTGTTTCTTGCTTTGCCTCCTGCACATACCAACCTCAACTAAGGCTGATTTCATACACCTTATGGACAAGCAGAAAAGCCCATTTAACCAGAGATATCATAAAAACAGTCTTCAGTCCTTGTCCTCCCCTACCCACTACACACATGGGCACATCACTGGAGCACTGAAATAAAGAATAAGAACTCAAAAAGACCCGAAAAAAGTTAAGCTGGCTGACATCTTAAAACATCTGTGGAAGTTAGGTACTAGTGCTAGGAAGTGGTAGTAGTGAGTCACAAATCCACTTAACTGCCACCCAAGGATTTTCTCAAAACTTCAGTTAATCCACTTGTACCCAGCTGACTCCTTTCCCAAGCAGATCACACTTACATGGACCAACTCCCTTCCTTTTCCTACCACAGCATTTTCTGTAGTCATTACAGAAAACGTTTTCCTGTAATACATGTATTAGAAGAGCATTTAATCTATTTTCTAGGCTTAGACATGAAACAAAGACATTTGATACCATGTAACCCATTGTGCTCCAGGGGCCATCTGCAATCCTATGCTCTACTCTGCCCAGGGACAGTGAAAGGGTAAACAGCCCTGTACCACCTTCCTGCCAAGACCAGGCAGTGCCACTGTAATCTCCCTTAGTCCATGCTTATTTTATTGTCTAGCACCTTTCCTACTGCACTGCACACCACAAACATCTACCAAGCTTGCCCTCTTTTCAGAAGAGCTTGTTTTCCTAAAGCGACTTTCTTCAAAGACAAATTTATTCAGCTTGAACTACCTGTTAGTCCTGACCTCCACCGATTTGGAGGGCTATTTTCCTAGACGGTCCACTAAACAACTAACAATTGACTTTAAATATGCTCTGTAACAGTCCAGACCTCCCTGGAAAATCTTCAGGCATCCATCATGGATTTTGAAGGCCACCGATTTAAAATAATCAGATTTCTACCTCACTTCTTAGAAAGTTGAAACCCAGTAAGCAAAGCAGTAGACAAGCGCACATGGTGTGTTCTGGTCGGATTCCCAGCTGACAAGCCCTGCTCCTGACCTACCCCAGCTGTCCAACAGGCACCTTGGCACAGTCGCTACCTCGGCTCTCTGCTTCCTTCCCGTGTTACAATTTTCTTTGAAAGACTAAATATATTCCTTAAGTACTTGGGGTTTTTTGTGCTTTTAGTACAGGCTGTCTGTAAGGAGATGCTTCAGTCTAAGAGGCCCGTGGCAGGACACTCAGGCTGCACTATCAGCTTTCAGAATCCACCACCTCCTAGCAAAGGCATCACTCTGCATTTACAAATGTACAGCAAAAGTACTCTGGCCCTTCCCCCCAAACAGTCAACTGGATAAGTTTCATTATCTCGCTATTCCAAGAAGCAGGGGTAAAGGTAGGTCTGTATTTTAAGAATAAAGCAGGGATTCAGGAAACTACTGTAAAGGAAATGAAACACAATGTAAACATTTGACTAACAGCTTCTCTTCTGGAATTAGAAACACCTATGGGTGCTCCGGTTAACTAATTCCATGTTGTGTTTCACTTCAAAAGAAAGTTGCCCTTGAACCCCCCCAAATTCATGATGAGCAGTCATATTGCGTCTGCATATTACAAGCCTGTAATTATATCTGAAGTCACACGCTTCAAAAGCCAGGCTATATTAAGTATAACTTAAGCTATCAAGAGGTAAAGTCATAAGATGGTCTACTTGCTTCAAAAAACAAAGTATTGGTTAAGTTTATTTAAACTGAAGCATATGCAAGGAACTGGTTACCTTATCTTAAAACACTCCTACACAGACATTTTTCCCCCCCACATTAACTCCTTAGATTCTTAGGGACCAAGATCTTCAAGGTCAGGACAGCCATTATGAAAACATGAGGACTGCAGCACAGTACCTCATCTTACTCTTGCTGTCACCTTACTTTTTCCAGGGTACCAAACTGAACCACTACCTGATTATCAAAGCAGTTCAGCTGTAGGCAGGAAATGGCAGCATAGGAATTTCACATTAGGATTGATGCATGCCTGCTATTCAAAGAAAATATAGAGTATAAGCTATAAAAAATTGCTGAATCTACTTAGTTTTGTATAGCAACAGAGGAAGAAATTTACCTGCTTATAATTAGAAAAACAAAACCATGTACACCACTAAGGGTGTGTGTGTGTGTGTGTGTGTGTATGTGTCTGTGTGTTAAAAGTCAAGACACAGCTACATGGCAGATGATGAAGTCAGCTCGGAGCTCCAGAGTAATAAAAATCAATCAGTACCAATCAGTGCCATCAGCTCTACTCCAGACTGCAGTGCCGCAGTAACTCCCCAGTACGTGTGTATCACTGCCTACTTACCACACACTTCTGCTGGATGCCTCTCACAGCATCCAAAGCTAAACTTCCTTTACCATAAATAAAGTTACCAAAAAGAGACTGGTCTTAAAATTGGGCTGGGTTAAAAAAAAAACCCAACCAAAAACATACATTTCACATTTAGTAAAACTTACTCAGGTTTAAGCAGCTTAATAAGTACAGAAGTAAAATCCAGTTATATTTATTTCAAACCAAGATTTCCTGCAGTCATCTCAGAAACTACCACTCTTTGAGAATGTAAAATGCAGACTGTTAAACTGATCTGGGTGTTCCCATCTTGCTTCCTGCATTTTGGCTGACATCCTATTTTGCCATCACCATACTGCTTACTGAGTCACTTCTCTTCTTCCAACTGTAGCTTTCTATTTTTATCTAAGCAACAACAGTTTAACCTGCTTCTTTTGATTTTTTTGGCATTAAACCAAATTCTAAATCCAATGTTTGCATTTGGATCAGGAAAACTGGTTTTATTTTCTAACTGGACAAAGGAAAGGAATACTGAAGAACAAATGATATAAGCTGAATTGTTTCTTGCTCCACACGGAAATCACAAATTGTGAAGTCAGTCACTATGATTTCGTCATTTGTATTCCATAGATGAAAGCAATACCTGAAAATGTGAAGTTTAAGGCTCATTTCTAACCTAAGTTCAACAAAAGTTGCAAAAGAACTCTAAAATACAACTCTATTCTGACACAGGTAAAGAAGTGCTGAACTGTCAGTATAAAGCTGTAAGATTATCAGTGCTGCCATGTTTAGCATTTTATGTATAAGCAAGTTGAAGGAACAGAATATACACTTTTCTGCTGATCGCTAAACTTCCTAGTCTACAAAACAAGTTGCAAAAGATGTCAATTGTACTGACATGCTGTAACTGGACAGGTACAGAAAGCAAAGAGGACTTGTCTCAGCTAATGCCCTTACTTACGCACATATCAATTTATGTTTTCCTTTATATTATGGTTTCCTAGATTGTGATTTTATTAAATGTGACTATACAAAACCTCTCAAGTTATAATGAAACAAACAAGCCTATTAGCTTGTACTAAGACTAAGTAATTTCTGAGTTGTCCATTCATTCTTCTCTAGCTTTTCACATTTTTCCCTTGATTTAACTCATGCTCTGCCTAAATTAGCATATGTTAGAACAAACTGCATGACTCGACAAATCTAAACCTACCTGAACAAAAAAAAAACCCCATAACAAAACTAAACACTTTAAAAACCTGACAAAACAATAGGATTGATTTCTAATTCTGCAATTCAAAACTATTCTTTTTCAGGTATTTGTTAGTTCATAAAAGAAAACTATTAGGAGAAAACATCTCTTCAGTAAGTATGTAGGTGTGGCACTAAGTATAGAATAGACACTAAGCTGTAATTGGAAGGGAATAAAGGATGTATATGTAGTCTTCACTCTCACCATCAACACAGTGATTTACCACCCTCAAATATGCCGATATAAATTTTGCAGAATTGTACTGAAATCAAATTACTGAAATGCTCCTGTTTTAAATCCCACTCTAGTTCATAGGAGGAAGGGCAATGTGGAGATCAGACCTACGCTAGGTTCACAGTCACTGCCACCATAATGTGAAACCACGTCCAACATGCTTGGTTTGGGGAGCTGAAGGAGCTGTGTGTCACCCTAGAACAGAAAAGAGAGTGCACTTAAGCTTACAGAACATGTGAAAATATCTTCCTGAGGTGTTTTCTGGAAAGATTTCCCAAGATGAGAGTTCTAGATATAGTCAATCTTTTCCTTTTTTTACTGCTTCACAGCTTCCTTCACTGATGTTGATGATGACCGTTTCATCTTTCATCAGGGCTTCTCCAGCTAAGGGAACATTTTGGAGATAAGGATTATGATAGATGATGACCATCTTCACTGCTGTTACTCACTAATTCAAGAACCAACTTAGCCACAACTACATGGCTGAAGACATACAAGCTGAAGGCTTTCATCAATTTACTCAGCCTCATGATAGCTGTAAATCCCATCCTGCAGTGACTCCACAGCTGTTGCTTTCTTTTCAAAGGAGGCCCGACATGAATTAGCTATGAAAAAGCGTATGTATTTGGCTAAGCCTCATCTCCTTCTGAAGGCCTATCTTCCACACAACACTTGCAGCAATTGAGGTCTGGGAAGTCCAATTCCATTTGGAAGCCAAGACATCCCTCCCAGTAAAACAGGTTGACGGCAGCTCTACATTGAATTCCAGCTGTGATAGCATTTTTATAATGCATAAATAAAAATGTACGCCAGAAATTTTATTTGAGGCCTTAAACACAAAACAACTAATGACAACAAACATAAGTTTCCTTTCTAATTTAACAATCCAGCTTGACAAAGATTCAACTATTTGCAGACTTCCACAATATCTTATACAGAGATTGGCTTAAAGATGGAAAGCAGTAATTTGTTATAATAAATCACTCTCAGATGTTCCTGAAGAACACCACAGGACTGTTTAAAAAACACTACAGTAGGTATTTCAGTGCTTATGAGAGCTGTCAGAGAGAGAGCAGCCCTCTATTTAAAATGCGACATGTTTGCAACTTGTGCTGATCAGATGTTTGCTGAAGTGTTACTCAGTTTATTCCTCTGTAGCTTATCATCTTCACGATATACTCAAGTATCTTTGGGAACAGCATTCACAGTGATGTAGGGTTACACTTGCCAAAAAAACAATGGGTTTTGAAATTCCCCTACTAAGAGTTAATCTCTTTGGGGTATTTCATGCTTTATCTCATCACCTTAAGTATTTATCGCGCTTAGAAACTTTGACAATACACTTTAAAGTGTTCTTGTACTTATTTTCCTGTCAACACTGATAAAATGACACTTCTATGCTGAGGAGGAATGTAAAGTAGCCTTCAGCTCAGGCAGACTGAGTGAATGATTTGGAAAAGGCATTAAGGGTCTGAGAAAAACTGTAATGGGAGCATACAAAAATCCTGCTGGGGAAAGCCAGGTATGCTGTGTGAACATAGGTTCCACTGTGGTTTATGATCGCCATGCATAAACTGGTATTCTTCTTCCCTAAGATCACTGCAAGAAAAAGAACAGTTACATCATGTGCTATTTGCTTCAAACCCATAGTCAGACTTCTTGAATATAAACCAGAGTGATTTGAAAAGTGCAATGTGAAAGCACTGACTCATTTTTGGGTGGAATCGGCAGGGATGCTACAGCCACAGGAGTCAGGGAAACCTCCTGGAAAAAGTACCATGTTGATTTACGGGAATGCACATTATGGAAACCCTTCACTAAGTACTCAGCCTTAAACACAGAACCATTGTCCAAGCAGGTGAAGTTTTGTAAGTACAGAAGCACTCAGCCTTCCACAAAGCCTGAAAACCTTCAACAACCAGTAGCCAAACACTTTCATATTCACACTACAGCCAGGTGCCAACAAGCCCAATAAATGGGTTTTTTGATAGCCATGATCTTTAGACTCTGATGTCAGGACATTAACAAACTAATTTAAACTTGCACAAATCAGACATCCCTGGTAATTCCTCTCTCCTTTTTATATCTTGAAAAGGATCTTTTTTCAGTGTACAGAGATACCAGATGACTGTAAATACTAAGAAGCTTTTGTATGTTGAAAATCTCCCTATCCCTATCTGCAATTTCTCAGTCCTACTGTGGTAACAAAACCCCAAACCAACAGCAAGCCAGAGGAGGCTGTGGAATGGGGGTGGGCAAAAACTTAGAAGTTCTGGAAAACAAAACAGCTATGACCTAGTCTACTTTTTGGTGAAAGTAGTCTACTCTATTAAAAGACAATTAAAGAAATTAAAAAAGCAACTGAGTCCTCCCACGTGCACGATCAGTATGTCAGTTCTTCAGGGGCATCATCTCGCTGTGTCACGCCTTCAGAAGGTTTTGGTTTCATTACCAGCATTACATATTTGGTACAAGCGCAACATAGGTGCTATCAGCAACTCGCCAGCACAGTGATAAGCCCTGCACTCAGCCAAAAAGCACCCCCCTCCCTCAAAGGCACACAACACTCAATTTCAAATGTGTGGTCTTAGAGGAACCTGTAAGAATTATAATGATGTGAATGAAAGTCCTGAGAATGCCAGCACTGGTACCCAGGTCAGCCAATATCCCCGTTTCAGTTAAGCCAAGATCCATATAGGTGAAGGTTAACTTGCTTTATTTGTAAATCCCAGAGAAGCCTGCACGACTTCTGCAGTTTTTCAACAGGCTGAAAAGACTTCATGGGACAGGAATTAAAAATCTGCAACTGCCTGGGCCGTAATGAACTTCTGTTTCAATCCAAGCTATCACAATACCCATTTTACGTGTCTAGACGTATTTCACCCGTGCAACTGCTGAATAATTTGATGGATGCAATTTCATTCCTCTTTGTTTTCAAGCAATTTGAAGGATCGCCAAGATTTAACTGAGTGGCATTTATCTTGTTACAGTTCACATTCACTTTAAAATTTAAAAAACAAAACAATAATAGAACTTTAAAAATCGGACTAATGAAACCCTAGAGCACTCAGACCTTGTTATGTTTTCCCTCCACACATATACACATCTTGGAAAGTACCTTTGTAAAACCTGGGCCCACTTGAACACTGACATTTCAAACAACATACTTGTTTGCTTACAAAAGGTGCCTGCTTTCCCTCTCCGCTTCATTCAGCCATCCTGCTAGGGCTGCGCTGCAGCTTCGAAGGCTACCAGAAACATCCAGCACCTCATGGAACACAAGATGCAAGACACTCAGAGTGCCAGAATTACCACTACTAGAGCAAGAAGAATAGTGGTGTACTCATATCTGCTCAAAACAATTCTCCCTTCAAGGGAAAAAGTGAGTTCACGGATGACTGCACCGTTGCTGGCACAGAGCTAAGACAGGCATGGTGAGGGCCAGCAGGCACAGCACTGACCTCAAGTCACCCACCATCCCTGGCCTCCGCTCCAAGTTTACTGGTTGCACGTGTGTTTTGTAACACCCTGTACTGTGTATTCTTAGAACATACTTTCCAGAGAACCAAAGGGACGGGGCTCACCCCTCCATGACCACTTCCAGACCAATCTCACCAGCAGCAGCAGCATCCTGCTCCTCAAGATAAACTAGCAGTTTACAGAATAGTGAAGGATCCAACCTCTGCGTTTGCATGCTCTAAAATGAGGTGACCCGGGAGGCAAGATACAGAGCAATAAATTATTAGGGAAAACAAAACACTGCTCTAAAAATAGCACGCATGAGCAGCATATGAAAAACAACAGTTTTTATCCAGTCAAAGCTCAAGGAGCTCCACAGCCTCTTTTGTGTTTTGTGCAAAAACAACTGACATAAGCAAAGACAGATAAACAAATAAACCCCAACTTTAGCTCTTCCCTGATCACTTCCAAAAATATATTAAAACAAAATATACGGGGGGGGAGCTGAATTTGGGACCAACAGAAAAGGTATTAACGTCCAAAGTAAATATGCAATGAAACTTAAATCGGAAGATGTCAAAATGAGTGTCTTTTAGGAAAAAATTTTCCCAAGCTGCCTTCAGTTCAGAAATGCCAAAAAGTCACTATCTGCTACACATCAGCTACTAGCATAGTTCAGGCAACATTTAGGATTTGGCCACTTGTCAGGTTTTATAGATGTAATAAATTATTGTGAATACTCAAGTTGAGCATTGGGGGGGGGGGGGGGAACGACACCAAAAAAAAAAAACACCAAAACACAAACACACACACACACACACAAAAACAAACAAAAAAAAAAAAAAAACAACCCCAAACAAAACAAAACAAAAAAAAAAACAACACAAAACCAACCAGCCTCCCTACCCCAACCATTACAGAACCCAGGGGCCTGACAGCCACACTTGTTTTGTCAGCCCTCTCGGTTACCAAAAAGACTGTCCAGAGATTTTCTGTTAAAATCAATAGAACAAATTTCATTACTATCAAGTGACATCAACACAAAATTCTGTTGGAGAAAGAGGATCTTTTCCTAAGAGATTACAAAGACTAAGTATAGTCAAAAAGATTTCAAGTTTACATTTAGGAATACATAACTACATTGGCTATTACTATAAACAGCTGGTATTTGCAATCACTTATCTTCAAGAGCTAATAAAAAACATATCCGAGAGATATTTAGCACAGAACATTTTATTCTTACCATCTGAATTAGTGGCTGATCTTGAAAGAACCAGAATTTGGCATGGGAATCCAGACAACAAGCAACCCACCCTCTTTATCCCCAGAAGAGCACGCAAATTGGGTTCACTACAGCCTTAGTATTGGGTTGGATCCCTAGGAAACAGCATTTAGAGAATTGCTTTCAGCATGAGTTGGTTTTCCTCAACTGTGGAAAAACACTGTCTGGAATCCTACATTTTCCTCAGAGATTCTTCACAGTCTGTGCTGCGATAGAGCTGGACACAGGCCCTGCAGTGGGGACCTCTAGGCTGGGCACAGCCCACGTGAATGCCATCAGGGCTCCGGCAGGCAGATGGCAGCGCCTTATCTGCCTGTTGGGGAAGTGCCAGCAGTGCCCACAGGATTTCTCATGGAATTCATCACTGAAAATGAGTGTGAAAGAGACAAAGAAGAGACGATGCCTCACCAGCATCCAGCTTTGTTAGGAAGATACGTCTGGTCAGTGTCTAACAGCAAAACATATTTTCCTGTTCTTTTTTGCCTCTCAAAATACCATCTTTCATAACAAGCAAATAATTTACATACAAAACCCAAACCCCAACTTTCAGGATCTTCCACAGCCCACTACCATTCCTATTGTCCCACTCACTATTGCAATAAACTTCCAATTAGCCTCCAATTAATCACTTGTACTTCTTCCCCCGTGTTATCCTATAGTCAGGAAGAACACTTGATGCAACTGACTGTTTCCCAGCTTCTCCATTACATTGATAAAGGCTTGTTAGTCTGTACGCTGGGAGCACAGTTTATCTGTCTCATCAGTATTATCCCTTTGTTTCCTTACAGGCCTCTGTTGGAAGTCATCGATTTCATGTTTGATACTTGCATAAGGTCTGAGGTGAGGATGGCCTTTTGTTCCATGTTTGTATAATACCCAGCAAGGCACGATACCTGAGAATGTACCTCTTAATTTGTATCACAGATAACAGATTATAATCTCCAGGAAAGAACTCCAGGAATTTGCTTCCCTTTTCTTTAAAAGTAGTATTATGACTGAGTTAGACACCTGGAGGCTGAATAATTCCTTGATCCATCTAGACAATCAAACACAGCAATATGATACACTCTGGAAATACAGTTTGAGAATATAGTGGCTTGCTACAGATCTACATGAAGGACTTAATTCTGTAAAGAAGCCACGGTTATAGTCACAGGCATAGACGTCCCTAACAGAAACAGCAAGAGCTGAAGAAACTGTGTTCTAACAGCATTGATGAAACAGACTTACAATGGGTTGTTTGTGCTTTATGAGAAGCAACCTGCATTCAGAAACACACACAGGTCTTGTTCAAGGCTTTCCCAGGGGACCAGATCAAAACCTGCCCCAGAAGCACTTCCCCCCAGCAGTTTCAGTGCTATGAAGTTTACTCTGTACCAACACTTCTTTCACTTCCTAAAAAGACATACTGAGCCTTCTGTTTTGAATTTAACTATAGTAGGTACAAGAACTGTAGAGTAACTTTACTATAAAAATAAGCAAGATAGCACTCAGGGTCCTTCTAGCATCCTGCTCACAGCAGCCGAGGGCAAGCACCTTAGCAAGAAGAGCACAGACAAAGTAGGGCTGTGCTGGTCATTTCCCCAGAATACTCTCCCAGTCAAATGAACCAAAGGGGCAGAGAAGTTTGCCCTCTTCAGTGGCAAAGAGCTTCAACCCCTTCTGTGGCACCTGCTACAGACTTCCACTGTCCTACAGCAGCATTCCCCTGTTCCCACCAAGGAGGACAAACACCTGGCTGCAAGTGCAAGTCGGATGAAAGGCCACATCCACACCACAAGCTGCAGGATCTTCCTTGCTCCTGTGTACCATGCTCAGGCCAAATACATAGAGCTTCCTACCTCCTCCTTATTTTCCCCCTTGCCATGCTATTCAAGTTGCAGTAGGCAATTTTCACCCTAAGTTAAATGAAAAGGATCAAGAGAGATCTGCTCAGATTATAAACTTCTGTATTTAAACCAATGATTGAGCAGCCAGGCTTTTCAAGTATACAGTATTTCAAACATCTTTTATAAAAACCTTACAGGAACTAGAATACGCTAGGCCTCTCGGAATTCACATTCACATTGTCTTAGTTTACGTTTTCTCTCCTCCAGCTGGTCTGCTTTCTCTTTTAAAATTTAGTTTAAAGTCATAAAACCAACAAGTTATCTTCAGTTTCATAAACTTTACTAAAATGGGGGGGGGGGGGGAGAAGCGTTAGTTGCCATGGCAGCGGTGAGGAGTCACTGGGTCAGGATGCAGAGAACTTCTCTTGTTCTGTCTGATCATTTGCATCAGAAGTTCAGCCATCTGTTATTAACTATTTAACAACAGTCTTGCTTGTTAGCACTGGTGCTTGCTATTTAAGTTTGCAGAATCTATCTCCCCACCTTCAGCCCTTTTGTAAATATCCTAATTAATGTGGAAATTTATCTGAGGGCTCAGCTGTCTTTCAGGTAGGATGACCGCCATTACTTAAATTTGGTCAGTATTCTCCTTTCTCACCAAGGAAAAAACACACACTTATACAGACACCAACCTCTGGAAGCAACAGCTTTATTGTTAGAGACATCAATTTGAAAAGAATTTCAGGCAGTAGGTGATGTGGCTGAACTCCAAGACAGGCTACATGCCTCCCATTTAAACATATTCCACTGAGTGTTATATTCCTAAGTTCCAAAGTATCCCTTCATCTTCTACATCCCACCTTCTCAATACTGCAGAAGAAAACAGCTTTGTCATTTTATTTCAGAGTCTGAATAGCATAGACTCAATGTGTTACTAGCAAGGAAATACTACCTTTTATCCTCCAAGAGGATCTGAAATAGATTCATCTACTAGCTGTACACATTAAGAAAGCAAAAGCTTCATTCTCACATTTCCAAGCTTAAAATTTTGGAGTTAAAAATCATCACTATCTACATTCAGATCTCTATGACCTAAAGCAAAATGCTGACTCTGAATCAAGTCCCAGGAAAGCAGGCCAGCCTTGCTGTTTCTCACCCATCATGTTGTCAGAAGAAAGCAGAAGGCTACTCAATGACAAAAGGGGAACAACATGGTTGTTTCTTTTACTGTTCCTAAACTTACTTCACAAAAAAGATCAGTGCTATTAGGAGCAAGTAAGAGGCCTTCATCAGGAAGTCCTTGTTTCAGTCATTTAACAACTTAAATGTGGTATCACATAAGCTAAGACCACTCTGCTCACACATACAGCCAGTAAAGATCAGATCCTCTGAACTTTGAAAGTGGATGAAAAATTTGAAAAGCATTTATGTGGGAAGAGAGAGTTGCAGGACATCAGAAGACTAATTCACTCATCCAAATAACAAGACAGGATTTTCCATACTAGCCTTTCATTCAGATGACAAGACCACCAACAGCCTGGCAAACACACCAGCATTTTCAGTGCAGCAAGACTCGATGCACAGACAGCACTGGCTAAGATGCATTCTCAGATTCTATGAAGATGAGAGATTTGGTAGATACAACCACACATGTATAGGATAGATCTGATCCAATGCAATGGTTTAGAGACCAGTGTGCTACCGTATCGAAACAAGTACCCAGACCAATTCATTACTTCTGGTTCTGACAAGAACAATGCAACTGAACAGACTGAAGTGTCTTCTTTCAGCATGTTCAGAAAAATTCTCCATTACAGATACTCAGGTTCACATGTGAATTACACCCAGGGCAGCTTTCTGACTACCAAACCATGTCAACTCCAGAGACGTGGTTCAACTCCAAGAAGCAATGTGAACACTGGTGGCATACCTAAGTCCAAGATAAACAGTCACACTGGGGAAGAGTTTTCTTATTTTCCCAGAATAACTGAAAAACAAGGAAATGAGAAACAAACCAAACAATGCAAATGCATTGTTAATAACAGAGCTTTTAAAGAATATGCACGAGGAGAAGAGAGAAACACTCAAGAATTCAAGACTTTTATTTTAATGGACAGCATATCAAACATTAGATATATAGTATGCAGGTTAAGTGGGAGCTGATACTCTCATATCTTTATTACAACATCATGTCAGTTAGAAATTACACCTACAAGCTGAAAACTTCTGCAGTACTGCTGCTAGAACAGAACTAGCTATTAGGGTGTTTAAAAAAAGCACACAGTGTCCCCAGGTGAGGAATGTAGATTAAGAATCCCATTATTTTATCTGAAATAAAGAAAAAGACAAATCAAAAAACCCAGAGCAACCTATTTTCATGACATCTGACCCCTTCTACTGCATTTTCTTTCTGTATTCATCTTCTGCTTTACTACTTCATCTCTCAAAACTTTGATGTTACAACCTGCTCATTGTCATCTAACTGGTGGGTAATTTATCTTGTGGAACTTTGTCAGAACATGTTTGACCACCCAAAATCCTCCTCCTAGCTAGTGAGGCTACCTCCAGCTTTAGGTTTGTTTCCATACCTGCAGTCCAGATTATTTAGAAGGTGAGGTGGAGGGAAAGGAATAAGGCTAGCAGACCAAAGACTTCTTCATCAGAAAGGCAAAGAGCTCTGAAAGAACCAAGATGACATTAATGATGGCGGAGCAGCATGAAGCTCCTCAGGTAATTTTTCCAATGCTATTAACCTTCACCTACAAGGCCTGCCCTTAAGTGGTTAAACAGTAACCTGCAAAAGTAAAAAAGTTACAAAAGAGACAATATATGCTTCTCATTTAAAAAACTTCTGGGAGAACAGCCAAGAGCATAAAATTGTATTTAAACTTTATTCAGGAGGACAAATGAGGACATTACAACTCTCATGCTGTGTAAAAGCCTGCTCAATTTAAAATGGACACCAGAGCCTACTATGGAATTTTGTATGCATAAAACAAAAGAACATTTTGGATAATTTTAGAATTTAACTGTGTCATACAGCACAATTGAGCTATTTACAAGTTTCCACATTGTACGCCATGCTATTAAGCTTTAATAGTCCTTTGGTACTCAAAAGAATAAAATGTTACAGAGGGTCAAAATTGAAAGGCTTAACAGAATTCCAGCCAAGAATCTAGTTTGCCTTCCTCTCTGCTAATATATGGTAATTTTCTACATAGCAAAATGGCAGACATGAAATTAACACATTTAAAATTCAATTTATGCAATTATGAAATTTCACATTGTTCTCTCAAAAATTCCTCACTACTTTATAAAGCAATGCTTCATTGTGTCAAAACTAATATTCCCACACAAACCACAAGAGTACACTAGTGGAATTGTTGTTCCTCCCATATCGGGAGGTGAATGTCTAATAGCAGCCATGTCACTGAAGCTAGAGCTCTGGTACCTTTCGGAGGAAGAACAAGCTTCAAACCCAGGATGAAAATACGTGCAAGTACTTGGCTGGAACAACATTTGCATTTCTAGAGAACAGGTTGGCATAAGAAGAAATGGATAATCCTCAATTCAGCATTGAGCTCATATGCTATTTAATTAGCTTTAAACACAGCCTACAGTTAAGCAACCAGTAAGCTGCTAATTAAACTTACATATTTTTAGTTGCCCCCAAAGCTGATATACTTGCATCAGCTTTATTTGTCCCAAGACAAACAAGTAGTGGCAAAGGGCTGATAGTGCTTTCATGCATTGTTTCCAGCAGAAATCAAAATACTGTAATAGTTTCCTCCTACTGGAGGAAAAGGGAAAAAAGAGAGAGAGAAACTTGACCTACATAACAAGGCACAGAAGAAACTCAGTTAAGCTTCAGGGTGGTTTGGGGGGGGGGGGGGGGGGGCAGTTTTCTCCTGTGTAACAATGAAGAGTCAATCAGTTACATATGGCTACACTGACAACTGTTAGCAGATTTGACTTTAACTACATGTCTCAATTTTAAGGCTTAAAAATATCACCTCCCTGTTCCAGGCTACTTAATACTTTTGCCCTAACAATGTAATGAATTAACAGAATTAATTTTCAGGTTGCCCATTACTTTCCTTTAAAAGGAGCTGTTAAAAAGAGATCTCACAAGCCCCAGCCTTTCCTATGCTCAGTAATCGGAAAGAAAGGGAGAACATATGGTGAAACTGTTTGTTTTCCTAAAGGAACTACGTACAGCCCAAGCACAGCGCGCTCCCGCACTGTGCCGGAGGGGCAAACTTCAGCATAGACGGACTTTAGATCACCTCCCACAGCAAAACACCGACATACACCGCCGATCGCGCTCACGGGTCCACAGCCTGAGCTGATTTCAAGCCAGGGACGCCTGGGCACCCCCGCCCTCCCCCGCCGCCCGCGTCCCACTGCCCCTCGCCCCCGAACCGCCCGGTTCAACCCCTTGCTCCGCCACCGGATCCGAGGACACCCCAAGTGCAGGCGAGCGGGCGCCGTGGCCCGCCCCAGGCCAAGCGCGGGTGAGCGGGCGCGGCGGGCCCGGTTCCCCGCCGGTACACACCTTCTCCGCGCGGCCCGGCGCTCCCGCAGCGAGCCCCGCCGGCGCGCCGCGGGTGGGTGCCCACGGCATTTCCACAAAGGAGGCAGAGTAGGGCCGCGCATAGCAACAGGGCCCGCGCCCATTGGCCCCGTCGGGAGAGCGGCCGCCCCCGGGGCGGGGCGGGACGGCCGGGGTCCGCCCCACCGGCTGCACCGCCCCGCCGGCAGGTGAACGGGGGGACGGGACCGGGCACCTACCCACGGCAGCAGGAGCAGCCGACACGGGTGCTGAGGCGCTGCCGTCCACAAGGGCGGGCGCTACCGCCACGCGTGCCCTGCCGCGGAGCTGCTGACACCCGTGGGAGGGCAAGCACCGGCACCGTCCAGCTCCCCATCGAGAGCCGCCGAAAGCCCGGCCCCACGCATGCCCTACGCACCGAGTGCTCACACAGAGGGGCGCGTACGCGGGGCACGGACACCCGCGGCTGCTGCAGTGGAAAAGGCGAAAGCCCGTCCTGCCGCCAGCCTCAGGAGCCGCTTCCACAGCGCCTTTGGCACGGCTCAGCCCCATCCCTCTGGCCCCGCGGAAACCGTCACTGGCTCTCCCTGCATCACCGCAGCTCCTAACCCACCCGATGAGCTCCTTACTTCAGCGTTCTTTACAACTCCCTCCTCGATTTTTTCAGGGGCACTTTTGGGGACTAGTTTATGAAGTTTCAAGAGAATAGTCCCAAAACAGCATGTATTATTCGAGGCAAAGTCTAAGCAACATATTGTCTGCATTAATTTCATCCAGTTTCTCCCTATTTAAAAGAACTTAGATGACACGCACCATATTAACATGATCAGCACCAAAAAGAAAGTACTGACAGCCTAACCACATTACAAAACAGGACCACAACTCCTGTTCTGTAATTAGATGCCATAAAACTAAGTCCAGATCAAACTAGTCTTCACAACCACATTCAAAATCCAGTAGCACTCACTAACCCATTGAAGAGCATGGAGAACACGTTCACAGAACAATACCTTTTCCCCACTCACATTTTAGAGAGCAGTATCATTTAGCTGTGGTTGTGCAAAGCCGTGGCCTATACAAGTTCTTTAAGCAGACATTTTCTCTGAGGAAGGCTGGATACCCTTTAGTAGCTGGCACATTTAAAGACCGTAGATACAGATAGTGCCTTACAGAAAGTTATACACGAAACATTCCATTTCATTAGTAACTGACATTCAAGCTTCCTGTGTATTTTATCTCAGTTTGCTTTCCAAGTATTTTTCTTTCATGGAACATTTACTTCTACAAAAACACCAAAAGTTTACACAGTTGTCTGAAAAAGCAATTTCAAGTTTTTGCAGTCAATCAGCCACCCAGCCTTTGAAAAAAGTACTCAGATGATTTTCTATGGAACAGTTATTCAGCATCTACGGGAGGGGTAAGAGGAATAGTTAGCATGGTGGTAAACACACTATGTTTAAAAGTTTTGCTAACAAGAGGCAGAAGCAACAACCCCAAGTCAATTCCCACAGGGACCGGCACAGACAGCATTCAGGAGCCACCAGCTGTTTCCACAGGCCAACTGACGATGTTTTAGTGATGAGCAGCTGCCTCTGGATGACAGGCATATCCACCATAGTGCTCCTGAACAGTCTCCCCACACTGGGACACTAGGGTGCAACCACAAAGATCCTTTTCACATCTGACAGTCTTCAAGTACAGTAAAAGCAGGACAGCATGTTGACACCCCAGCTTTTAAGCTTGAAGTCCTAAGCCAGCTGTAGGTATGCAGAGCCGAGCTTCGTGCCTGCTTGTAGAACACCCCAGAAGTGAATGCATCTGGCCTAGCAGAATGCTAAAGTTAGAAACTATAATATTAGAAACTCCACAAATAAAAAAAAAACCAAAACACCTTGAAACATGCTATTCATTTGTCAGTCTGATCTCATACTCTTCCACAAACTCTCAGAGGCACAAGATACATATAACAGGACACTGGTAGCATGACTGAATAGGAGATGTACAGTATGTACAGCAACAGAGATATTCATAGGACTTTTTCCTCAGCTGCATATTCCATCATCATAAACAAGCTGCACTTAAAATACTACTATTACCCTTGCAGTTTTAACACTGCAGAAGGATGAGAAACAAGCAAGGCTGAATTTAACGGGCTATTGCACCCCACCTTCTACCACAAACAGGGTAACATTTATTAAAATAAAAAGAGATTATTTTTAAAAAAAATGGATTTTATCCCATAATAAGCAGTCCTACACATTTCACAAAGCAGGAAATCACAGCCAAGTGTGGTTCATCTTGGTATCAAGTCAGCTGTGCATCAATTCAGAGGCATTTGCCAACAGACATAATTGGCATTACCCCTGTTACAAAAAAAAGCCCAACTCCAGCCTTTGGAGGGCCATGCCAAAGCACAGCATGTCTAGTAATGAGCTAGTTCAGAAAAACACTCTAGTTCAGTTCCAGCCCTGTGTTGAGTGAGAAAAGCAAAGTGTGCACATGACCCCTAAGGAGCCAAGCGTGACTTCATAACACCTTATGTTTACACAGCCTAGCTGCAGAGACAAGGTAAAAACAAAAATCACACTCCTAGCAATGTATCCCTTGCTCAAAACAATCATTTTGGACTGAGGTATCAATGTGAAAAGTATAAAATGAGAAAACACTCATGCAGGCAGCCCTATTCCCTTCTCCCTCCTCAGATGCTTACTTCCTCAGAGCAAAGCTGAGGTCAGCTCTTGATGCTTGCCATGCATGTCAAAGAGCTCGTAAGACATACTATTCACAGTCTTAATAATTATATATAGTTTTCCTTTATGTTTAAACTCAGACTTCTTCAGTAAGAAAGACTACATATTGGCTACAGCACATCCAGAAAAGCAGCACCAGACGCTAACAGTTCCACTACCATTTTAAAACAAAACAAAATCAGTGTATATCATAAAGCTGTTCAAAATTTCATACAAGAAACTTGACTGAGGATGAGTACGGCCAGCTTATAGAAAGTGTCCTAAAACATTTAGGAAAGGCCATTACATAGTCTCAACATGAAGATGGGATGAAAAAACATACAATGCATATCAAGCATCGTCTCTTAACCTTTTTCTCTAGTGGATCCAAAATACTTTCTCATAGAAACTTGTTTGTTCAGTGAGACTATCAAAGTCAGTACAATAATAGCCAGTTATGCCAGTTTGAGTGAACTTAATCACTATGCAAGATGAGGCAGATGTTTACCCTACCAGTTCTACATTGATCTCCTGATTGTTGCCTTCAATTTTTTCTAGGTTTATGAACTATTCCTCCTGTTTCAGCTTCATAAACCAGCTACTCCGTTTTATTTGTTCACTTTTTAACAGCATGCACACCTCTAATAAAGGGTCTTCCACACCTTGCTTGCGTTAGCATGCTGTAAGCAGCTGCACTGTAAGTAGTGCTACTAGTGTGGTTACGGTAGCAGCCTTTACTCAGCCCACTCCTCCAATTCTAGTCCTTCAGATACTTTGTTTCTTGTTGCTTCTCCACAGTAAACAAAATTTCTCTGCCTGTTCAAATAGCAAGTGCTCCAAAAGGAAGAAGCTGTTTCCTCCTCAAAATAAAGCAAAACAAAGCCATATTTTTTATTAAAAGGCAACTGAAGTGGGAAACCTTGCATAGGAAGTATGCAAGAAGACTCATTTTTAAACAATTATACAGCAGAGAAAATAGGATTTACCTTTGAGTAGCATGAGTGTTGATATCAATTCCTTTGACTTAACAGTGCATTCTCAGGGCATACTGATTTTGACAACTTTGTCCCTGCTCAGTCCCTGCTAGTAGGAAACTCTTATTCCACATCACTAGAATATTTATTAAAGCTCTTCTTGATGCATCTGCGCTCTTCCCCCTTACTTCCAAGTCCAACTTCATCAAAATTAAAAGCCCAACTAAAAACTGTAACAAAAAAGAGTGAGTAAATGGGATGTCTTACTGGGACTACATTGCAAATAAATATTCAGATCAGTCATGCAAACAAACCATGCATTGATACTCGTGTCTTTACAAAAACTGCACAGGGAAAGAACATCAACCCAATGTATCAAAATTCACTTTCTGCTAACACAGAATTTATGCCCTCAGCAAGTAGGCATCAAAGGCATTTGTCAGATACTACTCTTAGCCACCCCTCCACCCCTCCAAGTCTGCAGACAAAGCCTTCTAGCAAACTTGCTGACCTGCCTGGAAGCGTGCGTTTGAGCCAAGGTTTGTTTCACTTAGGTTGCTGGGCTAGTGCCCTGGCAGGGAACCGAGGAGAACAATACCTGGCAAGCAGGGGAGAAGGGCTTCCCATCACTGCGGAAAAAGTGCTGACCACAGCAGCTCTTCCTTCACCTCTCCTTCCGCTGACCTTCAGAGGAAACCACCACCACCCTGCCACCTCCCACCATGGTAAAGACTAATACCATCCTCAGCTCTCTCTCTGCCCTTCCCTCCCCCATTACACCCAACAACAAGATGATACTTGTATGACACCTTGAGAAAGAAACTTAATTTATTCCAGCACAGGAAAGTGTGAAACATGCCCTAGAAATCCTCAAGGCTCAGTGGGAAAAAGGAATCCCCGCATACACAGCACCATAAAAGGCTAAACTAGCTTGAGCAGTCACCTGCTTCCAGTCTCACTAAAGTTCTCAAGCCAAAATGGACTGACTTACCAACCTGGATCTCTGGGATCCTAATGGAAAAAACCTCAGTAACTTCACAGGATACATAACGTAAAACAGATGACATGGCTCATGTGCACCACATATTTCTTATTTTAGATAAGTTCTTTTTTCATTTTACTTCAGAAAACAATTCAGCTTGTTTTTTTTTCCCTTGGAACAAAAAAAATTCATACTTGGCAATAGGTTTGGGAAATGCACTGATCACTGATAAGAGAGAAGTCTATGTGCCCAACACTATATACCTGGACAGAGAGTGGATGCCTTCCTACTAACTGAAAAGTGGTGAAATCAAAAGAAATGTGTATGGTGGGAGCTGAAGAACTGCCCTTACTGCTCCTAAAGCAACAAAGTTGTCCAGAAGACTTCTCGGTAACACTTTTTGTTTACCTTGATTCCTAACAAGGATTCTTACATTCAGAACAGACATGAAACTGTTTTTAGTGTCTTTAGTACTTTGCAGGTGGAGTGCTTTCTTCCTCCTGTGTTCATCTGCCTCCACTGATTCATGCACAGCTCTCCTCTTCAAATTATCCCTGAGAACATTCTCACACTATTCTATTACATCTTTCCATTTGAGTCAACATAATGTACTAATACCGTTCAGATAGAAACTCTAGATAGTTTTGGTCCCAGAGCCAACAATAAAAGGTAACGCAACAGCCACTAGCCAAAAGAACTAGTCAGGCCGATTTAACATGGAAGAAAATGTATTAATGCAAGTGAGTTTTATCTGATTTGGTCAAAACCATACTGAATTGTTAAGAACAGATGAAGAATTTTCATGACTGTCTTACAGCTCAGTTTCACTGTTTACAAGTAGCCTTTATATACACACACACACACACACACACACACACACACACAAATCTCTTCAAATCCTGGTACAGTTGTGCACGCAGATAAAAAATAACTGTATGTGGCTTTGGCTGTGTGCTCACAACTACAGTCATCCCACCCTGCACAGCACCAGCAGAAACAGGAACACATAATGAATGCAAAGTCTTCCAAAGTCCAACTACCTACCCAAGTCCAAGAGGCGCTCTTCAGTACTTGCATTCACCCAGGTTTATAGACATCCTTAATTGCCTGCTTCTACATGAAGTTTTTGTACTCCAGAGTACAAAGGTAACCATGCGATTGTACAGGCACTTCTAAAACAATTTAAACCTAAAACAATTTAAACCTTCTGTCTAAACATTAAATACAAATGACCTGCAATGACTGAACAATTTATCACCATCCTGAAAGACAACAATGTGAGACACCTTCAAAAATCTAAAAAGCAGAATTTACCAAGTATCAATTCAGAATGGAGAAGTTATTACAGCCATAATTACAGTTAAATGGCAAGATCTTATTGACTGAAAGAACAGCTAGTAACTGCCAGACTGTTATCCTAAACCTGTGCCTGGTAGAATGAAAAAGCTATAAGCTGTTTCACCACCATTTAACACTTGCTATTAGTACACATTTGTCAAAATAACAAAGAAACATTTTATAAACAGTGAAGCAGAGCAAGTTCTTTTCACAAATGTCATAGAGCTGGTTTGTTCCCATCAGTTATTCTGTTTTCACAGAAGATTTCTAATTTTAATAAGCAGAATTCCATTTGGCAACAAACTCACATCTCTCATGAGAATCTGTATTTATAAATGTTGGCTTATTTTTAAAAACATTTAGAAGCTGGCAGACCTCAGTTCCAATAATAGTTTCAACACCGCCCTTAACAACAAAGTCCAGTGTAATATGCCTCAGCCCAGGGATCTGATCTGGCATGCCAAAGTTTCTCACTTCAGCAAGTAAAGAACATGGTCAGAAGAGTCAGTTGTATAGCCCAAACCTATGGGCTTGGCATATCCACAAGCCCCAGAATATCCACTTAAATGCCACTCCAGCAGCATCCATTTTAGCAACAAGAGCCCCTCTAAATCCACCAAATAAACAAAAAGAAAATGGCAAAGTTGTTACTACTATGGTTTGTTCTCTGAGGTACAGGTACACAGTGAACAACTCTCCCTGCTGAACACAGATACAAGCGCTCTTCCAACCCAAGAGCTATTTCTACAACAGGACAACTCATCTTGTTGTCAACATCCAGGTACGAGTTGCAGAACAGTAAGAAAATTTTAACATAAGCAAACACACCCAAAACGTAAGATTTTGCAATTCTAGGAAGTCTGCAAATTAATATCCTTAGATTTTTATTGGGTTTTTTCTTGAGGGCAGGGGGAGAGGGAGAGGACTTAGGCTGCTAAAAACTAAGAATTCTCCTAAGCTAAATTTCCATAGAAGAAATAAGAGAACATATATTCCAATTTCTTGGATGCCAGGACAAGGCTGCATTGAAAGAATCCAGACTACAACCTCAATTTAAAAAAAAAAACGAAACCAAACCAACAAACAAAAAAAAAACCCCAAAACAAAAAGCTTATACTCCTGTTCACTCATTCTCTCCATTTACATATGATTTGTTATCAGGCCAAATCTGCTCTCCCCGAAGATTAGAGCTAGATGGCTTCATGCCTTATAAATGGAATCCGAGTGCAGTATCCTGACCGCATATCAATTTGGTTGGGTTTTCCTCCTTTTAAAGGCATCTGGTTTTATTTGGAAGCAATCTACCCAACCTGGGAGCAGCAGACACCCCACGCCCTGCGGCCCATCAGAGCCAGTCTCCCTCACCACACGCACCTTCTTGCACGTGCCCTGTGCAGCATGTTCGCCAGCACGGCTTCCTCCCTGGCCAGGGAGCAGTCACCTCCACCTCATTATCACCCAACCTGCACTTACCTGTGGCAACCAAGCCCCAAGCATTGCCCAAACGCTTTTGGAGTGACAGCTCCACTAAGCAGGAAGTACCTCATTTCCAGTTTACTACTTTGTTTACTGGCTACATCGTTCCACCACGGAAAAGTTTAAGTGCTTTGTGACATTTCACTGAGAAGATACTATAAAAATAAAGTGTCTGCATCACAGTGCAATATAGGACGCTAAAATACCACTCATCCTTTTGAAAAAGATTATTTTTACTTCCTGATCTGCATACTCTAGCACACCATCTTTGCTAAAATGTTTCCAAAAAAATCTTTCACAGCATGAATACAGGGCATAAAATTAAACCTTGTTTTTTAAAACAAGGTCCTTATCCAGAGCTCCTAACAGCTAACTCTTAGCCACATTGGTTCAGCTCACTTCTCTCCCAACCCAATGCCTCCTCAATCCTTCGTCCTAATTTGAGGTAAAGCATTCAATCAGGTGTTTATCTTCATTAATCTCTCCTCCAGCTTCCCTCACAGATACACTGAGAAATCCTTCAGCTATGTTTCCAGTATGATGTAGTAAACAGGCTTTTGTTGGGCCCAAAGAGTTAGCTCTTTCCATACCAAACCACCAAATAAGGTGGAAGAAACCTTCTTAACCCAGTTACTACAAGCAGACCTAGAGGCATGTATGCAAGTTTGACTTGCAAAGAAAGAGGGAGAAGAGAAAAAGCAATCTTCAGACTGATTGCTACTCTCTTGTAGACAGAAAGCCATTTTGTTAAATTATGATAATCTCAAGGAGGGAATTAATGCTTCAGAAAGTAAGAGAGAACTGCTTTTAGCTTAATTTGTAAGTGAAAACAGAACAGTCTACACAGAGAACACAGCAGAGGAATAAACAAAGCAAGGTAATAAAAAAGTAAGAAAAGACTTGAATAAGGTGATAAAAAACAGCCAGCATGCATTTAGAGACAAACAAGCCTGTCTTCCTCCTTTAACTGATCCCTCATGCAGCAAGGGGGAGGGAGGAGGAAGGAGCAATAACTCTGAGCTACTTAGACTATACTGAGACTTTTGATGTCTTGTAACATTCCCACAGTAAAATACAACTATACTGTAGATTCATGTAAACAACAAGATTTTTTCCAGTTGTACACCAAGTGTACTCTAAGAGTACAGAACAATCCTTCTGAGTTTGGCAGTAATCTATCACCCTGACATTATGCAATGTTTTCATTAACTCCGATGGTGAAACAGTGTGTTTATACAGTTTATGAACAAAGCTGAGCTGGAAAAGCTTGCAAGCACTCTGCTACGAAGCCTAGTTCTGTCTTCCAAACTCAATAAACTGGCAAAGTGATCAGAAGTCATTAGAACGAAGTTCAATGGAAGCAAGAGCAAAGCTCTGTACTTGAGAAAGGAAACAGAGCTCCAAACACCCAAAATGAAGCAGCTGACTAAGAAGCTGTATTGCAGAAAATAAACAGTGATGGTATTATGGATCAAAGCTAGGTAAGCTGATACATTGCTACCGCAGGAAGACAAAAAAACAAACCAGAAAGAACAAAACTCAAAGATCACTTCAGAAAGGGAGACACCATTTTTTGAACTGATGAAGCCTCAGCTGAGCCAACATGTCCACTGTATTTTAAGATGCTTTGACACCATAGGAAAGGCAAAGCCAAGCAGCAGCCACCAGTATTGTAGTTACTGCATTCCCTAAACCAGGTATACGTTTACGTGAATATGCTTACAGCAGCCACTGCCCTTCCACACTGACAACCCACCTGATGGGCAAGTCCTGAGTGATGCTCATGAGACACATCCTGTGAATGCCTGTGTCTTTGCATAGCAAAGAAGCAAGACCACATTTTTACCTGCACTTTCTAACCCCTCTTCCTCACTTGCAAAACTGCTCCATTGGTTTGCTATGCAACACTCCACATTCCATCTTCTCCATACAGCTCTCGTATACTGCATGTTTAGAGCTGTAATTTCAAACTTTCCACAATATAAAGGGAGGTAAGTACCTTAGGGCAGGATTTCCCTTTTTCTTCATTTCCGCTCATCCCTCTCACCTCCTTAAAGTATTCTGTAACATTTCCCACTGTTAAAGCGGTTAAACATTTAGATCTCCCCTTTCTTCTCCTGCACCACCCTTCATTGCTGGTGGTAACAAGAATCTTACCACTAGTATGACAAAGGCTAAACCATAACTTCCCCCAGTGAGGTGGAGCCATTACAATCTTATTAACTATAATTTTATGCTTAATTCTATCTTCAAAAACTGCATCTGTTCTAATTGGATTCTGATATAATTATTCGCAAGAATGAAAAAAACCTCAAATATTTCAAGTCTGTTTAAGTCTGTTTCTTTGTTTTTACTTGCTACATGAATTTCAAGTCCTCTCAGGATTGTGAGAGTCTGTGGAAAAGTGGAGTCTGTGGCAAGCTGAGTGTGCTTCTCCCCTGTTCTTTGCTATTAACTTAGGACGATTGGAAGCAGGTGACTATACACTTGGCTGCTTGTATCCTGTGGTACAGCTGCTATGCAGAAAGCAGCACATGTAAATATGTGCACGATTCCTGCCTCCTAAGAGGCTCTATGGGCTGCATGTGGCATTTAGGGTAGCACTTTCACAACCCCCTTTGTGCAGGGTATTACTTTATTACATTAGCACACAGCTGAGCTACACGTATCTACTAAAATGGCTGGAGAAACTCCCTTGTTCTGAAGATATTTCAAGATTTTTTGTTAATCTTAACAGAATTCCAAGATATTACTTCTGAAGAGTTTCACCCAGTTAATGATAGACATTCACGTCAACTTTTTCTGCCTGAAAACTAAAGAATAAGCACAGGTCATATGGAGGTTCTGAATGGCTACAGAAGAACATCTTAAAGCTGCAAATATTGACTTGGGTTTTACCTGGCTATTTTGAACTTCTGTTTCACCATGACAGCAAACACCTTTCAAACTTCAGTGCCTGGTATTAAAACAAAGAGCTTCTAAAAACAACATGCCTTGCTGCAATTGATCAGGTAGAGGTTTACGCAATTAAAAAACAAGGAAGAAAGCAAAGAGAAAACCCCATTTCAAAACCCTAGTACTTAAACCCCATTATTTTATGTATATGTTTGTGATAATTTCTGTACTGTCTGTGCTACCGCCACGTCATATAATCCTTACAGCATATACATACAAGAAATACACCTAAGAGTGGTCATTTACACAGTGTCACTATTAGCAAGCATGTCATTAACAACCCTAATTAAGCTGTGTATGTCATGTAAGTGTTAGCATTTAACACACGGATATCTAAGCTATATTAAAGTGTTTCTCAAAACACCAAAGTGATTATAACACAAAAAGAATGTGTTTTTAAAACTGAAAGCAACCATGGGAACAATAGAATCACCAAAAATTTAAGAAACCCAAATATCTAATCAATAATTCTAAGCAATTTCTTTTTTTAATTAACACTCACTTTTACGATGAGGACTCATAAGATCTGTTTAAAAAACAATCTTGCTTTAAGTTAACAGGAATCAATAATCACTGCTCTTGCAGATCAAGATAGAAGTAATGACATATTTTCAACTCTAGGGGCATCAGCAGCTGTTGCTATACTGCAAAAGAGCTGAAGTGTTATAAACACATACGTAGACAGTCGACTTTATTTTCCTGTAAATCCAGATGTCAGTAATCCAGATTAAGATGGAACCAAATTATGGCGAAAAAATAGTATTTCGGCATGCTTGTTACGATACATCTCCTTTATAACCAGAACAAACCCCTCTGCCAGATTACAAAACATCACAGATTGAAGTTACACCTCTTCTGAGGGTGTTTTTTCAGCTACATTTTGTCTTTTTTGCCCACGTGCTGGCATTGTCTGTCGATGTCCCATTTGCCTTTGACCGACTCCCGCCCCAGCACTGCAGTCCTGGCTAACAAGCCGGCTGTAGCTGACACACCAACTGCAGCATTCCCGGAGCAAAAGCAGTTCGCTAGGGTGTTTTGTCTCCCTTCCGTCCAACCCAGACAATGGGAAGCTGAAGGGCAGGCAGGACATGGGGCTCTTGGACACATTCCCGGGGTACCTTCCAGTCTACCAACTCGGGAGATGCTAATGGGAGTGAAGCCGAGCACCAAGATTCTCTCCCATCCCCCAAAATGACAGGGGAGGGGATAAGGAAATAGAGTGATAACACCGAAACAAGATACCAGGCTAATCCGAGACAAAACAGAACACACACAAAGAAATATCCTGATAAACCGTTTACCTCGTTCCGGCTTCATTTTCTCTGTCTCCTCAGGCAGGAGCCCCGGTGCCCCGCTGCTCCCCCCACGAAGGCTGGCTGCCGCTGCCTCCAGCTACCCGAGAGCGATTCTTTGCCGTACGACCAGCAAGCGGACCCCTGCCTGGCAGCGGGGCCCGCCGGCAGGCAGGCAGCAGGCCGGGGACGGCTGAGTGACGGCGGCCTCTCCCCGCGCCCGGCCAGGGTGTCCTTCCGTGACACGGCGCCGAGCGGGGCTATTTATAACCTGCCGAGGAAAAAATCCCACAACAACAGACCTCGGCTCACCCCCGGCTCTGAGTCACCGCGGCCCCGGAGTCCCCTCCCTTTCGCCTGCCCCGAGGAAGGCAACGAGCGGCCCCCCAACACCCCTCCGCCCTGCAGCTCGCGGGCTCTGCCCCGTCACCGGCCGGCGAGTGGCGGCGGGGGGCTGCCCGGCACCTTCATCCCCGGCCCCGCCGCTGTCGCCCGGGTTGCCGGGCCGTGCCCCCCGCGCTTAGCCCCGGTCAGACAGCCCGCCCCTCCAGCCGCCGCGGAGTGCTGCTCCCCATGGCTCTGCCTCCCGCCCTTCCTCCTCCTCCTCGCGGCTGACTAACTCCCCTCCTCTCCGCCGGGAACTCCCCGCCTCCCGCCGAACGGGGCACACACATGACAGCCCGGCGGCTGCGGGCACGTCCGCTCGGCAGCACGGGACCCGCCGCGCTCGGCCGCCTCGCGGCCGCCGATACAACACAACGGAACAGAACGGGACGGGACCGGACAGGACTGCGGGACCCGGCACCGTGTTCATCCCACCCCCAGGCAGAACCGACCGCCCCGCCCCTCGCCCGCCTCACGTGCTCCGCGGCTGCCAATCGCGTACATTCACTTCCTGCCTGCCTGCCCGCCTGCCGGGCAACTCGGTTGTCATAGCAACAGAGCGCCGGCCCGGCTGAGGCCTGTTGGCGCTGGCCGGGCGGGCCCGGTCCGTCGGCGGGAATCGGTTCCGCCGCGGTTTATCGGTTTCCCCATTTCCCGGTATTCTTCCCTCTTAAACCCCCCGCCCAAAAAGTGTTTTGGCAGACAGGCCCCGGGACCCTCACTCACCTAGCATAGGCTGCCCAGCCGTTGGTGGGCCTGCTCCCACGAAGGGCCCGTCCCTCACTCGCGTTAGCTGCTTGCCGGCTCTCGCTCTTAGGCCTGTACAGCCACAGAGGTGTTCCCGCGTTGGCACCCCGTGTCTCCACACGACCGCGTGCTCATCTCTGTAGGGACATATACATATAGCTGTGTATATAGGCATCCTCTGAGCAGCGATTGAAAGTGTGAACGGCCCGAGCCGCGGGAGGCTGTGCCCCCACCTGCCCAGAGGAGTTGCGAAGGAGGGGAGAGGCCGCCCTGGTGCCCCTGGCCCCAGGGGAGGTTGCCGCCCTGATAACCTGCCCCTCACATTCCCACTGCCTGCCCTACCCAGCAGCCCTGTGCTTCACGCTTACTTGACACCAGTAACAGTTTGTGTGCAAAGACAATGGGGCCATCTGGGTTGTGGTTACAACCACCTCAATCCAGCAGAAAGGCAAGTGTACCCGAAAGGAACGGCCTGCGCCATGCCTCGTTCCAAGGCCTGCGTGGCTGCCTGTCAGGTCAGGAGCCAGGGCCACTGAATGTGAGCCTTCCATGCCCAGAGTCTGCTCTATTTGGTGCAGACACACTGCTAATGCCTCCTCTGGAAATGAACAAGTTGCATTGGTGACAGGGCTCCCTCCTAAACCAGGGACCCAGATCCATACGGGCTATAGTGACTGTGGTATCCTAGGCTCCCGACAGTAGAGAGCTCACAAGGAGACTGTACCAGGGCCAGGGAAAGCCCCACATACAACAATAAAGCTCAGAGTTGGGCGCAGTCAGAAAAGACAGATGAGTTGATACCAACCTCTCTTACTTTAATGTGGTCCTGTATTTGGGATATACACAGACACTGATGCACCTCCAGTCATTACACTGGCAAATCCCTGCCACTGTGATTATTGTTTACAAACCCTTCCATCTTACAGACTGAGCACTACTGGGGACACTCACTCTCTACAAGATGATTTATAAATATGTGACTTCTGCCCTTTCTATATAGAGAAAATACACATGGGTCAGTCAACTCCCCATCCTTTCTGGTGTGCCAGGACCCCCTCAGATGCTTATATACCTAGGATCTGCGTAGCCTCCCTCTTCTCACAGCTAATCAAGCAGCCACGGAAGATATTGCAGAGAATGTAGAATTCCCAAACAACTCAATTCTACACTGTTCGGCTCATAGGAACCGCACCTATGTCCCATCATTACACTTGGAGGGTGCTTCATAGAACAAGCTGTCCAGTAAACATCTCTCATTTCAGTCATACCCCAAAATACATAGGCAAGTAGGAGGGTATCACATGCAGTGCTTTGATATTACACTCATAAGTACATGAGTGTTACTTCTGTTGCTGTGTGACTGCTGTAGATGTGTTTGGTAATTACAGATCTCATAGCTCTCTGCCGGATGCAGTATAATTGCAAATGTGGCAATCCAAAATTATAAAAGGAGGAATTTGACTGAGCAATAAATGCTGTAGATGTGTGTATATGTGAAATTCAGCATGACTACATGGGGCATGATTCAGCCACCTGTCAGATCCTCCTACCGGTTATAGTCATCCTAATGAAAAGTCACATCCTTTAGGCCACTAATTGTTGCTGTAAGACATTGCAAATTAGTTTGTAGCTTGCTCTAACATTGGTTTTACAGTCAAAATCAAATCTGCCTTTCTACTGTTTAACTACAATTGTAGCTATTTAACTGTTATGCTTCATATAGTATTTTTAATAATATTTAAAGTTTTAAGCTCACTTTAAGGATCATTTTTTTAAACATCTCATGAGACATACATAGGCCCAGCTTCCAAGAAAATGCTCTCTCAAAGCACTTAATTAATGAGCCAAATAGTAAGTGCCCGGTTTTCCATTACTTCATAGTTCTTAGTAGTTCAAAAAAATGCCAGATATATTCTGAAAACCATTTACCATTAAAAAAAAAAAAAAGAAAGTTCTAAGAGATATGATTAGAGTAAGCCAGGTCTGGTTTGCAGTCCTACTCTATATGACTGCATAGGAGATTTAAAGGTCAACTTCCCCTCCAGTCAGATAATTTCTGGACCCAGAGAGCAATAGGTATATCTGAGATCCATCCTTCAGGTCCTGGTTGACTTCAGACAATGGATGGTTTCCCTTTTGACCACATAGATATATAACAGATCAGAAAAAAACAGAACAGCAAACTAAGAATTATTAGAGAAATCTCATTATACAATATTTTATGTACAATATTAAATGCAAAGTAAGGGTAAGCATCCCAAACAAATTCGTGGACTTAGTGTGTCTAAAATGGCTAAAAATGGCCTCGAACTCATAGCTTTCCTCCCAGTCACCAACCAAACAATGAGCACTGTATGAATAGCCAGAGAAGACATGGAATTAGGGGCTTCAACTGTGGGAATTCGCTTACACATCCTTGGAGACTTCTTGAGAACAATGATGCTACTGAAATGCATTTCTGACCTCAGAAACTGAATATCAGGTTAAAAAGTCTGAAAAGCGTATGGCTGCATTATGTATCACATGAAAGCAGGATTAGCTTAGAACACTAACAAAACTTTAACTGTGCTCCCACTGCCAAGTACAGACCAACATGTGCTTCCAAGAGCACCAGCAGGGGCAAAACCAGGATTCTGATCAGTTTGTGTCTGGTGGTTGATTAACTTCAGTGCCTAGACAGGTAAGAGCTTTGGCTGCAGCACCCATGCCATCAAAGCAGCTCTAGCACATGCAATCTCCAGTGTTGAAAGACATGAGTTTCGGTGGCAGGCTCTTTCCCAGTGGAAACCTTAACAGGGCCACTTGCTTCTTTTTCCTGAAATGTGTCAGACCTTCTCTTACAAACCCTACCCCCATGTGAGGCTTGGCTCAAACTGGCCACTAGATTTAAAATAATCCCTACTCGGGACAGCATGACACATAAACCTTGCTCATGTAGAAATGAAGTTTTTAAACAAAATTAAGATAAACATATGGCTGTGTTTCCTTTCAGAACTTCAGCCCTTTAGGCTTTTGGCACAGCCCCTGTAACCTGGGACAGAGTGTATTTTAGGTCATATCCCCAAAAGTCTTTTCAGCTTCAGCTGTCAAAGAAGTACTGTCTGATGCAGCAGATCAGGATTCCTGTGATTCCTGGAGACAATTACTGCCTGTTTAATGACGTGGTACAACTGCTTTTGACATGGCTGTTGTGGTATAAAGCCACCACACTTGGAAGAATATTACAGCCAAAGGATGAGGACAATGGGAAATAGACTGAAAGATACAGTCTGCAGTGAAACGAATTTAAAATGTGTTAAAAGAGAAAGTCTGCAAAGAATCAACTGTAATGTAATTGTCCCCAGTAGTAATCACTTTGGAAAGAACGTTAAAATAGAAACAAATACCACAAGAACTAATAAATTCCTACAAGCTGTTACTGAAACTGCGAGAATAAAACAATATAATTAAAATATCAGTAGGTTGTAAAAGTTTAGTTTTAGGGGTTATAACCATTTTGCGTTTAGTTTTTAATTTGTCAGTATACGCACATAAGTGGATCTAGTTGAAGAGAATTCATCATAATCCTTTAAGATACCTATAACCACAACAGTAAGAATAGCTTGAGAAAACCTTTTTCTGCATGCTTGCCAACCTTTGTGTTACCACCATTAACTTCAGTCTCTGAGTATGTGTCTTTAGCCCCATTCATCTTTATTTAGCAGCTAGATTTAAGTATTTTAACACCATCAACCCAAACTGATTCAAAAATACATCAGAAACACCCAAACTCCATGCCCCAACCTTACAATTTCCAGGTAACACAGCTCATTATATCATGCAGAGATATCTGAGTGGCATTAAGGCAGTGCTTCTGGCGTTCCACCACTTGCTTTATTTCACGCTGATCTGAGAGGCAAGAAGACTTTGGTGGTGGGAGCCACAGAGGAGGTTTTGTTCTCTATTCATCTCCAATTCCTCCTCAGAGCTGCTCACCAGCATAATTTTGAACAGCCTTTAAGCCTCTCAGTTACATTTGGGACTTGCCTCAGGATCAAAGAGAGGAAAGTAAATTAATCTCATCTTTTTGTTTTGAGTCCCCAAGCACGGACTGTCATATGAAAGTCTGGCAAGATGGGAAAAATAACAGTAGAAACAGCAGGATTTCAGTTTTCTTTCTTTGAAATGCACAGGTCATGGTGCTGGAACTAAATATTTTGAAGAGAGTAAATAAACATAATGTAAATCAACAGGTGTTAGACCCTTGTGTTTGCTAACTTAGAGGGATTTATCTTTTCATACAGTTCCTACCAAACCCCTCGTTGCTTAATTTCACTACTAATTGGCCTTTAAAAGTAAAAACTATATAGCTATTGTCATGTTCTTACTTTCTAAATCCACTTTTTGAAATTAGTAGAACAACATCCTCTTCATGTGTCCTCTCAAATTGCTTCTTGCTCCAAATAGTACTTTCTCACTGGAGACACAGCCAAGACTAAGTTGAGAGGGAATTATGAGAACAATGGAAAGTTTTATCTTCCTCACCAGAAATAATTTCCTGGATTCGACACTTTGTTGCTAAACCTTGTTTACATACAGGAGATTCCTTCAGTTGAAAGCAACCTGGCCCCTGTCCTGTGCTGCTGCTCAGGTTTCCTGGGTCACATGGGATGACTTGCGCCTTCTTCACTATTCTGGCAGCAGCAACAGGAGCTTAGCACCTCTCAGGATGGAATCTCTTCTGCCATTCTTCCAAAGACTGAGGTCTAGCAGTCAGGCCTTCTTGCCAACAAAAATTAAGCCCGTCCTACATTTCCACAATTTGCTTTGGAAACAGTAACTTGTATGATCTCTTCTCTGTTTGGAGCAACTGCTAAAATGATGCTTCATAAACCTTGTATACTTCTTTAGTAACTGATCTGTGATGTGTAATTAGATGCCAGTTCCAAAAGAGAACAGTGCTGTCTCATCTGAAGTGGTGGCTGGTGGTAATGAATATAGATTTATGAAGATAGACACATAAAGGTTCTGCTTTACAAGAAGAATAACCACCTGTTTTTCTATAAATGCTGATCTAAGAAGATACCTACTTAGTAAGATCACAGCTGTTAAGTTTCATTGCATCAACACCTGACTAATCAGACAATAATGCACTAAAAAGTGAACTATCTACTTGCAAATAGATCACTAATTTCTGAAAGAGAGAAATTATTCTCTTTTACATATAAGATCTTTTCTTTGGCTGTAATATTCATTTCAGACTGGAAGCAGTTTTGGTTGGTTTTTTTTCAGTATCTTTTCAAGGGGATTGTGCAGGTTCACTGATGAATGCTAACATTACACAATGTTTACCCAGGAACTAAGCTTGATGGAAACATTAATCAGAAAATATATAGGTTTACAGATTATAATGGAAGGTTTTGTAGCAACAGCAAGCCCTGGCATTCCCTGAACAGAAGCTAGAGATGTATGTTTGCCAAGAGAAACAGCAAGATGTGGCCAACAGTAGAATGTTTTGAGAAAACAGAAGCACAAGAACTGTTTCCAGTCTAGGTCATCTCTCGCCTCTCAGCACTCTCAGTTTACTTTTGAGCAGGTATATCCAGAAGCTGTACCCCAATTACTCATTGCAGTGAACCAACAGGAATCCAAGCACCCCTTTTATATTATTTCTGTTAATTTCATTGGAAAGAGAATGCATAACACTTGGAAAGATGTTTGGAGTTTTGCAATGCTGTTTTGCTATTGCCAGTGGTTTGATCTATCATGTAATAATTTCCAATGCAGTTCTGTGCAACTAATTGCACTGAATTAATTGCTGGTGTAACTCCGTCTGGTAGGAGTTCGTGAAGTTCAACTTCTGATGCCTCGGCCAGCCCTGTTTACTTTCCCTCTCCTATCACAGCAGCTGGGTCATAGTTTAGCACTGTACCAACAAGTTGGTGGCACACTGCAACTAGCTCCTCCCAGCTCGGGCAGCTCTCATTTAAGGCAGGACTCAACATCCAGAGCCTTTCCCCACACATACTTCCACTGCTACTGGCTGCTCATATGGAGCTTGTACCACAACCACCTTTTGCTCAGTTTTCCTGCATGGCTGTCTGCAGACTTGCCATCCTGTTCGGCCTCTCAGGCAGACCTTCAGGCTTCTCAGTTTCAAGCAGTGCTCATCCTCTGTCACATTAGTACACATTTCACAGAAGAGTCCAGCATGTCTTTTCATACAATCCATACAGTCCACCACTTCCACAGGTGAAGCAGAGCAAGCACCCTTCCAAAGGGCCATCTTGGAAGTCTCACCTTGCAAGTATAGCTGTTGTACCTCAGAGAACTGACACAGTGAGCACGTTCACAACACATTAGAGAATTACTACAGCCACACTGCCATGTGTATTGAAATTACACACAACTTTCCACAGGCACTGTAGATGAAAAGGATAATTCATTTGTGTAGAGAAGTGATTACTTTGCTGGAACAAGCCGTCCTGCCTATAGTTCCACCCAGGCTAAATTAATACCACAGCTCCTACTACACTTATGAGAGAGTAGGGCAGGAAAGTAGCACGTTAAATACAGGGCAATGCTTAATGTAACCACATGCATGGTTTACAAGAGAAGTTGCATACCATTTACTAAAGCAGTGAGTTGGGGTTTATTAGGTAAATGCCAGAGCTATTGCAAAACTGCAATGACCTTGTTCTAAACATTTTAATTGCATAGTTTTTAGCCAAAGCCCTTCTAATATATTGATGGCCATTTAGTGACATATACTACATATTAATAGTAAAAATGGAAATAGCAATGAACAGAATGGGTTGCACATAGTCATCAGGAGTGATTTTTCAATACAGAAATATGAAAATTACCCAGATTCAGATTTCATTGGTGCCCAACTTTTGCTCTTTTTTTTTTAGCTTTTTTAGACTAAAAAGTATTCCCTAAAATTTCACTCATTAGCTGCTGTCCTATAATTGTATAGTCCATAGTGAAGAATGCCGTGGCTTACCTCCCTTGTTGGCAGGGTCACTAATAGCAGTCTGGGCCCAGCTCCACTCTCTTCATACACCAAAGTTCCCCAGATAAAGACCCAGCCTACATGTCTCACCCCAAGCATAGTGTTTGTAAGCTTTACTGTACCTAAACCAAAACAATTTATCTTTTCAGGACCCTGGCATTCTCTGAAAGTGAGAGCATAATAGCAACTAGAGAAAAAAAAAAAAGAGAAAAAAAAAAAGAAAAAGGAGAGAATTAAAAACTGAGCACTGAATGATCTGATTGTACTTCACTGTGTAAAAATTATAAATGAAAAAATATCCATGCCTGGCAAATGCCATCAGTGGTGAAATCCTTGGCCCATATACAAAGGTCAACTTCCCTTCATACAGAGGGAGGTAGGATTTCAACTCAGGCTATATTGGGTAGTGCTTTCTTTGCTACTTTCACACCAGATCAATTATAATTGTAATCTTATGGTTGATTTATTCTTGTGTTGTATAACATTTGAAGGGGAAGGGAAGCTGACATTTGTTCAAGGGTCTCAAATAAGGGTAATAAAGTACAGTATGTACACTAAAAAATAGAATAGCAGTAAGTTATGAAATTGCTTATCTTTGAATGTCAATTAAAACTTGAAAGTTAGAAAGATCACTGTACGTATTTATAGCAAAGTCAATCTTTACTTAATTAGGCTAGGTGGTTTTTTTAAACTAGTGATACAGTTAGAACATTGTAGCTGTGTCTGCGCTTATATTGCTTTTCGCTCCTTCTGGATTTCTTGGTTAGTTTATTTTCCTTTTAAGTTGTTTAACTGAGCTCTTTTCTTTGCACAAAACATAAGCAGCTTCACTGCCTGAAAAACACAGAGCCCGCTTGTTCTCCTGCTTACACCAGTGCAAATCAGCAGTGATCCCACCATTCTATAGAAGTACATCAATGTAAAACTGACGTCATAGAGATAGCTATCAAAGCCCTTGTTTCAAAGTTAATTGTTTTTGCTTAAAAAAAAAAGAAAGAAAAGATGAGTACAGAACACATTTGTTCTCCTTCTCAACTGAAATGTCAAAGAAGCGCTGCAGTTTTGGCATCCAATCTGTGTGGGATTTGCACACACGGATCACATTTCAAAAACAGGGCCCTAGTCACAACCCATCATGTTAAGAGGCCATTTCCTTGATCCGATTTTAAGGAATGGGAGGGTTTTGCCCCTGTTTATTTGCTGCCATTGAGATGACTTTTTCCACTGTCCAGAGCCAGTAGCAAACTGTCCTCAGCTGTCAGCAATAAAGCCCCAGCAAGAAATACATGGCCCATTTAAGGCCATTCCTCACCTTTGCTTCACCAAGACAATCGCTTTGGACATTCAATGCTTTCAGATTTTTCCTTGGCAAATGAAACATCCATCATACAAAGACTTGCAATCCTTTTTTGTTTGTTTGGTTGTTTTTTTTCCTTTTTCCTCCCTTCTTTAAATAAATAGATAAATTGCTTGTGAAAGGGACTGAGTGGGGAGCAGGGAAGATGACATATTCACAGAGCTCCTCTGCTCTGAACTGCCTTAGGAGGCAGCGTCCTTAGGGTTACTCTAACTTACGGCAGATACCTTCCTACCATAAACTGTGTGAAGTCATTTTCTCCGCTTCCTCCATGGATCTGGTCACTGTAGCACTGATTCTTCATCACTGCTTTGTTATCAACCTTCTCATTCACCTCTCTTATGTCTGAAAAACTGGAAGCCAGCTGCTCATTGCAATGGAAACTTGCCCTGGTGACAGCCATCCATTGCCAAAGCGCAGTCAGTCATGCACAGCAGAGGTGAGCCAGGCTTGCATGGACACAATGGCAGCTCAGCACTGAAGTTGCTGCCAGAGCACCTGTGAACCCTACCACCACCATCACCACTCACATTATGCCACGTACTCACTGGCTGCTACCTGGCTGCTCCTGTTCCCGTTTACCCTCTGCAGGTTTCAAGCACTGTTCCTTGTTTGCACTGCAAAACTCCCCCTTCTGATAACAGTCTCCTCCAGCTGAGCAATAGGCACCCAAAAGCTTTACCTGGCAGCTTTTCCAGGTGGTTGTATAACACTGGATCAACAATACTTGTACAGCATTAGCAGGGATTAAACCTGCGCTCCTTACACAAGCCAGAGCCACATGTTTTAATTGACATAACCTGCCCCTCCCTCAAACAACTTTCATCAGAAAGTTCAAATGCAATGATTTAGAAATTACATTCAAATTGAGGTGTTGGCCTCTTTTGCATCATTACTCAAACACCAAAAGCACCATGGATGCTTTTTTTTATGTATGTATTATCTAGCAAAGCAGTACTCTGAAATTTATTTCTAAAATAAAGCACTTGAGCTGCCACAGCATGCACAGAACCTATAGTTTATGTCAAAGAGAAACCCCAAAGATTCCCTCATGCTTCTCTGGGATGAGTGAATATATATTTTCAGTAGTTACAAAGAACAAAATAGGCATCACATCAGAAACAAGGGGGAAACACACTAAGTAACAGATCATAGAACAACAGAATGATTTGGGTTGGAAAAGACATTAAAGCTCATTCAGTTCTAACCGCCTGCCATGGGCAGGGGCACCTTCCACTAGACCAGATTGCTCCAAGCCCTGTCCAACCTGGCCTTGAACACTGCCAGGAATGGGCCAGCCACAGCTTCACGGGGCACCCTGTGCCAGTGCCTCACTGCCCTCATAGTAAAGAATTTCTTCCCAATATCTAGTCTAAATCTACCTCTTTCAGTTTAAAGGCATTACCACTTGACCCTCAAACCCAGGGTCCTCACTGGTCCCCCACATTCTGTTCTTACCCACAGTTGCTAGGAACTGCTAAGGGCAGCACTGACCTTCCAGCTGTGGAGTTGAAGAAACCTGCGTATGCAGGTGTGCATTTCTTCTCTCTTTCAATGGAAGTTAAACAGCATTTCCTCCTCCTAAAGTATTTGTGTGAAACTCCCAGGCCATGTACCGTGTCAGCTATCATAAAAACAAACTTATCTGAAGTAAAAAGAAAAATCATGGGAGGAGTAGAAACTGAACACCTGCCTAGCACACATAGAAACTGTAGCTCTAGAAGGGTACATGAGGATGATGGACATGTAGTTTGATTATAAACTTCCTTCACCAATAGCCAGAATAGATGGTGGGGACTCATATCCCAACTGACACCTTCCCCTTTGCCCCAGGACAGTCCTGGGGGGTGACAATCAGCATTGTCAGCCCATTAAGGTTTCATGCCAGAGGTCTTCAAGGAGACTGAACCCCCAGAGGAGACTGCCAGAAGTGGAACACTGGCTGCTTTATGCACAGGAGTGAGAAAGGCAGTATTTACCTACTGAAATAGTTGTAGTTTAATCATTTATTTTTCATGGCACTTAGAGTCTCTGTTGAATAATGACAATCCACTGTGTGGCACTTGCAGCAGGCACAGAGGAGGAAACGTTTCCATAGAGGTTGTATCCTGGAAAGGCAGGGCAGAAACATATAAAGAGAGAGGAGTTGCAATGTTCATACTTTAAAAAAATAATACTAAAAACCCCCCACTCATTATTCACTATTTGTCATGTAGTCAAGAAATTTATTAAAACTCATTTTCATCCTGATCATATTGCAAACAAAATACACAGTGAAGGTTAAAAATAAATGGGTAGCTGTGATTCTTGATGTTTGTGATGTGGTAGTGTAAGTATCATTTGTCATTGAAAGAAGACAAAAATAAGAAAAATCATTAAGGTCAGTCAGAATACAGAGTGCAGAAATATAGGCAGGAAATGAGGGTTCACAGTAACCACTGGTGAGGAGCTTCACATTTTTAGTCAATTGGTTATTTTAATCTGGGGAGATAGTTTGCAGCTACACTCTTTCGCTCGCTTTTGGCAAAGGAGCAGTCATTACAGTACACTTGTATTTCAATGCATGAAAAGACAGAGCATTAAACATGTCTAAAATGCCAGTGAACCTTAGGGAAAATGTGTGTTGATTGGGATACTCTGTCCTCAACAGTACTTTCAACATGGAGAAATGCAGAATCACAATTAGAGGGTTGTTTTAAATTATATTCTGAATTTTCAAAAAACAAAGAAAACAACTAAAAAACCCACCTCATCCCCCATGCCGAAACCCCATCAACCAAAAAAACCCCCAAAAACCGAACCAAAACAACCCTGTCACAACCTCTCCCATGCTGGCTTCAGTTGCAACCCTCTCCTTGGCAGCAGTTCCATCGACTTCACTTAACTCCAGCTGCCTCTGAGATCGGTTCCAGGTTTTTTTCAATCCAGTCAGGAAAATCTGAAATACAAGTGATGCAGTACAGTTTGCTAACTTATAAAAGACCAGAAAGTCTGAAAAATTAATAGCAAAGGCTATAAAAAAGAATGAGAAATAAAAAATACATTACTGGAGAAACAGCCCTTTTCCCTTTGCTGCTCTGAATTCAAACACATGCATATTTTTGCATTAAAACCCATTAAACCCACTGCCTTTTCCATCTTTTCAGATTTGGTTTTGTCATCAGGTGTTTGCACATTACTTGAAGCACAAGCCTTCTAAACAGCCTCTTTTGGTTTATATATATTAACTGCTTCTGCTGTCAGCCAGAGGGAGATGTATCACCAGCAGGATAATACATAAAGCCAAGTGCCGTCTTGCCAGGGAGTGTAGAATAATATTCTGATTTTTATAGCACATTTTCTCTAAGGCCCACAAGGCACTTTACAAGTAAGATTGAATTAAGCTTGTCAGCACCCTGTATGGGAAGTAAATATTTCTTTCTCCATGTTGGAGAAGGGAAACTGAGGCATTAATATTAAGTCCCGACCAAAGCATTTAGCTGCGTGCTTTCAAGCCCTTTAAACTTCTCACATGATTTAATTAAGCACATACTCAAGTGTTTTCCTGGAATAGTGCCTAAGAAAGATGCTGTAGCCATGCTGCCAATTTAGGCTGCAGCTGGGAAAACACCACAGGTTCCCCATCACTCACACTTTAACAACAAAGACTGGTTTTTGTATGCCTTTTTCCCTAAAAATAAGGTCACATCTTCAAGTCTCACCTGTGTGGTGTGTTATCACCTGAGCCTGATATGAGTTGTGGAAGGTAATGTGCCAGCAGGAAACCTGGTTTGCAGGGCTGTGCAGGACACCAAAACCTTTGTGACTGCTGCTTGTCAGCGTGCTGCAATGGGGAAGTGTGGTTTACTGTTGGACAGTTTGGGGTTCAGAGTGCCAGGCTGCACTGTTTTGATTAAGCACATTGATATGAGATGCTTCAACACGTCAGCATACAGTGGTATTTCTGGTCGGTGAACATTTTTGATGATTCAGGTTTCTGTCTCTGGTTAAAACCCCGTGCAGCAGGACGCTGAACACAGCTCAGCTCTGTTTAGATCTAATCACAGCCCTGCCCCGACATCCTACCACAGCTCAGAGGCAGCTATCATGTCTCAAACCTGCTCTTTGGTATTTTGCTTCAATCCTGTTTTTTCCAAGTCTGCCTAGCTTACCTCTCATCACACTGATGAGCCTTTCCATCTCCAGTCTGGCTGTTGAAAGTTCAGATGGGACCTTGGGGTTTAGTTAGGGCTGGTACTCTGAGCTGGAGGGCTTGTGGCAGCTGCTCCATACCTAACCACACAATACTTCTGGGCTGAAATCCTTACAAAACTGGCAGTAAACTTAGATCCAAGTATCACGTGTGTCCTATTTGCTCCCTCTTTCCTAAGGGTAGGCTTCCAGCATAACACTGCTTTCCTAGAAATACCTACTGTCCAAGTCGGGGCTTTATTCTGCTGGCACACATGGGGCTGCCCCGGCCCCAGAGCATCACCTGTCTGTGATGCACCTCATGAAGGACCTGCACTCCCCCAGTAGTGCCTGCCTCAATCAGAGACAGTATTTTTCTTGCAGGGCACGGTGAGGCTACAACAAACAATGTGAAAGAAACATCCGGGTTCCCAAATGAATGCTAAGCTCAGGAAAAGGGACTGAATGCTAATGTGATGTCAGCAGAGGATTACATGAGCACATGCTCCTGAATATGAGATAAGCCTCATGTTCAGGAGCATGATGATAAGGGAGCATATCCCTAGATGAAAGCTGAGGGTCCCCTCAGCATTTCAGATGCTGTCATTCTGTTTTTCATCACACCAATGACCATAGTAACAGCCAAATAAACTTCTCTGTCCCTTATTGCATGTGAGTTCTTACAATTTAGTGTTTGTTCAGTGAGATGCAATGTAGAAGAAAAAAAGTGAAGCTTAGGAGAGGAGCAACTTAGAGCACTTCTAATGTGCAGTGCTATGAAAAACCAGGGCTGTATAACTCTTCAGGGATTTTAATCTTTTTTTAATACATATCCTCATACTGATGACCCCACATAAGCAAGCCTGACACCAAAGCAACCCTTTTAAATTAATATATACGTAATATGTCATTACTAACATTGTATATAGTCTAATTAAAAAGATAAGGAACATATAATTTGTCAGTTGTGAATGACACTTTGTGAGCTAATTGCCATAGGTAGACCTCCTTTAGAAGTGACTGAAGCTGAAAGAGCCAGCAATACCCAGCTGACAGAAAACCCACTGAAGTTAGCCTGATCAGTGGCAGTCAATGTTGCCACTAATTTCCCCCTCCAGAGGTGCAGGCAAACCTCCACCAGCTTGAGAAAACTGTAACTAATTCCAAATATTAACACCAGGAAGTAAACCCTCAAACCTCACAGCATTAATTTTCAATGAAAAAGAACTACAGGTGATGGTATTTGGAATGTTTCATGTGCTTGCTGGTTCTGAAGTTTTTAGTGCTTACCATCATGAGATTTCTTCTGATTTTCACAATAAAAGGGATCGAAGCATCCTCCCAAGTGAAAGTACAGTTGTACTTGTGTGCTTCTAGCTGGTGAGGCTTTAGGGAAAGGCTAATTTTGTGAGACTTCTGAACAGAAATAGAATATAGGCTCATTGTTAGGGATATAAACACATTGAAAAGTTTCCATACCTGGATCAGAGGAGTTTGGATCATATCAGGTATACTAAGAGGAGCCTGCTGAAACATCTGATCCACGTCCAACCCCTTTTCCAAGCTCTCTGGCAGAGCTGGGGCTGTGGCTACAGCCCATCCCTTGCATCTTACAGTTGCGATTCAGTGCCTATTTGAGCCACTCACAGGGAGATGCTGCCCTAGCTCCACTCCCAGCCCCACACTGCCACCTCCTTCACACATCCCTTTGCCTTCCCAGAAGGAGCTGGTGGCAGGTTGGGAAGCAGGGCTGGTAGATGGACCTGCTCCCAAGCCAGGGGTCAGCTTCACCCTCCAGGGCAGCTGTTGGGCTGTCATCACATTTTACATCCCCAAACATAGAAGCCTTTTCTGTTTGGAAAGCATCTCGCATCTCCTCGCTACTCTGAACATTTGTGCTTCCCCAGGCACCTTTGCTGTTTCTATCTCCATTGTTACCTGCACGTCATCTGCATGTTCCTATCCAAAACAAATATGCAAAGTCTCACAGCACCTTTGCAAAGCCACCCAACCAAAGGGGCCAGTTCTGCACACAAAGGGAAGATGAAGGCTTTTCCTTCTTGTGTAAGGGACTACTTTAAATCACATTTTTCCTTTAGGCTTTCATCCAGAGTATTTCCCAAGAAGATTATTTATCTTGTTTATTCGCTCTGGGACTCCAGTGATCCAGACAAGTTGGATAACAGGAGAAATCAGTTCTGCTGGTAACTCCACACTCCCTTACCACGGTGTGTAATTCTCCAAGGACAAGAGGACAGATCACCAGAAGCCACTTGTACATCAAACAATTCAAGCCTGGCTCTCAGAGGAGGTTCTGAGGAGGCCCCTAGATTGTGGGTTGTGATGCCCTGAAGATGAACCATGGGTTTGGGGTGGCTACTCTATATACTTTTCAGCATGACACTAACCTTCATGTGCATTACTTGGGGCCATGCTCTTCTGCAAAAATCCAGATACTTTCACTTTGTATATCCTCATACACTCCATGGATCAGGGGTGTGCTGGGGAGGGCAATACAGACAGCTCTCTGAAGGGTTGCCCCAAAGCACCTGAGCCATGTGCTCCCTAAGGTGTCTGCCCATTCCCAGCATGGCTGGGCTGTGTCAGGGTCTCACCCTTTCCAGGCTGCTGAGCTGAGCAGCAGAAAGGGCTGGTGCTTTCCAGTGTGAATCACAACGGCTCATTTGCTATTTTCAGTGACTGCTAAGAATATGACAAATTTTCTCTTATTCTAGTGAATCCAGCAACCACACAGTCTTTCACTACCATAAACAGTAATGTCCAATCCAGGATTTAAATTAGATCCAGGAAACCTCTGCTGGCTTTTCCTGTATAAAAGAGGGCTTTTAAAATAAAAAAGCAGTTCGAATGTGGCTTTAGAGTCCCAGACTGCAGCCCCGGGTCTGTCATAAGGAGAAGTGTCAAATATCACGGATGTTTGTTCAAAAGGAAATTACTAAAGCAACTGTTATTTTAGAAATATACTTGCACATTTTATAGAGTCAGAGGTCAAAACACAGACAAACAGGGATCTTCATGGAGCCAGGGTTTGTCCCAGAGGGCTGAAGCTAAATGGTTGCAGCGAGGCAGGAGAGGGGTGCTCTGGGCTGCAGGCAGAGCTCTGCCCCTGCTCACCTCAGCTACCACCTGAGGGAGCAGCAGAGGATTGAGAAGGGCCAGGGGGACTGGAAATACAGGTGGACAGTTTTGCCACTGGTTAAAGCTCATGCTCACCCATTTGGTATGAGCCCTTCTCATGACATAATTTGGAGAGGCTTCCCTCAGCAGATTTTGATCCATACACTGCAGTAAGACTGGGAGGTGCCATGGAGATGCGGCACTCTGGCAGTAGTGTCCCCCAGTCTCAAGGCTTGAGGTCTTGGTCTTTCCCCCGACACCCTGGGATGCTGCCCAGTGTGTGACACACTGGGATGCCGTTTCTGTTCATTCTTTCTGGCACACTTAGGAGTCCACTGAGCTGCTGAGGTAGCTAAACTCTGAATTGGCACAGAAAAGCTCCCCACATCCACATGGACAATGTCTCCAGAAGGCTGAAGGAGAAGAGGAATGAGCAGGTAACCTGTGATAACCAATAGAGACACCTCCCCCCTACCTGTTAGGGGCAGGACTGCTCCCAGGGCTGAGCCCACATCCTTCTCTGTCCCTGCAGTCCAGGCAGAAGAGGTTGAAAGGAACAGGCAAGGCAATATCAAGGGCATCCTGGCTGCAGAGGACATGGAAGAGCATGAAGAGATCACACAGCAGAAATGGCCCTGCACACATCAGAGTTGGAAGGAAGAAAAGGTACTTGGTGTAAGCCCCATGGATTTGCCCAGAGAATGCAGCAGCAAAGCTGCAGCTGCTGTCAGCGTTAAAAACACAGAGCTAGGAGAACACTTGTGACAATGGAAGATCTTACACACAGTAGGATGCTTATTTGTAAGTATGCCATTATCTGTAAATCTTCACATATGTAAATCCCTGATTACACATCGGAAGAAGTCCATACGGAAGAAAAGTTTTAGGAACTGCTACTAGTGATGTATTAGATGTCAGAGCTCACTTGGTGGTATCTGGGAGAAGGATTGGCATTAGTATGTAGCAGTGGTGATCTGGAGTGGATGCACATCAAGCATGTAGCAAGAGCTCCCTCAGCAAAGCTGTCACACCAGCACTCAAAAAAATCAAATGGTTTTCTCCCAAGTTTAGTAAGGGAGAGACTGCAAAAATAGTCCATGGAGTGCCAGCAGCGAGTGTGGCTGCAGCCAGCCTGGGAAAGGAAGGAAAGAGAATGAGAGTCCAACCTTACTGCTTCACCAAGAGCTACGCAGGAGTGCAACAGGGACTAACACAGGACCAAGATACAGTATGGACCAGGCAGGCAGAACTGACCTCACAGCCTGTATGAAGTGAAAACCACTTGTGGGGACAGTCTTGTTTGGCATCTGACTTTGTCCACCTGGGTAGAAGACAGCCATGGGGCAACAGGTCAGTTCCAGTGGATGGCTGCTACTGCTTCCTCTTCCTTTCAATACTTAATGTCTTTCCGTTGGTGATGTGTTAACATTTTCCTCAGAGGAAGCCTATGAGGTGGTCAGTGAGCTAAGGAGCCTTCAGGGCTTCTCCTTCCCACTACACTGACAAGGTCCCTCACAGTTCACTGGGCAAAAAGCCTGCTTTGCCTAAATAGCTGCTTCCTTATCCCTAACTTGGAAAACTGGGGACTTGTGCACACTTCCACTTGCCAAACCTGAGCCTGAAATAATACTGCAGCTTGTTTTGGCTGCTTTCATGTTCCTGCAAATGATTTAATATTAAATCAGAAAACCTTCATCTGAACCCGTGCTCACCTGGCAGCAGCACTTGTTCGCAATCTTAGACATTTGCAAACCAATGACTGGCTTGTAACATTTTTCCAATACACTCTTGGATATTTTAATTACTTTCTTTGATGCTAAAATTGTTTTACCAGTGATTGGGAAAGCAGAATTGAGCAACAGTACCCAAATATCTATATTAAAATAGCAAACTACCTTGTAGTCTCTAAAGCACTTGGAAACAATCTAAGATTTTTGGAGCCTGTGTAGCAGCATGTGCTATTTCCTATGTGGAATTTCCATAGTTCCTCAATTACCTGGAAGAATCAGCCATTTTAATCAAAACCCTAAGGGTAGATGAAATCATGAGAAAACACGAGCTTTATTGCAATGGATATTGACTGTAACTCATTAAGATGTTAAGGTATTGACATCCCATTTGATGAGAAAAATGTCTGATAGCGAGTGTACATAACTGTGTTACGGAGAATGCTGGTATCAACACATCATAATGAGTAACTAATGATGTCTGTGGCCTAACGAGGTGATTAAAGCAGTATCCTTTGATCTATGTCACTGGCTTGATTTAATGCCATGCCAAGATTGAATCTCTGCACACCGCTGGGGAGATTCAAGTAATTTGAGTAATTCACTGGCCTTGTCCCCGCATCGCTGGGGACTTCTGCAATGAACACAGTTGCTTCTGTAGCCAAGTCACCCCAGGCAGCACATGCTGCCAGGGGAGAGGGGGCTGCTCCCTGCCTGCCCACAGCCCCTTGCAGGGGTCACTGCTGCAGGGCAGGGGGCTCACACAGCTTCCTGCCGTTGGCCTTCCTTTTGCCTCACAGTCCCTGCTCCTTACAGACCGACCACTGGCAAATTTGGGAAGGATCCTCTGCTGAGAGAGGTTCTTAAAAATATGCTTTGCTACCTTTTGCTACCTGTGCCAGGCACAGCAGGGGAGAGTCACACTACTCTGAGCCGCAGGGCTTTGTGCCCAGCACATGTTCAAATCACCAACCTTGTCCACCAAAAGAAAGCTTAAGTGCAGTTCTATGAGCTGGCAAGAGGAGCGCCAGGAGCCCAAACCTGCAAGTGACATCAGAGATGTAGAAGCTTTGCCCATGGTCACAAAGTGATGTAGCTTGGCTACTCACTGCCAGCTTAGATCCTGCTTCTACTTTCAAACATCCAAAAACCTTTTCACCCTTACAGGGAAGGACTCATTAACTTTCTCATACACATTATAGCAGCTCTTTCAAGCAGCCTTGCCTACCTTCAGACAGATCCTGGCTAAGCAGTGCTGCTCTAGGGACACAGCTGCTAAGTTTTGGGCTGTGCTTTGTTCATAAGGATACCAGAACAAAAGAGTAGCCACCATCGGTCAGACTAAAGGTCCTTCTGTGTGACCTGAGGGACAACAGTGGGTGCCCAGGACAAAGCACACAGGAACAGCTCACCTCTGTACTCCTCCTGCTGCCAGCAAGCTTCGAGTGGTTTATGTGTCAGTAGCCACCATGGAGTTCATTCACATGAGACATTTATACTTTGCATTGCAGTCATTCTTCCTAATGAAGCTGATAACAAGGATTAGTTCTCCCTCCTGATCATCTTTAACCTAAAGTGATTATTAGTACCAAAAGCATAACTGAGAATCAAACTCCAGACACCTGCCTTGCGCAGGAGATTATTTTGCTTGATGAATAGGCAGGTTTTTACAAAGAGCTTTTTCCTGTACATCAGTAACAGTGCCCAGCTCCAAGACACATGGGTGTGTGGTGCTGCTGTCTCCATCCTGCAGTGACTGTCACCCAGGGAGAGCAGCAACCCAGCACTGGGTGCTCTGCAGCTGCTCTCCCCGCACCAGTGCCCCTGGAGCCCCAGTGGGGAGAAAACCACTCAAGGCTTGTTCTGGAACAGCCCTGGCCTTTGGGCAGCCCCAGCACAGCCACCCCCTGTCCTGGTACCTGCTGGGAGCCCCCTCCCCGCAGGGGTGTTCCCTGCTGTGGGTCCCATTCCCGCAGGTAGCACCTCCCTCAACCCCCTGCCTGCCTCATTGGCCTTCCTCCTGCTTTAGGATTTCAGCACTTACTGTTAATTCATAAAGTTGACAGCAGCACTAGTCCATTCAAACAGGGCACCTGAGCCACCGCCCCGCACATCCAAACACAAAGCCCTGAACAACTAAAGCAGCCATGGCCAGGCCCCCTTGCTGAGAAACTATGGCCCATGCCTGGCAGCTTTATTGGCTTGGGCTGATCACCTGCAAATGGGCTGCAGCTGATGCATCACCCTGTGCTGCCACCGCGGTGGGCCTTATGCCACCTAAGTGGGTGAAGGCAGCACCCAGCCACCGCTGCTTTGTTCCTCACTCAAATGAGAGGGAAATATGGGATGGGAGGTGAAGAGAGATGTCACTGCCAGGGACCTGCTGCAGCTGAGCCAGGCCTGGAGAATGGTCCCCACAGCTGCCCAATGGGCTTCAACTGCTGTGGCATTTCCAGATCATTTTGTCTAGAAAAAAGCACTTTGCTGTGTCCCTGGAGGTGTTCTTCTATCCTGGGTGAGGATGCTGCACACAGCAGGGTATGCTGGAGCCCTCACTTTGCACTGTGGCCCTGGCCAGCACCACCCCACAGAGGTACCAACATGACTGAGTGGCAGATATTCCCAGGCTTGGTGTAAACTACGCTACAGAGAGCAAATCCCACAGGCCCTCCTGTAGACAAAGGACATTCCTGGCCTCCCACCTCCCCTTTGCTTTTGTTCTTGCCCTGGATGTGGGTTACTGGTGATGCTTTGGTTTCTGGCGTGGTCTTGGGATACCAAGCCCAAGGGGAGCCCTCTGAATGGATGCTCTCAGTGCCTCCCTCAGCTTAGCAGTAAAAAGAAATTGCACGTCAGGGCAGAAGCTGCAGGCGCTTCCAGAGATAAAATATCGTCAGTAGAGTCCAGACCATCCATCAGAATAAATGTAGCTGATGCCATGATTTATGGGAGGAAGATGAAGGTTTAATCCTCCTCTCAGCAGCGCAACCTGATTTGCCACAAAACCCTGTTAAATTCTGTGGCACACGCTCCATCACTTCATTAGGAGATAGAGAGAAAGCGGTTCAATGCATTGCTGAATCTTTTACAGCGGGGGACCCTCCTCCCACCACTCCCGAGTGATGGGTAATCTCTCTGATCAGATCCCCGGGAAAAGACCCTGTGGGATTACAGAGTGCGGAGGCATTAACAACAGTGACAGGAAAGGAATACAATATCCCTTTAAACAATTAAATATTGATCCTAGTGGCCTGAGGTGGACTCCATCACACAAAAGGAAACACCTCAGTGAATTAGTTTGGCGCCATCCGTACCCTAGGACGGTACGAAGGAAACCGACATTATTTGCTTCACTTATTTTCTTGATGTTTTTTTTTTCCCCTCAGTTAGAGAAATGCGCCTGGTGTGAGCTGCACTCCCCTTTCCACATGCAGCATGCGCTGCCCTGGAGCGCGGCGGGAGCTGGGATGGGGGCTGCAGAACTCAGCATGGATGGAAGCAGGAAAGAAGACAGAGCACCATGAAGCCAGGGTGCTGGTTTGTGTCCCCCTTCCGTGACCCCCACAGGAGAGCTGTACATGGAGAAACAAAAGAAGGCAAGAAATGTCTAAATTTAAAGTGCTGGAAAATCCAACCTTTTATTTACTACATTTTTGTGACTACATAAACGCTGAAACATTGTAACGCTGAAACATTGTAACACTGAAAAGCATGATGACATCATCACTTGCTTTTTTCTTTTTTTTTTTTATCTTTTTCTTTTTTTTTCCTTTTTTTGTTGTTTTTTTCTCTTTTTTTTTCTTTGCTTAGCAAACACAGCAGATGATATTGCACGGCATAAAGTGAGAACAGTAGCAAAGCTTAAAAAAAGTAACTGAAAGAAATCTTAACGCAGTACAGGAGATACTCATAACCAAACCAGAATAATGCCTAGCGCATTACACTTGTCATCGCTACACACAAAAATACAGAAGAAGAAGCGCTTGACTAAGAGAGAGAGATTGAGGAAATATCAGCAATCAACCGTAATTAGGTACAATAATCACTTAGTCTGAAATGCAGATGCAACGCATAAACTACTACTGCTTCCTAATGGGCAAACTAAAAATGACAGCAACGTTGTTGTTTATCAAAATCTTCGCTTGGTTTCTTTATTTTTTTTTTTTTTTTCTATTTTCTTTTTTTTTTTTTTTTTTTTTCTCTTTTGGTTTTGTTTCATTGCTCTGGAAGAACAACTCCCTCTTGCTCTTGGAAGAATTCCTACCTCTACGGATCTGGGACCTGTGATTGTCTCTGGCGCCCTCTTTGCGCGGCAGCGGATGAAGCTAACAGGGAGGCGGGGGGGGGGAACGGGGGGACGACAAGGGGGACCCAGGCTCCGGCTCAGCTGGGACTGGACTGTGGGCAGGGGGTTACGAAGACAACTACCAAAGCAAGTAAAACACAATGCTTTAACGTTTATTTTCATTTAATACTGTTGTTCGGGTCAGACTGCAAAACTAATGTGGTTCCATGGGGAGGATGAGATAAATGCAGAACAGGCTGTGAAAAGTCAAAGTACTGGAACAGGAAAGGAAACCATGTCTTCATGAGTACGGTTCTGTCCAGTGCTCGATGGCTCATGCTGGATTCGTAGACTAAAACTTTGCCTCCCCCCTCTATGTGAAGCGTAACTCATTGCACGGCATTAATTTAGGTATTAAAACCAGACATTTAGCCAATGCTTACCAACAGACCATTTAATGATCCTGCATTTCAGAGCATCTTTATTGCCCCATTTCAATACTTGAAGTACAAAAATGTATCTAGAAAGTGTAACTTCTGACCAAAAGCTCAAATCCTGCCCTTGTCCTTCCCTCCCTCAATCCCTCTGCTATCTCCCCAAAGGAAACCAAGGTACACCTGGAGCTCAGCTACCATGTGGGGAAAGGAAATATTTACAGTCATCACAAACCATGTCAGTACACAACATTTAGTTGAAACAGAACCTATTTTTTACGCAAATAAAATACAGGTGAGTGGCATCCTATTTCTGTGCCATGATGCCATCATCAGCTTTGCAGAATTATCATTGTCATTACTCCTTTTTTTATTTTTTTTTTTTTTTGCTTTTCAACTCAAAACTGCTTTTTCCTCCCTCGAGCTGCGGGCGCCCAGGGCAGACCAGCACTGGTCCCCTCAGAGGGATGCTGTGCCGGTCCCCTCAGAGGGATGCTGCACAGGTCCCTCCCAATTCTCTGGCAGCCAGGGCACTGGGGGTCTCCCGTGGTCCCTGAGCCTGGATGCAGCCACAGCTCCCAGGGGACTCGGCAGCATCCATGGACCCGACCCATCCCTGCCTGGGCCCTGGCTGGAGAGCAGGGACATAGCGGTGGCCCAAGCCCTCGAGCACTCTCTGAGCCGGGGTGGCTGGCACAATCCCATCACCCGCTGCCCCTTGGACATCCCGCATGCATCCCAGGGAGGAGAGCCCTGGGTGCTGGGGGACTGGCGAAGGCCTTTCCGTGAGCAAGGCTTCCAAATTCAAGTTAGCTTTTCTCCCAAGGCGTACGCCCGCTACTTGCGCTACCCGTGTGAATGGCGAAGGAAAACAAAAACTCAGCAAAGTCTCTCACAAATGCCAGTGCTTTTAAACATTAAACGACTTTTAAATTCTTTGGATGTGTGGGTCTCACCCACAAAGCAACCTCTCTAGAAAAAGACAAATAAATTAAAGGAAAAACACACTAATAATGCCTTTCTGCTTTCTAAGTGACAAAAGTACTACCTTGAAACACTCATTTTGGCATGTACAAGTTGGGGAGAAAGGAGGCCCGGGGGGATAACCTGGCAGTGTTTGTAACACGGGTGGAAGTGCATGCCAAGACGAGGCTGAAGATACACCCTGCAGTCAAGAGAAGCACTCTCCTTCAGTTCATCTCGGCATCAATAATGAAAAGATTGTAACATAAAGCTTTGGCCATTTTTGAATCTACTATATACATTTTTTTCTTTTTTTTTAAACTACATAGTCATAAATTAAAGCAGTGATTAAATAAGCGTATACAAAATGTAATTAAATTAAAGTCACAGCACATTATAGAGAAAAAATAGGAACCATTTATCACAGCAGAGAATATCTTTTTTTTACCCTGTGAAAAGAACATCGACTAGCAAACACAAAGCATCCTAGTTGAAACAAAAGAAATCGAAGCCACGTTTCCCTTTCTTGCATTCATTGCAAACAGCTATCTTTACCCACTTTGAAACATTCCCAGGAATAAGATCTTCCTTGAGTATAACAGAGAAGTTCTGCCAAAAAAAAAAAAAAAGAGGAAAAAAGAAGAAACCCAAACCAAACGATATAAAAGGAACATACAAACAAAACAACCCCTACAAAATAAATAAGAATTATAAAGCTTTTTTTAAGTAACCTTAACAATTATCAAACTAGTAAGTTCTGCCTTATCACATAGACTCTCTATACAACATAACCCTAAAGATTTATTACTATGAGGTATTTGGAGGAATTGGTAAAAGCGATGCACGGCCTGTCTGGGCTGAGGGACTCAAGCTGCTTTGGGGGAAAGAAGAGGGAACCTTTGGTTTGTCAGCAAGAAAGTGGAAAAAAACATTTTCCTTTGGTATCAAAGAAAGTTTCATTGCATGGTTGCACGGCAAAAAGCACCACGGTGAAGAATTATTCCTTTTTTTCATTAGTGGCCTTTCTAAGAGGCTGAGGTATTCAAAGAGTATAAGGTGAGAGATAAAGAGGTCAACAGCGGTTTAACACTTTGGTTCAAGCAAGGCACTCGTCCTATGAGTTTACAAAGTTTGCAACATGTTTGCCTAGAGCTTTATTATTATTATTATCCTTATCATCATCAGTAGTAGCAGTTGTAGCAAGAGAAGCATTCGTAAGGTTATTAGCATTACCATTAAGAATGAAGACAAGGTTACACACTGAGTGAAGGTGAGGAGGAGGGTCAGGGGTAAGAAGGAGGATGAGTTCCCTTTCCAGACTGAGGCCGTGCATGAAAAATCTTTGGTATTCTTTGGTATCATCAATGTGATTAAAATCACCAATGGAAATCGAGTGAGGTAGCGTCTTTGGTTCACACTATAAATAGTAGATCTTTACACACTTTTTTTTTCTTTTTTTTCTTTTTTTTTTTTTTTAACACGTGGAAGTAGCTATTCCTTACCTTTTGCTTCTTTGTCTTTAGCAAATAGTTACCAAATGTATTGTAAAGCTAACCACACCACAATAATAAACCAGGAGGCTAAGCAAAGTCTCAAAATTAGCCCCTGGGCCTTTGAATGCACCCAAACGCAGCAAGATAGAAAAGGGTAAGTGCTTTCTCTTTGTTTGCTAAATGCATAGTTATCATCCTTATGTACAAAGGAGGAGGAAGAGGAGGAGGATAGGAGGAAGAGTAGTAGAAAGAAGGACCGTTTCTCGGGGTAAAAATGTCTTGTTTACAACTCAGGTGAGGAGAGGTGTCCTAAGACTCTTTGGTATAAGCTCAGCAGTGTTCCCTCCAGGCAGAGCCCGCCACCACCACGGCCTTATCCTGAAATCCTTCTCAGGAGAAGAGCAGTGCCCGCGGCAGTCCTGGGCCTGGTCCCGTGACGGGGCACCCTCAGCCACTTTGGCTGCTTGGGAATTCACTTCTGCCATCGGTGGGAGCAGGAGCAAATTCTCAAGCAAAAGCCCTGTTCCTGGCTGGCTCTTGTTGGGATTGCTTTACCTGAGTAAGGAGAGGAGGCTGATGCCCCTGAAAGCAGTGCGGGTATTGCGGCAGAATGGGTCGCTCTGAAGGGGGGGTATTTTTTTTGGTTATTTTTCTTTTCCTGGAAAGCTAATAATGCCATTTACAATGGGGATGGATGTGGACAGTTCACCTCTCGGCCAGCCTCCCCTCGTGGGTTACTGTGGTCAGGTTTGGATACAGGCTATGAGCCGAATGAACGCTCCTAATGCCCTCTCGCCCATGGAGTCACCTTTGACTGAAGCCCCATCTCCTGGTGCTCCCAAATGGTTTCAGGTTCTGCTCCCTCTCCTAAACCTTCCTGGCAGATTTTTAGGTCCCTTTGTTGAATTTGAAACTATTTTATCAGGAATGAAGTGAACCAAAAGACTTAACACTGATAAGACAGAGATAGGCTTTCCTGTGTAACGTTAAGCACAGCATCAGAAAGGAGCCCCCTGTTAAGGATGCCCTTGCTGAGGAATGGCAATGGTCCGAGCCAGGGAGCACCAGGTAACCTGTCCATGCTTCAGTCGGTGTGGCCGGGCAGTCTGCTCAGAGGTAAATGAGCTTTACAGGTAGAATGAGCAGTTCCATAGTTATTTGCTTCATATTTTGAAAATAATTAAAGAAAAGTGTGTTCTTTGCCTGTTCGGAGTATGAGGCGCATATTGCTCACGGGAAGAGTGGTTTTGTTCCTAATGGCTTATAAAAAACCAAAACATTTCTATGTACTTAAACAGACATGTAAAAAAACCCAAACCACTTAAAATCTACAACTTGTGCATTGGGTTTTGTGTGTGTGGATACATGTGTGCACATGTATACATACAGCACCCCATAATAATGTGTGTGCTTGTATATATACACAGACCTATTGAGGGACTTGCACGTGTGTGTATCAGAGATCCTGAAATTGCATATTGGGTGCAAATTTAATGCTGGTATGAAAGTTCTCTTTGGTTTCAGCAAGTAGTCTCTAAAGACAATACAATGGAAATACTAAAAAATGCGGCAATGTACTTTGAATTTCCCTGCATTTTTAAATTCTCAAGTTTTAAATAAATAAGGCTCTCTTTTCTAACCTATAGGTACGTTACAAAGCAGTGTTTTGCTGGAAAGAAACCTAAAAAGTTAGTTATCACTGTCCTTTATTAACCTTGCACTAGTGAGACTGCATCCATAAGATACTTTGTATGTCAGCTTATTAATGTTTCCATGTCAATTATGTCTCTGTGTGGATGGAACACTTTAAAAGAAAGCTGCTAAAATTTAAGGTAAGCTAGAGACTCAAAAAACTCACAGATTAGATTATGTTTTCACGGGCAATTGTTTTGTCAGTCTTAAAGTGGGTTTAACATACGGAAATGGGGAGAAATATTCAGTGCCAAAAAGCTTGGGTTTATTTCGCTTTATTTTAATATAGAGATATTTCAGCTGTATTCTAAGCACTTACTGGAAATTAACTGTATACCCTGAACCTTGACTAGACCCTGTCCTCTCTGGGAAATAACTGGTGCTACAGAATTGCTTAACTTTGGTGTTGCTATTATTTTGAGTGGGATTCATCCCAAAACCCAGTATCTGATTTTGGTGGTGGTGGCTGGGTTCTAGTTTACCTTGAATTTTCCTTTCTCTCTCTCTTTTTTTTTTTTTTTTAATTTTTTTAAATTTTTTTTTAAGGGTGTAAGTAAGAATACCTATTTCTAATCCTTGCTTTGGGCTTAATCGTGCATATTTGGTTACTCTGGAATTTAATATACCTAGCAGAATTACCTCTGTAATTTGAAACACCAGTTAGAAATCTAACAGGCACATGTATGGTTTTTAAAGTCTATTTTTCCCTTACACTAGAATTTAATATGCAGATGTTGCACGCTCTTCTTTTTAATTTCATCAGAGTAGGAATGGGATGATTTCTCTTCTATGGGTCTGTTAGCAACAGAGCATTTAAAGCTTTTCAGCTACAAATGTTAAACTATTTCATGCATTATCCTGATTAATAGATGAGCAAGAAAGAATGCACAGGACAAAAGCTCAGCCTGCTAGACACAGATAGGAAGCCACAAAACATCAGGCTGCATCTCGGTGTCATGGGAATTTTGCTATTGACTTCAGAGGCATCACGATTCGGCCTCCTGAAACCACTACTGCAGCTCCTGTTGGAGCTCTTCTCACAAGCATTAACTGATGTTGTACCACCTTTTTCAATAGGAAAAGACCACGAGCCTTCAAAGCTACTGCTGTTCCTTTGCCTAGTAAAGTCAATAGGTAAAAAAAGCTCACTAATGTCAACGAGTATTGATCAGATGCTGAGCCCTGTGGTTTTACATTTCGTAATTCGTTTCATTTTTGCATACAAAGTGCCTCAGGTCTCCTGTTTGCAGGCTAGATGGCAGAGCTGAGCTGCATTTATATACAATGCACGGTTTGCAAAGAGCGCTGTTCAATGGGCTTCCAGCAATGTCAGCCTGGGAGACGGTAATAAGGGGATGCAGGTACGATAGCTGCCACACTGCCTTACACGTGGCAATAGCGGCCCTTCTTTTGCTCCCAGTGCAGTCAGCAGCAGAAGGGCTCACTGACTTCAATGGAAGCATCATCCCTTTATCAGTATCTGTGCTCCAAAAGGGGCTGTAATCTCCTCAGATGACATTCTTTCTTGCCAATCACGGAATTAGTGGTTTTACTAATTGTAAATAACAGTCTTGATTACAAGTTTTATGTGTTATACAGTTAGATTAGTTTATACCTATAACTCTACATAGTATTTTGTGTAAAAATAGCTTTGGAATAGTAAAATCATTGCAATAAAATACCTGCAATATAATTATTAAATGTGTTCTTTGGTAGCTAGTCGATTTTTTTTTTTTTTAATGGATGGAATAGTTTTCCTTTTTTAAATCTGAACATTCCTTAACAAACAAAGAGAATGCACTGGTTTAGGTACCATTCAAAATTTCTTTGCCTAGTTTGAACTTGCTTCCGGGCATTGCACCAGTTAAGTTCAAACCATGAAACAGCAAAATTCACACTACCGTTCAAATGAATTCAGACGACTCCACGCTTTGTCAGTCGTGCCATGGCACAACCCTCTCTGAAGACCAGCCCTGACTAAGTCCCTAACCACTGGTGTGTACGTTATACACCTTCATGGCAATTGCTGTGGAAATGAAGAGCCATATCTGAAGAGATGTCCGTTCAATGACAAGAAATCACTATGCTCCAAACCACTAAACAGCCAAGTACGGTGAAGATGAGAATGGGCAAAGGTGTAAAACCAGTGGTCTGCTTTTCTTCTCTTTGCATTCCATTTTGTTCCCTCCATTTCACTTTCTTCTTCCTCTGTTCTTTGCAAGTCGTCGTCCTACTAAAGTGTGTGTCTTAGAACAAAGTCATAATGCAGGTGAAATAAGTCTTTGGTTTCTTTGGACTTATAAATAACATTTATTTCAAATAGTTCTAAGTATAAACCTGCTATCTTGAGGTCCTGGTCTGTCTTTATTTATTTATTAATTTTTAAAGCTTTTCCACCGAGGTTTAGTTCGTGGTTATTCCTTCATGCTTTGGTACAAGTGCTTGATGAAGAAGATGAGTTGCCTGAATTGGAGCTGCCCTCGTCTTGCCACTTATCCAGACTCCTCCTCCGTGCATTCATGAAAAAGTTGCTGACGGTGCTCAGCTCCAACCCAAGCTGCTGGGAAATGGTGATTTGTAATTCTTTGGACGGACGCTTATTTTCCTTGAATATTGCATGTAGAGTTCGACGCTGGACATCCGTGAAGACCAACCGAGGCTTTTTGGGTGTATTCCCTCTATCCTTCCCGTGCTCTTGTTCTTTCCTCTTGCACGCTGCAAGAAAGGGGAGGATGGTTAGAGAGGGCTGGCAGAAGAGTGCACTGGTACACAGAACAGGACAAAAGGGATACAGGATTGCTCATGTCAGCTTCCAAATTTGGAGATGATTTGTGACACGTTTTAACTTACTATAAACTACAAAAAGAGATAAGGAATAGAAGTTAGAAAATGCTTTTGTTGTTGTCTGATAAAACTCAGCAAATGCTATTACATTTTAGTAACAGACATTACTGCTGGGACTATAACTATGTAATATTCCTATGAGGTGGAGTGGAAATTCACTGAGCTCTAAAATCAACCTTGCCAACCTCTTCAACCTTCATTATTTGTTGTCAATCCATTTCTGTAGCTTTTTATTGGCTAAGAAATAAGGAACTGGGAGAAACCAGGATGCTACTTACACACCAGATGATTACATACTCTGAACAAAATAAACCATGTTTCAACATGCAGAAAAATGATATCGTAAATGTTCTATATAGAATTTCACCTTATTTCATCTATCATCCTTTCTTTCCTACTCAGAACACTATTTTTGCTCTACATTACTAAAAAGCACTCAGAATTTGAATCTGCCTTGCAGATCACCTGCCAGTTAGGATCCAACAGGATGACAGAGTGACTCCCGGATTCCCCCCCACCAGCCTTTGACCAGTTCATCTTGTTAGCATTTTGCTAGGATAAAGGTTTCCTTGGGAGGGCAGATTGCTCTGCCTCACTTTCAGAAGAGTCTGAAGTTTGTTTCCCCCTTTTTTCTCTAACAATGACCTTTAATACTGATTTAGAGATGCATTTCTGAAGGTAACAAGGATGTTTTGTCTCTGTGCCTGCCTAGTCCTGAATTCTGTTGAGATCAGTGCTGATTATATGAAGAAGAATTTTGTGCACCTATTCCACAGTTATTGGAATGAAAACAGCAAATTACTTTACAAAGGTCCTTCCTACATCTTTTATTGCAACCAAGAGCCAGCCTTGGCATGAGGGTTTAATTGCTTGAGGGAAGTATAAAAATAGTCATCCACCTTTTGTATTTAGAGAAACAGCAACTGCACAGATCAGACAGCAAGATTCAGGAGATGCAAAGGCGCCTTCTGCCGGCCCAGCGGGCAGCGACCAAGACACTGGCATCTCAGCCCCCTCTGAGGAGAAGCTTTTGAAGAGCTCCCTAACAATATGTATTCCAGCCACACATTCTTTCATAAGCAATGACACATCAATCAAATGGACTGGGATACCAAACTCATACCTTCTACAGTTATTTTTATATGAAACCCTTTGAAGAGTGCTTTGAAGTTACATCCTGACCTCTAAAACTCTGTGGAGCTTCTGGGCTGAAACCCAGGTTTCCTTATGGAAGTGAGCCCCCACTGAAGTCAAGATGCTGAATTCACTGTGGGAATCAGTGCCTGCTGAAATAATTCTGCATCCTCAAGTGAAAGTTAACATGGATAACTCAAGGATTAAAAATACTTTTGCGAGAGTAGTCTGTTATTTACTGACATATATTAGGAACGAGGAGCAAAGGACATATCAACAGCATCTCAATCTTTTTTACACGTCTATCCATTTGAAAATCATGGGTTCCCATGAAAGCACATGCCGAAGCTCAGCTCTGTAACAGCCTCAGCCTCCAGCTCTGACTTTGCCCTGCTGACAGGCTCATGCAGGAAAGGAGACAAACCAAGCTCAGGCAAGGTTTGCTTGCCTAATGATTTCTGCTTATGCTGCTTTGCACCTTCCGGTTTCAAAGACTACACTAATTACAGCTTTCACCCAGACTCTCTGTCCAGAGTTTGTCACAAAATCTTAACTACACAGATAGCATGATCTGAGTTGGCCCTGCACAATACTTCAGCAGGGATAGTCGCACCATAAATGACGGTCACAGCAGTAGATACAAACCTAGTTCAATTAGCCATGAAAACCTCCGGGGTTTCCATCACAAACTAGTACCTGAGTTCTCCAAAATCACAGAGGATAACAACAAAACAACAGTCCGCTGTGGCTGTGAAACTAACTTGCTGAACACATTGTCTTCCTGAACTTGTGCTCATCTCCTGAAACATAATATTCCTGAGTAATTATTTCCTTACTCCCAAGAGTTACAGCTTCTCTTGTTGCATCAGAGACCTTATAATTACTGCTCATAACATCACAGAGGTAAGAACAAAGTGCTCATTACTGGAGAGAAAAAAATAAATCCTCTCCAGTCTATGGCACAAACAGGCCAACTGTAGTGTTTTGCAAATAAAGCTTCATGTCAGTCAACCCCATCAGAAAGCAAGCACTGAGGCTCCCGTGGTGCTCTCTGGAGAAGCTGGCAGCCATCCCTTGCTCCTGCAAACCAGTGTGGACTCAATTTTTTAACAAACTATCCTGCAGGATTGCTGATTTCCTAAGGCTTGGTCCACACCTCATGGGAGCAAGGGAAGATACGCTCTAGTTTTGCTTATGAAATGGGATGATTCTTATCTTCACATCCAAGTTGGAGTTCTTCTTCTAGTTTGAATTAGGCACTAATAATGTACTGGTTCAGAGGGATAGAAAGAGATTGACTCGGTTGCAATTGTGACCTTATCTAAGACACGAAGACCCACACGCACGAGTTCAGTTCTCACTGGACACAGCACACCCCCAGGAGGTGGAATTGAGGCAGGCATTGCCCAGGACAGCCCGGCCAAGCCAGCCCGGGCTGAGCAGCACACCACAGAGCCTTTCTTCACCATGGGATGATGGGGCATGGCTTCCAAACCTGGATCATTTCCATTCAAAGCTAAAGATGTTGTCTTCTGAGCTCTACCCCTGTTAGCATTCACCAGAGGTAGATTGAGGGCAAAGACTTTCCAATACATTTAATTGTTCAAAGCGCACTTGCAGACAGTGCTGCAAGGCCTCAGGTTGTGAGCAGCAAGGGTGGATACCACCTCTCATCTTCTGCCTTGTCCAGGCTCAGAAATATTAATAGCACTTAAAAATAAATAATGGTGATAATGAAAAACCGTAATAGGGTTTCCTTACGATCGTTTTTCCTGCACTGGAGCCGATCAATTTTAATAATAAATTGTAGCTTCCAGCTTGCCAGAGAACAAATGTACACCACGGGATAAAATCTGCTCCAACGTGAGACTCTACCCAGAGCAGGCACAGAGACCAGCCAGCTCACATGGCAAGGGCTGACAAATAGGGGCCATCCAGCCCAGTGACAGCAGCCTAAGCCAGCTCAGACAATGCAGCTATGCCTGCCTGGGCCAGGTCCTCCTCCAGCACCAGCGATGGTGTTCACTGCAGTCAGAGGCTTCGGAAACACTGACCGAAACCCTTTTCTTGTGTAGAAACACCAGAGCCTGTCCTCAAAACCCTTTATCACACACCTCCATCTGGATTTTAGTAGAAGGTAATAAAAGTAATTTGCACTGATGTGCCCATACCCATGAGCACTGTGAGCAGACCCTGTCCCACAGCACAGAAGCTGAATTCAGGTGCTTTGTGGGGTGCTGTGCTCCCCGGAGGCGTGCACCTCTCCCCTGCACACCCGCTCTCATGCTGCCCTGGCTCCCTGTGGCAGACAGCCGTGCTCTTTGTCTCTGGGCTGCCCCAGCCGAGCAATGCCCCTTGTGATGCCTTCTGAAAAAGCCTTAACAAAGTCTAGTTAAGAAAAAAATAAAGCAGAGGATAAAGAAAGAGTCGCTATGGCTCTGGCAACACATGCGCAGATATGACAATGTAATATTATCAGTGCCAGAAGGAGCCTTATAAATCCACTGCTGAACTCTGGCCTCTTCCAGTCACTTCCATCTTCCTCTGCCCTGAGCAACAGATATTTTTGACACTTGCAATTCTCCTGATGCAGTCCATCAATCTATTTTTGTCTCCCTTTGTTCCTTCCAAGTAGCCCAAGGGATTTGGCTGAGTTAACTTGCCAACCCTGTAAGGTCTGTACATCTCACTGAGGCCCGGTTGCCTGTGCTTGGTGCCGAACTGGGTCTCACTGCTTCAGCACCATCATCTGTCACTGCTCTCCTGCAGCACCCAGCTGGTCTGGCTCTGTGCAGCATGGTGGGATCAGTCCTGCTCTGCCGCAGGTGTGGCAGGATCATGTCCCCTCTGAAAACGCACTAATTGCATCATCAGGTTGAGATAGCAAAGATGATGTTTTGCCCACCTGTGATGTGAACTACACTGGTCTGTCAGTCTAAAAGTCAAGATTACAGTAAGCTCAGGTGTTAACCCTGACGCTTGATCTAGTCTTTCATCCCTAGAGAGTGGATTTCTCTTTTAAATCTAAGGAAAAAACCATGATTACCATAAATCAATTTTCAGGAGCACCTGGTGCATACACATGTGCCTATCTGTATCTGCCAAACACAAATTTTCCTTTCTAAGAACCAGAGGCACAGAATGAAAACACTAATACTCTCAACAAACCCTCTAGTTTGTTTTGGGCACATGATATACCATAGAATTACAGAATGGTTTGGGTTGGAAGGGACCTTAAAGCTCATCTAATTCCAGCCCCTATGCCACAGGCAGGGACACCTTCCACTAGACCAGGCTGCTCCAAACCACGTCCAACCTGGCCTTGAACACTGCCAGGGATGGAGAATAAAACATCACCACTAGTTCTGCTGGCTGTTTTTGTTAAAATTGGCACTGGTGTAGGGGCAAAGACAATGGAAAACCCTACTTGGGCAAACCCCAGCCCAAGCCCTGTGGCTAGCTGTGGAGGCAGAGGACCACTCTCACTGCCAGAGGCACTCCTCTGCTGGCGGCCAACCACACCACCATCACTAAGCGTGTGCTCTCAGACACAGGGTGGAAAGGCAGCAGATGCTGAGGAAGAAGGTGGATTTAGGGGGGTTCAGACCTGACACTGAGTAAGCCATGCCATTCCATGCACACCAATAGGTCACACTGCTCACCAGATGCCAGCAGCAGTTCCCATTACTCCAGGACAGGCACACGCAATGGCCACAACTGTTTTTTTAACTGTACAAAGTGGTTGGAAAGGGAGGAGAGACACAGGGCAGGAAGAAGGGAGCACTCCCACCCCAGTGCACCACAACAGCACAGCATTACAGCTCCTCTTGGAATGGTCCCATCACTGCCTTGGCATGAGCTTTCTCACCCCATGGAGGTGGGAGACAAGGCACACAGTGTGTCTCTGCTTACAGGGAGCCCTTTTTCCTCTCTGTATCCAGAGCAGATCCAGACAAGCAATGGGGAGACACACACACAGAGTAATGTCTCCAGCTATGCTGAATTCAGAGCCTGGTTGGCATGGGGAGGAGACCATAGCCACCAGTGATGGGATACAGAGCCTTTCACCCTGAAGTGACAGGTCACATTTCCAGCTCTGGCCCAGGTCATGGCTGGCCATTACTGCTTGATGTCCATTGAGTGCCCTGTACAAAAGAGGTAGTGGTCTTGGTTCAGCTCCCTGTGAGCAGGTTCACAACACACACACTAATTTCCATCACATTTGACACATCATTTGACACCAATTAGTGCTGTGGCTGGAAGATTGAGCTGGACACTATGGACAGGAGGAGTCTGTAGGAACTCATTTGTAGCTTTTTGGGTAGTAAAGATGATTGGGGATCTCTCATGACTGTGGGCTGGCTTTGCCTTGCCTCAGGAGGCACTTTCTGGTTGCTTCACACTGGAAGGTAAAGCCAGCACTGAGCCCTGAGATCTTCAAAAGTACCCTCACTAGACTGGTTTAATTTGGGGGACTTCCTCACCCTTACTATTCATGAGCATGATATTTGCTTCAGACAGGTAGGAGAAAAAAAGAACTCTTATGCTTCCTCAGACTTCAGTGTGAGATTCCCCAAAAGCAATGGGGAGTTTACAAGCTTCGTACCTGTGGGTTCAGACCAGTCACCCTTCCCATTAGTGGGAAACCCCCAAGAAATGGTGCAGCCTACCTTGAAGAAGTGCATCAAAAGCCCTGCATTTCTGCAGGGGTCATAGGAGAGAAAAGGAGATGTATTTCAGACTGCCTGGAAAGAGTTCTTAGAAGTCTTGTGATTATCATGTTTCCCCCTCTTCTTGCAAAGTCTTTTATCTATCCCAACCTCTTGTGTTCAGGACATGTCTTAGAGACATAAAAACCCTTTTAGAATCCTCTCCTTATATGTATTTTCTAACCTCTGTTGTGTCAGGTCTACAAACCTGTCCCCGTTACAGTTTGAGCTGTGCCCACTAAGACCCTGGGAATCTTTCTAAAGCATCTGCTTGTAGTTTTGAAACATCACATAATACCCAATAACAGTGAAAACTCTTCACTGGTACAAGCTAGAGAATATCCTCCTTCTGAAGGAGGCTCTACCTTTGGGTAGAAAAGGCAGCAAGATTTCCATTGGAGGTTGAAGCCACTTAAGGACTTCAGCCATCAGAGACAGTCATAATCACACTGCCTACAACAGCTCACTGGGAGTAAGTCACCAAAAGTTTACGGTAAATTCATGGTGATGATAATACATAATAAAGCATGATAAGCTCCATCCTTATCATGCAAATAACACCTCGAGCATGCAGAGAGACAGATGATGACAGACCTTTCCTAATTACCAAAAACTCCACGTTTGGGGCAATAAGAGAACAAGATAAGGTGCCTGTAAGACACATGCTACCTGAGGGCAGACTTCACCACACCAACTAAAAAGCAAGCAAATCTGGCCTGGATTCACTCTGGTACCTCACCATTTGGTGGTCGCCTTGTCACTGGCCTGGGGCCTTTGCAGGGACCTTGGGAATAGGATCCCTCCAGAGAGATGCTGCGTGAGACAGAGACTCTGCATGTCAGGACAGCTTTGGCCACGTGCTCCTGCTCTAGCAGGCAGTGGGCAGCAATGGTGCTGCAAAGAGCATCCCCAAAAGCTCCAACCCACCATAGAACAAGGCCATTCATGTGTCAGTGATGAAAGCCTATATGGGTGATGCAGTTCATTGGTTGCTCCCCAAAACTTTCTCCTTTCAGCTGAAGAGAGCACTGCTCTGAAATGTCTGAACCCACACTAAAGTATTTCTTGGCATTACTACTCCTGGCACCCTTCAGCATTTTGCACTTGTCACTCTAATGATTTGTATTTACATTCATTTAGAGTGCTGGTGCATACATCTACTCAGAGGTCATTTGACCTCTCTCTTATTGCTCTGCCTTTGAGCCCAGGCAATACTCCTCTTTTGTTGTTCCATAACATGAAAAGAGATAAAAATACATTTCTATATGCTCACAGAGTGACATCAACCTGCCAACATATAGATCCCAGCTGAGACTGGACTGTAAACATCTCACTCCGTGCACTGTATTAAAACGAGTGACCTTAATTTGCTGGCCCTGGAATAATAAAGTCAATCTGACTAAGGAGCGCTGACTCAACACTTTGGGATTCTGGGGTTTACACAAACTTACAGTGTTGATGGATCTGTAACCACTGGAGTGAGCTGACATCACCATTACAGAATATGTTGTTAAGTGGATCAATCAGGGGAAAGCACCCGATTTTCCTGCGATATCATTTAAAGTAAACGTTAAATTTCTTTAGCTGGGTCTTTAGTTAACCATATTACTGTGACAAATATTTCTTTGTCCAGCATAAGTAATTAGAATTTAATCACTTAAACTGCATCTTAATTACCCCAAATGAATTGAAAGGACATTTAATAGCAAAGATTAAATTGCCTTAATGAACGATTTTTGCGACTACATCAATATTTTAATCGTGTTAGCCCTTCCCGGCCGCCCCCCCCTCGACCCTGCCGCATGGCTCAAGCAGCACCCGGCCCCTGGGTGGCGCCCGCTCCCTGCGCTGCCGCGGCCGCTGCCCAGCGGGGGGCCCGCACCGCACCCGCGCTGCTCCTCGCTGCCCAGCGGGGGAGCCCGCACCGCCCCGCACCGCTCCACGCAGCATCGCCCAGCCGGGAGCACCGGCCGCTCCGCCAGGAAACACCGCCAGCTTCGCCCCGCACTTAACCTCGCCCAGCCGGGCACCGCCGCCCGCTCCGCACCCGTCTGCTCCTTTCCACGCCGCTCCTCAGCCCGCTCCTTGCCGCTTCACACCGCTCCGCACCGCCCGCGCCGTGTGCGGGACGCATCCCGCTGCGGAGCCACGTCCGGCCGGCCCCTGCTCGCTGCCGCTTGTTTTCATTAGCGCAGCAGGAGCGGATCTTCCCGCGGGGCGGGAGGGGTGGCAAGGCACTTCTGTAACGGGCTCGACGCTAGACCGGCTTATTCCGCCCCTTCCTGCTGCTCCAGCCGCCGAAAATGGGGTTTCTGAGCTGTGGAAGCGACGCAGTGCGTTGCCAAACCTTCGCTGGAATATTAGGGATCGTCGAATTTACTTAAAACCCGGCCAGCTTCTCGCGCCCCTTCCCTAAGGACCTACCTGACCCTTCCCGCTTCCCCTGCTCCAGTTTTTAAGCCTTCAGCTAATTCCGACAGTGTATTCAGCAACGAGATAAGTCTCAAACGGACGAGAAATGCGGCCCCGGTGACACGAGGAAAGTCCCCGCTTTGGAGGCGTTACGGCAGCACCGCGGCAGCCGCTCTGCTCCCCGGGAGGGGGCTGCGAGGATCGCCCTACGGGGGTGGGGGGGGAGAGAATCTCCTTACCCACACCCCCGGGCTGCAGTAAACGTGTGCGGCACTGCTGCACCTGAGAGACACCCGGGCCTTGGGGCGGGATCACGGCAGCAGCTGCTGCACGTAAGTAACTAAGGAAAAGTGCCCCCGTGCCATCCGACAGAACGCTTTTGGCTGTTCGGAGCAGCAGCCTTTCTGATGCCCCAGAAGGTACCTGCGCACCCTAGCCCGCAGCAGCTTGCAGTGCTGCTTGTACGCCCGCGAAACGGCAACACCCGGGTCTGAATTGCCATCCGCATAAAATGTTACCGCTGAGACTTCCTATTGCCCTAAAACGGGAAAAATCAAAACTAATGTTGAGCTAATAAATTGTTCCTATAAATTACGCTTTCAGCATCATAAACATGACTTCCTCTTAAGCAAAATGGCTCAAGCAAGCTGCATTTCCGAAGAAAGTCAGTAAGCATCGGTCGCTTCTCTGTCAGTGTATGGTTAATCCAGATAGATTTATGTTTGAAACGCGAATCAACATTTATCGATTTGATCATGGAAGAACCCGACGTGATGCCATGCTAGGTCTCTGCTCGGTCCTCAGGAAATCCCTCCTCGATGCCTGCAGTCTTCACGTTAAAGCCACCAGCACTTCAACAATAACTCCTGTGCTTAAGAGTCACCTTAGGTGTCCCTCGAAACGAACTTGTCCCTTGTGCGGAGGTTATGGGGATCCTTTTGCTACACTGAGGACAGGAGCAGGCTGCCTGAGGCAAAGCACGAGCTTTAGTGCCGGAACACGCAAACACAGGCACCGATGTGTGCCCAGCCTGTGCATTTCCAGGGAATCTTGCCTTACTCCAACCAGCACGTTCCTTCCCGGCGGTGTAGGGGACAGGGGGCATTCCTGACAGTGCCCGGGCTCCCACCCGTGGCATTTGCGGCGGGCGCCACGCTGCTCTCCTTCTCCCTTATCACTCACCTCCTCCTCCTGAGGCACCCGACCCCTCCAGCTGGATGCAGTGCTGCCGGAGCTCCCTTTCCCTTTCCTCACACACCCCTACGAAGACACCCGTCCACAAACCAGCTGCTCTCGGGGCTCAGTGACTGGTCTGGAGCCGCTGCGCTCCCGCGGGCAACCCGGCCCCGGCCCCGGCCCCGGCCCCAGGGGGGTGATGACGCACAAGGCTTCCCCCCGCCGCGGCCGCACAGCCCTCATTGCCGGCTCCCTCCTCACAGGTGCGGCTCCGGCCCGGCCAATCCCTGCTCCAGGGCGGGACAGCCCGGGAGCCGCTGTCCACGGTACTGAAGCCGAGCCGCGCTCTCCCCGAAGCCTCGGGGCGGTACCCGCGGGCGGAGGCAGTCCGGGCTCCGGCACAGGGCACCCTCAGAGCTCAGTCGGTCTGCAGTCCTCGCCAGAGCCGTTGCAACGCGGGTGGGGTGCCCGGGCCGGCGGGGTCGGCTCCCGCCCTCCAACGGTCAGCAGATGGCGCAGAGCCCCCGGGAAGCGCGGGCCGATGTGCGAGGACCATGGGCAGCGGAGTGGCCCTGGCCGGTGAGGACGGGCAGACGCGGCGGGCCAAGCCGGCATCCCGCCTGCAGCCCCGTCCCCGGGGCGGCCACAGTGGTGCCCTTGGTGGGGAGCAGCCCCGCTGTGAGGCTGCTTCAAACAAACGGGAGCGAGGGTGGGAGCGGAGCACGGCCCCCGGCGCCGCCCCCCACGCGGCGGGTAATTAAAGCAAACAAGCGAACAAACAAGCACGGGCCGAGCCGTGCTATGGGCCGGGGGCTCCGCGGGGCAGGCCCGGCCCGGCCCGGAGGAACGCGGCTGGCAGCCGTCGCCCGGCCCCTCTTCTCCTCCCGCCGGGCAAACATTAACGAAGGGCAAACGCAGCTATGTGCGAGCGGCTGTAAATCAATCCCGCCGCAAGGACACGGCCGGCAAACAACCGCGGCCCCAGCTCCCGCCCGGTGCGGCGGGGCACGACCGCTCCGGGGGCGGGCTGCGTTCCCATCCTCCGATCCCACCGGGCCGGGGCACCGCGTCTCGGGCCCAGCACCGCGCCGGCAGCTGCGCATCGGCCGCTGTCACCACCCACCGTGCGTGGAGCCAGGCCCGTGCCCGTCCCCGCGACGTCCGGGCGGCCCGGGCCGAGAGTGACAGGGTCTGTGCCCCAGGCCCACGCCGCTCTCAGGCTGTCATCGGCCAAGCCCCCGGTCGATGCCCTCCGCCTCCCTGATGCAAATGCGTTTATGCAAAGTTCCCGCCGGGTAAATATTAATCAGGCCGTAATGAGGCAATCGGGGCCGGGGAAGCATCGACCTTCCTTGGCGAGGGGGGCAAGCGGCGCTCATTAGATTTCATATTTAATGTGGAAAACGCTCTGATTACGGTATCGATTTCTTTACAGTTAATTTGGCGAGAATTTCTCGCCGGCTTCCCAAGGCTTCAGCTTCGCCGAGATTCAGACTGGGAGGGGGAAAGGAAACGAGGAGGGAAGAAGAGCTGCGACTACGGAAAATATCAGCCTGGGCACAGGCAAAGACCGAGCAGCTCCGGAGGGCCAGAATGGGCCCCGCTCCCCTCGCCCAGACGTGCTTGGGACACCGGAGCGGGAGGGTGCGCCTCGGCAAGGTGGCCCCTCCTGCAGCGGATCCAGAGAGGCCTCTGTGCTCCCTTGGACCCCCTCGCCTGCTCCTGAAACGTTTATTTGCCTCATTCCTCCCGCGGGGCCATGGCCCAGGGCACATTGGTTTTCCTGAACAAGAGGAGTCAGGTTCTGCCTTCTTTATCCCTTTCTATTTCCCTCCCTATTCGAAAATAACGTGGAATAAATTCCCCTTAAATCCCATCAGGCTGCAGAAGGGCTGTGCATTCTCTTTGAACTGTATTTTTGCTTTCGGTATCACTTCACCGCCCTGCCAAATGTCCATGACAGCGAGGGAAGGCAGGAAACACCATCTAACAGAGAAATGGCCGAATAAATAAATATTCAGTGATCGAGGGGGCGAGAGAGTGGGACAAAGGACAAGAGAAGAGAGAGGGGAAGGAAGATGGGATGAATAAGATGGAGGCTGGAAGAGGTCAGCTTTGCAATTAGCAGTTCTGCTTACATTTCAAGAGACAGCCCAGGAAGTGTCAAGACCTCAATCCTGCTTCCATGTAACTACCAATTTTTCCACTATTTGTCGCAGCTTCTGTAATCTGGGAGGTAGGAATCCCCCAGGGATGGCTGGAAGGGGCAAATACTCAAGATAAAGTGCCATGCAAGACCGTGAGGCCTGAAATAAGAAGGCTCCATCCCCCTCACCACCTCCCGGCTGCTCCCTGCAGGAAATCAGGAAGGGAAGAAATGAAGGCAGCGAGGGCTCTGCTCTGGCTATTTATCTACCTGATAATTCTCTGAACGCCCAGGAGCGAGTTATAATTTGGACATGAAATTTAATTTGCGTCGGCTGGAGTAATTTATAGTATTTTGAATTGATGTTCATACATCAATATCAGCTGGGGCAGATTTTTACCACTTAGTAAGATCATCACACAGTTAAAACGTGTACAACCCGGGATCAATACTTGCTGCATGTGCAGCGCGGTGCTGGCAGCGCAGAGAGGCGCGCAACCTCCGCAGGGTGGGGCTGGGTCCTCCGCGGCCGCCCCCATTGGCTGGGACGCCGCGTTATGCAAATGACCACGTGCTGTGGGGCTGCCGGCGCGTGGGTGCGGTAGAGCCTCCCGAGGCCGGTGCTGGATGGGGACGCAGGGCCCGGCCCGGCCGCTCCTGTGAGGTGGCAGCGTTTGGGTTTCATCGGGAAGGGAAGGCGGAATAATGAGGCTTTGTCTGTCTAACGGGATTACCGGGATCCGTTTGTGCCAGCGCAGCACTGAGGTGGTGGGAGGAAGGGGCGGTGCAGGGGCAGAAGAGAACAATGGGTCCCCTCCGGACACGGCAGCGGGTCAGAGCACGGGGAACTGTCCCCTCCCTCCTGCTCAGGCCTCCCTCCAGCCAAGGCCATGGAGCCTCTGCCAGCAGTGCCGGCAAGGGGAGGCCAGCAGACTCCAGAGAGAGGGGTTGCTTCCAGTATCGATCGATGTAAATGAGCGGAAATTCAGGTCGACCGAATTGTCGTAAAAACATGTTCCAAATCGAAGAAAGCTCGCCTTAGCAATCGCTAGGGGGATACTGCAAACACAAACTCCATCGTCCTCCCACGGGTAGCACCAACAACATGAGGGTTTTCTCCTGGCGGGATGGCTGTCGAGGAAGGGAAGGTGGAAAGGGCATTTTCTGAGAGCTTAGAGCTCTGACACCGACTCGGCATGAGTGGAAGCCAAAGGGAACAATGTCCTCCCACCGGCGTGCACCGCAGGGCCGGGATGGCAGGAGGGAGACGCTGCCCCAGGCCCTTCCCCGTACCGCTTCAGGCTTTAGAAAAGAGAAAGGAGCTAAAAGCGGGTAAGGAGTGCGATGTGGCCCAGCCGGGTCCCTGCAGACTCCCAGCTCCCACTGTCACAGCAGTGGAAAGCGCAGCAGCCTTTGTGCTTGTGCGAGGAGAAAGATTCAATCCTTCCCTTATTTTTGTCTGTGAAACGGATCAGTGACCCCGGCTCCAACTCGGATCGACTGCCTCGCGTTCTCCAGGGACAAATTAATGGAGACCTATCACTTAATTAACAAACCCTCACTCACAGCATATTAAACTCGGGCTCCGCGCTGGGAGTGCAGGCGGGCAGGGGGCGGCGAGCAGGCACCGAGTGGGACGGGACGACTGCTCCGGGCGGGCAACACGGAGCCGATGGGAGGGGGGTGTCTCCGGAGCAGCTCGGAGACACGACACGGACTGCGAGTCTCAGCAGGGGCATCCACGCGCAATTCAAACTCCACGGCCTAATGATAATCACAACCAATTAAAACAAATTAAGTAAATGAACTGATTCCAGCCATCAGCCTCTCTCAGCCCGCAGTCACCCGCCGGGCACGTATCGCTTGCGGGAGAGCCCCTTCCCAGCACACCGAACCCAGCCCAAGCGCGACGCGGGGCTGGAGCCGGCCAGAACCCAGCCGGGCGCTGCACCGGAGCCCGGGGTCGCCGCCACCGGCACAAAGCGGACGCATCGACACCCCTCGGCAGCGCGTTACCGACCCCCCCCCCCCGTCAGCGGGCCGTACCGGGCAGTGCCGGGCACGATCGCTCACAGAACCGCCGAGCAGAGCATTTCCGCCTCGCCCTGCCCGCTGCGGGCAGCGCTGCCGGCGGGCCGTGCGCGTGTCACCGCGCCCCGTTACCAGACATGCTGGGTGCCGTCCCGCTGGCCACGGGCAGGTTGGCGGGTGCGCCCCGCCCGGGCTAACGGGGAGAGCCGGGACGCCGCAGTGCGCAGCCTGGGCCCCGGCTCGGCTTTGTCTGGCAGCCGGGAGCGCGGAGCGGCGGAGCCGGACTGTGCCGGTGCGCGGAGCGAAACGGAGCGGAGGAGCGGGGCTGGGGCCTCTCCGCGGGGGCAGGCAGAAACCGGGGCGGCTTGCCCAGGCCCGGGGCCCCAGCCCCGTCGCCACCGTGCCCCCCCCCGCCCCGCAGCGGGCTCACCTGCCAGCCGCAGAGCAGACATTCGCTGAAACTCCGGCTCCTGGAGCCACTTCCACATCCTGCGGAAGGTCTCCCGGCCGGATTTGAGCTTGCTCCAGGGCTTGGGGTTCCTCAGCAGGTCTGAGAGGGTCCCTTGAGAGCGGCACAGCACCCTCTGGGCGAAGATAGCCTGGGGGATGCTGTACCGTTTGAGCTCGGTGGTGATCCTCTGAGCTACTTCTTTGGTATTGATTTCTTCCATTTGCCCTGAATTACTTCCACTGTTGACCTGCGAACCAGTTACAGAAGGGTTTTGCTCCCTGGCAGAGCCCAGGATCTGCCCGTGGCTCTGGGCATTCAAGTGGGCATGGGGGTGGTGTGGGATCCCGTTGATAGGCACCATGCCAGCGGAGGTGGGGGTGAGGTGTTGGTCGCCATGCCTGGCCAACATGGCAGGGTGGTGGGCTTCAAATCCATTTGGGGTGAGCATTTTCTCGGCGGGCATGGTGGCACTGGGGTGAGCGTAGTGGGGCAGCCCTTGCTGGGAGTTGTGGATGCTCCCCAGGCCCGATCCAGACAACGGAGAGAGGCTCTGCCCCATGCCGGTAACATCCTTATGGTAAGGGGTGTAGAGATTGTTCATAGATGCCAGACCCCTCTCGTCCCGCATGAGCGTGAAGCTGCCGCTCACGTTGCCCGGTATCCGCTGGTGGGGGTGGTGGTGATGGTGATGGTGGTGGTGGTGGTGAGGGAACTTGTCCGAGACCGTCGAGATGGGAGGTAGAGGCTGCAGCGGGGTGAGCGTGGTGTAGGTGCTGCTCATGCTCATGCCGGGGGGGGTCTCGCAGGCCATGGTCATGGTGGGGTGCAGGGGGCCCGTCAGCGCGTGGTCGGGCGGCCGGTGGTGGTGGTGGTAGTCGCCGCCGTCGAGGATGGACGCCATGCCCATGGAGCGCGGGTGTGCGGGCAGGTGGCTGCCGCGGTGGGCCACGGCGCTCCGGTGGTGGGGGCTGCCGCTCATCAGGTCGGCAGCCGCGGGCACCGGCTCATGGCTCACCCCGTGCAGGTCGCCGATGTTCTCCATCGCCAGCTGCGCGTTCATCGTCGGCCAGGCGGGCGGCCGGACCGCACATCTATCTGGTGGGGAGCGGGGCGTCCCGGGGCTCTTCGCGGCGGCCGCGGGCCGGTTCCTCCCGCTGGCTGGCGGCGGCGGGCGGGCGCTGCGGGCTGGCGGCGGTGCTGCTGCTGCCGCGGGGCTGCGGGATCTTCCTTTTTTTTTTCCTTTTTCCCTTCTTCTCGGCTCTGTCTTTATTCGTTGCTTTCCCCGCTGCCGGGTGACGCCGCCCGGCCGGTGCTCTGGCCCCGCTCGGTCAGGCCGGGCCCCGCCGCCGCGGCGGGAGCCTGCCGCGCCGCTCGCCCTCCCGAGCCATGGCTCTCTCTGCGCTCCGCCGCCCGGGCAGCGGCTCGGCTGCTGCAGCGCCGCGGCCGCCACAACGGCGCATGCGCACGGTGTCCCCGCCCCGCCCCGCCCGCCTCGGCCCCTCCCCCTCGTGACGTCACCGCCCCTATTAAGGAGGCGAGCTCCGCGCGGCGGCGTCCAGAGCCGGTGGTGTCTTGCGCCGCCGCCCCGGGCCCTAGCGCCCCCCTCCGCCTCACTCCCGGGCACAAAGGGCCGAACCCTCCCGCACTCCGCCTCTCCCGGGCCGGCGGCTCCCGGGTATCGGGGCTGCCCGCCCGCTCCGCCCCTTCGGTGACTCCTCGTTTTCCGTGAGCGAGGAGCCTCCTCGCCCTCACCTCACAGTGAGCTTCCGGGGGGGGAGACACCCTGCCCCCGGAGCCCGCGGGCTGTGCCCGTCCTATGCCCCTTCTGTGTTCCCCCTAGTGTCCCGCTGTGTGCTGTCCTACAGGGAAACTTCCCTTTAACCGTCCTGGGAATGAGCGCTGGGAGCCCCACAGCGCTGCGTCCGGGTCCAGCTGGGTTCTCCCCTCGCTTCAGCTCCCGCTTACCCTCCCCAGAGCTCTTGTCCCGTGTGTCCCCCTCCGAGATCCCGCTGGGCCCAGCCAGTCGATGCGATGCTGGGACCTCCCCCTTCAGCCCCCTCCGGAGACCTCGATAGCCCGGGGGCCGTGCCCAGCGGCCCAAGGAGAGCATATGCCCCGAGGCGCCCGGCAGCCGGACGTGCCGCTGGTTTTCTTTTATTTTTTTTCTCCCAAAAGAAAGAAAAGGAGGAGGAGGAGAAAGAAAAAGCAAGCGCACCCGCCAGCCCCCCTCGTTAGCTAAGGTGCCTTTATGCTGGAAGAAAGGGCAGATGTGCCTATTGTTCGCCCATTAACAATAACGAACCACGCCGGGCAGAGTGCCGCGCGTCCGCGGCGCCGAGCTGCGGGAGGGACGGGGCACGCCGCGGGAGATCCGCGGGGCCGCAGCCGGGAGGCACCGGGCCGGCCGTGCACAAAGGCCGCCCCTGCTGCCGCCGCTCCCCCCTCTCCGCCGTCGGAGCGCGATGTTGCTCCTGGGCACCCGCGGAGCCGCCTGGGACCCTCGCCCCTGAGAGGCCCTGGGACGGCGAGTAGGTCCCCGCCGCGGTGGGGCTCACCCTGGGGACCGGGTGTCTTTTCTGTGGAGTGTAGGACAGGGCTGGAGCACCTGCCCCTGCAAAGAACCGCAGGCGGGATGCCAAGTAAAAGCACACAGCCCCTTTCCGCCGATGCCCGGTGTGAGCCGAGGTCTGTAACAGGGGGATGCCGCCTGCAAAAAGAGCCTAGGCCCCTTCCCTGGTGAGAGCCAGGAGACCGCTGCAGCAGGGCACCGACCCCACGGGGGATGCAGACCACAGTAGTAGGGACTGGAGCCGGTCCTCGGGCAGGAGTCACCCTGGGAGAGAGCCGAAATTGAACCCTGGGGTTACTTCCCTTGGAGCTGTTGCCCCAGCTCTATGGCCAAGGCCCCTGGAGGTTTCCCTGGGGGCGAGGGCGCCGCACTGCTCCGAGCCCGTGTTGGCACCCGCTCCCGCACTCGCTGCACCAGGCACCGACACCCCTCGCTCCACACTTTGAGCCCGAAGCACCGCGGCAGAGGCCGATGCGGGAGGCGCGGAAGGGCCTCGGCCAGGACCCCCGCAGGCAAAGCCAGGCCCGGCCCCGCTCCAGTCCCGGCCGCCCCCAGAAAGCACCTGGGGGAAAGAGGTGACCCAGCGGGGTGCAGGCATGGGGACCGGCCTCCCCGCACCGGGCACCCGCCGCCCTCCTGTCGTCCAGGCACTATGGAGCATAGCGGTCCCCCGTGGGGTGTTCAGGGGACTGTGCCCTGGGTGCCCGGATTGGGGGCTGCTGCTCGGGACCGGCCATGTGCATGTCTGCAGGTGCAGTCTGTGACAGTGTGTGTGCCATCCGTGAGCTAAAACCAGACCCAGACGCCGGGCAAGCTCGCAGGAAACTTTCAGAATCACGACAAGTATCTGCTAAGCAAGCCCGCATCATGAGCTTTTTTTTTCCCCCTATAAATTCAGAATTTCCAAAGAGGGTTTATTCATTTCCTACAATTAACACACACACGAGGATTTGTAAGAACTCAGCGCCATTGACCCACAGGTCCGAGGGACATCCGTTACTCACCTCCGATCACTCCCCCTGGGTGCACGAAGCTCCTCCGTATTTTATTTTGCGCTAAACCCCACATATACAGATCCCGCTCAGTTCCGGTCTCTCCAGTCCTTCCTGTCCCTAAACCGCTTTCACATCTCTGAATTTTTGTAATGTTACCGTTAACATACTCTCCGTTTCTTACAGAGAGGGACAGATGAGGAGAGGTGTAACTGCGAGAGAAGAAAAAACAGATCCGAAACCTAATCAATGATCTTAGGAAATGTTTAGGATAAAATAAAACAAAATTATCGAGAGCTTTTCGTGACCGAAGTGAACGGTTGCGATTGTTTCCCAGGCCAACGCGAGGTGATGTCACGCATCTAATCGAAACGTTGCCAGCTTCTTCTTCATCAGTATCTGTGTACAATTTACAGTTTAATTTAAAATGTTTCATCTCCACGTTTTTAGCGATTGGTTACCAAAGCGAGCACCTCCGCGGCTGTTCGGAAGTTACTCCCTCGAGTTTGTAGGAAATTACAGCATCAAATTTTTCTTCAAGCACTGAGCTCAGACCCATCCGCAGTTTATCTGGTCCCGAGATGCGCCGGCCTCTGCCGGGGTCCGGTTCCTAACCCCAGACCCGCACCCTCCTCTCTGCTCTCACACGCCTCTCTGCTTTCAAAACTATTTCTCCCCGCTACTCTTCGGGGGGATCCTCACGACGAAGCGGCCCTGGTGCGCAACAGCCGCGGCGCGGAGGGCAGCGCTTGGGCACTGTCCCGGCGGTGCCGCGTTCCCCGACGGTGCCCGGGCCCGTCTCTGCCGCAGGGAGTCCCGAGCTCCCCAGGTGGGCTTACAGGGGCCCGGGACTGGAGAAGCGAGACCGGGCCAGCGACCCGGCTCCAGCCGTCGGGGTGTCCGGGGAGGGCTTCCCTTTACGCGGACCCGTCCGGTTCCTCCGCGGAGTCCCCGGCCCTGCTGGTGGAGTGGGGAGAGCCGGAGAGAGATAATTTCGGTGCGGTAATCAATTACTGCTTGTGCAGTCAAGTACCATATATTTAACAGAATAATCGTTACCGCCCTTAAGTCTTTATTTGATCAGCAGATACTCGGAGCGGACTTAAAACGCAACTTTGCTTGTTTGAATTGCGTTGCGTGTGTGTGCTTTTTAAATCCGAGATAATGACACCATGAAACGGCCGTAATCTCCCACCTGACGCCAGCGAACACCGCCGGGCACCGGGGCCAGCCCGGACGGGGCGGCGCAGCCAGAGACACAGCGATCACGGTGCGGAGCGGACATGGGCTTGGGTTCTACTAATATTATTCTTATTTCCCTTTTTCTCCCCCAGTTCTCATTATTTGTTTTAATTGCGCTGCCCCAGCCCTGCGCGGCTCTCCGCGCCTCCTGCGCAGTGACAGCTTGCGGCATCGGGTACCCCCGCACGGGGAGCGTGTCAAAGGTGACGCTCGAAGGCTCCCGAAGCCAACAGCTGCCGGGGGGGATTAACTTTTCCAGACTTTCCCCTGTCGAGCTTCTTGGAAACTTGCTTGGCGACAAAAACACACACATCTGTCGGGGGCAGGCACAGAAAGGGGCCGCACGGCCGGGGCCGGCGGGGCAGGACCGGCCTTTCAGGGCAGCCTGCGGCGCGGCGGGAGGCACGGCGGGTGCCTGCCCGGGGAGGTGGGGGTGGTCCCGGCTCCCCCCGCAGCCCTCGGGCCCGGGGCTCCCCCCGCTCCCGGTCCGGACGCCCCCCGGCCGAGCCGCCTCGGTCCGTCTTGCAGCCGCGCTCTCTCGCACTCCCCGGAGCAAACCGCAGCGCTTGTTAATGAAGGAACTTAGGGAAGATTGCAAAACACCGTAAATAATTTAGCATTGTATTTCAGGAAAAAAAAAATAGCTTTCTTAAATCACCTCCTCAATATAACTTGCAGACTTACAGTATGGCCCTGGTAAGCCTAAATTTTTAAAGTAGCAATATTCAAAGAGACAGAGATGTCTGTATTAATTATTTATCCGCTGGTGCCTTCCTTCGTTTCTAACTTATTATTAATTAGGCGCCTCTAGTCTTTCGCAGAGAGCTCCACAGAGCCAGTTGCAGCTTTAAATATGAATTAAAAGCAAATCCAAGCTACTGTAATGCGAAAATTATTCCGTGTCTTCCATGGCAGAGATGAATAGCTGCGCAGATCAATACTGTGAAGCTATGCTCCAAACGACAGGGTTATTGATAGCTTATATTAATGATGTTAATGATGGAAAAAGGAAAACAAGAACCCGACCAAGTTATAAACTTTTTATCTGCTGAAACCCCGCAATCAAGCGGACGGGAGCATGAATTACGGTGGCTGGAGATAATAAGGACGTTATTTATGAAACCGGGTAAATGACTTCTGAGAGTTTGATGCCTTTGAACTCTGCGCCGCCGCCTGCTCGGATGCAGGTCGGGGCTGGACCGGCGCTGTTCCCCGGCCCCCAGGGTGCGTGTGATCCACGCGTGACCCACGCGCTCCCCGCCCCGGTGTTTCGGGTCCTGCGAGGATGCCCCAGGAAACTCGCAGGGCCCCGCCGCGGGGGGCGCAGGACCCGCTCCCGGAGCTCGCCGCCAGCTCCCGGCACGGGCACAGTTACGCGCGACGGGGACAGCTCACGAGGCCTGCAGCAGCCGCTCACGGCGTGCCCCGGACACGGGGGGCCGGGCTGGGCCTTCCCGCCCGCGGAGCGTGTGCCGTGGGGCAGGACCCGGGGCCTGTCCAGCTCCTCTACCCCCACGGACACGCGTGGAACCCCCGACACCAGCCCAGCGCCGAGCCGTGCGGGGCCAGCCGAACGCGGAACCCCCGGCGGGACCAACAGAGCCTTGGCCAGCGCTCGCCGTGCGCTCTGTCGTTCAGGAAAGCAGCGGCCGAGCCCTGCGGGCTCCGGATGAGGCTCTGCCGGGAAGGGCAGGCTGCAGGCAGCGTGTGCCCTGCAGTATCAATTCAGGCCGGAACACAGTCCGGTCAGGCAGGGCTGCTCGCTGTGCTGAGGTCTCTATTAGTTACATGCACGAGCGAATACAGTCGCTCACCTTTTCCTTTCCCCTTTTCCCCTTCTCCGGCCGAGGGCTCAGTCAGCGGCTCCCTCCGCAATCCATTCGCAATAGACACTTCCCGTACAACGCTCTGCTGTGCCCGTCGTAACGCGTTTTATAAAACTCTTTGTCTAGATCCCTTCTCAGATACGCATCAAGTTCGTAGAGAATTTTTTTAATGCTTTAAAAAGCTGCTGCCTTTAAACACTATATTTAAAAATATTTTTTATAATCATTATTTATAAAACCAGCTTCTGCTAGGAGAAAGTCGCACTTGTTTCCAAAAACAATCCACAGCAGATCACTTAATTCCTACAGAAATCAATGTGAAAATTAGATTTATTGGCTACTTACATTGTTAAAAATGACAAAGTGCTGCCTTTTATTTTCATAAAACAACAGAAGACCGAAAATCATTTAATAAAGAATCCACCTAGTTTAATTTCACCGTAGGTCTCTTGCATCGAAACCAATTCTTCAAGCCTCTCTCTCATAAACTTGCCTTCCCTTCTAGTACTAGAAGAAACAATAATATTCTCAAAGAGAGTTAAAATAGTAGCATTTGTTTGATGGCTGAAAAACCTTTCATGTCATTAGTTAACTTGAAGGAAGCGTGTAAATGAAACGGGACGTGCTGTTTCACATCGCCCGGTATCCCCGATTAACCCACAGGTTTGTGGATTTCTGTTTGCATTTGGTTTTGTTTTTAAACAAGATGCCCTTTTAGAAAACACTTTATTTATGCAGCGTGTTTAATAAAGGGGGGAAATAAAAAGCGGGCGAGAGCACAGCCTGGCTCTGCGGGGCGAGAGGACAGCCTGGCTTTGCTGCGCTCCTAGGGCGGCCGTTGCGGGACCGGCTGCGCGGCCGTTTCTCCTCCCGCTACTTGTTGGGTTGCGATGCCAGGGACAGGATATGCGGGCAAAGGCGGAAAAGGGCGGGCGCCTTCCCTCCGCGAGCACCCCCAAGGCGGGCCCTGTGCGTCCCGTCGGGCCCGGTACAAGAGGGGTGTGCGCTGACCCCAACCCCCGGGGGTTCCTCCCCGGTTTTCGGCGGGGGAAGTGCTGGGGGAGGTGGTCCCGGCCCCACGGAGGCCCCGGGCCGGAGGGGCCCGGGCAGAGCCCGCCCCACTGCGCAGCCGCGCATCTCCGCGCCTCTCCGCTCCCAGCACCGCCGGGATTTAGGATTCGCGCCCCGACCGGAGAGAGCGTCGATAAAACTCTCCGTATCAAATGAGCAATCATTTGTTGTGGTTACGTGTTGGGTAATGAAAGATGTTAGCAGGATCAATAAAAATGAAAACACTTTTACTTACATCTTGAATTACTGTTTTAAGGGACGAGCTGTGGTGATGCAACAAACCAGAGAAAGATCTACAACCACCAAATGTCCTCAAATGAAACCAAACTGAACGCGTGTGTCCGGGGCTCAGCCTTGTGCCAGTCCGGCTCTCCCGCAGCCCCGCACCCAGGTGAGGGCCGCCCCCCCCCTTCCTCCACCCCCCCCGCCCGGGCCGCTTTATTGCTGCTTCGAAAGGAAAACTCCGCTATCTTCGGGGGTCTCTAAAGGTCAAAGAACGGGTCGCGGCCCAGGGGAAATGTGGATTTTAGAGAGGCGAGGAGCCAGCTTCACAGCTCCACAGCATCCTGAAAGCTTTCCCTTAGCCGTGGCTAAATAACAAAATACCCACGTATCCCAGGCATTTGTTACTGCGCACAGCGACTCGGCGGACACATACTCAGGCATCCCTGCGCCTGGTCTCCATCGCGCACGAACATGCGGAGAAACCGGCCCGCAATCGATCCCCGGTCCGCAACGGCCGCAGCAGCGCTCCGCGCCCCAACGGGAACAAAAGCGGGGCCCTTGTTAGCAGAAAATTATCGGGATCGATTCGAGGGATGTTGGCGGTGAAATTCGCAAGGAGCAGCCCCAAACATGGAGGCTGGCGGAGCTCTGGGGCCGCTCTCGCCTCGGCCGCGCCGGCGGGCAGCAGCCACAGCATGCGCCGGGCTGCGCGGCGGCGGAGCGGGTGCGGACGGTGGCACGGTGCTGGAGGTTGCGCACGGCAAATCTGCCGGCCCCGCGGCTGGCCCGGCACCGAGCAGCGACCGCGGCTCCGAGGGCGCGGAGGCCACCGGACGGGGCTTCCCCCCCCCCCATGTCCCTCCTTCGCGCAACCATCTCCGCGGGTGCGGGGCAGGCTGCGGGCGCCGCGTGGCACCCGCTCCACCACCCGCCGCAGCTGCTGCGCGCCCGCGGCCGCTGCGCCCCGCCCCGCCCGCCCCGTGCCCCGCTGGGCACGCTTACCCCGCCGTCCGCCGCACGCCGCCGGGACGGGCATCCGATGGGGGATCGCCTCTAGATTTGCCCCTGGGAGGAGAAAAATCAAAATAACAAACAAAAAATTTTCTACCTGCAACAATTCAAGTGAGAACGAGAAGAAGAAAAAGAAGAAGAAAAAAATGCAACCGCCGCGGCTGCCACGCCAGTCCCGTTAAAAAATAAAGCACCGAACCCTCACAAGGTGTGGGAGAGATCTTTTATTGCACCAACTTAAACGCAAGAATTTACAGCCAGAATTACCCGTTCTTCATCAGCCCAACATGCGCCAGAGGCAGAGGCAGCAGTTTGTGTATTCCCTGGGTCTGCAGGAGCAGAGATGGTTTTGGTGGAGGAAGGGGGTGGGAGAGGGGATAAACCCTCTTTCTCCCCCAAAGAGCCTCAGTTTGTGGCTTAGGTAAAAACAAAAATAGGAAAAAAGGAAGAAGAAAAAAAAGCTCAACGAAAAATCTCTCCAGCGCCCCATTTTTCTCCATCTTTAAGTCCAGTCCAGGATCAATTCTCTCCCTTACATCCCCAGCCATAAACAAACAGCTTCCAGCTACATCTTTTAAAGGTTAAAAGGAACAAAAATAGAAATAATAATCAAAGGTTTTTTTCTTCTCCTCCTGCTTGTTGGACAGCGCATTTTGGTCAGCCTAGCCTTGCATTTAGGGATGCTACTTGCATTTGAATAGCTGCCTGCCTGGTTATGGATCGGGAAGCTATGAGAGGAATCAGTATGCAAATTGTTTCAGTTACAATCGAAGGGTTCGATCTGGAGAAGGTGCCTGAGCGGAAGTCGCTGTCAGCCAGCGGTGCATTAGGCTGCCATTGCCTCCGCTGTCTGGGCCTGCTCTCCCTTTCCCTCACCCTTTTTTATGCTTGTGTACAGGTTTCTCCGGCGGTAATTAAAACATACACACAAATCAGGGGCTGCTGCATATCACGTTGGTGCCTTTTGCAGGCTGCGGGCACGGGGAAAGGGGGAGTAGAGAGAATATATCACCATGCTGCTGGGGTTATTATTATGCAGCAAGGGTGAGGCGATCAGTGAAATAAAACATTTATAAATGGTTTCGTGCTTACAGTAGGAGAGGTGGCCCGGGGGGGCCGCCCGGGCGCTGATCACACAGTGCAGGCTGCAAATCGATAATCCTTTCCTTGTAATCCCAGTAATTGTGGGAATCACGGCTCTCTGTTAAAGGGACAGCGGGCTGCAGTGGGGGCAAAGGGGCTGCGCTCGGCAGGCGGGCAGCACAGCTCCTGCACCCAAAGGGTCCACCCGGGCCCCCAGCTCTGTCTTGATGGAAGCCGGAGGGGCTGTGGGCAGGAGGCAGGGACAAGATCTGGCTCCACAGAGAGCCCTTTCCTCAGTTCCCTTTGCGGTTGCAGTTAAGGCCCCTCTTGTCACCTGTGGCATTCTCCATCCAGGGCAGGATGTGGCTGGAGCCCCCGCTTGAGGCATGGTGGGGAGAGAGCAGCCCTTGGAGTGCAGGCAGGAGTAGGGGCTGCCCACAGTGCTGCCACGCCTGCCCAGGCTCCCTGAGGTGACCCATGTCCTTATGGAGGCCCAGAAGCTCAGTGCAGCTCTCATTCCTCGGCTATGGCACTGCCAGAAGCAGTGAAAAGCCTTGGCAGCTCTGCACCCATCAGGTGTCCATGAATTCGGTGACGTTTTGTGGTGTGACAGAGGGATGGACAAGGACTAGAGAGGTGCTGGGATCTGGCTGGCCCCAGGGTGCCCCCCGCGCAGCACCCAACCCCAGCCCTGCCCCAGCTCCCTGCGGCTGCGGGGCGCAGTGCCGGGCAGCCTGGGGGTGTGCGGGCAGGAGCGCCGGGGGCTGGGGCCCTGCTCCTGCCCTCTCCCTGCCGCTGACCATCTGTCATTCAATTAGGGCTGGGAGGCAGCTGAGGGGCTGTGGGGAGTGGGGCTGGGGGTCAGCGACCCCGCACACAACGGCCTGCTGCCTCGCAGACGAGAAGAAGTTCAAATGTTAAATGCTCTCCGGCCCCGGCTCATCCAGGGCACTCGCCTTTGGAGGCAGCAGAGGGGTGAAGGGCATCAGTCATTAGCACTTAGATTTCAGCTCCGAGGCTGACCCTGCCTTCTGTTGGGGGATTTTGGCCTGAAAAGCCTTAACCCTTCCAGGGCAGCCCACCCCCTCCCCAGCCCCTGCCCTGGCCAGGCTGCTCCCCGCAGCATCCCTGGCAGCCTGGAGCTGCCCCCCGGGCAGGTGGGCCTGAGGGAGAGGAGGGATCCCGGCAGCCCTGCCCCATAGCTGGTCTCTCCCCCGACCCTGACCAAGGGGTAACAAGTCCTGACCAGGGCAACAAGTCTCAGCATGAGAGGGAGCTGGGATGTGGGCTGGTGATGGAGGCAGCCCACACGCCCTGCCCACCCACTGCTGCATCTCCTGCGGGTGCCTGATCCCCCCCCCTCTTCTTACAAACAGACCAGAACAAATTGATGAATTGAGCTTTCACTATGCTAATTTGGACATTATAAATATTTAACTATCAACCCTAGCAGCCAGCCAGAAAGCTCTCCTCTCTCTGCTTTACATGCCACTTAATCTAAACTAAACGTTTGCCCCAGAAGTGGCTGGGGCATTCTAAGCATCCTATTCCCTGCCCCTTCCTCCCACAGGGGAGCTGAGTGGATCCAAAAGGGGGGGGTCTTGTCATGCCTGACTCATTTCTGAGGCCTCCCTGGTGGCTGCCTTCATTTGGGTGTGCTAAGAAGCTAAGCTAAGGCAGAGATGCAGCACTGCTCTGGCTAGGAGGATGCTAACACTGTGCCCCACTTCAGAGAGGGCCTGTGGCCACATCACCCAACACTGGGGATGCTTTGCCTGCAGCAGGTTTCACTATTCAGAGAGGGAGAGATTCCTGACTTGGGATCAAGCCCTTGAAGAATGAGTTTTCACTCTCTTTCGAGGGGAACTGCTGCATGCAAGCCCACAACATTTATTATTCTTGTGGGATGGTACCTGGCAAGTGAACCTGATGGCCTTCATTTTGACAACAGATTATATACCCTCATGACATCAGCATTTGATAGATTTTCTTGTTGGATATACTTACTGTTTGCTGCTGAAAGGGAGCAGTTTTCTCTTTCAATGTGGTAGCACATCACAAGTATTTGTTAGTGACTGCAGAGCTTCGGTTTTTGTGAAGGGCTTGAGCAGCTGTTTGATACCCTTGGCTGTAACAGTTTTATGAGTTATTCACCTTAGAGACTGTAGAAGCAGAAGAAAATGTCACTCAGAGTGGTACAGGGGCCTGGGGGCTTCCAACAGCTCAGCTGGGGCTTGGTCTGGCAGTTTTAAACCATTTGTGTGGCATCTGTGCCACTTATCAGAAGCAGCAGATCTTGGAATGCTGCTTCTCTCTAGTTTTGAGCTCTGTTAATTTGTTAATGAGACACTTATGGCACCTGTCACTTATCCTGACTCTGGCTCTCACCTGCTAGCAAAAAGTGAAGTTCTCCTCTAAGAAGGAGTGCCCTGTTGTTTTGTCAGCTGGCTCAGGCGGGCACCATGTGCCACCACACAAACAGGGCTCACAGCTCATGTTGTGCTAGCTGTGTCAAGAGAATAGCAATAACTGTGGGTTGTCTTTACCTGAGCACACACAGGGACCTGACATCAATCCCTACATTAAGATACACACAAGAACAGGAAATGATATCTTGGAATGACCCTGCAAATCTGGGAGGCTTCCTTCCCGCTCTCAGCCCTCAATTGTTTAGAAACACAGGGGATGTCGGTGTACTTTTGTGCTCGCTGACTCTCCCTTGCCCAGGACAAGCTGGCAGCAGCCTGGTAAGGTCCCAGGAGAAGGGAGGATCCAGCCTGAAACCTGCCCTGAGCTCATGCTGCAAAAGGGGCGTGGGTGCCACACCAGAGATATGAAGCACCAGTTACTTTGCTAAGGGGTCAGATGTTGGATTATCAGCAAAAGTTAATCCCAGTCACATGATAGATCTTACATTTGCTGTCATAAAATCTATCATTATTTAATAGGCATGGAAATCAAATTCTTCTGTGGACTATGAAGCAGGAATCTTTTAAAAATGTCTGTTTACCACGACAGACAACATATCGATCATTAGTTTTGAGACATCACAGGCAATTCAGAAATGTGTGTGAATACAAGCTGGCAGCCATAGTTTTGCTTTATTCACTGTCCAGACCCAAGCCCTACCAAATGGGTGCACACCCAGCTTTCCAAGCAGGTAGGGTTTAATTCCTTTGCTTTAAAGACTGCTCTTTTGTTAAAGACAAAGAACAAGGAGTTTATATGACATTGACCTGCCTTTTGTGATGCTGCTGTTTGCAGTGATGCTCAGTGGAGTACACAGTGAGGAGATACACTCCTGCCTTTTACCACAGAAAAAAAGCTGCCTTCTCTAGTATTTACTGCTGTGAACACCCTCATTTATTCTGACAGCACAAAGGGGCTGATCTTGTCCCTGCTTGAGTCAAGACAAATTGTTTTCCTGGTATTAGGGGCCCTGTCCTGGGTGGAAGGTGGCCCAGGTTGCTTTGTTGCTTTGCAAAGGCTACAGATATTGTTTCCATTCCTCAGTCCCCCTATTTCTGCTGTAGAATCCCTGGATGAGAGTTCTGGGGGATGTAGAGGCTCCAGCAGGTTACAGCACTGTCCCAGCACTTGGGTTCCCCCAGCACATGACAGAGAGGTGCCCACTCCTCCTCTGTGCCATGGAGAGAAGGTATCTCAAGTCATGAGAAAGAGTTCTCCTGCATGAGGACTGTTAACTACAGCTGTGGTTTGCACCAGCTTTCCTCATAGATGCTAAGCCATTTCACATGGATTGCAACAGACCATTTATAAAGGAGTGCTCTTCCCAGTCCACACTTGTGGACACCTTGGGCACTCCATGAGCTGCCACAGCTCCAGGGTCCTCTCAGGCTGCTCCCACCCTGCCCCTGCTGCCAGTGGCACTGCTGCGACACCCTGGCACTGAGGAGAGCGGAGCAGATCTCCCTCCTTCTTTAGAATCAGCACAGTCTTACATATTCACATATTTGAAAGTGTGGGGATCCCATAAATCCTTCCACATCTGGGATCGCTTGTAATGGCCAGTGTCAGGAGTGTGCAGAGCTTTCCTAAGATCTACCGCCCAGTATCAATAGCAGCTGCAATTCTAGGCAGGGGGATAGGTTGAATCCCTATTTGATTCTCAGGTGTTTTCAATTGTATTGCTAGCAAAAAAAAATACTGTTGTTAAGCGATTCTGCTGGTCTGCTTGTGCCTTTTGAAGTTGCCTTCATTTCTTTGAGCTCAGATTCCTTGAGATCCTCTTGCTGTGCCGTCCCCAAACCCGCATGTGTCTAATAAATCTGACAGCTTCCCAGCAGATGTCTCCATCTTCTCCATTCTCTCCTTTATTGAGGAGACAGACTTGCACTGCAGAGTGCACCTTAGTGTGTGGGGTCAATGCAAGCTCTTCAGAGAACTCCCAGACGCCCAACTCATCTGCTCCAGCCACGGAGAAACAAGTGGGCATTCCCTGGCAAGGCAGGTTTGAAGCATCCAGCAGCTCCCACTCCCTTTATTTTCTGTTTTCCTGCTTATTGTTGCACAGTGCACACCACAACATCCTCTCCCATTTGCCTGGAAGCCCACATGCTGCTCTGGGATGAGCTTCTGGAGGTTTCAGCAACCCCACTCCCTACAGGGACTGCCCCTCATCAATAACATCGCTCCCAGGGCTGCCAGGGAGCTTTCCGCAAATGGAGCCTGGAGAAAAGGGCTCTGTCGTGCAGCAGCCTTTGGCCTGGGTCACAATGTGCTAGCTGGAATCTGCCCTCTCCACAAGGCCTTTCTCCATGCTAAACCACAGGCAAGCTGGGGCCAGACACCCTTGCCCATTCCAGTTTGCTCTCAAGTGCCTACATCTGAATTCCTTGTGAGGGGAAGAAAGGAACATGGAGGTGATAGGCAACATCTATAATAGGAAATTGCTGTCTGCAGATGTGTGTGTGAAGGAAAGCCTGTGTCAGGCAATAGTATCAAGAGATAAATTCCACAAGTGAGTGAATCCATCTGAGTGTAAGACACAGGTTGTGCATTTTCTTCAAGAAGGAGTTGAACAGCTTCAAGGACATTAATCCACCTTATGAATGACATGGTTTCCCTAGCGTTGCCCATGCTTACTCAATAGGAGAGAACACAACAGGCAAATAAACAGGTATTTGGCTGATCTTGGAGCAGCTTTTGAATCCTCACTCCCTTTGTACTTACATGGAGCTGTGCTGGAAGTTTTGCTTGAATAATGAGCATGATTACATTCCTCTTTCAAAGGAGTAGTGTGATAGCATCCAAGCTGAAACACCTTCAGGAAAACGCAGCCTTCTCTCCTGGCTTGCTCTGCAGGTGGGAGGTATGCAGTGGGAGATGTTCCAGCTCTTTTAGGACAAGAATTTTGCCCACTGAATATAGTGGAAAGCAGCCTGTTACCACCTCTAAGTATAGAAATGTTTCCTGCCTTTGCTCTGAACAAATGGAAATCTGATTGTTCCTCCTAATCTTCCCCTGTACACCTGGTGTTGTAGGGACCAGCCACAACCTGGCCCTGATAAAGACTTCAAGAGTGGACCCATTACCTATATCCCAGAAACAGTCCGATCATGTGGGAATAGTTAAAAGGTAAGAAAATATATAACAGGTCATCTGTCTTTCAGCTATAGACAGCTCAGAGGTGGAAACAGATTGACATAGCTGGGTGCAGCCATCATGCTGGAGCCTGCAAATGCCGGCCAGCAGAGCTTGCAGCAGGCACAGGGCGCAGCCTGCACGTTTCCCTTGGAAGTGGTTTGGCTGTGGGGGCTTAGCCACTAGCTTAGGAGAGCCCAGCCAGATCACTGAAGGTGTTTTCTGCTGAGCCTGCTCTGATGAGTTAGCAAGACCTAAGACAGGGTTTGATTCTGTCCTGTAGGCACGTGGGGTGACATGACCTTTTCTCATGCAGCAATCTCTGCAGCCCCTGGCACTGTGCTGAGGGCAGCGATTGCTGGCAGCAGGCTGGTGCCTGCAGACAAGGGCTCTTGGGCGCGTCAGGCAATGCATCCCTTCCCTGCCATCCAGCCCTGATGATGTGGAAAGTATCATGCTGGGGAAGCAGTTGGATGCCCAAGAGGAGCAAGCCTTCATCTGTACACTGCTCTCTGGGTATATGCTCATACACAAGATTGTTGTAGGCAGGGTGTAACCCGGTCTCTGGTGCAGATGGTTGCATGAAAACAATTAGTCTTTCAGAGAGCAGCAAATGGAAACATCAGCGTTTTGAGCCCCTAACACAAGTGAGCATCACTGCCCAATTCAATGGCTCATGTGCACAGGGACCCTTTGCTGACTGCTAGGTTCTGGAGGCTTGTGTGGCTGTAAGGAAAGGCCCAGAAGGCTGGAGAAAGGGATATAAGGAAGCAGAGAAGCATCATATTCATCATAGGCAAGCAGTGGGGCAGGAACCCCAAGGAAAGCCAGGGAGCCCTGCTGGGTGCAGCCTGGCAGAGGGGCTGGGAGAGGCAGGCAGCAAATACCCCTCTCTCTGATTCCTGCTGCAGAAAAGGCAGCATGACATAGCTGTTTGCTCCTGGCAGATAACCTGGAAGCCATCTAACAAATACCCCCGCTTCACCTATTTCTATCCCAGGGGGAATCAACCATCTGCAGTTTGCTAGCTGTGCTGGATAGGAAGCGATAGTTCATTAGCAATTTATGCATTTGGTTTGCCTCCTAAAATGGATCCTTCCAGCAGCGGCAATGTGTCATTTCCCTGTTGAGATGCTCCTGCTTTCACAGGAGTGACTCCCAAGCCAATCACTCTCAGTGTGAGCTGGAGTTACCAGCCTATGTAAATGACGTAAATAAGCTGCAGGAGCAGGGTCACATAACCGTTTTGTTAGGTTCTGCCCTGTCACTCCTATTTCATGGGTTCTGATGGAATATTAACATGTTTGCATATGTAAATGTGTTAAAGAGAGCATCAGCTGAGGGAATACATTAAACTCAGTCGTCCTCCCAAGTTGATTTAATCTGACAGCACCTCCATTAAAAAAATAAAAAGCATCAGTTTTCCCTTTGTGACTTGATGTACAGTAATTAGCTTGTTAGAGCAGGAAACACCTCCTTTCATAATTGATTTTGCACCCCTTTTACTTGGATATCTCTGACAAGCTGTTTCTAGTTCCCCAAGGACACCATCAGTACTTCCCATGTGTTTGGAATTTCATGAATGTGAATAATGAATATGATTTATCCCTCCCACACTCCCACGCACAGATTAATATATGTAGCCAATTTGTGAACTGGACCTTGCGTCGGAAAGATCGGTGTCAAAGTATTAACAGTGAGGTGCCAACCGTGCGCAGGAATTACAGCGCAGCTAAGCAGTGATTTTCTGGGCATTAGAGAGATGGGAACAGGTTGCACCATGTGTTTGTCCACCGGGGAGTTAAAAAATGGAGGAAGATTTTCTGAATGGTCCTGTGTATCTAAGTTAGCATGCCAAATTGGTTGCTTATTACAGCTGGCACAGTGCCTTAGCGGGCTAATGTGTTAATAATCTGTAATGTTTCTCTTAGGCAATGGCACCACTCTTCATTAGTGCTTCTCAAGCCCTGTCACTGTTGCTTAGCTCAACATTTTGTTTCTGATGTTCGAGTGAGGGTATTTGAAATCAGGATTTCAGATCTGCTAATACATGTCACACACTCTTTAAAAATGGATTTTAAAAGGGCCTCGATAATTTTATGGCTACTAATAACATTTGTAGCTATGTGAGCTAAGCTAATGATAAGAGTAATCAAATTTCATGTTTCACGGCATAAAATGAGCAACTGTAGGGGTCAGGAAGGTATTCACTCCCTGCCCTCCTCCCCTGGGAACCACTGTCTTTTCCGGTTGGTTCAGGAGATGAGCAGTGTTTGGGATGTAAAACAGCACAGTGCTGCAGGAAAGTTCAGGGTCTCACACTGAACAGAGCAAGGATCTTATTTATAAGCATTGGAACTCTGGTTTTGGTTAGTAAATGGAGTGAAAGATTTGAACTATTTGTTTCACTCCAATTATCTCCTACCTCAGCAGCCAATATATGGGGCTTGCTTTGGGTCTGTTTGCTCAAGCCCCCTCGACTCAGATGTATAAAACTCCTGTTTCTGAATGGCCGAAGCCCGGCTGTGTAACTTGCATCCCAATTTTTCAGTCATTGAAGGTGCCTGCTTAGACTTTCCTCACCTTCCTGTGTTTTCACTCACTCTATTAGCAAGTCTGTTTCGAGCCCTTCTTTAACACTGAGACTGACTGTGAGAGGTGGCTGGAGCCACCAGCAAACACCTTCCTCAGCAGCTGCCCCTGCAGCATCCACCCGGTGCTGAATGGCAGAGTCAGAGCCAAGAGGCTGGCATTTGGCAAGGCAATGACCTGTTTAATGGATGTCTGGCTTTGATAAAGACTTTCAGTCCTGTGTTCTGCCATATAATGCCCAGAGCATTCTCTAGCACCCATACTTTTAGTGTGATGTGTTTTCTAAAGCCTTTTAGTGCATTGTACCAGTGATGTACTGATGAGTCTAAAAGGACTCACTTAACGCAATGCGTAATAAACTAAAAAGGTTTATTACTAGGTACTGAGTTATAAAATCTAGCAGATACAGTCAAAAAGTTCTCTCTATGTTTTAAAGAATGAAATACCTTTTACTTCTTAAATACCTTTTACTTCCTCTTTTCCTAAATGTAGATACTCATTTAAATGAGTAAATAATTTGAGAAGTTTTTTTGTTCACCTACATTTAACCTGAGATCTTTTGATTGCTCAAGTGGCATTTTCAGGGATTTGGTATTATTTTACAAAAATGCAAAAAAAGTTAAAAAGCATCTAAAATAGTTTCCATTTCAAAACCACGTTTTGTAGGAGTGCTCTCAGTGAGCTGTGTCTAACCTGATGTAATTTGCCTTTGGGCTGTGTTCCCAGGCAGAGGTCCATTGGCCAGGAGAGTGGTAGTGGAGCCTGTGCACAGGCAGGGAGCAGCTCAGGGCAGATGCTACCCCAGAGAATGGCAGGGTGGGCTCTGCAGGGCTGCCCAGGGCAGCTGGCTGGCTCATGTAAGCAAGGAGTGTGCAAACCCACAAACAAAAACAGAATGTTTATAGAGGCAGCCTTGGACATAATCAAATTAAAGGCAGAGATCAGAAGAGTGCTCTAGAAAACAGTTTTGAATAGCATGGTTAGAGCTGAGCACAAGATAACATGAGACTCTAAAAAGGATCTAGCACAGCAAACGAAGTCCTGCTCAGTTCAGGCTTCCCAAGTGCTGCTCCCATGCCCTAGCTGGGGCAGTGCTGGGGATTCCTTCCCACAGCCTCCCACTGGCACCAGCCTGTGTCCCTTCCAGGGGACAAAATCCCCACATGCCAGCAAGTGTTGCCTGCTCCCATCCTACAGACACGTGGCCCTTCTGGCAAGAAACATGGTTAAAATTCTATGATTATAGGTTGAAACAGCACCATAGAAACCCCCCTGTTTTGCTTCCCTTATCCTGTCACTCTCTGTTAGGTTTTCTCAGAGGCTGATGAGACGCTGCCCCCCAGCCCGTGTCCCTGCTTGTGCACAGCACAACCGATGCATCTGCAGCAGCCTGTGTGCTGTTACACCCCTGATGCTGCCCCTGCCCGTGCACCTCCTGGCTTTTGTGCCGGCGGTGCCCAGGGCTGCCCTGGAGCTGCTGGGCTCTGTGGGCCTGCAGGAGATGTGGGCTGATGGGGATGCTGAGGTGCCTGCTCCTCCCTGTGCTGGCTGGCTGGTTCATTCAGTGCTTGAGCAGGGAAGGGGACTGCTGAGGGAGGGATAAAGCTTGGCTGAGCAGCATCAGGCACTGCCAAGAGCATCTTTTTTGAGGCTCAGATTGGGCTGCTGTGAGGAGGGGGCTCCCTGGTACGCCAGGGAACATAATGGGAAAGGCTAGAGTTAAAGACCCTGTAATTGAGGCCTTCAGAATGGCAAGTACAACACTGCACCACTCTGTTTAGGGGATTTGGCGTATCTCTACCATCAAGGCTACATTTGTCTGTAGGATTAATCACTTTTTGATCCAGAGGGTTTAAGACAGACAGCTTACTAGGAATGTGCTGCACGGCTCTCCCAGGCTGGCAATTAGCTTTGTTTCCTCATATTGTCTTGTTTATTATGCCCTTCTCCACCTCCTTTTTTTCTGACTAGCATGTTAATACACTAATTCATTTTTAATCCATTTGTAACCGTGATTTTATGCCTTTTTAACAGAGGATTTTTAGTAAAAGCTCTATGTCAAATACAGAAAATGAAAATCTCCTAGTGCAGAGAACAGGTTTGTATATAGATGACACTGAGAAGAAATTCTTGAAGAAGTTCAAAGACAATGTTTTGCTCTATTTTATTGCTTTGTCTCTAGACTTGCTGAGGTTCTCCTATTTTCCTGAAGGTCATCAAGAACCTAAATTACGCCCATTGCCATTTAACTTGAATGCAAACAGATTTCTTTGAGACATTATTTGTACTCCACATGAAAGTGTGTCCTGGGAGCTGCATGTGTGCACATCCACTGAGTTCTCTTCAGACATTAAGAAACTATCTCTCTCTTGTGACAGGGTGTTTTCTCCTGCACATCAGTCTCTGACCAGCAGAGAAATCTCATGCCCCTATGTTCCTTCATGCAGCCTTCCCTCCCATACTCTGAATCCTTTACTGGCTACCACAGAAGCTGGGCAAAGTCTTTACCTCCTTTTCATGTGTGCTGTTTGAGCGGAGAGGACAAGCAGCAAACTGTCCTTGGGCTCTAGACCAAAAACATCCACCAAGGCTGCGTTGGGAGGTATCCATCTGCAGCTCTCATATGGGATTGCACAGGTATTGGACCTGTGAGCAACAAGCAAGTAACATGGCACTTGGCAAAATCCTCCTCCAGACCTGGCAGCTTGTGTTGTGGCTGAAACCAACCCCAACACACTTGAGCATTACCTAAAGTCTCAGAGTTTTCCTGGCTTTTCCTTGAATCTCCTGGGTGACCTTGGTCAAGCAAGTTCGCTGCTCTGCTTCCATTTCCTGCTTGGTAACCTGTGGGAATGATGATGACCACCTTTATACAGCATTTTGCTGTGCCCTGAGGACAAACACAATGTAAGGACTTAATATTGCTGTGTAGAACAGCACTTTGTTGATGTAACTACTTTGCACCAAGTCAAAGCTTATTGAAATACATGGGAGCTTTTCATTGACTTTGGTTGGGTTTGGATCAGATGCTAAAAGCTGTAAAATTGTTTTGGCCTTCTGACATCTCCAGTGTGAAGTTACTAGCACGGTCAGAGCTGGATGCAGCACAAGCCATGCTTTTCTGTCACAGGCAGTTTGTCTTCCTTTTTCTTGGCTCCTCTTTTAATAAATGTAACCTTTTCTCCTATGGCTCAGGCACTGTGTTGAACCACCCCGACAAATGTTCTCAGGTTTTTAAAATATTCGGTATTAAAGAGATCAGGCCAGATGTGTTCTGCTGCCTTCATCACTCTAGGTTGTGTACTCTGTGTTGAAATGATTATTGTCATCACCCGGTGAAAGGCAGCTGATGAAAGGCTCTCTCTCCCTCTGATGAGCTATCCATCCGCCCATGCCCCGTGCAGAGTGCACAGGTTTTGTTTTTGAATGATATATTGCTGTGTCAAAGTGGCTTATGTGCTGCTTAAACTTCGGCTGGTGAATGATAGAGAGTATGTATTAAACAATCTCATTGCAGTGGGAGCTGTATTTTCTCATGTCTAGCTTTGGGAGCACTGCAGCAAAGCACCTCACTGTGAGTCCATCAGGGGCTCCTGGAGCAGGAGGTCCGGGTACCCCTGCCTTCATGTTTGGGTGTTCACACTGGGCAGTTTTAAAGAACTGCAAGTGGATACCAACCATTTTAAGTATTTCTAGAAGACACAACTGTTCTTTCTGCCCACCCTATTCTGTTGAAGAAGGAAACCATTTTACATAACATGTTTTGAAATGTTTTGGGTTTGGATGAATTTCCCCTAAAACGTTTTCTGTTCTCAAGTAGTGCAGCTTTCATTTTCCCACTCTTCCCACTATACTCCACTTTATTTATTTCTTTCAATCTTTTGCAAAGCTCAGCAACAATAGCTAAGAGGGGATAGAAGAAGGGGAAGCTGTAATGTTTCCATGTTGGGTCTATTGCCAGCCTCCCAAACCATCTCCAAAGGAAGCGTTTGATGAGCAACACATATTAAAAAATACCACTTTGCCATGAAAAACACTTTGAATGGAAAATTCAGTTCTTAAAGCCTTCCACACTTCCACAGTCCTCCAATGCATCTGGTAAATTCCAGCATTGCTGAGCTGAGCCCATAACATGAATAAGACCTTTCCAAGCAACTAAGGATAATTAAAAAACCCAAGACACAGACATTTTCTCCATGTAGTGACACAATCAAGTACTTAACTAAAAATAATGTAATGAAAAGTCTAGGTCACAAAATAGAGTACTGCAGCCTGGTAAAATAGTTTTCTGACCTTCTGGATTTCCTCTATTAGAGGACTACTCTGCAGTGAGCAAACCCTATTTCTTACAACAAAGAAATTTAGCAATCTGTGAGGCTATGTCACCTTGCTGGCAGAAACACTGAGCAGCAATAGCGCTGAAAGTCAACACTAATAGCTGACACCAAATTAAACTGCCAGAGTTTGTGTGATGTAGTTCTGTCACCCTTTGACACATTTGATGTGAATTCAGAGGCTTCTGCTGTAAACTCATCAGCAGAGCTCATGACGCATCATCTTTACATATCTGTCCATCCACATTTGTCAGCAGCTCCTGCGCCTCAAATGACTCCAGCGATTGGGGTATAGATTGCTTTACCTTCACGTATAGTAAATAGAGTGTTTTAACACTTGTGATACCCTCAGCGCCAGCTTTTAACTGACAAAGTCTTGTTAGCTGCACTTCAGCCTTTCTGCATCCACGCTGAATGCGGTGATTGATGAGGGCTGATTATGGCAGTGGGGTGGCCCATCCCTTCTTAACCTGTGTCTCAAATCATCTCCAGTTTGCCCATGCAGAAGAGCAGCAGGCACACTCCTAAGTGTCTTCATGAAGTGCCTGACTGAAAGGCCACAGCCAATTAGGCTGAGCTGAAATGGACACTTGCAGGATGTCTTTGCCTCTCAATTCCCCATGCAGTGCCTGCAGAGAGCAGGCACTAAACAAGCACAGATAACCCTCACATCTGCTTGCATGCACCCAGCAGCTCTCAAACCCGGGCTGGTGTTTCAGCCCAGGAAACACAGCAGGGTGGCTCTGCCCTTGTGTCACAGCCCTGGCCTAGGCACAGCCCCAGCAAGCTCTGTGGGTCAGATCCTGATGCAGCAAATAGTGCTCACAAGTGAAGTCACTCTGCTGAGGCAGTCATTCACCAGTGACTAATATACAATCTCCCCCCCCCAGAATAACAAGGCATTTCAAAACACAAACAGCTGCCCCACCTTTTCTCCCTGGGCAATCTGAAAGGGATTTCTAGTACCTGTTTCTTCTCTAAACCCGTTAGTGTTATTGTTGTTTCAGACTAATGCCTTTTGGTTATTAGCTCCTGATTTTCCTGGTAATTTTTGACTGAGTGAAATAATGAAAGCAGATCTCCTTAGCCGACAGCACATCCGTGCTGGGGTGCATGTGAGAGCTGATGATGCAATGCTCCGAGCAATGCTGAAGAGAGACTCCATAGGTCCATGCCACACTTGTGTCTATCCTATGGATCAGAAAGAAAAAGGGCCTGCAGTTTCTGTTTATATCTCCGTGGCACTTAATATACTTCCTAGCTTCACTATCAACTTATTTGCCACATATTTACCTAGAATATCTTGAGCCTTTTTCTTTCACTGACTTGTTTTTTCTACGGTGTAAATGACTATGGAGAGAAAGCTGTATTTAGGCTTACAGGAGCAACAAGCAGAACAAGAACAAGAACTCAGGTATTTTTTATGTCTATTTTAACATATGGCTTAAAATACCACCCTCATAAAGTAGTATGCATCAAATCATATTTGTCCAAGTGTAAGCTATAACAGAATAGGAACAGAAACATGATGCCCTACAAGAAAACCCATTCTATTTTCACTCTGTATCTCCATTCTTCTCATTATATAATACTGGCAAGAAAACACTGTGTAGCGTCCTACATTCCAATAACCCTTTGCACCACTAGCATTCTCTCCAAAAAATGATAATAGATGATTTCCATCTTTGGAAGAAGATTGTGAATCTTGTGCCAGGGCAGGGGGTCGGGGAGACTGAACCAGGCAACATCTTTTTCCTATGAAGTATTAATGTGGTCAATAATCAAACTTTCTGACAAAAAGCAGGGAAAATTTGCACACTTTTTGTTTCTTACATTTGCTCTTACAAATCCTAAACTGGAAAACCTTGCAAAAATTAGGAAAAGAAGTAAACATTTGAAAAGTATTTCCCAGCAACTTCCATTGCCACTTTGAGCTCTGCTCTGGTTGGAAACTGTGAACAGTGCCACTCGGCTTGTGTGAAGGAAGCAGTTTGAGCTTGCAGACCCAGCACCTGAGATTTGGCTTGACATCCTAAACATTATACTTTTGTCCTCTAGAAATGCCTTTCCTTGCTATGATTCGTTTCAATGTCTGCAAGAGCTGAGCACATCATTTGAACACAATTGTTGAACAGCTATTTCCCTCCTTGCCCAGCGCAGGTGCATTAGGAACACCGGGGTGGCCAGGGAGAACCCCGGGCAGTGATTTGATGCAGCTCAGAGACACACACACCCGCAGTCTGCACACAGCCTCCAGCCCACCGCCTTGAGGCATCTGAGGCTCGCTCCATGCACAGAGGGGATTGTAATGGAAATGCTGACAGCTCTTAATAATTATGACGCTTCTAGACATCTTGGTAATTACTATACAGGGGCTTCTGGTATGCAGACAGTATTAGGGTACATCTTGCGCCTGACTTGCTTTATCTGCCTGTGTGGCAAAGCTCTTGAGGACAGGAAGCCATAGCTTCTCCTCACACTTTAAAAAACACTAGTTGCTCTCTTAGCAGTTTACGGTTACTAACAGCAGTAGCAATTGGGCTAATTCAGTGCTTATTTTCATTTCCAGAATTCCTGTTTATAGACTGTGGAGTCAAGATGCCCAGCACAAGATGCTCAATACAACAGAGCTTCTGCAGTGTCCCAAGGAGGATAAATATGAAACCTGCACCTGCAGAAACTACTTATACTGACGTTTGCTTTTGTGTCATGTTACCATTGGGATCAGGGCGGTTTGTCTTTTCCTGCACCCTCCTAGTTGGCAGCAGGGAAAGATAATTTACCATCTGCAATGGGGCCTGTATTTGGCACTTTCTGAAGTAATGAACAATGTAAATCTTACGAGTATATTTTATGTCACTCATGGGCAGGTGAAAGTTCAACTTAGGAAAGTTAAGATGGATGAGATCCAAAGCTGCCATCTCTGATATCATCTGGACTATGGCTGGTACACCACAGCATCCCTGCAACTGCACTGCTTGCATGAGGAGTGATGACCTGGAGATAACACTACATGACAGCAAAAAATCAAGCAACAAAGCAACAGTCCCCTAAACCTTGCCTCCAAGTGATGAAACCATGGGTGCAGTCAAGGGCACAACTCATCTAAAGCAGGCAGTGGTGACAAGGGAAGTGATGTGGCTCAGGGATGTGTTTTCCACACAGGCTGCAGCTCTCGGCATGGTATCTTTACCTGGCATTTTCTTCTCCTTGGACACAGTCTCCAACCCAAACCGCATCAGCCCAGTAACGTGCACACCACTGGGGTCACACTGACCCCTGAGGTAACTGAATTTAGGCTGGTGCCCAGTTGGGAGCAGTTGGGGCTGGGTTGTGTGCATGACAGATGGAGGGCTTCACAGAGGTATTTCAATAGTAATTTAAATAAGTTCTCTGATAATTAGATATCGTAGCACCCTCTTCTGGCTTCCTGCACGCCCTGAGTTGTGACCGTCTCTCCCCTTCAAGACCATTCAGCTCACACAGGTTTGATAGTTATGGATTTGGAACCGTGTCAGTCCCGATCCTCTCCCACTTTCTGTAACTTCGTGGCTTCGTAGGAGAACCACTCCTGAAGCTCATGTTTCGCACACTGAGTCCCTTCACAATTAACCTTTTTGTGCAACCTTTTTAGAGCAAAATCCCCTTTCTTATATTTTTAGTTGGTGATAATAAAAAAAACCCTGACTTTGCACATTTTATATGGTTCTGACTGTACCTCTACAGAAAGGGTTACCATGAAACCATGAAATCAGAGGGAGGGATCCTGCACCAGGAGCAGGAACTGCTGCAGCCTGTGGTGGTTCGAGGGACATAGTGGCCTCTGGCAGCAGCAGAATGGGGAGGGTCCCTCAGTGCTGTTGCTATGGCCTTCACACAGGTTTTAGGGGTGCTGCTTCCCCTCTGGTGTCCTCACTGTGAACCCAGAAGCAGGTAATTATAACTCATAATGTGGGAGTGCAAAATTCCCTTTAAGAGCTAATTAACTGTGAAGACTAATATTTCTGGTTTAGGGTCCACAAATGTCATTATACCATTATAAAATAAACTCCTGAAAAATAATTCACTTTTAAAATAAAACATTGCTTTCCTTTTATCCAGTAGGTTAAAGTACTTTGTTCCTTGGTACCAGCTTTAAATTTTTCATGTCAGGGTGAAAAGCAATTTTTTAATTATAATTTTAATGCATCTGACCATATTTCGAAATGATACATTTTGAACCCAACTTGTAAAGGTGTCAGAAGAAAATATGACTATTCCATAGAAATATCTGAACCATAAGAACACAGTTGAAATAACGTAGTGCTTTTAAAAGTGCCAATTATTTAACTGTGATATTACATCTGTCATCAGCACCATGTGAAATATTTGATGTGTCAGTAGGACAGTTTCAAATTCACCAGTTTCAGTGCTCACACAACTTGCAGAAACAAGAGCTACCAGGTTATAGCTCCTCTGAAGCAGGCCTAGTGGCAAAAACCAGCCTTAACTCCACTAACTAGATTCTCTTGCCTTCCCCCTTCAGGTGACAAAGCCATCCCCCCCTGCCCTGCACTGCCCCACATCCTTTGCTTTATTCCCTTGGGGCACTGGGCAGGTCAAACACTGTGTAAGCGGGAAGGGGATTATCTTTGCTTTGCAGGCTTAGCAGATGAAGAGCTAGAATCATCACTGCATCCTGCCAGCAGCCAGCCAGGAAAGGGGCTGGGAGGTGCAGGAGGAGAGCGCTCTCAGCCCCCAAGGCAGCAGTGGGGCTGGCCAAGGGGCTCCCATTGCATGGGTGCATCATGGCCTCTCCAGGACCTGCAAATCAGTGGTTTCCCTGGGTGCTGCTGCTGTGTGTTGGTGCTCTGACCCCAGTGGGGTCATGGACCTCCTCCCCGGGCTTGTGAACTGTCATTTTTAGTGCCATGGTTGCGTGTGGGCAGGGAACATGGCAGGAGGCTTGGCCATGGCTGAGTACTTCTTCTTCAAAGACCATGGAGGTGTCTGGCTGCCCTGCAGCATCCCCCCTGTCAGCACACACCTCTCACGATAGTGGGCTGCAGGTCAGGTTGCCTACCTGGAGCTGGGAACACTTAGCAAATTCTACCAGGATCAAACCCTGCTGATTCTTTGAGGCTACAGCTTCATATTATCTGTCTTGGCCATGGGTTCCACAGGATAACCTATGTGCCTCCTCACTCTCTGCTTGCAAAGGCAACAAAACTGTTGCAGTTAGTCTTTTCCAATTAGGCTGCCTGGCTTTAGCTGTGGGGCTTTAAAAAAACCCTTATATCACATACCCATAGGACATCAGTGATAGGTTTGCCACTCCTCTTGACAGCAACTGGAGCTCACAGCGTACTGAGGGGACACTCATGCAGCATACAAGAAACAGGTATTTCTACTAGGGGGGTGCTCCAAAGCTGTGAATGCAAACACAGCTTCATCACTGTCCTGAGAACAGTCTGTATGAAAAACTGCTTACATGCTTAGCAGTCAAACAGGAAAACGAGTGCCTTTTGGAGAACAAAGCATGAGAGGACCAGGATGGGATATGGTGAAGTTTTGATGGGCACAAGCAAAACATAATCAGCGGCTTATTCAGCTCTGGGGGGGCGAAAGAACAGATTGCAGAGGATATCACAGATTTAGGTATTCCTTTGTTACTCCTGCCCTGAAATCTGGACCTGCCTCAAACCCCAGCTCAATCAGAAGTCTCTGGTACTTTGTATTTCTTTAACGCTTTCTGTGCCCAGCACCTCAAGGCTCCTAAAACCATGTCTTTGTAGTAGGACTCAAGTAGCACTTAGACTTTTGGCTCAGTACCAGCACTCACTCAGCATAAGTCACTCATCAGCCCTGTTTGGTGACCGCTTTTTGGCATCTCATACTGATTCCTCAGTATAGCTTATACACCTAACATGCCTAATCAGGGTGCTCTTCCCACCTGTCTCCCTCAAGAGGGTTTGGTGCAGACCTGTTTTGGTATCTCTGCCTCAAATTGTGCCTTCCACCCTCAACACCACTCAGTATACCCCCTTGTTGGATGTGTGAGCCCCACAAGGCAGTGCTGGAGGAGCACAGCCATGTCAGTAAAAGCAGCAGTAGCCTCCAGAAGCACGATACTTTCTCCCTTTCAGACAAACATCTCTTTCACCATTTATAATGGATCAAAGGTCGAAGATAGCTGCTCTACCACTTCCACAGCTTTGCTGAAATTTTATGCCCTGGAATTGCTGTCAAGTTTAATGTTCTTGTTTTATACAATGAAATAGCAATTGTTCCAGCTCTGCAGCCTGGATGAATTCACACTGAAAGGGATGGAAAATTTCAGGTGAAATTTCACAAACTGCTCAGACCTTCAGCCTGTTGCCTTACATTGGATTAAAAGCAGACATAACCAGTATTTACTTGGAAAACGGAGCACCAGACATACCTGGAGAATTCTTTCTGAACCTAATATCAATGCATTTGAGAGGAAACCATCAGAATATTTACCCTTTTGTACAGCTTCATTGACCTTTTCTCACAAATTCTTGTTAGCTTTTCCCTTTACAGGTTTTTGGTATAGATCCTTGGTTATAAGTCCATGGATCTCTGACACGTTATTGCTCTGTAGAAAGGATGGTCTTTGTGTTTTACACTTTTAAAAATACAAAACCTCAAAATGATTCCCTCTTCAGTAGTATTTTTACATAAGCATGGCACCATCAACAAAACTCTCATAGACTTTGATGGGTATAAAACCCATGGTTGAACGCTAAGGACAAAACATTAATTATGCCTTAAATGTGACAATCTGACGTTCTCAATACCTTTAAATCTGGTAGAGCTGGTGGTTTACCTAAATGCCAAACATGACCCTCAGCATAACAAGTCATAAGTTAGGGCTGCCTGGAAGCCCCTCTGAAACACCTGACCACAGTTTCCAGCACTTACAAAGCAAATGCAGAACTGCTGAGTTACTCCAGAGGATTTTCTTATGGCTCATTTTATAATTGCTGTGATGAACAATCCCAGAGGAGCCCTGCTCTTCACCCTGGTGGGGGAAGCAGTACTCTAAGGTCTAGCTACATCTGCAGATCTTGACACTTCTCCTCATTCCCCTCCTGGCAAGTGGAAACTGAGCTAAGTCTGAAGGCACAACGTGTAGCTGTGATGCTGAAGCAGAGACAATGAGCAGAAAATGCAGAGCCCCAGAGCTACCTTTGGTCCCTGTGAATTTACTTGCATGTCCACAGCAGAGCTAGGGGTCACAGGTTCACTGCCACGGTACCAAACCTACTACAGAGCTGTGCCTAAGCCTGTCCCTGGGGTGTCAAAGTAGCTTATTCTGCACTAGGAAGAGAAGAAGAAAAATGTCTCCGTGACTAGTAAGTCTAAAATCTGTATTATTGTCGAAGAAACAATAGCAGCATCAGCTGCTGCTGCTGCCAGGAGAGGGGCAGTGTCATTAGCAGCGCAGGGCAGGGTACCTCCAGGGAAGCAGTGCTGCCTGCGGCACTGCGTCCCTTCTCCACAGCCTTGGGAGGCAGTGGCAACCAGGCTTGTAGGGCGGAAGCATGGGAGAAACAAGCCGCTGGGAAATGCTTTTCCTTCTCCAAAGGACATAATGAAAAACTCATCACTGGCCACTCTGGAAAACACAGTGGGCTGTGGTGTTCTTCCAGCTCTTATTTAGCTGGCAATTTGCCTTATGTGTTTCAGACGACTGTTAGTGGCCATATTTCCACATGGCCCCATGCTGCTGATTGCTGCTGCCATGCTTCAGACATGTTTGAAATGTTCTTATTTGAATTATGACTCGCAACAGCTGTATTTAAAATCATATACTTCACCTTCACTTTCCACAATCAATATTGTTAACAGGGATAAAGCTATGGAGGGATAATAGAAAATATTTATTCATTCCTCTCTGTGCAGCCATCGCCAGCCCTCCATTACCACATGCTCTCAGCCACCCTCCACCAAGGGATGCACCTCATTGCTGGATGTGGGCAGTGTTTTGGACCCCAGCAGCAGCAGGATGCACTGGCAGCAGCACTCACAGGGCACTGGGAGAGATGTGCTCAAAGGACCAGGATCTTTCCCTCGCATGCTGCCCCTGGCCATGGAGCCTCATGTGTTCCCTACACATTACAGGAGGGCTTGCCAAACCACCCCATTGTGCCTCAGCGTGCTGGGGGGCAGGTGGAGAGCAGGGGCTCCCAAATGGTTAAGGGCTGCTCAGTGGACTGGTGGTGGGTCACACCTCCTCTGCCATGTGCCAGGAGACTGCTCTGCCCACTGCGTACTTGCCTGCGCCACCCTGTGTACCTATGCTGCATAAAGGCCATTCAAGTCCTCCCCATATATTCTGGTAAGGCTCTTAAGACTGGACTTACCCGATTCAAACTGATGCAGCTCCATCAAGTCAGTGCAGTGATGTTGTTGTATGGTAGCTAAAGCCTTCACTTGTTAGTTTTTATAATTGAATATACAACTCTTCCAATTTCAGGTAACGGACACATTGGCAAGGGGTTGATTTACTCCAATAAATATTGACCCGCTGTGATGAAGCATTCTTATTATCAGGATGTATTAGTACAGCACAGATATATCAATAGATTTTCAACTCAATGTTTTATAAACATTTTACAATGATATATTTTGAACTTACACTGACATGCCTCCGAAAATATTTGTGCTGGTGGGGAAGCTGTGAGCTCACTCAGTTATCTCTGACATGGTAATGGCTGGCAGGATGACCAAAGATTCACTAGAGCTTTGGGCTGTTATCAGTTGTTTTGCATGTACAAGCCCAAGCACGGGTCAGGAGTCTGTTTGCAGTGTGGATGCACTTTCACAATTCGCCCCATAAATGATCCTCCATTCTATCCATTGATAAAAAATGGGTTTCTGAAGCCCCAAATTCTCACACTGATTTTTACAGAAAGGCTGTTTTATTTGACCTTCAGAAATTTCAATATTTGCATGTTGCTCCTCCCAAAGGTTGCATGGTGGAGCCAGGGACACACGAGCAGCCTAATGTTTCAGCTCCAAAGCACACTGCTAAGATAGCCTTCTCCCTCCTTGTATTTGTGAAATAAAATCCGTGAAGAGGCAGTGTAACAGCTCTCTGGGATAACGAGCAGCATGGTGTGTAGAGGAAAACACGGGACCTACATTTTCTTAAGCATTTTTTTTCCCTGAGAGCAAGATATGTTTCTTTTTCTTAAAATGACCAACTAAGCTATTGACTGAGCAGGGGCATTTTCACAAGAGCCAACAGCCTGGGCAAGATGCTGCTGAGAACCTCTGGCTGGGTCTGTCCCCCTGCACAAACACACTAAGTACTGGAGGACGAACAGCCTATTTTTAAATCACTGTAATGGGAAAATTTCAGCTGCTCGCTGGCGAGGGGCAATTCTCTAATCCCAGAAGAACCAGTATCATTTGAGCTGTCAGCAACTGGCAGCCTCCAGCTGTCAGGCAGCGCTGCGAACCTGGCGGTGGCCTTCCCTCCGTGATGGCATGTTGGTGCGCAGGAGCCCCAAACTTTTCCAAACTTGTTTGGTTTATCTTGATTAATAAGCTCAAGTATGCATAAAGATGAGGCCTGCCATTAAGGAGGCGATAAGCCATAATTTGTAATAAAAGAGCTACCTTTTCCAATTGTCTTCAGCTGAAGCAGAGAGTCCCCGTAATGATTTATTGCCTTACTGCCAGGCTCTTGATAAGTGGACACCAAATGGCTCCTCATTACTCAAAAGCTCCTCTGATTTTTTGAACCAAAGTCCTTTCCAAGCTCCACTTAGTCCACTTTCCTTCCGAAGAGAATGAATCAAGGCCCTTTTCTCAGTAGCCTATAAACTATTTTAGCATAAAAAATATCATAAATGAGAAAGGAGAAAATCTTGTTTGCTAAAGGGCTGCTGGATGAACTGCCTCTTGCCCTTTTGATAGCATCTTTGAAATGGAAATGGCCAGCTGCCTGACCTTCTGTTCAATGACCCTTTTTGTACAAAGTCAAATTGCAGTGGCTTCACAGCAGCAATTCACCTATGGACATAAACTGGATTTCAGGGGGAGTATGGAAGAGGAGGCTTCTATCTGCAGCTTCCTTTGCATATTTCTTCTGTGTTAGTATTTCCTACACACACATGAAGAATCAAGCTTATCAAATAAAATAAATTACTGTTCGTTAAAGGTATTTAGAATTTTATTTCAGTGCCTTACATCCCTCTACTTTTTTACATTATGGATGTAACAAGCCTTCTTTAAAAGTCATTAATCAAAAAGATTTAGTATGTGAACAGTGCTACATGCAATTCTGAAGAAATTCTATAATCAGTTATTGGATTGTGGCATTAATTATTTAACTCATTTTATTAAAACACACGGAAAAATATAATTCTAAGGAGGATGAAAGATCAGCAAAACCAAAAGAACAGAAGAAATACCATATTTTCAAATGTGCTAAGACTTAGGTGCCCAAATTTAGAAGCTGGCTGCCCAGGTGAGGTGTCCAAGTACTGTGAAAACCGGCTTCCCCGTCCAATTTATGCCCATGAAGCTTAGTTCATCTTGTGACACAACTGCTTTTTAAGAGCAGTCACTGTTTGTTAAATGTATTTGCCAAATTCAAACCCATTCTTCCAGCTGGGGTAAATCACTCGTGCTCTATCATACCAGCTGAGAAGCTGTCCAGGGTTTCCCAGATATTCATAGGCTGAGAGTGCTTGTTGGAAGGAGCCAGAATCAGTGTGGACCACGGCAGGATTTCTCTGGCTAAAAATCCAGTCCTTTGCCTTGCACCACCATCACAGCAACTCATCCTTTATTTTTTCACTCCATGTCTGTCTCTCTGCCAACTGCCAAACATCATCCGGCCAAAAAGGAAAAGGGGGGGATGTGCCTTTCTAAGCAGCACATTTAGCAGTATTTCAACTTTGTCTAAAATCATGCCGGGATCATATAAGCATAAGCAATCACTCATAGCTGTCAAGAAAATTAGACCCTTAAGGTAAGCTAGTACATTTTCTGATTAAAGAGTGGCCCTGATTGTTGTTTTACAGCTAACAGCTGGTATGTTAAAGCCAAAATCTGAGTGTCAATTAATTCTGTATCAGATCAGCTGAGAAAGACAACTGTGCACAAGCATATGGTCATTGCAGGACTAAGGCTGCTGAAAGCTGAGGGTGTTTGATGGTTTCAGCCTGTCGCTCTTATGATATTGTAAATGAGGCTAAAACAGTTTAATTCATGTAACTGGCAGTCAGGAGGAGTGTTTAATTAAGGGAGAGGGGAGGGCTGGCAGCACTGTCAGGTTCTCCTGTGGTTGCTTGATGCACAGTGGATTGTGCCCAGTGGCAAGTTGCCCAGTCTTGTAGCACACACAAAAACAGTTCATAATTACACCATAATTCAATCTGAAGTCTTGTTTCCAATAAATCCCTTATGAAATTAGTATTCTACCCAGCAGCAGCCCTGGTAGCTGCCAGCCCTGCCACCCTGGGCTGTGGCATGAGAGGGACCCTGCAGCCTCAAGCCTGTGCCTCTCACTCTTGGTGAGACTGTGGTGGTGGCCAGAGGGACAGACCATTAGCCAGGACCCTTACGTGCTGCTGTTGTGCCCTGTCCTCTTGCTTTTTTTTGGCAATGGGTAGGCATGGCTTTCCTGTTCAGGATACACTAATGTCTTGGGAATGTTCTAACTGGTTACAATGCAACTTTGAAAGAGAAGGAAAGCAACAAGCAAAATGGGGGGGGATAAAGTACAGACTAAGAGATGACCCTCATTCTGTTCCTGCTTGCACAGGTCAGGCCAGGAAAAGTTTCAAGATATATTTTTGGGCCCCCAAGCTCAAAGGAGCATCTGTGCATTTGGTTAAGCTTTAAGCAAGTGTTTCTGTCCATCCCTACACAGCAGCATTCTCAAATCATGTGGAAATTCTGTCAAATCCAACAAAGTGAATTTTTAGGTAATGTCTTGTAGAAGCTGTCAAAGGTTTAATCTAAAAAGAGATTTAGGTGAAATTCAGATTCCTTACTTCAGAAATACCATCCTCAGAAATACTATCTGGCTTTATTTTAATTTCTGAGGTGCTTAGGCTTCATTTTCAAAATTGAAGTTTGAGTGGCCACAGCTCCATGCTGCCAGAAGCTCCTCTGGCATGACGAGGCTCTGTAGGTTGGCACCTTTTGGGGTCCAAGAAGGGGACGCTCTTCAATTTGCTGTGCTTTCCTTCATAACCCTCAGCCTCCCCTGTGCTATCTGGTGTCTCCTTTCTCACAGCTGGGGGAAGAGGTGATGCCTCTTTTTCCACAGAAACCCTGTGGTTAAGGCAGAGGGACACCTGGGTTTCTCTTCTTCTGCCTGAGAAGCTTGTGTACAGGGGTGTCATGGCTACTGAACTGTACTCCTCTTCTACAGGAAAAGCTTGTGGGGAGGCCAGGAGAGAAATCGCTCTTCACCCCTCCTGTTGAGAAATGCAATTTGGAAGGGTCCCTGGGGGCAGCAGGAGCAGTCATGAGCCCGACCACCTCACTGAGAGAGCAAGGCACTCACCTAGGAGGCAGGATGGGCCCCGCTGGCTGTGCACTTCATTCAAGGACTGATGTAATTAGAAAAGACACAAGCGAATAGTCATCTGATGTTACTTCTTGTATAAAAGTGTCTGAAATACTACTGACAGAGAAGGAAGTGCCCCTTCAAGTTCCACATGTGAAGGACTCTGAAATGGCCAAGAAGTATATCACAGTTGTTTAGAGGAAAATAAAAATCCCTCTCTGAGCTGAGAACAAGGATGAAATATTTAGACCAAAGGTTAGTGTCCTCCCATATATATAAACCTCCTGGGTCACTGGCTGTTAAGACAAAAATGTTTCCTCCATAGTGGGGCCACATGAAGCTGTAGCACCACTGCATTTACAGGAGAAATAGCAAAAGGGAGCAGACATGTTTCTGAATGGAGTCAAACCACACAAACCCTGCTGCAGAATAGGGACAGCCCCAGAGTGCAGCTCCAGGGAGGAAGCAGCTGGGTGCCCATGGCTCCAAACTGAGAAAAATCTGTAGAAACTTTTCCAGAGGACAAGAGTGATTTTTTTTCCCTCTGTCTAGAGCTTCCCCCCTTCACCACTGCATGTGAGCAGCTCCCAAGGGAATGCCCAGCAGCCCAGCTATGTGACCCACATGGGAGGAAGCCCCCCTGTAGCCATCCCTGTGGATGCAGCATCCAAAGACAGGCTTGCCAGGAGCTACCAGCCATTACCTCTACAGCTACAAAACAGAATGCTTATGCTTCCTTTTCGTCCAAGCTGTCCCAGTGAACATAAGGCTAAAATAACCACACCAGTGCCTTGTTTGAAATGAAAATGGCTGAACTTTTTCATCGGGAAAGTCTTTTATCATCTCCCTTTTCACCAGTGGCACCGTGACAGTGAAAATCAGTTAATGCAATCCTCACAAATCAGCACTAACCCCACAGATGCCGCAAACCTTTGACAGAAGAGCTTCATACCCTGGAGGAAGTTACCTAATTCCTAAAGGTCTTTACAAGTTCGGCACTCCCTGTTGTTTCTGCACAGTGGCAGTGCAGGATTAGGGGCATGACACAGACACCACCGCAGATAGAAGTGCTGTGCTAATGCCTCTCTGAAAATCATCTGTTGGCTCTGCTTAAAATCCAGGGCTTCTAGGTTAAGGAACAAACACTGTTGTACTCAGATTAAATATGTTTATCTCCCCAAAAGGAATAATTATGGAATCCCAGATTAATTCAATAATTTTACTTAAAATAACAAGCTGAATCCTGCAGTGCAGCTTAACCAAACTAATGAGCACAACAGCAGGGACGAGCAGAGTGCTAGCTAGGGGGAAGGAAAAAGTGGTTCAGAAACCAGTGTGAGAACATGCAAATAAAACACCTACCAGGTTTGATGACTTGCCCTTATAATCATTGCCTATGCTTTGAGGAGCTCTGCAGTGCACAACTGCTTATGCACACTTATTTTCTCCCAAACAGTTGATTGTTTATTTTTAATGATAGAAGTATCACGCGGACTATAGCATATAGATTGAAGATGCCACATCTGTATCTGCTTGTTGCTATTATTCCTGGGTTGTGAATATTTTTAAACACATGCCAACTCTTTGCGTCTGAAAATCAATGGAAGTTTGGCTGTTGACTTTAACAGAGCTGGATCAGATCTGAAGGTCTGTACCCCCCACCCCCTTTTTAAATAAGTGGGCATTTTATAGGATAATGGTCCTGGAGCGTATTGATTGGCCTCAGCTAGGCTGTACATTGCCCTTGCTGGAAAATGTAAAACCTGTAATGGGCTGAACACAATGGGGATGTGACTGGCATGTGCCGAGGGCATTTTGGGGCTCAGGGCTGCACTCTGTTTAGGGTGCTGCAGTGGTGGGAGGTGTCATGAGGAACACCCGACAGGCCCAGCATCCATAACCCTGAATCTGCTCTGTGGTGACGGCAGTCTTGATGCGGTGAGCTTTGTATTGTCTGCAAGGACAGCACACGGGCTGTATGTTCCCCTGACCACAATGGAGTACAGTGCTACACACACACAGAGTGCTGCGGGATGCAGCAGAATGGCCATGTGGGAAAATGTCCACTTCTCTTTGTCTCAACTACCTTCTTTGTGTATCAGTAATGTTAATATTACTATGACTAAGGTAAGTATGGAGAGACCTGTGGGATCACAGAGAGATGATGTGGGCTCTAGTAAGGTGCTGATGAATATATCAGCCACATGCCAGCCTCATCACTGCCTTAAATCAGCCCCTGCCCTGTCCGGTGGCTGGGTATCTGTGTTTGTTGCTCTGTGCAAAGAACATTCAAATCAGAGCCAATGTCCTAGAAAAAAATCTTTCCAATACAACAACTGATGATGAGAGCCCACGTCAGCAGTAGCCTCTTATTGACCGGTGGGGGTTTTGGATCAGGCCCTCCCTCGTGGTCATTTCCAGAGGCAATTATTCTGATAGCTCCTGCTTTGCCTTCTGTCACGTAGTGCGATTGCTCTGGGGCTGGCCAGGCTACCGAGCTCTCCTGGAAGCCATTTCCCTTCACTGAACTTTGATTATGAGGAATAGGTTATTGTTCAGGGTTTGAAAAGGAGACTGTGCATGAGGCTGTGCTGGGTTGAGGCACCCAGTTCACTCTCTTCATAGCCCAAACCAAACCACAGTTTTCTGATGGCTGCATATGATGGCAATGCAAGCTACACACACCTGCCTGTTCATCTGAATATGGGAATCTGCTAAAAAACATCATATATTGTTGTCTGCTTCCAAGACTTAAGAGTCTGCACACACAGGAAATAAAATCTGAGCTTTGCAGAGATCAGAGGAACTTTTTGCTTTTTAACCTGACTTCACCCCACTCAGAATAATATTTTAGGTACAGTATTAATGCAAAGCTACTGTCATAAAAGCAGAGAATGTGTGTGTCAGCCAGTGTAATAAAGGTAATGTAAAAATCATAGAAAGTTGATGGGTGACATGTACTAGCCCTATTACACAGGCTGTGCACGCACGTGCATGATATTCAGGACACCCTCTTATCAGGTTTAATTATATTAGTGCCCACTGCTCATCTATATCCTGTATAAAAGCAGCAAGGCAATCATTAGAAATAAACGTTGCAAGGTAAAGCAGAGAACGGAGCACAGCAGCGGCTTTTCTCTTGTGGCTTGATTTGATATGCTTGCATAACCACATATAGGACAATCCTTTACTGTTAATTTCAGGCAACAAACAACCAAAAAAACCCCCCAAATTGAAATAATTTGATCACATTTTTCCATAAAGGAAGAAGCTGAACTACTTATGGCTACAAAGACAGAGGAGATTGCATTGAAGGACTGTGAATCTAGACCTCTTTGTTGTGTTCGCAGGGATTTTCAGGGTGATTTAGTGTGGATTGATTTGCAGTTTATTCTGCAGCCATTGTTTGTAATGTGCTTTGCAAGCTCATGTACTCTGAACCTTAATTGTTCTAAATTAAACTATGGGGACCAGACAGAACACATTTCAATCAGAATTACAAAATATTGCACCAAATTCCTTTGGGATACATAATCTCTCGCTATGTCTGCAGCGCTTGTATACATGAAGGAGGAGTGAGAAAGCATATTTAGGAAGACATTTTACTATAATTTAATTTACCCTTTTCCATTGGCAAAGCAAACAAGGATGGGGATATTGGCAGAAACAAGCAAGCGAAGACGTTCTGAAGCTGCCTCACAGCGGTATGCTTTGCACCCTGCTTAAGAAACAGCTTGTGCATAATTCTCTGCACAGGGCATGGCAGATAGAAAAGCGCTGCCAGCAGTGAATGGCTGGGTACCGACTGGGATCACAATGACTTTGGCAAGGTACAGAAGGTAATAAAAGCTTACTTGGGCTAGCATGGGAGAAAGGAGCACTATAACTTCCATTGATTTGGGCAATTCTGAGTGAAAAAAGCTCAGATATCAGTAGGGTTGGAGCCCTTTTAAGCCAATATACCTTTAGAGAAAGCTCTCTGTTATATTTGCTTGAAAAATACTTGTATGTATCCTTGCTCAGACTGACCCCCTTCCTGGAAAGTTGGCAGCCAAGGAAAACTCTTTGTTTTTTTATTTTTCCCTTCTTCAGATAATTGTTTCCTCAGTGAAATTTCCTCTGAAGAACCATGGAGATGATTTTCTGCTAAAGGAGTTACATATTAAGATATAATTTGGGAGGAAAACACGTGGTGAGTATAAGAAAGAACGTGAGAAGGCAGAAGGAGAGGCAAAAGCAGAGAGGGATTTTTGGGAAGAGCAGATGATGCCAGCACAAACACCATGGCCATAGGGAAATGAGGGCTCAGGGCAGCTCTGCCACACAGATTCAGGTGTTAGGCTTACACAAATCTCTTCTGCTCAGGGTACCAAAGCCCCAGTAGAAGTTTCCTTTTCTATTCAGCACTAGACTGGGTTAAAATTATAGAAGAACATTTTTGAAGATTACCAAAAATAATTCTTCCTGTGCCCCTGTCCCAGCAGGACAGAAGGTGGCTGCTCCAGAGCCCCACGGGCACTTTGGCATCACATACCTGGAACAGGGTCATCATAATTTTAGGCTATATTCTACATTGCTATTTGGATGTTTTGAACTAGGAGCTCCCAGCAGTGGGGAATCTCAGCAGCTCTGGGGGCAGAAGCAATGTCAGGATGCAAACCTGCCCAGGCTGCACTCCAAGGAGACCACCTGAACCTGCCTGGGGTGGGCAAGGGGGAAAGAAGGGTCTCCCAGCTTCATGGGGCAGATGGTGGAAGAGGTCCTGAGATGGTCGCTGAACAACTGTGAACTTCTGTGGCAGAAATAAGGAAGGAGATGTGATGAAGGACAGAAAATGACAAGCTGTGTCCCTGCCTGAGGCACCAGGTGCTGTTCACACAGCCAGTCCTTGGAAGGCACCATGATTTTGGGATAGGAATTCAAGTCCTGTCCGAGCTCACAAGTATCAGTGCCTCTTCCTGTCACTTCCAGTCTAGAGAAATACGGATCAACTGAACAGCAGCTCGACAAGCTCTGGAAAGTCACAAGTGATTTGTCAGAGCTTTTTCTCTGGGAGGTCACTACGAGCGAGAGTGTATTTAGGCACCGTATGTGTCCCTATTTATCGACTGCACCTGTGCTTCCATGCCGAGCCTGAAACAAACCCGCTCATACTCAATTTAGCATAGCAGTCTGAATTAGTTAATTTTAGTCAGTCGGTGATTGTTACTGCTAAGATCCACCACTGTTCTGCATTGCACAGGCATTAAAAGTAGTGTGAAGATTGACAGGCTTTTTCCAGAATGAATAAAAGTATCTGCACATTCATGATGAATATAAACAGAAAGGTCAAGACTCAAAACCCAGCAGTCACCTATATAGTCTCCGAACAGTAGACTGTCTCATAAGGTCACAACTCATTTAAGCCCAATGCTTCCTATGAATGCTCTGGCAGATGTACATAAGTGAATGGCTTATTTATCATCAAAGACTAAGCTCAAATATAACTTTATTGAAAACACTAAGTTTTTACTCCTGTGTTTTAATTTAGACTACCAAATTAAATTCAATAGCATTAGAAGAATAGATTCAAATGTTCTGACTGAGATAGTACTGACTGAATATACTGTTCTCAGTGTTTGTAATGGTCTGACTGCCTCTTTATGTCAGTGGTTTTTAATCTTTTCAATGTTCATACATCTAAAATCTTCTGCTGGAGGAATGGGCAATTTTACTGAAAATTTAAGCCAAATGACAATAGGTTTTCTATCCTTGATTATCTTTTATCGTGCTCTCATTCACAGTCCACAGACCACAGGTAAAAAACCTCACTAACTGAGGTGTTTACACAGCCCTCCTTCCCAAAATACCTGAATACCACAGTCACCATGGATTCACTTTCATTAGAACAATGTGAATCGTAAGAGCGTTATTTTTTTCATCCCACCTAACTGAAGAGCAGGAATACTGAGGGTAAGATTTTAAAAACAAATAAACAAAAATCAAAGATTAGCTGCCCAAATCCATCCTTATGAGCCTACTTAATGTAAAAACACCCTGCAACTCTTGTTTGCAATATCCATGAGCAGGCCAGGATTCTCAGACCCATTTATCCTTTCCACTTTCAACTGAATCCTTACAGCACTAATATTTGTTCAGTGTTGAGATTTGCCTGACCGACTTTTCAGAGTGCAAATGGAGACAAAGATGTGAATTGTCGGGGCAAAAATGGGGTAAGAAAAGTCATTTATAGCAGTTACAAGGTTAGCTCATCCAGAGGTTTTAGGTTTGGTGATAATTTCAAAACTAAAACTGTATTAAACTCATTGCGTAAACCTGTGCATCTACCTAATTAGTCCTCGTGGGATCTCTATTGCAACAGTGCTCCAAAAATGTAAACTAATTTTTGTTACAATGGCTTATTTAGAGTGAAGCAATGACAGAGGCAGTTGCATAAAGACAGACCTGCTATGTGCCCTGCTGGTAATCAAATGAGATGGTGATTTGGTGACTTAAAAGAAGGGATTTCAGTGGGTCCAGCACAGGCTATTTCCTATGTGAAAAAAACTGAACCCCAAACCCAGTGTCACACAACTGACAGCTCTGGCATGATGAAAAAGGCTTGGTAGGCACAGACACAGATCTGCCCATCTTAAATGCTGCTGAAATCCCACTGCCAAAAGACATTGCTTGTGTTCAGAGTGCCAATCCTACCCCCACTGTAAGATGCATAAGTCAATACACGAGTAAATACAATTTATGCTGATTACAGAACTGCTTCCTTTTCTTTCCTCTGGTGTTGCCACTAGGACAGAAAGAAAAAAATATTTTGGGGGAGAACAACTCAGCAGCTACAATTTCTAAGTAAAGCTTATTATTTGTACGGCAGAAAATCAAAACAACCTTTTATTTGTCACTGCAGGGAGAAGAAGAAATATGATTCCTGTCTCCTGTCTCTGTAATGTCCTCTTCTTCAGCTGTGTGTTTTGCCCAGTTGTGTCTTACCACGTTAGTGAAAAGAGGGTTTCTGCTGATTTCTTTCTCTTTCTGTCTGTCTTTCTTCTTTCTCCCTTTCTTTATTCTGTTTGTCCTTCTGTCTCTCTCTCCTTTTTAATACCTCCCTGTTCTTGACCTGACCTCTTGCTCATGTAACATCTCAGTTTTTAAATGGTCATTCACTATCACTATTTCTTTTGGGAAACACGTTTCTAAGCCTAAGCATACAAGATTATAGCAGATTTCTTAGCTTACTGTGCAGTGTGTTTCCCATGTGATAGCTTCTCCTCAGGAAAGCTATTCTTTCATGCAGCCATAGCACCAGCATTGATCAGTGGAAAAGTTCAAGGCAGCAACTCATCAAGCACAGCTTCAATACTAGATTCCAGACAAGGTCTGCAATAAATAAGACCAGTAACAAAGCATCATATTTCCTCCTTACACAGAAAACCAACAGTGACACAGTTCTAAATTTCAGAATATAAGGACAATTTCTTCTCTGCATTGCAGAAAGATGAAAGCTGGAGCTATACTCCCTTTTAATATAAACTCTCTTTAAGTAATCATGAATTTTTAGGACGCTAGTCTTTGAAGTGTGCTAACATATAATTTTAAATGCACAGGTTCTTACTGTATGAGATTTTTCAGTGCCTTCACTGAATAGGACTTTAGTGTCTGAGCACCATCATATTATTGAATATGAGTGTTTAGAATATATTATTCTGACCCCAGCGCTAGTTACTGCTTTTTATAAAATATAATAAGGGCTCCAAGATTTCAGTGTTAGCCAACAAAAAAAGAACAATCTAGTGCTGTAAGCAGATAGGAAAAAATTCCAAATAGCACTGCGATAAAAAAATATACACCCTATGAGGCCTTCACAGATTATTGCTATTGATTTCTTTCCTGGAGACGTGGAAATGTTACCAGATGGGGTGTTAGGCAGTAAGTGTGTGGGTGCAAACGCAGTTTATTGCTTGCTGTCTAGAAATCACTGAAAACCTTCACAATTCTGTTTGGCTGTGTCACATAAAAAGGTAAATTTTTTGCCCTACACCAGTCCTTACAAAAAGCTACATGACATGCTATAGCAATGAGCATACAGTAAATTTGTCTCTAAGGAAAAAAAGATCAACAAGGGAATTAAACACACACAGATACGTGCACACGCTTCCCAGGGACCGTAAAATGCCTTGCACATATTTTGAGTATTTGTTCCCATCTTGGTCATATCCTTGCACTATGCTGATTTAAATTCATCTGAAAGACTAAATTGATTTATTTCATGGTTTTTCTCTTTTACTTCTGCCTGGAACATTGGGCTCTGTCCTGTATTTTATGCTTATGGAAGTGCTAATAAGATTTGCTGTAGATTTCTAAAAGTCAGGTACTGGAGCTGGAGTATAATGCACAAGTGTGTCTGACCCCCTTGGGGATGCACCCATTAAAAAAAAAAAGGCTGACCTTCTGTCACTTTCTTCCTCCTCCCTTTTAATGATTCCTTCTATATCCTTTTGAGAAGATCTTTACAGCCCTTTGACCCCTGTTAGAACAGGAAGACTTAAACAGCTAAAAGTACCCTCAATATCAGCAGTTGCCAACAGGAGCTCAAGAGGCTTTTTAGGAAATGCCAAAAGACAATAACCTACATTTTCAATGCATTTAGAGACAGGTCCACATTCAATATTGTATAATTCCCCTTTCGTTTGCTTTAGCAAAGCACTGGCTTGCACTGAGATGAGGCCTGACAGTACAGACATTCCCCCAGCAGCAAGGCTGCTGTTCTGGCAGCAAACCCATTTTTAATGACAAAGCAGCAAATCTGTGCTAAATCTACACGTTATGTTCCTTCTTATTTAGCCTTCAGAAAAGCAGACTCGTGTGCTTTGGAAAGTTCAAGCAGCTCTGGCTTTGCTCTGGCAGCTATGCCCACCTCTTGCCCTCCACCAAAACTCATGCCTTGCTGCTTCCTGACCCTTGTAAAATCCTCCACCACTGAGCCCAGCACATGCCACTGTGCTCTGTGAAGAGAAGCAGCGCAGCAGAACCAGGTCATGCCAGGCTGAAACCAGTCTTTGCCTGCTCCCAGTAGATATTTCTCACGTGGTGAGAAACAACCCAGCAATCTGTAGCAAAGCAGACTGGTGCTCACAGCTGGATAACAGCTTGTTACTGAGGTCAGGTACAGGCATGAACATCTGGTGGGAGGGAGCCTATGCAGGCCAGCTAGAACAACAAGATGAAACCAAGGGGTAAAATCTCCTTTGTAAACAATTGCTTAAGGAAGCTTGATTAGAGAATGCAAAGGAATCTTTTATTTGTGCTTTTCTGACATACTGTATATTCTTCTCTCTTTCTCTTGAAGAGGAGCCTCTGATTCTGCTCTGGCCCTCTGCTCCGATCTAGTCAAGCAGCAGGACTCATCTGAACAGGGCATTTGATAAAATGGTCAGTGCTGAGCTGGGGCACCAAAAAGCAATGAGGTGACAGAGGAGTAAAAATCACTTGGGAAGTTACATGGACTGCTGCAATGGTATCATGCAATGTCACTAACAACTTCTTATGTGTGTCAGCAAATAAAACATCATTAAAATACCAATTAAGCAGTGTGATGTAGCCATCATCTTTAAAAGCTAGGGAATGGTGTTTGGGGATTACTTATAAATTAACAGAAACTGAGGCAAATCCACTCAAGTCCCCATGATCTGATCTTTGGGGACACTAACCATAAGAGCTGGAGCTGTGCTGAGATCGACCTGACCCATCTCACTAAGAGTCTGCAAAATGTTCCCTGATACAACCAAGCCCTGGGCTGTCAACACATCCAAGAAAGAAAGTAAAACTTGTGTTAAACTGAGGGAATTTAGTGAACAACAGGGATGAGTAATAAAAAGGTATTTCAGGAAGGACAATTAAACATGGACACTTAGGCTTCTTTCGGAATTTCCCAAGACTCTGGTTAACATTCATTGCTTGCAGCACAGACTAACTGTGATAGCTCAAGTAGTTTTCCACTGAATTGACTTAAAAGAACTTGTCTTGATGCAAGTGTGCCTGCATACTGCAATGGAGTTCAGCCCCCTTTGCTGCTGAGGATGAAGATACTCTTTTAAGCATACAAAACAAATGTCTCTGGTGTATTTGAGCAATTACAGTATGGAGACTGAACTGTCGTGGATAACCGTACTGGGTCATTTGTAGACCAACAGGCTTGGAAAATTAATGAAACTAGTTTTCATGGTAGAGATTTCAAAGACAGTAACAAGGAGATCCCCATGTGAGTGATGTTCAAACTCTACAAAATGAATGGCAATGAATATAATTGGGCAATACCCCAATAAAGTGTGATCCTCCAGACAATCAGATATATTTTATACAATTCATTCTAAAGGAAAGCCTTGTGTTTGCATGTTTGTGTGACCTGGTGGACCATGCAATAGTAACCAGGTAGCCTTGGTGTCACACTGACAAAGAACAAAACTTAGTCTAACGTTTTCCACAGAAATCTCCTGTGAACTCAAACACACTCATGGTGGAGCACCACTTCCTTCTGACTTCTACACACTCTTTGGTGGCCACATAGTAAATACAGATACAGAAGTTATCTTTGTTTCCCTTAACAAGCTAAATGTTTCCCATTAGCAAGGGAGACCAGGTATTTCCCCCTTTGTGAATTTGCAAATCTGGCCCAAGGGCAGTGATTTTATAATTTCCGGAGAAAAAAAGGAGCAGCCCCAAGGTAGGGAAAACAATTAAAAAAACCCCAAAGGTAAAATTTTCCTGCAAACTTCTTGCTGAAGATGAAAAATAAATCACAACACAGGTCTGATAAGCCTTGTAGGCCAAAACAAAGCACAGCCTAGAGTCCCTGGCTCTTGCTTTGTCCTCTCTGAGGCGCCATGTCCCTTGGGGACCAATTGTGCAGCTCAGAGAGTCCTTTTGCCTAGTGGCCTGTCATGGAGTCTGTTGGACTATAACTCATAGCTGCTATTTCAGAACCATGCATTTTTGTTTGGTTTAATTCATTTCATACACATGCATGTGTGCACACACATATACAAAAGCCTGGCTCTGCTTTTTCAAGAGGCCTGGAGTGCCCAGGCATTTCATTGTTTTTCATGCATTAGCTTTGGAGGGCTTCAACAGTGGAGGAGTATTTATTTGTGGATTAGATTGACAGAGTACTGCCTACAAGTGCTCCAGATTCAGCTCTATTGAATTCAGTGCACTTACACTGAGGTTCTGATCCTGCAGAGCAAGGGGAACCCACCCCAGTGATGTTTTCAGTCTAGATGTTAAAGCTAAAAATATGTTTAAAGTGTTTGGGAACTGGAGCTCCAACCTCTAAATATCACATGGAAATAAATGTCCTATGATCCTCACCAGCTCCTGAAGCTGTAAATGTTTCAAGTTTATCACAAGATATTAACTAAGTAAAGCCCAATGCTGCAGTTGAGTGAACCTGACACTAAAGTCAGACCTTGCAGCAAGCAATCTTCATGGGGTGCATATTTACATAAGCATTTAGAAATCATTAGTATTTAGGCTTATTGTAAAGCACTTGTTACCATAAAAAGGCAAGAATGCTCTCTCAATTTGCATCAATACTTAACTAGCAAAGAGCCACCAAATCTTAGATTTCTACTAGGCACATAAATCTTGTATATCAGTGAGAACAGGCTTCACATTAGCCAAAAGCCCCCAGCAGAAGCAGTTAGTACCATGTGATAGCAGTCGCTTGTTAATGAAATCTATCCTTTGAAGGAGTGATTTTAGAATTCTGCAATAGCCAATGAAAATTACATGCAAACATTATGGTCATTTGTTATCATTATAAATTGTGATAATGTCATGGCTGACTTACAAAGATGATGACCTGAAAGGCCATGACATTATGACATTACATTTTATCAATAATGAAAAATTGCTTCTTTTGCATGATTGTACCGGAGGTGAGCCAGGACCCCGAAGGGCTGCTGGCTCAAGCAAGCTGGTCTCAGCACTACAGAGGAAAACAGACTGATAAAGAAGTATTTGGGAAAAACAAACCAACTATAACAAGACTAGAGACAGAAGAATATATTTACCTTACAGTACTTAATTTGAATTTCTGAAGACCTGGATGATGTATATCTTGAAGACAAGCACGGGGGAGGTTCACCCAATGCAAAGAGCTTACAATAGTACTTGGATGGCACAGGGAAAGCCTTGGGGACCAATGAAGCCCTTAACAGAGGAGTTTAATGTTTTCAATGGCATTAACTGACAATTCTGATTTGGTTGTTTTCTAATCCAGCCTTTCTGTCCACTGCCTAGAGTGCCCCTCTGCCACATACTTCAGACGATCAGCTTTAAGCTGGATCTTAGTGACACACAGTACCCTGAACTGTCTGCCAGGGAGAGGTGGGATGAACTGGTTGTTATGCAGAGAAGTCATTAGAAATAAAGCTAGCTCATCTATTGCCGCTGGTACAAGTGCTGTCATTTGACAGCTGCTCCAAGAGCCAAAAAGCTGGAGTCTTGCAGGACATGCAGTTCTGCTGTGCACAAGACACGAGACTTCTCCTAACTGCACGGAAACCTGAGCTTGCAGATGCCTGAGCAGATGCCAGGTAAGTATTTACACCTGTAAAAACGTGTAAAGTCAATCCTCCAGCCTCATTATTGCCAGGGCACAGGAGAGCTGGACCGCCTGAGGAATCACAGGAGGTGCGGTGACCGCTGCATACTGCCCTGCACACTGGAAAGGCACTCACGGGTACACCATGGTCCCTTCTTTATGCTTCCCATGCAGCAGTTCCTGCCTCCCCTCCTGGAGCACACTGTGTATCTGAGAAGCACCATAGGGAGTGCCTCTCCTCAGATAACACATGGCCTTGACACACACAGCAAGAGGGACAGCACTGCGCAGCTTCAGCACTGCCACATGCACTTTTCCAGGACCAGAGAACAACTACTCTCAGTCACTAAACTGCTAAAATCCTGTGTGCAGCTGATTCCTGCACTCCTGCCTGCTGTTTCACTACAGAGTGCGCAAAGTCCACTTAAGGATCTCCTACCAGCTGCCCCTCGGCCCCTGCCCCATGTCCCACCATCACCTGCCCAAGGCAAAGCCCTGAGCAAACAGATGGGCCTTGCCCCCTGCCTGGTGCTCCCACTGCTACTGGTCCTATGAGCAACAAAGGCAGAGGCTGCTCAGTGCTTGGTTTGAAGCAAATAGGGGCTATAACCTGAGTTTAGACCAAACCCTAAATTCCTCAAGCCCCTGGAGCAACATCAGGGGGGTATTTAACAAGCAGGACTACCTGACTTAAAGCATCCCCTTGGCCAGCCCCACCAACAGGTGATGTGGCTCTACTCCCCTCTAAGGTGGGTATGTTAATGTCACAAAATGCCTACGCATAAAGACATGTTCCCTCTGTAATTGTTTAGAGAACATCAGCCAAAAAGCCCTTGTGCATTTGTAGTAATATTTATGAGGACAATTTTATGGTGAATATGAAAAGGAATGCCCATAGTGATTCTCTTACGTACTGCAATAATGAAGATCCAAAAAGGAAAGTTGAGCATTTTACCTGCTGTTTTGCCAAGGCTGTAATGTTTCAAGTGGGTCTATACAGGGATGGTTTCTCACTAAATCAACACCTAGTGTTTGCGTTAATGTTTTGGTTTTTTACTCAGAGCTTGAAAAATATGATTTAATAGAAGCTAGAAGCACTGTGGCACCTTGTCTGTTCTCAGCTGCATGTATTCTCTTAGATGGTGGCAAAGAGGCAAATGCTGTACTACACCTAAATACCACGGGCTGAAATTCCTAAAATAAAGACTAGGAGAAATCTAAAACAATTATATCTTGGGTGCAAAGTACATTTAATTGTATTTTGTTTTGGTTTATGTATGTATTTCATAGCAGGAACAGAAAATACCTATTTATTTGATGCCATTTCCTCACAGTATTGGTTTCTGTGGGTGTTCTCTTGATGCCACCTTTTTGAGCCATCTATGTGGAAATTAAAAGCTGTAGCACTTTATAGCTGAAAAATGTTACAGAAACTGCCTTAATTCTAGTGGAGAGGATGGTGGCAGCAGTGCAAGACAGCTGCTTCCAGCACACGGAGCAGCAGCACACAGAAAGGATTGACCAGTTTTCACCTAAGAGGTTCACTTTTTGTGCGCATATGGGCTTCTGCTGGTAGTGTGAAATCCCAGGGCATCTGCCAAGACGTATTGCTTAATGTTCTCTGCTTTTCAAAGGTTCAGTAAGCAAAAGGGGTTATCCTGAGCAAGCTGCTATGACCATGACAGGAGCAAAACACCTCTGTGTATAAATTTGAAACCTTTAACCTCCTAACTGTCAAATTTCAATATTTCTGGTCACAGTGTTAAATGCACCCTACCATTTTTATTGGAAGAGTTTTCAGTGTATGTGGATGGAAAAATCAAAGTTTGCTTTTATATTTACACGCTGTTAGTAAGTTGTTAAAAGAAGAATAAAACAAGGTGACTGCCAGCAATATTTTGTATTAGTATAAGCTTTACAGCTGTAGCATAATAAAACAGCATTCCTATTCTCTCTGTAACCTGTGATATACACTCTAAATGACTTATTGCTGCTTTAATATACACTACATCTTACTAATGATAAACAGACTGTACTATGTTGAGGCTAGGGCTCAAACTAGACAGAAAGGATTAAAGGAAAAGATGAGATGGGATGAGCTAGGATAAAATGTCACCTTAGGAAAAAAAAAAAACCCAAACTAACTTTTAGCGAAAATCCAGTTTTGAAGTCCTTCATATATCAGTGCTCATCTTATCTATTTACTTTTAGTTGGTATTTTTTAGCTTTACATATACAAAGGGTGTCACTGTAACTGACAGGTATAGGGATCTTACACTGCCCTACCCAGATGGTATCTGTCCATTTTTGTGCATGAATCCTCTATTATTCCGTCACAAAGACCTTTATGACAGCAGACAAGTGAAAGAAATAATGGCTTTAGAAAGCTATTTTCCTTTCAAACAGTAAGTAAATATTATCAGATATATGTGCGACAGTGATGCAGAAACCTGACACAGAGCCATCTCTTGCAGGGGAAACACTTGGCTCCTACTGCCTTCAGGGCAGCCACCACCAGGAGCTTCAGCAAGCAGCATTGAGGACAACATTCGTGACACCTTGACAAGGCGAAACCTTCTGAAATGTCAGCACTGGCAGCAGTTACGACTGCAGAGGCTGCTCCCTGTGAGCCCCTCACAGCCAGGACACATGGGGAAGACTTTCTAAGGTCTTCTGCTCCCTCTGTGGCCCCAGGGATGGCTGCTGCCCATGCAGTGTGGCGCAGCCACCAAATGCTGCACAGCTCTTGCAAGGCTGCTCGTGCTCCTAAGCTGTGTATGAGCCAGGATTCAACATTTATTGTTAAGCCCTGCTGCCAAGAGGAAAATTCACTTTGGGGCAATGAGAGGATTACAACCCAGCTTCTGATCTGCCACGATTCTATTTTACACTGGGGTGACTGCTGGCTTCAGTTAGGTTACTGTGCTTTATGTGGAGTAGATGTAATCAGAACAACAAGGCTCTAAGCACCTATTTCTGCTGCAGAAGCATCTCTGCCTGTGGCTCTTAAGCACAACAGGATGGCAGTACCAGCATCTTTCAGGGTCTGTAGGCAGACACCTGTTGCTAAATGGCCTAGCTTTCTCAGAGATGAAAGCAGTAACACATGGCACTTCTGGAGGGGAACATTTTCTTGGGTTGCTGGCACAGATATTTTGAAGGGTAGGTGATGCACAGAGAGCCCTGAGTATCCCAGTGATTTGCTGAGCTGCATACACAGCACCAATCACATATTCCTCCTGCTCTCCTAACTAAAGCATCATAAGCATTTCTGCCCATGAGCTGCAAGGGGACCACCTGTACAACAGCTTTGTATGTCAAAAGCTCTGTACTCTCCTCAGCTCTGCATGGCTACAGCACCAGCATGCATGATTGGGGCTTGCCTGTAGCCTCTCTTCAAAACTGATTCCCAGGAGTCAGACTTTTAAGTAAAAGGGCAGCAGAGGGCAGGAAAGCAGCCAACTCTCCTCTGTTAAATGTAGAGGAACATGTTTCTCAGAGTGGGTGAGGAGTGCTCCCCTCCCTTCTTGACTGGGTGCAGGAGGTCTCTATCACCTCCACCTGCTCTCCCGTGTCCCCTAGGATACTGCACTCCTCCTCAAGGCACATTAATCTGAGCTGGAGGAGCCTCTGAATGCAGCAGGGTGTACTTACTGGTGAGCAGTTTTAGCTGTATGTGTTTCTCAGGGCTGTCTCACGTGTCTTGGAAGCTCAGCCCTGGCTGGGGACCACGAATGGAAGGTCAGGCTCGGCATGGTGATGCTCAGGAGAGCCCTGAGCATGGGGATCACTCCCACATTGAACACCTTTACAGGAGCCCTGCAAAGGCAGAGCCAAGCCATCCTACCATATAGGCACAAAAATGGCTCTCACATGTTTCTCTGGGGACAGGGGTGTTCTAATTTATTAAGGAAGCATAGCACTGGCAGCTGGGGAAAGGTGTCTCGCTGCCCTCTGACCTGTGACTCAGCTTGAAGAAAATGGGATGTCAAAATGCTCTTGCTCTGAAGATGCAGGCAGCAGCCGCAGCTACTGGAGCCAAGCTGTTTAAATTCACTTAAATTCACATCACTTAAACTAGTGATGATTTCTATGACATTGATAGAAAAAGGCAAAAATATGGCAATTGCACCTACACTTGCCCCATTTCACATGGAGTTATAGGGCAAAGCTCAGGTAGCTCCTGCCTGCTGGGATGGGACCTCCTGCTTCACTCTTTTGCCAGTCCCTGATGGTGTCCATGGTTTTGCTAGGAAATACTTGTAGCCTTATTGGATTTCACACAGATGAAAATGTCAGCACAACCTGAAAATCAACAATTCTGCCATTCTGATGGGGAAAGAAAGGATGGTGAGATCTGCCCTTAGTGTCATAGAATACAGAAAGGTCTCATACTGAAAAAAATTAAGCACAGTGCAAAGAAATGATGGTTCTGTCCACATGAAGCACCAGGGCCATTTAGTCCTAATAATCCTTTGAAACACACTGTTCAGAAACATATCTGGAGTTCTTATCACATTTAGGAACTTGCTTAAAACATTTCTGTATTTATCTGAAATCCATTACTAATTGTGATCAGTTTTGTCTGTTGAAAAGCAGGAACTGGAGCCTGCAGAAAGTCTTTGGGATTAGCAACATTTTCTAAATGCATTGTGACAGTGAAAAATAAACTTCATAAATGGTTGTCCAGTGTTTATTTATTTACTATGATTTATAATGAGATTCAAGCCTTTCAGACCTGAAAGATTCTTCACCATGAAATGCGCCCACTGACTGCAAGCGGCACTGCAAGCAGGTATGAGCATTTGCCATGCAGGAAGAAGTGTGTCAATGGTGAGAGCACTGGCTGGGAGGAAGGAGGCTTGAGATCTATCCCACGCCTTGCCAGGATGCACGAGGTGACATTGGAAAGGTCACTCAAACTCTGCATGCCTTCTGTTTGCTGTCTATAAAGCAGCAGCACTGAGGAGGGCATTCCCACAGCACCACAGGATCAAAGGAGAAGAGGTGCTGTTTTGCTGCTCCTAACTGTGCTTTTCTAGGGACACGACTTCTGCTGTTGCTGCTCTTGTTTTCAAAACATGCAATAATCTCAGTTTGGTCAAATAACAATCAAATACTATAATTTTAGCCATGAAATCAATAGTCATGAAAATGGCCCTGGCTCATTATAGCTCTCTGGGGGGGTGAGGGTGTCAAATAGATAAGAATAACAGCAGAACACTGAAACTAGAGTGGATCAAGGACTAATTGTAAAAACATGACGCAGGGCGGTTTTGGTGACTAAATGTAGGAATATTGCTCAGTTACGACCCTGAAATTATATTCCCTGTTTACAAATGCTTAGGCAGATTCTTGTATATTTCTCAAGCTGCTCCTTAACTTCAGAATATCCTCAAGTTTCAGATCAAATGACTGCTTGGTGTTCATCTGCTATGTGGTGGCTAAAATGTTCATTGTACAGTGCGAAGCAAGAACAATACCCTGTTTGTGTTGTGTAACAGGCACAAACACAGCCTAAGCCAAAACCCCATACCCACTGGGCATTGGGTCAAAGCCATAACCAATACAAGAACAGTTGGTGCAAGCAGCCCAGGGACAAGCTGTGGCTGAAATTTATATAAACGTTACAGAAATATTTAGAAATAACCCTTCCCATCTTGTGTCTTTACAAAGATGCTGGTCAGCTTAAGTTTCCATAGCAAAGCAGCACTACGTAATAGAACATTATAAGTTCTATACCATAAAGCCACCTTAACTTTGAAGAGGAAGAGTGCCTGTCCTCGCAGTGGACCTGTGATTGCTGGGACTTCCTTCAGCATCCCCTTAAATTGCTGGCATTTGGCTCATTTGTGCCGCTTCTATTCAATTGTTGTCTGTGTGATTCAATTTACCATTTAGAGCCATTACTGTGTGTCATGAACTTTCTTAATCTGAAATGCGAGAATCTTCTCTTAAATACGGGGCTGCTGAGAGGGAGGTGTCATGGGGGCAGGTCCCACAGGACCCATCGGAGGGGAAGGAGGTGGAGAGACCTGACGAGCAATCCCAGCATCACTTCCTCCTCTTCCTCCTCCCACCTCACTGCACCTTCCCTTCCCACTGCCCCACTTTGTGTCATTCCCCTCCTGTCCACATAGAGCCTTGTGGCATTTGGTATGGAGGTAGGGACCTACAGTGTGCACGGCTGGTTTTCCATGCAAAGGTGGGTAAAAGGTGTATTTATCTCCAGCGAGAGTATTCTGGCTGGGAGCTGAAAGGTGGAAAAATTAAGATTATTATTTCACTCCTTCCATGACCCGCCTCCCTGCTCTGTAATAAAATTAGCAACAAACAACAAGAAAAACATATCTGCAGAGAAAATTTCCAGGCTTGATTAATGCTGTTTGTCAGTTTGGCTGAGCAGAGTGTGGCTGTGGCAGGGAGTCTTGGAGCAGGCAAGGCTGAAGGGGCTGTAAACAAGCTATGAAAGTTTAATGACATTCAAATATCTGAATGACTCCTCAAACGGTATAGTGGTTAGGAATTGTCCTGTACAGCTTTTGTAAAGAATTCACAGGGTTAATGACTAAAGAATGGAGTTCTGGTAATCAATATAGTCCTCTGGCTCTATTGATTGGAATCGCCTGCTTATTTTGCAGCTAAGATTTTTTAGCCCATTCAGAACAAAGACACCCTAGGGGACTGTTAAGTAAATAGGCATTTAAGACTTTTTCGTTGCTAAGAAAGTAGTTAATTATTATTAGTGCTTAAAAGTCTTGATTTAGACAGAACATCCCAATGAACATCATAATTTTGCTAGTTTTCTCTATGCTTTATGCAAATTCATGTGTACTGGCAGCTGTTTAGAAGCATGCACCTATAGGGCTGGGCAAGGTGCTAAGGGATACTTCAACCCAGGAGGGGCTGAAGGCGCTGGGCACCTTTGCAGAGGACCTTGACAAAGAGAAGCATCAGTTCTCCGAGACTGGTTCAGTATTTGTAGGGGGATGACTGCTAAACACCAAGGAATCCTTGTTGATCTTTTGCTGAAAGAGGAGATTCAATGAGGTTGAGGAAAATGAGCTCCTCAAAAGGGAGCTGGGCTTTATATACACATATTCTTCCCCAGAGAAAGTGCATCACAAAACAAACAACTTTCTAGTTCCCCATACACATAAAGACTTTCTGCTGCCGACGTTGTTCTTGCAGGCCGAATTTGCAGAGAATCATCAAATCACCTAAGGCAGATGCCAGTACAAAGGACTGTGACAGAGCAGGGCGAAACCCAGCCGAGTGTCCCTTGCCTGGCGAGCAGCATGGCCCACAGCCTTGGGAAACAGCTGGGACCTGACTGCATTTGCTCTATGGGATTTCAGAGAATGGAACTCAAAACGGAGTGTGCAGTCAGACATCTTTAACCAGTGATGTGAACTATATGGTCAAGCTGACCCCCCACTTCACTGCAGCACTGTGCTGCAAACCCAGTCACACGCTTGGCCCTCAGACCATCTGAAGCTGACAGGGCCTGTAAGATCACTACTACTTTTACAACCATTATTACTAATGTTATTTTCTTACTACCACACATTTTAACTTCTTTTTGCCTTTTTCTTTTTTCATTTTAAACCAAAAGCTGCTCCTTGCTTAGCAGAAGATGGAGAGCAGAATGATGCTTCTCCACTGAACTGCAGGTTACAATGGAGCTGCTTTGCATTTTGATGCCACTCTAGTTTCCTTTGCTCTTTGCCTGTTCAACCATTTCTGCTTGTTACACTTAAAGCTGTGAACCCAGTGTATCAGAGAAAAGACATCCTTTTGGGACTGCAAGCATAGCTGATCTTTTTCATCCCCCTTAAAAATTAATTATCATAGCTGCTTGCTAGTAGGAGCATTTAACAAAAACAGAGATCATGCACCAGTCAACAAGCAGTTATTCACCAGCTGAGACATTAAGAAAACATCACATTTCATATATGATCCAATTAACAGCTTTTTCCCCTCACAATGATTTCCTACATACTTAGGCTATTATATACAATATGTGGAAGTATTCATCACGCTTGCATTCCCTGACACTAATCCTGTTTGTAGATTCTCTTCGCTTTCCCCTTTCTAGGATTTAGAGTGGAGATTCCTGACTATAGCCTGTACAAAGCAATGGCTGGAATTTAGCCATAAGTGATGTTGCAAATCCATAAAGTGATAGATAGAGGCAGAAGGGCAGCTGAGTTCCTAATTTTACATGCATCTTCATTTTGTCCCTGCCTTGTACAACTGTACCCACAGTACATTTGCTCAATGTGACTCTCCAACCTTCGTGGACTGTTTACTAACACTTGGAAACCTTCACTCATTATTTGGTCCAACTCCTAACAGGGATATTGGCCAAATACAAGCCCTGAATCTGACTTTAAATCTCAGCCCAAATCTGCTGCTGTCAAGAATCCTGGCAACTGAATTTTGAAGGTTTCAATGCACTAAATAGCAGTATCTCTTTTTGGTTACCACTGAAGTCTATCCTTGATCTGCATCAGGAGAGTCAGCAAGCAAAAGATCAAGTTAATTGTTCCAAGAATTGGAACAGTTATAACTGTATAATGATATCCGTATCAGGTGCAAGACATGAAAATCATTCCAGGTCCAATACAGAGGATCATTAGATAGATCTACACTCTTCAGGTTCTGATCCAATTTGCAACTGATTTCAGGTCAACTTGCAGAGGTGCCTTTGCTATAGTTTTACGTATCGCTGAACACCACAAGGCTCTAGTGGGACAAAATGGGAGGAAAATAAAGTAATGGGTTTCTCAAGTGTTTCTGAACCTTAGGGGAGAATCAAATTGGGAAGACAAATGGGAGGGAGCTAACCCTGATTTTGTTTCCACTGTGGAGTGTCCTTCAAAATTACAGGCGAAAGCCACATAGCCCATTGTACAACAAAGGCTTTTACAGTGAGTAACACAGATTCGGTCACACTGGAACCTTCTGGGAAATTTTGTAGGGAAAATTCTTTCACACTTTGGGATGGAGGAAGGATTTTAGGATTTGACAGGTTTTCTATATTAACTTATTTAGTTTCTCAGTGGTCAGAAGCATTTCAGGTTGGATAAAACCCTGAACTGGATTCCAAAAGGTTGGTTTCTTTTTTAAGAAGGTTTCTTGGGATCATCAGTGGTGAAAAATAATCTGACATATTATGCAATGTAAAGACCTATTGTGTGTTGCTGGGAATGTGATGCTGAAGAAACAGCTGTAAAGAGTGTGTATTGATATCGGATGTGTAGTCATTAAGAAAGGAGAAAAAGGAAGGTCCAAAGCCAGGGAATTAATGCAGTGTTGCCCAGGGGCTACGTTCAAATATATTTAGTTTTCCAATTTGTAGTTTTAACTTTGCCAATTCCATCTGCTAATTTCATTTATAAACAGCCTGCTCTTTCTGTCCTCCAGTACCTTCCCCTCCCCTCTTTTTTGTTTGTGTCGTCCCCCCCCCCCCCCCTTTTTTTATAATCCTAGCTTTTCACTAAAACACACAGGATCTCCCTGAGGTGCAGAGTCAGAGAACATTTTGCACTGCCAGACAAGGTGACATTCAACCTGGGAGCCTCTGGAAGTTGGGGTTTTACCTTTGCAGGGCTACAGAGGAAACTGCACCATGCCCTGTGATGGGGAGGACAAAAGGATCCTCTGGTCAGTCTTTCTGCACAATTTACTTGTTTGCTCTCAAGGAGGAAAGTATTGTCACCCTTAATGGTGAGTTGGGTTAAATTTCTAATGTCTGCATACACCAGATATTAAGTCTTGAGTCTTGAAAATACAGAAAAGAGGAAGAAAATTACTCAACTGGCTTTGTGCAATGACAAATGACATTTGCCTAAAAATTACTAAAGGTGCTCCTTCTCCATGGACAGCTGAAGTGCCAGTACAGCCAACTGGGCAGACTGGGGCCACTCTTGTCTCTAACAGCCTGTGGTGGTGAGAGTATCATACAGAGTGACCCCTTCCCATAACATACATAGAATTAAAGTCATGGCTATTTTTATTTTGCCTTCAAAGTGGTATTAAGCTTCTGAGGATTGAAGTTCTCTTCCAGGCCCCACCAGAAATTCACTGTGGGACTTTATTCTGTCTCCACAGGCTCTTTTTGCTTTTATTTCTCTATCTGTTTAATGGGGACAGTGACACTTGCCCACCTAAAAAAGTCCTTTGACACCCCCAAATTAAAGTAAAAATACTCATCATTGAGATGTAGGTGACAGAAGGTGATAACTTTTTTTTTTTTTGCTAGAAATTTCTCCCTCCAGTATGTATGCAAGATGTATCTTTATGGTTTGGTTGTTTCCCATGCTTCGTATGAATTATAGAGCAGGCATCTTATACCTTGGTATTCAGAGTAATGCAACATACTTACTAGAAACCCACCTAAGCAATTACTTTTCTGATCTATTGCCAGATTCCTTTCATATCAGCTGCAGCAGCTTGCAAAAACCTAACAAATAACATTTTACATAGGCTTGTAGTCTATATTCAATTTTATCTGATTATTTTTAGCACAGTGATTTGAGAATCCAAATTACAGCTAAGAAAATGGAAAATTCATTTTCCAACAATGCCTTAAGCTTCACTAGCATTTTAGAGTAGAACATTTCTGTGATGGCCTTTGATTCAATCCAGGCTGAACGAAAGACATTTCATCACCACAGAATGCATTTCTTTATTTGCCTTGGATCTATGATTCTGTCAGTATTGAGAGAAAAGAAAAATCAATGCTGCACTATAAACCTCGGGCAGCCCCTGGCCAACGTGGTCAGCATGGTGTGAGCAAAGGAAATGGCAGGGGAAAAAAATTGACCGCTCAGCAATAGTGTGGCACAGTAACGGACAAAGCTCTGGGCTAATAACAGCTTGCAATTACACATGGAAAGCCAAAGCTTGTAGGGCATTCAGTACGAAGGGGATGTAATACAATTTATTGAACCACCGGTTAGAGTTCTGCAGCTTCTCAATAAAAAAAAAAAAAGGGCGAAAAAAAAAAGGGGCTGTGGACCTGTACTGCTTAAAAGACAGACTTACATGGTGCCAGCAGGGGAAGGAGACTTGAAGAAAGCAGAAAGCCCTTCCTTTATGTCTTGGATAGTGAGCAAGTGGGAGAATGCAGCCTATTTATGCTTTCTAAAAATACACCAGACAGGCTTAAAGGCACAGCCCGCTGCCACTGCCCCGGCTGCTGCCACGGGCGCTGCACACACACATGCATCCTGCGCTGGAGCACACAGATGTGACTAGGCACTGCTGCTTAATTCCTAATACATAGTGCATCTACACTGACAGCACACTGCATGTCCTGCCTTCCTGGGAAAGGGGGAAAAGTGTCATGACAAAATCTTTGCTCAGATACAGTTATTTATCTGAGAGAAGCAAGGTGTTTCTGCAGGAGAAAGCATGAAATTAAAATGCTAGTAAAACAGACGTAAAAATGTTGAACTGAGAAGAGGAATTGTTGATAAGCATGTTCTGGAACAGATAGAAATGAAACCTTTCAACTAAAAGCCAGTGAGGTACAGTGATCATAGGAGGTGGCAGCATTTTTGGGCAGGTCAGGCTGCACTAGTGAAGGTCAGCCCTGCAACTGGAGGATACTCCCTTCTTGTCCACTGTGGTGCCCTTTGCCAGGAGGGACAGTCAGGGACACTGCGGCCACTGCCCACAGCAGGCGCGCAGTCCCATCTCCATGGGAATTTGTGCATCCCCCAAGAAGCAGCAGAGGTTGTTGGGTGTAAGCAGTGATAGAACAGCCTGCAACCTCCATGTATTTGTGTTTGTGCTTTCAGTGATAAATAATGTTCTGCAGACAGTGATGGAAAGTTCTGTCACTTGATTGTATGGAGACAGGTGTAGTCCTACAGCCACAGGCAACAAGTACAGCCCAGGCTCGGCCGAAGCCCTGGTGCTGGCAGTGCTGGGACAGCTGAGAAAGCTCGACAGTCTTTGGGAGTAATCTGCAGCAGCACCCACTGAAGTAAATTAGAGAGCCCTTGGTGTGGCCAGGGCAGACCTTGCCTTGGAGAAACCTCTGCATGACACCGTTCTGACCTTTTCCTGCCTATGTTTGCATAAATGTACGTTTACCAGAGAACAGATTACCTCTTAGCATCAGTTTCAGGCATCTGACATAACTGCAATAGTAGCAATGTTGCTCAAAGCCATGATTCAGAGTGAAGATCCATCTTTTCCCCAGAGTTTGTAAAACACAGCAGGAATTTTAATACCCAGCCACCAGATCCTGCAGTTCCCAGGGGACCCTGATCTTTGCAGCACCACATGGGTCTTGCAATTGCCTGACCCCATTTGTACACATTGCTAAGAAACAGCGTTTCTTGTATTTCTGGCTGACACTGACTTCCCAAGTACTGCAGTGCTGGGGTAAAGCGTGCATTGAGAACTGAAGTAACAGCCACAATGTAGCTAATTATTTTGTGCTCTTAATTGAAGACACCAAACTCCCCTCACAATGCAATACAGCTACAAGATTCCTCAGCCTCAGTAACAAGTAACAGAGACAGATTTTCCCCTGTTGTAACCAGAGGAATCAGACAACCAGTATTGCTGTTGGATGCTATCCCAGCAAGAATCTGACCCAGAGGTATTTTTGCTTTATCTGAAATTTAATTTCTAGAATCCCAGTCTAAATATTTTAGCCCTTCAGTTTTCACATCATCCTCATCCTCAGTGCAGTTTACGGCCCTAATCTTTCACTGTGGGGTCACTCCTCTAGGGTTCCCTGCACAGGAGGCAGGTTGCTGCCTGCACATCACCTTCGATGACAACACACCAGAATTACCATGTGAGAGGACACGGTGCATCTTTTGTGACAATTATGGCAGGGTCCCTGCTAACTCTATTCCCTGTGTGATAAAACAGCCTCGCGCCAAACAGTCACTCAGCAAATCCCTTGCCCCTTATCATAATTAAGTCCTTCTACATGACATGGCGCGAGAGATAAGGGATTTGTATGTAAGACATGAGGAAAACACTGGAGTGAGGCGGTGCTGCGTGTGGGGGCCGCGGTGCAGCAGTGGCAGAGAGGGAACCCCTCGCTGGTGACTTCTGCAGCCACAGGGATGGGGGGAGGAGGATGGGAGCGCTGACCATTCCCAATGTCACCTGCAGAGAGCCATTAGCCCTCTCAGCCCTCTATTCCTACATGCTGAATCAAATTAATCTAACAAAAACAGATGACCTGTGAGCTCAGCCTGCCTTACAGCAAAGTCAAACGGGAGCGAGGGGCAGCGGCGGCAGCAGCGAGCGAGGCGGGGAGGACCCGTGCGGTTCCTGCAGCCCCTCGCTGTGGCCTCCCGCGGATCTCCCTCCGTTGCAGGCTGTCACATCCACGCACCTCAGCCACCTCTCCCTTCACAGCCAGACTAACCCTCTCTTGTCTACCTTGGACCGGCTGTGCGCTACCCCCTCCATTACAGACGTACACACACACAGAGCTGCTGACCTAGAGGTGTTAGCCACTCCGCAGCTGCCGTTCTTCTCACATTAATCTATAGGAATCAATGGACATTTCATTAGAGTAATCAAGTGTGGATGCATCCCGCATTTATATCCCGCGCCTGCTCCCTCCCCCCAACTCTTTCACAGGCTAATTGGTCCTACAGCAAAAGCTACGTGGATATTTTTCCCTACAGATGAGTGTCAAGAGCAGTTTTTTGCTGCTGGTTGAAATACCTATCAATAGAGAGGTAGTATAAAAGCCTTCACCCATCAGGCTGTGTTGCTGATGCTAATGCATCAGGCAGTCTCTGTTCTTACACACCCAACTCCCTCCTTTACGCTGTTATCCCATACATCCATGTCATTTACATTTACTTCAACGAGAGAATTAACCCATTGCACTTTTTTAAAGAAAGACTGAAACCCAACATTGCAAGAATTAGTACAGCTCTATCAGATCACAATACATTGAGGAAATTGCTCACTTGTTCCTATTTCACCAGTAACCTTTTTATTTTCAGTCAAATCTCTTCATCTTGCTTACTATGTGATATCTGTGATATCTTATTATTTCTTCTAGTATGTTGTGGTTTATATGCTTATTGGTATACAATGACCCCTCGTGAAAGGTACAGGCAACAGCATTGTTTTCTGCAGCCTTTGTTGTCTGGGAGGGGATGCTCTCCTCTCTAGTCACCTCCACAGAGACCACAGAGGTTTAGTAAGGCAGCACATGTCACAAGAGATGCTGTCCCTAAAATGCATATGTGACAGGAGGCTGGTGACTGAGCAGGGTCCTTACAATCAGGGGACCAGGAACTCTGTTTGGATCATCATTTGGCAAGAATAAGAAAATGTCATGATACTTGTTTGAAAGTTAAGTTTTTCATGAGATCATAGACTTTTCATTCAAAAATAATTTAAAAACATTTTCAGGAGGTGGGCACCTAACAGCTCAGTTTAAAAATATATGAAAGCCTCAGGAATGCCACTGAAGGCAGGAGGCAGCCCAGAGAAGGCAGATGGTGGCTCAGAGTGCTGTGGGTTAGGGTTAGGACCCTAACATGGGTCATGAGGACCTCTGCATAGGGCACTCTCCATTTTATGTCCTGATGGTCCTTCTCCAGGCTGTACCAAGACCAGGCAGGCTGCAGGACAGAAGTAGCCCATATGCTTTTGAGCTAGGGAAACAGGCCTTGGTACTTGGCAAGTTGAAAGGGGACAATTTGCTAAGGGAAGCAACCAGTTTATTTAAGCCGTTTTGATTGTTGTGGAAGAATACAGACTGACAAAACTAGAAACCACCCACTTGACCTGGGGAACCTTCAAGGAAGAAGACTTAAACGCAGCAGGGAGCAGGTGCAGGGAGTTTGGCTTCCTCTTGCACTTAACAACAAACAGGCAACTAAACTTCTCTTTCTTGTTAACAATTTCTGACTATTAAAGATGAGCTGAATTAAAAAATCATGCACTTGCAATACAGCTGGGAGTTCTGGAATGTTCTTAGTCATCTTTCAGCTCATGTCAGACCTGAAAAAAACCCCAAGTACCTATTTTCTACGTAGAAAGCGTTTAAGTGCAAGAGATTCAAGTGAAAAATCTCTTCTTTGTCCTGTTTTTAGAATTCTTAGTGTGAGTTACATGGATTTACCCCAGGTGAAAGCACGGCCCCATTGGCTGTTGGTGCTACAATACATTATTTGTAAAAATACTTAGATATATTGAAGGGATGTGGAAGTCCTTCTCTTTTTCCAACTTTTCCATGTCACATGCAATTTACAGTTTTGTTTAATGAATACTAGGTTCTGTTTTTTTTTGTTGTTGTTTTAAACTAAAGCCTGCTTTTTGCTTATGGCCAAATTCATGAAACTGCAATGAAGAAAAATGAACCCGCTGAAGGGGATTGACCCCAAATGCTCAAGAACAGGTCTTTCAAGACTAACGAGAGAGTCTGCACATTTGGTTTTCCTGCCAGATCTCTTTCCTGAGGGCACACTGCATAATGCAAAAAGAGCTACGTGAAAAGTTTGGTGCAGAGGATGAAAATAGGACCGTTCGGCTGCTCTACAAAGAGATGAGGTTCTCTTCCCCTTCCCCCTCCACACGTTTTTCACTGTAAGCGAAAATGAAACTTGTGCTTTTCAGAGGAAATAGCTGCTAAAGGTTAAAGGGTAAGTCTTCCTTGCTGCAAGCATACATTTTTGCAAGCTGAATCTTAACCATGTGGCCAGCAGCACACACACTGAAGAGAGCCTGGAAGAAGAGTAGGGAAATAGAGGGCAAAAGCATCAAAAGAACATCCTGAAATTGATTCATCTGTTCTTTTTAACTCCTTTATTTGAGTTCTGGCCACCTCCTTCTTTGTATTACACGTTCACTTTAGAAACAAGACCCTTATTCAGAGGTGGAGGGCATTGAGCTGTGCCATGGAAGGGCAGTAGCTGTGCAAAGGAGGAAGAACATCTCTCCAGGGCTGGCCGGTGGCAACCCATGAGCGCAGGTAAGTTTGGGGCAAGAGGCAACTGAAGCCTTGACTCCTTGTCCTGCTGTTTGAACCAATGAGCATATTTGTGCAGTGGATGTACCCAGATAGAAATACAATGTCACACATCATAACCTGCAGGGAAAAGAGTGAATGGAGGCAGGAGGAAGCTCTTTCCCGCTCTAGCTCACATCTCTGCTTGCTTTTGTGGTGAGAGAACCAATTATTGGCTCTTGGGTTTTTCCTTGTGAAGGAAGCTACAGTGAAACAACATCTGAATGGTCCTGAAAGTAGTGCCTTGGACATTAGGTATATTCTGCTTAGTGTGATGCTCCTAGGGAATAAGTGACCCCAAGAAAACACAACCACTCATCAGTATTTATGTGGAGTTGAGAATATTCCTGGATAACACTGTTATATTAAATGCAGAAAAGGATGAATGGGAGTGCAATCAAAACCACACCTTCTGGCAGCATACTGTTTGCAGAATGCAAACGTGGGCAAGTTTGAGTACATAGTATGTCCTGTACACAGGACATAAATGAAGAGCAATATAACACAGATGTAGATCCATAAAAATTACAACCGTTTAGCTTTAAATGAAGACAGTTGTTATAAGATAGCAATTCCAGATTTGAGAAAGAGTCAGCATTTTCTTCGTATTCCTTCTTTCCCACTTGTATCTCCAAAATAAACAATCAATAAACACCTGGGGAGGTTTTAGTGGGGTTTGGCACATTTAGCTAAATGCTGAAGTCTCAGTGAAGCACCTTCCCAAATGATGCAGGGTAGAGGGATGCCTGGGGAATGGCTATAGCCACTCAGGTCAGGGAAGGCCTTGTTAGCAGAAGTCTAACTAAAACATCAGAGAAACTAGAGTTCTTCCAAGTTTGGATTGTCTGTTATTCAACTCAGTTAACGGGATATGTGCAATAGGAATGCATGCCCAGTGTCAGCTTTCACTGACACCACTGCACCTTTATGCCTCTGGAGCTGCTTTAGTTTACCAGCCACTGGCAAGTGAGAATCAACCACCAGATCCACACCTCAGTGTTTCTCCACTGTGGATGTGGGTGCACATCCGCTTTCTCTTAAGATTGTAACATATGCTTTTAATTCACTATGTGAATTTTCACTGAACTTTACTCCTCAGCTGGCACAGATGTGATTTCAAGGATTACCGAAAAATGATCTGCACAGATTTTAACATCTTTATGAAACGTAAAGAAAAAAACCTCAACAAACCCACCTATTTCATCTGGCACTAGGAATATCAGGAACTTTAATTCTAACTGATCCCTTGAAGCCAAGTAATTTCTGATAAAGCCAAAACCATGACTGTATTGGGCTACATTAAATACAAAGTTGTGTTTGGTATTTGACATTCTCAACGCAGACCATCTCAACGTAGCCCCCTGAATTTTCTGGGCAAGTTTCTTGAGTGAGTTGAGATACCTTAAGGGGCATTAAGATCAGCCCTAAGTGGCTGGTTGCAAGAACCCATCAGGGTCAGAAATAGGATTTTTTTTTCCCCATGGTAAATGAATGTATTTTTGAGCCTTTTCTGACACTACAGATTCCCTTTCTTCCTACAAAGATGTAATGAAGGCAAATTATTTACATTCGGTCTGCTGCATAAACTTATTGGTGAGATAAACACCTTTTCGATTTAAAAAATGACCAAACCACCAGACAGAAGATGAGGTCATGAGAAAATGGTGCTGTCTTTCATATTGTACTATTAGCTCTGCTGATATAGGAGAGCTGGGCCAAGAAGTTTTGAAGACAGTATTACTTGTATGTGATGCCGGTGCAGTGCGCAGGGCACAGAGGTCTCTGTGGCTTCTGTTCATACACATTACCAAGAAGAAAGTGAAGCTGCTGACAAAGTTTTCCTATATGGTGTTAGGAAATATGTATCAAGTCTTTTTTTTTAATTCTGCTTCTATACATGAAGAAAAGTGAAAGCACTATTAATGCACTAAAGGACTATACTGAAATCTCCAGGAATTCTCCTTTTTTATCTTTATCTGCAATAAATCCAGAAGAGGAGGCAGTCCAGGAAAAAGACATTCTGAGAAAAACAGCTATGTCCAAAGCCCAGGCTTGTACATTATTTATAATGTGTAAAAAGCCTATACACTCTGTTACCACTAGAACCTGTCTGTTTAGAGATACGGATTAGACAGCAGCAGCATCTACGGCTTTATAAACTAACTGATGGTCTTCCTCATGTTTTAATGGGTGCAACTGATATACAACTGAAGGGATCACAAATGCCTCCATTCTATGCCCTGTAGATCACCAGTAGAGAGGAATAACACAGAATACCACTAAATGGTAGTCATAGAAACCAGTTATCAATGTAAAGGTTTGAAAGTAAGTATAAAAGTTTCTGTTGAGTTATATGCCACTCTTTGCTTGAGGAAGATTTATCATAACACTTTTTTTTCCCCCCCAAAACAAGTGCATAAAGCTCCGTTACTCTTGCAGACCTTTTGGTGTATGGACTGTAACAGAAAAACATAATCCTCAGGGACAGACCAAAGCTGTTCAGAACCTGTGCAGGGAGAAAGAGGGACGCAGAGGATGGGAGCAGATAAGGCTTCCTCTGGGAGAGGTTCTAGATGGGGCAGGGGAAGAGATTACATTAATCCCTGTCCCACTTAGAGACCCTGCTGGCCATCAAAAGACATTCTTGAGCTGAAGAGATGAAAATATTCTAGCTTTGGATCTGTTAAGAGGCTCTTCATAAAATGTCACTGAGCTGGTTTAGAGAAAATGGATCCACTTCCTTTCATCTGCTTTCAGGGTTTTCACAATTGTTGAGGTTAGTGAGTTTGCTAATGGCAAGAAGAAAGGCTCTGAAGTGGTACAAGTGGGAAACAAATCAAGCTGATGATGCAATGCTTGTGGCCCCCAGACCTGTGCTAAGGTTGCATTTCTGTGATGGAAGTCTTTTGCAAAGGCCAGCCAGGGAAAATGAACACAAAAACCAAGACATTCTGCCAGCTGCTTTCCTCTGTATTATACACATCTTTAGCGATAAAACAAACTTGATTGCTATGATGAGCACGAACTCTGCAGAGCAGCTTTCTCACCCTCCCGTTTGCCCAGGGGTGACAGAATGAACCCCTGGTACGGCCCCTGGGTCAGGCTTTGTTTTTGCATTTCTAACCATACTGCCTTAAAAAAAAAAAAAGAAACTCAAAGTACAAATATTAGCAACATTTTTGAGTGGTCAGATTTTAAGGTGGATTAAAAAAAAAAAGTCTTCAGAGCTTGCACTGCTCTTATTGCTTTACAAAGTGTTGCTGGCACCAGTCATTTTAATACCTAGCAATAAAAAAGGAGGTGTGAGTACTATTGCAGTACGATTTGCAGAGGGATGCTCCATCTGAGCACTACTGTGAGCACCACTCATGTTGCCACAGGTGGCTGCAGGGAAGGAGTACCATCGGCAGTACCCATGGCCGTTCAGAGCCAGGGCTGAGCACAGAGCCTCGCCAGGGAGCCCCGAGTTACAAGACTGCTGGTCACACACTATCATCTCTATTTGCAGGAGTTGGTGGACTTTCCTCCTCAGCTAAATAGGCTGACAGGCTTGAAGATTGGCTTTGAGTTTTTGGTTTGAACAAATCAATGAACAACAAGGAAAACTACAAAAACAACAACAAAAGAAATGGTTTCTGAGTGTTACCTGAGAATCCACACAGTTATAGAAGAAAAATCTCTAACAAAAGGGATACCAGGAGCAAGACAAGGGAAGAGATTTCTCCTACAATACACAGATCTGAGCAAAACCACAAAATGCTCTGATAGGGGATTGCTGCTCATTGCATACTGACATATACATGTTCTGAATAAGAAAGGCTTGCTGAGAGTCACTTTTAGGCTGTCCCTCAATGAAGCTGCCAAATTGAAACTTAGAAAAACTATGGTTTCTAAGTTGGTTTGTAACCTGCGCTTGTGCTGGCCACAGAGGGAGAGGATAGTCTAAGCAGTTCCCAGGTGAGTGAAGTGTAAGTAGGAATATGCAAATAGAATTTCAATTAGTTTTCATCATCAGTCTTTCAGTTAAATTACATTTAATTCACACATGACCAACCCTGCCAAACGAAGGGCGGAGGAAGAGAGAGGGCAGGCCAGAAAACCATGAAGCTGACATGAATAACTTAAGAACAAATGTCAATAAACAAATGTTTATTACTTATGATAATGATTCCCATTTCTTATGCAACATTGAAAATAGAGATCACTGCACAAACATTAACTAATCAATGACCTAATTAATGATTCAAGATCCCAAATCAACAATGGAATGAGGCGAGTCCAGTGGAGCTGTGCTATCATAGAGGTGTCCCATGCACCCACAGAGCTCTGCCCTCACACAGAAGCCCAGTGAGCAGCATCACAACCTTTCCTCCCTACCAGCAGCATGCACCGCATGGGCATGGAGCCACCTGATCCTTTGGTAACGTTTGGGTGGCAAGTTTAAGACAGAACAGCAAGCACTACCTTCAATGGGTTTTCAAAGGGGAAAAGTGGCAAAAAGCCACAAACCAACTGGCTCTTATCTTAATAATGATAAATACATGGGTGAGACATTTGCTTAATAAGGTAAACTCTCTTTTATCTGGAAAGCTATGTAATGTTACATTGATATTGCTGCTTTGCCAGCCAACAGGTTCACAAACCAAGTAGGGAGCTGAAGGAGCAAACATCAGATGCTCAGCCATGCAAGAAAACTCAGTGTGCTGGGAGGAGCTACTAGCAGGTCCCTGAGATGGTGTTTCTCTGCTCCTCCCTCCACAGCGCTGCTACCTGGCACTGAGTCCCTGCTACTCCAACAAGGGGGTCAGGGGCAATTGATCGAAAGGAATTAACTTGCTGAGCTCATTACAGATCCTGCAAAAGGTTTCCCAGGATTCTGGGCTATATCCAGCCCAATAAGTGACATTTTGCATAGTTTCACTTGGGTGCAGCAGTTTTAAATTCAGGCTTAGCATTAGCCACTGCAGAAAGGGCTGTGAAACACAGGGCTATAAAGCAGTTGCTGGTGAACCTGGTTCTCTGTTGCTGAAGCCACAGGGAGAAAGGAGGTCAGCACAGCATGGCATGTGCAGCCCTGCAGTTTTCCACTTCCATGCTCTATCTTGCATCCAGGGTAGCGCCGTGTCCTGTTGCTGGCTGAGCCAGTGCCCCTGGAGAAGCTTTCCAGCTGCAAAACACTTAGCTGGTACAAAAGGTAAACCTACATCATTTCATTAGAGCTCAGAGTAATTGAAGGGTCATCAGTTCTGTTTGGCTGATTGACACAGAGGTATGTAAATTTTGTTAATTTCACAATAATTAGGAAAGCTACTATATTATAGAATCTAATGCTGGGCACCCTGACAGGTTAATGCTTCTTACAGTAATATCCTCCTTGAATTATGTTTTAATGTATTTTGAGATGGTTAAGTCTGGCTTGGAAAGAAATTGAGATGGTTCTGGTTTATGAAGGGTTTACTGTGGCTTTTCACAGACATAGCTAGTTTTTTTAATGCATGTGTCAAAGTTATAGATGTCAAAGAATATTTTGAGTTTTCAAGTCTGAGGTTCAAATTCATTATTGGTGTAACTGCCATAGAGGAAACCAATGATCTGACCTAGATCTGGACTTTAGACAAATTTTATCATCCCAAAGGATTATGTAGAGTTTACTTATCAGGAGGAGAACCCAATCACCTTTCTCGGCCCCTTGTCTAAGGAGTGGACTTTGCAGCCACCTTTGCAGTGGATACCTTGTCAAGGAAATGCCTCAGCGTGACGTATAATGAATGGGACTTGCTGAGTGCTAGGAAGAAAACATGCTGCCTTGCTTCTGTGTGTAGTGATATGTGAATAGGCTGAGGGTCAGAGAGATCTGTAGACAACCAAAGCCTGAACTGTTTATAGTTTACTTATGCAAGTTCCTGCTTTTCATTGATCTTCATTCACTAAATCTGGACACTGGGCTACTGGAAATAGCTTCACCTCTCACCTCTCTCCAGTGCTTATGAAGTGCTTAGTTTCATTTTAAATTAGTGGTGAAATTGAAGGGAATCCCTGTTTTAAGCCTCCCAAAATATTTGGAGGCTATAAACCCCTGGCTGAACTAGAGTTTACATTTGCATGTTTCTCTCCCATTTTATAGTGAAGTAATTGATCTGTGTAAAGTGATTCTATCTCATACTGAGAATGGCAGCACGTAGTGCCTCAATATTTTATATGAACAATTGCAGTTTTTAATGTTTTATTAATCTTAACCCAAGACATTGTATGTTACTGTTTAATAGCTTAGCTGCAGTTGCTCTTGAAGTGAGCAGCTTTGGAAGAGAGTAGTATGGGGTGGTTATTGTTCAAAATACAACTGGATTTCAAAACTGAACCCACTAAGTTCAGTTTCACTTCTTAGAATTTAAATCAGCCATATGGCTGTTAGATGCCATTCACCCCAAAGGAGAAGACCATAACCCAGCTGTTGATTCCATCACACAGAACATCTGTGTGATTTAGCCAGGACTATCTGACTCTTTGGAGGGTCCCAAGCAGGAATGATATTATTCTTTCCAAAAAGGAAGGAGGAGAAGTAAAATATCTTCATTTAGCTGCTAAGGAAAAACGTGCCTCTCGGGTCTGAGAGATTTAGACTTTTTTTTCAAGTGTGCTGCATATGGATATTTCCAGACATGAGATGAAAACTGCTTGTCTCAGTTGTGTTTCTTTGAAAGGACCTAGTCAATCTGCAAAAGGATTTCTCTTAGATACTTTTTGTACACTGTTCTATTTCTGGCTTAACAACTTTCCTGTTTAAATCACTGCAAAACATCAGCTAAGCAAAACTGCACTTTACTGATCCACGACCAAAGTGTTAGCATATTGTGGTTGCAGAAAGCATAAAAAGGACAGACTGGAGGAAGGGAGAGAATTTTCATTAAGAGATTAATTAGACAAAACAAGGCAATAAAAGAGACTCCAAAAGTCTCACTCTTCAGAGATTTCCATAATTGTGCTCTTTACAAGCGAGTTTAATCACCCAAAGGAAGAACCAACAGGCAGATGAGGAAGTGGTCAATAAGAAACTATAACTGACCACTGCATTACTGGGGTATCTCGTACACATCAGGCCAAGTATCTGGATTGCCAAAGTAGTGCAATAATGAATCCCGACCCATGTTCGTATCACTGCAGTGAGTTCCTGAGGTCTTGTTCTATTCTGGGGAAAAAACAGTTCCACTTAAATTTTCCCCTCTCATCTCGGGGCTGCCAGCATACATATAGGATATATATTTTGGAGGTCAAATAAATCAATGAGAAGCAAACCAAACCAGAGATATGGTAAACAAACAGCCTAATTTTATTAACTGACTCGGAACAATAATTTTCCTATTATTTTTTTCTGTGCTTGTCCCCCAAAAGCCTTAGTGGAATAAACAATAGAAAAAAGAAAATTAATATGTAAAGTATCTCAGTCTCTTTCCACATGTAATAAAATGAAAACAAATGTTCTCACTTCTACAAACTCTACCACATCAAATTAATAATGGAAAACATCACATCAAAGCACTCTTTGTGCTCAATAGCCTGTGGCACATTTGGACTCATCAATAGATGTTCAACAATATTACAACTTGTTTAAATCTTAGTAAAGTAGTGTTATGTACTATTGTTATTGACTTTCTTTTTCTAATTATCACCCAAAGGTGACAGATGATACAGCACTAATGATCAGACTGTTTAAGAGCTGAATCAGCTTAGAATACCAACTCATTAAACCCCAGCAGGACTAAAAGATTCCTTGCACTTTAAGGCTAAAAGCTTCACCTTGCTGACAACGTTTTGGTCAGTTCTACAGGACACACCACCAGGAGATTTAAGGTGTTTTTTTTCACTGACAGTATCTTTGGAGCTTTTAAGGCTTCTAGTGCAGGTTAAGTGTCTGAATACTTAAAATGTGTAAAATGCATTTAACGTCATGATAAAGAAAATATTTGCAGAACCTGTTTTGTTATGCTGAATCTCCCCTGAATCTGTTTAAGCTAAGAGTAAAACTGTTCTTGATTTTAATGGAAGGTGAAGTCAATAGAAGTTGCAGATCCATGGCATTTTTTTTTTCTTTTAATCCATTTCTCTCAGCCTGCTTGGGAGCAGGGACCACAATGGTGTGTCGGTGGTGTGTTCTGGTCAACCTCAACCTTGTACCAAATTCATTATTTTTTATGAAATTAACTGGTTTGGCACCAAATGTGCCATTTTTACACCTCTGTTTTAGGAATACATTGGCTTAGTCAGGTTTATTTTTGTTGTTTCATTGGATATAGGTAGGGAATAAAATTCCTAATGCTATCCTTGAGTATGAGAAATGACAGCCGTGCCACTGGGGGGTGGAGGAGATGCAATATGACAGCCATCTGCCTGTATGTTCCAGCTTGTCTCAAGAAACCAGACTCCTCCAAGACTCCTGAATACTTTTAAAAGGCCATAAGCTAAGTAGCATCTTGACTGTCTTGCTGCTCCTCTACTCTGCATTGTATTTGCTCTATTTGGTTTGTGCTACTATCAATACTCCTGGACTAAAAGCTCTAAGACTCTCAACATCTGATTCAACTTGGTCACAAACTGACCACCTAAGACAGCAGTGAGCTCCATTATCAAATCACTCTGTTGCAAAAGTACTTGTTTGCAGTTTAAGAATGGTTCAGGTGGAAGAGCATTATGAGAAAACCATAAATGAGAATTAGTAAAAAATGGATGTCAGACTATAGTAAAGCCCGTTCACTTCCCACAAACGCTGTGGTGCCTCTTGCCCAACAATTATGTGTGAGCTGGAGGTTTCAGGATGCTTGTAAGATGCTTATTCTCTCTCTCCCATGTTTTTATAGCCCGCTTGGGACCTTTGTAGACTTATGCTCATTAATCCCCCCGTAAAAGGCTTGGGTATCAGGTGCCTCCATGACCAGCATTCAGACCATTTGAGCAATTAGAGAGAAATACCACAGATCACTCTTAATTCTCTGTAAAGTTTGACTATAAACATGCAACTCTGACAGCCTACTCTGATAGTGTAGCCACAGCACAAACATTCCATCCTACCAATTTTGCTACCAGGTGTTAAGACAAGGCATTTCAAAACTGGAGTCCAGCAGAACTTCAATCCCAAGTGTTCACATAGGGAAGTACCACCCATTTGTCTACAAGGAGAATTATTGTTCGGATTTGCAATACAGATTCCTGACATGAAAATACTCTTAAGCCTTTATTTTCAGAGGTTTAGACTGCTTAAAGTTCACTTGGTAAGAAAGCAGCTAAGGCAAAACAAGAGCTAGCAGAAACAGAGCATCCAAATACAGGGAATACAAAAGTTTAGTCAAAACAGAACAACTTTTTCTTGAGAAGCAGCTCTAATAATTTACAGGTTTTCACTCCACAAATATTTATTTATTTGCAATCTCTAACGGCAAGAGTTGAACCAGAGATCTCCTGAGCTAAAAGTTTACTAAGGTTAAACTAAGGGATGTGGATACACTAAACTCATCTTTTGTGGCTCTGTTGAGAGAAATGCTATAACTGGGAAGTTTGATGCATGCCTGAAGATGCTTGTTTACAGCATTTGAAATCCTCACCTGGAAAAACTTCCATTCACTTGACAGTGACCAGAATTAGAAGCTACCTTACGCTTAAAGCCCAGACACTTTATCTTAAAGTGTGCTATCCCTTGTGAAGGACACAGATGATGGTTTTTCCAATAAGCTGTGTTACTTTTGCATGCAGATCTAAAGGAATTAACTTTTAAAAGATCAGGCAATAGTCACTCTGATCTCTAGATCTACTTTCTCCCATTCAGGCCTCATGTTATAATTCAGGCTAGTAGTTACCCAGTTTGCCAGGTCACATTCCTTAAGAACAAAGTAAATGAAACTATTAGATCTTATTACAAGGACAGGATTAGCAACTAAAAACTTCCCTGTGAACTGCCATCTAATAATTTATGATGGTTTTGATGTTTCCTGGCAACAAGACTCACAGATTAATAAGTCCATAGTCCGCCTCTGATATTTTCTTTCCCCCTATCACCAACTTTTGGACCTTGTAACGTTCATTTTCACTTTAGTGAACTTCACTGTAGCACACAGACAGTGCGGGCCTGGCAGCAGTGCAGCAGTTACAGCCCAGGAAAGATTTTTATCTCAGAATTAGATGAAACCCATGTGATAAAGGGGCACAGCAGCGAAGTGCAGAGCAAGTTTTTCTGCCTGATGTGTGAAGAGAGTGAAAACACAAAAATACCTTTGGAAAGAACCTTCCCACATCAACTATTTTTGTGCCATGAGCTTCCCCTCCTGCCCTCTGCAGACGCATCTCAAGTGCACAAATGATGCCTTGCTCTTTTTTCACTTTCTTTTGTAAGACTACTCATATGCTAAACTGGCCACAGACTTGCCAAACCGTAAACATTGTGCAGGTCAATGAATATTGTAAATCCCAAATTACACAGGATTATATTCTGGGAAACTGCTTTTTCCCCTTCCCCCCCACCCCCTCACTGAGTTGATTGAAACTGAGCATTTTGGGTGGGTTTGAGTCCATGTCCAAATGATACATCTGGCTTTGCTTTTCATGAGGACATAAAACTCAGTTTGGATGCTCCCGTCTCAGCTGTGCAGTCCCCAGAGGATGACAGGTTGGCAGCATTTGAACCATGCTAGCAACCAGAACTATTTACTTTTGAGATGCATAATAAGGGCTAAAATTTCCTTTTCAATATTGACATTCAATGGAAAAGTTGCCTGTTTCTCTGAGTCTTTCAAAACAGGTTTCCATCCATTCCCCCATTTCTCCTTCTCTACATATCTCACCCCTGAAACCTGCAGCTGCAAGCACCATTCTTCTTTGCAGCATGTCAGCATGAGCAATTAATGGCTCCAAAGAGTTGCTTTGAATGACCCATGTAGTCCCACCCACAGGAACTGGCTCTGAGATAGCTGTGCCAGGTAGTTTCATGGGAATCCACAGCAGAGCAATAGTTTTACCCAGAAGTCATAATATTTTGGATGAAATTGTGAACCAGTTTTCAGCTGTGTGCTATGAGCTTCAGGCTACTTTTTAAATTCTCCCCCAAAGCTTACTGTTTTTTACATGAAGAGGCCATATGTCACAATAAACATCAGGCTTAGGAGCGGCTCACACTCTAAATGTCAGGCTACAAAGCTACCTTTAAAGATTAAATCTCTGCCCTCTTCAAAAGGGAGGTTGAAGGGAAAGATGGAGAAATTCCAAATACAGAGAACCTTACAAATAAAGTGAAGTTTACTACTAACAAAACGTATCTTGCAAAAACACACTTGGTGCTTTGCTGTTGGAGCTGCCCTTGATAAAATGTGGGTGTCATTTGGAAAGGACATCATTTCCAATGAATTCTGAAAGTGTCACACAGAGTATTGATTGATCGAGTCTTGCCGTCAGCGTGACCAGGGCCAGCAAAGAGCTATCCCTGTGATCCAATTTTCAGAGCTCACAGACACCTCCACTCCCAGGCAAATGGCGTCAGCAAGTGGCAGGAGGGATCTGGGGGAGGGGAGCAGGAGGGAATCGTACAAGGGAGGGTTGTTGCCCTGCATCTGCTTGTCTAAGCATTAAATGTTATTAGCCACAAGCATGGCACCCCCATTGTGAGAAAGGCTGCTGTATTTCTGGCTTTTGTGTTGCCAGCGGTGCCAAACCATTTGTAAGTCAGAAGTAGGTTCTTATCAGCAAGATATACCCTGATAAGATCATGGCTTTTATGATTCCATCAGTGTTCAGCCAGTTTCCCGCTTCTGCCTACAGACATGTACACCCGGCACAGAGGTGGGCAAGGGCACACAAGCTGCACAGCCACTGCTTTCCAAACACAGCTCCGGCAGTAGGAAGCCACCGGCATGCTGCCTATCTGCCCCATGTGCCACTCTGGTATGGGGCCTGGGAAGCAGGTTCTCCCCATGCAAAGTGCAGAGCCAGCTTTGGGCTCTAGTATAATACTTTGGACCTGCTATTTACAGAGGCTCAGGTACTAAACCAATTAATCTTGTAGGAGAAGCTGGAGAAGGAAATTATCGACACCCATTATGAAGCTGAGTAATCTCAAAAGGAAACTGTTGTCTCAGCCTGAGCGACTCCTGGCTTGGTTCTGAAAGCACTGGTGAGGTGTGCACAGGGATGGCTCTCACTGCTGCACAATTAGGGATGTGCCTTGATTTGCCCACATTAAACAGGAAGAAATATCATGTGGGATACTAGCAAACCAAATCCTTTGCTGGACTTTAGGCACCAAGTGCCAGTAAAACAACAGGAAAAATGAAACAATGGAAAACAAGATTAAAAAGAGAGCAAACCCTTAAGAGAAATGGGGGGATTTGCTGTTTGTATGAGACTGGTGAGGAGCTGCAGCAGGTGAAGAAAGAAAGACTAAGTGGGATGAACGAATTACAAATGCCTTCTCATTATACACCAGATGACTGCGTGCCGACTCATTGTTACTCAATATAAGAAATATTTGCTCCTGCTGTATTGTTTGCTCTTGTACCAAGTGACATGAAATCTTTTTCATTACTTTTGAAAGGAAATTACTTTTTTCTCTTATAATTATTTATGTATTCAAACAAACCTAGCAACTGATGTGCTTTGTCAGACATTTCTGATTAAAAAAGTTGAAATATGGATAGCACTGGAAAAGAAACCCTCCAAACCCCTCCAAAATGTAAACAATAATTTAAAAATAACAATGATTTTCTAAAAAAATAATTCAAGAAAAGCAGGCTTTAATCAAATTGAGACAAAAGGTGCCCGAAAGTATTGTGGGATTTGCAGCTATATTTTATTGAACGGAAAAATTAAGGCCCTGACCTTCTAATGAGATTTTGCAGATGGAGTCCAACACCAACACGTAACTTTTTACTCTATTTAACAGACTCATTTCAAGATTAGTATCTATATCTGTAAATATTTCTGGCTAAACCTGAGGATCTCTCACATCTGAGTGAATATAGCACAGCAAAAGCAAGGCTCCACAACTAGTTATGTTGAAATTTGTTTCCTATAAAGTAAATACCTTGCTTTAAAAAGCACATATAGAACTGAAACTCTTGCTAGACATTCAGAAAGTACATTCTACACTTTGCACTGTGAATTTACCAAGCATAATTAATAACAAGGACAGCAGATGCAGTGAAGATACATAGTAAAGCCTCCTACAGGATACACTGTGTTTGCATAGAGAGCATAACACCACTTCAAGCCACAAGCAAATCAATCAAAGTCAACATCTATTTCCAAGTGATTTAAAATAGAACAAAAGTAACTAATTTAATGAATTTTTCATTACAAGCCCTTCACTCCACCACAGATGAACTAAAAAAATCTACAAAACAATCATACAGCATAAGAGAGAGAAACCAAATTCTCCTTACCTTAGAAAGGACTGCTACCAGCTGATCAGAACTAGGCTAAGCACAGGCAACGTGCTTGGGCTGAAAAGCTCTTGTTAAGCCTCTGCTTATTTTATGCTGCCTGAGCAGGTGTGTGTGTGTGTGTCTCCTAACAGTTGCACCTGAACTTTTAAGTTGCTCTCTACTTCCCCCAGTAGAGACTTTATTCCATGGTTCGTAACTCTGCTAAGGAGTTTAACTGCAGAGGTCTGCGTTTCTCTCTCTGTGTATCAGATCTCACAACTGGCTGCAGCTGACTTCTTTTTCAGAAAGTTTTGGTAGAAATGGGTGTATCTGAAAAACCCCACTGCTATCAGGCAATACACATACCATCTGTGCCATGGGCCACTTCACCAAATAGGCTTTTTTGGAACAAAGCCTTATCTGCATCTCAACATAACATCCACGTGTTCATGGGATGAGCGCAGAGTGAGCTCGTGTAACATGAAGGACTCTGAAGTTCACTGCTTAATGAAGGTATCACTAATTGCTGTTGCATCTACTGTTGCTCCAGATGAGTGGGACTGGTGTTGCAGTCTGTGGTTGCACTATACATTGACAGCAGCAAAGGGAACTACTCAGATGGAAAATGCTGCCTTTCCTCATCACTGATGTGATGTACCTAGCCTAGAAGCCATAAAATAAGTTTGTAATAAAGTGGAGCTGTTGTTCTGGGCACTAATATGTGAGTAGTAAAAGAGGACAATCCTGGGATTTTATTCTGAAGAGATTGAGGCAAAGTCTGTTCAAAGCTGAAGCTCCCATTAACTTCAATAGGTCCAAATACTGCAGATGATTTCTGCAGAGGTTCATCTGGGTAACCCACTTTTTGCTGCAACAGCTAAGTATTGACAAGGCCTGTCTCTATTTCCAACACTATTCGCACCTTTGTCATCTCCAACTTTGACAGTAGCACTGGCCCATCCAACAGAGATTAAGCAGATTTCCCCCCCCTTAATGTATTTTCTCATTTCTTATATTTCTTACAGCAAGTGGATATTTTGCAGAGGATCACACAGGCTAAATCAGAAAACTAACAGGAAATTAAAGGAGAGCAAACCTTCCCTTTCACCACTGTTAGCACTCTATATTAGTTAATTTACTCAGTTGGTTTTATTCCGGCTCCTTTTTATTATTTTGCAGTACTAACAAGTGGAGGGGTTTTTATTTTGATCTTTCTCCAATAACCATAGCTGGTGCATCTAGGTCTGCCTTTTTGGACACCAAATGCCAAGCTGTGCTTCGATGTGTGGCATTCATGCAGCTTTCCATAAACATTCCTGGAATAAATCAGAGCATTGTGGAGCCAGCTAGCTGGCCTGCATATGTAACCTGTAGGAAGGGGCAGTGCCAGAGCACCTGGCTTTTTGTAGCCTTTTCCCTTTCTTTTGCCTGGTGTAGGATGCTCCTATTCTCTCCTCAAAAGAGTGTTAGTGGTCAGCACAGCCCAATATGACAGATATTGAAGTCCAAAGCAATGATACCAATTTTCCAGAATTTCCTGTTTTTCACAAGTGGGCAACTAGACAAAAATCTCTTCACAGATGGTTTCCATTATGCCAAGCAAGCCCATTTTGTCTCCTGCTGATCTCCCCAGACAGTATCTCTGTGGCTTCTCTATCCAAAATCACTCGACTACCTCATGCTCTCAGAGTGCCCAGTTTCAGATTGCTGTTGGACTTGCAGAGCCCTAGTTGAGCTTGTTAATGGGAGTTTCACTGTAAGACTTAGTAAATCTGAGTGAAATAAAGAATCAGAAAACACTCCAGAGAATGGAATTCTTGATTAACTAGCATTACAAAAATGTGACATGTAACTTCTGGGGAGCATTTAGGGAACATACCATGTCCCATTTCACCAAATGGGACTTCAATTTTTATTCTATTATAATGTATGCACAAAATCTGGCATTTTCTTGCCCAAATTCTATTTAAAAAGAGCAGACTGTTGACTTACCAGAGTGAATGAAAGAAAAACCTTGTAAACTAAACTTTAAATTTCTTGGGTATAGTTCCTTGAAGTCAGACTATTAGCACCAAAGCATACTAATTCAATATATACATTTAGTTGTCAATACATGAACTTAAGCTACTAAATGTAAGTAAAGAACCTGGGAGTTTTTCTACCCTTTATACTTCATCTGTGTATGCTGCACATACAAGCTGAAGTCTGTCTTGGAAAACCTGCAGATAAATGAAAGAAAGGAATCTGGTATAATGCTAGCCTTGGGCAGAAATCCCCCTCACTGCATTGCCTAAGATCCTGCCCAGTATTGGGCATCTGGGTGATGGGCACACCTTTCAGCAGACCTGCACAGAAGCAATAGTAATGCCCAATACATGTGGCAATGGTGGTATCGCAATAGTTTTATTTGGTGAGAACAAGAAGCTGGCCCCAAATCTGTTGCTTCTGAGGGCTATGAAAAGAGAGTCTCGGTTACAAGAGGTTAAGAGGGCACATCTATCCTCAAAGAACAGGATAAGCAGCAGTTCATGGAAACCGAAAGAAATGCAAGTCCTGGAGGGAAGGCTGTGGAAGTGGGGAAGCCTGAAGCTAGACTGCTTGTCTGTCTCTGCAGGAGCCACACTACAGTGAAGATCATCTCTGCATTTGAAAAATACGCATTGAAGAGCAGTCACCCTCTGGACCTGAATGGCCACATGGAGACACACAGCAAGCCTGCTGCAAGTACAGCTGTCCCACCCCCTGCAAGTAATTTGCCTTTAAAAGAAAAGAAGGATGCCACTCATGCCAGCTTTCCCTAAGCAACATTGGCACTGCTTCGTGTCCTGGTGCTTGTCTCATTAAGGACAGAATGAAGGTGCAATACTCTGAATAGGAATTGTTGTCTACATTATGTCAAATCCTTCATAGGAAGGAAAAAATCCAACTGTGGGGTAGAAAACCCCTGCCCGTCTTCAATCAATCCTCACTACCACCAGGCATCTAGTCAATTTTTATTCAGTCTTCTGTAGCCTCGACTTCAATGAAGTGGCACAGCAGGGCCAGTGCCGGCAGCTGCCGGGCCCCACTGCCAGCGCACCGGTGCCGCCGAGGAGGAGAGCCAGCAGAGCCCGGGAGGGCTGTACAGGGGACACTGGAGTATTTCAATCCGTGCCCCAGCCCTTAATCATAAACTCGAGGTTCAAAGCCTTGCTGGGCTGCTGGCCGCTGATCCCATCTCAAGGTGATAGTCACCTCTAGCCTTTCTGCAAACTGCAAACCTACTGTCCATCCATCTTAAAGCAGCTTGACACTGGCTTCTCTACCCATTTTACAGCCAGCGAACATTTCCTATTGATTTATTGATTTCTGTCTGCCTGTGGAAGGAGCTCAGAACAGACTCTATGTGCTCTTGCAGCCTCCTGCATAGATTTTTTTCTCCCTTTTTCCCTTTTTATCCAAGCTGTGTTAGCAGTCTGTGGTGAAGCAGGAATTAGACCATGCGGGAGCCCAATTTGCTACTGGCAAATGTGCCAGGCTTTTCTTCCTCTCCCTACCTGGAATACACACCTCCACTCCCACTCTCTGCCTCCTGTCTCCTTTTCCTCAGGAAAGCCAGCAGATCCCTGCCTATCCAGCCAGTTCATCTTAGCTAAAAACTTCTGCTGCTTCCCTTCAGATCCTTCCCTGTCATTAACAGGTGTTTGAAATGCATCTAATCGCTGCTTCTAACTGCGATTCCTTGATTTACACTGGGTCAGAGGAATTCCCTCTTTTCTCAGTCAATCCAGAAATGGGCACACTTCCTGACCACACACTCATCTGCGTGAGTGCAAACCTCTGCATGCTTTAATAGATATGTTGCATGAATTTCAGAGTCCCATGGGGCATTTGATAGCTCATAGGTTTGAATTGGAGAAGGGACATATACTGCCTTCCACCCCCTAGTTGCCAGTCCAAATGCAGCTCAGGTCAGCAGTGATTGAAAGTTATTCCTGGCTGAGGCTGGTTCAGAGCCTTGCAAGAAATTAGTGCAGTTTCCAGACAGCTCCCAGTGGTCAGATGTCCACATCACAAAAAAGCAATCTGGCTTATCGTTCTCCGCAGAGAGGCAAGCATTGAGTGAGTGAGAGGCTGCTCTTTCTGGTGTCTGAGGTGGTGCCTCTAAGCTATGTCTCAGCCGTGACAGTGGGAAACTTGCTGCTGGTGGCCACACTCTTCCTCAGCTGGGGGGCGATTTCCCATGGTCCACCTCACCCTGGCTTCAGGGCCAGCCCCAGTGTGGAGTGATGCTGATGCTTTGCCTTGCTGGAGTCCCTTGGAATGTATTTTAGGTGAGTTTGGGTTCACCTTCTTACTCTTCTTCATCCTCCTCATACCTCTGGCTGCCAGAGCAGCAGTAACACTTGGTCAGACAGCAAACACAATGGCGTGGCAGGATAAAAGGGACATTAACAGGTAAGAGGCTGTCCTCTGTAAATACAATCTTGCAGAGGACTGACAGAGGTTCCACTGTAGATAACTTTTGTGAAAAGCACTGCTATTTGTTTCCTGCTTCCCAGCTTTCCCTCAAAGTGCCCATACCTGAGCAGGAGAGGAAAATCAAACAGCAGCCTACAGAGCTGGCAATCAAAATATGCAGCCTTGGTATCCTTTCAGGAGATCACTTCTCTGCACTCACATGTGCAAGCCTCCCCTTTGCCACTCCCTGGGGGAATACATACAGGCAAATGTATGTATTCATACATTTGTATTTCCACTCAGACAAAAGGGGGGAAGGAGAATCCCTTTGGAAATGGCTCCTTTCTTCCCTTAGAAGACCTGTGGGGATTAATCAGGTTTCCAGGCTGTGGGGTTGCAGGGGCTGAGTGCTCAACACCTCTGCTCAGACCAGGCATCTATTTATATTCTCCTTATCCCCCTTTTACAACAGTCCTTTGGCTCAGCTTAGATTCACAGGAATTTTTGCTCCTTTATCTCCTTAGAGACTGCCCTGATTGTGGCAAAAATGCCTTTTGTGGGCCATCACCTGCCTTCATGTTCCTAGAGGATGCACAGACTCAGCCTGGCTGGCTGGACCAAAGCAAGACACTGTCCTCACCCCTCATCTCCACTGAGCACCCTTCACAGCTGCTCCAGTTTAATCACTATCCCTCAGCATTTCATTTCTTGACTAGAATTTACAGTATCACAGAAATTGCTGTATTATTCCCTAATATTACAAGCTGGAATAGATCATCATAGACATACTTCAGAGGTATGGCTAGAGGTGTCTGCACCGAAAGCTGTACGTGTTTTCCTTTGGAGAAGCTGGCCTTATGCATAGGGAACAGGTACTTTCTCCAGAATAACTCTGTAAAACTTAGTATGAAACCTTGAGGGCATGACAGTTGAAAAATATATGAACAATTAAAAACTAACCCCCACACTGGTGTTGCCTGTTCTAATCTGTTGAAAATAAAACACCGATGAGATACTGGGGTCTCTGGAATAGAGATATTTGAAGCCAGAATAAGGAGAGTGTGCAAAGGGAAAGCTACAGGCATGGTTAAAGGCTCTGTGGCCAGCAGATACCAGGGGCTGGAGCCTGCTCTTGTTTAAGCTCATATACTGCCAGCAGTGTCAATTAAATGATGCAGATTTACACCAGCACAGAATCTTGTCTGAAGTCCACTCTCTGCCTCACGCACAGGAGAAAGTGTTTACAGGGCAACTACCACTGTTCTTTAAGGAAATTGCATCTGCTCATTTTTACATTGGGTCTATCCATATGTAACTACATGCATTTCAATGGGTTACTTCTGATTTACACTGCAGGCATTGTGCATTTCCCTAGACCAACATTAACTATTTATTGATCTTCCCAGTACCCCTGTGAGGAAGGCAATTATTCCCATCATATAGACAAACAAGGATTACATTTTGGAGACTGTCTGGATCTGGTGCACACATTTGGACCTCTTTTGCCATCAATTACACTTCTTACAGCTCTTATTTTCCCCCATTTTACCCCCCGTCACCATATGTGTGCAGGAGAATGGAGAGGAAAAACAGCACAAACAATAATCCAGGTCTAAATGCAAGGTAAGTCTCTCAGGCTTATTTCACCTGATTTCTCTTTTTTATAAACACAAAAATCTCTCAGACTTCTTAAATTTGCAGAGAGCTATTTCCAAGCCTGGCTGGTGTTCTGGTTGATGTCTCAGACTGTGCCTGGAGATGGGTGAATATTTTGGGGTGTATGGAGTATGGGGTTGCACCAGCAGCAGGCAGCTAGGCAGCCCCACAGCCTTGCTGCTGTGAGCTTGAGGAGTGATGGGGCAGCAGGTGGCTGCAGGAAATATGGGCTGGTATTAGCATGTGTTTGGTGTGGAAAGGGAACATGGTTGCTGTGAATTAGTAAGCGGGATGTTGAAGCTTGATCCAAAGCACACTGAGTGCAGTGTTAAGTCTCCCCTGGACTTCAATGTGTATTGCATCAGGTCTGTAATAACATAATTCTTCAGTACGAGGTGAAGAAATCTCTCAACAGCACAATTACTATTTCTTGATGCACTCTAAGTTACCTGGATCTCCCACTCTGCCTGTGTACCTGCCATGTGCCAACCAAAATTACCAGCACTGCACTTTCAATGCTGCTTCAGAGTTTCAGCCATTCAACAGACCTAACCAAACTCCAGGAGATCCCCAGCCCAAGATCCTGATCTTTTTGCTTGGGCACTGGGGCATGATTTCCTTGGTTTGTCCCTGACAAGCAGCACGCTGCACCCTGCGTTGGCATTTCGTGGTCCCCTGACTCCCATGGGTGGGATTTCCTATTGCTAATTTCTTTCCAGTTCCCTTCTCCCTCTGGAAGGAAGAGATGGAGCTGAGTTTCTCTGAGCTTCCAGACAGGAAACCCTAACTCAGCATTGATCACGTGAAAGGTCCAGCAAAGACAGCACCAGCCCTCTTCACTGGCCCAGGCACGCTGGAGTGGAGTACAAGTTGACAAATTGAATAAATACAATTGGCACCTGATTTATTGATTACACCCCTTCTGAAGATAGGCCCTCTACCGATACGAGATTCATAACACATCACATCACTTAAATGAGCCCTGAAGCATGTCCTTAGTCACGTTTTCACCATTGGTGCTTTCATGAGGCACCAACATTCTTGTCAACTTCAGTGGGACTGTCCCACAACACAGGGTTTCAGAGCTGAGCTATATTTTGTGACAAGCTCTAGTAAATAGTTCAGCTCGCTTTGTGATGCTTCTGCGTGCCAGACTGGGAGACGCAGCAGCACACAGACATGCAGGAAAGCACTAACAATAAAAGTTGCAACCTGTGGTATTGGCACATTTTAGGAATGAAAGTGTTTACTAGATAGGTGGAATTTTATTGTTGTCACTTCAAAAATGCTTGTGTATTGGGATGAACTGCAGTTGCAAAGAATATCAATCAGATCTTTTTATGAATAAAGTGATCTGCTACAGAGATCTTCCATCAAGTGATTTCATTTACCGAGTCACCCTATTTTACCCTTCTTGCTTTGAGAAGACATTAGCTTGATTTGGTTTTGTTGCCAATGATATATCTTCTTTTCCTTTTAGTTTTGCTGATCTTACTCCTATCACTCTTCTTCTGTCACCTGCAGTGCCTCTCTTCAGTGCTCAGTTACTTTCTCTGCAACCTATTTCATCCTATTAGGTGGACAGCTACAACTGGTGATGTGGCCCAGACAGATTTTCTTGTTCCTGATAATAAATGGAACGTTCAATTGTGTAACTCTGACCTTGTGTATAATTTTCAAAGATAAGTTTTGGGGAAACAAATGGGTTAGTCATTATAGAAATATTGTGAGGCTTGACAGAAAATAACATGGCAGAAAATTATGACAGAAATAGCAGAAAGCCACTGTGAGGCTCTACAGTATCTAAATTATCTTTCTATATCCCAGGATTGATAGTTTTACAATAATTCTCTAAGTTTCTAAACTTCATCTCCCTTGGGCCTCCCACTGCTATTGTATTTCCCATTTTCCTGCAAAGATTCCTGTTAGGCTTATAGCTCTTCTAATAATTTTTAAAAAGCTTCCAAAATGTTTAGTCTATTTCTTCTGTTATTTTCTACTAAAAATAAATATTTTGCACTAAGGATTTTTTCAGCACTTCCCAGTCTCATCTCATTGTAGATAGTAATATTTGGGAGGGGTCCAAAAGAGTAGAATGATCTGCTCCAAATAATACAGCACAGGACTGTGAGCATTTGCAATAGGTAGTGGGAAGCAAGTGGCAGAAGATAGAGGTACTGAGGACCTTGGAGGAGGCAGGTGAGGACAGACACTCTGCCTGTCTCTGGCAGCAAGTCACAGACCAGTCTGCTTGGCCTGATCCTGGTTTGTTTCTTATGGCAGCAGGAGCCGCATAGCAAAGGCTGATGCACACTTCAGGATGTTGGTAGGGAAAAAGCCCAGTGCTCAGAGCAAAACATACTGGGCAGAACATCCCAAAACAAAGCCAGAGGCTATAGAATATATACCATCATGAGCATTGGTGTTCGTCAGAAATCAAACACAAAAATAAAGCATGTGTATTAAGGAAGCTTGTCTCTGTCCTGTCCTACACAGTCAATGGCACTGACTGCAATAGTACGTAGCCATCCAGTCCTGCTTACCATCTATTGCTGATTCTTGAATGACTAATGACACTTTAGGGTATCCGAGATATGTTCCTATTGATAGGAGTGCTTGTTGACTGCACAAAGGTAATGAGATTGTTTCTATGCTGAAGGTAAGGCCACTGAATCCCTGTGTGCAAATGATGGGAGGTTTTTTGCTTCCCTGGCTGTTTTGACCAAGGCATCTTGGCCACATTACAGCCAACATCTGCAGTGCAGCAGCCAGGTCTTGCACCAGCAGTCCTCATAGTATAGGATATCTCCTGCCTGTGTTGCCACTGCTATGCTCAGTTTACCTTGTTGCAGCACCCCTACATTTGCAGGTATTTGTGGTTTGACTGCTATTTATGAACTGTGCTTATTTGTGTGTTGTGTTAGGACAACCCTGCAGCATGTGTAAACTGCTGTAACTCTGTGGTGGTCTTTAACCAAAAACCTCTGAATGCAACCAGTTCCACTGAGGTTGCTAAAAAGGGAAACAGAGTTATATACGCTCTGTGGTGAGGCCCAGGGGTGGATTTGTGCAGAACAGGGAGTAAAGAAGTTTGATCCCAAGAGCCTCCCTGACAGCTCTGTGTCTCCACTGATGGTTATAGTCACAGCCTCTTTCTTGGTCCCTTCCTTCCCTTCCTGCCTCCTTACTCCTGATATATTTTCCCAGGACTTTTGAAGGAGAGCTTAAATGCTGTTATGTGGCACCATTAATGTAATACAAGTTGGACTGGTTTTACTATTGTGCTATGCTTTTTATACTCTGGGTGTAATTGTTGCCTCCAAAGACACACGTCTAGGACTGAGAGGGGTCTTCTCCTTCTGCCCAGCTTTGGGGAAAGCATATGGCATGGTGTCTGATTGGAGTGAGGGTAAGGAAGAGGGACCTGCCATCCCTGACACCTTCACCATGTCAAGGCAAGTGGCAGAGGATTACTCAGTATAGGGCCTGTTGAGAAGATAACTTCCCTCAACTTTACCTGAAAGAATGAAAGCTCATTATATGCCTAGCAGCAGAAGGTGTTTCTTCTGGCTTTCTCCCAGGGGGAAAGATGACCCTAGGACATTGCAGGCAGATCTGCACAGAGAATTTGCCAGTGGTCCATTAGAAATGATTGCTGAGCAAGGAAACAGCACCTTTTCTGCTGACGCCAAAGGCAGCTGTGGAAGGTGGGACAGACGCTGGGAAGAGGTAACACCTCAGCAGAGGGGCAGAGGCTCACTGGCATTTCCACTGCCATCTCTCACCTTTTATACCACTTTCTGTCTGTCCTTGAAAAAGTTACACAGGGACATGTTACCCACAGAGCATCCTTGGGAGGTGAGGGAAGATTGTGTTACGCTGGATAATATTAACAGTTGCATCAATCACAAGCCTGGTCAAAGCAAATAGATGTCCTACTCACCCTTTATTCAGGCTGAATGGAAGATGCAATTAAATGGCTCTCATATAGTGACAGCAGGAACAGCAAAAGCCATTATCCAAAGCCCTATCAGAAGTGTGTGGGCTGAAGCACCATAATCCTCAGCAGAAGAGAGACAGGCAGAGAGGTGCCCTGGGCCTGGCTCAGAAAGGCAGGCAGCAACAGGCGAGTGCATGGAGAGCAGTGGGGAGGAGGGGACGTATGGAACATTCAGGTGTGAGCAGTGGCAGCACTCCCTGTGTCTTAAGGCTGCTGGCAGGCTGGTCTGGAAACCTGACCTGAAAAATTGCCTCTGCCTGTGTCAAGGAAACAGGTTTAGACCAAAGAAATAACTGTTCTATATAACTGATGTCACTTTTGGGGAGGGAGGAAAGCCCAGGAGAATATTGGGTAATTTGGGGGCCAAAAAGGTCCCTTTAAGCTCATCCAACAATGGGAAAAATATTATCAAATGTGCTAGAGGGGTGGGATTCACCACATGTAGATAGTGCAACGTACACGTCTGCACTGATTTAACACCCTAAATTGTCCTTAAGTCACTAAAGAGAAATAGACCATTTTAGGGAAAGCTTCATCTTTTCCCAAAGAAGGTGTCTAAAACAGGTCAGATAAATTGGGCTTAGAAATGCCTGCTTCTCTCTATTGAGTTTCACAAGAGTCTAGACAACAAGCTGAGATAGAGATATCCACACTATATATGTCTAAAGTTAGGTAAGATGAATCCCATCCAATAAGTCTCTGTGCCTCTACCTGCAGGCAAGGAAGGGAATGTGAATAGTGATGGATGAGAGAAGCATTGAATTTCCTACAAACATTCATCCACTCTTTCTCTGAACTGGCTTTGGCTGCATTCTCATGTATTTGTGCTTTTCATTAACACTCTGTGACAGTACAAATGCTAGTGGTAGGCAAGTATCATGCTTGCACACACAAAACTTGTGGGAAGAAGATTATCAATTTTTTCTCACAGGCTTTTTGCACTAAAACTGATGAGCATATTTACATTCAGCCAGGCTATCTACACGAACTGCTCTGAACTTCTGACCTCTTTAGGCACAATGAAAGATAACAAAGATGAAGGCTGTATATTTTCTTTGACAGAATTATGAAGGCTGGGACATAAGTCATTTAAGCAGAAAGGATTGAAAGGGCCATGGGGTACATTGGCTGCTGCAGTGAGAAGAGCACACAAACTCGTTCTGTCAGAGAGCTGGTGGATGCTGATGATGGAAACATAGGTATAATCTGCATAGGAACAGGAGTAAGATATTTTCCTGCTGGTGTGTGAGCCAGGGCCAAGTCACCCTCCTAATTCTTCCTGTCGTTTCTGAAAGATTCATTTCCTGATGCCTCTGCTGGAGAAATGGGCTCCGTATCCCAGGTCTCACCTTGTCCATGAACGTATCAGGAGCTGTCCCAGGGGTCAAATTCTTCTCCTGCTCACAACCCAGGCAAGCCCATCATCTTTAAAGGACTTACAGAAGCACTAATATGAAGAAAAATATGGCCACCATCATGTTATTCTGCTTGTATTTTTGTGGGTGTCCAAAGTGTTCTTTTCAATGATTTTAGGTATGCTTTCTGCAAAGCAGAAACATGTCTAGCTGTTTCTCAGCTGCTAGTAACATTTCAAACCCTAACATCAACTATCTGTACACAATAGATTTTCTTTAAATAACTCTTAGCAAATGCTTGACATCTGTTTTCTCTAATTAATTCTAGCAGTCATCATACTTCACTGCATATGTTGAAAGCTTTCAAGGATGATAAGAGCTACCTACAGCATTTCAGTCCTGGGAGTTTGTATTGTAAACACTACTCTATAAAAGCTTCAGGATAGTTCATTCTGAAAAGTCAGTGAGAGAAACACAAGGTGAAATATCTGCTGAATGTGAAAATAATGACCAAAGGAACTAAGGAGAATTGTTTCAAAATGTTGTCTTTTGATTTTATTGTAGTTATATTCGGGATTAAATTGAGGCAGTAGTTAGAAATAAAGAGCCTGGAATAGCAGTGTTTCCTGTGAAACTATGAAACAAAAGTCTTTTGCCCTACTGCAAATTCAAAGCAAAAGGTAGTCACAGATGCAAGAGCACAAGGAAATGAGAAAGCAATACTCTCATAACTACGTACATGATGCCCAACCTCACAAACTGCACTATGGTCATCATATTCTAAGAGGAGAAACCTGTCCTGAAAAGCAAGAGTCAAAAGGCATGCCTGTGTCAGTGCTGGTCAGACCCATCCATGCTCCCATTTCTGCACACTGGATATGGTTGTTGCCACCTTATTTCCACCCACATACCTGCCTGCCATTTGCCTTTGTGCTCTTGCAGCCTAGAGGTTCCCAGTGACCTGGGACTGAGAGAACACTTCTGGTCCTGCCAGAGGCAACAATAATCACTCTTACTGCAAAAAACATCATAAAATCAGCATTCCTAAAAATCTGATGCTGTTCTCTGAAGAGGAGTGTAGCCTTCAACATCACCTTTTCCTTGCCTGTAGTCACCCCTTGTGTGTTTTGTAAACAGAACAACAAAGACCATTCAGATAACATGCTAATGAGTATAAGAGTTTGCTGAGATCCTCTGGGATCAAACGCCCGATGCTGCATAAAACTTACTAATTGCAAGTAATTGGAAAATCTCCGGATGCATCATGCCTTGAACCACACCAGTCACCTGGCAGTCCCCCCTAAGCCCTGTCCCATTGGTCCTGTCATTCCCAGCAGTAGGGCTGGCAGTGAGAGGCTGCATCCCCTGGGGTGTGTGGGAAGGGAGCAGGGAGAGGGATGGGGAGGAAGGTCCCAGTTCCCCAAGTTGTGCCTGTGCACTGCCTCACTGATCAGCTGGGACTCTGGGATGGCAGTTAGTGCCTTGTACAACACAGGAGCTGCTGAGCAAAACCACTGCCCAAACCTTCCTCTGTCAGTCTCTGAGACCCTAATGTCTATTTTAACAAGTCCTAACTCACCTCTAGTAACTCTACAATGCTCTGCAAGTGGTGTACCACAGGCTTTTTGCTTTGCTTTGGGGTTTCTGGTGTTCTGTGGTTTGCATGCTAGGTACACTGGATTCAGAGCTCAAAAGCAGCATGAGGATAAGGCACAAGTTGTTAATATTTGTTGGTTTTTCCTCTTGCAGAATGCTTATAGTGCCCATTTCCATGTAAATACCTTCCAAAGTCTCCTCTCAATGTTAAGTGTCCAATAATGGCAACAAACCCCAGCAAAGATAACATGTTACAAGGATACACAGTAAATCAGACAATTTAATGAATTCATAACCTTTCATTTTATTTCCTTCCTGTGAGATAATTTTAGCCAGTGTCAATGGGATTTGTAGGAAAGGGGAATGAATAGTGATCTTACCTCAACCAATAAAACAAAATCCTAATTTTCTGTCTTTTATCTTTTCCCATTCTTTTGTGCGCCTCTTTGGCCTTGTCAAAACATATCGTTCAGTTAGAGACTAAAAATATTTTCCCATCGATTGGGGTTATTGATTTTTTTTAATCTGTACTTTGGCTTAGAGAGCTCGGGTGAAGGGTGAAAGTTCACCGGCTTAGTCCGCTGTTTTATCTGGACAGCAGAAGAATGTATTGGCAGCAGATTTGATTTACCTTGTTGGTCAGCTGTAGTCACTCCAAGCACTGCAGACAAGCAGCAAGCATATTTTGCTGTCTATTTTATTGTACACTGAAGTTCTTGAAGGTCCAACCTCTCTATTGATTTATCTCTCAATTTCCAGTGGCCCGTGTTTCCATTGTTATTAACATAAATGTATCAGAAATCAGATTCCCTCTCAAAGATATATTGATCATTTATGAGCTTTGAAAAAAGTCTGACATGTGATGCTATACATTTTGATCATTCACTAAGTCCACAAGACTCGTATATACTGATTAATAAACAAACACAGAGAAAAGTAGAATAGGACAGTATATCTCACGGTGCAGTTATAGAATAGGACATGGGTATATCTGGTGTTAATACTGGTTTTTTTCATACTAAGAAAAGGTTGTTAGGAGCAAATGTTTGTCTAAATCTTCAAGAGTCATGGTGGAACTGCTGCTAAGTTATTTTGGAACAATTTTAAACTATAGTGAAAAGAAAATTATGAAATAATGATTTTATTATGAAATATAAATTGTACTATACAGTACAAACTATTTCTATTCTGTCTGTAGGAAGCATTGAACATGCTAAGCCCTTTTCTGATGAGGCTTGCTTGAAGCTTTTCGTATGCTATTTGTTACATAGGTAGCAGGTACAAAAATACATACAGGGGTATATTCTTGTCCTAGGAAATGATTTTTTGAAAGATGTCATTAGCAAAGCCTTGTACCTAGCCAGTATTCTAAGTCACAGTGAGTCCTGCTAGCTCAGGGACTTCAGGGCTTCATGGGGAAGCCCTGCTAGCAGAAACAGTGACAGAACAAGGAGGTGGGAAGGAAAAATGTCTTTGAATCATTCTCCTCTGAAGACAAACTTTTCTTGTGCTGGTGGAAAATACGTCTGACTAAAATTATTAAACTATGCCTTTCAGACAAGTCCGGCATGCTAAAACTGCAAACACTAAGCAAGAATATTTAGCAGGCTCCCTGAACATCCTCTGATGAGTGGCTGCTGCAAATCAGTGTGTAAATTCAAGGGTAACTTAGCTGATATTTGGATTTCTTAGGCAAATTCAAATTCATCAGCTATATAAACATCAAGTAACTCTAAAGAAGGTCTATGTTACTGTAGTGCCAATCTCTTCTTGGCCTCACTGGGTTTTGGAGCATCTTTCAAACACTTATTCTTGAGGAATCCTTTAGCCACCAGTCCTTTGTTCCAGTATTGACTTGATCACAACTACCTGAAGTAATTTCTACGTGGCCATCCACTCTGCTTCTCCAACTTCTCTCATGCAACCTGTGGCTATCATTGCTCAGCAGATGTGGACAGTCTTTTCTGTGGATACCTACTTAATCACGGTCCTTCATTATCCATTTGAAATGAATCTCTGTCACAGGTACGAAGTCACAAGTCCTAATACTTTAAAGGCTAAATGGTCTTTTGCTGTCTCTTCATGCAGCCTCCCTCTTTCAGCTAGCCAGGTGTTTTTAGCCTGCCTGCCTGCCAGGTGAGGGACAGGGAAGCTTTCCTTTGCTGTAGGCAGCATGAGTGTGCAGGCTTAGGGCTAATTCACGTGGAAGTTTATTTTGCTACAGCCCTCTTCTGGAGGGAAGGAAAAGTGGGGAGGGTTGTTTTCCTCTACCCAGCCATTACCTTCTCAGAGGCAGTGAAGCAAAAGGACCTTTCCAGTAAGGATTTGAATGAAGAGAGCACTGTGACCTTGCGGATGACAAGTAAATGCTCATGCAGTGAGCAATGTCAGTTCCCCATCCTCTTTGTGGCTGGAAACATCCTGGAGGGCTCTCTTAGACAAAATGCATTTCCCATCGCAAACCAGCTTCCTGCATTCTGGATAGTTTCTAGCTCTGGCAGCAAATGCTCCCAATCTGTGGTGTCAGTTTTATTTTAGGTTTTACTTTTGCCAATAGTGCTGTTCTTGAATTTGACTTTGCTCCACACTCCAAAAAAACATGCACACTGCCTTTTCCCACTCACTGTCTCACCTTGGGCTCACAAGATCAGGAGGATGCCTGAATATTGTCCTGTCCCATCCCATCCCCTACAGGCTTCTCTACATGACACAACACACCACAGCTGGACCCACAGACCAGGCTTCCTTCACTGCCACTTGCTATCATGACTTGCTGTGCTTGCTCACTTTCACAAGGGGTTGTTTTCTGCTGCATTTATTTCTTCTTATTTTTCTTTCTATTTTTTTTTTCTTCTTGCATGCAAAGGGAACAGCTGGAAAAGGCTTTTTTTCTATGAGTAGGGGAATCATATCAATATTGCATAATCTATCTCCATTTTCAGTAAGTCTTCATTAGATAGCCATACAGGGATCCCCAGGTGACACATAATAAAGCCCCTCTCCATGACAGAAACATACCCATTAACAAATTTTACATTTTCCTGTCTTCCGCTGTTCACCACAGAAGCAATTTCAGTAAGTAAGAGCCTGATTAAGTCTTTGCAGGACTGGAGCACATGCTGTCAAAGGAAGTACTGTCAAGACCAAAGGAATGAGTTACAGGGCATTTTCTGGCTCTGAAAACTCAATTCTAAAATTCAAGTAACTGGACACAACAGACTGTTGTTCTGTTTTGCAGTTGTGACCATGGTCCTCCTAGGTGCCCCCAAATCTGAATCTCTTTGTTACCTAGAGTAGATAAGATACAGCAATGGTTGTTCAAACATACTGTATCAGAGACCTTTGCACAGGGTATTGCTACTGCAAAAACAATCAGTACCTGCAAAAGCTATTTGCTTTGCCTAGGAAACAGCAGGAGCTGGACATGACGACTCACACCACGCCAGACAATGTGACTGCCTGGTATCTCAGAAGATAGTGTATTCCATTATTGTACTATATGATCCTAAATACTGTCATAAACTGCTAATACACTAATGTGTTCATAGTCTATTGATTGATACTGGGAATACTGTTCTGGGTTAGTCTAGCTCATTTGTAATACTGCATATAAGCAGAATTTCTTGGAGCATACGGCATGGAGGAAAAGGGATTCCACACATACTTTATCTTATCATTGCGGCACTAATATTACAGTTTCTTTTATAGTGTAATAAAAATAATTTTATTTATAAATCTCCTCACTCTCTTCAAGCATTTGGGACAGCACACAAAATTCCAGAAATAATTCAAAATGCATTAAAACTTGTATTGAAGGGCCACAGCCTGAAAGTTTTAATAAAAACCTGATGAAGGGAGAGGGCGAGAGATGTTATTCATCTGGGGTCAAGAACAATCAAACTGAAAACACTGTTAAAATATTTTGAATATTTTTAAGACAAGGAAACAGAGACTGAGGGAGACCTGGAAAGGAGGAGACACATTGGGCCCCCCAGTGAAATAGCTTTAGCTGCAAGCGGGGCAGCAAGGAGAGGTGCAGGCCACATCTGGATGGGATCAAGGGGTCCTTGTGCCATGCTAAGATTCAACATGCACTGTGTGGTGCTATTAGGGGCCCTAATGCTCCTCTTCCCACCCAGGCTGGGGTAGTTGCATATGTGCTGCTTCCACAGGGCTGTGGCTCACTGGAGCTCAGTGCCACTGACTTTTGCCCTGGTCAGTGTCCCATTGGCCATCAAGGACAGCCTAGCATGCAAGGCAGGACATAAGTAAGAATGCCCCATCCAGGCGGCTGTTGCCTATCTACTCAGCTTACTGCTGAGCAAGAGTTTGGATTCAGGCAGGGTTTATGCTGCTCCAGGACTGAGAAATGCAAGGATTAGACTGCTTTTACCATTAGTGGGTCAGACTTTCAGATTAGACTGGGCACTCCCAGTGAGCTGGGCACGGTGCAGCGGGGAGTCTGTAAGCAAACCATTTGTTGTGCACTGAACAACCTGCAGGTAGCAGAGAAACCTGCCTGAAAGGTGCCCTAAATAGATACCACAGCTGCTGAGCTGAGCAAGAGCACACACTGCTGCTGTGCAGCCTAACAGTCTGATCAGGATGTAACCTGCAGGGACCACGCACAAGGCATAGCTTTTGAAAGCTACACTTCCTAAGCATAGTTTCTCACTGAGGTATACATAGATTAAACACCGTTCCTTTGGAGAGATTAGGTTTGACTCGATGATCTTAAAAGACTTTTCCAACCTAAACGATTCTATGATTCTGTCATTGGAAGGCAAAATCTGTTTTCTTTTAATTGCTTGAAGTTGCTTGCAGAGTTACCAACACTAACTGCATTCTGATTTACAGACAGCCTTCAGTCTGGTCCTCATTCTCAGAGCCTGTGAATGTGTCAGCCACATGTCTATCTCATGGTCTTATACAATAGTTTTGTGAAAAGAGCATTCTCTTCACACAGTAAGGCATGAGCAAGTAAATGTGAGCAGTGTTCACAGCACATGGCATCAGCATTCACTCTCAGATACTATTGATACCTACTCTACGTTTGGAGATTCAGGATATCTTTTATACCCTACTAAAATATATTATTGAAGGTGCAACTGGTTACTCAGGAACTGCAAATGTCTTTCAGATTGAGTTTGATTAGTGTAATTAGATATTGCAGGGTTTACCTTGTGTTTTATCATCTAGGATAGTCTACAGTAAGTACCATAAGAACATTGTTAAAGAGAAAAGGTTTTTTTTCTGGGAGGATGGGCATGTGAGCAGGGGTTTGCAGTGTTGCATGCTGTCAGTCAAAATTTGCTAGCAATGTCAGTGAAGGTCAGAGTCCCAATATCTCTGCAATCAAAGCTGACAATGACACATTCAGTAGATAGATGTAAGGAAGGTACTTTTCCACTTACTGTTCTGAAGTAATAAGTGAAAAATTAGAACTTTTCTTTTAAATATACTGTGCATAGAGCAATGTAGGTTTGGATTTTCTTCACTGAAAAGAGATAGGAATAATAAAATGGAAAATGAAGAACTAGGACTTGTCATTTTAACTAATAGTGCATACTGGTTCCCAGGTTTAACTCCAGTTATTGTAATGACAATACCCAGCATCCTGCACTTGGGCCCAAATCCTGCTGGTCAGAAATACAGTGTTCATTTTTCATCAAGGAATAATAGGAATCTTGTTGAATACGTAGCTGTAAGCACAGGTATCTCGCATTTATTTTATAAAAGTGAATTCCTGATAGAGGAGAGAAGCATTCACAAGGGAAGGAAGAAAACAGAGCAAATACCTCGCAACAGTGAGTTTCACACATTCACCCTGGGAATTTGGCACCCAAATACAAATTTAGAAGAGCTAAAATGGCAGTATAAATCACCTGGCAATTTATTGTGGAGTGATAATATATATTTCAGAAGATGTCACACAATATAACTGCATGAATTAAAATGGAATTAATACAGGGAATCTTGCCATATCTTGCAATAAATCAAAGGATAATTTGGAACATGACTTGTGTCCCCACTGTAGGGCTCCAAGGGTACTCCCTACTTCAGAAACAGTTATTGGCTTAAGCCCTTGTTGGTTTGATTATCAGCTGCAGTGAATTTTGAAAGAACCATTTTTTTTTTTAAAGACAAGTAACCAATAAACAATGTGGGCACTACCCTAAAGTCTTTTGATGTATTTGTGTTCACAAGGCTACTACTATCACAATGTGGATTTCAGTTTTCCAGCCAAGGACAAATATTAGGAAGAAGTATTACTTATGGGACATGGACTCTGTATGCAACTTCTTTTATTTCAAGTAAAAATTGTCCTCCCACCAATAGAGCAGGTAGAGGTTACAAATACCTTTTCAATTCTAGTACTATTAACATTCAGAAGGAAGGAGTGCCCTGATAAAATAAGGAGCTAGGCTGAAAGAATGTGAGGTTCTTAAAATGAGTTCCTATGGGGAATCTTTTCATGTGCTTTCTTGTTTCTAGCACCCTTAGGACTGAACTCCCTCAGTTCTCCACCTTCAGTAAAAGTGAAGGGATGGGGAAAAAGAGAAAAAATGATGCATCAAATATTAAAACACTAAAACGCCAAAAAAGAGTTGCATCAGTTATGCTATATGTATGAAACTGCAGCAGCACTGCTTGATCTGAGACAACAGAAAAGAACACATGAAAAGCACCTCTCACCGTCAACAAAGAAGTTCATTAGAACAAGAGAAACAGTGTGGTTCCCTTAGCTTCTTTATCTCTCTCTATAATTCACTACGAAATTCTACTAGATCTCGTCTTTGATGGTAAAAAGTTAAGCACTCTGTGCTTCTGCTAAGTATTCAGGATCAACTTTTGAAATCACAGCAGTGTGAACACTCTTATTTCCAATGGCATCTGCTTTTATAAATACCATTTTCCTTGTTGCCTTTAAACATTTTTTCAGGCTGGAAGAGACAAATTCTGTTCTTAGATGAAAACAGGAGTTTCTGCTTAAGAAAGTGGGAGCTACATTTGCATGTGTCTGACGGCTCCGTTTGGCTCTTAGTCCAGGAGTGAATTTTTTCTTGGATGATTTTAGAAATCAGTTCCACTGCTTAAATCTGGTTTTCTCTACAGCAAAGGTAACAAAACCCCTAAACCAAGAAACCTAATTAAGATGCTGTGTAACTGCTATAATAATCAGCAGAGCTTCTATTTATTTCTAAAACAAATGTTTCCTTTGCTATACAGGATTTGCAGTGAGGTAGTGAGTAAAGAGCAGTCTCCTGCTGTGCCTGGCACTGTAAAATTGCATGCTGTAGAAGAGGAAGCTTCTCCCAAAGAATTTAAGGCTGCAGCAGGTGACTTGTCCACTTTTTGCAGTGTGAGCCATGCAATTAAGGCCTGGCCTATATCGAAAACATGGAGAGCGTTATTTGATATTGGTTTAATTAAATTGGAGCAACTTTTGCATGGGAGTATTCATACATTGGTTTAATTTGTGTTGATGAATTTACAGGCATGAACTAAATTTGCATAATTGGTCTTAGGCTGACATAAAAGAGTACAAGCACAGAAATTGCACCAGTTAGCTAAATGGATATAAATTAACCCTGAAGCCCTCTCTGAGCAGAAGGAAACCTTAGAAATACTATATATCTGCAGAGAAAAGCATCAAACAGAGCAGTTCTATTTATTATTTAAGGATTAACAATATAAGATTAAAAAGATGCAAATCCAATCCAAAAAGTTTTCCAAAGCTACTCTGTGTTGAAAACTACCTATTTAAAAAGTCACACTTTCAAATATAGAGTTTGGAGATGCAAGTCATCTCACACTAACTCCATGGCAGGAGTTCCTGGGGAGGTGGTACAGCCTATGCTCCTCCACGTGTTCTCGCTCCCTGCAGCACCTCCTGCTCACCCTAGCATGGAGCTGGACCTACACCATACCACCACCTCAGTAACCCCCCAGAAAAGAGGGGTGCAAAGAGCAAGACCCTTCTCTGTCCTAGTCACAGACACTAAATAATTCATCTCAGATGTAGCAGGGCAATGGAGTTCTGATCAGGTGCATGCACAAGTGTTAGAACTTCATGTTTAGTAGAGACCCACCTGTGCCACATAGCTTTTATAGTAATTAAAGATCAGAATCCAATCATACTAATTTCACCAGCAAGACCAAAAAGGACAGTATAAAGTAACAGCAGGACAAGAATTGAGAGCAGGACTATTACAGTATTTAGATTGTAAGGAAAGATGTAAATTACAAATAATGGAGAAGTATTGCAGAGATCTATAATCTCTGTCTGAAGATCAACAGCAGGCTTTTGAAATGCCAAAAAAATTACACTCATGACAAGGTAATGTCACAGTGGGAGAGGAAAAATAGTGACAAATAGTTTGTCAGAAAGGTAAGAAGCATTTGATGATCTCTCCAGCTGGGGCACTGGATAGTCTTTTTATTATTGTAGTTTGCAAGGCTCTGGATGGAGCTGGGCAATTGCTACATAAAAGTACCTTGATAACAGTTGTTCAAATTAAGAAAGAAGTTCATTTTGGCTGCACCATGCATTGTATCTTGTGCAGTCATCTGCTGAACTGCTTGAGGGACGTTTTCTTTCTGTGTTAATGGAAAATAAAAATTTCTTTTGTGAATGCACTTGGTTGGAAGTTCAAGATAAAAGTATTTGTACACCCATCTTGAATGTCCCCCCTGCTCCTTTCTGCTGGATATTTTCAGATATCTGATCGGAGATCAAGAAGGATATTTTATGGCAGAGCTGAGCAAATACACACTGTTAACAACTTAGCAAACAATGAATACGCAGTGTATAGTTAAAGTGAAAAGATCAACTTGAAGACTAAAATAACTGGCACACTTGTCAAAACAGGACTTTTTGTAGACAGTTGACAAACAGAAAAAGAAGAAATAACTGTACCCTGTCACTTCCTACAAAGTTTGTGCCCTCTAATTTCTAAAGCCAAATAAACCCAACCACTTCCATATCAATGTGTCTGAGGAACAGCCTCAGAGCTGAGGTAATGTGATTTGTTATCTGTTCAATAATGCACATTTGTTGTGAAGATTATGGATTTATTTATTTATTTAAAACTGGTGTACTTGAAATGTGTTGGCTTGTGAATAGTTTTGAGCAGTATTTTTTATTCACAAAAGAAACCCGATTGTCTCAAACATGTCATGTGGGCTGTTCACACAGATTTTATACTGCCTTGCTTTTCAGAAGGTGCAAAACTCCTGCTGATGGCAACAACTTTGTCTCACCTGGTGCATCAGCACCCACCACTAGTCAAGTGCCAACACTACCATCAACTAATCCAAATAACACAGTAATTAGTGTGCATGAGAAACTGAATCCAGACACCATTTATTTCACATAAGCCAACAAACTGTCATGGGACCAATCAACTTTTATACTTTGCTCATCTAGACAACTATCAACCCATAAAGCTCCACATTTTGAAGACAATCAAGAAACCTTATGGTCCTCTTCAGTGATACTTTAAAAACTAGCCAGATGCTAACACTGGACAAATACCAGCTTTTTATGGGTAACTTGTCCTTTTTCAACAATACTGCACAAGAAACATATTTATATGTAAGATTCACAGCTGGCTGACATTTGTTCATCTCTATAGACTACAAAAAAGTAGAAGTCGTTTCACCATAAGGGAAAGGCAGTACCCTCTTTCCATCTACCTGCTTTACGTTTCACTTTTCATGCCTGTATACTTTTTCCTCTTACTTACACTTTTCCCTTTCAGCTAGTACCTACTCTAGTGTGAGAGGGACTACCACTTCCCTTTCAGATGACATCAACATCTTGCTCTGTCTATCACAATCCTTTACTCCAAGTGTTGGCTGGATAGCTCACCTCTGTTGGGTTTTCACTTTCCTTCAGCTGCTCATCTGTCACAATACCTTAGAAAACATTGTTAGCTAGGCAGCCAGACTAAAGATATTATTTTACAATTGGACTTGCTTTTGCTGAATATTCTGAGCACTTTCTTCCATCTGAGAGGGTTCATGATCTCTGTTCCCTAACTGTTGACATTTACCTGCCCTTTCTTCCATTCCCAGCTCTCTTTCTGTCATTCATGATTCTGATTCCAGAATGACCTATTACCATTTGTCTTTTCTTCCTGCACTCTTTAGGAATAACATCTTATATGTTGATATGTGGATTCCTCTACCTTTTACATTCCTCTAAGCCTTTATTCAGCATTACCAGTTCTTTATGTGGAGAAGCAACTCAGCAGCACAGCTACCTCTGCCTCCCCACACAGCTCCCTCAATAACCGAGGGCACTCCTCTGCTTGTCCCTGGGCCTGTCAAAGGACAGCATTGATCAGACACTGATTTTGCAGTGGGCTGAGGTCAGGCTCACATATCTTCCTGTGGGCTTGGGGGAAAGCTTGGACTCATGGAGCTGTATGCAGAAGCATTCAGCAATGCTAAAAGCAGGGACTACCATTCTTGCTATAGATGGTGTCCCTCTCAGAAAACGGACCTGGGAAAACCTTCCCCCTTCTTCAGGCAGCCCTGTCTCCACTGAAATATCTAAGGTTGTTTTAAAGAGAGCTACTGAACATGGGAAATGCCACTCAGAGCTGCAGACTGTGGAGTCACTGGTGAAAGAAGGAAAAGTCCTTTCATTTAAGTACAAATTTTAATCCATCGCTGGGGCAAATGGAGGGTGAAAATGCATTAGGTAAGGTTACAAGTTTGCTTGACTCAGCTAATCAATAACTAAGTAAAGAAGATTCTCTAACCATGGAGAAAACATATCTATTCATTGCAAAGGAACTAGGAGGTGCTTCCAATGATGCTTTGTATACAAATGTTTTTGGACCTTGTTCAAATAATGTTCTTTGCATTAAACTGCACACTGTTAACCTCAGTATCGTAACTGATGACAGCCTTCTCAGTGCTTAGTTAAAATAAAGCAGATGTCTAAGAGTAAATGAGCTAAACTGCACAGAGCACACTTCTGCAACTGTTCACAGATAGTTTTTTCTGCACAGCTCATTAGCTATTTAGCACTGCGAAATGCAGTTATTCTCTGTTCCCACTACAGTTTTAATTGAGAGCTTATGACACAGCATTGTTCAGGGAAAAGACTGCAACAGCCTTTTCCTCATGGCTGTAGGACATGGGGTCTATTTTTTGCCCTTAAAAAAATCTAATTCTTTGTACTTTTCTTTTTTGTACTTTTGATACATGACTCTCCAAGGGCTTAATATCTTAATGTCCCTTTTACAGAGGCCAAGAATCAGTCAAAGACTAAGTAATCTGCGTAAGAACACAGAGGAAGACTGTGGCAGCACCACACTGAGACCTGAGGTCTCCAGAATCCTATTACTATGCTCTAACCCCAAGACCATCCTGCTTTCCTTAAAAGCTTTGCTATTACATTCAGGTATACAGAAACTCAGATGGAAACAAAACCAGAAAGCATAAACAAACTCAGCATGCTGATGACTGCAGATACTTAGAAATAACAGAAGAGCAAACATACAAAATTAGATCTGCTGGATTATAAGAATAACACTTCCCCTAAGAGATAGTCCCTCTTTCCCTGTGACAAGTTTGCTCATCCCCAAAGACCTGATAAAAGAGCAAAAGCAAAGGTCACTGACATCAGAAGTTACAGAGTGATGTGGCAGAAATGGGTCTGGACACACACGAAGTTATTCTCTACCTTGTCATCAATGCCATGGATAGACATTGCACAAACAAACCACGCTGCTCAGAAGGACTCTGGCAACACACAAGCAGAGCTCCTGCATGTTGGAAACTCTCCTGTTCATTAGATAGTTAGATAGATAGATAGATAGATAGATGGAGAAATGGATGGATAGATGGATAGATAGATATAGATAGATAGATAGATAGATAAAAAAACCAAATGTGAGCTGTTTTGCTGTGTTGTAGACACATTATTTTAATTCCGTGCCTTCTTGATTTATGCTCTCAGGCCTTTTATTCTGTTGGGCTGTATCACTGGAGTCAGTCCACTGGAGTGGCTTTATGTCACCTGAAATCCCCACTATCAGTGGAGGCAGGAGGATGTAAAGGACTTCCCCATGTGGGGGACAGAGGGAAGTTAGGTAAAAAACAACTGGAGATAAAAAGGCATAATGAGGGAATAGAAGGGGGCCTTTGGGGAAGCTCACACCACCTTTGTTTGAGTATGTCTGGAAAACTTCCTTCTACTTCCAAATGTCCAGTATAGTAGATGAAGTCCAACATCCAGCTAAGGCATTTCACAGTGTAATGAAGTAATGACCTCAGAATACGGTTCGTTAAGAGATTGTTTTATATACACCTGCTATGCCACATTGTTCATCATGCCCAGAAGGCTCGGCATGACTTGCTCCCGTTCATCATAGTTCAGCCTCTGTTGCAGGTGACTGTCACGAAAGAAAGAAAAAAAGATTTTCAGAACAACTCAACCAGTCACCAGGCACTTGGTCTGGAACTGTGCTCACAAGGCTGGGTTTGTTCCAAGGGCTTTGAGACGAGAACTACAGTCCTGTTGTTCTGCACACTAACAGCAGAAAGCACAGTTCATGCCTTAAATGTTTCCTGTTTGAGGCTGTTCTTACATTTAGGGAAGTCAGGGAAATTGAAGTTTGAGCTTCTTCAGATCATAATATGAATGGTAGTTTATTTCAGGGAATTATCTTTTTGTGTGACTAATATTTGTTCATTTGACTGTTCTCTGGAATTGCAAGCAGGGCATTTTGAGATGTCATTGTACTGCTAAGTGCAATAGAAGCTGCAGAGTGAGTAGCTAAATACCCTCAGGAAAGCAAACACACAGCTAATGACAAACAACTACTGCTCTACTTTGAGGATTTACTGTGACAAACAGTTAAAACCAGAATCAGAGTTTATGAAATTGAGGAGGCTGATTAACTTCAAATTTAACTTATTCTGCCACATTTACCTAAAAGAGCATTTCCGACTCATGAAGGGTGCCTCATCAACCTAACTGGGAACATGGAGGGAAATAAGAGATACTGTCTTGAATAAGGGTTTGTTTCTGGAAGCATGTAATGTCTGTGAAAAGACCAAATCAAAGGGTGAACTGTGTCTCCCAGTCTTATTATGTACATTGTAGTTTACCACCCTGCATTTGTTTTAAGGTTTACCAGGGGTTTGAATTAAATCCATCCAAATGAAGACTTGATATTCAAGGCTGCCCCTCGGCAAAGAGGGGTTTTGCATTCATTAATATTGCCTTGGGATGAAGGAAGGAACAGGAGAGCCCTGATTGACCTTAGACATTTATAAAGGTAATCTAATTTGTGCTCGTTTGCTACTTTTTCATTAAAGCCACTCCTGGAATGTTTCTTACCATGAGTTGTGCTTCCCTTGAGAAAAGTTTTAACAAATAGACCAAATCCAGCACAGAGCTGGCCCAGCAACTGCACTCCTTACAGGGATGTGGAAATGAAAGCTTTGGAGAATCTGTGATCCAACCTGCAAAATTGGGAACTTAAAGCCAGATCCAGGGGTGCCTACAGTCAGACAAGTCAGCTGTAGCCAGGACATGGCTCGTATTACATTCACATTTGTTCACAGAGGTCAGCTGCCCATTTTGCAGTGGGCACATACTACCAACCACTGTCAGTCTGCATATACACAGAGGGAAGAGCAGTAAATCTGGTCCTCAATACTTGAGCTTTCTCATAGCCATACAGTTGAAGATGTAGTTCCAGAAAGCCCCTGCCCAAGAAATAGGTGATGACCAAAAGAAATGTTGCAGTTCTCAGAAACGCTACCACTGCTTGGCAGGAACTTTGTTTCCCTGATTTAAAGTAGATTTGTTATACCACAGATTAACTGCATCCATTTAGGGAAGAAATGGTCTTGAATCATTGTTTCATCTTAGGAACCACAGGTGATGTTGTACACAGTCTGTTTACAACCTCAGGGGTTAGTGAAAATGAAACCAAACTAAGAAAACGCAGACCATTGACCAGAACGAGACCTGCCAACATTTCCTTCTTTAATCTCTTAACCAAACAATACGACACATGACAGCGCAACGCTGAGGATGAGGTTTCACAGCCTGCTGAGAATGCCAATTTTTGGTTAAAAAGAAAAAAAAGAATATTTTGCTCATCCTATTTACATATTGCACGTTAAATAAGCCCTGCAAGGTATCATGCTTCAAAACAGACTTATTTTTAAAGAAATGTAGATTAATAATCCTCCTTGCTTAAAAAATGAGCTTCAATATTTGTGCGAATCGTAGAGTGAAAAAAATCAATGTGCTATCGACTGCTGGGGATGATCACATTCATTTTGCCCTTTGTGGTTGGTGAAATCCATGCTGCAATTACAGAGACAGGCTGGCAGCAAAGAGCCTCAGTTGGGCTTTCAGCTCCACATTAATCCAAAACTCACCATTTTAATGCAGATATAGATTGCCACGAGTCAATAGCTGACTACTTGAATTGTGAAGTAGCAGTTCCATGCTATATTGGCAGCACTGGCTGTTACAGTATCTTCAAGTATTTTGAAATTTCAAAGCGTTACTCCATGAAAGTGAAGAGCGTAACTGACACCACATCAGAAGGGGACTGCAGTGTTAATGCTATTATCATAAATGGGAGAATGTGGAATAAAGACATAATACTACAAATAATCCTCGAGTAGGTCAGAAGTAGACTTTTCATGGGATACAAATACATACATACCCTTGCTCATGTCTTAATGCCCTGATGCATTATCTCATCAAGTACACCAGGTGTTGAATTCTTATAATATAGTTCCTGGTTATCTCTCATTTACACAATTCCAAGCAGAGACGACTTCACCAAAATCAGAGGGATTACTCTGCATTTATAATCTGGCAAGTGAGGTCAGAATTTGGCTTTATCAGCAATTTCCTTTTTAGCAATCTGTCTGTAACTAAGAACTAAATTTTGCCGCTAAATTTGTGTGAAGTATTGGGGAATCTATATGCGGTCAGCCTCTCTTTTATAGCACATTAGGTGCAGGATGAACTTAGAACTCTATTTTATGTACAGTAACCCTTGCATACCTTTATGATACTGACCTCTTTTCTACCACATCCTCCTGAAATGGTGAAACTTGCACTAACAGATCCCTGCACACAGAGTGTTATGACTATCATTTATGGTGCACAAAAGCAGATGCGATTCAAAGCCTATTGAGCTCCATGGAAATGCTTCCATTGATTTTACTGAACTATGCATGTGTGACTGCAGACAGCTTCACTGCTGAGGCAAACACCAAACCTGTGCTCAGGAGGAGCTGGCTGCTGGTGTGCCAGGGTTTGATCTCGGAGCATAAAGGCTATGCCGTGCTGTGCCCTGCACACTGCCGAGCAGGCAGGCTCTGCCTTCTCTGTACTGCAGTGTGTCTGTGGATCCAAGAGTCACTGTGCAATTTGGTTGTAACAGGTTTTTATGCAAATTTCAGAAATGATCAAATATTTACAAATTTCCCACCTAGTGCATGATGGTGGCATTTAGGGACATAGAGGTTTGCCATTGATCACCTTTACCTCACCCATGCCTAGATCTATTTTCTGTGCTACAGGTAGGAAAAAGGGAGGAGTATGCTAGGGCCGAGCAACAAACTCAACTTTGTCAGATGCAGAATAATGTGAGCAGTCATTTTTGTTACCAGGGTAACCTGTGAACTCAGTAAGATTGATTAGCACGTGTAATAGTATCAATAATAAAAATAATAAAATAGGTAATATAAAGGGAGTAGGACTTGATATTTTGCTGCAGGATCAGATGTACACACTCAAAAGAAGCCATTTTCCTTTGTTCGTGTCTGAAATATAGACTCATTTGATGTTGGTAAGCCTTCATGTGGTTTTAGACTCATAATGATGAGTCCCGAGCAGAATATGCACCTATAAGGCTTTGTGGAGGATTCATAAAAGAAAAAGATTCACCCCAGTGTTACATATTGGTATTCTGTGTAGCTTTTCATAGCACACCTAACACACCTTAACAGTCTTCCTTAAAAACATTATGAGGCTGGAGCAGGGATCTTAACTTTGCCTGCAGAAGAAAACACTGGTTCTTGCTGCTGACCTGTAGCTGATGGCTTCTTGTATCTGAAAGTCTCGTGAAATTCAAAATTTGATATAGTTTGGAAATGAAGATATTTATATCTTGGTTATAAACAGACAGGAAAGTATGTTTGGAAACAAACTTTGCAGGTTTTCAGTTGCTTACATAGATAGACGTGAGCTTTTAAATGTTTTACTTTAGATTTCCTGAACCAAATATAAGGGTTTCCATGAAGATTAGAGTTTATATCAACTATAATAGATAACGATCATAATTTCATTAGTATCAAGAATCAGTATAACTGTGACACTGGCTTCACTGAACACAGTGAGAGAGAAGGACACGCATGGAGAGGCTAAGGGTCTTCCATAGGAACACTTCCATTAGCAGAGACTGCACAAATTATTAAGGTTTTTAGATTCTGGTTCTCTCTTGGTGAAATTGCTGTGATCTAAAATCCCAGATAGAAAGAGCTCACAGCCACAACATTTCAACAGCAGTTAGAGTATTAATAAGTAAATGGAAAAAGTGCTTCAAACCGACAGGAAGAGTTTTTCACCTTGACCTTGCTACCTGAGTAGTTTTCATTAATTATGAGGAACTGGGCTTAAAGTGGAGTGCATAATGATAGCCATTATGTGGAGACTATAAAATTAGACCCTGTTTTTACAGCCTGCAAAAACAAACTACAAAGTCTGTCCCAAGGAGCTTGTAATCTTAATAGAGAGCACAGACAAAAGGAATAAGGTGCTGAATGCACAACCTAACTATGTCCCAGGAACAGAAGTTACCTGTACAGGTTTTGGGGGAGGTGGGAGGTCAGTTGTGAGGGTTTAGGTTATGTGGGGACAGCGCATTGAGTGGAGGGAACCACACCTGACTCATGGCTCATGTGGCAGCAAAGCAGCGGTTGGTGAAAAGGACAGAAAATACCCAAAGCGAACCGAGGCCAGGGTTCTGCTGCTCTGGCTCCTTTGGGCTTCTGGCTGGCTCCTCTCTTCATTTCTTCCCTTTCTTTCTGAGGACTATTTTGGAGATGTTGGTTTGGTTTTCCCCCGTGCAGCTGAGTCCTTTCCCTTCTCTGGGAGGGCACCAGCTTTCCTCCCCCAGCCTTCCTTCCCCAGCCTTTCCCAGAAGCCTGCCAGGGACAAGCCCAAGGAGAGCACTTACAAAGCTTCCCCCTCCACTTCTTTCTCCCTGTTTGTACCACTTCACCTATCACATTTTCAGACCATCCAGCTTGATGACTGATTTTGAGACACTTAGTGAAACTTTGTACTCAGAGAAAGTTAATTTTGAACAGTTCAGGAGAAGTAAGCCTGCCTTTAACAATCTCCACCTGGAATAAGGAAAACGTAATAAATTCTTCATGTTTACTGCATTTACACAAGGCCCCAGACTATGGATTACCTTTTTATTACTCCTTGTTGTAAGTTTTTTTCTTCTATTATTAGTTTTTTTTTTAACAAAACAGTGGCAAGAGGAGAAAATTGTTATCTTCCCTGTGGACATTTACAGGTGCTTGAACAAAAGTTTGGTTACAGGTCTGTACTCTGTGGAAGCATGAAATAGTTTACATAGGTGGTGTGCCCTAACAACAGAAAACCTTTCCCAATGACCTGGCAACAGCTATTCAAGAGAATCAGGTAAACATCTGAGCGTTTGGATTATCTTCATTGTTGGAAAAATACCAAAGAAATAATGTGCACACACACAGAGAGATACATATTCCTACATAGGAGGTTCCACGTGCACTTTTTCATAGACAGATCATAGGCAGTGGCTTTTTATTCACTCATTTCAGCTGCAAAAATCTATTCACTCTCCAGCAATGAGTGGAATTTTCCAGTGCTGCTTAATGTTGAAATAATGAACTTTGGCAAATCTAACTTAGCACAGAGCAAACTCCAAATATGAGAACCTGTAGCTTAGGTGGCAGCTTGCGTCATTGCATCATTGGAGTTGAGCCCTTAGACCATTGACTACAAAGGGATAAATCCTGGTGGACTCAAGGGTCATAATCTAGTGTCTGTACTGCTTTCTCCTTTATCCCATTTCCATCACTTGGCACTATCATTTTGTGTTCTACTCCTTTGCATGACTTCCTACGACATCACAGGCAGTAGTCTTCTCCAGAGAAAGATTTGGTGTATTCTAAACCAAATGTAACTCCTTACCAACATATAGTATCTGCATTTCAAGAACACACAGAACTGAGGAATGGTTCAACACAGAATGATCTCAAAAGAGAATTATTTTTCTCTCTAGTGATCTTTTAAGATCATTATGAAGTCTTCAGAAAGATGCAGTACAGTGCAGCATGGGCCCACAGAAATGCCCAGAAATGCAAATGCAAAGCTCAGGCAGAAGTCAATGGACAGGCAACCAACTGAGCATTTCAAAGATGAGAGGAATAAAATCAGACAGGAAAAATAGAGTTAAGGGAGGGAAAAGAAAGCAATTCTTAACCACCATTTTAGAATCAAAAGAATGGTGAGCTGACTGAATTTGCATGTTGCTGCCCAAGCAAGAGGAACTACAAAAGGACATCATATTATGCACTGGAAAATCAGTTCCTCTCTATGCCACACAGAAGTTTGGGAAGCTGAGAATCCAGGTATTAAGCTTCCTTATTTCCTACTGTTTCTCATTCCAGTGGTTATTTCCATCTGAGCATGTGCATCAGCAAAATTAACTCACCAAATCTACAGGAAAAAAAACCCACCCATAAATGCCTCAAAACCAATTGATTGAGGTTTTAAATAGAGTGGATTTGTAACAGGTGCCAAAATTTGTCAGTGAACTGAAAAAAACAACCCTAAGCCCCAAACTCAATCATCAGACTTACTGGTTCACATCAAAAGATGGGGCACCTTGCTTGGCAGCACTGTAGTCCACAAGAGTGTTGGGGCATTTTCTTGAGGAATACAGTGACAGCAGAGGTAAAGGAAATGTTACTTATATGGTCCCTTCTCTCATTATGCTTAATTGTCCTTTAAACCTCAATGTGTTGATCAAGTCCTGTTCAACAAGTGTCACAACATGACCAGGTGGAGCTCTAGCACCCAAAACATGGGGTCATGATTCTTGGCTCACTGACATATGCAGATGGAAGACACTGGATTTGATCAACAGCTGGAAGGGCTACAGAAGGGCTTCTGAATGGGAGTGAACTGCTAATTAACAAAGAAAATGAATATAGACTTTAAATTTAAGCTTAAGTATGGCCAATGTGAAAGACCAGATGGTCAAAGTGCACAGCAGCAATCTCACAGGTTAATCCTCATCCTGTGTTTATGCCTGTTCATAAGTCTCTGACTAAGCAGTTAGTACTGAAAATATGGATATCTACCACGAATTATTGTTTATGCATGGTGCAATTGGTCTAGGCAGCAAAGTCTGGCTGAATTTCTCTGGATTCTGGAAAGTGCAGAAGGTTGTTTTCAAATCATCCACAAATCTGTAGTCAGAAACAAAGGGGCAACTCAAGAGACATGAATTCATGCTTGCAGGCAATAGGAAACAAGGTAAAAAACACCTAAATCCTCTTTCAGCATTAAACCTCATGCATGGACATGCTATTGCTCCCAGCCATGACATCTCTCAGTACTGAGTTCCAAAAGAAGAATGGAAACAAGGAAGCTGGCAGTCCCTGGCCAGGAGCAGCTCTTTCAGCACTCACCCTTGCTCCCAGGGAGCACATAACCTTAGCAAAACCTGATCCCAAACTTTAGAGCTCTTCGCTTTGCTGTCTGCCCTGTTCCTGCCCTGTGACTTGAGCAGTACAAGGCACAAAGTAATTCCTGGACTTGTATAAGCAAAGGAAATTAAAATGGCAAAAGTGTCTGTATATGCTATCCAAGAGACCAGCTCAATTTCTGAATCTCCAGCAAAGCACTACTCTTCCAACTGAATGATGAAGTGAAACCTAACTCAGAGAAATTGCACCCCTGAGATGTTTACATGTTTTCAATCCTATGTCTTAACAATTCAGAAATCTAAAGTAGAAACTTTTTTATGTATCAATCTACAAAAAACCTGAATATTTACAGATAACTGTTAAATGAAAAATATTCTTTCATTAGACTTAAGTAGATTTGCGTTTCATGGTACATTCATTACAAAAGTTAAAAATCCATTGAAAAAGACTGTAGTATCACCATTGTCGTAATTCAGTTGCTAGTGAGCCTCTTAATGTGATGATAAGTTCCTTCATTAGAAGAAGTTTTTTGTTTCTTAAATGAGGTGTGAGGAAAGGGGAAGTACAGAGATAAGTAATTATATTTCTAATGGAGAATATAAAATGAGTTAAATACATCTGCGTTAGAACTCAATATGAAATAGGTTTGTCATCTTACGAACATTTTTAATATTGCAGATCTCATTTGGATCCTAAATCAGAATTAAACAGTGTAAAAGTTTTTTGAACCGAAAACTTCAGAAAAATTCGAGCTTATGCCAACCAGAGTATTTTGATTTCCTATGTTCAAAATGCCATCATTCTGCTTTTACACTTTTTTCTTGACATACGTTCATGAGGAATCACATTTTCAAAGGAAATGTAATGAAAATGAACTTTCAGAAAATGGTGCAAAATTCTGTATGAACAATTTTCAACTTAATTTCTAAAACTTCCTATAAATGGAAATGTTAAAGGACCCCTGCTTCAGTAAATTAGTGCACACTTGACAAATCCACACATTTTGAAACAAATAGATTTTGCCAAGTTATTTTCAGTCAACCCTCTCTGATATCAATATTCCAAGTCTGTGAAACATCAGACTGTGTGAAGCTACTACAAATAGTGAATGTGTAAATAAGTATCTCCATCTATATTACTTCATACTTTTTCACACAAGAAACATAAATGCAACAATAGATCAATCTGACTGTAAATATCTAAATATGTCCTTTAAAAGCCAAAGGAATGTCAGATACAATTTATTTTCAGCGAGTGCAAACTGAGACATTAAGTGGCAATTCTACTTCCATTAGCTAAATCTGGCAAATATGCAACTGTTTAAAGGCATTGTCAATAGCCATTGCACAATTAAGTATTTGTACTGATGCCTTATTAAATTACCCTTTTCAAGTAGGCATAATAAACTAGGAGTTCACTGTACAGATTTTCATGGTGAAAGTCCGGATCACTGGAAAATTTATTTAAAGAGAATGCAGTCCACTAAATAATGAAGTAAATGTCAAATGTTTCTGCGCAAATAAGTCTGAGTTGTCTAAAACTTTTTTGGCAGATATAGCTGAAGACAACACTGGTAATAAAAAGCCTGCAGATTAACAAATTTGATTTACAGAGTTCCCAAGTAAGCTTTCAAATGCACCGCATTTCCAGCAGCAAACCCTGCTTGGTGGGGAACGGAGATTGTTATCACGGGCAGTCAAAAATGGCAAGACAACCAGAACTAATAACTTGGATACTCATTCAAAGTACCATTGGCCACCGTCAGTTTACTTATAACTTATGCTATGGTGCCCTGGAAAGAGCTGCTGCAGCTGCTGCCCTCCTCCAGCCATAGGAAGAGGTGCTTGGACCTGGCTGCTGCGCTCATCCTCTGTTGCCTCCCACCCAGCTCAGCATACCACGTGAGGTGAAAGTATCATACAATTGGTTTTCTGTTGTAGATTACTACTCCCCAGTGGCAAGGCATGTCTTCAAGGATCAGTGTTTCTGAGGATGGGCCATCCTTGCAGTCTCTGCAGGTCACTTTCTCCACCCTCTGCTCCTCTGATCAGCTATGCAGCTGTATGAGAATAGATCCTCCTACTTGTTTTAGGGCACAGATATGACAAAGAAAACCTCAGTGCAGAAACAAGTGCCCCCGCCCCAGGCATCTGCTGGTGACCACCTAGCTGTTTCTGGCTGTCAGGATGATGGCTGGTGCCAACAACCATCTGTGGGCACTTTGCCCTTTCCCCTAGATAACAATGAAGCCCCTTAATTATGCCTTTTTTTCCCCCAAATATTTGCTCTGCTTGCGTTCCCCACAAACAGCAATGGCTGTACCCACGTGTGAGATTGTCAAAGACTCCTTGAAACCTTTCTTTTCTAACATCATTGTCAGTTGCCGAAAGGCATGGAGAATTACCGTCAGACCCTTACCTTTGTGCCAATTTGCCACTGTCGAAATGGAACAACAATGGCCACAGATTGACAAGATATTTCATGTTGGAAAATTGGGATTTTGTCTTTCCAGACTTCTTCCAGGGCTGTGCTGCTGATTCTTTATACACGGTGTAAGCTAGCTGGGCACGCATCCTTCCAAGACTCAGCTGTGTGCCTCGCTTGAACTGACCTCACAGGAAGACAGGCACTGACATTTGCTAGCAGATTTTGGACTTTTGCAAGACAAAGGCTTTATCTTAAATGTAACATCAAACCACTTCCAATATTTATATATTCTTCAGATGTATCTTCTACTCTTTAAATACTCTCTCACTGAACATACAAGAATTTTTTCCTCTTCATAGCTTTATTGTATTATTAAGTTAAATCTGATGCTTTTAAGAATGGTCCAGACTGTTATACATAGGGTTGAGAATTTATTCTTTTAAATTATAGCTTAGTATATTTAGTCAGTTTGTTTTATATCAAGCATTTATTTAAGTGGTGTTCATTGTATTGACATTTTATAATGCCCTCCTAATATTCTTATTATTGATTTTAATACTGCAATGGTATTATTCATGGTGACACCTATTGGAAAGCAAGCTTCAATTATATCAATAGATGCTATTATTATAACATTGATAACATTAATATTTGATTGTAGCATAAAATGTGATGCACTGGCAATTAACTCATTAATGTAGATATCATTAACAAAAAATGTCAGAGTTGTTTTAATGATTTTGCTGTTGCTGTCTTTAACAAATTCTCTAATCACTACCTCAGTTTTGTATTTTCAGATGTGTATTAGCCACAAAAGTTTTTCTGGTAACTAAATAACATCATCCCATTTAAATAGGAAAAGATGGGCCTTTATGGCTCAGAAGATACCGTGAGTCGTGAATCAACAGCAATAGGTACAGTACATGAAACTCCAGCACAGAATATTCAAAACTAAAAGATTTACCAAAACATAACAGTGCCTTTTTGCTTGTTGCTTAGCAACCAGAATTGATCTAGCAAAAAAGTCACCTGACTGAGGAATTGCTGGTGGCAATATTACTCCATCATTTTTCTTTTTCACACTAAACTGATGAAGGTTCTATCAGAAACAGCTATTAATTGTTTCTTTCTTTTCTCTCCAGCTCCCTAATTATACAGTAGAAACGTTTCTATTGCTCTTACCGAAAGGAAGAGAGTACAATATAAAGCTTCACAAATTATCAGACTTATTCAAATATGTCTACATCTAAAAGAATGAATATTGCAAGCCACAACTCCCTGTCAACTCTGCCATCCCAAAATAACAAATGCAGTGAACTGTTCATATAGCAACAGAACAACCATTTTTACCACACCTGCACTGATGGACAATTTGCAATAATCTTTTAAAAACCACAGACTAAGAATACTTGTTGTTTTGATGACTCAGTTGGAATTCACCACCACATTTGTCTTGCTTTCATCATTTCTAAACATTAGCATTTTCATCTGTTGACTGAAAGCATTTCTGGTCCTCTATAGCATATATAGAAAACACTTTTGATCTTTTAAAATCCTCCTGTCAACCTGGAATCACACAGCCTCTTACATTACCTTGTTCTTGTCCTTAATGGTGACCTGCAGTGAACTCCGCACTCCCTACTTTCAGATGTTCAACATCCTTCCTTTGTTAAAAGCTGCTGATCAAAAAGGAACATTGTGTTCACTGTGTTTCCCTCTATAGCCCCTCACAATCATTTACAGGAATTACACTAAAACACAGGGTATGGACAGCAGCAATTTTGTTTAACCACATACTGTATTTTTGTTTTGCCTTCTGCAATACTGAATTCCATAAGTAAACAAGAAAAGGGAAGACATCTTTGTGCACATACACTTGGCCCATCATGAGCAGTCAAATATCACCGTTGAGTCCAGGAGCGGCAAAAGATTAATCTTTTTACCTTTTTTTTCCTTTGAAATGAATGCTTTATATAAGCTCAAATGACATTTGTCCTTTTAAGAAGTGAAGAAATGTTACCTAAATGGAGCATATATCCAGTTTCACTTTTCCTCTGTATCATATTCAGATCTAGTAGATGGGATTTGATGCTGTTTCCCACAATGCCTCTGTGCCTTTTTCTGTAAAAGCTTAACAAGGACACAGCATCAGAGAGTCTTTAGTGGCTAATACCCGACCCCTTTCTCTCACATTACAGCTCCAAGTGACCATTTTCATGCCAAAGGTCACCAACATCCCCATCCCCATGGAACCAATGTGCATCAACCTTCTAACCTTTGCCACCGAGAGATGATAGCTATTTGGGCTGCAATCCCTTCATTACAGATGGTCCATATTTTATATTTAGTGTGGGAGGTCAAATTTAGGAAAGCAATTTCTCTTAAAGCTAAGAGTTCCAATAATCCAAGATCTTCTATTGGCTTATGGGTGAGTGGACAGTAATGGGTTTATGAGCAGCTCTAGAATTTTTCTCTTCACTGGGGAGGGAGTTCCGTCAATCTAAATTTTTCAGATTGGGTGGCTACCATTGTTTATTATTCAATGAGCTCTTATTAGATTGTATCTAAGCACAGTAGAGCAGGCAGAGAGTATCCTTATAAGCGGGCTTGCAGGCTGGATCAATATCTCAAGGCATTTACAATCTTCTTGAAACAGATTAAACAATGCTATTTTTTATGCTGTTTTTAAATATGTGGTTATGCAGTTTTGTTGGTGACAAAAGCATTCACCCATTATCATTACACAATGGTTAATCTACTGTTAAAGCAGCTTGCATCTTAATACAGAGACCACCTTTGGTGGAAATAACCTAACATTTCACAACAGATCAGAGAAGGGTTGAGCAAATCCTGAAACCAACAATAAAATTCAAAAGATCAAACTCAAAAATGTTGGTTAAAAGACATCTGCTCTACATTAAGGTGAAGCACTTTGATTCCATTTTTTATTCTATTTTTATCCATTTTTATAAAATGGAACAATTATTATAGCCCCATACTGCAACTATTTATGTACATGCTTAAATTCATTTACTGAGTCCCAAGCCAGGAAAGCATATGAGGACATTGTTACATCCAGTACTGCTCAGGACAGCATTCAGGCATGTGCTTAACTTGCTGGTAATTGACAGTTCCATACATACCATATGGAGTGTAAGGTAAGAGTTTATAACCCATGACACTGTTGAATGATTCTAGTTCTTGGAGGCCAATGCAGTCTATGGCTAAAAATCATTCCTAGTCCTCCAAAACTCAAGAGAAACTCGAAGTTTTGAAGCTGCTTGTGAATATGCAATTTAAATGATATTTGCTACTGTCTGTAAGATCATTCTCTCTATTAGCCACAGATATTCACCACAGTGTTAGAGAAACCTGAGTTTGTCCAAGATAGCATGAACCAAAGCTCCTTGTTAAAAACAAAAGCCTGATACAGTCAGGGAGCAGAAAGAACATCGGGTCACTGAATCAGGAAAGGTAACAGGCTCTTCCTACAGGTTTTTGCTGCTGTGCAAAGCATCCTTAGCTTAAATGCATACCCTCTACATGGCTTAGACCAGTAGGTCTTAAATTTCTACCTTTCTCTTTAATAACAGATCCATAGATTAGAAAAGCTGATCATTAGGCAGATGCTCCAAACAACAAATAGTACCTGTGAAGAACACCCTGGGCTCAAGACAAAGTCACAACTGCTTCCTGCAAGTCAATTTCTCAAATGCTTGTTCGCACCTACATTAGTCTTTACCACTTACTGAAACCTACACAAAAGATTTCAAATGAGCATAACTGATTCACTGGCAAGCTGGTCATAGCTGCTCTGCTGACCAGGCACTGTGAACACACAGCCCCCTCCTGGAGCAGGGTCCTGTCTCGCTTTAGAAAGGAACTGAATAAGGTGTAGCTTGGCATGCACTGAGGGTTTGGTGAGAAGAGCCAGAATTTTACACACATTTAAGTGTCAAAAGATGCAGCATGAATGCTAGTGAGGCTTTAAAATAGCACCAAGCCTCCAATGCCAGGCACCTGGGCAGCAGGAGGTATCTGCAGACTTCCTAGACCCCTCTGTGCATCAGAGAGGGGGCAAATAGGAAGCATATGCTAAACGCCTTCCTAAGACCATCTTGATCCATTAAAGAAAAAGGTGCAAGGAACTTGTGCCACATGTTTGCCTTGAGAGCACCTGGAAACATCTGTGGATGTCCATTCAAAGTGGACATTTGGAGAGCATGGAGTGGGAGCTGGAGGTGATAACATCAATTCTAGAAATAGCAATGGGCTGATCTGACCCTGGATATAATCCCACTCTGATCAACGGGGTTATCAGGATTTTTTCAAAGGTGAGCCTGGCCAGCTTGACACCGCATTTCTGTAGCTGTGCAAAGACAGTCAGTGTCTTTGGCCTGTTTTAGAACATCTTCCATCACCCTTTTCCCCAGGTAAAGCTGTGCCTGCACAAAGTGGCCACTGTGTGAATGTAAGTCAAACTCACAGGGTGGCTCTGAAGGGAATGAAGGGACCAGAATTGCCTCGCTATTGTTAAAACTTCCTTGATTTTGTTTTCCCTCTTTTATTAGGCACAAATATTATAATTCTGTTAATATTTGCATGCAACACTTCCAAAATTTAAAGCAAACATGATACAGCAAATCTCTATTGATTTTGCCTTCAATATTCTGTTATCCAAAACCCAAAATAGCTCTCCTCACCACAACACAACCCCACAGTCAATGACCATCAGTATGCCTGCATCCAACTTAAGTCAGTTATCCAAGTTTTAAGGGTATTTTTTTAACTACTTTGCATAATTCCCTATGCTGGTGATGGGGAATATTTTACACATTTGTAACATAACTGCTACACATTCCTTGGAGCAAAGACTGTTGCTGTGTTGACCATGTGCAGGACCCTACACAGCAGTGCCTTGTGCTTGCCAGGGTCTCTCTGCTGTTATCACAACTCAGGTTTTCTGATGTATTGGGGCAATTCCTTTTTCCCCCTTTATTTTGGTCTGTTATTATCACATTCAATGAATAACCTCTGTAAAAGCTGTACTGTGAAACTAAAATAATGTGCTTAAAGACACATTCCTGCTTTAGGGTCTACACTAGAATCTATCATAGCTCAAAGCAGTTAATATTAAAACGATGCGCTGTGAAGATACAATGGGTGTGGACAGAACCAATTTGTTTATACAATTGTGTTTTGACACAGACTAAATTAAGTTATGGGGTATTCATCAAAATTGAATTACCACAGTGTGAGCTAACAATTTTCCACAGGCATTGTGACATGAGCACAAAGCAGCCCCCGTCAGCCACGAGGAATCGCTGTCCTCTTCAGGCTGCAGCTGAATTACTTACCAGCACAATTAGACAGAAGCAATCCTCAGAAAGCTGGAAGTTTGCCTACCAGCGGAAACAGTGACAGCTCTAAAACGGTGTTTATTCCTTACTTAGAAGAGCCAGAAGAAAGGAGAGAGCTTTCATGGGTGGGACTTCATGGGAGAGCAGGCAATGGGGACATCTCAAGGTGAGGAGGACTAGTGTCCTGGTGGGACAAGCAGGACTTCTGAAATATTTCTGGAAAATCAGATTTTAAGTTGATGGTTTCCCCTTCATTTTTCTTTTCAAAACTTCCCCTTGAATGAGATGAAGCAAGAAGCCTCCTCTCTTGTTTCATGTTTCTTTACATGGAGTGAAGATGAAAGTGAGAAAATAATTGTATCTGAGTACATGAAAATTTAGGAGGGAAAATATACAGAGGAAGAGTTTAGCCTCTATTTTAACTCCACTGTAAAATAGAGAAGATAATTCTGGAATATTTTTCCTTTAAGAAAGTCTGTTTTGCTAAATGCCCTCACTTGAAAGAAAACTGAGGCATAAAAAACCCTGTTAAAATGATATTCCAGTTAACCAAAAAGCAGTTTAAAGTGTAAAATGATTTTAAGAGCACTGAAATGTTACTGTTGGGGGAAAAAATATCATATAAGCTGAGGGCTGAATTTCTCTCATTTTTAACCTATTTTTGAAAAAAAGCAAATCTGTCACCTCACTTTTCTTAAGTAAATGAAAAGATTTTGCAAGAGAACAGATGGTTCCTTGTGCTTTCAGGGCAATAGAAGAGTCACAAAGGTTTGTCACAACTCTTTCTCTTACTAAAAATACAATACGACACTTTGTAATTAGTTTTCTGATGATAGTTGTATTTTTACCTGCAAAAAATATCTTGGCCAAAATTACTGTGAGCCCAGCCCTTGTTAGACAGTTTGACCTGCTCAGGCTTGGAGAAGAGCAAAGTGGCTAAATCAAACCACTCTTCAGTTGTGCTTCAGCTTGAATGAGTACTCAGGGCAGGGGAACAGACTGGAGCTGCCCACCATAACCCCCTGAGATGTGCTGGATATCCCATCCTTGGCAACAAGTGCTGCATGTCCTTGGACTTCCTGCAGCACATGGTCTCCCTGTCAGAGAGTCCAGCAGGGACCTGTATAGGTGGATGTGGGGAAAAAGCTGTATAGGAAAGCTCTTGTATCAAACAACCTCATGGTCCATTTCTGGGAAGGGGAAATGTTTGGTCCGGGGCAGGCAGGAGTGAGTTCCCTAGCAGCATGCTGAGCAGTGCCAGATACCACCTGCAGCACAGAGCCTAGGCAGACCTTCCCTCAGCTGCTCAGCTTTAGGATACATCCGTCATTCAGTTATATGCTGGCTTTCTGAATCCTTGCAAACTGCATATAGTTTTCATAAGACTCTTCATTACAACAAATCCCCCATCAGAAAAGCCTACTTAGAAAGATGCTTTACTAGGGCTTGGCAGGATAGATTTTGTTTTTAAGGGATAATCATGTGTCATTTCATTGGCAGATAGGACATTAGAGCTAGAACTGAAAAGATCAAACATATATCTACCTCAATCCAAAATTTACATCTGCAAGGCTACACAGTTAGGGGAAAGAGCATGGGCTGCAGGCACGTGCCTTTCTGAAGGAACAAGTCCTGCCTTTAGGTAGGCTCAGGAATGGCTCAGCCTGGAGCTCACTGTGCTCTCCACCGGGGCTGACAGAGGGTGTCCCTGCGGAGCACCCACCCAATGCCTGCCCCGGGCTCTGCACCACTGCCTGGAGCTATTTGCCTGCTACTGGGGCTCCTGGCTTCCCCGCGGATGTGTTCTGGGTGACACATGGAAACGTGCTGGGGAGCAGGAGCAGCAGCAGCAGCAGAGCTGACCCTCCTCCAGTGCACTTCCAGGCTGGCTGGGGCACCGTGCAAACACCCTGAGGGTCACTGAACCTGCCAGAGCTGCGTAGGGCCAGCGCCTGTGACCCTGAAACACAGATTCCTTCCCGGTATCGCTATCGCGCTTGCCCCACGGCTGGCCAGGGGGAAGTGCTGTGAGCTGTTACCTGCTTTGTCAAGGGCTCCCCCAGCGACTTCAGCAGTTGTTCTTTGGTTTGTTTTTGTTTTTAACTTGGGTGGGGTGAGCAGGTTTGCTTCTTTGCCCTGATGGAAATGGGCTTGTGCTATGCAGTATGTATTACTGGATGTCATTACTGGTGCCTCAAGAGATGTTGACTGTGCACATTTACATAAATCTAAAAATAAATAAATATACTCACAAGCCTCCTCAATCAAAATATGCCACAGACAACTAAAAGATCTTGAATCAAATATTAATGTTGGAGATTTCTCCAGCCATTTTGTAATGCTTCCAGCTATCTTCATTACACAATGTGTAATGCATTACCTTATTTTAGTCCTGAGCTATCATGAGTATCATCTTTTTGATGGGCTCCAACTTGCTTAATAAAACTGGCCCTCCTTTGAGTGCCCAGGAGCAAGTGCTTAAGATGGAGACGTGCTAGTCAGCACCTGCAGGCTGCGGTAGTCACAACCAGGACAGTGCTTGCTGAGCCACAAGAAGGAATTGTTATTCATCAAGGGTCTGTTACCCAGCACAGTAAGTCCCTTATGGCATGCCTTATCCTGAGACAGGTAGAGGATTGTGAATGCTTTCACAGATATCAGAAACTTGTCCTCAATTTACATTGGTACATATAATATATGTGAGGTGGGGTTTTTTTTTCTTCAGGCTTTTTTTTTGTTCTTTTAACCTTCTGCATTTTCCTATGAAACATAGCGAGTAGTTACTTCTTTGCTGCACTGTGTCCTTTCCTCAACAGTGCTATAAAGCTCCATGTCTCGTGCAAAGGTCTCAGATTCATGTTTTCTAAATAGAAGAGGATGTGATATTATACTTCATGTTGGCAAGCACAAGAGAAAATGAATCTGTTTAAAGAGAATCCTATGCAATTCCCTTGCAAATATGAGATTTGCAACATCACTTTGGGAACAAAACCAAGTCACTGGGCTTTCTAAATTTAATGAGGTTCAAATGTCCAAGGGCACCAGCTTTCAGGGGAAGAAGCAATGTCAGAGCATGCAGAGAAAAGGATAGTGTTTCTTAAGTAAAGGAAAGAAAATATCTTGAAAGAGGTTTACCCCTTGAAGTGAATCAGGTGAAGTTTCTGGTAAAGAGCGAAGGCAGGCAGCTGTGAGTGTTCAAAGGGGATTAGATTCTTCCACAGATCGTGACTTTTAAGTTCAATCACTGCAATATTATTTATGACAGTTATAGGCCTATATGGCAATATCTCAAGAGAGAGACAGTGATTCATCAATTCCAAAACTGCTTCTTCCAGAGACAGAGCTGCAATGCAGCACATCACAAGCCACAATATTAGGTAGGAAGAAAGAAACCTTCAAAACAGGGAATGATGCAAAGTCTATTTGATCAGATTAAAGATTCTTATTACCTCCAGTAAGCTTTGGAGAAAGGCAGCTATTGAAAACAGTTTTATTTGCCAGAAATTCCTTTTGCTGCAGATGGCATTCTCTGGTGGATTACTAAGGCTGAAGCAACAAATACACCCTGGAGCATTTCAGAGCCTTCTCTGCAGAGCTCCCCACCAAGCTCACCCCCTGGGGTCAGCAGAGGCACATTTCCTTACCACCCTGGGGCTGTCAGGCAGGCTGAATATAAAGCTTCGTTAAAACTAACCAACCTTACTTGATATCAAACAAAACACATTAAATATTTGCAGCTATGCCAGCTGCTTCAATGGTAGTATACAAATATCAACCTAGACTACTGTCTCTCTTATGCAATAACTGGTCAATATTGCTTCCTTCTGCAAACATCCAAACTCATTCTGTGCTTTCCTATGCCCTTCCCACCTGTGGCAAGATAGAAGTGGGGCTCTTTGCATGCTCCTTGTGAATACAAGTGCGATTTGTCGTAAAGCTTTAGCTTGGGTTGTGTCTGAGAGTCACTCAGTGCATTACCCACACATCAATTAGGATTTCTGAAATGCAAGATACTGTGGGAAGTCGCATGGTATCCTCTAAGAAAGATATGCTGCTGCTTCAAATAGAGCACATGCCTGTCCTTTGTTAAGGTAAGTCCATGTCTGCAATTTTATAGTAAAAATAACTCTGCAGTCACCATTATCCTTATGCTCTATCATTTTTTTTCTCCAAATATTTACAGTTGTTTTCTCTGCTTGATATATAATACACCAATGCTGTAAAACAAACACGAGTGGTGCACCTTGTTTTTAGTACCACATCTATCTTCTGCTAGATAGCAGCAGATGATCGGGTGTCTGCAGAAAATTTGTCAGTGAAGAAGATGCAGCAATGTGTTTACAGGAGATATTACAATACATTTTATTTGTATGCATACATATAAATTCTAGAACAGAGGTGCTACAACAGTATATGGGGCAATGCCCTATAGTAGGAACGTCAGCCCAGTGGCGCTCTCTGTTCCCACTGATGATTTGCAAAACACCAGCCCAGAGAAGAAAACAAGTTCTCCTGCACTTGCAAAACTCTTTCTACCTACATTGATGGCTCCATACCAAAGGCTTAAGCATGAAATCATAATGCAGTATATCTTCCCCAAACTGGCCAGTTGCTCACACATAAAGAAGAAACCCGTGTAATAGTGACACCTGGTGACACCCATTGTTTTGCTCACACACACACATGCCTCTTTTTCCAGATGTAGTAGGTTTCACTGAGCACTCCCAACCTGTGCTCAGTGATCAGGGGTAGAAGTGTAAAACTGAACACCCAAGTAGAAAGAGTTTGGATTGATGTCTTACTCTTTGTCTTTCTTTTTGACACTGCTAACCTTCATCAGATGGTTTACGTGCTCCACTGTCGTGTTCAAGGAGATGTACCAGAGATCACATGGTCCCCATGGAAAAGAAATTTGTAGCAAGAAGCTAACAGAAGATGAAAAATTAATTGTGCTGACATCAGTTAGTTCCTTTTCCTGTAGCCCACACTGCCTGAGCTAAGGACTTCCTGTTCTTTGGAAGGAACTCTGTAGGCTTAATGGTTAGATGATAGAATGGTTAAAAACCCCAAGCACCTAAGCCTCCAACATTTCTTGTAAAGTTTCTTTGCCAATACATTCTCAAAGTGACCTCATTTTTGTATCAAATAAGACCAAAACCAGCTGGATGTGTCAGGAGGATACTAATAGCCACTGATACTATTAGACATTGATCCCTGCTTTCTCAAAGTGTTTGCTGGGAAGTTCAGGGATTATAATCACATACTCTGATGTTCTGGTTCTGTCAGTTGTCATTTTTACCCATTATTAAATTAGCTTACAACTGTGGTGGAAATCACTACTTCTATTCTTTGGTAACTACACCATGTATCATTTAGGCCACGGACTGTGTAAAGTCCTATTGGAAAATCCTGTAAAAATTAGGTCATGAAGAACACATCTTTCTGACTCAAAGGTGAGTATGGTGGAAGGGGAATTAGTTTATACCTTTCATTTAGGTATGTTCACAAAAGGGAATGGGAAGGTGAGCAAAATGTCAGTGCAGATACAACAGTATAAACCACATTTCCAAGCTTTGACCACTTAACTGTTTCCCAAGGGATGTTTTTACTGGTGTTTTGTTGAACTCTCAGTCATTATGCTTCCTGTTATGAACTGGTTAAAGAGAAGATTATAATACTGTTATGGGAAAGGAGAAGGTAAAGTAGTGAAGTGCATTTCAGCAGGAAGGAAAAGGAGAGAATCCAGGTGCAAAAAGATCTCTTTCTTTCCTTAATTACACCAACCATTTTTGAGTAATTCCCTTATTTCCTTGCTCTTGCACCAACCTCAGATCATTTCAGGAATATGAAGAATAACAAATGTGTCATGTTGTCCATGCTTCAGTCTCTAAGCAAAACATTTGTGCCCTCTACTCAGTGCATGACTCTGCATAGCCTACCTCAGCTGGAGAAGCTCCTGCTTGTGAGCAGGGGAGACTGCCCAGGTAATGAAACTTGTCCTCTCAGAGCATGGGGACACCATAAAGATGTCCTGGACATGAGCTTCTTGTTGAAGAATAATGGAGAGGTCACTCTGAATGCCTATTGCCAAGAAGGGCTGAGCCAGGGTCATTAATGATAATTAATCACTAATTAAACCAGGCATGATACACTAGAAATAGTATGTTAACTACTCCATTCTCTGGCAAGTCTCCTCCTTTAAGTCAAACTGGCTCACACAGCGGTTGTGCTTCCCGTGTGAAAGACATGTCACTTACATATGATCCCGAGCTGCTCAGTGAAGTTGTGGAAGCAACAATCTTTTTGCTGATTGAATTTTCACTTAATTTAATTTCACTGAAAATCACAGATGGTGTCACCCAGCAGCTAGAGGCTAAAAAGGGGCACTTTACAAACTAAATAAAAAACTTATTAAGTTATAATAAGCACCAAAAGCAAACGGAGGTGGAAACTTTACTGCAAACAACATGTTTACTTTACACTCAGTGATATTAAAACCTTAATCATGCTTTTAGTAAAACAACGAGCTCTGTAATATGATGCAAAACCCTGGTTTCTTATGAATGAGACAGGAAATGAATAAAAAGAGCACAGTAATGCTAAAATACATATGGGTGAGAATAGCTCAAATGTAAAAAGTCTACTTACCTAATTTTTTTTACAAGTGAGAAAAAATGAAAAGAATAAAATACCCTTGCCCAGTGCAGGCCAGTAAAGTGTCTTTCTTAAATGAGCACAAGTAGGGTGGTCAGTGTAATAGACTGCTTTCAAGGCAGACAACTGCAGTGTGTGAACTTGCACTTACATTTCTCACCAACCTTGTCCCAGTCTCTTGGGGAAGTGAGTGCAAGAGCCGTACCACACTGCACGGTGTGGGAAGTGTTCCCCAAATCAAACCAGCCCACTCAGAGAGTACTAACTGGTCTGTCAGGTATGTGAACAGTACAGGTCATTTTGTCAGTGTGCAACCCAAGGAATGTGCAACTCTTCAGTGTTTCCAGTATCAACCTACCACTCCTTCTTAAAATGACATAAAAGTTACTCAGCGGTGCTACATGCTAATAGTTGTTAATATCAGCTGGTATACAGTATGTCTGTGAGGGAAACTTTGAAAGGACAGAAAATGATGCTTACTTTTCCATCTGTGTAAAACGGGAAATGAACATCTGCTGTTATTGGAAATGAAGAAAATCTTTCTGTGATTGAATGGAACACTGTTGCCCCTCCTCTGATTTTCTACATGATCGTTTTTTGAGAGAGAAATAATAAATTTTAAGATAATCCCTGCTCACAGATGTGTTATTTATTTGCCCAGTTAACAGCCATTTCCTGTAATCAGTATAAACTGATCAATCTGCCATAATGAGAATGGAGCCAGCAGCTTCCTGGCCAGGGATGAGTCTGTGTCTCTTCTAATCTGCAGACATAACATATTGGAAGAGAAGACCACTAAATTCCCACATGCTAAGCAGTGAAAACATGGTAGCTCTACCCTCTGCAGGTAGATGGCTAAAGTAAGATGTATGAAGACAACAGTCCTCAGGTCACTTGTATCATTACTGATAAAGAAAAAAACCTGTTTTCTAACATATGCTGAAATTGTTTATTAATTAATTCTGACACTAAAAAGAAGTATTTTTTAGTTTTGCTGTAATATTCCTGCTACGACTAATGGCTGATGTTCAAAAGCAGATCCACAAACGTATTAAGAGCAATGGTTTTTGACCCTTTGTAGAAAAATGCTTTTATTAGTGCTGTAAATGCCTCTGCTGAACACATGGATGGGGTTAAACTCCTGAGAAAATGAGATTTAGTGGAAAAAAACCAGGGATCAAATAGTGCTTTGTTCCTATAAAAGAGTAAACCAGTAAATAAAGCAACAGAAAATCCTACTCCATGATTCCAGGTGGCCCCATGGGCTGCCCTCCTGTAGTGGTACGTTTTTTGGTGGGCAAGGAAAACATGTTCTTTTTATGACTATTATGTGATTCGAAGTAAACCAAGAAGTGGCTGAAATATGTGCCAATAAGACAATACTGCCATCAAAATATTTTGAAATCTGTCATTTTGACATTTCTAATGTGGATTTTGGATTACAGGGTACAGCAAATAAAAGTCAATAAACATCCAGAATTTTTTTTTTTTTGACCACTGCATCAGCATCTCTGGTTTTGTTTATGAAGTAAGCCTAGATTTCTGTCTTCTTTTCTGTGTCACTATCTGGGGTCTGAAAAATAGGGCACATTTAGAGGGTTCCTACAGTCAAAATATTATTTTTGTATTTAACATTCGTTGCACACCTATAGTAAGTCTTTCTCCCCCGACAACTTCACGAGGTTTTACATTACTGTTGCTTAGCTGCTAAGATTTTACTCTTTACAAAGTGGTTTCTTGTCTGTTACTAAGAGACATCATTCTACAAAATGAAAAGAATCTTCATTCAAACAGTGATTCAGTGCCCACATTCAACCAAATAAGTTGTGAATGTTATTTGATTCCTCCTTAATGTTAAGAGTTTGATTGCATGAAAAGTCTGCAGGCATTTATACTTAATATTGTGACTAGTCAGTGGTCTTCAGTGGCTAAGTTACGTGATGTATATTGTATGCATTTGCCAGAGCAAACTTCTGGGAAAGCAGATGGTAGTGGTAAGTGCTTCAAATTCAATACCACCAGTTTCTTTTTCACTCTGACTTTAAAATAAACAAGAGAACTAAATACCAGTCCAATACAGCGTTAATACAATTGCACAATCAACCACCAAATGTGAGAAGTGCAAACCTCTGAGGATCCCAGTTACTGCAGCCATACCAGTGTGTGCAATGCTCCTGTGGATCTGACTAAAGAGCAGTTCAACATATGCTGCAGCTTAGCTCTACCTGTGCCCTATGAAAAAGGGAGAATACGCTATCTAGCTGAATTACCTTTTGCATTGAAACCTTTACTTTTATTATTAGCTTTTTCTTTTTGTGATATCTACATCCCTAACACTGTAACAACACAGTTAACTGCAAGTTTTGCATGTGCTTAATGTAACAATTAAGCTTTTTAATATCTGCTAATTGCAAGTTTCATCTGGTCCAATTAATGTATACAGATTTATTTACCCCTTAAAGCTACAGCAGCACAATGCAGTGCTGCAAGACAGACCACAATGTACATTAGAATTGTGCCAGAAATTATTTTACTGAAAAATAGAGAGCACAGAGTGTCATAAATACTGTGTTGGATGCAGTGCTTACAACATGGAATTGTTGATGTGTGTTGCCGAATCTTTGAATGACCCAGGCTATTTATGGGTCTCTGTACACACGCAATTGATTCTGCAGATCAGATAGAAACTTCCCTATGTCTGCATTTCTATCTACAGCTGTACACCCCCAAATAAGAGCAAAATCCTGTAACTAAGTGCTTAAAAAAAGAGATCCTGAATGCAGTGCTTTGGGACCAAAACAGAAGGGGCAATCTCTTCTTATACGAACTGCCAGGATTCTTTGTCTCTAGAGACTATTTTCTGGTTACTAAGAATCAAGAGTCCTCATTAGACATCTTAAAATTGAGAACTACCAAGAACTGGAGGATTGCTGACAGCCCCACCACTGAGGAGGCACTGAGAGTTGAGAGTGCTTTACCCTTCTATGGCGAGGAAGCTTAAGCAGGTGCTGCCTCTCATGGATTGTTCCCCTCCAAGGGATGTGAACTATGGCTTCACCTTGCTAAACAGCAGCTGCCCTCTGAGGAACAAACACTCTTACATGACTGCCCTGTTAGCTTGCCATCACATACATTTCTATGCATAGCGGTGCACTGAGTTTCTAGGTTGAAAAGTGCGAGAATGCAAAGAATTGTCAATATTGAAATTGTGAGTCTAATAATTTATATCCCGCTTTCTCATCAGTATCCCACAAAACATCCCCAGCAGCAAATATTAGAAGTCATGACATTAAATGTTCTTTAGAGTGCACTACTTTTTTTTAACAAATAAGACTCCCCCTTCTAAAAAGTCACTGTCGAAACCTCCAGCATGCTTGAAAGGGGCAGGATCTGACTGTTAGCTTTTGAGAATATGCAGTTCATTTCAGCTGTGCTACCCTTGGTGAAACCTCATGTGATAAATCATACGACTCAGATGTTTTTCACTTGTTTGCCAATGAATTTGAAAAAGGGCTTATAGCAGTTGGGAGTGTAAATACAATTAGATTTTAAAATTATTCAAGAATCATTTTAAAGTCCCCCTGAGGTTTCCATGTTAACTCAAATGGATTTTGCTTTCCGCCAGGATTCAGCTGCTTCTAGGAAGGCTATGGTGAGAAGGCAAGTAATATGACGCTAGTCCTGTGCGAGAATTTGTGGACAGGTCTAAATTACAATACCACTGTAAACATTAATGTGCTTTTAAGATAATGAAAAGTGTATTCATCTTAGTTTTTTACATCTCGAACACAACCACATTTACAAGTTCACTTTAGCTCATTATAAATATTCTTTGCCTTTACACCAACAGCCCTGGTCTAATTCTTCACGCCTGCATCAAATGCCTGCTCTGTGGCTCTTCCCCACGCTTTGGATCCCCCATTGTGTCAAGACTTTCTAGGGTTGCTGTGGGAAGAGGTCAAGGACTAATTCTTTTGCTGATTCCATATAGCTGTTGTGTCCTCAAGACTAGGCTAGACTAAAGTCAAAAGCATGCAGGAAGGTAAAAAAAGACTTCCCACCTCTAGCCAGTACACCTCATTGTCCTGGGATGAGTGTGTTCAAAATGAAGTCAACATTGCAACATAACTGGCTTCACTCGTGTGTGGGAAAAGATGAATTGGGGATGGGAATGTTTGAAAAGACACACAAACTCCTGCAGAGGCCCAGTGCCCTCCTCATCCACTCCCAGCTGGGTCTGCCCAAAAGCCTATTGCGAGAAATGGTGTCACCTCCCTATTTCTCCTGCCTCATTCTTCATATTCATCAACATAAATGTGTCAGGAAATGTACGAAGAAACTATTTGCTGTAGATTAGCAGGGCACACATATTTCATAAGGATTTCTTTCTTTTTTGTTGTTGGCTAATTATGTTTGGAGACATTTCCCCACAGAGAACCACTATTTCCTAGTAATGAATAAACTCAGCACTTGTGAGTTCAAGCTGGCAAATTGCCACATTATCTCTGGACTGCTGTATGAAGAGTCCAATTATACAGCTAAATCAGGGAAAAGGAAAAACAGAAAATCAAGAAGGAAACATGGCCACCAAGTTTTGATTTTAATTGGGACTTTTTGCTCTTACTGGGTTTTAAGATCAAGTTCTCAAGCTACACAGGCTCGTCCCATTAACTGTCCATTGACAACCATGATATAGCAGTGCTCCCTCTCACTTTGGTGGTGGACATCCCTGCTGGCTACACCATCCCTTCTCTGACATGCCCTGCAGAGCCCCAAGAGAAAAAAGCTGGAACCTAGCAGTGCAAAGTGCTGGTCACTCCACTAGCATCAAACACATTCAGTTTCCCTCAGTTCTGCAGAGGACTCATTCTGCAGTGGCCAGAAGCATCGGCAAAACCCCTGAGGAATTAGTGATTAAAAAACCATCACCTTTCCCAAGCAAGAGCAAAAGCTGGTTTTGATGGAGCTCTCCTCACATTTTTGCCCTCTAAAAATTTGAAATTGGTCATCCCAAATTTTGATCTAAATAAAGATGTAAAGGAGCACCTGCTTTCTGCAATTTTATTTTAAATCTGCAATTCAAATGGATTCTCGTTTGGCTCCCATTTCTGAAGAAAAGCACATATAATACAACCCTTTACCATAATCCATGAAGAAAAATCTGTGTAAGAGTAATTTGTTCACAAACTATTGATGCAGGAGTCATCTTTTGCTCTGTTTTGGACAGCAACTGTCAGTAGAGTCCTGAGGCCTCCAGATAGTTTGGATGAGAACTGGCCAGATTCCCACCGCAGCTTTTCAGCACATAAAGAGAATAGGAAAAGGCTTCTCGGAAACTAACTGCTAGAGAATTGTTTTTGAGAAGATAGCGATGAGCAGTCCAGATGTCAGCTGACAAATATTTACCACAGAAGTTCCAAGAGTTAAAAGCTCATTCCTCTTAAGTAGGTGGACATGATATTTCTTCTGACTTTTTCTTATATGATATCTCTTCACCTCCGTATAAGATATCATGGGAATTTTACCAGCCTTAACCTCTTGTCTCCTCACAGCTCTACCCCAAGTAGGAGCTGACCTTTGCTAAGTGTTCGAGCTGCCTTTAATGAGGGAGGATGTGTGTTGTATATAGATCTTCCTGAAAATCCATGAAAAAAGGCTGTTGCCCAGTAACAAAAGGTCCAGTTTGGCTTCTTTTTCTCATGATGAGCAACATCGGCCCTTTTGGGTGGTTCTGCTGCTTCCTTTCTCTGAGTAAATGAACATGGCATTATGTGGATAAAGGTATAAGGCAGGGCAGGAGGCTCTGTGGATGGTTCCTTCGAGGGAGACAGACCTCAGAGCTCTCCAGCAGAGCTGGATTACTGAGTAGCTGATTTTCATGAGACTTTCCTGCAGTCATCTCTGCTGTACAGTGACATATGAGGTAGACACTTGACCTATACCTGCTGTTTAATTAAATGCACTTCTCCACCTTTTTCTTTGCATCTCTGTCATGATCCATGTAAGGAGAGACAAAATACAATGTTGTTAATAGGGAAAACTTACGAAGCTTAAATGGAAGATTTGGCTGGTTGTCTTTAATTAAATGGGCATTAATACCATGCAATGTCCTAACTCTGAATGTGGAGGCATTAAAATAATTAACTGGTCTAATCTAGGTTTAAGAGGCTTGAAAAATAGGTTGAAAATAGGTGCCAGTGTGACAGTATATCCTTGCGAAGGTGACCTTAATACTAGACATTGAAGAAGCATGTAAGTATCCTGGCACATACAGTGGATATAAGAGTACCGACTGTCTTTTCACTCTTAGAGCTGCACGTGGCATCGCACCTCTGCTTGGTTTCTCAGACTTGAGCAAGGCAATAGGAAACAGCCTAGAAACAATTAACGTCACACAGTCAGAATATATTCTGAAATGTTTTCTGGTCCCTACAAGAATAGTACTATAGAATCACACACCACCATGTTGGAAGGCAATTCAATGATCATCTGGTCGAGCCTTTCTTGACAACAGTACAGTCTAGACAAGATGTCCCAGCATCATGTCCAGCTGAATCTTAAAGGTGTCCAATACTAGGGGATTTATTCCAGTGGCCAGTTGTTCTCATTGTGAAAAATTTGCCTTTTGTGTCCAATCAGAATCTCCCCAGGATTAAGTTGTGCTCATCATTCCTCCTCTTTTCCACGCGACTCCTCATAAAAAGAAAGTCTTTATCTTCTTTGTAGATATCCTTTAAATACTGGAACATGGTGACAAGGTCTCCCATGAGCTTTCTTTTCTCAAGGCTGAACAAACCCAGCTCTCTCAGCCTTTTGTCATAGGGCAGGCTTCCCAGTCCTTTGATCATCTTTGTGGCCCTTCTCTGGACTATCTCCAGACTTTCCACATCTTTTTTTTTTTCTTTTTTTTTTTTTAATTGAAAACCAAAGGCAGCCACAGGACCCAGAGCAGCATTTATAGTCTTGTATATGTCCTAAAGAGAGGGGTGAATATCCAGCTGCCCCCTTGACTGCAGCTTTCTGTCCTCACAGAGGGAAGAGTGAAGCAGAGTGTCTAAGCTCACGAATAGCAAGAAAGAAGGAAGGAATGGACCTTTTTTGTTCTTAAGATGTGTTGAGGCCTGCAGAGCACTGAAATGCTTTACCACTAATGGCAGGAGAAAGCATGTGTGTTTTCTAGCAGGGGAGAGCTCTCGTGGAGGTGAAATAGAGATTTCCAGTTCAGCAGTGCCATGTGGCAACAGTGGGAAGCAAGTACAGCATCTCATTCATTAGCGTTTAACTTTGCCTCAGAAGTGCACTATAGGACGAAACCTATCAAGAACACAAGAAAAGGTCTCAGCCTGGCATGGACTCTGGGAGGGTTCCATTGGGAGTGTTTGAACTTAGAGGTCAGAGTGAACCAAGAGCTCTAAAATTATATATATATAATATATATATATGCTTTTTTTATTTTTCTTACAGAGATGATTCAGGATCAGAAAAGATACTGAAAAATGATTACAACTCTCCATTTCCTAAGTAACTTTATTCAGGCCATCATGTAAATGGAACAAATTGCCTTGCTCTCCCTGTAGGATGATGCATGCCTTTCCCTGCGCAGGGAGGCTTATCACAATCAGACCCCTTGGGGGGTGCATGAAGCCCCATGAATGTCCCTAGCACACAGGCTCAGTAAAGGCTGTGGCACTGGGACAGTAAGCACTGAGACAGAAGAAAGTGGCAGCTGCTTAATCATATACTTGATTAACGAGCAAATACGGTAAAAATTATTAAGATCACTAAAATACTGTTAATGTATCAGAGCAGCAGCATAAGGCTCTGATTACAGACTTAGGACTCTCTTTAGGCTGTGTTTAGCCATAAACATAGGAAGACATATTGTCAAAATTATATTTTGTTGTGACCATGTAAATAAGACAAAAATGCTGACAGGTGGCTGTATTTACATGCTGACAATCATGGGATGAGGCTGAGGACTCCAAGAAGTTCATATCCTTGTCACTTAGGAAACAACCATTGCTTTTTCTGTGTGTTGGCTCTTGACACCAAAACCCGATTCCATGCAGGAAACAAAGAATCCAGCTGTAAATAGCGACTTGCCAGGGAAGCACCATGTTCAGGAGAAACGACTTATGCTTGGTTTGAGGAAGTTGTAATCTATTGATACTCGTAACAAAGGTTTTGCTGAGATTAACACATATGCTGTGTGTGAAAAGCAGAGCTGCTATAAAACACATGGAAAACAGTAATTAAAGGCAAATGAATCCATTCTCTTGCCAATTTGTTCAAGAAACCTTAGGATCTGCCAACATTAGCTAGTAGTGCAGTGTAACAGAAATGGATGTGAAGAATGAAACAAAAAAGAAAAGCTCTGGACACCAATCTTGAGAAATATGTATGATTCCACCAAATTAGCAATTTCTGCTAGAGACAGGTAAACTGCTATTGCCAGACTTCAGTGTTAGCACCCACTGGGCATATGCATCTTAGACCTTCTGAACAAAACTTTATCAGTCTAAGTAGGGTAACAGGAAGAACAAACATGGCCATTTGATTTTGCCTCCCTCCCTGAAGATGACTGTCAGCGTCCTGCTCCAGTTCAGGCTGGAAGGTCATGAGTGAACAGTCAGATCTAGTAATATTTTTTAAACAGGAGCTTAAATTCTGAGTAAATTAAACCGTGCCCATGCAAAACACTGCTGCTAAACAACCAATCCTAAATTATAGTGCGTAACAACAGTCATTAATGCCTGGAAGCTCTGATCACTGTGTTAACAGTGGGATGGAAAAAATCCAAACCACTATAGCTAAAGCAGAAAGGGGAGGAAAATGCACCTCTAAACCCTGTTGTGATCTCAACTGCCCAGAGTATAGTGGCAATCTGTGGTATTTTTGTCTTTATTTATCGGACTGCATAATCTAATTATCTCTCATTAGTCCAAAGCTGATTATTTCATTTATCTTTGTATATGTGACAACAAAAGGCTCTTTTTAATTAAGCAGATCAGCAATTAGCTGTTGTTTTATAGGCAGTTTTAAACATCCCTGTACAAATAGCATGCAGCATGATTGTAATCAGATGCTCAGGGAAGAATTGTAGATGAGGACATTTTGATTTACAGCCCCATTTAGTTTAAAGCTGCACTGGCAAGTCTGACTGCAAAAGCAAAAGCTTATGAGATATGGCCAAGTTGCCAAGTACCTTTGATGGAACGAATCTTGATGGAAGATCTGAGACAAGATCTGCCAGTGAAATTTAGTTAGATCTGCAGAACAGATCTGACTAAATGTGGGCTGACCCTGAAGAATATGGGAACTCTGCTTACATCAAACAGGACTGCTCTACTGTTTCTAGTGAAGAAGATTCACATTCAAACTCTAACCCAAACTCCATGGTGAAAGAGCAACAGGCAGGTTTGAATGTACAGAGCTCTGTTCAGCTTGAGCAATCAGAAGTGTCTGCTGTTAATTAAACCAAGAGAATTACTTGCTATTTGTGGTGGTGCTGTTGACAGCAGTAGACACTGCAAGGAATATAAGAACAACTTAATTTGGCTTGTGAATTATCCAAAAACCAGAGCAGCCAAAGCACTAGAGCCTGGGTATCCTTCCAAGAATCTTTGGATTAATTCCCACTCCCAGAGATTCCTTCATCTCCTCTTAGGATGACCTCTCCCACTTTGGGAGTAGTTCCTGGAGGAGGAGTTGTCACTACTCCCTCCTTTCCAGTCCTGTACTACAGACGTCATAACTGAGCCAAAATGTCAAAGCAATTCTTTGTTTAACCTTCCCAATGTCTGTATTGGTTCCATCAGCAAAAAAATTCTTGCATCCAGCCACATGTATGTGGCAGTTTGGCTTGGGCCTTCAGAGAAAAATATGCGGAAAAGAGAGAAAAGCAGTAAAGAAAAAAAAAAAAGTATAATTCCTTACAGTAATTTGTGAACCCCCAGTAAGTTTTAATTTAAATGTAAGTGCTGAGATAAGCATGAAAAAATGAAGTTGGATGTCTCTGATAGCATAGAGAGAAAGAGCAATGGACTAGAATGCAAATCTTGCACAAACTCATATTTGTAAGCACTGGTATTGTCCATTACTTGGAAGTAGCTCAATTTAAATAATCAATTTGCAAGAGAAAACTGCTGGTGCATTTAATATACTGAACTTCCCCCACTGGACTGTGCTTGTGGACCTGCTCTGCTTAAAACATGGAGAAATAGGATTAAACACCCAGAACAAAACAGGTGATCCTTTTACTATTTTGTTTTGCACAAGTGATTCCTTATTTTTCAAATATTACCTGGAAAATTATGTTTGTTTGTGTTGACACAATTTTCAAAACACATTTGTTTTATTTTGTGAAAGACAATTATTTCAAATACTTTTTGCTTTACTGCTGAATAAGTGAGTTTTTTGACAGGAACAAACGGTGATATTCCAGCTAAACCTATGAGGAACTTTCAAAGCTACAAGGAGATATTGGAAGAAATGGGGAGGTCCTTGAATGCCCTTTAGCTCTCTTTCTGCAGAGATTTCTCTGCACAAGACTTCCTTGCACAGTGCAATAAGCTTGGAGCAATGCACTGTTATGAGGTTGTTTACCTGCTGGTAATTGCCAATTAAGCCTAGTATAAAAGGCTAATAGCAATTCTCTTCTGCTTGGAGAGTAAGAGGTAAAATCTTGCTTGAACAACCTGAAGACATCTGTGAAAGTCCCTGAAGAGAGCTGTGAAAAGGACGTAACCTCTGAAGTATCTGCCATGAATTTTAAGGGCAGAGTCCCTAAAATAACATATACGAAAACCATAAAAAACCTAGAGCATCTTCTCGTGCTGAGGGAATTTATGTTGATTTGAATGAATTGGATTGTAGCAGTCTTCATCTAATATGCAGAAACGGGTAAGCTGGACAATCAGTTCCCAGAGTCCTAATTCAATCCCTGCACTGGCTGTGAACATCACTGAGAGACTTGGATGACATTTCTGCACAAGGATTTTATTTAGAAGAAACAAAAACCAGCCAGTAGCACTGATCTCAACACTAATAACGGGGACAGAAAAGGATAACAAAGACTGGCAAAACCAGTGCTAGAAGTAATTACTGAGTGGCTATTAAATAAGTGTGGATAAGACCTTTAGAGGATAATGTTTTTCCTTCATATTCTGACCAAAACACATCAGAGGAGACAGTAGTTGAGCTAAATCTATTATTTGTCTTATCAAATACAGTCTTAAAATGAGAAAAAGTGTTCTTCCTCTGGGCATATTCTGAGAATATCTAGTAGGCACATTGAGAAGCAGGAAAATAAGATTAGAAAGTGAATATCATAGATGGCTGATGCAATATTCTCCATGAGATGCTAGTGGAGCACCAGGCAGGCTGGACAGTCTGCAGCTGCAGACTTCCAGGAATGGTGATACCAAGCAGGACCACTGCTGTGTCACCTCAGAGGCACAGATCCCCCAGTTACTTCTTCATTAAAACTCAGGTCAAAACAGCAGTCCTGTCTCAGAGAGTTTGTGACCTCACTAACTGCCATTAGACACTTTCTAGAGAGAGCAAATCAGACATGACCCTAACTCTGGACCCCTACATCAAAAGGTACAAGAGACTGTTGACCGTTAGTGCTGTTACCCCCTTTAAGAGTCTTTTCCCGTTTTCCACTATAAAATATTGGTCAATATTCACACAAAATAAAAAAAATCCCTGACTGACATATGAAGTCAATATAAACTTGAACTCATCAACCACAATTACAGCTTTAAATTATAGTAGAAGGAGAAATAGTAGGTTGAGCCACAGATTATAACAGCCAAACTCCGTGGTGTACAGCAAGAACAACAACGATAGCATCTACTTCCATTGCAAAAAACAGTGAAAGAGCTTTGAATAGTGTCAGATCTCAGTGGACACCTTGGAATGGAAATCAGGGGTGTATTATTCCTTTGGCATACCCTTTCACTCCACTGGCTTTGGCTTCCAATTCAAGGAAGTGGAAGCAAACCCAGGAGTCAATGTAGCAACTGAGGATTACTGAGCCTCTGCCTTGCCTGGAGTTGCTCCTCAGCTGATCCAGAGGCCAGCACCCGATCCATACTCGGCCACTGCACAGACCTATGATTCCCAGACGTTGCTAGTGAAAACCACTGGAAAGAGTTTTCAGTGTAGGGTACTGCCTTAGAATATTCATCTGAGTGGAGATGGTCTAGCTATGGATTTCTTGAGGTAAATTATTTTATTTATCGAATGGCATCACCAGTTAACTAAGTTTTCTGAAGCCTGGCTACCCCTCACTTTTAACTTCTGACCATTTGCTGGCTTTTATCCCTTTGATGCATTTCCCTCTCATAAATTGCAAATGAGGAATCTTTTTGAAGTATGTGAATTTTCCTTAATGTTATTCCAGTCCACTGGGAATGTGAACATGATCCAAAGTTTGTCAGGAGTGAGAGGTTTGCCACAGCTGGCTACAGCCACGTGTTTTGTCCTGCTTCATTTACATATTCTAATTGGTACAGGGTCTCAGCAATAGGTAAGCAAAAGGTTCATAGGCCTGAGATAATTTAATGTTCTTTTTCTTTTATTTTCTTTCTTTTCCCTGAAAATTCAAAGTTTAAGTAAATTGGCTTATTTCTGATAAATGCATTTTGCAGCACATACTTTTGAGGCCTTGAAAAATCTCTTGCAACATACAATAACAGTTTGAGGGCTGAGGCTTACATTTGTACTTTCTCTCACTATCACACACAACTATTCTGCTTCCTTTTTTTCAGATGAAGAAACAGAGCAAGTCATTTTATGACTTTGTCTTTAGGTTGCAGTAAAATATTTATCTTTAGGTTGCAGAATGGGAAAAGAAAGCAGATTTCTTTCCATGTTCATCTCCTTCCTTCAACCTTCAGGCCCCAATTTTACCATAAATATAAAATACCTTACAGAAACCACGCATAGACAGGACTGGCATGTTTTGGCCTTTCCTCTGCCACATGAATCCATTCAGAGCCATCCACCTGGAGTCATGGCTTGGTGTGGGAGCGTGGCCAGGTCCAAACCTTTTGCTCTTCTGACAAACCAGGATCAAGCTAACAGAGACTTTTGGGGATTTAATGTTTGATACTAACCAATGGGCCTGGGCAGATGAGGCAGTTGCAGATTGTGGTAACTGGTCAGAAGCTCACTTTTTTTCCCTCATCAGTTTGCCTAAATTTATGTCACCAACTTTTAACAGTTCTGCTTTACTGGAAAAGACCTATTTCACCCAACACTGTATCCATATTGAACCCTGGATTTCATGTAAGTTTTGTTTGCAATTTAAGGGTATTTGAAAAGAAGATGGTTTCCACAAAGCTATTTTTAGGTAGCATATGGGACTTCAGTTAAGAATTACACTGTCTTCTTTTTTTCCTTTTGCTGTTCATGCCCTCCTTACTCCAAAATTACAAACATCCGTGCATGAAAAACTCAAACCTGTTACAAATCTACTTCTTCAGAGAAAAACTTGTCAGCTTAACACTGTAGGAAGAGAAAAAATCTCTGTTGTGAAGTGGAAAGAAAAACTGTGGCTATCAGCCGGTTGTCCTTCGAAAAGCATTAGCATTTTTTTGGAACAAGCCCCACAGGCACATAGGGAACAGCTTCTGCACTATTATTCAGGATTTTCTAAGGCTTTCCTAACTTCATTTTTCATTTGGGTTAATCGCTATATGTAGTGACAAATTTTTCTCATGGCCATTTTGTGAAACTGTGGAAGGGAAGAAAACGGGAAAGTGCAACATATTGTAGAAATCTACTTCCATAGAAAGCAAAGGTGAATCTTTAAAGTTCTCTATTTCTTTTTTGCAAGCTAAAGATTTTTTTTCTGGAAGATGAGCTCAGAGTTGCAACTGACACTCCCTGTAATGATTTCTAGTTCTCATACATGTAAGCTGAGCAACATGTCTTTCTCTGTGATCACTCCTGCTGCCAAGAAACACACACAAAACAGGCTGTCTCTCCAGTTAAAACTATTCATATGATCAAACAGCAGACCAAGAGTAAAATGCCTGCATAATTATGATGTAGCCCATAAGGCCTTAAATATTGTTTTATTCATTGGTATAAAGACAGTATTATTAAGAGTTAACTGCCAAAAAGAGCTCTGATTTCCATACTTCAAATGTCCTACAGGTGTAGTAGAATTTTTCCTTTTTCAACAGCGCAGAGGCTTCTGACAATATCTCAGTGAAGACAGAAAAACATCTGAAGACAGCCCTGGTATATAACAGAGTAGAAAAATCCCCTGAAATAAGACCTATTAGCTAATTAGCAAATATAAAATACTTTATGCGTGTGCAAAACTAATACATAAACAACATTTAGTTTCATTACTGATGCATATCCTGTTGAACTGGAGCTTTGAAGAGCACCATAGTTACTGAAAAACCATATACTGCTTACAAAGGACGTGAACTTCTAGTCACAGAGGCCTGGGTTTTCCACTGTACTTAAATATCTGGAGCAAGGAGTAACAACAAAAATTCCTGAACACACCTGAACAATTTCCCTATACTACACCTTAAGCAGATTCCCAAAAATGCTTTTCACTGAAAATGTTAAGGGAGAACTAGCACTGATCTTTTTTTCTGGATGCTATTTCCCTAATGTACAGGCCTACTCAACAAATCAGCAATGCTCTGTTTTTCAATGCCCTGCAGTGATCATTGCATGGGAAAGCAAAGATTCAAATGTTTCCTATCACCATTACCTATGCCAAGCTTATTCGCCTGGCTTGAACAATACAAAAGCCCAGAAGCTGTTTTTCTTTCTTGTCCAAGGGGAAACGACAGAAGTTAAATGCTTTTGAAAGGGATGGGACTTGCCTGCATGTTAATATGATGACCCTCAAGTAGCTGAATACGTTGGCCAGATATCAGACAGATTAATTCTGATCCTTCCAGCTCTGTTTTGTAAGCTCACACCTAGAAAAGACACCCTTTTCTGTGGTGAGAAGGTAATTAAAGCTCCCCTCCTTCAACCTTGCTGTCTCTTGAAAGCTAAGGAAACAAAGAGCAGGGAGTGGCTGCGTGATACCAACTCGTACTAAATCTGAGTTACAGCAAACGCCTACAAATTAACGTAAATAGTATCTTGCAGGTTTCACATATAATTACACAACACAGACAGGTGGCGTGCTCTAAGGAAAGAAAATATGAACTCATTTGTATTTAACGTTAGTAAACACAGGAAAACGTCCTTTCCTCCAGACACTAAAAATGTATGCAAAATCTAAACATAAAAATCAGCTTAGATCTTAGGAGGCAACACTATAGCATCTTAGGTACACATGTACATTCTTTGTATTTCATTAGTAAACTCTAGATTTATTGAATTGAAATAGTTTTAGATTAATTCCCTCTAGACTGCAAACCATGTGCTTTGTCTAACAGCAATCAGAGCCTGGGAGTTGTAAGCCTATAAACCTAAAATTCAGAGATTTCATTATGGGAAGTGCTATATAGCAGTACTGAAAAATTCAACCATCTTAATTGTATGAGCTATTACCTTAACTTACAAAGCATTTCGTATAGTCTGTCTGTTCCTGTATTGTATCTCCCAAAAGACTGCTGTAAGTATACAGGGCTGGATGCATTCACTTGAACGGTGTATTTTTCAGCCATGTATTTCTTCAGAAATGGTATATTTTGTATTATTGTACGGTGCATCCTGCATAGCAACTCTGTAGTTTATTGATTCAATTGAATTGTGCAAGACTGAAATTCTAAACCGTGCTTTTTGCATTGATCCTTAAATCGTATCATTAAAATAAAACTCAATGATGTTTTGAATACACTGATCCTAATAATTTTGCTGCTTGTGAAGTTCCATTGCAGCACCAATGACTAATGGCTCCTGGAGAATAAAATAAAAATCTTCCTGAAACACAATTGTGTCCAAACCATTTGAAAGCTGCAGAAACCAATTACAGTATAATTCTGTGTTCTCAATCAGGCTCCGTAAAAAACACTCCGGCGCTAAGAGATGCTGGCTTATTTATTGTGGGAAGTTACTGAATGCTTAACTATGCAGATGAAATTCTCCTCATTCTTTTCTACAAGGCAGCAAAACAGCTCACAGTTCCCAAGGTAGACTTGTTAATCGGTCCAATATTGTTCTAATTCTCCTCATAGCTAACTGAATTGGAGCATGTAACTGGATAAAATGTGTCTGTAGATACCATGTACTTATTCCGATTACTATTTGGTTGATTGATGACTTTCTGATTTTTTGAAACAATGCCAGCACAGTGGCCTCTTGGTAGCTGAACACATGACTGCTGTTTGTTGTTCTTTGGGGGGACTGCAATGCGAGGTCTGGCTCAGTCATTTTTAAAATCAATACTTGCTCTCTGAGCACGGGATAATTTAGAGAACATAATTCAGAATTCTACCTTTCAGCATGTATCCTCCATCAAAGGGGGATTTTTGTCCAGAGTCAGCACAAAGGCTGCATGACCCAAGAATGCACAGATAAGGTTAAAAAAGAGAGGGAAAGCACATATTTTTTTCAAACCAAAGCATCACTAGCCACACGTGTAGATAAAGGTGTCTTTTATGTATGTGCACATATAGCACGTGTGTTCCTCCATGATTATCAGCTGGAACTGGATGCTTTGAATGAACTCCAAGTTTTGCTTCCTTTCATGCCTCTTGGCCATTTGTGTATTATCTCACAGTTTCTGAAGCAAGGTCCTACTTCACTGTGAAGACTGAAATGTCTGAAAATGGGACCTGAAAAGCCTCTGATGGGCTGGTATTCAGCCTTCCTGATGCTGCAGTTCTGAAAAAGCGGAAGAATTTCCTACACCTGCATTAGTAATGTTCCACTCTCAGCAGCAGAGATTTGAATCAAATTGCTGCATTAAGTCAGTGCAGTTTTGCATGCATAAATGAAGAATAACAAAGATCCTAATCAGACCCACTGTTTTTTGTGTACTGACTGAACTCCAGTGTTATACATATTAATCTTTTTGGATTAATCTTCCCATTTACACAGTCTGGCTCTACATTATGCCTCCATTTCATCTTCCATATCCCTTCCAATAAAAACTTTATTTCCCAAGCTTCTTTGCACCTCAGTGGCCCTCTGAATCCTCTCCCTACCCTTAAAAAATCAAGTTCTCTTTACACTTTCTCTCCCCACTTTCTTCACCCTGCTCCTAAGCTGCACACCCCCAGAGCTTCCTATTTCCCACATCAGATACATTCCTGCCTGATTTTCCTCTTACCTCCCACATCAGAAACTTTGCTTACGTTTTGACAGGGGTGCTGAGGTCAATAGTGCCTTTTTCATATTTAAAATGTTCTTTATCTGCTTTTAAATGTTGAATGTATTTTAACTTCTCAATATAGAAAAGCTCAGACACAATCCTTCTGCCCAGATTCCCCCCAGCTTGGAGGAAAGTGAGCCTCTCTGCAAGCTCCCATTTTCACTTCAATTTGCTTTTTCTGTTTTCATTCTGTTTACTTCTACCTCCTTCAAAAGGGGAAACTTCCAGGTGTATCCGAACAAAAGTTTGCAGCTTCCCAGTTTTGTCACAGCATACCAAGAAAGCAAAGAGGGATCTGGCACAAAAAGCCAAAAGCCATCTGACTTTTAGACATTTTCTCATGTCGGTAACATAAAAAGTGGCATTTAAAATTTCTGGAGGTCTGGGGAAAAAAGTGTTTAAAGTCTGATGCCTCACTTAAAGCCTATTAGTTATTTTTAAACATCTCACCCCCATCCAGATTTCTTACAAGGAAAATATTTCTTTGATTCTTTGCAACACTTGTTTGACTTCCACTTGAAAAGCCATAGATGGCAGCAAATTATCTTTAGGAAGCTGAGTTTTCAGATCATTCTCCTCTGTTTGTATGCTTCTTTTGATAGAAATAGAATTAAATACAACACACAGCAATGGATAAGAGTGACAACAGATAAATGATTTCAACTATATAAAGAATAATGAAAAACTGTAATTTCTCTTGTTTACTATTCCCAGCCATTTAATGAGCCCTCAGCCAGTTATTCAGTGTGGACTAAACAAATGAAATCCACTCGGGACAGAAAAGTTTCAATCCCTGCATCCATTCTAAATTATTTATGAGCATTATCAGGGCTGTTTCATACTATACACTTTACTGGATGCTTATAGCAGCAGCTGCAGCACTGGAGCTGTGCAAAGTGGTTTCCCTTTTAACTTTTTCCACAGCTTCCTGAAAAGGTCACCTTTTTGGGCTGAAATTTCTAGTGCCTGTAAGTATATTTTAAATGGGAGATTTAAACCTTATACTTTGAGTTAAAATCTATTTGTTCTGGTTTTAAAGGAAATCCTTATTATTCTTATCTAAGGAAGGGCGTAATACAAACATTGAGGTCCTTCGTAAAAATTTGCATTTTCTGAATCATCATATCCAAGTTTTGTATCCTAGCATACTCCCAGGCTTGCCTGATGTTTTCTGCAACAAGACAGATGCAAATTTCTACCCAGTCAAGGCTCAAAATAAAACATGGTTAAATACTGGAGTAGAAGGAAGGTACCCAATTAAACCCAAAGAAAAGAGTTTAAAGAACCAGTTTCCATGTCACTGAGGCTTTTTTCTCATTCACACTCTGCAGCCTGAATGCCCTTGGTATCACTTCTCAAGTGAGGTTTGCTCTTTCACTGCAGAAGAAAAGGTGAGCATTGCACACAGCTTGGGTTTTGCAAGGTTTGGGAACTTTCATGAAAGCAAGGGAGGGGATTGGAATTCCCCGGCTTTTCTACAGGTGCCGTTGGAACACATACATTTTAAAGTCAAGGTGTCACATTTTGCTCCACTTCATCTGACTTAGAGAAATGCAATAGCAACAAGGAAGCCTTCCACCTTGTTATCACTTGTCTCTGGTACAGTGTGATACAAAAACTACATTTAAATTACAACAGCTTGAAAAAATTACTGAATGCTTTCCTATGTTCATACATGCATACATAAAACAAACAAAGAAACCACAAGAAGAAAAAAGTGGAGAACCAGGAAGAAGGCCAAGTTCTCAGCTTTGCACCTGAGGACACCTGAGCTGTTATGGGACAGAACGGCGGCAGAGAGATATTCTGTGGATGCCCTGATTGGAAGGGACGTGGGAGCATGCACTGGAAATCTCGGATTGATAGTGCTTACCAGTATTTAGCAGAAAGAAATAGGGAAAAAATTGCACATAGACATGCTATAGCCTTTACAGTAATTTTTCTCCAAATGAAAATAAAACATAACCTGGAACAATTCAATTACTTAAAAAATTAACAGTAAGGATAAAAATCACATGACATGAAAGATTTTATTAGTACTGTTTGATTAGAGCTTTTATAGCATATTATTTGAAATGGATAAAAGGGATAGTGGCTTTTCTTACTGTATGTGCCTTGTATTTTCTGTTCTTTCTTGTACATTTACAGGTACTAATCTAGACATCTTCACACCCAACTGCTCAGCAAAGAAGAAAATACTCAGACGTGCACCTGCAGAGCAATTTTCTGTCTTTAAGCTGGAAGTATAAATTATATGACAGAAAGATGGGGAGGTTGCAGATTTTTTACAAGATTTTATTTAGAATATATACGATTATGCACATATTCTGAGCTGGAAATTATCTCATTTGTGAAAAATAACACCTCTGGCTTCACTGAATGTAAAGCAACGGGTTTGTAATGGTGGCTTCACAAAAGGCATCTTTAGGAAACACAGTATCTTTAACATCAGGGTGCTGAAAATTCTGTAATACTTAATACTAAGATATTGTTTAAAACCTTCACAATTATAATATCCATATCATAATTTTATAAGCCATACACAACTACTTTTGTACTGTTTCTTTTGGCAAAGCTATTATTATGAGAACAAAGACTGTAAAACTGACATTTCTTCATCCTCCTTTACATTATTTATTTTCTCCATCTTTAACCCATTCCATTTACTTCCTGTGGCATAGGCAGCTGGATGCCTATTCAGCTTATTTGACAAGCCTGGACCAAATGTTTATTTATGCTTATTCAATGAGCATGGAACCAAACCTCCCTTTGGCAAACTGTTCTTGCCTCCTCTCCATTGAAACCTTTCACTTTGCTGATTCATCCCGCCAAATTTTAGATGCCTGAGTGCAAACTTCGGGACCCCAGATGTCCTAAGATGTATCTATAATCAGGTCTTAGCTACCCCAAATCCAGCCCCTTGTGATGGCAGCTGAAGAGCTATTGAAATGCCATATGCCTGCGGGTTCAAACAGAGACCACAGCTTGAGCTGGTTGTTTTTTTATCCCTTGTAGCAAAATCAGAAAAATTGTCATCTTGTGAACTTGTGTTTCTATTTTACACAACTGTTCTAGAACCTAAAGGACAAAACCTCCTTGGACTATCTCCCTTTTCCCTACTCTGTGTGTGTGTGTATGTGTGTGCCACAGAGCTGTTCTCACAATCCTGCGGCTTGTGTCCAGCAAGACATGGGAGCAGAGTGTGTGCTGTGACTATCTTGACAGTAGGGCTAATATTTTCCAGAACAACCAGTAGTAACAGGTATGTTGGTGTCCTTTCTATCTTGGGATAATGCAGCCCAATTACTAACAGGCACCCTGGACTTAGGGACAGGACACTGAAGTTTTCACCTTCAAGACACTTATGAACCTGGTTCTGGCAACATGAAAAAAGATCTTGTAGCTGTCCAGTGGCCTGCAGCACATGAAACAAGTAGCAGTGATATAGCCCAGCACTAAAGCAGTCAGCTTGGTATTTTCTGCAACATTTCTGGAACAGCAAAGTCCCAGATCAACATAAAATACTGTGTCAAAATTTAGTTTTGGTCTGGGTCCCAGATGAGAGATATTTTGTCAGAATTTACTCCCCTGGCATGTCCAGGACAGGATTTTGCAGATCTCTCAGCAAGTGCACATGACATTGAAACTGGGTACGAGTCATTCCTCTCTCTGCTGTGACAATAAGAGTAGGTAATGTCTTAAGAAAGAGAAGAGCAGACTGTTAATGTGTAAATGGATATTATTCCAAGAGCATCTTTGGACTTGCTGTGCTCCAGATTTTGGGTCTGGAATAGAGACAGTCCTCAAGAGAGTATTGGTATCTGCACATCCATGAAATTGGAGAATCCAGTCCTAGCTTTTAAAAGAGCCAGTAATAGTATGGCCCTGACATCCTTGAATTTATTTTCAAAGTCAGGAAATAGAATGGGATTCACATTTTGTTTATGTGATCTTTCTTTGGTGCAGTGGGTTAAACTAAACCAACCTCTGGACCAAAGCACTCAATCTGGTGTCTTTGAACCTGTCTTAAGAGCAGATTCACAATCTAAACATACAAGTTATTTATGAAAGGGATGCATATATTAGAGTGTTTTTTTCAGCTTTATCTAGTCAGATCAAATACTGTTAAATAACATTTGTTTCCCTACCAGATATTTTGTCAGAATTCCTTCACAAAAATGAAATCTGCAGGAATTATAATACTTTTATAGAAGTCATGTCCCCTTTAACAAATTGATTTCTATAACCCTCTATATTTCATTAGAATTGTTTTCCTTTAAGTAATTTCATAATTCTCTGTTAATGAGCAAGTGAAGAGTGCTTTGGACTAGATAGCATGTGATGCCTAAACCACCAATCACTTCCCTACACCTCCTATCTCTCAAACCACCTGCTAATCATAACAATTGCTAATTTGAGTCCTTTTAGCCATTTCTGGTGTCAGTGACAACGTGGCGTAGCCTGCAATGGCCATTTGGCCACTCTCCCACCCACCTCAGTGCCTGCCGCTGCTGCTGCCCATTTTGGGCTCTATTGTTCTCTGCCTCTGCTGACCACAAGCAATTCCTTCTCGCCTAATCTCGGGGGAATCTCTGCCTTCACAATGGGGGCAGGGCCATTCGCTTTGTGTGCAAGATAATCTTTTATAGAATTGTTCTCAAACAGAGACACACGCACACTATCCTGTTCACGCTCTTTCTGCTTCTGAAAGGCTGATGAGCAGCAGTGGGAAGGTTTAAAAAGCAGATAGGAAGTGTTAACTATCTCTGGTTACCCATCCCCTTGTTGATATGCACTTAAAAATACATATGGATGTGGCTAAATGTGGAAATAACTGGTTTAAGTAATGGTGGTTATTTTCACACTCTCCCTAAGATTAAACCCAGCAGCACTTAGAATATACCTTGTGGTTACAAACTGATAACAGATAAACAAACAGTTCACTGGATTTGGATTTTATAAATATCTATGTGCAAAACCCATACCGAGATGGAGCAAGTGCTTCCCACAGTATTTCAAAAGAGAATGGAAAATCTAAGGTGATCTGTTAAAGGAAGCAGAACTGACAGCCCCTGCGCTCAGCATGGTATCTTCCTGCTTTATGAATGCTCTTCTTCCCCAGCTCACTCTGAACAGAAAACAAAATTTACTCGATTTCCCTGTCTGAACTGCTGAAATACGACTTTGTACTGGGCTTTACCTCTAGTCCTCCACTCTGAAGGATTTAAAGCCAGTCATTATATTACAAAGCAGGTTGCAGCAGATAAAAAATATAAAGGTAGAGTGTGCTGACCACCTGCTTTAATCAGGGTAGAAAAATATGTAAATATCACTGTTCTTTACACTGCAATGAATAAAGAATGTATCTCTGCTGCCTATGACATGGGTGACAATTTTAGATATTTCTTTCAGCTTTTAAAATTGCTTTTGTGATTTATTCCAATCCTCTGCCTGAGTGGAGTACAGAATTATCTGCGAAAACAGCATCAAGCAGACATTTCTTCTTGAAAATATTCACACTTGACTTTACTAAAGGAGCAAAGAAAACCCTCAGAAAAATCTCAGCTTTGTCATTATGCTTCGTCCTGCTGAAAGCTCTCCTCCTCCACCTCCTCGGAGTGCAGCCCGCGTAGATGGCTCCCTCTAGGCTTTGATACCCAACACAGCAGGAGGAAACGCCGGCGGATCAATAATCCAACCCTACATCTGCCCATGTCCGAATCACAAAGCAACAACAAACCCCCGAGAAGATCCATCCAGCTCAAGGGAAACGGCTGCTTCTTTGCAGGAATTGCAAAGCCAAGCAAAGACCACAGGCTCACCAGTGCATGAAACAGGGATGTTACAAAGATTTTGGAATATCTTCTGACAAAAGTGCTAAATATAGAGGATGTCAAAAATAAATCTAACATGTCTGTCTGTCCCCTGGGACCGAGTCTGCTTGCCCTGGTAGGCGCTGGATTCATGCTCTGCAGCCAGGGCTGTAGTCACTCCATGCTTTGTTGTACTGCTGCCTTTCATTACTCTCTGCTTTAGCCAGGTGGTGAGGGCCACGCTCTGAAAAGCTCCCTGGGGTCCATGTTGTCTAATAAGTATGGATGTTGCCTGAGGCAGTTGGCTAGGTCCCTGTTTCTGAGGCCCAACAAACTCAGCTTTATAATGATTGGCAGATTTGGGGTTGAAGCGTGGCTTCTGACATGACATCGTAATTCATTCCACAGTGCTCTTTAACGTGTAAATTACCTGAGATATTAGGGAGTATTTTACTTTTAACCCTCGTGTGCTTGCTTGTAATTTTGTTTTGCAGCCATGCCAGTGGACTGTGGCAAGGTTTTACAGATGCAGGGCAAACAGAAAGGCAGCCCTAGCTAGCATGTTTTGTTACACCCTTTCTCTGTAAAACACAGTGCAGTAAAGAACTTCAGCAGTTTAAATCAAGCTCAACAAAATGTTACAGATGTCACATGAATGTCAGACCTCAAACCTGGTATTTAATGACTTGGTTCAAAAGTAGCAATTTTGCAGTTGTTTCTATAGAGGAACAAGCTGCAAGCACCTCACAGTCACAAAACTATCCTTCTCAGCACAGCATCAATCTAGTCTGCACCTTTGCATGGCTTCCTCTGCTGAGCTCAGTTCTGAGAAGTTGTAGGTACTGCTGTGTACATAAACATAACTACGCACACAGACCAGGACTCATCATGCTACTCCCTGCTCACCGCTACAGCTTTAATGTGGAACAGTCAGTAAAGCAAAATTAAGACTATCCAGTGTTAGCTGATGTAGAGTAAGATATGATTACCTTAAGGCTGGGAAAACAGACAACTTATTTTGTATCAGTACTTGAGTTTTATCAGAGAGTGGTATATTTTACATAAATTGCTGTCCCAAACCCCCTCCAAGCTTTGCCATGGCTAGGTTTCAAAGCTTGTCTTTAAAAAAAGCGTCTGGTTTTGAAAATTAGCGTTAAAACAGTGTTTGTAATAATGATTTCAAGGATGCTGTCTGTGCTGCTTTGACCAGAGCAGCCTAATTTTGCACATGCATAGGTGAGAAGAGAAGGGGCTGTAGTATATATGTGAGGCAGGCTCCTGACTTTCCTCCCTGGTGCCTCTGCTCACAGCGTGGGTCTCCGCTAAATATGTGGAAAAGCCCCTTGCTTTCAATAATTACTGCAAAATAGTTGATATTTATAACTTGCAGCTGCAGAGAGTTTTCAAGTTACCCAGCATTAAGCCATCCTGGCAACCATTTCTTTCAGTGCTTGGTGCTTTGAAAAAATATACCCTGAGAGTGCTGGACTGTCCTTGAGTTTCTCCGATGCCAACAGAATCTGGAAGGATTTAGAATCCTGTAGAGGGTGGCTAGTGAATTGAAGGGGTAGCTCACAAGCTGAAATAAGACAACTGGGCCTGTTTTGAGGCATTTCTAGAAACTGGCATCACTGCAAACATTTTTTGGACACCCTCATTCAGGATGCCATAAGATCACTGCCAATTTACACAAATTCCTTTATCTTGGACTTCAGCGGGAATCTTTTGGCCTGGATATTACGGAGTTAGCTTTAATTTTTTCCCTTCTCCCCAAAACTACCAGTGCTCTCATCCTTTGCTCACATGCCGCTAATTCCACATCCACTTTCCCCACTTCTTGGTCCTTGTGAAAGTTTGTCACTTGTAATGGCAGCCAAAATAAATGCAGACTGTATTCAGACTTTGTTGCAAATTCTATACGTGGTCCCAGCTTAAAACAACAAGCACAGAGTAAAGTACCAACTCCTCCCTCCCTTAAAGCAGTGAACATCTTTGCTCTGTAGTGAACAGATGCTTTTGGGATTGCCTTTGTTCATCACAAACCATCCTTTGCAATAGTTCCAGCACTGCGCAGCTCCAGGAGCTCCAAGAATAATAGAAGATCCCATTTAATTGGGATAGAGTGAATCTTACACAAGTATCCCATGCATTTCACTGTAATGTGTCAATACAGTATGAAAGAAGTGAAAACTTGCCCTGAAAACCAGGTATTGTTTGTATGTGTCTGGCACCAACAGAGCCTTCAGTCAATATTAAATACCAGGCCAAATTAATTTATTTTTGATTCACATTACACCTAAACCGATTTCAGCAGCAATTCTTCTGGCCATGGTTTAAAAATAACACACCCTGTCTCTTCTTACTACACTTTGCTGCATATCAAGGTAAAGAGTTTCCCGTAATCACACTCAGGTAAGTACACAAGATACCCCTTTTGTCCAGCTTTAAGGCTGCTTATGAGATGACAAGACAGTTGCTGAGCTCTCTCCTTTGACCGTGCCCAGCACTGCAGATGTTCAGTGGGCGCAGGAATGGTTCCCAGCATCACCTTGTCAGGAGGCTGGGGGGAGATTTTCCCCTGCCCACATTTGAAATTCCACAACACTTCATTTTTTTCTCTGTCCATGTTTTTTTTTGCATAGAAAACAAATTATTTTTTAGTCACCCAAAGCAAGGTTTTTAATTTTAACAAGACACGTTCTATATTGCTGTGAGGCTGAGGAAGACACTGGAGCTGCAATGGCTCAATACTTGGTGGTAAGAAGCAGAGAGAGTAAATCAGTGCTGAGCCAATATTTCAATATAATGTTAGTGGGCTTGGTGCTATTTTTAGCCCCTCTGCCAGCTGTACTCATTGTAGTTCCTGTGGCTATTTTTGACAGAAGGAGAACATTAGCTACCTGGCCGAATTCTTATCCTGGTAATTTTATCCTCCCTGCTGAAACAACTTGCATAATGTGAATAAACACGTTCCTGTTCCTTCTTCAGTAGCACACAGCAATATTACACTTCAGGAGAAGCCGATGTACCTCTCTTCCACAGGAGAGACCTGCCTGGGTGGTGGGTGATGTCATCTGACATTCTGACAGTTGGACCTATGGAGGTGGGGATATTGCTGTGCATCGCAGCATCGCTGACTCCAGAAACCCTGCCAGCCCATAATGTTATTGAGGGCAGATTCCAAGTAGTGTCTTGCCTGGTCTCCTCTGCCTATTCTAATTAGGAACGGCTTGGGAAAGCAATCACATCTTCTCATGCACCAGGCCCACCACAGCATGTATTGCCAGCACTCGAGATAGGACAACATATTTTTTTTCAGCTCTTTGCTTTTGTTGAGCCCACTGCCTAAACAGGACACAACAATTCTTTCCTGTGTTTACAAGGCCTTTTGTTTCATCCAACACATACCTCAGCCATTGAAGTTACATATATCCCTGATGTTTAACTATTAGATTAGAAAGTAGAAACTTCACAGGTAATGTGAACATCCTATGGCATTTCAAGATAAAATTTTGAGCCAGCTATCTTTTAGACATTGTTGCTTTAATAAGCTGACGGCATTACAGTAAAATAGAGTATAGGTTTGAGCATACCCTTGTCACGAATATAGTCTTGCTACCAAATGATTTTAAGCTCAAAGGCCTTCAGATTTTGCTTTCAAGTCAGACTATCCCCCCAAACCAAAGAAAACCACCTGACTAAAGCACTGCTCTTTCCCTTGCTTTCTCCATTTTCCTTTCATGACACAATACAGGCATATTACAACAAATGCTGTACACCCTCTGCCTCCTTCCCTTTTAGTGGGAGAACCACTTCTTTTCTGAAAGATCAGCTCATTTTCAGCATGAGTATGTGTGGTTCTCTCCTTACTTTGAAGGATGCCAGGGAATGCTGTATTCACAGGTACGCTGAGCACAAAGATATCTGAGGGAAAAATGATCTGTAAGTCTGTCAGCCATCTAAAGAAAAGGAAAGCATTTAATTATAATTTAACTGCAGAGGCATTCCATGTGTTTTAACTGCAACAACAAAGAGGAAAACTTTCATTACCAGGTTCTGGGATTCAGCTGTGCATCTTTCCTTAACACTAATAGGACACTCTGCTGCTTCTGCCCACCTAACACTGAAAAATTACTCAATAAAAATTACTTGTCTGGTGCAATTACACCCTCATCTTTCAATTAGCATTCTCTCTAGTATTTAGGGTGGGCTTTAGGAGCCCAGCAAAGAGAGATTTCCTGGCTGAACAAAGTCATCTTCTTACCAAGTACATCGCTTAGCTTCAGCCTTTCAGTGAGCACAGGATCCCGAAAGCATTTCATCCTCATTACTGAATCACAGCACTGCTGGTGAAGTGTGAATGTGGATGCTTTGGTCTTCTGGGAAAGGGGAGCTTAATATTGAATAAACAACTATCCAGGGAGAAGCAAAAGAGACTAAAAGGAGCTTCTAGGGCAGAAGAGGGCTAAAGCCAAATATTTTTATTGGTATCATTTTTTCTTTTAAAAGGGAATGAGCCACTTAAGTGTTTCCTTTGATTTGTATTTGGCTGAATGAATTATTGTCAGAGAGAGGGAAATGCCTGTAATGCAATCCTGAGTGGTGAGGTACACAGCACATATAAGAAAATACCAGGGTCCTTAAAGAGGGTAATGAGCACAGAGCAGCGCTTGCATACATGAATCCCTCTCTGACACTCTGAGCAAACTGAAACATCTAACAAAACCATCACCAAGATTCTTTACATCGCCTCATTTTCTCCCATTTTGAATGATTTCAGGCTGAGCAAATATTTTCTTTCATTTCTTGGCATTTTGAACAAAAAGTACTTTGAGAGAAAAAAAAACTATCCTCAGCAGCGAGGAAGGTGTGGTGGTGGCATGGAGACAGCTCCTGAGGGAGCTGGGTGAAGGCAGCACCACTGGGAGAGAGCCCAGGGACCAGTCCCTGGGGCTGTTCCAGGGCAAGCACAGGGACTTGTCCTCTCACTTGCCAGGAGAATGGCTCACCCTGTTCTCGCAGAGCCTTTTGAACTGAGGTCACTATGATCTCACCTTTCAGAACTTTTTTTCTCTTGTAAAAATAAGTATATTAAGACAGGCAGAGGCATTCCTGTCCCCTAAGCTAACTGAAGATCTTGCTTAGCATTATTCTCTCCCTTTCTCTGGCTGGATGAATGCTTGGACATTTTCACAAAGCAGCAATCAGCACTGCCATCAAAGTTTTAAAACACATGGGAGCAATTCCATGCTTTACAACCTGCTTACTATTGAGAACCCCCCCAGCATTTATGGACAGAAGAAGACAGGGTAAGAGTCAATGTACAATGCAGTTTGGAACACTTACAAAATTGTTCATCAGTTCAAGGTTTGTTGGCTTTTTCTTTTTAACATTGTTAATTAACAGCGAATGAGAGTGGCAGGAAAATGAACTATTCCAGTAAATCCTGATGCAATGAAGAACTTCAAAAGGTCCTTGCTAGATTTTCTAACGTTTCAATTTTAAACAAAAAACATGTCTCTAAAATCAGATTAAACCAGGGCTGGCATTTTACCACTTGTGCCCATCAAGCCCTGAAACCTGCCCCACACAGCCCTGCTCTGAATGCGAATTTCACCAGCAGCTGAAGTCGTCTGATACAGGAAGAGCAGTGCTGGATCAGCCCAACAGAGGGCAATGGGACCCATGGACCTGAAGCTGCTCTACACCTCACAGAAGATGGTAAAGCTGATCACAGCCCATTCACTTAGAAACCCCTGCCATTGTTTTCAGTGCTGTGCCTCTATTACACATAGTGCTGCCTAACCCAGGGAGAGAAGGAAGGGAACAAAGCATGACTGAGGGAGATGAGTGCCATTATAAGTCTTTAAGGAGTATTCACATAGATGCATTGCTAATGTTGCCTCCTGTGTTTTGGGTGGGGTTTTGTACTTGGTTTTGACCATCTACATTTGTTTTCAGTTCTGTAAACAGAGTCTTGAGAGAGGCCAATCTGCCAGGCACATCTGACATGAGGGGTCAGAAGCTGTGGCAGTAGCATGAGGGCCCCTTATTTGGTTAATCAGCATGCTACACATTTTGCAGCGGGGCCTCTTAGGCTACTCTGCCTTGGGAGCATGTCCAGCTTGCACAGGCAAAGATCAGCTCTGCCGAGCTCACACTGTTTTTAAGAGCTGTATGGGTTATAATAAGCACATCTTTGCTGAATAAACTTATTTTGGTTGCTTTTCATTTTACTTTTGGTCTGTCTGGGAGCAGGAGGACCAAATGAAGATTAAAATAGGGTATTCTGGAAACAATTCACATCAAGATAGAATGGAGAATCTGGGAATTATCAACCAAGGCCTATTCTTAGGAACTCAGTATGCCAGCTCATCTCCCAGTCATGCTCAGACAATGTTTCTATAACCAAATTTACTTCCCCGTATTTATTTTAACACAGCATCCAGATGCTACAAGGAATTCAGACTCTTAGCACTAACAGATTGTGGCCTTGTCTTTGCAAAAGCACATTAACAAACTTTATTATTTTGCAAACTACTCTGCATTCCTACAGTGAAACAGAACAGCAGGAAAGCTCAAAATTCAAAATACATGTATTGAAATGAGTGATGCTTTGTTCAATTGGTAGTAGGTAATTTCACAGATATTTAACTTTTCTTTTGTTGTATGTTTCTCTCAAAATCAGTATCTGGGAAAACGTGAATTAACAAGCATCTGTATGGTGGGAGGATGACCACACAGTGATTTCAAAATCATGCTCTCATTATTGCTAAAAATATAGTTTGTTATCCCAAGAAGGGATGTAACACCTCTGTAATTAGGGACTGCTCTGGCCTCAGGGGAATCCTAATAAAGCAAATTTCATACATTGATGTGCTTCCCATTGCTTCATTTCTTTGTTCTATCACCCTGTTGTTAATAACACCCTGCAGCAAAAAATGTTCATGAAGCCAAGAGCTGTCCAGATAAGAGAAAAGGTCATGATCCCCCTAGTGCGCGTTCATCAGTGAATGGACACCAATCTGAAAATAAGAGGATGCCTGTCAATATGGAATGGAAGGCAGCAGCATAACATCAAATTAAAGCCAACGAATGCTCATACAGTTGTACTGGGCTCCAACCTTAACCAAAAATCAATAGTCAACAAAGTATTACAATATGAAGTGACTGAATCACTGGGGAAAGAGGTGGCAGAGGGAGGAAGCGCATGAAAGCTTTGCAAACATTATTATACTCATATACACATATGCACACAGATGATGAAGAAGATGATGCTCTGTTGCCTCTAAATTTCAGCAGGAAGCAGCGCCTTAGCTACTAGCGCATGGAAATATGGTACAAGGCCCCAGTGATCCCGGTATTGTTAGTGGAGGATGCAGCAGGTACACCCCTCCTCTTATACAAGGTTCTGAAACCAGTAAAATGTATTACATGTAGCCTTCATGTTTGATCACAGCCCCCAATACGAGGGGTGACTGCTGATCATAAGTCATGTATATTTTATGGCAATTCCTTTGAATAATCACAGTAGTAGTAAAACTTTCACCGGACAAGCAATGTCAGATGGCATTGTGGGAAGCAGGGGCTTTTGCCAAGGAAGGGATACAATGAAAATAGTGGTTTGCCTTTGATCTTTTTTGATAGGGTATGTTTGCAGGGAAAACCATCATGCCATTACTTTACAGATAAGATATCACTCATATTCCAAAGGGTTCACCTTTAAAACCTCTACATTTATCAGTAAATCTATGAACAGCAAAAATGTAAATTTCTATCTCCAAGTCTAACTTTTGGAATTCTGTGCTTTAGTATTAGGCTACTGACAGCTTATTCCAGAACCACTCCCAGGCAGTTAGGAAACTCCAAAAAGCATCAGTGGAATTTGGTTCAGGCCCTAGACATGTGGGGGATCACTCCACCCCTAAGTACAGGCAATGTTCAAATTAAAAAGTATTTTTCCCCATAATTTCCAAAACAAAGAATTAAAATCAACAAAACATCTGGGAAAAAAAATTATAAACCCATGTAGCTATTCATAGGCTGGTAATTGGTTTTTAACCTGAGAAGCTGAGAAGTGAAAGAAAACCAGGGAATTTCCTATTTGTACATTGTTTTCTGGTGAAACAAATCATTAAAGCAGTGAGCTGGCCCTCTGGTTTGGTGCTCTTCATTTTGCCCCACTGAACGTACGAGATTAATTTTGCTGCCTGAAGGCCACCCTGCACATAAATAGGCCTGATGTTGGAAAAGGACCTTAATTTTATCCATCAGTTTTGTACCCAGAGTAAGTACAGAAGCACTTTATAGCCCTTAGACATCTGATGACCAGATTAAACATGCAAATCTGATAGCTGGACATCTATGCATGATTAATCATCCCTTACTTGAATCTATAAACTTGCACAAATAATTAATTTTAAATTTTACCATAATTTCTAAAGATAAAATACATAAACAAATTCAGATGCTGCATTTGGGCACTTCTAAAATTCCCAGAATGTACATTTATAGCCTATCAGAGAAGCAGGGAAATTTAGGATCCTTCTGCAGTTTCAGGATGAGTTGCAGAAAAAAATCTGAAGAAGGCGTTAACTAGGATAGGGCCCAGTTGTTCCAGACACTGCACAAACCATGCGGTGAGAGCCTTAGATCAGATTATGAACTAAAAAGAAAAACCTAGGTAAATAAATGACAAGAAAAAAGAAGATTGCAAGGGAGACATCCCAAAAAGGGGAGAGTAGGTGCAAAGCAGATCAGATCCACTGAACTGTGTTATTACAGTTGTTTCTTTCCTTCCCCTTCAAAAATGCCTTGTATTAAGTATTTTATTGAGGGAAAAATTAAGACTGTGTGTTTACTCTTCTGCTTAACTGCAGGATGGGATGAAGAAAACAGAAGTCAGTCTCATTTTCAGAACCACAAGTGAATGAACCTACACTTAGGTACGAACTTTGTTATCTGACCTCCACACTAGTTTGGTGCTTTATGGGAGAACTATGTTGTAACCTTTTCTTATTACCCAAGCTATAAATTTACAGGACAATAATGTCTGCATCCTACAATGCACTGTCAGTTCCAGTAATACAGAGACTCTCATCAACCACTTTTGTTTGGTTTGTTTCTTCCAGGAACCTTGGGCTCCTTCTCATTTTCAGGGCAAATTCTACGTGGAGCTCAGGGTGTCTCAACAGCTGCATCGTAAGCAAATCCTCAGGTTTATTACCCTGCTAATTAGGGTCACTGCCCACTAATAATTTAGCCAATAATAGGATATTTTTTAATCAGCCAGTCATTGCATTTATTATTTCGTTCAGCTGAAACTGTAATAAACACCATGAAATACTTTAATTTATGATACTTCTACCCATCATAAAAGCATTTAACCTGGCCCTAAATTTTCTTAATGGTAGCTTTCATTTCTATTATTTTAGATCTTTTAAGACTCTATAATACATGTTTCTAGGAGGTAGACTTCACTGTCATTTAGTGCATTAGCCTTGCTTGCCAAATCCACTCCTGAATAAAAATGTGTGTTTCATTCTCGTACTAACGAGGATTATAGCAGAGAAGTGTGCTCTTACTAGATGTGATTACTACAGTCTGTAGCACTGTATTAGGGCAGCATGCATATTGACTACCGAGGATCTTGTAGACCAAATAGACCTTTCCGAAATCCTGCAGGTTCCTAATCCAGACAACCATGGGAACTCTTCAGGGTTCTAGCTCCACTCCTGGTGCACAGTTACCGAGAGATGGCAATGGCATTTGTGAGGGTAGCCATAGGGCATATGATCCTCAAGAGCCTCCAGGGAAGATCTTACAGCCTTCTCACCTGAGAGCTTCAGGAACTCTGCACTGAAAAAACAGATAAGATCAAAGCTGACATTTTTGCTATTTTCATCCTGCTGTTAGAGGAATGACTTGTGTAAACCTATTAAAAATGACTAGTGAAAGGGAAGAAGGAGCTGGTAGTATTGTGCCACATCAATGAAAGGTGTTGCAGCAAATTCTTGTAAGCAAACCTCTAAAAATGGCCACATGTTGGAGAAAGAAATACCAGGACTGACTAAAGGTTGGCCTGGGTTCAGCAGTAGCAGTCATTTTTCTCCTTCTCAGTAGCTGGCGCAGTGCTGTCATTTTGACTTTCAGCCTGGGAACAGCGCTGGTAACACCGATGCTTTTAGTTGTTGCCAAGTAATGTTTAGTCTGATCAAGGACTTTCTGAGTCTCAAGCTCTGCCAGGGAGGAGGGAAAGCTGGGAGGAAGCAGAGCCAGGACGCATGACCCAAACTAGCCAAAGAGGTATTCCATACCACAGAACATCATGTCCAGGATGTAGAACTGGGGGCAGTTATCCAGAAGGGCTAGATCACTGCTCGGTCGGGCTGGGTATCCGTTGGTAGGTGGTGAGCGGTTGTATTCTCTTCCCTTGTTATTTCCCTTATCATTATTATTACCGGTGGTAGCAGCAGTGGTTTGTGTTATACCTTAGTTACTGGGCTGTTCTTATCTCAACCCGTGGGAGCTTCATTCTTTCTATTCTCCTCCCCATCCCTAGGGGAGCAGGGGGGGAGGAAGGGGGGGGAGTGAGAGAGTGAGACTGCGTGGCTGACTGGGTTTAAACCACGACACAAGTAAGCAATGATGTATGCAGTACATAATGCCAACAGCTCATCCTGACAAGCAGAGATAGGTAGAAAACCAGAGTAACACTCCTTTCATGAGGGAGGAGTATTAACCATGAAGATGTTTTTCCACACCAACAGGGCTGAATGCATTAGGATGAGGAGCAGAGATGAGCAAAGGAAATCCTGAGAGGTAAGGAGCTTGTCAGCATGATATTGATGTCACAAGTCATGCTGATGCCCAGGTAGTAATAGCACTATTTTTTGTAGCTATTATTTGTATTAAAGTAGCTGAGATTAGTATCTCTTTGTGTTAAGCCTTTAAGCGAGGAAAAATCTAACCCCCAAAGAGAGTGCAGTCATCAATAATAAGACAAGCAAAAGCTGGGAAAATATGCCATTATTATTCCCATTTTATAGCTGGATTAAATGACATCACAAATAAAGCTCCAGCTCTTTGGCAGAGTTGAGACATGGAGCCACATGTCCTGATCCTACAGCTTCTGCTTCAACCACAAGATCAGCCTCCTCTCTCTGTATAGAGAATATATGTGTAATCTCTATATAAATGGTAATAGTAGGTAAATAACATACTCTCACCTAAAAATCTCAAACTACTTAACAAATGCTAACTGATCCTAATGATGACTTTGAAAGAACAGTATGTACTCTCATAAGCATTCTCCTGATCCAAACAGGCAGGCTCTGCCTTCCCTTGCTCCAGTAATGCACATCATAACAAGTATGCCAAATTGTCATCCTGGCGTTGAAAGTATCATCCTAATTCACACTCAGGATGTAGGGGGAAAAAAAAAGCATGACGTATGAATGAATGTCTGTAAAACTGTTAAGTACTCTGTCACTTTTACTGGATTAGGAGGCTGCTTGTGGAGTATACCCACAATATATATCTTGACACAGATTCCTGCCAGCAACCGAAAAATACTGCAAAAGATTGCATGGAACAGCAGCCACAGCAGGAAAAGGATGACAAGGAACAGGGACCCTTCAAAACTGTGGCTCTTTTAGCCCTGGATACCTCAAGGCAAGAGGCCCCGGCTGTGCAATGGGGAGTCACAATGGGGAGTGCTACAAGGCTGGACATTACTAGAGGCTATAACTCCAACCTCAGCCATCTAAGGAAGATGATGTGATCACATCTCAGGCAGATTTTTCTTCCTTAAGCTAGGATGGGCTCCTTGTTATAACTAAAATTACACCTTAATTTACAGCTTTATTTGTTAAGCAATGCTGGGTTAATGTCCTGTGTGAGGAAAAGTGATATTTCCTTTATTAGCACAGTCTTTTAATGTAGAGTTACATCTGTGGCAACGACCAACACCACAGGGCAGTATTTTAAGTCTTCCTCCTAATTTAACACATCAGAGCGTATATTTTAAAAGATACTTCTCAGCTTGCCACAGGCATTAACATGCTACAAATTAAAGGAGAAATCTAGGTGCAGCCCCCATGGCTTTACTACTTCTTCCAAATGCTCAATTCAACCAGACAGAGAAGACAACATTGCATGTGCTCAGCAACTCTATCAGTGGCTTATGTTGCTAAAAAGCACCTGGTAGCAACAGATAAGTAGTGGCTGCAGGGATTGAGGGAAATTCATCTCATTCTGGATCTGATGACTTGGATGCTTTGTTTCCTCCATCCTTTTCCAGTTGGAGGGGGAAGTGCTCTGTCCTGTGAAGCAGGATTCCCCATCAAAGTAGATAAGTTGTGGGTTTTTTTTCATTTCTGTGTATACTTTACTTTTGTCAAGCAAGGCCCCATGAAAAGGACAGACTAAGTGGGACGAAATGTCGTAAATAACAAACTGTTGATCCAGAGTGTAAAGGAAATTGAGATTAATACGGGAAGGGTTTATTTCTCTAAACACTATGGTAACCCCCCCAGACTCCAGGGATATTCAAGGAATATTATAGGAATCTCATGTTCCTCAGAGCATGGTGGAGATAGCAGCAGGCTTTGGAGGAGCAAATCACAGTAAACCATGGGCACAGTTTCAACAGGAGCTCAGCTCCAGACCCTCATGTGGTGGCCTGATGATCTGCAGCAGCAAGGCTGACACTGTTAGAGTCTGTGAAATCAGAGCTGCAGAAATAGTGTTATTCAGGAGCTGGCTTGTCAAGTACCACAGGGGTGATACTAATGCAATGTAGCACCTAGGGAATGCTGGACACTGCCATGAGCTAAAGGCCCTTCTGCACACATAAACGAGATAAACACGTATACACGTAGCTCATGTGTAACATGCCATAACAGACCAACAATGCTGATCCCAGTAAAGCTGCTAAATAAAACTTTTAAAATGGAATAGAAGGCTCTATAATTATATGAGATATTCCACAACTCTGAGAAAAAATATAATTGTCATAATATTAAAGAAGCAACTAGGAGTATTCTTCAACAAAACTGATATTTATATTTTTGCCCAGAAGTGAAAAATTGAACATTTGTTTTTTGATCCAAAGCAGATTGTTATTTCTGGAGATGTTAAATGCACGGAAAAAACCTCAGTGAAATTTGATATTATAACAAATTTATGAGCTTTTAAAATACTAATTCTGTTTGACAAGCACTACAGCAAGATACATGCAGCCAAAATTACCCAAGCTATATGCAATATTAAGAGTTATTACACGCTGCCCCCCTATGTGTGTTACTCAGACCTGGACTGTCACCATCTGTACATTGTGAAGACAGTAAGAACTCATTTCATAATTAGTATTGGTGGAAAGAGCTGTACCACATAAGCACAGTGTTCTACATAACAACAATGTAGCTCGATAACAAGCTTAGCATGTTTAAGCATAATTGGTTAGAGAAATCAATCCTCTTCTCTGGTGTAATTGTTGTGCGTGCCAGTAAGCAATAGGACTGAACCTGAAAGAGCTCTGCTAGGTGGCTCCTTTTTGCTGCAGGTTTATATTTTGGTGCAAGTACTAAGGAAAGTACTCAGAAACTGAGTAAGGAGGGTAGGTAAGAATGTTTCTTCACCCCTTTCTGGGCAGACCATAAACAGTAGTTGCAGTGAAAGGCAATTTCTCCCATCATGCCTTGTGCTCTATTGAGTTCACTCAAGATGTAATTGGAAAACAAATACAGAAACACCATCACCAGGACAGACACAAGTGCTTGTCTTGGGAATGAGCTGTTGTATAATGTGATAGGTCTTATTTCCACTGACGCTTTTTATTCTTACCTAAGAAAATACACCGCCACAGCATTTGTAAGCCTATAGTAATAATTTAACCTCATACATATATATTGGTGCTCTTATACACTCAAAGGGATATTTTAATAAATATTAAACAATGAGAATTCACCAATGTCTGGAAAACAGTATGTAGCTCATCACCAAATTATTCTGCTAATATAACATTCTCCTCCCCTCATAAACTTACATAGCACATAAGGAAGGTGTAAGTAGCAGCTAATTAAAGTGGATATTACTAAACAGAAATGCTTTTGCTAGAAATAGTGCACGGCACTACATAGTTACTCTTATTTTTAACCTTTTTATTTATACACATTTCCAGTGCACTCAGTAGTATCCAAGTGACTCGCAAGATTAAAGATGCACCCATACATTTACTATGAAGTCCATAATTTGTACAAAGAAAATAAAGAAAAAGCAATTACTGGTGAGAGATGCCACACTTGTTAAAAATACCACCGTAAACTTAAGAGGGTAAATTTGATGAGATTGCACTTTTGATATGAGTCATTTGTTCAACGGTTTTAGTCTTAACAGGTACATGGCTGAACCTGAAAGGGTAATTTCAAAATAAATGTATAGCTATTAGCTGCTGGACACCACAAAAGTTGTACCAGAATAGCATAGCACAGTCCAACTAAAAATATTTCGAGAGACAGTGACACTGCCAGTGACTGCAGCCAAGAAGCCTTCTACCTGCATTGTGTGAGCATGATTTTAGACTTGAAAGCATTTCTTGGCTCCCACAAGCACACCTTTTTTTTTTTCCAATTTTTTTTTCCAAGGCTACAAGTCCATAGGCACAATGTGTAACATGCACAGGAATCCGCTGCAACCCAGCGTTATCCGTAGCCACCTACCTGATATGACAGTGCTGTTAATTATGTCACACCCACTAGCTAACACAGGACCACAGAGATGCTTCGAGTAGATGTGTTTCAAACTGCACAGTGGCTTTAAATGAATACACCATATTCAATACAGGTACTGCTAACGGTTCACCTCTCTTACAAATGTTCATGTCACAAAGACTCCCCACACCCCATCTCTGCTGCTAAATCTTAATATTTACTACAGGAAGTACAAACATATAGAACTTGTCAAGTAGCATTTAGCCTCGCTTACACCAAATACCACAATTATTTGGTTACTTTCTCCTGTCTGCTTCCTGTCTGCTAAGTGTAATGCTTTTTTTCTGCCTAATATCCTGTGAAGATGCCAATTACCCTGCTGCTTATCAGCTAAAAACTATGCTTTGTGCAAAGGGAGCATCAATTATTTGTGAGCAGAGAGCAAAGCCTGTTTGAATCATAGTGATAGGATGCTGGGGCTTCCAGCAAATAGAACATATCAAAAGGTAACATAAATCTAATAAAGTGTAGGTCATAAGGGATCATCTCAGAAGTCCACACTTCAATCTTTAATTGTTACAATTATGTTAGTTTTGCAGAAGGCAAGGCTGTGAGTGTACATGAGTTTACTACCGCTTAATAATGGAAAAAAACCTACAGCAGAAAATATATTTTCTTTAAGCAACATTGTCTGTAAGACACATTTCCTCCACTCGATTCATTCGAATCATTAGGCTTTCTACTTCGGTGCTGTTGTTTTTGCCTTGATTCTACACTGACAACCATTTTGCAGCAAACCCTCCCTGGTCTCAGCCAGACATAAACATGCTGCAAACCTCTAATCCTCTACAGATTGCAGAGAGAGGCTGTAAAATGATTTTGTGGGGACACCAGTCTCTTTATTTGGTATCAGCATCGCCTTTACAAGCTTCCCCCCCTCCTTTCAATTTCAGGCAAGCTTTTGTACATGGGGGGATATGGGACAGAAAGATTAGGTTATTCCTTGAACTACCTCTGTAAGGTCAACTCTTTATATGCTTTTGAAACCCAATTTGAAGGGCTTGTCCCTACTTTTTCCTCAAGGATTGTGATTCACAAGGGTTACTACAAGAGACCATTATCTTATCGTAACACCTGCTCCAAGTGGTGGGACTGCAGGGTAGCTCCTGCAAACCAGCTTCTTTTCTATTACAAACTTGCTTACCTGCTGACTTACACAGTGTCATTCAAATGATGTACAAGTGTGTCCCAACCATTTATAGGATTATTGTGCTCCTCTTTCATGAGGCTAGTATCCATCCTGACTTGGATCAGAAATCAGGAGACGGTGCTTCTGTGGAAGATCGGACTACTCAGACTTGCAACATGTAAGAAATAAATATCACAGTGGTTTCTATACCTACAGTGGCATGGGAGTCTTATTTCAGATTATTACCCTGTTACTAGGAGGGCAGCAATGCTGCTGCTTAGAAAACTGTTGAAACTTATTAAACTATAACAGTGTAGAATATTACTGTAAGACCACTGAGCCTTAGGCAAAAAGCTTCCTAATTCCTAAAACATTCCTACTTCCTAATGAGTGCACAGAATACTGTATCAGTACTGTAAGAGAAAAATAGTGGTGTCACAGTCTCAAAGACTCATTTAAAACACAACAGGATTAACAAAATGCATATACACATAGTTATAGAGGCAAGCCTCTAGTGACAGCTGTCATGTGGCAATAGCTGTCACACAATAGTCAGAGGTATGGGAGATGCTTGAAAAACCCAGGGCAGCAGACATGACAGTGTGATGGAGAAAGAGGCAGAATGAGGCAGCTGCGGAATGGTGCCTTTTTCTGCCTCATCTCTGCACATCTCAGACCAGCCTACAATGTTCTGTGATCAATTATGATACCTTCAGGTCTGCTTAGGGATCTAAAGAAATTCAATATTTTCAGCTGAAGCTTTCTTCCCAGCAATTGCAGGCCTCTAGCTTCCAGAAAATGCACCCCACACACCAGTTTGTAATCCTGTGCCTCTCACAGCAAAGAGCACACAGGCATTCTTTGTGCTAGGAGAAAATATGCTGCTGACACCCATTAATCACTGGTGTTCTTCAGAGGAACTGATGGAACAGGCTCTTTCTTGTATTACTCATTTCAGTGAGTACGCACCATTTTCCTTACTCACTGGTTATGAGTCAGATGGACACAGGCTTCCCTGTCAGAGCACAGCAATCTCCCATCATTTGCCTGATACAATCAATTATTCCTCTGGCATAGCACCGGGAGTACAGCCATCACCACTATTGCCATGCCTTCACCTCTGCTCCTCTACGCTGTCTTTGGAGGCATTTATCAGGACATGGGATTAGCTCCTGCTGAAGTCCTCAAGTCACAGCTTGTAACTTCAGAAAATAGCCCCTGAAGTCAAAGCACAATTATATGCGCTATAAACCTATGCAGGAGAGTAAAATGTGTTGCTCCACCTTCCTGCTCCTGATCCTCACAGCACATAATCCTCATGTGGCCCCAGAGGCCCACAGTTTGGGAGGACTTTGAGAGACTTGGGTAAAGCCAAGCCGACAAACTCACAGGATGGGATGAAATTTCCTAAGAGTGAGCATCTACAGAGGCACAGGTTCTTTCTGCTGCCAAGCAGACAAAATATGGGATGAACTGCACTTTTCTGAGCCACAACCCTCCCTCTGATGTGCCCCAGGGATAGCTCAGTTCCCTGGGCTGCAGCCTGGCTGGGACAGGGGACTGCAAACCAATAAGCTGTGTCACAAAGCTGCCCTATTATAAGACAAGATATTGAAACCAAGGCTTCCAAGGCTGCAGTACCTGAAGTGATATTCAAGATATTTCTGCGTGCTACACAAATAGTCTGTGGGAAGCTGACTGCTTCTCCTGGCATTTATGCATCTTGGCCCAGGACCAGGCCTAGCAGTTATTGTTGTCGCAAGTAGGGATAGCCAAGAAACCTAGTTAATATAAAGATACAAATTAATATCAGCAGTGAAAACCCACAATCTTATCAGAGAAACAATTCTTCAACTTGCACAGCCTTATTCAATTCACAATTTCTGGGAAAGGATGAAGAATTAGACAGACCTTGCTGTGACCGTGAAAGTCAGCAAGTATGAGAAAATGGGGGACTTCTAAGATACACAGGGAGGGCATCATGGCCATGAAATACAAGCAGTTGTATAAGCACACACTATTGGGCAGCCTGGTAGAGTTCAAAATACCACCTGACCCATGCTAAAGCACGCTGTAAACAGGGCATCATCCTCAGTCTGTCTAGGGACAGCATTCAAATGGAGAAGATAGAGGAGAACCTTTGCAGAGTGCTCCTCTGTGAAAAGTATGAATCAGAAGGACAGGAATAATCTGAACAAGAATCTGCACTGTGGACAGTAGGGGATAGTGAAGCCAAGTTAAGCATTAGAATCCTTGGAGATACCCCAAAAAACTGGCCACAGAAGATCTGGCTTTATCATCTGCTGTTTATAAATCTTTAGGCAATCAAAGTAAAGCTGGAAATGTTGAAGAGTCACAAATGAAATAATGATGATTTTCCATCACAGTCCTCATTTTTTCCCACATAAATCCAGACACTTTCATTTCAAAGCTCTACCTTTTCTACCACAGAATTTGAGGATAAACTTGGTTGATGGCTGGTACAATTAGTCCCAGACTGAGAGCAAATGTTTATGAGGTTTGAAATATTCTGATTCTGAAGATTAGGTACAGGAATTAAAAGTTTAATACAATTTTACTGTATCTGAAAGTTCATCTAAAAAGAAAGAATATAAAAGGAAAGCAGGATGAGCCATTTTATAGCTATATCCCAGAGTATAAACCTTCCTGTCTACCTACAAAGAAGATTATAAATCCTTCTCACCAGGCTTACACTTTCCATTCTGCTGACTGGCAGTCCCTTAGGCAGCTCTTATGGCCCTGGATGTAATCCATTTTTTCCCTTACAACACCAGTAAGAGTGGAGGTACCCTTCCTCATGTCTACTGGATGGGGCAGGAAGGGGAATGCACATTCTTGATTGCATTTCATTCTTCTGTACTGTTCTGCTGAGGATATCATCACTGGTTGGAAACAATGACAAGCATCAGAAAGGAAGGGTTGCTTTTGCTGTTCATACAAGCTACCTTAAGATCTCTGCTTTTACTGGCAATCTCTGATCACACTGAGAGGACAGAAAAGCTCTTCAAGGAATTGAGTCAGGTCATATAAATTAAGACACTTGCTCAGACTTGTCCTCTGTGGGAGCCCATCTCTTCCTCTATAAAAATCCTGGGAGACTGGCCTCATAGCTTAGGTACTTAAGATAGGTACCTATGAAGTCTTCTATGAAAATCCGAGTGAATTCTCCCAAATACACAGTCCCTGTCAGTCACAGCTGAAGTTTAATATTACAGCAGTCAAACAACAAAGAAATACCAGGAAAAATACTTACATTAATGCAGTGGCTGCTAGTTGAAAGGTAACATGAAGAAAACAAACATGCAGAGCAAATAAGTCACCCCTACAAGAAAGTCAGCAGTGTTTACCTCAAACCATCAGGTCGCAAGCAACTTCCTTGCTGTCTTGCCAGGAGATTTGTGCACCCCTTGCCAGCTGAACACATCAAGGCTGGAAAAAAACCACTATTTGTCCTATTTTCCCTCCACAGTACTTCTATTGGAACAAACCTGGTGGTTCTGAAGAGGGAAGGGCCCCCATCTGCTCCCCTCTGCCCCAAAGTTTATTTTGCAGGAGAGGCTTGGAGGTATTCCCTGCCAGCCGGCAGCCTCATCAATAGTGCTTGTTTCCAGCTGCCACTTTTGAATTCACACAGTGGTTTGTGAAGTTTATAGGAGATTTGGGGTTCCAGATGTCCTGCATATGCAAGATTACCAACAAGAAATAAACCCATCTGAAACACAATGGCTCAACTTAAGTTAACAGAAGAGCAGAGGAAATTGCAACAAAGAATATTGGTGCTGAAATAAAATCTTGGGGAGAATTCAGCAAAAAAGTTAGATCAAGATGTGTAGGTAGGTTTTTATTCCATCTGCACAGATTTCTCTATCTATCTCAAACATTTTGTATAGAGTTTTAAAAATACAAATGCCAACCACATCATAATATGAGGATCTGGCCAACTTACACTGTCCAGCACTACTACTGTGACCGTTTACTCTCTCATGAGTTGACAGAGCAGATTTACAAAGAAATATATAACAAGTATGGATGCTTCAAAATACAATGTATAACTGTCTCATTACTGCAGGTGCAAGTCTTTAGTATAATGATTCATAGCGCTAACATCTACATTTCAAGTATTAAACATTTTAACCAGCCCTAAAGTACTAAGATTTGCTTATGTTTAGTAACTCAAAAATAGATCAAGATCATAGGTCTGGGTTGAGAAAAGTTATTTCCCTGAGGTACTGTTATGTCTCTCTTATGCATCCTGGTGACCCTAAGCTAAATACTACTTATAGTGAGAGCAGTATATTTGGCTCACCATTGAAAATAGAAACTTTAAACTTTATAGAGTTTGTAGACAGTCCCTGGAGTCTTACAGGACACTAAGGATGAATGCCAAAGAGGAATTTTTTATCTCTCTTTTTTCCCTTCTTCCACTCTGAAACAATCATCAATTACCCTTATCCACTAGCACCATCTCATCTAGGTTCATTTTCAAGATGAAGTTTCCTCGTTGGATGGTGGCTGTCCAATCCTCTTTCTGTCCATCATGGACTGCTTTAGCGCTGTACCCAGATTGACAGCCTGAGAGCGAATCAATAATAATTATCAGACTGCAACCACAGCGAGCTGTGTAATTCTGTGATGGGATAGCACTGAACAAACAGCCCCACATCTACTGCCACAGCTTTAAATATGTGGCTGTCCATTTAACTACTCTGATCATGTGGTTAGTAGTAAGCTGTTGGCCTTTTCCCCATTCCAAACACAAAACCTTTAAAAATTGCCTGCTACCCTAACACAACCATGCCATCTCCTGCCTTTTGCTATCTTTTGCAGAAGATATTTGCCAGCAGATGTTAAATTAGCCCAGGAAACAGAACAACACATATCTGAAGAGAAGGAATAGGCCAGTTTTTCTGGATGTGAGCATCAATACACAATGCACTACAATAAAAGGCATTTTGTATACTGTACGAACAACAAAAGCCTAAGCGCTTTTCCAGGTGGTGACAATGTCCCTGGCTCAGCTGGGATGCTGCAGTCATCTTAACCTCACTGATGTACATACACCCACCATTTCCAGCTGTCTTGGCAATGAAGTAGCTGACTGGCACAGGGGTGGCTGTGAAATAGGTACTGGTCTAAAATGAATAATTTTCACAAGATCCAGAGGTATAACAGAAGTATAAAGTAGCAAAAGAAGGAAGAATACTTTCATATAACCACCATGTGGAGCAGATTGGCAGACATTTAAAATGAAACTCAGAAACTAAAGACAGAAGAATTAAAAGGACACAAAAAATAAATACTATAAGAGACACCATCTTTTAACCAACTAAGAAACGTGAAATTAAGACTTCTCAGCAGATAATAAGACCAGTTTCCTGACACAGACAACAGAAAATTCTAAAAATGCACAAAACCATAGATAAACACCACACCATGCTGTTAGTGAAATGGAACGAAAGATTCCTGATGCAATACACTTACCATGGTGTTTAAAGAAGCATACAGTAAAAGAATTGCAAGGTGATCTAATACTGCTGCATTTCTTAAGGTTCACTTCAGTATAATTCCAGATGTTTCTTGCAGTCTCAACAACAATCCCAGCCAAGCCATCATAACTTGACAGACCAGTATGAGGACATCTGAAAGGGCCAAGTGCCAAGACCAATCTATATTATTGACCCTACAAATGTTAACACATAGCTGGATAGAAGTGGAGATCTACTAAAACATTAGACTGAAACTAGACATCTTCTAAAATATATGCACTTATGAAAGATATTGGATGTTAAATGGAGAGACTTCATCACAAAAGAAGAAATACAATATATCTTAGCCAACAACTTGTCTCCTCCAGAATTAGGAGGACATGTTGAGTATGTTTAGAATGTGGACATTGGATGCTGGTAGAAAGAGGTGAAACTTATCAAATGCAAACCAAAAATTGCAAGGAAAAGGAATTTCTGGAGAAACTTCAGAAGCAACTGAAATATAGGAATGCAATCCATAGCAACAGTACAAAACAGACCAAGGTAGATGGTCTCAGTAGATGACAGGTGTTAAAAGACTACAGTAGAAAATTATTTGAGACTGTCATCAGCATATTTGTGATACAGTGCTTATTAAAACATATGTTGAAGCTCGCAGTATCTTAATTCTTACAAGGTCCTGTGTCATAAAACAGAAACAACCTTTTACCAATGATTCGAGAAAAGTTATTTTGAATAAAAAAGAGCCAGTGACAGCAAACAAATCTGTACTTTCAGTATTTATGATAATTATTAGGAATTTATCAAAGGGATTATGAAGAGCTCCAGCACATAATAATGGTCAACAAATAGTTTAACAAAAATGAAACAGAATTCAAACAGTAGTTCAAATCCCTTCTGGTTAGATTTCTGGCTTTATGACATGCTGAGATTCCCTGTTTCTATGACCAGAAATTCAGCTAACTGAATTATTACCTGGTTAGCGATCAGAAGAAAAACAAAGGCTGAGAAAAAGCTTAGTGCTTCACAAGGACACAAGGACAGTGAAAAAATGGCCTAGTCAGTCATAGAGCTGAAGGTCAGGATGCAGTCCTGACTGTTATCTACCATTCCTAGATATTGGAAATCCTTATAAAGAGTCAGAAAGGTGTTGCATATTATGTGAGAGGTTTAACAGCAGTAAAGCTATAGCTATTATTGCAGGAGCAATTTCTGAAAGCCTAACAGAAAATCTAACTCTTTAGTTCCAAATACAAAACAAGCTTATCATGCTTATCATTGAATTCCCACTGTAAGGTCCTCAAATTCTACCTCCTCTTGGGGTTTTTTTTTCCAGTGATTCTTTTTTTTTCCAGAGAAGTGCTTACTACCTTCAAACATACATAGCTGCTTACTTTCTACTGGCAAGGAAGAAATTAAATGAAACAAGCCAGAGGCAGGATATTAATGCAGACTGCATTAAAAGAAAAAAAAAATGATGGTATGAACAGGGTAGTGACTGATTTATAAAATCAATCATATACTTTTGGCTTGATGTCATGTTATAAAAAGAACAATAACCCTGTTTACATGAACAGGATGATTAATCACAGTTTTCCTACTATTTAAGATGGGCAATTTTTATTTCTTCTATCACAGTATTTGTAAGCACTAACCTAGTTGTTTTGTAATATAAATCTAATAATTGTATTCTGATTATAGTGAATTTAATGCGCTTCTGTAGTTAAAAGGTCTGTCAGCAGCAACTCTGAAACATTTCTAAGGCATAGAAGGCATTCCTAAGTAGATATAAAAATTCAGTATTGGATGAAACTTGACTTTTATCAAGTTTTATCAAAGAAACCAGTATTAAAAACTTTGACATTCTGTCTGTAGATGACACTGTTTAGCACTAGATTTCATGGAAGCATTTGGAGCTGGGTTGTTCTGTGGTAGTTTTTTTCCTTTTCACATGCATGAAAACAAATTGGCAATTTTTCAAGTAATTTAAAATGTGACTGCTCCAGGTGCAGCTGTTAATTACACATTTACAGAAGTTTATTACTAACATAAAAGAGGATTCTTTTTCTACGTTGCCAGCTCTGATAATTGCAAGATAACACCATTACTGATATTTCAAATCAACACTTCATGCAATTTTACATTCTGAAAGTCAATAAATCTGTACAAATTGTCATAACTAACACCTTTACTTCCAAACACATTTATTTCCTGGGATACGTACAAATAGAAATTAGAGAAGGAAATACAGAAAGTACTGTGAAAAATATTGGTATTGGTAATTTTATCAAGACCAAGGGGTGTCCATTGCAAAAAGAGCCCAATATCAGAGTTTTACAGGTCCTGCCAACCTGTTACCCAATTAGTGCCCAATAATAGACATAATCCTTACCCTGATCTGAAAATGTATACCTATCTCAGCAGCACAGCATAGAGGTGCTCGGAGTAATCTTATAGCGGATTTTGTAAGTATACAGGATGAGGACAACCTCCATGAAACCCACTTTAACAAGTGACAAGAAGGGCTGAAGATCCTTCTATGGCTGGTCCACACAAGAGCAACAAAGGCAGAAAGATTAAGACTTCAGACCTGCAGCTGCAGTGAAGACCCAGTTTGTCATCCCAGCAGACCATCTCTGTTTTATAAACCACAAAGTGGTAAGCATTAAGGACTTACATGAAACTCCCCAGCAATCCTTGTACTACTGAGACATGGAGACCAATAGAGTGAGAAAGTGTGAGATATGAGCAGGATGATAACAGCACATGGAGCACAGAACTGCCTGCACTACCTCTTCTGTGGTGCGATGCATGAAGTTCAGCATTCAAAGATAGCCTGAGGGACAGCTGCATCATCTTGTTTCTATGTACGCACTGTGAAAATATACCTATAGAGAAATAAATACAACTGCTTCTAACTCTTTCCCTGCATTTTCTAGCATTTCTTCTCAGGTTGCAAATTTTCATATTTATTTGTACAGAAGTGCTCGTTCTAAAGGTAATATTCTAAAAGCATTCTAAAAGTATTCCATACAATGTGGTAGAGGATGCTCCTATAAATGTCAGTAATTATATTTTTTTTCATTTCACAGAATATCAAGCAAGGTTTAACAGAGTAATCAAGTGGTAGAATATTCTAATGAAGAGAATTATTTCCATAGTGTCATCTTCACAGAAACTTTCAGGAATATATGGACTGCTGTCAATCAACAATCAGTATGTAGATACACTTGAACTTCTCAATAGGGTTTAATTGTCAGATATTCTGAGAGAAATTCTTAGCAGTGTTTCAGACTCATACACAACAAAGGATCATTTTCTAGTCATGAAGAGTATAAAAACTTAATTTAATTCTTGTCAGTGGTGAAAGCACTCCTTTCAAATTAGAGATCATTGACTACCAGCCTACACTTGCATAATTGAAATTAGAGTTTACTAAAATAATTTATCAAAATAAGCACACAAAACCAAGCAAAGTTAACTGATTAAAAGTCCATTGATCAAACACATGCAAAATGCTGTTAATGTTATAAAGAAGAAACATCTCCACTCATAGAAAACTTGTGCATTGCCCTTTAGGACGTGAGCTTCTGTTGGTAGAGCATTTATACCTTTTATTATCTGTTGCTGCCTTTGTAAGCTAGCTTTATGCTATGTCTGTAGAAGAAACTTTATGAAGTTTATCACCCAGACTTCTTTTTTATTCATCAGTTTCCTTTAATTTTAAACTTTCAGAGCATACAATTTGCCTTCATAACATTACCTCCCTCCCTGTTGCTGATAGAGTGACATTATTAAACGAAAATTGTCCTCCTTTTCTATCAGAAATAGTCTTCACTTACACTGTTGCTTAGAGATATATTTGTGTGTTGCCAACATGTTATTAAAAAGAGAAGGGGGTGATCTAAAGGGATACCGATCCTCAATTACTTCCAATTACTCCAGATTTGGAGTCATCAGTAAAATACAAGCTCTGAATTGATCAGTTCATGAACTATGAAGTTACAAAGTCTATACTTGAAGTTGTCTAGTCTTCTAATCTGGGAATCTGAAGCCAGATATTGTTACAGAATTTCACTAAGTAGCTGCATTGCTCTTATGCTATTTTTCTTTTCCATTTCTGGGAATGACCTACTCCTGGAATAACATTTAAGGCAAGAACAGCTCTGTCATTTCATTTGATCAAGCATCACCTTGAAGGGCAAATGCATGACATGCAGCTTTGGTTGTATTCTTTCAGATTTCATTTCAAAGAAACAGTCTTTATGTGGCCACAACTTTGCCCGAGTTGTGTGTGAGTAACTTTGCATGATGGCAGTACAGAATTGCTCATGGTAGGTACTTCACAGTGTTGCTTAGGGCTCAGTAAAATTGCAAATTATCTCTTTTAAATCCTAGATTTTACCTAGAACCTTCTATCAAGAAGCAAGTTGGAAAATCTTATTCAAAGACTAATAAAAAGCAGACGCTGCTTAGAACTTTCAGGTAGAAGACACAATTGTTTCTTTCAAAACAAGGTATTTTATGTACTGTTTTATTTGTTGACTTGTCTGAATTGTTTTATATGCTCATACCAACTGTGAAAGAGAAAATGCAGAGGGACAAACTAGATGAAATTGTTTACATAGAGAGAATTCCATTTAAGTGTAGTTCCCCTGATAGCATTAATTTGGTAAAAGCCCCTGGTACACGACCCAACCCTAACCTTATATTGAGCAGTCAAAGACAGCAAAAAAATTCATTGTCAATTCCAAGCTGCAATTGCACTTGTTTGCCACCAACAAAAGCACCTTATGTGATCTGTGCAAAGTAACTAATAAATGCCTGATTGAAGTTTTGACTTCTATTAGTCCAGCCAAGGCCAGAGCAATTTTCTGGGTTTGGATGTCCAGGGTTTAGTTGGATTCCCTTGAGAATGAGCAGGAAATATCACTAGACGAAAGATGCTCTGTGCCTGAACTGCTTCTTCTGCGTTCAGCGCCATTGCACTGCTCCAGCTGCTCTAAGCCTGGCTACTAATAATGATTTTGTATGCTAGCCCTGGCTGCCAATAAATACAAGGACCTTTTTCTGAAACAACATACAGAAGTGTGATAATCAAGACACTGCATTCAGTCCTGGTGTATTTTTATGATAATCTTGATAGTACCACTTTTCCAGATTATAGCATAATCTTTTGTCCAGGTGCTACAGTAATACTTGAAGGAGTGTAATTTGCAAACAGGCAGATGAGGACTAACAGCTAACAGTTGCATCTGTGATGCTACATTTTAAATGTACTTGGGAATCACTGAAATTATAACCACACTTAACACAGAATGGCTGATGATTCTTAGGAACCTTGTGCTGACCTGTGAATGCAGCATAAACCACCCACCTGATTCAAAGTCTGGGTAACAAGCACTGACTTCAATGGGATTTGAATCAGATTTCCACATTTACTGTTAACTATGAATTGCCTGTACAACACTAGTATTGAAAGTACAGTTGTTTTCAGCCAACCTTCTCCCTCATACCTTGCAGGGTTTATGGTGTATTGCAGGTTATTACTTGTTTTTATTAAATCCATTTTGAAGCCCAGGGGCTAAATCCTAAATTCCTTGCCCACTCCTCCCCTTCTTCCCCCAGACAAACATCCCCATCGCATGCAATGGGAGCCTGAAATAAGTGGAAGTAGAAATGATTGAATCAGCTCAAATTTAACATCAGCTTTTTGTTAACTGGTTTATCATGCAGTCCCTTTATTCACTGAATAAGCATACTTTATAGTAGTGTTGTCCTGTATGAGCATTAATGAGGGAAAGAAAGGATTATATCCAGAACTTTTTTACTCCCTCTGTAAATCTGATCATGAAGTGTTTCCACCAGAGCAGATTTTATTGAAGCTATTACTTATCTGGTGATACAGTCAGTACAGGCCTATAAGATCTGCAAAGTTTATAAGGTGCTAGAAAAAACCCAAACCAACCAGATTAACTGGGATAGATTTCAGGGTAATTATATGCAATAATGCCATCTACAAAGTATGGGTCCTGAGTGTTCAGAGTGGAAGACAGTGTTTTATATTTAGAGGGTCAGATAAAACAAGATTTTGCCCTTCCTTCCTGGGATCAAAATTGAATGGGGATTGTTTATAAAGGTTTGAAATCCTGGATTAAACAGTAATTCCTCTAAACCTATTGGAAGTCATTCCTATTAGGACATTAACATTCCTCCACTAAGAACAGGGCTCCAAGTTGTAGAGAGTGCTGGATAAGAAGCCGTTGTCTCTATCCCATGCAGACACTGTTGGAACCAGATGGGCTAGGACCAGCACATTTTCCACATCTATCCTTGCCATTCTGCAGTGCTTCAAACCCACCTCCTTCTCATCCATAATACCCTTTTGTCCACTTTACCCGTAGCTCCCTGCATCTGACTGTGTGAGGTGTCTGAGGACCTAAAGAGCAGTATTTTTGCAGACAGCTCTGCATTTTCTCACCACTGAGGGTGGTGCAGAGAAATTCTGTAACTTGTTCCAAAGCACACAGAAAGTCCCTGTCGGTGCAAAGGGCTGCATGGGGGTTCCCCAGGCCTTTTTGTCATAAGGAGACTATTCTCCTTCTGTGAGACCAAGAAAAGCAAGGGACCTGTGCTATGTGTTTCACATAATCTATTCCACACGCGTTGTGCAGGAAGCTGCACTAGTGGTCCTGGAGCTGCTGTATGCTTCCACATGTAATGTAAGGAGACAGGCTACTATTGTCAGTTGATAATTCACCTTGTAAATAGTGGAGCTAATGAGACTGAAGGAGGCTGATTTCCACTGAGGAAGATGTTTTTGCTTATGCTGAACATAGTACCCATTTAACAAGGGACAAAACTAGGATAAGGAGGTTGGCAGAAGTCTGCTTTGGCTAAAATAACACTCAGCTGGGATATCCACAAGAACTGAAGAAAGAAAAAAGAATTTTTGAGATATCCTTGAGCTTAAAAGAAAAAAAAAACAAAAAAAAAGCTGTTGATATTACCTATTATAAATGTGCTCCTGGGTTTAAAGGAAAGGTAGGACCCTTCATGTTTACAAGCCTTGCTAAACTGAGGGGGAATGAGGAAGGTTATTGCCACCATACCTGCTGCAGCTCCATCCAAGCTGCAGCAAGAGAATGGACATGCATTGACTCACAATTACCTACATGTTTTTGATGAATACCAACACCTTCAGGGAAAAGCAGAACATTTTAATAGACAAAACCCTTTCAGTCCAGTACTTGCTAGAGAAGTTCATCACTTGCATGTCCATCACAGTGTTGGAAAGCTTTTTAAAGAAGCAATGATAAGTGAAACTGTGAATAAAATTGGTTAAAATTGAACCTCGTCAATCAGCTGACAGAACACAAACACACCAGTTAATTTCCAGAAGCCTTTAGGCATGTATTTATTACTTGATTTCTAATCAAAATTATACACAGAACTGGAAAAAGTGCAATTACTGGTCTGTTGGAATACAAAACAAGTCCAAAAAGCTATGGATAGTTGCAGCTGCACATTTATAAACTAATATACTTACATGCTGCCAAGAGTAATACCCTTTATTTGATTTCTGGCTGCAAAACCCCAATGATATATGTTAACCTGGATATGTGATTTTCAGCAAGGATACCTAAGGACTGTTTAACACTGACAGTTATAGATAGCTTAGCATTTAACTGGAGTCTCCCTTGACCTCAATTACCACATTAAAATATTGTTAACAAATTTAGAGTCAAATTGGCATTTATTATACAAGATTAGGTTCACTCAGAGTAATTTACATATTGTCACGAGGACTGCCAACTGCTTATATCTTCATGCAGTTTGGAGAATGCAGCCAATGCTAGTATCACCAGGGCAGATGCAATGACAAATAACTAAGTTTTATGCCCATGGCAAATTCAAATTTCCCCTTTGACAGCAATGGGCAAGGATTTCACCCACAAAAGCTGTTATCCTATACACTGCCCCTATCTTTTGTACCACAATTTACAGACTTCATGTACACATAGAGGAAAACCTCCACAATTTCTGGCCCATGTGAACTGCTTTCTCACAGTTTGAAGTGTTTTATGTAACACTGCACACCAGATGCATTTGTGGCAGTGATTGGTTTGTTATGTATTTCAGTATTAGTATTTCATCAGCATCAGTATTGCAGATAACATAATACTAAGTCTGTTTTCCATATTTTTGCATGCTTATGTGTTCAGTGAGGCATGAAGGATGAGAATGAAAATGTGTGCATGCTTACTCATTTATGAAATACATACACTTGCACACCTTAGATTAGCAGGTATTCCAGTATTTTAGAATTGATGACCATCTCCTGTTTTAACCTATTTTTCTGCCCTTTAAATTTTAGTCATAAGGGAATAAGTCACACAGCATTAATAATCTAACTTTGATCAACCTTCAGAGTCCCATGAGGAAAAACCATGAAGCTTCTGCTCAGTTCACAGTTGAGCCCTAATCAGACAAAATGCCTAATGATTTCAGTGATGATTTTATAAGGATGCCGGGACTTGTCCTACTATTCCTAAACAATGCATAAGAGGGATCATAGAGTACTTCCAGTTTGCCCTCAATCTAAAAGGGTATTTAGTGCATTAAGGTAGATCTCCTAAGAAATGATTTCTTAAAAGCAGAGTCTGCAGTGCAGATTTCCAAGGTATGTAATCCCTTTGCAGAAACATCAATTTAGCTTAGCATGCTGTAAAAACCATAATAGCAAACAAAACTACAAATCTAGAGACCATAGAATCTGATATTCAATCTGAGACCTGCAGACACTGACATTCTGTGCAATTCTTAAGTCTGATTCTAAAAAATAATTTAGCTTAGTTTCACTGTAAACATTTGGAATTGCATGCAACTATACGGCTAGTCTGCTCAAACTGCTTTTTTATCATATTTGTATATGCTTTCATTTTAACTTGCCCAACTCTATAGACTTACCATTGCTTCATCTTGCCTTTCTTTGAAGAGAGAAAAATGGTTTAAGTAAACTAAAGGGAGAAACTTTGTATGGAAGTTCACCGAGGTTCTCAAGGAACTGAATCTGCCTGAAGACTTTTTCTACATGAATCAGTCAGAATCTGATGGTCTTTTTGAAGAAGAGTTACCACAGAATTCCCTGAAGATCTTTCTACTTGCAAAAAACATGACACTTCTCCCACTCCTGAACTCCTACAGAAGGCAAAATAAGGCACATTATAACACCAAGAGAGGTTCTGACCCTAAGAGAGAATCTGTAAACTTAAGTACGATCTTTGGGTTTAGAACTGGAGCCATGTAGGAGAAAACACTTCTTGCAGATAGAGACAGGACAAAATAACTGTTGCGTTTTTTTAAATAAGGAAAACCTTATGCATTTTGAAATAGTTATTGCTATATTAGATGCTTAAAATTAGCAAGTTTATACAAAAGACCCATTACATGAGTGAAATTAGAAATCTATGCAGAATTTTAAAAGATAAGAAACTGTAATTTTTATTTTGACAACACATTCTATTTATCTAGAATCAGAACTCTACAACAACCTTATCTCAAGATGCTGTGTTCAAAGTTATCCTGAGGAAGCATATCAGAAAATTGGTTCTGTGTAAGACATTACTAATTCTTGAGCAATATTTGACTTTTTAACAATACCTAAGTCCACAAACCAAAAGAATTTGAGTCAGAATTAGTGGGACTCAGAATAAGTCAGATTGGCTTTATGCCTATTTATTTGGTCCTCCCTGAGGAACATACTGGAAGTTTCTACAGATTTTTCACTATTGAATTTACAGCCAAGCAGGATGCCCCTGAATTAATGGCTTGCACCAGTCAGGAATGCTTGGTCTTCTGAAGCCTGGGAGACTTGATAGCTTTGGATAATATGTTCTAGATAGTGGCATCTGTACAAATACTGGCCAAAGGCACGTACCAGATATACTTTCATTTTGATTGCCTACAATGAGGTAAGCCGATGGACTATACAGAGTATTGCTTAACTATCTATGAAAAGGAGCAATAAGAATCAAATAACACAGTAACTGCAGTCTGGGAAATACCGTACACTGACTAATCACTGGTGACTATATTGACATGGTAAATTTAACAAAATACATGTCCATACACATTAGATGTACTTTCCTACTGAAATTGACTAAATAGACCTTAAAAGTCAGGTTCACCTGGACTACTAGTGCATTGTCAAGCCTATTACTAGCTTCAGTGGGGAAACAGTAGATGTGACTTGGCAGAATTACAACTATGGCACACTGTGAGGATTTGCTGCACTAAAATGCCATATTATTTGGATCCCCAACAGAAAGTACAAGACCTCCCCGATGTTCTCAACAGTTGCCATCTTCTCTGGTAAGCAGAGAACTGAGTGCCAGGTTCACAAGCTGCAGGGTTTTTTTCCTACAGCCTCAGGACATGGATATCATACAAGCAATCTCCCTTCAGTTTGCCATAGTACTTAAGTAAAACCAGTTTACAGCACGGTTCACCCACAGATTAGTATTCAGCTGCCTTATTTTAGTCACTCTGTTTCAACTATGCATTTTTAGCAGTTTCTTGATTTGTGAAGCAGAGATGTCCTTATATGCATCTCAAGTTTTTCAGTGGAATTTGGTGTGCTTGCTGAAAAAACTTATAATACAGAGCACAAGTGCCAAGTCACTACAACAGTGGCTGTTGTAGCATTCCATTAAGATTTATTGCTTGCCATCTGTAATGTGAATGTGTGCCTCCACACAGTCTCTGAGGAACCAGGCAGTTCTTATACAATTACAGTGCCATCCTATACACCTCAGAATGAACCCTCCTGTAGATCAGCAACCCTTACTATAAAATGCCAGTAACCTAATACTAGTACATTAAGCAGTTTGTGAATCTCCTCTCACTCTTTAAAAACATCTTTCAAAAGGAACAGGCTCCTAAAACATGCCCTAAAACTTGATCATTTCAAGCCAGGGCTGGATGTCATTCCAGAGACCAAGAGCCATCACAGAGAAAGCTATTGTAGCCATCTCTGGACTGAAAGGAAGACAACTGATTTTTCTTACCTCTCTAGATAAAAGACTTCTGTGTGCACCACAGAAGCTTTACAATTTTATTATAAAACCTCATTACTTCTTTTTATTGCAGACTTAGTGGAGCCTTCTTGTAGAAATTAATCATATGTTTAACGGTGAGATGGTATTTTGATACTGTATAGACCATATATTGTTAAATGTCCTTCTTGATCCTTTATTTACAACTTGGGTATTCTCTTAGGACAGAAAATAAAACACAAATAAATGCAATAAGATATTTCATACAGGGCTTCCTGCCCTACCCTAAACTCACATTATTTTAAATCTTATTATTCAAGGAAGGTATGGGATCAAATTCACAACTGTCAGAAGCCATTAAAGTCAGTGGAGTCCTACCTGCTTATTCTAGCAGGGAATCTGGCCAACATCATACATTTTCTCTTGATTACCTTAACTCAACACCTTATACAAGGGAAGTTTTGCAATACAATGGGGATACAGAAAATAATCTCCAAATTAAAGAATCTCCAAATTAAAGACACTATCCAAGACAAGATGCACAACCTTTCAAGACAATGATCCTTCCCAGAAGGCTGCAGATACATGTTATCAAGAGCAGAGGTATTCAGAACAGACAAAACAGGGGAAAACCTCAAAACATAAGCTCCATTACCCCTACCCCAAAGACTTGAGAAGACATTTAATGGATATGGAACCGCTGTATCTGTGTGAGTCCACAGATGCACAAACAGTTCCTTTCATCTGGTTTGCCCTTCAAGTGGTGGAACTGCAGTTGCCATTTTTGCAGGAAATCCAATCTGCAAATTTAAAATGGAACAACAAATGCTTCCATCTGCTTGAGGTCTTTAGAATGCACCCATCCCATATTTCTATTTCTTGGAGGAGTTGCACTGAATGAGCAGGTCCCACCCCACATTATAGTCGCTGTCCCAGGGACTCTCTGTTTCTCTCAGTACTCATCATTATCACAAGAGTTGGAGCATGTGCCAGCCCATTAAGTGAAGCAGATGCCAGTCAAGATGCTACAACACCAGAGAGCTTTTTTCACAGCTTGAAGTCACAGCACATAGACTGTGCTGTGGAGTCTCTGGAGAGTCTTTAGAAAACAGACTGCCATTATGTATTCACACTGCACCCTGGGTTCTAGGCAGTGATGTTGCAAGTCCGGCCACTATAGTATCTTGAGCTCAAGGTAGGCAGCTCTCACCTGAGCACCTAGGGCATGTGGTAGCTGAAATTCCCTTTAACTTGGAGTAATGCTCTCACCCAAGGTGAAAGCAGCTCCACTAACCACCACAGCCTCTGAGGTTACTTTTTGCCATTTCAGAGGCTGTTTGAGAATCTCCTCATTTTAATCTGCAGCTCTCTGTAACGGCCGAAGCAGCCCTCTAAAGGCAAGAAATGAAAGAGTTCCGAGAGCTACTGAATAGTTTTAGACTTTGCCAGTGGGTCAGCGCAATGACTTTCAGATTTTTAGTGCTTTTAGTAGTTTAGGTTTTGGTTTTAGACACTTTAAAATAGAAATATTCACTGAAAGATGTATATAGGTTGTAATTTTAACTTTATGCCACTATTTTAAGCATTTTAAACATTTATATGCAACATATTCAATTGAGGATTTATACTGATGTATTTCAAATACGATTAACTTATATTAGTTAATGTAATTGTAGACTAGCCACACTAACAAAAGGTATGTAAGTGCCTGAGAGGGCAGACAGGTGTCTGCTTAACCATTTGTGTCCACCTACCGTGGATTTTCCTGACATCATCTAAAAATGCCTATGGTCTTTTGTAAACTTGTCCTGGAGAGCAGAGCTCATCACTGACTGTGTTTGAGAAAAGTCTTTATAAAAAGTCCTTAATCTTTTGAGTCAGCTATCTTTGCTGCTCATGCAATGTTGTAATAGAGTCTGTTACGTGCAAAGACATTTAGGAGTTTCAAAGTAGCGTATGGAAAAGTCAGCAACAATAATTCTTTATTTTACAACCAGGTGGAATACAAACTGCTGAATTAAAATCCTGCCTACTGATCTGCCCCCAGTTGTACATGTTCATAGGACTGCAGGATTTGGCAGGACAGAAATGTGGAATTCATAGTGGGCGGAGGACTGCAGAGGGCTGAGACTCCCCCAGAGGGGTTCAGCAGCTGGCAGGAGTAGCAACAATGTTCAGCATGCAGATAATGGGAATAATAAATAAATAAATAAAAAATCAGTCTCAGGAGTGGGATTCTCTTCTAACCACAAGTATAAATCAGGAATAACGCTTCTGAAATCGAGAGGTCGATCACAGGGAGAGGAAAATCAGACTTTGATGTATATAAATATAAACCCAACATGTACTACATTTAAAAAACCTTGCTACCATTACTCCTTCACTGCCAGAGATTGTATCCAAATCTGCTGCTCACCCTTATATGTATTATACAGAGATGTGAAAGCTGATGCAAGTGAATATGCAGAGTTCTAACAATCTTCTCTAGTTTATTTCAGTGCACTGCAAGACAGTCCAGTATTATCCACTTCAGAACAAACTTGTCCTTTCAGCTATTTCTACAGAGAATGAAGTGTGTGACCTCTACTGCAGTTCTACTTGAATCCATTTATCATTTTATTGACCTGCTGGGAAAAAGTGTTCCCTGTTTTCTATCTCACAGATTGGGGTTCTTCATGACCACAGAGCAAAGATCTGAAGATTTTAAAAAAGCTGCAGACGCTTTCCCTTTGTGTAAATGTGCGATGCAAAACACACAAAATGGCACTCAACAACAACAAAACAACCAAAAAAAACCCCAAAAAAGAGACAAACGAGAATTGTGTCTTGCAGAGAACAGTGACTTGGCTAACAAATCTCAAGTTCAACAATGATGAAATGCTTACTGTACACTGAAAAAGGAATCCAGCACTGATGGAGGGGCTGGCATAGGAGCTAAGCAGTGCAAGATTTGCTAATCTTTTATTCCAGAGCAGCTGAACCTGGTTTGTCCCTGGCACAAGGCACCATGTGAAGAGCTTCCCCACTCTGTATTTGCCTGGTTTGTCCATCATCTCTATTATAAATATAGTAAAAGGAATATCAGTTGAATATAGAAGATATAACACCAGTTTAATATAGGCCAGTTCACTGGCAAAAGCTGACATGGTGTTGCACTTTGTTAGACATATAGACCTTCTTTCAACTTGCTTTTTGTGCTCCTGCTAGCTGAAACACATTCAAGATGCTTATTCACTGTTACAAATTCTGCACTACATACATGTAGTGTACATACATACATACATTATGAAGACAGCTTCATAAACTGAAACCATACGTCAGCTGCTGAAGTGTTTCTAAGTTATGAATCCCATTTATTCTTTCAGTGTCTTCCAGGTTTGGTGATGTATGTTAAGTTTTTTTGCCTGTAAGCCAGTTAGTCCTCGCCTGGGTTCTTTTTTTTTTTTTGATAGATGGATAGAAACACGTAAGAGAAGAAGCAGAATACAGTTCTCTCATGTTACCAGCATTAAACCTGTACCTGTGCTTTACCAGTCATGAAATCCCTAGCCCAAAATGATACATCAGCATTTTTCATAAGATGATGGGAAAGGGAGACAGGGTATTAGTCCAAGTAAGCTATACCATCTGTCACAATTTTTTGCGTGATTGTGCTCACACAATTTCATTTTTCTATCCACTTTTCCAGCCAGCAAATAAGGAAAATAACACATCAATTCTTCACAGAACTGGATATTTGTTTGTAGAATATTCAGATAATATTGAAATGGGAACATTTTATTTCCTAAGATTAATGAATATTAAATCAACCTAGATATTCAGATTATCTATATGGAGTTTCACAGTATCACAGTATGCTAGAGATTGGAAGGGACCTCAAAAGATCATCTAGTCCAATCCCCCTGCCGGAGCAGGAACACCTAGATAAGTTTACACAGGAATGTGTCCAGGCGGGTTTTGAATGTCTCCAGAGGAGACTCCACAACCTCCCTGGGCAGCCTGTTCCAGTGTTCTGTCACCCTCACTGAGAAGTTTCTTCTCAAGTTTAAGTGGAACCTCTTGTGTTCCAGTTTGTACCCATTGCCCCTTGTCCTATCATTGTTTGCCACTGAGAAGAGCCTGGCTCCATCCTCGTGACACTCCCCCTTTATATATTTATATACACTAATAAGGTGTCCTGGGTTTAGCAGTGGCAGTCATTTTTTCTCTTTCTTGGTAGCTGGTGCAGTGCTGTGTTTTGACTTTCAGCTGGGAACAGAGCTGAAAATGATGTTTTGGTTTGGCCAAGGACTTTGTGGCCTCATGCTCTGCCAGGGAGGAGGGAGGAGAAGCAGAGACAGGACCTGAAACTGACCAAGAGGTATTCCATCACACGTCATCAAGAATGAGGAGGGGCTGAGGGTTGGAGGAGGTTGTGTGTTGTGGGCTGGGGGGAGTTATGGTGTGATGGGTGTTGTATTTCTTCCTTGTTATTTCCTTTATCATTTATTATTGGTGGTAGCAGAGTGATTTGTGTTATACCTTAGTTACTAAACTGTTCTTATCTCAACCCGTGGGAGTTGCATTCTTTCTGATTCTTCTCTCTGTCCCTCCAGGAGTAAGGGGAGGGAAAGAAACGGGGGGGGGGAGTGGGTAACAAGCTGTCTGGCTGTGGGTTAAACCACGACATAAGGTCACCCCACAATCTCCTCTTCTCCAAACTATAGAGACCCAGCTCCCTCAGTCTTTCCTCATAAGGGAGATGCTTCACTCCCTTAATCATCTTAGTTGCCCTAAAGTTTGCTCCTCAGATGAATGCAAATATCCTTTTAAAGTCCTGAAATTCCAGGTTCTCACGTGGCATGAAAATGCTGTTCATCTCTAAAGCAGTGATCTGATTTTAAGCAGCAGACCTTAAGTTTTGATTAAAGACTCTGCACTCCTTTTGTTTGATCTCCCCCTATTTTCATTCCCAGTGCCTATCCTTGTGTTTTTTTCTAGCAACACCTCTCATTTCTGACAGAGAGTAAGCAGTGTAAGGATGGGTGAGGAATTGTGCCTCCACTCAGCAGGGGAAACCCGAGCTATCTTCTTACTAGAAACCTCAGTTCTGCGCTATGACCCTATTGCTGTCTTTACTACTTTGTAGTTGAAGGAAAGGTACAATTTGGAACTTAGAAATCAATGGTAACTGGTCTTTGTACAAATTCACTTTAAGTGAAAGACTCAATTTCAAGTGATATCATACTGATTGGAAATCAATTTTTACCAACAAAAAATGTTTTTAGGCATCTCACAAAGTCATTCTTCAAGATCTGGATCACAAACATGTTACAGGACAGGAAGGAGCATTTGTCTCTATGTACATAAAGATACAGACGCTAAAACTTCAGAAAAATCAAAAGTGAAATGTTGATGTAAATGTCCCATCAGTTGAAGATCATTTAGCATCTATCCTGTTGTAGATTTGTGAAAGGAGAACAAAAAGTACCACAAATGGAACAGTTTTAAAATCTTTCCCACTACAGATAATGTACAGCTGCAATATAAGAAATACACAATGGACTCTCACTCTGAGAGGAGCAATGGCAACATTACACACATCTTTCAAGATATGAAATCTATAGCTGGGTAGTATGTACACCTGTCCTCTCCTGCAGCACCAGCCTTTACAATTGCACAAGAAATTAGGGAGCTGAACATACAAGCCCATCAGTTCAGACTCTGCTCTCCTTTCTATTTAGCTGGAGTACCAGCAGCAACGAAATGAATTGCTTTGAACTCCTAGATTCTTAACATTATTGCTTCTTCATGGCAATAGTCAAGTAATGCCATACTTTCTAACTGTATCTATTTGGGATAGGTAATTCCCAAGATAATTTTCCGTGTTCTCTGACCTCCTCTAATACTCTAGCTTTTTTTCCACATTCTCTGAAGTATAAATAAAACCCCCAGTTCTTCCTTTCTTACTTACAAGGCACTTCTTATTTTCCCTACATCCGCTTTCACAGTCAGAGGTCAGTTCCTGCCTCTCTTCATCTCATCCCATCACCTTCTTTTTGTCTTTTGTGAAAAGAGCACTTACATCCTCTCCTGCATTGCCCTTTTCCATTGTGCTGGGCTTTCCAGGAACCCCTAAAAAGCTACAGAAGGATTTCATCGCCCTCACCTAAATGTCAGTTTGAAAGTCCCATTCCCTATGACATCAGCCAAGCCCCCCCTGCCCCTCCTAAACAAATAAATAAAATGAGTTCAGGTATGTGCTGAGCTATTGCCTGGTGTTGGGGCCCCAGGTATGTGGCAGCCCCTCATTCTCCTGCCTGCTCCCTGGGCACAGCACCAAGCACAGGGGCTTGGATCAGCAGTCATCCACCTTATGGTAATACAGTTAATAGTGGTCTAAATTAGCTTCAGACATGCCATTGATCTGGTGATGCTATACGATCTGCTTGGAACTAGAACATATATCTACCTCCAGATGACTTCAGTATTTTTTGCCCATACCAGTATTCCTCACTTCTTCAAATCTTTTTTTCTCTAAGTTATAGAATACAGGTCAGGTCAATCTTTCTTTATAAGTCATACTTTCAAAACCCTAAATCATGCATTTGTTTGCCTTCCACTGCACTTTTACAAGCTCAGTCAGCAATGTCCTTCCTATAATACATTGCAGAATTGCAGATATTCCAAATGGAGTCTGACTAGTGATTTTCAAAGTGGCAGAGCAACTGTAGTAGTAGTAACACACACTTGCTTACATTTGTACTTGTGCCAACATTTTCTGTTCAAGACCATAATTGAATCTCTGTTTTTCCAGTGCAAGACAGGAACTGGTGCATCTCTGAATGCACAAGCAAATGGCCTAAGCCATAATGGTAGGGGTTCCTTCCAAAACACATTTATCTGAAGGTGGCAAAACCCCTTTCAGATTAATTCATACGTCTAATCCCCTACAAGCAAGCTTAACACACTGACTATATCCACAGCAGTGATTTTAGGTGTTGTAAGAAGCATCAATATTAAATCGGTAACATTCATACACAGTTAATCGAATGAAACCAGAGCCAAAACCTCAGAGTGACTCTAAGGGCTTCCACCCCCTTTGATTTCCTGTTCTTTGGATGAGATGCACACTACAGCCTCTTTAGTAAAAATCCCTTGGAGAACTTTGCAACAACCCTCCAGTACAATATTCTGGCTCAAATCCATGTCATACAATTATATTTCACTATCAGTATCTTCTCCTTCAGAGTCTTCCCCTACCATCCTGAAATATAGTCTAATATACAGTGCGTAGGTACTGCTGCATTATACCTTGGGGAGAGTGTCATTTTAACACTGTGGATACTGATTCTAGTATAAACTTTGTTTAAATTGATGCTTTAAGACAAAAGATAACACATGGAATCACAGCTAATGGTCACCACCTCTCCCCCAAGATTACATCTGTTGATGTTGATGGGTTGCTCTTTGGATTTGTCAGAGATTGCTTACTCTCCACAACTCCCAGATTTGATACAACTAGGAGTTCTTTCACAGCCTGTGTATGTTTACCTGTTGAGATGGCATGATGCCTGGCTACTCACAAGGTGGTCAGACACTTCCCCCAAGACATAAGTTTCCAGGGAATATGAAAGCTCAGACAGGAGGCCTGGATAACATTTAAGTGCCATCACTTTTACAGGAAATCCTTTCCACTGTGACAGCTCTGCCACACTGGTGTCACATCCCTCGTTACACTTCATCACGCCTGTTCACACTTTGGTGCATTGATGAATCAATTCAAGCATTTTCTTGGCATTTCCTCTGTCCCTTTTGCATCAATATGGGACAGCTGGCTCATAGCATGACAAACTTTCACATCTAGATTTTCAAACTTTTCCTGGAAGCTAATGGGAATACATGTTCCACATGTAAATCAACCAGTATAGCAGGACAATACTGGAGTATTTCTCTGGCTCTATTTTGCTTTCTTGCAGTATTTACAAAATGGTGGCTCTGATCTCTCAGAACTGTAAGACTGAAAAGGAGCATCTGGTTTATTCTTTTAATCAGTATAGGACTTGCAACACTACTATCCGTGTTATTTTGTTTGGATTGCATGCTGAAACTACTATATTCTTGGGGTCTGGCCAAAATTTGGATATCTTAATGAATACACATCATACTCTGAACCTAAGTTGGCCTTCTAATAGGAGTGACTTGAATTTCAGGAGTGATACATTCTCGTGAATCCCACTGCAATTAGAGAGCACTACAGGTGCTTGACAGCCTGGAAACTACAGCTTCTTCTACCTAGGACATTTAGGGACCTGTGTTTAATAATGTTTATATCACTGATATTACCTTGTATATCCTAATACAATCCATGGGCAACCTTTTTAAGATCAAGTCAACAAAAAGCCTGATTTTCAGAAGTACCAGAACATATTGGCATATCTCTGAAAATCAGACTAGAAAAAAAATATATCACATTCCAAAAGTTGTCAAAGCTGCTTAAACACAGTAACCCCAGAGAACTCGCCTTCTACTTGAAAGTTTGCCCACTTCTCAAATTGTGATATGGAACTTTTCCAAAGGGGATGAAATGAGTTCCAGACTTGCTGTTCCAGCCCTGGCCTCGCACACTGTCATTGCAGAGCTAACTCCAGAACTGGTATGAAATGGAAGAGGAGTCTGCTCTTACAGATTATACCTACATTAATACACCCACTATATGTGTGTCTTTACACACTAGTACACATACAAACACACATCAGAAAAATATAGTGTAAAAATAGAGATATTTTGCGTAACTACTATTGAAGAAAATGAGCTGTCCTTACTATCCACCAGCAATTCTTCTAAATGATTCTTCCAATCAGCAACATGGATTTTGAGATAGAGATTTTATTCTAAGCATGATTAAAACCATGTTACCCATTAAAACCTTTCTTAACCTGTTGCAGCTGTAAAGAAACATTCTGAGCCATTCCCACAACACTTTATCAAGAAGGTAAGGTAAATTAAATTTGTGTTAAAGCTTCTGTAACCTTTAATTCACTGAATTAGGGATTTCCCAATTAGAGCAGAAAGCAGTTCCAGGAAAAGTGACATGTGAGTATTTACTTTCTGTTTAAAGACTTTTTTTTGATTAAAAGATATTGGAAGAGATAACACAACAAAATTAGTTTTTGCTGTGATGGTGAGGTTAAGGTTTCCGCTGTTGCTAGGATATACTGCCCTATCACAGCCAATCTTGACGGTGAAAATTGGTGCCTTAATTTCCCAATGGTCCATGCTATTTCTGACTTAGGCCTCATTCTGGTTAATCATGCTGTCATTCTCACTACAGATCCCCTTTTGACATCTTCATCTGCAAAAAGATTCTACAGTCAAGCCTGACTATGGCAAGTCAATTCAGAGTTCCACTGGTGGCCAAGACTAAGCTCATGGACGAGTTTCTTTGTAAAAAGAAGAGCTTCACTAAAGGATGAGGAATACAGTAAATGAAGAGTTATTTCGCTTGGCAGAGGCAGGCGTGGACCCTGTCGAGCAAAATGTAATTGGAGCAGTGATCACGTTTGGCTCCTGGTACTGCAATGTCAGGAGCCATTTACACCTTTACCAGAAGAGTCAGAACAGAGTCTTCCGCTGTCTGTGCTGGTTTAAATAACAAAGCAGAATAGAGCTGCTTCTGATTTACCCTTGACAACTGAAATGTGCATTACACTTGGTATTGTCTTGTCTCAGATGAGAGACAGTTTAGACAGCTTTTTTCCCTAAAAAATTAGGCTCTCAGATTTTGCTGGGATTTCTATTGCACTGCTCATAATGTGTAATAGATTGTTCATAATGTGCGATGCATTGGGATGATGGATCATCTGTATTTATTCCCTCACAAAGTTGAAATTCATGCCCTCAGCTACCTACATATTTGGCCCCTGTAAGGCAGTTTCATAGTATAGTGAGATATAATATATACCCAATAGAGCATAACCTTTGAAGACATGTCTGCTGTCAAATGCTGCTTAAAAAGCCTTTCTGAGTATGAGTGACAGGTGCCTGACTACAGGCTTTGCCTGAAGAGCAACATAAGAAACCTGTGAGATCCATACAAGGTGACTTTAGCAGGCTGAAAAAGGAGCATCTGTAAAATAAAAATAACCTGTATGCTGTATGCACCATTGTATCCAAACTATGTGCTTTTTTTCCAAACATGTTATTGCTTCCACTGCCATAGAAGTTTAATGTGTCCGCAAGCTACATTAGGTCTCGATTTCCACCAGAGAATACGTGCAGAGAATGTGTCATCGAAGTTATACCATAGAGAAATGCAACAAAACTGTGCTATAGGTGGAAATGAACAGGAAGCGTTTTAGTATTCTGAATAATTTATTGATGCTTTTGAGAAGCAGATGTGCTCTCATTAACACTGCCTCGCTGATAACTTCTGCTCTTACTACACCAAGATCTCTTCTGGTGCCAGGCATCTATTTTTTCCCACAGGCCACTTACTACAGCAAAGTACAAAAAAGCAGTAGAGCCAGCCTTGCAGAAAAGTTCTCAATTACTATTATTTTATTAGAAAAGAGCAGAAAGATCATCTGATGCTCTTAACACCTTCCTTGATACCCAACAGGTATCTCGACTATGAAGGTATCATTTAAACTAATGGGGAAAAAAAAAAATCCTTATTTCTAGCAAACACTATGAGCTTGACTCTGCTGCTCTTGCTTACAGTGGCAAATAGTTTCTTTGAGGACATCTAAATTTAAAGTGACATTTCTTTCAGAGTAAGTAATATTCAACATATATAAGAACTTGCAGTTTCTAGAAGACAGGATGGCCCAACATGAATCTGGCTAATGTAGCAGCTAAAGTGGAAGTACATGCAGTTGCAGAGCACTGGAAAACGGAAGCAAGCAAGGAGTCATTAGAAGATGTGGCTAAAGAGTTAACTGAAGTTGTTTGGAGTATATAACCCAAACCCAGAATTAAACCCAAACCTCAATATAAAGATTCTGCTTTGCAAACACACAAAACAGCAAAGAAAATACTCTTAATAAAGCACAGAGATCTGTTTGGTCAAAGATTTCCAGAAACGGTTTCCAGTTTCCAGTTAAAATCATTACAACTCCTCTGCTATTTCATATCATCTTACTTGTAAAGATACCACTTCCCTGTACAGCGAGGCTAAAACCAGTATTTTCCTTCATATAAAATAATTACACACACCATATATGCCGCAGTGACATACATGTACTAAACTCCAAAAAGAAGTGATAAATTGCATTTCTCCAGCACCTCTGAATGCCTCACCTGCACTCTGCTCACTAATCCATCTTTGCCAAGACTACTTCTAACCTTCCAAACCCATCCGTTGCCTGCAGACAACCATCATTTTTTTCAGATAGTAACCTGCTAAAAAAAAAAAAACAAACAACAAAACTTTTCTTCCTACCTACAAATGAGGAATTTGCCCCCAATATCTATTGGTCTGGGGTTCAAGCAATTTTTGAGCACTGACAACTTCAAAGTCCAGTATCTCAGACCACTTGAAGGTTAGAAATTAGTACTTTATGTAAGTGGGGAAGAATAAAAATTCACTCTCCTAATTGTTCAATATAGGCTTTGCCAGATGTAAAAGTTTTAATTTAGTCCTGGTAGATCACAAGATGTCAAATTTCCAAACTGCAGTGCTGAGAGGCCCAGAAAGGCTCTCAGCTCACACTTCAATGTTTATTATTCAGGTTCTTTGCCCTGAAAGGCCTGTAAAACTAACCTCACAGCACTGAGGAAGGTTATTACAAAGCAAGTAGAAGGGTGTACACTTCCATGGTCCTTAAAAATTGCAAAATATATCTACTCTTTACCAGTCTGAGTTTATTCACATTAACTCAGCCCCAATTACAGATGAAGTCCACACAGTATGTCCCACCTTTGGATTTTATTTCTTAGTTCCCTGGCATAAACAAAATGCTAGGAGAAACTGCCAGCATTTCCAGCATCTTGGTGCATGCACAGGGAGCTACTAGAATCACCGTCTGTACCTTAGCAGAAGGCAGGATTTTCTCATTGTGAATTTGGGCTAAGCAACACATTCCTCCACCGTGCAGAGAGATAACATTCAACCAAACTAGCAGTGAAGCTACCAGTTCCCACCTCTGTGCAGCAGTGCACTGTGATGGAAAGATATAAGAAACTGTAGAACAACCAACTGCCTGTATGTATCCCAAAGCTCTTTGCTCATGCTTCCAAGGAAAGCTTTGTCTGTCTCATTTCCCTGGTCTGCAACAGGCAAGTTGGTACTATCCTGCAGATTGTGAGTCCCGGGGAAGAAGCAGACCTCCCCGTGCAGTGCATACCAGCAGGCTGCTCGTCCTCCTTCCTTATTGCCCTATTGATTGCCCTCTTTCATCTACAAAGAGCGCAGCACTTGGGAAGGACGAACGGCCACGAGCCTGCCCTGACCCCCTCCCCGCTGCCTAACGAGGCCGGGAGGAGGAGCGGAGCCGGGTTCGGGCCAGAGCGGCAGGGCGTGGGGTTGGGGGGGGGAGAGAGAGGGTGGTTCTGCCGCGCTGTCCCGGACGGCACCGCTAGATTCGCAGGACCGGAGTACGCGCACTGCCCCTCACCGCCTTCTCGGGGGCTGTGCAGCTAGCATAGCCTGCCCTGTCGGCAGCGGGAATTCATTGTTACCATTAACTTTTATCCTGGTATATAACCAGAGACACCGTTATAACCAAACGCACTTCAACAGAGCAAAATGATCTAGGTACTTCTGCGAGTTCGCTAGCGAGCTAAATTATCGCCCCTGAATAGCTGTGTCATACTGAACCGGCAACTGCAAAATGCCGGTATTCTTAGCTGAGAGTTTGCTTGAAGCGCTGACGTGCGCCTCCCCCTTTATGTTTTGGTTTGCAAAAAACTGAAAAAAATTAGTTATTCTTCCTTCACCTTGATAATAGTTCATAAAGGCTACACTGACACTTCAAAATAACTAGATACCCATTATTAACTTATTTGCCTTTTAACAACAGTAATCAGAGTGCACTAATGTGTCATTAGTAGGATGTTGACAGGTTTCTAAAAAAATTTTTAAGACTGAAGATCAAGGAATGAGATTAATAGACTAACGCTGAAGACTGGGGAGAAAAATACTTTTTCTCATTAAAAAAGTTTCGCCATGACCCAAGTACTTCAGTTAACTTCTATGCAGATTCATCCTTCAAAATAAATATGATTAGTATCATCTATAATAAATCAGTGTTATGTTATAATAACCTGTAATGTATGGACAGTCAATTTCCTAGTTTACAGTGGATTTCAAGGGCTGCATCCAGCCAACTCTGTATTTCTAACCAGGGCTGGTCAGATGTACATAATTTTTCTGTGCACTCATAGGTTTTTAATCTTTGGATTCTCCCAGAACATGACTGCTACTGCTGAACCAAGGACATTCCCTCACACAACCACACTGCCAGGGGCAATACCTCATTGCCATTTGTACTTCTGGACTTATAGCCTGACACTTCCCATTTTCCAGGTGGACCAAAGTCCTTCATGGTATATAGAAATCATTAAACTTAATGTGAAAAAAATCACAGAAGCAAATATGAGATCTAGAGCTTAAACTGTGTATTTTGCATATATTTAAGCATTAGCGCATTCACCACCAGTGACACCATCCCTTCTGGGAGCTCCTTTAGACCAGTGGGACAACAGCAGAAAGGATGAAGCAATTAACACTGTTGAAAGACTGAAATGTAGAAAATCCATTAAGTACCAGAATCAGGTTTTCTCATGGTAGTATTTTAGGTCATACATGGCCTGCAAGTTTGAACAGTCCCTATTTCTACAGAAAAGAAGGGTGGGAGTTACATACAGATAAATATCTACTGGAAAAATTCTATGCAGTTATTTGGTTTTGCACAGTTAAATAAGAATTAATGTAAATCTCAGGAGAATGTGAGGGTGTTGGTTAAGGGTGTCCTCCAAAAGATCTGTACGTGGAGCTGAAATCTATAGTCCTCAGTCTCTGAAAGCAAATTTCCTTTCAATTTTAGTGAAAATTACATTTCCATAGGACATATGTTTTCACAATACACTGCACAGAGACCTTATTTTATTCATCTCATAAGGGTGAGCAGTTAGCAGAGCTAGGATTCACACCTTGGCATCAAAGGAGCATAGGTTCTTGAAACCTGATTCTTATATTGTTAAAGTATGTGCAAATGGGACATGCTCCATATGTTTTCCCTCTTTCCTCTCACAAGTTATATTCTGTAATAAAAACTTCATAATCCTATGCTTTCTGAATATCCCAAGTTTACAAGAAATCTCTGCTTTAAAGGAGAAAAAAAGCAACCCCAAACCCTAATATGATGAGCTTTAGATGACATGGATTGATTTTTAACAGCCTTTCCTGGATCTACATGTGATAGCAACATTATAGTCATAGGGACAAAGATGTGCTTAGGTTCTACAAAATATTAGAAAGTTCTTGTTGACAGACTTTAAACCAAACAGAAGGAATAAGAAATCAGTGACCAATAAACATTTTATTTGTTAATTGTTTAAAAAAGCATTGGTTCTAATGACCTAAGTCTTACTGGTTTTGTAAAGGAAACAGAAAAATTCTTAGCTAACACTTTGCTTTTTTCAGAAATGAAGAGGATTGTAAATGCACTGTACTATTATCTGTGCCTGCCTTCATGTGTTGTGATTATGTGTTCAGTAAATAGCATCCAGACTAAAAAGACGTTGTTGTGAAATCAAGCAACATTAACTCATTAAGTCAATAATTCATGGATTCTTTTATCTAAAGTGGCAACATCACACCATCAATTCACAAAACAGCCACTTCTCCGAAGTGTATGTGATGATAATAATGGATTTTCTAACAATACACTCTCAGAGCAAGGTCACTGCGCACAGATGCGGTGGACGCCATGATCTGACCTAGGTCAGCAAAACAAGCTTTATTATTGAACCTAATTATGAACTATCAAGATAATGGCCTAGACTAAACTGTTTCCTAGGGGATTATTTAGAAACTAGTCAGCCATTTTAGGTTCAAATCTACTATAGAGCACTCCCTTCAAGAGGGGAGCAATTGCTGCTAGTATGTACCATATATGGTAGGTGCAGGACATACACATGCACGTTACAGAACCATTTTTAGATATCCCTATAGTTGCCGAAGACAACTCACATGTGCCTAGCACATAGCAAAATCCAATTGAACTGCATTTTGGATGAGGACCATCTAGTCAAGTGAAAGCACAAAGAAAAAGGAGGTGTACAAATCTTCATGGGCAACCCCCTAGGGGTAACAATCCAAACTTTGCAGTTGGCTTTGCTTAGGTCTAGAGATAAAAAAATTGTAATACAATAACCTTTTAATACAGCCTGATCACAATACAATGCTAATAAGTGAAAAGAAATGAACCAAAAGCTGTTTGGGATACCACTGGCTCCTTTCAGACCAACCACAGTAAAAGTCATGATGTTCATAATGTATTTTAAATTTATTCCTTGAGATAGCATGTGTAGGAAAAGTATCTCATGTTCCTACATTTTCCTGATGAGTTAAAATTAATGCACAGGATCAAAGCTGCCTACTGGCATTTGTGCTCAGCTGAGGGTATTTTTACTTTGCTCCCCCCCCCCCCTCCCCCCCCTTAGAAAGATAAAGCATTTCAGTTGAGTTCACCTCTCCAGCCAGAAAAGTCATTAAAATGTTTCCTTCCCTTGTGTCTCTCACACTGTAATTCTCCCAGGTATATAGAACTGACTCATTATTATTTTATATTTCAGCTCATGTAATTATACCCAAGTTTCAGAAAGGAATAGTTCCTTGAGATCAGAGTTCTTGTTGTGTTAGAAGCAAAGCCAACCTCTGAGTATTCCTGGCAGGGGAAGATTGATTCCCTGTATGATTCCCTCAATTATTTAAAATGATCTTGTTTTTATTTAAGGTTTTGATTCATATGATAATTAGAGACCTATTTTAGAGATGTTTGTTTTTCTAAGATCAGAATTCTGTTGCTATGATAAGCTTCTCACCTTTAATCCAGCTACCGGTCCCAGCAAACCAGTCAACCTGTATGAATTAACATGATGTGCTTGACCCTGTACCTTGCTTGTGGGTTTGTAATGAGATCCAACCCATGGGAAAACGCGTAGGGAGAAGGGAGGGGGCGGCTCAGCCTGAAACCTTTCCTTTAACCAGTTGGCCTGTGAACCCATATGAACTGGATCTCCCACAGAAGTTGTGATTTGAAAGTAACCCTTTCAAATCACACGTGGAAAGGTTCACATAGCTCTAGTGCTAATACACTGGGGCAATTTGCAGAAAATTTTGTATTCCTTTACTACATACTGACAAAGACTGAAGGTTCACAAGCTCTAGGCCAAAAGATGCCATAAGGGAAAAGCAGGTTTTCCACAAAAAAAAAAGAAAAAAAAAACAACCCAAAAAACCCCACCAAGATAAAAAAGACTTAGTCATACATTTATGGAAAGAGTCTTCCGGATAAATCTAAGAGGGAAGAGGAGAAAAAAAAGCCTGTTTTTGCAGGGCACTGCTGAAAAAGCTCTCAGAGAAATAGAATTTTCTCTATTTCATGTCCTGAATTATCCAGGCTGCTTTTATTTTGTATTACGTATTGTTTTATAGCAAGACTTATGATTTTTTGCATAATATTTCATGAAGCTTGGGGCAAATTGAGAGTTGTGTTAGCAGTAGCTGGTTAGGAAAGCCTTGCCAACTGAGTGAAAAGATGTTTAAAAGTATCTTTGAAATGTTTTGTGTAATATTTATGTACTGTTTCTTTTACTGTATTAAGGGGAAAGAGCAGAAACTTTCCAAGTAGAAGTAGAGGTGCTGGTAGCAACATTGTCATAAAGTACAGCATTAAACAGAACTCCAACCAGGCATACTATGTACCAACAAAAGCACAGAAAAAATATGAAGTATTCATTCTATCCACCTCCTGGAAGACCCCAAATCATATTCAGGAAGAAACACAAAAATCAGTTAAAAAATACATATGGAATTGGCAAAAAAGAAAAAGAAAATCCTAAGCTCATGAAACCCCAAGGAAGTTTGAAACACAAGTAAATGAGAATAACTCAACAACTGAAAACACAAAGGGGCAAAGAATGTTAGTGAGGGAAAAAGCATTACAGCTGTACGGTAAAGAAAGCATCAATGAAACCAGATCTTTTGAAAGACTTTTTGAGAGAAAAGTCTATGAAAAAAAAAACTACTTAAGCATAAGAAATGATTGCTCCTCATCTGGAAATAAATGAAACTGTCATTTTGCAACACAAAAGGTCTGGCTCTCAAGTTAAAAATATGCCTCAGCTAAAAGCACATTGTAGTGTTTTAATAGCTCAAAAGCAGAAAAGCCAATTCTGCTTCTTCCTTTGCAATAGCAGCTCTGATACCCTCCAATGAGAGTTTGATCAACACTGATAAATTTGGGACTGAAATCTACCTTCATCCTACATGATTATTTTATTTGATGCTGTACATTTACAGTCCTCATGGATCTTTCAGAAGTAGGAAGCTAACAGATAATGTCCATGTAGGTAACTAAAAATGACTTTAGTAATCTAGTGGTAGGCAAATGTAATTTGAGAATGAGGTTTCTTTACAATTCAACCTGCTGGAGCAACCCCGCTAATGGTCCTACCCCTTACTCTCTTGCTTCTGCTTCTTTACTCCCCACCTTGCCTTGGCAGCACAAGCTACTGTGTGGCTATGCAACAGACGACAACTGGAAATAAAGACAACGGAAAGCTGGGGAATGGCAGAGCAGGGAGCCAAAAGGTCAGTGCTTGATAAAGTTTGGGGGCACAAAAACTGCTTTGCTCCTCTAGGAAACAGAATACCTGGGTACTGCACACTTTCTCCTGCAAGGCATCTTGATACTTTAATTCTATTTTCAAGACAAGATGACGACACTCTCTTTTTTACACATCATCCTACTTTCTGCAAGCTGCACACTGCTTCCCTGGCACAAGCTGCAAGGAAAACAAGCTGTGATCAAAATATCACAGAAATTAGCAAGAAGCTTCTCATTCAATTAGACTTTGGTGCATGCTTATGAAGCAATATGAGAACACTGGGTGTGGAAGGCACTTAAGTTACTACATTACTAATTAACATTTCAGGAATCCTTCTACAGAAAGCTTTCAAAATAAATACAACTCCAAAAAAAGCATTAGGTGCAGTACATTTCTAAGATATAAATGACAGAGGGAAACACTGAGCAGTCTTGCATAATTTACAAGCATTTTAGTCCATCTGATCTCTTTTTTGTGTGTGCCTGCTCCGATCTGGTTTTACATACACACACCCCTTTGGTAAGCAGAATTAGCCTTTTCCATAACCTCATGATACATTTATGCTGAATCAGGCCAACACATTGCTTCACATGTAAGTGCAAGCAATAAAATCAATTGTCTGGAGCATTATCTGATGTAGTCAGCCAGTGGAAAGCACTTTACATTTTGTTTATGCCTATTCCTGTTCACTGTTTTAAAATAAAGCATCTCAAAATGGTGTTAGCTGTTCACTATAATTCTACTGCACTTCTCGACTCCAGATAAGGAAAGAACTGCAGAACAGACATGATTACAAAATTTTAAGAGGCAGAATACTTTAAGTAAGTGTTATTTAATTGACTTTCAAGAAATATAAAATCTCACTCTCCCAGCTTATTTGATTTCAATATTAAAAATAGAGGCAAGATGGAAAGGCATCAGCCAATCCTTCAATAACTTCCTGACAGACTGGATTATACTTTTAACATGTTCCTCCCACCTTCTTATAGTCCTTATTTGTTTTCCAGACCCCAGCCGAAATGAACTCTTTTCATCCGATTGTGACTGTAGATAAGTATCAGAGCAGTAGAGTTACTAACTACAATAAGAGGATACACAGCTTTTGTGCTAATAAGCACTTCTTTTTAAATGCTAAGAGCAATTAGTCCTTTTGTGTCAACTATTGATTATGCAGACTGATAGACAAAAAAACCGCACACAGCCTCATTCTTCTTTCTCCTGGATTTCTAAAGAGCAAAACTGGTTTAAAGCAATTGCAAAGCAGAGTGGTACTCCATCTTTGGGAATCAAGAGCAACTTGAGAGAGGAACAGTAATGGGTTCGACTATGAGTGAGAAAAGCAATTTCTGATGTGTTTCTTTTTCAGCGCTGTTTCATGAAAATATGCACTTTTGATACTAGCTTTCTAGACCAGGTATGAAGATTATTCTTTTGTAAATTTCAACTATGAATAATTTTAGCTGCTCCTAATTAAAAGTATTTTTAAATCAACTTTTTGCACAGTTTTTCTAAAGATTGCTTTATAAATAAACACATCCTAAGTTTGTGCATTTAGAATCATCTTCTGACTTAATTAGACAGCTCCCCCATGACAACATACTTAACTGCCATAATCCATGACCATGTGCTTATGGAGTACATTAAGTGTCAAACTGCTTGGTTTATTTATAAAGCATGTAGCTTCACTAAAATGACTTTAGTGTCTTTATAAAAAAATATTTAAATAATAAATAACTGGTATATTGCAACAGCACAAATGTCTGGTCTTTCTAAAATGTAAAAGTGCTCCTAGAATAGGAATATCAGGTTGCAAGGGACCTCAAGGATCACCTGGTCCAACCTTTTCTGGGTCCAGCCATTTAAAGGATGGTCTAGACAGGATGGCCCAGCACCCTTGTCCAGCTGAATTCTCTCACAAATCCCTCTCAGATGAGCTCTGAGTGACCCAAAGTTTGGTCTTTTAAAACTTAAAACCTTTGTCTTGGTACTAGCTTTCAGCATGCTCAGCCAGATCCCAGACTCCACAATACTGTGATCATTGCAGCCAAGGTTATCACTGAGTTATTACAGAGCAAGTGTTGTTGGTTTGTAAGTAGCAAGTCCAGCAGTGCCTCATTCCTGGTTGGCACATGTAACATTTGCATGAGGAACCAGTCTTCTATACATTCCAGGAACTTGGAGAGTGTGAGTTCGTGTATTGTTCTTCCAGCAAACGTCTGGGCAGTTGAAGTTACCCACAAGAACCAGGGTCTGTTGATTCTATGCTTGCTTAAGTGACCCAAATTTTGCTTCACTGGTCTTACAGTCTTGGTTTGGAAGTCAGTAGGAGATACCTACTGTAAGATTCCCCTTGGAATTGTATGGGCACTGCTAAATCACCACCGGGTTCTGAACACATTTATGCTAGATATACAGAAATAGTGAAAGAGTAATTACCTGGCATAACTGTCACCTAATTTCATTGGCAGCAGCAACATATAGTTAAGAGTTACAAGAGGTATTATATGCTTATTATTGTATTAACTGACTATAAGTGTTTAGTACTCCTATGATTATTCCTTTAGGCATGCTTTCAAAGTATAGGAAGCCTTGAAATCCTAGAGGAAAAGTGGAATTCAGTATATCCAAATTATCAGCTATGTGTTGAGGATTTATTTTTAAGACATAAGTATAATGCTTTCATGTGTAGATTAAAAGAAAAGCATAACCTTTCATAATTCCATGTGAAAAGTGGCAAAGCTTTGAATTCTGTATGCAAGTGCAACTGCTTTTTTCAGTGTTCATATTATTGCACTGTTGTTTCACACAAGTGACTGAAGCTATTTCATGAACTACTCATTGATCTCTATGAATTTATTGCAAATGCTGTGAACCTTATTATAACAGCATCCTTGAAAGACAAGCATTTTGAATGTCACAAGGAGATGTTGCTGTAACAAAGGAGAATAGAATAGGACTACATGCACAGTATCTGAGATCCAGAGAATTTTCAAAGAGAATAACCTAAATAAGTGCCTTATAAGGAAGGCAAATCCTATACATATTGCAGTTTGAAGATTTCTTGATATAGCACATTCAATCCATAGAAGGATTCTATTTTCAGACATAGACATGAGAACACTACCCTGCATCATATTCATGCTTTGGAAAGAGTATACAATTTGCCAAGAAAATTAAGTTTTGTTACTATTTTTCCTCCACAAACGTGAATACAGAATACAAACTTGGTGTGCACTAAAACTAACGGGAGCATTAAGTTCCTGTGAATGTATTAAATTTGTACACACTAATCATAATTTATACCTCACAGAGTAATTGATACTTCAGCTGCTAAATGTGTTTGGGACCTCTGTTCTAAAGACAATCTTGGGTGCCTAAAAAGCCTTGAGTACTCTGGCCAGCACTGGGTCCATTGCAGAAGTATTCATGCAAAGTAATTGCAAAAATAAAAGCTAAACCCTCTTTTCAGGTAATGCATACGTGTCTTCAAAGTTATGGGTTTTTGACACATGCAAAAGGATTGCAATGTGTTTTGGCAAGTGCCTATTAGCACACTAACTTACAAAATTTGAACGCTTAGAATTGGGTTATTCATACCTGCAGTTAGAAACCTAGTAACAGATTTATATGAATCTGCTTTATCTCCTTAATGCTTTGTTTTGCTAGGATTTCTTCAGCTTGAATATGCCTTCCCTGTTTTGCTGTCCATGAGCACTGTTGATCCCATTACTGAAATCTCTACTCAACCATTATGTTACTTTTTGTAACTGCATGCACTGCTTTTGAAAACTGTTGAACTTCCAGATTTATGACACAGAAAATCTAAGCCATTGATCCACCACACAAATACATTACAGAGAAAGTTCGCAGTATACAGTAGTTACTCTACTTGAAGAGCTATTTCTGCATGCTTCAGCTCTGACCTGGGATCCATTTCTAAAAAGGAGAAAAGTTAAGTCTTCTTGAGTCATTGAACTTCTCAGTAAGAACTGGAAAATGTACAAATACGATATATCACTATGGTGATGCTGTCATTACTGGAAGTATATCATGCTTCTGTCCATACCAGTCCTCTAGTTTGAAGTCTGTGATCTGTGGAAGAGAAGTTCTGTGCCTCTTCTGAACTTCATTATGAGCTTTACAACCTTTATAAAACAGCTAGCAGCATAAGCATCATTTAAATGACCAAAATGCCATACAAATTCATTGCTTAAGACTTCTGAATTTCAGAATAAGAGGATCTACAAAGTCTATTAAAAATCTATACATAAACCTATAAACACTATTTACAGGATTTCTTAAGGAAACATTTGTGATTGTGTCATTTATCTGGTCCTGCAATTTAAATAAAATCACCAGTTTCAACAAAACCTGATAGAGTAAGAATGTCAAAAATATTCAGTTACTGGCAATTCTGTGAACGTCAGTGAGCAGATTATTAGTGCTGCACAATGAAAAGGAGGCTTTCAATATTATGTTATTATTTTTGTTCTGAGAATCAGCAGCCACATTGCTGATTCCCATATACACAGACTATATTTTTTTAATTAATCAAGATAGAAGTCTGAAATCATACCATTAGTGGATACAGATGCTGAATGGGATTGCCCAGCATAAACTAAGCAAAAGGTATTGAACGTTTATTGTATAACAGCACAAACTTTCCTTAGCTGAATGTATCTCAGGAGTAAGAATGACACTTGTCAAGCAACTTGCTTAAGAACTCACATCAGGCTTTTTTGTTGGCAGTGTCAGCTATGTTTGATATAGTGAAATAATTTCTGCTGGTGCAGAATTACCTTGATGTCCTACATTGGCTGTGTTTGCTTGCATAAGCTTATCCTGCATGGAGAGACAATAGAAGAGACTATAGCTAAGAAAAGCTTAGACAAAGGATGAGATACAGACATATTTATGATCATCTGAGAAGGGAATCAAACAAAAAACTGCAGATGAACTTTTCAATACAGGTATAAATTACCAGTTTTTCCAGGAAAACAAAGTACAAGCAGATGAATGCTAGGAGCAGATTTACAACACATGAGGAAGTACAAATAGTCATATGGCAAACTGGAAGACAAGTGTCATGTGATATCTGTTTTTCAGGAGAGCGGCTCTTCAAGAAGAAGAAAACCTCAAACTTTAGAGAATTAAAGCTTTTTTTTTTTTTTTTTAACCAGAGAACTCCTGATTGCAGAGCAAATCATTAAAATGTATTTAACAAGAATGTACTTGCAGTGAATTCTTGTATTATTTGAATTTCTCAGCTGTGGGAAGGTGGTCAGAAAAAAGCAAGATATAACACTTAAATTAAATTTGCCACTTGAAAGAGATGTGCATAAACATTCAGAAAGAAATATGCCTCTTGTAGTATTAGATAGAAATCCACTAACTATTTCCTGTAAACTCAACAATCACAATGAATAACCGCTATCGCAGGAAACTTATATCCAGGATTAGATCATTCTTAGACTGGGGACTTTTTCTCTTGTGAACTTCTTAAAATATCTGGAATTAACTTCCTTCCCCCTTCCCCTTCATTTAATGTTAGTTGTCTCTCTTGGTTTATGCAATTAGCTTACTAAAGAAAAATAGTAGTTTCTATATAATGTAATTTAGGATAAATCAGAAACTTTGAAATATGCTTTTCTGTTGTGCAAATCATCTTAATCAAGGTTTACCACTAATACAACAATAATATCTGAAATGTTTTCCTGGAATAAAAGAGAAAAATTCTAATTTTGATAATGTATCATGTGACCAAAAGCCTCTTAATTGTATTGCCATTTCTGACCTTTACAGTGCAGTGACTTCTGGAGAAAGTCTTCTACATTCATCAGGTTTTCAGATGCCCTATTTCCTGATCTCAGTCCTTCCTATTGCTGTGAGAAGACTGATTTGAAGCTCACCTGGAAGTGCTAGGGCCCCTTTCCTGTCCTGCCAGCACATCAGAGCCACTTGCACACTCTGAGGTTACAAGCACGTGCTTTCAGAAAACCACCTTCAACTTTTCAAATTCATAGAGTTCCTGAAAGTAAGTTTCCACTCAAGGGCAAAGAGGCACTGAGTAGCTGTCTAAGAAATGAGATCAAAGCTCCATTCTCAGAGAAACTTTTTTCCTTAAGAACTAATTAACTTAAAATGTTGTTCTTACAGCCAAAACTTGATACAGTGATGCAGAAAGATTAATACAGCTAAGCATCAGAGAGATGAAGAATTTCCTTCTAATTAAAAATTTCTGGCAAGATAACAGAGTTGCCCTTGTATTAAAGATTAATGCATTTGATAGGTTTGATGGCTCAATATCCTCTATAAATCATAACAGAAAGATGCTTCAAGAATTGATTCAAGCTTATTAATTGCAAAAATAAATAAATACCACAGCATCTGCAGCAATTATAAAAAGTTGGGTACAAATCATTGCTAAGTTTTGTGGGTTTGTTTTTTCTAAAGACACTGCATTAGTGGAGTAACTAAAGTGTTGTGGCCTCAAGGCTGCATTTTGCAGCTTCCCCTTACATAGCAGACAAACACTCACTGACCCATGTGGCACTATGGAAATGCTGTGTTGACAAGAATAAGCTTCTTCCATTCCCTCTGGCAGGTCTGCAGCTGGGCATTAACTTGTCCTCAACCAGCCCAGCTCTGAGAGGGTATATGCCAACTGGAAAATCAGCTTCTGGTGGGTGGTGACACAGACTATCTCCAAGGCTAAGCTTTGAATATTTCTTTGTCTCTTCTCTTCCTTCCAAACATTACTCCTTTACTCCATTACTCCTCAACATTACCCCATTTATTTAGCATTTATAGACTTTTCTGCCACTTAACAACTAAAAGAAAACCCTTAATCTACAAAAAAGACTTCAATTGAATGCAAGCAATATGATGTCTTTCAATATAATTCAGACATTTTTAGTGTTATGTGTTGTTCTGCTAGAACCCCCAAGTTTGAAATGCTCGAGTTTGTGTTTATGTTCAGTCACAATATTGACCTTGGACTCTAAGGGAGCGTAGACTGGAAGTTATCATACACTTCAGAGATTCTTTATTTTATTTTATTCTTCAAGACATGTATGACAACTTGGTTAAAGGTCTGAATATAAATTTCAAGCTAGAACTTCTTTAAAATACTACATTGGTCTTTTCTAATTTCCTGCATTTGCAGACTTAGTTGAATAAAGAATAGAAGGTGCTATAATAATATAATAGAAGGTGCCTGGGTATCATGTACCTCAGCATATTCCCAGTTCACGGTCCTTAAAAAGCTTCCTAGAATGCAAACCTTTTCACCAAAACAACTTGAAGCTTTGGCCTCCTGATGCAGGTGGCATAGAACACTTCCAGTCTTTCTTTTTTAAGTGCCACTGACTAAGGTTTTAGAATTTGAGGTTTATCAGTAGAAATCTTGGTATTCACTCATATCTCTCATTTATAAGTCTGCTCATGGAAATCATGTAGAAGTAATGCCAGAAATACAATAAAAGCAGTCCATATATTTCATCATGAAAACGCTGCCTGGAGGTGTCACTTCTTTAAAACAACCTTTCTATTTATTCAGGCTTATTTTAGTACTCATTTTCATTTTCTATTCCAGTGTCCTATATGCTTGTAATCTTTCACATTAGTAGGCGTTAAAAGTAAAACACAGTAAAATTTAGTTAAATATACTGAAGAACAGCAGAGGAGGCACTGCAAGGTTAATTTTTTCCTTCAGGATTCAAAGAAGTGTTAGTAGGTGTCTATGATAGTGTACATAAAGTCAAATTCTGATTCCATGGCTCATAAAGGAAACTGAAGTTGATTGCATACGCAAGAACTAGCCCATCATTTTTACTTACAGAAAACCTTGATAGTTTTTGTTACTGTTTCTCCACTTAACACAGAAACTCTTTTTATTTGCCTGAAGATCTACCAGCTTTATTTTAAAATGAATTAGTAATATGAAAGATAAGAAAGTATTCTTGGATTCAAGTTTCTAGTCTCTTGTGAAGAGACCTGGGAGCCTGAGATAAATGAAACCAATTAAAGTCTCTAAAGTTGAACCCAGTAACAGGCGCTGATATTTATTTGTACAGTTATTTGAGCACTCTATGCTCATAACCATTGCCACATCAGCTATTATAAGCTTGAATTTGAAGGCTGTCTGTGTTTAGTTGCAGAAGGAACAATAACCTATACCCTGATCCAACAGAGGTGACATTTACCCTGTTCACGGGGAAGCGTCTTCTTAGTGTTTGAAGAACAACTGCTTTCTGCATTAATTTCATGTTTGCTTTGGAATAAATCTGCAGATACAGTTATGTACAGCCTAGTGCAAGAGAGTCAAAAGGGTTTAACAGTGAACGCTGAGTACAGGGAATAACACAGGCATCTGTCTCACTGAAGGTGATATGAATGGGGCTAGTTCCCTAAAAGCTGGGCTATAACGTTGTCTCAGGAAATGGCTCAGGGTCTTACATATGTAAGCATAAAAAAAAAAAAAAAAAAAGAAAAAGCTTTAACATTTCAATTTTCATCTAAAAAGAGAAACTCGAAATAGCTCCCAGTGAATGTTTTCTTATGTTTTGCCGCAAATACAGATGGGATTCATCACAGCCCACTTTGATAAGAAAAACACAACCCAATCTTTTTTTACATTTCAATGCTTGCTTTCCCAGATGAGCATCCCCTGGCACTCCAAATGTACTGGAGCAACAGAGAACCATTTAACTTAAAGCGAATTATAAACAGCTTAAAGAATCTAGAGCGCAGCCTTCACTTTTGAAGTTTAAGAATACTTTCTCTAGCTTCTTAAATGTATAGAGACCTACCAGCCCTTGGGGATTCAGAGTCTACACACTTTGGATTGACTGAAAAAAGATTATTTCTTCAGTGGGGGCTGTGTATACTTTAAATTGCAGCAAACACTACCAGCCCACCTTGCAGGATAGCTCTTATTTGAATAAGAATTTCATCATCCTATTGCACATTTTAAAACTGTTTTCTTCCTGGTTCAGGTATGATCATACCACTATTACAGAGCAACTCCTCTGTTACAGAGTAACTCCTACTGAATTCACTAGGCTTTGAAATCAATTTTTTCACATTGATTTCAAATGGAGCTGAAAAAAGGAGTTGTGTGTGCTTACGAAGTTGGAACTGAGACAAAAATACTGTATTTCCCTTTATTAAGATAAATAAACTCAACAAAATTAAAACTGCATCATATTTGCAGCCAATAGCTCAGACTGGATAGCATCAGCAGAGATTTACTTGCTTGAAATTGAGGTCAACAGTAATCATCCTTAAATACCTGAAATTCTATGTCCCAAATATATGCAAGGAAGCAGAAGTGAACTTCACTCTCATCTTTTCATCAGTACAACGCTTATATTAATTGCAAGAGTTGCAGGTTGTGATCATGAAGCAAGGCTTCTTGAGAACAGACTTGATAAGGCCTGCAGTGTTAAGTGGGGCTCTTTTAACTGTAAAATTTTCGCCCTGGGCAAATGCTACACAGATACACAGCATCCACTTAGAAGTAGGGAGATCATTGGAGCCAAGGACATACAAGGTAGCACGACTGCCAATGTGTCTGTCTACACTTTTGCTTCTCTCATAGTGTATCCTTTAGCAACAGCAGCCTTACAGAATCTCTTAATTGGGCTGGTCCTTCTCGGGTTCAGATACCTCTCTGTTTTCTAGACATTGCCATCTTTGCCTTTCTATAATTCCTCTTTTTACAATGGCGTATCATTGTCTGAAACAACCAAATTATAAAAAAAAGGGAGTTTGTAATCACTGTGTTTCCTGATTAAGAGGTGTTTATCTCTGTCAAGGAAGATGATAAAAACAGAAGAAGGAGCCATACCTTGAAGAAAAAAAAAAAAAGATGGTTAAAAATATCTATCTTATAGTAAGGTGATTATTAGAGGGAAAGAGCAATACTCCTTACTTAGTGACTTAAAGCATGCACAAGATATCCCTGGCTGACCCAGGAGGCTTGAGATTATGACAGAGAGGATATGAGCTTAGCTATGGTGCAGAGCTCAGACAGCATGTGCTAGGAAGGAAAGCATTTCCCATTACCCTGGTTTTCCAGGGACAGAAAGATGGGGAGAATTCTGGAGAAGTGAAACAGTTCTGTTAAGAAGTAAAAGCATTTCTCCAGACTCCAGAAAAGGTAGGAAAGCACAGCTTTAATTTTAACAAAGTGAAATAACCAAGGCACCTCAAATTTCTTCATAGCTCACAATTAGGACATTCAATAAAATATTTTCAGCAAAGTGTTCTCAATTGGTTGTAGGAACAGCTCCTGTCATAGTCTCAATATCCAGTAATACCAGGACTAAAGAGAACTATAACTTGTCCTCTCTGCCCCCCAAGTATTTTAGCACATCAAGAACTGAAAAATCAGACAAGTTAGCATTGCTGCCTTTTATAGCAATACCATGGAATGGTAGAGATCCTAGTGAAGCTAATAAATTGGGCTGACAATCCATTTTCTCTAAAAGAATAGGCTATTCAGTCTGTAAGAATAAACTCCAGAAACAATATTCTTTTGTGACAGAAAGATTATCCTTGTTCCACCTTTATTTTTTTCTAGGAAGAGGAAATTCATCTACAGCCAAAATTAAAGTAATGAGAAAAAGCAGGCTGTATCTAAAGTAGTAAGACAAGTAAGGCAAACAGTAATCCTTACAATAAATGTGAACTTTCACTGACTGTAGACATGAAAGCCATCAATGTCTTTAGGGTTTTGTCTGACTGGAGACAAGTGGCTTTAATCCTATAGGGAAGCTGTAGAGCTTTGGGGAAGCTACCAGCTTTGTAGACTGACAGCAGAACTCTGGGGAAGCATCACTCTCCTCAGACAAGAAACTGCACCTGAGGGAAACAGCAAGATTCTACAAAGGCAGAAACTTCTGTAACAGCTAACAAAATCATTGAGTGTGTACACGAGCACTCATATACAATCTTCCAATTATAGTGACCCCATGCTTATTTCTATGCCTTGCTAGAATTCAATTACACACAAAAATATAAGGTTTACCCATTTAAAAATTGTTCAATAGTTAGGCATTCATAACACTATCTCCAAACTGCTGGAGAACTGTTCAGAGGCCAACAGTAACAGGCTTCACCAACCGCCCTTGATCTGCTCCATGAATGTTTCTAGTAGATACAGTTAAGTTGTTAAAAAGTGATCAACATGTATGTTGAGGCAGACTCATTTCAGTTATTATAAAGCAGGCTTCATCTGGATTGAACACAGATTAAGACAGGGTTAAAATGCAGCAAAGCAAATTCATGGAGGGAAAATCCACTGAGAACTACTGAATAGAAGAGGTACCACATCAGCCTAAGATACAGTTTGCAGCAAGATTAATCAATTTGGTGAAATGCCAGTACATCTACCCTGTTCTGGTATTATTTCTTACGTATTTTCTTATGGTTCCTGTCAGGGAACAGGGAATAGGCTCAGGATCACCTCAAGGCCATCTTGGTATGGCTATTGTTACATTTCACCATCCCAGTTAACATAAATTAAATACAAGAAAACAGTATGATCTTTGCTTCCAAATTGCAAAGAATCATTTCTTCAGCACATAGTTGTGAAAATTAATCATTTTTGCTGGTAAAGCACTAACAAGCTTTTCGGTATTATTCACATTACTACTACCTAGGGTGAATAATTGTGGAATTGGGCCATCTGCCAGCTGAGAATTTCTGTCACTTTTACTGAGTATTATTTTACTTTGCAAGTTGACCTGTAATGAGATTCTGATAGGGATAGATAGAAGCTTTTCAGCCAGCATAATTCAATGATGAAAAATGGTGGGTATGAAATTACATTTATTTCATATCATTCTCCTGCATTCCTGTAGCTTCTTTTTTTTAGCTCTAGATAGGGATTATATTACAACTTAGGGTAATAAGCAGAAAAAAATTTGGCCATCTGAACATTAAAACTTGTGGCACTCAGTATCACAGGAAAATTCCCCTTAATTCTTTCCCCAAAATGGTGTTGTGTTCCATTGCCCAGAGTTTCACACAGCTCCCTTAACATGCCTAAAGTCCTACTTGCCATCACTGCCCACTGTACAAAAAAAGCAAAGCACTCACAGTGAAACTTGGGGACTTTTCAGAGAAAAGCGTGTGTTGGATGCTGCCCACTCTGTTTCTGCTCTAGGTCTGGTGGATCTTGATGTACCCTAGCAACAGACACAGACCAGGATAAGCAATATCAGATCAGCTCAGCACATGCCTCATGTTATCAAGGGTCATTTGAATAAGCAGCCTGACACCACCAACCACACTTGCTTTCTTAAGGCTCAGCTGACTCAAAGGCCAGCTATGTATTTATTGTTGAGGTGGTTTAAAACTGGGGAAGGATACTAATTTTCAGTTAACCACGATGTTAAGTAATGCAGAGAAGAAATGTGACTATCAGCAAGAAGCCGAATTTGTTTTCTTCTAACCATTAACAAGCTACAGAAGTTGGCTTTGAAACAAACTGAGGTGAAAATGCTTGGCAGGTAATTTATTTCCAGTTCTACCTCCAAAGCCTAAAATAATTATACATACAAATCAGCAAATTTTATTTCCATAGATCTGAAAACCACAAATTCTGTCCTTTTCCTCTTCATATAAAGAGATGTACCATAGACCATAACATACAGCAGGAAATGATCCATCAGTTCTCAGAAAGTCCCTGCCACAATTAGCAGCTTACGCAGTTTTGCAAAAAGGGCAGTATTCTCATGACTAGAAGCTGACTAGCATAAGGAGCTATATTCCTTTCTCTTTAGAAGTTAGATTCTAAAAAACACAGTAAAATAAGGGCAAGAAATGAGCGTAGCTGCTAAGAGGAAACAGGAAAGATGTTATGGAAACAAGTTTACTCAGGTACAATTTTCTGGATATATGAATATAGGCAATAGGTTGGTGAAGGTGTGAGCATTTCCACTAACAGTTGTGCAAACAACAGCTACAACTGCCTGGTTGTCACCTGGGTCATTATTAGCTTTTGCTTGACATGACAAACAAAGTGGCTTTTTGTAGGAGGGGAAAAACATAAGGAAGTTTTGGGGAAAACAATTCTTTTTTTCTTTTCCTAAGGCATAGATAGATCATCTTGGGTCCCTCAGTTATTTCAGGGTAGTTCTTATATTCCATTCTTTGTCCAGAAGGAACACATTTGGGCTGGCTGCCTTTACATCTGTTCATCCTCAGCTCTGCCAAAAGTTAATTTTGTGCTGTAAGCAATTGACCACAGAGGAATAGGCTATCAAATAATTGATTTCTCAGGGCTTGTGTGGCCTCAAACAGGTTTAGAAAGTGCTAAAGCAAGACAGAGTTTAAGGCTGTCCCTAATTCTGCAGCTCAAGTCAAGACAAGAGGCAGCTTTATGGGCATTTAGAAACATATGGCTCTGCAAGAAACCAAATGCATGGGGACTCTCAGTTGAGGCTCTGAAGTACACACTCAGTACCATCATCCTGCACCTGTGCCAAGTGGTTTTGTGGCACTGCTTTTGTTGTCTGGGCATTTACTACTTCCTTTCAAAACTGAATAAACAGCTGGATTACCCTAAAATCTCATTCCTTTGGGAAAAAAAAAAAAGAAAAAAAGTCCAATTTTTAAAAACACTACTACAAAACACATCATCATTCTGACTCCAAGACCAATGAATTCTGTAACTGATTTTCAATGTCTTCAGGAACTCATGGATCAGTTCTGAAAATTTCTCAATTAAGGAAAAAAAGATGGATTCCCTGACAAAGCAACTATTTTAAAACTTACCAGTTGATTTAGCAAAGTCCTTCAAAGCGTTCAGTTGAAACCTCTGTGGCTTAGTTCTCTAAATTAATTAAATAAATAAGTAGCACTACCAACGCAATGCTGTAAGTGTTGTTAGACTTGCTAACAACACCATTAGAAGATGCTCTGACTGGCACCAATGACCTAAAGGTACATTAGCTGTTTAGTTTGTCTTTGCTATTCTGCACAACAGAAGAATACTAAAGATTCACCTAAGGAAGAAGGTCTATCTGTTGCTCAGGGGCATTTCAGAGTATCTACCTCTGTATCTCTAGGCTCTTTTTTAGCTATTAACGTTTTCAGTAAAACATGAAAAAAAATCTGCAAGAGCTCAAGGCTCTTGTGATTGATAGAAATTTTGTTAATGTACGAATTAACTATACATGTGGTTTTTAAATTCAATTTAAGCCTGAAAATCTAACCTTGGGGGTTTGAAATAATGGGACATTAACTTCACTGCCTTTTAGAAACTACCATGAAACATAAGTAAATGACAAAGATGAATAAAATCAAAATGATAAATGTTTTATAGTTGGTATTTTTTTTTAAATAATGTTATTGCCATTGAAAACCTAAGTGAAATGAATTCAGTCATTTCAGCTTAATCCCTGGTGGACAATAGTCCACATTTCAAAAGCATCACACATAATTTGGCAAAATTGGCAGCTTCGGCTCAGATGTGGCTCAGGGCTGAGTAAGCATGCAATTCCCCTAGTGAGAGTGCCCCTTTCCTTCAGGGTTAAGGTCAATGGCTAGTCACTGTGGGGTGGAAAGGCTGATAGTGTCTGCTTGTATTCATCTCAACTACAGACACAGAATTTCAGCTGCTGGTGATGCACAGCCTTCCAGTGCCAGCAAATATATTATACCCTTCCCTTAAACATACATGCACCTTCACCCTCTTCCACTCTCCTAGATAAAACACACACCTTCCCTTTCCAGGACACACAGCCCTTCTGTCAGTTTTATAATCCTTGTCTTCATCCTCCTCCCTCTCCCATCCCACAGTCATATTTCACATTATACTAGATTTAAAAGATTGCCCATTCTTGACCTAGAATACAGGTGGGCAATACACCAGTTTAATGTCAAGAAAACAGGGGCATCAATGGAAATTATAGAAAATCAAATTGAACATATGTCAGGAAGCACATCAGGCATTGTAAATGTGAGGGATGCCCATCAGACAAGGTTATGGAGGTGAAAAACCAGAACACGTAAGAAAAGCAGAGCAAGAGCAAGTAACCCAGCACCCCTCAGCTGTCAGTGACATGCTTTTACTGATGCATTGGGAAGGTTATTCTGTGCCACCCTTTGAAGTGGCAATGAAATCTACTGGATTATCTGATTATAAAATAAGCAAGTGTTACAACAACATACTAATAGTACAGAAAACAGTTTTGTGATAACCTTAGTCTCATTAAAAATTATCAGAGTTTTATGTCCAGCCCTGAAAGTATTAAGACATCTTGGATTTCACAGAAATTTTCAACTGATTGTAACCTACAAGAGGCCACATTTTTTTAAAGGTATTCAGACATTTAACACATTAGATTGTGCCCAGTGGGATTTTCAAAAGAGCTTAGACATGTAATTCCCATTAGTGATAGAGTTTTGAAAAGCCCGCTGTCATCTCATCAGCGCTCTTGACATTTAAAGAACTTCACAGATCTGGTTCAGATTGGAAATTTTTCTGCCCTTATTATTACATTTGAGGAAAATCATAGAATCAGTTTCAAATACTAGCAGGACACATGAACTTCTTTCCTTCAGATCAGGCAACACCATTCATTGAAATGGCATGACGCTAGGACAAGTTTTGCTTTCCTTTCCTTTGCCTTATCCTACTAAGTCAAATTCAACTGGAACAGTAGTCATTTTAGGTCTTGAGAAAGAATAAATAAACCTGGGGATATCTTTTGAGATAACAAATGTCTCACTGAGAGTAGTGTTTAATTCACAAAGTACCTTTTTTTCCTAAGGTTGCCAAATTATATATTACTGTATAGACCTTGTTAAACTTTTTAATGCTTTTAAGAAGAGTGCAATGCATCTAAGACTATTTTGTTCAGTCTGCATCAAGAACTGTATTAATGCACATGACTGACAAATGGATAGTTGCTTCAACAAAAAAAGCCCCAGAATCTTGGCCAAGTATCTTTTAAACATCTGTTTGTTTAACTATTTACTTATTAAAAACCAAAGCAAAACCAAACTTCAGGTTTTCTTACTTTGTGCTGTCTGTCAAAGCCTGAACAACCTCTTCCATTGACAGGGTGCAGTAAGAGAATGGGAGAGCCAGCATACCACCCCACACGTAAGCCACAGGGTGCCCAGCTGGAAGACAAGTAGACATTGAGGACTGATGGTCCTGAAGAGCTGAGAGCAAGCAGCAGCAGGACATTCTGCTGCCTCACATATCAGTGCTACCTAAAGAGATCAGAAGAATATGTTTATTTAAGAGCATAAATTTGTACCTGTAATCCATGGCATACAACTACCTGTTGCTTGCCATGAAGTTCAGGCACAAGAGTTAAGTCTAGAAGGGTCCTATGACAGCAGACACAGAGTAGGATAGACTGTTTGAAAGCAATGTCACTTATCTATATGCACTTGAAACCATGCAAATCATACTCCTTCCTGGAAATGTATTGTTATTATCATCAGTCACTCCACTACTACTCTTGCTGAAAAGGCATTTTAGTTTTTTCATGTACTAAGCAGCACTTTGTGCACGCTCCTCATTTCCACTGCATATAGTCAGGTGCCCTTGCCCATGTTCCAGCCAGTTTTAACCAAGACAACAGAATATGCACTTGGCTAGTTTCAGATGTTTCAGAGTAACAAAAGAAGATTAAGGGAATAGGAAAACACAAGAAAACGTGGCCACCAGGCTCTGAAGGCAGCAGTTTCAAACTTTTAAAGCCAAAATGCTTTGAAATTACTAATCAAAGTTTCCCTCCACTGAAGACGTGAAGTCAAGTAGTGTGCAGCTCAGACCTCAGTAAGAAGTGATGGTGCAGAGAATATCAGGGTTTAAATGCATTAAGTTATCCCGGAACATTTCCCTTTCTACCTGCTTACAGAAAAACTAACTTCTTGCTAGAAATGAGACTTGCCAAACCCAGGATGTCTGACAGATCTCATCTCGGAGACCAGCATGAAGAAAAAGGTTCTTGGCAACTTAACTTTTTCTCTACAGGGTTCAAAACCTGCAAAAATACCTGTTTACTATTACAAGGTTGATTGTTGCTATGCAACTCTACTTTGCCCATTGTTTCATTCATTACTTCAAGTCCCTAATTGCTTGAACCAAGCCAGACCAGCTCATCTTTAATTGGAATAAAGAGTTAATCTTTTATACAAAGGACCCAGCTGAGTCTTTGTACGCTTTTGAATCTGTAAAGGGCTTTTGGCAGTTTAGAGTGTGTGTGGTGTTAGCAGGATTTAGCTCATTAGCAAACCACAAAGGCTCTGCTGACACTGTACTCTGGGTAAAATACATGAGGCCAACCTACACCCTGTGGACATGTACAGCATAACTACATAATAAACAGGCATTTATTAATAATTTTATCTGTCACACATGCAGAAGGAGAGGGTGAGAAGTCAAAAGCTGTCATATGTTGCAACTAAAGAGGCATAATTAAAATGATAAGTGTCATGTGATTATAACCCTTGAAGAATTAATCTAGTATGAAACAACAATGGTATAAATACAACAGCATATGTTCCAAAAATTAATTTCACATAATAGGCAGCTGATGTAAGCACTTAGACCCAATTATGTATGGTCATACAATAGCAGCTGATGCATGGAAAATCCCTTCTATAGTGTACACTAGAATAATCCCATTATAAATAAATGAATGGAAAGACTCCTTTAAAGTCTTTGCACTAAAAGGTATTTACAGATAAATTAGAATTTATGAAAATATTACATAGCTTTAACTTATCCACTAATTTGTTTTCAAGATTTAACTTTTCAAAGCAGATATTCCTTCCTCCCTATCTCAGACCATTAGCTGTTCTGCAGAAGCAGGATTTCTGGTAACACCAGTTAGAACCTACAGGTTTGTGTAACCTCAATTTTAAATATCTTTTCAAGCTAATTGTTTCATAATTTCAACATTACTCACATAGGACTTGATTCCTAGTGCTGTTCTACCTTATTCTTCCTCTGAAGTTAAATGAAGCAGAATGCTGCATACTGCAGAGATCAGACTTGAAGAGCTTTATCCTGTAGCATTCATTGGTTAATCTTGAATATTTTAGCTTTACTTATATTAACATTCATTTTAATACTCTGATTTATATTTTTCTCATCGTGAAAGTGCAAATAGCTTATACACAACTGAAGCATGTTGGTGTTTCAATTTACACTGATCATGTGCACATGAGCTTTGCTCTGTCTATTGACCTCAACTCTGGTTGCGTGCAATGCAATGTCACATCCCAAGTTTCAGCTTGAAAGCACAATGTGCATCCAAAATTTTAAACCTGGAAGCACTGATAAGAATTCAGATGCACACAGGTTATCTCCTGACAATGACAGAAATAAACTTATTCTAGAGAGAAACTGTATGTATTGATTACGTTTTGGCCCTGAAATCACTTTGGATGCTTGTAAGGTCAATCAGAATGACCTACCATATGTTTCAATAGCCTTCTGTTCTCTTTCAAATGATGCAACTTTTAGTTATGAAGCTGTGAACGTATCTAATACTGCCACTGACCAATGGCATTTCATGTGTTTCTGCTTAGAAAAGCTAGAAACAAATTTCATTCACTGTGTCTCTAGAGTGAACATACTAAACAAGACTTTAAACAATGGAAGTATTATTGCACTGTGACAAGAAAACAATGTTAACCTACTCTCTGGAATTAATGTTGAGCTGTAAAACAACGGTATTCTGGGTGCTATGATAGGCAAAACAAATTCAGAGATAAAAGCAGACACAGAATTATCCATTCAGCTGATCACATAAAAGTGTATCTAAGAAAATATGTTTAATGAACAGTCTTCAGCAGAGAAAATAAACAATGTATGATATGTTTCTAAAAATTCACTTGTAATGTGTGCAAGTAATTCTTTTCACTTGGGTTCATATTTTATTTTTTCTGTGTGCTGACCAATGACAAGGAATACATACATAAACCTCATTAAATTGATTACTGACATAATTCTTATGGACTAAAGACATCTGGAATTTAAAGAGAAACAGCAAGAGGTGGCCAAGTTTTTAAACAGCAAATAATATTTGTTTAGTAGACAAATGATATTATGGCAGCAGTTAGCAAATGACAGAGGTACAAGTCCTTTTATGTAAGTAAGTAAAGTGTTATCTCTGGAGAACACAATGTTGTGTGTTGTTGCCATCTAATGAATTTCCAGGTGAAAGCTTCAGCCAGAACCCAGGTGTGCTTTCACCTGCTACCTAAGTAGAGCTAACCCTTAAGATTTCATAAGGAATAAATGACAGATATTCACCCCAAGGGGTGCAGAGCACTACAGGGAAGCAGCTTACCATCTTGGGGACTGGTGGACCAAGAGTGAAATAAGCAAAATGGAATAAGCCACCAAAATACCATGGTTTTCTTTTTTCAAAACACAATCTATTTCCTATCAGTCAGAAGAGAAGCAAAACGTTTTAGGGGGAAATAAAAACACTTGAAAGAAAAGCAAACTTAGAGAAGGCCAATCACTAATTGCTTACCTGAAATAGGAAAGGAGAGCTTCTGTTTAAGTTAATGTATTTACCTGGATTCTGAAATTTCACTTGGCGTCTAATTCCAGCCATTTATAAACTATCAATTAAATTAAGGTTCTGAAAACATTGACACAAGCAAATGACAAAATACTACTTTAAGAGACTACCAGCTACAAAACCACCCCTGTTTCCTGAAGGCAACTCTTAGAGCTACATTCTCTTGGGAAAACACCCTGCTGATGCCAGCCACCTCCATTACGAAAGTGTTCTAACATGCTACTTCTAACAAACTGAGCAAGTTCCTCCAAGGCAAGAAGCCACACATAAGGTTTATAATCCAGGACAAGGTCTTCACAGAATTTACACACCTTTATTACTTCATTTCTCTGCAGTGCAGGCTAGACCACCCCTGCCAGTTCAGTAGCAGGGCTTGGCTCCACAGCCTTATAAACCATGAGATGAGCCAGCAGATTGCTCTAATATATGCCAACTAGATCGGCCTCTTAGGAATCCATCCTGCCAGGAAGGAATTAATGGACTTTGCTAATGTCCTTTCTACTCATGGACAAGCCTTTAAAGAGCAGACCTCTGCAAGCACTTGTGTATCAATGCAGCCTACAGTCTGTGAACTCCTCTTCACACAAGAATAGGATGTCCCTATGAGTAGGATGAGAAAATTCACTTCAACCAAGGATTCATCAGCCCAAGTCCTTCAATTTTCAGCTAATTTTAGTTCAAAGGACTCAAAATATTTCATTACCAAAGGGTAAAGGGAATTTTTCCCTATTCTTTGTTGCCCAGGATTTAATGTATGCTGTGGTGCACTGGATGGCTGTGTACACATGGTGCATACAAGTGACCTGCAATTGGTTTGATCATTAAGTGCTTCAGCTACAAAGTTAAGGAGAAACTGCACATAGGTTTTCCAGAATGAAATCTCATCTTTATCAAAGCCACACATTTGGGCCTGGAAGTAGTAACAGCTGCAACTAAGCAAATGTTATTAAGAAAGGAAATAACGAATTGGGAAGTATTTGAAGTTCTGACCTTTCACCCCTAGCACTATGATTCAAACTAACCCTGAAGACCTGACTATGATCTATCAATGATTTCTGGTTTAGATCCCCAATAGTTAATTTGTTTCATGCTGGGAGAAGTTGGTTGATATGGTTTAAAAAGTAGGCTATTAGTAATGCCACATTACCTATTTGTGCAAAATCATGCGCACAAGCTTGACTTAAGCACTGAATAAAATAGTAATATGTAGAAACATTACAAGATTCTGGAAAATGCTAAATTGAAAAAAGATTCAAATTTTGAGAATAGGAGTTATGCTGAATTATTTTTCTCACAGTAGCGGAGTCTTCATTGAATGAGTAGAGTATTACCGGACTTCGTGCCATCAAAATTAAAGTAATATCAGATGAATTTACAAGTACTGGAGACTTCAAAGGTCACTTTATTATATCTTTCAAAAATATTGCTCTATTAGAGATGCATTTCATCAGTTAGAAGGGTGACATTACTCAGTATTAATGAAATATACTAGACACCTGAGGATGTACACACCTAATTTTAAATGATATAATTTTTTATGTTTTCATGGATAATAAAGAACATTCTGTCTGGGTGGTGAAAATGCTAAAGAGACAGAAGTTATGGGAGGATCATTTAGTGATGTTATAAAATCCTGGCAGCACCAAAGTGATACTAAGTCATACATGTTCCCTTCTTCCTTAATAATTTTAGAAAGGCTACACACCAGAGCTTTATTCATGCAGTTCACTTGAACTCCATTTAAACTTAAGAGATTTTCTTCCTTGCTTTTCTTCCAATTTTGGTATCAAGTAAATACTTATTTTTTCTTTGGCTATGACATATACAGTTTAGAAAAAAGAAAATCTAAAACCAGTAGCAGAGATGAAGAGATAATGTTTTATTAGCAGTTTCCCCATTTTAACTGCTGTTTGAGAACAATCCTGAGATAAAAAGGAAAGGTTATTACACTTGGACAACCTTAATTCTTCAGGGAAAGATGCACAGTTTAATAATGGCAGCCAGCCATCTGCTGCTCCCGAGGTCTGCATGCAGATGGAGCAGCCTTACCATTGTGCCAGCTCAGAGGCAGAAGATATCCCTTCTAGGGCTGTGAAAAACCCCTGCCCAGACATAATCCCTTCTCACCAGCAGTATGGGCTCAAGAAGCAGTGGGACTCTGGGTAATGCTCCTGTGAACCCCCAGTATTCGCTTCAATACTGTGGCTGCATCCAGGCTGTAATATCACATTTTAAAAGACAGAATAAGTCGGGTTTTATTTTTAATGTCAGGAGTTTAAAGATAAATTAAAAAAAGTTAAGTTTCTTATTACATGCTTAAGTTTAGCAAGTAATTGTCCATGTGGCTGAGTGCGTAGCCCATAGCATGACAGCTGGGAATGGAATGTTATAGGAGACATGTGTACCTGTTTTCCTGTACTTCTATGGGTCACTATAAGGAAAGGTGGTGGCAGGCTGGAAGCCCAAACATGATTTACAGGGCCAAGGGTCCAGGAATTGACAAGTTAACACTGTGGAGAGACATGGACATATTGGAGATATTCCAACGAAGGGCCACAAAGATGACTGAGAGATTAGAACCTCTCTTCTGTGAGGAAAGGCTGAGAGAGCTGGGATTGTTTAGCCTACAGAAGAGAAGGCTCGGGGGAATCTTATCAATGTATATAAATACCTGAAGGGAGGGTGCAAACAGGAGTGAGCCAGGCTTTTTCCAGCAGTGCCCAGTGACTGGGCAAGAGGCAGTGGGCACAAAAAGAAACACAGGAGGCTCTGTCTGAACATAGGAAACTACATTTTCTTTCTTGTTAGGCTGACTGGCATAGGTACAGATTACCCAGGAAGGTTATGCAGCCTCCATTCTTGAGCGATACTAAAAAATAATCTGGACATGGTCCTGGGCAACTGGTTCTGGGTGGCTCTGCTTGAGCAGTGAAGCTGGAACAGATGACCTTCAGAGGTCCTTTCCAAGATCAACCATTCTATGATTCTAGGAGTAATATATCAAAGTGTTAAGCAAACTTTAAGTTTATATTTGTTAGGAATTCAGTTATCGGGAGCTGAACTATACCCACTGGATGACAGATTCAGAAATTGCTTACCCAATGAGGTGCTGAAAGTTTACCCATACAATCTTCTAGAGCTTTTTGATACCAACATTTCCAACCTGAGTACACAGAGCAAACAGATCATACACACTCTGTAGGCTGTAAGTAGAAAAAGGTTTCATTGTGGTTTACCTGAAAGCTCTCAGCTGGAATCAGTATGTATTTCTGAGAACATAAGAGCTAAGGGTCACAGCCTTGCTCTGTTTCCCCTTCTCACAGGTTTCCCACAGACATACCGGAAACACTTTTTTCTTACCAGGTTTCTACATAGCATAAACTCTGCCAGTACATCAGCTGAAATGACCAGGGCAGTGTGGGTAAGCGAAGCTAAGTAGCTCTCTTTGCTTATGAGGTTGCCACAGCAGCTGTCTGGGGTCCGTCCCCATCTCCTCCCCCCCATCCCCTCCCAGCAGCAAGACTGTTCAGGGTGGTAAAAGAGTAGGAAGAAATCTTCTGTTTTCCAACACTTTTGCATAAGTATGTATTACCCTGTATACTATAATTTAAAGGCAAAGAAACCCCTTTAAGTTTTTTTACTAGATAGCATCACATAAAGATTACTATAATGATGCAGAATTTGGATCTGAAATGGCTGAGGTAATAAGAACCTGTAATACTTAAATTTGTTTTTCTGAGGTTTACTCTAACCCTTGCAGGTGTTTTGTGAACAGGAACTGGAATATGGTACTCTATTCCTATTTGCTGTTTGAAACAAAGGCTTAAGTGGGCCTCTCTTTTTGCAGTATGGATGCCAATAGGAAATATCACATTGCAACAGGTTAAAAACCAATCGCTACATACAACACCAAAACCATAGATTTCTGTTTGAATATTGGGTCAGAAATTGTGAGCCTAGCCACTTAAAGATTAACAGACACAGGGTTCCAGGAGTAATAGAAGTTAGCTAGTGAAACTGTTGTGGTTAAGTGCCTCCCTAAGCCCATGACAAAGCATTGGAACAGCATCTTCCTGTAGATTTGGGAAAGGACTAAATAAAACCTCTCCATTTATGTTGTTACTCTGCTGTAAAATGTGGATGATTATCATTGCCTCCTGTAGGCAGGAGCAATATGAACTTCGTCTAAAATTCTGAGCTAGTTTTCTAGGTCAATATTATCATTGAATGGAACCCATTGATCAACTGAGTGAAGCAGTAACAAAATGGATTCCAACTTGAGGAAAAATTCAGTTGTGAAGCTGCAAGCCTGGCTTGATCTGGCTTGGCAAAGCTGAATTCTTTGTGTTTTGACTGGGTTATAACTGCAGCCTGCACAGCCAAATAAACTCCAGGCAATTACAGCCTAGCATGCTGCAGTTAAAAGAGCTTCCAGACCAAGATTTTACTTAGCAAGGTCGGTAGATGAAGCTTGACCTGGCTTGAGAAGATAGAGCCAACAACATGGTTTGGTATAGTTATGCGGTCAAACAAAACCCCATTTAATTACAGCCCTTGCCAAGAGCTTGGTTTTCTAATGAGAGGTTGATTGTAGCATTACTTTTCCCCTAACCTCTCCTGCTTTTTGGTTTAACATACTTTAAGGGAGAAGAATAATACATGAAAAGGAAGGAGGGGAAAGGGTGTGAAGCGAAGGATAGGACTGCACCCCAGCTGGTCCACCAGAACTCACAGTAGAAGTACCTTCTAAAACAAGAGCTGCTCTTTGTAATAACTGTCTAGATCTGCCTCACAGACAAGACTGTGAAGCTTTTTATCATACCTTTATGGTAAACAGATGGCTTATTCCATCAAACATCAGGGAAAAAGGTCTATTATAAATCATCACGCAGGCCTCCTTTAAGGTGAACATGTGACAAGTATGGTGAACTAAATCTGAATTCTGGATAATGGTAGCAGCTGAGAAACAGAAATAATAGTTACATAGCTCAAATTATTGCATCCTTTTCTGTAATTGAAATTGCACTATAATAATTTGTTAGAAACATGGATATTTCTTTTTATTGTTTTCCTGCTTCAAAAAATGTTGAAGATGACTACTAACAACCAAGAGCTGTTCTCAGGTGAAGCTATTTATTCATATCCCACTGAAAAGCATTGTAGGCCATTTATTAACAGTTAATCAAACGAGCTTTTCCAAACCTCCTGGAATTTTACCCCAACTAAAAAAGAAACCCAGAAAAAAAAAAAAACATAGAAAAAAAAAAACAACCAAACCCCTAGAAGTGTTCTATTTTCAGCTTTCATTTGAATTTGCTATACAGCAGGAGCTTTCAAGCATTATCAGTAATGTAGGTGACTAGCTATTACAAATAACTATGAACTCCCCAATTTTTATACAGCAGATGCTAGACTAGAGGTGTTTTCCCATTTTGTATAGGTCATTCTATTGCCTTCATTATCATAGCATCTAGGTAATGGTTATTAACATGTTGACACTACTAACTTGCCACATGCAGTTGGCTCCTCTGAGCATTTCCCAGAAAACTCTATATTCAACATGTGTATGCAACACTATACTTTCATTATTGCCTCTTTTCCAAAAGAGCAACAACTGTTTATTAGCCTGCAGTTCAAAATATTCATAATAAAGTGTTTTATCAAGGTTACATCACATTAAAATCTTAGCTTTAGAAATACAGAACATTCAACCACATTTTCCAATCAAACCCACTGTCTTGAAGAAATTCCCCCAAAATTGATCTGGCTCCTCAGAATCAGTCAAGGTGTCCTAAATTAATCTTCAGATGTTTTTCATACTGCAATAATTTCAATAACAATCCCCACAGAGAGGAGAGTCCATTATTCACATCTACAGGCTATTTAAACATTTCCACCATCAGATAAATGACAGTGTATGCTCGCTGCTGGACAAGAGCCCCAACTGTATTCAAGGGGCCCAAGTCCCACTGTGTGATTCAGCTTCAAGTCAAAGCACTGCTGCACCAACTTCACCCAGAAATGTATTTAAAACACACATTTCAATTTTGGTCACTTTATTCAAATCTGAAGGCTACTAGTGACAGAAACACCCTAGAAGATTGATACGGTTTGAAGCCTGTTATGTATGGCTTTGCTGTTCAACTTGCAAGTAATTTGTAAAGCGGGTCTGTCCTGACTATGAAACATTGTATCAGTGTGATTGGAATCAATAGTTCCTGCACTGTCATTTGTCACATATTTACAAGCCTGAAAAATAGTTCATTTTGTCCTGATCCTATAACTCAAAAGATTGAATCAGAACCCTGGAGGGATCTTCGAGTGCGACACATTCATTACTGGTCACTAGTCTTTGGTGATGCTGCGATCACTACGGCACCAAGAAGGGAATGCAACTTCAAATTAAAACAGGGGTGTTCCTGTATTTTCTGCTCAAATATATTTAAAACATGTTGGTAATTTATATCTGTACTGTTTAATCATAATTAACTTAAGAAAAAAAACTGCCAAACTCATTTGTATTTTAATTTGCTTTTCAGTTTTAATTGCACTTTTTAATGGAGCTGTCAGAATTTTTGCCTCAGCTTTTCAACACATTCCAGCTACTGCTACAGTTTTAAGGAACCAACCTAAGCTAAATTGGTCAACAGCACTGGTTTTGACTGAGACAGAGTTAATTTTCTTTCTAAAAAGTCATGACGCAAACTCAGCCACATTTTCCCTAATGTCGTTTCCCTCCTTCACATCAACTTTTGCAGGAAAAAAGTTATTTTAAAAGCTTCTTTCTTAAAGATCTTTACTGCAAACTGTACATTTCCTAACACTGTACTCTGAAAGCATGGCCTAGCAGCCAAACTTCCTGTTACGTCTCTAAGACTGAAAATCATTTATAGCCTTAAAGGAGACTCTAGTCCAAGTTAGCCATTCATTGCCATGAGATAACACTCACTCTCCCATAGGAACCGCCATAGACTCACATTTACAAACCATCTTCATGCTCTACGAACTGCCAGGATCTCAACACCATAACTCTGAAGAGCCGACAGAGAGATTCTGTACCAACCTTTGGTTAAAAAGTGAAGCCAAATATCCTCTGGAATGTCTTGCCCTTCTCCTGCTGTTCAGCCTGGAAGCCACTATTCAACTCCTCTAGCCTTCAGAAGAGGCAGGATTGGAGAGTGTTGCCCATCACAGATGGGGACACAGCCTCCCACATGCTCCCACATTTATCCACCTTAACGACAGCATCCAGCACAGAGTAAGCAGGACTTCCCCCAGTCTGCTCTCATACTGCATATGTGGCAAAATATTGTTTGTTTGCCAAAAAAGCCCATAGCATGGTTAATAATGCAAATAATACCAAGGTTTTAAAAGTATGAAATGCAATACTGAGAGCCTGTGCTCAATCACAGGGTACACATATGGTCTGCACATGCACATATGGCCTAGGGTGAAAACCCTTCACTGTTATGTAGTTTTCTGGTAAAGCACATTTTCTGACAAAATATCTTTCAAAATATTTAATGAGATTTAGTAACTTGAATATAATGCAGCAAGCCTAAGTGTCACCCATACCTAGCCATACACAGAGTATTACCTCTTGGATCAGATCTAATGTAAGAGTCTAACTGTATTGACAAAGACTTCAGTCACCATTTCAGAAGAAAGTCCCCTTGAAACTATTATCTCTGCAAATTAACAAAAGCATCAGAATCACTTTTCAGGGCATGTAGCTTAAGACTATATAAGAATCTCAGCAGCAATAATTCTGTTTCTCAGCTAATGCATCACACAGGCATGAGGTAATACCTGAAGAGACTCGATTAGCAGAACCAGAGAACCAATTTCAGTAGAAAAAGATATATCAAATACATAATTTCAGAAGAAAATAAAGCAAAACAAAATGAAACAGAAAGTGTTACTTCACTTTACAAAAATGAGACAACTTTTCCAATGATGTCTCATGAGAAAAAAACCTCTGATCTGCACTGTGAGCCAGGACTCCCTGACAGTCACTCCTGAGGCCCTATTCAAGATGGGTTGCACCAGGGGAGAAGCCAGCTGTTTATGGCTATAACACTAATACCTGTAATACTTTTTAATCACTACCTTAAACAAGTTTGTGAATTCAGTCATAACAAACACCTGGTCTTCAATTTTTATTTCCTGTAATCAAGGGGTACCTAAGTCTGCAAAACATTTTTACAGTATGCTATATCTTATCTCAAGAGCAAAACCAAAAAAGCAACAAGTTTTCCACATGAAGCCTAAAAGAGGACAACACCCTTGACTGCTCACACAAATTTCATTCACTTGGGATTTTTATAGACACAAAAAGACTCTTCAGAGATGGGTGAATGAAGCACTGCGCAAAAGTAGAGGAGTCTGAAGAAGTGAGCAAGGGTGGAAAGAAGCCTGTGCAACCCCTGTGCCTTTTATCAAGTAGGGTGGACTATCCAGCCTTAGAAAGGAGGAGAATAAAAGAAAGCATCATGAAAAAACAGGTTTGCCATTTTACTCCTCTTTCCATTCTTTGGGAATACAGGAGGGTGCCCCCTCCTCACCCCATCGGCAATTCACTCTGCCTTGGCATTATCTTACCAAAATATCCCTCTCCATCAGATCTCAATATTTTACATATGAAAGCCTGGAATTTACTGCATCCTCAGCCCTGCTGTGCCTCCCACCCCCTTTTCCTTCTTCTCAGCAAGATTGCCAGAACAGTGCCGGCATTACACTGGCACCAACTCCTTCCCACAATAGCCACCAGCTCAGTACTTGCAGCTGCCTTGTTCTCTTAGCTTTACAGTCTTCATCTCCAGGTTTAGTGGTAGTAGATGAAATTCCTCTTTGCCACATACCTTCTATCTCTCTCCTTTGTTTCAGGCTTTTAGTCTCCAAGCACATGTGCTTGGCCATCTCCCTTTCCCAATTTTTTTTGCAGCTGAAGTAAGAATTGAATGCCAAGATAGGGTTTATTTCCTATTTAGATACCAGATGACCCAGGTTTCCCTTTCAAGTCTGACTTTATGCAGTCTTAGACAATCAAGCAATACCCTGCAGGCTACTCAATACAAGCGCTTCTCAACACTTTACAACCAGTGCTAGACATAAAATGAACAAACTCAGAACTAATAGGTCATGGGAAGAGAAAACGATAGATGAAGGACATTGACAGAGCTGGGAGTTTGTCAAAGTTAATTTTATCCTTGCAGTGATGTTCAGGGCCCAAAATCGAACCGAGCAGTCCTTGCTCTGCCTGTTTCCATGTCCCTTCAAACCACATTTGTGCATATCCTTCTTGTATCACTTGTCATTTGTCAGAAACATTAATAGGGTTTAGAGCCTGTAAGCTTTTCTTAATCATCGTTCGTGTTAATCTGCACACTTCCTAATTCTTCATCTGTTATCCTTAAGCATCTAATGCAGTTTAAGCAAATCTCCACCATCTTCATTTGTAAAACCAGATGCAAAACAGTTAATATCTTTGCTGTTTAATATCTTAACCCCTAATCTCTACTGTGGCAGCAGACCCTAAGAAGATCAGGTTCTTTTAATATTTGTCTCCCAACTTCCCAGTGAACAAGAACTGTAACAACAGGTGAGATCTTCAAACATATTCCATTGCTGTTGAATTTCCTAACCTTTGCTTTTTTATAAGCAAACATCCAAAAAAGCAAAATGAAGAAACAAAAGCACAGAAACGGCACTGGATTTAAAGATGTGGTAATAAAATCCTGTTCCCTATTTTCCACTACATTGCCTTTACTGCTTAATATTTTCTGTCATTGTTCCCTTACTGCTTATAGCTTTTCATTGTGGAGTTGTACACTCTTTCAGTCGGAGGGTATTCAATTGTATGAACCAAAGCAGAGGCGAGCATCCACAACACCCAACAGGTCTCTTACCTGTGTCTCAACTGCTCTCCTCAGCCCGGAAGGTACTGCACATCACTCCAGTTTTCAAGTGCCCTTATGCAGCCTGCCATGGAAAGGCATAAGATGCCTTTTATCTGTCCTCTTTTGTCAGTGCAGCTCCTTGAAGTATTTCTTTTTCTGTCCCAGAGTCATTATGGCCACTATTGCAAGCACATAAGTTACACAGAGAGAGCTCTGTCTGCAGGATGGAGGAGAGGAGAGGCTGCTGCTCACTTCAGTCATGACGGCCTCGCAGGGAGATGAATAGCCTGGGCCATGAAGAGGCTGCACATCCTGGCAGGAGGGAGTGGGAAAAGCCTGGTTTGCACAGCCCTCTATAGCAAGCCCTTTAGTTCATTCACATGAGGGTACAACAGCCACCCCTCTCTCTGTGAAACCACCAAGGCAGAACCCACAGTGGCAGCAGCCCTGCAGCATGAGGCTGCTGTGTGCTGTGCACACAAGCCATTTCTCCATGGCACAAACCAGCTCCCCAAGGGCACTGTCAGCCATCCTCTGGCAGCACCTCCACAGACAAGCTTTGCCAACCTCAGGAACACACAACTTCCCTCTCCTCAAGCCACTGACAGAGCTCCTCCTTGTAGCCTCCTCCAGGTGCTCAGGGTGTGAGGAGCTGATGACGCCATTAGCTCCTTCACACTTCCTAACAACTGCAGAATCAGCTCCTCCAGTACCACCTGAGGGAAATGAAGAGGTTCTTGTCATGGAGAACGCTTGGGGTTTTCTGTTACAGCTCACACAGGATCTGATGCTGCACTTACGTAATCTTTCTTACAATCAGCAGCCAGAGCAAGACCTCCTGGCCCTGGTGTTTGGGTTTTGAGTACCTTTTCTCCCCCCTCCACATCTGAGGTAGTTTGAGGCCAGTGCAACATGCACACCAGGCTCCAGATCTACACATGGTGCTGCAGCGCAGTCCCACTCAGGCAAGGCTGTGGTGACGAGGTGTCCTGAGGCTAAGGCAGGAAAGCGACCTGGGGCAGGGTGGGGGTCCCATACACTGTGGCACGGCCAGGCTGCTGTGGAGCCCAATCAGGGTGTGAGATGCCCTGGCTGGGGCTGGTTGGCGCCACAGAGGCCTGCCACTGCTGTGCCCCAATCCCAGTCCCCAGGCATCATGCAGGGCCTCACGGTGTGCTCTGAGGTGCACATGGGCCACGGGGAGGATGGGATTTGTCTGTGTCTCCTGGTAAGCTACTGCAGCTGCCTATTTGTTCACATGGCAGTACGATACATAAGCTCTGATGAAGTGGAGGTGTCATGAAATTAGCACAGGTCACTCACCAAGGAAGCATTTTCATATTTGTAACAGTGGCAACATATTTAGTGACACTTAACAATTACTTTTTTTTTTCTTTTTTTAAATTTTGCTTCTAAGAAATGAGTCTTTGCAAAATACTTAAAATGTAGAATGTATTAATGGAGCGGCTCTGGCTGCACCTACACATGAGGCTGATAAGCCCTTATGAAGTGCTGGCTGTCTCAGCAAGTTATATTGTATTCTTTACATAGCTTTCATGATACAAAATTTTCTGTTCTGCCTTCATGGAGAGTGTGAAAAGGCACCATTTGTCATCATTATGGGACAATATGAGCAGCCGTTGCAAAACCATTATAAAAATGGCTGAAGATGGCTGCTAGTACTCTCTTTGCACATTCAGAAATAATTTCTTTTTCCATAGACTTTTGTTTCCTATTTCAGATCACTCAATAGTAAACTAAGCAAGCAGAAAAGAACATTAAGTTTGTCTGATATTGCCAAAAAACATGAAGATTCTTGACATGAGAAGTAGTCTAATAGAGATGCACATATACACATACACACACACTTCCCCATAGAGAAATGTCATCAATTTTTGACACAGGAAAGGAAGGTTACAAATAGTTTCTCAGACTATTTACAGACAAAAAAATAATCTACTAATTTTTATTTTTTCAACTGAAATATGTTTTCACAAATGTCTGATCTGGTGTTTTGGACAGGAGATGCTTTCACTGGAAGAACAGCCTAGCAACTATCTCCCATGGCACTGATATATCTGCATAAAACATTTTATGGAGAAACCGAGCACTCACATAATTCATCAAATCACAAATAGTTGACAGGTCTTAACAATGGCAATCATATAGCCAGGCAGCCAGAAAGTCAACACCCCCAAGCAAGCTAACACTAACCTGTGAGTAAGATGTATTACTTAAATCAGTGCTTTCTCTCAGTGTGAACCATTTTCTTTTCCTAGCTCTAACCATGATTTCCTGTTCTTCACATCTGTGGAAGATTCTACAGAATATTAAATGATACCAGAAGCAGTGGCATTGCTTTTTACCTGCTCACACTCAGTATGGGAGGAGAGGGAGGTTTTAATTCAGCTGGGATGATGGAAGGAGGCTGTGGCCACTCCTCCATCAGTCTACTGCAGTCCTTCCTGACTTTAGATTCTGGTCACAAGCAGCTCCTCAAGGGTGCCAGCAAGGGGCATTTTGTTTGCACTTACTGAACCTCCATTATTTTCTTGTGACCACAGTGATCAAGCCATGATCACTGTCATCATGGTATAATTACAAATGGCATGATACATGCTATGGGATGTCTAGTATTTGCAGAGGTAAAGAAAGGGCTTTCTTGGGATGACCAGATAAGCTCAAACCAGTCAAGCATTTTTTCTTTCTTTGTAACATCAATAAAACAGAATTGATGGGTCTCAAAAGCTATTTTTTTTAATGTGTCCCAATTGAATGACATGTTTTAATGGGTAAAGGTCATTTTCAGTAACAAAGGTAAATGTGATTGAGTGTCCTATGTCCACCTAGGTAGATAAAGAGCTGCGGTCAAGGGCCATTGCCACGGTGCTAAATGTTAAGGTAAAACGTGAGGTTTGGGAAAAGTGAAGGGCAGCTTCTAGACTGTATCCACCCAAGGTCAAAACATGTTTTAAAGCTCTCCATTCAACTAGCCTCCAGCGGTACCTGCTGAACTATGAAGAACATCTTCTACCTTTATCTGCCTTCTGGACAAGGCCAAGCATCACGGCAAAGCCTCAGATTATATATTCCATTAGCATTTCACAAATTCTCAATCACTACTTCCAGACTGGACTTAGTTAGAGAATACAAGAAGTCCAACGGAAGGGGAATTCTCTCTTGGGTTTTGGTAGCAGGAGAGGAGGCGACGGGAAGCATGAATATCAGGACTCTGAAAATAATCTTTCTTTGTAGTAATGTGGTAATCCAGAGGAGAGGGAAAAACTAAAAAAGAAAATGAAAAAATAAAAAGGCAAGAAGCAGAGAACAAAGCAATCAGCAGCATACTCCAGAGCAAGAACACATTTTATAAGAAGGATACCATAACACCTTGAAAGGCAAAACAGGCATGCCACCTCCTGATCACCAATTCACTCAGTCACATAAATACAATGTGTAAGACAGGTGATAGACTTGAGCCAACAGGGTGCTGATCACTGACAGAAAAAGGGAAAGATGTGCCTACCACAGAGGGCACAGCAAAGAATTTCACCGTTTGTTTCTGAGACAAGCTTGTTTCTGAGACAAATTTGTATATAATCCCATCCAGCTTCCATTTACCTATTAGTAAAACAGATGTTTACGGAGCTTAAACATCTAATTCTCAAAAAGGTTTTTTTGATATGAAAAGTTCTCTGAATGAGGTAAGCAGGAAACATAAGATATGAAGAAAAAGGGGTTCATGCCAAGCTCCATTACAGGAGTGGAATGAAAGCTGGACAAAGCTTTGTCAGCTATAAGAATTAGTCCTACCCTTGTGGCCATCATTTTTGTGTTATCTAAGCATTGCTATAATGCAACTTGAAGCAAGAAAAAGTAACTCCCTGTGGTAGGTAGGTTTACTAATTCCAGCACCTCAGGAATAAGTTGTGACAGAGCCAGCACTCACATCAAGGGTTTCTAATCTCCCATGCAATGGCTTTTTTTTAAGATTATGTTTCTAATGACAGTGAAGGAAGCAAACCTGATACTTATCTTCCTGTTTCTCTCTGCTTTGCAGCCTTCTTTGGGAGTTTGCATTTCCCATGTACTCATATCACTTGCACAGTAGCTTGAATTTTGTACAGCAGGGAGAGATTCAAACATTTTACAGTCTGTTAGTCACACTGGCTCTTTGAGTCAGAACTTTTGGGAATGGTATGTCTGTTGCTGATGAGACACTCTTCTCATGACTAGGTTAACGATGAAGGTGAGAGGAATCCTTAGATCGTAAAGTGAAAGAAGCCCTAGATGTAGGAGTTCATGGAATAGTTTTCATGTAGAGCTCATGCATTTGTAATACTGGGCTATTCATTAATAACACACATTTTTTAGGTTTCTCCTGAGTAAATAAGATAGAGGAGAGGAAAGGTATATGTTCCCCGTACACTCCATTTAACATTCTCCAGACACAATCAAAGAGGCCTGGCACTCCTGTTTATACATGGTTCCCCACTTTAATATTTGTCACTTGACTATTCACAGTGGGGATTTTGATACAAATAGTGATGCTAAACAACACATGTGTTTTAAATAGACGTGCTCCCAGCAGAGTTGCAGCTAGGAAACTGCAGAGAGCGTGTTAACTGAATTTTTATAAGCACATATCTCAGCTGCACAAAAACCACAAGGTCAGTTATCTACTGTTTCTGAATGTCCTCAGTCTTCAAGTTAACCACTTACTGTTCAGATCACAAGTGCAGTTTCATCATCTGTATGCACCATAGCTATCTCTCTCCTCATGTGTATCAGACCAGCACACTGATACTCAGCCAGCTATATCTTTCCACATGGAAGCAGAAAAAACATTCTAATGAAACATTCTTTTCCTCGAAAATGTGTGAAGCTATGAATTTATAACAATTTTAGCAAATTAATTTGAAATAATAAAATGGGTTTTTAAACAATAAAAATGTTAAAAAAATCTGAAAGCCAAATACTTCAGTTTAGATCAAAAAAGATGCATTCAAAATGCAGAAAAGTTGCAGAAGCCTGCAAACCTCCTGAATAAAAAAGTGCTTCCATATTTTCAATGAAAACAACCAAATGTCCAACCCAGTATATCTTTTTCATCCCAATTTTTTGTTTTGTTGTCTCCAATCTGCAATGATGTAACGCTTCAGTGTACGAGCTCAGTCCTAAACCTCTCCTAATAGGAGCTGCCAAATATGCCAAATAGTGTCAATTACATGATGGCTTTGTGATGTGGACCATTGCCCATTAGGGACTCATCTTTGACAACCAAACTGATTTAACTTAGGACCTGAGGATGGATTACATAGAGCTTCCAAATACAAAGGCCTCCACTGTTAACACAGTTTAATTCCTAATATAAACATAAATATAGACTTGAAATTGGGAGGGATATACAGGATGCAAAATTTCTTTAATATCGTGACTACCAGCTTAAACTTGCAAAAAACTTGACTTTTAATGTTATATTTCATGTAGAAAAGAAAATCAATTAAAAAAATATTAAGTGGGCAAGATAGTTATTACTTGTCCTTTTTTTAAACCTGTCATTAAAACTATAGACCTGTATTTTCTTCTCACTTACAAAACCCCAAACATCTCAGATCTCTGCCATGGATTACTAGACCAATGTTCCTCACAGAATGCACCCTGGGTTTTCTAGTTGTCGCATATGTTTAATTTAATTACAATTAATGAGTTACAATTTACCCTAAGGGAAAACTAGCTTTTGTTGACAAAGAGGTGTTTAGTGAATGGCATTCAAATTCATGACCTAGACCTCAAATTAACAGGCTGTCCATTAAGAATGCATGAGTAGCTTTAAAGACTGCATTTATCTGTCATGGTCCTTTAAGTCCTTTGTGATGTCTTAAAAAAGACAATCAAAACTGTGCAACACTATAAAAAACATTACTTTTGATGTTATTTTTTTTTCACTGCAAAATACTGAATTCTAATGGATTATAGTACATAAAGAGACCACAATGAATTAAGGTCTTACTTTTAAACCCTGTTCTGCTTCTACTGCAGCTCACCTAAATACTGATGCCACTTTCCTTCATGAAGAGATAAAATACTAGGACTCCAAATAAGTAAATTATCAGATACGCTCTTCCCTATTACCTAAGCAGGAGGGATCTGCACTCATGTATTTGGAAGAGGAAGTGTGGTCTCAAGTGTGATAAAAAGGTGAGTCAAATTTCACAGCTGAGTTAAACAAACTATTAAAATAACGAATCCTTGGAGAATTTAATTCCAACTACCATACCACAGACTATTTTCAGATCTATTTTTTACGTGTTAACAGGTATAAAAGTTAAGACTACAAATTCCAAATTAAATGAGAAAGTGTTTTTTTACAGTATTTCAGAAATCTATATAATTGAGTAACAATGTCCAAGAGTCCTTATATAATGCAGTAAAATATACAGTCTAGCTCTGAGAGTTCAGCTTACATGTAGCCAACCAATGGTTGTGACAGCAAAATCAGCGTAAAATGGCCAACCATATGCCATTGGCATATTTTCCTCTAGCCTATGCCTAGGGCTGGCATATACCATAAAGTCTCTCAGAAACATGTATTTCCACTTTTAAAAAAATACTATTTTATTAGCTTGTGCTAATCAGAGGTTTCTCTTAATTTCTGAGAGTTCTCTGCTTCATTCTGCATCTTATTTCTCAAATACAGTAGTAATATATAAAAATACAAATCATCATTAACACACATATCTTTGTACATTCAAGCTGCTAATGTACTATGGCAAGTTAATATTTCAAAGAGTTGCTGAATTCGTCCAAATTTTCTTATATTTCCCTGAGAGAATATCCCTGGCCCTGATAGCGGTTCTCTGTTATTTAATTGTTAGAAAACTAGGAAGTTAAATACTGTCATAAATAGAGTAACACGCAGGGAACAGCCATATAGCATTATTATCACAAGTGGGAAGCACCCTTATTTTATAGCATGCTATGGAACTGCTACAATAACAGGTCCTACCTGGCTGAACAGAGAATGACTGTTTTTTGTTTCTACTCTTTCAAAGGGTTGAAGCTTATCTGATGCTGGGTACTTGTGTGTTCATGCTGGCTAGGACAGGTGTGAGCAGAGGTGAGGGTAGGAGGCATCAGAAGGAGGTGGTGTGTTGACATTTTTTCTCTGGTAGTGGTGTTTTGGATAGGCACTGCCCTTGTATCTGCCACTCATCATCTAGACAGAGATCATCAGAGTCTTGACATGCAAGCTCTTTATTCAGTCTGGACCAGGGGTATTTCTGTAATTCAGTGACAGCAGATGTATGGGACAAAATGTGCTTGATTGTGCCAGGTAAGGTTGATCGTATATCTTCAGAAAGAAAAACCCAAAACAGTTTGGAAAGCAGACGGATCTTTTCACTAGTATTGAAGTTTCTTTCACCTTAACTTCTTTCAAAGGGTTTTACACTTAAAGAAGTTATTCATGAAACTCAGATATATTAAAGTCAAATTTTCCAAATAAGGAAATCTACGTTGTTTTGACATCAAGTGCTCAACATCAGGTATTTTTGACCTGATAGCCATAAGTTTCCAGAATTTTACTTTACTTTGAAATTACTGTAAGTAAACATCATTACCTATAAGTTAGTTTTTGGTGATAAAATTCAAGCTAATGATGGATGAAAATAAGAATCCAAAACCTGAGACACTTTTAAAAATTACGGCAAAGCATTAATCCTTAACAGTAGAATACAGACCTATCAGTATGAAGACCGACAAGTACTTTGTTAAGGTGGTGTAAATGGCATGTAACAATGATGCAGAAAAATGGAATTATAACCACCCTGGACTAACTGGAAAGAGCCAGGTAAGAAAACAGAGCAAACTAATGCACAGCATCCAGGAGTTTATGTGTGTTCAGACATATTTTATGTACCTAAGATATGTCAAATATCTCCCACTTTTGTTAACTGGAAATTATCTTAGTTCATATTGGCTTGTTAAAATATAGAAAATACATTTGGAAATTGCGGAGTATTTGGTAAAAGAGGTCTATGGAAAAAAATTGCATCAGTTAATTCATAATTCCAATATAATCTTGCTAAGAGTACTACAAATTAAAAAGGCAGCTCAGAAATTGTTCAGTGTGAATTTAACAATCTGTAAGAGTGCATTTTGTTTCAAGCTCACACATGTACAAAGCTGCTATACTGGGGGACCATTCCAAGAAAGCTCGGATTAACTGTTCTCTCAAGATACCCACTAAGAAGCTGTAAATGTCTGAATGGGAGCCCTTTGCTATTTAGATAGTGAGAGATAAGATTTCTTCTTTAAATATTAGCTGTCAAACTGTGTTATGTCTTATTATGTTTCATCAGATTGGCATTCAGCATGATGAGGTTTAACAGCACATGCTGATAAAGCACAAATAGCGTAACGTAATTTAGGAATAAAATTAAAGGGCAGTAGACTATTTTCAGCTCGGATACCTGCTTATCAATGTTTTGAGAGAAAACACAATTCAACCACAACAGGAAATGTGATTCATGTTCGCAAAACTGGCAAGTTTTCTTTTCATCAGCTGGATAAATTGGAAGAGCAGCTGTGCGGACTGCACTGGGGTTTGTGACTATTTTCAATCACCATAATATCTATGCAGTATTTTCAATGTATGTATGTTTCATAGTTCCAAGAAACTGCCATTGAGAAGTATTCTTTAAGTTACATGTTTTGGATCAGTTTATAAGGGACATGTGTTCTATGTCCAATTCAAATAACAGCAGCTTGAGAAGTAGCAAAAGACAGTTTCTAAACAGTTCAACCAGCCTACAGAATGTCTCTTTTATTAAACATGCTGAGTTCACTCTATGTGTCACAGATTCAATACCTTTAAACCCCTTACATAAAGAAGAAACGCTAGCACTCCACTGAGATAACTTTTGAAAGTCAAAAAGAGACGGGCTGATGATTTTAATAGGTTACACAAGTCTGTAGTCAAATTCTTCATATAAGCTTGGGTTCCAGAGTTGTACGAACTCTGTACACGTCTTCCATGCAAAGTTTCGTTTTCTCCTAATTTTGACTGCTAATGTATTAATGTCAGATAATTTTTTATCTCCCTCCCTTTCTCCCCTAAACTTCAATTACAGATTGCATTCCAAAAGATGAATATTTGTGCATGGTTCAGAATTAAAATGCTGACCTTCGGTAGACATTTTTTTTCCTTAGTGTTTTTCCGACTATCTGCTCTGTAACTGACAAATGAGGCAGTGAGGTCCCTCCATATTTTGTTTGGGGTCTATTGGCTGAGGAACTCTTGGTCATCCTACCTGCCTGACGTCTAGGATCATGATGAATTGTCTCCAACTCTAGCTTCAGATTGTTTTTTAACATTTAATTTAGTTTCTTCCTGTGCTTGGATGAACATGGCCATGTTATGGATTTCTGCTCTAATGTACACCAGCAGGTTGGAAGAACAAGCCTCAGCAAGCTGTGGAAATAAGAGAGGCTGGATCAATAGTCAAGGTCATGACCCTGGCTCTGATTTTGTACACTGTCCTGAGATTTTCTCCCCTTAAAAGCCTCCGACTGCTTCTAATGTGGATCCAAGTGCATATTGAGAGAGAAATTCTTAACAACAAACCGCCCAAAAGGGTAGGTGAAGCTGGATCCTCTTACCTTTTGCATCTTACATACAGAGCTGACAAGGAATGTGTCTCTCTGCATTTGCTCTAAAAAAAACCCCAAACTTACTTAAAATGCTGTCCCAGGCAATGGTAAATTTTGTCATCTAGTGCTGTAAAAACATTAATTAATTAAGTCATTCAGACACTACTTGAAACAATTTCAGATAGATAATATCTGCAATATCGTATTTTAATGAAGATGCATAATTGTTATATGAGTTTAAGAGCAAAAAATATTAATTTCACAAGTACAACTTGATTATAGCAAGTAGAAAATGCTGCCAAAAAGTGCTGTGGAACAAAGATCCAAAGTCATTTGTTGAGCCTGCCTTTGTGCTGCAGATAGTGCTTTGAGTCTTCAAATATATGACCATAATGCAATAAGGCACATTTCTGAATGGGTAGTAATTTTCCACTGCAGGATACAGTCATGCTGAGATTTAGTGCTTAAAAAAAAAAAAAGAAAGAAAGAAAAAAAATTTATTGCAAAGGTATTTAATGTATCAAACAGTCCCCCCAATCCTTGATACAGATAAATTGTCATATCTCTTAAAACCCAGCCTACAATGATGTTCAGTCAATACAATAAACAATTCAGTCTCCAGTAGAGATGAGCAAAAGAATTTCTCATATAAAGAAGCAACCTTTTTGTTGTTTCTGCAAAGAGTGAAAAAAATCACTTTTCATTTGGCCCTTGTTTCTGACTTTCAGTTAGCAGAACAGAAAGCTGTATATTACAACAGAGGGAGAGAACTGAAGGTCAGGCAAGAAATCCAGCTTGTTGCACTGCACTATCTTGATCTGAATCTGATTCTCATCCTCAGCAGCAGGATGGCTGCAGAGAACTGCAATGAATATTAAAAGAGACAGAAAGCATTGCTTACAAAGGTTTCCCATAGTTGCTGAAAATTGTTTACATGTAAATTGTCCTCCTAATCAAAGGAACATAAATTTGTAGTGTTTCACATGATAAAAATCAGTTCACACAATGTGAGAAAGAGGAAGATGCTTTACAATTGACACTGTAAGGTTGTCCAGAGGTATTTAGGTATCTTGTGGGATCTTCAGTCAATGTAAACTGTATGTGTAGTGGTTTTGAAAAATCTCACTCTAGGCCTATTGCATGTTGAGGTGCCAAATCACTTCTAATAATAGTCACTGAGCCCTGCTACCAACTAAGAAAGAAAGGCAGAGGACTTTGTTTTTGCTTTGGAATTCTGTCTTTTTGGTTCCAACTGCCAGCTTTGAATTTAGGTATTTCTCTTTCATATGATGAGGAGTAAGAAATCAGACTTCTCTCTCTGACAAAAATTTGGTACCTACTTAGGTGATGGTAGAACCACTATGCTAAGCTTCTCAAGCAATACTTTGACATTTTTCTTGTGCCAAATACATCATTTCTATCTGCAATCTGTAGGAAAAACATGCAATATTTCAAAGCTGATGCTACAGAATTGTGAGATACAGCTGGATGAGATAACTGAGAAGAAACAGAGAGGAATTGGTTAAAAGTCTTGAAAGAAATAAAGACTTATTCTAATAAGAGGTACCAAATTCTGCACTGTTAAAAAAAGATAAACAAGAAACAGTATAGAGCCTGTAGTACTGTAGCAGGTTACGGAGGCATAGGTATAACATTCTTACTGCTATGGGGTTAAATTTTCTCTTTCATTATGTCCCATTGGCACTGCCCCATCAGCAGAAAGGGCTTAGTAGCCTAATAGTTATGATTAGCTGGTATATAAAGGAAATAATTTATATGTATGTGCAACACAGTGTGCTGCACTGGTCCACACTTACTATATATCCCCAGGATGTTCCACAACTTCCAGCAGAAGGATGAGATTGAGGGAAGCTGTGTCACAGATGGAGCACTCTACTGCAGTAAAGTACACCTCTTAAAAGAGATCTGGAGAAAGCTTTACCCTAGTCTTTTGGTTATTTTTCTGATTTTTTTCTTTATTCTTACCTTGCCTGTGCCAACTACTTCCCCACCCTGGTCCAGGCTGGCAATTGCACTGCCTGATGGTTTGTTTCTGATTTGCCACTGTATTTTGTTTCAGTGATTCACTTAGCTACTAATATAAATAGTATTTTCTGGTAATGTTATCCCATGCTGGCAAATTGCCCACCAGGAAATGTATCTGGAACAACCGAGCTTAAAACAGGGAACTAGGAAATTCCATTCCTTGATTCTGGTTTGGATGACCTATCTTTTAGTCAAATCCAAACTTTCAGAAGCAACCTTGTTGGGTGGGGCTTATTTTTGCATATGCTGTGTTTGATACTCAGGACTTAATTTCCAAAAGGAGAGAGTGACTTGGCAGCAGCTACAGTTACGTATCTGGAAATGATATACTGCTCTCTTTTCCTAAATATATTATTTCTCATTAAATAACTTTCATTTAGGGAAGTAAACCTTGCAAATAAAAAGACTTTTGGGGAAAAAAAATGTATCATACCAGCTGAAACTTTTATTGCAAATGTGTCTCTGAAAAATCTATGTTATTTGCAAAACAATGATCTAATACACAAAACCTTCATGTTATCAGATTTATATGATAAAAGGGTAGTTTTTTTACTAACCTCTTTGTTTAGGATTAACCCTCACTTATTATAACTTTCTGGGTAAAATCCATCTCTGTAGGGGGACTGCAAGGGCCCAAGAATTACTTGCATCCCAAACAATTGTCTCTACCTGAGGTGCTGTCCAGCTAGGTTTTCAGAGAAAAGCAATTAAGATCTGCCATTTTCTGCCTTAAAAACCTGGAAATCCCTGTAGATGTTAGTAAGGCACTATCAGCTGTGTCTGCTCAAGGGATTCTCACACTATCACCACGTAGGTGTGGATTTGATCCTTCTTAATAAATAGCAATTTTATTTTGATGATGGAAAAATGTCTGAGAGAGAAAGTGGGATCTACCAAATTCTAAATCTGTAGAGATCCAGGGAGATAAAGATACAGGAAAGAAAAAGGAAGGACAAATAACCATAAGCTAGAAAAAATGATACAGGATTTAAGAATGCAGATTCTCAGAGAACAGTAACAGGCAAGTGTTAAGAATGACAGTGGCCAATACTTTTACTTTCTTTTATAGAGACATCATAGAATACAAATGGAAACATGAGAAAGCAGCACTTTTACAAATATTTTTTGCATGAATAGTTAGCAAAATATTTTGCTTTGCTTTGTTTTTTACTTTTCCAGAACTTCAGTTTCTTACCCTTTCAATTCAGACTTTCATTTTTCATTCCATTTGTCCTATTTTGACTATGGGTGACAGCTATTTATATCACACTTATATTCAAAGAAAAATGCCTTTTGTATAACATTTGCTAGTTGAAATTTTGCTCCCATAAGGGCTGTTTGAATTTGGCCAGACAAATCTGGGATTTAGGTGAATTAAGATGGTAAATTTGAACTTAATTAGGAATAACTGATAATGTTGTTACTATTATATAATAAGGTACATATTCAGTAGCTTTAAAAAACCCAGACATCTGCCTGCTGGGAGAAACTGAGTAGTCTCCAGTGCTTCAAGGTATCCTGGAGAGTGGCCCTTTGACAACTACATTCCCTGTCTTTTGGAAAAATCCCTGAGAAATTGTCTCATGTAGAAATGATCTGTTGAAGAGCCAGAGTCCAATTGGATCACAAATATGTTTATTGATTTCAATACACAAGGTGGTCCAGGTTCCATTCTCACTTACATGTGTGTGAGCTTGCTGAACAGAATTGCTCAGATGCAAGTCATGGTAGAGACTGGCCTACTCAGTACTGAAAACCATTTCACAGTGCTGTACACTATCCTAAAATTTACCCATTTACACAACAAGGAAAGATGCTGCAGGAGTCTGCTTAAAAAAATTTGGAGAATAGGAGGATAATGAATGTGGACTATGCATAACCATGTAGCCTTATGATTTCCACACATCCCTGGCTCCTGTGTGCTCTTTTATCTGGCTGAGTTCTACATCCCAGCAAACACTGTCTCCTTCCTTTTGCCATCTCATTTCCCATCATCTACTCAGATGTAATGTATGACTGCTCCCAGTGTACCATGAACTTCAACTCATATTTCCAAATAGTTAACAAAGTGGTAAAACACTATAGTGTAAAACACATCTGTCAGTCTCCAAGTTCAAATTCAGCTGCTATTGGCTATCCAGGAACATTTCAGTGTGATTGAGTTCCTCCTTTCTCTGAGGGAGGACAGCTAGAATCACAAATATTGTCATTGCTGGTATCAGTGTCACCTCAGAGCCAAACTTTTCCTCTCTTGTACTATTTTCTGAAGTAATAGTTAAGAGGACAGTTCAAGAGTGTGTCTATTCTAGGGAGAAAAGGAAAAGCCTCATTGTAGCATCTGTTTCTGCCTCTTAAGTACCTGCTTTTCATGCTATTGAGCTTGCTCTATCTGGTGAGACATAATGTCATACTGAACCTGTCTACCCTTCTTTTGATCACTCCACCAGAAAGTGGTTCTCACATTTGATTGTACATGCTCTTTTCATTCTTATTGGTGACTCTTTCCCAATGTTTCTAAATGCAGTGCAAAATTCCTATTGTCCTTAAAACGTACTTTGTATATTCTCCACTAGTTCAGCATGTGAAAATCATGCACGGATGCTGTGCCTCAATAAAAAAGCAAAAATCAGCAGCAACTCAGAGAGGTGGTCCCATCTGTCATCACATTTACCATGCATAAGAAAACATCAAAATACAAAATTCCTCTTACAAATAAACCCTCCCAACACTAGCTATGTAAAAGATATGGCCTTTCTTATTTTTCAGTGCTTGCTGCAATCTAATACACTGATGTTAAAGGAAATTACGAGACTGTGATTTTACTAATATGATATTAATCAAAAAGAAAGAATAATTACTTTTCTTGTCTCTGTGAAAATTACTTTCTCAAAAAAAAATAAAAAAGCTCTTGTGAATCTTTTTTCAACATTACCCTTGTTTTATGTCTTATTGTCTTCTGTTTATGCCCCTGGTGAAACAATCACAACCTACCTGTCTGAACTGACCCACATCACTCTCCCCTCCGAGTGCAGATAAAATAAGCCAAGAGATCACAAGATTAACTCTTCTGTCAAATCTTCTGGATGTTGTGAATAATGTATATATAAAATGCAGTGGTGGGCTGGACTTTCAAACTGCTGCTCTCTTTAGATGTTAGCAGCATCTCAGCATCTTAATTTACCTTTGCACTCCTGTGTTCCTTACATGCTAGATTCTTGCATATATTAACCCTATCTATAAGCAAAGTCTGAAAAAATATCTGATTTGAAGGATAATAAGCACTACAGTTTCCACCTGCTTTTGAAAATGAAATGGTTTAGGGGTGGACTTGACAGTGCTGGGGCAATGGTTGGACTTGATGAACTTAAAAGTATTTTCCAGCCCAGCTGATTCTACAATTCTATGTGGAGTATTATAAACATATTAAGAAATGCAGCCAAGTAAGAGCCATCAAGCCATCAAACTGATTAAACTATCTTTGAACGAAACCAAGAGAAAACTTCATATTTACCTGATACCGTGTTTCAGTCCAAATAATTGCTATTATATTTGGCTCTAGGTACATTTTTACAAGGGCATGTAGTGATAGGACATGGAGAAGGGTTTTAAACTGAAAGAGGGTAGATTTAGATTAGACATTAGGAACAAATTCTTTACTATGAAGGTGGTGACACACTGGAACAGGTTGCTAGGAGAAGTTGTGGATGCTCCATCCCTGGAAGTGTTCAAGACTGGATTGGATGGAGCATTGAGCAACCTGCTCTAGTGGAAGGTGTCCCTGCTTATGGCAGGGAGGCGGAACTAGATGAGCTTTAAGGTCCCTTCCAGCCCAAATTGTTCTATGATTCTATGGTTCTGTGATATTAGACTTGGATCTGACTCACAGAGAAAGGATTGTTCATGCTTTGTCTCTTGTTCAAACACTCCTCCACTGTAAACTCTGGAAACACAACTTTGGGCACAATTCCCTTGCCACTCCACAAACCAAATTGAGATGAGGACAATTATGGGAATCTTTCATCTTGCAGAAGCGAGGTATCAGAGGGTGTCGTTCTATAGAGGCAAAAACTTCTAGTGAGACATTATCATTTGTTTTACACTCATACATGGGACTACGTACGTAAAGATGAATGTAGGAGAGTACTAAAAGGTTAATTTTCAGGATTTCCTGGATATTCAAGGTTTCAGCATATATTTCTTTCAGACAGGATGCTGGGGAGGGACTCTTCATTAGGGACTGTAGTGACAAGACAAGGGGTAACGGGTTAAAACTTAAACAGGGGAAGTTTAGATTGGATATAAGGAGGAAATTCTTTCCTGTTAGGGTGGTGAGGCACTGGAATAGGTTGCCCAGGAAGGTTGTGAATGCTCCATCCCTGGCAGTGTTCAAGGCCGGGTTGGATGAAGCCTTAGGTGGCATAGTTTAGTGTGATGTGTCCCTGCCCATGGCAGGGGGGTTGGAACTTGATGATCTTAAGGTCCTTGCCAACCCTAACTATTCTATGACAGCTGAAAAAATGCAATTTAAATGAAAAAACCCTGCATGTGGACTGCTGGTCAACTTCCCAGACCTTTCTTACTTGCCAGTGTAGAAAGTCAAAGATGAAACAAACATTTAAAAATACGTCTGTTATATATTTAAAGGCTTTTTTAACAGAAGAATCAGCTTGAAGTAGGTTTTAGTCTCATCAAACAATGGCTCCTGTATTTTCCCACAAAAGGTAATTTAATAAATATAACAACAAGATTTTTAAAGGGTAGAAAAGATCCTTCTTCTGGAAAAAAAATAAATAAAATAAATTAATTTTTTTCTTTTTTTTTGGTGTGCTGCGATTACAGTCTCTTAAGAAATTTAATATTTTTTTAAATTTATTTATATAGAATTTTTCTAAAACTATTGCTTAAAATCATACCAGAAATTTACACAATTGTACCTAAAAACAGGTGTTTGAGAAGTATAGCTATAACTAGAGTCATTTTTGAAAAGGAGAAGCTTGACTGAAAGCTACCAATCAAGCCTTAAATTTTCCCATTCCCTTAAATTTTCCCAAAAAAGAAACGTTTTTGTCCAGGAAGAGTTTGTAGATTTGCAGAATTTCTTAAAGAAACTTCAGTCTTTCCAAAAGCTGGTTTTGCCTCCTTCCTCTCTCCTTTTCTCACCCCCACATACTGCCCAGAAATACACACACACAGCACAGACAGGAAAGATGTTTGTGAAAACTGCAGTTTCCGCAATCAAAAGTACAACATTTACTATGGCTTTTATCAAAGATTTCAATTCCCTCATCTTAAGGAAAATGACCCTTTTATTTTGTTGTGGACATAAAATTATGGCCCAGGGAAAATTGGAAGCATTTCTGTTGAGGGAAATCAATTTTCTCACTGCCATATATGATCAACATGTCACAGCCATCACCTAGATAATAATAGTAAAGTACAAGTAAAATGGCTGGTAATACTGGCTTCAGGAAAAAAAAAAAAAAAAAGGAAAAAAAAAAAGAGCAAGATAACACCTTTTTTTCCCCAACATGTTTGCAATAAAAAAAGAAGAGAGAATGCAAAGGTTTCTCCTGTGATCATAGCCTTTCAGAACATGGGGGTTTATTTTGTATATTGATAGTCTGAAGTGTTGATGAAGCTGATGAGAAATTTGGTCTTCCTGGAAAATAGTCAGCACTTTGTGTAAGCTGTGCTGGGTCCTTTTCAATCAGCTTGTTAATGGGTGGCTAATAGTAAGGAGATGTGACCAGCCTGAGATTACCCAGGAGTATGTTTATGTACAGGCAACACTCAGAGCACAGAAGCATCTTCTTAATTTGGATACTACAAACAAAGGAAACATCAAATCTGACCTTGCTGGGGAAATGTTAATGGCTTCTACTCATCCTCCTTCTGCCACTTAGCATCTCTTGTGCCCCACCTTGGGAAGCTTCCCGGCAGAAGTGTGCATTAGCAGAACTCTACTCTTACAAAACCCTGGCCCAGACAAGGAGAAAACATTTCAAGTGATTAAATGGTCTTTTGATGTTCACTTCAACAGACATAATACGTCACCACAGTTAAGCACTTCTCCAGTGATGCCACAGTAATATATACAAGGTAAATCCAAACTGTGTTAAACAAAAGAAAATAATTTAGATTTTCAGGTTAAAATTTGAATGGTGTCAAGTAAAAATCAAGAAACTACAGTTAAAAAGGTTAACAGCTGTAACACTGGAAGTGAGGACAGACAGCAATGGCATTGTATTCATTAAAGAAATCTAAATGGGATAGAATCCTTCAAGCCCTGGTGGTAACTGATAGTGAATAGTTTCTAGGAAATGAAACTATCACCCCCTCCAGCTCTTCTGCCTCTCTTGTACTTTGAACTTTATAAAAATTTAAAGAGGAAATGGTGTCATTCATATCATGCTGAATGGCAGTGGGCTTACAGAACAAGCTGAGAAATTAGTATAACCAGGTTTGTCTTAAGACAGAGGGGACAAAAAAGAAAATTGGGCTGCTCAATCTCCCAGGGTTTCTGCTGATGCTTTTGGACTGTGCTACTGTTCTTAATGGCTAAATCTTGAAAGAGCATTCCTATTAACAGTTGCTGTAACATCCACATCTGGAAATAAATCTTTTTACCCTTGCAAATCTAGTAGGTTGTGCATTCCTATGAGCTTATCTGGGATCTAAGAGCAAAATCATTGATATCAGATCATCAAATGAGTTAGACTCTTTGAAGAAAGATGTCATCAAACTGGCCCCAAATATTCAGGGCTAGTTTTTAGAACCAGTTAAGCAATATTTGGTATAGTACACAGATGAATAATGACAGAAGATCTCCCTTGGTTGTGCTCGACCCATACCTTCGAACTACCCCCTCAAAATATGTCCCAGGTGGCATGATTATGTAAGGTGATGCACACTGGCACGATTGCACAGCAAGATATAGAAAAGAAATGACAGCACCAGACTGTGGTCACTTACAAGTATAGCATCTATAATTTCTTTTGGAGAAGTCTCCATTGTTTCCTCAAATGGAATACCTCTGGCCAAAAATAAAGAGTGATCTACAGGCCTGGGGAATAATGCCATCAGTCTAACTCCAAGTACTATATTACCAAAAAGCCATTCTTTTATATGCTTTACGATTAAAAAATTCCCAACAAATAAACTAAAAAGCTTCCATAAAACTAGATCTCTGGCAGGCATTTTATGTCTTTGAGCTTCTGTAATATGAAAATATACTGGAGGTTCCCTGAGAACCTATAGTACAATTACCATAAATACAATTCAAATAGACATGGTGATTTTTGGCAAGAAAATTGTAATTTTACATTATGCAGTTAAAGCAAAAAATCTCATCCAAAAGTAAGGTTTCTAAATCAGCAAATTTCTGGGACCAGAACCCTGGCATTATTGGATTGACATGCATTATAATAAATCATATAAAATATGTCTTGGTCAAATCTAAAGGTAAGAATATTTATTTGAATATTAGTAGTTTAGAAAAATACAAGAACTGAGCTCAGACACCCAATTATAGATACTCTGACTCTAATATTTGCTTAAAAAATAGGATGGAAGTTTATCAGTTCTCCAAAATACAGCTTGAGCAGCAATGGTCAAGCATATTTCTCATCCTATATTTAATTATAGAAATCAACTAATTATGCATGGAAATAAAATGCTTCCTGATAAGTTAAGCCATTTTCACACAGAAAGATAAAAAGGCAACAATTTGGTAGAACAATTACCAATTACTGACATTTTTAATCCTTGTTATTGCAGTATGAGGACTTTGAGCAAGAAGCCAGGACATCGCTGATGAGGATGATAGAAGACAGGCAGTGTTAAGAAATTCAATTAACAACTATAATTTCTTTCTAACTCACTGTACTGCTGAGGTGTCCTGTAATAGAAGCAGAAGCAGATAGATACCGCAAAAAAAAATTACTCTTTCGTTTTTACTTTTTAGCTGAATAGTGCTGATTTTTTTAAAGCCTCAAAAGTAGCCCCCCTCTGTATAAAACATGCTCAGGCTCCACATGCAGGGCACTTCATACGAACATTCCATTCCACACACTCAACACAAGTGGAACTTGTGTGTTGGCTGTCACATTCCCATGAGAATTCCTTTGAAGGTACTGCAAGAAAGGACCTGGTTTGCTTTCTTACTCATGGCAAAAGTGGGGAAGAGACTTAGGTTGTTAGACAGCAAAAGCATCTAACTTAAACCCTCTGGTAGTCACATTCATTACTAACTGTATAAGCAAACAATATGCTTATATTTTTTGCAGGACTCCTTGTGAATTTCATGAAAGTTCACTCTGTCCTCAGTTCGGTAAAGTGTTTAGGATTAAACCTAGTGTGGCTACCAGCATGCTTAAAATGAAGCATCTGCTTTGTTAAATAAACAGCTCTATGTAATAATTGAAGGTTAAACATTAAATTTTCCAAGCCTACCTGATCATTCTAAGAATATGTAAAGCTTCAAATTTAAATAGTCTTTAAATACACGCCTCGAATTTAAATACAGTCTGGAAGTGTGCTTCTAAGGGGTAAAAAGTATAACTGAAATGTGCTAAAAATACAGTGAAGACCTTTCAAATCCTCTTTTAGCCTTTAATCCATTATTTAGCACTTCATTCTTTAAAAGAAACCTGCAGAGCTATATCCTCAGAAGCACAACCTTGAAACAAAGTGTTTTTAGACATGCACAGAAAGCATTAGCAGCTTTCATTGCAAAATGACACCTATGCACCCATATGTCCTGATCCCTGAAGTCGTACTTCAGAGTATAGACTTATCCATTCAAAAAACACTTCATCTGATTTATATCAAAGTACCTGCTCCTGACTACAGAGACTAAGTAAATGTCCAGCTCAGACAGCAAACACTGTTGTCTTGAAATCTTTCATTCTGGTGTATTATCATACATTTATCATTATGGTGTTTCATACCCACATACCCATAAATATTTGGCTTTGGTTGTAGGTAGATCTGAGTGTCATGGAAAGCTGACCTGCAAGTAAGGAAAAGGAAAATCTTATCTCTGGCCTTGGAGAAAAAGATAAAAATGAAGGGAAAGCTTGAGTGGTGTGAGGAAAGCTTTTTTTAAAGCTAAATTAAGTAAATGTCTTGTAGTCAGTTATTAACTTCACATGGTTAATGTGGCTGTTTGGTCTAGAAAGGTTATCTGCTGTAACATTTCTTAACATTTTCATAATGTTATCAAGAATTAAAAAGGTAACATTTATCAAACATTCACAGTGTCTGTGAGTGAGAACAAAGAGCAGTCACACAGTTGTGATAATGTCCAAGCTGTCAGTTAGAAGCAAGTCCAAACACCTTGCAGATATTTGCTTTTGGATGATGCTTTCTTTGTCATGTAAAAATGTAACTTTTCAAAGTACACGTTACTGATTAAGTTAAAGTTAGAAAATCTTATTTCCGTCTAATTATTCCTAAAGCCCCTATGCAAAAGATGGAGAAGGATAATCAAGGGGATGATCCAGATAAAAGAAAGCCTTAGCATGAAGAGAAATCAAAGGGCCGAATTCTCCAAATCCTTCTATGATTAGTCTTTAATCTGCAGTGAGATTGCTCATGTGAAACAGAATTTACAGGAACAGATCTTAAATCTCCCAACTGCAATTTTTCCTAAGAAAAGAGGTGAATGAAAACCCAGACCTAATGTCTTATTGTGTCTGGCAATGTTAAAGAAACAATGGTAGCGGCTACTGACTTTAAAAGACTCATGCCATTCCAGTAGGCTTCAATTTGATCAGTTAGGACTAATCCTCAATGCAGCAAGTGGAAAATTTTGGTTATATTGCTTTGTGTTAGTTCCCTTGCCCACAGAGCAAGTGAACCCAACAAATGACCATGCTAAAGGCAGCCAAGAAGCTAGGATTCCCAAACATTTCCTCTACACCAAACAGCATAACCTCTGATTGAAAAGCTTACTATGATTTTAATGTACAAGCTAGCTGCATTGCCTTCTCTTTCTAACATTTTTAGCAATGGCTATTGTTACTCCCAGGGTGTTAGAAGTTGACTAGGGTTATGACATTGTATTCTCATTTACATTTGTGTTCTGATTTACAATTATACTTATGTGGAGGCTATTGCAAGAAACTGCAATGTGCAAGTTAGAAAATGGAGAGGCTTGGAAACCATGGAACTGAACAGCCCTGATTACAATCCAGATCAGTCTCAGGTTCACCTCCAACCATTCATTCCTCTATTCAAGTCTAGGCAGTATCTGGCACTTCTGTATTAACAGCTCTCATCCAGACCTATTTCTAGCCAATAATAAATAACTTGGGAAGAGTAATAGGTGAGTAGAATTGCTAGTTCCAATCTCTAACAAATTAAAAGGCATCAAATCAATATTATGTTTCAGTGGGACTCCACACTTTCCAGTTCACTCAATACTTCCTAAAATTATCATTTCACTAGTTAATCAAGGATTATTTAAATTATGTGTCAGCTATGGCTTTGCTGTCAGTGTGTCTTCCATTAAGTCCAGTAAATCCTACATCAGGAAGTGGGACTTGCATTCCTCTGTGTTGCAGGTATATACAGGGGCCACAGACTAGACTTCTGCCTCTCCCTCCTTGGCTTGCAGCATCTCTTATAGGAGGAGTGAGCAGACAGGTTGGCTTTGCTTCTGTGTCAATGGGACAAGAGGCATGGACAAAGGGAGCAGCATGGAAGAGATCCTCTTACTTCTAGCTGTAGGTATCCCTAGGAGTCACAAATGCCCCCATTTCTCAGGAAGGAGAATGAACTTCTGTTCTACATTTTTCTTCTTTCTCAGAGTTGCTAATCTCTTAATGTAAAATAGATCAAAATGATAGATGGTTCCTTGTCTTCTTTCTGCTTTGAAGACCATGTTACTTCGCTTTCTGATGTCCTGATTCCTCTGTAGAATATAACAGGTCTTAGAATAAACCTGCTGAACAGATCTGTACACATTACTGATTCTGCTTCCCTTCCTGATAAGCATGAAACAAATCCCTTCTCAAAATATATTGTGGGTTTTGTAGCACAGTGCAAAAGCAGGGAAACAGCGTTGTTAATTGACTGGGGTTTTTTAATTATGCACTAAAAATATTTGCTATTTTATGTAACATTTTATATTCATTACAATCATTGATGTTCTCCTTAGGGAGCTGTGATTAGAATTACCCAGGCTAGTCCAGGATGAATAATGAATTCCAGGCCAAATTCTGATCAAGGTTATAACAAACAAGTACAGGATGATCTTTTGATTTCAGTGACACTGCTCTAGATTTACTCTAGTCTAACCAAGATCATTATCAGACTTTCTTTAAAGACATTGTTCTCTCAGATGCCTTTCCAGATTAATTGGCACCAATTGCATCCTTCTTTTCCTCTTCCCCCTCAGGTTGATCTGTATGTCAGAGGCTTACATGCTCTGCTGATTCAGAGCTGAGTGAATGCTGTAAGGAAACAAGTTACAGTAGTCCCCCTCATCTCTGATGGTCCAAACCCCTTTGGTTTTGATGTAGAAGTCACAAAAATACACTAATTTTTCATTCACTCAGACTTCCTCTTCTTCATTTGAAGAGTAAGAGCACAATGGGCTGTCTCCCTTCACCTGTGAAGCACTTCATGAGACCTTTATATGCACTTATTTCTTCTTCAGCTACCAGAGAGAGTAAAAAGACTATTGGCATTCAGAGTCAGAAAGTAATCTTTCAACTGGAGATTTGCTAAGCCAGAGGGTAAAGCTTAGTGATCTGAACACCTAGGATCAAATTAAGCTTTGGTGCAAGTGAAAGCAACTCTGCTGACTTCAGTGGAACTGTACTCATTTACATCAGAGGTGAATTTGTCCTGCAAGACAGCATGGAAACACAGATTCAAACCTCAACAGCCAGGGATAAGTTGAGTGGTTTGTTCACACAGCAATAGGAGAGAATATTTCTTATGAATGCTAGGTTAGGAAGGGCTATTGTAAGTAAAACCAGAATCCTTATTTTCCTGAAAGATATGGCACACCCACAAATGAAGAAGGCTTGGTTCAGAAATGTGTTTGCAAATATATCGCATTTCATACAGGGAAAACCAAACCAAGCCAAACCAAACCAAACCTCCCCTTTTTCCTTTGGGAAATTCCACCTTTTTTTTTTCCTTATTTTCTCCAAAAATTAATTGAAGATGTCATTGGCTTTCAAAAATACTCATCAACGCATCTTACCAAAATATGCTCAGTTTTCTTCAAATAAAAAGTTATTTCGCCTAGTAAAAAAACCCCAAGAACTAAACCATATGAAATACAGAGAAGTTTACAGTTTGTCATAAATAGGAGCAGCCAGCAAGATGCTCATGTGAACTTTTCCTAGAGTCTGCTGGTAATATGCTGGTGATAACAGTGTTTTGTCCTGCTCTAGCTTTCAAAATAATTTGCTCAAGTAGCTGACAAATTTTCACCTGAACAGAAAACGCTGCTAGATATATTTCAATTGGCTATCCCCTATGCAGTATGAATAACGTCACTTACAAAGTTCATTAAATAAGAATTTGCACATTTTCCCCACTTTTCTGCACTATTTCTCTGTTTCTATTTTCATTGTATTAAAAACCAAACAAAAAGAGAATAATCTTTCTTTTAAACCATGGGGGATCAATTTGTACTGTATTTTCTTTTTCCACTGTACTTTGACTACATATTTTCATGATTTCATCAAGGCTAAGTAATCAATATTTTAATTTAGAAATAAGGATGAAAATATTATTATTAGCAACATAAATATTATTTTCAGACCTGCCATATCGCACTTTCACAGGGAAAGTGGAAGGGGAAATCAACAGCAGCTTTTATTCTCTCCTCTCCTGTTTAGATTTCCAGGGGAAAAGGCTCTGGTTTAGTAGCATGCAAAGACAATGTTCCAATATTAGAAATCTCCCAACCAGAAAGTTGTATTTTGAGTTTGTGTTTCCCAGACCTCTGCAATAGCAAAGTCCCTAAATGCTGTGAGATGGCAATTACACCTTAAGCAAAAAGATATTACAGATCATTGATTCCTGCAAATCTCCTCTCCTTTGAAGTAGCAGCACTTGCTTATGAATGAAGACACACACACTTTCTCCTTGAAATCACATGAACTTATTTTCTCTATTTAGTCCTGGAAGCACAAGAATTAGGTGTTCCAAATTGGATACATCTCATCTTAAGAAAAGAGGTTTGATCTTGAGAGTCTCACTTTAAGCAGGCAAGGTACTTGGCAGGTGTAGTCTCAGCAATATGATTGAGAGTGTTTGCGCAAGTGAGAACTAAGAAAATAAAGCTTGCAGAATGCAGCTCCTGTCTGTTTTGGACCTAAACACTTATAACTTCCGTCAGGTGAGTAAGATCCAAGTCATGCCGCTGCCTCCCACCTGAATGCTTGTGCGCACGAAGATTCCTTCAGGGAGGAAGGCTCGCAGAACTGTGCTCTGTGAAACTACACAGTTGATTGAAGGAGAAAAAAATAGTAGAATTAAGCTCTTCTTTGATTTTACAGAACATTGACTTTTGCAAATGTGACCTTAAATTCAAATTGATTTGATCTTAAATGCAGGAGATTTCATCTACCTTCCAGGCAAATATGCTCCATATGTTAAATACCAGTAAATATAGTTAAGTTCTCCATTGTCTATTAATGGAATACAGAACAGCTTTTCTGTAAAGACCAGATCCTCCCTTAGCAGCAGAGGATTTAAAAGGTCAGAACTAGTAATGATCAGCTGAAAACAAGGGCTTGCGTGAAAGCTGTTAGAGGGTTTGCATTTCCAGTAGGTCCTAAAGCCCATTGCTTGACAGTCATTGCAGAAAAATTCAGGTGAAACGGCACCTCGTGGGGTTTTTTTCTGCTGGTGATGCTTCTTTTTTTTCTTTACCTTGCAATGATAAACAATAAAACTGGAGTGTTATTTTTAGGAAATATAATCAAAGTCAGATAATTCCTCAGTTATCCTGTGAAAACTACCCCAGGTTCAGGATTTAAACTGACCACTGCTGACTGGGGTAAGGAATAACCTTTTCTATTTATTAGTTATCTCATAATTGCTTGCTGTAATTTGTAATTTTCTTAAGTATACTTTACTGCTCACCACCTGAAGAATATTTCTTTGATAGTTTTGGCTCCTTATTTGTTATGCAGCCCTCTGATATTGTTCTGTATTGCTTCTATTTTTAGTTCTTGGATTGTACATCCTGGGAAGAAGAGTGATGCTGTTCTCTCTCCCAAAGATAGATTATCCCTGAGTGCCAAAAGCTGGCAAAGGAAAAAAAACAAAAACAACAACAAAGTGCTCATGGCAGAAGGCTTGATTGAAGCTTTAGGGGACTAATTCTGATATGTTTATTTTCCTTTTAATGGGTTGTCAGCTGAGGAGAACAAACAGCTCTTCCTGCATCCAGAAGCATAAGCATTTATTGGTCCAGATAAAGCACAGAGAAGAAATATTATTCAGGGTGTACTATAAGTCATCACCATGTCTCTTCAGGTAAAGTGCCGAAGTATTTCTGTTGTACCGTTTTCACTGTGCTGCTCTGCGCAACCCAGATTGGTAGTGGGATGTACTCATGACCACTGGAATAGTGCAAAGTTTAATTTTGAATATATCCTCTTAATCTTACCCTGTAATAGTCTCTCAGGTATCAGTATTTAGGACATCATTAACAGAAAAATCAGTTCGCCTGGGAATGATATATACTTGCTTTCAGTAGAAGGCTATGCACTCATATGCATGTTCTAAACCCTCCAGAAGCTAGAAGGGGTTTGGAAAGGTTTTAAAAGTCAAGGATTGCAGTGTCCCAGCTCTGGTAAACATATACTGGGAATCCCTACTTAATCAGTCTTTCTTCCTGGGCAAAAGGAGCCTGCTATGTTTTCCTCTTCTCAATCCGTATCATAAGAAAAGCCTTATTTTCTTATACTGGCATTGGATTAAGCAAATGGTATACACACAAATCACTTTCCCAGCTTTTCAGAATATGTATAACACAGGATTACTTGCAAAGTGTCTGGGAAAGGAAAACACATTGATAGTGTTTAGATATGTTTCAGAATGCTGTCAATATAAAGTGCAAAAATACATCTACCCATGCTCACACTGAAGTTGGCCGGTAGATGTACTACTGAGCTGACATTCAGTGTCCTTGTAATGAATCAAGTCTGTCTTTACAGAACCCAGGGGTTACAGCAGTGTGCTCTGGGTTTATAGCAGAAAGTAGTCTTACAGATACATGTTTCCTTTATGTATTTCAAATTGCTTTAAACCATAAGCCTTTCTTTGCAAAGAATTCTTTAAAAAGTAAACCTTGTAATTGTATGCTCTGGCTCAGCTCCTCAACTCTCACACTAGGTTTCATTATGACTGCATCTGTGTTGCTGTGTAAAACTGCCCAGAGGGAGACCAGAATGGCCAATAAATGTTATTTCCACAAATTAATATTCTTCTGCTCAACTTTGATGTGACTCAGTTAAACTGCCCAGAGGTAGAACGTGTGGGCATTGACTCTTTTTATGACCTCCAGTATCTATCTACTTGGCATGTCAAGGAATCAAATACTCCAGGCAGCCTTTGGCTATCTGATGTGCCTTTGTGGTGACAATGACATTACCCTCAAAGGCATCCCAAGGACATTCCTAGATTGTCACTAGTTGAACAAATAAGTTTTGATGGTAGCTGGAACACATGCTGGTGCCAGGCTCTCAGGAACTGCTGGACCCCTGTCAGACACAGTGGGAATACAGCCAACAGAGATCAGCAACCCAAAAACCAGCTGGGTAACTATAACATTCCACTGTTTCATGGATGTGAGAAAGCTAAGGTTGCCAATTTACCAACAGCATCTCATTTATAAATTGCCATCTTATTCACTTTAAGTCGATTACTAACAGCACCATTTATACTTTTGGAGAATCTGTGATGCTACTGTTCAAAAAATTCCGATCCCAGATTCTCTCAAGCATAATCATTCATATATATCAGCTAATGACAATTTAATTGCATGTCCTTATCATCATAAATACTGAAATATTTGTATATGATAATATGTGCTAAAGAACACATTGAATTTCAGTTTGCCATTAATTTCAGTTTGCTATTTATATACAGTATATGGATTTCAAGTTTTCCCTTGACACTGGCATTGTTGATCTATGAAATTTTTTGAGTAGCTCTTTAAATTATAAATAGTGCCAGTTGTTTATTTCAAGTGCTTTCAGTACTCCAAATGTGGTTTAATTGTATTTGAAAACTGCCAAATATCAATGGAGATCAATCCTGTCCCATTGATCTGTTTATGCAGTTAAACATGTAGAATATCAGATTCGGGCTCTAACATATTTAAATACTCCTCTATTGATCAGCTACTGCCATGATCCAGCACAGATGATGGCATAGATGATTACAGGGAACTGCCTGCTCTGGCTTGCTCAGCTGATACCTCTGTCTTTCAAAAGGCATCATGGAAAAACTGATCCACAGCTCAAAACCTGGGGGTGAGTCAGACGAGCACACAAGTTTGCCATAGAAAAGTGTTCAATCCATGGAAAGATTTTGCATCTGATGTGGGAAACCACAAAAACACATACTGAAAAGTGTGGGAAAGCACACAAAAATCCCTGCACCTTACTTCTTGAATGTGACAAGAGGTGAGTTAGGACGCTCAGGCAATCTTTGCTCCTTTAAGAAAGCAACCAACTACTCTCTAGGACTGTTTGTCCAGCTAAACGATAAACATCTAAACATATGATAGAGAACTGTTTTCTGTAGATTATGAGACAAAAATGTAGAAATTTGAGCTCGTGTAATGATGTTACTTCAGTATTTCGGATTAGTATGTGATCCTTGTTAGAGCTCTACAAGCAAGTAAAAAATACTTTGTTGTAACCTGCTGAACAGATTTTCTAAAGCTAAATAAATGCCCCTTTTATTTATTAAATACTTTTAATATTTATGAAAAAGCTGACCATAGACCAAAGAAACCCATACCTCTTGTATTTGTAGTTCAGAACTAACTGGGCACAGGGAGAGTGAGTGGGGAAGGATGAAGTGTTTGTTGCCAATACCATATACAGATCAGAGCCAAATATGAGATGAAAATCACGATCTTGCCAGTAATGAGGGAGCAGTTGTGTGTTGGTACCTCTCAGAGAGCAGAGGGGAAAGCACCTCTCCTATCCCCCAGACATGCACAACTGAGTGAATCTAGCAAAAGGCAGAAAGGTTTAGATCTTGGGGGAAAAAAGGACGAGTGGGATGGATTAAAGAGGAAAACTACGCTAGAGGATTGGCTGAGCCCTTCTAGGTCAGGAGACAAAGCAAAGCCATATGCAGTTCCAGAAAGTGGCCAATGCATGTGATTGTTGGAGAGAGAGGAGTGATACAATGAAGTGCCAGGAGTGTGGTCCTCCCACTCCTAACACAGGGTCTCAGAAAAACTCATCACTGCTGTGGATGAATAAGCATACCTTCCTGCAGTTCAGTAACTCTTTCTGAGAGCTGAATGCTTTATCTCTTGGGCATCTTTGGAAATCCCACCTAGCTGGGTATTACTATGGTGAAAGCAAAGAACAAATACATATAAATTGCTCCATGGCGTTTCAGGTGAGTGAAAGCTTGGAATGCAACCACTGATCATTATTATTTTTTGTGCTTTGTCACCTAGTAAAGGCAAGTAAGAAATTGTCCTTGTCAAGTTTTCTTCAAAACTGAACCTTGCTTCAGGCTTTAAGTAAACAGCCTTCTCAGTGCATGGGAACAGGTGCATGTGGTACTATCATTAGGTTATCAGATATGTACATTTTCCTGTACTGTACACAAGACAGTGTTTGAACAAAGTCAAAATGTTTTTAAGCTTTTCTTCGTATGTTAAAATAAGATTAAATCTATAGCTTAAGATAACCTACATACATGTTATAAGGTCATATTAACTGCTTCTGAAATAAGTTCATGTGATACTAGATTAAAAGAAAAAGACTTTTTCAATATTAGTGATAAGTATTGTACTGGTTTTACTTACAATATTTTTTTGAGGAGAATACCACATCTGCTTTAGACTCGTGATTCACTTTCTAGTTGATGACTGGCAGGATTTGGGAGATTTTAGCAGCTGCTGAAAATTAATCTTGACAGAGATAACAGCAGTATTTTGCACATAAAGAAATCTTTAAATAAGTAAGATTGTGTTGAGTATAGAAGACTTCCTTCTTAGCAGGAGTCAAGCACTGCAGATAATACTGTGCTGGTAACAGGAACTTGGACTAGCACTCATCAATATTTCCAAATTACTAAGAAGAGTCTAGCTAATGATTAGTTTCTTTACACCTTCTGGCAACCTTGTAAAGATTGCTGTGAGTTAATATAAATCCCATAAAGTTCACAAAATGTCCTAGGACTACTGGAACTTTGTGGGAAACACTTCTTTAATAACCAACCAAGAGGTTACAATACAAAACGTCTGTTGAAGGTACCTTGGTATCTGAATGTGACTGGCAGTATGATGAATGATGATTGCTGGGCTAGCTTTGAACAAGCGTTCCTCCTCCAGCAAAGTCAAACAGACCTTGCAGGAAGTTTTGGAATTCACTTTTTGTTAAGGTGATTCAGAGATCAAAATACATATGTCAAATCTTTAAAACTCTCAATCCAACCTCAGGAGTGGATGATTCTTCTCAAAAGGATCTCTCTGGAGCTCTCACATCATTGCTATATATTGGCTAAAGACTGGTACCTCTGTGCCCACAACAGCAGAGACTTTGCTAACAAAGCCCTGTGCAGCATTCAGAGGACTGTGGTGCCCTGTCCTGTCTGCCTTGCAAACTGCAAAATACCTGTACAGGAGTGATATAAAGTGTGTTTCATTGTGTGTGCACTTAGTAAATCCTTCGCAGAGTGCTTCAAAGCAGGCAGAAAAAAGTAAATGTTGTCTTTGTATGTGTGAATTAGAAAGCCTCTGTTAAACTTTACCACCTATGTTTAAAGGCTTACCATTCACACAACCCTTCTTATCACAGACAATACACAGCATAGCATCCATTCACAAATGCAAACCAGTCTCTTCTATAAAGTGGAAAAAGTAAGGATGGAAGGGGGTAAAATATGCAGGAAGCCATTCTATCCCCATATGGCCTGAAATTTGCTCAGGGTATTATACTTGTGATTAGCAACTGTCTGTCAACTAAAAGGGGAAAAAAAAAACCCTTTGGAAAATTTAAGGAGGATATGGCTTTTAACAAAGATGCAGTAGTCAAACAATAATTAAATATAAGAAGCAAAATTATAAATTTATGCCTCACAGACAAAGTCTTTAGAGACAGGGAAATAGGTGGTAAGATTTTCTTTTTTTTTTTTTTTTTTTTGTTTCTTGGCCTGTTTGCTAAGACCTGCCTCGTAACAAGTTAACATTTCAAATGTGGCTTCAAATATATCAATTGTATTGTTCTGGTCCAGTTGTCAGCACCAAAATTAGACCCACTTAACTTTAAAATCTCTTTAAGAGTGTTAACCATATGTGTATATGAAAGTATAGAAGAGTTTGATGCAGCAGTATTATTGATTATAAAAGCACATGGATTAATGCATAGATTGGTGTGTTAACACATATGTGCAGCAAGAAGAGTAAAGCGCTGCCACATCCACTCTTTCTGCAGTCCTGTCACTGACATTTCTTCTACTGCAACCTTCACATTCACTTTTAAAAGAGGACTTGATTTGTATTCTACAATACGAGATATAAATAAATACATATAAAACCCCCATATATACACATACATACAAGACTTGACCCAAATACTTTAGAATGAGTGAGCCTGTTTCAGTGGGATGACAGCAAATAAAAGTGATGCTTTAATAGAAATTTACGATCTTATATTGTAATGCATTTTAACATGTATTAATAATTTTAATTTAGCATCTGGAATAGGAGATGCTTTACATTCTAACACATGTTTCAGAACATTCAGCATAAGCAAACATAATTTTGTCTCTCTGGCAGTAGAATTTTCTGATTCACGTGCAAGATGAACTCTAATAGTGTATTCATACTGTGCTTTCTTAAGACACCCCTCAGAATATCTCATAGTCAATTCAGAGTTATTGCTGTTACTTTAGGCTACACTGGGGAAGACAGTCCCTTTTTTAAAAGTACAATGAAGCTGATTGAGAAAAAAAAACCCTACATTTAAGTGCTTAGTATAATGTTTCTCTTACTTTTACAGTAAGTGGTTGACAGCATCTAGCTATTATTTTATTTACCCACATGCTTATCCAGCTCACTTCCACTATAGTATCTAACTGATTCACAAAACTGAATGAAGTGACACTCACAAAACTCCCAGGAAGCTGGAAATTTTCCCTCAATTTATAGGGGAACGGAGACTCAAAGAGATTCACATTGCTTGGCCAAGAGCAGATGCAAAGTTTGAACTTGAATCAAACTCAAGTTTGATTTCAGTTCAGCGTGTATTTATAAACAGTTCTTATGCTCAGGTTACATCTTAACTGACTTACTACAATATATTACATTCACTTCAGTTTTGTCCCCTTTATTGCTATCTAGCCACTAAGCAAAAGCTGTAATGAAACATACACAACTGACTCACCTACATAACAAAATCAAGAATAAAAAAAGCTCATGCAGCGTGTCCTATCAATTACAGTACTTGTATTTTACATCTACATTTACATACAGCATACAAACTTACATGAGTCAGTTTACCTGCATTTGTGCTGTTAAAGAAATATAACAGCTTGGCTCACTAACTTCTGAAACTACATTTCTGAATCCCTCTCTCCCTCCCTCATCTGTGGCTGTGGAATAGCACAGACCACTATATTCTCAGCAGTAAAATGATCTGTCTCCTTAGCTAATTTCCCCACACACTCTGTAGCTCAGTGGTGACATATGTCTAATATTTCCCCAGGCTTAAAAGAAAAAGAACTCACATTCTGCTAAACAACAGCCAAGACCATAGAGGAGATGAAATATAAGATAAAGTAGTAACACTGAAGGAAAATGAACCCATATGAAACCCTGATTTTTTAAAGTGACACGATATAGACATAAACCTGAGTTGGAAGGAGCAAATTTGTATCAACAGCAAGAGCTAAGCCCTCCAAAACTCAGCAGGGCTCAGATCTCCTACCTGGTCTTGCTCCTATCCTTCAGTGAGATGAAAATATAATAAGAAACTCTGCAAGAACATGTATTTTCAGCTCCATGATTTGACTAATATTGGTAGAGCACTTTCAGGATGACTCGTAGTGCACACCATGTGTTTCTGTTGAAGAGGATTCAATCCACTTCTATACTAAGTCTTATCACATCCAATGTACAAATACTACACACAATATAAACTCTATTATTCTGTACATACCCTTTGTATTTATTTCTGTAATAGCAAATTAAATGTGCCTAGGACTGTTTTCTGGCAATAAAGCCGGCTGCCAGAGGAAGACCCAAAAGAAAGGTTGAGTGAAAAAACTCTCTTACCTTCCAGAAGAGCATGGACAAATGCTTCCCAGCAGGTGTAGTCATCAGGAGTGTATTAGTTGTTGTACATCAAGAACATGGAGATTGTTCCATCATTTTAACTATATATATGAGTTCCCATACTGGAGAATGTTCCCTTACTCTAGTTTACCAGCACAGCATTTGTTTCTACAGGCACCTTACAGTGAGGGCCCAGGCATGCCTGATCATAAAAGTACACAGATACAGTACTAAGACCATGGAAAAATAATAGAAATACCTCATAAGGGAAAACAGATCAGTACTTAATCTCATGGAGCTGGGCTCAAACACACCAAGGCTGTCAGAGAAGCACAGCTGTAGGCCTATTTTTTTTCCTATCAGCTTTTAAGCATTCTATTGTCATTATTACTTACTTTCTAAGGGTAACTCCAAGCACTCACGCTTACTAGTGTGATTTCATTAGTAGAACTTCATTCATTAGCAGCAACTCAGCTGACAGTCATTGCTGGTAAAAGGTAAGATAAGCAGTCAGAGCTGGGTTCTGTCCGTATATGGGCACCGTGTTCTGAGAGGAACAGAATGAGAACAGCAGTGTGGTTGCTGGGAAGTGTATGTGGGCAGAGGAGGATAAAGTATCTGCTAGTTTTTGGTTTAGATGCCAAACCAAAGCTTTAACCAGTGGCTGTCATTGAGGACCCTATGATAGCTTTCATAAGAACTATCTAATGCATTTCACTCGGTTGTCACTTTTTCCAAAAGCACTGTTGTGCAATGGCATTGGTGTGGAATAGAAGCAGAATTTGACTACAGAGACAGCTACTTTTCAGTGGTGGGTGAAGTGATCCCAGCAGACTTTGTAGAGAACTTCAGGATCCTTGCAGATGAGAGGTGCTATATAAATGTCAGGTATTGTTATACACCACTTAGGAGAAATGTTTCCATTTATTTCTCTGGTTTTACTGTTGAACATTTAGAGATAATGGTCATTGCTGATAATAACAGTAAGAATAGCATCTTGAACACTGCAGACTAGATTGTTCTGCATTCTGCTTGTCTGTAACAGGAGGTCGCATACTGATAAGAAGGAGGAATTTTTTGACAATGCAATTATGGAGAACAAGCTATTTTTCATATTATATGGTCAAAGTGCAACTGTCAGTGTTATTTACATGGCTGCACCATTCACAGCCCTGGATTATTGAAAGGATTTAGCAAAATATGCTGAAGGTATTCTGAAGCAAAGCAAGGTAAGCTGCTTTCATGTTGATACCCAAAACAACATAGTACAACAGCTTACTGTACTAGGGACATTTGTTTTATTGTGTTACCTCTCTACATTTGTTGAAGTTCTCCTTATTCATTTGACTAATAGATTTTATTTAAATGCATGATGGATGTTTCTAACAATGCTTACCCAAGCACTAGTTAGAGATATTCCATTGTTTATCATAACATGAGTGCCTTTGGGTTTTGGTGGTTTGTTTGGGGTTCAAGGAATGGGAGCGCCTTTTTGGCATAACAGAGTTCTGAATGTAGTCCAGTATTGATTTTGATAGGAGTGTAAAAGGCTGACTATTTTTGCCAGATAGATGAGTAATTTTGGCTATGCTCTAACAAATCAAATGGCCCTTATAATGCTGGAAAACAGTCCTGCCCCAGCAATTCTTTCTGCTGAGTAACATCTGAATATAAAGATCCACATTCCCCCTTCCTCTTCTGCTTCCCAAGTCTCTTTCAGAATTCTGCCTTCCAGTTGGGGTATCTCATTAATCTGCAGGCTCTATCCCTGTCTCATTATCTTCTCCTGAACATCTGAGAGAGGCAGAAGCCAGGCTGTATTAACCCACTGATTGCTGCTGACCAAGTGATGCCCCTGAGCCCTTTTGGAAGCAGCTTTGGCTGAATAAAAGCTGTTGCAGGATACAGTCTGGGACTGAATACTGTAGGAGAAAATAGGAGTAATCTACTGTGGGGATTCATTTTGTCAAAACCTTGGCAAAACCTTTCTGTGCAAGGGAGCAGAGTCTATCTCTATGGAAGCCATTCAACCTTCCCTCTTATTCCCAGTGTCTTTTAGTATAGAAACTGTAAAAGCATTAAAATGTACAGAACTACCTCCTTCCCTCCCTCCTAGCCAGAAAGAGCCCTTTCCTGGACAATCCAGAAAAACTACCCCCAGGAAAAAGGAGTAAATGCTGAAGAAAACTTAAATATTTCTGAGATTAATTCTATACTTCCATCCCCTATTAAGAATGCCACATGAGAGCTAAATGCAGTGGGTACTGTACCATATACTTGAAGGATGGGGGTTATGGCTACATGTATCCTATGCAAAGGCCCAGAAATTCCCAGTCTTCCTAGAGTATTGACATTTACATCCACTTCCAGCAGCTCCGTTCAGAATTACCATGAAAGATCAGAGTGCAGTTTGGAGGTCAGCATGATCATAATTTGGCCATGCTGGTATATTTACTCTTGCTAATAGAGTTCACTTCTTTTTATTTTTCCTTACTGCTGCTTTTACCTTGTTCTGTCCCTGTGGAAGTTTAACTGTGGCCTATCAGGGAGGAAAAAAAAAATCAAAATTCTGGAAAGAGTGTGATAGATTTATCCCATACAGGAGGAAGAAGAGAAACAACCAAATAGCAGAAACACAGATGAGCATTAGGCGCTGTAAAAAAAAGGGGTAACACAGGGCGCTACATGTTTTGGGAGCTAAGCAAAAAGCTAACACCAATAATGCCTCTTTAGGACACAGCTGAATAAACATGTAAACCTAAAAAGACACTGTTCATCATATGATAGATGGTGGATCCACCTAACTCTTCCCAGAGATTTCTTTATGGAAACCACCAAAGAACCTCTGTAATTTAATCACTAGCCACTGCAACTGCCTGACTGCTTGTTAATTGCTCAGACAATACCCAAATTGTCAGACCAAAAGACCACCCAATGATTCATTGGGCTGTCACTCCATATAACTGAAGCAACAAATATAAGAAACAGTGCCTGGAATGAGTCTTCACTTCTGATGTCTTCCCTGGTGCTTTTCTCAGTTTACAATCCATTAAAAGTGTTCATCAACTTCTTTAAAAGCTTGAAATCTTATTGCAGCAAATCTCAAGTTCCTAAGGAGCAGTGATACCTCTTAGAAAGCCATGTTTGGCAGTTCTCAGAGTTTTGTATGGTATTGCTCAGATGGTTTTGTCAATTCAGCCTAACAAGTTTGGGCGGGGGTAACAAAAATCTATCAAGCTTTTTATTATGTAACTTTGGTTGTGTATTTTACTTACAAAATGCCATTGTCACCCACACAGCCCTTATTATATCCTAACAAAACTTCTCTGAGGTAGGGCCTTGCAGGTATTTCCATGCCACAGACAAAATACTAACACACATAAAGTGATGTTAAATTTCCAAGAGCTTTTAAAATATGTATTCTTTATAGGTCATAATCAGCATTATTATGAACTGTTTGAATCTTAATGCAGTTTTGGTTACAAGGCACAAACCTCTTCTGTAAGTGAACTACCAGTGTGATAGAGGAAAGGTGAAGAGATATTTTTATTACTTAAGCAGCGGCATCATTCTGAAAATATCAAATTCCCCCATGTGGATTTGGGAGACCTTGAAGCAGCTTTCTGACAAATATCTGCTCACTGGAATGGAATCTAAGATTGATTTAATGGTTGCTATGAAGTGGGGAGTAAAACCCACCAAATCTCCAAAACATGCCCTATAAGCAGCTAAAATATATTTGCTCTTGGCATGAATTTACGTGGAAGAGATGTAAAAAGTGAAATGTTTTTCCCATTCGCACTGTCCAATACAGCATCTGTAGCGTTGGACTCAGTGTTACGCAGGAGAGACAAAAGCTGGCTATCCCAGTGTTTTGATGGGCCATGTATCCTGTTGCTGTTTTTTTCCTAACCATCATTAATTCTACTTTTACTGTTGTCACAAGTTTTATCAGACACAAATTCATACTTTCCCTGTGTTAGTCCTTTACCTGAAGTACATGTATCATGACAAGTGTAATGGCTTTTTGGTCCTTGCCCCATTAGGTATTAGGAGCCTGTGTGGTCACAGATCATCCATTGACCATAGCTTGAAGCTGTAATGGACCCTCCAGTGTGGAATTCTGCCCTCTGAAGATCATCTGCCTGACTACAAATGGTTGGATGATATACTGGGCCAAGGAGTTCTACTTCATACCATATAACAAGGGCATCAGAGGGATATTGGTGCCTGTTTCTCTCACAGCTTCTGCAGAAGCCTAGAACAGACCTGTCTAAATTTGCAGCTCTGGCACTTGGATGGGGACAGTTAAGCGCCACAGTCTGCCTACTTTACCAGGTACCTTAGCTGATTCCGTGCTCAATGTGGATTAAACATCCACCAAATGCATGCCCAGACAGGATTCTGTGTACTGAGAAATGCTTTCCATTGAATATTTAATCTCTCTGTTACTTCAGCTGCTACTGGTTAAGAAACAAGGAGGGAGCTAGTACCAATCTACTTTGTATGACAGCTTACTAAACCACAACAGTTTGCCTCCAGCATTTAAACAGTATTTCCTAGTTCAAGGAACTACAATAATTATGCCTTTTTGTGCTAGTTTTTTCCTCTGTGCACAGTCACGTGTGTAACACCTGCTTTTATCTCCCAGGGCCTGGAGATGATCCCACAAAGCCTCCCTGAGGTTTCAGCTGATGCTGCAGAGACAGGCTGCCAGACAGCTTTGATTCTGGGTCTCAGTTTTGTTGCCTCTCTTACAAAACCCCTCTCTACTTCTTAGCCAAAGTAAATGTCAGAGTGTAGACAGTTCCACACTATGGATATCTATCCAAGCTAAAAGATATTTGGACCTGCAAAATGTTTTTTTCCCAGGATAATTTATGGTATTTTTTATAAAGCACTATGATTAGCAGAGCCCATAGCACGAAATCCTACACTGTGTATCCCACTGCCTTTCTCTGTCCTTCTTCTTTGTACCATTGAAAAGGATACCCACAGCCAACAGCTTTCCTGCCCAAGCACCTACGAGGTGCATCTCATTCTGCAGAAATGGGTGTGGGGATTATCCTAGTAAATCTTATCATTTTTCAACTTTCAGAAACACCCTGTGTGTCCTGACACCTAGCACAGGAGAAAAACATACTAGCCATTTAATTTAGAAAAAGATAATACACCATAATGTGCAAAACCCCAAACAGTGGCATCTATATTAATGCAGGTGCAGTGCCTTTAGAACACTGATATAACGAAGTTACAGGCTTCATTAAAAGTGTATATATAACCAAGCTGATATGCACCTTTAAGGTAATCATGCTTTCAGTTCACCCTCAACAATAACATACTTAAACATGGTGTTTCAGAATAAACTCAAGAAAAAGCCGGACTGAATTTCAAGGCTTGAGTGCTGCTGCCATCTACATGGCAGGAAGACTACAAACCAAAACAAACAACAAAAATATGTATGCTGCATCTACTGGGCAGGGCTGCAAGTCTGTTTGCCAGTGTGACTGTGGAAAATACAGGTCTGAAACTGGACAGAATCTTTTATTACCCTGAGCTTCTGTGCAGAAAATTCATGATTGAGAGTATGATTTCCCCAGGACCTGATTAGCAAGGAGTTTAGACATTGTTTACATAAGGAATATAATAAGGAAAATATTATTTTACTAATGTTGAATATTTTTAATATTACTCTGCTGAGTATTAAGCTTTAAAATGCTTATATATATATATCTATATCAAATCTCCCAGTTGCTGTAAAAATAGAGAGTAATTGACTTAAGGAAATGACATACAGTACTTATTTCAGCGATGTTATTTTTCACAGATATCTTACTGAGAGTATTGCCAGAAGAAGAAAACCAGTTTTTATCCCTGTTTATAAGAGACAATGTAAATTTAGGCTGCACAACTCACTCTTCTCAAGCTAAGGTTTCTAGAAATACATGACAGAAAAAGATAAGTGCAATTAAATTTGTACTGTGTAAGAGTTTCATCAAATGCACAGTCCACTCTAAAAAACCCTTAAGCTTCATGTTTAAAATTATTTAGCAACTTGCACTGCTTCACCTTGACAGCTATATTTGTACTTACCTACCACACCATATCCAGGACACTCAGATTCATAGCATGACAGGGAAGGTAGTCTTCATGTGATGTGCCTCTGTCCCGCAGCACAGTTCTTGGACACACTTTGGACTTTCCAGCAGGTGTCATTCAAGAAACAAACTTCCCATGGTCCCTCATAAGACAATTCCAGGTTATTGTGTGAATTTTATGTTGCATCCAACATAAAATTACTTCTTCAAAACTAAGATTGATGAGTTTTCACTTTGAGGGTCTATGAATTCAAATTACAACCCATCTCAAACCCTAGTAATAATTCTAAAAGCTTTGCCCAACAGTTCAGACTGCATATCCTATGAGTAAGGAAAAGCAGGAAGACCAGACCTTGAAATTCCTCTGCACCCTCTTCTCATGCAAGAACAATGGCCTGCAAAATTCAGCAGCGATATCCAGTGCAAGTAGCAGGACTTTGTTGTCACAGATGCCCTGTCAGGAACATGCATGCAACTCCAGTTTTGTTAAAAAGTCTCTTTTTTTTTTTAAAGAAACACTGAATCTCTCATACATATTTCAAGTTCCAGGTCAATTTGCTTTCAGAACATCTTCCATTGGACTGGGGAAGAGCATTGCTCAACAAAATACAACCCAAAATACAACAAAATACAGAAGCCATTGATTTCAATGATCAAATTTAAAATATGTAAATAGCACAAGAGATTTCAAAATATAATACTTTGAGTTGGAACCATAAATATTCAAAGTTTAGGAATATTTCAAGGCAGGAATCTAGGTCAGTGACCACTTAACAAGTATGAATCATTTGGAAAACTCAAACCCCCTGAAATCAAAGAGATATCAGTGAGTTTTTGTTTGGGCTTATACTAAAGGATCAGTAACTTGCTTTTTAATTTTCTGTTAATAATATAATGAATTATGCACATAACATAAAAAAAGCCTACAGGCTCTGAAAGCTGAAAATCTATCAAGACAGACCCCTGCATGTATCATCTTAAAGCTGCAATTTCATGCTGAAATAATGCTGATGCATGTGTGGGTCATCTCACACTTCTGTGGTATTTCTACCTTCTTCTGGCTTGCTTGTTCCTCCTCTGCTCTTTGCACTGAAGCCAGTGCTTGTCTTGACACAGCCTGGCCATATAAGCACTAGTGCAAACCTAAGTGAGAAGACATAGAAGCATATGGCTGGAGAGGAGAGAAGTCATCCTGACTATGAAACCACAACAGTTTATTGAGCCCTGCAACTTCTGACTTCTGAGGGAAGAAAACAAAAAGACTTTGCTCCTTAAGCAGTTTAAGCATTCATGAATTTTTTAACCCCTATCTAAAATTTAGACAACTAATCTAAAATATTAGCATATTACTCCCTTTGGCAGGATTCCTTCAGTGTAACCCAATAGAAAAATATATTCTTAATTACCTTGCAACTTCGTTATAAAATCAATCTCCATAAGCATTAATAGAGCAGTACATCAGACTGCATTAGTATAGAGATGTTTCTTCAGTTATGGCTTACAAGAAACCATTGCAGGAGGTTAATATGTATTTTTGTATATAGCTCTAAAGTTGTCGCTTTCATGCAAAAATAATGTTCTAAGCAAAAGTTCATCTTGAGCATATACTGTAAGACTGGTGTTTAAAAGACATCCAGACCACATGGGAAATATGTTTGCTTTACTGGCAAATAAATGTACCTACAAAAATTTCCTGCTTTACCTTACTGACACTGTAATTATAATTAGCACAAAGCACGCATAAGCATGTGCCAAACACCAATCATGACTGCACAAACCATTCCAAAAGGCTGTCTATATTGGCAGGCTGCTGATGTGCACTGCTTTGCAGAATTAAAGACAAGCAATCAAATATTGTGTTGCACAAATGTAATTGCTACTACAGCATTACTGGGTGTTATGGACAATGCCAATTCCTTGAGCTATGAGACCTCTTTGAACCTATCAGGTTTTAAAATAGCTAATAGAAATAGTCTTAAGGAGGTCTGTTATCCTGGCACTAAGAACAGAGCTGGCCCAAGTGAGCAGATGCTGATGCAAAGCAGGAATGTTTGCTGTGAAGGGAAATGGACATTTCAATGCCAGTGGAAGCCTACTGCAGCAAACCAGATGTGACTGGTAACAAGGATGTGTGGCAAAGGAGATAGCAAGGTCCATCCTTTATTTGCCACTTATTTTACAGACTGCAAGGTTCCCATAGAGTTACTAAGTTCCTCTAGTTATAGTCGCAATTTTATTTTTACATTCTTGATGTCTGCATCTCTGATTTAACCATAAAAGAGTATATATGTCAGCTGAAGACATGTTCTGCTCTCAGTTGTATTGTACAGGTATAAATAAGTCAATGGAATTATCCCAGACATCCAGCACAATAAATGAAAGAACGAAGCTATAACACTCAACATCCAGATTGTTTAGTCACCATAATTCAAATACAAGCTCATATACGCAAAAGATACATAAAATATCTTTATCTTCTCTGGATTGCAACCTATTTTAAAGACATATTCTTTAGGTGAATAAAAAAGGAAATGCTACTTCTTAAAAGGCCCATCCATCAATGTTTCCGTAGACCTCGCTGCCATACACTCCATTTAGAGATATAGACTTATGAGACAGAAATAAACAAAACAAAAAAGGTTTAATGTTTGTTTAACCAAAATCAGGCCACAATATGGCAACAGAAACCTAGTTTTGTCACTCCTGCAGCCATGACATTTCCCCACAATTAAGAAAGAGATCCATTGCCAGGGAATCTCTCCACACTGAAGAAATCTTCATTCTGCTAGGTAAGGCACCTTGACAGTTAGGAAGGATCACATCAGGCCATTATCTCCACCAAAATGTACAGATCCAGAAAAGCCCATCCTCAAGTCCCTTTGGCTTCATTAGCACTCTGACAATTTGTAATACAGAAAGTGAGCTTACTGCTCTAAGTAGCCATTATTTATCAAACCAGCATAAATCCCCAAGAACATTAGGTGGCCAATGAGTCTAATAAGCTCAAAATATTCTCCAAACATAACAATATATATTTTTTAAAAGACAAAAATGTATAGATGCTTTTCCCAGTGAGCACAAATAGAAACTACCTATCATTTCGGAAGAGGCCTCCAATCAGCTTCTCCAACTTCATATTGGTACTACATTTCCAGAGATGACGGTGATGGCAGTATTTATAGAAAAGGAAAATTCACATCCTAGGTACCACTAGATTTATAATCAATTTCCCATGCTCTTCTCTGCAAATAACATTTGTTGTGTTTTAGTTGTTTCTAACTACTCCATATTCATTCCTTCAAATACAAACAATGTTTCCAGTTATTTCAAATGCATTTGCTTTTGATCAGTGTTAAAATGTTACTGGTAATAAAAGCCAGAAGCAAGGAGAGAGAAAAATTTAAATTTTACATATATAAAAGACTATTAAAACTGATGCAAATTTTTATGGTCAAAGTTCTAAGATTTGTGATCACTACATAAACTAGAGAAAAACATCTAAAAATAAAGAGTTGATATTTTCTATGCTAGAAATATCTAAATTTAGTTGAATAAATCTAAAACTGTTAATGACGGACGTATGAATTGAAGCCACTAAACTAGCAAAAATAAGCTGATTTTATGGAATAAATTTCTTCTGAAAATGAATTGTTAAATGCATACAATAACAACTAAAATAAGCCATTTCACATCCAGACCACATATATTCTTTCTTGGTTGTTCTTGTGCATCTTCTGATTCTTCTGGCTGCACAGGTTTTTCTAACACACCTTACAGGAGCACACCTTAGATATCCAGGGATGTGACTTCATATCATCTGGAAAAGAAATGTATTCATGTGCCTTAACAATTTTAAATTTGAGGTAAGAGGCAAGATTTGTCTTTTTAAAAAGAAATCACTTTACAAACTTTTTATAGAGTACTAAGCTCTGTAATTTTTGTAACAGAATGAAAACTTTCAGCACTATCATGCTAGTGTTAACAAATATCAAAAGTCTACCTCCAGAAGACTCTTTACAGGATAATTGGTATAGCACAGGGGGCAATATGGAACCCAGAAGAGCTCAAGAGAAGAAATAGCATTCCTCAAAAATTTTCACCTGAACAACCTTCTCCTTTGTCTTCCTTTTTTGTTTTAAAAGAAAACATTCCAGCGGATCAGCAGAAAGATAATTTCTGTTTTAAAGTAATAGATTGATGATGTTTCCTCTGCAAATGTAATTTTCAAATTCTATGTATTTTATTTTAGCAGAAACAATCGTACAATGGCTGTAAACAGAAGTAATAGGAAGTTACACTAATGAGAAACTATATTCTAATTCTGTCATGCTTTATTAGAATTCCACAGAAGAACACACTCAATCATCAGTTTTCAGCTTCATGATTTCTCCTTATTTGACATATTGTAATACTTATAACCTGAGTTTTAAATATTACTTGTATCAGGAACACTGCCTAAACAGATACAACACCTTCCATGAGTCCATGATTACGAAGAAAACTTCACACACTGCATTTTCCCAATCTAATGGATAACTTGTACATTTATCATATCATCTATCATTTTTCTGTCTCTCTATGTCCTAGAGACAGAGGTATATGTTTTCCTGATCTCCACGGTGTCGTCTTCTGGTTTTACAGTTTGATTTACTATTTAAAACAAAACCAAACTTGATTCAAGATACTAATAACCTAAAATGCTGATAGTTTGTGACACTGCATCTACTGCAGTGAAGCTCTTATGGGTTCACCTCTGCCTGCACTCCAGAAATTCTTATCTGGAGTAATTCCTAGGCACAGCCACTGAGCAGTATGGGTGATCAGTGCCTGAGATCAGCAGGCTGCCCCTACATTGCATCCTAACCCTGCTTATTATCATCATCAACAACTTCAAGGACTCCAGTCCACAATCCGTCGTACTTGTCATGATGATGCAGATAGAGAAAATCATGCTTTTCTAGGGTGTTTCATACTTGGAAATGTACTGAATATTTATTTTGATGTTCTGCCTGTGTACTGATAAACAGCCATATTGGTGACACAGGGATGATTTCAATAACATTCTCTTCAGTGGATGAAACATGGAGCTGGCAAGTGAATATTCAATAGAGTAATCATAACATGCTTCATAACAAGATTGTCACAATTTTAGTACTGTATTTTTAAGCACATTGTGGCTAATAAGAATCTGTTCTTGATACATTCTCATTTCTATTTGCTGCAGTTCTGTCTCTCAAAGACTGTATTTCATGGACAGTCAGAGATCTTTCCCCTCTCTATGCCAAAGTCTATCTAGGATAAGCAAGGCTGTGGAAACTGTTTGGATATTCACTATTATTTGCTATTCATCCAGAATCACATTCTACCTTAAAAAGTAAAAAAAATGAAGAGGGAAAAATTTAATATGGGCAATGTTTCTGGTATGAATGGATGGAAGAGATCATGAGCTGAAGAAGGGATCAGCTGACTCAGGTAGAGACTGGCTACTGAAGGCCATAAGCATATAGGGCTCTTACCATTTACATGGTTTTCATCCAGAAGATAGAAAACACTGTAATTTCTGTCTACAGCTTCCAACTCAATCTTCCATTAAGGAGACTCGATTTCCCCCTGTAACCAAGTGAAGTAACAGTCTACTGCCTAGACTACTGCAGTATCTCTGCAGATCTTCATAGGAGATGGCTTGTGCTACTGCCTGTAGTGCACTGATTAGGGTGTATTTGGAGTTTGATGCTCAGCCTGACCTTAGGATTGAGTAGACTGCTAGAGGGGATATAGCTAGGAGGAAGAGGAGGCCTAAGTTTGGGTCTGTGAGGGGAAATGGGAGAGGGAGTGGGGAAATAAGAGCCAAAGGACATCTGTGCCTACATTGTTTCCTGTCACTTCAGCTAAAATCTACTGCTTTTTCTCACCAAAGCTGTACTTGCAGAACCCTCCTTAGTGGGCTTGCACCACATATGAAAGCTAAGACACCTCAAATTGTGTCATTCCTCTTACGTTTTGACTGCCAAAATTCAGAGTGCTTTCAAACCCCTCAAACCCCTTCTTAAGCAACTCCCTTTGGACAAGATGATCTGCACTCTGGAAGTGTGAATTTTCCACCACCGTTTGTACAAGAAAACTTGGGTGAAGAGCTCAGACCTAGCAGTCTAACTTACACATCTGTGTTGACTCAGTTGTGGCCTCTTTCTCTGTTTCCTAAATGTGGAAAATTTGTCTGATAAAACAAAACCCACTGCTGAGAATATTTATTTATACTAAAGAAGCACTCTAAGGGATAGTGAATTCCTTATAGGTTGATATGATCAAAAGTAAAGTTCTATAAAAGGTTGATGTAATTCTTATCTGATTATTATGTTTAAGGCCAAAGCAGAGACAAGTTTAAAAAGCCAAGGCTTTGCATGTCAAACAGAAGTAGTCCTCAGCATGGGGGGAAAATGGCAGTGATAAACCTACTATTAGGCATCTAGGAGAGAAACCCAGCATCTCCTCTGTGTGTGGGCTAAAACAGACATGAGCCACTATCACAGATAATGGCAGCTTGTAGGCACATGAAGGGAGCAACTAAAATCCATTTCACTTAGACAAGAAACTGCAGTCTGATATTTACCTGTGTCCATCACATGTGAAAAGTGTTTAGTGTGAATTATCTAAGAGAAAAGTGTAGGTTGAGGGGTTTTATTACCTATCTGAGAGTAGCTCCGATCACACATTGAATACAAGAAATCACAGGTAAATCTCAGATTGGTGTCTTGGGTAGTCAAATGGATTCCTGCTATTCATCTGAGTATATGCCTTTTTCTACAATTGCTGGAGGCCCACATCCAGAGCACTGAGAACATGCTCAGGACATAGAAAATGGGAAATTGAAATAAGCACAGTAAGCTTTATGTGATTTTAGGAAATGAAGATCACTTTTAAAATAAGTCTCAGTCAAATGTCAAGGTTAGAGACTGCTCCTTTCACCGCCAGAAAGCAGAATTCACAGAGATGTCTGTTAATGGCTGCTCTAGAGCCTTCCTGATTCATGTGGAAGTTGTAATAACAGACCCTTTCTAGGAACAGTTGGAATTCCTTGCAGGTACATTGTCATATTTTCACCTTTTCCTCATCAGAAAAGAAAATTAATGTATTTCTTATGTTATGACAACATATTGTAAGTGAAGCGGAAGAGGCTCCGCAAAACACATACAGTGACTTGAAAATGAAAACTGCAAAATGGAGTCTGTAAGTTTGCCCAGACTGTCAAAGATTTTAAAGTCAGAGGCTGCACCAAACCAAATGCTGACCTCCCAGGAACTCTCAGATTCCAAGATATGATTCAAAGTTAATGCACCTGAGAAATACTAGAGAAAATCATAGCCAACGGATTGTCATATTATTGTTTCAATGTTTGCTACTAAAAGTAAACGGTAAGTTTTAAGTAAATGTATTGTGTTACCAAGTCTTCCCTTTCAAACAAGCACTTCTGTCAGAAGTGTCTTAATTTCTTATCACAGAATTTCATCCGCACAAGGAGCAATAAATAATTCATGTTCCTAGCTCTTTGTTGTGTGTCCCTGAACTGCACAGAGCTGGAAGGCTGACAGCTGTGTCAGGACAAGCACCAAAGATCTGACATGACAAGTGACTAACAAGTTTCTTTCAGTCTATAGTGAAAGAAGACAATGGCATAAAGTGCAAAACCGAAATCCTGAAACAAAATGAAACTGTTTCTTTCTCCTTACCTAAGTGTTTGCTATGAGCTTATTTCCGACCCATAACCTCTGGTCATTTTATAGTACTGCCCAACCCCCTTTACTCCTCACATTCGCCTGGCCATTTACGCCTGTCCACGGATCAATATGAGCAATTCTTGGAGAAATACGATGTCTCCATGACAACCAAGCCACAAATTCTCAGTGGAAAGCAGTGAGACCAGTAGTGAAATCTCCTGAGGTTTTCAGACCTATAAGACAAGATGTCTTAAAATGCAGGAATGGACAGAAACAAAAGCCAGAGTAATTCATTGTTTATTACTAGTTTAATGATGTCAGATGGACCGAATGGAACTCAGTTTTTAAGTTTAGATGCTTTATCAACATGTATTTTTGCCAGTAAATATCACCTCCTGACAGGCTTTTATCCTTTCTATTACTTCATACAGATATGCAGAGTACAGAATTGGATATTCAAGTTCCCATCCAAATGTGTACACTTTGCCACACAGAAGTAATTTAAGGTGAAAATTAATGTTATCTTTAAGGTACGTGAGTTCTTTATCTGGACACTTTAGTGTCACCTCTTTTTTAATTTTTAAAGTGTTTTAATTCTTTCTCACTTCAGAACAATCACAACTTGCACAATCCACATTTTTGCCCATAGTTATCATTGAAGGGACTGTAGACAGTTTCTGAAGGAGTTGCCATGCACCACCGCAGGTGTGATAAGGAACCAAACTTGGCTCCTTCCTGAGCAGATTATGTATTTCTTTCTAAATCTCATGCTGGTTTCTGCTGTACAGTGCTGAGTCCAAGCCTACGTGGCTTTAAAACGAATATGGATTTACAATTCATTGGTTTCAATTATTCTAACATATACTGGTGTTCATTTCTGTGGAAAAGATGAAAAGGGAATGTAGTTCAAATCAGGTATATGACAGCAGTTGAACTCCCAAGGAATCTTGGAGGAGTGGAGTGTGCTGAAATATAATCCCCCAGACATGGGTCCTATCTGGGGTCTGAGATGACTTAGGGGACCTGACATGGATTTCAGACTGCACCCTTTGACTGAAAATTAAATCTCAGCAGTGTTCCTTGGGGAAGGATCAGGGGACTGTTGGCAGCTGCCCCCTGTCAGCACAGGCTGCAAGATTTGGAAATCTCTTAACTAAGCTGACAGGCCGCAGAGACGATGAATCAAAAATATGATACACGGATCAGCACACAAAGATGCAAGAGGGTACACAGAGACCAGATAAAGCAGGGAAGGGAAACAGCAAGTGAAGAAAGATGTTTAACTCTTTCACTAATGAGTACTACGCGCAGGTTACATATGTGGTGTATGTGGGTCAAACTCACAGTTTGCTTAAAAAGATCTTAGTATTTAGTCACAAAGAATGTTTTTAATCAGCTGTGACTCGATACACTTTATATTTAATTGTTTCCCTTTGGGATTCATTTAATATATTTTGTAGTTGTTCCATAACGAGAAAGATAATGAAACTACGTGAAGATAAATCTTTTAGTCACCAAAAAGGATGCACTCTATGGATGTTCTTGTATTTAGCTGAATCAATGTTAAAAGCCATTAAAATGAAATAAGGATCGTGAGCTGATTTAAAGAAAAAGACCAAGTTATTTAACGCCACCAATTTTCTTTCCCCCAGAAATACAGCATTTGAATGTCTGCCGCTACATTCAACTGCAGTATATACAGTCCTTCTAATTTTTCATAATCTCTTGCTACCTTCAAAGGGTCAGACACTGTACATATATTAAGTAAGCAGTGTAGTCCAAAACTAATTATAATGAACTAGTAGTGTCAGCTTTCTTTTTGGTCATAAAGCCTTTATCCTTTCTAAGACCTGAATTCTTGATGAAAGAGGAAAGGATAACAGCTCCACACTGTGACCCCTGGAGGTGACCATTAATTTGACATTGCAGCTGCTAAAAAGGAAACAGCATTACAATGTGCTTTTTTTACAGACCCAAAAGCTGTGTCAGATTTATCACTTGATACTTGGTGTCTGTCTTTAAATGCCTCTCACCTGGACTCTCAGACTCTTCCAAGACGCATCTGTCAGGCGTATCCTCCACATCTTGGAAGTTTGCCGAGTTGGAGCTCTTGTCATGCTTCAGCGCACCGACTGGAGCAATACAGAACAAAAACAGGGGGAGGCAGAAATGTAATGTATTCACAAACAAACACTTCCTGACTTTCTGCAGAGCTTTCCACGCTGAAGACATAATTTTGTAAACACAAATACGAGATGGAAATAAAACACAAACTCTAAGTACTTATATGCAACCACAGCACAGTTGAAAAATCTATAGACAAGAATTCACCCGGGGAGAAGTTTGAGGCAGTGGCTTAAATGTGATCCCTTTGAAGGAGAAAATCATTTTTTTCTTACAGAATCCTAAAATAATTAAATAAATAAAAGCCATTAAAAGTGCTTGTCTGTTTCACCAAGGAAGCCAGTAAACAATTGTAATTACTGCAGTCATTCACCAGGGAGAGAAATGGTGTTGGTTTTAAGACAAAAATAAGTTGTATACGACAAGTTAAAATGTGTAATAAAATCAGTGATAATGCCAAAGTGCAGTAAAAACCAGACTGAGTTATGCTTTAGAGATTGCTCGATTTTATTCCTTCTTTTACTTAATTGCTAAAACCATTTTCATTTCAGACCAGGAAAACATCTTCATGAAAACAATTATTTGCTGTGTAGGACAAATCCCACATAAGTCTTCCTGAACAGAAGAGAGGTATTCCCCTTGTCAGTGTCCTCTCTTATGCTCCTCATCATCACATGGAGCCACACAGTTTGAACATCAAATACAATTACAAAACAATATTTTATAGACAAGCACAGTAAAGACTCAATCTCAGTTTTTCAGTCCATTAAAACTCTTAGCTCATCCCATTTCTTAGGAAAAGAGTGGTGACACGGAAATACTTTTTCTTTCCTAATCCCTAGAAAACTAAGCAAGGTTCCAGACTTCCATGTGGATGGGGATACCAACGACTATACACAGTCTCAGTGTAGTTTTGTCCTGTTCTTAAAACAGGAAATTTGTTATCTCATAACTTTGCATGGAGTTTCTTTATGTATTATTTTATTTTACCAAATGAGTATTTGCTGCAGGATCACTTCATTTAAGCAGCCATTTAAATTTCCCCAAATTATGAGTGAATCAACAAGGCCTCAGGGCATTATTCAGACAGGAAGAGCTCAAAGGACACATATTCCACTTCAGTGCTTTGCGCTTTCCCTCAGTTTGGAGCTATTGATCCTAGGTCACCAAAAGGTTCCATCATTTTTGACTCCTGCATCTACACAGAGTCTGTTTGAAGCAATCAGAGCTTCCATACAAATGTGGAATTAGATCTTTGAAAATACAATATTAAAAATGATAAATAATAAAATCTACTATAGTGACACCATGCATTTCACCTTTAAACAAACAAACCAACAGAAGCCAGTAAGTTTTGCTTAAAAACCTGCCTTGGACAGCAGCTAACCATCCAAGATTAAAACTCTGCTTGGGTAAAGGAGTAGCACTGGTTAAATCTCTAAGCTTACAAAAAGCCAGTAAACTGCTATCAATGGCCAGCGTATCCACAGGAAGTAGATTTTCAGTTCTTGTCTCTGCCATGGAAGTGCTGACATGACAATCTATATGAGGTGACACTGAAGAAAAGCTTATAAAATAAATAACAAATGTTCTTGTTTATACATGAAAATAGTATGCTATGTGCAGGGAGAAATGTCTTCAAAAACATCTGTACTTTTCCCTGTTTCTTCCTCCATGTAAATGATTTTCCAATACACTAATCGGAGGCTTCAAGAAAGAAAACTTGGAAAATACAAGCGCACATATTATGTTTTCAAGAAATTATTTTGTGCCAAATTTATGAAAACATTCTTTCTGGAGCAGTTCTTCCCACTCAGCAGTCAGCTCCACTGTGCTGTGACAGACTGAGGCATAACAGCTGCATGAATTTAAAAGTCAGAACTGCTCTGAAATAGAACAATAGGAAAATTTCCAGCAGAGTATAAAAGGTGGCTATGCCTCTGCAGACAAAGAGAAAATCATAAGAGGTGTCTCCTCCAACTCACAAAGCAGTGACCCAAGATTCAGGATGAACCTTTCAAAGTGAGTTGTGTGCTTTCACTCAGGGAAGAACTCTCATAGTGAACCAAGAGGAGAGATGCTTTCACAGCACCAAGCATCAGTGTCAGAAGATGGCAGGTACTTCCCTTGCTGGAAATCTGTGCCGTAATTGCTTTTGAACAGGCCTAGGACAAACCTGCTCCAGTGCCCTCCCTTTGTCCCAGACCCTGTCAACATAAGTCATATAATTTAAACTGACCTGCTTGATTTTACAACAAAGCAGAGCCGCACAGGTGTGTTTTAATGAAGGTACCACCTGAGAAATAACTCAGAACATAATGAATAAAAGCCAGCTAGAAGCAGGTCCACACAGATGAGATACATCAGAAGGAAGGTGTGAAGTGAACAAGAAAGAAACCAAGACAGGCTGGCAAGATCTTCTGACAAAGCAGGAGGATCTCCCATTGATATGCTTGAGCAGAGATTGAAGAGATCTGGGGAGATTCAGGAGAGGATGGAGTCACTGAAAGCCAATAAAGACAAAAACGATAAAGAAAGGGATCACAGGCAGAGCTGATAATGCTGACAAATGACAAAAACCAATGATGAAACACTCACATGAATAGTTGGTGGCAAGGAGTCATTAGGAACAGTTTAAAGGGAGTGGAAAGCATGGATGGAAAGGGTTTTCAGATGGACAGAGAAGCAGACCTCTGGCACAGCCTGTGTAAAAACAGCTCTCAGAGAACCAGGAGAAAGAGAAGGAAGGAAAGTGCACATTTCAGAACAGCAGGAGACAGGCCCAGACAGGCTTGGATCGGGTCACTGCTGTGAGCGAGGGATGTGTACCTTAGCCCTGTCACTTTCTCAGAAGTACACACACCTCCCTAGACAAAACAGAGGCAAATAAACTTCAGCCTAGTTTGTGACGTTCCACAATGAGCGTAGGCGGTGAGCAAGAAAGGGACCTAGGAGAGGCCTTTAGCACTTTCTCCCTTAAAATATCACATGACATGATATAAAAATATCATGAAAGAACAAAGAGAATTGAAAAGTTAAAAATAAGGATGGAAAGGACTGGCCCACATCCAGAGTGCAAGTAAAAAATGGCATTATATAATAATGAAAAAGATGAAAAACTCTTAACCCTGAGATCTACGTTACTGTATTTTCCTTTAGGGAAACAAGATTTTATGTGCAAATGTCAATAGGGGAAATACAGGATGCTGACAGAATTTAAGTTATTTAAACATAACAGCGTGATCTTTATTCATTCTGAGGATACTCTGTCCTACTTTGGGTTTAAATGGACCTTAAAATTACTTTTGCTTCCATTTGAAAGTTAATTTTTGTAGCCAAAGTGATGTAAATGTCTGGAGCATAAATGAGCCCCAAATCTACAAGTCACAGAAAAAGTAAAGAAAGAACAATCTCTCCTACAACAACTCCAGTGACATTTTTTTTCTATTCAGTACAGTGTCATTTCAATTATTACATGGAAAGTAGAAATTACCTTTGTTAGTACGGAAATAAGGAAAAGCAACAGATTTAAGCGGGGCAAATGACCTTGAACTTGGCATATAAAAATGACATAAATCTTCATTGTACAGGATCAATCTTGATAATAGTGGCAATTTTTTCTGATTCATCTTAATAAGCTCTTAAGAGTTGTTTACTGAACTTGATAGCTATTCTCTTACATTATTGAAGCAGGAAAAGATATTAAAAACAGGTATGGCATTTACAATAGTAAAAGAATGTCGTAAGATTGTAGTATTCAATGAAACATGTATGAAAATAGTTTCATATACATAAAATTCCACAAAATGAAACCAAACTATTCCTTAAAAGAGATCACAGCCTGATTGCTGATCAGTCTATGAAAGAACAGTCTTTGTGTGAATGAACTCTTGAATTATAAGATGTTCTTTTTGAACATACAGTAATCACTAATTACAGCAACAACTCATCACTAGCATTTATTTCTTCATGTTCTGTTTAAACTCTGAAAACATCACACACTAAAGCCTAAATAACCTGCTCTGCACACCAATTTTCAAAGGGCAGACACTGGACAGAGAAGTCTGCATAACACAGGTGAATAAACCAGTTAGAATTTTCTGATAAGATCCCTTTGTATTGATAAGGTGGATTAGTAACTTAAACACAGTCTGTCTGCAGAGAAAGCAAGAACTTATTTGTTATTCAAAAGAATTGCATAAGGCAAGATTATTTTTTAATAAAAAAGTATTAGGCAATATAGGCTATAGATGATAAATATATTTAAGGTCCAGCGCAGAACACAAAGCAAGCTGAATCTAATAAAACTGCATGAAAAAAAGCTGCAAAGGGAACAAAATGTTGGTATTTTTTATTTCATAAATGGATAAAACAATTGTGCTGCAATGCCAGTTCGAAGATGCAGGGGGGTTGGAACTTGATGATCTTAAGCTCCTTTCCAACCCTAACTATTCTATGATTCTATGATTCTATGCATGGGATCTATGGGTGCCTACCATATTACATCTAAGAAGCTTAATGGAGAGTGGGGCAGTAAATGCTTTGAGTAGTATTTTAAGAAGCAGAATTCATAGATATCATAAAAAGCACAAGAACAGCTGTACTTTTTGAGACCAAATATCATCAGGGTCGGACTCCAACAATTACACAGTAAAACTCCTAAATGCCAATCTGAAACCCAGGGAATTCCAATTTATTTGTTTCGTTAAACATTGACTAACCCACAGTTGTTCCACAAACTCCTCAAGTTCCCCTTAAACACAGAGAATTTCCCCTAAATACATAGAATTTCCACATCCTTAACATCCTACTCCCTAACCTGTCTTAACATGGCGAGCTCCAATGCTTTACCACATAGGTAGGCATTTTGTTTGTCTGCATATGTTGCTGTTAGATTAATGTGAAGCTTTTTCTTGTGAGAGAAAAGGAATGTGTATGAGCCATACACACTCTCTCCATGATGCTTGTGACTGAACAGTCCTTTGGTTTTACCCTCTTTTAACCACCTCTTTTCCAGATTGAGGATTACTGTCCTACTTAGCTTTTGTGCGTAATTTGATGCCAACCAAAAAGGTTTCACTAACATAAGAAATGTGCAAAACAGTCACGAAATATTAGCATCACTCACCACAAGCACCTGGAAACAGAAAAAGCAGATAGTGAAGTTACACTGTCCAGTATGGAGTGCCCATCCTTCTGCTAGGGTGGCAGCACTCTCTGCTGAGCAGAGCAGGGAGTCAGGAAGGCTGGGCATGTGCCCTGGATGGCACCAGTGCTGAGTACAGCACACGAATTGCTTCAGAGGTTTTACAGGTGATACTCCTGTTTACAGAGCCTGCTATGGTGCCTGCCTTTGTTGCCACAGCACAAACGCTGTTGACTCATGCTCAGTTTATGATCCAGATTCTTTTCTGAGAAACTTGCTATTTCTTCCCCATCCTGTCTCTTTGCAGAAGATTAATCCCACCTCAGTCTAGATCCTTGCTCTTGTCCTTATTGAATTGAACCCTATTTTTTTTCCAGACCATTTCTCAGGCCATACAAACCACTAATTCATCTCACTGACAGAAGACATCAGTTGCTGGTCCTTTCATAATTTTCAGTGTCATTTAAAAAAACTCTGCACTGATGTCTGCAGTTGTCATTTAACTGAGAATGGCTGGCTGTTACCTTCTATGATTAAATACCATAGTGACCCAATTTTCATTGCATTTTAATTTTAAAATGAGGGATTAAGAAATTAACCTGGAGAAACACATTATTAGTCTAAGGTGAGTGCTGCAGCATATGGAAGCTGGAATTGTCCTTGAGAAAAGCCAGTATGAAATAAGTCGAACTGGAAGCTACAGTGATTTAAATCCATTACACTGAATGAAGAATTAGGACCTCAGTGTGCAGAAATACTAACCCATGCACTTGAGCTTGCTCTTGCACCGTGTGAAGTCACATGCAAACAAAGCTCATTCCACTCACTAAGTGAACTAAAGAACATTTTTTCTTCTGTAGTGTGAGGCTTCTTTTAAGGTTTCTGTATATTTTAAATTACCAAAGCTCCTGAAACTTCATTTTCCTCCCTCCCTGTATAGCTGAGGACAGCATTGCTCCAGACAAGAAAACTGAAATTTTCAGTGATTCTTTTCCCAATATACCTTGAAGTTTTATTCACCCAGAGGGACTTCCCTACTTCGCTCAACTAAAATATAATGGCATGTAACAAATTATGTTCTCAAAGGACATCCCATTTTTGTTTCATTAGTGCAATGAAACATTCACTCAATTTTAAAGCAGTTGTCTTGATCTTAGTTGTGATTTATACCAGAATCTGTCCATGTATTCTGTGCAGTGTATATAATAAAACACCTAACTAGTTAAACTCGTCTCAGTGGGTTCTGCTGCAAGAAATAAAATACTTTCCCATAAAATCCCACACAACATTCACAGCACAGCTTTGTAGCACACGCTGTGGTAAAACTCAGGAGCATTTAAAAAAGGAATTTTTAAAGAATTATTATTATTATTATTAAAGGGTTTAAATAATTCTTCTGTCATTACGCACTCACTGCTTTTTCTCCTCAATGTCCTCCCCAGTTAGCAGGCCCAAATTCCTTTTTTTCCAGCATCACTAAATGTGCGGTAGTGCATGTTTAACCAACGTGATCATATGTGATCAACATTATTAATGCCTCTCTCTTTCTCTTTCCCCCTAACCCTAACAACCCTCCCCCCAGCCCCTCCAGTAACTGAGAGGCAACAGAGAAACAATTTGTACAGGAATTGGTAAAGGCCAAATTTTCAGTTCTGATGCAGATAATCAGCTTTGGGTTTGTTTCTGAACTGAAGCACAGCGCATCTTGTCACCTGTCCCCTTCTCTAAAAATATACAGCAAAATCCGTCCTGGTTTCTGCTCATTAGATCAATGGTGTGGGAGAGCACATAGTCCAGATATGGCTGCTTATCAGTGTATCAGTAGCTTCTATAAAACCAACGAATAAAGAAGTACTTCACGCTTTTAAAATCGCAGTATTGACAGTATTGACATTATTATCTTCACGACAGTAGATTGATTTGGTATTCAAGCAGAAAAGCATTAATCAGGGAATTTTCAGATGGTTCTGGTTCAGTCCATTTCTACAGAGGAATTCTAGCTGTATATTGCTTTAATTTGCTTTCAAAACCAAAATGAAATGCAACTGCGCAGCACAGTTATGGCACTGACATATCCCTGTGCATAATGTGAATGTTACAGCTTGCGTACTTTTCCTTTCTCTTGATCAAAGCTGCCCAAATAGCTTAATCCATGGGCAAAAAAAAAAAAAAAAAAAAGTATACACAGAGCCTCTTTATTAATCTCTTCTGGCCAGATTATTGTTATTCTTTTGCATTATGGCCTTAAAGATGTATTACTGATAGGGAGGTAAAGCCAACTGCAGCACAGCATGACTCTACTGAATGGTTGCTGTATGAAAGTGGAAGTACTTATTTCCAAGACATTTCTGTGATGCTCCCTACTGTTAAAATGTTATCTGACTTAAAAAGATTTTCAGTTCAATTGTAAGCAATAAGTAAACTCAGGCAGTACAGTACTGTATACTGAAGAGTTTCACTAGCTGGTCAAACAGGCATTATTCCAAGAAACTAATGTTGTATAGGACTGCTTCCTGGTGGCTGAGACCTCTGATTGGCAAAAGACTGGACTTTTCAGTCAGCAAGCTAGTTACCCATGGATGTGGCTCAAGGCTGACACGCAGATTGACTGGTTCACACTAATTTACTTCACACAGATTCCATTTATCTCCTAGAAGATCCCCTGGCAGCAGCTTATAATGGCATATCCTAGGATGCCTGCCTGCATGAGTTTTTAAAGCGGCAGAGCTTGATGAATCTAAATCCAGAAAACAGTTCACAGATTGAGGACTAGGTGCAATCAAAAAACATCAAGTAGCACAGCTGGGACTTGCTAGCTTGCTTGACTGGTTTGAGCAGCTGAGCATTAACTACGCTTGCTTTCCTGCTGGCAGCCCTGTGTCACTAGGACAAAACGGAGCACTACCCAACAGAAAGAAGAAAAAAGAAGAAAGGGAAGAAAAGAAAAAACAAAAGGGGAGAAAAGAGGAAGGAAAGGAAAGGAAAGGAAAGGAAAGGAAAGGAAAGGAAAGGAAAGGAAAGGAAAGGAAAGGAAAGGAAAGGAAAGGGAAAGGAAAGGAAAGGAAAGGAAAGGAAAGGAAAGGAAAGGAAAGGAAAGGAAAGGAAAGGAAAGGAAAGGAAGAGGAAAGGAAAGGAAAGGAAAGGAAAGGAAAGGAAAGGAAAGGAAAGGAAAGGAAAGGAAAGGAAAGGAAAGGAAAGGAAAGGAAAGGAAAGGAAAGGAAAGGAAAGGAAAGGAAAGGAAAGGAAAGGGGCAAGAGGAAAGAGAAAAGGAAAAAGAAAAGGAAAAGGAAAAAGGAAAAGGAAAAAGGAAAAAAGGAAAAGGAAAAAGGAAAAGGAAAAAGGAAAAAAGGAAAAGGAAAAAGAAAGAAAAGAAAAGGCAATAGGAAAGGAAAGAGAAAAGGGAAAGGCAAAAGGAAAGAGAAAAGGGAAAGGCAAAAGGAAAGAAAAAAGGAAAAGGGAAAAGGAAAGAAAAAAGGGTGAGGAGTAGAGATTATTGCATTGCATGGATACTATTAATAGATGTAAGAAAACCTCATTAGAACATTTAATCTTTATTCAACTGCAGGATTATCAAACTAAATAATTATCTGGGTAGCAAGTTTTGAGGCTAAGAGTCCAGAAAATATCTCTTGGTCACGCTAACATTTCCTAGGAAAAAGACCTTAGTAAAATTGAAGCCATTTCTTTCCTTTTTGAATATTAACCTATAGGCAGCCTAGTAATACATGTACAATGAAAAATAGTAACAAAGGTACTGGATTCTATGTTATAAAAAGACGAGGTAGAGGTCAATGCAACCCCTCGCCTCCATAGAGAGCAACAGACTTCAGCAGGGGCAAGCTTATAAACTGTATTTTTAACAGGACTGAAAATACAGGCTTACACTATAGCTCCTCAACCTCAGATAGAGACTATTCTTTAAAGTCCTCAGAAAGGAATCAAAAATTAATATTATTAGACAATAACATTTGACAGCAAATACATTGTGAGAGATCCAAAGCACATTTAGTACTTAGGAGGTTAAAGACTCAGCTGTAGTGCTAGTTGATGAAAAAGTAGGATTAAGGCTTTAGTATGAGTCTTGACATGATCATGTTGTCTGCCTGCTGTCTTAAGCTTCGAAAAACAGCTGGGATCATCTTCTTATAAGCTCCAACTCAAAGATGTTTAAGCAGTTCCAAATCCAATTAAAGAGAGGTAAATATAAGGAAGGGCCCTACTGAGCCCAATCATCTTATTTTTTTAATGAAAACCAGCATAATTGCAGGTTACACAACTCCTTAATCTCACTTTAAACCTAACAGACTGCTGCCTTACAGTGCACATGGCAAGCCCAGTTAACCCAAACATTCTGTGTTGGTCTGCTTAATTTCTGATCATTATCCTTTATTATCTTACTTGTAATCCTAAAAGCCTATGATTGTGTCCAGATATTTGGCAAGGATTGTACCTGGATATACAGGGATTCCGCCTGTAAGAGTAATGGATTAATTGGATAGTACTGTATGACTAGTAGATAGTTTGCAGTGAAACTGCTGTGCAGTCCTTGGTTTGTGAAGTTCACTTCCTTCTTCTTCTGTCCCTGTCCTTTAAACAAATTGCCTTTTTGAACATTAGCAGTGCTGAGATAGTAGGCTATCTATTCTCACCACGAACATGGCAGTACTACGGAAATAACACTGCCCTACAGAGTAGGCTGCTAACTGAAATCCTCTTCACAAGAGTTAATAGGAAATAAGGAAATCCTTTTCTTTTTTTTCAGAGGGATCTGCATGTTCAATATAAAACTGCCTATCTCACATGCATGACCCTCTCATAGTATTATTACTTAACGGCTTAGAGAATTAGGCCACTTATTTTCTATGCAGTGAAGGGATTTTTGAGGTGTGCATATGTGATCAGATTGTGTCAAGGTATGTATACTTAAATGCTTACAGCTAATACCATGAAAGCAAAAATCCACATATGTAATCCTTCTACTTTGTCCTATAAATATGCACAAGGACATTCTCTAAGGATGTAAAAGCAAAAATCTCATCAGGGACTACTTCAAATACAGGCTCCTCATGTCTGTAAGAGCAAGAAGGAAATTTAAATGATCACGAGCGAACTGTTTGCAGTAGCTGTGTTACATTATGCATGATTCCTGGCTGTAGAGGATTTAATTAATGATTTCTAGTTACATGGTTAAGATCTGCAGTGAACTCATGTTTGGAGAAACAAACCAGCATCTGACAAATTTATATCATTTTGTGTTTTTTCCCAAACATCTTCTACTAGGAGTTGCTGTCCTTTTTTTTTTTGTGTAGGTGGAAATCTATTTTGAATATACTGACAATGAGTGTGGGCTGTGCTACAGGAGCATGGATCTAGATTAACATTAGGGCAGCTACACTCCTCATGCAACTGAAAACAAAATCTGGACTTTGCTATTCTGTGAATTAATAAGCAGTATTTGTTGATATGTGTAGGTATCAGGAAGGTGCATTGTTGAACTGATGGATGATATGTAATTATATTGCTAATGAATGTTGACCATTTGTTTCAATTACCATAAAACAGACACAGGTTTAAGAAACAGACTCTCCCATTTAAGCTCCAAAGGATATGTCTCCGGAAAATGAAGGCAGCATTCCCTCAAATAAGAAGATAAACAGAAGCTGTGAAGTACTTAGATAAAAGATGACCCCTGCCTAATACTGCACCTGCACTTCCCTACTCCAAACCTTATTCTTCAGGCCATCAGCAAGATGTATCTGTAAGTGAACAGAAGAGCCTGGACCCTCCACTTTGAGACAGGTAATAAACAGGTAAGACAGACACTACAGGGATTTCCAAGAAGACAGGCATCTAAGGAGATGACTAACAAGTGTCCCTGCGGTTCAGGCCATTTGAAATCACATGTGTGAGGAACTAAACAGAATGGTTCAAAAAAATGCAGATAATCTGCTGTTAATAGGTAAAACATGGTACAACACCACGTTCTTACTGGAGTTAAGCATTACGGGGGAGATGAAGGAGAAACACAGGTGTGAGCTCTTACATGCTTTCTTTGCTGCATTCAAGTGCCACATGAGGGTATGAGGCAGAAACAATCTAGATGGAGAAGAAGCAGGATTTTTTAAAATGTTAAATTCTTTGCACTTTGCTTAAATATGGTTGGTAACAGGAACACGCTGCTCAGTGCTGCCCGACTTAAAAGGCTGCAGTTTTGGTACTGCCTCATTTTGACCACAATACTTGAGTCTTCAGTAGTATGAGGTTTCTTTCACTTATACTAAAAGTGAATACTTTCGTATTGTCATTTCGCTGTAAGAACAGGGGACATTCAGAAAAGAAACATGAAAGGTACCATAAGATTTGCCATAAAATTATGAAGATTGGTGAAACAACATTACGTTCACTGGCTCTATTACTGTGATAGCCAAGTCACCGGTTAGAATTTGATATTTTGTTGACATTTTTGTAAGGGCATTAGTTTCTTGTTAGCTCTGAAAGCAAAAATTTGTTGCTCTTTGCAATATACCTAGTTAAAAATAGCTGGAATATCTTTACTTAGGTATTCTGAAAACTGCCTCTCTCAGGGTGTTTATTTGTGCACATTTAGACATCAATTCACACACAGAAAAGTCAGCCATACACTGGCTATCTGGAAATGATCCGGTCCTCAACAAGAAATTCCATATGCAAGTGTCCCACCTGTCTCCTGCAGGTACTTCAAATTGTATTGCTAGTATTCTTCTTTTTTACTGGTTGATTTGTTTATGTTCCTACACACTTTCAACTATCAGCTTGTCTGCACAATCAGAGGTGAATCTAGGGACAGTCGTATATATCCCTTTATATATGGAAGGATAAAAACAAATTTAGTGTTTCAGGAAACAAAACTGCCACTTCAGGAGATCACTAAAGGTTGCACTCTAGCTTGTAAGATGAGTGAAGTGGAAATGCCAAAAAGGCAACTGCACAAAAAAGGTACAAACGTGCAGCAGGACTTTGACTGCAGTTTCAAAAGCACAGTGCAATGGCTGCAGCATAATTAACAGAGAACACACCATTCTTGTAAAATAAATCACAGAATGCTCACTCTCTGCTCAGGGCACTGAGTTCATCTCTGTGTTAACTAGGTGCACTTTTAAACAAAGCAATAGAGCTGCTCTTGATTTACCACAACGTGAGTTTGGCCAAGGTGGTTGAGATGAAGCAAGCAGTACAGAAATGCTAATGGATGCGTAAAAATTACTAGGACAGATGATGTACACTAAAATGACTTTCCGTAACTAGGCTCAAAGGAGCAGGAGACAAGTTCACTTCCACCAGAATATAACTGGCACTCTGGAATCTGCCTAAGCTTTTCCAAAATAACCCAATAAACTCTCAGCTCCAAAATAACTCCTCAACCTTACTAGTCCAATTGCCACTACACAGCTGTAGCACAGCAGTATACATGATTTCAATAATTAAATGCACAAAGCCACCAAAGCTCATTGACACCCCACTTTTTGCACATCCCTCATCACAGTCAAATGACAAATGCAGGTGAGTTTCTAGCTATAAACTGCTCCATGGCCTGATGCTTTTTCCAGAGGGGAATAACCTACCTCTGCCACTTTACATCTTTACAGAACTGCAAGAATTCTTGGGGCAGTATATGAAAGAATATCTACAATGCATGTGGCCTACTGGACATCAAGTGTATACAAACAAATCCGCTGTTTCTGTAAGGCATTTAGTACCTGGAGTTTGTTAATTAATTTAGAGACATTCTTTGTTCCTAGGAAAAACCTGAAAGGCTAAAGAACGGATTAAAACTACTATACCAAAGTGAAGAGTTAAACTCAAGTTTAGAAAATTGGGATCACAGCAGTCTATTACCATATTGTATTATTATAAAACACATTTACTATATCTGACACTTTTATAGTTGCATTCACAGCTGCCACTTCAGACTTCATTCCAAGGGAATTACTCAGTCATTCAGAGCTAAAGGAAAGTGAAAATATGGTTTAAAAGAACCAACCACTTGTTTTTAGTTCATGATGACAGCTATTGAGTGCAAATGAACAGTCAGGGCTCACTTTCCTTGCTGTATTTTATACTCTTACAATGCCACCCACTGAAAGGCAGATATTTTTAAATCAGTGTCCTCGAACTGCACATTCCTTTGGATGTATATTCATTTTCTTCTCACGTAAGTTTCACTTAATACTCAACGTAAAGACAATAGATCACCCTTTTTCTTTGTTCATTTAATTCTAGCAGCTAACCCTACTTAATGACAGGAATACTGATGGATACCTGTAAAGAGATGTCAAACTCTAAGCACTTAAATGTTAAAAGAGAAAGAGAAAACTTTTTTAACTAATCTACTTTGTATTGTTTTCTATACATTTTTCTTCTCATTTAATTCCACAAATTGTTTTTGGCTTCTAACTAGCAGTCTTGGTTTCTTTCATCTACAGCAATGGCATGCCATTTTCCAAGTTTCCAACCTAAATTTTAGAATCTTTACCATCCTTTTATGTACTCTTAGATGTATCCCTGATCTCATCTTCTGCTAAGTATCTTTCATAGTCCTGCAATATTCATGATATGTGGAATGAGAATGATAAATGTCTTTTTTCACTTCATAAAGGACACTGGGATATGTGCTACGGTATTTTGCAAGTGTTAACATAGAAGGTGTTTCTCAAACTGTCCCATATGGTGACTACTTATTTACCGTGATTGTAACAGAATTTGTGTAATAACAAAGGCTGGAATGGGACCTGGGGTGACCTCACACGTAACAATAAACAGAGATGTCCCTAAAACATTCAGAAACAATACAGAGAAATCTCAACGCAGATCATCTATACTAGAAATAGGTTACTTCTTTGGGAGCATATTGTGTGCTTAAAAGCAAACAAAATTACAGAATGCCTGCAAGATACAGATATTACTTATGAACAAGAGAAACTCTGTACATCAGACTCTGCACAGGGCTAAGTACTACACTGTAATGTTAGCATTTCACTAACATCCCACAGCTTTGTTTAATTTTCAGTTTAGAACAAACCAAACCAAATTCCCCCCAACATATGTGTGATCAAGACAGCTATAAAGAGTACAAGACTTTCTTAAAGCTAAGAAATTTGTTAAAAGGACTATTACACTGTTATAACTCTCCCCACAACAACTAGAACTCCAAGCTTACCACACTCTAAAGAAAACACCTCATTCCTACCAAACATTACGTACACCTTGACATCTTACCAGCACACAATTATTTCTCTCTGCTAGTGGAAATATCAAAAGAGAATAGCTGATAACCTAGCTGAATACTGAATTATGACAGAATGGCATGTACAAAAACAACAAACTACAGGAATTTGAAACACTAAATATACCCTGTTCACAACAATTTGAGTATCTGTGAATACAGATGTTCTTTTTTTTTTTTTTGCATAACTTTAATTTCATGGCTGCTTGTTTAAAGTACTGCTCTTATTTATGCATATATGGTTGGTTATATTTCAGATATGTATATATTCTGCTACTGAAAAGAATATGCATTTTACAGCAATATTTAACATGCCATAAATTCAGTATAGTATTACTAGAAAAAATCCATTTCTATGAAAGCTGTATATTCAGAGTGTATTGTTGAAGTATATATTGCATTAATACTTCACTGTACTTATAAATGTTAATATAGGTTATTTGTTTATTACTACGTCAAGGTTATTTATCATATGCAGTGTCAGAAAGCACAAGCTGACATCTCATATTGTCTGCTTCAAGGGCAAGACCAATGTGACCTTTGGCTCCTTCTTTTAAAAAGGATGAAATCATTCCAGAGGAATAATGCTGCACTGCAGAGCTCCCTTTAAGAATCAATCTGACATTTACGGTTTCCTATTTCCCATACTGTAGTATGACTTGTTAAGATCTGATGGCTAATTTTCTTTTCAAAGTTTAGTGTTCTAAAATTCCAAAAATATTTTTCTTACTGTCTTATCATTTATGCTTTCTATTTATTGACCACAGAATGAAAATGTCAAATCATCAGCTCTTTGTTAATTTTGCCAGGGTCTTCTTGATTCTCTCTGGTACTGAAATCATGCTGCCAAGTGATTCCCTAGATCAAGACTGCATTTGTAATCAGAAAATATTTAAAAAAGTATTCTGGACTCAGTGATTTTTTTTTTTATTCTAGAATCTTTTCCAATCTCCAAGAAAACCGTCTTCATGTTTATTGGCTTTACGGTTCTTCTAGTTCTCCTGTATTCAGCTGGTACATGTGTGCAGCTGAAGGGGGAAATGTGTTTCAGTTACTGTTGAAAATATGTTGAATATGTATATTGCACAAATAGTGAAAAGGAATCTATTGGTAAAAAATGGGAGGTCATCCGTTAACTATGGGGCTTTGCCTTTAGCTGCCTCAGTACCACAACAGTGGTAGATGCACAATTTGAAGCACAAATTAGATATGAAGCTACATGTGCTGTTTCAGAAGGATGATAAAGTACACGTGGTTTTGAAGCATACATGCATTTGTACAGGCAACTCTTCGAACTTCATCAACCCCAAAGTGAGTACATTTTTAGAGAGAGAGGGATGAGATTCACATGAATTGGTAATTATATTATCTGTGCATGATACTGATTTCACTATAAAATTCAACCAAGGAGAATGCAGCATTCTTTGACCTAGCTGATAAAAGGTCAGAAAGCAATTTTGAATAATAAATGAGACCTGCCGACCTCATGACCCAAGTCTGGCAGGGTCAGCAGCAGCCCTCTCACCAGATGCTGATGGCAGATATACAGACACAGACAGCTCAACTAATGAGCTTCCTGGATAAGGGGTTTAGATCCAGTGACATTTAAGTGCTATGCAGCATATAAAATAAACTTGCAAATATCTATACTGCAAAAAGCTAAAGTGGTATTTACAGTGAGGTGTAATATGAAATGCTCTGTAATCCATACTACAGCAATTATTTTACTACCTCTCCTAGGTGGTCTTCAACCACCAAATATAATACCTGACTATCATTTCTTTAAGGTCTTTTCACATGTAAAGGGTTCCCAGTCAGTGGACGCACTTTGAAGAGATCTACTTTGACAGTACATTCCTTTGGCACCTCATTTAGTACAAATCAACAAAAATTCAAGATAAGTTTAAATTTATTTCATTTAAATTCAATCTAATGTATTGCTTCCCCAGTGAGTAAAAGACAAGCCTAGAATATGCAAGGCCAAGAATTTTCTCCTGATCACTTCATCAACAGCTCCATTAAGAAAGAGTTACAAAGTAGATGGTTCATGAAGAACAGAGGGAAGTAAACTAGAATTTGTTCTTTCACTCACTGTTAGATTTCACTGTGAAAGTGGCTTAGGGTCACTACTGCATCCCAGACCTTGGAAATGCTAAGAGTTGACTTCACTCTGAGTGCTGGGTCTGATCTCCACAACCTGATGTCTCATTCCTCAAGTACGAATTTGCAGTAGTGTATCTACATGCTTGCTTATGCTCTGCATGAATTAGCAATGTTAAGGCCAAATTTCTAAATACCCTTGTTGGATATTTTTTTGTGATGCAATTTGTAAAGAAAGAGAATTGCTTGGATTCTTCTGGGGCTAAATACCTCACCATAAATACAATTAGTTATAGGAACTACAAAAGCTATAGTAGCTTTTCTATGTTTTTTAAAAGTCACCATAGTTACTTTTAGAAAGGATGTCCTTTAGACACTGAAATCTGGAAGCTACATTAAAACACTATAGAAAAGTTATTGTGCTCTATTCAATTCTGTATTACTTTCCATAAGCTAATTTTAACTTTCACAGCAACTGGTATTTAAGAAATCTAAAACTTTCAATATTTGGTGGAGCTGGAGAAAAAATGCTGCCCCATTTCACTGAAGGGGAACCTGAGGAGTTAAATGTAATGAAGAAACATTTCCTTTAAACTATTTAAAGCTTCTGCCTTTCAGTTTAACTGCATGCCTGCTTGTTCTTGAATCATGAGAAAGGACAAAGAAAAGTAGCCGATTTGCTTTTGCCAAACAATTTATAATTCTGTACACTCTTACAAGATTATTTTCTATTTTCCTCCCCTTTAAATTAACCAGCTTTTAAAATTATGTTTATATAGAGCCCGTTAATTTTTCTTGTCTATCTTTAAGTTCTCTATTTATGCTGCATCTTTTTCAGAATCAACAGAAAAGAACATAACCTCCCCAAAAGAACTCAATACCAATGCACATAACTTTTTAATATTTGCAGTATTATTCACCTTTTTATACCTTCACAGTGTATCAGCTCTTCTGAAAGCCACTGTACAACTTTTGACTGAAATGTTACCCCTGACATTCATAGATAGAATTTACCTCCACTGTGGTGACTGGCATACCACTAGGGAGAGAGCATCTGTATCCTTCTGATCCAGGGGCTGCCTGGAGCCATTTAGATCTTTTTAATCAGTGCTGATTAAGGCAAGTCAGATGACTACCCTCAAATTTATCACTGCCTCTAAACACCTTGTAGCAGCCAATACCTAGGGTAGCTAGCACAAGGGACTGTCTTGACCACACATCCTCCTCCCTATGCACTTGTGAGGACTTTGCAAGGGGAATTACACACTGTCTCTACATAATCTATCCCAATTTTTCACTGACTCAAGTGTGTGCCCAGAATACAATTTTGGGACTTCAGTAGTGTGTGTAGATACCAATTAAACTCATTGTTAGTGAACCCAGCTTCTAAATCTTAGTGTATTCATTTAGGGAACCAGTAATAGCAACCAGCTCCTGCACTCCCAGCCTGCATGCAATTGAAATAAAAATTGATTATAAGTAGATTAGATTACAAAAGTTGCTCAAAAATCTGCTTGCAGCTTCGCTTCATGTCTTTAAGGCAGCAGCATCCTCTAAAGGGGAAAGAATTTCTTCCTGCAGCTACTGCATCACTAAAACATACTTAGTCTTGCTGCTTTGATTTGTCTTGGTGCTAGGTAATACATATATTTTTGTGAGTCTGCTAGATTTCCTTAAAAAAACCATTACACTCACTCTGCTTTATGATCAACATGAGCTCTATAGTAGGTAACCAGCACCTAATATACAGCTGCGCTCCTAATTCAACCCCTATGCTGCTCCCCACTCCCAAACAGTGCCTTGGTACTCCAAAGGCACATCTCTCTTCAAAAAGGAATATATCTGGGATCTCTGGAAAATATCACAAAAAGGGGAAAAAAAATAAAGTGCCAAATTATTTTTTTATGGCTGCCCTATTTTATAGCTATGAGAGTACAAGTCATTTTAGAAGTCAACAAAGAGTTGTTCACAACAGCTTCATGCCCATTTTCCCCTGACAAGACCCTGCAAGGCTGGGCACCATCAGAAGCTGCTGCCTAGCAGACTAAACCATCTATTAGATAAATCAGCTAGGTTTAGGTTAATTGTTTACTGGTTAAACAATGTGAAGCAGAACAGTACAGTCTAGAATTAGATTTACAGGTTTGAGTTACATCTCTTAAGCAAGATCTGAAAATGCTTTAATTGGAGAGTGAGAGAGAGGAGGAGCTCAGGAGATTTGCCTAATGGGAATACCTATAAGCAGAAATTCTAGTTTTCTTTGCTCAGCAAGAGCCAAAAATGCATGCTGCGGAGTGGATCTCTCTGTGGGCTTACAAGGGTAGAAGTATGGCAAGAAGTCAGGAAGAAATAATTGTTACAGAAAATCATCACAGATAGGTCCAACACACAAAATTTATTAAACACATCTCCTAGGTGTGCTCTGATGTACCCTCTGCCCCTGTGCCAGTGTAGTGACAACTAATGCACGGTGGGCTGCTGTTTCCCACCACTGCTCTGATGTACCCTCTGCCCCTGTGCCAGTGTAGTGGCAACTAATGCATGGTGGGCTGCTGTTTCCCACCACTTGTCCTGTTTTTTATGCAGTACAACCACGCCATTCCATTTTAATTTTTGTTCTGCATATTTATGCAGTGACATGGACAATATGTATTTCTTACTACACCCACCAGAGGATCCATTTTTAGTATTACCTCTGTGCCCTAAATGAGGAATGTGTAAATTAGTACCATCCACAAAAATCAACATGCTTTCCAGAGTGTACAATATTTATTCTTCTTGACCTGGAACAGAGCATTCCCAAAAGCAATTAACATACCTTCTACTCTTGCTTCTTCTCCTACTAAAATCACTACAGAAAAAAGTAGAAAAGTAGTTTTGCATTTTGGTATGCTTTATCTAGCTTTGGTCCAAACTGAAGTACTAGGCACCAGGTTTTAGCAAATTGTGCTTTATAGGAGCCACCCTGATACATCCCAGAACAGTTCTGCTATCTGTGGCTTTCATTTTCTGTTAAGAAATCATTTCTTATGCCATTATTTCCCTGACGAGATTGCTTTATCGTGATGCTAAATGCAAGCTACAGTTTTGCAAGTTGCATAACCTAATGAGCTGAGAATTTTCTCGGTAGAACTTGCACATTATCACCGTGGTAAACACACTGCAATCATTTATTTTTATTACAAAGGAACAGCTTTACTGCACACAAGCTCCAAGATACCAAACAACCCAAAACACAGCGCTTTAACTTACAGTCCTTATCAGGACTTCAATTTCCTACAACACATTTACATGTTTTTTTGTCAAAAATCATCATCCTTTCTCAATCATTAAACTGCACTGAATTTCAGTCTTCTCTTTTGAATTTTGGAAGACTAAGTGCTAAAAATGCATGAGCTACACAACTGCCTGTGGAGCTTGTCTCCAACTACGAAAACTCTTCTGCTTCCCCAGATTATACATTAGTCCCCATATCTAATTTTTAACTTTTACCAACCTTGAAGTCCTTTTTCTGTTGTATCAGGAGTGAAGTTCATTTGCAGACAGCTGCAATATGAGTTTCCTCACCCTGCCCTGCCATTGACCTACAACCTGATCTAAAAGAACCACCTTCTTTCAGAGTGAGAAGTTACTCATTTGCTGTAATAGCTCTATTTTGGGCCTCCTCAGCAAAACAGACAATTGTGCTCAAATAGCATGAGGTTGTGTGATACCAGCTCTGTTTTATATATACCGAAAAAAACCCCACAAAAATGTTTCACTTAAGACTGGCTCACAAATGACAGGCAAAAAAAATTAGATTTAAAAATAACCTTAATATATACTCCGGTATAAAAAAGTATTAGAAATTTATACTTCTTGTTCATACAGGTTCACTTTATTCTTCCTACGATGCAGCTGTTTCACTGAGTAAAATCTAGTTTTCTAGCAGTCCATTGTATGCAGGGCAGCCTTCAAAAGTTACCACTGCCAGAGAATAAATGAAAAAAGGGAGAATCAGGGACTACAGAATAATAATTGGAAATAAATAAAATGTTTCTGATGAAAACAATTAGTCACAAGCATTACAAGCTGAAATTCAGTTCAGTGTTAAAGAGACAGTTTAGAAGCACATGGTACATTTATCACAGCTCCACAGACAAGTTATTGAGCTGTCTGTGAAAAACAGAGCCAAACAGGAAAGCTTTCAGCAGAAAGCAGTGGTTGAGGTCCTTGATTGATAGAGTTAGATGATGCAAAGCTGTCTGATGGCCTTTCTGCAAAATAAAGTGAAGGAACTCAAGGTCTTTCATGACGATCTCTGACCACAGATGAACAGCTACTTTATTACAGCACAGATTGAGGTTGCACCTTAGTCCATATTCTGCCACTTTTGGATGCACACGGTTAACTTTACCAACAATCCACTGTGTTTAACATAAGTGTCTGCCATCTTTACAGGATTAAAAAGGGACAGCAGACTGCAGCAGTTAAAAGCTTCGCCTTTTTTCTATTTAACTGTGGTAACTGAAAAAAATACAATGTTTTAACACAGGCTTCTTCAACGATAGGGCTGATTATTCAGGGAGAAGTGCTTCATTTAAGATAAAATCCCCATTGTGCATAACAGCCACAATCTACCTGCTGCTCCTCTTCCTCAGAAATGAAATTATTTACATTTCCCAAAATGTAATCTCTTTCTAATGACTTAGGTGTGGTTGCATTCTTCACTGACATGACACCACTGATTTCACAGAACACGTAATCGCAAAACCTGAGGATTATTGCACTGCATTTGCTTTTAGCAGAAATGGAATGCTTATCTCCATGCTTGCAATATCTAGGAAGCATACCTTTTAAGCAAAAGAGCCAACACTGACCGACCAATATCATGTGTTTCCAGTTGCCTAAATAATCCTGCCTTGTGGAGCAACTACTAAATTCAGGTGGAAGCACCGACTTCTCTTTAGTTGAGGAATTTAGGATACTTTATTCAGATTTTTAAAGATATTTAGCTGCCTGTGATTCACACTGGCTGAGGTTGTTCTGCCTTTTTAGTCTGAATGTCCCAACTTAGAGCCAATGCTATGACCTCAGTCACTTCCAGTCTTCTTGCATGTAGGGCATGGATTCTGCCACTCCAGCCCATCTATGTCACTATTCTCACATAAATGCTGTAGTCTATGTTTGCTTCATATTATGACTGTTAAGATCAATGCATGGGCTTGAGCCCCATGTTATTCTCCAATACTAACACAAGTTTAGGAAGCTGATGAGATTTTCTTTGCTGCTTAAGTACCTAAACTCTGTTTACAGAGATTCTGGCCCACTCTCTCTCTACAAACTTCCCTTTGGATACCTCAATGCAGCTTTAGGTGCTGGTTTTAAATTCTACAGGATACTTTCAAATTAAGATGACCACAATAGGTGGAAAAAAGAGGAGAAAATATGTGACGACTACAACTGTTTATTCTGTAGACATTTCCATATTGACTGACACTTCTGATCTGAATTATTCTAGTCTAGTGCATTTTATATTTGAAGTGCTTTCATTTATTCTTGCGTTCATTTGTATACTTCAGTTTGTGTTATTCTTTCAGCTCTAGTGCTCCAGCATGAGCACAAAGGTTTAAGTGGGAGCATCCTCTTACCAGAACGAGTTACAGTAAAGCCCAGTAAACATCTCTCCCCAGAAGGTGTCTCCATAAGCAACTGAAGTGTCAGCGACTACAAAAAAGCACAGTTCTAACACAGAAAAGTTCATGCATTCAGGCAATGCTTAAAAGAGTTATTCAGCTTTCTAACCATTTCTGTTCTGCAGTTAAGTGATGAGCCTCACTCATACCAACAGATTTCCTTACCACCTCTTTGACAGCCTTGTTTTTAAAGTCAGTGCTGATCACTGCTCCCCAAACTCTCTTCCTCAGAATAGCTTTTTCTTTTCATTACCTTAGTTTAATATTTGCATTAGAGGCTGCTGCCTAAATTGTCTCTGGTTATGGAATTCAGTGTCACAGCTATAAAAGGACTGACAAGAGAAACCTGCCTTGAAATTCTGATTTTGGAGTGGCTAGTTTACAGATGCTTTTTAAACTATTTTCACGAGCACTTCTCACCAAATGCACACTTAAAATGTGAAAAATGTATTTATTTTGGTGTTAGGCCACAGTCACCTGACAGTAATAATAAAACTGTGAAACCAGTAACTGATCAAGTAAAGCAATGAAACTGAGACTAAAAAATACCCATTCTCAATGAATCAATGAAATTGAGATAAAAAAACCTCAGCAGAATAACTGCCAGTATTTAGTGTTCAAAATAGAGTCTGGTACTTTAGGAAAACATTTTATAATTCTATGAGTTACTTAATGAAAGTACATTCATTAATTCATTCATGCAAGTAGCTATCACTTTTACATAGAAAAGGAGTACACAAAACCAGGCTCATTAATGACAGGCTGTAAGAGCATCGTACAGAGTTTACATTCACAGAACTACCTAGCTCCTTTTCCATGGCTGATGTGGTATATACCTTGGCCTTGTACTCAGCTTTCAACAACAAAAAATTACCCGTTTTAAAATAACAAACACCAGTAGTAGCTTTAAATTATAACATTTTAAACACCTCATGATATTATTTAGCTGGATTTATTCTGACTGATGGTGTACATGCTGCAGGTCTTGCAGGATTTTTATGCAAAATGAGATTTATAATGTCAACTAGGTTTTTCTTCCTGTAGCGTATAAAAGACTCCTCACCACAGTACAACCTGATAAAAAGGAAGATGCTCTCTATTGCCTAGGTTAGATACTGGTCCAGTGGAGATGGGGAAAATTGAAAATAACATTATAAGTAGAGACAGGCATTGGGAAATAAAAGAGATTTCTGTATTAATCTTTAAATTGATGCCGTGTGTTTCTAACCACAGAATTTTAAAGCAAACTTTAAAGCATTTAAAATTATTTCAAAGTGGCATTTCTCTCTGGTTAATATCGCTGAAGGCTTAACTGAAGGCTTAACTATGAGAAGGATTGCATTATTACATTTTTCTGTTGCATAAATTCAATCTTGGAATAAAAACCCTTTAAAAACAAAACACCATGTCTGGTTCATATAAATAAAGGTGTTTTAAAAACCTGTATTGACTTTTCCATGTTATTAAGCTTTTTAGATGAATCCAGTTGTTAAATGGTTGTTCTAGTAACTGGCCTGTCATCTGGAAATGTTCTTAGATTGTTTTTTTGACACAATGTCCCTGCAGAAAGTTGGGCAGTGTGACATAAAGAGCACAGGTTTGCCTATCACGCTGATTACTTGATGTAATAGTAAGCAAGCTTAAGTGAACTGTGTGTCTTCAATCTTTCCAATCACTTAGGGATGGGCACCAGAGGATACCATCCATCATCCATGGCCTGAAACATATGGTGCATCAGCAATCTTAGGCTGACCTAAATGATAGTAAAAGCTGCTATGCTGTTCACAATAAGAAATTGTTGTCCACTGAATTACAGGTTTGTGATTAGATTGCTAACATGGCCAACTTGATGTATAAGTGAAGTGTCCAGGAAAGATATTCCCTAGGATCCTTTGAAGATTAATTTATACCCTTGAAATGTGCACCAATCACAAAATGAAAAAATATGTCAAGATATTTTTCTTGTGAACAAAAAAAGCTCTGCAGTGGTAGCAGCTATTAATTTATTTTTGGCAGTTTTAGCCAACAGAATTCAATAAACAAGGTCCTTAAAGGTTTTGGGTTTTTTTTTTTCCGTTGTTTTGTTGCAAGGCTTTTACTGCTTAACTCCTAAATGCACTGAGCATGACAACGATATCTTTTATCAAAGGGACATCTCCTCCTCAGATTCTACTCTAAAATCTCATGTACAATTACAAGTATCACACAAAGATGGCTGGAAAAATATTGAATTTTCTTAAAGCTGCATTATTATATTCCTATCTACTTGATCTATAATACAATATTAAGTATCTATTTTTAAGATAGATAGAAAATATATTGTAATATATGTAACCACTGATCACCAAATTATCAGTCTTTCTTCTCCATAAAGTAGATTATGCTTCTCATGTTATTCATTTACCAATTTAGGAAAAAATGCATCCAAATCACACAGTTAAGGTTCAAACTGCAATATTAACTTACCTGGGACTTGGGGACAGGGGGCAGTGAGCGAAGTGGGTGCTTATTACTCCTGTGTAGCCCTAACCCTTAAATCCTCTTTAGGTAATAGAATACAAATGGTGACAGGCACATTTTAAAAGGCATAGTCAGAAAGTGAAAAAGAACACTGCCTTGTATCTGCGATCTGTATTATCACATAACTAAAAAAAACAGGATACGTTTCTGCTGAGCACTCAAGACCATTCACAAAAACCAGCTTACTCCAGGCTGAAGGAAATTATTCTCTTACAAGCCATGGAACTTTAGAGAAATAGTTTTGCAATTATGGCTGCTATGTACAATCACAAGAATGGAAACAATGGTTCTCTCTGTCCTGTCCATGAGTCTGCTCCTTTTTGTGAGATACATTTCTGTCCTCATACATGTGAGATAGATCTGCTTGCTATGTCTATTAGACTTTCTACTGATGCTTTTGCTTTACTGCTACCATGCTTGTAACTGATGTAAGTTCTTAACCACATACAGGTCCTATTTTACAACATTCCTAACCATGCACTAAAACATTAAATTTTATTATAGAAAAGCATGGGTTTACACTCATGGTCTTTTCTTACTATTACTTAATATAGTCCATTGCAAGCAGTGTAATTCATATAATATACCATATATCATACCTTGACATTGATGACAATGGTCACTAGTGAAAGGGGCTCCTTTTCCAAAAGGCATATACTAATTAAATAATGAATTCTTCCCTGTAGATTGAGGATGGCCTTAATCTGCTAAAACTATCTGGGACACACCTATTTGAAAGATCTTCCTAATTTATGTCAAAAAACTACTCTTGCCTGAAAACACAAATTAAAACCAGCACCTGCTTAACTTACATAACAATAAAAAAAAATTAGATTGTCCCTTCAGTCAAGACAAAGATATATGTTCACTCTCAGCATTAAACTCTCCAGTCTCAGGAGATGCAAAACCTTGACAGCACTCCACTTCCCAAAAGAAACAGATAATTTAGCAACAGAACATTACCAGAAAATAAAACTGAACAGTGGGCTTCACTTCTGTCAGATATATTTTGTTTGTTTTTTTCATTTTAAATCCATCCAAACCCTATCCTTGTAAAAAGGTAGTAAAGAAGAAAAGAATACACAGGGCAGCTATTAATTATTCTACAGAAAGTACCTCCTGGATTCAGGACCCTACTTCACCCTCTTCAGTAGGCTATCTGAGCATCTTCTGGTAGTGCAGCAGGTGATGTGACTACCATCCATCATATGAGAACAACACAGGCACCTGGTCTTTAGGGAATTTGCGATAGGTATCTTAAGCATGATACAAGTTGATTTTTTCCATAGTAGAGAAAAAAAAGAAAAATCTTCTGCTGATACATCTGAAGAAATTTATTCTCAAATTAAAAATGCACTGGAAAGGTTTCTGTAATCATTAACATTTGAATTGCCAGTTTTTTGTAAGTACAATTGAAGAACTAGCAAATAATGCTGAAGCAAGATAGGATACTTGGTGGATCTAACTTTCGGCCTTAAAGCATATGCTGAAAAAATAAATATGAACCAAGGACAAGAGAAGAAAATACTAAACAACATGCATATTAAATTTCTGGATTTGGAAGTAATCTTGTGTTAATCTGTTCTATGTACCATCCAAATATGAAATGCTATTTCTATTAATCATGTTTATCTACTTTAAAACAACACTGACCTCATCTTTTTATAAAAAGCAAAATAGATTCTGGATTACAGAAGAGATATGAAATACAAATGGATGTACTAAGACTTCTAAAAATGTGTGAAGATACAGAAGTGCATACACAGATGAACACACTCTCCATCCTGAAGTGTAACAGTTCTGTTGATACACTTTCTACATAGTCATGGCTATTTCTGTACCTCCAACTGGTTCAACATTTTCTTGAGAAGTTTCATAGGCCAGAAAGGCTTCTTGAGTTATTCCCATTTCTTTTTTTGCTGAGACAGATGTCTTGCTCTCCTATCAAATGCTCCTCAGCACTGGTCGCTTGTGTTGCTATGCTGAGTGTTAAGTAGACTCAGCTTCTATAACTATGTCCTTGTATAAAGTAATTCTAACCTTCAGTGTGATTTTCACAAAACATAATGGAAAAATTCCATCTTACTTAAAACTAGATTCCAACTTACTGAAAACTCTACTCGCAGTGGAGTTTGAAGTAATTTTTTTCTTTCCGTTGGGATTTTTTTTTCCTTAACAAATAATATTAAAGCATTGAACTTGTGTTACTGCCAGATAATTTGGGATAGGGAACATTATAATGGGGGTCTCCTACAGGCCACCTGACCAGGAAACCAAGTAGATGAGGCCCTCTATAGAGAGGCCTCACCTTCACAAGCCCTGGTCCTCATGGGGGACTTCAACCACCCCAGTATCTGCTCGCAGGACAACGCACCAGGGCACAAGCAATCCAGAAGGTTCCTGGAATGCATTGATGATAGCTTCCTTCTCCAAGCAATAAGAGGAACCAATGAGGGTTGGTTACTAAACCATAAGGATTACAAATTATATGCCATTAGCAAGTCTGAACACTGTGTTTGACTGAGAGCAACATAGGCAAGGAGACATTCAGAATAAGGAAGCAAGATGTGGCAAAGAGTGGCTCTTAAAAAAAAACCCAACAAACAGTAAAAGACAGAGGAGACCAGACTTGCCGCCTCAAAAAGCTGGGGATATCACTTTTGGAGTATTTGCAGTTCAATCACTTCTTATTTTAAAGCCCCAACTCAGAACCAGCTTTCAAATATTTGACAGAGTTGTGTTATGATTTGCCTCTACCAAATGAACTTCTAAATAATAGAGACTAAAATGAACCAACAAAATATTATGTCTGTAATAACAACCCCAAAACAGAGTGTTTACTTTGAAAGATCTAAATGAGAGATAGAGATTCTTCCCAGTAAGTAAACTCTGAAAAAAGCACACAGAAAAGCAAATTGTCCAAACTATTGTGCACATTTGAATTTAGAATACATGTCATCCTTACTACCTCCTTGACCTATCCTTCCTAATGTTTTGGAGGAGCCTGACATGGCGCCTGTACAATTTGATTTTGTGTAAAAATACACACCAAATCTGATTTCTGCTACATTAAGGAGTTCACTGGTAAAATATATGGCGTATGGAATGAAATAAACTGTAGTTCTAGAACGAGTCTTTAAGCTTACTTCCTTTAGTACTTGACCACTAATATTAAAGACTACTGGATCAGAATACAGTTTTAATTGGATATGTAGGACATGATACAGTGGTATAGTTAAGCTGCAGGTTAGATGGTGAAATACAGCATTGATTTGTATTCTTTTACTGGAAATATTTGTAATGTGAAACTAGGATACAATACACTCATTTTTAATGCATATTCAGTGCAGAGGAAAGCTACTGCTGTCACCAGCTTACACTCAAAGTCCATTCATCAAACAAATGCTAGATTAATTGGTTTGCTGTTTCACTGACTAAAATGAGATTACAGATGAATTTAATTCTCATTAATAGCGATGAAATGATTACACAATTATTTCTTACACTGCTTATTGCTAATGCACACACACACAAAAAAAATTGGCCTGCCAGACAATTCTTTTAGATCAGTCTGAGGTAAATCATGTGGAAGATGCAACATGCAGCGGAAGAGGGTTAAACTGGAAAAATGTGAGAGATGCCAGACAGGAAGAGATCTGAAGCCAAAAGTCAAGCCAGATGAAAAGTAACAACTGCAAGAAAGTAAGATTGTAGTGGTTTGTTCAGACGTTGCTCTGAAACCAAAGTCTGGACATGCTTCAAAGCACAGAGACTAATGTAAGAAAAGGGACAGTTTTGATCAGTTTCATTCTAAATACTACTTGCTTTAATCAGACATGCAGTGAGGCTCAGAAGGACATTTCAGATTAGACATTTCTGAAGATTCATGTATGACAAGAATTCCCACAGTGTAAAGATTTCTTCCTGTCAGCATTCTCACTCATTTTAACCAAAAGCTTTGCTTATCTCATGACAATGGTGGCCTGATTCAGATTTCAGTTTACATGAACAGGACTCTACTTTGACCTAACCAGATCAGCTCTCATTACATTTTGTAAACAGAGTTTTGATATAATGCAGAAATGTTCTTGAAAATAACTTAGGGTGGGCTCATGCAAGTGTAATTTCATCACTACTAAGTACAATCTGCTAGTCCTGTTGCATGCGCTTCTTGGCCAGTGCAAACATAAACTCTGGAGACATACTCTAGATCTTCATATGCCAAACTAAAGATACTTAATCTCAATACCCTTGAAAACTTGAGCTAGTCTGAGAAAGCAGCAGGAAGTACTATTGGTTCCTCTCAAGCAATAAAATCTTTAGAACAGCCAGCATATGGTAAATCATCTTAGATTACTCTAGATTTCTGCATATAAAAAGAAAAAAAAATCAATAAAATTTGTGAGTTTCACAAATAGGTTATAAAAACTAAGAAAAATCCTTCAGTTGCTTTGCTTTAGGATATCTGCCATAACAAAAGATGTTTCTTATTGTCTCTGGTTTTATTCCAGACAACTGAATTGTCCTTTTCTTTCACATGATTTTAATGTGCTAAGAAATGAGCATTTTCACTTATGCTCCTTGAAACCCATGCTGCAGGGATACACGGATTCTTAACTGCTTATGCATTTAATGGTCTTCTTTTTCAATTTCAATCAAAATAAGATATGCACACTGTCCACATTCACTCATTTCCTAGTTCCTACTAGTCTCAAGAACCTTTATCAACCAGAAATGGGATCAAATGCTGTTCTTGAGTTTTTTAGTCAGCAACCAGCTTCCTGCTTGTGATTTCCTTTAGAGAACTGCTAACCTTCTGTACACATTCAAATTGCCATGCATTTGCTATATCTTTTTCTTCTCCCTTTTCCTAGTTTTTTCTTTCTATCCCATTCTCCTTCTCCTCTTTGGCCTTTTCTCTTTTGTTTATCAGAAATCCTTCCATGAGTCATCTGGACACCTATTTCTGTATTTTGCTTGATTCCTTGTTTCGTGATGGATACAGAACCCAGCCACAGCAAGGCAAGCAGTTTCAAAGACTGAATACATTATCTAAATGACAAGCCCCCCCCCAAACCTTGAAACTAAAACAGTAATGGAAAATATAAGGATATGAGAACAGATGTGCGCTTTTCTGTATGCACAATGTTAAGCCTGAAATTGATTAATCAGATGTTCAAGTTTTCTGGGCATGTAGTATATCATCAGAATGGAAACAGCACAAGTTACATTAATGTGGCTACAGTAACAAGGAATATCAATGCATTTTATGCCCCTAAAAGTTACTTCTCCAACAATCAGGCAACCAAGTACAAGCCAGCATTGCAATCTTGTGTAATCTTTGTGCTATCAATGATCCAAACAGACTATGGCTCAGTCAGGGCTGTCTTTTGGGTCTTTGTTTAAATACAGAGACAGAATGTATTTTTGGACTAATATGAAAAGGCAGTAGCTTGTAACAAAATGGCAGTATGAAGGAAAATACCAGAGACAGAACAACCCTTCTCTTTATCGGCACTTCCTTAACAAAACCTTAATACTTTGCAGACAGGCAGGAAGATTCATTTGCTATACAGAAAGACACAGTCAAAGAATGACTTCCTAAGAGCTGACATAAAGTTGTCTGCAATTGGACAGATTTCTGAAACTCAGACAATAGAAGTGTTTGAAACCCTCTGCTGCAGGTCACTACACTTCTCCAGTGAACAGAAGCTGTTATATCCCGCCTTTCATTGATTTACCATTACTGAATGGATTCCTCATTTTAACAAAACATATTATTATATTCTAGATAAGTCTTTGACAATTTTTTACACTAACCTATGGAATTCAATTGCCACCATTAATTACACTCTAGTATTTATCAGGAGATGCTTTTTTCAAGCAAGAACCAATTTATTTAATTGAATAGTTCAAAGAGCTCCAAAACCACATACAAAAGATGAGGTTATAGCTAATAGCTTTCAAATATACTTAAAAGCTTGAATCATTAGCAGTTGCTTAAACTGGGCATTTTTAAGCGCAAACCAGAATTTAATGCAAGCTAGTCTTGGTGGTGTGATTTTTCACATTTACATTTTTCACAAATACAAGAGGCAGTTAAAATAACATTCTATACTTAGGAATAAAGCCTGTACTTTATGCTTTCATTTTTTCAGCTTGGCATGCTGCAACATCACATATATCAGTGTCCCAATTTAATATCTAAGCATTAACATCTTAAACACATTTATCCTCAGCTGTCTTAAAAGGCAAATAAATCCAGTTCTTCACACCACACAAAAACCCAAAATCGAGGCACACAATTCCAGAACAACTTGTGTACTATAAAGGTATTTCAGATAAGAGTTTTTTGCTCCCTATGCACTGGAAGAAATAGGCATCCAAGGATGCTTCAGTGCAGTAGCAAAAATGAAATCACAGTCCTACAGACAACACACCTAGGTGTAAAGGAATCTCATTTCTAACTCTCACCCTTGCAAATATTTTGAGATTCCCATTAAAAGTGAAACAATTTCTGTAGATGACACTGCAGAATGCCTTGAGCATAAGCAATGAATATTGAAGATACAGGTCCAAAGCAACTACAGGAGGGACAATCCAATCTGTTTGTATCCAATCACTAGGCTATTGAATAACAACAGTGGTATTGCCACCATTTTTCATCTGATCATAGAAGTTCTGAACATGGCTAGGTATAGACTACATACGTATATCATAAGATTAAATACTACAAATGAAAAATGAATGAAGAATGCCAGTAAATTTAGTTTATGCAGGTAAAAATGGAATAGATTAAGACTGTAAAATCACTGCCTCTGACTCACATGGCAGTGGAAAACAATACCATGCTGACAACCTGTTAAATGGTACCATTAACCAGAGATTATCAGTGTTGAGGAAGGAGGCAAGAAGGGATTAAGTGCAATGCACTTTTTCAGAATGATGATGAATGTCAAAAAAATAAAGGAAAACCTCAGCTTCTTTGAAGAACTGAAGCAAAGCTTGCAGAAATCAATGGTAAGATTGTTATCAATATGTTTGGAAAAGATCCAAAATTATTATCTCTGACATTAACATAAAGAAATTGCAACTGTTTGCATTTATATTTCCTTTTAGCAACACTGAAAGAATGTACTAGGAGAGAACACAGTTAACCCTTTCTCTGGCATGCTTTATATTACATTTTAGATGATGTCTAAATATTATCACCCTTAACCATGAAGCAAGGATGCAAGAGCTCCCTAAAGAGTTAGGAGCTTTCAGAAAAAAATAACTACATAATACCCTATAAACTTTAAAAATAATAAAAACTGAAAGTCAAATCCTGAAAGTTCTGTTTGTCGTTTTAAAGAAAACTTCTGTTGACTTCAGGGGAAATCTTTTGAGTTAAATTAGGTTTAAAAATCTCCATATTAAATCTATTAATTGCAATTTAATAAAAATGTAATACACTGATGTTGGCAGCCAAGATTCAGATATCTTTACTTTGGGTCACAGTGCATGATCCCAGTCTTGAATTATGACTTAAAAACCTGAAACAATATTTGACCTTTATCTTGACATTGCACAAGAGGACACCTACTGTACAACCCATACATACAGAGTATTTAATAAGATGATATACCTACCAGGTGAATGACTAAGACTAGACATAATTACTTGTCTTAGTAATTACACTGGTCATGGACTTACTCTAAGACAGGTTTTTAATAATTTCTGCGTATCACTGCATGCCACTTGTAGCTTTAACATATTAAAAAACACTAAAAAGTTGTTTAATTCTGAATAAGCCCATCAAGTTTAGCAGTGCATTTTAGAAAACAATGCAAACTAAACCAAAAATATTTGTGCTATTTACAGTGCTAGATAATGCAACCATGTAAAAATGGAAATGGAAAAAATGGAAAAAGAAAGTTAATATGGTATTAAATACTCAGTGTAACATCTCTTTCCCAGTCTTCCCGTATATTTTATGTCTATTCCAGAATACATTAAGCTGCTGAACAATATAATGTCAAAAATCCACTGTTTTAGAGGTTATATTTATGTAGCTCAGATCATGGGTATGAAAACGTCCTAGGCAGTATAAATGTATATGAACACTGTGCTTATTCCAGCAAAGCAATTTTCTAGTTGTTTGTTGAATAACCTTCAAATAACAGGGTTAAGAACAAAATGACAGTAAAAATCTTTTCCTACATATACAACAACCAAGTCCCCCTTTCAGTGGAAAGATGAAGTCATTCCTCTGAATTCCTAACTTGTGTGATCCTCAGTATGTAAAATTAAACAACTTACTACTAGATTCTTGTAATCATTCCAGCAACCTTTACACCACAAAAATGGTTTGGGGTTTGTTTTCATTGGGGTTTTGTTTGTTTGTTTGAGTTTTGGTTTTCTTTTTAAGGTGTTTTTTTTTATTTTTAGTGGCTTTTTTTAACCTAATATAGAAGGTTTTGAAACAAACCCAAATACCTAAACGTATCCAGAGTTTGCAGATTATCTGCATTTGCAACTTCTAGTTAGTCCTATTTCTGTTGTAAGCCATATCAAAACACCACACTGAAATACACCCTGAAAATTCAGAAAATCTGAAAACAAATCAGGCTGGGAATGTTTTACTTTTAATGCTTCTTGGCCAAAACCACATTAAAAGAACAGGATTCAAAGCAAATTCAGTACAAAGTACAAACTCAGACATGACGATTATTCAGTTTTGCTATATTCCAACAGTCCAAATTATAGAGATACTATTTTGTTTCATGGTCTGAAGCCAGTACCACTGATCATTTTTAGTATTCTGGAACAAGCAGGTCAGTAACAAATTTTTATGACAGACACACTCAGTGAGATTATAAATCAGTTCTCCAAGAGAAGGCTCACTAATAAGATTGGATCTAAAATTTAGGTCACAGTTTTAAGACTCAGGTAATGGGCTAACAATAAAGAGCATGACTTTATAACAAATTCAGGTTCAATCTTTTTTTTACCATAAATACTAGCATCACTGTAAAGTTGCAAAGAGTAAGCTTCTTGTAAAATGAAATTATTTAATTGTAAAATGCATTTGATATCTCCTTGCAGGGAGGTTCTTTCTCAAAGAAAATTAAAATATTCTGTATTACACTATGAAGTTATAAAAATTAAGCAATTAATTTTTAGTGTCATTCCAGTTGTTTTAGATATTTGTAAAACTTATTTTCAATATAATACACTGGTTTCATTTCAAACACACCGCTTCCTTTATTTGCAAATGTATTTACAGTACCAAAACTATCATACAATCAAAGAAACTCTATGTTTTCTTGTTTAATGTTCAGAGGCGATGAGAGAGCATTAAAGTCTTTTAACTTGTTGACAATCACATGAGAAAACTCATAGCCCAATAAGGTCAGAAATAGGCTATTTGGGTTGTCTTACACAGAAATAACATATTATGAACTCACTCTTAACTTGTTCTGTGTACTACAGAAAGTTCTTCTAAAAGAATACACCAATAAATGTTCCACCTACATGGCTAAGAAACATTTTTAATATATTGTAGATGTCTGCCACTTACCATTTCCATTCTCTACTATAGCAAATGGCTCTCTGCAGATTGCCGTTTTGCTGAAGGTATTCATAGTCTTTTGAACTTCTGCCAGCAGCACTGCTTGCATTGCCTCAATAATCTGTCATAAATGCAAATTATATTGGATGACATCAGTATTTCAGTTGTTTATCTGAGCATTTGGCAATTTTAAATAACCACACTACAAAATTTTAAGACTCTTCCATTGAATGTCATTAGAAAGTCAACACTTAATATCTTTCAGATACCAATAATTATGTGTCCCTACATTCATAGAGAAATAAACATTAACTGGATAGCAATAAATGGTGGAAGTTGTCAATCATGACCACTTCCCACTAACTGAAAATTCATTTTCTTTAATCTCAAAACTAGAATCAGTTTTCTACTGCCTCCTTCATTTCCAGAGGTCATGACAATACATATTAGTAAGGCTCATGGTGATAACTAAAATATCTTTTTTTTCCTCCCATGTGTACAAAAATGCTTTATAGACTGAACAAGGACTTTGCATTTTTGACTTTTTAAGGAGTTTGGTGGCTAGTCTATATTTAAATAGTTTAAATAATGTTTTGTGATTACAAAGTGATAGTCTTCTATTCCTCTAACTTGGATGTGATAATACTGTATTTTTTGTCTAAGATAAAGGGAAGCACCACTCCTCAAGTTCCTCTTATCCAAAAGCAGTATCTGCTGAAATTATAAACAGCCTATAAACAGCACTTGCAATAGCTAATGTGCCACACGTGGGTGGTAAGGCTCTATGAAAGTGTGGAGACTGTATGAAAGAATGATTACTTTACTTCTGCAGAGGAGCCCCATGAGAACTGAGAAGCCCTAAGACGCTTATAAAGCATATAAAGACCTTATATAATGGATCCAAATTTCCACAATCCTGACTCAGTCTAAATTTCAGCGTGGTGCAGAATGGCAACATGCAGACCTTCCCTTCATTTGGCATTTCCTTCAGAAAGGAAATGCAGTCCCCACCCACCTCAGAAAGGTATTTGTTTGCAAGAACAACAAATTTCCTGAAAGACAGAGAGACAGCAGTTTCCAGGACAGTGTACTCCACCTCGACTTAAACATTAGTTTAAATTGGATATGAAAATTTTAACTTAAATATAAACCTTTTGTGTTTGTATGATATTTATAAACAACCTATTAAAGTTATTTAAAGTTTAATATGAAGGGAAGTTGATATGTAGGTTCCCACAAACTGCCTGGCAGAGAAACTGTTTCATCTCACTAATCAAGAACAGTGAATTCGTTGGCTGTCCTCAATCACATTTCTAGCTGCCCTTGTAAATTCAAATCATTAAGCAGAATAAAGGCTGTAGGTGTCCTTTGTGACAAAATCCTTTATTGAAGACAAATATACCATAGTCAGGTCCACAGTGTAAAAGTTCATAGCAAATAACCCAGTCCTATGTGTTTTAATGTAGCACAAACCTTCATCTTGTTATAACAGCATTTTATTTTACAGGGGAAACCAAAAGCAGTTTCCAATTCCACAAATCCATACATCCCTGAGCTTTGGGGATTACACATCCTGACTTTACAGCAGACATTTACAATACATCTACAATAATTAAGAAAGAGAAGGAAACACTGACATGTTTTCACTGCCCTGGGAAAAGTTTTGACAAAGAAATTTCTTACAGAGGTACAGGAAAGAACTGCACACATTATGTGTTTCGCATGGTGTTTTGATCTGCTAAGAACCTGCCACTAATCTGGATCAGATAATCATTACCTGAGCCAGGGCTGTGTATGCCAGCCAGGCAGCATTTGCAATGTCACTTCCTCTAACCTCTTAAGACAAAATAAAAAGCTGTTGCAAATGGCATGACATGATATTGTAGAGGCACCTGAAGGTTTCTGCATACTACTTGTCTACCACCTTGTTGAATCTGCACTTCCACAGTGCTCAGTGTGGTTTCACAAGTTTAGTTTGTACTCTCACTGTATCTTTCCCACAAATTCTCATACCTCACCTACTGTTATCACCAAGTTTAAAAATCTCCAGAAGTGGTTCCTGTTTCTAACACAACAAATCTAAGTAAGAAACATCTGCCTTCTTGGATAGTTTCCATCTGTCCTCGGTTCAGCAGTAGCAGTCATTTTTCTCCTTGGTAGCTGGTGCAGTGCTGTGTTTTGACTTTCGGGCTGGGAACAGAGCTGAAAACAATGTTTTGGTTTGGCCAAGGACTTTCTGAGCCTCATGCTCTGCCAGGGAGGAGGGAAGCTGGGAGGAAGCAGAGACAGGACACCTGACCCAAAGTGACCAAAGAAGTATTCCATACCACAGCACGTCATGCCCAGGAAGTAACTGGGAGTTACCCGGAAGGGAAAGTGGACTGCAGAGTTGGAGGAGGTATCAGTCGGTGCTTGGTCGGGCTGGGGGGGTGAGTTACCGGTCACCTGGTGATGAGGTCTTGTGTTCTCTTCCCTTGTTATTTCTTTATCACTATTATTATTGGTTGTAGCAGTAGTGATTTGTGTTATACCTTAGTTACTATCTCTTAGTATTATACAAAGTTATATCAACTTGTGGGAGTTGCATTCTTTCTGATTCTCCCCTCCATCCCTCCAGGAGTAGGGGGAGGGCAAGAAGTGGGGGGAGTGGGTGAACAAGCTGTCTGCCTGGGTTTAAACCATGACACCATCATATCTTTATCATCTTCTGGATTACATATACATTTACTACCTTTTGGTTACTAAAGTGTTCATTTTTCCCCACTATTAAAACTACTGTTATAAATACTAGCTGCTTTTTAGTTGGGATTATTAAATATGACAACTTATGCTTCTTCTATGGCTGAGAAAGTATAAATAGCATGTATCCATCTATAAAAACAGCTATAAGAAGTGTTAGGTAATTGTCTGATTCCTCAGCAGCAATGGTAGAAAACTATTCAAGAAGACAAGTGAACAAAAGTTGAGGCAAACTGTACCCTTACGTCTCTAGTAAGTTATAGTGGCTTTCCTTTCTGCACTTTATCAGTTACTAAGGATTACTCTTTGTAATGAGTGGGACTAAGGAGAAAAGTCAATAGCCATCACTCCTAGCTATTACTCAGGCCATAACCTATACAGGTCTGAGTCTTGCAGAAACTGCCTCCCACATGCCTCCACAAGGCAGTCACACTGGGGAGCAAAAAAAAATATAGATCAAAATATCAGACTTGTATTATCCAGTCTGCTTTCCTCTATTTCTGGATAGTAACTGTCAGGAGAGTTGTCTAGACACTTATACTGTAGTCAGTTGGCCTCAGGTAGACACAAATGCTGTAAAAACAAATGCGTTCAGATTGTTAAGAGAAATTACCGTAAACAGGCATCAGCGAAGAAGGTACAAGCTTACCAGCACTGCTCTCAGCAATGGCCTTTACATTCAAAGAATAAACCACTTCACATGAAGGCCACTGTAATATATGTGAGATTCATCCCACCTTATTTTAGATGGTAATGGAAATTAAGTAACTGAAAAACACACAGGTGCACTACAGGAATCAACAGAAAGAAATGAGAAAGTCCTGAGATCATCCACTCCTAAAATCTCAGCAGTCACTCCACAATCTCAATATTTTTCCACTGGTGAAAGAGGAAGGCTAAAGCATCTACATTCCTCTTGCAGATGATGATGTCAGAGATCTAAATATGGCACCAACAGTTTTCCTGAGGCAATACTGTGCAAAGTTATCTATGTTCATACTTTCAGCCAGAAAAGGTTCCATAAAGCTGCAATAATATAGTATTATTATTAATAATATATTAATATATATATAAAATTAAATACCTATCACAGATATAGGTAAGTAACTGGCTGTTTTAAATGCAGAGGAAGGACAATTCAGGGCAGAAATGTAACCACTGTTTTCTCATATTAAATATTCCAGGGCAAGGAATTTTTTGTACCTATCTGAAAGGATGAGCACACTTAAGTAACTTCTGGGCAGGATGGGAGCGTGGCAAGAAGCAGCTATATTTTATCTGAAAAAACAGGCACTCACATGAAGACAATCTTTCTCTTCAAATCATTTGGACAAAAAGCCCTAGAAAAATATTTTTTTAATATATGCATCGTTAGAATTTAAGAAAGAAAAGGACGTCCCTCAGCCCTTCGACTTCAGATCAAGAGACCCCAGATCAATCACCTGGCAGCAGGGTTTTTGTTTTGCAGGTTTCTTCTTTGCACAGAATCTGTTACAGGACTGTAAGGAGATGAGGAATCAATAAATGGCAAGTCCTTTGGGTCACGCTTAAGAGTCAGTATCATCCACTGAAGACCACGATATATGAAGTTTTTAAAAGCAGAGTAACTAGTGATGTTTCGGGTAAACGTACATGAGTGCTTAATCAGGCTGCTCAGCATTAGTAGATTGACCATAAATCTGTGTATGTATAATGAAAGCTTTTACAAAGCCACCAACAGTATCAACAAAAACTAAAATTGTATATAAATCATTGGTTGCTGAATACCCACACTTACTGCCAACATCACAAATTATTTTGGATGTTAAAACTCCTTGTGGCAGTTTGGCTGTAAATGACCCAAAACCTGCACTACAAAGTAGGTTAACAAAGCTTATTGCAACTACAAAGCTGTGTTTGAATAAGGCTGAAATTTGAGAAGCATTGGTAGAATAGGATTTGCAGTACTTGACAATTTCAGTGTCTTAAAGTCTTTTCAGTTGTCAAAAGCATAAAGCAGCTTATTTCACACTTTATCCTCCTGCACACTTCTGTGATAGAGACAATAGATCAGTCTATACATGATCATTGATAATGTATCAGTCATACATAATGCATCAATGATGATGTATAAACTGATCAGTCACTAAATTCATCAGAAAATCTAAAAACATAGATCTCACATAATGAGCTATGCTACAAATAAAAGCTTCATGGCTATATCCCTCTACCCTATAAAGAGTTTCAGTGACGGACCAGGTCAGTGAGAGATTATATGGATTTCACGTAACAATTGTAGCTATTGAAACTGAGGCCCTGTACTCAATTTTATTAAAAGGATTCAAAGAAGCTAAAAACCCCACACCTTATTGTAAGAGAAAAGGAGACAGTTTGAGGGAAGAATAATGCTGAATAATGCTGAAATAATACGGAAGATGTGCAGACAGTGGGAATATAATTAAAACTGATAAATTCAAGATAAAACGCTGAATTTGACTGAATGTGAGTATTTGCAGAAACCATTACTGTCTTTCTAATAGAGCAGGGGACTATTGCTGCAGTAACCCTGCACACCCCAGCTTTGAAAAATATTCTTTGCACTTGAAGTGCAGGACAGAGTTGTATTCAATTTTAAAAGTAACACCATAAAAAAAGAAAAACCTTGTAAGACATATTTCCCTTTTCTGGAGTAAAATCCCTTCTGGTCATAGTATGCTGTCTTGAGTTTTATATTCCTGAACATTAACTCACTCAAGCAACCACAAAACTTTATTTAAATGCGTATTTTCAAAATGAAAAATGGTCTCCAGATTTCCCTGTTCAGAGTAGTTCACAGTTACCTGTCAACTCTCAAGAAACAGTAATTTATCTCTCGAGACATCAGATTCTTCACTAACAATAGGCATGAGCTTCACCTGACCTGAGAACCCATAACTTCTCTAAGTCAGTCCTGAAGACTGGTCTAATAAGTAAGGACTTGGGATTATTTATCCCTTTAAGATGACTTTTTCTGTTTCTTCTGTAATAATGTATTGGTATATGACTCTGCCCTTATTTTGGCCTTTATTTTTCTGGAGCATAAAATGGCATTCGTAATGTAAGTTACATCTGGTTGATTGAGAACAGGTAACTTACAGATTCCAAATACTAAATTACAGCCAATGTCACTTAAGAATTATGTTGCAACAGCTAACACAGATTATTTCTTACCTTTACAGACTGGTCACTCCAACAACAAATGAGTTTCAGCAATGAAACACTCCCAAAGTCCGGGGAATGATATCTACTTCTACCTGAAACACAGAATTTATGAACTGACAATACACAGAGAAGCACAAAGCACACAAATATATATTTAACATTTGAATTTTCTTGCTTCAGCAACATACCTGAAAAGACCTGAAAAAGCATAACTTCTTAGAATATGCTTTCATCGGATGAGATAAGCACAAAGTTTCCAGATAACACAATGTTTAAACATTTCCTATCCGAAATCAGATTAGGTTGGGTTTTTTTGTTTGTTTGGTTTGTTTTTGTTGTTGTTGTTGTTGATTTGGGGTTTTTGGTTTGTTTGTTTGGTTTTGTTCCCCTCCCCCCCCCATAACAGAGGTCTGGTATAGACCCCACAGAGTGTTTTTATCTTTTTTTTTTTTTAAGATATAGAGAATGCTTTCAGATTTGAACTTCTTAACTATGGATTTTACCATGTAAATTCTAAAACTACTTGAATACATTTCTTTACCTTTAAACCAGTAATACAGTCTATGCAAAAAGACATTAAATAACATTTTGTATATTTACAGATTCAGGTTTTCTTTCCTGCTATTGGGCACCAACACAGTGTGTGGTCAATATGTCTCAATAAAACAGTCTTTCACTAATCAAGAATAGTGCAGCCAGTAAGGCACCTATCATCTAGCTTTGTCCTCTGTTATACTGCTTCAGTTTCACGTCCATGTATGCCCAAAAGCATTAGGCTCCTATTTTTATTTTGTTTTGTTCCCATCACTGCACACATGTAAATAGATACAGAAAGTCCAGAAACATTAGCAGAATCAAGATTGCCCATTCTGGTGTCCAGTGTGTCCTAATGTCAAAGAATGGGTCATTCCTAAAATGTCTGAGAGATCTGCAAGTCTTGGGTAAGATTTCAATTTGCAAATCCCAACAACTGTGTGAACGGCCTATGAGTTAGATTATTTCACAAGTTTTAGGTCACTAAGTAAAAGTGGTTTTATATCTGCAAAAGTTTTAGTCATCTCTACACTACTTTCATGCCTTCCATCTACTTATTTTCTATTAGTGACATGAATTTATGTTCCACCTCTTTCTTCCAATAGGCATTTCTGCTGTCATAATGAGTTCTACAGTTATGGTGCATAGAAGAGTTAGAGAAGGAAAGGTGCACTAAAACCTGACTTTAGAGGAGAATATTAAGGCTTATTTACATAGGAGAAGGTCAAGATTTGTCTTCAAATAATTTGTGTTATCAGTCTATAGGCAGTACTTAGTTTATAACAGGAACACTGATTGTTAGGTAATATGTACTGACAAATACCCATATTCTATTTGGCCTTTTATTTCAACATTCCTTGCTTAGTTGCATATTGTAAACAAATTACTACTTGCTTGCAAAGCCAAGATTGGTGAACGACTGCCTGTGGGATATTAACATTAAGAGATTACTTTATTCTGCCCTAAACCAAAAGTCCAAGGGCATTATTGAACAGTCCAGATAGCTCTTGTATTACTAAGGCAACAGTTTGCTTGAAGGGCTGTATATATTACTGGGCAGGCACATAATGATGATGAGGGAGATGGGGGAAGGGGAAGTCAACAGTGTTTGTCTTATTACATTTGTTTTTCAGATTGCTAGAAAATATCCTTAGAAACTCAGATGAATGTTTTACAATCACAGAAAAAATATCCTTGATTCCTCTATTACTTAACAGTCAACTTTTTTTACATGCTTTTGTGATATTCACAGAACTGGATAATTCAGTTTCTGTATTTGCAAACTGGACCTGCTTCAAAGCAAAAGAATTTAATATTTTCCTTTTTTGTTACTAAAGAATGATGTATTTTAGCAATAAAAGCCATGCAAAATATTAATACGTAAAAGCTAATATTGCCACTCCTCTATATACTTACTTCTTGTTAACTCTCCATAAAAACTGGGGAACGAATGTGTTATTGCTTCCACAGTTCGCCATTTGTCATACGCAGATTCTGATTTCTGTGGACTAAAAGAATATCAAACTATTAAACAAAACCTGAACATACTTGCAGAAATCTTACGTCTTAAGGTAGGGCTCTTCTTTTAAGGCAGGTACTCTGATACTAATTACTATCAATCACAATTCAGTTTCTCTTTAAAAGTAATTTGCATTATTTCACCCACAACTTGCTACTGAAGTATTGACATAGACACAACTACTGAAAAGTACCACCCATGTCAAGGGACTTTACATTCAGCTTAAAAATTATTATATTTAAATTTTGCTGTATTAAAGAAATAATGTCATATTTACAAAGGACTTCTGGTTTTTTCTATTACATAAGGAAAAAAGTTCAAGGAAAACTAGCAGCTTTATTTTATAGGTTTCCATTTTTTCACAGTATTAAGTAATTTAGAATATTATTGCAATGTTTGGGATTTCAACAGATGGCTACAATTTAGGAGACTAGTGTGTATATCTACTGTTCTTCGGTACTTTATCACTAATTCAGCAACCTAGCCCTTGAAGACAAAGGATATAAATGGAGGGGAAAGGAAGGGAAAAGCCTCTCCAAACCCCTGCACTATTTTAAACTGTTTCTTTTAAATACATTGCTATAGTGACCCTGCACAAACTATATTTAGGTGTCATTTAAAAATGATATTTCACCTTTCCACTTCACTAGAGTCAACAGCAAGTCATAATATTTCAAAAGCCTTGCAATACTAAACTCCGAAAGCTTTCAGCTTGAGAGCTCTAAGTTGCAGATACAAATCTCAAAAGGCAGGAGAAAGATCTTTTCTTACTAGCTTCTTGTTTCTGTCCCACTTTTATAACCTGACATATTGTCCTGGGTTCAGCAGTAGCAGTATTTTACTGCAGGTTCCTTTATTTTCATAGGCTGAGTCAAGATGCAAGAAAACAGATATAGAAACATCAGAACACTTACAAGCTGTTAAAGTTTTCCTAATTCTTTCTGCAAATGTTGTGGTGAATTAGAATTCAGTACTTAGTTGTCTTCCTTGAGTATGTTCTAGCTGCAGCTAAACCAGCTGCCCAAAGAGGTTTGGCTACACACCATACTTTTAGAAGGCAAACTGGACAAAATAGCATTTCCTTGTTTTTTTTCAAGCTTTTAATTTGGCAAAAGTACGTTAACTCTTTCTCACAAAGAAAACTCATTCCAACCCTCAATAGAGCAAATTATGAATAAAGATAAATCAGATAAAAATATTTAATGAATGAACAAACACAGATTACAATAGTTCATTGAGACCCCAATTATTTGCAAGAGGAATAGGTGAAATGAAAGCTGAATCCTAAGATCACGGCAAATAGCCAAAGTCCTCTTCATGCTATTCTTATGACTGGGGAGGGAAGAGGGGAAGGGAACTTCACAGGAAACAAACCATGTCAAAATCTTAAATAAAGCACTCCTGAGCTTTTGAATAAAATTAATAACCTTTTTTTGTAACCAAAACTTATGGCAAATTCTTTTCCTCTCATTTGTAAAAGCATTCACCTTTTTCTACAAGAGATGCTAAAGCTTTTATGGCTTTACATTTCCTGGATAAAACTTGAAATTACATTGTATAGATTTCACAGAGAAAAAAAAAAAAAGGCATTTATTCTTGTAACAATGTCAATAGTTATAATTTTATGTGTGATATGTTCCAAATCCAGGATGTTTAAGTCTGGGAAAAATGTTTGATTCTGGTATGCTTACTAACAATTACACCATGTCTTTCCAACAGAGTACTGTATGACACAAACCAAGCATAAAGTCCTCTCTGGGATGGAAAGGAATGCATGTTCAAGCTGGAATACTAAACAACTTTCCATATAAGAGCTTATGTTCAGTACGGGCCAGTAGGCAATGTAATTAGCAATAAATGTAACTTGGAATTATGCATTTGTCTTGCGGTATGGTGCGTATCTTGAGATATGCTGAATGCCCAGAGCTTTGTGGAAGATGCACAGATATCTACAGCATCAGGATCAATATTTTTTTGTCCCCCTTCTTGCCTCAGGGCCATCGTGTCACCAACATTGAAGTTAATTGTCCCTAAAATGCTAAATACAGACCAACCTAGGTCTGCAGAACAACAAAAGTCTGTGGACGTATCCATTGCCTGATTAGCATGCTCTATTTGGCTTGCTGAAATCATTTTGAGCATCCTATTTTTCCTTTAATGCTGAAAAAGCATTTAGGCAATAAATTTGTTTTGAGTAACACAACTGTTATTTGGGATGGTTATCAGAACATAAGGGCTGATGAGGCACTCATTCCCAGTAGCTGCCATTATTACTGGGGGCATTTTACTTTACATTGTGTAACTAGGACAGACTGTTCTTGTGTCTCATGTTTTATTTATCTGTGAAGCCAAGGGTTTCATAGTAAAGGAATTATATTGCTTACAGAGAATTGAAGTTAAAACAGCAAAGGTACTTAAACACACATCTTGCAATGAGCTAGAAGACACCTCAGTATTCTATTTAGTTTAAACTGTGAAGAAAAGAATGATCTCAGGAAATACAGAGTGTGATAATTCAAATTCTTGTTCTCCTGAGAAAAATCCTTGCATCAGTTATCACCCTCTAAGTAGAAAACTGTAAAGAAAATTAAGTTTATCCCTATCTGCTTTTGTTCAAAGAACATCCTATAAAAAACTCTAGAGAAAGACTGCAAACTCCACTGCAAAAGGCTGTATTTACGAAAACCTTGTTTCATATTTTTCAATTTTAAACCACTATATAAAAGAAAAGACTTGCAATAAAAAGCTTCTTACCTTTCAATGTCATCTGTAACTGCTGAAGGTGTGTTAATAATCCTGTTGACCAAAGCTATTCTGCTAAATAAGAAAAATACTGTTTCCAATCCCTTTGTTCCATAAACATTATTCTCAGGTCCATTGTTCTTTCCAGTTTCTCCTTCAGTTGCAGCAAGGTACTTGTTTGATAAATCAAGCACTCTTTTTGAAAACAAGTTGACTATTGCACGTTCTTCTAGCATGCCACCATCAGTACATTTCCATCCTGGCAACATTAGTGATAGGTGGTTTTCATTTGACACAAGTCCAAAAGAAACAGGATGCTGAAGCCTCAAGACATCTAAATGTCTAACACAGAGATTGTCTATTTCTTTATCTACACCCCATGGTAAAAGACACGACAAAAGCAGTTTAGCTGTATCAGTGACAACATTCACATCAATGTTACCTGATGGCTGCATTCTGATTTTTCTAGAACTCTTCATTTTCTTCTGTCTTTTCATGCCACTTTCTTCCAAAGGCCTAGCTGTATTGTTATCCTTACAGACCTGGACTGAACAAACAGTATCTACTTGACCATCCACTGGAGATATGGAGCCAGCAGTTTTATTTCTTTTTAATGTCAATGCCCTTTTCTCAGTAGCACTTTTGGTTCTTTCTAGAGTGTCATAATTGTGGAATGAATTTGATGTCTTTAATCCATTGAGTTGAGATGACAGCAGAAGTTCCTTGAGTCTTTCCAGATCAAATAAAAGAACATGGAAGTTTGCACTGTTCCATTTTGTCTTAACTGGTAAAATAGTAAAGGGCTGCTGGATGCAGCTGGTATCAGTTAACTGAAAGAAAAAATACTAAGTGTTCAAACACAAATCCATAGTACTTTGTAGTTTTCAAGATATCAGCATATGGAATAGACCAAATCTATTAACTTTATTAAGTTCAACTTAATTACATTTATTTACTCCTAAGAAGGATTTTCTGCTAAACAGCTTAAGATACACAAAGACATATGCATGTAAATACTACAATACAGGATCCCTAGCATCTTTAACTATACAATTATACAGCCATGCTCTAGGCTGATATTTCTTCTGTTAAGTCTCGCTTCAAGCTAAAAGACTTTTAGGAAAGTTTTGAAGAATACACATCTATTTATTTATTTATTTTTAAGAAATAAATCTGGGGAAATAAACCCTACAGTGCTACAGAATTCTTGCAAATTCTGGGAATCTATATTTTGTAGCAACTTGATATATGCCTGAGAAAGACTATGCCTTTTGCCATCTCAAAACATGCAAAATTACCTTGAAGTTACTTAATTCTGAGTTAAGCTGCACATACTTCATCAGCAATAAAGAACATAGGTAATTAGATATCCAGTTAAAAATCATGCAGTTAGATAAAAATAACAGAGAAAAAGGGTATAGAGCTACTACAGTGAACATCTGACTTCACCTTGTGCCACTCTATTTCCAATCTGGATCTTTCTGAAATTACCCATTCTTCTTCACAAATTGTGCTGATATCAATACATATGCCTGATTATTGCTGTTAATAAATACCCAAATAAAATAGTTTTGGAATCCTCCTAAAATTTGGTAGTAAAGCATTTCAAATTCTTTCTGTCCTTTTCCCCATACAACTTTAGCTGGCTGTATATTCCCAACATGACACGCTTTTCATGAGAGCTTCCACAGGTTTCAGAAAGCAGAAAAAATTTATTAGTGAGGGCACAGTAGAATATTAACCTCTTTGGCTGCTTACTTACTCCTTCTTTATTAAAAAAGGACTGAATGTACATACCGCGCATTACAAAGACAAATTTCTAACTTTTGTCTGAGAAAGACTCCAGATGAATTTGTAGAAGAGCAACTACTTTCTTTCACAGGAATCATCGTGCTGCACTATGAAGCAGTATTCCATGAAGGTAGTGGGAGGATCATCCAATGGTAAAGTTATGAGATTATGACACCATCTTATATTAGAATCCTGCTGTATCTATTAAAGAGGTATCTTTTACCTCCAGGCAGATGTAAGGGAGTATAAATTCCTTGTTGATGCTTTCTCCCTTTTCTGTAAATGCTCGTGACTTGGATGTTTTTACTGCCATGCTCAAGCCTATGCTTTCAGCATTGTGCTCAATCTAGCTACTGCACCTTTAAAAGCACATATGTATGACAGGAAAGATATCACCAAGAAGAAACTTTTTTCACCCAGTGATACTTTCACAAATCATCATGCCAGCTTCCATAACAAATGACAGACTTTTCTAGATCACCATATTAATTTTAATTTTCCTGTGATAATCAGAAATATGTCACTAATGCAAAGTACTGTTTTGTGTTGAAAATAGCTCAATCTTAAAAGAAACCATCAAGTGTTAGGAAACAGGCAACAGCTGGCTTTATCTTGATTACAATGGTGAATAACTCATCTTTCTCAAGACCACTCTTTACCTATCTCTTTTCATATTACTATTTTATAGGATTAGCTATTTTTAAACTGTTAATATTGAAGTTATAAATAACACAAGGAAAAAATAATTCTATAGCCTGTAAATTATTTCACTATTTAGTTTTTGGTATTAAAACAATTTGGCTTTCTGACACTTGGAGAATGATGCTCCCACCAGATGAGGATGCACACTAAATACATAATCTTATTTGAAGGTCTCCATAGGGAGTCATAAGTAAGAGATTATAACTGCTTGTTCAGCTTTTCGTTTTATGCCTTTCCTTTTCCAAAAAAATACATTGTAGGTAACAATGCACTAGGATTATTTTAATCTTTAATGATGCTCTTTCCCAATACATACAGAGATCCCCATGGAATGCAAACACTGGAATTCACAAGCTAGCTTTGGCATTAATAGAAGCTATTGCTATTTGGCCTATCATTTTAATTTTCTCTGTTGTATCCATTTGTATTTGGCTGATTAACATTTAGAAACCTTTAAGAAAATCACCATTTAAAGAATATACAGTGACAATGTCTATCTGTTGAGGCATCTGGTGATGCTAATGTGTACAAAGTCACAATAAATGTTTAGTGGTAATATGAAAACTTATTGACATTGAACCTAAAAGCACCTACCAAGTTATCTTAGCTGTCTGCCATAGGCATTTCACTGCATTGAAAGAAGGTGGACATCTAAAGCTTCAGACACTGAACACTATTTAGGAAATATGGACAAGCTATTGCCTGTAACATAAGGTGGCAGAAAATGGAAGGAAACCCATAAAACCAACTATGAACTACAGAGCTAGGAATAACATTGGATGACAGGTATTAAAAAGCAGATTAACAGATATTTACATTTACTACTGTGCCTTTTCTAAAGATTTTGAAGTATTTCACAAAAATAAATCTTACTATATTCATATAAATATTGCCCTTTGGTTTTTCAAACATACACATTAAGAATTTAATAACTGTGTAAAAAAATAAAATAGGTTAATAGCAGTGACAAAGCATGACTTGTCATTGAACCCCACAGTCCAACTTGGAAGCCGCCCTGTTACCAGCACACAAGATTCAGTAATGAAAAGATCTTACTTCCTTCTTTTCCAACAATTTTTGCTCAGCTCAGACCAAGTTACCACAGGACTGTCTTTCAAACTCAAACTGCTTAAGTGGTTATGCCCAAATATAAACCCATTCAAGCCTTACTGTTCTCCCAGTGAATTTCAGAAGACCATGTCAAAAAAGAAATAATCTAGTATTCCTTTAATTCTACAAGTTAAATGACCACCAGGCTACGACATACTGAACACAACCTACAGATTTTTATAATCATTAAGAAAAAAACAAACAGTAGAGGCATCTACTATCATTGCTATTTATCATTGTTAATTAACATTAGCAATTATCATTGCTAATTTAACATTGCAATTTATCACTGCTAGTTTTAACTTTTATTTCTGACAAAGGCAACCCTCTGATTCACTATTCACAAGTCTCCCGACTACCAACGTTCCATCTACTTTTATTGTTTACCTGAAAAATTAGGAAGATTTTTAAAGTTATTTATTTAAAAATAAACTTCTTGAAGCTATTACAGAGAATGCAAACTGTACGACTTCCCACAGCTTCAGTAATTTTGTCCAGATTTTGAAAGCTGATCTTTGTATTCTTTGTTGGTTTTAAGTGTATGAATCTAAAATAAACATAAATGTTAAGGTCCCCCCTGCTGTAGTTCAGTTCTGAAAAAGCAGAATGTGCTCTCTTTGTGCATCACTAGCAGGAAGTCTAACAAGGAGTTACCCCAAAGGAGGTTTGTATGTTCCTCAAGACTAGTAACTGGTAATAAGTCATGATTCCATAAAGTAAAAATTGCCGTTTTTACATGACAACTTTTAGGGATAAAACCAGGTATTTACTGTGAGGGCATAGATTACCACATATTTTTGTTGGAAACTGAAGAACAAGAAGCACTTTTTAATTTTTTTGTGTATGCATGCATTATCTCAAAATTAATCTAACAGAGCCATCAGACATTTCAGTTAATATACTGGCTAGTCCCCAACAAGAACTGAGAAGTATCTCACAAAGCTTCTATGATTAACTATTAGATCTTCATATCAACATTTCTACACCCCAAACTAAAATAACCTTTTAAAAAAAATATTATTTTGTTTAGAATTACCAACTTGCTGTTTGCAGCTGAACACTTCAGTAAGGAGGCCAGACTGCCTCTGCTCAAAATAAAGCCATTTGTGTGCCAATAACATTCCTGCTTAACAACTGAAACTTGGAAAATTTTTACTGCTTGGAGAGATCTTAATCACTTGATAAGGCTCCCTATGAAGCCTTCACCTGTAAGCTTTAAGGCAGTAAAAAGTCTGATTACAAACTCAAATTACATCCTGGGATTCATGAACCTCTTGTGTATCATCTCTGACTCATAGGAGAACAAGCTTTCTACATGGAGGAAAGAGCAGGATTCAGGGCAGCTTAGAAATAGCTAGCTATATTTCCATACGTGGAAATTATCACCTATGTAATAGCTCCCTATTTTGCCACTGAAGATGTCTGAGTCAGGACAAGAGATAGAACAAACTATTTCAGTTTGAAGGCACCTACAACGATCATCTAGTTGAACAAAAGTTAATGCATGCTGTCCAAATGCCTCACTAACAGACTTGGGGCATCAACCACCCCTCTAGGAAGCCTGTTTCAATGTTTGGTCACACTCTCAGTCTAGAAATGTTTCCTAACGTCCAGTCTAAATCCTGCCCAGTGCAGCTTTGAACCCTTCCCATGTGTCCTGTCACTGGATATCAGCACCTCCACTTTGCCTCCTCAGAAAGATGTAAAGAGCAGTGATGTTGCCCCTCAGCCCCCAAACTGACAAGTCAAGTCCTCAGTAGCTCCCCTCAGGACATTCTTTCCAGCTCTTTCACCAGTTTGTTGCCCTCCTCTTGACACATCCAAGGACCTTCACACCCTTCTTAAAGCATGGGGCAACAAACTTAAAGCTAGTGCAACAAACACTGAAGACTCACTTTGATTTATTCTGGCATGGAAGAACTCTGCTGCAGAACTTACAAGCCTGTTCTTCTACCTCTTCTCACTTCACACATCTTTACCAAACCAGCCTAGCACCTGAGGAAAAATTTTCCCATGTCTATGGGAGGAGGGAGGCAGGGGGCTATTCTTACTGTGGCCCCCAAATACATCAAGCCATGCCATTATCTTTAACAGTTTAAGACAGACATAGCACATAAAAATTTCATGGGAAGTACAAGTCAAGTGTTATTTTACCTAGATGCCTTCTCATCTCTGAAGACCTGTTTCCACTGGGATCCAAGCTGTTTTAGGAATGCCATTCCACTTAAAATACACACTTCCATTAGCTAGCAGAGATTCCCATACTGTTTCAGCTCCTAATATATATGTACTTTTTCCACACACAAGCTTTCTTTACTAGATACATTCTATTGTGGGTTTTGTGATAAAAACAGATTTGACAAGAATGATCTTGACATTCATTTTACATAAAGGGAATAAAGTGGCAAAATCACATGGTAGATTTTTAGTGAAACTGGACTCAAAAATATACTTAAAGGTCACTTTGATACCACTGAAAAGAAATTGCTCAGTTCTCACAGGACAGGTAGAATCTATGTAAAACAAGTCTTTAAGTATTAAATTTGACTGTTCAACAGATTTTTGGCCTTTTTTATCCATTGTGCTTTCACTTTATCCCAAACATAACAGGATAAAAGTGACATGAAATTGGTCCCAAAATTCCCAGTGCCTGCAGAATAAATCTTGCTGTATAAAGCATAAACGTGAGCTATTCTGGTCATTCTAATTGTCTTTTTTAAGCTAAGTAATATTCAAGAGGTTTAATTATGTTCCTTTGAGCTTTCCCTTATGAGAGGGTATATTTTTAACCATAAACATTAAACAAGTCAAAGATCAGTCCTCTCCTTTATCCACCCACAAAAGCTTAAGAAAACGTAACGCAGAAAATGAACAACTTATTTTTAAGTGAAATTTTAGATAGATTGAGGTGGGGAAGGGGTGAGTGTAATAGAAGTATTGTCAAAGAAGGGTGGAAAATTCTTTTATTAACAGAAGCTGCACTGCTTCTGTTTTATTTGGGGTGGAGGATTTCTACCTATTTGTTGGAGCTCCTTTAGCAGATCTATATTTTCCTATTTCGACAGTCATTAGACTATTGGCTTTTAATGCAGGCCCAATAGAACATTACATTTAAGCATATGATAAAAGTAAGATAAGCAAGACTGCCTCTTTTAAAGACTAATTAGTTTATTATTAAATATACTTACTAGAAAGAAATCTGCCAATTTAATCAGTAAAATACCATCTTACTGTCTGCTCATGTGTATTCAATGAAGACATCCTATGAACAAGGCACATGTACATCAGACTTCCAAACACAAATTTTTAAGCAAACCCCAATACGGAATCATTAAAACCACTTCATCTTATTGTCTTTAAGAACTTTCCTTCATATGATGATAGTTTCTGAACTATCAAAATGAAGTTTGAGAATATCAATATGCTTATTTCAGTGAATTTAACACTTTTATCATGTCTCTGCTGTCTGACCTTTAAATACACTACAAAGACAATAAAAACTGTAAAGAGCATCTACATGTTTGAGTTACTGCTCATTACCTCTGAGGCAATAACATTGACAATAAATAGGATTATTTATGTTTAAAAACTAAGATGTGAAGAACCTTGGTTACAGAAACTAAAGAGAAGGGGGGGGGGGGCAGTAGAAATCAAAATGCATTGAGGGCTACGTCTGTGTCTGGATCATGCCAGTCACTGGGATGTCAACAAAGTTCACTGCTCATAACTTTTATCAGAACCATGTTTGGCTCTAGGCTCACAAAAAATAAGCATGTCACACAGCTGCTTGTAAAAGTCATTTAGCTACTCCTACCCTCTTACAGCTGTACTTCATGGACCTGGAAGAACTGTTTTACCTGAAGCACGGCTGCCAAACCTAGGGATCAAATAATAACTTATATTGCCAAGGACAGCTCCATTCTATTCTCCGTGATGCTTTATCCTTGATGGCAGGAAGCAATAACCATGTTTGGTTTTGCATTTATTTATATTTTTTAATCTGGAATAGCTTAGCAAATGTCTGCCTATGCATAGGCACTTTCTTCTTTTTAAGCTTTCAAAAAAAAAATGATAGCATTATCTATAGCATAATAAAGAATTATGTTTTGGGGACATGTTTGCAGGTGCTATCTCACACACAGTTTTGCAAAATGGGAAACCTGTAATTCTCTCGTCGAACTCTCTTAGGAAACAAATACATAAACAATGCACAAAATGGCTGGCACAGTGTAAATTAAAGCATTAAATTCATTTCTAAATCCTCTGAGCCCTCAGCTGCTAGAGATGGTAGTTGATAGTAGTGAAAAAAATTGCCTCCTTCAAATGTGCTTGGTGGACAGCAGCTTGATGATTGGCAGCACAAATAGAAGACAAACGAGAAAGCCTTCAATCTGCAGCTGATGCACAGGAAGAACATGGGGAGCTGAGTTTACAATAGAGAAAACATTACCAAGCTAATGGCACAGGCAATCATTTGACCACCATGCATCTCTGATAGCAGCAGGGCATCCATTTTCAGTTAAGTGTTAGAGTACCTTTTTGCTTTCTCTGACCACTGCAGGGGTAAAACAACCTAGTGCGTGAAACCCACTGACTGGTAATAAATTACTATATTGGATACTTTTTGTTTTCTTTCAGCAATGACTTTACTGTGCATTCCTGCTATCATTACCAATTAAAGGGGAGATCGCGTTAGCAAGCTATATCTAACTGTATATCAGTCCCATTGCTCCAATTGCTTTGGCAAGTATCACAGGGTCAAGAGGCTCCTTTGACCTTTACCAGCTAAGTCTCTCTGACCACTCACTATTTGAAGCAATCTCAGCCAAACAGATGGACACTTTTGCAGACTCTATAAAGCTTAGAATATAAAGATAAATGAAATTGTGTTTGTGGCTTCAAACTGGTTTATGAGCATAAAATATTGTTACCAAGTTCCACAAAAATCTCATTTGAAATAGCACGTCTTAAACCTACACCATGAACACAAAACCTCTATCTACCAGGAAACTGCATTTTTGTTTTGTAGTAGCTTCTACAGCTGAAACTAAAAACTTGATATGACTTACATATTGAGTTAGTACAAAGTCACTTCTTTATTTAGAAAGCTTAATTTAATTACTTTAATCATTAAAAGCAAGAAGAAAATTTAATATAGCCTTTTACCACCGGAGTGAGTTAGAGCAGCACACAGCATATGGTCAAACAGATCATTCAGTGGATGATTACTAAAACAGCTGGATACTACAGGGCAGTCAGAGAAGGCCCGGACTTCCATTTCAAATTTCCCTATCTTAAGTATAAGAGCTCTTACTCAAAATTGCTGCACCAAAATTTTAGTCATACAACATAAGAGAATGCTTCAAATTCCCTAGGTGATGCTTGAAGAACTAGTAATAATTAGATAAAAATATGGTCTTGCAATAACATTTATTTGTAACTGAAAAATAATCTACTGTTCAACAATGACATTGAATGGTATTTGTTTGAGCTAAACCACATTGGCAAACCTGCCTTAAATTCACAACCTTTTTGCATGTACACAGCTGTTTAGTTGCTCAGCTGAACGGATGAATAATGAAGGATACGTGCAAAGATGCATTTGGTTAAAAATAGTTACACAGCAGGTATTTAATTGAAATAGCTCTTAAATATATTCCATACACCATCTCTAAAAGAACCTGTAGAGAAAGAAGGGATGCAAATTACCAGCTATACTTTTATCTCCATGTAAAAACCATATGCACCTTTTAATCCAATATAGCTCCCATCAATAATCCACATGTACACATTCCCATGTCTCACCGTGCCTGCTTCCTGGAGCTTTAAATTTAGGGAGCATGTGAACAGTTTTGCCACTAAAAGTATCCATAGCCTCTGAAAGTGGGCAGAAAAGACAGGCCTGCCCTCTCCAAAGCAATGCTGAGCTTATGCATAGGGTGAGGATCATGCAGAGTAAAGGTGTTACTACTACACCAAGGTCATATTTCTTACCTTCAGACACTTCACTTAGTTGCAGGACAGAGGATACTCTTGAGGGAGTCATTCAGAACTTTTCTTGTTCGTTTACCCTTTTTAAACCTCAGTACTCCCACATAAAGAACTAAGCATAAAAAGCCTGAGTCAACAGTGGTGCAACATTTTGCTTTCACATGCAATTTGTGCTTGACCTGAGGCTTCATCATTTGGACAATGCAATCCCAAATAAACATGCCAATTCATGGTGAATTTTCCCATATGAACTAGTTTAAAGAAACTGCTTAGAACTTGTCTTACATTACATCATTATACTATTCACTACAACAACTTTGATCATATATCCGAGGATGCCCAGATCCTCCCAAGAATCCAGCTCTCACACAGAAAAGGCTACAATACTTTCTTACATCACTAGCGCTTATCCATTTAAATGCAACACGAGCAGAGTCAAGCTTGTCCTTCCAATACTACAATCTTTCGCCCCTTTTTTATTTAATCCCAGTGTAGAACGTTACCATTTTTGCAGCACTTTGACCAGTAATTGTGTCATCACTCCTGGTGAGTCTGTGGCATAATGTGTGATGAAGAGACTAAACCACTGCATAAATACCCCTTTTTATCATGTATGGAAGGCCACTGTCAGGCAGCTTGTTGGCCAGATGGATATACCGGGCACAACAAATTTTAAGTCATTATGGGAGAATTGCTAACACATCTATCACTCAATGTAGAGAACTGGAATGAAAATTGAATGTTTCTCACATTTTGTTTTCATGTCCACACTGTCTCTCCATCACAAATAATGAACTTAAATTTTTCATTGGATTTAATGCAAGTAAATATATGAAAGTGATTTTGGAGACAAATACCTTTGACGATGTCTCTTATATTATGAATATAGAAACAATATAAAACCCAACTGGAGATCCACTGCTCTCAAATTAAACCTTTGACATGGACAGTCTCTGCACCATGAAAAATTTAGATGAAAGAATAAGGCATTTTTAAATTAAGTCTCATTAATTTATATACTCAATATCCAAATACTCTTGTTATATCTTAACATATTAACATATATTGAATGTAGAAGTAAATTATCTAAGCATATCTTTAGAAATATATAGAGGCTCAGCAATCAGTGATAGCCAAGACATTTTTCAGCCTTACTCAGCACTTAAGAAAACCTGTAAGATGGAACATTTCTCCTGTGTTTCCTAGATCCTCAACAGGACAAACAGTGCTATGGTACTCCAGAAAACACAAACTACTGACTCATGGATCTAGGAATTATTATACTGAACAATTTACTGGGTGAATGAACATCCAAATATCTGAGAATAATGCTGAACACAGAGATACTGCTAACACGACCTTCAAAGGAGGGTAAAAGCATGAGATTATTGCTTTGTCCTAAGAAGGATTGATGTATATAAAAATTAAGTTACCAACCCATGGCTGGCTGCTGACTCCAACTGAAATAACGTATTTGCCCTGGGCTGCTCTGATAGTGCATTTTCCATATTGGATTATAAGAATCCCACCCATAAATTTATCTACATAAGTACTAGAAAAAAAAAAAAAAAACAAAAAGAAAAATACTAGAAAAAAACAAACACAACACCCCCACTACCACACCGCAAAACATGGGATTAAATTCTTAAATATTAATTAAAATCCTGTCTGAGAAAATGCCATTCTTGAAAACACAGGAATAGACAAGCTGGACTTTACTCAGATCCTGTACCGTACTACGATGTATCAGGACAGCTGCTGAGTCTCCACACTCAGATTTCAAATTGTTCTTAATAGTTGCTCAACCTTACTGAAGGCACTAGAACTGCATAGGCTTCCAAGAGGACAATATTTGCAAACAAATATGCTCAGCCACCCATTTGGCTGAGTCATCCTTACACGTAAGTACTGCGCAAACCAATTCTGACCACCAGAACAAATTAAGGTTTTAGTATTAATATGTAGAAAAGCATATCAAGAGAATAGAAATGTAAGCTCTGGTGTTGCTTTGTTTTTAATTGAACCACAGTTTAGCTTAATGTTTTATTTCTGCTATTAAACTGAGATAAGAGTCAGTTATCTTGAGAAGGTAGCAGATAGCAAGTCTTTTGCAGAGTATGGTTTGCTGTTGCAAGTCCTAGTTCTATAATTGCATTCAAAGTGCCTATGTATTTCTGAAAAAAAAAAATAAAATCACTGCTCATTTTTGGTTTTTTTTTTTTTTTAATAAGTGTGTGAAGCAGAAATCAACAAAAGTGTCACACATCTGAGCTCCTGTTAATACTTTTCTTCACTAAAATAATATTAATTGAACTATGGGAAGCCAGGAACTTAACATTTAGAATAGAAAATTTTATTATAAGTGTAAAGATTCCACCACCCTTCAATCATGAATGGTGGGGAATTCTCAAGAACATCACTGGGCAACTTGCAAATATAAAGGTTGTAACAAAGGTGATGTAATTTATTTTAGAATTATTAGCATTAGGTAGAGCACTTCCAAGGAAAACCAATTTGGCTGATCTCTGAAGAAGAAATCACATCTTAGAAACCAGAAAGTAGTAAAGGTAAAATGTAAGACAGGAAAACTGTGTATGACTCCACACCCAGAATTAAAGAAATAACAAGACATGAAGAACAAGGTATCAGAAACAGCACTTCAGTAAGAAAAAAATCTCTATGTTCCTATCCATAAAGATATGTCCCTAAAAACAAAATACAAACTTTGCTACAGTTTCCAAGGGACAAAGAAGGGTACTACAGCATGACAGCTGACATATGGAAGAAGACAAAGAGCAAAAGCTAGCTTAGCTTCAATAAATGGTCCTCCAATGTAAAAAACTTCACAAGGACTATTGATACTGACCTTAGAATTATATATGTGGGACACCACAGCAGCTTTTTTAGCTTTAGCACAGGGTCTAATTAGTTGTCCAGGCACGGAAAACAAAAATTTCATGTCAGTCACCTTCTGTATAACAGAAAGTTTGTAGAAGTACATAGAACCTGTATGGAGCACTGAAATACAGAGTTAAGGCTTACCAGATTTCTTTGAGCCTGGGTTACTTTTTATCCACATCTGCAAGAGTAAAATAATCTGCAAGAGTGCTCTACTATCACAATGTCAGATTTTTGCTTTCATTTTGCTTTGAAGCAGTGGATAAAACACTGAAGTCAACAAACTGTTGACTTTCTGGACCAATTAAAAAAATTACAGTAGCTTCCAACAAATCTGACCTGTGGTCCAATCACTACGTGTCTCTCAGGATCATGATGCCTTTTAACTGGTATAATTTTAATCTCATAACTGTAGTTATTACTTCACTGTAGCTATGTTGCTACCTTGATCCCTTGTTAAAATATTTAACTGTGAAATTTCATGGGAAATGAAGAACTGAAACGTTTTGCATCCGAGTTACAGGAAATACATCTATACCTTCGTCTCTTCACACATTTTCCTACTACATGTAATTAATATACTACTAACTATAGCTTCTGAACACCAGGCCCAGCAAAAAAAAAAAAAAGAGAAATACCCTGGCAGTAGCAGCATAAAGATTACCAGCTTTAAGGAGAAGTGCTCTACTTCATTTTGCTTTGCTCTTAAATAATCCACTTCATAAAAATTATCAAGATCTGTAGTTTCTCATCATAATACTCTAAATATTACAAAAGAAATAAAAAGAAGCCATGTCTAGCATACCATTGTTTATAATCCCTCCTGATTTTGTATTTGATAAGTATTATTTGGTATTTGTGGTGGTAACTTATTTCCATTTTTCTATCAATTTTTCCATCAGTAAGATGTAACTAGCAGTGATTTTCCAGGCTTCCAATAAGAATTTTATTTTCAAATTGCATCCTTTACTATACTAAAACAAGTAAACTGATATTGTCCTACAGTCTTCATTTGTCTTTTACTTATTCTGTGCAGCAATAAAACAAAGTAGGTATTTCTTATTTATCATTTCTGTACGTTTTTGTTTCTTTTTTTTAAACAGCTATAAAAATATAAACTTTGACTTTGCTTCTAAGAAAATGCCTCTATTTCAGAAGCATCTTGCCTTTTACATATTTTGTTTAGAGCAGAGTATGTATGTAATAATGTAAGCAAATGTTAAATTAGTCACCAAGTTAGACTACCAGTACTAGGCATGTCAATTTAAAAAGCATTGAAAAGTGTTATAGTAACTGATACTTAGCTACTCTGGTCATAATTATTTGTAAATCAAACCGAACTTTTAAAGGTACTGTATAAACCCTTAATTAGATATTTTGACTCTATTTTCTGCATGTCATCCATTAATACTGAAATAACAGTATTTTAATAAATAGTTGAGTGGTTATAACAAACAATAAATATACCTACCATTCCTATAGAACTACTTATGTAAATAAATACTTCCCCCTACACCTCATCTTTGCCTTGCTTGTCTCTGAAAGAGTAAAAAATTCCCTTTTCTGTTCTAGCTCTTCACTAGTACAATTCAGCAGTCCAAGGTTTACACAGATTTTAGAATCTGTTCCTCCTCCAAGATTTTTATCCAGAAGAAGCTGTAATTACATTCCTGAAATAACTGGAAATATCAGTGCATGATATACACAGATTTATATCAGATTTATTTATCTGAAAAGCTAGGAAACTCTGTAGCATGAAAGGTTTCTGGAACATCAGGAAAACAATTCCCAGACATATCCAGCTTTTTATGTGCATCAATGAAATCTTCATATGATGCACTGAAGCATTTCAATCTTTTTTTAAACCAGTTTTTCACACAGCCCCAATTTTCAAATATAACTATGACTTAAAGGTATAATGGGAGCCAGTTCCATATCAACACCATGAGCACACGATCTAGTGTGTAGTCTATTGTAATTAAGACCAGTGATTCAATACCTATTGCTACTGGCCAGGTATCATAGCAACCTTGTGTCACTGACTACTGCTGTAAAACTGTTCAGCACCAGCAAGACTATGCTTCAGGAAAATCTACAATGGCACTACAGATTGTCAACATCTGTGGGGGCTGTTACAGGGAGAACAACAAAGAAATCTGCTTTAAAAACCCCTATGCTTCGAAAATTGACAGGGACACTACAGTAACACTATGAAAAAGAAAAAAATGAATAGGAAGGAAAGACCATTTTTTGCCATTCGTTACATAACTTATGCACCCACATCCATCCATATAAGCTGAGAGTTGAAATGCTGCTGCATTACCACACTGTTTATGTATTTCCACAAAGCAGTCTTTTTCTTTCTTACTAAACACAAACATCATTCATCACCAACATTAATCTGAAAATAAAACAGACCCACTTTAAAAATAATATTTAAACTTCCACAAATGAACTCTAGATAGTCTTGTATAAATCTGCAAAAAAAGAAAAAACAGGTTACTATGAACAAGAACCCAATATTGATTTTTCTGCGGTGCAGTAAAGCATCTCCATTCTATTTGGCTGCTGTCAAAGCCACTCTTTAACAGCTGGAGTCAAATTGCACTATTTACAGCAAGAGCCCTTGTCAAGTGGCCCATAAGTATTCTAACAATACACTATTCAAATGGCACTTTGCCACACAAATTGCTGACTTGATGAATACCCTATGTCAATGACTAAGGCCAATATAAAAGTTTCATTTTTATGAGAGGTTTTACATTCACGTATTAAGTAAAGCTTCCTTGAAAAACTATTAAGCTATATATTTTTGGTCTTTTGACATTGAAAATAATTAAAATCTGTTTAAATATATCAAGAGGATTTGACAACATTAATATGGATCTTGTGTTAACTGCATTTGTCACACTCATCTGTTATTGGTACTCCCACTGGCACGTGCAGTACAATAAAAGAATTAAAATGGTCAAAACACCATGAAATCAAAGCATTCGGCTTTTGTATCTGTGATTTACATGATGACAAACGTTTTGAAAGAAAGCCTTTGAAGCTGGACTGCTATGTGAGAATATTTTTCTGCTTTCTTCTTAGGATGGAGGAAAGAGACGGTTACTTTATAAATGTTATTTTGCCTTAAATATAATATTAATGATAAAACCATGTAATATTAAACATTAAAGAAAACGCTAAATCTTACTTGCTATCTTCATGTGAATCACCCCACTGTACAAAATAAGGATCACTCAAAAACATAATACCAACAGGACAAAAAGCTACCCCTTATTTTTTCTGTGACAAATCTTCTGAAATTGAATTCTTTAAAAAGAGACTAAAATTGACAGCTTTAGAAAATAATTAACAATTTAGCATTATTTTATATTTCTAATACACAATTTGCAAAAGCAGCAAAATGATAATAAAAATACTCATTGTATACATTCATACTAAAGCCTATTGGGAATCTGAAAATTTAATGATAGTTTCACCTGTGTGATCACTACATGCTTTGTAATATGGTATGGGATGTTGAACTCTGATATGCACAGAACTTTCACTAATTTCATGAGACTGGATTTCAAAATGGTAAAATACAATGACCCAGAAGAGTCAATACAGCACTTTCTGAAAAAAACTGTTTCCTGAACAAGAACTAAGAAAACCAGCAGATTTCAGAACCAGCCTTCATTTCAGCAATAACAAAACAGTGTTAAAGGAAGCATCAGAGCTCCATGCTTCCTTTTGTGTAGCCTGCATTTGGACTTCTGGAATAGCATTAAAGGGACCTCCATTGTTATTGTCTTCTCATATTTAGCTACACCCTATACATTTAGCCTCCAGCATCTCCCACACTACAGAACCTGCTGTAATGGGGATGGAGTTGCGAAGAAAAGCTAGATGTAATGGATGACAGATTTTTGATGAATGCAAAGTGGTTTCCTAAGAATAGAACTTCATTTGTCAGGAAATTAGACTAAAATAACAGGACTATAACGACAAAAAGATGAAATAAAAGATATTCTGACAGTCATAGGGGAGTCTAAGAGACATCAATAATATTCTCTCACAAAAAATTTTCATCAGATGACTTTTTCATTAAGTCTCAAATATGAAATTTTAAACAAGAAAATGGAATACTTTATTGTGAAATCAGAGCAGCCAAGATGTTTGTCTGATGAAGTGCTATAAAATATTATTACAACTCCACTGTTGCCTATTGTGATATAAATCCCGAAGCACGTGAAAGTTCACATATCAAAATTTACCAAAACCTATTTTTGCATATTCCATGAGCAGCACATTTCCTTCCCAGCCACTTTGTGAAAGCCAAGCAATTTTTAATTTAACAGGTATGACCAAAACTAGACTCCAAACACAACCATAACTTTTTCTGTTGTTCCTCTTTAAAAAGGCAAGAAGAAACTATTCTTTTTAATGAACAGTGAGATCAGATTCTGTGTCAATGGCCAACTAGTGCACCATCTGCCCCACAACATGCTCAGCAGGATTACGCTCTAATAAGACTTTTCAGAAAATGGGATCAAACAGAACTTTAGAAATCAGACTAAGGTTACTAAAAGGTCAAAGATAAATATTAAAAGTTAAACAATAATTATTATAAACCTAAAGTTATAAGTAAATTTGTAGATAACAATTAAAAAAGAATAGAAAATAAATTTGAAGAATGAGGACTCAGATTAAGCTATACTTTAACAGACAGAACTTTGGAATATCCAGTATTTAATTGACCATAATTAATAAAGCCAGAAAAAGGCCTGAGACCATTCTGGGTGCTGTTTCCACATGCAAGCTGAGGGAAAGCATCTTTTCATCTTTTTTTCATCTTTCAACTTATTTTGCAGACTTCGGTGACATTCCCATACTTGTGGGAAAATGCTTTTAATCTAAATTCAGGATTGAGGAACAGCATAACTTTTTATTGCAGAGAATAGAAATCCCAAACCCCATTAATTAGAAGGTAACAAACAAGAAAAAACAAGACTGAGGCCCTATTCTTCAAGATACACTCATATCAAGAGCTCACTGAATTTACCCATTCCTGAGGCACAAACAGGGTTTTGTAAAAGTATATACCATTATCTTCCAACCTAAATAAATATCCACCTAACTGAATTGAAAAATGTATTACATTTGATACAGTTTTAATACTTGGTTTGAATTTAGCAAATACAGGCTTTTTAAATATCTACACATAACTGGAAGATATAGGTGTATCTAGGCTACAAACAGAATTACTACTGCATTTTCAACCTTCTCATAAGGTGCCTCTGTACTTGTTTTCTCAGCTTTAACAGCACATTAACACTTGTTTCAGCACGGTATTTCCTTCTGTTTTTTTTCAAAGCAAAGAGCACAACTTCCCTATCACTCACAATTATTTGGTTTAAGGACTTTTACCAGGAGGTTCTGAGGTTACTGCTAATAGGGCAGTCATAAGCCAGAGGCATAAGGAAATAGGGTCTAACTACATGTGCAAAGTCTCTGAGAAAATAATTCTGAGATGATCTACTGGTGACCTTGCATAAGGCATTCTCCCAGACTTGCTCATTTGTTGTATGAAATAGGGTTAAAGATGTAAAACTGAGCCAGTCAGAACCAGCCTTTATAAACTTTAAAGCAAGCCCTCATACCACCTATACAGGACTACTTTCAGTGAAGGTGAAAAAGAATTTGAATCACAACTCATTGCTCTGGAGAAATGCTTTACTTTTCCTTCTTACCTTATCTGAAGATTTTTCTGTATGAGTGAGATCGTAAGAGACCATGCCATATTTATAAAAGCTAGAATGTTTGTATCCAGCATTTTTATTTCTTTTTGACTCCTGAGATACAGGAAGTAGAGTATCTGCCACCATGTATTCCGAATCTTCAATGGCACTAAGAATGGCTTTTGCCGTTTCACCTGTTTCATGTCTTTCCAGTGTGCCTAGAGAAACAAAAACAGAAAATGCATTTTTTTTCAAGAAACTATACTAATTCATATTTCAGTGTAAATATCACAGCACTGAGTACTTTTCATGTGAGAAGATAAATCATGAAGAATTTACAGATTAATCAACTAATTTCTCATTTTATGGACCTTAAGAATATATCTTATGCAAGGGTCTATTCTACAGCATTATTACATTAAAAAACAAAATCTAATTTCTATAGAAATCACTATAGAAAATACCTTATTTATACAACAAGAAACAGGCATTGTGTATAGTACGTCAAGTCAGATGCAATTTTCAAAAGGAGAAAAAGGAAGTCAAGACTATGACTTGCCCTAACTCTGTTCAAGAATCATTTGTTTTGTTTCCACAAAGCCCTCACAGAGCATCTGTATCATTAACAGTGTAAACAATAACACGTTTATGTAATATTTTAGTGCTGTCCTCTAGTGTTCTGGGTTACAAATAGCAAGGGAAAGCTCAAATTTTTCTTTCCATTCCTAAAAACATCGTTACCTCTCGCACTTTTAAACAACTGAATATAGCACATGTATCTTAGCAGCCCGATTCCTTTAACTCTAGGCAATCTGGTTCCTTTAACTGTTATACAGTTTAGTTATAATTTTATTTAGTAGCAATTTTAGTAACAGCACTTTATAACTGTCATTAAAGACATGTAAACTGAGCTTAAATGTATTTGAAATGAGCTCCTACTATACGCTACACATTTCCTATAGGAATTAAACTCATAAGAAATTGCTGAAACGGCATGTTTCCTATAAATATCAGAGATAAAAGACATGTGAAGGATTTTTAAAGTATTAAATATCTGCTGTAACGTGAAATGTTTTTTCCCTTAAGTTTGAATTCTTTGTAGCCTCAAGTAACACAACATGAATTTTCCCTTTCACTGCTACCAGAAAAAATTGTGTAACATTGAAGTTCTATCAGTAACACCTGCTAAAAATATTGGACTGGGATTGAGGGATCTCATACAGTAAGTGTTTGTGTGTATATGTGTATAAAAACTCTTCATCTGAAATTATTTCTTTGAAACTCATCCATTTCTGTTCACTGCAGTATCACCTCTGTTATTTACAGGGCCAAAAGCCCTTGAATTCAAAGCAATGCAACTGATTCTTTGTCCCCTACAATATCAATTGAATACTATAGATTACTATGAAATTCCACTGAAAAACTAAAGATCAGTCTCAGTTGGTTTTCGTATGTAACTTTCTTTATCCCTCCCCAGGATTTGGAGCTACTGTCAAGGATCATTACAGAACTGAATATTTACTGCAAGGAAAGCTAGCTTCCCAAAGATATTTACAGCTGGAATATCTATAATTACTTCAAAACAAACCTTGGTACAATGCTCCCAACATTGCAGTGTTTCAATAGTTCAAACACAGAAACTATTAATAGAAGCCTACAAGGAAGGGTTATACAATTCATACTAGACATAAGCAAACACACATCCTGAAAAGAATGAAAAGTGTTTGCAGAGTTACACCTGGAAATAACAGTCACAATAACAGTCACTCAGCTAATATTATTTTAGCATCTTTATATACGCAGTGTAATCTTTCAAGCTGTAAGTATACCCTGTTTCATCACAGAATCCTGTTCATCATACAGAGCAAAGGATGAACAAAAATCACTAAAAAAGTAGATGTTCTCCCTTATTAAGTGTAAATGACTAAGCTTTCCCTACTACCTTCTGCAGTAATTCCATTATGCAAAGAACACTTATATGTGTATATATACACATAAATATCCATCCTTGTTTTCTGTATCACTTGGTCTGTGTAATTCACTACCATGAATACTGAAGTGCTTCAGAAAGACTATTATCATAATACCCTTGTGAAATTACTGTGTATCATTTTTATGGACAAGTATTAAAGGCAAACATTATACTAAATTTTTAATCAATCCAACAATTTTGAGGGCATGGTATTAAATTTCAAAGACCTGATTACATACTTTTTAGCATTAGACAGAACTTCAAAACAAGTTTTTCTAGCTTTAGATGCATCCGTATGTGCACACCACCAGTCATACCCTTAGAGCCAGACTGTTATACGGAAAATTAAGTGAAAGATTCTTGTATATATGGAATAGAATACAATAATTAAGGCTATCATGCCACAGTAGCAAAAGGATAAAATCATGTTTCTGTCACAAATCAAGATATGAGCTGCCTGAATTTTCATCCTCCTATAAATGCATATATACTCAGGAGAAAAAAAAAATACATATATATATATTTAAGGCTTGCTTTATTTTCAATATAACAGAGCTTATTGCCTGGAAACAGCTTCAGAGCCAAGTTTACAACTTCTGCTTGAACAAAAGATTTTTAGTCTAAAGGAAAAGAAACAAACCAGAAAAAGCGGTAAAAACCACAGGAAAGGGGGACAGAAGCATTTCACCTTTGAAGACCATGGCCTGAATGACATAAAGAGGCAGTCTTGATGTCCATGAAAGCAAACTGATATTTCATACTTTGCACATATGAACCATTTAAAAATGCTGATAGATGTGCTTCTACATATTGTAGTCTTATGGATGTAAACGGAAACAACTGTACATGTGTTACTGAATATTTCTGCTACCTACCAAACTCTAAGTGTCAGCATTGGAATCATGCTGGTAGCAAGTGTCACATTTTCCATGTGTAGTTTGGAGAAGGGAAAATTAACTACTTAATAATATGAAAAAAACCACCCCTTCTGCATTCACACTGGGCAAGAGCTGGGACTCAGCCTCTCACATGGAGTCACAATATTTACTGTTTCTGGTTTTTATTTTTTCAGCACATTTATAGGCAGAAAACAATGCCCTGGATGACCAGCTTAGTTTCTCACTAACAGAAGTCTGTGATATCCTAAAGTCAATTTCAGAAACTTACGAGTTCCATCTTAAATTATTTATATATCATCCACAACAGCTATCTAAACTCTCTCACAAGTAGTACCTTCTAGAAAATGGTTCCTTTATAAAGCATGGTTGCTTGCATATACATCTTAATCATGGATCTCTGTATATGTGTGTAGACATAGGTACAGACTTGTGTACACAGAGCTCCAATAAAAGGGCACAAAGGGCATAGCGAAATTGCCGTGATGGAAAGGGGCAAGTATTACAAAATATTTGTTATCCAATGTACTCTACACTTCTGAAGAGCCCAAAATACTCATTTGCAAAGTGAGTAGATGGCAGAGACAAAAATAGGTATCTGTATTCTGCGATTCCTAAATACATATTTGAAAGAAACAAACAGGGAGGGAGGGGGGAATGTGTGTGTATGTGACAGTGACATTCTGATCACTTCAAACAGTTAAAGCAATACTGGAGCAGAGTGGTTATTGTTCCAGGAAGTTATCTGTCAGGAACATTGTATCTGATTTTAAAGGAAACAAAAATAAAGGAGTAAGAAAAGGCAAAGCCTGTACATAGGAATACAGAGGACAGAGAACAGAAATAAAGACAACTCTGAAACTTGAAGTATTTTAAACACAAATACACTCAAAAGCTTTTGATTGGAGAGCATATGTAACAATGAATGAAAGGGAAAATGTAGGGTTTTCTACATCGCAGCAACACCACTGCTATGACCCCCTACTATACATACAAAATACAGGAAAAGAAAGTCTTTATCTCTCTAAAGCTGTGACCATGGCAACCAAGTCTCAGGAACAGACAAGACTGGAGTATTTTACTCTCCTGGGCAGCTTTGGACCACCAGATGTGACTGGATAGAGACTGTTAAAACATCTTATTCTTCTTCTAGACCAAATACTACAAATTGCGTCTCTTGGTGTTATCACTGTCCACACAGTTCTCTGGGTTCTGCTCTTACTGAATGATGCATTTTTACTTAGGAGGCCACACATATTATCCTGCCTCAAGACGAGGTATTCACTGATATCACATGACCTGTCATATCATCAGGCTCCAGTGCTTTCTGTTTGCTGTCACAGCTAAAGTATTGAAAATCCTCAATATTGCAGTACTGCTGTGACCTAGTAACTCAGCTGAATCTTACAGCGTAACGCTGATCTGTGAATGAAAAATGGTTTCAGAATTGATTTTATTTGAAAAGAGTATGTGGTCAAGAACAAATCCTTTAATAGTGGCAAAAGAAAAAAAATAAATAAATCACCTTTTAGAACAAGTTTCCTCTGCAATATTGTTTTATTTTCTGTCAATATCTCCCTTTCCATAAATACAGATTTCATCTGAAAAGAAATTCCCACCCGCTTTCTTCTAAGCTGCTGGAATCAGGCAAACAGAACTTATGTTCCTTACTGGAAGATGCTTGAATTTCACAAGTCTACCATCTTGCTCCAAGACAGCTGTCAAGCATTTCACTTGAAAGAGTTCTCCGAACTGCCAGTGCCTACCACTCTAGTATCAAATGGCCCACAGCAAGTGGAACAACTATTACATTAAGTAAGTATATATATTTCCAACTGATACTCAGACAAAAATAACTACTTTCTATCAAATAGAAATAGGAGAGATCAAACAAACACTAGCCTATTAAAATCTAATAATCTTTAAAGGAATAATTTACATACAGGAATAGATTAACAAAGGAAATGCCCTGTGACTATAGCACTGTATAGAGGAGCAAGGAGAATGTCTTGGCAGACCATCCTTGATGTTTTTTTGCATTTGGAAGACTTCAGTCTTGTCCAACTGCTGTGCATTACAGACATTCTTCAGAATACACATTTTCAAAATAGCTATTGTCAAGATATCCTTTAGCTAAAGATGGCTTTGAAGAGCAGCACAAACTACCAGGATCAGTCTTACAAATGTAGGTAAAAAAGCAGTTCTCCAATGCAGCCAAGTCCTCATCTCGGAATTTCTGCTGCAGACACAACACGCAAGGAAAAAAGACATTCGAACTCCCCTGTTGTCTCCCTGATTCCATTTAAGCTATTCTAAACAGCAAAGGACAATAATCCCGTAATGGGAATTGTTGAAATACATTCCATCTGCTAAACTGGGCTGAATGGAAGAGTTTACAAGAGATGTGAGCAGTTCCTGCCTATTTCTTTATTGTCACCTGAAACATGGACTGAGGATGAGAATCTTGCCCTTAATGTCTGGAATGAAAACCCTCCCTCATACAAGCTCTTCTTACCATGGAATATTGGCCATTTCCACTTTTTTGTTTTAATTTGGTTTTGGGGTGTTTTGGTTTTGTTTGGCTTTGTTTTTTGTTTTGTTTTGGTGGGTTGCTTTGGGGGTTTGGTTTTTTTTCTGTTTGTTTGTTTTATAGTTGTTTTAAATATATATAACCTTACTTCATTATTAATAACAAAATAATAAGAGATCAACTATCAGCTGTAAGAGACACATCCTTTCTAACAGATATACAGCAACATTCCATACATGCTTCAGCTAGTAAAAAGTACATAAAAGTATGTGTGCACATATGCATATGAATAGAGAGATATGTTACTACTCTAAGGGCACATCCCTAGCTTCTGCAGGCTAGGCAAGAGATGACACTGCTTTTTCTTTCCGAGACAGACTTTTCCAAGCTCCACTACCCTTTATTATTCTACATCAATAAGTAGTTACTGAACAATGACTCAAATTTAGAGAACTATAAAATATTCAAGTGCAAGCTACAGACTGACCTGAGGTTTACATGTATAAAATATAAGATGCTATAAAAGAGGCAAAGCATTTGTCAGCCTTCAGATAAAACTTAACTAATTGAAACAAAAAGCTCGAACAGCTTCTAAAGCATGTATATTCATGCTTGCGACTTCTCATTCACATTCTCAAAATATGCTAGCCAATGTTTCTTCATTGTTTACATCTTCTAGAGAGTGATTTAGGAGACAGTAGAAGATGCACAGAGAAACTATGGTAAATTGGTAACTTTCCATCTATCAGGTTATCATTTCATCATATATGTTACTTTCAACATACCTTGAATTTCTTTACAGAGCTGCTGATCTAAACCAGACATACTTTAATGTTGCGTTGTGTTAATTGTTTAAAGTTACAGTTACCCTTTGTCCAAGAACTTATCTTGTCTCAGTTCAATACTGCACAGTCGGCTTAACTCACTCCCCTGCAGGTTTTCCCTTTTTCTGAGGATGCTTCTTAAGCATGAAGGTGGGGGGGAGGAGAGAAATCAAGATCTTAACTCACATGGTGTCTGCCCTGACTATTAATGTTGACAGTTAGACCATGACCTAAGAACAGAAGAGCTAAATCACTAGAGCCTTCTTCCAAATACGAAAAGCTCCCTTCAGGGGAGTTACAAGCCTTTCACAGTCTTCAATTAACTCCTCCTAGTTATGCAACAGGGTATTTAGTATTTGAGCCATAGTTTTGTAAAGGGCTATTCTTCATAGTTTCACAAGGGATGATGAAATCAGGTTCAATGTGAATGCTTAAGATATCATTATTAGGAATATCAAACAAGACCTGTTTGTCCTAATATGAGACAGAAGTATGCACAAAAGCCTTGCTTTCCAAGACTGTATTTTATAAATTCTAAAATGAAGGAAAGTTATCATGCAGCTGTGAATTGAGTACGTGTAGAATTTGTGAGAATTTGTGGAGACGGGGGCATCAGACCCTACAGGCAAACTCCATTAGCCAGGAGAAAGTGAATAAACAGCCTGGGAATAAATAACATGAAAAAATAAACAAAAACCAAACCAAACAAAAAACCACAAAAAAAAAAAAAAGAAAAAAAAACCAAAAAACAAAAGCCAAAACAAAACAAAAAAAAAGCACGGAGGGAGTTTCACAGAAGACTTCCCATATGTAGTTCCCAAAGACCCTAAAACAGAGTTGTACATCAGTCCAGATCTTTAGGCTACACAGAATTCATCATAACCAGAAAGGAAGTGACTCCTGACTTTGACCCTAGCTACACCACAGCCTTCAGCATATGAACTGCAACCACAGAATTCATCAGCTAGGCCACACTCAAGTCTAATTCTGACCAATGATCTGAAGAGAAAAAGAGAAAATGATGGAGACACAGAGGAAGAAAACAGAAAAGTGAGGAAAGTATTGAAAGAGACTGTAAGTGACCAAATTTTGCAAGGACAAACCCATCACAGGAGTGTAATTATTGTTGCTTTTACAATAATCTAGGCATAAATCCATAGCAAAATAATGACCATGTTTACAAGTTCTCAGTTTTTTAGAGAGCTGATACTCAAACTCTGAAACTAACAGAATCAAGTTCTAAGAGTTTCATTAAAACTGTACAACTTATTTCCTGATAGCCACCTGATGAAACCAAAGCCTTAGTTACCTACATAGTTCAATCACTAATTTCTTGAAGAGGAAAAATAAAAAAAAAGGTCAGACTAAATGAGGGTCTACTTAAAAAAGCAAACAAAAACCCAGCCACACACAACTGCACGCCTTGTGTGATACTTGCATAGATTTTATCAGAGATTTAGAAGACTTATCATCAGCATCAATTCCAGAAATATTGGAGCACACATAACTACATACAAATTATCTTTTAACAATATCTCAAACTGTTCCAGCATTTCTGACCATCAGAATGATCAAAGGTTTGATCTATTACACCACAATTGGTCATTTCATTTTCTCCACAGCAAGAATGATTCTGATAATAGAAGAGCTTTTACATAACAGGTCAAATTACTCAATGTGGCATTAACATCATGAGAAATATTTTCAGGGTATTTCTGAACTTGTTCATTTTTTTTCATACAGGTTTTTTTTGTAATAGAAATGATCATACAGATCGGTTTGACTAATGCTAGGCACTGCATATTTTATAACGGGTGCCAATCTTACTAAAAGCCCGTTTCAATTTACTGATACCTGTGTAGTTTTAAAATGTTTGAGCTAAAGTTTTCTATGCTTGGCTTCTACCTTAAGGTGGTGGGATTTTTTGTTTCTCAGCAAGTGTTTCAAATCATTTATCATTCATGTTTAAGTCATGAAAGCACACAGGTGTTTCATAAAATCTTCATACCTTGAAGTATGGAATCAAAGCTGAACATCCCACTTCTATGAAACACACTGTCAATGCTGGTGCCTAGTTTTCACTACAGTGACAATTTTAATTGAAGCGCCATTACTTTTTTTGTTTGGTCAAACAAAGCCTATAGAGAATACATCCCACATGCTGATATACACAGAATCAATCTTATTTTAGTCAATGAAAGCGACAGTCTTTCATTTACTTCTATTAAAAAAAGCAAGGTTTTTTAATACATGTTTAAAACACATGTAGAAAATTATGTATAAGAGTCAACATCGTGTTAGGTTTGCAAAGACAGGTAGTAATAGCAAAGAAAAACTTTGGCACTTCTATGCAAGTGTCTGGTACACTGTACACGTTAAAACACTTTAATATTATGGAACACCTAGAACATCCTAAGAATTGTTCTATGGAAAGCACTGCCATTTGTAGGATTCCTGCTATGTCTGGGTGCAGAAGTTAGAAACCAAGACACGTGTGATGCTTCTGCACTTAGCAGGAAAATGGCAGAAATATTGTTACTGTGCACCCCGATAATGCGATATCCAACACGGCAAAATACAAGAAAAAATATATTCAAAAAAGGATGCAGTTAGGGCACAAGTAGGGAAAACAATACACATTAAACAGTGAGGATAAAGCAATATTACACATATTTCTTTAGTAATTGTCCTCAGAAGTTCAGAGGTACATGGAAAGAAAGCTAAATGCAGGAGTACATAAATCTATTTTGTGCAATTAGATTTGCACAAATGATCTTCACATCTCTTGAGCTATTTAAAGGTTAAACTTCTTTTCCTTCAAACACACTTCCTACATGTAGAGTTACACACTTTCCTTTGACAATTTGTTTTAATCTTTGTCATCATAGCAATTCAATTTTATGTAGAAAATTTTAGTTGTCCCTTATTTTTTATTCAGTGTCCTGTATGTAATTAATTGGCATAGAATGCTACCAAGTAGCTAAGGATCCACAATTTGGAGGTGAGGACAGCCACTGAATAGAAGAGCAGCCAAGCAGGTACTATACTTAAGCTTTATAATCAAATACCTTATGAATATTATTTCCCAGCAATGCACATTTCAAGCAGGTACAGTAAAATCACCACTGCCATTACCTGAAACACAGATTAAGTAATAAAAATCACCAGGATCACCACATTGCATAGGTAGGAAGCACAATGTGGAAAAAACAGCACTGAATTTGAAAAATATATATGAATAATTTAAGTGTCTTGTAAAAATGTATCAGATATTTTCAATCAGAAAAATAAATGGAATTCCTTGTTTCTGAAGGACTGGAGCCTTCACAAGGATTCAGTACTTTTGCAAAATTAACAAATCAGGTTTTGTGTATAAAAAAAATAAATAAATAAAAATTGCCCTCTTGTGTGTGAAAAGTAAGACCCCCAGGCTTGGGGCTTCAAATACAACACAGTTTTTTGAACTTGGGTTTTAGAGCTCACAGACCATTTTTAAAAAGCAGCTCCTACACAGTTATTGAAAAATTATAATGGCATGAGTACAATTAACACGTGAAAGCACCTTTACTCGTCTGCTTAAAAGGACCAGAAGAAGTTTGCTGCATTTTGGACACATGTCCTTTGTCACATGGGGTACTGTTTGGGCTGGCACTATGAATGCAAGTGAGTGGTATCTGCACTTGACTTTATTCCAGTATAACATATTAACAATAACAGTAGTGACAGTGTCATAGACAACAATGCAATAAGACAATCCCCAGTGTATTCAGATAAACACCTGTAAGACGATTAAGCCACCACATCTTCTCAAAAGGACTGTAAGTGTACGCTTATTTTTGACTATAAGTGAGATCTGACCTCAGCAGAAATACTCTTCAGGCATATGTTTCAAGGGGGTTTTAGTGCTGCAGCTAGCATCATGCAAGAAAGTTATCAAATTGGCACTCCATGGTAGAGTATGAAAAATATAACATAGGCAATGTAAAGTTAAACATGTCTTATGATTATGAACAGGAAGTTCTATTAAATGATGTTATTATGTTTTTAAACTCTCACTAAGCATGTTGTAAAACAATAAAACAGAACAAGAATTGCAAGGCAATAGAAACAACAGGAAATTAGTAGACAATTCATTCTGCAAGTATGATGAACTTCACAGAATAAAGTCATATTAAGCTAGTAATAATTGAAAGGCTAAATCTACATCTGATAAATGGAGATTGCCATCTCTGAATGAGAAAGATTGCTCTTTAAATTCTACCCATTTCTTCCTTGCTCTGAATACATATTAGCAGTGTGGCTCTGTAGACATACTACCATATGCTGTATACAGCAAGTAAAAAAGCACTGATCCTTTTATTACTGCATATTATCATACTGATATTTACCTTTTTTAAAAAAAGCAGGAGACCAACTGCTTAGGAAAACGTAAAAGCAATACAGGTAACAGTTAATTTCCTTATTGAAGTGGATTTCAAGTGCTGGCTATTGGAAAAAATATTCTGCACTTTAATTAGAATAAAATTTGTTATTGATTTTCATATTTGTCTTCTAGCACACATAAGTTTGGAGCATATCCTGTACACATGCTATGTTAATATTCCAAATGTATTACTAGATCAATATTTGCCATGGAAAGATATTCTACTATAATGGAAAATTATAATGGAAAGTTGCCCTATCTGCATATTAAAATTTAAGTAAATACACTAAACTACACAGTTAGTTCCTGGCTTCTGTTGTTTTGTTGGTTTTTTTTTGTTTTTTTTTTTTTTTTACAGCACTACCCCCCATGCATGGGTAATAGTGACATTTAAACTTAGAAAAATTACTTTGTTCCAAAGGACTACAAGGATGAGACTGAATTTATCTTATTCTAGACCTATAATAGCAGCAGGGAGCAAGTTATGCCACCCTCCCTCCTCCTTTAGACTCCTCTTGTAGTTCATGGGGAAAAAGACTTTTACTTATTCCTACTTTCTTCTGCTCATTATAAAACCAACATGGGCAACTAGCTCATAGATAGAGGACTTAAGTATAAATAGAGTTCTTAAGTATAGATAGAAATCTCAAGTTAGATAAGGTAAATTTCACTGGAAGGCAACTACACTCATGGTATTCAACACATTTCAGCATAAACTATGCTGAAATGCCTATTTATTTGGACTAAAGGCAACCCATAAATCTCCGGTAACCTCCCATTCACTAGGTAAAATAAGGTCTCTTCGGCAGCCTCACGAACAGAGGGTACAACAAATTCTACATGAAGTAGTACTAGTTTGGGTTTTAATCTGTGTGACAACATTCCTCCCACAACAAAGTATTAAAAAGCTATTATGAAAGCCTTCTAAAAGACAAATATTTATAAAACTTCAGAATGTTTTCTGAAAAATGACATCAGCCTCTCACAGGAAACTGGACGATAATCTGTTCTGTATTATGGAGTCTTTCATCTGCTTAAGGGGCCTGCCTCTTAATTACCTGATGGAAGAACAGTTTTGAAGCTAAACTGGTATAACTGAGAGGCAGTCATAGGTAGTAGATGCCCCTAAACTTTTGTCAAGTCATCTGTCACATTCAACAGAATTATTGCAGATTCTACACCAGTGGAAATATTGAAATGTTCATGGAAATTCTTGAACCCACAGCCTGAAGTTACACACAGACTGGCTGTTCTCCCAGTTATCCATTAACTCCAGTACAGTAACACTGTGCAGAGTTTTATTTTTTTTGAAACTGCAAACAGTGATACAAGTCTGACAAAATCAGGTCTTCCCCTTTCACTTAAAGAGGCAAACCTTCAGTCAAGAAGCTAACTGCATAGCCAGAAGAAAAACAAACACTTTCTTGACTACAGAAACAACTAAAGTTTGTATTATGTCCATTTCCATAATGGAATCCAAGCACAAGGCTACTACTACTCTTCACCCTAGTTAACAGGGAATACACTTGCAGGTATAAGCATGTGGTACTATGCACAGCTGCCTGTTCACTTGCCAACAGATGAAAATCATAACAAAAGGCTGCTGTGTTTCTGGAGAGGTTTGTCTGTAATTCTGTGTACAGCTTTCCCATATATCTGAACAATACTTCAGTGCCACTTGGGCAGACAAAGTATCTACATAGCTCTTGATCCGGGTCAGGACAATTTCAAGGATCAACGCCATGACCTCTTGTGCTCTCCTGCAATACAGATATAATTCAACATTAAACCAACTACACTACTTCCTAGTAGGCTTTCCTAGGTATTCACCCTAGGTGGCACCTTTTAGTCAGCAATACTTGACTGAAATAAAAAATCTGTTAATTGCTAATCTAGCAAATAACTGCATCCTTTCTTGTGTTACAGCTGTTTTCTATCAGAGGTGGTGATTGTAACTCTTACTCCTGTTTGATACTAGTAAAATATATACGAACAGCAACTAAACCCCACACTTTTAACTATCTGCACCCTTTCTGAGAATGCAACAGATATGAACAGTGGCATCAATTTTAATTCCTCTAACTTTGAAATAGACAGCATTTTTACATCTGACAGTTACAATACACCCTAATTTTTGTCTCTGTGGTACCATTGCAATCCTACACTATTAAATTTCACTGATGTATAAAGAAATCACTATACTTCAGCACAAAGTTATCCAGCTGTACTAAATAAAATTGCATTAAAGATGTAATTCTGCTCCAAGCCCTTCTTTGGGCTGCCTTGGGCATTGTCTGGTGATAGGAGCTATTAGTTCTTATGCTGTTGAGTGCAAGAATTTGCATCTCTATAGAATTAATGAGTCAAAATCATTTTCCATATTGTTAAGCACATGCAGCAGCACTGAATTTACTCCACAGTACTTACTGTCTGGAAATCTAGGAAAGAAATTGTTTGTTTAACTGAAGAACCCCACTGCACCATAATGTGCAATGTATCCCCATTGTCAGGAGTTAATTCAAAGCCACCACATACAGAACTGTCTTTTCTACACAGATAGTTCTTTATACCAACAACCAAAAGTTTCAGTTTGAAGATGAGTGAATTATTTAGCAATTATTTACTTAGCTCCAGAAGTCTGTGATACTTGTAACCTGTCAGCACCATTTCTAATTAGTATTACACATTCCTGAAGTACTAATAAAAGGCTAAACAAGTAAAAAGCTGAGAACTTGCACAATTGGTCTTTTTTTTTAAGATGTGGGATACATTTTAACCTTCAAAATTTTTACCACAATACACACTTTACCCAAAATATCTAGACCAAAGAAAACAAAGATATTATGTTTATCTTAAAAGTGTGAAAGTACAAGACACAAGCCCCCTTAGTGCTCAGTACAAGCACAATCCTGTTGTGCATCCTCCTGCAAACACTAGTGCGCAAGTCCTGCTAAAGCTATCCTTGATATGAAGTAGTGTTTCTTCATACTGCCCCTACAGCTCTAGAAATAAGCTTTGTTACTAATTCAATGTTTAAATTTTTTTTTTGTGATATGATGAATTAAATTATACTCTCTCATATCATTAGCATAAGTCTTCTGGCTTGAAGGTTGGGTGGGGGTTTTCAGTTTGTGTTTGGTTTGGGTTGGGTTTTTTTAAGGATATAAAGTGTTGCATTGACATTCTGTGTGGTCTGAGTCCCTTTACAATCCAATGTCTTTTCAAAAGGCACATGAAGATTTGCCACCTTGTGAACTTTAACCTTAATTGACATCACAGGAGCACTCAAGGAGCTGTCGCACTGTACCCTACAAATATAACAACAGTACACACTATGAGGAAAATATATTGTAAAAACATGTATGAAAAATAATCATTACATGCTCAAGTCTGCTTTAAAGCTTTAATATCTCATCTATCTCCTTTCTTAAAGTGATTAAATTCTGATAGAACATAACTGAGGAAAATCAGTTTCAAATTATAGCTATGACAACAGATTTATAAGGAAACAAACAATTGTGCTTGTTCCTTATTACATTTCTGTGCTCAATTTTATTGCAGAGTTTCAAATGAATGCTAATCCTTTGGTCAAAAATTGCTCCACTAGAAATGCTAACTAATGTGTAAGTACAATCACCTTCAAGGATGCCTCACTCTCAAATTGATCTGTACTTAGGAAACAGCCTACCCACAGTTACATGTTTTTGAGAAGTACCCCTTTTAGCTGTGAAATAAAAGAAACCATCTGATATCAAGGTTACCCACAACTAAATTTCTCAACTGTTTTCAAACAACAGTTTTAAAAGAGTAATGAAAATGTAGAATAATGAAGATGTAGACAGAACAGCCAAAAACTGGTGGCATCATTACAAGCTTCTCCATAAAACTGTGTGTATTTGTTAATGATTGCTGAACATTCAGATGCCTGCTCTCATTTCCCTTAGTTACAACAGGAATCTATTATAATATCTTTCCATCCTACCTTTAATATTTTACCACTAGTAAAGGTGACTTTCTGGCAATTGCTACAGAACAAGCAAGTAGACTATCAAATTAATTTCACATTTTTGCTTTTTGGTAAAGGGGCAGATAAATAGTATACATAGGGGAGATAATATATAGTATATATAGGGGCAGACATAACAGTATGACAGCTTATACTGTTAACAGAAATACTATTTGCATAGAAAACGTGCGTGCTGCCATCACAGAGGGGGAAATAATCATGGATCTCATAATACCTTCAGGTACAGAAAAGAACACATTAGAGAGGAAGCACTCTTCCTTTAGAGGAACAAGAAAAGAGGAGAGGAAAGTAGCAGCTTGCAATATTGCAAATGTGCTGATGGAGACTAGTAAAGTGAAGGGATTAAAGAAACAACAGGACAGGAAGAAAGATCCCAAGACACTATCATTCTACAAACCCTCCAAAAAGAGGACTGAGCAGAAGGGTAGAACCCATTCCCCTTCCTGACCGGAGAAGAAGAACAGAAAACATCATGCAACTAGATAAATACAGAACACACATAAGAAGGATGACAAATATTTACCAGAAAACACAATTCAAAGCTATGAAGAAAGCAATAGCAAATAAAAGCAGGATAACAAGTTTAGAGTACCCTAACTCAAAGCGTAATGTTTACTTTTGAAAATTTTACCTTGTATTGTTTTTCCCAGCACTGTACCTACAGATAAATTCTAAGCAAAGCCATCATATAGTCACTCAGCAACAGCAAGACACCAAAGAAAAATAAGTACAACACTGCATACAACAGATGCACCTTCCCTTCTGTGTTTTTCAGAGACAAAGAATTTTTAAATTTTAAAATGCAATGCAAAAATGAGAACTTCATAGTACTAGCTGTAAGAAAATCATACAGTGTAAATCCACCTTTTTTTTTAACTGACTATAATTCTTAGTTCAGTTTCATTTTATTCTAAACCTTTTTACTTAAAGCAGCAATTCAGTACATTTGAGGAAAAAATAAGCACCAGAAGGCATTTCCTATGCCAGTTTAATAACATTAAATAGCTTACTATCACAATACGCTTGTAATTTATGCTGAACCCATTTTGCAAAGTCCTTCATTAAATGCAGATATACTGTACATTAAGCCAAGGGACATTTGTGTCCCAAGCAGATAGCCTACACAGTGTGTTATAATAACCTGCAAAGTAAATTGTGATCTCATTAGTTAAACTGTGCTTTCATACAGTATTAATATGCTGCACATTTAGCAGTTCTATAGTCCTCCCTCCCAGGACACAGACGAATCATATGGAAACCCTGCATTGTAATGTCTAGTACCATCACAGCTCCTAAGCAGTTCTATCTGTCAAAGTTCAAGTAGCTATGTTTATTACCCTTGTGAATCAGCATTACACTCTCATTACACCTGGGAATCTAAAGTTTTACCTGCAACACCCAGCTTTAGTTTTTCTGAGTACATAGTTGTAGCTTTGCAATTATCTTCCCCAATTAACTGATTATCAACTAACTTCCAAGGTTTCTCAGATTATGATTTTGCTAAAGAAAGCAGAACTTTTGCCTTCTCACTTGGGATCGTTAGGACTAAAAATTTAATTCTAATAACTAAAGAATGTAACATTTCATTTATAGCTTCTAAAAATCTTCTCAATTCATTGTTATGGCAGTTAATCACCTGATTGTCAGGATCTGACTTAAGCTTGTATTGCATTTTATTAATGACTTATCTTGAACCATACAAGGATTTTATTTCTTGCTTGTTTATATAAATAAACTAATACATTCAATGGGGTGGATCTCTGCTTTGGTCTTTTAGAAATTAGGTTTGTATAACACCACATGACAAACAAAACTTTAGGAAAGTACACAAAAAAAATCCCTCTCTTTTTACCTGTTTCAATTTCCCAAATATAAACCGAATTGTCCTCACATCCAACAATTAGCAGATTTTCAACAGGGTCAAATTTTATCTTCTTCACAGGAAACAGGTGCTTTCTGGCATGTAAGAGACATACTCTCTTCTGAAGGTGTAGAATTGCTACAGAGTGATCACTGCACACACAGCACACTATCCCATGGTCTTTTAACTGCAAAATAGAAAGAACTTCAGTTTCAACACTAAGCAATCACAACCACATCATTTTAACAAGCCTCATACAAGTTGCCCAGTGATTTCTTTCCCAGAACATACTCATTTTAGAAAGTGTTTTATTTCAGCCTGTATCTCCAACTTGCTTTTAACAGATTAAATGTACAACTGCTCTCCTGACAGGATCTCCCTTGTTTTTGCAATTAAAAGAAAGTATTGAAACACTTGACTCATAATACTTCACTTATCAAAGCAGCGATTATATAACCAAATATACAATAGCAGTTCTAGAAAAAAGATATTAAAAAGTTACTTTTAACCAAACTGCTGTTGATGTAACAAAATTATGTCAGGTCTTATGACACAAAAGACAAGAGTAATGTATTTCTAATGAAAAACTGGGTATGATATACCACATGGATCTGAAGGCTGAAAAGCCTTCCTTTCCATACCTGTAAGTAATTTTTGGTGACACGCAAAGGAATTCACCCTATGAAAAGATTCATCCCCGTAAAGAAAATTGAAACACCACCCAAGCAGGCATTAAATCCTACCTAGTTTTCAGAAAAAAAGGCTAAAGGAAGACTTACAAATATTAAGAAATGACACCATTGCAAAACCTCTCATGGACTATTTAATACTGGCATGTAAGTGAACTCCGAGTCAACCTTAAGTATCAAATATGATTTCACAGGCTTTCTAAGAGGAAAAAGATGAAATCCCTATCCCATGGAATTCAATGGGGACAGGATTTGTTCCACAAATTTTCATACTGCATTCACTACAATAAATCTAACATTTTCATACAAATTCCACTTAAAATATACACAATTATTCTGAATCTCATAAACCACAAAAAAAAAATATATGCAAAGGACCACAAGGATGTGTCAAGAACCAAAATCAACTATACACACTTAGATTAAAATACTATTGCTCCAAATCTTTCCTTACTATGTTCTAACCCCTAGCCTTACTGATTACACTTTTAAACTTCAGAAGTTCGGACATAATCAGATTAACATGTAGACTGATAATCATGATATTAAGAGCAGTGACTAGAATGTAAAGAGCTTCAATTTAACATGTCACAGGTTTGGGATCACTTTTCTTAATCACTGAAGTTAAACTCATAAGAAATCAACCTCCTGAAATTAAAAGCAACTTGCAAACAAGATAATTAATGAAATGTAAATTAAGGATAGAGTGATCAAGGATACAAGCATTGCCAAATGGTTTTTAACTTTATATACACACACATATCTGGAGATACTTTTTTCTGTTTGTTTTTTTTAGACATAACTTATTATGCTTTTACTTACTTTATAGTTTTCTGGAGATCGCAAAAGCTCTGTCACTGGACCAGCTTGCAGATTAAATTGGTGTAAGATGCCTCCAGTAAATATATCCCAGCAGATCACAACAGAATCCTGGCTCCCTGATAACAGCCAGCTTGGATCAAATCTTACTGATTTATCATGTGGATAAAGTAAACAAGTGATTCTGCTACTATGACCATTCAGAACCTTGTAAGGTGCATTATCTGAAACAAAGTGGTACATAAATTATTTCTGCTCTTTAAGAATAGGAGTTCTATATAGTATATTTCATAAAATGTCACAAGACTCAAAAGACTAAACACAACAATTCTTTACATGGGATCAAAGAATTTCAAACATGTTCTTAAAATGAGGATAACAGCCTGCACTTGGAGCTTTATTACTTAGTTGTACCCTTTTTATTCCTTCAGTAGAATGGTCTTATAGAGGGGTAAAAGACAAAGATGTCATGATATGGGCAGTAGTTGTTTCATATATCTCACTTCCAGGTGACTCCACCCCCACTCGATCCCCACAGCCATTCCAGGACTCCTAACAGAGCAAAGCACCTTAGTACTACTAAGCTGTGATCTAATAAATCAGTTAAAGGGGAAAGGAACATCCTCATCTTTCATTTTTCCCATTCAACCCCTGACCATCATCCCTATTTTTCAGAGGATTTTTACAGGGCTCACTGGAGGGCATATCAGAATTAAGCAGTCATCTGTGCTTGATTAAAATTAATTCAAACAAAATTCTTACAACTTACCTTTCAAAGATGTGTTTTCCAAAAGTCTTGCTCTTGCAGTGTTTAAACCCAGCGTTACAAAAATTTTCCCATTTTCACATCCACACACAAGCTTATCGAGACTGGGTATGTATACAGAGGAACTGACAACTGCACTTTCGATTCCATCTTTAGATGCACAAAGATGATCAATAATGCCCTCTGACTTTGAATGCTGTTTACCAAAATTATCCTGAAGACTCCATGTTGCTGTAATTGGGATCTCTAGAGGGTGTGGGAAGTAAGTCAGGGATTTTTTTTTTTTTATTCAAACCAAAATAAAAGTCCAACCAAAGCAAAATATTTGTCTCTTCATCACTTCCCCCAACTTATCCTTTCTGCAGCCTAGAGATAGAAAGTCGGTAGGTGCTATTCCAACACTAGATTATATCTCACAAAGCCCCTTCTTTTATACCTCCCTATGAAGAACAGTAAGCAAGAGCAACTAAGTAAATTTTCATGACACTTGATACAGAATCATTTATGGGCTCATAGCAAGGAAACAGAAACATTTTCTGTTCTGTGAAGAATTTCTAGGCACTCATCTTTGTTAGTGTTTTGCTCCTCCTAACTCCAGGCAATCATCACACAATGAATAAGTGAGCCTCACTTCCTAGTGTGAAAGTATTTTCATGAGAATTTAAGTTTTAATGAAAATTGACTTAAAGACATAGTTAAAATAGGGTATCAAGGGCACAGAATTGTCAAACCTTTTGGAGAACCATCAAATGTTGACACGGGGACATCAGGAACATGCCACAAAGTGATCCTTCCTGAAGCATCACCAGAAAAAAGAACCTTATAGAAAGGCTCCTTTCTTTCATTCATGAAGCCCATGACAAAAGAAAAACTCTGCCAAAAGAAACAGTAAATCAATATGCTGATACAAAGGAAAAATGTGGATACCAGGCATGTACGCTGGAAGTGAATGCTTAGCTTTGTGTTGGGGAGCTGTCTTGGAACACCAAATAAAAGTCCTTTTTGCACCAAAGTAAACTGGGAGAGGTGTGCAGGAGGATAAAAAACCCACAAGCAGATCCTTTATGGTAAATGATGTAGATGGCAGGTCATCAGCACAGGCTATTTTGTTCCACACATCACAGTTACTTCGTGTAGACACAGCTTAACTTTGCTCCTTCAAGATAGTGTATCAACATCCCCATATGATGGATATATTTTACAACATTGAAGTTTGTGAGTAAATTATACACTAGGCAATTCTACTGTAATGTGGTTAGGTTTATAATTTAAGAATGAAGATCAAAACTGATCATGACAGGCAGTTTTGTTGTCTCAAATCTGCTATGAAAAATATTCAGATAGGTAAATATAAAAGCAGAAATATTAGAAAAAGGGAGGTGAGATTACTTTAAAAAAGCACATGCTCTGGGGGAAGCATATGAGCTTCCTGACAACACCATAACCCTATTATTTGCTAAGCCATGTGTTTTGGCTATTTCTTTTCCCTCACGATATCTGACCTTTTGGCATCCTTCAGCGGTTATCCTATCTGATTTTAGATCACAGCATTTTGGGGAAAAGCTGAATCGCCTGTGCTATTGTCCTTCAACTGAAAATGAAATCTGTCAGGCTTTGCAAGAGTATGCAATAAAAATGCTTTCCAAGAGCCTGTATTTGTCAACAGAAAGAAAGAACGTTAGAAAATCTCACATATGTATTTGACAGTGTTTCTAGTCAGGTACCCTTGCATACCTTCAGAAACTGTTTAAAGACCTGCTTGAGCTCTCATGTCAATACATAAGCTAATGTAACTGCAAGCAGGAATTAAAGCCACATCTTTCAACAATTACTATTTCATAAACAGTATTAGCAATACAACTAAAAAATTACTTCAACCAGCCTTTCTATAGCTGAAAAGGCAGGATTTTTTTCCTCCGTGGAAAAAGTACACATTGCCAAGAATTAAGAAAAAAATATGCTATTAGTTTGCAAATGAAAAATTAAGAAAAGAGCAAGTCTTATTCAGTGATTTCATAGAACAATAAAATCTGTCAATGGACTCATTTTTTTAGGGACCACTCAGGTAACTGCAAACAAATAAGGACTGAACTTTCAAAGCTTACTCTAAACATTTGTCAATTTACCTTTTTTTCTTTCACATCAGTAAAGCAGAGTAAATGAGGATAAACAGTTTCTTTCAGCACCTTCCCATCAGCAGGATATGTGCTTTTAGAAAGCCCACTGCATTATTAAAAAAAAAAAAAAGGGCAAAAAAATAAAGCTTTAAAAAGTCATATATTTTAGAAAGCAGAACAGCAACATCCAAGATTCACAAGTTCAATTAAAAGTTACCAAATAAGTAATTACAAGCAACTTTTTGAAATCACAGCACCAGCTGCCCAAGTTCTACATGGCTAATCTTATTCCTATGTCCCCTGCTGTGTCAAACAAAGACTGAGGGCTGTCAAACTCAGGGTAAATCTTTGAGTGCCAAAGTGGTTTTGTTCTGGTTTTTGATCATTTGCAACATGCAGAGATTTTCCATAATAAACCTCCCAAAGTTCATCTTGTACCTGAACTTTTTGTGTGAATTTCCCATCTGAGCCCACCTGTTCAGCAGCTGGTAGATGTAACTGTGACCATCTTCTGTCCAGATGATAAGTCTGTAAGCTGCTAGTACTTCTCCACCAGCAAAGCACTGACCACTTCTACAGAACTCAGTACAAAGCAAGGAGAAATCACAGTAATCATAGACCTAAGCTCAGAAAAGAAATAAAACAACAAAATAATGAAATATAAACATTAGGCATTCATTTTAATTCAAGACTGTTTGAGGCAATGGGCAATAAGTAGAACTTGGCTCTTTGTAGTCTAACTCTTAAAGTCAAAGCAGTTTTCATACTTCAAACTGCCGCAAAATCAGAATCAAGCCTTACGCTTCTGAAATAAAGTGACAACAGAAAAAAAAACAGCATTAAAGCCTTCTGTTATAGTAGGTGATTTTGGATTGGGTTTACTTCCTTGCCTTGCATTTATTAATATTTACAGGAGTATTAATTTCTTAGAGAGAAGTAGGTAATGAATTTAGCACAAACATGACATGGAAGACTAATAGAAGCTATAAATGCTTCTATATTCTTGAAAAGAGGATCTGCTGGCATAATCAGCACACGTCTTAAAGAGATTCTTCTTTTTCTTTGGGAGCAACAGAGATTTTTCTTTTTCACAAATTAATTGAAAACAAACAACATAATTCCCTTTGCTTGCATGAATTCTTCCATTTCTAGAGCTGGTAAAAAGTTACAACTTGTTTACTTCCTCTAAAGTTCCCATTTTAAGATGAAACAGGAAATGACTAAGATAATCTAGGATATTGCCTGCTTGTTCACATTCCTAATGGCCTCACAGAGAAAGTAGTCATAGACACATTTCATTAATTTATTCCAGCAGTGAGAGGAACTAGGATTTTTTCTATGAATTATCCATAGCTTAGTTCTATTCATTACGTAATTTCTAGTTAATTTGCTTTGTATTTTCATTATTACAGAATTGGGTTAAGGAACCACTCTAAACACATATGAATGTCTCCTATGCTTACATACCTTTCTAATCATAATTTTTTAAAGCTGTTACTTCGTTGAAATATATGTTAAAAATCCAGCATTACTTATGTACCTATAACATTACCTTAAGATTAAAATGCATAATGGAGACAGCACAAGAAACATGCACTCCTTGTGGAAAAAGCATTACAGAAATTCATAGAAAGCAGTGCATGTTACACATATTTTTCCGTGAAACCCCTATCCATTGTATACGTGGAATTTCTTTATGAAAGCTTCTGTACAGACTTTTTAAATATCCCAAGAGAAGTCTCAAGGATGACCTACAAATGTATTATTCAAAGTTGAGGCAGGTGTATGTGGAATTTTCACCACCCCCCACCAGGAGTGGTGTTTGGATCAGGCAGATGTTGCACTAATAGCTCAGTATTATTTTTAAATCTAGGAAAAACAAACACAGTAATTTTAAAATAAAGTTCAGTTTAACTAAAACCTTAAATAAATCAGTAAAAGTTTCAGCAACTACATAATGCATTTATTTTCTTCCAGCTATAAAAAAGAGATACATTCCAGGGCACTTAGTTTTGCTGGCATCTATTAGTGGAATCCAGGCTATTGCTCTCGATGGAACAGAGGACCCTGGTCACTGAGAACTTGCAGACTGTGATTACTTCTGTCTTACAGAACTTACAACAGCTTTTGTGCACCTTTGGCTCCTTTTGAAATGCACTGTGGACAGGACTTTAACACACTCAGTGCTCTAAAACTGACTAATAACGTAAACCCCTTTCTACCCAATATCAAACTTCAAAACCAGACATGCATACAATAAGCAATCTCAGTCAGGCAGTTCGGACAGCAGAGAAGGGATGACAGTGAACAAATCTAAGCTGAGAAAAACAAGTATCTGCACATAAAAATTACATTAGCATTTCAAAGTTATTAATAACATTTAAGAGAAAGTATAATGCTCAATAATGTACCTGCCAGCATGTGGAGGACACAAGAAGAAGGAGCCTCTCTGTGTATGTACAAAACCGTACCGCTTGACAATTTACACAGTCCAGAGATTTTGATTCCTTCTCACAAACACTTTGTCTCTCCTTTACAGCACAGAGGAAGAAAGCCATAAGATTATTCTAGGTATTTGATCTTTTACTTTTAAGATAGAAACAAACCGTTGAAAATAACTTTATTATCAAGATCATGAATCTCAAAATTATGATATTTGAATAATTTTTATTAATTATAGATTAAATCACTGAAAACTAATGTTTTCTGCTTCAAAAAAATATCAACAGTATTTAAATCTCTCAAAAAGAGGTATGCTAGTCATGGAATTATGGCTATCAAACTGCAAAACATTCTTATTACCCCTTACAGCTCCAAGTAAATATAGCAATACTTACTCAAATACAGCACTTTAAAACAAAGTAGCTGGGTTGTTACTAACTCTGCACCCCTCCCTTCGCAAAAGAAGGCCCCAGGCAGTAAAAGGATGGCACGATACTGTGTATGCATCTCTGGTGTGTAACCTATTGCTAAGGTCCTCAATTTCTACAGTGTGACAGTATTTTTTACCCTAATAATGTTTAAAAGGCCCCCCAGAAACTTTGCAGGTAAACCAAAAATGCATCACGAAACCACTACTATGGTATCAAACCTGACAAGAGTCTGAGAAGCTCAATTCTACCCATTAACAAGTAGTACTGTGGCATGCTTTTCAGTTTGTCAAGTAAGGCAATAACTTATTATGGATGTTCAGAGAAGACTGTTGACATTTCACCATTTCTGTTGATGATTCATAGTGCTTCACTGTAATACTAAGTCCCTTTGTGAATACAGCTCTGGGTCTAATTCAAACACAAAACATTGTATTCCAATTCTAACATGTGTGCATGTCAAGTGACAGCTGCTGAGAATATTAACACAGAAAAGAATAACAGAGTTTGAAGATTGAGAAATAGGGCACTTGACACAGCAAGAGTCTTTTCCAAGTGAAGACAGCATTGTCAAATGCAGACAGAGGAAAACAAAGTCTAAAAGACCATTTTGAAAAAAGCAAGGAAGGTGAAGAGGGAGTACTAAGGCCAATTTTGAAGAGCTTTGAATTTAAAGGACAGAGTGAAGGGGTTCAGAAAAAGGAATGACATCAAGACAGCAGGAAAGCATTACAACTTCAGCATTGTGGAATATGGAAAGACAAGAAGCTTGGGCAAAAGACTGCAGTTGTCAAGGCAAAAGCTGTCCAAGAGCCCAACTACTTTAAAAATGCAAGGATGTGTTTTCATAATTTTGTTACAAAAATCATCTAATTCTGTTTAATACATACCCAGGAAATTCTAATTTACCTTCTGCTTCAAGGCATCCTTAACTTAAGATTACTACTATATTTATGTTTTCATATTGCTGTTTTACACCTCATACAAACTGACCTGTATGCTAGTCAAAGATGAAGATAGGTCCCACACTTTAACAGTTCCAGTTACAGACACTGCAACCAGTGAGTCTTCTGTGAAGAAGTAACAGTGAGATAGTCAACTTGGAACCAAGTTCAAGCAGTGTCTAATAAGAAAACAAAACTTTAGCATAGACAGTGCTCTAAAATGGATTCTGCAGGACACTTCAGATGAAATATTTCCACAAAAATAACTAATGGTATATAAAAATACACAACATGCAAGCAAAGAGTGAATATTTATTTTGTCCACTCAGATATATTTTAATAGAAGGCAAAGAATAGTGGGTTTGTGTCCTTTATTTTCCTGATATTACACAATTAATTTGTACATAAAACCAAGAAATGAGTTGCTTGTAACCAGTGTAGAGGCTGCTCATTTTTCTCCTTGAGAAACATTAAATAAAACATAACCAATATTAGGAGCATTAAAAACACCTTCTTAGGTGCTGCCAATGAAATGTTAACACGTACATAATGGCTTTGTAAAACATGACTGGATATTAAATCAGGTAGGATTGTTCTATCTGTACAGACATTTTATCACAAATACATCTAGCACACATACCTTGAATTCTTGCAGAGTGTACAATACACATACAATTTACCCAATCAGAAGACTGAGATGATGATAAAGTGTGAAGAACATCCAAACTCTTAGCATCAATAATAAGAACATCTTGATATTCTCCACAACAAAGAAGCCAGCCTTCACCTGTCATTCGGAATGAGCAATGGTAATACTGTACAAGTGGAAAGAAGAGAATCAGCATACAGAACTACAAATGTGCACATATTTTTCCAGTTAAGCATGTCATACTTTGAATTATAATCAACATTTGTAGCATTTACTAAAAATCTACTCCATATGTGAGGCCATATAAAATTTTCCTAGCGACACAAGCATTTCACATATTCAGCTGTATGCCTATACTAAATCATTATAATGTAAGAGATGCTTTGGACTGAGAGCGGATCTCAAATATTAGGATTTTTAGAAGCAATCAAGCTGCTACTTTGCATTATATACTGCTAAACAGTTTGGGACTTGTTTCTGGACAAATATTTGTTAAAGCTCTAGTTAAAGAAATAAAGATAAAAAAAACAGGTGAAAATGCAGAAGATTCATAATTATTTTTGTCATAACAAATTTTCCATTATTTTCTAGGAAGAATTTATATTCCACAAGATATTATTCATCTTGACATTAAGTGTCTTAGTGTTAAGATTCACTCTTTCTCAACAGTCACAAAGAAAAGGAAGAGACACAAAGTGCACAGCAGTGCAGACCAACTATGAAGACTCCTTCTCTGCTAGGTGCTTTGTATGTTTGCATTTTATGTAAAATCTATCCATATTTGTACACATAATTGCTATAAATGCCTAAGCAGCCACCTCAAATGGAATTTACAAGTCAATACTATCTTTAAAGGGAACAACTATGCAGTCAGGGGAAAACATCAGACAGACACACAACACTGTGCCTAGTTTACTAGAAGTTCTCTGTACATTCATGTTCTGCTTAAAAAAAAAATAATTCTTGGTTTATCAGTTAAGTAATTGAAGTCTGAAAACAAAAGCAGCATAAATAATGGGGAATGGGATAAGTACTACCGCAGATATGAATGACCAGAGGCAGAGGTGCTTAGCAATAGGAACAACTTGTAATTACTGTTCCTCTTAAATTAGGCTTGAAATGGAATATTTGTATTGTCAGTTAGTCCTCTGAGAAAATCCCACACTGATTAAGATCCAAAACGGTTAAGAGCTGACCCTGGTGTTAAACTTCATTTCAAATAGCAAATATTCAGTTTGCACTGCTTGACATCTGCCATTTATAGCTGAATCATCTACACTGAACAAAAGTAACCTACTAAACCAGACAGGCTCATTTAATTAAAACCTACTAAAACACCAACAAAAAAATAAAGCAACAATTTGAAACAGTGATACTATCAAAATCTGTGTGCACTAAGCCTCACAAACAACATTACATAGGAAGCAGTACTCTTTCAGTTACTATTATGCCACAGGCAACCATTTCCCATGGAACAGCAGAAAAAAAAAAAATCCTATAAAAACAACTCACAAGAAACACCCACACGCACACAAAAAAAACCCAAAATCCATTATAAATGTCTGAAGGTTGCATTTTAAAAGTATAGTTTCTCCTCCTAGAAACATCTATACCTTTTCCTAAGAAAGTTTTCTTTTTAGGTGTTCCTATTTTCCTCTAGCCATCTTCCTCAAGTTATACAACTAAAATCTTAATCTAGCCAAAATTAAATTTAGCTCGCATCTAATACAAAAGTAACAGTTTTCTAAAGTATTTGCCACTTCTATTTGAAGGGTAAGAATGAAGATTCTGCCTCTAATCTCCACAAAAATGCAGATTGTTAGATAATCACCCAGGCCAGGTCTGCCTACTTGGAAGCGGAACTCTGCCATAACTTTAACTATTGAAATCTAATTAAGCAATACCACAAAGCAGATCATACCACACCTCTACTATAATTGAAATATTTTACGTGTGTGTATACATACATGTAAAAAGATTATATAAGCTTAAACATATACATAAAAACTATTGAAGAATAAATTCTCTTGATTTTTATGTTTATACACACATCTATATGTGAAAATATATTAATAAATTCTTTTCTATAACTTTTATTTGGTAATTTACCCAAGCTTTTTCTCTTCCCTTCATCGTTAACAACTATGCTCGAACTCATCATGTCAACCAAAAGAGTGTCATGAAAAACAGTTTCTTCTTGAAACTTTAAAAAAATTCAGTTCTAAATTTGGCCATAGTTTACATCATTTAAGGTAAGGTAATTTAAGATTTCTACCATCTGGAGGCTTAGTTCTACCCTAGATTTCCCCACTGAAGACAGCCAGCATCTTAAGCAACCCAGAAGCCCTGAGCTGTTCTACTAATACATTCAGAAATAAGCCATCTCTCTGAATCAAATTCATACATGCGCGGCTCCTTAACCATACACATATGTATTTCAAACACAGCCTCAACAGTCCAGCATCTAGATATTTAGTGTACCTGGATATAGTTCCAAGCACACACTTGAAATTACATGAAGTAACATTCAAAGCAATTTGGCCTCTGAAAATAAGGATTCTGTCTCAAGTTCTACAATGAATGAAAGTGTATTTTTGGAAACGGGGCAGAGCAGTCTTTTGAAGGTCAGTAGTTAGCCATCAAAACCTTTTAAACTTTAAAAAATAAGATTTCCAGCATACTGTCTCACGTTTGGCTGAATTGCTTGTACTTCTAAAGTATGCCATAAAAATCTAACATAACATTTGAAGTTTCAACGCAATTTAAATAGAGGACAAGAGTAAAGATTAAGACAGTTTCACTTTGCTACCCAATGCCCAAACTTTACACTAAGTTAATTGATATTGCATTCCAAACATTTGAAGCTTAAAAAGAATCAGTTTGATTTAAGGAGTTCAGAGGAACATAAAAGTCTGAGCTCTTTTCTTAGGAGGAAGTCAAAAAAGGAAATGTAACAGATACAAACCTACTTCCATTACAAAAATTTTCTCCTATTAAATATGTTATGAGCTATACGTTTAAAATTGTACGTTTCTGAAAAATATCCCATTTATTAAGCAAAATTGCTCTTGTAATGAACAGAGAGAGCCCATGAAAAGTTGCTGTACTTACATGGATTGCTGTATGCCTATAAGGAAGCTTTGCGTTCTCAATGCACTGTCCACTAGTGACATTCCAAACACACATCTCCCTGCCAAAGATAACTTTATATTATTCTCTGTCATTTCTACTCAATTGGCTGGAATAATTTTGTGCCACCAAGTTGTTCTGTCGTGCTGTACTTAAGTACAGTCTGGTCCTTTATGTGACTTTTTGTTACAGATTACTGGGTAAGAAAATGTTGTAGTCATTAGTAAGAGATGACATACAGTATCTGTCTTTTTGTTTTGGTAATTACACCCTGCTGCCTTGCAACAAACCTGACTTTAAGGCCAACTCTAGTCTACAACAAATTGTAGGTATACTGCCATTACAGCACGTCAACATGTCACTGTAACTATCTGTCGTTGGAACTATATCCTCCTGAAAATGATTCATTTCACTGGACTTAAACCACACATCTTGAAACATAATGCATCTTCTGCAGCATTAGACCAGCTCCTAAGAGGAACCGCAACTTCTGTTAAAAAGAAACAGTGCCACCATGAGACTATTCCTGAAATCTGATAGCGGTACAGCACCACTTGTGTCTTGACAACCTAAATGCCTGTGCAACATTCTAGCTATACTTAGTTACATTAATGTTTGAAAAAGACAAATTAGCCAGGCTTCCTCATCTAGACATTATTCAATGTGCTGTGGGACTAGAGTACAACAGAAACAGTCAAATCAAATGTTGCAAATAAGGTTGCATGAGGTATGTTGTCATAGTTCAGCAATGTTAAACTTTGACGCTTTTAGATTTTGGACAGCAAGCATTATTACCACAGTTGACAATAATTTTATAATTTCAGAAATCACATTTCTGTATGAGGACTTAAAGAACACATCAGGGAAAAGATTTTATTGTATTAAAAATTCCACTTAGTCTTCTACATTTTAATCCACACACTTTCACATTTTATGATAATCTAAAAATATTAACTTACAGTTTTCAACTCAGCAAAAGCAGTAAAATCTATGTAGCATCATCATAATGCTTAGTGCAACATCAGCTTCAGTAGACCAAAATTCATAACTTAAACAGAACGCTTATGCTCTTTATTAAAGATTAAGGCAGTGAATTTCTCATCAGAACAATTAAATTTATTGCTTTAGCTATATTACTGTGATACATACATGCAAACATGCACAAATGAGACCAAAATATCAATTTCGCATTTTGCACTCTAAGGAATGCGTGTTATACTAACAAGGAATAAGTGATACCATATGTTGATAAACCTGTCCTACAGCATATGCTAAATACATAGTGAGACCTTCTGAATCACAATGAATTGATTTATAGGTCTCCATATAAAAACTACAGAAATACTGTTCAGTACTCATCCTTCTGGGACAAGACAGCTATACAAACACTTGAGATTCTGAAATGGGACGGGAGAAGAGTATGATCTTTTATACAGTTTCTTCCACCCTCAATACAAGGGAATGTAAGCTTGAAAATGGCAGAAGTGAATGATTCAAGGACAGGTTGGACAGAGCCTTGGTGACAGGGTTTAGTGTGAGGTGTCCCTACCCATGGAAGGGGGGTTGGAACTAGATGATCTTAAGGTCCTTTCCAACCCTAACTATTCTATGATTCACAAGCCAGAAAAGGCTGTTCAACAAACCCTGCCTCTCCTGAAGACAGGCTCCCTATTTGTAATTATCTCCACATCACAGCCTTTCAGGGATCAGTGATGGATGCTTTGCCCTTATATGCAATACAGCTGAAAAGTCCGCAGTAATTTGGTAAAAGTGAACATTTAAAGGGGCCAGAAGGCTGTCCAGTCCTACATACACACATTCCAAGGAAGCCTGATAATCCCTTCAGAGGCAGAATCTTTTGGAAGCGAATATCTCTGTTTATCTATAGCAAAAAATACCATTTGTTTCTTCACACTTTTCACCAGCGCTTTTTGGAAATACAGTATGCTATATATCTTAGTACAGATCTTATATATCTTAATACAGATCTGGAAACAGTACTACAGTAACAGAACTTCACAATTAAGATGAAAAATAGTTTTACCTCTGAGCCCTTGAGTAGAATTGAAGTAGGCCAGTACAAAACTAGTTTTGTAGACTTCTCACCCTCCTTTCTGCACATAACAACCAGAACTGTTTACCGCTATCTGCCCAGTGGGGCAGTCTAACCTCTGAAGATTAAGAAGACTGAACCAGTCTACTTAAGTTATCCCTTTCTTGCATACTTATGATTGAGAGAACCAGGCCAAGAACCTAGCAGCTGGAAAGTATAAGCTCCTCAGTGAGAAAGTAGTAGCCTTAAGATGCTAAAAGGTGTAGCTTGAAGAAGGGCAATTGACAGGAACTCTTCACCTGAAGAGGTTTTAACAGAGCTGTTAATTGGAAAAGAGGGACCCAAAATGAGAGGAGAACATCATTAAGCAGCCAGACAGAATTTTTGGAGGAAAGCGTTTAAGGAAGTAAAAAGCTCCTCTAACTACTTTCAGCTGCTGTAATCCTGAGCTGAAAACCCAGCTGAAAAGATTACCAAATATTCAGAGAGGGGAAAAAAGCCTTGCATGCTAACCTAGCAGAACTGCATAAATTTTTTTTGCCTGACATAATAAGCCAGTCACAACAAACACAGGAGAAAAGCTGCAAGATCTACCACTTAAAAGGATATACTCCAAAACAGCAAGGCAGATTAAAGCAAAGACAAGTAATATATATGCCTTTTATTCAAGGGCAGTTTACATGCCTCTATATGTAGCCAGTGAACAAGCACAACCTGGATCAGAGTACATTAACCTCTTCTACTTATTCAATTCTTAAGAGTGAACTTGGGAAGGAATACAAAAAAGAACCACGATATTAAAATGTTTTTGAATCTGCTGCTTCCCTCCAATAACCCATTATTCTCCATTTGAATGTGGCCTAGCTAACTCTCTGAACAATTCATTTTCCTGACTACTAACTGGACACCTGAATCTGCCAAACCATTTTGTCATCCAAGAGATGACCTCTTACTTAAGACTACTGTATATAGGCAACGCAATCATTATCCTAAGTAACTGATATCCTTTCCATATCACAGAAGTGGATTAAAAACCTTCTGCCAAATGCAGAATCTGACCTACACCTGCCACACATTTCATCATTTAAGAAATGAATAATTGAATATTCAGTTACCTACCCATTTTCAGTAGCACTTACTACATATGGTTGTTTCTCAAACTCTCTTGCTTTTGCCAAACAAGTTACAGAAGCAGTATGGCCGAAGAGAATTTCTTTAGATGAAATCTAGGAGAATAATACAATGGTTTAACATAATACTTTCAGTTTAATCAAAGGAGACATAAAAGCAAGAGAATACTACTTGGAGATGTCATTATTTATGAGTAATTCTCAATCTGCTTTGTTGTGTTTTTCTATCATATTTCTGGAATGCACAAAGATATGAATGGATTATCCAGTTTGTGTAAAGTTCTTCACTTCCTGAAGAATTCATGGAGTATCAAACATTGTAAAACAAGCAATAGGCAAAATATCTCTGCCCTTCACCCTACAACACGCAGCAAAAGTGGCAGAGTGAAGCAGACAACTGATACAGCAGAGCTCTTAAGCATGGGTTTCATAGAGCATGTTTAGTAATCCTTTTTATTAGCTTCACTGCATGCAAAGATCTTAATAAAATAAAGCTAGCTCCATAAAAGGGCAAACTAAAGTTTCAGGATATTTGTGAGCACAAATAGGACATCCAAATGCAAGGAGAACAGAACCATAGTCCTAGGAACACAGAATAAAAAACTGGACCTGCTTTGACTTTGTTACATTCTCAGGAAAATAAATATAAAATAAGCAAAGCAATGCCAATGATATGCTAGGGGCTTTGCCTCTTAATTACACTGCAAATACATATTTCATCTTACTTGTTCCATCTTTCTACAATTTTTTCCATTTCTAAACGTGGTAGAAAGCTCTGGTTTTATAAATAGATATTTTTTTTTTCCTTAAATGACAAGCCATGATCAACACCTGATTTAAAAAAGCTTTACAAGATAGGAATGGTGACATTCATATGTTTACTTGCTATCATCACTCACTTGTTATCATACACCATCTCAAATTATAATCCACAGGTCACAATAATACATGAAAATTTTTCTGAAGTCTGCAAATAACTGCTTATTTACACATTTCAACAGTTTTTGCTTCATGAACTACCTATAACAAATATCACATAATCTCTAAAATTTAAAGTGCAAGTCTGGATAATCCATTCTTAATAAAAGATAAAGCTCTACTCTGTAAATTTGGCAGACTGTAGCAAAGCAAACACAAACCTTTAATTCTGATGCAAGATCCCAGAAACATATTTGCCCTTCTTGACTTCCCGTAACTATAGTCTGCTGGTCATCTGTAATCATAATAGCAGTGATACTGTGAGAGGGAGCTATTTTCCCCCACACTGCCACAGCCTGTACTGATACCTTCATAGTCAGCACCTGAAAACAGAAACAAGTCACAATGATTAAGAAACATGAAGTGCAAGGAAAAAAGAAAAAAAAACAACAATCCAAAACTTAATGCAATTAAATCAACATCCAAAAAAGGGGAGCTACAAAATACTTATTGCTGCAAAAGAGTTAATGTGGCATTGAAGCATCACACAAACACTTTAAGACAACTATGTGCTAATAACTTACATATGCAAAACAGTGACATACCACTATTTTAAACTGAGGCATTCCTAAATAAGACCAGAGTTACCAGGAACTAGTACCACCACAATACTGAAATATCAGCAACAGAAATCATGTGCTACCCCACACAACCTGGCTTAGCTCTGATGGGCCCATGTCACAGTCATCATCTTCTTAATTTTGGTTGGTGAAATATGTACCATGCCTTCCCTATTCCCCGCAACCAGTAGTTCTGCTCATTCTCAGCAGCTAACTACCAGAGCATGGAGATGGCACAGGAACAGGGTGTCAATACAGAGGTCTGCAGTTCCTATACGGATAAGGCAAAAGAAACAGGTAATGAGCATGGAGGAGCAGGTGGTAGGTCAGGGAGGAAGAGAAAAAAAGTGAGGCCCAGGGCAGCAAAGCACTATTCCCTCAACATTCAATAGAATCTCCTAGAGAAAAGCCACAGAAGAAAGGTGGAGGCAGAGTTGCAAGCTGAGGAACAGGGAGAACAGACTCTTTCTGCTGCTCAACTCATGAATCTCTTGTGGGGGGGAAAGAAAGAAAACCAACAACCAAACAAACAAAAAGAAAATCCAAACATACCATATAATAGATTTCAGCCACTAGAGCAAAAATTTGCTTTAATAGAATTGTACAAAATGACTATTGGTCATTAGTTAATTCAATACAGATTCTTACAAACTCCACTTCCAGGAAACTATTTCAGCACATGTTCAAAAACCAGTACTTAGAAAACATCCTAAAATCCTTCTTATTAAAAAAAATATATCCTGCTTTGCTTGCTTTTAGACTTGATGCATGTTCCTTTTAAAAGCAGTTCTGCTTGTTAGCTGGATTCTGTACTTGTCCTGCTTCAAACAAAAGCCCTGAGAAAACTGCTTTCTCCCTCACAAGCCTTCTATCACATTGTTTACTGCTCAAATTCCCATGTTCATGAGCCTCAAACGTTTTTCTAGAGTATTTCCAATGATACCTTCAAAATAAAAAACAAAAAAACCAGTATCTGCCCATAAATAATGTGGCACTTTAAAATCGTATTTGTCCTGTTCAGACTTTTCAGGGGACCTTACCACACATCCAACAAATATGCCTCCTTTGGGTCAACTTAGGTGAAAGGATGGACTGCTTAAAACAGACACAGTTGAGCAATATCTTTAGCACATCTTTATCTTTTTATCTTTATAGCAGAGCCTTCCACTAAGGTGGCAGTGCTACCTTAGCCCAAGCAGTTTCCATACCTAGAAGTCACCTGTATCAAAACTCCCAAATTAACTGGAATATACAACAGCCTCCAGTACTCATTCCCTGCATCCTGTGACAACTCTTCTCTCCTTAATTTTCCTAGAAAATCTGCACAAATACTTCTGAAGCATCTTTGTCAACCTCCCTTCCCATTCAGTTTTCAGGAGAAAATGCCAGAAGATTGCTGTCACCTGCTCCTAACTGTTGTCAGGGAGGAAGGATATGAAGTTATAAGTCAGTCCTCTGAAAACTGAGTTTTCTTAAACTGTACTGAGGAAAGTTTTAACTACCACCAGTACATAGACAGCTGAAAATGAGCAACAAAAACGTTTGTATAACTCAAAGTTATTCTCAAGCATGAGCGAACAAGAAACGAATGTTAAGCCCTTCAGATGCACCATTCCCTAGGGTCATTTTAGTACTTCAGTTACTTTTCTCAAAATATTGTCTGTATGTCAGCTACTTGTTATTCAGACAGCATAATACCATTTAATAGATACCTCAGAGCCCCCACTAACCAAAATACACCTTTCAGAGGTGTGCTCCTATTTATCCTGAAGAAAGGGGACACAACAGACTCCTTAGCAAAAAAATATTTAAAACAAAACAGGTGCCAGAACAGCACAGTTGGGAGGGATCAGACAAGAGATATGACAGTAAAGCTGAAATCTTATCAGAGGAGGCAGGAAATGCATGGCAGCAGATAATAGACAGCCAAAGGAAGTAATCTAGGAACAATGCGAAGTGACATGAAAAGAAGTTCCTGTGATAATTCAGAAAAGACCACAGGATAGAAACAGAGCACAGAAGCAGCTTTTAAGCTTTGTTTAAAAAAGCCTGTAATACAAACCATCACTAAATCTAGCATGGTAGCAGCTAAAAGCAGGGACACGGACAAGAACTGTATCTGTTATTCCTAATAAAAGCCTTAAGTAACACAGAACTGAAGGAATGGTCTTGCTTTTTGACAAGTACACAAAACAAAGGGCTCAGCTCCTGAGAAAAAAGGGCTGAGAAGACTGGTATGGCAGAATATCAAGGTCCTGCCATACAACCTATACAACCTCAGCCAGAACAAAGGCTGAGAAAGAAGTGTCTAAGAGAAAATTAATTGAAATCAGCAGTTTATTAGGCTAAATCACATTTAGTTTCATTTTAAAGCTCTGTGGTTATCACACAAAATCCTGAGACATGTTATTGATCTCAGCTTTAAAATTTGACTTTTACAGAAGTTACTTTTTAAATCTCTAGTCACATGATGTATTATGCTTACTGGTGAACACTGATGTCCTTTTCTCTTCCAGTTTATACCCTGAAATCAAAGTTGTTCTAGCCAAACTCTAGTGATAGGCTTTCAAGTATCAGATAAGCAAAGAAAACTCAGTTTCTTACAAAACATCTTACAAAATGGTGGCTGCCCAGTTAACAGTTTGATAGGCTAAATACTGAGTCTTTCAAATGTGTTTCCTTGCATATCATGTAGTAATTTATACTTGTGCCTTGGGAGTGTTCAATTAGTGTAAAACACCATAAGACAGCAGAATTCAGATTTGTACTGCACTGAATATGAACTCATAAATCACATTTTCTTCTAAAAGCAGCATAGATTCAAGATCAATATTCTTAGCAGAAGGCCTACTGCTGAGCAAGTGATGAGTAAGAGAACTCAGACAACCAACAGAAGTTAAAATCTGGAACTGGTAGAATTTGCTAATGTATAGATGATCTATTTGTATGCATTTTAAATATCCATGAGTGTCATATTAAAAAAAAACAGCTACTAAAACATTGGTTATACATTTCAGTCTAATTCTCTTATAAGAGAAATAGAAAACAGAAGGTATGTGAACTTCCGTGTTAACATAACAGTACTTAACTTTTTTACTCTTGCTCCCTTGTTAACTCCTCTTTTGGATTAAGTTATTTTGATGCACAAGTACTTTGCATGAAAGTTTTAAGAATACCCTGACTTTCCGAGAAACACCACACACATGCAGGCATCTACATTTTGTCTGATGATACTTACCTTTATCAAAGCTATTTAGTAATACTGATGGCACCTAAAGCAAACTTTTTTAAATAAAAATCAACAGATACTTATCACACTGTTCCTTTAAAAAAAAAAAAAAGGTAAAAACTGCTTCCACAAAGTCAAATATTGCCCAAGGCATATGTGAGCTGCATGTTGCTTATCAGCACAAATTCTTCCAGCTCTGCACACTCAAGCATGTCTGATTTGCAGTATTAACCCCTCATGCAACTTCAAATCCAGTTCCTCAGTCCTGCTCCCCATTTCTCTCTGCTTAGAGCCCGACTTCTTTTTGACCTGCCCTTACGATAACACTGCTAAAAACTCATGACTAAAAACAAAAACACTGTTCCGAGTTAAAACCATGCCAATTCATCCCACCACTAACTTGCACCATCCTCTCTCTAGTTCTACAAGCACCTTTCACTCTGAAGTCACACCACAAAACTTCTTAACTTGGAAAATTATTCCAGTTTGCACTGCTTCATGGACTTTGGCTGTACTACATCAGCAACTTTGGACCATTTGCATAGTGTTAAATTTTCATTCAGAAGGCTAAGTATACCACCTCCTATTCTACAAAGGCCATGAGGTATTTTAAAGCAGCCAGAGCACAGGTCTGACCTTGAATGTCCTTCTAAGCACATAGTAATACAACGGGTTTTCCTCATCACTCAACTGTTTTGACTGGGACTGGTCACATTTTTGGATAGAGAGAATACCGTGATTTTTAAATGAGTTAAGAATACACCAGTTCTCACATACATAAAGGTTCTTAAAACTAGGAACTGAACTTCCCAGAAGCTTAACCTCAAACAGTTCACATCATAAAGCACTGGCAGTGACAAAAATCTCCTCCTCTTAGCTACAGCCCATAACAGAAGCTACCAAATTGGAATTTATAGTTCATTTATAGTAGAAAAAAAGTCATAAAACAAAAAGTCACTCTACAGGCAACAGTCAACCTGCCAAAAAAAGCTTTTCTGAGTTTATATTCATACTTATTTCATGCTTCTATACAATATAAGTTTTCTCAAGATCAGTTTGTCCAGGTCAATGTGTGGCAATCAGAGTGGGCACAAGAAGAGATGCAGAAATTGGCTTACAGTCCTGAAAATATTAAGAGATTAGCAGCATTTAACGGTTTGTATTGGATTAAAAATACAAATAATTAAAACAAAAGCACACCAACAAAAAGACAGATGGACCAAAGTGATCAAAACAATTATTGACAGCTTTAGGAGAACAGCATGTGTCTTCTCAGTCTAGCAAAATTGTACTGGTCAAGGTTTCAATGCTCTTGATGGACAAGTAAAATAAGAAGTTTCTTCCACACACACCCCTTTTTAGATTCATCATTGTAGTTACAAGCTAAAGTGTACAAACTAAATTTCAGGCAGAGCCTAGTAGGTTTTCATAACAAATTCAAAAGGTTCATTTGTTTGTAACCAATTTCATTCTCCTATTCCTGTCTATTCTTTGTTTTTTCTCTGACATACTTGCTCTTACCACCTATATAAGAAAATACAGGATTTAACAATATTTTTGTACTGTTGGTAAAAAGCTAATTAGTTTCCTAAAATAGCGTTGACTTGCAGTCTACTAATGATTACTGCTTTCTTAACTTTATCAACTTACTTTATGATGTAAATGCTGCACTCTCCTTAAAGATAATATATTTTTGCTGATTATCAGAGATATCTTTCCCTAACTAAAGTTATTCACCCATTGTTCACAATATATAGCAAATCCTTCTAAGAGGCATAAATAATATATTGCATTTACAAAATACTTGATAAAAGCATCTAAAGTACAAAATCTGAAGACAGAGAAGTGACAAAGTGCTGTCTTTGTAAGCCTGAAGATGTACCACATCCACACTCATGAAGCAGGTCACAGATCTGTATAAGTTGCTATCCAGAAATCCATTGCATCCATGAATCTGAAAACACAGGTCAACAATACTTTGCAATTTGTGAAGCAGCAGGGTAAGCACACATTTGTACAAGTATAAGCAGTGGAATAAATTAGAAAAGATAATGCTGAGAAAGATTCTTAACAGATAAATTGAAATAGAATGGAGATACAGGGCTACAGGGCAGATGGCAGGATGTGCAATTCAGGAAAAAGTGTATGAGGCTAGGTAAGTGAAGAGAGAATGATCAAAGAAACAATATTGAAGACAGCAAGACAAGACAAAGGGAAAAGATATTTGAAATAACTAATAGGAAAAAGTAAAATAGATTATCAAGATATTTTTAAAAGATAATTAAAAGCTAATTTGCATTTAGCACATCGCACAAGAAAACTAGTAATTGGCTCCTTTAAGATGCAGAATCAGCTCTCTGTAGGTACAGCAGCAAAAATATTTATGTATTTAAAATTTTTTTGTTAACATACCTAACCAGATAGCAGGCAAGAAGTAAAATACTTCAATCAACACTTATATACTATGGCTCTCTTCCTTGTGTTTTAATCCATCCTGCCAGAACCCTCAGTACTCCACACCTGTTTTCCATTCTACTTCCTTTTTTCGCAGCTCTACCCTGAGACACTCCCTGCCTGCTTGCCTACCACTGTGGTACCAGTTCAAGCTCATGGGACATCCCTGAAGACCTGTCAGGGCTACAGCCTAACCTGCCCAAGGACTCACTGCTGAGTGACATCCAGATCCCTCTTGGGGTGTGAATGTACTGCAATCCAAGGGAGCAAGAGGCTGGGACCAGGGATCAATACAACCCATTTTAACTAGCAAGAACCACCTAGTAATACCTTGTTTGTATTTCTTGAACGAGTGACACAAGAAACACTTATTTCATTCCACACAATAATTCACCACAATCAGAAAGAGCACAGTAAGGGCAACACCATCTCCCAGCTGCTGATTACATCAAAGGTTTGCAGCACAAATTCAATTTTATGATGTTAATCTCAGCCTGCCACTCAGAAATTTTCTCTGAGGGATATGATTTTTCTCTGGATTTCATTTTAAGAATGATTTTCTTCTTCTACAATCAATAAAGATATGTTTTCATCAAAAGACTCTATCTTGGCAGAATTCAATTGGCCATCTCAAAACCTTTTGGTTACACAATATTAATTAAAATAGTTTGTTTATGTTGCACCTAAGCTGGAAAACAGGGCAGTGAAAACTCAGCACACTTCTGCTTTGTGCAGTCCTAAGGTACAGTAGAATAAATCTTCACCTCCTTGAAGTTATCACTTTACCCCATTAACTGTTCATTATATTAAGCTTGCTAGAAAAGTGTCATGAGATGCTCTTTTGCTAAGTAGAAAAAATAAAGATGTGTGAAAAACTAGAAATTCCTACTTTTTTTCCACTGTTATTAAAGGCTTCTGCAACAACAATGATATAATAACTGTTTAAACGTTAAAAATTGATACATATGAGCTAGCTATCTTGGTTTTAAGTCAAAGGAAGGAAACTGCATATATTTGAAGTTCATGTGGAAAAAGCATTACAAGAGCTTGGAGCCATAAAAGATGTCTTTAAAGAAAGAACAAACACATTAAAGAAAAAGAAAACACAGTTGTTTTTACTGTCGGAAATTTTATGTCTGAATGTTTTACAAGGTACAAACATAGCTATCTACAGGAACAAGATGCTGCTTAAACACTATACAGAACTATATATATGTGAATTATATGCCACTTTCAAATCCTTAAGCATACAAACAACATCGCTTAAGTCATCTTCAGTGGCATTACATGGAAATTGTGAAATGTTTTAATGAAGCAGAGCTTTAATCAGGTCTTAGGAAATTCACCCACCAATTCTTACAGGAAAGTAAATATGACAAAAAAGGGTCATTAGTTTCTGCAGAAAGCAAGTTTTGATTTCAACAAAACTGAATCTTACTGATTTAAAGACAGGTTTTCACCTTACATATATTAAGTTACCAAACTTTATTGAGAGTTTTTCCATTTGAGAAAGTGCTGCTTCCTTATGCCTGTGAAGAGATAGCTCCTTACTTTTCCTTAATTATAAATTGTCTTTTGAGCAGACAAATATCATGCCCTTTAAAAGAGCCAATGATCATAAAATCATCCCCCATGAATCAAGAGGGTGTACTAAGGGGGCATCAACTTCAAGTTTATTGCCCACGTAACTTGGGAAGTCTAAAGAGTAATAAACTTTAAGCCTCTGTCAAGACTTCCCACAAATGCAAGTAAAAGTCATTAATGTAATCCACAAGAACTCTGATAAACTTTCATTTTTACTAAACATGACAGAATCTGTAATGAACTAGCCATAATTAATCCTACAGAATTCATTCTTATTTACACTACTGCAACAGAAGATATATCTGGTAAAGTCAAGACACATGAAATCGAAAAAAAAAACCCAACTTACAAAAATGTCAAACTAAGAGGCAGTGAATATGCATCAAAGCTCTAAGTCACTAATTTTGTCTTCCTTAAGTGACCTTGAACTCATTTAAGATAAAAAAACCCCACTGATCAGAGAGGTGATGTTTTTGGTTCAGCTACACTGTACTCAGGAATGTTTAAATAACAAATACATTCGAACCAGATGCTGGAAATAAAACAACTGAAACATTTCATCAGCCTTTGGGTTTTGGACAGTGATGTAACATTTGCTAACCGCTAGTGTAATTAATTGCATCATAATGAGGATTTCCAAACTCTGACAACAACAACTCCTTATTTTTCCATTTTGCTCTTTGAACACTACTGATTACCAAACAGGCCTCTCCACAGAGTTCTTCACTATGGGGCACGCACCTGTTTAGTGTAAACAACTTTGAAAGATTTATTATATGTACACAAACAGATCTACTTAAGTAGAGAGACACTGCCTATTATGAAGCAGAATCAAAGTCCATACCTGATTCAATGCATTGCAATGCATGGATTGCAGTTGTAACTACAATAAAGTTCTAATTTTAACACTGAAACAATTTTTATGAGAAAAACCTGCTCTTGTGTAACCAATCCTACCACCTGACACAAACCTTTTGCACAGAACTGGCTCACCACAAAGCCATTTCTGCAATGCGTTCCCAAAACATCATAGTTCTTTACCAGCAGCGCTTCTGATATGCTAAATCTCATGATAATTTAAGAAAATACTACTGCTGTTCCTAGCAGTAACTAGGAAAGCAAGTGTGAAAGAACCACCACAGGGCTCCAAGTGAACCCTGGTTATTTCCATCGAGCAAGTCTCAAGAGACATTTCTAAGTGAACTATTTTCAAGAGAAAACAGAACTGCTATTGAATAAACATAAATTTATTTCTACTCTAAGGCTTTGTACCTACTCAAAAGGCATCACTAAAATAACACAGAAGCATTTGCCCATTTCAGTGAACTAGTATTTTGAACTCTGCTATGTCCTTGAAGGAATTTCTCCAAGAAGTCCACTGAATAAGTATACTCCAAGACAGCTGACAGAATATATGTATATGTATAGTGATATGTAAATATCACTAGATGATGTCGGAAAGGGAAGTTCAGACATCCAACATTACATGTCAAACCTGAAACATAACGAAGCTATACAGCTGATACTAAACGTACAGGGGTCGAAACGGAACTCCCAGAAACTTGTCTGACAACGGCCCGAGTAAAGAGAACAAACGCCGCACCACACAAAAAAACTTCACCCCAGCGGAAGAGCTCTGCAGTACCCGATGTTACCGCTGCTCTCGGCCAAGACAAAAATCCAAGCCCACCTCTCAGTCGCTTTCCTAAGGCACCCGAGGTAGCAGAGCCTCGCGGCCACAGACCCTGGGGAGGTCGCAACGAGCGGCCCGAGGCTCCGCACTGAAGCGCGACCCGCTGCCGCCGGGCAGAGGAGACCGCTGAGAGGAACCGTGCTGAGCAGCGAGGCCGCGGCACAACGCCTTACCTGCAGCGGCTGCAGGCACCGCCAGTGGGAAAAGACCGGCCGGCAGCGCTAAGAAGAGAGGAAATGGACTGCAGCGGGACAGGCTTTATCCCTCTCGGGCGCGGCTACGCCCAGCCCAGCCCAGCCCAGCCCCCGCCCCGGCCGCGAGGCGCTTGCCGAGCCTCGGCCTTTGCGTGGCTACGGAGCAAGGGCAGCGCGTGCTGCCCGCAGCTGCCCACAGTCCCGTCAGCGCCCGCCGACAGGATCTGCTCCGGGGGCCGCTTTCTGCTGTGGAGGCTCAGAATGGAAAGCGGGAGGAAACAAGGACTAAAGTAGCAACCCGTGAGGTGGTGCCTGGGCTGCTGCCGCCCTACTCACCCACCTGCTCCTCTGCGCTCCCTTGCGGCTCAGCAGACCCGTGTGGGGGGCCGGCCTGCTCAATAGAGTACTTCCTTAAAACCGTAATGAGGTACAAGAAACTTTTTAGGTGCCCGACCTGCTTTAAGTACGGAGAGAAGAGTATTTCTGCGGCCGTAGGGACAGCTGCAGGTGGTGTCGGTTCTGCACGTCTCCGGTCAGGTGCTTTGTTTCTCAGCAGCTCCAGGTTTGAGGACAGTAAAGGGTGAGCTGTGTGCCTCATGACGTGAGGGCTGCGGATTGTTGAGGGCATGAGTTTCTCAGCTTTAGGTATTTCTTCTTATAAACGCTGTTCTAGCGAGCTAATATAGTGAGGAGGAGAAATGAGATGTTTATTTGTTGTTGGTGTGTTTCTTTTCTCTTAAAAGGTCAATTTCAGAGAAGCTATGGTCTGTGAAAGGAGACCATTATGAGGAGCCAAGCTCAGCTGTTCCATACGTGTGGGTTCATCTTAATGAAACTGTGTTGAAGTAATTATAGTTTGCATCTGTGGCCTGCGTTTTAGAGGTAAATGGATGTAACGAAAAAAGAATATGTAAAGTTAGTAATGTTTTGAAATGTTTCTCTCCGGCTTCTGATTTTAATTTGTTTTAGCAGGTCATTACTCACAATAAATACGAGACTACTTAAGCTGCTTCACCTAATGAATGATTTTATGAAATTTTTTGAACCCTGGAAATAGAACCTTAATGGAGATGGTGGTGTTTAGTAAGATAGTATTAGGCTAAGTGAAAAACACTGGAATATAGGATCTTACATGAAAACTTAGGTGTAGCTTTTCTCTGGGCTTACTTCTGGGCATTTTAGTAATATTCTAGTTGAAAACAAAATGAGATGATACAACATAGTTTAAAAGTCATAATATTATTTTCCTCAGAGAAGATGACTGCTGGCCCTTTAAAATCAGTAGTGGTAATTGGAAGTTCAGTTAAAGTTTTTGTAGTCAAAAATGCTTATCAAGAAAGTGAAATAATTGTATGAGACCAGGTAACCTACTGGATAAACTGGATATTGCTTGTGCTTTATGGCACACAATATGAATCGTGAATTCTGCCTGTGAACCTAAATAAGTTATTTGACCAGTTTCTCCTTAGTCGTCAATACATGAAGGTTGCCATAAGACAAAGTTGTTGCATACACTTTAGCATGATTTAACACAAAGGGAAGGCTACTGCAAAGACGTTAATTACATCTTATGTTCAGAGAGGGTCATGAAATTGATTTCTATTTTGCCTTCCAACACTGTATATTTTTTACCTTGGTAAAATAAATTATTCCATAAAAGCAGTGCACATATTAATACTATTTAAATGCATTTACAGATGCACATCAGAAATAGTGGTTATGAAAACTGTATATACCATATATACTAATTATACTTCCAGTTATTAAGACCTATCTCCCAAAATCAGGTTTTACTTCATTCCCAATCTTTACAATGTGAAGCGTTGTGTTTAAAGATACATACTTTTTCAAGTGTTGTAAATGATAAAGTTTTTAATGTAAGGTGGATGTGGTAGCATCCCAAGCTATATATGTTGGCTTTGTTTTTGTTGTTTTGTTGTGTTTTTTAATGGTTCTACCTAAACATAAACAACCCATACTTTGTATAACATTTGTGTAAAGTTTTCATTTTAATAATTTACGTTGGAAAAAGTGATTGAGCTGCTACAGAGCCTTTATTATGAGAAAAACAGAATGAACACATACTTAACAATCTACCTGCTATGGTATCAGGTGGGTTTCCATATGGAAACAAATTACACGGATTACCCTGGCTTGGAATAGTTTGAGTGAATAAGTTATGATGTTTGGACTATTCTTGAGTTGAAATCCGTAATGGATCATAGCCCAAGTTAAATGTATCACAAGTTGAAATATCACACCTGACAACTGGTAAGGAAAGGAGAACATGCACAAGGTAATTAAAGCTGGCCATGTTCTTGAGCTCAACAGAGACCACTTTTTCTTTCTGTTGAGAAAAAGGAGATCTGTGTGGACTGTTGGATCTCCACAGCCTCTCCAAGGGGGCAAGGGCAGTTCACAAATAAAATATGTACACAAAGAAAATCCTTCAATGATTTAGGCAAGGAAAAAATCTCTTCCAAAGGAAATAATATGTCTTTTCAAAAGAGAACTTTCTGTATCAAACCTTCAGTTGTCAGTTGCTAGTTGTATTCTTGGGGCATTACTTTTACATGCTGTTACAGAAGGTTTACATTCTAATTCTAGTTCTTCACCTAATTTTTGTTCTGACATGCAGACCACTTCACCTCATTTTACCCAGGCATACTTGTTTGTAACAAAAGGGCTAAAATGAGCTTTTATGAAGTATTTCTCAGATTCTTTTGTTGAGGAGGATTTATTTTTGGGATTGATGACAGTGCTAGATTCAGACATGCCATGTTGTGTTGGAGACTTTGGCACTGGTCTCTTGGGAGACAGTGTGTCAGTCTTTTATTTTCCACATCTGTAAGGTAATAAAAATGAGATTTACTTCCATTATGAAAAGCCTTGAAATCTGTTAATGAAAAGCACTTTTTTCTTTTTTTTTGAAAGAACTTTTATAATTGGAGAAATTTATGCCTACTTCTTATGACCTTGGGTTGTGTAGGTACTTGGTGAGAAAGTAGGTACTTTCACACTTCTAGTGAGAAATTCCTATTTCTCACTAAAAATATCTGCTCACTAATTTATTAATCATAGACCATGTAATAATTTCAGTCTTGGTTGTAATTATTGTCATCCAGTAATTACTTTCTCAGTCTTTCTTCATCTTCTTTTAAGCTTTATCCTCTTTTATCTGCATGAGCAACAAAGTAACTTCAATAAAATATTTATCTGGCCTCAGCAGTCAAGGTATGTTTTTGAGAAGAGTAACAGCAAGTAGTGGTTAACAACATTGTTGACAGATGTCACGTACTGAAATATGAAACAGCATTAGCTTAGATTCCATTAGGGGATAGTTGTCAAGTACTGAGAATTTATTGTATTATTTTACATATAATGTGATGAAATATTGATGAAAAAATGTCACATTTCAGGTCAGCAGAGCTTTTGTTTTGCAAAGATAAGCAATGGGTATGTTCACCGTTGGGTGTACTTTGGAGACTTAATGCTGTTGATTAAATCAGGGCTTTTATGAGAATAAAGGCAATTTTAAAATTTCTATCAGATAAAAGTGTGAGATAAGTCTATACTTGTTAAGTGCTGGAATTAAAGCAGAGCAATATTAATATAGGATTCAATCTCTTAATGTGTGTTTTACTGGATTTACAAACTACTTCATTGGTTGTAGTTTTTTTTGGGGGGGGGTTAGAAAATAGTGCTGTAGCTGCTCATTCCAACAGTAGGGTAGTTTCACAATTTTATTAATTTCAAAACATAAGTCGTAAGCACAGAATTGTTTATTTACTATAATATAAAGGAATGTAATGCACTCTTTCAGATGCTAGAGGGGACAAAGTAGAAACAGAAAGGAAAGGTAAATCTGATTGACAGCTTAATTTTGCTCAAAATATTAAAACATGATTTGTTATTGTTGAATTTCAATTTAACTATTTTTAAGCTTTTGGCAGTAACCTTCTGGGTTTGTCCTTATAAATGTTTTTGAATGCTTTTTCCTTGCTTTAATTACTCACTTCACACTTTGGCCTTGTAAATTTATCTGTATAAAATGAGTTTAGTTTTTGTTCTTTGTGGGGTCTTTTCTGAGGAAAAGTGTGGAATACTAAATTATGAATTTACTAAAGGGAACTTCTGATAATACTTTTTCCCAATTTAAAAGAGTCCTTATAATGAGTATCATGACCACACCTTTATGAGAATTCTTTGTGCTATAATACCATATAATGTAAGCAATTATGGAAGCTATATTTGTTTCTAAGAGTGCCTCACTTCTTATTTTCATGAGACAGGAGAATCCAGGAGAAAGAAATTAGCTATTCTGTCTATCTACAGAAGCAGGATAGGAAATATTTGGGTTTCTGGTAGATATGTATTTATTGTGGTTTTAGGGTATGAAGTGACTTTTCTTAAAGAAAAGGCTGAAAGTGCTGAACTATTACGGATACTTTTAGGATTAGTTATTTAAGCACTTCCTATATGCTCATTAAACAGAGGTACTGGAAATAAGGATATCTCATACTTTTTCATTTCTGCTATGGTTCCATGGCTTTTCTTGAATACAAATGTTTTCAGGTGAGTTGAAGAGAGGATTGCAATTTTAAAAATACAGGTACAGAGCACATACAGATTAAGTGTAGTCATTGAATGTCCCAGGAATGGAGAATTTTTAAAAGCACACAGAAAAGGCTTTTCTTTGCATTTGCAGTATATTTAACTAATTGTAGATTCATAAGATTACCAGGGCTCACTTGCTTAGAAAACATTCTGGTAACCTTACCTGGTTTCTTGGTAGGGACTTTATTCTACCACCTTATTTTGCATGTAGAGCAATTCCAGTAATACTAAGAAATCTTGCTAGGGTGAAGCACTTAGTAAAAACACAATTTCAGAGGGATGATTGTATGTGTACATATATATATATATATATATATATATATATATATAGCACAAGGTGTAATGGGTTTAAACAGGGGAAGTTCAGGTTAGATATGAGGAAATTCTTTACTGTGAGAGTGGTGAGGCACTGGAGCAGGTTGCCCAAAGAAGTGGTGAATGCTCCATCCCTGTTCAAGGCCAGGTTGGACAGAGCCTTGGGTGACATGGTCTAGGCTGAGGCAGGGGGTTGTGACTAGATGATCTTAAGGTCCTTTCCAACCCTAACTGTTCTATGATATATGAAATGATGAAAAATGGCATCTATTTGAGATTTATGTTCAGGAAGAGATACAGAGCTCAAAGTAGCAAATATGGTGTGTAAGGTGAATAAAACTGAATGTTCTGAAGAGAAAAGTGCATTTTCTGTGGTAAAATAAAAATGTACTAGATATGTTTATTCTTCAGGTATATATTAAAAGAAAGGACAAATTATTTGACATCTCAAACGTCTCATGTGTACTGTGTAATACAGTTCTATGTGTGAGTGCTTTTTCTTTTGGTAAACTCAAGTGTTTAATGTACTGTGTTTTAAGAGATAAATGACATCTGGAAACATCTGAAGTTCATTTAGAAATGAGACCTCATTGGTTTTTCAGAGCAATTCAGAGGCGAGCCACTAGGTGTCTCTAAGTGTAAAATAAAAGTACTCAAGACGGCAGTTAAGACTACGTAAGAACATGTGCAACAGAGATAGAAGAGAAAGAAAAACGTTTCCTTTTATAGGGAACGAATATGTACTTTTAAAAGTCAGAGAGCAGAAATGTTGGATCTGGACTCTGAGCTCAGGACTCTTTTTTAATGTTATTCCTCCTTAATTATAATGAGCACGTTTTAATTTTGTGTGTGTCAGCAAGCAGTTTTACTGGAATCATAGCAATGAGCAGAGCTACTGACAATGAAATGCAAACTTCAGAAATTCTTGGTTAACTTAAAATAGATTCTAAGAAGAAAAATGCTTTGAGATTTATTTGCATTGTTTAAGGTAGCTTTTTCTGATCTGTCTTGCTGTACAAAGGGGGCATGCTTTCTGGGGCATGTCTGGGGCATGTAGTATCAGTGTTCCAAATGACTTTGTCATTGAAGAGACAGAGGTCACAGTGGGGGCAGAATAGTACCCAAATTTGAGGACTATAATCAGAAGTACGTGGTCTTCTTTCTACTTAATATAGTGGCACAATTGCTCAGTATCTATGTAAAATAGTGAAAATATTTATCTTTCTCTTCATAGCATTCTGAATGAGAGGATCGTGAAGCACCATACAGATGTTAATTCAAACAATATTTTCATAAGACAGGTAAGTGATAGCATTGTCAGTCTTACTGGAATCGAGGAGACATGAGGGGATGTGCAAAATTTGCATACAGAAGTCTTAGGGTTAATATGGACTTAATAATCTATTTTTAATAAAGTTTAGTACTAAATTAAAAATTACAGTTTTCTCATTAACTCCAGGTATTTAATTATTAAAAAACTAGAAATTTGTGGCACATACTTACGTTGGAATAAAAATAGAATGGAAAAACACCTATGATATAAGTTTGGTTTTAGTCTAATTACCTAGTAGCTCCTGTGACTATCACAAATATGACAGGTGGAATATGGACCTGTGAGAAGTTATTGTTTTTTTTCTTTGTGTTAAAACTGCAGGATTTTTTTACTGCTGTGGCTTGACTTCTTGGATATTAGTAATGAATGGATATTTCAGTAAACTTTGCATCTCTGTACTTGGTGGTTAATAACTAGCAAGGATGGGCCTTCCTTTGTATCCTGTTGGAAGAGGGTAAATGGAGTACATTACAGTAATTTATCAAGGTGGTTCTTGTGAAGCACAGACTACATCATCTATTCTCTCTAGCCATAGCTGTGCCTATCTTTTGGATGCAAGGACAAAAATGATCTAACTTGTAGTTTCTATTTTCAATATTGCTTATAGTTTTTCAGGGTCAGAAATCAGCTGATTGATTTTTTTTTTTAATTTTTTTTTCCTGCTTATCTGTTGCTTTGGTGATATATCTCCTGATAGAATATTTTGTTACAGAGTTCATTATTTCTGTCTTTTTATCACTTATTGAGTCTACTGAAAATTATAGTATATACCTGGGGATGCAGAATCTATATTTCTGAAAGGTAGGAATGAACTGTCTGGAAATTTATTTTCTTTCTTGCTTTCCTGGTTGAATTCCTTCTCATCAGTTTCAGCTTTCTGTGTTGTTATTATGACAATGATAACGCAGGTGTTTATCTTAGAATTTGATCTGAAGAGTGTGTCCTTTTTTCCCTACAACAGACAAACATCTTCTCCCTCTAGCTCTTGTTTTAAGCCACTGACTGACTTCAAAAAGGAAGGAAAAAAGAAAAAAGTTTGTTTTAACCTACTGAGGTGACTGCCATATTTCTTCATGTGTTAGTGTAAGGAGATACTGATGAATCTTGATCAGCTCAAAATTTCAGTCACTATATTAATTTTCAAAGGAGCAAATTCCCTTTCTTCTCAATGGAAGAATTTCAGAAGAAAGCTAGCAAAAATGCTGGTGTTCAAAGGTCAAAAGTTCTTTAAAAATACACGTGGGTAGGCATAAAGGTAGCCAAGAAATGATGGCTTCATAATGGTCAAAGATAGATATGTATCAGATGCAAGGAAGCTGCTCATGCACTCTATATTTGTAATATCAATTGAAATTTAGCTAGTTTTTTCCCTACTAAGTTTACTTTTTAATAATATCTTCTGTAATTAAGTTATCTTAAATCAGCAGTAGGCTATGTCTTCATTTTTCTTGTGAAAGTTGAGAGTTTCGTTCGCATGTTTTTGCAATCAGTATTCAAATGTGCTCTCTTCCTTGTTTTCATTGCGCAACATATTATATTAAAATCTCTGAGTTCATGACCATAATTGTTGCATTACAAGTATCCTGTTGAGGAGGAAATTCCTGAGAAGAACAATGTGTAGTCTTAATGCCAAATAGGTAAATAAAAAGGCTGACATCTCCTTGCTTGTAATGAATTAACTGAAAGATGCTGGCATGCTTCAGTTTGCTAAATGCGCTATATAAATTCATATAAAGAAAGAGAAATAAAAAAATTCTCACAAAAAAAAATAAATATGTAAGCTCACAAATGAAAATAATCATATCCTCCTTTTACCAGTGGAGAACTTGGATTGAAAACTAATTGCATATATTTTCTGGAAGCAGATCATTCAAAAGTGTCAGGTATCAGGTGGCAGACACATCCTGAGCAGCAACATTGTACCAGATTACCTTTTTCTATTGAATAGAGTGGAATGAAAGTATATACAGTTGTGATATAGTTTAGATAAAAATATGATATAAACAACTCCATTTGATTTTGTTTGGGTTTTTTTTTCAGTGTCTTTCTAAATTCTTGATTCAACATGTAGATCTGAAGTGATGGGACTTCTTAATTGAAGTCAGCTTATAGGACTGAAATGTAATATCAGACATTAAAGTAGAAATAGTAATATGGAAAAGGAGAAATACTGGGAAAGACTTGACTAAGTAGCAGGGCTGTTCTGCAGCTTCTACTCTTATGTCCTTTAGCCAAACACCATCTTGGCAGCTTGCTCCAGCTTAGTGCTTTTCATTATTCCAAGTGAAAAAGTATTTGCATGTGCCCTGTCTTAGTACGCATTTACTTCTGCTTCTGTTCAGTTATTCTCTGCATATTTCTTACCATACAGTTGTAACAAATTGTTACATATGCAATTAACAGTTGCAGATGTAACAAACAATTGTGTCATGACATCACAGCAAAGTAAACGAACCACAGTGACTGCTGGAACTGAAGGATTCAAGGAGAAAGTCAGTATTCTACATCAAGGGCCCTGATGTCTGAGAAGGTGAGTGAAAGAAAGGAAGAGGCAAGTTTGCACACTTTTGGAAGGATACGGAGATGCAGCTGTGTAACTTTGACTCATGCTAAGGCTTATTGTGGACTCTGTTTACTGAACTCTAAGTCAGCAGTGATCAGGTTTTTGTTCCAAGTAAATTTAATTTTTATTTTATTTTTTTTTCATTTGACCCAAATGCACACTTGAGATCAGATTCTCAGTCAGTGTCCACCAGACTAACTCTGTTCACTTCAGTGGAACACCCTTGCTTGCATAAGGTGGAAGCCTGGCTCTAAGACTATCAGGCAGCTGTGGGAAACTTGTTCAGAATAAATAGAAATTAAAAAATATATGCAAATATGTTAATCTAAAACACAAGACCGGAAAGGAATATTAACAGTTTCACTATTATAAAATAGTAGCATGATCCTAGAACAATATAAGCACTAGACATTTTGGTTGGGGAGGCTAAATCAAGACCACACATAATGCAAGTTACTGTAGGCTTTCATGAAATCTTGCACTGAATTTTCTTCACTGTCACACTTCACAGACTTGTGACCTTGTGGGCTATTACTGAATCACAATGAAGGAACCTCTCTAGATCTAGTTCAACATCCCAGCTAAAAACCAGGGTTTCCCAGCATTGTATCCAGTCATGTTTTGACTGGCTTTAAGGACAAAAACTCCCTATCCTCTCTAGTCAACCTCTTTCAGCGTTAAACTGCCCTCACAGTAAAAATGAGTTTCTTGTATTCAGGTGAATCTGAGTTTCAGTTTGTGCCCATTGCCTCTTTACCTGTTATTAGACAATAATGAGAAGAGTCAGGCTTGTTCACACCCTCCCATCAGGTATTGATAAATATTGATAAACCGCCCAACGTCCCTGAACTTTCTTTCATAGAGGCTAAACAGTCTCAGCTCTCACCTCTTCTGAGGTGTAGCTATCATCCAGATCCTGTTTATTGGAAGAAACAAAAAGTAAATCCCCCCCCCCAAAATGAACCCCAGTATTAATCTGAAGAAGTAGGCATAAACACTACAGTTTTTATAATTCAGTGCTTTGAGTATTGTAAAATATTTTAACATGGTATGAGAATATCTACTATCCAGTGAAGTGCTGCAGTAGAATTAGGAATTCATGAGGTGTATTAAATTCAGCTCATCTTTGTGCAATATTTATTCACACTTTATTTTAGAAAAAGAAGTCTACTTATGCTTAGAGATAGCTAATAAAGTAAGCTTTGACAATGTGAATATGTTTAAAAAAGGAAAAAAATAGCTAAACTTTCTATATTCCACTTCAGATGCTTTGCAAGTGTTAAAATCAAAGTGTAAGAACTCCTGAAGTATGTTATTATTAAAATAGTTGCACTGGGTTTGTTATTGCTGGCAAAGATAGCATTCAGAAATGTGTTTAGACTAGAGACGGCTGCATACAGCAGATAAAAGTTGAGGAAATGAGGGTGAGGAAACAGTTGTAATATTTCTCCTTTCTTCTTCCATCTCAGAGTATGTACAGAGGGAGAAAGAATTTGTCATTGGTCTTTCACTGCTACATCAATTGGCTGGCTTTCCTCCATGTGAAATATGGGAGGAGCATGCAGGAAAAGTGAAACACTTGCAGCGAGGAAACAGGAGGAAAAGAGTAATTTAGTCTTAAAGCGAAACAAAGTTTTCCTCATTTGTAAAAAAAAAGCTTAATTTCAATTTATGTTCTTTAAAATATTTTTCTACTGGAATGGAACTTCTCTCTGTAAAAGGTAGGGTTTTTTTTTTATCATGCAAGCTTCTTAACTAGTGTGACATATTTATTAGGTGGCTGTAAAAAACAACTGAGCAACTTGACAGACTGCAGATGTGCATTGCTCATTTAAGTGAATGGGAATATTTCTTGCAGTACTTCCTTCAAGGGAAGCCACCTAAGTACAGTGTGTCAGTTCTGCAGTCTTGAGTTTTAACTGCTGCAGTGTTTAAGCTGCTTGTAGCTCAGAGACAGTTTGTTCTATCATTTCTGTTGAAAGTGAAAGCTTTTTTAGTGTGAAACATGATGGAATTATTGCAGAATGTCTGACAGTTGAAATGTGACGCAGTTCTGTAGAATGCTTGGGGATGCTTAGAGATAGATGAAAGCAAAAATAAGGAAAAGGATGGTAGATTAAGTTAGACAAGGGGGAAGGGAATCATAAAGCAGTGGGAAGCTTTTGGGAACCGTTGCAGTGTAAAGGTGTGGACCCAGTTGTTCTTTTAATGGCGATTACTAGGTCATAAGTCAAATACTAAAATTTGAGGTATACATAAGTATTCTGCAGTGATATTTCATTCAAATTTAACTGTTTCATATGTGTTGATATGGCAGGAAAATTTAAAATATTAAATACTTTAAAATATTTAATTATATTCTTCAAGTCTAAATTCAGTGAAGTTTAGTAGTCAGGCACTTCATAAAAAATGATGACTAGGTTAGATTTTTATGGTTATGATAACTATCTGAACTAGTCCTCTTAGCTTCAGGGCATTTTTCATTCATGTAAGTGGTACCATAGCAAGGAATTTGAGGCTGTTGAACAAAGCTGGAATTTCAAATGTTCACTTCTTAATTGGAAAGGTGTTTACTGCAGTATGTATTTTATACTGGGCAGAGAAAATACAATTTAATAAAGGATTCTTTGTAAGATGATAGAAGGTACTTTTTATGAAGTCTGTGAGACTTCTGTGACTTCTCAACAGAGAAGAATTTTGAACTATCGTTATGAGGTGGTGGATAGCATACTACACAGCCTGGTCACGTGGACTCCATTCTGCCCTTTGTGTTGTATCCATATATTTATTAGTTTTCTGTAAACTGCAAAGACTGTCCACATTTTCTTTCTCAAAGAATTCTGAGTAATCAGATTATCTTGCCGCTAAGGTGCTTCCATTTTTTTTTGTTTGTTTTCATTTTTGAGAGGTTTTTTTATACCCCAGAAATCCCTTAGATTTATTTTCATAAAATTTATTGGCAATCATTGTTAAGCTAGTATCGGAATATGTTTTATTTTTTTTTTCCTTACAGTGAAAAAAGGAAGGTTGGATAAAGCAGCTGGTAAGTCTGGTTTCCTTTCTAATCTAGGCTTTATATTTTTGTTTCCAGGGCATCCCTGTGTTTATCACACTAAAGAACATTTAAGCCCGGGACTACTTGCATGCATTTCATCAACAGTTCAATACAAAGCAAATGATGAAAGAATTAAATATGTATACTTAAAAGAACAAATTAAGTAACAAGATAGTAGCCTCAGACAACCTGTAATTTTCAGGTATGAATCATTGTCTCTCAAACTAGTGGTATTTAAAGAATATTTCCACTAAAAAAGAAAATTTACATAATTTGATGGGGGAAAAATAGAAGGTAATTAGGTTTGATCACCTGGTGTGATACATAGGATCATGAAATTTTCAACTGAGAAAGAGATTATAGTTTAATATCAAGATAATAGAGCAATGAAACAGAGTACCACTAAAAATGTGTCTTAAGGTCTGTCTTGTTACTTATGGCTTAATTTAAAGAAGCTTTAATTTCAGGGGAAGGCTTATTGTAGTATATTTATTTAAATGTAGGTATAAATGTGGGTGTTCAAAAGGGCTGGAGTTACACATTGTGGGCTGCTGTTATCAGCCAAGTGATTTAATGAAGAGTTCCTTTGAAAATTTAACAATCCTTGAATTGAAAGCCTCCAAAGGACAAACAAATTCGCAAATTTTGTTTTGTTTGTATCAGTTACACAGAGTAAGCAAAAGGATGGTATTTGAATCATGCATTGTCGGCACCATTCCCTGCAAATAAGTCACCAGACTTCTAGGTTTGTATTGACTTTGTCAAGTTTTTTTCAGTCTAAGAACAAAGCCATGTTTGAGAAAGCTGTTGCACTGAATTATACAAAATGGATAACATTGATCACTGTTGATTTTTGTTTATTGAAAAAAATACTTCACATTACATAACATCCAGTCCTTTTGTCAAACATAATCATCAGTCCTAATCGATAAGATCTACATACAGGATGTACACAGCCAACTCTTCTCCCTCATTTTTTAAATGCAGTGTAATTTGATACAGCCTATTCAACAAGTTGTTGTAGACAGTGACAACTTCCCTCCAGCTCGGACTGGTTGACTGACCTGTGGCAACAAAGAAAGCTCAACATTACTTCTGCTCTTGGCTGTATCTTGTGTATGTTTTGGCAGTAATTCTGTTTTTTTAATGAAAAGGGGTTTGTTGTTTTTTTTTTCTTTTTTTTTTTTTCTGCCATATGTAAGTATTGATCCTTATGTGGGATGCTGGAGGCTAATGAAGGATTTGTTGTATGCATGAAAGTTAAGAAGCTTTCCTGAGCAGCCACATTCATGGAGATGACATAATAGGTGCTTTGCTGCCTTAAATCCCTGTGCAAGGCCCTAAAGGATATAGAGCTTTTCCTTCTTTCTTTGTGCTTTTTTCTCTCAGTGATATTTTCAAGCACTTTGATTTCTTTTTTATTTTATTTTACTCTTTTTGCTGAGTAATTTGTGCTGATTGTTTGCATGAGTACTCATACTCTGCAGTTAAAGTTGTTTACGAAAATATTTGAGTTCGTTTGGGGCTGCATTTGAGATCCATTTTGCTGCTAGACAGATCTAGATTCCCCCAAAAAGGCAAGACTGAATTGCATGTTGTAAGTGTATGAACTTGGCTTAATTGGATATAGAACCCCATTAGCCAGTCACCAATATTATCATGCCATTTGACAAGCAAAGAAAATCCTAAATTGCAGAAAGGGAGCATGTACTTGTTTGATGCAGGAACTGTCAGGGAGATTGATAAATAATCTGAGAAGCCACCTGGAAGCTGGTCCTAAAATACTTGCTCACATTAGAATTATGTCCTTTCCCACCTATGATGGGCAGAGGTTTTCCTGTCATAATCACATCAGAATTAACAATAATTTCATTGTTAAAATACACTTATTTGCACCATGCCTCTGAAGGTTTTTTATGGAATAAGAGTTAAACGCCTGCTACCATGGGGTTGAAAGTTTCCAGCTTCTAGGTGGAAATAAAGTTGGTTTTAATGTGCTGGTTATTTCTTTTTCAGATGCATTCAAAACCTATGTTGTTTTGAAAGTCCAAAATTTAAAAAGCGCTACAGTAGACAGAAGAGGAAGTGAACCTTGCTGGGAACAGGACTTCATGTTGTAAGTAACAGGGAATTCTTATCAATTGGTTTTGTTTTCTTTCCTGTATTTGGATGGTTTAGAGCAGTTAATAACACCTGCAATAATGTACAAACCACAGAAGCAAGGAAAAAGTACCCAGCTCAGAGAAAGGGGCCAGGCTATTTCTAGGGAACAGGATAAAAGTTAATTTGCAAGCAGATTGCTGCAGATCAAGGCACAGCAGTCAACAAGGGGGAAGTATTTGTCTCCAGTATCTTTAATTCCATGTAATGTTTTAGCAATACAGGAATGAGAAGGAGAACTTGAACTCCTCATGCAATTTTTGTTTCACTCAATTTCCTTTCTGTATGACTCATATTTTATACATTCCTTTATCTACTTAATAGCCAGTTTAGGTATTTTTCTTTATTTTTTTGTTTTTTCTTTTTTTTCACTAACCTGTACTGTTTCTCACTTCTGTCTGCAGATCTTTGTCCACTTCACTCAACTCTCCATCTTGTTATTCGGTTTTTATTATCCACTTTTCTCTAGAACCTGACTGGTCAAGAGGGTCCAAACACTAATTTACATACTGACTGACATTCTGAGGAAACCTCCTTTCAACTGTCTACTTGAAAGCAGTAAAACCAATAAATATGTAGCCTCATTAGATGCTGAAATTGTATGTTGATTTTCTATCACTTTCGGTCTCTCTTTTTTCCCTGCACAAAGCTTCCTCTGTCACCACATCCTTGTTGTGGGAACATAGATTTTGTTCCTGAGGTCTAGAGGTGCTTGAAATATTTTTACAGAATTAAGCATTTGATTGGCTTTGCTTATTTGTAAGAAAAATGTCCTTTTGACTATTTTTTTTCCTAATCCAAGTATTTTAGTATTTAGTCAGAAGAATGAGGGTGGTTTAAATTATTTTTCCGTACTTTCTGGTTACCAAAAACCCCATTAACATCTTCTGACAGACTGCATATGCTGAAACTGACATTTTAATTGAAATACACCCCCCTCATGTAATTTTTTTCTGTATTAAAAGCAGCATTTCTAAAATATGATTTTTTTCATAAATACTCCCCATAAATTAATTTTATTTTGCAGTGGTTTTTATCTCAATTAGGGAGTTAATCACAAATATTTCCTAGTTATTGATTGAATTTGGAATGTGTTTGGTATTGTGCACCTGATTTCTTAGATAACTGTAGCAGACTACTATCTTACTTAACAGGCCCTTCAGTCATTCAGACTCTAGCTATGTTAAGCCAACATATGTACATTCTTTACATGACATCATATGGCTTGATGTAACGATATAATAAAGAAGTAATGAAATATTCTGACTCCTGACCACATAAAATTAATCTAGCTCTAATTTCTCCACCACTCCGCAGCCATCAGGTTTCTCTAGCAGACTGTTCAGAGCTACGGCCTAAGTTATCCAAACAGGAGTATCGTATCTGTGCTTGAAAATGCAAAAGAAACTAGTATCAATAGTTAGCTTAGTTAGCTTTTTAAAATACTATTCCTATACTGCAGCTTTGACTTGTTTGTCATGTTTCAGTGTAGAGGAAGCATTGCTGCATTATAATACTGAGTTAAAAGGATCTATTTTTTCTTAGCACTTTACTAATCCAGACAATAGTTCTATAAGACATTGGGTGTGGATTTGATGACAGTGTATCAGCATATCAGGAAGTAGATCATTTAAATTTCAGCACTTGGCAAATCTGTTACCTTAGTGCAGGAGGCAATTAAAAATATTTTTAAGTGTGTGTAACCTATCCTCTAAATTTTCCTGATATCATGATTAAACCCCAGCAAGCAACCAAATACAGCGCAGCCACTCACTCACTCCCTTCCCCACCCCTGGTAGGATGGAGAGGAGAATTGGAAAATGGTAAAACCTGCAGGTTGAGATAAGAACAGTTTAATAATTGCAATAAAGTAAGATATAATAATAGAAATAACAATAATAATAATGATAGGGAAAAGAGACAAAATTCAGGAAACACAAGTGATGCACAATACAATTCCTTACCAGCTGCTGACCGATGCCCAGCCAGTCCCAGATTAGTGGCTTCTGGCCAACTCCCCCCTGTTTATATACTGAGCAGGATGTTATATGTTATGGAATATCCCTGTGGCTAGTTTGGGTCAGCTGTCTTGATTGAGCACCTCCTCATTGGCAGAGCATGAGAAACTGAAAAGTCCCTGCTTTTGGAGTAAGCACTACTTAGCAACAACTAAAATATCTGTGTGTTATCACTATTCTCATACTAAAGCGAAAACACAGCCCTGTACCAGCTACTAGGAAGAAAATGAACACTATCCCAGCTGAAACCAGGACACCTGAGGAATGTGCTAAAATATTTAATACATTAGCTTTGCTGCTGTATAAGTGCTTTCCTTTTAATTATACTCTATGTAAATGAAAGTGTTCCATGACATCAATGGGAGCAATTTATTAGGATTATTTTCTTAGTTTGCAATTAAAATGTTACAATGGAGAACACTAATCATAACATACTTTTCTAGCAAGTATGTTATGAGGTTGATGCAGCTCCATCTACTGCCTACTCAACTATACAGCACAGCAGACTTAAAAGGTATTTACAAATATATTTATGTAGACTTTGTACTCACTGAATAGTTTTGGTTAGAAGGGACCTTTAAAGGTCATCTAATCCAGCCCCCTGCAATTGGCAGGGACATCTGCCCATTGATCAGATTGCTCAGAACCACATCCAGCCTGCCCTTAAATGTTTCCAGGGATTGCACATTCACCACCTCTCTGGGGAACCCATGCCAGTATTTTACCACCCTTATTGTAAACAATTTATTTCCCACATAAAGCCTGAATCTCCCCTCTTTTAGTTTAAACCCATCACCCCATATCCTATCACAACTCGCCCTGCTTAAAAAGTGTCTCCCCACCTTTCTTGTAGGCCCCTTGTAAATCATATTGTAGTTCAGTTTTTAAAGGGCTCTTTCCATCTCTGCCTGTAAAAACCAGCAAGTTTTTGTTAGCATGATGTGTCCCTGCCCATGACAGGGGAGTTGGAACTAGATGATCTTAAGGTCCTTTCCAACCCAAACCATTCTATGATTCTACGCAGCTATTACCAGCTTGCATTTTAAAAATGAGTACTGTTTAAGCTTTCAGTGTGCAGTGTCACTGCTCAGTTATCAATGCAACAGTTTCAAAGTTGGGGTCTGAAAATATTAGAAGAGAAGAATTTACAATCCATCTTCCATAACATATTTATAAAGGGAGAAGCTGAACAAAACAAAAATTAACTATATCTATTCAACTGCAGAAGTAACAGCAGAAAATTAGACACTGAGGCAGCCAACATAATGTTTTTAGAGCAATGCAATGAGTTCAGTACCTGTCTCGGGGTGGTAGCCTTTGCTCTTCTCAGATTTCACCTGTCCTTTTCCTGGTACCTTGAAGTACATGATAATTCACTGTGTGACACCACACAAAGCAGCTGAAGATTAGTTTTAGTAATTAAAATGATTTTAGTCAAATGAAGGTTACATAATCTGTGACAGCAGAGACACTAATGCCTACTTTGTCATACTGTTCATATTTACAGAACTGGGCTGTAACTGCTTATAGTGATATACAAAGGAATGCCAGACATTCCATGAGGAAATAAATTCTCTCTTAATTTTAGTTCAATGCATGGGTGAGTCATATGATCTGGTAAAAATTTATTTTAAATGTAATACAAAAAAAGGTTGTGGTATGTTTTTTCTTTTGTTTTTGTCAAAACCAACTAGTAACCAAATGCATTCATCCTATGAGTAGAACTAAAATAGAGCCTGGATCTGCAGCACTTGACTTTGACTGTATTTCCCACTGTATTTTTGCTTTATAGTGCAACTTCTGAATTCTGTGAGAGAAACAATCTCCAAATGTCTTTTGTGCCTGGTCTTCTTTACAAAAAGAACAAGAAATTGGTCTCACACTTCCTCTTCTAGATTTTTGTGAGGGAAGATAGATTCCTCTCCCCATACCATTATAAATTATTCTTAGCTGATGATCCATGTTGATTGACAGTGTGTACCATCAGAGTTGACATTGCCAACTCTTACTGTTTCAGTGAAATGTTCCGAGTTTTATGTTCAAAAGACTGATCATTTTTGTAGATCCCAGTTTTACCTAAAAACAACTGACAAAAGGCTATCTATTTTACACTATTCTTGTGCTTAGCAAGTTTGCTACAATGGAACCTGGGAATGCAGGGCTGGCCTGCAGAGACCAGTGTCCTGCAGAGACAGCTGAGGAATTCCATATGCAGAAGCTGCTCAGAAGAAGATATAGCAAAAGTAAATGCATTTCCTGTTCTTGGTTTCTCCTTGGGTTATATCCAACAACCCTCATAGCAAAAATAAAGCTACCAACAACTGAAATTTCTGTGCCTCATTTCCAGCAGAATTGTCCTCATCAGTTTGTAAGAGCAGTCCAGAACAATGAGACTTGACCTGTCCAGTCTAACCTTTGTATCATTCCTGCTATCTTACAATTTATGAGTGTACTGAAAACAAACCACTTCTGTATTTGCTGTAAGTCAATAACTCAAGTTATTATGATAGGTTACTGAGCACTTGAATCTGCATTTTCAGTTTAATTGTTGGTGTATTCATTGTTTTTAGTGAAATCTGTGATGATGGAAAGGGCTTCATTATCGAGTTGTGGAAGAAAGGCTTGCTTTGGGATAGCATTTTAGGAATTTTATGGATTCCCTTTGCAACTGTGGAACATGCAACAGACGTAAGTTGACTTTCTGTGGAAATAGAAATACACATCAGTCATAAATGTCATTACAGTCTTTGGGAAGCTAAGAATCAGAAATTAATTGAATTTTACTCAGTGTTTTCCATCTCATTTGTTTCAGTCTGGAATATTGCAGCATAATGTACATGTGACTCTCTGACAACTGAGAGCCAGAGAAATGGCTCACATACTGAGTCAAGTATAATTCAGTAAGTGGGTTAGAATTCATCTGCACTCTCAAATTATTGGGGAGGTAGGGATAGTTTGGTTTATGCAATAAGAGTGAGGGAATTTCAAATTGAGGTTCTTGGCCTGTTCCTCATTGTGTGACCTTGGGTAAATCTCTATTAAAACAGGCAAAATACTGTTCTGTCTGTCAAGGGAATAGGCTGTTGCCTCAAAGAGGAAAACAGAAATTTGCCCCATGGTACTATGGAAGAAATTAATAGTGCAATAAGTACATAGAGAAAGATGAGTGAAGAAAATGGATCAATCCCAAGAGTTATTATGTATCCAGTGTAGTTATAGTTAGCCACCAGAATGAGCATGCTTGCTCTCACTAGGCTAGAAAACAAAAGAAAAAGGGTTTCTGGGAGTTTGGAAATATGAAAAGCAATCTGCAAGTGCTGCTAAATTGTCTGAAATTGGAAAAAGTAGAAGGTGCCCTATGCTAATCTTATTTTAATACTCCACAATTCTCCCATGCATAAATATGCTTTCCTACACAGACTTTTTTAACAGAGTAACTGTGAAATAGAAAAGGTGAATTAAATCCTTGCAAATAAAATTAAGTTTGCCTTTTTTAAATATTTTTTAAATACAAAAGGCAATTGATGATGAGGTAAAGGAGAGAGAAACAGAAAAACCTCTTCCTACAGCGTCTCCCATCAGACTCTGTAGCCATTTCTTTACAGGAACTAATAAATATTCGTATATACATTTAACTGACATTTCAATAATTCTGCTCAGAATGGAAGTAAGGAAATAAAGTAATTCCTGCCTGAATTAGAAGTTTCTCTGTATCACAGCTGCCAAATACCATTTCAGGGCCCAAGGCAAGTTGTTTTGTTCTGCTATCCTAGCTGTTGAGTTACAACTTGCTGACAGAGATTGTAGATTAACAGTAAATACTGAAATGTAAAACAAAGATTCAGGAGTAGAGCTTGCTTCTTAATTGCCTGAGACCTTCTAGGCCTTCATTTGTATTCAGGCCACTGTGGAACTTTCCTGATTATTTGTCCTCCTCATGTTAACCCCACATCTCTGCTCTGGGCTTTATGACTCAGAAATAGCCTAAAAGGGAGTGTTACTTCAGAAGCTTTCTTTTGGTTTGGTTACTAGCATATATTGATTGCTTCAGTCTTTCTAGAATGTACTTGTTCAGCACAAGTTGAAAGGGGAACTGGAAAATCTCAGTTCATAACAGGAATTTCCAATATTTGTGTTTATTGGGTCTCAGGCATCTGATGATCTTAGCATGTATTTGTTTATATTGTAGAGAAAATACTTTCCTGTTTCTTATTTCCTGCCTGTTAGAGAACATGAAGAAGTAATAACTATTACTTATATAAACAAAAGTTGGAAGAGTCTACAAGGGATTCTGAGCCTACTTAGGATCCTGAGTCTATGTGGCAGAGTCTAATTGGAGGCCTGTAGGCCTGCCTCAAGGGTCAGTACTGGGACCAGTATTATTTAATATATTCATCAGTGATTTAGATGAGGGAATTGAGTGTACTATCAGCAAGTTTGCTGATGACACTAAGCTGGGAGGAGTGGCTGACACGCCAGAAGGCTGTGCTGCCATCCAGCGAGACCTGGACAGGCTGGAGAGTTGGGCGGGGAATAACTTGATGAAATATAACAAGGGAAAGTGTAGAGTCCTGCATCTGGGCAGGAACAACCCCAGGTTCCAGTATGGGTTGGGGAACGACCTGTTAGAGAGCAGTGTAGGGGAGAGGGACCTGGGGGTCCTAGTGGATGAAAGGATGACCATGAGCCAATGCTGTGCCCTTGTGGCCAGGAAGGCCAATGGCATCCTGCGGTGTATTAGAAGGGGGGTGGTTAGTAGGTCGAGAGAGGTTCTCCTTCCCCTCTACTCTGCCCTGGTGAGACCTCATCTGGAATATTGTGTCCAGTTCTGGGCCCCTCAGTTCAAGAAGGACAGGGACCTGCTGGAGAGAGTCCAGCGCAGGGCAACTAAGATGATTAAGGGAGTGGAGCGTCTCCCTTATGAGGAAAGACTGAGGGAGCTGGGTCTCTATAGTTTGGCAAAGAGGAGATTGTGGGGTGACCTTATTAGTGTATATAAATATATAAAGGGGGAGTGTCACGAGGATGGAGCCAGGCTCTTCTCAGTAGCAAACAATGATAGGACAAGGGGCAATGGGTACAAACTGGAACACAAGAGGTTCCACTTAAACTTGAGAAGAAACTTCTCAGTGAGGGTGACAGAACACTGGAACAGGCTGCCCAGGGAGGTTGTGGAGTCTCCTTCTCTGGAGACATTCAAAACCCACCTGGACACATTCCTGTGTAAACTTATCTAGGTGTTCCTGCTCCGGCAGGGGGATTGGACTAGATGACCTTTTCAGGTCCCTTCCAATCTCTAGCATACTGTGATACTGTGATACTGGTACTATAACAAAACTCCTATTGACTTAGGGGGACCCTTCATTCAGGAAAAAGTGGATAATGCTCTGAATCCTACCCAGGCAACTTTCAGAATTTTTTTTGTAGGAAGGTCCAGGTTCCTGGTGGACATTGCATTCTGAAGTAATAAAAAATGGAAGTGAGATTCAAGGCACAAAAACCCCAACTTCACATGAGATCTTACTGGATGTCTACTTTGTGTTACCATTTGGTGAGTTATATATTGAGGTTTCTCTCGAGCTTTACAATTATTCTATTCCTATTCCATATTCTATTCCATAAAATTCCTGAAATACAGTGGCAAATAGTAATTTTTCTGATGAATAAATGCTTATTCATCACTGGAGCATTAGTGTAAGTAATACTCCTCAAGAGCCACTTCCCACAGGGAGCTAGATGAACCATCACACTGATTCATCTTCATCCACACGTGGATTGTAGAGCTCAATCTACTGGAGTCCGTGTGTTACATCTCTGTATCATGTCAGCTTGACCTGCTGTTTGTGCAAAGCAAGTGTTAGAAAAGTCTAGGGCTTCACAGCTGTTTTATCTTGTTAGCAAATGTTGTCTGCCTTTATGCATATGAAGATGGAAAATGCATGTATGTGTGTGAAAATAGTGTATTTGAAGGTAGAAATGGAAACTGATCATAAAATAATGCATCATCTCACATTGTTTCCAGATTCAGACCATGGTTCAATATGCCAAGTAAGCTTGCAAAGTAGCTCAATATTATACTCTGTAAGCAGTCTAATGAACTAAAATTTATACAAGAATAAAAGTAAAAAATGTGAAGAAATGTTAATGGGACATTATTTATCTTTTGGGGGGTAACTGTGACCTGTTGTAGATTCTTATGAGCCACAGGAGGGCCCACTTTTTTTTTTTTTTTTGCCTTTCATTCTATGATTCTTGAAACCTTTGAATCTGCAGAATGTTTTAAGTGTGTCCTTACATAGTTTTCCTATCTAGAAACTTGGTGCAAGTCTCTTATAGAAACTCTAATTGTATGTTTACAAGCTGGAAATTGAGGTTGTTGCTGATTTCAAGCTGCTGCTTGGAGGGATTTTTGGTTTGTAGGTTCATGCCTGTATTCTGTTTAGAAAAGTGAGAGTTTTAAAGACAGGCTCTGGGTCTGTAGTCTTGGGGCACTATAGAAATCCTGTAGAGGTCACTCTTACACTATAGTTTTCTGCGCAGAGGAAAGAATTCAAAAGCATTATGTCTTGGGTATTGAGAAAGCAGCATGTTTACCTTTACTCTCTACCTGGAGTTTGACTAAGGGATTACATTTTGATTGCTTATTCTGTTGAATGACTCTCAACTGGGCTGTGATCAGCTGAGAATCTGACCTTGACTATTGAGTTCAGAACAGCCTCTTTGTTACGATAAACTACATTGGAAAGGTAGAAGATTGAAGTTGTTTTTCACATTTCTTGAAATATGTCCATTTAAGAATGCCAGATACTTAGTAGAAACATAAAAGCCTTCCATGCTGGTTTAACAATATGGACTTGAACCACTGCATATAATAACAGGGGTAGTGTTTAAACATCCTTATTTCATTCATGAGTGGGTTTCTTTTTCCTTACAATTATAATCTAACGTTAGTTGTGGTAGCAGTAGGATTGTCAATTCAGCATTGCCATCTAGACTGAGCTCCATTAAAAGGCCACTAAGTAAGATAATGATCTCATGTAACTTAAATTCTGCAAGCAAATTCCCAGTAATAAAATACAGGCTCTAGATGAATACCACTGCTGAATTGCAAACACTTTTATATTTCTAAGTCAGGTTTTTAAAGGATAATCAGTCTTTGTTATGAAATAGAATAATGATTTCTAGAGTAAAATGTTCTGCAGGATGGCAGCTTTTACCTCCAGTTGTAGATGGGGCTTGCCAGGTTTCTCCAAAGATATACAAACTTGGAAAAAAGTTAGTTCTAGGCTAATAGGACATGGAATAAAGTAAACCCTGATTCCTTACTTAAAAAAAAAAAAAATACAGAACCAAAACCCAACAAAAACCCACAACAAAACAAACAACCCAAACCACAAACAACAAACCCACACCCCCACCCCCCCCAAAAAAAAAATAAAAGGAAAAAAACCCTACCACAAACAAAGGAAAAACAGAACTTCCCAAACAAAACCAACGGACCAAAACACTCAAAGCAAAACCTCTCCACATTTTTGCGTGCTCTGCATGGCCAGTTGATAATCAAAGTTGGACTGGGAAACTGAGAGGTCCATTTTCTTGACAGTCCACTTTTCAATTGTAAAATTAACTGTTTCCAAGTTTGTGTAACAAAAAGGCAACTGGTTCAGGTCTCTTCAGTTTTTCAGAGCAGCAGTCAGAAGATGATCTAGGAAATTTGTTTCTGCTATTCTTGTAAAAAGTGATTTAATTATAATAATGTTTTGTAATTGTATTAATTCCCTCTTACTATGAATTCAATTAATTCATTTCATTAATTGAATGTCTACTTTCTCTTTTAGAAGTTTCTTTTGTAAAATGGACTGAAAGATTTCTAGTGGCTTTTTTCTTCTCTGCAGATACCCACAAAGATTTAGATTTCAGACGCTGGCACAGAGGGCCATCCCTCCAAGATACAAGACATTCATATGAAGATACATATGATAGCCTGTCATCCATGGAAAGTGATTTCAGCATACAAGAAAGCAAACTAAGGTATTCTGTCATTTATTTATGTCATCTGTGATTTGTCATCTATTGACATGATTGACATCACGCATCTATCATAATATTCATTGACTTATTTATTTAAAAAAATAGTATTGTCATAAATATACAATTATTTTAAGCAAATGTGTGACTAGAAGTTTTATGAACATATAAAACCATGAAGCATGTCTCCATTATTACGGTGGAGCATCTAAAGTTTTTGACAGCTCCAAACAACAGAATTTCATCTTGCGATGTGAGGCATTAGAATGTTTGATGTTACTGGTATTTGCATGATCTTTAATGACTTTCCAGTTTGTGGTTCACAAGCATTGTGCTACCTCCATGATATTTTGATGTCTTGTGGACATTAAAGTTAAATAAATTAGAGAGAGCAATAGAAAGAATAAGTAACCCTTATTAGAGTGCTCAGTAGGTCGGCAAAATTGGCAGATGAGTGGTCTATCAGATTCCTTGTTACTGTCTTTCTGGATATGCGTTAAGTTCTATGTGGCTAAATATTGAGAGCACCTCAGTGGTAATGAAAGTCCAAGGAATTGCAGCATTCTCTGTCTGCACCCGTGACTGGGGGAATCTGGACTGTTTTACTTTTAAACACTCCCTGGAAAATCTGCATTGCTGGGACTTAACAAAGCCACCTCAGCAGCTCACTGGGAGGGGCCCTCCTTTTCCCTAATAGTCTTTAACCATGGCTCAGCATGGAGCAGGAAGGCTCCTTCTTCTCTGATGAAATCATTGTCATGAATGCAACAAAACCTGGTTCATCCAAAGTTGAAATAAATGCTGTACAGATTGTGAATAACTGCTTACAATCAAAAATAAAGAATTCAAGGACACTGCCACAAACTGAAAACTATATACCACCCCATCAAAGGAAAATTCTTGATGACAGCAATGAGATGTGACAAGTTTGTTGCATAGATATATGTTCTATAAACAATATGCCTAATGACACTAAATTATAATACTCAGACCAGCATAAAATTGAAAAGTACAAACAAAACAGTGGTGGACTTATATTTGTACGTATTTTCAGAAATGCAGAATCCTTCTTGATTTAAAAGCATTTAGAAGCCAACCATGAGTCTTGTGCTGTTCTTCTAAAACACTGAAGCAGTGAAATATTTAGCTATTGCCTTTTTGAGGTAGAGAGTAAACTGTGTGGAACTAGAGATACTGGTGAGTGAAAGCGATAGCCAACAGACTATCATCTTCTCCTACAGCACTCTCTTGTCATTCACTATTTCTCATCTCTGACAGCCTGCCATGAAAATCAATAAATTCATAAATGCTCATGAGATGACCATTCTGCCTAGTGTGATTACTGTTAGGCTCGGCTTCCTCTGTATGGGAGGGGAGACAGAGACAAACTCCATAGAGCAGTTCTGTGTAGCAGTTGCTGTTAATCAGCAATGTTTATATCTAAACCTAAGACTTCTTTGAGGTGACCAGCTTAATCTGGTCTGACACTGTGCTAAGAAAGCTGGACTGAAGGAGCATCAGCTATTGTTTAGAATACAAAGATCAAAAGAATGTGTGAACAAAAAAGTAACATATTGTGAAATAAATGTCCCCTCTTGGAGGATTAAAAAACTTAAAAGCTTCTATCCAACAGGTCTTGAGTGATATGGGTTTCATGACTGTCTAACAATAGACAGTTAAAAGTAGTGTGTTTCACAACAATATAAACATCTTTTAAATTAAATTGGACTTAATGATAGTGTTGACCCTTAAGGCTTTGCGTGTCTTTACTGTTCTCACCCTTGGGCATGTGTCCACGTAGGATTCAGCTATTCAATAGTGACTTTCTGAAAGCATAAGAGAGGAAGGGAAGCAAGTCCTGACATGATTTGGGTGTTGTAACTAATTGATTGGATCTGGAGAGCAGGAAAAACACCTGATTCCATTTTTGAAGCTAATGTATTTACCTAGGCAGGCTACCACACTTTGGAACTTTTCCAGAAGGGAATTAGTTTTTTTCTTGATTTCATTTGAGCAAGGAACAATGCTGGGGTGGTGGAGCAAGACAAGGGAAGATAATCAGTGTCTATTCTTGCTTCCCTGAGAGGAGAAGATGATGATGCCTTATGGGTGGAAGGCATAAGGAATGAAGTGGCAACAATTGTATTTCTCCCCTGCTATCATGACTTTCTGTTAAGTGGAGATGAATGCCTGGGAGGGAGTCCAGCCAGCCTCTCAAAATATCACTCAGGAGTGGTCTGAGCAGGAGCTCTCTGTGTGCTGGTATAATCACTTCTCTTTCCATCTGTCTGCAAAGACAAACTGGGGAGTAGTGTGGGGGGAGCCGTCTCTCCTTACTGTTGATTTTGGCTTTCATACTTGCTGTCACAGACTGTATTATGTTTGATTCGTGGTGTCCTCTACAGTAACTCAGGAAAGACACAGTCCGTGAGCAGCTGACACTCAAAATGGTGTGTTGTCCTGATGAGGGGTGGAACAGGCTCTTGGGAAATGCAACAGGAATTATACTGAGCACCAGGCACTTGGCTAATGTTTAAGCCATATCTTACAGCAGTGGTCCCAGAAAAATAGCTCAAACCTGAGAGAAATGATGATAAAGACTATTACTTCATTAAGTTATGTATTCTCTGAGGGGATAACGTGTTGTGTATGCACTTAAAATGACCTTTCTGTACACAGTAAAAAAAGCAGAGTCCTAATACATGTAGCTTCCACAAAATCACTAGGAAGTAAACAAATATTGCAAAAAGATCATAAATCTCATGAGAGCAATTTGCCAGTATGTTACACATATACAAGGTGCTATAGCACCTTTTTGGCTGTTGTGATCCCTGGCCTGGTTACATTTACTAGCAAGTTCTTGCAGGGTATTTACAGAGAAGTACAACTGCTTCCTTAGGGTGAGAGCTGTCAGTAATGCAGTACTCAAGAGCTATTTCTCTGTGTTTTTTCAAAGCACACATCCAGTCATCAGCATATCATCTGGGCTGACGTGTCTTTCTCAACAGAGATCTGAGCCTCTGAGCAGGTTAAGCTAAACCAAAAGAAATTAACCTAACCTGACTATGGAATTCTTTCCTTCTCTTCTTTGTCCTAGATAATGTTACTGAATTTAAATGAACTTTTGTATGACTAAATTGAGGGTCATCACTGAACTGTGAGATAATACTTTGATTTTTTTTTAATCTAATATTAGGCATTTTCAAAGATTATGAGCAGAAAGATAATTATTTCAAAGCTTAATTAAAGGTAGAGATGTGTATTTATTTAAAAAGACTGCATTTGTAGTATAAAAATACATAAACATTTGAAGTTAGGGAAGTAGATTAGACCACTTCTTTTGAATGGCTGTATTGAACACAGAATTTAACTAAATACTTAATATTTGATTGATATAGCTATTATAAATATTTAAAATTAATTCTATATATTTCAATATTAATGTGTACAAATTTTCTTCATTAATCTGTTTACACTGATATTTATTTGTCAGTTCTTTGGTTATATACATAAATGGTGTTTATAGCAGTTGACTCTAGATGTAGACTAATAGCTAATTAAGTGCAACTGATTAACTTTTTCATAAATCATAAATTAATCAGAATTTGAAGGATGCAGTAAATGATTAAGCGGATTCTTATTAGAGCAATATGTTTTCTCCCAGTCTTAAAAAAAAACCCCAAACCCCAATAGAAAGGGAAGGGGAAAATACTGTTTAAAATAAACCAAAACAACCTCTAAGTTTTCCTCTGATTAATATAGTTAATGAACAAATGACTTTGTTTGTTTGCTTGCTGTAAATCAGCAGTCAAGTTTTTTACTACATATTTCATTCTGGCTGTGTATAGTAAACATGCAATAAATCAATTTGTTCTTTCTGTATCATAGAATCATAGAGTCAAAGAATAGTTAGGGTTGGAAAGGACCTTAAGATCATCCAGTTCCAGCCCCCCTGCCCATCAGGGGTGCAGGGTCACCTCGCACTAAACCATGTCACCCAAGACTCCATCCAACCTGGCCTTGAACACTGCCATGGGATGGAGCATTCATCACACAGAATGCATAAAAATTATTATTGGCATCCAGTGCTGAATGCTAGTACTTGCAAGAATAAGATTTCATGGTTAATTTCTTTGGTACCATTCAGGTGCAAGTATGTTGTATATCCAGAGTAGCAGAAATGTATAGAATTAACACCAGAATGACTGAAACTAAAGTGTATTATAATTTTAAAATATATAAATCACAGAGAAGGACAAAATGAATGAGTACTTCATATGATTATATGTTGCTGTGTCAGGAAAAATACGTATATAAGTATTTGACTTATCCTCCTGACAAAAGTCATACTTTTCATGTGCGCCTCTTGTGTGTCATAATACTCAGGAAGTAACAGATACCTCTCTTGTATTAGCAGTATGGTATGACATAATTGCCTTAAGCTGCAATGATCTGATTTAGAACTGCAGATAAGCAGCTAAAGTACATGCAGTGTTACATTAAATGTTAAATTTGATTAAAAGCATTAAATGAAAACTGTTCTATTTACAGTCAGGCTACATTAGGATAAAAACTAATCTATGCAATTCATATACTTGCAACTTGAAACACACAAATACTAAAATAATACAGCCAATGCTTGTATTGTCAGTAAGTTTATAGTGTCTCTTCTGAGACATTTCACTTAACTGGAAAGTTAAATGGGAAATAATTTTACTGATTGAAGCAAATCTATTAATCTAGGTCTTGTAATAAAAAAATGTGTTTTGTGAAATTACTATTTTGAATAACTACTCTTTGAAATAAAAGAAGGATTGTGCTGGAAAAGTACTCTAAAAAAATATGCAAAATTAAGCTCTTATATTCCATTTTCAAAGGAACTTAAGTCACTCAGCTTTTGAAAATGTAAACGTCAGTCTCATATTAAAAATTCTGCATTTAAAAAACGACAATGAAATACATTAACAATATTAATGACTATAATTAGAAAATACCAATGCTGCCATCCACAGCCACCTAAACAAAGTAAGTGCTGCACAAGAGCTTGTCAAAGAGAAACTAAACTGAATGGCATAAAATTGGTTAGGGGCATTTCCAAAGCAAGCAAAATTAAGCCAAAACAGTTATTCTTCTAAAACCCACAAATTTCCTTCAAAGAATACTGATATGTCATGTGATACTTCTCTGCAGAGCTACAGATCAGCTAGACCTGTATAGATTTTATGGACAAAGTTGGTTTTGAGTATTTGATTCTAAAGTATTTGGCTTTGACAGGGTTTCCTCCAGTGTAATATTTTGGGTGTTGGTAACTGCTTAGTATTAAAAGAAGATATATTACTAAAATTGGACTCAGTGATCTGCAGCCACTAGCAATGCTGATTTTAATGTAATAGTTATTAAACTGATATTGGTTAAATAAATTAAAGTGGTATGATGGCAACTTGCAATTTTTTTTCTAACAGGTGATAACTGAAAAGAAATCTTACAAATTCCTTAATGTGTGAGACATCCTGAAAATGAAATGAACTCTTAACAAATCTAATTCATCTTCCCTGTTTTTAAATACAGAGAAGCAAGCATGTGCTAGGGTCCATATTAATTTTTAAGTGAATACTTTATAGCCATTTGTCCAGTAATCTGTTTAATTACTCATGCCCAGATAACAGAAAAATTGATAGGCAGGCATAAAGTTATTTCTAAACCATGAAAATTTCCACCTTCCCCTCTTGGCTACAGGTGAGGAGCTCCTGAAACCAAAACAATATTTCCACTACGTAGCCATAGCTGTTTAAGCAGATAATGTTTTTTCATAGTTCTGGGTGGGATCATTTAATGGCCAGTTGCTCCTCAAAGTTATATTATAGAATGGCTAAGCATAATCAACCTTGCATAATGATACTGTTTCCTTTCATGTTTGCTGCCAAAAAGAAGTGAGGTCCAAAAGAAAGAAAAGGAAACAGCAGGCTAACATAAAAATGTAGGTGACACATAAGCCTTTTGGCTATGACTGTCCACCAGTTCCCAGCCTTTTAGAACTGGCATATCTCTTTTAAAATATAAAAGTGGTTGGTGTTGAAATCAGTGGGGTTTTTTGCATTTATTATCCTGAGGTTGCTCTCTAAAATGAAGCCATATGTTACATGATTACAGTCCTTGAGCCATTGTTATAGAGAATTTCATTTGTATCACTGTGCTTTACTTCCTCATGATACTATGCTTTCCGACACATTTGACAAAGGGAACTACTACTTCCAGTGCAGCAGCTGAATTTGTTCTGGTAAGCTGTGAGGAACATTTCGTAGTATGATGCTTCATACAGGTGCATGTTCCAAGTGGCTAAGCTGCTCCTGTCAACACAGTACTGCACTTCCGGACATATTGTACTTACCTGGGGTCTGTGGTGGTTTTGTTTTGGGGTTTTGTGGTTTGCTTGGGGTGGGGGTATTGTGTCTGTGTGTGTTGTTGGTTTTTGGTTTGTTTTGAGTTTGTTGCTTTGGTTTTATTTTGGCAGAGAGATGTCTCCAAGGAATATTTTCAGGCAGGGACTTGGGTAGATTTCAGTTTGGCTAAGCCTAACTGTTCAGTATGGTTTGAAATTCCCCTGTAATTCCTTCAGGACAGAATTACCAGATTCTAAAAAGTATTCAATTCTTAATAATAAATTAAAATAGACAGAGTACTCTCCTATTGCTCCTCAGACCTTTCATTGATGAGGAAAAATAGTCTAGGTAAAAAAATTACAACTGAGCTAAATCAAATCTATTTTAAGGTGACTGAGCCCAGATGCAGAAGTTGTAGATAATATATGTGAATCTTCACAGTACATAGGAAGACAAAATGACTTTGTCCTGGTATCTTCTAGTTTGCATAAATAGCACAACATACAGGTCTTTAAGACAGAAACCAATATTGTTTTCTCATTTTCATAGTATCTTGTACGATAGAATCTCTATCTGGCGTCTGTGTTACTGCTTAATTATAAGTAATGCTTTTACAAAATGTGGTTATTTCCTACCACACAAACTACTGGTTTCTAGTCTTTGTTTTATATGCAAACAAAAATACTGAATAAATATTCATTTATTTCGATAGGAAGGTAGGTAAATCAACCTGAAGAAAAAGTATGTAAAGGACAATTAGAAGAGGGTTTTTTTGGGTTTTTTTTGTTTGTTTTTTTAATGAAATGGTCAAGTTAAGACCTAATGTTAGCAAAAACTGTTGTACAGCTGTCGTGGTTTAAGCCTAGCTAGTAACTCAGAACCATGCAACCACTCACTCACTAGCTGAACATAAGACAACATCTCAGCTGAAACTCATTTGTATCCTTTCTCTAAGCTGCTGTTACAGTATGTGACTCTCGGTGCATTTTCTGAAAGCACTATCTATATGAAAGTACCCTCAGAGCAGAAAAACACAAAAAACATTTGATGTTCAGAATAGTTCAAAAGAAGAGAATGTGAATCTTGTTAAGTGCTGTTGCAAGTATTTCTTCCTTAATTTGCTCTTCTAAAAGAGCTATTTCATTTTTTCTCTATATAACAGTTCAACTCATGTAATACTTCTGTGTTCCAAAGGCAAGGTAAAATGTTTGTTTACATCAGGCACCTATCAGTTGACTTGACTTCCCTGAATATTAACTATTTTCACATATTAAAGAGCTTCCTCTAAGCTCTTTAACTGCTTGGGAAGCTGTTCTCTGCTTAATTTATAGAAAGCAAATGTGGGTAGGAGGGCATTCTGCTTCATGTGATGTTTGGTTTAGTTTTATATATCAGTCATTTAAAACTGCAAATAAACAATAATATAACTTTATTTTACTACAGTACGGCAGATTTTCTCAGTAAGAGCAAATTGCCGCAATAGTGGCTTACTGTCTTCTGTAAAATTAAGCCTTTCAGAATAGCACTGTAGCGCTGAGAGTTCATTGCATTGTACCCCAGACTTTATTCTCATCTGTCAGTCAAGCTAACATGATCATTGATGATCCTTCCTGCTCTGCTGCCCTTTCTGAATTCAGTTCCATGTCTTGCTTTTCTCAGATGTGTTTTTTTCCTTTAGATCTTCTGTGGCCTATAACTATTGCTCTTGATTGGAATAAAACCAGTTATTTCAAAATCTACTTAAAAACAAACAGAAAAGCTTCTGAAGAATCTTAAATAATGTTGCAGTAGCTCTTTATAGCAGGAAAAGAATAGATAAAGTTTACAGTAGGGGTTGGAGAGTACTAAGTATCATAAATATAGTGAATCTGAAGTTTTTATAGGTTTTGTTATATGCCTCTACTTTGTTTATAATTATCAACTTCACAATTGTTACACATTTTATTCTTATGTTAAAAAATTTTGAGTGAAAAACATGGAAAAGAAAATAAATATCAGCAGTATGTAGACAAAACTTGAAAGACTGAGAACATGAACACTGAGAGAATTGAGAACAGACATTTAGAGAATTTATGATTCTGTGAGAAAAAGCAGAGCCAAGCTCAAACTAGGCAATGAGTCCACAAGTGAGGGTCTAGATCAGTGAGTACATAGGGAGAGCTGTGCTCTATAGAGACTGTCACTCTTAGAGCAGAACATCAGGCAGGGACTGAACTTAAATGGAGCTGCAGGGCTCGTTGGTTCCTTTCCCTGTGGAGGCTAGTCTAATCAAGTCTACTGGTATACTCAGGGCCCTGACAGAGACACTAAATATTGATTGGAAATTACTGCTGTGGATTTCTTTTAATTAGTGAGTTATTGATGATAAATGGAATTGTTAAAACTGTTTTTTTATTCTAATAGTCCAAATTATTTCTCATTTAAAAAATAAAACAAGAGTTTTATATATCCAGATTATGTCTCTGTAAAGACAGGAATTTTGTTTCGGAATTAAAGGAATTTATTAGACAAACTGTTCAGCAGCTTTGTTTGAGGACTCTGAATAACTTGTGGAAATGAGGTTTTGTATTTTGGATAATTGGCTTAATGCAGAACAGTTGTTAAATACACATATTTTTTGGGTCATTCCTTATGTTTGAACATGACTTTGTATTCCAGTCTCAGAACAAGACAATCATGGAGAAATTTCTTATAGGAGAAGAGGTATAGTGTCTAGTTCTGGCACAAAAGGCACAGCCAAGTTCGATACTCTGCAGTATATATAAAAAAAACCCTACAAAATATAAAATAGGTTGTGTATTAAAAGGAAATGTAAATATCTTTATTCACATGGCAGACTTTACTATTAGTTTCCTCCAATATCTCTTCCTATCAGTCTATACTGTTTCGCTCCTCCCAGTCGTCAGATGTAATAGCTATTTTCTTCCAATCTTTTCCCAAATGTCCGTTTTGCTTGTGGCTGTTGTGAGTGTTCTGGTGATTCTTTTGTTATGAGCTGATACTGAGCTTTCATTGACTTCATTGTTAACATTCTTGGGTTTGTATTATTTGTGGTAAGAACATTTTGTAATAAATGACAAATCACTGACTTCTTCTAAGATTCTGTGTAATAACCTTACTTATGATGAGCTATTTACATGTGAATGGAATAGGAAAGGCTTTTGGATGTTGGGTTTTTTTGTCCTAGGTTAATTAAGGTCTGTGCCTTCTTAGATGTTTCTGTTCTCACATAACATTTTAACTTTACTGTTATGCAGTTATTTCATGTCATTCCCAAAAGGTTGTCATGTTATAGAGGTTAACACAGTTTACTTAGATATTACTTACATAAGTAGTAATTTATTTAAGTAAGTAGCCTTGTCAGCTTCTGGGAATTAGTTTATCTGATAGTTACAGTGGTGTGTAGAAGATGTATATTCATTCTCCGTAAGTCTTCCCTTGAAACTACTAAAAATGCTGTTCATTTATAGAAAAGCTAAAATAATCAAGTCAGGTATAAGTTGTTGTGCAGCGAAATTCCTGCAAAATGCAAACATTTCAGGTAGAGGCACAAGAACTCTACAGAAAGAGCTATACAACATAGGAGAAAAGAGAGCTCTTGTGGGAAGAGGAGCAAATGTTTATGAAGAATTTCATTAGGCTCATCGTGCTGTGCTGTATTTCGTCCTTAGACTACTTCCCTGAAAGATCCTGACACATTCACATGCTGGGTAAACATCACTTGAATTAATTTACTACATTTGCATAGGAATTGCTTGGTTACGAACTCATTGCTTGAATTTTGATTGGTTTGCAATGAAAGCAGTAAGCTACTTATTAGAAATTCGTATTACTCTTTTTCTTTTTTTCATTAATTCATTACCCATTTGCATGCATTTTTCAGATGGAATTTCACATATTGATGTGGATTCTCAGCACAGAGTTTTCTGGCATATTGTCCATGGCCTAGCAATCATTGAAAAATGACTGAACAGATTCACTGAACAAATTGTCCTCCCTGAACTCATAGCTACTATGTGTTACTGTGGTAGTCTCAAATATGTTCACAAACAGTAAAATCATCTCTCTTGGAAATGGTTTTGTTTCTGACTTGGGTATCAAGATTCCAGTTTAGAAAAGCCATGTAAGTCTGTGATGCGGAGTGGTGGCAGGCAGCTTTTTGTGCGTCAGGGTGCAGTATTATCTGAAGGTCAGGGAAAACACTGATTATGTATGTGCAGTCACTAAAGGTACAGGTTAAGATTGGACTAAAGCCCAACCATGTTTTGCAGTGCAATAGTCTATTTAAAGAGGACTTAAATAGAGGCAGATAGGCAGATTAGATATAATTTACAGCATGTAAGTATATATGCTTGCATATAAAAATTTCTCATGCTTTAAGCTAAAGAAGTCTATGTAGAGCACTAGAGCTTCTTCTGTTATTCCTATTCCTTGTTGCAAATCAATCTGGGTAGAAGGAGAAAATAGAAACAGCATTAGATCCCTATATAAATCCTGTTCTGGTTTTTGCTACAGAAAGTAACAGTTATGGTGAAACTCTAGATAAGCATTCAACATTCTAGTGCAGGAGGAGGACAATGACATCACCTGTTCTTAAACCTTTTGAGAGCTTTTCAAGAAAAATCCTTCAAAATTTGTTCTTATTTTTAACTATTACATAGCTACTTTTACATCTTTTCATCAGCTAACAAAGTAAAAAAAAAATCTTACAACTATTCAACATGATGGATTAATCAGTAGTTACATATTTCTATGCTTCACTTAGTTCAGAGGTAGAGACAGAGTGAGTCTATGTAAGGATCTGTTTCAGGTATAAATTTATAATACTCAGATACAGTTTCATACATGAGGCCAAGTTCAGGCAACAGTCAACAGTACAGCTTCTGTGAAACTTCTCTTACAAATAGGAGTTTCACAGAGTCTGTAAAGTAAGCTGCATGTTGGCTATTTTTTCTGATATTGATTTAGAAATTGAGGGAGAGTTCTAGATGTGGAACTTGATATACTCTGTAGCCCATTCTGTTTCTGAAGGTTATATATTTTGTTTATTTCATTCATATACAATCAAAGACTCACAACACTGATGCTGAGGGGTTTTAAATTTGAAAGATTAGGGATTGGTTATGAATACAGTGACTTGATAATGTGCAAGAAAGATTGAGTTCAGCTGAATAAAGAAAAATGTCTTTCCAGTGTAATTTGGAAAAAAAATACCCACATTATCTTTTTCGGTTGCATGTATTAGAAGAAAACAGTGGTTTTGATGATACGGTGATAAAATAGGTGTGAAACAGGTGACGAGCAAATAGCTGCTTAGTGACAAACACAGGTGAAATCTGGAGTTATTAATGAAATTTCTCAAAGTGCCAGTTAGATGTTGTTTTCTTTTTGGGAACAGTCCAAGGTGATACTTTGATAGATTCAAGATTGATTAGAAGCTGGTGCTTCACTGGACAGCAGAACAGTGCGTTGCTAATGTCTTATTCACACCAACATGTGTTTGTGACACCTGTCTTCCATAGTAACCTGTGGTCTTACAAATGAGTTTCTGTCCTAGTTGCATACTTTTTGTTCTGATAAATGTCTTGCATTGGGGAAGCTATGGAGGTACCTTTTGCAGTGCTGAAGAGATATCTTGAGAGGTTTACTCAGGTAGCAAGACTGCTTTGTAGTACCCTTGTAGTCATCAGAAAAGCTTGGAGTTACTTTGTAAGACTTATACTGTCTCGACACACTTCAAATAAAATCTGTCTTGAAATCCACTGTTCTATAGTAGTGCAGGGAAAAATGAGCTACCACTTACTGGCACCATAGTAAGTTTACTAAGATCAAAATCAGAAGTTGTGTTTTTGACTGCTCTGAATGACAGTCCAGTTCACAGCTTTGAGTGGTAAGAATTGGAATTTAAATAGTTTAGGCATTGATCACTGTACATATGTGTTTTCACACATGTAGTCACCAGGCTTTCAGTTGCAGGGGTTCTTCAGAATAAGGCTTAATGTAATTGAATAAGTTCCTCCAGCATAATGAAAACAGGATGCCACCCAGTCTTGCAAGCCAAACCTTTTGAGAGAGGTGCACATGAGTGTTTGGGGGTGGGAGGGGAGAACCAACCAACCAACCAAACCAAAAAAAACAACAAACAAAAAAAACATCAACCAAAAAAACCCACCAACAAAACAAAAAACTGAAACCAACCCCAAACCCAACAAGTTCATCAAGTAACAAGGAAGTGCCACAGTATTGAATATAAAATGTGTCTATTTATTTTTTTAAGTGTAAATAGTTGAAGAGATCTAATAGAAGTAGGATTCTATGCACTTAAGTTTATTCCTAAATAATCTTGTGATTGTCTCAGAAGTATAATAAAATGCTGTATTCTTCTGTCACCGTAAGCCCTGTCCAGGTATTTGTTCATAGTACAAATTCAAGTTTCTGTATAAAACATCTTGCCTTTTTGTGTATGTTGGGTTCTGCACTGATGGAATTCTAACTACTGAAGATTGACAAAATTATTATCTTTCAGCATTTTGCTGTCAGAGTGGCATAGGATTCCTCTGTCATACTATAGAGTTGTGCCCCAGAGAGTGTTTAGCTTGTCACAACATGTAAATGGTAGTATAAATGAAGCTATTTCACAAAGGATCTAACAAAAGGTCTTGAATGACAACTTGCTTTATGCCTTTCTGCTTATTTTTGCATTAGAAAAAATAATTACCCAAAGATAACAAAGCAAAACTTCGTAATCTAGGGTCTATAACATTTTTCAAAGCTTGATCTTCTCTGTTCCTCTGTCCCTACCAATTTAATCCTTCTAAACTGCCATTTCCCAATAAACAAAGCGACTGATTTTACCCCTCTCCTTCCTCTATTGGTGCAGTTAAATTTTTCACTTTAGGGTCATAAAGAGAATTTATCTGATTTCATTTTCATTGGACCTTTTATTCTGGCTGCTGTCCTGTTCATATATGGAAGTTATCTTTAATCTTGAGCTCATGTCATTTGTCCAGCATCATTAATTAAAGCTGTATTAGAGTGAGATTTTACCTCCTCTCATGGCAGTGACAAAACTTGCATTTCACCTGATAACTGTAGGTACATCACAAGATGGTTCAAAGCCTGTGTTAAGAGGTTTGAGTACTGCTATGATGGTTGTTACTCAAAATAGGGCAGTGAAACATGTATAATTAATTGTAATTAAATGAATAGGTTTTTATTAATTAAATTGTTGTTAGTAAAATTCAGGTCAAGGACCACTTACGCACTAAACTCAGAGTGTATTAAATTAATGACACTGTCAAAAATAGAAGTAGTTATTATCTCCCTTTCTCAGTACCAATTCTCAGCTATAGAGTAGTTTAGTATCTCTCTCTCTGAGATGAAGCTAAAGTTTGTCAGGTCATAGTGTAAGTCACAGTATCACAGTATCACAGTAGGTTAGAGATTGGAAGGGACCTCAAAAGATCATCTAGTCCCATCCCCCTGCCGGAGCAGGAACACCTAGATAAGGTTACACAGGAACGTGTCCAGGCGGGTTTTGAATGTCTCCAAAGAAGGAGATTCCACAACCTCCCTGGGCAGCCTGTTCCAGTGTTCCGTCACCCTCACTGAGAAGAAGTTTCTTCTCGGTTTAAGTGGAACCTCTTGTGCTCCAATTTGTACCCATTACCCCTTGTCCTTTCATTGTTTGCCACTGAGAAGAGCCTGGCTCCATCCTCGTGACACTCCCCCTTTATATATTTATATACACTAATAAGGTCACCCCTCAATCTCCTCTTCTCCAAACTATAGAGACCCAGCTCCCTCAGTCTTTCCTCATAAGGGAGATGCTCCACTCCCTTAATCATCTTAGTTGCCCTGCGCTGGACTCTCTCCAGCAGGTCCCTGTCCTTTTTAAACTGAGGGGCCCAGAACTGGACACAATATTCCAGATGAGGTCTCACCAGGGCAGAGTAGAGGGGAAGGAGGACCTCTCTCGACCTACTAACCACCCCCCTTCTAATACAACCCAGGATGCCATTGGCCTTCTTGGCCACAAGGGCACAGTGTCGGCTCATGGTCACCCTGTCGTCCACCAGGACCCCCAGGTCCCTCTCCCCTACGCTGCTCTCTAACAGGTCGTTCCCCAGCCTATACTGGAACCTGGGGTTGTTCCTGCCCAGATGCAGGACTCTACACTTTCCCTTGTTATATTTCATCAAGTTATTCCCCGCCCAGCTCTCCAGCCTGTCCAGGTCCCTCTGGATGGCAGCACAGCCTTCTGGCGTGTCGGCCACCTGTCATCAGCAAACTTGCTGATAGTACACTCAATTCCCTCATCTAAATCGTTGATGAATATATTAAATAATAGTGGTCCCAGTACCGACCCTTGAGGCACTCCACTAGATACAGGCCTCCAACTAGACTCCGCCCCATAGACTACAACTCTCTGGCTTCTCTCCTTCAGCCAGTTCACAGTCCACCTCACTACCCGATCATCCAGACCACACTTCCTCAATTTAGCCGCAAGGATGCTGTGGGAGACCGTGTCAAACGCTTTGCTGAAGTCGAGGTAGACCACATCCACCGCTCTACCATCATCCATCCACCGTGTTATTTCCTCATAAAAGGCTACAAGATTGGTCAAGCACGACTTCCCCTTGGTGAAGCCATGTTGACTGCCCCTCATAACCCTCTTATCCTTGATATGCCTTAAGATGGCACCAAGGATAAGGTGTTCCATCACTTTCCCAGGAACGGAGGTGAGGCTAACCGGTCTATAGTTACCCGGGTCCTCCTTCTTGCCCTTTTTGAAGACAGGAGTGACATTTGCTTTCCTCCAGTCCTCAGGCACCTCTCCCGTTTCCCAAGACTTGGTAAAGATGATGGAGAGCGGTCTAGCAATGACCTCAGCCAGTTCCCTCAGCACCCGCGGGTGCATCCCATCTGGACCCATGGATTTATGGATATCCAGATTGCTCAACTGGTCTTTAACCCATTCCTCATCAACTAAGGCAGACCGCTCCGTTGACCTATCTTCATCCAGGGTCTCAGGGGTACAGGGCTCTTCAGGACTGCCTCCAGCAGAGTAGACAGAGACAAAGAAGTCATTCAGTAACTCTGCCATCTCTGTATCTTCTGTCACCAGGGCACCCGTCCCGTTCATCAGCGGGCCTACATTGCCTCTGGTGTTAGTTTTACCTGCCATGTATTTGAAAAAGCTCTTTCTGCTGTCCTTGACCCCTCTCGCCAGCTTTAATTCCAAGGAGGCCTTAGCCATCCTAGCAGCTTTCCTACATCCTCTAGCAGCAGCATTATATTCTTCCCAAGTGGCCAGCCCTTCTTTCCATGACCTGTAAACTCTCCTCCTCCACTTGAGCATACCGAGCAATTCCCTATTTAGCCACGCAGGTCTCCTGACCCTCTTCCTCGACTTCCTACGTGTCGGGATGCTCCGATCTTGAGCTCGGAAAAAGCAGTCCTTGAACGTCAACCAACTATCTTGGGCCCCTTTCCCTTCAAGTCAGAACACTAAAATAACCCAACTGGAAAATAATTGTTAAAATAAGCTGTAACTTTGCAGATCAGCTTTAGCAGAGACAGCAACAACTCATAGATATATATATATATAGTCTGAAGGGTGAAAACACAGTAGGGAGAGGAAAATACTTTCCTTGCAACAAATAGTTAATTATGCACAGGAAGAGGAGGGGTAAGCAGACTGCAGTTACTGATGAGTTACCTAAAGCAGCTGTGCAGACTTGGCTTAGGGTATTTTTAAAAGCAAGCAGGAGTAGGCATCTTCCTTTAGCAAAATATGAAAATCAACATTGATGTGAATTATGCTGATGAAAATCTTGGGGGGAAAAAGCAGAGGAAATTTTAGAACTTTGAAAAAACTAAGTTCAGTGGGGATAAATGCATACCTTATAACTTCATTCTTTCTAAAGGTAAGTCAAAAATCACCTTGTTTTCAGCTAGAAACTATTTCAGTGCAGTCAGCTTCAGATAATCTCTTAACAAGGCCAAGCTTATTGTAGCAGAGATGTATGTAATATTATTAAAGTCACTTTGGCCTGATGAGAAAGGCTGTGGTAGCAACTTCTCATGTTGTGCTTCACTGCCCAAACAGAGAGATGTCCAAAGAACTTGTGCTGCTGAAGTCTAAATAAGTAACAGATGTGTAAATCTTCCCCCAAAAGTTTCAAGTATCTTACGAACTTACATAATTCCAATGCACATGAAATTGTGCATCTTTCAGAAGTTCCAGCTTTAGAAACTTAGTACTTGAAAGTGCTTTTTTTCTGAAAAGCATAGAAGCTGTTTTTCATCTTTATTCTTCCATATCTTTCTGAGCTATGGACAAATGCAGACTAAAATTAACAATTACCATCAGCATCCATATCCCATATTCTTAGAAGAATAATCATCAGAACTTCCTGAAAAGCATATTTAAAGGAAGAAAAACAAAATAAAACATAAAGAATCATAGTTTTGTAGTAGTATACCACACAAGTACAACTCTGCTCAATCTGTCCATTAGAGATTGATTTAAGCACAAGAATTGATTCCAGCATGACTGTTGCTAGTGGGGAGTGGATATTGGCAAATAAAAAACCTTGTAATAGAGTGTAATTATTTCAGGTTTTCTTCCTATGTTTATTTCCAGTTATAGTCAAAGCTGACAAAATCAACATTAATGGTGAATAGTTAGAAATCAGTGCAGATGTTCAGGACTGCTTATTGCAAATAAGCATTCAGAGGATGTCATTATTTGTCTGTATGTGGTCATGCTGCAACTGCTATGCAATTAACTGCTTTACATTGAAGGCCATAGTGAGATTTAATGTTATGGGGAGTGCCATGAAAATACATGTTGTTGTTGAAATACTAGGCCAATTTTAATGTGTTTGGGTAACATAATTGAGCTGCAAAACATTTATTAAGCAAAAGTGTCAGTGTAACTTCAGTTTTCTATTAAAAATCCTTAGATTTTTGATAAACCAGGCTGAACAGCCCTCATGTTTATCTAGCCTATGCATTCCTTTTGTGCATATTTGTCTTCTGTTGGTAAGTTTACTGCAAGATTAGTTATTTTGATCCTTATAGCTAGGAGACTTGGAGGTCTGCTAAGTTTGATGTGTAGTGTATCAAAGCTGTGACCTAGGCTGTTTGCTCAACTTGCCATGCAATACTGCCAGACTTCTCACTATGAGGCTTCTCTGCTAGTTTTCCCTTTCTCATTGTTCTTGTGAACTGTACTGCTTCAGGGGCGACAGCTGGGCATTATGTTGTAGGAACAGCGAATCAGCATGATTTTCAGGCATTCCGAAGGCGCTTGTTTGCTTGCAAGCTTTTTGGTTGTTCTGCCACAGGCAACTAATGCTCTTCTAATTATCAGCTACAATTCCCTTATTTATGCTTCCATAAAGATGTCTTAATCAGCTGTTACAGGTTTTGTTCCTTGTTTAAAAAAATTATAGCAATGTATTTGCCTGGAATAAAGTATGTTCCTTGTACATCATTCAGTTAGCAGTATAGATCATTCCCAGCAGTGTCTGGTGCTTTACAGGAATTCCTGCATCTGGAGGCTTTGTTCAGTATTGAGAAATTGTTTTCTGCCAGCTAACTAATTATTATTAATAGTTCAAATTAGAAATTTAACCATCATTTGTTGTGTAACCTGGACCAATCACTGTGTCAGCAGGATGGGGACAGGTAAAATCTTCTCCTGCTGTGCCTGTCAGCATATGTTTTTGTGGCTTAAGGAGAAGCATACTGAACTGCTTTACTTGCCTGTGCTGCTAGCAGTCTGATCAGACCAGTGACTTTCTAGAAGTGTTCCAAACAAGTTGTATGCTTTTGTCTGCCTGTGTACATTATGCTTCAAACCTTAGGAATACTCAGCTCTACTACTTACTTTCAGTTAAGGCGGAGAAATCTGGTTTTTTCCTTCTGAATCAACCTTGGCAACCAACTCTGACTTTGAGGCTGATTACCCTAATCATTCCTAAGGTTAAATATTAGGATTTCCAGTCTAGTCAACAGCTGCACGATGGGATGGACTAATTACTAGTATCACTTGGCTGGTTTACCTTACAATAAAAAAGAAGTGAATAGATGTGAAAAGGAAAAAGGCAGAACCTGAAAACTTACAGCCTTGGAGATGAGGGCATGGGAAGACAAGCCTCTCTCACAGTTAGTTTGCATCATGTCCACTCAGCTGTGCATATCAGAGAGAACATTCTTCTCCTGTTCCAAAAGTCCAGGATAATTGAGTACTAATGTGTGGACTTAGGGATATTACAGAACTATAATATAAATACTGTTTGTCTACTACTTTATGTAGTAGAGAGGCTGCTACTGTCCTCTGTACCCATAGAATTACTTTTATTTTGCTACTGAAGGCAGTATCTTTTCAATTATTTGTATTATTGCAAGAGTGGTAGAGTCTGTAGTGAGTGTTTTCACCTGTGCTTAACAGCCATGGGCGGAATTGGTGTTTTTGAGCTTGAGCCAATATTATTCACAGGTGTGGTGAAGTACCTGAATAATGAACACTCGTTATAACTGGCCTGTGCCTGGGCAACTAAGTGCACAGCAGATTGGTATTTTGAAGATTTGATAAAGTTCTTTTCATCATGTTTACCCGATGAAATGTAAGATTTTCTTTTTGGTGGCTTTTTTTTTTGGGGGGGGAGGGGTTTGCTTGCTTGGTTTGTTTGTTTCCCTTGCAGAGCTTTATTTCAGGTCCTCAGATACAGAAATAGTTCTAGGCTGTCTTCTCAGTAACTGCTTTAGTGCAGTTTGCAAAGACTTTGTGGTAGTGCAGCTCTGTGTCTCACAAGGATATACCTTTACTGAGGAAATTCAAAGGTTTTATATTTCGGGATTTTTTGTGGGTCTTTTTTGGTTGAGATTTTTTATGTATATGAGCTTGGGCTTTTGGGTTTTCCTTTTTCCTCTTTTCGTGGTTTGATTGTTTTTTGGTTGTCTTTTTGTTATTGTTATTATTTTCTTCTCTCCTCCTGCCATTTGATATTGAAGACCTTGCAATCCTGATTTATGAAGTGCTGTAATTGGGAAATATATTCTTTTTCTCATTTTTCTTTTTTACCTTGTTAATAATATAGGGGACAGGGATCACATCTTTTCCAGTGTACTCTTAGAATTAATGGAAACCCCTACAATCCAAAGGGGATACCGTGAGCCAGTCTTCTGTGCCTGAACATATTTTACTTGCATCAGAATGCCTGGAAAGTTGGGAATTGTTTTGGAACTGCAGTTTAATATTATATTAGAGAAAGTCAGCATATGGAGATACTGCCACATGGTTTGCTCTAGTTACTGTTTAGCATCTGCTTATTTTTCCCTGTATACTGAATCAGCTATATGTATGCTATGTTCTGACTTCACAGTCAAATTGCCATCAGATCTGGTGAATCTTCACTGTAAACGCTTCATTTTATCAACTGACAGCCCAAGTAGAGAGTGGCATGATAATTTGAAATAAATGGGGAGACATCAGAAAAATGTGTTTCTCTATCCGTATCTTCAATTGTAATGAAAATAAGACAAAATATTAATTATCAAAACTTAAAGAAAAATAATTGAATTTGTTATATTTGATTTTAGCATTCAATTCCTAGGAAAGAAACAAATCTGCTTGAAATAAAATATCAGGTTTTCTTTGATTGTTACTTTTATTTCCCGACTGGAAAAAATGGGATGGAGTTGAAAATAGGCATCATAGGACCTGATAAGATGCATCCCATGCAGAGTCCTGGGGAGTTGGCTGATGTAGTTGCCAGGCCAGTCTCCATGATATTTGAGAAGTCATGGCACTCAGGTGAGGTACCTGGTGACTGGAAAAAGGGCAGTATCAGACCCATCTTTAAAAAGGGTAGAAAGGAGGACCCTAGGAGCTACTGACCTCTCAACCTCCCCCTCTGTGCCTGGGAAGATCATGGAACAGATCTTTCTAGGAGCTGTGCTAAGGCACATGGAGGATAGGGAGGTGATTTGAGACAGCCAGCATGCCTTCACCAGGTGCAAGTCCTGCCTGACCAGCCTACTTGCCTTCTGTGATGGAGTTACAACGTCAGTAGGCAAAGGAAGGGATACAGATATCATCTATCTGGGCTTCTGTAAAGTCTTTGACACAATTTCCCACAACATCTGTCTCTAAATTGAGGAGAGACGGACTCGGTGGGTGGACTGTTTGGTGGATGAGGAATTGGCTGGCTGATCACATCTAGAGGGTAGTGGTCAATGGTTCAATGTCTGGATGCACACCAGTGACAAGTGGCATCCATCAGGAGTCTGTGTTGGGACTAATATTGTTTTGTATCTTCATCAGTGACATGGACAGTGGGATTGAGTGTGCTGTCAGCAAGTTCTGAAATCTTACATATTAAGGGCTGAATAGTATATAATGAAGTGTTTTCCTACATTATTTTCCATAACTGGTTTGGATTTAATATTGACAAAGCAAAGCCGCTTGTGAATCCCCTGACTGAACAGCTTACCCTGTTGAATGGGAGGGTGAGAGTGTGTGAGTTTTGGTCAGCCCTTTTCTTGCTAAGTGTAAAGTAACCAATAAGCTAATTACCAGGATGAGTTATCATAACTTTCTATTAAGAATAACTTGAACAGAGCTAATATTTTCTAGTATATAGAGAGAGGATGCTATGTACAGAGAAAATACAGAGGAAATGGGAGATGATTCTAGTTGACTTTAAATCTACTTGTCCATAGAATTATTAGAGCTCTTTAAGTTTGGGTTTGGTTGGTGGTTTTTTTGTCCCTACTTTGCTGTTTTGACAAGTACTTCTCCCTCCACCCCTTTCTCCAGGAAAAATAAAGGTCAAGATGATGGAAGTAATTTTGCAAAAGCAAGATGGGCAAGGGCTATTCAGAAGGTAAGAGCTGCTCTTAAACCTGCTGATTTGTTCCTGTAATTTAAAGATTTTTCTCAGATGGAGGGAGACTTTAGCATAACATTTCTAGTTCATGTAAACTGCTATTCAGTTTCAGCAAGATCTGAGGATGTGGCTGGTGAGTTTCTGATAGTAGAGATAGTTCCTTCTGCTGGTTCTTAAATCTGTGTGGTTCCCTTACCTCAGGATTTTTTTCTTCTGGAAAAAGATAAAGGATGAGATTCTGAAACTTCCTTTAGATACATGAGAAATCATGTAGTTTGGCCATCTTATCTGTGTTTCATATTAATCCATAAACCACAGCTTCAGTCATCTATTTCTGAATAATTTTTGATTTTCAGGAATATCAGTACTTCAATAACATTTAATAAAATGGGTTTAAGAAAATGGTTTTAATATTTTTCCTAGAAAAATCTTTTAAGTTCTACTGATGGTAACACTGCATAAACAGATTTTTTTCTTAATTAGATGTAATAATTAAAAGAAATTATTATGATCACTTGCACTGTTTATGTGGTCAATATAGAGCATAGTAATTGACTCTTAAGGCTCACAATAAGCAGGAGACTACTCATTGTAAGCTACCCCTTGTATCATTTCACATCTGTGCTTAGTGATAATGGTGAAATAATGGCCCTATATTGACCAGTCTTATAACCAGGAGATCAACAGCGATAGTGACACAGATTTGTGTAGGCAAGTCTTCTCAACACGCCTTATTTCTTAGTTTGCAAAATGAGCACAGCACATACGTATGTCGCAGTTTGTCATTAAATAAAAAAATATTGGAGGAGTTCAATATAAGAAAAAAGATAATATAGAATTAAATAGTCACTGTTGATTGTTCTTAGGCTGTTCTTTGCGATTCATGGTTAACTGTATGATGGATGTAGTGTGGTGTTCAGTATGCGAATGCTCACTAACAGAGAAGTTATTGGTAGTTCAGTTCTGTCAGCACTATTGATTTACTGTCTTATTCAGAAACAAAACTTGACAAACTAATACTAGAGCAGGTATAACACAGGGACAGCAATGGAAATTTAGGGTAAGCAGAAACCATTCTTTGTTTAGGAGCCATGGGGCTATGAGATTCATGTGAAGCTTCCCTTTAAAAGATTTCAGCAAGCCCAAAGAAATTACAAATCTTTCAAAATCAATCTTTCAGGTGAAGAATTTTCTAACCTGCATTCCAAGTAATATTTTATATGCAAGTGTCTCTTAAACTGGGAATGAGCAGGTATTTCCTTTGCATGAAGTGTTATCAGTAGATAATTTGTATTCTGATGCAATCAAAGAAGTAATTATAATATTCAAGTGACAGTATATTGGTTGGGCTAAATGACTGTCAGCAGCAACTGCTTCTCTTAAAGTTTTGTGACACTTATGTCAACTTTGATCAAAGAACTGCTTTTGTTTATTTTATTTACTGTCTTTTAAAGTAAACTTAATAGCATATTTGTTTGGGTTTTTTTTTTCTGGAATGACTTCCTCTGAAAGCTTTATGGGGAAAGGAGCATATTAGAAAGTCAGTAGGATTTTGAAGAAAAGAAAATGGAGATGTCTTTTATGCGAATAAAGCTACAGTTAATGGGGCTTATTTTAGCTTATGGTATTGTTGATTTGAGATATTTTATGATTTATTCCCCTTCCCCTCCTTTAAATCAATGTGAAAGCTAAAAATTGTTTTCTTCAGTTAATTGAAGGTATGAAAAATGATTGGCCCTGAGAGAAACCTTTATGAGCTGCTGTACCATTATTTGAGGATTCTGTTAGGCAAGGGCAGGAAAAGTGTTATCACTTTGCTTTCCTCTTCAGAAAGTGAGCAGTCATGATTGACAATAGGGGGTAACAAACCTAAGCTTTCTTTCTTGGCTGTCATAAATCAACAAACAAGAATGTAACATGCTCTCTTCCAAATTAAACTTCAGATCTCTCCTTTGCTTCAGAGTTCAAAAAGGGACCATAATAACACTCTTTCCCTTCCTCCTGTTTCAAAATCTGTTTTGAGTTAACATGTTATAGCATTTTGCAGGTTGTCTTTGAACTTGTTAAATGATTTATACTGGTTTTATTGGTAGCCAATGGTTAAGTCAATGTGCTATAGAATTGTCCAGTGTGCTATAGAATGTCCAGCTCCTGGACCATATTTGCAATTGAATTACAGAGCGTTTTGTGGCATTGGAAGGTAATGTTTGAAAGACTCTGAAACTCAACAGGGTTTTTATCAGGCAAAGTCTGCAAGTGAGAATGTGTGTCTCAGATTAACTGGTTTAATTTTCCCCATTTTATATGAATCCTCTGGGCTGTCCAAGGTCACCATTCTATGGAGGCAAAAGCTGGCTTTTGGAATGCTGTGGAAGTACTAAAGACGAATAGTTAGGATTGTGAAGGCAGGAATCCATTATGTTAAATATAAGGTTTGATGGAATACTTCTCATTATGGCAAGAAAGGGAAAGAAGTCCCAGGGTGAGGAGAGAGAAATACTGGAACAACCAACAATCATATCAGTAAGAGATTTAGTATAGGAAAGAGACTTGAGAGCTGCTACAAATGGATGAACTCAGAATCCTGGTGAAGAGAATGACGGCTCAGACACTGAAAAGCTACGGAATTATATTGATGAAATCTAAGCAATGTCTCAAGAGAGAAGCTCGGGGCGGGGGGAAGAGTTCCAGTAGAGCAAATTACCTTGCTGCCAGCTTTCTGATAAATGGTGTAAGCCCTTGCTCAGGCAGTCCTAGCGCTGTGAGCAGGCTTGTTGCAAGCATTCAACTTCTAGGACCCTTGCAGTATCTGCCTTACAGTTCCTACTTCATCATTATGGATCTTTCTTGTGATTTACCCTCTTTACTCATTTACAGATTAGTGGGGTTGGTTGTTTTAATTCACTACGAAGAAATTTTTCTTTTACGGTTTGGCAGTGTGCTCTTTATTGCTGAATCTTTCCATGCTGCTGCCACTCGGCAAGTCTTGAGAAGACTCTTAATTAGTCCTGTTAGTAGTGCTGTTAAGTATATACTTGAAGGTAAGTATACGACTGAGGGTTGTATGGAATGAAGATGTTGTAGCTCTCCAAGTCTAGGTTACTTTGGCTACAGTTACATTTATGTTATGCAAAGAAACTCTCCAAGCAGGATATATGTGACTTAAGAGTCCTGAGAAACTATTTATGTCTTAATATGAACAATGGAAAGCAAGGATTAGGAAATTACTAGGCTAATCACTGATAATGTGCATCGCCCTGATGAGACCAGGTGTTTCTCTTTCATTTTCATGTTCCACTGTGCTGGGAAAGCAGGGAAGGAGGTCCCTGTGCCACCCCTTAAAATGTGTTAATCCTTGCTGATACTAAATTGCCATCCTCAGATTCTCTTCCTCCTCCCTCTTCCCTCTCAAAGCTTTCATACCAGTTTATTACCTCTGCAAACAGCTTGAGCTGCTAATTTTTTTTTCCTCTTTGGTCTGCCTGCCCCCTCCGTCCCTGCCATCTTGTCTTGCTCGCATCACAATGACAGCTTTCTCATTAAAGCTCAGCCGAGGCCATATGTCCATACGGTATTTGAGGAGGCCTTGGGTTAAAGATACCTGAACACCTAGGCTGAAGGTACCTATCAGTTCCTCAGCTGGGACTAGAATACATGCAGTGATAGACCTGAGACAGGAAAGGTCCAGGAAGGCCTAATACATGCAGTCAGATCTGAAGCAGCACTTGAATATTTTAAGTCTTATTTTATCTGGAACCAAAGGGTAGAGAATCAATAGGAATAAATTACTTTTAAGAGGCAGTAATAAAAAATATTGTCAATTTACATATTTAAAAAGTAAGAATATTCTAGAAATACAATGCTTATATGAGTCCTTGGCCAGTTTATTTTAATTTCTGCAGTTATCAGCAGATTCTTGTGCATTAAGTGCAAAGCTGCACAATTAGTTATATTGTGGTTGTGGAAAAATAATGAAGATTCATATTAGTTATATTGTGGTTGTGGAAAAATAATGAAGATTCATATTCCAATAAACTTTTCGTATTTTCTTCCAGAATCAGTTTAGTAGAAGAACAGTCTGACTTAATATTTAGAAACAAATACTGTATTTTCTGTGAGTAATGAAGAGTTTAATGCTTTCATAGTAATATCTGTAAGAGATCAGTTACTGCAGGAAATGTAATTATGGCAAAACATAAATTGACCCAAAATAGAAAGCAAAGCATCAAACTAATGCATCAGACTAGATCCTGAAATTAAAAGTAGCAGCTGAGTCAGATTCTTGATTTTAGAAAATGCTTTAGCAAACAATCTGCTTTTCTAGAGAAGAAAATCAGATAGTCTTTAGGGTGAGTACATTCCTAGAGGGCAACGAGGAACAAAAATAGTTACAAGGAGACCACAAAATAGGAGGATTAAATTTCAGGAGTGATATATGTTCTTCAGTTACTGCTTCAAATGCATAACATTATGACTTTGGGTCCTTGGTATATCTGGATGGAGAGAAAGCTCCCCTTTTCCTCCTGAAATATGCTTCGTTATTGATTTGACTTGATTTTTTTTTCTAGTTATTGTTGGGGCTTCGCCCTGTATTTGCTTCTCACTGCAATCCCATCCTGTGATTCCTTCTGAAATCAGGGCCAAGCTTTGTTGAAATTGCAGCTGGGTAGAAGTGGTTATCATGTTTTTAAATGGTTTGACTGTTCCTTATTAATTGCGGCTAAAAAAATCTCAAAAGTGGTTTTACTTCACTTAACAGAATTCAAACTGCATAACTCTGTAAACCTAGCAATTGGCTAAAGGAAACCAGTATTTTAGTGCAGAATAAGAGACAACTTTAGCTTTAAAGTCTTCAGAGACTTCAAAACACTTCTCATAGTCATCAGAAATAAAATCTAAATTAGCTCATAGGTGGGTTCCATGCACTTATTAATGGTAAATATTTGTATCTCGTAAATGGTTATTTGCTCTTTTTCTTTTTAGAAGAAAACACTGAGCCACTAGCATTGTATAGAAAAAAGATACCTTGTGTGGAGAAGAATAGCTTTAAATCTGTGTGTGTGCTTCCAACAAAAGCAAAACCAAACCCAAAACATTTTATACCTTTCTCTGTATTTTTAATAGATTAGAGATTCTATTAACAGCTGTAGGAGCGCGGTCTTTCCCTAGGTTAGCACGAAATTCAGTAAGAGCACCGTGATTACCCCATCCCGTCCCGTGTCGGTACCTCCGGTGGCGCAACTATCCTTCCGAAACCGCAAGCTCCCGCTGGGGCCGCTGCAGCCGTTTCCCGGGACCGACAGCAGGGGGCGCGCTGGGAGCGGCCTGGCCGTGCTCTGCTGCCGGTGGTCTCTGCGGCAGGGCGCGGGACCGGCTGGGGGTGCTGCCTTCCCACTCATCCCTGTCTCGCCCTCCCATAGGATTAAATCCGCATATTATGATTTAAAAACTGATTGATTTTTGATTGACGGGATATAGGAATTGACACAGTTATTGCCTTTGTTTAATGAAAGGGAAGAAATAATCCACCCCTTAAGCAGTCTGTAGAGGATGGGGAATTGAGAAAGGTAGCTTAATTCTGTGACAGCTTTTCCAGTTGTCACGCTGAAATCCATCATGAAGTATAAATGTCTTCAAAGTTGTTCCATCAATTTATAAGTGTCACCATTTCAATATAAGCATTAAAAAACAGAAATAGTCAAACAACATCTGAACTAGTTATATGTTATTTAACACTGGTTTTATTATTTATAAATAGTGATGAAAGCTAATGATATGTTTTCACTGGACTGACTTATTCCAAAGAATTCCAAGAATTATCTCTGAAAGTCATTGTCACATAATCCTGGAAACAGGCATACAGACTAGCTGTTTTCTCTCTGAAGGCTTATAGATGCCTCTTGGGGTTTGGTGTGTTGTTTTTTTTTTTTTGTTTGGGGTATGGTTTGGATTTCTGGGTGTGGTGGCATTTGGGTTTGGTGAAGGTTGGTTTTTTTCCATTAAGATGCAGGGAATGGCTTGAATTGTGTAACAAACTGCTACATCTCCATACAAAAGTATTTCTCTGCTTCCTTCTGCATGTGAGAGTTGTATCTTTAGCACTGTGTGAGGTACGGTGAATCAGTGTGAACCCTTAATGGTGTGGTTCTAGAAGGCCAGCTTCATCAAGATGTGAGGTTACTGTCTAGTAACTGTGAAGGTGGACATGGCCCACAAGTGTGAACTGCTCCTTTGTGCTAGTTTATTTAAGGCTGACATAGATGCCTTTTCAAGATGCACAGCAGTTGCATTCCGCTTACAAGTTTCTGGGCTACCAGAACTGTGAGGATAAAAACTTCCACTCATATGTTTACTATAGAAAGTTCTTAACATCATGTGTATGTGAGGATCATGTGAACAGAGATACAACATAACTTGTGGAGATGAATTTGGCTGCAAATAATTAGTATGTACTTATACATGAAACTAAATTCTTGATTGGTCAGTATCATTACAAGCAAAGCCAGACTTTTGCTGGCTTGGGCAAGTTTGATGTGGGAATTTAATTCCAGAGTGCATATGCCATAATTAGTTTGAGGGTCTTTGAATTAATGTATGGTTTGATTTGGTTTTTGTTTTCCTTCTGAAATAATCAACTTGATACATTTGGCAAAGTTCCCTGCTTATGCTGGCCTATCAAATAATTGGCTTCAAACTGAAACATTCAACATCTGGTAATGTAACAGATTAGTAAAACAGGGTCAGTACTTAGGAACTTGCTTGAAGATTACAACATTAAGTGCTGTGAGTTAACATTGTTTGCAAACAGCTATTTATTAAATGAGAGAACCTTATATTTTTGCAAAACACACCCAATATTTACTGTTTTTACTGTCTGTAGCCTCAAGACCATTTGCTTGATCTTGATAAAAACCCAGTTTATTTCTGTTGGGTCTGTGCTGGGGGTGGCTGTGCTTGAGTAGACTGCATGATTTTTCTTGGGTTTTTAAAACCCTTAAATGGGCAGTCCTGTTGATTTTAAGGGGCATTATTGTCACATTTCATGTAATTAGTACTGTATCAGTGCAGTGTTTCCTATTGTGCACTTACATAAAAGTTCTTTTGGATTCTTTGTTGGCATGCAGTGTGGCAGATTGGAAGCATCAGTTGTTTAAGTTTAGATAGAATAGTAAGTAATTGCTGCAGGCTAATAACTACAATAAGATTTGAATAATAAAGCATTCATCGGGTTCTTAACTATAAATCTAATTAATGGAGTATTTATATGTTACATTCATTTCAGCAGGACATAAAAAATATAATGGTTCTTAATGATTTTTACAATGATACATAAAAAGACATACAAAATATTATTTTTACCACTGTAAGAGGTTTTTTTCTAGAACTGTTCAGTTTATAAATTGTACTTAAAAAGCATTGTATCCCTAGATCGCATTACTAACAATGGTACCAGGACTACAGAAAGTGAAAGCTACAACTGATAAGCTTTAAATAGGTATTACTATAAACTGTTAAATACTTTAAAGTTCTGCATTTTATTCAAGACATCCTTAATTTATTTTTGAAGTAATGACTGAATTACATGCTTCTCTGTTACAAAGTGTCAGCTATTACCAGAAAATCCAAAGTCTTTATTTTATACAGGAGATGTACATAATTTACTAGCTGACAACTGTTTTATATGACATTTCAGTGCTGTTATCTCCCAAGATTAAAGAGGTTAATAGTATACCTCTGCTTTTATGCATGTACATGTTTTGTGAAACTTCTGCACTCAGATTCTATGTATACTTTTTATGTATAATGGCTTTATATAGGATCCTTTTTGATGTACTCCCATAGTTCTTCATGTGTTGGAGTTTTAAATATACCTTCAATACATACGTAGGACTGAGTGTGGTTTTACACACTCTTAAATCACTTAACATTTGAAAAACACCTACAGTATTCTGTAGGAATATGTAGTACAGGATAATTTACTCACTACATGCACAATAATGATAAATTCTGCTATTTGAATCCCAGCAAAATGACTGAATCCTAATCTCTAGGTGTTAACTGGGAACATACGAAATACTTTTCATGGAAAACAGTCTGACATGCTTTTTATTATCTAGAGCATCCTTAAATAATCATGGAATTATAACAGTTACAAATCTATTTAGCAGATTCATTAGCAAAAATAAACAGATGTCGGTAAAAGTACTGCTGAAAGAAATAGCTATACAATTGTTCCTCTGGGTCATGTCAGACTGATAAATCAAAGGTTAGGTAAAACATGGCCCTACCAAGCAAGAGATACTGTCTCACAGTGTTATCCTTCTGGCCACTGATGCACCTGCTAGCGCTCACGATGCACTGCATGTGTTGTTTCTGTGAGCAAGGTTTCTCAGTAAGCCTATTTTACTCCGTCAGTGAAGCAGAGGGGCTGCCTTCCATGCAGAAGGGCTGTGGCTATTGCAGTGACTACTGCATTCAGAAGCGGCAGGAGAAAACAGCAATGGGTGAAGTTACCAGCACCTAAAACAGCAGGATGATTACTCTTCTCTCATGCTGATGTTGTATTTGAGCTGGAGTAGGATACTGACTCCCGTTCTGCTATTGTGGAGGAGAAATAAAGCAGAGCTGTAGAATGAATTAGTAGCTAACACCATGATTACTCTTAGCTGTTAGCACAAGTTGTAGGAGGGGCAAGAAAAAAACGAAGAGGGAAGGAAAAAAAAAAAAAGGAAACCTTTCATGCTGCCTAGGGAATACGGTGGAATTTAGAACAGACACCGTTGCGGACTGACAGCATGCCTGATTGCACTTGAGTTGAATCACTGCGAGGCAGACTCATGTTTGTATTGTACCGTTTTAAAGCTGAAGGAGGAACAGCAGAATAGTAATGGAGTTGTGTACAGTTTTTCTGCGTAAATGAGAAATACTATAAAGATGGTGGTATGTAATTTGTATTTTATTTTTAAGAAGGATTTAATCCAGGTATGTATCCTCTTTGTATATTTGCCTCTTGTCTACATATATTTTTGTTTCCTTTGTTTCCTTTCCTTATTTTAATTCTGGATGTACCTCCCACTGTTAGAGCTAATGCAATGTATTGATTTGTAACTGACTTGATTTCTAATGCTATAATGCTGATGAAACTGTCTGGGCTTGTGGACTTAAGAATCAACACTTCATTAAAAAGTAGGGGGGTTATTTTGTAATGTTGATAAGTTCACAATGTAAGTTAAGTAAGACAGTATAGTATTTGATTTCACAATGAGTTGGAACATTTTAATTGGTATAAAAAGACAAGCAATACACATATATGAATACATGGTGAAAATATAGTGTTTTGTTTATATCTGGCAGTACTTTTTTCCTAGTCCATGATAGGATTAGTAATAAATTGAGCTTTACAGATGCTTATGTATTTCTAGGTCTTGATTAATCTTGGAAGATGAACACCCTGCAGCTTTCTTTTGAAGAGACAGCTTGCTTAGAATACATGCTTGATTCTGTTCCTCAGCTAAACCTACGTGTTAGAATACCCTCTCTCATATACCTCCCCCAATCCATGACCTTAAAATAGAACATAGCTATTTAATACTTTTTTTGTCCAATCTTTGGGGTTCGGAAAGGTAGTATTTTGCCTTCTGCAATTCCAGAGTAATTGCAAATAGCAATAGCTAAAACTAATTTCTTAATATGAGATTAATGGTTCATTTTGCTTTAAGAGAAATAATTATACAGCTATAAAAATGTGACTGTATTCTTTACGTCTCAACTTTCTTTAGTCACCTAGTACCTATTGTGTTTTTTGTCTTAAAATTTTCTTTCAGCTGACTACTGATTGATTGTATATAAGAAGTGAAATAGAACATAAAGCTATATGCCCTTAAACTAAGGACAGTAATAGTTGTCTTATATTGGTCATGTCTAGTAAAATGTATTGAAAATATGTAAGACATCAAAAATAATGCTCATCTGATCTTTCCGTAGTCCTGAAATCTCTTAAAACGTTCTGTTGCATTTCTGGTTTGAATGCAGCCCAGTTCTAAGTGGAATTTATTTTTATTTTTAACATGTTGATACAAAAGGGTTAATGTCAGTTCCAGCATCTTAATACTGATGTTAACCCTTGGGTGACAGGAATTCTTGTGCCTTAAAAGCAGTCACTGATGCAACATTATTTAACTGCTTTCTGTTGTGAAAAACTTGGATCATGAAGTTGTAGTTATTTTTCACAGAGGAGGTGATAAAATGCCTTCATGAATGAAGCTGTTGGTGATTATACAGTATAGGTGTCTTTATTTAGTGCAGTATACAACTGTGATTTGGCAATTGAAAAGCTAAGGTTACTTGACACATGAGAGTGTTGTAAAAATTGATGCTAGTTCTTACTACATAAATCAGCACACTGAGAAAAGCATTTAAAGAATGCTGTTGAGTCTAAAAGTATTGAGTGAAAAGTAGTATTTTAGATTAAAACATCTTTGCCTCATAAATTACTTTAATAAAGGATATTATGATAGAAATTATGGTTAACTGTCATCTCAAAGACATTTCATATAGAATGGTCATGATGCAAGACAGATTAGGTTTTTCAGAAGAATTTACACAACCTGGAGAGAGTTTTATAAAGGTTTTCTGTCACTATACCATTTTCTTGATCCTGTAGTAATGTCAGCACAACGTTATCATAATGACTATATATTGCTGTAGAAACACTTAGGGAATCATAGGTGAAGTACTGGGATTCCAGAACACTTTCAAGGAGGAGAAGACTGATAGCTCAGAATATGTCCAATTCATTGAAATATCAGGGAAGACTGAAAATTCCAAACTTTCTTTTAACTGTAGTGTTGTGAAAATCTATGAAGAATGAAGTAGTATACTAACTTCTGCCTTGTGAGACCGCTACAGGAAAACAGAAGCTCTGAAGCATAAAAATTCTTTGGCATCTAAGGAGGTTCTTGTACAGGTTTTTTCTCATCTGTGTCGTTCAATTAAGTTGATAGCTGTAAAAGAAAGGTTCTTACTTCTGGGTAGAAATCTAAGTATCACTCCATAGTTGTCAGTATGTTGGAGCAGGCAAAGTAGGGAATTTTTTCTTACATAATTTGAATTTAGAATTAGGTTTAACATCTACCACTCTTATCAGTGAATGTCATTTCAGGTGTTTAGCAAGCATGGCTTCTAACTGTGTGTGCCTACTCATCCTAGTATATGTTGCTGTCACAGTAGTTGTGGTTTGTGCTTGTGGCATTTTTCGAATGTTAACATCACAGATGATTGCTGCTGTTTATCGCATGAAATATCTCTTTATCTAAACCTGTCCATTTCATAGTTTTGTATTCTAAGAATTCAGTGGAATTATTCATTTACCACATTTTAGAAAACATTTAAAATGTTTTTGTGGGGGAAGGGTGGAATCCAGAGTCCATGCAAGTAACATTTTGCCCATTTAAAGTTGTTCCCTTAATCTAAACATTTCACAGATAATTTTTCTAAGTAGTTTAGAAGAATAACTTCCCTCACCCACCCCCAGCCAAAAAAGTCACAGCTCTTCAAAATAATCTGTGTTATATGTAGTGCAGGCATGATCACAGACTCCATGGTGGTCTTTTATCGAAAAGGGATCTAATTCAGGGCAAAGAATTGCCCATCCCAAGGCTCAGGCCAGTACAATTAGAGGTTTAAAATTTTATAGCTGGGAAAAAATTGGAGGGGTTCTTTATGTATAGTTTTTTTCTGATGGAATTATTTTAGAGATTCCTTGAAGTTGCTGGAAAGTTTGAAAGTTTAAAATTGTATGAGACTATGAATATACACTCAGTCTACTGTTCATATATCCTCTGTATATGTGTTAGGCTTTGGTGTACATTAAATTATTTGTGCTCTCAGAGTATAATTCTCTGAAGAAAACTGTTGAAAACAGACAAAATTAAGGACAGAACTAAAATCTGGTCAAATGCATATTGATACTTTCTATTTTAAAAGGCATTAAATAAGTTCTAATTATTCTGTACTCTGTACACGATTTTTTTGTGTATCTATGGTAATCTGACATAGTAGCATGCATGTAACAGACTAACTAACATTAGAAGACAATATGCCTGCTACTGACTTAGTAATACAATTATCCCTATATTGTCAGCAAGTAACTTTTCGATCTCCAGGTTTTCCATTCCTTTTGTAATCTGCATTTAAATAGGGATGGACTGTTAAGTGAAATTCACTCTATTTCAGCAGCTTTTGGACTGACTAAACGTAAGTTTATATAGGACAGCATAAAACATATACACAGCTGTAAAGTGGGGGAGAAGGGCGCTCGGATTCACTATTGCCACCTTCTTTATACACTACAGTCACTTATTTTTCTTCATTAAAATATGAGGAAAAAGCTAGAAAATTTAAAGAAAAAAAAGGCTAGTATGTTTAGTCAAGTAATACTAAAGCTGAGTTCCAAATCATCTGCAATCTCTTAACCCTCAGGTATATAGTCAACTGCACTATACTAACCTTCCTACTGCTGTCCAAAGGGAGCACACTTCAACTTTAGGAATCATTACAATAGGTTTTTACATTTACGTATCAATCTATATTTGGATATTTTTTTTTTAGCTCTAATTAAGGCCATTATACTTTAAAGACAATTGCTTCAAATATAATTTTAATATTTGTAAGCATAAATAACATTCAACACATTTAATTCTAAAGAAATAGTGTTCCAAGTGTCAACAATTTTATTTGTAGTTCATAAATAACTGGTTGGCTACTTTACCCTCACAGTTGCTGTAACAAGACTTCTCAGAGAAATGCAAATAGAATCATAGAATCATAGAATAGTTAGGGTTGGAAAGGACCTTAAAGTCATCTAGTTCCAACCCCCCTGTCATGGGCAGGGACACCTCACACTAAACCATGTCACCCAAGGACAACTTTTAATGGAGCAACTAAGGGGGGGGGAACATTTATCACCTAGCAGCACAAATATTACTAGTACACACAAAGGTGCAGAGAATAGTGTAAAAAAAAAAAAAAAAGTAAGAAAAATATTGCGAAACAATGGTGTTTATTTATTTTTTAGTTTACTAATATCCAAAGTTTTATTCATATATATATATATATATATATATATGGCTTCAGTTTCAGACACTGTTGTAAATCAGAGGGAGCTAAAGTCAGTTTCAAGTATGTGCAACTTTCTTCTATTGTTATCTTTAAACTTGATTAAGTTCTATGCTGGAAGAACAGATAAGTCAAGTGGCAGCTATGAATGACTGCCTTGCAGTATAACTGTTAAATATTCAGATTTGATTCCATAGTGTACTTAATGAACATATGTGCAAGCTCTTCAGGACTGATAGAAAATACAGAGATGGTAGTCTCTTCAGACTGGGGTTTGAAACAGTAGCTTGCCAGTTAGTAGTATTGCTAACACTCTCTGTACATAGAAAGGCAGTAAGTTTTGTGGTGGTTAGATATGCTAATAGTAGGATCCATAAAGAAAATATCATCAGGTAAATAAGCACATATAATGACCTTTCCATATGAAACTGACAGACAATAGGAATAGCTTTTAGTCAAAAGAGAGTGCTGATAGCACTCCATGCTCTTATGTGAATGTGGGAGGGGATGGTAGAATAGGGCTAAATTCTGCTGGTGAAAACCAAAGGAATTTCTGGAACAAAGAGTAATTACCCAAAAGAGAAAGCAGAACTATTTTCTTGCTGTTGTCCCTTTGTTTGCTAGGGTCTGCAGGCAGGTAATCTATGTATCAGAAGCAGTATCTCAAGGTAAAATGGTAAATATCACTTTACCTGTTGAGACTCACCAGTAACACTGATTTAAAACATCAGTGTTCAAGAATGTCCACAAAATTTGAGAATATAAAGGAGCATATAATTATTCCAAATTAATTCTGTATTAAGTCATCTGAGAAGTTTGTCAGTGTAATGCTACTGTTACAGCAAGCTAATGAAGCAGCCTGGAGTATACGTAGTTATGCTGTCTGAAAAGAAGGAGCTTAGGCTTTGCCCAGCAGACGTGCACTAATGGTAAGTACAGTTATGTCAGCATAACCCTATTCCCAGGTGACTGTAAGACTTGTAGAAGACCATACTTGAGAAATCTGTAGATGTGAATTCTAGCTGTTCCGTTATGTATTCCTTATGTTCCTGATAGTAAGAGAACATCTCTTAGCCTCAGTTTCTGTGAAGTGTATTAGAATCATAGAATAGTTAGGGTTGGGAAGGACCTTAAGATCACCTAGTTCCAAACCCCCTGTCATGGGCAGAGACACCTCACACTAAACGATGGCACCCCAGGCTCTGGCCAACTTGGCCTTGAGCACCACTGGGGATGGAGCATTCAAAACTTCCCTGGGCAACCCATTCTAATGCCTCACTACTCTAACAGTAAAGAATTTCTTCCTTATATCCAATCTAAACTTCCCCTATTTAAGTTTTAACCCATTACCCCTTGTCCTATCACTGCAGTCCCTAATGAATAGTCCCTTCCCAGCATCCTTATAGGCCCCCTTCAGATACTGGAAAGCTGCTATGAGGTCTCCACGCAGCCTTCTCTCCTCCAGACTGAATAGCCCCAACTTTCTCAGCCTTTCTTCATATGGGAGGTACACTGTTTGCATTTAGTTTGTCATGTGTGATTAATTTCTGTGAAGCATTTTGCATATCACAAATAGGTGTTGCTGCCTGTAGGTGGTAGCGACTACTTTAGCAGTAATGCAGAATGGTATTGCTGCAGAAAAAGATTTTCTGGGTTTGTTCTATTTTTCCCTACTGTCTTGATGTTGTGAAGACAAACTGCTGTATGCCTTTTTATAGAGGGAGACTGCACTTTAGTCTCATCTTCTTCCCTGTCTGTCCCCTTCCAATGTGCACAGGTCCCTTGTAGTTGACAGATAGTGTAAAGGTTAAGCAGGGCTATGGTTCTGCATGTTTCTTGCTTTTGTTTTGGTGGGACAGTCTGCATCCATAAAGCTACTTCTGAATAGAGAGGGTTGTTCTGCTTCATTTACTAGGTTATGAACAGAAGGTCTGCAGTGATCTATTTTTTTTAATACTGAACTTATATTTTTTAGATGATTCCATTTTCTCTCTTTATAAAAATAGAAGCCTGGGTTTATTAAAATGAAAAATCAGGAATCTATGAGGATCTGGTATTCAGACATGTAACTAAAATACACTGCTTGCATTATCATACTTAACCCAGCCCACTCCACCCCCCTTCTACCTGACACATTAGTTTTAGACTTGGGAATAAAATCCTTTATACATGATGCTTCCAACTGACAAGTTTTATTTTGGCAACCCTTGTTGTCAAAAGTATCCTTGAAATCAACCCAAATTACCTGTTTACCATCAAGCTGATTGTCAAAGGTCTATATTCAGACTTGCTATGGGTAAAAAGCTGAAGGAAGTGTTATTGCGTCCTTTCTTTACAGAAGGAACCCATTAACAGTTCATTTTATTTCTAATCTCACAATCCTTAACATCTTCATTTCCTGCCTTATAACTATCCAGCAGAAAGTCTACACTGTACTGCTGTAACAGTTGAGCTCAATTCCTTGCACTTAAAATGGGTTAATCCATCTGTGTTCAACTTTACCATATAAATTAAGTCAATAAGCAAGGCAAACATAAAAAATGGGGTCATGGTAGTTTATTGGGAGACCTAGATAAAACCAGAAAAATCACCGAATCACAACTTGCAGCTCATTCAGATAATGCATTTAGTCCTATACGTTTTTCAATAGACTGTTCCTTATTTCCTAGAGTTTTAACCTACACTAATTTAAAGTGGTGAGAACCACCCTATACAAATCTTTACAAAAAGGAATGGATGAGACCTGTAATGACTCAAACTTCATTCCATGTGTAGCTATACAATTTTCTAAAATGAGTATTTGATGGAGCAATGATAGGCTGCAAACTGATGAACAGATCATGACTAATATAGCTGAGATGGAATGGAACTCGCATGAGAGAAATTTAGTCTGCTCCATTTAGCAGATGTCTGTGTTTGTAACAGTACAACTTTTAATTTACTATGGCATTGTCAGAAACTGGGTTTAAATAAATTGAGTACTGAATTTGCAGCTCTTTATATTTTCAGTTATCTTTGATACAGAGCATAGGTTAGACATTGGATAAAAAACATATTGTTGACTATGAAATCGAGATTCTTCTACAGAGAAGAATTAAACCTTTTTTTAAAAATTAATGTAAATGTTCCAGATTCCAATGATAACTTCATTATTTCTTAATATTCTTTAGGCTAAACCAGTAAAAAGCCTTCTAGCTTGTTTATGCATTGATGATTTGAAGTCTTTTAAATTACAAGAATGTCAAAGTCACCTGTGTGAAGTTTAGCTAAGAGGGCACTTAAAAAGCTGTGGTTGTGTTAGCAGAGGAGCCAGGCAGTCACACTTCAAATCTTGTTCAATAAATGGTTATGAACATGCAGTGTAACAGCTGACTGGTTAACAAGTGTTTCTACATCTAGAAACATGTCTTTGATACTGAAAAATGTCCCAGGATGGTTCCTTCTTGTATTAATAATATGTGAAAACAAGGCAGCATTGGCTCTAGTGAGAGCTTTGTAATATTCTGAGAAATGCTGTTTGCATTCAGTCTCACCGAGCGTTCTTTTGCTTCCAAACATTGCTTGCTCTTAATTCACTCAATGCTCTGACTTCAGGCATAAGCCTGGAAGAAAAAGAAGTCACAAGAGCTATGCTGATATGTTAAAAATGTGATTCATGTTCCACAGGTATTTCACTTTTTATAAAATAACAGGCAGCAACTTTGGGAAGGATGAAGATTGTTGCCTATGCTTGTTCTGCTTCCTCTTGGCTGCATCCCAATTTTGTTATAACTGGGAAAGAAAAGAGTGTATTTACATCCTCTCCTCCATGATTCCAGTAGTCATCCAGGCTTTTACCAGCTATGCTTGGGTTCTTTTCAACATAGTGCATTTTGCTGCTGCAGTATGAATCAGTAGTTAATGTTTGTTATTGACCATAAATATGATAGTAAGCTCAGTGAAGAAAAACTGTGTAATGAAAAGACGAGATCTTGAGGTGGTTGAGCAGGCCATAATGTTTCATACGGTGCCATGCTGTTTGCATATAGGGAGGGCAGTTCTTACCCTTTACTCTTAAGACACTACAGAGCAAATTTTAACGTTTCATATACTGTGGATCTGAATAAACTGCTTATTTTGCCAAAGAATTTTTGGCTGATTTAGAAATTGCCATTTTAAGAACTTATTCTTGGATTTTTCTGAGCTATTTGTCTCATTTTTATTCTACAGCTATGAGACTGGAATGATACGCTGTACAAAAAAGTACATTTATATATTTAAAATGCATTGACTACATTTCTATGGAACGCAAGCTTTTATGTTATGGAATAGAAGCTTCCACGTACCTCATGAAATCCTTTCTTCTTCTTCTTCCATATTTTAGGTGAAATGGCTTTCTTGTTGTAGTGCCACCTATTTTTGTGCTGAGACTCACAAATCATATCTGTTCTCTATCTTGCTTTCATTTTGTGTGCTTTTGTGGTTTGCTTTTGTTTTTTCTTCTGTGCGCAGAACAATGTAAAACTTAGTAAGCTTGATGAGAATGTTCCATCAGTTGTCATTATGATTTTCTGTTATTTCTTAAAGAAGAGAAACTAAGAAGGTATGCCCATTTTAAATCCTAGCTTACCATCACATGCGTTAAAATCTCCTATAAAAAGAAAGCATCTACTTTGCAAACCATAGTCATGTGCATAATTCTATTTCAAGATAGAATAGTACTTCATGAATACAGTATTGATTTTTATCAGAATCCCACCTTGCTCCAGAAGATGAACCAAGAGACACTTGAAAAATTCTATTTTACTAGCTTGTAGCAACTCATTCCCTAGTCATTTTTTTTACTACTGCTGTGTATCATATGGATCTAAGTTGAAATGTCATTACCCTGAAGTAAAAGCAGATAGCATTAATAACAAGTATCTCAGTTAAAAGTTGGAGAATTGAACTGGACAAAGAAGCCTGTACATACCTATAGCTTATTCGTTTACGTTAAAAATATTTGCTTAAACCTGCTTTCAGCTTCAATTGTGTATGATAAATTCTATTCACACAATTATGGGGAAAGTATAAATAAATACTTAAGTCCTCTGTGTTTCAGTTGTAACCCCATTAAGCCAACACTGGTATTATTGAATAAGTTTGCTTGGCAGCCATTGTAATGTCATTCCCTCCTTTCTAGACACTTCAAGAAGCCATGTGCGACAGAGTGAGATTTCGCAAGACATACAAAACCCCTCCAGGATTTGGTTTCAAACAAGTAGATTTTTAATTTATTTATTTTTTCTGTCAAATGATGCCAGAACGTCAGAGCACTTTATAGTCTCTGTGGATGAAATATTTCCTGATGATCCTGTTGGAGATACAAACATTTGTCTGGATGAAAAATTGTGGTTTATGGAAATAGCCTAATACAAATTACACTCCATGGTTTCTGCCCTCTTAAAAAGCCTGATCTCATCTTACATATATAAGCTTTGCAAAGGAATGTTTACAAAGAAATCGGGAATTAGTACAAAAAGGAAAGAGAGTTGTCAGAGCAAAAAGGAACAAGACTTAACTCAGATTGGGCAAACAAAGAATCCAAAATTTTCAAATACTTTAAAAAGCACTGTGAAAAAGATTACCAAGTGTCCATCCGCTCGCAACTTATCAACTGAAGAAGAGGAAAGTAATAGAGAATTTTCACTTTCTCCAACATTCAGTTACAGAGTTGCTATTGCTAATGGACTGCAAAAGCATATTTTTGTGAGAAACAGTAATAATGAAGATATAGTTCAAGATCTGTCTTCAAATGATAGCTCATATTCTGAGTCACTAAGTGAAGGAAAAAGTAGCAGCAAGAAAAACGAATATTTATCACACACAATGCCTGTGAGACGCAACAGAAAAAGCTTAAGCAGCCTGGCACCATCTGATGGAAGTTCAGATGGAGAGCGCACTTTACACACACTGAAGCTGGGAGCTTTGCGCAAACTAAGGAAATGGAAGAAGAGTCAAGAATGTGTCTCATCTGACTCAGAATTAAGTACATGGAAGAAAACATGGGGCTTAAGAAGTAAATCTCTAGACAGAACTGGCCGTCACCAGAAATCAAATACTTTTGAACCTGGCTTTAGTTCAACAAGCTGTATTAGCCAAACCCATGATGTTATGGAAATGATCTTTAAAGAGCTTCAGGGAATAAGTCAAATTGAAACAGAACTGTCTGAATTAAGAGGGCATGTTAATGCTCTGAAACAATCAATTGATGAAATTTCAAGTAGTGTAGAAGTTGTACAAAATGAAATTGAACAATTGCGAACTGGATTTGTACAGTCCAGAAGGGAAACTCGGGACATACATGACTACATTAAGCAGGTGGGCCATCCAGGAAACAAAGCAAGTCTTAGGTTTCTAAATGTGCCTGAAGAAAGGCTTGAAAAAACTGAAAGCATAGTTTACAAAATATTAATAGGTAAAATGGGGTTCTCAGAGGCACAAAGCACTATTAAAATTGAATTTGCCCAAAGACTGGGGCAACAAAGGGACTGTCCAAATGCAAAGCCAAGACCCATTCTCGTTTACTTTGAGTCCTCACAACAGAGAGATTTGATTTTAAAAAAGTCATATAAACTTAAGGGAACTGGCATTGGAATTTCTACAGACATATTTTCCCATGACATAAAAGACAGAAGGGAAAGAGGATTACCTTCCTCTCAGACCTATGAGAGTATGGATATGAAGCTTCTCACTGTGGATACAAAAGCTAAAATGCATGACTGGGAGTCACCTGACAGTGATAAAGACTTGGAATCAGATATAAATAAGAACAGTTATGCAAGGATATCCAAATCCGCATTTCAAATAAAAACAAGCACTACAAAGGGGAGTATTGAGTCCCCAGATACTAAAGATCTTAATAGAACTGTTGACAATATCACCTTTTCAAACAGAAGAAATTATGAGAGTCAGTCACCAGACAACATGGAAAAAGAGTCAAAGACCTATTATTCAGACATGACTCCTCTATGGCATTTACACAATGATTTTGGGACACCAAAACTTAGCCGTTCAGAATCAGATTTCTCAAAATTGTGTCAGTCTTACTCTGAGGATTTTTCAGAAAATCAGTATTTTAGCAGAACAAATGGCAGTTCATTATTGTCTTCCTCTGATCGAGAACTCTGGCAGAGAAGGCAAGATGATTCTACAAACTGGTATGGCAGTTCTCAGGAGCAGACTTTTGTCCAAGATATGCAACAGTATCCAGACCAAAATGAGGTGGAAAATGTAGAAACTGTTGACAGTGGCCTAACCAATGGAATATGTGCAACAGGAGACAGAAGCCACTATAGTGATTCTCAGCTTTCTTTACATGATGATCTTTCCCCTTGGAAAGACTGGAATGAGTTGGAACAAGGGGCAAATTTGGGGCTAGACTCATCTGCACAGGAAGTTTTTGTGTATGATATGAGCAGCCCTTCAGATCAACAGACAGATTTTGGGAAGTGCCAAAATTCTGACCTCCAGTATGATACTGAAAGCTACGATTTTACTCTTGATGGTACTTCTCCATCATGTCAAGGCCTTGATAGCGAATCACAAAGTCAGTGGACTGCTCAATATGATGATTATCAGGAAACAAATTCTATCTCCTCTTATCAGAATCAAAACAGAGTGCCTATGATGTACCGAAGTCAGAGTGAACTACAAAGCGACGACTCAGAAGGAGCAGCCCCTAAATCATGGCATAGCCGATTAAGCATAGATCTTTCTGATAAGACTTTCAGCTTTCCTAAATTTGGATCTACGCTTCAACGAGCTAAGTCAGCTTTAGAAGTAGTCTGGAGTAAAAGTACACAAAGTTTAAGTGGGTATGAAGACAGTGGATCATCTTTCATGGGAAGGTTTAGAACTTTATCTCAATCTACTGCAAATGAATCAAGTACAACACTCGACTCTGATGTTTATGCGGAGCCTTATTGCTACAAAGCAGGGTACGGGGAAGACTTAATTGAACCACCTGGTGAGAATGAAACAGACTATGTAGAAGTAATGGAACAAGTCCTTGCAAAACTAGAAAATAGAACCACCAGTAGTGAAACTAGTGAGCAGGTCCAAGAATATGAACCAGAGCAGCCTTTGTATGATACTCCATACGTAGTACTACCAGGGGAGCAATATGATACACAGTTTGACAGTGTGGTCAGTGAAGAGATACTGGAAGTTGAAAGTGACATGGCTGCTGACGTAGAAGTACGGGAAGATGAAAATCAGAATGTCCCAGAGATAGTTACTGAAGTGCCAAAGAAAAAAAGGATAAGACCATCATTTAAGGAAGCAGCTTTAAAAGCATACAAGAAACAAATGAGTGATTTGGAAGAGAAGATCCTTGCTGGAGGTAATAGTGTTTTATTATTGTATTTTAAGTAATTGTTCTCGCTAGAGTTGGACATTAATTTCTGGGTGGTACCTGGTTCTGCTTCCGTTGAATTTGGTGACAAAAATTCTGCTTATGTCTGGTTTTGTTCATAGGGTGAACTAGTCCCCTGGAAGTTAAGAGCCTAAAATTTTACAAGCTTGTTTTGAAGGAATTTTCTGAACATGTTTTGGAAGCAATTATATTGCTTTGAGTTTCAGTATCTTGAAAATTAAATTTTATAAGATTTCTATCCTACAAAAAGAACTAAATGGTACACTGTTCTTGTTTTTCTTATAGTTTTATGATTGTATTCACAGGAGTAATCCTGACTGTTCAGATATTACAGTGCTTTCTTTAACAGTTTTCAAGGCATGGTTTGTTCTATAGTCATTCTGATGAGCAGTGTTCTGCATCCTGTATGTAAACTATAACTTAAGTACTTATGAGAGTGCAAATTGAAACTGGTTTTAATTCTGTTCTTAGCTGTACTCCTAATAAGCCCTCAAAGAAGAATTAGTCAGTCCCTAAGAAAAGGAGAAGGGTGTGGAGAAAAAAGAAGTGTAAATGGTAGCATCAGTGTATGAAGGGGTGGTAGAAAAGAGATTAAATCACAGAAGGTGTTGACACAGATTTGTTCATTATCTCCTGTGCTAACAGGCTTCAAAGCAGACAGTCATATATATTACTTGTAATATCTCTAGTAATACACAAATATGGGGACTTTCAATATTAACATACACTATAATGCAAATTGCAGTGCATATGGTATAATATTGCATGTGCATTTAATTGGGAGCATGTAATTACCATAGCTAGCCAGGTGTTAATTGTCACCTTGACTGAATCTTTTCTTTCTTTATCTGCTGTCAATAAAATAATCACCCAATATGTTAATTTTAAAGATGAAAAATTGTGCCTTTAGTCAAAGATTGTGTTTAGTAGTAACGAGCATCCAAAGCTTGAGATACTATAAAATCTGTTTTGTACATTGACTGCTTTTAAAATAAAAATAGAGCCAAGTTGAATGTATGTTACACAAGCAATTAAATAATGCTAATATGAAAGTTTATTTGAAATTCTATTTCCACATTTAAATAATCACACTAATCGTAGGTTTCCTTTTTGCAGATATTTTTCTACAGTACTGTGTTAGACACCAGATGGTGTATGTAGAAAGAGACAGCTAGCAATAGTATTTCCATGATCTTTTCATGATTTTGAGGCATGGGAGACGGGGTCATTTTAGCTAGTTGTTGTTGTACAATAAGAATATTGAGGTATGAGGATGTGATTCAAGAATGCACACAGGGAACACCCAAAATAGTGACATGCAAGTTGTTTCCACTATTTAAAGTCTGTGCATTTGTATACATTATTAGAGAACAGGCTGTTATCTACTATTAGATAATAGGTTGTTAGAAAACGAGAGCTAACTTTTGTGTTACATTTCATGCAATTGGTTCTATGAATTAAATGTATTTGCTCTTTTGACACAGCAAGTGAAAGGCCTCTTTCAGTCTCTTAGTCAACTGACAGGTTTTTGTTCTGAATTACTGAATCATTTCTTATACTACATTTACAGAGAAGCCAACTGACACTAAGGCTAGTTTGTGAAAATGGGTTACAAAGCATACAAAATGTACACTTTGTAGCCTCTCAGTTTTCACAGCCTGCCTTCTTTTCTTTGCCTGTGGGTTCATGTGCAGACAGTACTTTGATAATTTAAGTCAATAGTAGTTTGGGGTGTAATATTTATTTTAATTTTTTTTTTTTTTTTTTTTTTTTTTTGCTATTTTCAGAAGCAGTAGTAACTTTAAAGAAAAGTGACTAACAGCTGATCTAGGATTTCCTTGACTTTTATGAATTAGTTGGCCCCTGTAAGTGATTCACAGTCAAATTCTGATTTATGGATGGAAAAATGCTAGTTGCAGAGTAAGTTCCTTTAATGAATCTTTGTTATATAACCAAAGTATAATCTATTGTTTAATTAATTGTTTCATATCTCCATGTAGGCAGGATCTGGTAGGCAGCAATCTGGCCATCCAGAGATACAGCTGGATAGTAACAGTAGCGTTGTTTCTTCAATTTAGTGCAAAAAATACCAAGGTTTAGAATGGTACTATTTTCATTCTAGTAACATAGGAGGTAAGGTCATTGAAACTTTGGTTGATAAATAATTTATTAGTGCATGAGAGCCCCATCAGGTAGTTCTGTTCTCTGTATCTAGCTGGAGAGAAAAAAAATACACTGTGGGTTTATTTCTAATGTATTATTTATTACAGCATAGTTTCAGATACACAGTGGAATGAAAGTAATAGGGTATGTGAATGTGAGGAGATGTGAGCAGTACATGAGTAATCTTCAGATTTTAAGATCTTTAAGGACATAGGGGCATTGTGATGATGCATGGAAGGCTTGATGGTTTTTTAGAAAAATATCAGTGAAATGCTAGCCAGTGGTTTCTTTCTTTTTACAGTGTAATCAAGAGCAGCTCTTTTATTTATTCTTACAGTCCTCACTTGTTATTTTCTAGCTTTCTGTTTCCCTAGTGACTTCTTTCATTACATCTCTGTCTTGCTGTCTTTTATAGGTGCCTTAGAATAACCATAATTGTCTCTCCTGGTGAAGTTATCACTCTGGACAAGCTTCCAGAATTGCATGCATTCTTCTGAGTTGCTATTACTAATAATAGACTCTATGTATGTAGTCTCTTTCTATGTATGGTAGTTTATGAACAATAGCTTCTTGATCAAGTTGAAGGTCTGACTGATTGATTGGTGACTGGTCAGATTTTAAAAAGCCTTTGGTCTGAGTTTTCTGCTTACATTGCTTATGGTGCTAAGATGTGTGAACTCATCTTACTCTATACGTACATAGAGTAGCAAGCCAGATTACACAGGCCAGGGGTGGGAGCTGCCTTTTTAACAGTGGATGCGAGTGGGGGTTCTATTGTTTTATAGGAAGGAGCTGTATTATGTTTAGTGGTGCTTGACTTAAGAACAGAACTTGGAGAACAGTATAAATACAACTTTATTTTGTACATGCCTGAAGGAGAAAATGTGATGCTAAGATTTGAAACCAGAGGAACCAGTAATGTACTTGCCTTGCAGTGTGATCATCATTTGGTTCCACATTAAGGAAAGCTGTCAGCAAAATAAGTATATTATTAATGCATATTTCAAACTCTGTCTATTCAAACTATGTCTTTTGAAACAAGTGTACATTTTCTTATTTTGACAGCTTTTCTAGCCTTTTTATAATAGCTATTTGCTTGAAATGCCAGAGTCAGCTGTATTTTCCCAGAGACTATAGGCTTTAGAAGTTAATTTAAACTTCTCGTGTGGTACTCAGGCTTTTGTTTCCTTTATATCTTACCTCCATCATGTTTGATTTTGATACACTTGTAGAGGTTTACAGTTACTAGTAACTAATAACTATAGTTAATAGTATTGTGCCAGTATTGTTATGTGACTATGTATCTTGGATTTGGATTTAAAAAGATCAGTACTGTGGCCCAGATAAAAATCAATTGATCTGGTATTGTTTAGTAAATGAATCAGTCATTTTATAGCTATTCAGGTGGAAACAGGATAAATCATAAAATCATAGAATAGTTAGGGTTGGAAAGGACCTTAAGATCATCTAGTTCCAACCCCCCTGCCATGGTCAGGTATACCTCACACCCAAGGCTTTGTCCAACCTGGCCTTGATCGCTGCCAGGGATGGAGCATTCACAGCTTCCTTGGGCAACCCATTCCAGTGCCTCACCACACTTACAGTAAAGAACTTCTTCCTTACACCCAATCTGAACTTCCCCTGTTTAAGTTTTAACCCATCACCCCTTGTCCTATCACTACAGTCCCTAATGAAGAATCCATTCTCAGCATCCCTATAGGCCCCTTTCAGATACTGGAAGGCTGCTATGAGGTCTTCACGCAGCCTTCTCTTCTCCAAGATGAACAGCCTTGGTTAACCATTACCTTGGTTACAGAAACTGCATATTGGTTGGTCATGACTGTAATGGAGAAATAAGAAACCTGGTAAAATATAAATTGCTTTTAAATATTAAAGCTTTTTCCTATAGCCTACATTAGCTCTGTTGGGAAGTTGGCTCTAAGAATGGACTACTGTTGGTAGAAAGAGAAACAAAAAGTAAAGTTATATCTCATTTTATTTCTTAATTGCTTGAGGTGATCCTCACCCTCGAGTCAATCCTGATAAGGCCACATCTGGAGCATTCAGTTCTGGACTCCTTAGTATAAGACAGACAAGGAGCTACTGCAAAGTGTCCAGTGGAGGGCTACAAGGATGGTCAGAGGGCTGGAGCATCTTTCTTATGAGGAGAGGTGGGAGCTGGGCCTGTTTAGTCTGGAGAAGAGAAGACAGAGAGGGATTTCATGAATGAATATAAATATCTCTGAGGCAAGTGCCAGAAGGATGATGCCAGACTCTTTTCAGTGATGCACAGCAGCAGGATGAGGAGCAGTGGTCGTAAACTAAAGCACAAGAAGTTTCACTGCAACATGAGGAAGAACTTTGAGGGTGGCAGACCCCTGCAACAAGCTGCTCGGGGAGGTTGTGGATTCTTCCTCTCTGGACACATTCAAAACCTGCCTGCTGTAGGCCCTGTCTTGGTGAGTGGGGTGCAGATTTGGTAAGGGATGGATGTCTAGTCAGATGGCAGAATTCTAGTTTAATGTGTAAAATACTACAGGAATTAATACAAGTAGAATGTGTATATTTTCTTGTATTATACTAAGCTGAGCTGCTAATTCCTTCACTGACCAGTAGCAACAGCTAATTCCAGTCTTGTTTGTACAGGAACATGTTCATATATGTGAATTCAAAAACATTTTCATATACAACCTCTGTATAAGATTAGATCCTTTCCCCTTTTTAATCAGTCTGCTTTTGTCATGACAAAAGTAACAGTTGGTCATTTTGGGGGAATTCTTTGAAATCTGTAAAACTCCTCTGTTGCCATTGCTACATTATTCCCACAAGTATTTTGTTGCTTAAAAATTAAGTAAAAACTTAAGTTTAAATTAAGTTATCCTTTCATGAATAATGGCATAGTAGCACTATTGAAAGCTTAGGTGTAATTAAATCTAAACAATCTGTCTTGAACTAATGCACTTTGATACAGCTTTAAACACTTTTAGTTAAAAAGTTAACAGCAATACCGAGGCCCAGAATTTTCTGTTGTGTTTCAAAATACTGAAATCGAAGTATTCAGTTATACAAGGTTTTGTTTGTATGCTACCATATCCCTAATTGTTTGTTTGTTGTTGGGGATTATTTTGTATTGTTTGCTATTTTGTTTCTGTTTTTTTTTAACCTGGAGTGACAAAAGAATTCATTGATATAAGGGCTGACTGTGCATGTTGTGTGGCTCATACAGTTGATCTGCAGTGTTTTCTGGGTTTGTTTTTTTAATGCACATTCACCCAGTGTATGAGATATAAAGAGCTCGATTTGGGGACATATTACTTTTCAACAAACGTTGACTCATCGGTTGCTCTTCATATGTAAATAATGCAAACAAGTAGATTACAGACCCATTGTGTCTCTCTAAATTCCTTTCTATACTCATGTCAGAAGATGGTGACAATGGAACAGATGTATTGTGTAACCAGGTTGGGAAAGAAACAGATACCCTTGCCATACACTTGACTAGGTGTTTGGTACTGAGGAAACAAATCTGCTGCAAGTTACTGTATCTGTTTTGATGCTGTATTGGAGGGGTCAGTGAACTACAAAATTTAATAACACAGTTTTTTCCAACTATGTCTTCTTTTTTTTTCTTTCCTATATTCATGTTTGTGCCTGCCTTTTGGTCAGGTAATGAAATGATGGATATCTTTTTCCTTGTGGGGTAAGAGTCTGAAGTAGGGGGAAACTCAATACATTTTTCAGATGATGTGGGTAGGAATTGATAAATACAGTAATTGATAAATACAATTTATTCCTTAATATGCTTAATTAAAATTCTAAGATGTAATTTTTCACATATATATGTGTGTGTGCTCACTCTGGAAATCTTCCTGTACTATTACAGAAAATAAAATAGGTCTAACAAATTATTAACAACTCCATGAATTCAGTCGAGATGTTGCAAATGAATCAATATTTGATTTTACTATCTCTTGCATATGCTTGTGTTTCATGTACTCAAGAGTCCATGCATTTTTATTTTGTTGCCACTGGTTTTACTGTAGTGTCAGGTGTAAGTCTTTATACCCTTCCCTTCTTGCATCTCTTCTGTCCTTTGAGGAAAAGGAATTTTAGAGATTTAAGACAGTGAATGCCAGTCTGTTAGTCTTGCAATTAACAGAATTGTAGAAAAGTTGCTTTAGAAAAATTATGTGAGGAAATCTAATCATTTAATTATAAAGATGATACATCTGTCTTTTTTCTGGGAAGGAAGAGTAAGTACTTACATTCACCACTTACTGTGAAGTTAGGACTCCATGCAGGAATGCTACTACATGTTCAGTCTGTCAAAAGAGGGATTAGTGTAAGGGAAATTCATACTGAGAGTAGTGGTCATCATCTTAGAGACCATTCAAATAAAAGCAAACCCCAATTAATAAGAAGCTACAGGTGTTTTCCAAGACCTGGTAAAAAAAAGTAATCCAAGATTTAAAAATCTTAACTGATTAAAAAACTGGTTAGTATGGCTTTTACAATACATAATAGTGTTCTTATGGCTGATTGCCTTTTAATTCTGTAGTTACAGGCTTTATGTTATAAAACAAAAATCCTAGGATGCAGGATAGTAACGAAATAAATTGAAGATCAGCAGTTTAATTTAGCATAGTAATACTTGCTGAGTCGGTGTTCATTACATCAGAAAAACTTTTGTCACAAATACGCCGTGTGTAACTGTCTGAGAATCCAAAAAAAAAAAACAATATTGTTAGCACTTTTGCTAGAATAGATATACCTGTTCTTTAATCAGGAAAAAAAATCCAAAATCAAACCAAAAACCCCACCAAAACACACATAACTACCAAACCTCCCATCCTTCCTGTCCTTGACAAAAAAATCCACAAACAAAAAATCCTTCCATATCCCGTATCTTTAATCAATAAGGTTTAGCAAAAATAATCCAGATTTTGACTGTTTATTAAAAACAAACAAACAAAAAACCCAAACCACCTCAAAACACTTCTGTTTCAAGAATGAATTCCTTTTTTTAGGAAAAGTAATTCATTAAAACTGCTGGTTTCATTCATAAAAGAAGGTCTGTGCTGCTTCTTACCAGAACAGAAAACTGTGTAACATGATTTTCACTGACTTCAGAAATAATTGATTAATTGGTTGAGAGTAGATGATAAATATTTATGCAGTTTGCCTGCTCCTTTTGTGTTTAAATGAATTTAAAATAAATTTGTTAGAGCTAAGAGGAAACCTGGGTGTAAATGTCAGTTCCGAGGACTTATTTCTACTGGTTCTGCTGTTGAAATGAATGCAAATCAATATTTTATCACCCAGACTAAGATAGGTTTTTCATTTTTATTTCTGAAACATTTAAGCCTTTCCTTTAGATTATCATGTTTCAGAAACAGAAATAACACTGCATCATTTTATAATGCAGCTTCAGGATAAAAGAAATTTTGTTAAAGCAACTGGCTGAAAAATATCTAGATGTGCACTTAAAAAATGTAATGGCTTGGAAAACATGAGTTCATAAATATGCTTAAAACTTGTTTTGATCTACTGGGAAAGTAGAGTATTACAATAAAGTATAAAATGAAACTGAGAAGAAAGTGATTCTTAAAATGTTTTAAGAGATTCCAAGAGAAGTTATTCTTAAGATATTTTTAAGATCAGAAGTCTTAGTAAACCTTAGAAAACAAAGACAGGATTGATTAAAATAAATGTAATTCTAACAAAAGCCACAGATACATACTTATAGACACCTGCCCCATTTTTGGTTGAGTTTTCTTTTGTACTTGTCTCACATAAGGCAACTATTCACTCCACTGAAAATTTTACTCATTTTCTATTGAAACCTATGTAAGGAGAGGTTTTCCCAGGAAGCCTATGTGTTGATAATAGAGTTGTTTAAAAATGTTCTGATACTATGGTAAAGAATATGGTGTATTAGAAGTTTCAAGTTAACTAGATTTAAAAAAAAAAAAAAAAAAAAAAAAGAAACCCTGTTGAACACAGGAAAGACAGTAATCTGTTTTCACTAAACTAGTAGTGGTAAAGAGCAAGCTGCTGACGAATACGCTTCTGATATAGCTTCTCTGGTGCAGACTACTGAAACTAGTTGGATTTGTTTGTGTTACGCTGGAATCTCAGAGGTGTGATGTGGCAAAACATCTTTTTGACACTGATTCTTCTCTTTGAGAACTGAGGTTTCTTGATCAGAGGCCAAACAGCGGCAAGTGATTTGTCAATGCTGTCACAGATTCATAAACTATGTATAGCTCTAGGTATCATTACTGTAATTGCAGCTCATTAAAGAAATCCTTGTCCATCAGCTGCATGTATACCAAGATGGAATGTGGAGAGAGAGGCATGATGAACTCCTTGTCAAGTCTAAAATAAACCAGGAGAGAAGAATGTGTGTAAAATGGATGAGTAAGAACTAAAGCATTTTTTTAATCTTAACCTGTAGGTCTTCCTCTTCCATTTAGCACAGACAGGATAGAACTGATGATTATCTGCACCTATACTGCAAACATTATGTAGTGGAATTTTGTTTGGGAACTGTAAAACGCGTGTTGGTTGAAATTTTCTTTTACAAAAAAATAAAAGCAGAGGAAGAAGAGACATGCTTTTTTCTATTAACTATGAAAAGGGATTGTGGAATTCAGAAGGATTTATGAATGTCCTGTCAGGCAGAAGAAGTCCAACAGAACCAAATTCATGCTTTGAATTCCAGTGCATCAGTCTAGCTCTTAACATCTATGTACCTCTTTGGTGTTTATGTAAATTATTCCAGCTTATTATTTCTTTCAAGCAGAGCTGAAACAAACAGTTTGTAATTTGATTTTGTTTCTGCCTATACCATAAAAGCTACGAGTGGAGAAAATAACTATTTTTTTACTGTTTTTTTTCAAGATCAGTCTCTACTTTGAGAATTATTTTGGGACTTTGAGTTGTTTCAGTTGAAACAAAAGGTAATGCTATTACAGAACAAAATATGTTGAGCTTTGAAGTATTTGCTACACAAATGCTACTTGTGGATTTTGTAATTATGAATAAGCATACTTCTTGCCTTCTTTTGACATCTAATATGTAACTGACATTATAAGCAGTGGAGGAAAAAAAAAATAGCACTCTTTTAGACTCCTTACTGAATCTGAATACTATCACTTTCCTCCTAGAATGACAGTGATCTTTTCTGTACTAATATTACATCAACAACGCTTTTAATTTAAATATGCTATATACCTTATTCCGCTATGTAGTAATTTTTTGCCATTTTTCATTTTTTTTTCCAAATGTAGAACTATTTTTTACAGTAATGGTAAGGCAATGATGTGAATTTCATCATGAGTGAAGAACTTTAACTTCTAACACTATCATTTCATATCTTTGCAACCCATTCCAGACTGGTGTCTTCTGCAGACTGTGAAATTCTGTTCTTCCAACTGGCTGAGAACATTGATGAAATTGACCTGTATCATATTGTTTGATACCCTACACAGTAATTCTGCCAAAAGAGTTACTCCCAAATATCACCATATAAGTATATACTATTTTCTACTAATTTCAACTTTAATGTAGTTATCTTGCTTTCATAGGGGATTTCATGAAAATCAATTTTTGGAAGAAACACAATGGGACTTAATCTTGCAAGTAAGGTTGTGATATACACCATGATAAGACCAAGTCAAATATTTTGTGGTGGTGCGATGTGCAATTATCTGTTTGCTTTCATAGCCTATAATTAATTACTTGGCTCCATTTACTGGTATCATTTGTATTGAAAGAGTAAATATGCCTCTATCCTTTATGGATAAGGTATGCTTTTCCACTCTGATGTGTTCTGGGGTCAGAATAGAATGCTTAAAATGCACTCTGCATTTTACTCCTTACCATCATTCTGACAAACTGAAGACTGTCAAGGAAGCCTGGCAAACAAGTTTTTTGTTTCTCTGAAATACAAAATCCATTTAATGTGGAGAACCAGTCTCAACAATTTTGTATTTTTTTTCAATATAACTCTATAAACAACTGTATTAAACATACAACTGATGGGATTCTTTAGGCAGCTGGCAACAAAGTACCTGCAAACTATTTTAAAAAATGCATTGTGTGTATATAATATTGAGATTTATTATACATCTTAAAAAAAAAAAAAAACAACTATTTTTTTGGGGCCACTAAAAAATGAGAAGATCTAGTATCATACCACATTCTATAATCAAGTAGTTCACTTGATAGTCAAGAATTTATTCTTTTAGAAGTATTTAGTAACTGTTGAAAGACAATAGGTAACGTGAACCATTGGAAGCCTAACAGGACTCAATTTCTAAACACCAGAGATGTTTTTAAAGCATGTCCTCTTGTTTCAGACTAGTTTATTAATAAATTCACAGACTAGTTTATTAATAAATACAGAAATGTAGTTTTATCTTCACCAAGATGACCTCCTGTTTTGGTTCTCAGTGTATGCGCTAATAATTTTTCTACATCACTGCTGGTGAATTGCTAGCAGCAATTCTTCTATTTCTCCTGTCAAGCAAGCTTTATTCAAGTTTGACCTTCTCTTTGTCAGACAAGCATCACTCATCTCTTATGATATGATAACTTTAATATTTTCTTTCAAGCATTATACAGTATGTCTTCCTAGAATATGCTTCAGAAACACATCTTCTAAGCTTACATACTGTAATATTTTGTTCTGTAGAGATAATATTAGCTGCTGGATACAGCATTTATTATTTTAGCATGAATTAATTTCTGTTATTGTTTTGGACAGACAGTTCTTTAATGGGCTGCTCTTATTTGAACCTATTTTTAGCAATGCATACTAATTAGAATTGTCCGGCTCAGACTACAAACTACTTCTGACTATGGCTACTTTACATATCTTGTTTCTATGGATCAGCTGTATTGTTATTTTAATTCCAGCAGGTATTATGTCTAAAGGGCTTGTTTCCAGGAATGACAATTATCAGTCAGTTTGACATTCTTGCAACTACTTTGCAGAATTAGAGATTAAAATGATACTTTCAGAGTATAATGAATTTTAAATCTGTTTCCAATTTGGTGTTATACAATTATGCACTCATACAAGAATGGAAAATCAATGCAGTATACATAGTTCCTAGGAAATGTAGATTTTAGGACCTGATGGTAGTTCTTGTGCTGTAGCACAGGGTGTGTGTGGTGATTTATATTTTTGAAATTATTAAAGAAAATGTATTAGGATGATGCTCAGAAAAATGCAAAAAGGAAATAATGACACAAGGCTTAAAGGATACTTGTGACTGGGGAGCAGGGGATCTGCTGAACTTCTTTGATCTACATATATCTGCTGACTGATTAGACTATTGGCCATTTGTATTTCTGATAGTATCATAAGCTACAACAGCAAAGGTCTGTCTTCACTTCTGTATCTTCCTTACTGGTTTATCTTTCATGCAAGAAGACTCTACCTTAATCAGCATCCTTTCAAGATTTTTTTTTTTTTTTTTTTTTTGAGAAGTTTGGGTACAGAAACTAGTTATCTTGTATGATTTCTTGTGTTGTAAGTTACAGGTGACAACATTGCTATTAGAAATGGATGTCAGACAGTGAATTAATTTGAAAGCAGCTGGTAACAGTGTAAAGTTCAATTTTTATAAGATCTATTAGTTTTCAGACTGAGTTTGAATAGTTATTGTGCAGCATTAATAAAGAGTTGTGGGAAATTTTAGTTAGCCTTCTCAAAAACTTTAAACATATAGGTGTACAGAAAGTAACTTGGGGACTTGTTTGAGGGGGGTGAAAGAATGCCAAATAAGCCTGTCTCTATTCCCTTACAATTCCCCCCATCTGGGGACTAACCTCTGGATATTTGTGAACTATGGTCAACAGAAGCCTAGATTTAGTTGGTATATTGAAGTTATACAGCCTTTTAATACCTTGAACCTTTATTAATTGAAGCTTAAAGACTAATTTTAACTAGTGAATAGCTCTAATTTCATGCTTATGTAAAGGTTTATGTTTGTTTATGGGAGGTTCAGAGAGTGGTAGTAAAGGGGGGAGGATTAAGCATGTGGTAAAGAATGATACAGAGACAGAGAGAATTTTGTAGCTAAGCAGGTGCATTTTAAAATATGGTTTGCTAAATACTCTTTAAGACTGTCTTCTCTTTCCTGAAGTTTTTGTGTTCTGTCATCAAAGCTTAAGAATTCAGCATAGAGAATGAGCTTATTTGGAGAAATGTGATATAATAGCTGTCCATCATGCTTTGCTTGCTGTAATTACTGATATGATACATTTTCTGCTTCCTTGTCTAGTGATATAAATTGTTTCTACCTTATACCACTATGATATCCTAAACTAATTTAAGTTTTTTCTTCTTTTTACCCATTACCTAATTAAATATATATGAATTTGAAATTATCAGGCTACTTAAAAGATCCTGATTTTTGCCTTCATTATTTGACATTTGTCAATACAAGTTTCAGTAGTAAGTAGATAGATGACCACACTTCATTCCACTGCAAGGGGGCAAAATAGCAGTGCTTATGGAGCACTCCATGGATTTTTCTTATTATCATAGTAAAACACTCCCCAGTATCTAAAGATGCACATGGTATAGAAGATAGATTTATTTTCTAAAACAGAACTTGAAGGCTATTACAGGTATTTCACACTATAGTGAATTTTATTGTAAAATAAGTATTTAAGGAGAAAAAAAATCCAAGTAGTATCCCATAGGGTTAACTAAATGAACCAGCATTTATATTGTTCTCAGTACACTCACAACTTTTTTATGTTAGTTTCTTGCCATAGTACATGTGAATGATGGAAATGATTTGTGTGAAGATAAACTCTTTTAAGTAAATCATTGTCATTCAGCAGTATAATCTGAGATGTCTAGCCTTGTATCCCTGAATTAAAAATGCATTCAGTGGTCTCTTACATAATCATAGTTCATTTCCTATCTACATCAAGGAATGTTGCTGTCTGTTCTGGTAGTCTAATGACTACTAAAGTGAATTGCTTGGTGACTGCATGCTTCCTGATCTGGTGCTTTCATATGCACAGAGAAAACTTCCACACTTCAGATTATTTCACTCATGGTGAGTTCAGAAGAAGCAATAAACAAAGAGGTTTTCAAACTATTTTTTTCTCTGAAGATGCAGTCATTTGTGACAAAAGAGATGTTCTCAATATCTTGGTTTGGGAAACTTGCGTCAGTTGCCTGCTTTATGCAATTTCTATTAAGAAAAGAGGCCATTAGGCTGCTGCATTGTTGGGGTTGTATTTTTTTTTTCCTAAGTAGCAACTGCAAAGAAAAACAAGTTAAACCAAAAACGTAATACCTTTTTTTCCCTTCCTAATTTTTGATTGTTGCTCTCCTTCCTAAATTTAGGCAAAATTAGATTCCAGTAAAGGAAATGTAGTGAAATTAGATGAAGCTGGCTGAAACCCAAGAGAGGTAAAGAAAATTTCATATGTTCATCTCTTATGCTCTGAAATATAAAATTCCATTTAATGTAGAGAACAAGTCTTAACAATTTTGTATTTTTCTAATATTACTTTATAAACAACAGAATTAAACATATAATTGATGGGATTCTTTAGGCAGCTGGTAGGAAAGTACCTGCAAACTATTTAAAAGTTGCATTCCACATCTATAATACTGAGATTCATTATACATCTTTAAATAGCAGTATTGCAAATACTGTTATGATTAGATAGTGTAGAAAGAAGTTATAGTTTGCGCGAACAGATTGTGAGGCTTCTTACCTTACAGGAGATTTTCTGCCTAAAACTTCCCTCAGTCCTCGTATTTCTCTTCACCTTTTAGGCTCTGCCTTTTGTCAAGTTTGAAAATATATTCAGGCTCATTCTCTCCTACTTAGAGTCCTGTTGATACATCCTCTCTTGCCTTTCCTCTCATTCACCTTCCAAGATGCTGCTCCAGCACTTTGGTGTTAATATTCCTTTTATTTCCTTTACCCCTTATAAAAACATATCCTATTTTGTATCCACAGCCAGCCCAGTTTAGAGGCATCTAGGTGCTCCTGGCTCTGCTCTTAGCCTGCTTATGAAAATGCTGTAATACTCTTATAGTGGAAAAGTAGGATGATATGGTCTTCCAAACCTTCTCATTATGCTTGTGAGGAAAAAGTAGCCCGCCATGTCTGATGTTGTCAGACAAATAAATTTCACAATTAAAAATAAAGGCTAAACTCATTTTTAAAAATCTACCCAAACGAGGGTAATCTGCCAACTACAACACTATTGCTTAATTTAGTCATGAATTAATTTTTGAGGCAAAATAAAAATTCCAGTATTTCTGAAGGGGGGAATTTTTAAGTGAGAAAACACAGTAAGATGTCTTACTCTATCTTTAGTAAATAATGGATTTTACTATTAGTGTAGTTTTAATATTCTGTATAACTGAAAATGTAAGGTTTTCTTGGAACAATAAACTATAGTTCACTCTGAGGCATACTCTTTCTAAATGGATTATTCACAGTGACTGTGAAAGAGAAGCTAAGATCTGTAGTTGAGGATAAGAAAATGGCAAATCTGGTGGACTCACGAAGGAGAGGAGGCTGTTGCATAGTTGGATTTTGTGTGGATTCAAATTTGGTGCTGTGATATTGCTAATACTTAGTATCTCAATCCTCTTTTAAATTTTTTTTTAATAATACAAAATCAAATATAATCTGACTGGTAAAACATTTTGAACAATTTAGCTCGTCTCAGTTCTATTGCTTGGTCTTGTGCCAGTGCTTTACTTTGATCACATTAGTAGACTCTGAAATCACTGGCACAATAGAGCCTTTCCCTTGGCTTGTCACCATAAAAATGCATGCACCTTTATATTTGCCAGTATATTTTTCATGTGTGTGTTTGGTATTTTCTTGTAGATAAACTGGTTTAAAAATGAAATGTGGCAGATGTTTAAGGTATATATGATAATTTTATAATGTATTTAACATGGCACATTTCCAAACATCTAAAAGTTACCTGACCTAGGGAGGAAAAGTGGAAAGATCAGTAAGGTGACAATTAAAAGAATGCAGTTTCATGTATGCACTGTACTATAAAGCATCAAACTACATGATTATAAAATAAGTGTAGTGCTCCCAGTGTATAATATATGTTCCTCCTCAGCATATATTTTCTGTCTTATAGTAAATGTGAATGCATCATATCTTTGCATTAATCAATTTAGAATTTTATGTATAAATGTATATCTTATACTTTTGCAATTGCAATTCTATTTGCATTTGGGGGTAATTTCTGTTATTACATGAATTGCTGTGGTAGAATAGAGTAGTTACACTTCAGGAGTTTGGGTGTTTGTTTGGGTTTGCTAATATATATATATCTTTAGTAGAAACACTTTCATTTTCTTTGAAAACAGAGCATTATTTTTTTTTAACACTGCAACTATATTAAATAATATAAAAACCCCTAAAACAAAACCAAACCCCTAAAAATCATGTGCTGGGTTACAGTATGTATTAAACAGTATCCGCACAGTCCTGCAGAAGCAGCAGGGGGTCTTATCTACATTATTTTTTTTTTCTTGTTTAAAATATGGTGACAATGGTCATTCCACAGTGGTACAGCTAAGCACAGGTGTCACTTGGATTCTGCTCTTCATTAGCAGATTAAAACAGTGAGAGCTTTTTATAGCATAAGAAGTTTTATCTTCTGTCTAACCTATACTCCCCTTCTTCCCAATTCTTTTCCAGATAGCGTTTCTGTGGATGAAAAGGTTTAAAATCACGTATTTACTATAGGGATCATGTATTTTGTTGATGTTTGTTTGTGACTTATTTGACCTGTTTGGTTCCTTCATTTTAGTTGTGATATCTGCATGTTTTTTCCCAGCTTTTCACTCTTTTGTTCTCCTTTGAGTGTATTGCAAATGTGTTGCAGTTATGAACAGGATACCTGTCAATCTTGTGTTTATCATAATTGCCAACACGGGGGTCTGCTACTGTCAAACAAGTTATCTGGGATTTTTGTCTCTAATTATCATCTATACTGCATACACTATAGGACTTAATGGACAGCAATATTTGGGAAGCAATATCTTATCTTCCCATGGGTTCTTCCAGTGTGTTTCATTAAATGCTGAAAGCTATCAAAATGTATTCCAAAGCAATAGTTACTCTAGCTTTGGCCTGGAGCTGACCCTGCTAAACATTTTCATATTAGGTGTTATATGTGTTATACAGTTAAATTCTGCCTAAGGCTTACTAAAAGCAACTGAGTAACTAATGTTTTTTTGGTCTTTACTAAAGGCTCGGATAGTAAGTGGAAGTTCCTTGGATACTTCCAAGCTTTATGCAGTCCAGGCATTTAGTGGGTAAGTACCAATATGACTGTGAATTCTGTTACTTATATTTACAAATTAGTGTCATAGAGTTATAGTATTTTTTCTAAGTTCTGTTCTTATAAGAATTTGAATTATTTTAAAATGAATATAATGTTTCATTGTGCATGTCATTGTTTATTTTTTTTAAGTTCTTAATTTTTAAGAAATTAATGACCAAAATTCTGTTGCAGATGCCAACAGAAAGACTTTTTTTTTTTTTTTTTACCTGTTTGCATACAAAACAAATGCCTTTTGAAGCTGTAGTTTGGTTTTCTCTTAGTTTTAGTAAATGTGTAGTAATATAATATCAGCCTAAGATGTGCAATATAACAGGTCAAGGGAAAATGATCTTATAGTTGCTGTGTGACAGGAACGTGTACATTTTGATTATTTCCAGATGGAGTTATCTTACATCCAGTTCTAGGGATTCCTTCCTTTGAGGAAAACCTCCTCTTCCTGTTTTGAATACTTTTTTCTTATTCAGTTTGGAAAGGAGAAAAAGTAAAAACCATTGGTAAAATTCATCAGTTAGATTATTTAACTATTTAAAACAGATATTACCCTATTGCTGGTGCACTATATAAGCACTATGTGGTGTAGTTATGCTTTGTCACAAAGACGAGGTGAAGAGATGGAATTAATCAGTCTTCCATCTTCTCATTTGTGCATCTTAAAGGCTGTTCAATAGGTGCTAGACACTATGAAGTTTTCCAATATAGATTCCTATGTTTTGGAGTTTTCCCCTTAAAACAAAATAAATGGCATTAATATTCTTAATATAATTCACCTGTTGCTATGGAAGGTAACATTTGTATTTACAGCTTTTGAGTGGCTTAGGTAGTTTCTGTATAGTTTGCCATACTTCAAAGTGTTGTATTACTTCTTTTTCCAGCTCATAGAAACTTCAGAATTGCTGTAAAAGTGTAAGGCCGTATGTGACATTGTGCAGGGTTACTTGCTGAATGTAACATTAGACATGTTAAGTATTATAAAAGATAATTCATGAGTATTTTTTATTAGTGGTCTCTTTGGCATTAGGATGAAATTGTAGTATACTTCTCTTGGCTTGCAGACCACATACTGCTTTCACTTTGATGCAGTTTTCTCTTAATGTCACAAAGGTTGAAAGTAACTCAGTACTAAAATGATACAAACTCTCCTGCCTTGCATATTGATCAGCCGTATTTCTTACTATGCGAAAACAACTATTTTCTAAGTATTGTATCTCTCTGTAGTTTAAAAATAAAACATAATTAGTGCTGTGAATTTTCTTTCCTGACTTCCAAATGCAGAATATTAGTATTTCTGTTTGAATTATATTGTTTGTCAACATAAAAGTAGTGCATCTGAAGCAACCTTGTTTCTCTTGTTTACTAACCTGAATACTTTTTCAGCAAGGTGTTAGCCACAAAAACATTTCCTATAACTCTCTATGCTCATGCTTGTTTTATTACTCTAATGAAATCATGGAGGGCTTTGATCAGATCCATTGCAGCTGTGCAAACAAATTACGACAATAACTTTTTGAGGTATAGCAGTTTATATTTTGTGGCTTTGTTGTTCAAAACATTAATGCATATCAGAACCAGAGGTGTCACAGGGGCAGCTTCTGATATTTGCCTCAAATTCTCTGTGATATCTGCAAAGAAAGTATATCCTTCTTTTCTGTTTTGTCCTATGGAATGTCAGTTCGTTTCTACTCATACGCTTTGATGAACCCAGATTTCAGTAATTTATAGTTTGATGCACCACTAATAGTAATGTAACTCATCATTGAAAAGCAGAAACCTGGTGTCTTAAAAGCTACACAGTAAGGTGTGGTCTACTGAAACTAAGAATTCTTGTACCCAGAAGCATTAGTGTGTAAGTTGGCACAAAACTGTTGAGTTTTGTGTATTAAAAAAAAAAAAAAAAAGCTGTTCATATCTTTGCACAATTACATTTCAGAAGCTTGGTGTATAGGTCACCTCACGGCTTTCAGAACTAGTAAGAGAACAATATTTAACATCAAAATAAGTTCAAATTCTTGAAAGACAGTGTAGAAATTAACATTCTCAGATACTCTTATAGGTGCTGTTCAGTGCAGATTTGTATATTACATTCCATGCCATATTTCTAGAATAAGAAATGTTTAAGGGGTTGTCTCTAAAAAAAGCATAAATCCAAGACTGAAAATATAGATAGTTCAAAACTGTTGTGAATTTGCCATCTGTGGTTTTTGATGACCCAATTTTGATCATTACATGTGGTTGGGCTTTCATTGTTTAAGCTAGAGAATTATTTCTTAAAATAACCAGAATCGTAAGGAAAATTTTCCATTCATATGATTTTTCTTCTTTTTTTTTTAATTTCCCTTTCTTTAAGTAACCTACTTCTTGCTTTCTTAAATTTTATTGTTTGCCTCTCATATGAGTAAGCGTAATTAGAGAGCTCAGTCATATTGCTTGCAATCTGGAAAACCAGAAGCGTTTAACATCTAGTTATTATATAGTTTACGAATAGCATTTTGTTAGAGGACTCTGTGACTGTAGATACTAACAAACAGGTGTGGGTATCTGTGTATGCAGGAAGCTGCCTTGGACAGTATGGTTTTGTTGTATGCACTACTTTCCATAGCCAGTTACTTAATTATAGTTTCCTAATAGTTGTAGGACTTAGAAACGTAAGGTACAAGAGTGTATAGAATTCTTATTTTTTTGTGGGTTGCACACAGAAAACAATCTCGTAGACCAGTTACTTAATTACAGTTTCCTAATAGTTGTAGGACTTAGAAACGTAAGGTACAAGAGTGTATAGAATTCTTATTTTTTTGTGGGTTGCACACAGAAAACAATCTCGTAGACATAAGGAGCCCTTTTGCCACTCAAGGACTATACAGATGGAAGTTTCTTTGTATGCCCTTTATTCCATTCACATGTGAAATATTCAAATATTGAATCCTCTAAGAATAAGCTGTGTCAATGCCTTCTACAGACATCCTATAACCACTGCATAGGACTACTTCAAATGACTGACAGTATCTCAATACTAGCTCATGTTTTTAGATTAAACCTTACTTCTTTTGCTGAAAAAGTTTAGAAAGAGCCTCTACTCCCTTTGCTGTCTGCAGTATCTTAATGCAAGCCTCTGCTTCACCAGACCTTCCTGAAAACAGTGATGTATTTTTCATTTAACTTCTCATTCAGCTGAAGAACACTGATATCTCTAAAACCGATGTGGCTCTGTTTTAATCTCACTTTCCACTTTACTCCTGAATGTAAAAACTAAAGTGCTAAAAAACTAAAAACCCCCAGCCTTTTCACTGCCAGGATTAACTGGCTGCAGCCTTAGATGTGACTCTTTTGCCATCTAATTGCCCACAAAAGGTGTTTCTGTTTGAAGTGAGGGGGTATTCTTTCCCTCACAACCCTTGATACTTTGCTTTATCTATATAGAAATATAACAATTGCCTCTTTTTCCTGCTTTATTCTTCTGTCTTTCTCATAGCATAGTGCTGTGAACCCACCTCACATCCACAAGCATGTCCCAAGCCCATGACACAGACTGCAGCTCTTCATTCTCTGTGGTGATTTTTTACTTGGCTGCATGAAATGAGAAAAAAGAAGACTAAAAGAAAGGCAAAAACCAAATACGGTTTTCCTGTAGCTTGTCATCCTACTTCTTTATTAAAAGGCAAAAGCTCCACCTTCTTTCTATGCCAGTACCATATAATATCCTCTTCATTCTATTTGTCTCATCTTCAGTAAGATGAAGAAAGTTTAGAATTTATCCTTTCAATATTTTAGAAAATGACATGGAGGTCAGCTGGGTTTTTCATCATGTATATGAATCATCCAATCATAGAATGGTTTGGGTTGGAAAAAACCTTAAAGACCCTTCCACCCTTAAAGATCTGGTTCCGTCTGCCCTGCCATGGGTAGAGACATGTCCCACTAGACCAGGTTGCTCAAAGCTCCATCCAACCTGGCCTTGAACACTTCCAGGGATGGGGCATCCACAACTTTTTGGCGTAGCCTGTTCTAGTACCTCACCACCCTCATAGTGAAGATTATTTTTTTTTTTCCAAACGTGTAATCAAAATCTCTCCTATGTCAGCTTAAAGGCGTTCCTACTTGTCCTGTCACTATGTGTCCTTGTAAGAAGTCCCTCTCTAGATTCCTTATGGATACCTTTAGGTCTTGGAAGGCTGCTCAGAAGTCTCCCTGGAGCCTCCTCTTCTCCCAGCTGAACCCCAACTCCCTCAGCTTGTCTTCGTAGGAGAGGTGCTTCAGCCCTCTGATCCTCTTCATGGCCTCCTCTGGACTCGCTCCAGCAGGTTAACATGTTTCTTATGCTGGGGACCCCAGAACTGTTTATCTTTTTCCAGAGACTTGTTCTGTATTAATTCACTGCTTGCCTGAGGGCAGTGATGTCAGAGACTGATAATTTTACCACATGGCCTAATCCATTATGAAATTTGCTAATGGTACACAGATGGTGCTGCATGCACCTGATTACTCACTTCATTCAGTGGCACATTCTCAACGGTAAAATGAATTTATTTTTTCTTGGATACTCTGGCAAATTCAAATAGATTATTGCTATGCAAAATACATTCAAGAAGCACACAAAAAAGTCAACATTACAGTTACTTTTCTTGCACTGAACAATGACTTGTGTGCCATCAGTTTTGTCATCTTCTATGTCACTTTGTTGTTGGGTTGTTGCTATTGGAGGTAGGGACGGGAGTGAAGATTTCAATCTATAACCTACATAGCAGGTACAGTTTGCCTAACGCTGTAGTGTTTAATATTCCAAAGACTATACATAAGGATTAGTATTTCACTGTCAATACGGCATTGCCCAGTTTGTTAGCTCTGATAATGTAGCTATTCTCCAGGTTTTCAATTAAATTTGATCCCATAATCCAGATCTGTATATTGATCTTTGCGTCCAGCTGATAGCCACCAGTCTTTGCATACGATTATCTTAAATATTATTAGAAGGATCAAATTTTGTTCTTGTACAGAGAATTTGTGAACAGAAGAATTTCTGGTTCATATTCCCAATGTCAGGTTTGTTCCAGTAAAGATGCAAAAAAAAAGTACTAAACATCTAGTTCTCCAAGAGTAAGTTTGAGATGTGTGTTTTCAGCACACGTTAGTGAACTGTATTTTTCCACTGGATCTAGCTCCTTCCATGTTTAAAAAATAGGGTCATCTTTGTTGTCAATATCTTCCTTTGAACCTCATCCCTCATGCACTCCGGACATCCCAAACAACTGCAATGCTGCCACTACCTGCTCTGGCTAAAGCTGCTTTCACCCTGCTTCACTTCAATCTTCAAAGGGAGAGGAACAGTTGCTGTTTATCCCAAATTATGCAGAGGCAGCTGTTGGACCCATATGAATTCTAAATTTGGTAAAAGATTCACAAGTCCCTTGTAAAGTCAGAATTATATTACAGCACTAATGTCATGCTGAAATATCTTTTTATTATGTACTCCTCTGTCTTGATTCTTTCATTCTTACTATTCCCTCACAAGCCCTGTCATCCTTTTTTTTTTTTTTTTTTTTGGAAACTTCGTTATCATTCTTAATTCTGACATATTTTTCTCCCAGGAAAAGACTATCAGTCATTCTTGAATTTTTTTAGTTCTTTTTTTACATTGGTGTATGCTGCTCCTAAGTACTTGGTAAATGGGATCCAGTAAGAACTTCAATTTTAGTTGTAATTTTGTGTTACAGAGCAGAATAAAAACTGAAGTGATTTTATAGACATTAATTGTCAGAAGCAGTTCTTTGTGGTATAAGAATGCCTTATACATGTGACGAGCTTTATTCACTGCTGGTGGAACTGCTCCTGGGTAACAAAGAGCCGTGAGAATCCGAGCATCTGAATTTATTTCTTAGCCTCTATACATTTACTTTCGCAACCTCAGAAATTTTATTTCTATCATGCTTTTGCCGAGAATTGTAGGTGTCTGGAAGTTGCAATTTGGGTCTACCCTTAATCGTTATGTTCTTGAAAAGAAAATTCTACTATCAAAACCCTGCACCAAAGACGGTTTATGTGAAAATAGAAAGGAAATGTATAAACAGCCCATGGATCTCTTTCCTTCTTACAGAATAGTGCAGGTGGATCAGAAGGCAGCATGGGAGAGACTGGTTATCTCTTAAGTTTAGAGGATAAGAGTTAGGATAGTGCTTGGAAACTGAAGTGCTTGATCTTAAGGGTTAAAATAAACTCTCCTATGCTTCAAGTAAGTGCTTTACCCACTCAACTAAGATATGAAAAGGATTACTTCCCCCCCCCCCTCCGTAACTATAAGGAACTCAACAAACAGGGATGAATTTGAGGGATTTAATATGGCCAACAGGCAATTTGGCAATTTTTTGGGGGGGTGGGGGGAGAAGTTAATATGGACTTGATGCATTAGAAGAATTGGATGAAAATCCTGAAGACTTTCAAAAAAGTACACAAATGGCTTGAACAAGATTATTATCTTTCCTTGTTTATCTGTCAAATTTCATCAATAACTTGTAGTAGAACTGCTTACTCCTTGTTCAGCTTTTCAAGAGTCCCTGATTGAAATTTTGTAAGTCAGAATGATGTGCATAGATTAGCTCTGAGAGGTTCAATCTTTTCACCTACTTACTAGCTACTACCAAGACCATTTAAAGTTGTCCTCTTAGTTTTCAAGTTTTTGTTCTCGTTTATCTTGTTTGAGATTTGCTGTGTCTTTTGCTGATTTCTATACTTCTTCCATTTCATCCTTCCTCTTAACTCTCAGATGAAGTATGCTCTAGTTGTCATCTACACTCATAAGGAGCTCTCAGCCTCCCAGATCCAGTGTTTTCTGACTTTTTATGTTGAATTAACTCAATTTATGTGTGTCTTAATAAATATGTTCTGATACAGCATTTGGTGGATTAAATAAATTGTCTTCACTGTCATTGAAGAATTTTTAATGTGGATGCTTCCCAGACTCATGTATAAGCTGGGAACAGTCAGTTATGTATTCCTATAGATGTATTTCTAAATCCATGTGATATCGTGTCTGCAGAAATTAGCCAGAGGTAGAAATCTAGTAAAGCTGTTTGGCCCTGATTCCATGATGATACAGCATAATGAAAGTTGACAGCTACATAAATATCTGGATTTAAAAGAGAAAGTAAAAGGCTTTTTGATGGGTTTGGGTTTTAATTTGTAAGGTAATTTCTTACCACCTTCATTAGGGTGCCACTGATGTTTCAGTATTGCTTTTGATGAGTTTTACCTCTTTCTGCTCCAGGAGGTTTATGTTCTTACTTTGATTAGGTCTTATGATCCTATGATAATGACAACCAGAGATGCATGTTGTCAGAGATAAACTAAATGCAGCATGTTATTACCCCCCCTGGTTCTAGGAAAGTCTCCATCCTGGTTTTGCAAATGAATTTGTCATGTAGAGCTTCCTATCTCCACCTTATAAATTGTCACAAGCTTTATGCAAATTGGGTTCTTTTTTTCCCCGTGTTGGTTTCTTTTATTATGGCCATATTGATCCTAAAGAGGCCCTTTACACAGATTTCAAGGATAGTAGAAGGAATTCAAACCAGTCCTTGGTTTTATGGTATTGCAACAGTTATGATAGGGGAGTGTTCATTTTGAGAAGAATGTTCAGATTTTTCTCTTCCCTATAAATATTGAGACCAGGTCTGCCTTCTAGACAATTTTTGCATCACTGTGAATACTCTGTCTTCATAAGTGTTACTGCTGATTTCCTCTGGTGTAAGGATCAAGAATATTATCAAATGTAGTTTTAATGCTGTTTTGCTGGTACTCGGTTTTAACAAATTATTATTTTTTTTTTAGTTTGTCCCTTAGGAAGTCATGACAGTGTTTTGGGGGGTTTTGTGTGGGGTTTTTTGTTTTGCTTAGTTTTTTTAAATATTGAAAGAAATAAAGTACAAGTTTTACAAGCTGAAATGGTGGCACTTTGAGGCCACATCGCCTGAGGCTAGAATAAAGTTGGCTGGCATCAGCTCCCTGTAACGTGACAAGAAGCATGATGGGAAAAAGAAATTAGGTCAGAAATTCTTTGCAAGCAACTTTATTTTTTCTAAAAGCTGAGATGGCCCCAGAGGCCTCTTAGCACAATTTATAATATCTGTTGGTCTGTTGGCTTGCATCTGGGGATGAAGCATGCAACAGATTTATGATCAGAAGGAGGCTCAAAGCTGTAGTCATAAAGTCTATTTTGCTGCCTCAGCTAGAGTGAGCAGCTGACAATATATCCAAATGTGTGATTAATTTATATCCTTCCTGTATAAATATGAGTAAGAAGCATAACTTCAAAATTTTCATGACATTAATATGTGTAGTCATTTGAGTACACGGTCTGTCAAATTTGAGTGGATATAGTCCTTTAATATACCTTAGTCTACCTCGGCTTCTTGCATTGGCCAGGATAACAGGTTTGCTTCCATGGTGAGATTTGGCTTTTAATTTTTTTTTTTTTTCTTATAACATGGTACTTTTAGCTCATATTAAGACACTTCTAATCCAACTTTCATTTTCAGAGAAAGTGCTAGCTATTTCTTTGGTGGCATTTTAATATACTAAGGACCAGGAAAAGTTATAAATTCACTCCTGTAATTACTTCTATAATGTTGATATTTTCTCCCATGTCAGTTTTCTACTCCAGCAAAAATCATTTATTGCTACCCAAGTGTGGATTTGTGGATCTTCAGACAGTGTGGCTCCCTCATAATTATTTTCATTAACTTGCATCGTTCCATTTTTATGTTTTCACAAAAGCTACTGGCTACATTTTGTGATTATAATATTCAGCAACAATATTTTTCTTCTTCCTCTCCATACCCCTAGTGTTCAGTCTTCAAAAAACTCATTTCAATTTTGATGAGATCAGACCAGCATTTTGAGTTATTAAAGATGCTTAGATGTTTTGTGTCACATTTGACTATATAAATTTAATTATGTTATAACCCAGACTCATCTAATCTGAAATATCATATAATCCTAAGAACTTTAAGAAAATTAAGTATCCCAATGACATAAAATGTCTGTTTGATACCGAGTGACCTCTTCATTTTCATTATTATTTTCTTACTCAAGACTGTGAAGCAGAATTGTTCAACTGTAGGGAAAAACTTGCTGCTGCCTTAGCCAGTTAGTTCACATTACAGGAAGCTACAAAATTTCAGTGTTGGTGTATCATACATGCACGGAGCTTTTATTTGAGTAGGTAGAACTTCGAAGTATGGGAATTATTGAACAGAAGGTGAACAAATACCCCCCACAATATAGATTCTATTATGTCTTTTTACTTTCATCTTCTCTGATTTTCAGTTAAGCTTCACCAAAGCTGAAATTTTCAAGTTCCCTGTCAAACACCTTCTAAGAAAATAAGTTTGTTTCAGATGAAGGTGCTCTGCATCTACTGAAAGTAAAGCATGGAAATAAATAGTGGCAGTCTATTGCTGTGTCCATTTCTTCTTCATGCCTGTGGAATAGAAAGGGGACCAAATGGAACTCAATTTTATTTCAAGTGAGAGAGGAAAAAAAATATTGTAGACTGCCTTTAAAACAGAGCAAACAAAAACCCCCAACAATAACAACAAACCAACCAAAAATCAAAGCAAACCCCAGTGATAGAGTCTTACCAAAGGTCCAGCTAGTCCAGAATCCCTCTTCTCCTTGTGGTGGCCAGAAGCAGATACCTAGAAGTTGTCAGGAAAGTGTATGCATGGGGTAAGATGGTATTTCCTTAGGATACTCTCCTTGCTTTCTAGTCTTCTAAGAGTTTGCAATTTAACAATTGCTTAAGCCAGAGTTGGTGTCCTTTTATGTAATGCTCATACATGTATTTCAGTTCTCTTAAATAATTTGGATTGTGATTTATGAGTTCTCTTGGCTTGGGTTGATTCATCTTGAAGATATTAGAAGTGGAGGTATTGGAGTAGAAGGCTATGTCTGTCCCTGAACTGCTTACAGTCTGGCATATTAGCATAACCCAGCATTGATTTCAGTTTATATCAATATGCTAGCCTGTAAATCATGGCAACTGAGGCCTCTGATTCATAATTCCTTCTGGATTTAGCTGCAGCTGTGGAACTGTAACTTCTGTATCCAACAGGAATCGTCATCCAGAGTCCTGGCTTAAATAAATCCGAAATTTCTTAACTCTACTAATGGCAGCAGATTTTAGTCCTCAGGTCAGCAAAAGTGTATTTGGGACAAAGTACTGACCCTTCAAAAGGAAGTGAAAATTCTGTCACTAATTTCAGTTAAATCTCTTTTCACCCAATAATTGTGGTTTCTATAAATATACTGTTTACTGTAACGTATATTTGTTATACACAGAAGCAGAGAAATAAAAATGTAAAAACAGCTGAAAAGGATATTTGAGACAATGTCAAACAGAAGGAGCATGGAGGGGAGTATGTTGGATCTTGAAAAATGTGGTATCCCCTCTTCTCTGAGAATCTCTAAATATTTCTGAATTACAGATCTGACAATACCTTGTAATCTTGCAACATCCACCCTGGAAAAAAATCAGGAGGATAATACCTGTCCTACCTGTTCTGAAGAGTCAGGGAGAATGAGATGTGTGGTTACTGGATGAGTGTGTATTCTTTTAAATCGTACCAGTGTGCCAGCCTTTTATTCTTTGAAGTGGCTCCAAGTTGTTCTTTGCTGTTGTTTTCACATTGTATGTCAGATCTAGTATGTGGTCTAAATGTGTGCTTAACAAAAAAGGTAAACCAGGCAAGAGAAAATAACGATAGTCGCCATGGAGTTATCTTAAAATGTGACAAGTTCTGTTTTCCATAATCACAAGGACTCGTGAGAGGATGGGATTATGTATTTAGTTAGATATTTTGCTATTTGTATCAAATGTATGACAGAGATATCCTGTACAGTGTTGGCCTCCATCTTAACTACCAGATATACAAGTCCTTTTGATGGAAAGCTACTGTTACAACTTTTAAATCCATGGTACAAAGCTTTAGGAGGTATTTTAAGCAAACTTTCAGCTACACTTTGTTCTGAGTGAATGTGAGGAGAAAAAGACAGCCACGCTAAGAACACTCATTAATTTTTCATGAGAATTAGAACACTTTCTTTAGCTGATAACTGTTAATTTTGGGGGTTTAACTGTAAATACAGATATTACGAGTAGTTCTTAGGATGCAAACTTGAAAGCCTCAGATTTTTATTTTTGTCTCTGCCTTTTCAACTCCTACAGTGTTGGCCGTGGGCTGTATGGAATTGATAGCATGCCAGACCTGCGCAGAAAGAAATCTTTTCCCATTGTTCGCGATGTGGTAAGTAACTTCTGAGGCTATGAAACTTGATTTATTTCCAATTGTCTAGATCTTTCTTGTAATTACTATTGTGCATGCGAATTATAGTTTGTCAACAATTGGTTTGTGGAAAAAAGGTATCTTGAGTGAATGGATGGAGGGAGTAAAAAGCAATGATGCAGTTGTTATAATGTATTAGGTAAGTCTGAATATCTCATGTAATATTTAAATATTACTTGTGGATTCAAGTAATGTGAATTTCCTGCAATAATAAACTACTCATTTTTGTGTTGAATTAGCTTGTGAAGACAGCTGTTATTGAGTGCTTGGGATATACTGATTGACTTGATTATTATGATACTGAAAAAGGAAGTTCCTTATAAAAAGTAACCCTGTTTCAGTATGAATGTTTTAAAGAGTTATGCATACTTTTGGCACAAGACCAGGTATGTTATTTTAGCAGACATTGTAGACAATAATAATTTAGACAAATAAATTTCAGAAAAGTGGAAAGAATGGCAGTTCCTTTGAGATTTATTCTGACTTCCAGTCTAAACAACATTAAATAGAATCTCTCTGTGTGAAGAATTTCAAATGCCATTCACATTTCTCTCTTCTTGTAAAATGTAGAATTCATAATTAAATAAAATACATATTTAGTCTCTGGTGGTGGCAAGCCCCCAATCCATTTCTTGTTGTAAAGAAATGATGGGGAGTCAGCCAAAGTAAAAGACTAATATAGTTGTCTTTAAAAGATCAATCTTTGCTGAATTATTGCTCAGTGTATTCTTAGCCTCTCTGTTCAGTCATTCTACGGTAATATACCACAATATCTGAATGGTCACAAACAGAGTACAGCAACAATTTTTGAGTAGAATTCCTTCTGAAATCAATGAAAAGTTGCCATTTATGACATACTAGAGTCTACATTCATTGAATCAATCTTTTTGACACTAGCCACTCTACTGTAATTTGTATTGCACAAATATAATTTACAGCCTTGTTATGATGTTTTTATACATATTAAATAGCACTTTGCTTTATTCTTAATTGTTGGAACTGTTTACAAACATATAGCTCAGAACAGATTAAGACATCAAAATCTTAATAGTAACTATTCACTTTGAAAGCCATAATAATTATCAAAGTGTACCTAAAAAGAAAATTGAGATTTTGAATGGTGCAATGAAACTTTATTTTTAGTATTCAAATATATCAATGATTATTGCTTTACCGTCCAGTTATTGAAGGATAACTCCTCTTGAAGGAATTCTACCTTCAGTAAGTGCAAATTGCAGAATTTTAAAACTGTGATTTTTTCTGGAATTTAATAATTATGGACTTACTGTATAGCTCTTAACTGTTATGTTCTTTAAATATCTACTTCTGACACTGACTGAAATAGGTATCAGTTGATTTTATTTTTTTTTCAATAAGCTGGCAAATTATTAATATTCTTTATGGTTTCTTTCCTATTTTGGCTGGATTTTTCAGGCTATGGTAAGTGCTTTTACACTGATACATGTTCTAAAATGCTCAATAACTTAGAGATTTTATGAATGTTGTATTTTATGATGACATTTTTTTGGGGGGGAAATAGAAATACTCTTTATGACCAAGAATTTAATCTTAAGTGAAGTTTTGCCTTATGTGAATGTGTTGTCCTTTGCATCATTTATGCCAAAACTATTAGAAAAAGTTTATCTGTATTTTCCAAATATCCTTTCCAATGATACGAGCAGACTGTTGAGGATCCAATCATGATGCTTCTCCTGTGGAATTGAACAGTCTTAGATTCCTAGATCAAAAGAAGTTGAAAATGTTCCCTACTCTTAAATCCTCTTCAACTACATTATTTGATTTCTCTTGTAAAAGGTGAATTTCCCAAAGCAACTTAAGATTGTTAGGTACTATGGTGTAATTTTTTCTGATAACTATATTAATGGTTCATGGAAATAATTTCTTTTTCCACAACTGTGGTACTTGTAAACGTACCTTCTGATTTTCCTGTTCCCTCTCTGCACTTCCAGTTTCTCTGCATTTGTTTTTATGCTTTCATCCTGCTATCTCAATATAAAGTGTAACAAAGTGACATACCTCTTCTTAAGAAGATATTTTTGATTCCCATTTGTTTCCATAAATTCACATTTTGAAAAATCTAGTTTTCAACAGCAGTTCTGTTATTTTCATTCTTTTTCTCCTAAATCTCTAAGACAAGTGCTTTCATTAATGCTCTGGGATTTCTGCTCTCTGTGCTTGGTTTGGATTGAGTCATTAGAGAGGATAAAGCAATCAAAGTCCATCTACAGGAACAGTTCTCTTTGCTGCAGTTAGGTAATTTGCTATGGATAATTATTAGAGTTCTTATAGAATGTATCTGACATAAGAGGGAAAGAGAATGAAAGAAGAAATCATCATTCAAGTGGAGTAACAATACAGCTGTTTGAATAGCAATACAAAGCGTTTGAACAGACCTACCTAAAGTGGAGTCAGAAAGAAGAGTTGAGTGCACTTGTTGATGTAATTGCTGTGACTTCTACTTTTAAACGAACGTATTCTGTCTTTTGGACTAGTTAGAGCTTATTATTCGAGGTGGGACTACAACTGTGCAAAGGGGTAGAAATAATTACAGTGGAGGTTAGAATTACTTAACTCACAATGGCCAAATATGGTGTTGATCTGCCAATAGACAAAGGTCCCTAACTGTTTTTCTTTCACTATGCCTTAGTCCTTACTTCAGCCAGATTTCTTTTGATCATTCAAGAATGTATTATTACTATGCTTTATTATTTGATTATAAGAGCACAGAATAATTTGTGACTCCTTGCCGCTGTTTTAAAACAGTCTGCTTGGTTCATACTGTTGAAGAGAACACACAGGATGAAACAACTGCCCATTCCAGCTAAAACAATAATGAGTAACTTTTACATTGCATTACAAATAAACCAGTATTTGTCAAGTGGTAACAAATATTTTATCTTCAACTTCCCACACACACCCACTCCCCTGTTGTAATAGTCTATAGACTCTTCTAAGGAGCAGAAAAAAAAAAGAAGTGAAGGAAAAGATTATCGGGAAACCTGAAACCCTCTGTAAAAACAAAGGAGTGAGTATTGCATGACACAGCCAGCATTCATGAACAGTTGCAAAACATTACCCTGACTGCTGCTTCTTCGCTGCTACTTTGGCTGCTCAAAACAGAGCTTTCTTTTATTTCAGCATTGCAGGTGGCTCTTTTTTTTCACCTACACAATTTTTTTATATAACATTTAATTGTAGCTTGAGTCAAATTCTCTTTGACTTAGAGTTACCACTTTTCAGTGGTTTTGCTAGGATTACTTCTATTTTTTTATTATTCTTTGAAGCTATTAAGGCAAATCCAGAGGCCATACATAACACAGCATAGATACAAGTTAATGCAGGGATCTAAAAGGACCTGAACATAAAGTAAACTAAGTTAATTTAAATCGTATACAGGGATTTGGAGAAACATGTAAAAATCAAACAGATGGTGTTCTGCTTCGGCACCTTCTTTCATTGGTTTGAGGTTTGATTGGTTTACTTATTTATTTACCCCCCCCCCCAAATTTATCATAGAATCAACTTGGCTGGAAAAGACCTTTAAGATCATCAAGTCCAACGGTTACCGCAGGACTGCCAAGTCCACCACTGAACCATGTCATGAGGGGCCTCATAGTTTTTAACACTTTCAGGGGCAGTGTTTCCACCACATGCCTGGGCAGCCTGTTCTAATGCCTGACCACTCTTTCAGGGAAAATTTTTTTCCTAATATCCAGTATCTCCCCTGGCACAGCTTGAGAACCATTCCTCTTGTCCCAACACTTGTTATTTGGGAGAAGAGACCATCACCTCCTTGCTCCATCCGCCCTTCAAGTAGTTTTAGAAAGTGATAAAGTCCCCCTGAGCCTTCTCTTTTCCAGACTAAACAACCCCAGTTCCCACAGCTGCTACTCCATAAGACTTGTGCTCTTATGAGGGGCCAAAAGTTCATGATGTAATAGTGCCAACATAGAGATCTTCACAGTCTGCAGGTCAAATTCTCGTAAGCCTAAAGACATGAGGTAGTATCTGAACATCAGTTTGAGAGAGTAAGCGAATCTTGTATCCTATTAAAGGAAATCTGTGAATGGCTTCAGCTTCCTTTTGCTCACCATGTTCTTTTGATGCTCTGGCAATTTGGTCTTCCTTCCTGGAGGCTCCAGGTAATAAGCAGCACTTACCCTTCTTCCTTGCTACTATTTAAAAACAGAAGGTCAGTAGGGAGAAAAGTTTTCTTCCTACATTCATGTCCCACATCCTTGTTTCCCATAAATGAGTCTGGCAGCAGTTTTCTCTTCCTCTTTCCAAAATACTCACTCCTGTTTGCTTCTTTCTGTCCTTAAGCACAGACACTGTTCTGTGTTTGTTCAGTGCTTGCTTTTTAACATTTCCAACACATCTTTGTTTGCCATTTCTCACTTTGGCGTGTGGCTGTGGATCCTGTAGCATTAGATTTTGTCACAAAAAGATTCTGTTTCATCTTTCTGGTCACTTTGTTAATCTCAGTGGGGCACACTAACGGAATTTCTCATATTCACAGAAATAGAAGGAAATACAGCCACAGAGAAGCAGAATTATTTATTAATAACAAAGTGGGAAAACAGAGTAAATTAATGGCATAGGCTTGGTAAACTGCTCAGAGTTTAAAATAAAAGGGGGAAGGTTCTGTAATAAGTAACTGTAATAGGACAGTGATAAATCAAATGTTTCTGTGCCAAGGATGACTTCCTACTCTATAACTGTTTTCACAAGATTAATAATTCTATATCTATCTGCAAGTTTAATTATTATCAAGGGAAACTTACTGAAAATTGAATGCATATGTTCTCAGGGGAAAGTGATTGTTTAAAATTAATATTAACAGCCTTAATATCTCTAAATAAATTTAAAAAAAACCCAACCCACCAACATTTAAAATGTCATTGTTATAAATTATAAAATTGGAAGAAGTTTGAATTGTTTCTCCATCCAAAGATTAATGATGTGGCTCTGCTCATGTAAACCTAAGTTACTTCTGACCCAATATGTATTTCACAAAAAATAAGAATGTCATATGCAATATATCATTGAATCTTTTTCTATAATAGCTCTGTAATGTGAGGCTACAGAGACCCACTTCACAGTAAGGTGAAAATCTGTATCCTCACAACAAAGGCAACGACAGATTTATGGTTAGTGGGTGGTATAATTGATCCTCCTCACACTGCTAGACTATGAGGGCAGCATGCATGACAAAATTGATGCTGGATTACAGGAAAACAGAGATAAAGCAGAAGTGTACAGGCAGGCTGGAAATGATTTAGAATGGGGGAAGGATGCATATGACCAATTTTGCAGGTAAAATGCAGTAATACAGGAGTGTTATGGTTAGTATTTTGTACAGTAGAATAAATCTTACCTGTCTTTGTCACGCCAGAAGGACTGCTGATGGCAGAAGTGATAATCAGAGTTGAAATATTGGGAAAACACACAGAACTCCTTTCCACGGGGATCTTTTTTCTTTTGATCATTACACTCTCTAATTCTCAAGGACCCATTTAATTACAGGGATATTGCAGTAAGGAAGATAACATTTGTATATTAAAAATACTTCGATCACCTTTGTGTGTACTATGCTAAAGCAAATGAGATTGTCTGTATGACCAAGGGTGTAGTCTTAAGAACTGGGAAATATTTGTATAATACCCATAACATCATGTGGACTAAAGAGAACAAACTGAGACAGGGTTCCAGCCTTTTTACCTCTCTGCAAGAACCAGAGTATTTGTCCACATAGCTATTCATAGTATTGAATGAATATTGTTTTTTAAGGTAAAAATCACATTTCGGTTTCCCAGACTCTTTTTATTGAAGACAAGAAGCATTTTATAAACATACACAGTTTAAAAATGCTCAGTGAATTAAGAAAAAAATATCTGGACTGAGAACTTGAATGATAAGACTATTGCAAAATGATCTCCCATGTTGCTGAAGGCACAGACAGCTTCCAAATTAGGGCAGGATGCCTGTCCTTGTACCACATTAATTTGGTTGGCAAAGCGGAAAAACAGTGACAGCCTGCAGTTTAGAAAAAAACGAGTCAAAAACCTCTGAATACCAAGTTTTATATTAGGAATGGCAGTTAAGCTAGGCACTGCTGAAAGAAACAGTGATGATGATGATGAAAAGTGTTGCTTGCATTGTGTACTGAAACCTGAAAGGTTGTTGTGATGCAAAACATTAATTAAAAGCTTTTGTAACTCCTACAGTTTTGCTTTAATCCAGTAGCATAATCAAGTACTACTTGCCTTCCATTAGAGTCAGTAACTGAAATTACTAGTGTAATTTTTAACAGTTTTGCATTTTGCCTTAAACAGACACTTGCAGCTCGAAAATCTGGTATTTCCATGGCAATGCTCATCCGGACCTCCATAGACAATGATGAAATGGTAAGTGGTTTCAATGACAGGTGTAAGTAATTTAAATAATAGAGATTTTTTTTTGTTCGAAGTTTTTCAGAACTTATTTCAGCCTTAGACGTTCCAAACTGGATAAAACTGAGTGTAGGAACTGTAGGAACTTTCAGGTATCATAACAGAATTTGCTGCCTGATCCACAGTGGCAGAAACAGGTTTGCTTCTGCTGACAGTTAGAAGACACTTAAGCAGAAAACCTTCGTTTAAAAAAACAGCAGCTTTGGAAAACCTTTTATTTTAAACTGACCAGCTGCACCACACTTTACCTGCAGTCTTTCAGGATCCCTCTCTGTTCATCACACCATCAGTACCATTAGAATGACAGGACTCTGCAAGATTTCTGTGTGATTATTCATTTTTTCTCAAGTCCTTGTGGGTGGCTGGGACATTATGTGATTTTGTACTTGTAACTTCTTTTAATAACACATGGGATCTAGATGAAGAAGTATTTCATTCATACAAGAAGTGACCAGGAGAATCTTTTGAAAAGTCATATTCTCATAGCTAGTAAAACACATGTGTTGTGGGTTTCCATTATTGGCTTCACTTACTTTTTGCAAACTAAATTTATTTTAAACAAAACCACAACACACACCATCTTCTTAATCAGTACTTGGTGTGATGCAAGCAGATGCACATGGCTAAACTAAGCAAAAGCACTAATTTGAAGGAGTAATGACCCCTTTTGTGTTCCTTATATTGCTAGTGAAAACACTGACATCTAGAATATATCCTACATTGGAAAAAAAAAAAAGAAGCGCTGAATTTTTCTTACACTCTTGTTAAGCTCGATAGTGGAAAAATGGAAAAATGGAAGAGTAGAATATGTTGACAAGTATTCTGGCAGCTGAAACATAACACAAGTACACACATGCCCATTCCTCTTCTCTAATTTATTGTGAGCTTTCTGTGCTTATACGGTAATCCTAAAGGAACAATTTGGTAGGGCTCAGGGATGGATTGATGAGGTGGGAAACAGCTGGTATTTGAAATGATCTTTCAGTAGCAGCAGTAGTTACTTTGTTCTGCTATTTCAAAATAACAACAAAAGTACATAGAATGGAGAACTATGGAATGTGAAAAAGGAGTTAAAGGTTGAAGGAAAATTATAGAGAGCAAACTTATGCCATGTAAGTGGTACAAAATAGAGTCTTTCCATTTATATTATAGCTGCTATAAAACCATCTAAGTTCAGTAAAAGTCCCTAAGGTACTCCATATCTTTTACTAAGAGGTGTCTGCTAAACAAACTTTACTACCTTTTATGACAGTAAATACAGGTTTAAATATTCATTTACATGGCTCCTCTCATGCAGAAACTACCCAGTTATGACTTTGGAGGGCTAAAGGTGCAAGCTTAGTTGGCCGTGAAAATTGCCAACAAATGCAGGAAAAGTTAATAATTTGAACTGTACTTGCACATTCTGACTTCAGTGGTACTGTTCAGGATGAAAAAAGGCGACAGTAAATCCCAGTGGACAGCAAACACTTCTCTAATGCTTGCTGTCAATCAGGAGAAACTACTGAACTATGGTTCAGGAGAAATGGAAAGGGAAAATAAGTTGAGTATATTTTTATGCCATTATACTCTTTGGCCTCCACTTCAACCAGGCCAAATGAAAAATTGTGTACCAGAAGTAGATATTTGTTATGAAATCCTTAAAGAAAAACATAAGCCCAAAGGCAGACAACAAATATAATTTTAGATACATAAAATTTGATTTGAGAAAATGTAGAAAGCTAATTCAGAAGGTGAGGTGAATAAGAAAAGCCTGTTTTATGCCAGCTCTCACTAAACATACTAAAGGGAAGTGGGTACTCTTCCCTACAGGATGAATATAATGGTAAAGCTAGTAAAACTACTTGCAAGAAATCTAAAATAAGTGAAAGGTAATACTTTTCTTCTTGATCTGCAAGTAGCCAGCAGAACTTAATGCCCTAAGGCATTATTAAAACTTAGTAGAGCAAGATTTGAAAACAAAAAGAGCAGACATTTTCAGTCATAAAAGAGCTCTCCAGATACTCTCCACAAAACCAGAAGTGCAGTCACCGATGAAAGTTAAGGAAGAAAAGTCCCTTTGGGCAAGTTACTCTTCTGATTAAGGCTATTTTGGTTTTTATTCTCCTTCAGCTTTTTCTGGAGGGAATATTAGTGACTCTGGCAGAAGCAGGTCATTTTGCTGTTTAGATTCAGTATGGAAATTCTTTGAGGTAATGCATTTTATTAAAAATCAAATGCTACTTACTCAACAAATTAAAACCAGAGCTTAAATGCTTTGAGCTGTGCCACCTGACATTGCTATCCTTCTGGTATAACCCATTCATGATACAGTGAGTTTATAGGTTCTCAGGCACTGATCCAAAGACATTTTAAGCAGTGTCAAAGTATTAACTTCAGTGATGCTTAAACACATGATTTCAGTTGAGCGTTCATTAAATTGCTTTGCAGAACAAAGAGAGCTACAAGTTTGTGAAAGTAATACACTATTGACATTAAAAAGGTATCTGTAGTTGTATATGACAAATAAATTTCACTTTGGAAGGTAAACAAATAACTAAATAATTCTCCTTTATATTAACAGTGCTAAATATTGCCATGCCCAGAGCTCTGTGAATAATAGATACATTTAAGCAGGGAATAGTATTAGGAATGAAAGCTCCTAGACAGTAATATATAAAAAAAAAAAATCTACTTTACAATTCTAGTTTGCTTTAACAACCGAATTGTCAGCTTAAAACTTCATTTACCTTCAGATGTTTAATTCAAGACCTATAGAGCTATGCCATTTGTTACTTTATGCCATTTCAGAAATAGATGCAACTTACTGGCAAAATTCTGAAATTATTTATACTGTGAAAAAAAATGTGAACAGGGTAAAAGGGTAGTAGTTGTACTGATACTACTAGAGTTCAGGAGTAAGAGAGTGTAGTCTGCAAAGGAATCTTCAAAGACGGTGGTTTCTGAGAAACATGATTTCTCAACAAGCTGCATATCTTCACTTTAGGTTGTTTTTGAAGTTTTGTTCTGACACCTGTAGCTGGTAGACTGTGACGTGGGAGGCAGAGGGTGGAGAAACGCACAAAGATGTGCTGAGTTATGTGGCCATGAATTAGCCCAGTCCCTCTGCTAGATCAAACCAGTGCTAACCTTTGCTTGCTTTCAGGGTTGTTCGGAGATGGCTAATTGTCTAGAGTAGGCTAAGAAAGCACTCTGCAGAGAGTTCTGTATTTGTTTTAGTTTTTCCTGCTATATCAGCTTCTTTTCCTAGTTCAGTTCTACAGTGTTCCCAGGGGTGCTAGGGTAAAATGTCCATGAAAAGTCTGACTACATTTGTTTTGCCAGGCTTCACAGGACAGATGTTGCTTTTAGCGAGTAACTATGAACTTTAATCAGAACTGCTGCAGCCTAAGCTGCTTAACATTTTGTTTTGTTATTTGTGGTGCTTGAACCTATAAATCAGTAGATCTATGGCTATATGTTTTTTTTTTTCCCATGGTAGCAGAAATGCTTTAATTGATGGTTCTGTGAGATGTTATGCAGATATGCACGCACAAAAAAAAATTTATTTTTATTGGGCAATTTATTATTAGCAGAATCTCACATGTTTTAGTCGAGACTCAGATACATAAAACCAAGAACATGTCAGTGTGTTGTTAGATAGGCTAATATCTTGCATTTGTCATATACTTACCACTGGGGAACATTCAAATTATGGGAGTGTTAACACATGCTTAACTGAGCAAGTCAGCCTTGCTTTCTGTACTGTCAGAATGGCAGCAGTCATGTTAAAGCTCATATGGGCAAACCACACAAATTCCAAGGTGCTTGCCAGATGTACAACTAGACAGTCATCTAGGGCTCTTTTGTCTTCAAAGTGCAAGGCAAAATGAGTTAATTAGTATTTTGCAAATTAGTTCATACTTCTATGTATATTCTGATACTTTGTAACATTTTAAATGTAAAGGTACATGCTTTAGCTCCAGTTCACTCATATTAACCAGTACTTCAACCTAAACCTTTTTATTTATTCAACAGAAAATACATGTCTTCAAGAAGACACTGCAGGCTTTGATCTATCCAATATCATCAACTACACCTCATAACTTTGAAGTCTGGACAGCTACAACTCCCACATATTGTTATGAATGTGAAGGTCTACTTTGGGGCATAGCCAGACAAGGCATGAGATGTACTGAATGTGGTGTCAAATGCCATGAGAAGTGTCAAGACCTCCTAAATGCTGACTGCCTGCAGAGTGAGTGTTTCCTGACAGCTAAAGTTTTGCAGTACTTAACACCTTTTGATTTTGTGTGTACACTCAGATATTCCCCAAAATGAAGAGGCAGATCATCAGAAATTAGTGAAAGCATATTGATATTCATTGGCTAAGGAGTTTTCCAGAGGCTTCAGGAAATATTGACTTTTAATTTTGGTTTTGTCCTTGGAACTTGATGAATGTTACTGGTCAGTTACAAAATAAACTTTGGCAGCACCAGTATATTATTTACTTTCGCCTGCCAATGTCAACGTCCAGAACGATTTGTTACATGACATAAACCCTCCTTGTTTTATTTAACTTAAAACACAAGAAATGTTTAAATAGAGATAAAAAAATGTTCCTAATACTTACTGTAGTCACATTCGTGTGCCATAAAATATACAAAAATATGGACCAGTGAATAGGATAGTTTCACAGGTGAGAAAAGAATGCTTCTTGTGAAAATAAAAGTATTATAAAAGTATATTGTGCAGCATTAATATGATTGTTGGTGGTGAGTTTTCAGAAGTTTATCAAGTGAAGAAGGTACTTGTGAATAGCTTCTTCAGTAAGTGCAAATAATTTCTGTTATCTACAGAAGAGCTGAGCTACTTTTCATGGTGCCACAACCATGGAGGTGATATGAGAGAAGCATCCATCCCTGTATTAGGTGAATCTTGGCTAAAACCCAAAACTGAAAAGCTACAAAAGATATACAGATTAAAATATCCTTTTTACCTTCCTTTTCACTTATCTGAAGATATACTCAGCCCAGGGGTTTGCTGGCCCATATCACCAGCCCCAGAAAACATAACAAATGGCTCAAAGAGCCATATTATCTTTACAAATGTATAATGCTGAGAGAGAGCCTGCAAAAAACAAGTAGGATTGGCAGTCATCTGTGGTGTCAAGTTTGAAAGCATTGAACAACTGATCCTTGAAAGAATAAACATCTAGGAGACAAACTGCAGATAAAAGAAATATTTAACACACCTAAGGGATCTAAATCTTCCCAGTGCTATACAAATGTTTTTGAGAATCCTGTCACGTATTTTTTACAACAGATTGATTGTTCAGCAAGTTTGAATGTTAGATTACTTTGAAAATTAACTTCATGTGCTTTGTTTCATTTATGTTAAAATATTTAACATTTCACTAAAAGAATGAATTGAGCAGTGTAGTTAGTTCTATAAGAAAGCTTACATTATCACTATCATAAAGTGAAATGAATGTAGCTCATTGTGGGATTTTTATTAAAGTTGTCCTTCTGGCCATTTCATAATCACTAGGACATATTGTCCTCCAAGCTTCTGTAATTTTTTTTATATGCTTAATGATTGCTAATGTAGACTGTAGACATCTCAAGCTCTTTAACATCAATATCTAAGCTGGTTCTAAATTAGATGTAAGAAAAATCAGTAGTACTTTCATTAGAGACCTCTTATCTTCAACAAGATACCCTTTCTAATAGTAGGTGTAGTATTAAATCAGAATTGATTTTAATCATGTTGAGTTTGTATCAGTCCCTAGGGTAAAAGGGGCTTGTTCAATTCCTTTGCAATATAAGTTAGAATATTGTCTTAATTAGTCTGATCAATACTGCATGAAAAGAGCTGTTGATAGACTGTCAGCAATAGAGGATGTGAAAATAGCTGCAATAAATAATTTAGTATAAATAGAAGCCTATTCTGATTGTTCAGTAAAACGTAAAGCAAATTTCTTTTTTACTGCAAATTCCAATTTTATCTGTACTGTCTCAAAAAGCAACAAGGTTTTCAATAGGAATACTTTATTGCCACTCAGATTGTGTCCATGATTTATCATTTCATCATGATGTTGTATTTGTACTTTTAAAGTAAGAGCAGAAAACACGAGAAAATGAAAAAAGTTGCTTTCCTGCAGCTTGCAAGAAGTACCTGTCACTCTTTCCAGGCAGCTCAGAAATAATCTCTTTTGTGATAAAATTCCTAGAGAATTTTTAACTGGTATTTGGTTTCATGGTAGTATTTAATCCATTTTCTACCAATTTATAGTTTTTTTTCAGTGTGTAAAATTCTTAATCACTAGAACTTTAGTCTTCTGCATTAAAAAAAATTATTCACTATTCAAAGAGATTTTCAGGACTTATCAAGATCTTCTTTAGCCATTGCAAGCTGAGAGTGCCTCAACAAAAATAATGTAGTCAAAAGAGGAGAAGGATATTTGACAGTAGTGCAGAGAAGGAACTGTGTTCCTCATCATTATTGAAAAATCTGAATTCTCATTGTGTGGTGAGTGGTTCAACATAATTTTGTCCTGATTTTACTATCCATTTAAAGGGAACAATAATACTTTGATCCTCCCAGGCATGGAGGATGGCTAGCTGGGTGATGTTTTTACAACCTTTTGGAAGGACAAAGTACTTACTGCTGCTAGTGATAACAGCGACACATCGTATGATGATTGTCACACTCACTGCTATGAGCCCCTGAGTGGTGTTTAACAACATGAGCTGAAATTCAGCAATACCTGTACCAAGTGATTAATGTGTCATTGATTACAACATTTGTAGTCTTCTTGCATCTTGCTTAATATGTCAGTCTTGTCAAAACTTGAAATAACTTCTTTAGCACTACAGAAATCTTTTTGCTTCCAACATTTGTAATACCATTTTAACCACAGCGATGATTCTTTGCTCATGCCCAACTGCAAGATGGACATCTTTTTTTTTCTAGAGTACACTTGAGTTATTCCAATACAATATGTATAACAGAGACATTGAGCAGAAAAGACTTTCCTCATTTTGTAAGGAGAACTTCACTTTGACTTTTAAAGGGCCTCGGAAATCACCTATGATCTTTAGAGAGAGAAATCTCTCCAGAGTTCTCCTGGGAAAAACTGTGAATAAAACCTGTAATATGTCCCAGACAAATCAGCAAATAACCTGAGTATTTTCTTTGTTTTCTGACTTAATTTATAGGTTAGACCCTTAAGTTTAATATCACACAAGCACGGGGGCAAGTGCAATACTGCTTGCAGAAATTCCCTCTATGGTTCCAGTGTCAGAATTCTTGGAAAAGTGCTCCTTTAAATCTGTACAGCTGCAACCAGAGTGCAAAGCTAAGTACATGTCTACACCTTGGTAAGCAGAGCATGGAAGAGTGGCTTTAATAGCCATCAGAAGACTCCACTCCTAACACTGAGCTTTGTGAAGCTCTCCTTTGTTGATGCATGATGTTTAATGAAGGGATGGAGTGCACCAGTGATCCAGACTGAGGATGTCAAGTCAGCGTTACAGTTAGGATAGTCCCAAATTAATATAAATGCTTAAATACAGGGAATGCTTACATTCAGTGGATTTTGAATGTTTTGTAAAATGGATTTATGTCATCATTAACTTTTTATTAACACTGTTCCTGGAAGGAATGAAAAACTTTCCATGAGTCAGGCACCATCAGCAAATATTGAGATGTATCTGAAAACAGTCAAGAAACTTGCTATGTCTATTTCTCTCTCCTGTTCATTAGATTTCCACTGTGGGAGAGCATAGCAGGGGTCTAGATTAATGTCCTTATTGTCAAACTAAAAATTCTCTTAAAAAAATGTAGTGGAAACATTATCTTGTTTAAATACAGTTTCTGTTAATTTGGGGAAGTTTTTTTTTCTAACGAGACAAATATGGTTTCTTGTACTATCCTACTCCAAAAGGAGAAAAAGGAATGAAAATACTCTTACATCATGCTGACTTGGAAGGGAAATTAAAAACTTATTTTAAGAATTATTCATATACGTTTTACTAAAGCTTAGCTAGTAACAAGAAAAGGGCAGAGCAGACAGACCTAGATACTGCACACTTCTACACACCTTTCTGGGGGAGTCAGTATGCATCATTATTTAGGAAAAGTTGCTCATATGTTTGGATGTTTTCACAGTACAGGTCAACACTGAATAATACTGATTCAATATTTCCAGGTGTAAAACATACTTTATGGAGGTTGAATATGAACCTGTCATGTTAAACTGATAATTTTAGGTATTGCAAAGAATAAATATGAGAGGATTGATATCATCCAGATGAAACGCACATCTTTGAGTACTGCAGTACTGGCCGTTGGCTGGAGAATTAAAGGAGAAATAAGATAACAATTCTTGTAAAAAAAGTTTTGACCTTTTCTGTTATTTCAGGAGCTGCTGAGAAGAGTTCCAAACATGGTGCAGAAGATAAAACACAGAACATTATCAGTGCTATGAAGGAAAGAATGAAAATCAGAGAAAAAAATAGACCGGAGGTGTTTGAAGTGATCCAGGAGATGTTTAATATTTCCAAAGAAGACTTTGTACAATATACAAAAGCAGCAAAACAAAGTGTTTTGGATGGCACATCCAAGTGGTCAGCAAAAATAACAATCACAGGTAAATTTTCTTCTGAGCTGTTTGCTCTAAGAGCCCTTTCTTTCCTAGTCTGCTGGTTTGGGAATAAAATTTATTATAATTAGATCTGGAACTGTGTTCAATTGTGTACTTGGTGCACCCATAAATGGTTGAATTTATAGCATGCTAGCTGGAAGAGTTTTAAGTTACAGCTGTTGGCAAAACTATTTTATATTCCGCTGCTCTAGGAAGGAAGATAAATAGTCTTGTTGTCTCCTCTTTGTCCTAACAATGTCTTCTGTGCTAGTGCTGAGCTTTTTACCACCAACTGCAAGAGTTCAAAACTTTCTTTATGGGGTTTTAATTACTCTGATGCTAAGAACACTGCATCTTGCAATTCCAAACCCCATTTGTTTGAAACTCATCATCCGTTCTTTGTTTGCTGAAAATGAATGTTTGGAAGTGTTTCCATTGTTACATGGTTTTGCTGCTAAAAACAGTTTGTGTCACCTACAAAAACTCTAATCTGCACACTTAAAAAACTTGGAAATTGAATTTTCTACTTTTTTAAAAAACTTCCAAATGAGAAGTTCCAGAGGGGTTTGAACTCGTTTGTCAAAGCACTTTGCAATTAGTTTGGAAGAACAACTGGCTGACATCAAGCAAGATGGAAATTTACAAGCTGAATTGCAACAGAAATCTTCACATTGTTGGATGGGATTAAAAAATTAGAGTTGTGATTTAGTAAGTGCAGCCATTTGGATCTATATGTTTTTGTTAAGGTATCTTTTTCAGCTATGGCAGCTGTTATAACTGAGAACAAAAATGAACTGGACTTAGACCCACATCTTCAAATCACTGTGTCACAAAGTGTTAAAACAATATTTTCAAAACTAAGCACAGCCAATCACATTTCTCTCACTAAATATAATAATAATAATATTCTTTTGTGTGAGATACAAAGGGAGTTTCTTTACATGAAAAATGAAACAATCTCTTTTTTTCTTTTCATTTCTGGTATTGTATGTGTTTTATAATGTACATAATTTATTAGTACAGTGGTACATTTATAACGTATATAATTTGTAAATGTATTTGGGTTGTCTGCTCAAAAATTTTTACTGTAGTACTTTTGAATTCTGTGGCACTTTTTTAATATATAAAGGAAGGGTCATTGAGAGATGAAACGGCCATTTGCAGTGCTGAAATTTAAAGCTGGCATTCAGGAGTGAAAGGAGAAAAGCATCTGTTAAGTGAACCATGAGCAGCTTATTCTGTGAAATTTGGTAGGTGTGTTAGTAGTTATGCGTGGCTCTGTAGTCCAAACTAAAGCCCAGTCACAGCTGGGGCAATATGTATAGCATACACAGAGCTGAGAATAGCAGGTATGTGCCAGGAGAAGTCAGAAAAAAATCTGAGATTGTGAGTTAGGTGGATTAGGAAGAAGGGAGGCCATTCTGAAGGTTGTGGGACAGTGTGTGCAACATGAAGTATAGCTGTTGAATTTTGGGATTGTCACCAAGCACGGGGGATATGGAGGGATACATCAGGGAAAATACTTAATTCATTCTTACATTTAGTTCTGACTCAAAAGGATACTCAAGGCTGCCTTGTATTCAGGCCAGTATAATAGTTAGCAATTCTGGAAGACACTGGCCCTTAATTTTCCTGTAAATAGGAGAGGAATACTTCCTTGCCTTCTAAAAATTTCCCTTTGGGTTTACAGTGAACAGGGAAGACAAAATATGTTGCAGCTTATTCCTAAAAGGTTAGTCTTTTCAAGAATGAGAGCTGATTTGCTAAGTAAGAAGGTGCCACTGTTACATAATCATTTTTCTGGGGAGCTTCATTATCCAGAATGATTTGCATTACAGAATTTTAACTAGATGTTGCCACCAAGACAGTTGAAATAGGTGCAAAAAAATAAAACCAAGTTCTGCTGATGCTGGGAGCCATGGCATGTGTTTTAGCTGCAGCAGTCGGTTCCGTAGGCTGCTACTTGATAGTAATGTTTTCTGCTGAGATTTCTAATTTTATGAATTATGATGGAAGATTAAGTGGTTTGTATTTTTATTTGCCACAAAATGCGCATACAGTAACTATACACCCACATTAACTGTCAGACAGGCTAACAAATACACAAGCAGCTAATGATAATTGATCTGAACTGTCACCCTGTCTGTGATAGAAAAGGAAGTAATCTGAAAATCCTCACAGTACATCTCTCACATGAGGAAAACAAATTACAAAGTCATAACCATGCCTCTCATGTTTAGTTTCATAATCCACAGTGCAGATTTTTGCCAATGGGAGGTATTATTTTGGAAATTTTAGTTTGGATCTTTGGAAAAATTTTGAAAATCATGATTCATTTATTGGGGATGACAGGTGGAAATTTTTGGGATGTTTAGACTCAAAGTTATACAACATAATTACACTACTTGCAGTGCTGATTAAACAAAAGTTTGAGAAGCATATTTGAATTATGCATGGCAGAAAAGAAGTATTGTGCTCTGTAGTAAATCTTTAAATTTACTACCCTATTAAACCATATTTTTAAATTTTATACAGTCCAGAGGGTAGTTAGACAAGGCTTGTCAATCTCTACGGTAGCAGGTGCTGAGAAAATTCATCTGGAAAGCTTTGTTTTAGGAGACCTCAGTTTGAGGGCTTTGCTTCCTGTTGCTGTTACTAGTGTCTCATTTATTTCTTGGCAATGAAAGCTATGAGGGCTAAAGCATATTTCTTTCCTTTTGTTGCAGTTCTTTGTGCTCAGGGCTTACAAGCTAAGGACAAAACTGGCTCAAGTGACCCATATGTTACTGTGCAAGTTGGCAAAAACAAGCGGAGAACAAAGACTATTTTTGGAAACTTGAATCCAGTATGGGATGAAAAATTCTACTTGTAAGTACAGAAGATATTGTTGTTCCTTGGTTTGTGAATTTACATTTAGGTAACATAGTGCTACCACATAAAGTAATTACTCAGTTGGAAAATATTTGTTTTATATATTATGCATCTTCATAGCAATAATAAATTAACAAGTTCTGAAGGGAAAGAGCGTAGAAGTGACTTTATGATACAGTAATCATACAGCTCATAGTTATGTCTTTTGGGGCATCTGTTGGTGGCATTTATTTTCCTTTTTTAACGAACTTCAGTAATATTTTTCCCACTCAAACCTTACATACCAAATGTTTGCACTATAAATGCTTCCTGTGTCTCTGATACTCACCATGCAGGTAAAATGCATTTTTATTCAGTATGACTTTCCTAGGTGAAACTGGGGAATGTGATAGAAACTGGTATGTTTCAGGCTCAGGGCTGGGCTGTTTGTATGTCTAATCATTCCAAGACTGAGAGCTGTCCAGAAGTCTGATGTCGAGAATATGATCCTCCTGTCTCTTTTCTTTGGCCACAGCCTCTGAACTGAATATGGCATAGTTTGTTGTCAGCATATCACAGAAATTCAGTTCTGACTCCAAAGTAGATGTTTCAGTCTGAATACACTGACTACAGTTTGAGTATGATTTCATGCCATTTCAACTTCTGGCAATGTTCCTGGAACTTCTTTCAGAAACACTTGTTACAAGAAATACAAGAAGTACAAGAAATTCCAGTTCACAGGAACTATGCTGTTACTTTCCTGAAAATATTGCCTTGGGATACAACACATTCCTGATTGAGAACATGTTCAATCTGGTGATAGTATCAATTTGCTCAGTGTTATTCCTCTATAGGTAGCAAAAGCATTTCAGCATTTACTCTTTATTCAGCTTGATTACCATGTGCTCAAGTATATGACGTGCACTTAACTACTATTATTAAAGTCAGTTAAAGATTCTGAAAGCTAATATAAACCCTAGATTTCCTTTGGAAATTTTAAGTGAAAGAGAACTGTTTATTTAGCAAGATCCTTTAAATTATTCGGAAAAGTTCCAGTCTACCCTGAGAGCACGTACCACAGTGTTATCACATGAACTTAGTAGGTATTTTATGGAAGCTGTGTGAAAACAGTAGTATAGTAAATTACAAAAGAAAAAGAAATTATCATAAAAAAGGATATACAGCTTCAGTGTTTGTTAAATACAACATATTTATTTGCATTTTTACTGAAAATATATGCAGACTGTTGACACATAATAATCTAACCTTGCTACTATGTTATAAAAGTCTAATATGGTTGTACCTCATAATGCTGTTCAAAACTGTATGTTAATTTGATACAACTTGATGAAAATCTGTATCAGTGATGATAAAAGTGATATGTAATTTTTTTAAGCAACCCTGAATTTACATAGCAGCAGCAGAACAGCTCAGGGTCCTGCAGACTGCCCAGTTAATATCAGGATCTCTAGTTAGTCACTGTGTGCAACAGACAACTTCAAAATAACCACTCATCACAATGTAAAATAATTGTCTTCAAGCCATAATATTGTTTAGTTTCTCTTACCTTACTTTACTCCTATAAGGAACACGTTAGTTGTTATTATTACTGTCTGTGTAAACAATTGAAACAAATTGTTAGGGTTCAGCAATTTGAAATAGACCTCTATTTTCTTCAAGAAGGTGCAGTGTCATAACATGAGAGGTTACCTTCTTATGTAGCACATCTACTTGCCTGGTTTTAGAGGGGCTTTGGTTGGTTGGCTGGTTTTGTTTGTTTTGACTGAAATCTGCTGCCTTATTGTTGAGGAGGTTATGATTCACTAGTGACTTTGAAAGATGTATGACCCAGATGCCACTTCTGTTTCCCTGGAAAAGTAGTAGGTATTCCAGCTGTATTAAACAGTGGATGCCCATTCCTTTCACAGATTCAAATGCCAGTACTAGAATAGTTAATTCAGAGAAGACACACGCTCAGAAACTTTACAGGCTTCCCCTATAGAGATTGTGTTTTCTTTTTGAGTTATTTGTATTACTCCAATAGCAGTTGAAATTTCATACCTCATTGTATCACTGTGAATAACCAAAGGTAAGAGATTAGTTACTTTCTTGCATTTAAATGTATGAGTTAGGTAGTGTTAAAAGTTGGATGAGCAATTCAATAAATTTGATATGAAGTTTTAAATATATTTGCTCAAAGATATGAGCAGGGCTACCATTAAATCCCTGGAAACATGAAAATGATACCTTTTTTTCACTCAGCACTAAGTATTAATGTCATCTGCTGCTCTAGCAATAACATTAATAATAAAAAAAATCCCAAACCTTACTATAGCATAAATCTCCTGAGTAACTGCTTTGAACTGAATACATTTTCAATCACTTCTGTGGCACTTGTGCTTACTAAAATAATCTCCTTACTTAATGCACTGGATTTCAATTGAAAGTATATGAGAATTTGTAAAGTACATTAAATAAATTATAAATGTTTGACCACAAGATTAAAATGAAAATAGATCAATATAACTATTCCATTGACTCAGGAAGCTTCATTTAAATTAGGCTCTACTAGTGATATTTGATAGTCCTATTTAAAATAAAATACAAATCATCATTATAACTCCTAAATGATAAATTGCAGAAATAAAATACTTCTCAAGATCCCACAATCATATATTGACTCATAATACCAGAACATGCATTTAAATCTCCCCATCTGTTCCAAAACAGAGACTTGGAAAAAACATTGGCTCCCCACTGTGTATTTGCTCTGTCATAGCAGATACAGTGAGGGCAGTGTTCCTGTTTGCAGGATCACATATAACCCTAATATGATTGGATGGTAAGCAGAGAGTGAATGTAACCCTTTGTTAAATGACCATGGGATACTGGCATAAATTTAACATGGGAAGTCATAATCCACAACCAAATTAGAGCTTACCTACAACTGTATGAATCTCAGCAAGAAAACCCAAGACTATCACAGGAATAATACATCTTTCCTTGAAATGTGTATTTTTTTTTATACACAAGATAGAGAAGTAAATAGGACAGAAGATGCTCCTTTAATTAATGTAATATAGGTGGTAAGGGCTTTGATCATGTCTTGGTATTATTAAGTCAGTGATAACAGATCAGGTTTTATTTTTTTTAATAAAACATCAGTGATACGAGAGCTTTTTCAATGACAGCAAAGGAAGAGTCCTGCAGCTCTCTGTCACCTTCCTTTTTCTGTTTGAGTTTGGCATCTGATGTGGGAAAGGGACCTGTTTTTTTTGATTTTCAGTTACAAGACAGACATATTTTGGCTGTACAGTTTTCAGCTTTGTACAAACTTTAAAATCTGCAATAAAACTCCACTCTTATTCATTTCTTGGCTATTTTCAACAATTGATTGCAGAAATATGGAAATCTGCTTTTTCCTGGCAGTGCTGTCTAGGAAGTGCACACCTCCAAATTGCCTTGCAGACTTTGCAAGCATAATGTTCCCTCTGACCACTCATTAATGCCTCAGACATGGTTGTATAATATAGAAGTCCTTCATATAACTGGATGATTATTTTACATATTTTTTCAATTTTCTTTGTCAGTAGGCCATTAGGCTTTGATCAATAGCTTCATTGGGTATCTGTTACTCCTTTCAGTGCACGAAAACATTTGTTCTAATTGTTTTGAATTAGACCAATGAGAAAGGGTGTGTGTGTGTGTGTGTGTGTGTGTGTGTGTGTGTGTGTGTGTTATGGTCATCACTGTATTGTTAGAATTTGTCTGATCTATGACATTGTTGATGATTTCCTGGTGATATACTGAAAATAGCAGTGCAGACATAAAATGTTATGGAGAGAAGATTCTCAACTGCTTGCAGGTAAACCAACCAAACAAACCCCCCCCAACTGTTTGTTAAAACATGTAGAATATTGCTGAGAATTTCTATTGCTATATATTTCAACAGATAATACTGGGGAGAAGTATTCCCTGGTACCAAACAGCACTGATGTAGATTAGACTGTGATAGTTCAAGTTTCTGTGCTGGTCAAAGAAACTGTTTGACTGCTTTGTATTTTGGATATTTCAGTCTAGAGTTTCTGATGAATTGAGAATTTCTGACAGCTATTTCAGGCATCCAATGTGGATGCTCTTACCTTGAAATTCTCTTAAAGAGCACCACTCATACAGTCTGTACTGCAACAAGCTGATTTTTTTTTGATCCACTTAAAGCAATATTTACTATAATCGGCCATGTATAAGAAATAAATACAAGAGGACCTTGCCAAAGTTCTTTCATACCGTTGTTTTATATAGGTCAACTGAGCTTACTTGTAAAAAGTATAATCTTAATTGTACCTGAAGACAGTGGGATTGGTTAGATGTCCATGTGATGTTCCAGTTTCCAGTGATAACTAAACACAGTCTTGTGAGAATTGTTGAAACATCTTCAGGATTGTTTCATAAGAAAGACAATGTAACAGAGAATTATATTACACAAAAGCAATTAGGCAGTAGAAACCCACAAATTAGCTTACTGGATTTATCCATTCCAAAAATTCTACAATAAGCAGCCAAGTCCCTCAAAGACATCCTGCCGATTAACATAACTGTATCTCACAGCCGCATCCCGAAACACGAGATTCTGAGAACAAATTCAGATGATAAATTGGTTGTTCAGCAATAATGTTTTTCAGTTTCACATTACAGCATGTTCAGTCTGAGTCTTTTTTTCAAACTGTTGTCAATCCAGCTTAATTTTATACTGCTCACTTTTTGTTATGACAGAGTAAACTAATGCCAGAAAAGTCATAATTAGTCTCATTCTACTTTATTCATAGCCTGCCTCATGACTGCACTGTTAAAGAGCTGGGACTGTCCAGACTAGAAAAGAGACAAGTAGTGTAGGTAAGAATGTCTTTAAACACATCCTTTCTCTTCAAAGATGAAAGGAATAATCTATTTTTCATGCTTACTTTTATAGTAGAACAAGGAGTAATAGGCAAAAATTCCATTTAGAGGCTTAAATCAGACTTCAGCAAAAGTTCGGCTATAGTTGGGCTGGTAAAATACTGGAATAGATTTTTCTGAGAGATTATGGTACTATCTCTGAACAGTTAAGAACAGAATGGACAATTCTCATAGCAATGCCATGGATGTACCTGGTTCTTGCTTGCATTAATGGCAATAATCATAAACTTGAAGGTAACATTAGCAGTAAATGGCTTCCTGACCTTCATTCTACTACTGTCTTCCATGACCATGTGGTTTCTTTATACTTTTAGGACAATATCTGTGTTATCACCTTCCATTCCCTACAGCAGACAATACAGCATCCAAGATATTTTAGTATAAGGGAATAAAATTGGGTAGAAATTTGGCAAGGTTCAACTTGTGAATTACTTTATGTACTGTGATTACGTTATGTACATTACCTGCCATGCAAAATGTATTCCTTAGGCTTGTTCATGAGGGGATTTCACAAGAACAATGGTCTCTCATTTAGTATGTGGTTTTCTGTTTTATTTGGGGATTTTACTTTTTTTGTTTGTTTTCCAAGTGGCGTTGTGTTTTTATCTGTTTTCCAATTAAGTCAGTGTCGAGTCACTAAGTGATTATAGCACTTAAAAGAGCAAAATATCATCTTCCAAAATCTATTCCTTTAGTTTGTAGAAGAGACCTAAGATACATGTAATGGTCTGCAACTGAGGAGATATTCATCTGAAATATCAGTATGAATACTGAGTTTATCTGTGGTTAGTATCACAAAGTGGTATGTATGGTGTTCTCTTTACATGTCTTAATGAATGTATGTTCGGAAAGAATTTGAGTATTTTTGAAGCAGGATAAGAAGTAATAGCAGCTACCAGAGAAAGAAACCGGAAACAAAAAACAGCAGTAAAAAGGAGCCTGTGTAGTTCAGTTACCATAGACCACAGTGATTCTTTAGACAGGCTGGCAGTATTCAGCTGAAGTACGCTGTTGAAAACAAATTAGATCTTCAGGTTTATCCATCAACAACCAGAGTGACTTGCTACAAAATGTGCAAAACTGCAGGCAAAGCTGTTACAAAGGCTCTGCAGTAATTTTCTGCATCTCAGGCGTAAGGTAATTTGGCTGCTGATTGCTTACAGAATTTCACCAAAATAGTTTATTGGAAAAGTTACTTTAAGTTCTTGAAGTAACGCTTTTTTAAAGCAGTAGGAGAAAAAAATCTGCTCCACTTTAACTAATCAGAGAATGCAAATTTGTTAGTGGATGTAAGAGTTTTTACTGAAGACTACAGGGAAAGAATATTATGATGAATGCATTTCTTTTTGGCATATTTGGAAATTAGTCTCCACATATTCTTTACCAGCTTCTCCATTCATTTATTTCTTTAGTGAAAGTAGCATAATATCGGTCAGTTGTTTCAACACTGTGTAGATCTCTTAGATGAGGTGTACACTCAGATTGTACCAGTGCACCTAATACTGAATTTACATCGAGCTACTGTAGTAAAAGATAGTTTATTATTGCTTTTTTTATAACTCTAGCCATTAGAATATGCAGAAATGCTGTGAGGATTATTTCATGTCTATGTAAATATATTTCATCCTGTAAATGTAGGAGTGATGCAGCATCACCAGACTTTATGAATTATCAAAACTGTGACTTCCATTTAACATCTCCAAATATACTGCAGTTTTTCCAGCTTTCAAAATCATTGGTATCTTCATTCTCTGTGTGCTAAAGACTAAATCCCTTCTCACTTTTCTGTATCACACCTTACTGAATACTTTTACAGAGCATGTAAAGTGGAGTGGCTAGAAGAGGCAGAGTGAAAATAGCATATGTTGTTTGCCTTGAACTCAGTGGGCTGGTTTTCCTGTACAGTAGGAAGTAGGAATCCCACCCAATGCTTTCTGCAAAGCCAGAGAGCTTCTGCAGCGATGTTACTGGTGACAAAAGCAGAACGTGCCTCTCATTATGTAGTTCTGTTATTGAGAGGTTGGCAGGTAAGTAGAATGCAGAGACAGCTCTGTAACTTTCATAGTAATTCTCCCTTCCACAGGGCAGGCCAGTATAAATACATGTTCATCCAGCCTTCCATTTTTGCATCACAGATCTATGATTGTTGTGGAGTCTTGCATGGGAACATTGCAAATACGTACCAGAGCTGACTCTGTGCTAAAGGTTTAGACATACAGATGAGCATGGGATTTAAACCCATCAGTTGTGATAGGTCTCACCATGTTTCACTGACCTAAGGTTAAAGGAGAAAAAGATACGAAGGAGACAAAAGAGGATATCAGGAAAAGTGCAGTTGTCCTGACCATCTGAATAATTACCCCTTAATCAGCTGAGTGTACATCAGAGGGAAACTGGTGGTGTCTCGGGAGAATAAAAATACGGTATTTGTACTGAAGTACCATTTAATGATTTTTTTATATATATATATATATGCTGCATCTCCCTGAGAAGCAAAACAGTAACAAGATTTCTACAAATGCAGTTAGATACTAATCAGATACTAATGTATGTACAGATATGGTGATGAGGGTCACTAAATGCCACAGCAGTGACAGGTATGCCTATGCCACTGTAGAAATCATGTTTACTATTTCTATTAGATGCACAATTAAATGCAGATCAGGATTCTAGCAATGTTAAGCAATAATGCAGGGCTGTGTATGAGGAAAATCAAAGGGTTTAGCCTAGGTTTTTAACACAAAGTGTGTTTATTTGAACCATCTTGTATATTCCTGTATTTTATATATCCTGGCCAATGCCTTTTTATTTTGTGGTCAGTCAGAGAAAATTCACAGGTTGTCAATCATGTTCTATGAAAACAGGTGGTCAGACAGAGATGAGATCTTAAGTTTCCTCAGTTTCAGCTCACCCCATAATAGAGACCAGGGAGTCCATATGAATGGGGTAGTTTAGGAAAATCCCTATTACGGGAAAAGTTTAAATAGGTGATTGCAGTTTGTTAGATGCCAGGGAAGCCAGTCATAAGACAAAAGGAAACTAGGCTTCATTAGTTTTGCAAATCACAGAACAATGTTGTTTTTAATTACCAAAGATATCTGCAATGTTAAAATTTGGACACAAGCATTTCTGTGATAATGATGTCACAGTGAGGCAGAATAAAAGCTGTGTATGCCGTTTTTAGTGACTGATTTGCTTTGACAGTAATAATACCATTTAAAGCACTTTTTATACTTCCAAAATTCATTACCACCACTAATTAATTCCTAGAACACCCCTGAGGGGTGCCACTTGGGAGATAAGTTACATTATTACTGTTTTAATGCTGGAAATGCTGAGACAGATCACTGAGTGGTGATAGTGTTTGGAATAGAATTCAAGTAAAAACTCAGAATCTTGTGTCAAACTAAGACCTTGCTGAAGATGAAAAATTGCTGATACACTTTAAAGGTATATTTACAAATAATCAAAGATTTTTACTAATTAAAATATTTTGTATTTATTAAAAAATATATTAAAAAACCCTATTAGTATGGATGTATGAGGATGATATGGCTTATTACTGATGCCAGGTCTGTACTAAACATTAAGTCATCAGTTTTTTCACTGCCACAGACTTTTAGAGTCAATGTTAGGGTATTCCAATGAAGTCATGAAAGCCACCCTGACCAACAGTAAACAGTTCTCATTGTGGCTTATAGGAATATTCAGCAGTAGAGTTTCTTTTCCATTTCTGTGTGAATATATGCAGGATATGGAAGTAAAAACACATATGGATATATGCAGGCGCCGGAAGTAAAAAATTTATCTACTGGGAACTCTGCAGATTACAAGTGAAGCCACCTCACTCTCATACAACCTGTAGTTTCTCAAATCCATTGAACTCATGAGGGGTTAGTAAGCCACTTAAACTTGCAGGGAATTTTTTAGTATATGGTTGCTTGTTCCTACTCCTGCTCCTTACCAGGGAATGGGAATCTTGGAGGTAAGTAATACATCTTTAAAAAAAAAAAAAAAAAAAAGGGGCAAACCAGGTACTTGTTTCTCGGCGTTTTTCTGATTGCCTGGCTTGTCTTGTTTGTTCATAGTTCTTGGGGGGTTTTGCGATTTGGTTTTTGGGTTTTGTTTCCCAAACTTCCTGCCACATACCGGAAATACTATTTAAGATTTTCTCACTTTTTCTATTATAATATTCTAGGCTATTACTTTTATGGTCTATTGCATGCACTACCTAGCATTTCTAAATGAAAAAAAAAAAACCAACCTGATTTAACTGTACCTTTCCAAGATATTTGTTAAATATTAACACTGAGAAGTACACATTGTAAGTTAATAATAACTCTAATGAAAAGTTCATAACATTCCAAAATACAATCCGTATGTGTATATAATTCATACATATAATTTTTCTTTTATATATATATAGTTACTGTAGTTTTGTTCCTGGCAATGTGGTGTGGCCTTTCATTCCACTGAATGTTGCAGGTTGTTTGTATTCTGTCAATTTATGCATTTAAGCAAGTGTATGGAAATCTAGGACAGTGAGTTAAATAGAAGTACAAATGTATGTAGCTTATCTAACATTCACATTTTGTATTTATTATTTTTACAGTGAGTGCCATAATTCTACTGATAGAATTAAAGTGAGAGTATGGGATGAAGATGATGACATAAAATCTAGAGTAAAACAACATTTCAAAAAGGAATCAGATGACTTCCTTGGGCAAACAATCATTGAAGTAAGAACACTGAGTGGAGAAATGGATGTATGGTATAATTTAGGTACGATTCTTACTGATTTTTTCAATATATCTAGGAAGGGTCAATCCACCATACTCAGGCATAGTTCAGGTTGTGGCTGAAGTCTTTAAAGAAAAATATCAATAATGAAAATAATAATTAGTACAGATACTGGCTAGAAAATTGAAATAATTCCTATTGAAAGGGGAAAATTGTTAAATAAAGTACTGTGCAGGCTGGTTGGAATTTGGCAGATAAAATTCTTTACTTCAGAGTTTGGGATTCTGCTTCATGGCCTGAACCATGTGTGAGGTAGTAAAAAAAAATTCTTATTCTCAACAGCAGGAATTTCTGACTTAAAAAAAAATCTTATTAAGCTAGAAAAATTTATTGAAAGCTTTTCACATGACATATATGTATTCTTGGTAGTTACTAATACATCTTTTTTTTGCTCTTCAGAAAAGCGAACAGATAAATCAGCTGTCTCTGGTGCCATTAGATTGAAAATCAATGTTGAAATAAAAGGAGAGGAGAAGGTTGCTCCCTACCATGTGCAGTACACCTGCCTACATGAGGTACGTTGGAGAAGTTAAAGAAAATGTACTATACAGAAACTACTATCTAGTTCTTGCATGGATGAGCAAAAAATGCTACAGAACACTAGAACACTGAAACAAGTAACTGCTGCTACACCCCAGGACAAGTTTATTTTAGATTTCCCATTTTTCATTGCTGATGGCATGTCAGGTTCAGAGACAAAGGCAAACAAAGTTAATACCAACACATCATTCCTGCTCCTGCCAGTAGGAGTTAGAAAAAGAGGTGGAGTCAGCTAAGTTCTCCCTGTACTATACATTATTTTAGCATTTTGATTGCTAACATCAAGGAGATACAGCCATTCTGTATATTACAGAGATACAGCTATTAACTGGAAAGGATTTATTTTCTGCTACATTAATTCATATTTTGGAAAGAGTGAGAAAAAGCAGGAGGAGCACAATATAAAATACAGTTAAAATTCTGTTTTCATTTCATGTAGATGGATTTTTGTCAACGTTGAAAAAAACTCATCACTGATAAACCAGTGTGTCTTGCAAAATATTTTTCTTTATATTTGATTCTTCTTCCCTTTAACAGTGACCCACATTGAAGTTCAATTCAAAAAATACTTTCTGAAGTATTTTTTATTTAAATTAATTCAAGTACTTTCTGAGAGCTGATAGATAATACATGGTTGAAAGTTCATCACTAGTATATGTCCACAAAACCCCATTGTTCACCATTTGTAAAACTAAGTATTGAAGGTACATGTGCTCATAGGTTTTGACCTAATATTGCAAATGCTTTGACCTGTGAAGTAAGTGTCAAAAATCTGTTGCTTTAGGATAATCCACAAGACAATTGTAGCAAAAAGGAAATTATTTCAAAGTTTGGGCTTCTTTTTTTTTTTTTGAATCTGTTGCTCAGTTTGTGGATACATATGGAGCTAGGTAATCTGGCATGAACAGCAAATTAAATACTAGCTTTGGTCCTAATGTTGCTAAACCTAAACCTTATTGCATGCCTTTTACTAATTGAGAAGCTTTAGCAAGATTTCTGATAGGTTTCCTATAACTTACAGATCTTAAATAGTAAATTTGAACTTTATTGGTTGCAGATCCCATTAAAGTTGAAGCACTATATAGTGAGTATTATAACATGAGGATTTCATTCATTATCGCAAGCATATGACAGAGAAGAGAGTTTATGCACAAGCTTATGTTGCAGTCTTTCTGTGCTATTTAGCTGACATGACCTTATATCAAGGAGGTTGATCAATGCTTTGCGTCACAAGCCTGCACTACCAGAGTTCCATTACAAAAAGCATGGTTAGAGTTTTAGAGTTTTTTTTGTTTACCAAATGATGACTTGTTAGTGCCACTCTTCAGAAAAAAATAACCACCCCCCCACAATAAAACACAAAAAACCCCACAGTCCAGCAGTGAACATACTGATGGCTGTTATGTAGGATGTACTTTCAGAATGCCACTTAAAAGCCGAAAATTCCTATTTGAAACATTTCTTATATTTAGAATTTATTCCATTACTTGACGGAAGTTAAATCTAATGGTGTTGTAAAAATCCCTGAAGTGAGAGGTGATGAAGCCTGGAAGGTGTACTTTGATGACGCTGCACAAGAAATTGTAGATGAATTTGCAATGCGTTATGGAATTGAATATATTTATCAAGCTATGACGTAAGTATTATCATATCTGGTTTTCTACTCCACTGTCAAGAATGTGTTTGATAGAGGTGATGAGTTCTAAGCCTTCATGATTTCATTCTCTATTCTCTCCTGTTCCTGACTTAAACTTCTTGTTTCATTTTTGTCCATCTGATTTTCATTGAAGTGCTTCTCATCTTCAATGGAATTAAGATATAAGCATTTTATAACCTGTTACTTGTATTACCACTAATGCGTTTCTTAATTCTTCTGATACTGATCTGTAATTTCTATTGTTTCAGATGGGATTGGGATGGTAGAACAGGTTTTTACAAGCTCTCTACCTCCTTTCAAGGAGTATAGAAATCATCACAGAACACCAGCAGTGGCTACAGTAAACTTATGTAGTACATACAAATAATTCATAAGATCCATTTTTAACTGTACTAGAACCTGTTACTGTATTGTCCAGACTAAAGCAGCTGTCTGATCACTGTAGAAGACAGAACCATTGAGTTTAAAAGCCTGGAAATACAAGAGATTCATCATGTATTCTTATTCAGTAAAAAGTTTGCCAGTGAAAAGGACTATATTCTGCTCCTACTGCAGCCATAGGAATGCAGATGACTCTGAATGAGTCCTTGAAACACAGATTATTTTTCCTATAGAAAGCTGATATTATGGAATTTTTATTCAGAACATGTATCCTGCTTCCTCCATTTCTTTATGGTACTTTCTATAAAATGTAAGTAAAAAGGCACATAAATGTGAAGTTTTCTTTTTATTGCAGGATATAATGACAACATCTACTATTGCAGTGAACATGTCTTTCACTTTACTGAAAGTAAAACTTTATTGCTCAGTGTGAATTATTGTGCTGTACATCTAATAGAAAGGTAGAGGATGCCTGTGTAATACATACATTTTTAATGTTCTTCCTCCAAGGACCTTAAACAACATTGCACAGAATAATTAAGTAAGCTTGACAGTTCCCCTGTGGTGGTGTATATCTGTATTACATATGGAGAAACTCACATGCCGAGTTTCATGAATATTTGGGGTTTCATGTTTAGCTTCTCTTTAGCCATGTAAGTCTTCATATCTTGATTAAGTGTGTTGCTTATTAACTAACATGATATTCTAGTTTTATAACTTGATTTAAATTGGTATGCTGTTTTTACCAAAATGTTAATCTCTAAAATGGTAGAGTTGATCCTGCTGTATGCATCACAATGAATTCAAGGTTTTGTGTGAGATGAATTCTCAAGGGCTATTAGTGCCAAGGGAGGGCTAAGGGAGTGCTGTTATTACTGTTTGCTCAGGACTGATTTAGCGTTTCTTCAATGATTCTTCTTAACTATCACACCACTAGTTGGTTATCTTGGTACACCATGGCTGGGTTTTGATAAACAACCACAAGTGACAAACTGGTGGCTTTGTCACCTCTGATACTCTTAGTAAACTCTGAAGATTTATTTCTTGCTCTCAATTTAGTATTTATTTATATTTATTCCTTTAGAGCACATAAATAATATTTGAAAAGGATGGCTGTGATTTTCCAACCAGACTGAGTATGGTCATCAACCACAATTTTGGCAGCTCAGCAAAGATAAACAAGATTTTCAGTTTATTGTTTCAGTGCCTGACTGTTTCACAGAAATTCAGTCCCAATGGGTGACCAACTAAAACTCCTTAAAAAGAAAAAACTCAAGCTCTTTTCCTCAACCAGCATCAGCATAGAAATTTTGCATTTTTTGTGGTTTAAAACATATGATGTTTGAGTCAGTGTTAGATTCTAGATCAGATTACCTGTGCATCACCAGATATTGATTGGAATGTGGATATCAACACAAAAGATATTGCATGGGTGATTACTTACATGCTTTAGTCATTCTTTTCTGTTAAATTTACAAAGTTTATATAGTCTGTTGTTGGAAACAGACACATCCACTTTTTTATGAGACTAAACATAGGCAGTTCTTCCCTAAAGAATGCTGACATAGAGGCTTTTTTTTAATATAAAAACACGGATTCCAGCTGCCCAGTTCTTAAGCAAGAAAATCTGCTTTTAAATTACCAGATGTGGAATTCATGTGAAAAACAAGCACTGATGCAAAACACAACAAAAATCAGGCCTGCGTTGCAGTAACTGCAGCTCTTTGAAAAGTCTTCACTGTAGAGATTCCATAATCCACTCTTCTTTCTTACAATTATATTCTTCCATTCCTCAAGGAGTCTGCATTGGGAAAAGAAATGAAAAACAATTATAGTCATTCTTATGTAGGTCAGAAGAGATTTATATTTTTAGGGTTGAATAAATGGATAGCCAAATAGACACAGTTTGCTGCTTGAATGATACGGGTATACTCCCAGAAGTCAAAGCATGTATGTGTGGGAGAATAGGAAAGAAAATAGATAAGACAGAAAACAGATTAACAAAGTAGGACAGCTCAGTGATCCAGCTGGTCTTTATTTTGATGACTGCAGTGATGTGTGGTGATTTATGCTGTAGATTCTTCACAGAATTGTACTGGAAGTTTATTTACCTACCTCTATTAAGCCACCTCTCCACCACCAAGAAAAAAACAATTTTCTTCCTCTCATCTTTCAAAGTAATTCATTTCTCTTTAGACAGCAACAAGCAGAGCACGTATTGAAGCAGTCTTTGACTAGACACTGAAATTATACATAACGTCAGCATCCTGGATTTACTGTGTAATGGAAACAAGTGCAATAAAAGCTCTATTAAGATCTTTGCTTCTTACTGGCAAGAATCACCATAGGTAGAATCTAATGTTTCTAAATCAGTGACATAGTTCCCATTCCAGCAGGTTAATGGGCATTAACTATGCCATGTTGTTCCCCTCCTAGTCTTCAATTAATGTGGCTGCATTGCAAAAAAGCACACAAATCACCCATTAAAGTAATTTTCATTGATAGCATATGCTAACTGGGTGCAGCACATTAATTAGCCATCTTTATTTGCTGATTCACGCTGGAAGAAAGATTAGAAGAACCACAGGCACTGCATGTTGGTCAGCAAATTGCATACTAAGAAAGTTGAAGCAGTCAGGCCTGGTTTTAGACATGTGACTCTAGCTTAAACAATGCAATATTACTCTAAAATATGTGAGACAGTAGTGGTTGGTGTAACATCATGTGCCCATTAGAGATTGTTAATAACTCATGCTAGTGGCTGCTGCTTTCAGAGACCCACAAAAATGGGCAGTGACAGCAGTTAAGGGTATTTGGCTTAAATTCAGCAGGAGTGAGCTCAGTTGTACCTTGTGTTAATATTTGTCTTGAAAAGGCACTAGGGCCCAGGTGGTTTATGCCAGCACACTGCTATGCCTTATGCTCCTATGGCAACAGTAGAGTGGAGCCGGAGACTCCAGCTAAGAGGAGCATGCTGCCAAATCAGGACCTTCAGACATGCAGAGAGCTCCAGAGCAATTGGAGTTTCTTCACCCTTTTCTGTTTGAATCTATACTCATTTTCACTGCCATCTTCTCTGCCTAATCCCATTTATTCTTTCCTGTCTCTGTACATTTACCCTTTATCCCTTTATCTTCCTCCTAATCCTGCCTAACTATAAATCTTGAAATAAAGGTTTTAGGGTTTGCATGATGTTGTTCGCGCTCAATGTGTTAGATCTTTCATCCATATAGTATCTCCTGTTTTCTTATGTTATAAGCTCTTTGTACCTAATAAGCAGTCTTCTCCTGCTGCTACTTTGCAACTCTGGTTTTGGCTGGTTCAGTTTTAACAGACTGATTACCTGGTTTTAGTTTTAAAGTTACCTGAAACTTCACTGGCCTGAATCAAAGTGGAGCAGGTCAATTACGGCCTACATCAGATCAAGATGAACCAAGAAGTTTCTTGCTGCCTCACCTTTCATTAACAACATAGCCTAAAAAGCAACACTAAAACACTGATTTGAATCTTTGTTGCAGTCAATTAAATGCTTCTTCATTACAGTACAGATGGATCACTTGTGGCCTATTATGCTAAGTTTGTGTTTGATTTTAAGTTTGTATTTAATAATGAATGTTTTGCTTAATAGCAGTTAAGATACTTAAATCATGGTTTTGTGGTTAGGGTAAGAAGCAAATGTGTTCAGTTTGAAAATATCAGTGTGCAACAAGTGGCAATTATATCAGACATGTCTAGATTTTCTTCATATATATCTGCGCAGTTGTCCGTGAGGTAGCTTGAAAGTTTTATCATTGGAGCTGAAAGGAAGTTGTGGCGAGAGAAAGAGCAAATTCTTTGCCATTTAAAATAACTGTCAGTTTGTTTGAATTATAGGCACTTTTCCTGTCTGTCTTCTAAATATATGTGCCCTGGTGTTCCAGCAGTTATGAGTACACTGCTGGCCAATATAAATGCGTTTTATGCTCATACTACAGCAGCAACTAATGTATCTGCCTCAGATCGGTTTGCTGCTACTAACTTTGGGGTAAGTAGACTTTCTTTTTTAATAGAATACTAATCCTTTTTTTTTTTTCTGTATCAAATATATGATACTGTATTAACTTCTAAATTAAATATTTTTCTAAAAGTTGGTCATTAAAAAGAGTAAGAGTGGCTGTTAGCTTTTAAAAATCTTTGAGTTTTTTCAATCATAAAAGGTAGAGAAGATTCTATTCAGTTCTTTATATGTAATGCATATACGGTGGAAAGTATGGGCACTCATGTACTAAAATCTTCAGTAAACAGGTTTTCTTCTTATTGCAGTAGGGCTTTGTTGTGGTTTAAACCCAGCCAGATGGCTCATTCGCTCACTCCCCCCCTTTCCTCCCTCTTTCTTTCCTTCCACCCCCCCCCCCCTCCCTGCTCCCAGAGGGATGGGGAGGAGAATTGAAAGAATGTAACTCCCACTGGTTGAGATAAGAGCAGTCCAGCAGATAAGGTATAACACACATCACTGCTGCTACCACCAATGATAACAATGATAAGGGAAATAAAAAGGGAAGAGAATATGATACCACCCACTGAAACGAGTCCGACCCAGAAGACCCCTTCAGGGTAACTCCCAGTTACCTCCCTGGGCATGACGTGCTGCGGTATGGAATACCTCTTTGGCTAGCTTGGGTCAGGTGTCCTGTCTCTGCTTCTTCCCGGCTTCCCCCCCTCCCTGGCAGACCTTGAGACTCACAAAGTCCTTGGTCAGGGTAAACATTACTTAGGAACAACTAAAACCATCGGTGTTAATCAGCACTGTTCCCAGGCTGGAAGTCAAAACACAACGCTGCACCAGGTACCAAGAAACAGAAAAATGACTGCTACTGCTGAACCCAGGACAGCCTTGCAAGAAGTTAACTGCACTAGACCAAGTATCGGTTGCAATTGCTTTCTTGCGCTGTGCCATCAGTGAACATACAGTAACCTAATGGATCTAGCCACTAATACTGTTCTTCGTACAAGAGCACTTATTTTTGATAAAATAATGGTTCAGTGGCCAAGTCCTGGATTTAGGTATCAGAAATTTTAGGAGGAGTATCAGCACCTCAGGATGTGCTTGTATTTTTTTTGTTGCTAACTTTCCTTCTGTGGGTAGGTATCTCTCAGTGCAGGCTTCCTAGTCCTTGAACACGTAAAGGTACATTCACTCTGTATTCTAATTTGTTCACCGATCCACACTGGGGAGGTGAGAACAGGAAGGGAGAGCAAAAATTCAGGGGTGGCTTTCATCTCTCTACTATTACACGTGATGTAGTCAGAATATAAACACAATTTGATGTTGAAAAATGCATTAATTCCACTTTTTTTGTATAGCTGATATCAAAGGCTTTTTCATTTATCAGTAGCTATGAAAGCATGATGTTTTCTAAAATACCATTTCCTAGCATGAAATAAATTATTAAGCATAATTAAAATGTATTCAATATAAATTATAGCTTGAAGTAATGTTAGAAGTTCTAATGCTCTTCTCCAGTATTAGGAGTAACAGAAAGAGTATGAATATGGGGATTTTCAAGACAACGCTATGAAACGATACATTACGACTAGTAAACCAAGAAAGACTTTAATAGTTTTGCTTTTGTCTCCCCATCAGAAGTCAGAAACACAGTTATCTGAATATTCCATGCTTGGGAAATGGTGTAAATGTTTAATTTTGTAACAAAAACTTGCTCCAGATGCAGAAACTGATTTTGATCTGTAGCAAACAGCTTATAATATTCCTTCATAATGTTTTCTTATAGGGCATCAAATAGCTAAAACTAAATATTAGTTTGCATTTCATTTTTTAGATAAAACTTATCTCTATGAAACTCACTTTGTGCAGTAGTAATGCCAAAGATTGATTTCTCTTATTATTGCTGAATCTGAATGTCCTTAGGATTTGATGGTACTGCTTACAGCTGTAAATTAATTCTCAGTAAACCTAAAGTAGTACTAACAGAAACATGTTTTCAAATTTAAAGGATAAGTCTGTTGAAAACAAAACAAAATAAAAATTATTTTCAGGTCTGTTCAGCAATAGAGAAATATTTACTATAATAACAGTTTACGTGTCTTTAGTTTGGAGACAGCATGTTCTTGAACTCAAACTTTATCTCCTAATACTAGAGATTTGCTTTGAAAGAGGAATATTAACACTGTTCCAATACTGCAAAGTAAAATATTTTTATATATATGTAACAATATATGCAATAATATAATGATATATAAAATATAAAACAAATAGTTTTATATGCAACATGTGATCTCGTGATTTTATTATGATGACAGTAGAATATTACTCTGTTCTCATTAAAGTTTTCTTAAGCTAATTGATGGTTTATTATGGAATGAGCCTGTATCTTCATTGAAAGAAGACTACTCTTTCAATGTTCAAGCTCTATTGGACTTCTGGATTTCATCCAGATTTTTAAGTTAAGAAGGCTTTTACTGGATTTTCTACTCTTTTTTCCATTTTTCTAACAATCAGAACTACTTTTATCCTCAGATTAGATGGAGATTTAGTACTCTCCCTGATGTTAATGCCAGTTTACCTTTGACACAAATTTCAATCCCATTCTTAGTTCAACGGATGGAAAGACAATAGTAAGCATTACTAATAGAGATTTGTAGCTCTTTTTTTCAAAACAGTTGATTTATAGGCAAAATATTAGATTATTTTTCTCTTGGGTCAAAAGACATTTGTTAGCGGATAGCTGCACATCATTCATCAGAAAGAACACCTCAAATTCAAGTCCTCAGGCTACAGCTGGGAAGGATTTGGCTGACTGAATATTTCAGTAAAGATTTATAACATGATAAAAAAAGTTCCTTTTTGATCCCTTGATAACTGCCAGATTAGTGGCTTTTGGTGTAGATTAGGGCTCCATTGATGACAGTGCACAAGGAACCCTACTTCATATTAGTGCCAGTCATATCTCAGGAATGGTTCAGATTCAGTTACACATGCAGAGAGCTACCAGATCTTGATAATTCTACAAATTTGCTGTTTCCACATAGGCTGACAAGGATTTCTGCACAGTTTTGTGCAGTGGGCTGTGGAGAATGTTCTAACATGAAGATTGTTAATTAGAAACTCATTAGTATTACTTGAGAATGGCACAATTGAGCTGGGTATCTCACAGCAAAATACTTTCACTTCACCTTCATCTGTCAGGTTAGCATGTTAATCTCCACATACGAAAGGGAAAAGTAACTGCATAGTCTTGGTTAGCTTATTCCTACAAAACCCACTGTTTCTGAAATATGCTTTTCAGTCATACTCTTAGACCAAATTCTGCTGTAAGTAGTTATTGCTTATTGCACATTAAAGGGAGGGGGAAGTGCTTTTTTCAAGAGGTAAGCAATTACAAGGCAAATATAAAGATTTTACAAGCTTATCTGTTTAATAAACATTGCTAACATAACTTTTATACTGAATTGATGCTGTTACTGTGGTTTTGGTCAGAGACATCAGGCAATGTTTTTTCAATTTTTAGACATTTTGAGTTATTTAACAATACATAGGTCATTTTAAAAGGAAAAAATTGCATGGGAAAGTCTGTGTCACCTCACTAATATATTGCACAGCTGCATAGTGCTGAATGCAAACCAGGTAGATCACAATATAGGATAAAAAGGGAAAATAGAGTAGTAAAAGATACATTGTCTGGCCTTTAAACACAATTACCTCAGACCAGTACTTGTATAGGAAACAGCGGAAAACAATCTTATTTTTAAGAATGGAAAACAGCTTTCTAAAGCCCCACCAATTACAGGAACCTGCAAATTCTTATGCAACATATTCTTGTTTTCTTTTTACAGAGGGAAAAGTTCATAAAACTGCTGGATCAATTGCACAATTCTCTGAGGATTGACTTATCTAAATACAGGGTATGTGCAATGTATTCTATGTAGAGAACAACTCAAATGTTGGGGGGGGGGGTCTGTGTGTGTGTTACATATTCCATGTAGGCTTTATTTGCCTAAAAAAGTTTCAGAGTTTAATCCCTTTTGTGGCAAAGAAGCTTCAAATATTGGGTGCTGACATGAGACCCGGAATTTAAGCAGTTTAACAACAATATTTTTCCAATTTGAAAATAAAGTTTTATTTCCAAAAGCTAAGAATGAGTTAAGGGATGAGCAGACATTCAAGAAACAGTAGGGTTCACCAATTTCAGTTAAATTAATCTATAACTTGATTAAGCTAGTTCATCTGGGAGCTACCTTCATGGTCTCATGTAGTGCAATTCGCAGTTAATTTGAAGTTAGTGCTGTATTTATTCTGAATCTGACACCTTTGCTGCAGCTTCCATGCTGTGATCCTAGAAATACTGAGACTTGACTCTTAATTTTTCTACATGATAGGAAGTCCAGTTTCATTTCTGCCTCATGGAAGTTCTTTCCACTGAGGTATGCTCCAAACCCAGCCTTTCAGGAAAGAGGCATGCACTGCATACCTTCCAGTTATCATACCATTCTGAACTCCCTCTCTTTTCTGTTCCACTGGATCATGAACTTCTGGATGATACATACACAGTTAGTGGTCCATCAGCTATGGCTCTCCTTTCAGCTTCTAGGGTTGGCAGCCTCCAAACCAAGGATTCCTCTGTTCTTCATCTGGTCTGCTTTCTAAAACTGAAGGAGAAAGGGAATATTTAAAAGAAGCCAAGGCATTAGAGGTAGTAAAAGTTGCACATACTCAGTTTGTAAAACTGCATCTTTCATGCAGCAGACATGTTTGTCCTAGAATCTTTTAATTTTGCAGAGTATTATCCAGAAAATATTGGAGTGTGAGGTTATCTGAGTGATGTTTCATCAGTATGGAGCCATTTAAATAAGACTATTTCCCATCAGTCTTCTTGTTAACCTAGAGATCATAGTAAAAATTCCATATATGATTTCTTTATTAAGCTTACTATTGTATTTATGCCTACAAGTGATTTCTGTACCATGGAGAACCCATAAATTATTTTCATTAGCATCATTTTCCAATCTTTTTGTAGTATTTTTTGTTCCATTAATATTTTTGAAATATCACACTCTTTGAAATCATTTGTATTACAAATAGAGGAGAATTACCAGAAGTCATGTCAAAGGGATACTCATTACAAACTTTCTCATGGGCAGAATTCAGGTAACGCATGACCTTTTCTAATCCTTCCAAACAGCATCTTTGTTTTCCTAGAGGTTTTTTTTTTCAAAGCTGCTCAAGTATCTTACCTGTAACTCCAGTTTCACAATGATTCCTCTCTTCCTGATTCACCAGGATAATTTTCCTGCCAGCAATTCTGAAAGACTCCAAGATCTGAAATCAACTGTGGACCTGCTTACAAGCATTACTTTTTTTCGAATGAAGGTATGGTCCTTTTATTTTTCAAGAAAATCATAATATTCAATTTCAAATTTAAATTAAATTAGATCTCTCAACTTGCTGGAAATCATTGAAGTCATCTTGTTCATACTTTGTATTTGACTGTGAGGTAAAAGCCGAAGCATGAAAAATTAACAGTTGTCTTCTTTTTCAACAATTATTTTTATATGCCCTGAAGGAAGCAAAAAATTTACCTATTTAATTTGTTTAAAGTCAAGTCACATAATGCAAACTCAGTTGAACTCCTTATGAAAATGTATCATACAAAATGTTTTCCTATTAGTATCATAATGTCACATGTCTAACAGTAAAACAGGTTTGATAAATCTACTTAGCTTAGTCACTTTAGATGTTGCTATCTAGGTGGTTAAGTTCTGAAATATTTTTTGAATGGGATGGTACGCATTAATACTGCTGGATGAAAATACAGAAACACAAAGGAGCACTTGTTGCAGTAGCGTCTGATTTCACCGTGTCAGGCATTACATAAAGAGAATTAAAATAATGCATTTAGTTGAAGTTCAAATTGGACTCAAAGTGGAGTAAAAAGGGGAACCCTTTGCTTTAAAACCCAAAGAGTTAATTGGCTGATATTCAGAGGAAAGCACATAATTGTGTGGTTTCATTACTTCCTAAATAAAGGAAGAATCTTCAGGTTTTCCACTGCAGGTGGATGTAAAGGATGTAAACCCTTGGCCATTTATGTTTCTTTCATCTATGAATCATTTCATAAAAATAAAACAGTGATACAATCTACTTGTTTAACAATGTGTTTTAAAATATCTTTAAACTGATCCCCTTAAGTCAGTGGAATCATAAATGTTTTTATCATTATATTTCAACACTTTTCATTCCTGCATTACAGAACTACATTCATTGCAACACTTGGATTTTTTTGCATTCAGTCTAATTCTGATATTCTATCATTTCTGAAATACTTTATTAGGTACTTGAATTGCAGAGTCCACCTCGAGCCAGTACTGTGGTGAAGGACTGTGTAAGAGCCTGCCTGGACTCAACTTATAAATACATTTTTGACAATTGCTATGATCTCTATTCCCAGTTGGTGGATCAGGTAAGGAATATATTAACTTGCTTCATGCTATTGCTCATTTGTTATTGTTAATTTACCGTAGGTAAATAACAAGCATTTCAGTGTCCTTCATACCAAAGCACTCAAGTTATTTTCATTTTATTTGTGTGAGAAGGGGCAATGTTTCATAAGTAAACCCACAGATGGCTAGGAACTCTAAAATGTTTCACAAGATGAGTTTCAAAATGAATATGTAAACTCATAACTTAGTCATCACATTGGACATGACTATAAAGTTGTCTAGTGGCTTTAGAAAAGATAATGTTAGATTGATTACTGTTCATTTAGGATCTGTAATTGGAAATTATTTTTTTAATCTAATATTTCATTTTGGTACCTTTAGAAAAGAATAATTATAATTTGTTAAAAATGATATTGTCTTTCTAGCCTTATATTTTAACACCTGTGATGCATACTTGGATCCGAGCAAATAACTGCTTCAAGAAAGCAGATGGTAATTTTGTAACTTTTCTTGATATTAGTCCATCAGGCCAAACTGTCAATGCAAAATAATTATAGCATTTGTTGTATTCCAAATGCCATGCAAAAGCCTTGACAATAATTAGAATCATAGAATTAGAGAATGGTTTATTATTTATTTATTTTTCTACAGTATGGCCAGCGTTTATGCTATAACTAATGTTACAATTAAGAATTGTACCTGCAAAATTATACAGCTGTCAAAAATGAGCATCACTGCTTTATCCCATTACCTCTTGTTCTTTACTTTTGCCTTCTGGGTGGTACACTGGAAAAATTGTATTTCAGTGACTATTCCAGCCATCAAAAGTATTTGCATATTTGCTGTGTAGTATCTAATAGATAAGAACAGTCATACTACATGATATATGAGACATTAAATTTTATCTGAAAGCACATTTCACGTGAATCCAAAATATGAATTCCTGTATTTCGGGGGAGGCAGTATATGCTATATATTCAACACTTCTGAAATAAGAATTTATTTTCTAATGTTGGATTCCTGTTACATGAAATAACTTACCTCTGTCTCCCAAGCTTTGAACATAAGTGTTTCTCACCAGCACTCACAGGCACTCCACGCTCAAGTACTTATATAAGTGTTTATTCTTCAACAGATTATATTGTAACCTGAGTAGCAGTATAACAATAAGGGAGAAGCAGCAGCTCCAGACATCACATCTGCTTGTCTCATAAGGTGTTCTGTTTTCCTGCTAACATTTACCATTTACTCTGCAGCAATTTGATCTTGTCTGTTGAATATAATATGAGCTGTTGCTAGGCTGGGTGTTGTATAAGTCTGCAGAGTTTCTCAGCAGATGATAGCCATTTTAGTAAACAAAAGTGAAGCAATCTTACTTCTGCATAATGTTGTGATATCTGCAAATGCTCATCTGTATATAAAATTTTCTCTACTGTTTTCTATGACTCCATGAAGTAGTTTTTAGTCTATTTTAGTAGATGGTTTAAAATTGCAGGGGTATTATAGCCTTAGTGTTTGGTAGAGAATGTAAAACAGTTTTAAAGTAATGCATCTCCAATTTTGTGTTTGTTTATTTTTGAGCAGGACGGGCAATGTCATTGTTTTGTTTTTCTCTGACACAGCTCAATGATAGATCAGTATGTCCTGAAATAAATAAATAAGTAAATAAATAAATAAATAGAACCACAGATATTCACTCCATTGGAAAACTGAATTAACTGCATTTTACTGTATTTATATGCTGCGTCTATTCTCTTTCAGCAAGATTTCCAGCAGGTGTGTACGTAGAAGCTGTAAGCAGACAAGTGTCTATAGTTACAATCACTAGCAAGTACAATAAATTTTAGTGAAAATGTGCATAAAGCTACATTTAAAATTAAGATAAATAGACCACACTCAAAATAACACTAACAGTAATCAATCAATCACCTATCATATATGAACTTAATAACAGATAGTAAAACTTTGTTTCACAGCAGGTGGGAGGCAGTTCTGAGAAACATAATCTAACTGATCTAGCTTTAATAGAGATATAATATTACCAGCTAAATTTTGCATCAACTCCAAATTTGTACACGTAAACTGCGTTTTAATTATCCTCATACAGTTTGCTACCATTGTATCTGTATGTGCATTTAATTTTAGGAACAGCTGAGTATAGAGCTGTTGAAACCTATGGCTCTGAAGGTTTCCAGTGAATCCAGGGGAACTGCAGATTGGCTTGTGGTAACACTGTTATAATAATGAAGCAGTAACCAATATTGTAATTAACATTTCATTAACTTTCTAGCCAAACCCCATAGTCAGATTACACCAGATTCCACCCTTAAGCCTTTTTCATTAACTATTCTCTTAGCTTACGTCCCCTTCTGATGAGGCCTCCTCCTCTCAGAGGGAGGAAAGGAGTTCATCACCATTCATCGTGGTGCAGCACAGGAGGTTCATGTTTTAGCTGCACAGCTGAGATTTGAGCTATGAGTAGTGAGAACTGAAATTGATGAACCCCAAAGCAACAAGAAGTGGTTCATATGTAGGTCACCACCTGCTCTCACTCAGGGGAAAGACTGGCAGCTGTTGTCCTACTGAGCCCCCTTGCAGGCTCAGGGTTTTGCCATGGCTCATTTCTTTCCTGAATCATATTGTGGATGATGTTATGAAAAGGTGGAACCAGACACAGTCTACTTACACAGTAGTGTTTCCATCTTGGCCTGTAGTGGTAGGTTCCTGCATGTTATAGATGCTATCTTTGTAACTCATGTTAAACACCTTCTACAACCAAAATTCTCAGAGATGCCTGCCACAGTATTTCTAGAAAATATATTCAATGTCTGAATGTGCGTGAATGTATTGTTCTATTTTCAGCCCAAAATCAGACAATGAATGATGAAATTGAGGGTGCTCAAGATGGCATTTTGGGAAATCTACCACTATAAGAAAAGTAACGAGTAAACTACAAAATATGCTCAGCAATCCCCACAACCTCATTTTATTACTCTCTATCTTTGTGTCAGAGAGACAATCACTGTTATAGAGCAAACATCTTTCAACAAAATATCACCCCTGGGGAGCAGCTCTGTTTCCTGGAGTGAAGCATGGTAAATGCTAACAGTATGCAAGCGTGTCATACTACAGTTTCACACCAGAATGCAAAGAACAGCTAGTGTCAAAAAAAAAAAGAGCAATACAGATAGTAAAACATGAAATCTTGACAGTCTTACTGACTCGTATATTACTGTACTCATTTGAGACAAAGCGCCTTGATGGGGAACTACCTAATTCCTTATACAGCAGATGTAGTATTTCCCCTTTAATTAACAGTGATCTGAGTGAAGAGTTAGCCGCTATGTGTTGCAAATAAGAATGCCTTGAAAAAGTAGTTTTGGAAGCATTTTGGAAGCTCTCTGACTCAGTTTAAAATATGTCACTGTTTCTGTTTTCTTAAGAAAACAAAAAATAATCTTAACTCTTGGCTGACACTCACAATGACCAAAGTCCTTTCAGTAATTCTTTTTGTAGTCTTCTCCACTGAGTGAAACCAGTGAAATGCAAATCAAGTTCTTTCTGTTCTCTGAAGAGTTCTTGATCAATACAAATCATTTCATGACCGGTAGCACCAGTATGATAGAAAAAAAACCACTGGGATACACTCTGCAGAACAGTATTGAAATTCTGCCTTATTTTGGAGACCTTTCCTTTTGTCAGCTTCTGTTGTCACAGAAGACCTTAGCAACTAGTTAAGTAGTTCTGGAGCCAGGTGTTAGGCAGCCATAGCAACACAGTGCTTTTGCCTTGTGATGTATCCTTTCTTAGAGCTTAGTTTTGCTGTACTTAACCTGTAAGTACCTGGTCAGTTTTTCAACTGGCATTTGGGAGCCCAAGACACTTAGTTGCTTCTGAAGGTGTATCTCTGTTTCAATAATAGCAAGGTCAAAAATTTGGTAGATTATTAATTTCTTATAGAAATACTCTAAGAATTGAATCATGAAGTGTGCGATCTGTGATCTTCAAACACATTCAAAAGTATGAAGTGGGAAATAAAGTTGTGTAATAGTGTTTAGCCCAGGAGGAGTCCTATTTTTCAGCAAAACAGTAGAGAAATTAAGCATTTGTGCCTCTAAAATTGTTTCATTCAGAAAGTATTAAATAATCATTGTATGATGCTGTCCTCCCACTCAGTTTTTTCTACACTGTTGCATGGTTTACTGTGCCTCTTAGTTATGCTAATAGAACATTTTCAAGCCAAACAAAATATTTCTTCTCTCAGATTTTTTTATATGAAAATAACTGTTTCAAGTTAATTTTTATTCCAAGATGGAACTTTCTTCTGTTGGTTTTGCAAGCTTGCAACTAGTCAATGTAATCAAAATGCCAACGTTTTTTTACCTCAGTATAATGCTTCTGTGAAGGTGTCTGTTGTCAGAAATCATATAAAACTAATAACAATGCCAGCAATAATAGCAATTTATGTAAGAACAACTTAAATGATTCCAAGCATTTTAACCAGTTAATTAGATTTTTAGGATAAGGAATGGGAAGAGTATGCAGTTCAATTTCAGTGCATGAAACTGCATCTTTTAATGTGAGACTACTTTAAAAATATCTTCTCTGTTTCAGTTTGGGTTTTGGTTTTTGTTTTGGGTTGTTTTTTTTTCCAAAAAGATCATATTGATTTCTGTGAAATATGGTTCTTGGGTAAGATGCTGAACTAAATGTGAGCTGGCTTTGTCTTCTACAACTGCCTTTCAGTTGGTTTGGTTTCATTCACTAGCTTCTGAGATAAATGGTATACTAAAAATAAATCTTTGCTATATAAAGAATGTCTTTTAATAAAAGTGAAATGTACACCAGGGTGACATTAACGGTCAAATATTAACTTCTGTTTTGAAAAACACTCTTGTTTGCATGTGTGGTTCTTAATTGCTGGTGGTACTAGTCACACCATCCATTGTAATTGCTTTTGAGCCTCACCTTTATTTAAGTTCCTGTAGACACTGGAGCTGTAGCATCTGCAGATCAGCTGAGTATGTAGCAGTGTGATTAATCATACTTTTCCAAAATGATTCCACAGTGACCGCAAAAGCAGTTTCAGTTAAGTGTTGTTGAAATTCCCTTTCTGCCATTCTAAATGCTGTTAGTAGATAAAAGTTAATTGAGGTTAAGATAACAATTCACTATGAGACTGACTAGTGTCATCTGTTCAAAGAGAGATGGGGTTCATTGAAGTGGTCATATTTGAACTAGAAAGGTTTGTTTGTACATACAGTCAACATATATTTAAAATTGCAGCATAATAAGCATGTTTATTTTCTGACTTGCTAGCTGGGTGACCCCTTTCTATCTCTGACAGTTGTGCTGAACAGCATTTGCAGACAGACATACCTCTGCTTGGCAGATATAATGTGTGTATGTGAGTGTCCATACAGAGACAAAAAACATTTGTTTTCATATTTGGTTCTGCAGTGAAGTTATTTATTTGACATCAATAAGGAATCTGATCCTTCTGCCAAGAGAACTGAAAAATACTAAGAATTCATAAATCAAAACTGTGAAGACAAAATATAGCTATAAGTGCATATTTTAGTGAGATTAAAAAGCATAAAATTCTCAATAGAAGTTGGTAAGTGTTGAATATTAATACATATTTATAACTGTAAAGAGGTGCAAAAAGCAGACTTTTAGTCAACAGCAATAAAAAGCACTGCTATACTTACCAACTTTTAATTTATGACTGGAGAGCCATGTTGATAAGCCATGTCCTTCCTTGTGATTATTACAGAAATGTAATGGGGCATCTCAGGTTCTCTGATGTGGATGTGAAACTGGTTGTAGTCCTCTTAACATACAAGAGGTATACAAGAATTGCATTTCCGTGGATAAAAAAGGAATCAAATAACATATTGGTTTATTAGTTTTGCTCATATGTTTAAAATCCTTGGGAAAGCAATACCTTCACAAGCCTCTCCTTTGTACCGTTTTCTAGTATTTTTATGTGTCCAAGTATTTTTTTTCCCACTCCTACTTTGTGATGTTTTCCTCTGCCTCTCTTAAATGTACAGTTTGTTGCTCTGCCAGTAAATCTGCGAGTCCCTGGGAAACCTCTGCAGAGTAATTTGGGCAATAGCCTTTGTCATTTTGGCTATTAAAAAAATAAATGGGAATTCAACTGCTTCTTCATTTAAAGTAAACGGCACAGCAGCTGTTAGGCCAAGTAGCTTCGGCATATAATCCAAAAGAAAATAAGAAACGTTCCTTCTCACTGATCTGTTCAGTATTTATTGTGTAGGATACACACATTTGGCCTCAGCAGACCGTTTTACCTGCACTTAAATGTATTTAAGAATTTATTTAAGTGTGGAAATGCACTAAAAAATCAAGGTTCTGTGCATCTTCATTGCTGATATGGCTGTCTGTGCACTTCATATGTTTTTGTATATATGGCTGACACAGTATGTCACACAATCTACTCTAAACTGGATAGACAGTGTGCGTGCAAAATTTCTGAAGATTCTTAATATGCCACTTCTTCCAACTAAGTAAGAATCTGTCGGTAGAAATTCCATAATATTTTTCTCTAATTTCACTAGTATAAAGTATATTCAATCTTGTTTTAACAGGGTAAGAAGCAAGAAGTTCCTAAAGAAGAACAGGGACCAACAACAAAGAATTTGGATTTCTGGGCACAGCTTATTACCCTGATGATCACCATCATAGATGAAGATAAAACAGCATATACACCTGTCCTGAACCAGTAAGTAATTACTTTCCTCATGAAAATTAAGGGTAATGGGTTTATTAAAATAAGGACAGGAAATGCACTTGAATCAGCAGTTTTATTTTAAATATAATCTAGAAATTTGTAAAAATACAGAGTGTAATATTCACATCGTTTGATGAAGACTTACTGCTCTGTTCATGGAAAGAGAACATTTTGGTTTAGGAACATTAAAGACAAGGTGTATGAACCATCCCAAAAAGCTAAGCAGCGAAATAGTATGCAAGAGAACTAAATGGATAGACAGAAGGGAAAGTTCAGTGAAATAGAATCATAGAATAGTTAGGGTTGGAAAGGACCTTAAGATCATCAAGTTCCAACTCCCATGCCATGGGCAGGGACACCTCACACTAAACCATGTCACCCAAGGCCTCATGGTAGTATAGTATGGTGGTATTAATGTTATGGCACACAAGATGTTCAAATCATGCTGAGATTTATCAAGGCACTATTATAGAGTTTTAGGGATTAGTATTTGTAAAAGAATAATGAACTTCACAAAATACCCTCTCCACTGTTTTGATTGGCTCAAGAGAAAGCCTAACCGCGTGGATTTGAAAATTTATAAAATGGAGATCAATATCCTGGATTTAGGTGGGAGTTGACTACTCAGAATTGAAGATGTAACAGATAAGGGAGGTACAGTCAATAACCAAGACAAATCAAATAACTTATCATTGATATACTAGTAGAGAAGAGGGAGACAATCGATAAACACAGAAAGAGGAGATAGAGTGCTGGGTTTTGAAAATGGAATGTACAGGAGTAGTGCAGTGGAACATTATTTCACATATTAAGGCTGAGTAAACTGGTGTCACACTAATTCTATTGTGGCATGAGAGCCTAGGGAAGATTTTTAGTTCTTTCAGCTCTTTGGAGCTATTTTACAGAAAGATTCTAGAATGCCTGGGCATAGTTTAGCTGTGATGATTTATGGAAAAGTTAAAATTTAAATTTACTTCTGTATTATGGCTAAACAATTAATAAAGGTGTCTGCAATGGTATTTAATTGAATGGCCTGAAGGAGAACAAGAACGAGTCTTTTTCTTTCAGCCAAAATATAATAGACACTGAAGGACACTGTATGTAAAGATGTGCTTGTCTGTTGTTCAAAGGTACCATACTTTTTATGGGCCCAAAGTATAATTATGAATGAAACTTCCTAGTGACAACCAGAAGTTGGAAGAGATTTTATTGCCTTCTGATTTATTCCTTTCCTTTGAGTTAAGGAAGGATTGTTTCAGTCCTGGATAATAAATACCTCTTTGTTCAGTAATTTTGTACAGTAACCTTAGTAAGGAACAAATTCTTACCCTACAGAAGGAAGAACGTTTTTCCTGTTTATTTATACCACTTAGTGTGAAGTTCCTCTATTAGTGAAAGATAATTCTCTGTGTAACAAATACACTTCTTATAATTTCTTCACTGAAATGAAACAAGAGTAACTGGGGTTAAGTATCCTAAAAATTGGTCTAGCTGTATAGTTAGGCAAATGTGAGGGAGAAAGGAAAAAGATCGAGAACAGGGTTCCTCTGAGGGGATTAGGAGTTTCCCTGGAGTACAGCTGAGTGATTGTGTAAGGAGTGAAAAGAGGATCAGTGGCTGGAGCTGGGACAGATTAAGGGAGAGAGTTCATGTGTGTGACTTCTTTCCCATTTTCACTGTTATTTTTTAAGGGTGAACGTAGGGAAGAAAGTGTCTTTGGGAAATAGGAGAAATGAGGAGCAAGAGATGAAGAGGCTGTGGGTGGAAAACCTTGAAAAACTGTTCAGAGTTGCTTTGGATAGATCATTTTAAAAGAGGTGCTTCTAACACAGAAGAAGCATGTAAAAACTGCTGAGAAAAATGACAGCCTTTTCCCCTTGCTTGCCCCAGAAAAGGAAATTGATGGAAGGAAAGTGTAACTTGAATGCATAAGAATAATGGAAAACTGTGACTCCTCATTAGAATTACATGGCCTTGCAGTGTCTCAGTGGAGCATTCAGACCTACATCCATTTGAATCCTGGTGTAGAAATGAGGTTACTGTAGATCCCCAGGAGAGATCCAAGCATTCTGATAGGATTTTTCATAATGGTATAATATTACTCAGGATTTTTTTTTTCTTAACCAGTTTTGGAAACCCTATTTTTATATCTGCCTTGGAGGCAAAAAAAGATGCTGTGATAGAGCAGTTTGAACTATGTGGGATTACAAATCCAGATGAAACATGACATGATTTGCCTCAGAAAATGTTGCAGCAACTGTAAGACCATACCAGACCATACAGTGGGAGTTACATGAACAAACTGCAGTTATTATATGACATAAGAAAATTGACAAGTTTGAAGAAAAAGCATGAAGTCTGGTATTTAAATTGTAGAATTCTCATTCTACTAGTTAAAACGATGTAAAATGTGATTGGAACCTGATTCACAAGCAAATCCAGGACTTCCCAGCACTTGTACATGCATTGTACATACTGTGGGGCAGAAAAAAGTGCTATCAAAATAAAATATCTGTCCACTTAAAGGAGCAACAAATCAAGAACAAAATCATCAACTGAAATACCCTTGTGTATTTGGAAATCAAGATCTCAACTTTGTGCCTCTGCACATCTTGAGTAAAAAGCTTTCTCTTTAATTGTACAGCACATACACTCAGAATAGTCATGTGTGGTGTTGTAATACAAATTTAAGAAATATAAACTATTCTGAGATTGTGCTGGCAGTTTCAGGGTTTGAAATCCGAGTTTCAGGGACTCCAGTATTCTTAAAAGTAGCAAACTGAATATTTAACACCATAAATTCAGAAAAAGCGTTTTTAATTTTCATGATAGGATTGAACTGGAGACATGCAGTACTATCTAGAATAAATGCTTTCAGGAGTTATTCATGGTTTGTTCCATACATTGGCTCTTGTTTTCTTTCAAGCTCAATTCAATTTCACTCCATTGATCTGTGGTTTTATATATAGCACTTTGTTAGAGCTACCCAGTTTGAACAGTTTTTACTATATTCTTGCTTAATTGAAATCAAGAAAGGGAAGACATTTATAAGTGGATCCCTTTTATATGCAGTTTAGTATTTTGGGAAATACAAGGAAATTATCATGTATGGACAACCTAATGGTTAATTTATTTCCCATGAAAACCTAGTATTATTCTATTTATCAAGATGTTCCATCAAATAGTATTGTATGGCTGACATATGAGTTGAGGATTAGAGACTGTCATGCAAATGGGGAAGGTGATTTTAATATGCTTTGGATAAACTGAAATTTTATAGTATTGCTCTAAGAATGACAGAGAAATTGGGAAAACTATGGCCTATGAGACAGGAATAACTGTAGCAAGAGGAAACAAAATGAGTACTCCCCTGGCAGTCCTCTTACCTCACTGAGAAATGTGAAAATGCATGGCTTTTACAAAAGTTAGAACATGTAATATGTTGAGATTGCATGGGAAATTTCTCTGATATTTGGTGCTTGGGGACGAAATTCTGAAATAGCCTGCAGAGGAAAAGTCTTTTTTACCGAAAAATAAGGTGATAAAATATAAATAATGCAAAATTCCTTACTTATATAGATGCTGTAGGGTTTTACCTTTGCTTACCCCTTCCCTTTAATAAGATGGCTGCTGCTTTTACCATTTTGTCATCAGCATGTGGAAAATTTTGTATGCTTCTGTTGTGTGTTAAGTTTTGTTAGCTTCTTACATACAATAACACTGCAACAATAACTATGATAGTTTCGTAATACCTGTAACTGATAGCTGTGTAATACCCATCAGTCTCTAATTCTTATAAGCATGGAAACTAGCATGAGTTATAGAAAGGAATTTCAGAGACAGCTTGGAGTTAACTATACATGTACCCCATAGAAACAATATTGAAGTATACAGATTATGAAAACGCATATTTTAATAAGTGCTTAGACACGGGGAACAAAAAGAAGATTGGCTCCATGACAACAGAAAATGCAAATTCTTGTGTGGATTCATACACAGGAAAGAAACCCAAATTTTCCATTATGTATAGGTCTTCGATCACAGGCTTAACGATGCACAAAAGGACGGCATGTGTAGACTGATACACTTGTGCTTCATTACCATGACGATGAGGGATTAACCAAATTATAGCAAAATGAGCTTAATAATAACTATTTGGCAGATACTTATAATGCAGAGGACTGGAAGGGAGAGTATCTCCTTTCTGTGCTGTTTTACAGCTTCCAGAGTTACAGCATCTCTGCTTTTGAGTATAGTTCATAGCTACCTTTGTCCTTTTAGAACAAATTGTCTCAAAAGGAAAAGGCCTTTATATAAACTAGTACTCACATGAATGCTGAAAGCTGTCCTTCCTCTGACTTGGTGAAGAAATTCTGGGATTCGTACTTTTTTTCTAACAAATACATGTCTCATCTAATCTTTCAAATACATCTCCTTCCCATGAGCAGGGTAAAAGATTTTGCAAAATGCAAAGAAGTCCCAGATTTCTTTCCAGGGTTTCTTTCAAAGAGTTTGACCTGAAGGAGGATTGGGGATTTACTCCAGTAATTGCGTGTCTGAAGTACAGTTAAGATAGAGGTTAGGAGAAAGAGAAATACATTTGTCCTTTTTTTGCCCAGACTTCTATCTGAAATCCAGGAACAAGAAATGGTGTTTTCATTAGGTAAGACATGTGTGATAGGGGTTAGCACTTGTTTACATAAAGATATACCTAGATTCTTTGTTCCTTTATTACAGCAGAAATACTAGCCATCACCTTCCTCAGAATGACCACATGAGCCATTATGCTGAAGTATGGTACCCAGTAAGCTCCTTGTCTTCTATTTTTGTCACTGTGCATTTTAAAACTACTTTAGGCTATTTCTGTCTGCAGCTTACACAGTTTAGAGATAGTATCTCAGTCTGATTTGCAAAAATAAACCCTAGGCTATCCAACTTAGTTCTGACTAACTATTGACTAGTTTCTTATGCAGTCCAGCTCTTTTTACAGTATGAGGAGACTTGATCTCTTGAGCTTATCAGAGTGCTTGGTATACCCTTTGGCTTTATTTGGATTAGCTTTTGAATCCAAGCCCCAGCTTTAGCATCTATTAACATCTTGTGCACAGCAATAAATCATGCTAAGAAATCCTTGAGCTCTCTGTAATAACCTGTTTGGAATTTAATAATAATTTCAGTCCTTCCATGTGGTATGTTTTCTCATTGAGTTGTTAATCTGTAGATGAAGTTTCTCCTATATCAAACCTTAGTAAGAAAAGGAGAATCAGTCATGCATGTGATTCTAATTGTTGCCTTTGTTATCAGAGAATCAGAGAACTTCTGTGTTGTAATTACCCGAGCCTGTGATGAATTTGCCTGTGAATTTTTTTAATCTGGTGAATTTAAAAGACACTTTTGGGGGACTTGTTTCTTCTTTATATTTTAATGCTTTAAGGCTATTTTTTCTGCTTTCAGCTATGTTTGTATTTTTATATACATCAGAATTTGCCTTCAGTTGTGGGACAAAAGTAGATAAGTCAGTGGTGACTTCTGTGAACTGTGACAGGACTTTCTTGAGCAGTGTCTGAGTATTCTATGTGAGAGTCACTTTTAGGATAAGTAAAAAGAATTATATAGCTGCTTCTGACATTATTCTTAGCCAGAAAGATATATTACAGTTAATGTTACTGCTGCTTATGACATTTGGAACCAAACTCAAGATGTGCCAGAACTATTTATAGTACAAATTGAAAGTTCTACCTACAGTTGTCAAGTGCTGATTTTAGCATTATAACATGAAGCAATGTAATATAACATGGAATTTATAAGAAACTGTCTTCCTTTTTGCAATACTATTTTTAGGGTCCTCCAAGCAGTTTTAATGATGGCTGCAAATGTCAAGCCTAGACTCTTTTCCTTCTTTACCTATAGGTGTATGGGTGTTAGAATTAGAAAATTAAGAGGATACTTAGAAGCAAAACCATCTGAACAGATTAATATTGAAGAATTACAGGCATAATAAAATCATGTTCTGCTCTGCAGTTTAGATTACTGTTTATTGTATACATTCATGAAAAATGAGCATTTCTCATGAGGCTGATAATTCAGCCTGTCACTTTAGTCAGATATGTCTGACAGGGTATTAAATGCATCTCTCTGACAATGTGCAAGCAGGGAATGGGGGAAGACTACGACTTTTGAGAGTCACATACTTGGAGATAAGTACCAGATTTTGATTGATCACCTGAAATTTTCTATTCTTATGTGTTTCACATTTCATCTGACTGTTCATGTCATAGTATGTGTATATCTATTTTTATGTATATATGCATATTATGCAAACTAGAATCCTGTCCTGGGTGGGAAGAGGGCTCAGAAGGAAGATTCAAAAGCTTATATTCTCTTGCTGACTGACATTAACCTGTCATAAAATCTCAAGCAAGGCACTTCTACGTTGTCATCTTTCCCATTCTCTGTCTTGTCTCTTTAAACTGTGAGTTTTGAGAGTCAGTGATTTTCTATTGCATACTTTAAGGTTCCTGCATAGTAATTTCCTAAATATACCATAAGCCTCTAAGCACTGCTGTAATGCAAATAATAAATAATATATTATTATCACATGAGTAATCCTAGAAATATGAGTAAGCAAATTGAAGTAAATGTGACTGCTTGTGCATAAAGCTGTCTGTCTCTAAGGAAAATTATGGCAGGAGTGGTTCATAGCATACCCATACCAGATTCACTTCCCCACACTTACTACCAGCTCTGATATGAGTATTGTTCATAAATGCAAAGAAAGTGGAAAAGCAGTGGTATCATTGTATGGGAAAAGGGATGGAATAATGCTGAAGCCAGAGTTCTGTTGTTGTAATGGGATAAGCAATTAGTTTTACTGTCTGAATCAGGATTAGTTATCTGGAGCTTAGACTATTAGATTGTAGGAAACTTCCATAGAAAAAAATAGCTGAGCCATGGTAAGCTCTGTGACGCTAATGCTTGGAAAAGTGCATATCACAGAACAGTGAGATCCACAGGCATATTAGGTACTAGTTCAATAACATGTTAAATCAATTTCACTGGCTGAACTGTCCACTTTATATTACTAACTTTGAAAAAATTAATATTCTATTATTTGAGTCTCTGACAAATGCACCTTACAGGTAGGATAGCTACTATGAGGTAAACTGATTGCATGAGAAAAGTACTAAAACACAGCAGTCTTTCTGTTGTGTGATCATTTTTGTCACATTGACCTCCTGCTAAGAGGCCACTGTGTTGGAAAAAAAATAAATAAGGTATATGGGGGTGGCAGTCAATCCTGCAGGGCTGTATACAAAAATGTACCCATGTAATGATAAAATTGCAAATATCCTCATCTTCTGCATTGCATAGAAGGATTTCATTGGTATGTCCAGCTGATGATTATATTTCATCAGTTTATATTTCTCAGGGAAACAGAAATGGATATCTCTGGGTGTAAATTTCAGGTACCAAACTAAAGTCAGGTGGGATAAATCAAGGATGCTGTGTCACACTACAGTAGTTCAAGCAGCACAGTGAAAAGACAGTTGCAGTTTATGCATGCATATGTTTTCACAAGTTAAAATATATACACATAAACATAGCATTAATCAAATAAATGCATTTTTATCAGACTCAGCCTTCCATTACAGCCAGCTTTGCATTATGGACAAAGTGTTAATATCAGATCAACTTTTAAGTATGTCCACAGAGCTTCAAAGTTCAAGTCTGGTGTTAATAGAGCACTTGGACTGTAGTGCAGGTAATGAAATCAACATTTGACCTTTTGAATAACAATTAATTTTGTGTTAACAGAATTAATCAACGTTCTGTAATTGAGCAGCCATTAGCATAAAAAAAGTATATCAGTGACTGAGATAGCAATCATTTCATATGAATGTGGCAGAGCTAATGAGCTGTGTAAGTAATTTTTCTTTGCAGATATGATCTGGGTCAAACATGTCCCTGGAAAGAATATGATACTTAGGTTATATTGCTATCACTTTAAAGTTGCACATTATTCGCATTCTTTCATGGGCAAGACTTTTAACATTTCTTACATTTTTGCAAATATTAATACCAAATACTTTCTGAATTTGATTAGTGCTTCAATAGAAGGTCAGAATACTTTGGATCAAATTCTCTGCTAAAGTGGTGTAGTAAACTCCAGACAAAAGCCACACAGCTCTGTGTGTTTCTCATGAATCTGGTCTTTGATGATTTTATGTATTTGTGGTAAAGTGCCAGGGTGTTCATATAGCTCTTGCTGCACCACTGTAGTATAAACAACTGGTTTACTGCTCAAAGGTTCTGTGCAATACTTTCTGATCTTTAGCTGTGTCATGTGGTATGCTTCTGTGCCCTGAGAACTGCTCACATTAATCTTAGTCCCACACCTGCTCTAAGGACAAAGAACTCTTAAGTATAATGTGAAACATACAATGTCTGTCACGAAAATGTCAGCTTGTGCTAGTAGCTAACAGTGAAGATGGTGACTGAAAGGTTAGAGCTTTTCTTTTGCATACAATAAGAAGCAGCTTGGTTCTATGAATAAGTTCTGGAAAATACTTGACAGCAGCAAGAAACAGCTGAGAAGGCCTCTTTTTCAAAGGTGACATGAAGCATAATACCAAAACTAAAATTTTGAATTGAAAGTATACATTTTTCTACCATTTTATATTCTTCATGTTTTATCCACCCTTCAAGGTGAAAGTTTTCAAACACTGAATTGGATTCAACTAGTATAAATCAGTATAGCAGCAAGAGACAGCTTCACTATTTTCCAGGGTAATAAGAGAATTAAGGAACAATAGCTGCTAAAGACGTGTGCCACCTATTTCAAGTTTTTAATAAGCCATCTCATTTGTCCAAAGTTGAGAAATTATCTGCAAAATAGGTGGATGTTTCTTGATTTTAAAATGTCATGTGGAGGAATTAGTACAACATTCATCTCATTGCTTAGGCCCCTGACATTAGACTAAGGGAAGTTTTATTTCAGTTTGGATGGTTTATATACTTGTACAGAGCACAAAGTGTACCTTAAGTGCATACTAGGGGAATTATTTTGTGGAGATATTTGCCTTTCTGCTGTGCAGCAGTAAGCATAATTCCTAGCAGCAGGTGAACTGATGTAATGTGATTGATTGCAGGTTCCCTCAAGAGCTGAACATGGGAAAAATCAGTGCTGAAATCATGTGGACTCTGTTTGCCCAGGACATGAAATATGCTCTGGAAGGTAATTAGAACAAACTATTAATTACACTAGAGAGTTTACAGAGACTGATTTCCACTGCAAATGACACCTGGCATCAGATTTCTGCGGGTGGTATGAGCTTTCTGGAGTACTTAAGATGTTTCATAAATTAGTGAAAAAAAAAAAAAAGGAGCTTTAAAGGAAGAAAATCATTGCACTGTGATTGTATGAGTTATCTATGAAAGGAGAGAAATGAACTGTAACTTGAAATGCTATTTCTTATTATCTATATCTGACAAAATCATTGAAGTCCAGAGATCCACAAATGCTTGCTACAGAGCACTGTAGGTATGCCATATTTTCTTACAAGCTGAAAATTGCTGACTTGGAGAAAACACACACAGAAAATTAAACCTTTTTGTGTTCAAAAGGCATTAATTCTACTGCCTACACAAAGGTATTCATTCTACTTTTATTCTTTAAGATAGTACTGTTGATAACCATAGGTAAAATATACGTTTTTCTTTTCTTAATAATAATATCTTCAAACCCACTTATTAAAATATGGCTATTGCAGAAATCCAAGTAAAAATACCTGCATGAAACTTCTTAACAAATACTGAAAAGAAGGAAATAAGAAAATAGTCTTAATTAATGATAGAAATATTGCCAGCCCATACGTACTTACTCACACAAACTTTTAGATCATTATTAAAATTGTGGCTCTTAAAACTAAATTCATCAAACTCTCCCTAACTAGTGCTTATTTTTGCAGAATAATAAATGATGGCATTAGCTGAACTTTGCTAATTTTCTTTATCTGTTAAATGGATTTCAAGTTTCAATGTGAGAGAAATGCAAGAGAATCTTGATTTCCATCAGGCATGAAGAGCATAGCTAAGATGAATTGGAAAATCATCTTATTTTCCAATCTGAAATTTGGAAAATGTCTGAAAATTTCTGAAATCTGTCAGATCTGAATTTTATCAGAAAAGTTTTCTTTATTGTAAGATATGTAACATATCCATTTTGTTCACCTTGTATGTGTACAATCTTTACAGTGTTTCTTTCCAAAAAGGAAAAAGAAAAAAGTATAACAGAAAGCAGTTGTAAAGCATTAATGCAGTTTATAATCTCATGGTCAAGCCCAACATGAGGTGAAAGGAATTACAATATAAAGCACTGTTTTTTTTAAAGCAAAATAGAATTTTTCCTCATCCTTTTATAAAAAGTGTTATTCAGAGAAGGAAAGGATTTATAGTGCTAGCCAATTTTTTTTTTTACTACCACAGAAGCAGAAATTGCTAACTGTGATTTTTAAGTAAGCAAAACTCATATTGTCTTTAGTTAAGTCTGCAACTGAAAACAGAGCCAGTCTGCTACTAGTGAAAAGAAAGTATGTGGTTCAATTTAAACAATGATGCAATCCAACAGGCATAAAGGATTAAAAAGAAAAAAAGGAATATCTGAAGATTAATTTTTATATTATTTGCTCTAGGATGCCTTTGAATGTAGAGTTATGCTCTGCACGCAGACATCCCTGAGCACCCCAGTGCTTGTAGTGGTTTAGCCATTGAACTATGAACATTCTGTACTGCAACAAGATAATTCACAAAAGATAATTCACTCTATTTGCTAAGAGCATGCTGATCACTCAAAAGGCAGCTTCAGGTGAAGCTGTGGCTTGTCACTTGGTTGTAAAGAATAGAAAAGGAAACTCTTAAGGAAGAGCTAATTATGCAATATATGAAGTGTGGATGGTTGGGCAGGATCAGGAGTTTAAAACAAATGTTAATGATAGTATCCTTATTCGGCAGCGAGAGATATAGAGGACTCTTTAAGAGGCACTTGACTTTCTATATCTATTCCAAACCAGTCCCTGCTTATGGTCTCTTCTCTGTGTTGCTGTAGATACTGTCTTTCTGAGGAGACTAAATGCCATGTTTGTCAGTAGTCACTCCCGGAATCAGTAGTGAAACAGTTCCTGTGTATGCATAATAATTAGAGGAAATTGAAATTAATTATAAATTATTATAAGTACATATAATTTCACCTTCTATGGTTTCACTCCTAAACAGGAACCTCAGTAAACCTAGTCACAAATTATAGATCAGCATGCTGTTCCTCTCCCTAGCTTTCCTGGTTTTAAAATTGTTAATTCTTTCCATAGATATTCTAGAAGCTGAGTTTGATTCTCCAGTTGTCAATAGCAGTAAGTTTTTGGGGTTGTTTTTTTTTTAATTCCAATTCTACAAGATTTGGAGTAAGCCCTTAAATATGGTCACACTCAATCCTCATGGTTTTAATGGAATTCATTAAAATGCATTGCATTCTGCTATGCCAGTTTCACCTTCCAAGTTATTAACATAGGCTACCGTCTGTTCATATGTAGTGTCCAGTGCTGTGATTGCAATCTTTGCTTCATTCAGTTTAGTATTAATCTCCTGAAGCAGCATCTTTTGTGTTATGAAGCTTATTTCTTTCTGCATTCAATCAAGAAATGATTATATAGTCCAACTTTTTTTTTTGCAGAAGTATTGCTGATGTGATAAAAGATTAACTCACCTGAGATCCTGTTTCTGGGTTTTCCCACCTTATATATTTTAGACTATATTCAGCACTCTGATCGGCTTAAGTTCATGAAATGAGTATGTCATAACACCATTCTCTATCAGAAGACCAGTACTGGAACATTCAGTTTACATTCTTTTTTCCTGAGAGCACCTCAGAATGGCTGTTCAGCCTATGTCCTCTCACTGTACAGCTGAATGCCTCCTGTACCTGCCCAGGGGATGTATGCTGCAGCTGCTGCCGGGGAGAATCGTAGAATGGTTTGGGTTGGAAGGGACCTTAAAGCTCATCCAATTCCAACCCCCTGCCGTGGGCAGGGACACCTTCCACTAGAACAGGTTTCTCAAAGCCTTGTCCAACCTGGCTGATGCTGCTTTTCGACAGTGCTGCTGACCTTTTGCAACAGGAGCCAACAGGTCCAGTGAGCCAGGCACCAGACATCATTGCACCCATCTTCCTTGTCTTCTCCCTTGGTTGTTTCTCAGAACAGTCTAGTTGGGAGGCTGCTGGTGTGACATGGACAGGATAGAGGGACCAGCAGCTTTCATAGCAGTGGCCTTTTGCCAGGGAAGGGTATAGTGGCTTCGTGTCTCTGAATACAAAGGAGTGTATTTGTATGTGACAGGGTGGGTGACTGCTGTCTCAGGAGACAGCAGATAAGGGAGGAAAGGACACCTGAAAGCACAGTTCAGGTCTCTGCACCTGCCGAGGTCAGGGCTGCACTGTGACAAGCTTACGTGCTTTGCAGACAAAGCTGTACTAAAATCTGGATTGGTTCATAATTTCATTCTAGATTTTCTTCCATATTAAATAACAATGCTTAGCCTTTGTGTAGTAATAAAAGTTTTATGCAAACTTTAACAGATTAAGTTCACATTAGTTGCAATTCTTTTCTGACCTAAGGAGTTTCAGATTATTTTCATACATAGATTTTGCATTTAGATAGTATCAAATATTTGTCCTTGAGAACTGACTTGATTGGATTTGGCTCCTTCTTTTTATTTATAAAGCAGCAGTGATTTGCATGATAGATGATACATAGTTGTTTGCCATTTAGTTTACACAAGCATATCCTATACCTGAACTTATAGGATATTAATATTTTTGTACTGTCTGGTCCTCAAATTAGTCTATATTTATGGTCAAACAAGAACAGGGAGAGAATTTCACTAGCAGTCCAAGTGATTTGTTAGTGACTTCATATGGTAAAAAGTCTTTTCCTTTCCAAGTATGGAGCCATAAAGTTTAAAAGATGAGGAGATAGTAATGAGCTGGAATTAGACATGCAATTACAAAATTATCTTTTTTTATTCTGTGTCCTCGGAAATGTCTTTTTTCAGATCTTTCATATCACTAACTTCCGAATAAGTCAGATCAAGTGTCCAGAGCTATTTAGTCTGTTAGATTCTGAAAACATTCTAATTGCTGTTGTTAAGATAATCCAATTCTGGTAGTGGCCAGAAGTCAAGACCAGGATCAGGCCAGAAATAATTAGCTGCTGTGTAAATACAGCAGTAGACAGTCTCAGCCCTGCAGAACTGTTTCTGAAGTGTCAGGCCTTATAAAAATAGGAGAAGAACAAGAGAATCATTACACCATTTTGTGCATTTCATGGAGGTTTGTTTTTAAGTTTGTTGCATTCAGGTCATAAGCAGGTATCATCTTCCTGTTTCTCTGACAGACCCTCTTTCATGACAGACTGATCAAGTGATTTGAAAGAGAAGAAGCAGGTCTGTGAGTTGATGTTGAGCACAGAGAGACAGCATAGAAAAAAAAAAACAACAAAAAAGCTAATGCTGCCCAGAGAAAGGTCATGTCATTTGGTGGCAGATTTCAACTCTGTTTTCACTCCCAACTTTACAGTTTACAAAATTCCCCTTAGGACACAATATAGGCTTGCCTTAGAGGGAGACTACCGAGAAGACTGGGGTGGGGGGTGGGGCTGAGGTTATGGAAGGCAGAACAGGGAAGCATCCATCAGAATATGCAGGGTTTCATCGATATCAAAACAGGAAAGCTTCTTATTTTGGTGAATCTCATTCTGAATTCACACATTTGATAGAATCACGGAGTGGTTTGGGTTCGAAGGGGCCTTAAATACCATCCAGCTCTAACCCCCCTGCTGTGAGCAGGGACACCTTCCACTGGAACAGGTTGCTCTGTCCAGCCTGGCCTTCGACACTTCCAGGGATGGAGCAACCTGTTCCAGTGCCTCACCACCCTCATAATGAAGCAAGTCTTCCTGATATCTAATAAAAATCTACTTTTTTTTAGTTTAAAGTTGTTCCCCCTTTTTCCTATCCCTCTATGTCTTTGTAAAAATGTCCTCACCAGCTTTCTTGTTAGCCCCTTTAGGCACTGGAAGCTGCTCTAAGGTTTCTCTGGAGCTTTGTCTTCTCCAGGCTGAACAAGGCTAACTCCCTCAGCCTGTTTTTCTAGAAGTGCTGCAGCCCTCTGATCATCTTTGTGGCCTCCTCTGGACTTTCTCCAGCAGGTCCACATCAACATACATATTACATCCTCATTTTTTCAGAGACATGAGGAATAAAGGGTCACCCATAGTCTCATGGACAATTCAGAGAGATTGTAAAGGCAAAGACAATGAGGTATTACAATTAAGGTTAATAATGAACTTCCATTTGGCAGGTAATTAATGATTGAATGTGACATGATTGGAGGAAGAGGGGAATTAGAAATGTTCTTTGGTCAGCATAACAGACAATGTTAATAAGAGTAGCAGCTATATACTGTAGGGCTGAGCTTTTCAAGTATAAGAATCCACTTGAGTACCTATCATGTACAACACAGACCCCCAGGCTTGCCAAAAAAAAAGCACTGTAGCCATACTAAGTGTCACTAGTTTGTTGAAGTTAATTAGACCCAATAATTAAGAGAGAAAAGCAGACAGAACTGTTCCCAGGAGCTAAGTTAATATTTCTTCATGGCATTGTATTGTGCTGTGTCAGTGTGTCATCTTACTTGGGACTACCTGAGAGATCTCTAGCATGCCACAACCTTGGAAACTTGGAGGCATGATCACTCTATCATTTGGTGTTTCCCCATCCCATTTTCTTTGATTTTTACATACTGAACCATAATCAGAACAATAAGTGCTAACGGGTGTTTATACTGCAGTAGAAGTCTACATTAATCTTAATAAGTTAATGCTTTATATGTCTGATTGTAGGTGTATTCATGGTGTGAGAGGTTACTACAAAAAACGTAGTGCATCAGTGACTGACTGACTTCATTATTTAGTCTTAAAGTTGTTGCTTAATAATATTGCCTCATATATTTATAATAAAAGCTCTGGCCTTATTTAACCTTCTTTTAATGACTGAATATTAATCTTGTTCTGAAACACTGTTACTAGCTCTTGTCCAGGCAGTCAATTATTGTCAAACATTTGTGTATAAGCTTTTCCTGAATGTTTCCTAATTCTGTGCAAACTAATTTTGCTGGTGGTCATATAATAGTACTACTATGCTAGAAAGGTTATTAGCCTGTAAATGATGCTTTAAATGAATCCTACACTGACTATTAATTGTGATTATTAGTAATCCTTTCCACAAACCAAGAGTTACATATTCAAGAAAGGGAGAAGTGTTTTGTTCAGGTGAAGGGCATGCATATCACCTATAGGAATAGGAAGAGAACTCTGGCTTACACAAAGGGGTGTAAGTCAAGACTTCCTCTATAGTTTAGTAGATATATCAGTCCAGAATAATAATTTGCCTCTTTCTTCTTGTCCCTGATTACTGCTCTTCACCAGTAAGGTGATACAACTTCATTGCAGCTCACATATTTACGAAAACTAGACTTACATCTTTTGTCTGGAATAATTCTATGGGTGGGCAAGGAAAAACAGAAAAAGAAATCAGGCAAAACTGTGACTGAGTCCCCACAGAAAACAAGTTAAAGGACCTGTATTGTTTAGTGCAGTTCTGCATCTGATGGCTGGAGAAAAGGTTCATCCTTTTCCTCCTGCAGGGCATTCTCCAAATGCAGTCCTGTGGTCCAGCAGCTAGGGCTTGAATTTCTCTGTCCTGTTTCTTGGGGGGTTTCATCCCCTTATCTCTGTCAGAGTGAAGCTGCATGAATTCTGTGAGATAATAAAGCTGTGAGGCCACTTCCTGTTTGGACTGCTTTCCTTTTAGAAACAGTAACCAACCAATAAAGTATTTATCAGGTACTGTAAAACATTTGAGTAAAAGAAAATTTGAAATAACAAGCACCCTCTGTGCTATTTTTAATCCTGTCTATTCTCAGACTTCACACTAAGAAACTTGTAAAAGCTTTCCTCATACAGTTGTTCTTCTCCCAGCCTCCTGTTTTAGTATGTTGAAGACTCAGCCTTCTACTTTCAGGACTTTTCCACATACAGATATTCATTACTGTATTTTTTTTACCCTATAGATCCTAAGGTAAATTTGATACCAGTTCCAGCACCCCCAGGGAAATAGGATAAATCCATTAAAAGCTTGTTTCCACATTATCTTTTAATAAGCTTAAGTGCAATTTGTTGGGTAACAATTAGAGAACACCTCTGTGTTTTGGCACTTGCTCTGCTGTACAGGCAGAGCCAGATACACCACAGGTAATTATTAAAGTATGGCCTCACATTTATCTTGCTGCTTGATTCTTCCTGCCTGGTACTTCATTCTACTAATTGCTTATAAAGTGCTACCATGCCTGTTGGTTGTGTTTTATGCTCCTTTCACACTCTTGTGACAAGGCAAACAGCAGAAAATTAACTCTAAAGATTTACTTCACGAAAAGGTACACTTTTTGTAAAAAAGAAACAATAAGTAAATGAAAGTAAGTTGTCATAAAAACTGCACTGAAGATGCAATGCTGAGTATTCAGTAGCTAAGACTCAACATGATTAAGGCTGCCTGTATTACCTTTATTCTATTTTCCCTCCCAGATTCAAGCATTATAATATAGCATTTAATTATGTGATAATGCTTCCCAAGAAGCAGTGGTTTCCAGGCATGTATATTGTCTTTATTTTGCGATTTCTATACATGTTAGAGTTTATGCGAGACTCATCAATGTAAATTGGATTCTTATACCAGGTTTACTTTTCCTGTTTTATTAGTTTCTGATTATGTGATTACTTTGAGTAAATGTTGAAACTTCCTTACAGAGTACTTGAAACTTCCATAATATTCTTCAGAACCAGGGCTTTAATCATTACCATAGACCTGGTATCTGATAGGATGGACCATTTCTTCTGCCCCATTCATAGCTTGCAATTTCTTAGGCTTTGCATGGTCAACTCACGTACAGAGCAAGAATTACATTAACAGAAAAAAAGCACGATTCAGATTATTTCAGTCCTTGGAATGATTGGAAGGGCTTATTTCTGTCTATAATCAACAGTAGTCGTGTAGATCCAAAGACAGAATTTTGTCTCTGAGTGTTTGTTCTTTGAATATTATTGCTCTGTTTAGCTTTCGTGTACATAAATTCACTCTGATGTGGTGCTGAAGGGTAAATGTTATACTGAAGTTGATCTTATTATTTGCTGTATAGGTGTTTGTCTTGGTTGCAAGGAAGACAGAACGAGTTTATGTATATCTGTTTATGTAAGCTCTATATTTTATATCCTGAGTTGCCCTGTTGGTGATACACCCATCCACTTTTCTGGAACTTTCCTGGAGTATATGGCTGTGAAGTAGTAATTAATTGATGAGACTAATAGGCCAAATTTTCAGTAAGGAGGAAAAAAGCTACTAAGTAATGTTAAGAAGATATCAAATTTTCTTACAGTAATTTGGAATACTTAGACAATATAACCTAGTGGGTAAAAATGGTAAATGCAGCATTTCGTGGTAGAAAATAGGGTTGTGTGGAGCAGGTCCACATATCCCTCATGATCTTACATGTTGCATCTGTTAGATAGTATGTCACATTTGTATTTGGTGTCCACCAAGTTCCCCTAAGCAGTTTACCACACGCAGAAAGCAAGGTGAAGCTCTGCCTTTACAGACACTAAGCAGGTGGCCCTAAGCTCACTTGCATCTGCTGTGAAACATGAAGCAAAGCAGAGCACTCTGAGCAAATGGCCTCTCATTTTGAGAGCTCATCCTTGAATATAAAGGGCAATGTCATATCAGCTTTTAAAGTGCACTGCATTAAGGATTGATTAGACCACTTCCACTGCAGGCAAGAAGACAAAAAATAACAGTAAATCTATTTTTTTCTAACAATTCAGAACGAGACAGTCTGCCTTCCTTCCCTGGTCCCTCTTCAGTAAGGAAATATGACTGTGGTTAAGAAATCTTTGAACAAGATCTAGACTGCCTTTCATAATTTATGTATGTTCCCTTAATAAATCTCCTTGGTCCCACTATCTCTCAGTTTCCCCTTTGTATAATGTAATAGCGCAGCTTAATCACCTCATAGAGCTGTTCAAGGTGTAATCCATTATGTTTGTTAAGTGTTCAAAGGTATTTTGATGAAAATTTCCAAGTAAATGCAGAGGAAAGATTGAATGTTTAGAAGTTGCTTATGAAGGACACAATATATTTTTAAAGGAAAAGTAGGGGGGGTTAGTTGTGAACCAGTTGTAAGTACAATCCAAAAAAGGAGGTAATGTCAGATGTTTATTATATTTATCATGACACAGAGACCTTTCAGAAAGGCCAATAGTGTTTCAAATTACCAAAATCAATGTAAATTATACATAAATATCAATTAGTTGTGTCCTGCTCTGTATTTCAGTTAATAACCAGTGACTTCCATTCCCTTTAGCAAATTACAAGAACCCTGGCATGAAGTATCTAGTATAATGTAATGTTTCCTTCTAAATCGGTTATGAAATTTGTTTGAGTTGACATTTTTCTTCATTTGTGGCCTGATCCAATGTTACATTCAGTTGGAATTTTCCAGTTCATTTCAGCAGTGCAGGGATCAAGTTTAGACCACTGTAAAGGGACTACCCATATTAAAAGAGCCACTGGCATAGCAGGCAACTCCTGCATTTGAGGGAAATTGCGTTGGGATCAAGTACCCAAAACATTACTTCTACTATCCAAATCATAGGATCATCTTACTGGTATAATGTTTCCAAGTGACTCAGAGGGACGAATACCAATGCATACTCACTCAGTCTCATTCCTCATAGGACTTCTTTAAGAGCTCTTCTTCCACTAGCCATACTCAGTGCTGTGCAGACACTTCCCAATTATACCAGTGAAAGTTTGGAAATAGTTGGATTTCTGAAACAGTAGTTCTGAAAGAAGTAGACAAAATATGCAGCTGGTTGTCTCTGTAATGATTGCTAAGTAATTATTGCAGATAATGTGGAATTAAAGCACAATGGTTGAAAATAACGTGAGTTTTAATGGCAAATTTTGCAATTAATAGAAACACAATTCCCTTATACTTAGCACCAATCATTTCCATTTTAATAAATTGTAGTGCAATAGCATGTATGAAACAGTCAAGCCAACAGATTGAGATATAATGAATTTGCTATATGTAAATACTCTTTGTTGTAGTTATTCATCTCTGAAACATCTTTAAAGCCTGGAAAGTGGCTTTATTAACAACACTGTTTGTTAGTTAAAAACACTATTGGAATCCTTCAAGCAGTTTAACTATATGCTGTTACAATAAACAGCAGCTAGGAAACTGCTGTAGTAAAAAAACTAATTGCTCTTAGCTTTTTTTACCCCAATGAGGGAAAATCAGAGTTGAACAAAATGCCAGATTGAGTGCCTGAATATTTAAAATGTTCGTATGTTATGAAGGTTGTTAGATTACCCTTTTTTAGCAAGTAATACATAATAAAAAATTACATGGGTACTCAGTGATGTTATTGCCTTAAGGTTAAAAGGGAAAAAAGATTCTGTAGTGAATGAGATTCTATTCCAGCTTCTTAAATGGCATTATATCTGTACTGTCGTGTAGATGTTTCTGCTTAATAAGTCATTATGACTTCACTGATAAAATACTATGACACTACAAACATCAGACCAAAGCATAATAGTTGCATTGCAGTTCGTTTGTGTTTGCTGCCTTAAGAAAATCTTCTCTGCTTTCTTTAGCACTTGCTGAAAATTGAGCAAGAAATCAAACATGATTCCAAAGTATTGCTGTTTGGTCACAGGCCTGTGAGGAAAGTACCTTAGTTTATAGTCCTTCCTACAGTGTCTCTTTACACGTTTATCTGTAAAAGAACAATTGCTTGCCATTAGATTATTTGCTAAATACAGTGTTACCAGGTCCATGACTCATTTCAGCATACACCAAACATATTTGCGTATATTAATGCATTCCACGTAATAGTCTTTTTTAAAAATCTCTCTTCTTTCTTAGTTACCCAAACAGCACCTGAACAGCTGATTTCAGTGTAATCAGTACTGGAAGAAAGATACTCTGGATCTGCAATAGATAAAAGCATCTGAAGTACCCCATATCACAGATTAGGGTTTACATATTTTACATTTTACAGAAATATTATCAGTATTTTTTCATTGATTTATGATGCTAACATAGAATATAGAACCAAAAATATCCTCATCATGAAACTCAGTAAATTAATAGATGCTTATAAGGATATGTTGCATTACAAGGAAGATTTTGTAAAAGTAGCGTATAAGAAAAGCTTAATAATGCTAGGTTTGCTATACTGGAGATTCTTAGAAGCGGTTATGAGAGAGGCCTGGTGTTTCTATCATAATCTCTGCTGAGCACTTCTGCACAGTGTACAGTTGGCAGGTTTAGCTCAAGACTGACTCAGCATTATAATAATTTTGCAAAGCAGTAGTGGACTAAAGAGTCATATTGTGCAGCTACTACATCTGTCTTCCAGAAAGTCCAAAATGGATGTGTGTGCATAGGAAAACACGGCACCAGCTTTCCTTACAGGAAAAAAGACGCAGCTCTCCAAACTGCAAACCTATATCCTATGCAAACCTATATATTTCTTCAGAAATTACAAAAGCAATCTGTGGGTCTTAATCTAAGTTCAGAATGCATACAATGATGTTCCTATGCTTTCTAATTAAAACCCATGGTTGCTATTGATAAACTCATCTGATAAATTTATCTGATATTGTCATGGGCTGACTCATGTGGGCACCTCTTTTTTCTGGTTTTTGGTTTATATAAGCTGAAGAGGTATTATGCATGGATACAAAATGACTTTGTAGATCACGTGAAGTATTTTCTGATGTTCTCATAGGTTAATGTTAGGAATTGAGGACGCATGTTTCACTTCTATGTAACTACAAGTAATGTCCCAGGAGAATTCAAACCAAACCAACACTATTATTCATTAATGATTTCTGTGCTCATTTCTAATGTGTGGCAATTCAGATCTTAACTTAATATACCAATGAATGGTATTATGTATGTTGTACCATCCTGGATAAGTTTGCCTGTCATTGACAACAGCTCATTTCTAAAATTGAAATAAGTATTTGCTTAGTTCGTGATCCTACAGCAAAATTCCTTAAGTTACATTGTATAGTCTAATAACACATTCATGCAGTGTTTGAATGCAAAAATGCTATTCCTTTCAGAATTTCCACTCTCTTGGGTTGCAGTATAAGAGATTTTTCTTAATGACTTAAGCAGTAGGTGTGCATTGAGTTTGATAGCAATGTGGTAACTGTTCTCAGTCAAAGACTGGTCTCACTTTTAAGAACTACCTTTTATTGAGCAAATATTTTGTCACCTAACTGTCTATAATAGTAAATTGTGGAAAAACTCCTACCAGCATAAAAATATGACTCCTTAGGTCTGTATAAAGTAAGAACCATGAGAGAAGGCATACATCTTTCTCTCTGTGGTTCTGTTTAAGATTACTAACCAATGGCATTATGCTCGCGGGGAATTTGTAGTACTCTCAAGTAGCAATTGGGCATGAATAAATGCAATGTTTAGACAGAAACTGATTTACTGATTTTTCTGTAGTGTGATGAAAAGTCAGTGAAGGTGAAAAAGCTAACATAATGCTAAAAAGGCAGTAAGAGCCCACAGGGGCACTTTGTAAGCTGATTCCCACAATTCACTGCATAATAATATGCTTCTGAAACACTTCTTGTATGGCATGGTGATATTACTGGAGTACTGATTTAGCAGAATAATTAAACTAAACATTGCCTGTTAATGTCCCTGTTCAGATCTGAAAAACATAGAATATGTATTTCACAGTGCATTTACACTGACAGAGAACCAAGTGGTATATTGACGTGTGTGTATGACTTAGGATGGGATACCCCTGCTGTTACAAAAAATTAGGTTCATATCCAAATATAGATGTGAAAAATGTGTGCAGTACTGTTACAATGCAAGCAGAACTAAGGAGCAAAAAGGAGTTTTGGAAGAGTTAAGTTCTTACTGCATACTATTTACACAAGAATGTCATTCCTACAGAGCATCTGTGTTAGGTCACTTTTTAGGGATCTGGGAAAAAATGAATGTGCAAGTCACATGACTCCTCAGAGAGGTGGTACCTGTGGAGATCCCTCTTTCTTTTCCTTAATTGTATGTGATAAAAGCAGCCTATTTACTAATGCAGGTTTTCACAGATTCATACAAGACTACCATTTATATATTCATTACTTCATTTGGCTACCACACAACTGTAGTTGCCCCTCCTAACTTGATACCTGACACAGGTTCTTAACCATTTTGTACCAATCAAAGAAGAATCTGCTGACAGGAAGTCAGCAAATTTGTGGGGTTTCCTCACTACAGTGAAGAGAGTTGAAAAGAATCTCAGATTCCTCAGAACGTGAAGTTTGAAACTGTGGGTATCACTACCTCTAAAAATAAATCATTTGTGCTTTAAAATACAAATGCTATATAATTCTGTCACTTGTGTGCTGAGGCACAAGAATGTTATTTATGGTTAGAATGATATTAAATGCTTTTATTTCAACTCCTTTTATTGCAGAACATGAAAAGCAGTGGTTATGCAAAAGCACGGATTATATGAATTTGCACTTCAAAGTGAAATGGTTTTATAACGAATATGTGCGAGAACTCTCTGCTTTCAAGGATGCGGTGCCTGAATACTCTCTGTAAGTAGTGTACAGGGAAGTTTCCCATGAGTTTGGTCTTGGTACAAGGTTTATTTTGGTCAAACACTTGTGTCAAGTTTGTGCAGGATCTCAAGGTGTGTAGCACTGACAACTCTACTTTTTGCACTTCCTCTCTTTAATTCCTCATTCTATCAAGTTAAATAGTCTGGGTATTTAAAATATGATTAGCTATTTCATGGGATGCTTGATCCAACTGTTGTAACTGCAGGTCTTCGTAAATGACAAAATATTTTGGTCAGAAAATGTCTGAGCAAGATATGAAATGTGAAAACAGCAGCAGTATTAGTTATAGGCCCCTGCATTTGTTTCACACTCAGATTTGGGTAAAGGTACAATGTTAATGGGATATGCTACTGAAGGTATTTTTGCTGCACTGGGTTAGAATTCAACTCCTTTCAATTTTGCATTTCCTCCTTCATTTAGTACATTCAATCCTCACCTTGTCTATGAGCTATCCTTAATCTTGTTCCTTGATCCTCTGCCAGTCTGTTGATTTGCTGAGATGTTTTGGGGCCTGTTATTGCATTAATTAAAAAAAAAAAATGGACTAAAGAAAAATAAGCCAAGCTGATGTGTGAAAGCAAAGTTTTATCTGAGTTATTTCACATACAGATAAAAAATAAACGTTAACAAAGAGCCAACACTGATAAAAGGCACTAAAATAAAACTACTGCACAGAATGTGTTCCCCTGCAAAACATGGACACGTTTTTCTGGTGGCTACTGATTTTACATCACTACGGTTGACCAGTTACAGTGTGGTGAAACAGAACTTGAAAGACATTTTAGTAGCCACGGTGTCTTCAGTGACACAAGTTTTTAAAGGATGACTTTTTAGCAAATAGAACAGATGTGAAGACACAAGATGCCAGACTGCTGCGTTTTGCCAAACTGCTGCATGGTGCCAAACTGCTGCATGGTGCCAAACTGCTGCATGGTGCAGCAGCTCTCTCTGAGGGTATTTGTGGAATGTACTCACATTACAAAATTGTTTTTAATTTTGAGGTGGTTTGAACCATTTGTCATTCAATGGCTGGATGAAAATGAGGATGTCTCAATGGAATTTCTTCATGGAGCACTAGAAAGAGACAAAAAGGACGGGGTGAGCCTTTCCTTTTTAAAGAAAACAATAAAGTATTAAGATGGTTATTTAGTATTGCAAAACCAGAAGTACGTTTGCTCCCACAGTATCCTTGTTACACCTCGAAGATACACAGTCAGTAATAGTTCTTGGAGGGTAACCCAATGGAAAAATTCCTGCTCTAATTTCGTTTTCCTAAGTTCCCTACAGACTTCAGTCTATGGTTTCACTAAACTCTGATGTGATACTGATGTCATTAAAGATAACTTGTGGGGGGGAGGTGTTTAAGAGGTTTTAAAGTGATAGAAATATGAAAAGCTCAATTTCTCAGTATTATCTGAGACTGGTTTTTAATTTATTTTTTTATTACTTTTTATGACTCTAGGAGGACTTTCAACTGTAAGAAAATCAGTTAATAACCATCTTGATCTGTGAACAAGTATTAACTCATTTGAATGTTTCTTTCTAGTTTCAGCAAACATCAGATCATGCCCTCTTCTCTTGTTCTGTGGTTGATGTCTTCACACAGCTCAATCAAAGTTTTGAGATTATTAGGAAACTGGAGTGTCCTAATCCAGAAACACTATCTCACTTAATGAGAAGATTTGCAAAGGTAAATTAAACTCAGTGCATCCCAACTAAGCTTCAGAGAGAGTGACATTGTGTTGCTGTGTACTTAAAAAGCTAAGTAGTTCCAATGTTATTTAGAATCAGTCTTTTCTACCTCTGACTGGAATCCTTAGAAAGACATGGTGTCTGTGGCATAAGACCATTTTTCATCTGTTTTATCAAGATCATTTACCTGTTTGAGAAGTTCTATTTTCTTTGAGATTTCGTATTTTTCTATGCTATACAATTAATTATTATTCTTGCTAAACACTGATTATAATTCCATTAATGGAGTATTCACTGAAATGTAATGCAATGATCTAATTAGTCAGTGCAAGGGAAAGAAAAATTCAAGGTATGGTAATAAAATGGTTTTGGTCGGGGCCCTGAGGCGGTGGTACCTATTTATCAGCTGTTTGATAAAGTCAGTGTTTTAGACTTGCTATTTGGATTGTAACATTTCCTCACAAGCTTTAGATTTCCATTTAGTCCTGATAGCTTTAAAAAACCTGCATTTACATTTATTCCTATTCTTCCATAGCAACAGTTTTCCATTTGCAAACAGAGTTCCTATTTACATGATTATTGTAAGGCAAGCTTATGCAGACAGGCTTTGAACAGTGCTCCCTTGGTCTTATTTTTCCATTATATTTTTAATCTGTACATTGTCACCCTAGAGGATTTTTTGAGCTTGCTACTGTTCCATTAAGTATGTACCACATCGCAAGGAGTAGAGCTGTCAATGCTTCTCAAAAGCAGTATGACTAAAATTAAAGTATCTTTGCTGTTGAAGAGTATACTCCTTTAAGAACAACCCCCCCCATCTGTTTTGCAGGGATTTGAAAATATGCTCATAGGATTGCTGATATTATATACAAAGAAATACTATAGACTAAATATGTAAGCACCTGTAAAATCTAGAATTTCTGTAAACCTACTTTGTTGTGTTTTTATGATTATATTTTTACATCATGAACTTTACCATTTAAAAGATTCTTCTCTTCTCCTAGACTATCAACAAAGTGCTTCTTCAGTATGCTGCAATTATTTCAAGTTACTTCAGCTCATATTGTGATAAAGAAAATGTGGTGAGTAAAAAGCTGTGTTTTGTTTCTACCTCAGAAATTACTTTTAAATGACTTACTGTACTTTTCAATTTTTGTTTTTGTGTTTTTGTATATAAGAAAAAGCTTGAGTGGTGGAAGGAATTTTTGTTTTGATTCATTTTTAATAAGGTCAGCATGTTTTCATAGCTGTGTACATTGCTGTGTAAAAGCTGAAATGGGTGGAATTAGTTAAGAGACTTAGTTAATAATTTCAGTGTTAAAGTAGAAAAAAAATTATGAGATGGTCAGAAACACTCCCTGGATAACAGCCGTGTGCACTGGTGAGTACGGTGAAGGTATCTTCATCTTTTTTTCCTAAACAGAAGAAAATATTTCTGGTTGAGGTTTCATATTGCATTGGCTTGCTTCTCTTTATGAATTTATTCATTACAGAATTTATGAGATCACTGCTCCCTGTGCAGGAAATGTGTGCAGACTTTTCTGCTATTACCACTCACTCTCAATGCTTTAGCTGTGTAGCAGTGAGAAGAAAATCATGTGCTATTCTGTTGCTTCACTGCTTATAAAGGACTCCCTATCAAAGGACTAGATTACTGTGGACTCAGATGTAAATGAGATATGTACACTAAAAATATGGTTAAACAAATCAAGACATTATCAATAGCTTAACACAACCAAGGAAAATTGTTCTTCTAAACTGACTTGTCAGAATTATTGATATTCAGTCAAAACTACTACTCCCAAGGCAGGCAGCATTTAGCACTGAGTCTGCTATATTTAGTAGTATGTTGTATTACTCTATGATTAGATAAATAACTGCAGTACCATCCTCATACTGTTCACCTTTAAAACTGCAGCCCTTATATGGCTCATACACAGATCTCAGCTGTATTTGTTACATCCCTGTGCATGGCTTGAGGATGTGCTCATTCTTGCAGGTGCTCTCTGTGAGTGTGAAAGTTTGTCATAATCTAGAGGTTACCAACATACACACAATAATAGAAATAAAAAAGATATCTATTCAGCTCAATATCAGTTATTGGTGGTTCCTCTTATAGGAAATACTGCAAAAGACTAAACCTCCTAATCTTTCAGCCTAAAGATACATTTGTTAGGAAAAACAGCATTGTGTTCCTTTTAGAAAATTTTGTATAAAATAGAATTAATAAATAAAAGTACCAGACTTTATTATTAGGTAGAATTTTTATATACCATTGTGTAAGAAGTAGGAAATATGCCAGTTACAGAACAGGATAGAACAGTTTGGTTAAAGGGGACCTCCAATGATAATCTAGCCCAACTGCCTGACTACTTTGGGGCTGACCAAAAGCATGTTGCTAAGGGCATTGTCCAAATGCCTCTTCAGCGCTTGGGGGCACATTGACCTCCTCTCTAGGAAGCCTGTTCCAGTGTTACAGAACCCTCTTGATAAAGAAAAGTTTCCTGATGTCCAGTTTGAACCTTCCCTTGATGCAGCTTTGAACCATTCCCACACATCCTGTCACTGGATACCAGTTGATATATGAAAGACCACCCCAGAATATTGCCATTTTTTCTCCCCTAATGTAGCAGGATGTAAATCTTAATGTATTTTTAACTTTCCAGATACATCTACATATTCCTTACCTCTGTCACCACCAGGGCAAATACAGAGCTGAAGAGAACATAATAATCTCTCCCCAGTACGGAGGAGTGAATGCATTGCATGTCTTCTACTTTTATGTTAATCAGTCCAAACAAAACTTCATCTAAACTAATCTGTCTCTGTATTTAATCCAATATAAGCCATAACTATTCTCAAAATTTAATGTGAAAAAAGAAATAAAATTTGTAGGGTTTCTTTTTTTTCATTTTCTCTCAATTTAATGCTAATATTAATTAAATCTTACCACTGTCTAGATGAAATTAGTTTTGATACATACTGTTGAGTCATTGAGTCAAACTGTGAAGTCTTTTGTCCTGTCCAGTGGGATTTGTTAATTGTTGCAGTGATTGATTTCTGAAGCCACCTGGTATGCCAGTGTTTGCTAAGGCTTTAGATGGAATTAATCTCATAATACTTCATGGTATGAAGTATTATATCAAATGATTTGGGGGACAAATATTTTTAACAGAAGCTACCTTTTTGAAATATGTACTTTTAGCTTAATAAAAGACCATTTGATCTGTTGATCTCAACTATTAAAGTCCGTCTCCTGCATTAGGGTTGATAAAAGGTTTAAAAAATACTTTTTATGATTAGATTTTGGCATTCTTTTTCAAGTCAATACTTTTACTATTTTTATTATACATTATAAAATGGGCACATGGACTGTTCAAATAAAAGCATACCAAAGGTGCTTTTCACAAAGATATGTATCTAATGTAGAAATGTTCTCTTATCTTCTGCCTCCTGTCAGAGATTACAAGCAAACTTGGGTTTAGGTACTGTACTCACCATCCATTTTTGTGTGTTGTGCTATCTGGCTGATTCCTGTAAATTGCTGCAAAGAGTATTCTGAAGGGCAAGATGATAATGAAATAATAAGATGAGGATGTTTTCAAGCTCTGATTCTGTTATTTACTGACAGCAATAGAAAATTTTCCATTTAGCCAAGGTAAACTTAGACTTTGAAAGAGCAGCCTTAGCCAGCCTCAAAGGAAACTTTGAAAACTGAATCAATGTCAAGTATTTATGTCGTAGCTTCAACATATTGCCAAAGGCATTTGCGCTTGACTTGAACAAAAGAATCAGGTTGTTATATTCAGTTTCTTTTTCCCACATCAATATCGTAGTAAATGAGGCCCTTAGTGACATGGATTAGTGGTGGACTTGGCAGTCCAGGAGTAAGGGTTGGACTCGATGATCTTAAAAGTATTTTCTAACCTAGTTGATTCTATGATTCTGTTCTATAATCATTGATTTGTAATATTGCAGATAATTTCCAAAATAATAAATATGTCAGAAGAGAGGAGATGGCATAGGAGAGGAGGAGAAAGTCATCAGAAATTAATAGAAGGTAGATAAACAAATAGAAGAGGGGTTTGTGGATTTTTCAAAAGACAGGAAGAGAGGTGGTATTTTAACCATTATACAAAGGCATCTGTCTTTTGTAGGAGGACAAATAAAACACTTTACTGGGAAGCAGTAATGCAAGTATTAAGAAGTTAGATCAAATTTCAGGGGTTTTCTTTCCTCTAGTTGGGGAGGACTCTGACATCAAATTCCTTTGAGAGTAAAGCAGAAATAATTAAATCATGTTGCTGATCTTTAGAATACCTAAATCTAATCCTACCATGTTTCAGTGCTATTAACATGCTGTTTACTAGGAAGGTACAACTGAGTGTCAATCACTGTAATCATTCCATCACCTTCTTGTAGGGAAAAAGTATATGTGTGTTTTATTGAAATGTATTACTTGTTTCTAAATTAATCCAATTATGCACTAAATCACACTGACCTTGGCCAACTACAATTCTTTTAGTAAGTACTGTCTTATTGCTTCCCCTGCACCCTACCAAACTCACATAAAATGGCATCTGAGTACACAAAATTCTAGTAGTAGAGTTTTTCTTTCATAATTTTTGTAATAAGCAGCTTACTTTTATTTATATTTTACTTTTTACCTTCTATTTATCCAGCAGTTGCTGTCTTTTACACTGTGGCTCTGTGTTCTGTCCTAAAGAAATGAGCTTAAGCAACAATATTTTTAGACTAAAATAGTATGTTTGCAGAATTCACCAACTTTTCAAGCAATGTAACCTGTACGTTTCTGAAATACTGTTATCAACAGAACTGTGTACTGAGTTATTCAAATACTTAAGCATCAGCCATTATCTGGGTTGCAGTGCTGTCAGTTGTCTGCAAAGAATGAGTCTAGAAACCAATCTGGTGATCTCTTTCCTCCAGTTTATTTTCATTCATAAAGTACTTTTATCATTATTTTGCCTATTCTGCAAGAGGTGGTAACACATTACTGTAACTGAATTGAATATGACTAGCAACTACAAGGGTTATAAAGTCCAGAAGATGAAATATGCAGATCGAAAACTGCTCAGCTATTTGGGAGAAGGTTCTCAGCTTCCTGTGCAACAACACTGTCATAAGGGCATAGTGAACAGTCACTGGCAGAGTGAGTTTGCTGACTGGGCAGAGAGGAGTGTGAATTAAAGGGAGGGCAGTAGTGATCAAGAACCTCATGTTAGAATCATAGAATCATAGAATAATTAGGGTTGGAAATGACCTTAAGATCATCAAGTTCCAACCCCCTTGCCATGGGCAGGGACACCTCACTCTAAAACATATTACCCAAGGCTTTGTCCAACCTGGTCTTGAACACTGCCAGGGAGGGAGCATTCACAACCTCCTGGACAACCTATTCCAGTGCCTCACCACCCTAACAGGAAAGAATTTCCTCCTTATATCCAATCTAAACTTCCCCTGTTTAAGTTTTAACCCATTACCCCTTGTCCTATCACTACAGTCCCTAATGAAGAGTCCATCTTCCCCCCGCTCAGATGTTGAAGGCGTCCTCTCTCGAGCTACTCACCTCAGCAATTGACCACTCACCTCAGCAATTGACCCATATTCTCCTCTGAAAAGTACAACTGCATGAACACAGGGCTGTTGAAGAACAAGTCTTAAGCCTAGAGGGTGTGAATATGCATATTCATACATAAAAGGAACATAACATGCACAGTCTCACGTTTGGTGCTCTCTTTGCAGCCCTGTATCTTGATGAACAACATTCAACAGTTAAGAGTCCAGCTTGAGAAAATGTTTGAGTCCATGGGAGGCAAGGAGGTGAGTTGTATTTATTTCCTGGTTCATTCAAAGTTCCTTAGAGATCATTAGCACCATGTTTGCAACCTACTCACAGCCTTCACTTCTGCTTGCAAAGAAAATCAAAATGTTCAAAAACCAAAAGTCTACAAGAACGTTTATTGCCCTGACAATACTTGAGAGACCTGACACTTTTTCACAGAAATATGCTAATGATCTGTAAAGTTCAGTCAGCACTGGGTGTTTTGTGTTGCAATCTGTAGTGCCAGCTTTATTTTCATGTTTGTATTGGACTATTTGCTTTGGTACGTACTGGTACGTTTTGCCTGTATCTGAAAATTTCATCGAATATGTGCTTTGTGCTTTGTCTGTAATGTGTCATGTCTTTGTCTAATGCCTTTGACTTGCAATCCACTGAGCAGAAGAAAGAAGGAGAGAGATTCTCTTATGAGGTTTGTGATAGTAAGCATCTTTTATTATTCCTGACCATATTCTCTAAGGCTAAGAACAGTCACATTTTCTACTAATTTCCATTGATGCATTTGTGTTAATCCCCTCTGATCTAAAATCAAAAAGAGCTATGCTTGGGCCTTCAGCTGACACTCTAAATTGAAAAGTTTTACTAGGGAGGTAGCATAAAGTCTTTCAGAGGTTCTAAAAAGTCTATAAAACATTTTGTAAGTGCACTTTTCAGTGTCTGAGGGCCTGCTTGTATTCAAGATTTAGCACCATTTCACTGAGAGTTGCTACACAACAGTTCAGAACATGCTGAGCTTTATTTCCTTTTATATTTCAGAAGACTTTAAAGTGTCTGAAGTCCTGTCAACAGTAAAAGCATGTAAACCTGTGCTTTAGTACTTTGCTGATTATAGTTCTTGACTGTTTTGAAAGCTAATTAAGAAATTAACATATTTTTAAAGCTATAGAAACCTGTCTTCTTAAAAAGCAATATTTAGGTCATGAATATACTGTCCTTATTATCAGTAGCTGGCTTTAAAAAAGAAGTTACACGTACATCAGCTCTTTTTCTTAAGACTGTAGTTTGATAGTTCCACAAAAATTTGATCTAATGCGACCATGTTACAAAGAGAAATAGAAAATACATCCTTTCATATTTCCACATCCACAGTGGAACACTGCAGAGGCAAGATAGCTCCGTGTGAGAATGAATAGCACCTGCCAAATGAACATACAGACTAGCTTCCTGAGCTTCTTGAAGCTGCCATGGCAAAAATGCTTCCTGCTGCAGAGAACATGAAATGAAATGAACTTCAGCAGCCTTGTTGTCATTGAAAATTTTATATCAGACTTTGCACAGATGTATTTGTCATCCAGTCGTGGCTGGTTTTGTGGTTCCTGTTAATCCCCTTTCACTCTGCAAATATTACAAATAATTTTGTCTTCCATTCTGTTGTGTTCTATGCAAAGTACTTCTGTATTAAGGTCTTGGATCCAGTCCTACCTGTTAAATGTCATGAATCATAGAAACAGCTAAGTGTCTATAAATCATGATGGAGACAAGGGCAGAGGAAGGCTAAGTAGCACCTTATGTCTATATCTATCAAGCTATTTTCATATTAGAATATTTTCTTGAGTCTTCAAAATAGTTTCTTTTTGCTCTTGATAACTTTTATAACAAATCCAGTTAAAAAATAATCAGGAGTTTTCATAGCAGCTTTCTTTCAAAATCTCTCATCACTTCTCATCCTTTTTCCTTTCCTTTTTGATATTAATGAGGATGTTACAGTATCAAAGCAACATTTCCTACAGATGTGATGCAGTGTGCAGCCCTTGGAGAGAATTTGGAGATATTTTTCGCTTTGTTACCTGAAGTGCATCTTGATTCGTGGTCTATAAAAAGAGATCTAAAAAATACAAAGTTTTGTTGTTTCTCATTGGGGGAATTTCTGGAAGAAAAGTGCATTCATGTTTTTTTGTCACATGTATCAAAGTGTCTCTAAAATGTTTGTCTTCAGATTGAATATTTACTCCCCTAGCTATTATCATAGCAAATTTGTCTTATTGGACTGGTACTTATAAGAAACAAAGCCAGCAATAAAATCTGTAAGCAGGGAGAAAATAGTTTAATCTCTTGTTTGTGGAGGGTATAAAAAGGCCAGATGATTTTCAGTGGAATAATAAGACCTAATTCAGTTGAAGCAAAACTAATTCTAAGAAAAATTAAATACCGTTAGTCTCCTCAGTGTCACACTGTGAACAGTACATCTTTCAAACTACGCAGTCAAAATACCACGGTCAGGCAGCAGCCCCTATGTTCAGAGCAGGCTTATTGCATATTGCAGGGCAGGGAGCTCCATAAATAGAGAAAAAAATCAGCTCTCAGCTCCCCTGCTATTCAAATAAAATAGTTTGAACCATATGAGTTTCTTTATTAACAGCCTTCTGCTGTAGCCAAGCAGGAGTGGTACATTACAATTGCAGTTCCATAAACCAGACAGTCTGCCATGATAGAGTAGTAAAGTGGGACCCAACCTGCTGGATTTCTAAAACAAATCAAGTGCAAAATGATGGGACCACTTTGTCATAATGTAGAATTGTGGTTTCACTTCTGTTTGCTTCTTCCAAAAGGAGTGTGTACATTTGCACTAAGTCCTGTTTTCATGTCTGACAAGTTGGAAGCTGATAAAAGGGAAAGTAGAAAGTTAGTGCTTCTGCTGCTTTTCACCAGATCACAGAACATGGCAGAAATGAGCTACAGCAATTAGGATCAAAAAGCTGAAAAGCAAGAGCAGGTTGTTTTTGTATAACAGTATTAACTTGGCTGTAGGTAAATCATATTTCCACTCTGGTTAAGTTCAATTCCAACTTTACATGTGATGCTTAGGAATTCCTGTAAGAATGGTCCTAAAGACAGAGGCCAACTTAAGCACAAGAATTCAGAAGTGTCCATCTTTAAATCTGTAATGTCGGAGGCTTTAGTACTTCGAGCAGTGGCAGCCAAACATCTCAAGATGGAAGAGTAGGGTGGTGGGGTGGAGGAAGGATCATGTCTATCAGAGACAAAAAGAACCATTGAAGTGACGGATCTGATAAATACCTGTATCTTTCCTAGATGTACAACTGTCTTCTGAACAGAGGCAACCAGGTGGTCCCATTAGGAAACTGTAAGCAGTTAGAGCTGTGAAATTGCAGATAAGTGGAATTCAGATTAGAGAGGTTCCATTTAACTCATACAAAAAGAATTTGTGTGTCTGTAGTTTCCTGTAGAAATGCTACCAAATTTGCAGTTACAAGATTATGTCCATACTAACTCAGTGTAAATTACAACATGGAGTAGCTCAGTCTAACACATTATGTCAAAAGCAGTCAAATTCATCAGATCTTTAACACTTTTATGAGGATTGTATGTATAAAAACATTAAAACATTCAGTTTTAGGCAGTATTTGGAAATGCTTTGGAAAAGCATTTTTACCCTTTCAGCAAATGTATTATCTGCTTATGTTTAGCATTCAGAAAATGTCGAACTTCTAATTATCTATTTAATCATCCAAAAGCAAGAGATCTTCTGAAGTGTGCCAACAAATTTATAACTAATTTCTGTTTAGGTTAAATTGTAACTTTATTATTTAAGAAGATGATAAGCAACAGAAATACTTATCAACCTAAGAAAGCCGAGGAAATTAAGAATTGCTACAAGGCAATGATTTTCATGTTAACAGGTTAATAACATTTCAGCTACCCAAAGAAGTTTGCTCTTTAAAAAACACCTCAGACTTTGATACCTGGGCAAACTACCACTATATTTTAAGTCCACATGTGCTATGGACTATAAATGGAAACCAAGAATCTAAGGGATAACTGGTCTTTTCTCTCTTTCATCTCCTATCTCTCCCTCCCTCCCCCCCCCCCCCATCTCCCCCCAATATACAGCTCATTTGGGGTTTTCCCTTTTTCTGAAAAATCATTTAGTCATGGCTTGTTATTTTTGACTTTTTCATCAAATTCTACAGAGCAGATGAGACTTGAAGAGAAAAATTCCCCAATGTTGTAGATCCTTCATGGTCACGTCTGTATATCCCTGTATGATGTCTTAGATGCTGATCAGCATTGCCTTTTTTGTCTCACTTTCATCCTTTTCTTCTGGTTGATTGCAAAATAGGGTAACATTATGGCTAGGTTAATCCTGTAATTCATCATGTAACCACATCTGGGTAGCTGAGATTTCTGCCGCTGAGCATGTTTGAGTCTTATTTTCTTAAAGTGCTTATAGTAACTAGTATGAAGAATGACATTGCATTTACCTGTATTCGTATACACTTCCTATAATAATATAGCACTCTATACAGAAACAGGTTGGCTCATGAAACAGAGATGGTTGTTTTTATTGTTACTTCCTTACTAGTAATTAATCAGCCAAGTCAAGAATACTGAGCATGACTTGTCTTGGTCACTGAAAGCCTTAGAAAAATGAATTAATCTCTTTATCACTGGTTTTTCTCACTGGAAAACTTACCTCCTTTACATAGTGGTTTTGAGAGCTATATGTAACTGTCTGAGAAGGGAATGTTGTGATGTCAATCTGCATCTTAAGTCTTGCAGCTTGACAGCTTCATTAAGCCAAACTATTTGCACAGTTGCAGTAGTGCATTTGTCACACCACGCTTTCCTGAGAATAAGGAAACCTGGTATAAAATGTGTTAGCAGGAGTTGTTCAAGCCATTGCTGAAATAACAGAGCCTTCTAAAGCACAAATAAAATTCCCTTTTGAGCTTGTTGTTGCAAAACTGTGATGATTTTGCACAGCTTTGTCATGTTGTGAACCACAGCCTTAAGGAATATTTGAGGGAGAAAGTAACCCTTCCTGCTTCAACTGCAGTGCGTTTTCTACAAAATTTTGGTTTTTTTAGTAAAGCACCACAGCTGCTTTGCTTAAAATAGTTTTAATATTAAAAATATCAATAGGTTAATTTATGCATGAAAGATAAATTGTACAGAAGATAATCCACAGTAGTTGGTGAGTCATGTGCAGAGGTACTGAAAAAAGACTTATCTCCACTGCACAAGGCGATCCTAAAACCATTTTTACCAGTCGTGAAGTCCCCCCCCAGAACTTATCAATATAGAATCACCATAACAATTCCCATCTTAGCTGCACCATAGCAGAATGGCTGTGGTATATTTGGATGATGCCAGTTAAGGGCTGATACCCTATGATTTGCCCTGGGAACTCAGTAGCACATGAAAGCACATGGTAAAATAAATGAAAAGTGCACGATTTAGTCCTGGTGAGGCACTCAAATTACCATATTGTCCAGTAGTTAAACAAAAATAACAGCAGCATTTAACACATTCTTGGCTAGCACAACATTCTCAGTATCTAGCACCTGGATGGTCAGCCGGCATACCTCTTTATATTCCACTCCTGCCTATGACACTGCATTAATAAGCATGAGCATGTGTATACACAGGGCTGGATGTCCTGCCAGATGTCTCCAGCTGTGCACACACAAACTTGTTCATGCAATTTGTGAGCACAAAGCCCTCTAAAAACGTCTAGAACTTGCATGCACCTTTCTATAATGTGTCTCATGTCCACAATTTGATACTAGTATTTAATCCAATTTTGGCCAGACTAAGTCCAGTTCCAGCTGAATTTAGCAAAAACATTGTGTTTTCTGGTTATCACAACAACTTCTGACAGAAAGTAACTGCAGTGGCCTTTGCAGTCCCAGTAAAAGGATGATTCTCTAGCTTATGCATGATCTGCTAAGAAATTTTGAGTCTTTTGCCTGCCTGGTATTTTGTGCTTTCTCTGATGTGTACAATGTTCGGTGTGAATGCTTGTGTGTTCAGTGTTTGTTAAATGCTAATATGCTAGTGGTCTTAAATTTGTGTTGCGTATGTATCCCACCAGAGGCAGTATAATTCTCTAGTGAAATGAAAGATATGCAAACACAAATAGAGACAGACTTGATTATGTATTCTAAATGTGCAGTTTCCTTTGAAATGTCAGAAGATCTGTACTGGACCTTCCTGCAGAACTGAGTGCAGAATTTGAGGATTATAATTGAAAATCATTCCTCAAGATTGTGATGTAGATATCTGAATGACCTGGAACATCAGCTATTAACTCACATTCAGCTGTTGATCCTCACGATCATCAGCCACATCCCACAATCCACTGTAACTATTTTTCCCAAATGCTTAAACTCAACGAGACAAAAAGTCATATTATTTTTTTAATTTGAAAAAAGAACGCTTAGCAAATAAACAGCTGCAGATCAGTATCACAGAGAACCTTCTTGATTAAATACCCATGCATGGATCCCCATCCCTCTCAATGCAGAAATCTATTTTTCCCCTGCATTCTCTTCTTTCCTATGTTCTACGAAAACTCCTATCAGATGTACAGGAGCTGTTTTCCCTGTGCATCACAGTGTGTTACCCCATGCTTGAATTATGTATGCCTTAATGGCTTTTAGAAACAGAAGTACTGTAGATCCCCCTCCCTCACATTATGTCAATAGGAGTAGCATGGATAGTCTCCAGCCTACGTTTTCCAGTGCGAGCTATTCTGTTTCTACACTGCATTATTGGGAGTATGGAAACATCTTCAACACAAATCACAAAAAAGTTACTGAAGGTGGTGAAATGTAAAAAAGTAATTAAAAGATAAAGACGTGCGGTGTTATTAACGCAGGTACTAATTTCTCACCGTCTTTCTCTCAGTATGCCTTGTGAATGCCATTTGTCTGGTAATAGTAGCTCTGGTTTTGTGAGTGCTAACAGAATTCACACCATCCTATAAAAAGACATTGTTTAATGGCACATTTTTGATTTCTAACAATATAATTTTTCACCTCTGTATTTTTCTTTAAGTGGTAATTGGATTTTTAAGCCTGCTAAAGCAACCCTGTGTTGTAAGAGATGTTTCCACATTTGGTGTTCCATAGTGCAGTGTACCATTGCACGTAATTCCGAATTCATTGATTGTAACGGAAAACCCCAAAACATAGTGTATAAGTGGAATATAACATTACTTCTCTCTTTACAGTTGGATCCTGAAGCTAGTGTTCTTCTAAAAGAACTTCAGGTGAAACTTAGCAACGTGTTGGATGAACTCAGTGTAACGTACGCTGCAAGGTAACGAACCTGTTTTACAGCAAACCTTAGAGAAATATTCCTCTTCAAATATCTACCTCGTTGATTAAGTCTGGGTGGTTGTTTGGGTGTCCTGAGGTGAAGCTGGCTTCTGCCCTGATGAAGTGATGTGCACTTGTGTGTGTGTGTTTAGACTCTGAAACATACGGCAGTAACTTCACTGTAAATAAAACTGAAAATCATGTGTGGGCATGAACATGTTACAAAGTGAGGCTGATGGCTTTTGTTCTGTTTTTTGGGAAACAAAAATTGCTGGGTTTTTCTTGTCTGATGCTATGTTAAACTTCTCTCTCTGACCATGTTTATGTTACTTCCTGAGGCTGAGAGCCTGCTTCAGCCAGGGAAGCTTCAGCCTGCTTCAGCTTATGTTTAGCCTGCTTCAAGTGGTCACAGGGAAAGGCCTTCTTTGGGTGACCAGCTTGCCTGTAGCTCTGCAAGAATTGTCTGATGAGCCTTACTCTCAAAATCTTTCTTTAATCAGAGTGCACGCTGCAGTCTTGAATGAATATGGTGCTGTGCCAGCACTGCCTCTGCTATAAAAAGCTGTAAGATATTTTTGCTCCCAATTAAAAAGGAATCTAAGAAAAGAGGGATTAGTGCTGTAGTGGTATTCATTAAGCAAAGTCTGCAGTTGCTTTTTTAATCTATTGAACTGGCTGGGTGGCCAGTGTGCGCTTTTTTCTGAGTGTGCTTAGTTCATCATATTGTCTTCCTTTATTTTTGCTCCCAGGCCCTGGCTCTCAGATCATTGACAGTGCATGAATATTATTTCTTTCCAGGGCTTGTTTCTGAATGAGCCAACTAGGTTTCTGCAAATAAAACCAGGAACAGTTCAATCTAGGATATGCTCCAGATAGCTACAGCACTCCTCATGGATCAGTTTATTGCTGGAATTTGTGAGGTTAACAATGTTAGAAAGATGGGTAATGGCAAGAAAAGCCAGTGCACTATTTTGGCTTTTATTGGAGGGATCAGTCAGAAGGATTTACATGAGTGGCTTCAATAAGAACTTCATGTTGATTTTATCTAGGGCTTTGAAGTGTGTAGGCAAGTACACATCCAAATGTACTTCAAAAAGTTTCCAGTGCTTCCGCATGGAAATTTGGATTCTCATTTTATGATTAGCCATGTAGCTGGACTAGCTCACTGCCTAATTGTAACATTTATTTTCTCTCATAGTAAATTCTCTTTCACTTTCCTCAAGTTAATCTCTGCAGTTTATCGTTTCACATTAATAGGCTTGGTATATTTATGGCCTCCATTTTGCATTTCTGTTAATAAATAAACCTAAACAAATTCAGTTCATCATGAATGAATCCATAAACCAAACTACCATGTGTGCGGAGGCTTATTCTGCCTCTGAACTATTGACTGTGATGAACTGCTGTTCTGCATTGTTTAAATATATTGACTGAAGACTGTATCTCATCAATGACACAAGGACTGTCAGATATGTTGCCCAACCAGATCAATTAAGAAATGGAACAGTCTTCAGAAAAACTGACCAGATACAGCTTGTGGAGGAAGAATTTGTTCCTACGCACCTTGAAGTAGAAAAGATTCGTTCTGGGAGGAAGAGTCTGCCTGCTGCTTAGGGGTTTGGCATTGTTCTTTTGGGGTTTTTTTGCAAAAGAATATTTTAAACAGCCCAAATGTTTTAGCTCTGTCTTGTGAATAAACACACAAGCTTCTGATGGTGCTGGCTCCATGAAACTTAGGAAATGGTCAAATAGAGCTAAAGGGGGCAAAATCAGTTTTCTGTTTGACCTCAGGAAAAGGATGAGAGCTTGGTTCATACGAACCATTAAGAGAAAAATAATTTATAGTCAGCTGTTCCTATTGCCCTTTCACACAAAAATAAAACCTTGGGAAGTTGTTGCTAGTTGTTAAGTCAGTCACAGCCTGAACTACAGGTTCTGGGACCCCTATTGCTTCCAGAAAATAACTACTTGGCACACTTATAAGGTCATGAAAAGCACAGTTACAGAGCAGAAACAAGGGGGAAAAATCAAAACAGTGCATAAATTAGTTCTATGAACTGTAGTCCTTAGGGAGGTGTTATTTTTGGTCTGTAACACCTGCAGTATCTTGCATTGTGAACTTTACGTCATTGCAGAGAAGATTTAAGTCTTGTTGAAGAACCTGATACAAAATGGTAAATGTTTCTGTCACAGAATTCCTTCATTCTCTTCTTTTTCTTTTTTTTTTTTCCCCGTCCTGTAGTTTCCAACTGATTATTGAAGATTGCATAAGACAAATGAGCAACGAACTGAATCAAATGAGAGGAAACGGGAATGCAGCAGCCAACAAGAACAGTGCGGCCATTGATGCTGAGATTGTGCTTCGGCCTCTCATGGATTTCCTGGACAAAACGTAAGTGTGGCAGACTAGGAACAGGACACTACAGTCACGCATAGGTTGTTTTGCCCTGACGCATCATTGAGACCTAGAAACACGCTGTAGTATTTTTAATATCTGTAGTACTTGCACGTATGCAGAGTACTAGGCTTAATCTGTTTGCATATTTTGCCCGGGTTCCTGGCCCAGAAGAAATTTTGTCTGCTTTATCTGTGTGTGTCAACTTATTTTTAGCAGTGTGCCTTGTCCCATGCGGTAAGCTACAAGAGGGGTATGTGTTGCTTTCAAGCAGTATGATTTTCAATATTAACTGTCTTTGAGTTAAAACATCTACTGCTTGCACAAGTCCTGAAGAAAAGCCCAAAGTGTTTATACACTTACATAGGCTGTCCTAAGCTCACTTAAAAAATTGGTGAGCTGACTTTTTTGCTTGTCAGGTTCAACCCCAAATTGCCATTTCTCAAAGTTGACTTCATAGCTTCTTAGAGAGTTAGTTGAATAATGGAATAATGGGAACAAAAATGGGTTTTAAATTACTGTCTGAATAGAAAACATTCCTCACCACAGGAATGGGAAGTGGAATTTTAGCAGATGCTAAGCCCATGCACGGTAAATAAAGACATGAAAAAAAACAAACAAACCCAACCAAAACCAAACCCACAAACCAAAACTGTTAGGGAGTATCACCTTTCCTACAAATATATCCTTCTATAAGGACTACAGCCATAGCATGTTAATATGGTCTGGGTTTCTGTTATTTCTTTAATAAAGGTTTTAGTTATTTGCTTACAAGGAGTAGTAAGTGATGCTAGAAATATGAATTGGCATATTTATGATGTGCTATGTATAATGATGTTACAATATTTCTTTACATGAATAGATAAAATTCTGTAAAATTACCCACCAAAGCATTTGCATGATATGAATATGAAATATTCCTCCTATGCCTGAAAAAGGCAGCACTTTATTCATGACACTACTTAATCATGGCAGTACATACAAGACAGTTTATGAATATACTCTTAAATAAAGAAAAAGTGTAAGTATATGGACCATCTTAGAAATAGATGATGTGATTGCACAGACTTGCCAGTATATATAGAATTAAATGCTTCCAAATGATAGCCCTGAATTTGCATTAGATATCAGCACTTAATTCTACATAACAGTAGAAACACAGGACAAAGGAGATGTTTGGGTTTTATTTTTAAGACATAAATTATGTAATAAAACTTTAATTTAGGGGCTTAGGAATGCTAAATTGTTTCATCCATCAAACTGCATAACTCAGTATTATTTTGCATTTTTTTCAATAAATATATATCAGTAATACAGTAAGTAACAAATTGGAAAGTGGAGATTTACATGATTTTATAATCTGCATGTGTTTTCTTTTTACCAAAACTATTCCCTCTTGATATGCAAAATAACTAATCCATTGAGAAATACTCATTGGTAGAGAAAAGCTAAGCCATAATGTCCGTCAATCTGAGTATATGTGATACAGCACCTCTGAAGTCTTGATGCTGGAGACTGGTTTGTGTTTTGTTTTATTCCAGTTTAAGTGTCTCTGCGAAAATCTGTGAGAAGACAGTTCTGAAACGGGTTTTAAAAGAGCTCTGGAAGTTAGTCTTGAACAAAATAGAAAAACAAATTGTGCTTCCACCACTGACAGACCAAACTGTAAGTGTTCCAGCACATTACTGGATTAGTGCTTGTGGTATCACATGTGATTGCTACATTTGACCGGTTGTTGGGTTTTATTATGGTAGCCTCTATATAAAGTGTCCCTGTTGGCAGGCATGGTGAAAGGTGTATAGCTAGCTGCCTTTAATTTGCTAGCTCTGTTTACTGCTGAACACACAATTAAACAAAATCAATGAAAAGCAGGGTACTGTTAAGAGAGACATTTCCCTTTTGTAGCCTTGAATATTACTTTCTGTCTGAGGTGAGAGGCACAGACATTTGGATTTGTTTATTTTGTAATTTTGGGGTGTATCTTACTATTGTCACTACTAATAAATACTGACAATTGCAGCTACGGTTCTATATCACATCTTTTGCAATTGAACCATACAGAAGCAATATTTTTTTTTCTGGAAACTGAAATGTTTTGGAGCAGAAAGTCTAATGAAAAATTGTTCTGCATTGTGCTATGTAAGTGGGACTGACTTTTTTTTCCTGAAATCCAGATATTCAGAACTATGTCTTGCTGAACTACCGAGTAACGCACTAGTAATTGTATTTCTTGGAGTAACTGTGATAAAACATGTAAGCATGGATTCTGTTTGTCTAAGACAAACATGTAGTCATTGGCCTTTGGTGACACTCCAGGATTTGGCTATTGTAAAATACTGGTTTAAGTTTGTAACACTTTGGTATCCTTTGTTAAAAAAAATAAATGGTTTTGGCTTAACAGCACACTGTTGTGCTCTGTGTGACTCAACTGAGATGTTACTATAGACAGTTAAGCTTTTTCAGCTTCCTTTGCGCTGAAGAATTTGTTTATATTAGCACCTGAAAGCTATGATTATGGTCAAATCTCTCATTGACATGCTCTGTAAGAATAATTCCAGCCTTAGCTTCAAATTTTTAAGTAGAAGAGACAGGAGCACAAGAAACCACTATCAACAGAATACGCAATATTTGTATCAAATATGTGATACCAGAGGGAATCGTGCTGCAGGCATTCAACCACTTGGCCTTATCAACGGGATGAAAATACGTCTCGTGTAATTGAAATTTCTATTTAGCTTTGCAAAACAGTGGCTTTGGCTGATGTCCTAGCAGAAAATAAGATCATGTTGACATAAAAAGCAAACACACTGTAGTGAGTCTGTTTCCTGAATTTTCTATGTGATTGCAGGGGCCCCAGATGATATTCAGTGCAGCCAAAGATCTTGGACAACTGTCAAAACTCAAGGTAATGGGGCCAAATGAAACTATGAGTGGCTTGCTCTAATGAAAAGAAATGGATGAAATATTAGTGACTATAAGCCATGCATCATTCTTGTGCTTATTTACAATAATATTGCTTATTTGCAATTATTGCTTATTGCTTATTTACAATAGTAAGATTGACTATGGCAGAAACTGTTAACACGTAATGATTTTACAGTCTCATCAAACCAAATTAAGAAAATAAGAATGTATGCTTTCTATGGTAAGTGATCACTAGATGGGTGAAGAAGAGATCACTGCTGTGTTGCACAAATAGGCCTCCTAAGCATTAAACATCACAAATATGAGATCTTTTCATTGCCTTTTGGACCCAGTTCTTAAAAAACTCTAAGGTGTGGATACAGTAATTTTTTTTCTGTGTATTATTTATGGCGTGTATTGAAATACAGGATGTACCTCTACAATGAACTCATCAGCACTACAGTACTGAAATCCATAACACACTTGATGGAGAGCTCAGTCATTTGATATTGATGTCACTTTGTTTGCCAATCAATTTTTCCATTAGGATACCAGTTTTGAACAGAAATGTGGTAATTCATGCTTCTATGAATAATTGCTCAGTTTGCCAGAGGGGTTAAAATACTGCCTAAGTAAATCAGAGGATGCTTATTTCAGGAAAAGATTTCATATGAGTGTAGTCGCTTTATAAATCTTTAGCTTCTTGTCTAATAGGAAACCCTTTTTAAAAAAAAGAGCATGCTAACAAATGTTAGTTAAACTGTCAGGTTTATTAATACAATTATCTAAGTATCATCTAATCATTTAAACATAATACTTATTCTTTTCCCTGTCCCACACCCTCCCACACCCCACACCCCCCCGAAGAGAGAAATACTATATCCTAGGAAAAGAAAAAAAAGCTACACACATGCTCAGTATTAAACATTGGTTCTTTATCCCTACAGCCTGTGTTTTCAAGAAACATGATTGCTCTAGGTTCTAATTTGTTGTAAAAGAAGTATGAAGTTGAATTAATCCCTCTTAATCATAGAGGCTTGAGGAGCATTTGATGGCTTGCTTTGTTTATTTGTTTTTCCAAGCACAGACAGGCCTCAATACTGTCTCCAAACCAACTGCAGTCTTAACTTGCTTTGCAGGACCATGTGATTCGAGAGGAAGCCAGAAGCCTGACCCTGAGGCAGTGTGCAATAATGGAAGTAGCGCTAGCAACTATAAAGGTACAGCTTTACGTGTTTTTCTGTTCAGTGTTTAAATGACCAAGAGCATGATGGACATAAACAACAAAATCTAATATTGAATGGCCCCTTAGAATCATAAAGATCCCTTTAATGTCAAGAACCATTTGAAACTAAGCTCCTTGTACTGCCTTGAAAGCAAATGTCTGAGAGTCTGCATGCAGAAAAGTCAGAAAAAAAAAAATACCAGTTGCAGACAGAATATGTCCCCTGAAAGGAATTGGTGGCCAAAGCTTATCTGATTCTTGTGTTCCTTTAATGCTTAGACCTAGTGCAGCTGAAGCAGCTGGGCTAAATCCTTATTATGTTGCAGCATAGCCTCTTTTTCTCCCACAGAGGAGACACTGAGCCTGAAAAGTGTGTTCATTCCTCACTGCGCTCTCCTGCAAATGTGTATGACACATGTTTTTTTATAGAACATCAGAAAATAAGGCTTTTAATACCATGCATTACTGTGCACTGTCTTAAATTAAAAGTGCAGTTGAATTTTATCAACCTTTTACAGTTTGGAATTCACCACAGAATTTACAGTCCCTCATAAATAATTTGAATTAATTTAAAGATGCTTTTTAATTATTCTGCACATTGGTCCCTTTTCAGTGGGGAAAAAATGTATCCATCAATCACACACCTGTTAAAAACCATTTCTTATTAGAGGATATCCCTCCAACCTTACCTGGTGCTAATCTCATTACTAGAAATACAGATCAATTTATTGGTAATCGATGAAGTAACTCTAAGACTTAACATGGCTGGCAGGATGAAAGCATTAGGCCATAAGCCAGATGAAATGATATGGAAAATTTTTCTTCACTTCCACTCATTTTATTGTTATTTCATTATGCTCCAAATGTAAAAATAAAGAGATTAACAAAGTCCTTTTGAATTTTTTTTTTTATTAAAAAATTGAGGCTTTTATACAGTCATCACAGATGTGGTTTCTTAAGCCAAAAGAAGCCATTTGATGTATGTACTGAATCTTTACATGCTGTAAATATCTTGAAGCAATACATTTGTAGAATGACAAGATATTTTTATGTCTGCTGCTGAAGAGACAGCACATCAGGAAAGTAAGGAGGTTGCTACTTAAGCATGAAACTGAAGTTTATATACATACTGAAGTGGACATATTCATGATCAAGTCTTACGCAATAAAATAGTGTCTCAAAGGAAAAGAGAGAAGTATCAGAGAGGGCTCCTAATTGCCATTTTTTGTACTTGCAGTAGAATTTATATTTCTTTCAGAAATAAAAATAGTATTTGGTGATTACTGACATTGTGAAAACAGGAATGGAACAAAATGCTGAAGTATTGTGGGCTCCCGCAGTAAGCCTTGGGGAGTCCTCAGTTCAGTGTGTGAAACTAATTAATTATTTTCCTTTCAAAACATTTGTTCTGAATAAATAAAAGCTGGGAAAATGTAATTTCTAACCTTGCGAAAAAAAGTTAGAAATAGGGAAAATACTCAATTCACTATTCTTATCTCTGTGCCATGCATTCATAAACTGAGCAAAATAACAGTCTCTGAAAAACCTATCTTCAAATTGTAAGGGAATGACCTGGCATTAAAACCTGCTACTGGACTGTGTATGTGATATGGAAGGTTATTTATTTTTTCCCAAAATATGAAGCATATAGCCTTGATCATGCAGAAATTGGTCTTAGAAAGTGAATGAAGACAACATTTGTGGGTTAAGAGAAAAGGCTGCTATGTTGATTTAGGAATGTAGCTCATAAGGCTAATGATCAAAAGATACATGCTGTGTAGGTGTGGAGGTATGGTTTGTTTAAAAGCAAAAGAAATGGCTACCCAAATAAGAATATGATAAGAATGGCATATGGTATCTGTTCAAAAATGAAGCAGCTGATCATTATAAGAGAAGGACTTACAAGGAGGAGGTTGATCTCTGTGCTTGCAGTCTTTATTTTTTTTCCTTCAGTTAGTCTAATTTTTAGTACAAAAAATTAATTTGCTGAGCAACTTAGAATTTACTAGATGATGGTGGTGTTAATGCTTTGAAGAACATAAAGGAATAATCTCTTTCATCTTAAATGCATGTAGTATATCATCAGTCTTAGAGAACCTTGCCAATTTATACTTACATTTTTTAGCATAATTCACATTTTATTGTTAGAAGTGGCCTGTTATCTCAAACTGAGTTCTCTCAGCTATCTTGTTGTCTTGGCCAGAGATAATGTCAATTGATAATAGTGTGCTATTTTCCATTTTTATCTTTGCATGCACTCTAGAACCAGAGGCAGTCTACAGTGTGGACCTGCCACCCAGTATGACTTGTGTGGCATTTGTCAAGTTTTGGCTGTGCCACATACTTGTCATTATGCACTTATGCCTGCACCTTTCATTTGTCAGTATGCTGTTCAAGCCTCTCTTGTCCCCTCTGAGCCTTGAAACCGCTTAGACTGGAGCATGAGTGAGTAGCAGATGAACTATTTTAAGGCTTGCATCCCTAAAGAATTTAGCTATGCCAGCAGATCAGGAGTCTTTATTTAAAGTATTTAAGCTAATTTAACAGGAAACACCACTGGTGTAGTGGTTTACTGCTACGTCATTCATTGGTCTGCATAAAGAGAACTACGTAAAGTGAGTACAAATACTCTGCCTTAAAGGAAATACTCTTTTAAAGGCTGAAATGTACACTGTCTTCAACATCACTACCAACCTTTTCTCTCCCATCCTTTTCCTGTTACAGTTCAGGAAACCCCAATGTCGTCAGACAAGGATGACACACATGTTTTTTGCATATCCACAATAAACCAGGTCAAAATTGGAATCAAAAAGATAATCACCATGGAAACTGCCACAGAATTTCTTATTATTTCTCAAAGCATAATTTCTGGCATAATCACAACGCAATTCTAATCCAAAACTTCATATTCTAGGATCTTGTCTTTTTAAGTTTTAACAAATTTTCCCTTTCCTCAAAAATAATACATTCTTGTGCTGTAAGCCATGCCTTGCTTTTAGAGAAGTTTTTTATATAAAGAATTAAGACTGATTCCACTCTCCACAACCTAAAAGAACCCTGCAAGTCTACATATCAAGTTTTCATACGGAAATACTTGAGATCATGAAGACCAAAATTACAGTGTAGTTTATTTTCTCTCCCTCAAGGCTTACATTTTACCTTTAGAAAGCAGCTCAGTAGTAAAAATTCTGATAGTTACCTCGACTGCTGTAATTATAAATCCAGTTCCACATGCCAGCTGTTATTTTTTGAAGTTGTGTAAAAATTTCACTTAACATTGCGTCAGTAACGAGGCCTCTCTTAGATGAATTGTCTCTCTGAATAACTATATTTGGTTTCCATTTTAGCAATACTTCCATGCTGGAGGCAGTGGGCTGAAAAAGAATTTCCTGGAAAAGAGCCCAGACCTACAGTCCTTGAAATATGCTTTGAGCCTTTACACACAAACTACTGATGCCTTGATAAAGAAGTTTATAGACACTCAAACATCTCAAAGTAAGTGATCTGTAAGAGAGATATAAGTATGTCAAATTCTATTTTAAATGTTTTCAATGATTGGTTGCCAATCACATGTTCCAAACACTGGTATTTTAGAGTTTATTGGCACAGATTTGCCCCTGTGATATTATCCCCTATCAATGGCTATTGTCAATCAGTGGAGGTTATCTGAAGGCAGTGCATTTTTCAGTTTCTCAGTTTACATGAAGAATAGGTCCTATAGCTCTATATGAACACCAAACAGCAAGGTTATTTGTAGGAGTACTCCACACACAACCAGGGTTGGGGAGGCCATACCAGAATGCTTACCGTAACTGCAGAAAGCAAATAATTCTAGAGTATATTGGCAGCCCTAGATACTTTCAGACCTGAAGGATGTTAATTACTAATCACAAATAACAGCAAAAAGCATGTCCTATCCCTTAAGGTTTCCTTTTGCAATTAATAAATTGTGATTCCATATTACAAAACGCACGTACAAAACACACACCACTTGGCATGGCATCTGTACATTCAAAAGGAATAGGTTTCTGTAGGCTAAAATACAGTATTATTTTCCTTTGTGCATTTCAGAATTCAGATTCAAAACCGTCCTGCTGAAAACATCACATCATTTCTTATGCCTACTTATCAAAATCCAAAATTTCTTTGCTTTACCAAAAACAAATACAAAGAACATGCAAGATTATAATATTAGGTGTACTTTAAATCTGGACATCAGCAATGCTGAAGCCACTTTTTCCTGATCTAGAATTTTGGTATAGTGCATAAAAAAAAACAAAAAAAAACCAATGAACACCTGAAACAAAATCCTCTTCATTTAAAATATACATACACATCAATGATGTGTTTCAGAAGAGGACGTTTCATGGTTTCAGTAAGAGGGCAAGAGTTGATGGTTACACTTTCAGAAAAGATTCCTTCTATTTTTAAAAAGAAGCTATTTCTTAGTATTTTTCTTCTTGATCTAGAACAGTGTTTTCTACTTCCACAGTACATAAAGGATCTGGTTTTGTGTAGATAATGAGCATTATATTCCAAGTAGAAGGTTTCTTCATTCTAGAAACTGCAGATTTTTGTAGAAAGTAATCTTTGACAGATGTGTTTTGAATGTAGTGTGCATTGCTAAAAAATGGCCTGTTTGCCACTTACTCTTTGGGAAGGAATACAGTTTTCTGCTTTAGAAAGAATTACCTTGCTCCTGGAGAGGAGAACCAGAAATGTTATATTTGGACAGTTAAGCTGGAAATAGTTCGGGTTTACTTCTGAATACAGCATGTTACGCACAGTATAAAAAAGCATGAAACATTAGTTTTGCATTTGCAGTTTGCCACAAGAAGCCCAAGGAATGACTTCCCAGGCAGTTTCCATATTAGCCTGAGGATCTCTGTTAATGATTCATACTTTACAACTGACAAAATTGCTATAGAACTTTAATATACAAGGAATAGATTCTCTTCCCTCCTTCTCAGAAAAGATTAACAATATGGATTTAGGCAGAAATTACTGATTAATAATTAATTTTGCTTTTCTTCATGCATACTTTCATTGTAGCTTCAGGACAAAAAAAAAATCACCCAGGTTATAGTCATAAGTAGAGATCTTTTATAAATCTTGAACCACAAACATGAATTTCCTGATTTTCATCATGATTTCAGCCTGAGGGCTGTATTCATTCCTGTGCACACATCAGGCATGCCTATATTTGCACACTATCAGAAGTTAGCCACTGGGAATAAAAGTTAAGGAAAAGTGACTCGCAGCTTTTCAACATCCTTTAATGTCTCATTTAAAAGGGCTAAAAACCTAGTCTAACAGAACATCCAGCATCACAACTGTAACTGTCATTAGCATTTAGTTAAAATGCTCCTATTTACAAGTAAGAATTTTCTCTGAAGTATAATTAGATTTACGTCTGCCCTCATATTCATGCGGGTATCCAGTCCATGATCAATAGACAGTTGGATGTAGTTAAACTCAAAGCAATGGAAAGATTGCTCTAAATCTAAGAAAAACAGCATATTGAATAATAACTACTATTTAGCCTGGAAGTCACCTTTTGATTGAATTAAGTTATACCCTCACCTTTTAGACTACTTAATTTAAAAGATAACAAAATTAAAAGGAGATTTATGGCTGTGGTTTAAATTAATAACTAATCTAAAGTTATTAAACTCTTAAATCTTCAGTAATTTTATAAACTATAGCCTGTGTGTGAATGTTTACATTTGCTTACCATCGACACTAATTAGTTTTAGCAAGTTACATAAAAAGACAGAGCCTCAAACACTGCAGTGCCCTGAATTTACTTTCATTTATTACCCCTAATTTGTCCATAGTAAACGCCACTGTTGCATCTAAAATAGCTACTTATTGGAAATAGAAGTTCTTTTTCTTATACATTTACAGCAGCTTATTTTTTATAAACCTCATTAGAGAATGTTGCAGTTACTGTAAGGTACATAACAGAGCATTCCATAGTGGCAGGACTGCAATGTATTTTTTAGCTTGACTTTGAGGAGTTTGTATAACTTACACAGAAAAATTAATACTCATCTCGCAACTTGGCTTGTACCACATTCCCTACTCACGTGTTCAAATGGCTGCAGAAAGCACGGTTATTTCACATCAGCTGTTTTTTATGATTTCTTCATTCTTACTCTGGACAATTGAAAGGTGAAAGAGGAAGAAGCATCTGAAAACAAGAAAATAAGCAGAATTAAAAATATTTATCTAATGAGAATGAGTAAATGACACAGTACATCCTTATTTTCCTTGTGAAGATGCCCACATAGGGAAGAAAATTACTTGTTCAACTTAGAAAACAGTGAACAGTTTAGGGCAAGCAGATAGATAACATCAGAGTACAGAAAACAAAAATCATTTAGCAGCTCTTTTATGTGAAAAAATTAAGGGAGATGCTCCCATTGAGTCATGAGATTAAGACTGGACCCTCCTCCTTTTTAAACTCCCAAAGGAGCTTGGGTGTGACTGGATCTAGTCTTAGTCTCAGACTTTTGACAATGATTTTTGTCTAAAGGATTACAAGCATACCAGTTCAGCACAGAGGGAATTTGTACACACCCTTCATCTAATAGCAGTTTGCAGGTTTAAGGTGGATCTTACAGAGTCAACAGAAGTTTGCACAATTGCTATAACAATCTATACACACATACACAAAGAAATACATAGAAAAATTCCCCACAATTAAAGTGAAAGAGATCACACATTGTATGTCAGCATTTCTCAGCAGGTGAGGATCAAGTCCTGAGAAGTGGCAGACTTCAGCCCAGGTTCTGTTTTGGTGACAGTCCCAATGGTCCCACGATTATCACAACCTTGAGAGTCTGCAAGACCCTAGGCAATACCCACTGTGGCTCAGGAGAGCTCCAGGGGCCTCACTTTGGACCACTATTTATAGGGTATAATGGATGCAAAAGTTGAATATAATTGTGTGAATTAAAAAAAAAAAGTCAATTTAAGTAAAGGAGTTCTGACAATATACATGTATGTATTCAATGAATTCTGACATTTGGTCCTTTCAAAGCTTATTGATTCATGATAACTGCAGATAGTATAAAAGTCTTTGAAATAGGAATAGGAGTTCTGTTTTCAAACTCCTGAGAACACATACTGGTCTCTTCTGGCCACTGCTTAGACTGCTTCATAGCTACCAGCTTCCAGAAATTGAACATATTCTCTCTTCAGAGATAGGCAAGTTCTCACATTAGGAGGGGGATAGCGTACATTTCAAATTTCTCTTTCACCTGAGATGGAAAAGATAATGAATGTAGATCCACAGCTAGCAGCCAGCTGCTTGTTTTGGTGACAAAGTCTAACCCTTATTTTTCTACTGAATTTTGCCTGAATTTCTTAAAAGTTCTAGCTTTGACTATGCCCCCGTATCTCACATCTCTGTTCTCTCCAATGCACATGCTCTGACAACTTAACCATACACTTAAGGCTCAACAGATCTATAAATTGAACAAAAGGTAGGGCAGGGGAAATTGACTTTGCTAACTGCAGAGATTTCTTTTTTTGAATTAATCAAGTCCTGTGAACTTTGCAAAACCAATGCAAGTTGGTGGAAAGGCTCATCTACACAGTGGGAAAGCGAGAACACCTGCATATGGTCCTCAGGTATTTTGCAAAAAAAGTGAGTCCTCCTTACTTTTACATTATGACTGTATAGGATTGTCCCTGCAAGCACCACTAAATTGGAATGGACACTGCACAGACCACAAACACCTTCCCAGTCAGTTCTTATGGAGTTAAATGGAATGAAATGAAAAATTAAAAAAAAATAAAATTGGAGGGATGTGGAAGAAAACAACGGAGAATCAAATAGAAAACAATAGACTATGATAGAAAATAACAGATTACAATAGAAAAGACTAAAAAAGTATATTAGAGAAAATAATACAATATAAAACACTAAAATGCAATAGCAAATACTAGAAAATAGTATGGCAAAGAGTAGCATATAATACATACAATAGAAAGTAGAAAACACTAGAAAATAGTACAGCAAATAGTATAGCAAATAATCGAATGCAATAGCAAACAACTAAATACAATAGAATACTATGGAATACAATAGGATGCAACAGAATGCAATAGAAAATTCTGGAAAATAGTATAGAAACAATAGCAAACAGAATACAACTGAATCCAATAGAAAATAGTATAGCAAACAGTAGACTGCAACAACAGCAAACAACAGTAGACTGCAACAACAGCAAACAGTAGACAATAGAAAATACTAGAAAATAGTATAGGAAAGAACAGGAAGTAAAATTCAATAGAATACAACACAGTTCAATAGAATGCAACAGAAAATAGAAAAGCTTAGAAAACAGTATAGCAAGCAATAGCAAAGAAGGGAACACAAAAGAAAATAGCATAGCCAAGAATAGAATACAACAGCAAAGAATAGCAAATAACAGAATATAATAGAAAATACTAGAAAATGGTATAGCAAACAAGAGCAAGGGATAGCAAACAAAAGAACACAAAATTAAAAGAGTAGAAAAGAAATTTAAAAATAATTGTAGAATAAAAAAGAATACCAAGGAACACCAAAGAAAAATTAAAAGAGTAGAAACAGGTAGAATAGAATAGAAAAAAATATATAACAGAATAGAAAAGAAATTAAGACATTAAAAAGAATAGAAAATAAAATATTTTGATCTTTCATCCAATAACAGTTTCAGCTTTCAGTTACAAGAATAGCTTCTTCTTAGCTGAAGAACAGTAAAAACATTTCATTATTCTTCTCTTTTGCTATTAGGTGACTGCTGCATAAAAAGAATCCTTGTTTTGCAGGCAAGCCCGTACTAGCTATGTCTCTCTAACATACAATTTGCTACTGTCTTTTATTCTTTAGATTGTGAGAAACAGTCCCTCAAGTAAAGCCTCCTCCAGATTCAAGGATTTTACTTTAAACTGCCAGCAGAGAGATATGATGAATATGAAAAGCTCTTAAAGCAGTTTCAGTAGAAAGAATTGCTATCATAAGATAGAAAATTAGATAAGTTGATGTTCAGAACATGAAATGATATGTTAACCTAGGATTACACAATCATTTTCAGAATGTACCATAGTCACAGAGCTGATAAAAGACAGTTTGTTTGGCTGACTGCAGGGACAGATTTTTTTTCAGTAGTAGGTATTTGTGTCTTCTTTTTATATCAAATTATTGTTTTTTCAAGGCTGCTACCGAGTTTTGCCATTCTGAACGGTAAACAGGAGACATTTCTGTACTCAGTACGTTCAGTTTATCCTATGCACTCTGTTTCCCTGTGATTTAGATGTTGCAAATCCCTGGTTCTCCTGTTCAGCTTCGCCATTAAAGCTTTTTAATCAGAACAAAAGATTAATGACTTAAAGTTACAGTATGCTGAACTCAAACTTCATAGCCAAAGATGGCTACACATAGAATCAAGAGCATCATTCATAAAAAAAAAAGGTCCACTACCAAAAAAAAAAACACCAAACCCACTAAAACCCAACACAAACACACACAGAAACCGAACTCTTCGGGTTGAATTCCATGTATTTTGTCACAATCTGAAAAGGTGAAATTTCACATTTCAAGGAACAAGAATAATGTTCTGGAAGCCCCAGTCCCTACACTCTTTGATTTACTTTACATCATCAGAAAGCCACTGAGAATACATTACAAATAAACATATCCTATATATCTTATCAGAGTACTAGCCCAGATAAGCTGCCTTTTCAATTTTAGGTATCTAAAATCTCCAAACACATACTTGCAATAAGATGGGTTGTACACGCAAACACAGTCTGACAAAACCACCAATGTTTGCATTTCTAGATGCAACCACACCTAATAACAACAAAGTTTCAGGTTAAAGGTTTTTTTTTTATTTTCCTGAGGCACTTTACATAGACATTTGGAATTGCCAGGTACTTTTGTGGCAAAATCACTTATGAGAATCTGTAACTGATTCCCACTTATATGTGAAATCTATGTCAGAAGCTTCTGTTTCTGACAGAAAATACCACTCACATTCTTTCACTGTCTGTTCCTCTTGATGTATTAGAAGGCTAAGTGTGCTAACTTATTAATTACTATTTCAGGTCAAACCAGTAATAATTCAGTGGGTGAGATATCTATACAGGTGGATATCTCTACACATCCTGGAACTGGTGAACATAAAGTTACTGTAAAAGGTAAGTTTAAAATAGTTAAATTAAAAAAGAAAGCAGCAACAAAGTCCAGAACTCCCAAGCACTATGCCCTAAGTAAAACACACCAATAATGAAACAACAAAAGTTACGTGTTGCAATACTTGTAAAGCTGTAAGTATGCTTCGGGTGATTAGGCTTATACTTATTTCTTGCTCAACAACAGCAGAAGTTTTTATTATCCAGGTAAATACTGTCCAAGCTTCTCTGCATAGACAATTAAAATCTATTATACAATGTTATGAAGTTAGCGCTTCTGAATTGCTTGAATGCAAGTTAATTTTCAAAAAGCTCTAGCAAAGCTGAGTGGTGAATGATTGCACCAAGATTTTAAAAGTTCCATTTTTAACCACATGCCTTTATTCTGCACAACTGCAATTCCAGATGAAATCTGGCATTGAGATCAGAATAAGCTCATTTTTTTAATTACAATAACAGTAGCAGAAAAAAAACTTTTTCATATAAAGTGCCTGTAAAATACATGTTAATATTTGCTACTGTTGTAACTGCGAATAGTCAGACATCTTACCTGGCAGAGAACAAGCAAAGCTTCTCTGAGGCTTGCCAGGTATTCATACCCTATAGGAAAGCTCTCCAATCACCTTTCATTACCTATACAAAGTCATGCTGGATAAGTAATTTGAGCTTTTCCAATGGAATTTTATTCAACTTCATTTCTTTTATTTCTTTACAGTTGTAGCAATTAATAATCTGAACTGGCAAACAACAGCTATGTTCCGGCCATTTGTGGAAGTTTGCATATTGGGTCCTAACCTAAGTGACAAGAAAAGAAAACATGGAACCAAGACAAAGAGCAACACTTGGTCTCCAAAATACAACGAAACTTTCCAATTGTAAGTGGTTTTTATCTGTTAACTGCATATTTTTTTGCAAGTTTTCTTAGAATTTCTTCCCTTGAAACCAGCAAGAAGATAGAAGACATCCTAAGGCCATTAAACACATCAGAGTCCATAGATATAGACACAACATCAATATTAGTTAGTAATTTGTACCTTTGGTTTATATGAAGATGAGTTACAACCACTAACTTTTTCAACTTACAGAAACTGGTTAAAATGTACAATTCATTTTGATTCAAAGATGTGGTTATGATAGCTGTAGAACATTTTAGGTATGTTCTAGAGAAATCAACAGTGTTAATTTCAGATATTGAGGGAATGAAGAATGCTCTATTTCTGTTCAGGTCAGGGGAAATTGAGAATGCATCATCAGTAGCATCTGCAAGGTTAACTGTTTATAAGGTTTAACACTAAATTATATTCTGTTGCAACAAAAAAACTGGAGCTACAAAAGTTAAACTGCCACTATCGATCACTTCAATTCTTACAAGCTTTTTAGAGTAGGTTCATTTCTTAGGAGAATTAAACTGAACTCCTTGTTCTAAGTTCATATTTTTAATCCCTGCAGCATTCTAAGTAACGAAGATAAGCCAGGAGCCTATGAACTTCACCTATCAGTGAAAGATTACTGCTTTGCTAGGGAAGATCGCATTATAGGAATGACAGTTATTCAGCTGCAAAAGGTAGCAGAGAAAGGTAGCTGTGCATCTTGGTACCCTTTGTTGAGAAACATCACTGTAGATGAAACTGGGTTAACAATTCTTAGAATCCTTTCTCAGAGGACCAATGATGAAGTTGCTAAGGAATTTGTAAGACTTAAATCAGAAACAAGATCTCCTGAAGAAACAGCCTAAAATACCCAAGTAATGCAAGATTGTCACCGCCAAGAGCATAGATACAATGCTGTTGTCAGAATAGTGCATGCATGAGCAATTCTGTGGGAATGTTTAACTATGTTTTCAGTGTTTGCCAGTACTTATGTACTATATTTGCAAGATGTATCAAAGAGCTGTATGTCTTTTATACATATTTTGGTCTTTGGTAAAGTAATTGTTCCAATGAAGTGCCAAAACTAAGATTAAGGGTAAAACATTTCATCATATGTTTTTAAATGTTGATTTCACCTCATGACAACTCCTTTATTTTTTAAACATTTATTAATTAATAAATAATTAGCTTTTTTAATTGATTAATGGGTTGTTAAACTACTGTGTTGCTTATTCTAAATTAAGTTACCTCCCTTACTATTGTTTAAAATAGATGTACCTTTCTTCAGACCATCATTTTATGCAAGCCTCATTTTAAGTCTCTTACTGATAACTTTTTCTATCAATCAATCATTACTACAGATGCAGTTACTTATAGAAAGTGTTTGTAATTTTATAATTACCAATATAAAGTAATGACTTTTGCATAAAAACTGAAAAAGGATGGAAATATTTTATGCTAATCTTTTTCCAACCTTTCATAAATATCACTGTGAAGAAATGCTGTTAAAACAAGTTCTCAAGAAGCTGTGCTTATCAGAGTTTGTTACTGATGTTTGATATCTTGAGATAACTTTGTTCTTTAAAACTGCCAAGGTATTATCATATTTGTATTAAAAGAGTAAGTCAGTATCTGTAGAGAAAGACTGCTGTACAGTACATGTGCTTTTAAAAAATCATTTTTTAAATGATTTGGTACTGTACAAGGGTTAGTAGTCTGGAATATGCAATGCTGGTTTGTGGTTTGTTTCTAGAAATTGTTTATGAAAAGAAAAGATGCTGTTAGCATTTTCACTCAGAGTTAGTGACGTTGCTGTATATACTTAGCTGCAACATCAGGTAAGTGCTTTTCTTTTTTTTTTAGACAGGTTAAACGGTTTGTACTTACGCAGCATTACTCTGTATTGCACTAAAGCAACCTCCGTGTCCTGTAAATACATTCAGTGAGAAATTGTAAAATAAAGTATGAAGAAACTGCTTTCTAGTTTTGTCATTCGATATTACTGTGTACCTGTCAATTTTGTGTGTGTGAGGGCCATGCAGTGGAGTTACAATAGAGCTTTATAGTGTATCAAAGAACAGTTTTCAGTGTCTAGCATTTAGCTCTTTTGTAAGAGTAAGATTTAATATGTCTGTCCTAAAAAACTGTGATAAATGGGGTAGGTATATATACAATGTTTCTAATAATACAAATTCATATTTGCCATTGGCTTTGGTTACAAGTGTTTCTAGTAACACAGGTTGGAGTTTTCAGCTTTGCTTGAGGGCATCAGGGTTGGGAGGAGGGTAGGGAACAACAACAAAAGAAACAAGAGGAAGGGAACACATACAGCTACTATATTGATGCCAGTCTTTCAAAAATAACAGTACGTGATTCCACATAGATAAACCAGCTTCTTTCTGGGGTATCCTTTTGTAAGATATTAGCTGAGATGTCTTTCAACAGCCTCAGTACTCTTGCTTGAATAGTAAAAGTTAATTACATTGGCCATAAGTATATTTAGACATTTGGGGAAGATCTGCACAGCCCTTAGAGAGTGGGTTCACAATGATTCACTAGGATCATAGCAGGATGGATGGGACCCAAGTCATCTTATTATTGTATATCCTGCTGATAGTTTTGCATTGCAAAATACGTTATGGCAGAGAGAGATTTTGATGGCTACATTTTTCTAACTCATTAATTTCACTTAACTCATTTAACTCATTAACTTCAGAAAACCATTTCTCCCTGTGAAAAGTTAAAATATTAAGTCTCAGGGAATTAAATACATAATTACAAGAAAAAGCAAAAATTAGCAGACATTCTGAAATCTAAATCAACTTGCCTAGAATAATTTTATTTTGTCTGATCTCAAATTCAAATGCCACATGCATGAAGAACACAGCGCTTGAACCGGACTTTAGCCTTTCCATATGGGACTCTGAACTCAAGAACCTGCTGAAACACCAATGGAAACATCTATAAGACAGACAATCCCTTTTGGGGTGTTAAATTTGCATCCAAACCAACAGAGGCATTGGGCCATCACCAAGAGACTCAACAGCTGTCAGCAACAAACTATGAAAATATTCTTCTAATTATTTTCTCCCTGTTGGCTGTCATCTGTAATCTTTCGCAGCCTCCCTCAGGCTCGCTCTCCTCACATCACCTATGCGCCATCACCGAACCATCCCCCAAGACTTGTTTTACTGGACTGCAAATTACTGTGAAAAGTTTGTCCGCACCCTGGAAGAATCAAGAGATCCTTTATACGGAATTCAAGAAATGCATGTCCATGTGTGAAGACACCATCTGGCTTAGTAATCACTCCAGCTATATTCCCCATACACATGTTCTAGCATATCCATAACTACTATTTTCTTTGTGCTTCTTCATGGGTATTTTGATTTAAAACGAGATCCTTTACACAAACTTACCTAATACAAGTATCCTACACTTAAAAGGAAACATACGATTCCCCTATGAATTAAAGAACCAATTTACACAACTTATTTGCATCAGTTAATAGAATTGTTGGCCACTATAAATCTCATGCTTAAAAGAGAAGGTGAATTGATTTATTTTACTATCATTTCCAGAAGAGAACACACCAGCAGGCAGGAATCTGTTCTCAAGTGAAGGTAATGGGAGATTTGTCCAATGGCTGCACTTCAGTTATTTCATTCAAGCTTAGCAATTTAGCTTGAGTTACTGTAACCACTCAGGATATGGTTTTCTGGTTCACAGGTTCAATGGAACTTTGAAAGTCATTACAAGTTAAGATGGACTTAATCAGAAATACATGTCAGAAGGAAGTTAAACTCCTAAGTGCTGGATTTGATTAGGTGAACACCTTACACCTTGTAAAGGCTGTTTGCAGCACTAGTAGAGGTTTAAATATGAGAAGGGAATTAAGGTGCAAATGCCTACCCTATAATCACAGAATAACTTTGGTTGGAGGGGATCTCTGGAGACCACCTGGACCACCTCAGTATGGACCAATGAAAACAGGCTGTTAACACAGGAAACTGCAATACCAGATGTACCTTCCAGTTTTGCACCTTAAGATACATGCAATTAGAACAATAGACTAAGAGAAGTCTAAGAAATAGCTCTATCATAGCTGTGACATACAGAAAACAGTACATATAAACAGTAGCCATGACTAGGCAGCTAACTTGAAGTTGAGTGGGCCTCTAACAAAATTAGCATCATTATCTTTTAATAGTTATAATGACAAAATGTGTACAGGGCCTCTGTATAAAGATCTTTCATTATGAAAACAAGTTGTAATGAAACTAGAACGTTGAGTTTGTGGTTTTAATCATTACAGTTAATGCGAATTAAGAATATAATTATTGTTTGGTTTTAATGTCTCCACTAATTCACAGCTGTCCAAAGGCAGCTGTAAATGGCACATCTAATATTTAACACTTACTACTTTATGGTAAGCAAGAGACTGCCCAACATTTGCTTGTGGAGACCTTCCATCCTTTCTGCATGCCCTTTGCCCTCTGTGTTTAAATGCATGTGGATTTGTAACCAGAAAGTTACTGCATTAATGTGCTTAAAACAAAAACTTATGTCCAAGTTCTTTCTTATCCACATTAAGAAAGAACTGTTACGTACAAAATGTGCACAAAAGAGAATAAAATCTGGATATTTTAAACTGTAGATTTTGGTAGAAGATAATCCAGCATATTTAAAACAAGAAAAGTAGTATTTTCCCTGCGCAAGAGAAATCTGGCTTGAACATTTGGACTCAACAAGTCTGTCAGCCATCTATATACACTTTACATACAGTACAACTCCATATGAAAAATTATCCTGCCAGTTAGTGTGGAAGACATGCCAACTAATGTCAAATAGGAAAGAGTATCTTCAGCTCCAAGAGACTGTCAACAGCATTAATTGAGAAGCTTATAAAACAGAAATAATAAAACAATTTTTTTATTGTTTTCTTTATTTTATTATTTTTCATGGGCACTCTGATGCTAGTGACTACAGAAATCAAATTTGTAGGCAAGTATTGAAAAGAGAAGAATAATTTACCGTTACTGCATTAGTCTGAATTAAATAACCATTTCTTACAAATCCCTGGCAAACTATAGAGCCGAAGAAAAACGTGGAAAATTAATAAATTAATTTCGGCTAGCAAACATAAAATTAATTTAAATGGATTCAGTGCTATTTGTAAAACACAGCTGGGCAAGTGTTGGAAAGAACTCCATTATTTACACATGCTTATTTTGATGGTATGTTTGTACCATTTCTGTTTGCCTTGAGGCATCACATTTAGGTGATTGACTAGTCCTATCAAAAATTCATAGAAATGAATTTTCAGGAAACAAAATCTGAATTGTTTTAGAAATTCTAATCAAGAGATGGCAGGCAAACGTTAGACTGTGACCAGTGAGCAGAACTGGGATATTATAAGATGATGTCACTAGAGGTGTTTAATCAAAGAAAAATTAAAGCATGTATCTGGAGAATATCCATTTCTCTTTTGTCTGCTACTCTCAGCGAATGCACACGCACAGTACAGAGTATAAATCAACTTATAAATTATGAATTTACAAAACCTAATTTGAGAACAACCCGATAAAAAATGAAATAAAAATATCTTTTCAAAACAGATTCTACAGCTGAAAATGAGCTTACCTCAAACTTAAAAGACTGCAGCAATTAAAGCTGAAAGCCTTCCCTGTTAATTTAGCTAGATTAATCACTGCAAAATATGAAATAACAAGTGGGCATACTGTAAACTTTGTAGTGAAAGGCATTAAAATGTCATCAATTTTCAACTAAAACAATACAAGATGATCAGAAAAGTGAATCCAAGGAAGGAAGAGAAGTCCACTGTTTCTTTAATCTTTTCCTGTTTATTTCTGCTACAGTACTGACAGTACAGTAGTGAACTACAGTACAGTCCAAGGACCCAGTCTGCATTGACCTGGGGTCTCATATAAGTTAACACCTATTTCTCTAGTTTTCCAAACAGTATTAGGAGTTCCAGGCAACGAGCATACCCAGAAAGCACTGTGGGCCATAGGACCAGCTTACTGAGCCGTCAGTTCACAGCTCTGGTCTGTAAATTGGATGTATACTGTTGTTTGTCTGCATAAAGAATAGACAAAGCATGCTTATATTGGTAAGCTCAACTGATTTGATGGGAGATGTAACAGAGTACACTCAGGCAAAAATCAGAGATCTCTGTCTTCACTTGCCTAGATATAAAAAAGCTTGCTGACAATAACTGCTCTTGGTTCAATGCAATAGTTACTGAGGCAGCTCTAACTCCAATTCCTTTGAAGTCTAAGAGGCCCCACACATTTTGCTCGATAATGTTTACCCATTGAAGGCCGATGGCAGTTAACTGCAATGTGAGTTAAGCCTCCAGGCCTGAGGCCATGACACTAAGAAAACAAATGTCACTTACTGACTAGGAGAACCACAAAAAATGAAAAGGAATAGCAAAAATATGCACTGAGCAGTAGAACACTAATGGAAAACTACACTGCAGTGACTATGCTCCCGTCTCCCAGACTTCCCTGAGAAGTAGGGCAACTAAGATGATTAAGGGAGTGGAGCATCTCCCTTATGAGGAAAGACTGAGGGAGCTGGGTCTCTATAGTTTGGAGAAGAGGAGATTAAGGGGTGACCTTATTAGTGTATATAAATATATAAAGGGGGAGTGTCACGAGGATGGAGCCAGGCTCTTCTCAGTGGCAAACAATGAAAGGACAAGGGGTAATGGGTACAAATTGGAGCACAAGAGGTTCCACTTAAACCTGAGAAGAAACTTCTTCTCAGTGAGGGTGACGGAACACTGGAACAGGCTGCCCAGGGAGGTTGTGGAATCTCCTTCTTTGGAGACATTCAAAACCCGCCTGGACACGTTCCTGTGTAACCTTATCTAGGTGTTCCCGCTCCGGCAGGGGGATTGGACTAGATGATCTTTTGAGGTCCCTTCCAATCTCTAACATACTGCGATACTGTGATACTGTGAAGTACACAAAAAATGCCTGCTAGATTTTAGTTTACAACACATGGCAGTTGTTCACAGAAATACTGTCTGTAAAAACCACACACAGTCTGTATGCATAACACAGCAGTTGTGCATATAAACTACTGCATACAAGTGAAACAGCTTCACTATTATGTTTTAAAAGTCTCAGTGACCAAAATGTTAACACTGGAAAGATACACAAGAATAGAAACAGAAATGCAAACCACAAGCTTGAATGTGACACGGGATGGGTGCTTTGAATGAACTACTGTGGTCATTATTCTTGGGGTAGAATAAATGACCCTGGAAGTCAAGGGTATAGTTGCTGAGAGGAATCTCAGCAGGGGTGGCAGGAAGATTGCATTATAGGTGGAGGGTGAAATAGCATGAGCAATGGGAGATAATTTTACAGAGATAAGGAAGGGAAACATAATGAGTTTCCTAACATAAACAGTGAAGTATCTTTTCACATAGTCACCTTCACCATATTTTTTCAACTGTATGGGGAGACACTGAGACAAAAAGATGGAGAGTTAAAAAAGAATGGGATAGGCATGGAACAGAGCTGATAGACAGTTGGCCTCAGATTGCATTGCTTAACTCATAGCAGAACCAGAAAGCACTAGGTGCAACTTTCATATAACAGACACAAAAAGATAGATCTGTCTCTGTATTTTTGTCACATGCTAGTCCAGTCCAAGAGTTACTTCTTTTGACTGTGATTTCGGTGGAGCAACAAGACAGAAGCAACAAGACCCAAGAGGGTCTCCCCACTCCTTTGTACTAAGTAGAATCTGAATACATGAGTTTGCATTCCACTACCCTCTATTTCAGAAAGATAAACATATTCCCAGCCAGAAGCCATCACAAACAAGTTCAAGCCAAAGAGTCTGCAGAGATATTTCCGTGAATAATAGGTATCTGTCGTGGTTTAACCTCAGCCAGCAACCAAGAAACACACAGCTGCTCACTCACGGCCCCCTCTATCCTCCCCCCATTCCCAGCCATCCAGTGGTTGCTTCCACCATGGTAAGCACATGGCGCTTGCCTTGATACCATCAATCTGCCAGGCCTCCCCATATTTGTACTTCAGCCATGGTCCTCCATACCAAAGAGGCTTTAACTGCTTGGCTTGCAGCACGTTTCACAGTCATGAATAACCTGGGCTATAGTGTCCATTGTTAAGTCCACCCCTTGGTCAGGAACCCATCTGCATGTTGCATTTCTGCCCTGATGGCCTGAAGTCATCATGGACTGGCCAGAGGACAAAGTACTTTATCTGTATCCTGACTCATGGGTGGTGGCAAATGCCCTGTGGGGGTGGTTGCAGAAATGGAAGCAGAGCCACTGGCAAGGCAGAGGTAAACCCATCTGGGCTGCTGCACTGTGCAAGATATCGCTGCTCGGGTGCAGAACCTGGTGGTGGAAGTACATGAAGGTACGCCATCCTACAACACACATGAAGCAAATATGAAGAGCTGGAGCCCTTGTGTGCTGCAGACCTTGTCTATGTAACTGATGGCACTTACACAACCAGCCTCTGGGGAAAATCTCTTGGTCCTCCTCTTGTCTAACCCTAGACAAGACCCAAACCCGACTCTGCTTAACTTTTGAGATCAGAAAAAATGGTCGTGGGTAAAACACACTCTGTGTGTGTGCCAACATGGTGATTCCCATCACAATCAGCAGGCAGGTCCCAAGGGTACCTAAAGGCCATTCAAAACCTTCAGAACTCTCAAATGATGCTGTAAATGGTCTGGTGGAGGGGGCTGGGAACCTAAGAGAATGTCTCCTTCATAGGTTGACCACCTGAGGAGGGGAAAAAAATGGTGTGTAATTGCTAAACACTTCTATTATATACCTCCCAAAGTATAGAGGTGGTGACCACACTAGGAATGCAAGCCAGGTCAGTTTCATGATCAAGAATGTAAGTCCCACAGGTTGAGATAAGAACAGCCCAGTAACTAAGGTGTAACACAAACCACTACTGCTACCACCAGTAATAATAATGATAAGGGAAATAACAAGGGAAGAGAATACAACCGCTCACCATAAACCGATACCCAGCCCGACCCAAGCAGTGATCTAGCCCTTCTGGGTAACAGCCCCTAGTTTATATAGTGGGCATGACATGCTGTGGTATGGAATATCTCTTTGGTTAGTTTGGGTCAGGTGTCCTGTCCCTGCTTCCTCCCAGCTCCCCCACCACCCTGGCAGAGCTTGAGGCTCATAAAGTCCTTGGTCAGAGTAAACATTGCTGAGCAGCAACTAAAACCATCGGTGTTACCAGCGCTGTTCCCAGGCTGAAAGTCAAAACCACAGCACTGCACCAGCTACTAAGGAGAAAAAAAGGAGCACTGCTGAACCCAGGACAGTATCCAACACACAATAGCAGTAACTAGGTAGAATATTCTGTTGAGAAACAGTAGCAATTCGCATCTAGCAATGCATCAGTGTATCAACATGCTAATTTGTACCTAGCTGAAAGTAGTAAATAAATATACCTTTAAAATGCTATCCTCTTCTATGTAATTTGTGAAGAACTCATGTGCCAGGCTGAGCTTTCTTGGCACAGTGACCATTATGAAATTAGGTCAAGTTCCTCACGCTTCCCTACTCAGTTTGACATTGGAGACAAAACATTGCAGGAGCCACTGAAGTGAGCTGGAGTCAGTAGCAGCAGTGAACTTAACTCCTGTCAAATACACTCTATAATGTTCAATAGCCCATATAATTGCACATCTCTCTACTGCAGAGAATTTCATTTCTGATAAGGGAGAAATTTCACAGCAGAAAAAACCAGAAACTAGGAATACTGTTTTAACATTTGCTCACTTTATATTTATTAGATGGAAACAATGAAGATTGTAACTCTGAATATATATCCTTCACTGTCACACAGACAGTAAACAAAGCTTATATACAAAAGTATATTAATTGAATCTCTCTTCCATTTACAAGTTGCTTATAAGCAGCTTGCAATTTTGGCAAATGCCATTATTTAGGCTGGCTGACTAAATCTGTGAGAAGGGGTTAAAACCTTGTTAAATGCTCCAAGTCAGCTATTGAAGCTAGTGCCAACTCAAGAGTCCTATCTGGCTGAATGCAATGCCTAGAATCAGCTTATTGAAACACAAAACTGGTTTAAAATCCAATGCATTGACTAGAATACTTAAGGAATAACATCTTTATGCAGAAAGCAAAGTGAACACCTTAGAAAACATAACTTGCCGAACACAAGAGGAAAGCTTGGAACATCATTATTTACAGTAGAAGCTTGCATTGGCATGACAGTATCTAACAATATCACCAGAAACCAAAACAAGATACATTGCAACAGAACAGAGAAGGAAGGGCAGAACCAGAAGAGAAGCACCTTTCTGTGCAACCAGACTGTGCCATTCTAAATCAGATCTGTCAGCTAGAGAGTACTTTGAGACTTTTACACTGTAAACTGTTTAGACAGCTGAGTGACAAAGGATAATTAGCAGATCTCTATAAACCAAGGTGACTGTGGTAAGCCATAAGTAAAAACAAAACAAAACAAAACAAAAAAAACAACAAAAACCCTCCTCAGACTGTACTGTGAAGGAGGAATCAAGTTCTAGATATATTTTGAGATTCCATGATAAGAACAATATTCGATTTATAGCAAGTACCAAGTATTTCAGTATTTCCTTGGTTAATATATGGGAGGGAAGTGGTACAAGAGGCTTTCCCCATTCTTTCTGCCCACACCCCATGCTCATGAAAGGTTTGTTGTCAGAATGCTATTTGAAGAGAAATTGAAAACATTTATTTTCAGTGCTGTTTGTGGTAACAAACAGACCCATCACAGCATCTTTTACTATGTATAATTATAGTCAGACAATGCCATAAGCTAAACTGGGGGGAGGTGTAACCAAAATCACAAAACTGTTAATATGAGCTGGACTCTCTCCAGTCAGAGCATGCAGTGCGAGTGAAGGGAAATGCTAAAGATATCAGGAGCACTGAGTCACTACTTATGTAAAGTTCTGAGTTTATGTGACTTTTCAACCTGGGAATCTAAGTTACTGTGCCCTTGCTTATGGGCCTACTTGGGACACAGTTCTTGATTTATCTTATCTTTCCATCAATATCAAAACACAGAAAATGCTCTAGATGTTAAGGCTAACAACAATTCACTGCACAGGGTTTTTTAAGTATCCAAAAGATTTAAGTAATAACCCTTATAGTATGGCAGTCCAGGAGCTTGCTGGTGGATTCTTGGTCTCAAACCCAAAATTAACTCTGTATTTAGTCCACCCATTTACATTCAGGAAAGGCAAATCAGGAGATGGCCATTTTTCTCCAGTGTTCAAACTCCAACAGCTCATTTTAATATCCATGTTACTTCAGTAGTACCCATGGAGAAATCATGATGAGATAACCAGCTCCAGAAGCACAGTGCACAAAACCTAACTGAACCAGAATTAGTATTCCAAATCAACATATAAATGGATTCATAAACTCAGACTCAGGTAATCTCAGTACCAGAATATTTAAAAGAAATCCAGGGCAGTTTTTCAAGATTACCTCTCTACTAAAGATATTTCTCCATTTTTTTGTCACAACAGTTGAAATAACCCTGCAGATAATCCTGCATTATTTAAAGAACCATCAAAAAAGGCACATCTCCATAGTGCAATACTGACTTTGCACCAAAGCCTGCCTGCAAACACCTATTTTTCAAAACAGTCTAGTAAGAGGAGATTTACATACTTGCATTCTGCTAAATCAGGACCATTAAAATAAAATGAACAGAAACAAAAAAGGTTGATGAAATTAACTGAATATGGTGTTTGTCACCGGCATAACTTCATTCACAAATGTGATTTAGAGGAAGAAAGCATTCTCAATGAGTTTTGTAACCTGCACAGTAGAGGAATGAGCTCTGTGAAACTGTTCTTGAGATAAACACGACTGGATACTGAAAGATTCAAAAAGAAAAATCAGAATCCATAGAACTTGAAAGTTCAAAGTCACCTTTGGCTGTTAGCTTATATCAAACCATTTTAAATACCTTTTCATATCACATTTTGCTGCCAAGTTTTTATTAAACGTAAATGTTATATTATTTTGCCAAAGAGAACATTTAAAATCATGAAAATTAAAGCCACTCTCATTTTTTAATGAAATACCATTAGAAATTATTTTATGTTGAATAAGATTACACTGATATCCAACAGTCTCTGTACATAGAAGGCAATTCAACTCCAATGATAGAATTTTCTCCTTTCAAAGCCACCAGATATTCACTATTTACCTACCCCCTCCCAACCCAGCCACCCACCCCAGCCTTTGAGGCCCAAATCCTTTCCCACTGGAAAGAATCAAAGTTTTTCCTGTTGAATTCTATGTACATCAGACTTCACCCTAAAAGAGAGATGTGTCAAGCACACTGTGCAAGCATGTTTTGTATAAAAGCAAATGTGTCCAGGGAACAAGATAATGTGCTGTCCTATGGGTAGACTGATTTACAATTTCCACTACAGATGTGTACATTGCTCTAACATGCAGCCTCGTTTTTTAATTCCTATTTCTTGGTGGTATTAGAACAGATTTCTAATTAGGCCGTCAGTGAGCCAACAGTCACAAGTCAGGGTTCTGAGAACAGTGAACCCCTCTCTGCATTCATTCTGCACTGCAAACCTATCCACAATCATCATCATCTGAGGGAAGCAATGTCCCTTCAGAATTATTCACATACAGAGAAGCTGAGGGGGTAGGATTAAATGATTTACTTTTTTTTACCTATAGATGGCCAGTGACAAAATCAGCCCTGAAATTCAGCTGCCTTCGCTTCCAAATTTATTCTCTAACCATTGCACCTTGCTTATTTCCTGAAGCACAACATGGGGTATGTCACTATCTCTACCTATAATTATGGGTGTTTACTGTTTCATGTGCTTCAGTGATTTTATTAGACCAAGTAGGAAGACTTCAACCAACTTTGAGCAAACCTGCTCTCTAGTAGCTGTGATAGTAAGTTAAAGAACATAACAAAAAAAAGCTGATGAATAATGAGACTCTTTGCAATTTCTAGGGGGAGATATCAATATGAAAAGTAAATCCAAGCTCACCGTAGTAAGGGTATCAATATTCACAGGCAATCAAATAATTCACAATCATCACTGAAGAACATCTCATAACGCTTCCTCACCTATAGCCAATATTTGGGTTTGGTTTGTTATTTTATAAAAATACACACACCCCAAACCCCACTTCTGAAGGTCTAAAGAGATCACAATCAACTATAGATTTATTGTGCAACTAACACCCTAAGTCGAATTCCTACCAACCCTTTCTGTGTGAGATGGGCAAACAGTTAATGTAATAAATATAACTTCTGGGATCTTGATTACAATGAAAGTAAAAGCATGATGCACTTGAAAGCACTATTTACACAGACTACTGGAGACAAACATGCAGCTCAACCTTGGGGCTCAGGGGTAGTTCTTAATGGAAAAGAAAAAACCAACAAAACACACTGGGGAACCACACAACTGAAGAGGCAGATGAATTAGAAAAGTAAAATCTGAACCTCTTTGTCTCAGTTCAGAACCTTCAATAATTCCCACTCGTACTCAGAATCATCCTTGCTAAGAGAAAACTAGTAGGCACCTCTTAAAACCTGAGGTTATGATCCTATTTACTCACAGACAGCTGTGATTCATTTTTGTTGCTGTAATCAGCTGGTAAAGCTGCCTGAGATTTGACCATAATAAAAACACAGACAGCCACAACAGACAGTGGGAATCAAGCGTTAATGCTGTTTAAACCCATGTAAATAAATTCTCCTATTTACTAGTTTTTCTGTTGATATAAAACCAGGTTGCCTGTTTCTTTTCACTGTTCATCAGTAAGGTATTAACAGGACTTTTACTTGAGTTTTCAATGTTAAAAGCAGACATCCTTTATGTTTTCTGAAATCTGAATTTTTCATATGGAATGAAAATTTATCAGTAATTATTTGAATTTCTCACACAACTCAAGAGTTAATTCTTTTTCAAAGAGTATTCAATAATTTTATACCCTTTCCTAGCTAAAACTGCAAGAACTGAAAGATAAGACATGCACCACAGCCATTGATAATTCCTGCAAGACAATTAGCAATTTTTCTGCTAATTTGTGAATATCAAGATTACACGCGTACTTAACTAATTCACAGCCCCGGTAATACATTTTAAAAGTCCCCTATTAATTAAAAAGTAAATCTGTACACAATGTATTTTTTAAAGCTTTCAGTGTACATTTTAAACAGAAGTTATTGACTCATGGAGTTCTACAATGATTCCCTGGCTCTTTTAAATGTGCCTATGTGAAACAGTACCATGTAAAAACAAAAACTCACAACACCATAGGAACTGGGAGTTAATCCAAGATGCAAAATAAAATGTTCACAAATAAAATATGGAGTAATTAAAAAAAAAAAAAAACAATGCATTTTAGGTCATTTCCAGATATTGCTTCATTTGGCAAAATTCTGATACTTCTATATTTGCTATTATTACCTACCAAAAAGGCAAGTCCAAAGCAAAAATTCAAATATCTCAAAAGGCTGAGTATTCTTCAAATCTACAGAACTATTTAAATTCATTAAGCTACAGGGGCAAACCGAGATCCAAATTTAATATTCAAAACTGACAAGGTTTTAATTCAGAGTCAGCATGCTCTCTGATCTATGATTATACTGAATTTTAAATTAAGTGACAGAAAACTATGTAAAATACTTTCCTCTAAGAAAAGTAGGGAAGGGTTACATGCTTATGTTTCTGGTTTAGTACAACATGTTTTGTAGCGTATCTGGTAAAAATACACTTTCTATATGCCACCTATTATCTGTAAAAATGCAACCAGAAGCAGATACTATTGCTGCAAAGGGATTCTCAAAATAGATAAGGCACACTGGAATAGAGGGAAACAGAGACAGGTGCTTACAGTTGTATAATAAATCTGCGACAGAGCAAGGCACAGAGCCAAGCTTCTGAATGCCAATTCAGTAATCTATCTGCAGGTTATGCACTTCAGTTATTCTGCAGCATTATTCTGACTAATTAACCCAGGAGCTCAAGATATAGAGGTTTTTGCTTCATTGGCAAGTGACCATACTCTTTGTGAACTATTATTACAATCAATGTTGCTAAAAATTACTCAGACACATAGGGGAGTTGAGGGGTGGAGGGGAGGGTCGAGTGGAAGAGAGAGAACTGAGGATCATTTGACAATATCACTGTGAACATTTTTACAAGCCCTCGTACACAATCACTATCTGAAATCTGTGCCTTTATTCAAATTGGAAAAACAGCAACTTAAGGTCCTATTAGCCCGAGCTCTTCCCAAACCAATTTAATGTTCCTTAAAGTGAGGGAAATGAACTGGAAACCAGTCTCCCCTACATCTCTAAAAGACCCTTTGTTCAGTCAAGACAATTCTTATTATTAATCTTGAATTTACCCAGTAATTAAAAGATAAGGAAGTATTAAACATTATATGGCAAAGATGGTCTGCTATGATTGTTGGAGAGAGGCAGCAAGTCTGCTATACACTGAGGATTCAAGGTAATATTTTTTTTTTCCATTAAAATACATCATTATTAGCCAGGAGCTACTTTTATGTTACGAATTAAACTTCACAGATAATAGCTTAGATTAGAAATAAGACTTTTTAAGTCATTGCTGAAATAATGAATTCCCATTGGGTGGTCATAGGATGGCAGAATAAATATGTCTGAAAGAGCAACAAAGGCTAACACACTCTGTCAAGGTTATTCTGTCAGTTGGCAAGGTACACAGCACAAAACCCACACCATTAAAAAGGAGGTACATTTCAGCTTTAACTTTCCTTTAACTTAAGAAGTAAACTTCTACACTCAAACAACTGACACAACTACTATTTAAGCTTCAGCTTTTCATACAAAGAATATCTGAAATAAAACTCGTCAGTCTTTACACAAAGTGAATCAAGTCCCTTTTGAGAAGGATGCAATGAATAATGTAGCTCTTGTGTAGTTCTTTCAGATGAAAAACTTTTAGAAGAAATAAGTTTTAAGTAAAGGTCAATCCAAAGATTTGAGAAAGAAAAAAGACCAAGAAATGAAGAAAGCTCAAACTGAAGCTTGTTAGCAAGATTACTATACAGAACACTCATTAAGGATACCCTATTTCAAAAGATATTTAATTATTTAGTTTCTAGTTAACTTTTAAGACTTGATTACACCTCAATTTTTTTTTAACTAGAATAAATTACTTAGGGATACTGTTTCAAAACATACTCAAGAATACCCCTTCAGGAACTCTCCATCTCAGTGGAGTTTTCCCTTTGAAAAGCAGCAATCTGAAATAAAAGACAGCTCTGTTTTGCATGTATACATGCTATACTCCTACTTCACAACTTTATTAATTATCAAGACTCAGAAACACATGGAAATGTGCTCCTACCACATTATGTGAAATTATCACACAAGCCATAAATCTAACAACTCATTTGATTGGAATGAAGGTCACATGTGACAGGTTCCATTGCTTGATGAAGCCTCTGAAGCTGCATTTGCAGTCGCTCATGCAATTTGGCAGATAACACTGGTGAACACTCCTAATAGTTAAACCTACAGTACTGTTGTATATGAAAGCAATTTAAAAGTATGTAATTGGACAGATTCCTGAATGCTTATCAGACTTGGAAAATCAAGACCGTCAACATACACACACAGAAAAATACATTGTGGAAACCAAGATCAGAGAAAAAGAAATTCATGCAAACATTTTAGGAAACAAAACAACAACAAAAAAAAAAATTAAAAAGCCAATCAACAAACAAGAAAATTGTCAGAAACACATGAAAAATATCCAAAAAAACCCGAACACCACCATAACTGCCCTGAGGGACATTTAAAACCCTGCTATCTTTTTATACCTATTTAAATGTATATTACATATCCATATATAGGTACTGGATAAGTATGCCATATATTAAATATTCATTCAAATGAGCAAATAATATTCAAATTCAAATGAGCAAATATCTTCAAATTTGATATAAAAAGACAGATGCTCTAAATACAGGACTTATTTTTCAGTAAATACGCTTAATTAATATTACTATAGGAAACCATGTCCCAATTTCCCTGATCCTTTTCAAATATTCAACAACACACACGTTGAATTATTTCCCGATTGCTTAGAAAAATACCTAGACCACACGTGAACCACTAAAGCCTCTAGCCACAAAGTTCTCCTTTTGTCAGATCTTAGCTTAGTAAATGAAATGGTTCATAATTTCTTCTTATTAGCTAAGCTGCCATTAGGTCATGGATCAGTTTCCTTTAATCACAACAGCACAGCATTCCCATGTTTTCACAATGGTTTTAGATTCTGGCTCAGCTGCACAAAAGCACCTTACATACACTTGAAACCTAAAAATGAGTTAATACAGACTGCCAGTTTCATAAGTAATTATGCATGCCATCTTCCTGTTACCAGTTGCAATCTCCAGAGTTTAGCAGTGCTAAACCAAGACCCCGCCTACACCAGGAAACACACTCATAACCATTTCGCTAATGCTGACAGAATTTCACCACCACTGACTTCAGAATCAATGGATAGGTTTCGCATTTCCACACATACAGCAGGTATATATGATGTGCTATTAGGCAGTTATGTTCCGAATTCACTTTCCAGAACAGTTTCCCAAACAAAAAAATTCACACAAAATGCAAATGTATTCAGACAGTTATTTTACTCCTTTTTTTTTCTTTACATCCATAGCAAATAAACATGAAAAGGAAACATCTGTGTACAAAGTTTACAGGTCACAATCAAGTTAAATAAAAACCACCTTCTGAGGAGCTTAGAAACATTTGTAAACTATTGAGAGGTTGCTCTGAAACTGCATGCCAAATCTCTGAGGAGCACAGAGAAGCTTTTGTGCTCAGATGCTCCATGTTCATGGCAATTGCTTAGTGAAGGTTGACTGGATGTTACCATCTCCATCTGGTTAGGGAAAAGATCGTACAGAGAATTCTCTAAATATACAGAGCCTTATCTGTTGATAGTAACACATAAAAGAATCTTTTTCAAGAAACATTTTTTCATTTGTTTGCCTTTAAACTATCCACTGCAAGAAAAACATTTACCCAGATAAACATTCCCCAAGGGAAGCAGCTAAATAATTATGGAATTAAACTAACAGATGATTTGTTCATCTAGTGGAAAAGGGAAAGTTGATACAGATAAGATACAAGGCACAAAGACTGTCACCTTTCTTTTTCTCCAGTTTCCTGACCAAGAATGCAGTGAATGGTGTTCAATTAAAGCCACACAATGAGGAATGACTGCAGTACTCCTCAATGTTCCCACGATCCTAGCACTTCCATAAAGGCAATCTGTGCATAGTGGAGCCCTCAGAGAGAAAACCATCTATTTATACAAAAAAAAAAAAAAAAAGGATCCAGAAAGGTAGGTCAGCATCTGGCATTGAGTTCTGAGGCACATAAGAAACCAACACTTTCATTCAGACACTCTTAAAATTATGATCCCTGTCATCAGAAACTGCTCTGTCCTGTCTGCTGGGTCAGTGACACATTATCAGACTGCTTCTAAACATACAACACTTTTCAAGTCCTGATTCTTCCCCATTCTGAACTCTAAGAGCAGTATGAAGAACTTATAAGAGAATCTTACTTTAACAAATTTGTAGTCTTCTGCCCTGACATTAATAACTGTATAAGGTGCAAAGCAACAGAATTATATCCACAACACATTACCGTCAGAAAGCAAAGGTGACTTTCCAACTTGGACTTCAGCCACCATTTACCAGCAGATCTGTCAAAGACATGTCTGTTTGCTGCATTTTGAACAAATACCTTCTTATCCCACATTCTGTTAATGAAACATAATTTATGCTTTGTCTTTCCACTAACTGAAGAGATGCCATTTCTTTATTCAATCTTCCACTGATACTGTTTCACTCACCATGAACCTGGAAGGCAAATGCATTCACCAGGAAGCAACTACATAGGCTGAGCCAAAATCAGCATGTTCACAGTAATGTTGGTTGTTATGAAAATTGGGTGCATCCTTCAGATGAAAACATAACATAGTCTGATTACTGCCAGAAGTCAGCATCACATTCTGTATGCAACAATGTAGTTAGATAGGTAATGGAAGCCCAAGTTCAGACACTTGAACCACACAAAGAGGGAAGAACCTTGTATAGGTTTGAAAGCAGCAATCTTTGTTTTATTGAATTAATTCTAAGTTATATTTCAGCTAGCTTCCCTGGAATCGATCCCTGTGCTTCCCATTAAGAGACACATTGTATTTTAATCTCAGAGCTGAAAGTCATTCTGAGACCACAGTTTCACATTACAAATTGTTTGCTGTTAATGCTGTTGTGGATTTCCTAGCTGTGAAAGGAAGGGATCGAGTGATAAGGAGAGAAGGCGTGGGTGTCTTCCTTTCAATAAGCCACGTGTGTGCCTTGAGAGCCTGTTTTGTCTTTCATGGTCAGTCCCCTATCACATCACTACAGAGTCATCTTGAAATGTTGCACAACACTTCTAGGTTCATTCAACTGCCTGAAAGTGAATGTGCAGTCATTACCTTAGCTTCCTACCCTCAACCAGGTCCTATTTCTGGAAAATTAAGTCACATTTCTCCTGCAGCACAGTAGAAATGCTGTGTAGTTATACACAAGGTAATAATGCAAAGATGATTGAGTTGGACATCACTGATATTAGCTGCAGTGGTAGTGACAAAAGTAATATCCAGAAAATATTGCTTGGTGTTGCAACACAAAACCCCTGCAAAATGTAAGCTATCTTCAGGCATGTAAGTGAAAAACATTCACATCAAGTGCTTGTGCTTGAGTTTTCATGATGCTGCATGATAACACATTCTGCTTTCATTGCCATTCATTGGTGTATAATTGCCCTGATGTTCACAGAAAGTCTGAGGATGAATGGAAAACATACTCATTATCTGACTCAGTTTCCCAGTGTTTTCCAATACAGTACTCTATTTCACTCCCTAAAAAAACACAAACAAAAGAAAAACCAAAACACCAGCTCTAACCATTTACTGTGTAGACATTTAAGTAAGAAAATTTACTTGTTTGTCACCTACTGCTGTGACAATAAACAATCGCTATATTCCACAGGCCCAATATGCTGTGATAAGAGAACATTTGTTTTTGGAAGAGAGTTCTGACTGCACCAAATCTGAAAATCTTCTGGGAACAGACTCCTGCAAGACTTCTGGCATTGTGATTCTCTGTCTCTAAACAGTGGTCAGGAACATAGGTAACCCATGTTGTGGCTTATGAGATTTCTCGCACACACACCCCAACCAACCAAAAATCACCAACACACACAAAAAATAACCAGACCCCCCAAACCAAACAACACAACAAACACATCAAACCCCAAAACTCCACAACTGGCTTCTGCTCAAAACTGTCCCAAGCCATGCACCTCCCAGCCAAGACAAAGAAAAGTTCAATTATTTTGGAGGCAGGAACCTATTTCCAAAGGTATCATAAAGAAATTTGCTTTATAATTAGGTTCCACAGGGAAGCCAAAGGATTCAGGAGTTTAGAACTGTTCTTTTGCTTGTCCATGTCATCATTTGATTTGTGATCTAACCAATCCTGGCAAATTTTTGCCATTAGAGATGATATTAGGCCTTAGTAAAATCAAAGAATTTCACTATCATTTAATATTCTTCCAGCCTTGAAATCTGTCCACAGAGAACAAGATTTTCAGCACAAGGTTAAGCCACCTGCCTGGAAGAGACCCAGAATACATGCACTTGTTTTCTTTTCCTTCTTTCAATTTTATTTTGCATGATTAATCAGATGCATGGTGCATGGCTTTCTACGAGCTCAAAGCAAAACCACTGCTGTCATAAAAAGCTACTTTTGCATAATCAGATAACAAGACTTAACATGCCATTTGTCTTCATTACACAACTGATGAGCAACTCCCAGGTTGCTTGGTTTAGTTCTTCTACGTGTTGATTGGCTATTATAAAAATAAACAAGTTTTGGAGCACTCAAATATGTTGGTATGAATAAACAAGAGTTGAAATATGTAACATCAAGAGGATGATGCATAACTATTTCAGTACAATATATACCATGAAATATATACCTTTCAAAATATACCTTCACTCAAACTTCACTGTACCTATACATATGGCAATCTATGTATTGGATGTATATAGCATACATCTGACCAATGTGCATCTCAAAAGATGAAATTTGTGCAAACAGGCTTCAAACACTTGCTGGAAAGATGTGAAAAATAAAAAAATCAATATTCACCATAAATATCTACAGAGACAGAAGAGGCAACCTTAATATACTGGAACATATCAACCCTAACCCTCTTCAAAAGGATACAGAGGGAAGAATGAAAGTAAATATTTCTGATAAACAGGACCTTACATACTGATGATAAGGCAATCTATAATATATATCTATATCTATATAATCTATTAAAGCTACTAACGCCTGCTGTAGATACAGCCAAAAAAACCTGAGGAATAGTCTCAAAAGGCCTGTTTCTCTGTAGACACACAAATGTATAGAGATTTCATCTGTGAGAACCACAACCATTAGATATACAATCCCAAAGTTAAAGCATTCCTTGCTTGATTACTTTATTTAATCTTCTGCCATGTAAGATAATGCCCAAGTAGTTCCTGAGATATCTGGTTGCACCTGTCTCATTCAGTAAACACTGTCTCCACAAAAGAAGACTTTTGGAGACATTTTCTTTTTAGTCTCATTTCAATACACATCCTTTCACCTCTTTTTATCTTCTGATTTGCTTTGTGATTTGCCAATATTTTCTCAAGAAAACCCTTGCAATGTTCAGTGCAGCAACTTAGCAAAGGCAGATTTAATCATTTTACATGTACCTGTGTAAACTAGCACAGCAAAAACACCTAAACAGGATAATTTATACTTAAACTAACAACCTGAATAGGACTTGCCAAACTATAAACAAAAAACAACAACAAAAACAAAACACCACACACATAAAATAATAAAAAAAAAAAACAACCCACACCACTCATACACACATCGCCAAAGTAAGAACTAAAAAGGAACTCTATCTACCAGCTTCCTTCATCAGAACATGGGGTATTTACTATGATGGGTGCCTGTTCTGGAGCTCCCTAGAGTCCACCACCAAAAAGAGAATTCTAGAACTGAAAGGAAAATTGCTTAAAAAAATATAAAATTATCCTGGTCAAATTTTTTCCTCACAGGACCTGTGAACATTTATTTCATCTCCCCAGAGACCTGTTATCACCCTTCCAGGCTTTTCTTCCTGAGCTTTATCCTTCTGCTAACTTTGGAATTTAGCCTAAGGAGCTAGGCAAACTACAACACTTGCTCAGGCTTTCAGCTTGTAAGTAAGTGTGCCAGATTAAGGTTATTTTTAACCTTAATTTGTTTTCTATATTAGCACAAAAAGGAGAAGGCATAAGGTTGAATAAGCAGCCAAATTCAGGGGAAATTAATAAACTACCATTGCTCAAAATAAAAGATACATATACATATATATATGCATGCTTCATCCATTTGTCTCAGCCTTCTCCTGCATTACCTTTCTTTCTTCCCAGCTCAATTTCCTGATTCAGTCCCTGTCTCAGGTTTTATGTTCTCAGAACATCTTACATTTGTGAGCATGGTTTTAGCCAGCAAGACCCCCAGTGTGAGGGATCATGTGGCACGCCCAGACAGAGCTCTGCTTTTCTCAAGGAAGGCTGAGTGACTCCTATTCACAGAGTAGTGGTCAACATAAGACTGGAATACAACAGCATACCTCTCAGAGCCACTCCAACTGAGTGGCTAAAATACCATTCTAAGCATCTTTTATTCAGGAAAAGACTATCAAAGGCCAAGAGAATGACAGCACCACCACTTCATAAATTGAGCTGGAATTCATATATTAACAGGTATATACACTTATCAGACTTTCCCTGGATGAAACCTGTGGAATACTTTACCAGAACAACAGGCATGATGGAACAATGGATGTGACTAACAAAAGGACCATTGTTAGGCTGCACAAGTACAGGTGAACACAAAGCATGGATTTCCATGAGCTTTAAACACCAAAACAGGTTTTCTCCCTTCACTAGTATCTATACTTCTTACCCAAAGAATGTATTTATCTGTGTTGCAAAGCCATTCTGTATCTATGGCCAATGATGAAATTTAATTCAGTTGTTTATTTTTTCCTTACTTTTTCCCTTAATAGAAGTACAGTCCATGGAATCTGTCAAATGTATGATTTGAATGAAATACCATACACAGTGTGTATGATATTGTGAAATATTTTCCCATTGTTTCCCTTTCCTTCCCACAGCAGCATTCATTCTGACACTGCTCTTCCAAATGATGGCAGATGTCTGGTGCCTTGTAGGTCAGCTTCCTAATGGAAGAGAAACCAGTGACATCAAGTGTGGGTGTAATTTAAGTGTTACTTGTTCTATTTATGCAGGACCTCTGCTCAAGGCTTCGAACAGAAATTATCAAATTGCCTCTAGGCGATCTCTTCCTTCAATAATAAACCAAACAGCAGAGAGCAGTTCCCAAAGAGCAGCTCTGCCTCAAAAATTGAATTTAATCAAAAACCTAGGCAGAGAGCAAATTCTCCCGCTGCTCTCATGCACCCTCTCCAAAAGACCTGTCATTATACTGAGGCTTGCATAACCAAAGCTAACAGCAACACAGCATGTCTTCCCAAGACTGAACATATGCTCATAGGCTAAGGAAAAAGTATACTTGAAAGTCTGCATGTAATAGCACCATCTGTTGACACCCATCATACCCTGTTATTTCCCATTTAGAGAGGCAATGCTTAAAGGTCAAGAAGTTTGAGGCTCTGTTGTGCTAGACTTCCTGTAAATATGACAGTCAGCCTCTCAAAACATTTATATATAACACAGAACCACCAGCAGTTACCAATGACTAGCAAAAGGGCATCACTTCTACAAGCTTTGTGTGAGGCAGCTCTTTAAATGTGGGACTTTGTGTTTCAAAACACCTAATGTAAAACATCTGTGCTAAAACCCCATATTTGTATGAAACTGTAATTTCTCTCATTCACTGGGATGTTGTAAAAGAGAGGAGTTATATTTATAGCCAAGATTACCAGCCAGTAGCTGAGCTGAAACCTTGGCAGGCATCCATTGAAGATGACAGTGATCCACTGAGCTGTGTCAACAAGGACAGAGCACAGGGAAAAGAAGCAACCGTAGAGGCAGAAATACAGTTGAGGAACAATTCTGAAAAGACTGGAAAAAAAAATCAAAGAGGTAGAAGAAAAAATGACTGCAAAGGAGCACAGAAAGTAGTCACAAAAGGACTATGAAGTCAAAGATAACAATATAGACACATGCCCAGGCAAGTTACTAACGGCGCTGCCTGTTAAAACAGGCTCCAGTCATGACACTGCAAGAGTTAGAAGGGCCAAAATATGGTTTACCTTCTAGGTTGCCCTGTGTGGATTCAGGAGTCAGATTCACTGATGCTCATTGTCACTTCTAACTCACAATATTTTATGTTTCTATGAAAATGGTAATGATCTACCTCTTCTTCCTCACCAACAGTGTCCTTGCTGTCCCCATCTGACTCTCCAGCTGCTTTCCCCACATTCCTTCCCAGTTCAAATTCTTATATTTCTTTATAAGAATGTCCCAGCACCTTCACCTCCAGACAGCAAAGTTCAGTTTTGAAAAGCCTAAGCTGGTTCTAAGGGGACACCTGAAAGGTGATAACAGAAAGCAGAAGCCAGAATGGCATTTGCATAAACAGGAATATTAGAAAATGAGAGATCAAACATCTCTAAAGGACATGCTGACATACTAATGTAAATGCACAAGTCAATAACAAGGTTTTTGGCATATCTTATATATTTCATGTTCAATAAAAACAGTTTTACTAATTCATATTGAATAAAAGGTAGAGACAAACTGCAGACTAAGACTAAGAAACTTTTCATCCAGCAAAAATATCGCTGAAAGCTAATGAAACTTCTGTGCCCTTATCCAAAAGATGGAGAAAAGATTTCTACAAACTATATGCCAACAATAGCATTTGTATACAAATGTGCATGACTAAGCTAGCAATGCAGAAGAAAATTTTAAGGTTTCAAACCATTGTCACAAAATCTTTAGAATGAATACATTGAAGGCAAAAAGCAAACAAAAAATTAGCAACATTTAGAGCAGAACAAAAGGAGTTTATGATAGAGATTAGTGTTCTAAATAGTAGTGGAGCAGAGAACTTGATGTCATTTTCCCCTCTCTCCTCCACCCTCCTCCCAGCATATTCCCCATGGGCGATACCCACCATGCTAGCTGAAATGACAATTGTTTGTCTATCCCATAATTAATCACTCTATGTTCCAAGCCATAGTAACTTCATAAAATTAAGACCTTTCGTAAATATAAGTTATAAGGATAAAAGACCATATAAAACTGATTTAAACTTCTTGTACCTTTATTGGGTCTCTGAAAAAAAAAATCCACTTTGAAGCACATTATACAAGATCTAGTTTCTAGAACATAGAACTAGTTTATAACAGAGCCTGTCGAACAAAATAACTCCCACGTAAGTCAACACTTCCCTGTGAATAATCACTTTTTCTCTGCAGATTGCAAGCACTGGGTAGGAGCTTTGTTCTGACATGAATGAAGCATGTTAGAATCATGAAATAATTAAACAAAGACTGATTTGAACCTATGCAGAAAAAAAATAAAGTTAATCGGACTTAGCTAATCCAATTCTATGAAGCAGTATGTGACAATATTCTCTTTTCAAAACTTTTGAAATCATAAAATAATTCTTCATGAAGATACAGCAGTAAAAGCTAATGTCATTTGCTGTTAACTAATTGTCTTGGATTTTTCCCTTCTGCTCTTGATATACATTTCCATCTTTCAATATCTTCATGAATTGGATTTCTAATTTTAGGTGCAATTATGATTAGTACCCCCAAATAACCTGCCGTATAAACTCTGTCCACAAGAAATGATCAGTGAATATATTTATGTTTTTAATGGCTGCATTTTCCAGCATAATGCAACCCTGTTTCCTAAGGTGCTGAACAATGTTTAATATCTTGTGTTACTATGAAACTAGTAGAGAAATAGGACTGCAGTAAAGGGAGTAACAAGATGCTAACCTATACATCATTCAAGACCTGCCTTTGAAAGTACCATTGTTTAAAAAGTTACATGTGAACACATGGCAAACAGGAGAGATGTGGAAAATATTACCTTCCTAGTCATTCAACTGATCATTAGAACTGTCTGCACTAAAACCAGTAATGCCAGATATATAGCCAAAACAACTAGAAGCCACACAGAAATTACATGAACATTTGACATGAGCATTACATGAGCCTCCAGAGGAAGGAAAACATATAAATGGAAAAAAAAACATATAAATAAACAAGGACAAAAGACAAATAAAGAGATAGGCTAAAATCACACACAGAATTCCTTGCGAATAAGCAACTCCAAGGTTTGCAGTTGTTTCTAGACAAATCTGTGTTAGAGTACGCTCCCTTCATGGACAAAAATCAGTTGTCAACAACCAAACAATGTCAAATTAAAAGGTAGTGATTAAATTTTAACCTGAGCTGTTTTCTACATCCCCAGTACCTGTGCAGCTGCTTTAGATTCAAAGCATTTAAACATATAAATAAAGCATGATCTGATGTCTTTTCATAGGCTATTATATAAATATATATTTAAAATCTTTGAAAAAAGAACCACCTCAGTTTACATTCAGGATTTGACTCAGAACTATGACAAAATCTAAATCACTAGTGCTAAAATCTCACTTAGTTGTGTTCACTCAGTTTCTGTTTGAGACTATTCCAAAGAAAACAACCATAGGTTTTACTGAATCAACCATATGATAGAAAGAAGGAACAGATGGAGAACAAGACTGTTTCATTGCATTCACAGATGGAGGAGATTGTAAATGATATATTCAAGATATTTTACACCACTCTGTATTTTGAGTAAACAATGAAATAAGATACCAAAAGGCTATTGCTGCTGTTGGTCTAAATGACAGATCTTATTTGCAAAACTACGCTAGGCTGCTATACTTGAAACACATCACCTTAAAACAGTTTCCATTTCTGAACTGCCCTCATTCCTCTCTTCCAAGAGATCAGTTTTGGTAACTACCGAGTACAGCAGCTTAATCTAAACAAATGCCAGATGAATTAGAATCAGATTCCTAGCAATTCTCTAATCTGATTGCTCTCAAATGGAAGTATGTCAACAGTATTGACCCAATAATCAGACAGACATTCTTAGGATGTCATATGAAAAAAGACTTACTACTTTAAATGAAGAGGTCATGCGAATCCACATGAGATGAATCAAAGTAATAAATGTGTTCAGCCCATCTACAAAAAATAAAACTTCAGTTGCACCGCTTGTAAATTTTAATGGAACATTTTTCTATGTCATATTACTAACCACAACTGAGGTATTTACTGGGAAAGAATATGCAGAAGTTCTCTCTTATATCATCATGAAGGAAAAAACAAACCAAAACAAACCCACAGAAGTGGTTAGTAAAACTTGTGCTTTCCAGACAAAACTTGCAATATGAACTTTTCTTCAAAAAAGACAATATAGTAGTTATATAAATATGAATGCTTAATACTCTGTCCACAATCACCTATTTTGTTCATTTAATGCAACAGGTTTTTCCTACAATAGCAAATTATATCAATTTAATGCAATTCATTTTTAATATTTCTTATTCAAAAGCTACAAGCCCAGGAGATAGTTGGATTCAACAGAATTTTATTAAGAATATTTCAGTAAGAAATGAAATTTCAATTTGTCATTTATACAAATATGAAAATATTTATCGATATTTATTGTCTTTAAAGAGCTACAGCTATTTTTAAATAAAATGAGATGTTTCTTGATTTATATTATGAAAGAACCAACTAATTTTCTGTGACACTAAGAGGAGCTATGTCAACAATTTGGGCCCAAAGGATTGTTAAAATAGCCAATGAAAATTCACAAATATTCATGAACTAAGTGAAAAACTGAAATCTTCAACTATTCTGCTGAAACCCATAGTTATTCTCACCCCTAAACAGAGCATTCTTCTGAAAAGCAATTTTGGTGTCCATATGTATTTTATAGCTTTAAAACATTCTGTAATCACATTTTCTGCAACAGAATTTGACTGTTTAATCCTAGACATAATTAGTCAACAGTCAATATTTTGGCAAATGGGAAATGATATGTCATTTAGTTAAACCTTAAAACAGAGAAGGAACCAGTTCAAAAATAAAGCAGATAAATTTATTAAACATAGTATTAACAGTTAACAAATAAAAGCAAAAGTATGGGGACTTCTATATAGATAATAAAGATTAGGAGCAAAAAATATACTAATTGACATTTTACTTTGTACACTTGTCAGTATTACTGTGAAATAACCAAACAACCAATCTCTGAGTAGTGCCAAGTAAAGAGCTTATTCATTTCTTCAATCCATTCGTACTGCATAAAACCATACCACAAAATGGGAGCACTAGTACTGACTATTTCCCCACAAATTATGAGATGACTTTGTTGCCAGCTGCCTGGTAGGTTATTTCTCTAATAACCCACCCTAAGTCAGGTAAATAAATAAATAAATAAATAAATAAATAAATAAATACAAAAATCACAGCCAACACATAAAAACAGTTATAAAAGTTATATTTTAAAAGCATATTTGAACAGCAGCTGTTGCGATATTCAAGAGGAAACGAGTGTATTTCAGTAAAAATAATTAAAATTCAATTCAATTGGATAAAAATCTTGACAGTTGTCAAGCACATTGGAATGTGCTGCCCAGGGAAGTGGTTGAGTCACCATCCAGTAAGGTATTTAAAAGCACTGACATAGTTTAGTGGTAGACTTGGCAGAACTGGATTAATGGTTTGACTCAATGATCTTACAGGTCTTTCCCAACTTAAACAATACTATTCCATATAAAGAGAGGTTATTTCCTCTTTGTAACTCAGGTTTATGGTGGTGAAAAGTTCAATACAGTAAAGACTTCCCTACATGATTAACAGACTTAAACAATAACATGTTTATGTAAAACAGCTATTCCTATTGAATCTATTTCAGTTTCAGACTTTAAAACACGTTCTCATTACAAGACTGAGAGCTTAATATTTGGACTCCAAAACATGCAAGCATTAATAATATTGGTTTCCTTAAACAAGCAGGCATAGACAAGCTTTGTTTATATCATGTCACTACATATCAAATGGATCAACCACCTCATACAATGTACCTTGACAAACTAAAGACTGATCTAGCATCTTTCCAGGTCACACATCCACTTATTTGAGACATATAACATTTACTACTTTGAATGATTTATCAGCAACACAAGGAAAGACGCGCTATGTTTTGAAAGACTAAAGAGATGCTTAGATAGCAGTAGCTCCTAACAATTTTCCCATCTCTTTTGTTGATTTCTTCACACTCTGAGTTCCCAAATGGAAAAGTCAGAACAAAATGGCCATCTTCTACATATTAGCTTTGTTGATAACATATTGTTGGCAGAAAAAGTATTTAATAAAGTACCATTCCCTATAAGCATGGGGTGATTAACTGCAGATCAAATGTATTAACTATGCATCAGGAGTTAGCTACAACATAGATCTTACAATGCCACTCTCAACAGAGCAACTTTTCCTATTACACTAAACATTCCAGTGCTGCAATTAATGAACATAGGTATAAATTAGCTTAGGTTAAAAATAAATAAATAAGCCCCACTAATATAATAAAAGGGGAAGCATTTATGTGCTGAGGTACAATAAAGCAATCTGTATGATTTTGTATAATTCCTCCATGCAAATTCTTCTGCCTCAGAAGGACAATGTAAAACCCCCGAATCATGTACAGTTAGTTCAGTGGATTAACTTCACACCAGCAACAAGTTAATACGCCCAGAGTCAACCCAGGGTCAGACCACTGTATCCATTTAAGTGGCACAGCTGGTCCTAAGATAACTCTATCCCACACAGATTATAATCCTAAGGGATAACCTAAAGTTTTCAAGTCCCATTTCATACAGTGCACAGTCTCCCCATCAGTATGGGTGATACAAAGAAAGCAATATTATAAAACCACTACCATACGCTTCTGATTCAGGATGTAAAACACTCCAGGGCTATGTCTGAAAGCAGACTGACCAGTGCACAGATCATCTAAACCCATGCTGCCTTGGGGACACTCCAAGGATGCCACTGTACCACAAGACACTATCTCCTTGAAAATATACAGGGCAAAAGAAATAAAGATCACAGCAGTTAAGGTTAAATTTAAATAACATTCCATGATACAAATAGAGAAGTAATCACTTGGTATATGCAATAAGCTCTTAGCTAAGAGCTCCTTCACTTGGATTTCCAATCCAGGATTATAATAGTTAATTACATGAAGCCACCATGTTACTGTTCAATATCAGTCAAAAAAGTAAACTGAAGTTTAGGTAGCAGTAAGAAAGAAAACAAAAGACTAAAACACTATTATGCAGTTCATGGGGAACTCTGTCTTAAATACCATCAACTTTTGGTCTCCCTGTCCTCAAAAAGATTAAATAGAACAACAAATAGCGCAAAGAAGGCTGACAAAGATGAGAAAAGGTAATAAATTGTTTTGTATTCTGTCTGATAAACAAGGACTCCTCGGTTTTTAAGATTGAGAGATAATTTTGATAGAAGTCTATAAAATCAAGGCTGGAATGGAAAATAAAGCATACCAAAAGACACATGCAGGTGGCAGATTCCAAACAAAATACGTCACCCTTCACAATAATCAGGAATTACACTAAGAAAAAAAAAAAATTAGGTGCTTTCTTCATGTATGGGCATTCCTATTTGTTCAACATCTTAAGTAAGTCTTAGAGAAAACCAAATCAAGTAAGGCATGAGTGAGCTCAACAGGGAATCATAAATCAGCAAGATGAGAAGGATCCCATTAAAAATAGGTCAAGTTACACTGCAATATTAATTCTCCTCAAAGTGCAGGTTGCTTTATCTATGTGCTGTTTTCTTAAACTGCAAATGCCTTCAAGTATCATGAATTATTTTACGCAAAACAAGTACATATTAGTGTCTAAGCAGTTCAAACAGCACAGAACTCTTATTCAGCATTGCAATGTTTTCTCATATTTTCTCAAACAATGAAAAAGAAGATACATACACACACACACTACATAGGGAGTTACTGATGAAGCAGAATAAATGGGTCACACAGTGTTTCTAAAAGTCTATTATTGTGAATGCACATGCCCACTAATGGGATGTAAAACCAGGTTCTCAGTAAGTAGGTCATGCAGCGTTTTTGTAGTCTATTACAATATACACATGCATACTAATGGAATACAAAACTGGATTCTGTAAAAGTAAGAAGATTAGAGCCCAAAAAAATCCTATGACATGGATGGCATCTGAGGAGGTTGCTCTATCAGACAGCTGTATATAGTTGTCAGGGATAATCTGTTTCCTGAAATATTTCTTTTCTCACAGAGTTGCTTGGAACAGCCTCTAGAGGAATCATGCTTTTCTGTTAGCTCAGGGCAATAGAAATAAAGCTCACTTCTAAAACTGGATATTAAAAGTGATTCTGGCTCTAGAGACCATTTCTTTATATAGTCCAAAGTTTAAGAAAATTAAGCTAGAAGGTGACAGAAACAAAACTAAGCACAAAATCTTATTCAAATCTAGCATTCATTCTCTTACAATTTTGTTGGCAGACTAAGCTTACTTATAAAATAAAAAATATTTTGAATCGGCATAATGTATACCAACAATAAATAAATCTACAGCAATATAAGGGATGTAAAATGATGCAACTAAAATATAAACATGTATCTTTGTCATGTTTAAGAATACAAAATATCTTTACTTAACCCTCATTTTATTTTACATTCAAATATATTTTAAACCTACCAGGCAAGTTAATTACTTCTACAGAGTGATTTTTCACAACAAAATCAATAGCGAAGCAAGAGATCTGAAGATGAAAATACAACCTTACTTAAAGAAGCATATTATACATTATGAAGGTGAAAATTTATTGATCTAGCTAGTTGCAACACTACATACCAGGTGATGACTCCACTGGGATCTAACTGCCCAAGAACCTGAAGACATTCACAGCTTAAGCGCACATGCAAGGTTTGTGTCCTGGCTTTGCATAAGTAATTTATATATTTTTTTTAAACTAGGCTTCCCTGAATGAAACAATTAGCACATCACATACTTCATCCTTCAACACAGGAAGCTTGCTGAGGCCCCTCGCCTTTCTTTAGTTTGAGAAGTACAAGTTCCTTTCAGAACGACAGTACATTACAACCTGTAATTCATATGGTGCTAATGCCTGCAAAAGAACACATCTGCATCTTGTCAGACACTTGACAGCCTAAATACTTACTTGAATTGTATGCATTTGTAAACAGGCTACACAGATTCCATGATGTCTGTCCAAACACACTAGCAGACAACAGCTCATAAAGAACTTAGAACTTTCTAGAGGTGGATGCAGGTGGATATTTTGGAATGGCCTCAAAAAAGCAAAAAATCAGAGAACAAATTTCTGAGAAAAAGCAGCTAAAATTCATATCTTTATTGTTTTCGGTTTGTGTTGTTTGTCAAATAATTTCAGATTATTCTTTCATCCTCTCACATTCTCTTAGCCATCCAGCACAGCCATGCAACTGGAACCTAACAGAGAAATTACATACTTAGTACTTCAGTTACTCAGACTGACATCAGTGAGGGAGAGCATCTTAGCAGCAGGAGAAGACATAATAATTTTCAACTCCAGAGGCCAGTTCAGATTTTAGGGGTGGAGAGGGGGAATTAACTTTTTACAAATGAAAGTTATGATCAGCTAAAAGCTAAGGGGTGATGATTGATGAATCTAATCACAAGCATCAAACTCTCTCAGCAAACCACAACATTCATAACAACCTCCATTCATTCGGTAGCTTTATATTTCTTTCTTTGGCTAATGGAAAATACAGCTAGTGCACAGCACAAAAGAGGAACAAACCCAGCATGCATCATCACTATCTTTGCTAAATTTATTTCTAGATCAGGATTTATAACAACAAAAGTTACTCTGACGAGTCTGATGAGACCTCCTATTCCTTGTTATCCCTCATTTCACAAGCTTTCATAGTATTTTGCATCACAAGCTGGGATTCAAGCTAGAAAATGTAGCTCTCTAAATAAATAATTCCAACAGTCAACTGTTGAATCTCAAACGATTCCCTCAAAGGTTTAATTTGTACAGTAACACAAACCTTTTAGTGGATGTGGGATTCATTTTGTTTGGTGCCACCCCTTCTCCCTGAGGACAGGGGGGATCACTCCCACCAGGTTAACCCAGAAGAGGATGACTCGCACCACAAAAACAGGGCCCACCTCCATTATCCCCTAGAACTCTAATTCTGCATGGAAAATAGAAACAAGAAAGTCTTTCTTTGCCTTACCAGAGCCCAGAATGGACAACTGCTTCTCCTCCTCTGCCACCATCTTCCTTAGCTGCTTTCCACCTTCCTGCTGGCAGTTCCTCCCTGACACCATTTTCCCCCTCTCTCAGGGCATGTCCCAGTTGTGCTGGACATATCCCTGCTGATATCTCAGAGAGACTGGGAGCAAAACTCAAGTTTTACTGAGAGCCAGCCCAGGAACTGACCTGCAAGTCCTGAAGACCCATGTGCCACAATCATCCCCTCAGCTGCACCCTGCCGCTCCTGAACACACTCCTCTAACTAGTACTGCCCTGTCTAGAGAGACTCCCCTTAGGCTGCTCTCACCCCTCAACAGACCTCCCCATAAGAAAAACAGCCACTGACTGGTAGCAGAGAACTCACCTCAGTGCCCCTCCCAGCCCTGTGGTCACAGGTGTTCCCATGTTTCCTGATTTTAGCCCAGCTGTGGGCAGTAATGAGACCATCCACACTCCCTGACCAAGCTGCACATACTTATTAGGGCTTCATGTCCACAGCTGAAGGAAAAGAAGCCAGATATATTTGGTTGGGGCAGGGATTTATGGTTTTTGGTTTTCTACACTCGGAATTTTAGCAAGCTCAATAATACTCTTTACTGCTGTGTTGTGAGGTAATTATGCTGTATGAACATCACAAAGACAACTAATCACTTGTATTTCTTTAACCTAAAAGAATAAATCCTCTTTCCAATATAAACTATGTCTTCTTGTTCCAATTCATACTTCCTCCCCTGTCACATGAAAACCATCATTTCTAATTAGCAACATAAGTAGAGGGAAGGTTGATTTCTTTTTTTCTTTTTTATTTCTTTAAGTCTGGAAATGAGAGCAAGGAAAGATAACATAAAGTAATTGTGCAAGCTCTGTGCATAAAGGCAAGCAGAAAACACTGAAAACAAAACACCCTGAGACAATGGAGAAAGATTTATCTGAAGCATACATATGCATATTATGAAATAACACTGATCTTGCGATGTAACCTGCAAAATTATATTGTTTATATTCTAGAATTAGAAAGCACAGTTCTTAAAAACAAAAGCTTTTTTTGGTACCTAGGAACTTTAAAATGAGCTTGTAAAACCCAAGGGACCGTTTAGCCACCTATATGATAGTTATCATAAGTAATTTTCTGTCAGATTTTTTCCACCAGCAAATAACCCTTAAACAATGAAAGGCCCAGCACTGTTGAAGGAGCAACAGGCTCTACAGTGAGAAAATGTGTAGACTACATCCAATATGGAAATTACATTGCCATAATTTACTGACCTGCACCCAGGTTTAGGTTCATCTTCAGCTGTTCTCACCACTCATGGGGGAAGACTTGCAACATGCCACTCATTAAACAGCAAATGCATTTTGTTCTGCACCTGGATGTGAAGATGGTATCACTTACTTCTTGTCAGCTTATGACCCTTACAATTTCTTCTGCACCTCTGATCTCGATAGAATCCTCCAAGTAAACAGCTTCATAAGGGTTCTTGACTTTCAGCAGCTATAAAAAAAACTCCCTAGTGCTGGAGAAACAGAGCAGATTATTTCAATCTAAAATGGCCTTCTCATTTCTGATGCCTTCACCCTGAGCAGCTTGCTTTAGGAATCAAAGGATAGGAAACGCCATTCAAATACCTTTTTTTAACTTATATTTTGGGTTTGGTCTGACACAAAGGTTTTGACATGCCCAATTCTCATGTTATGAAGGAATCCAGAAATAACCAAGTAAATAATAATATGCAATCAATTAATGTGCAGGGGAGAGAAGAGGAATCATAGAATCATAGAATAGTTAGGGCTAGAAAGGACCTTAAGATCATCTAGTTAAAACCCCCCTGCCGTGGGCAGGGACACCTTGCTCTAAACCGTATCACCCAAGGCCTCATCCAACCTGGCCTTGAACACTGCCAGGGATGGAGCATTCACAACCTCCTTGAGCAACCTATTCCAGTGCCTCACCACCCTAACAGGAAAGTTTTAACTCATTACCCCTTGTCCTACCACTACAGTCCCTAATGAAGAGTCCCTCCCCAGCATCCCTGTAGCCCCCCTTCAGATACTGGAAGGCTGCTACGAGGTCTCCACGCAGCCTTCTCCAGGCTGAACAGCCCCTACTTTCTCAGCCTATCTTCATATGGGAGGTGCTCCAGTCCCCTGATCATCCTCGTGGCCCTTCTCTGGACTTATTCCAACAGTTGCATGTCAATTTATGTTGAGGATACCAGAACTGCACACAATACTTCAGGTGAGGTCTCACGAGAGCAGAATAAAGGGGCAGGATCACCTCCTTCCACCTGCTGGTCACGCTCCTTTTGATGCAGCCCAGGATATGGTTGGCTTTCTGAGCTGCAAGCGCACACTGAAGCCGGCTCGTGTTCATTTTCTCATTGACCAGCACCCCCAAGTTCTTCTCCGCAGGGCTGCTCTGAATCTCTTCTCTGCCCAGCCTGTAGCTGTGCCTGGGATTGCTCCGACCCGGAGAACAGTGAGAATTCACAGTGAGAATTCACAGTAAGCTGTCTGCATGGGCTGCCTCCAAACAGCAGCTAAGGATTACCTTATATGTGCAGTATGTTCAAATAATCTAAAAAATGCAGCTGTTGATCAGAAATAAAGTTTGTCTGAAACCACCACCAAGCTTTTTACATGGTATTCTCTAGTAACATGTGTTTTCCCACTCGTTCTGCAGAACTATCTTTCAGTGTGAACTATGTGCTCTGAAAGAACAGTAATTACTCTAGAGCCTGAAAGTCTTTTTCACTCTGGAGGATTGGAGCAAATTCTTCTAAGAAATAATCTGTATATAAATCCCACTAGATGACCTTTATGGAATCATCTTACCCACAGCCTGTGAGTTTTCCTGCACAGTCTGGACAATTTAAAGCAGATAATTATAAAGAGCTTTGGTTTTCTTTCTGAATTGTGGGGTTTCTTTCCAGCCTCACACATGCACTGCCTGAAGGTGACACTGAGGCTCAGTGGCAACAGAAGAACAGCACATAATTCTCCTGGGTGTATTTTAGAAACATAGCAGAAATGTAGCTTGTGTGGAAAACCTCTGTCAGACTCATTAAGCAATTACAGTAATTTCCCAGAGGAATATAACAACTCTTCTTGTAATAACACCCTTAAAATCTGTTATTCTTATAGATGCACTGCATTACTCTGTAATTTCCCATTTCACAGGCTACTTCAGTGGACAGTGGTTAAAAATCATTACATGATAACTTCCGATCACATTCTGTCAACATCAAGAAGCATTTCCAAGATCTTAAAACAACTTGTCCTCTACCACAAAAGAGGTTTTAATAAAGACATTTGCAGTTTAATTTTGTTTTGCTTTTTTGTTCTGCCCTGAAAACAATCTTTTTTTTTTTTTTTAATCAAATGCCATTATTTAAGCACAAATGTTTACTTCAACATTTAAATCTCTGAAGTTCTTAGCCAGGAGTAAGCATGTTGCTCTTAAATTCAGAAAAGTGATTATAAGAATGCAAAATTGTGCTAAGGCCAAAATTACTCTTAATAGAAAGATCTCAACAAGCTTACTGATTCAAATAACAAGAAATGATCTTCAGTTCATAACATTTTAAACAGGGAGGTAATCTACTCTTGTGCCTATCCATCTGGCTCCTCAGCATGAAAATACCTGCCAAAGAGCCCAGTTCACAACAGTCACTCTGTCGTGGGAAAATTCCACACACATTTCGTGAAATAAAAAGATGACAATTTTGGAATGTGATGACTCAAATTCCCCTGCAAATGCAGGACACAAAAAACTCGACATATTGTACAAACACAGCAGATTTCACACTATGCATGGCACTGAAACAATACTCGTATTTTACATAGCACACTAAAAAACAACTGAAAAAGAAAAGATGTAGACTGACTGCAAAGGAAATTGATCATGATGGGAGTCCTAACACAGAACTGCATCACCTTTTGCTCAAGTTAAGAATGAAAGCATTTTCATGCCGACTTGTCTATAATGGCAAAAAATTATATGGAGAAAGTTAGTAGGAATAATTGCTCTACTCTTCTGTAGAGGTCTAAATATTTACAAGTGTACATGATTAATGGTAATCTTTCACTGTCATCACTTCTCAAAAGAAGAGAACACTAATATACATCACTTCTACCATCCTATATTATATTGTCAAGGGAAAACAGAAAATCTAAAGCTAGCTTTTATACCTTATAGAATTGGAAGCCATCAAACACTAAAGCATCTCTCATGGAGGTCTCAGAAAAAGAAAAGCTGGCTAGCTGGCCAAGTGGGAAAAATTACCCCAAAGGAAAAATCTTTCAGCAAAACATGCATAAACAAAAAAGTTTATTTCTTGTTCATTTTCTTATCAATGACGGTGAGGAGCACAGAGCAGGAAGAAGGCAGAAGGAAAGCTTTTCTCTGAAACAGAAAGGAAGGACATACAAGCCTCAGTGGAAACCTCTTATAGGAAAGATCACTAAATTAGGACTAGGCTAGGGAGATTCCCTAGTATTACTAGTCCTGATCAATCAGCATAGTCATACTGACACTCTTGCAGAACAGCTGGCTCCATTCATTCAGAAAGTTAATAATAAAGCAGTCTGAAAGTGACTTCATCTTTATTTTGAAAAGTACTGGAAGGGGAATTTAGTCACATCCTGCCAACTTGAACATTTAGCTCTGAGGTATCCCAAAACTTTTGTTTTAGGTAAATTGACCTAAATTTCCATTTCTTTGTTAACATGAATCTTTGTAAATATGGAGACAATAAGCACTATGGCAGAAAAGTTATTGCACAGTTTCACCTTCTCTGAATCAGGGAATTTATGCTTTTTCTGTTTATTAGTGGAAATGTGCCTCCTTTGTTTACTCAACTCAGCCCTGTTGCCTGTTACCCTGTGTGTCCCTTCTTAACTGAAATTCTTCTCTCATTTTATCCCTACAGATTTATTCTATTCCTTTGCATTCACCCTTAGTTTTACGCTCTTTTTCTGGACTTCCTATGATTTCTATTTGATCTTCAAGTCAGTGAAGAGATCCTGATACACCATTATGATCTGCTTCTATCACTCTTGTTTCACTTCCACGTTGTAAAACATGTACAAAAGCCTACTCCCAATCTCGCTCAGCAGCTGCACTCCTGTATGCCTTAGCTTATCTTCCCAAGAAGTCTTATATATCAATTCTCTGAATCTGTGCAAGTCTGTTTCTCTGAAATGTGTTATTCTGCTGCTCCAACATCATCTTCTCGTTAAAAAGCGAATTCTTTTTTTCTTTTTTTTTTTTACTTTTTGCTTTCAATTTAGCTTCTTAGTTCCCCCTATTAAACAGAAGCCAATGTAAAATGCCTGCTCTGATAGCTTTTCACAGCTGAAACAAATTGCCTAGCCCCTTTTGAGGACCTTTTCTTACTGTTAGCATTCATGAACTTACTAAAAACTGGGAAGGCTATTAATACCAGAGTTCTAATAACAGTATCATCTGCATTTCTGCAGATCTTATATTAATAATAATTATTAAATTATCGTAAATAATAATTGTCAATAGCTATAATTGACATTATATATATGTAATTATAAACATAAAACATTATTTACAATATCTTGCTTAACACCACAATGGTATCTCTTCTACTGCAGAGACATTATTTTCAGTATTTAAATTTTTGCTGCTAACATGTTACCTCTACTATGACTTAAAGACCTCAGAAAATGTATATCCAGAACATAAGAACATAATATATACAGCCAAATTCCCATCAGCTAAATCATTCATTGGAGAAAGAATATTAATATGTGCTTTGATTAGAATATTTTATCAAGACTCTAGGATAAAATCACTCTTCTCTAAGAAGTTATGAATAGTTAAAATAAGAATTCATGCTTCACTGCAAAATAATCTTTGCCACTTTGAAAATGTGTCAAGTACCATTCTATATAATCACTTTGCTAATAATTGTTACTTAAACCTTCTGTGTTCCCTGGTAATATTTTTCTATAGCTGTCACAGGCTATAGCCAAAACATGCTGAAATAGATAATAAATTCTGTATGTTCCTTCCTTCCAGCCAAGGAATTCTGGAAGACAAATTATTACTGCATTACCTGAGACTCATAACAACTTTATACAGTTTCTCCTTATGCAGCTTCGAATACATCAACTAGTGATTAACAGAAACAAGAAGGATCTAGTCTGCTCAGTATGAGCCCTAATTCCACTAATCATTATGTGAAAAGTAAGATGTTCTTTTTGCTTGCTATGGACAGCCATTGCCCTAAAAACAAGTGCACATACACTGCTTTGATTTCTTTCTGTTGCCTATTTTGTGTAAACATATATCTATTGCTCTTGTCTCTCCTAGAAGTAACGAGAACAGGATCCCAAATAATACAGCTATTGATGTCAGCAATGACCATTTTCTCTGTAGAAAAATACCTCTCTTTTTAATATTAGGTAATGTGTAGGTTAACAAAAAAGTAGTCTTTTACAGTGTCACCATTAGCAATATTACTCAAGACTAATGCTGGTTTGCAGCTTACAGCTATTCAACCATTATACAACATCCATCCTGCTCTGCAAGTGGGAGGTTAGTTTTCTTTAAAACTCTTCATTCTCAATTTCTTTAAATTTGGGGGGAGGAGGTGGGTATCAAAGTTAAAAATTTGGACCTTTTTTTTCCAAACACAGCGAAAATTGACATTACATGTCAGCCTTTCATCCAGTGAGCATTCATGCCCTCACATAAAGATTTCCCTCTATTGCAACAGTAGCCAGAAGTTTATCTGCCTTAAAAACACTGAAGAATCGAAAATTAGGCCAGCAATGCACAATGAATATCTTTCTAGTAAAGATCTATCTTTCACTATTCAATGGTACTACAAATTACTTCCTGGTAACTAAATGAAGGTCACAAACCATTTGAGAACTGATCACTACCTGTGCTTCTGATTTACTATTTTTATTCCCCAATCAAGTAATGTTAGCTTAAAGATAATAAAGGAATTCTTGACAATAAGAATGTGTAGGAATTTTTTGTAATATTTAAAAATAATTTCTTCCCTCCTCATATACCTAGCTATATATGTTGATCAAATAATTACTAGTATTTATAATAATAAGAAAAAGACATTCACAATACAAATATATAGCAAAATACATCAGACAGACACATATAGGATCGTATAGGAAAGCAATGAGTTTTTTCAAGATGCAAGGATGTGCTTTAAATACCATAAAACCCCAATCAATCTGAGTTTTCCTGGGGAAAATTTGAAGTAAGATGATATTACAATTGTTAAATTTGCTGTATCTTCCTGAAAATGGAACTGTCTTTTCTGCTGTCAATGAGGAAAGTAGAGGACAGTAGAATCCAGGTGCCATAACATAAGCAGAGTCCTCTCGCCATTCCTGTTCCAAACTCAAAACAATACATCTTCATTCAGATTCAAACCTTTACTCTGCAGAATTTACCTAAATTCCTCAAGAGTACGGCAGGGGGCTTGGAACTTGATGATCTTAAGGTATTTTCCAACCCTAACTATTCTATGATTCTATGATTTTCTGCAGCAGTTCCTAGTACCTGAGAAAACATTCCTTAAATCTTCCTACAGAAACATATAAACCTCAGTGAAACAAGTCAAAAAACAAATAAAACAACAATGAAGACATTAGCATTGCAGAGTGAAAAGCTTTCATACTTTGGCAAGCATCATTATGACCAAGTGTTTTGTTTGTTTGTTTCTTTAAAAGCACCACAAAACTTTCTCCTCTTCCTTGAGGAACACAAGAACATAAACCCTGGGGTCAAACAGAATACAAACCTATCTGATGGTCCCTCTTCTGTCTGAGTATGGCAAATTCTAGCAGAAATGTACGAGACTTGAAGACAGATGTGGAAGAAACTACATAGGATCATGGAGAGACACAAATGCAATTCAGGTTAACTAGACAAGATGAATAAACTCTCTTGAGCAGAACTTCAGTTTCAAGTAACTTCTAGTGAAGTAACCCAGGGAGGTTTCACCACACTGCAAAGAAGTCATGCCCTCTGGGCAAAAATAGGCTCATGACTGAACACCTGTGTAGCCCATCCTGTTCACAATGAATATGTTCATTCTTTTGCAAAGAATACAGTTCTTGGAAAACATTTGCCCTAATATCTTACAGATGGAATGAGCATGGTCTCCCAGGATAAGCCTATATATTTGGAAGTTAATATTTAGAAACAGGAAAATCTTGGTCTGGTTAATGTTTACAACATTAACTGTTACCAAAATAAGTGAATTCAGATATTGTTGTGATCTACAATCACATTATCCTTTCTGAATTTTCACAGGATTACACAAAAGTAACATTTGAGAGTTCATTATAAAGCTTATACTTTACAGCATAATAAAAAATATATATGTACACCAAAAGTTGTTTGGAACAGAGCTACAGAGTTTAAAGCTTTCCTAGATGAGCAATAAAAAGACTGCAGAGTCAGTTACAATGCCATTGCTGTTCATGCAGTCTTAAAAAGCCACACAGAAGTAAAGAATATGCAGGATCCAAGGTCAAGCACAATCATTTCAGCAGTTAACAGAAACAACAACCCTGAGGTGACCATGGGTTTGCAGAATACTGAAAAGCTTATCATTCCAAACAGACAAGTATCACTAGAATTAAACTAAACGTTGCCACCTTAAACAGAGAAGGCACAAGAGGAATATGAAAGCAGAAGACAATAAAGTATACACAGCTCTTTCCAGCACATATCTCATTCTAGAGCTGATTTTACCCAGCTCATTGAGTTGCAGAAAATTCTACCCAATCCCCTCTGGTCATTAGGAAGTTCCTTTCACCCCCACTATGGCCAGGCTGACTGCTCTCAGTTTGAGCCTTCTCACTTGCTGCCAGTGAAATCTCCACAACCTTTCCAGGCAGGTTCGATTCCACCCAATCTTCTTGATGCCATGACAAGCAGAAAGAACTCAAAATGAATCAAATATGGTCCATAAGATATAGCAACAGGAAAAGAACAAGATCAATTTAAGAAACTCTACACCATGTACATTATCACTTTGTGAGCTTTTATTTATTCTCACAAATTCAGGATAAACTGTTTTGCCTTCAGAATATTGCATAATTCAAACACACATTCCTACATTTGCATCCTTAGCAGGTAGCCTGAAAAAACTGGGCTAATCAAAGAGAAGGTATATCTTCTTCATTACTAGAAGAGTTCCTCAAAAGAATAAACAATTGTTTTATTTTGAAGTGTTAGTTGTGGTATTTTTTGTTTTAAAGGTATTTCAGGTGGTATCTTTTAGACAAAATGTCTCTTTAGCATCCCCTCCTTCCTAGGAGGATAGACTGAGATAAACTGGCTTTTGCACCACTCTAAAAGTAAAATAACTGAGTACATATTCTGGAATGTGCAAAGCTGTAAAATTTGGTTCTCTCAATGTTTTATGATTGCTGCTACAGCTTTACAAAATGATGAACATGCTCAGCAAGACACTGAAATCCTTTTGGATCAAAATGCAAGTGTAGAGCAAGTTACCAGAAGGTTTTCTCACCTACAATATTCTATTCTCTGTCTCACAGAGACTCCCATCACTTTCGTCACCCCATGAGAAAACATGAGAAACACCACCAAGAAAGAGCTGTAAAATCTCTCCTGACGCTAATTATGACAATTTGAGAGCTGGCCGTTTTTTCTTTTTAATTTGGCATTTAGTAACTTCTGTCAAAGTAACTACAGTCTTTTCAGAAAGGTTTTCCTATTCTGTCTGGATTTCTTTGTGCAAGGCTGTACCCTTGTCATTTGGAACCACATCCGTAACATTTTAATGGCAACTGCTGGACTTTCCATTCTCCTGCTGAGCTTTCTCAAATAACTTTGACATTTTTATTCGTCAGACTAAGCCTGAGGAATAATCAGTTTGGATTGACAAACAGCCCAACCACCCATATCTGCAATTGCCAAAAGCAACTCAATATGAGCTATTAAAGCCACTAAAATGTTTCAAATTTATAAGCTTATTAAACATGTTTCAGGACTCCAACCATATCTCTGAGCAAAACTAAGTTACGAGGTTTGGGATCTTAAAAAATTAAATAAATAAAACCCCACACAACCATAAAAAGGTATCTTCTTTGGCAGTGGTTTTATAAGTACTTTCCCATTCTTTTCCACTCTATAGATTGCTGTCTCCATGCTACATCTTCAGCTAATTGCATTTCCAGCTAAAAATTAGTACAATGCATGATGAGAACTGATATCAGTATTTACTTGAATTTATATATCATTTAAATTCTAGTAAATAAGAAAAGAGAAAAGTCACCAAAGTAGCACATCTGATGACAGCTCAATCAATTAAAAGAAAAATCTAGTACGGAATATATATGAAAGAATAGTTTTTCACTTTAACTGTACTTGACTATACAAATATTACAATTGTCTTCCAATTGATTTACAGAATTCTAGGAGCTGAATCTTCTCTGAGGTCAGTAAAACTGGCTGTAAAGGCTGGATAGATATTTCATTAAAACATCAATTTAATTCTGATTTGGCACCAGTCTCTCTTTCAATTTTTGATGAATCTAATCCATCAAACTTCAAAGAAAATTCTGAAAAAAATTGCCCTAAAAACACTGAAGTGCATTATTCCTGAAACAAATGGTCCTGGGATCATGTCAAATTAACTTGACAGTTTGCTCATAGGACAAGTGAAGCATGGAAGATGCTGAGAGCAGCACAGGGTTCCTCCCACACTGCTCCCTGGGCAAAGTAATGTTTCACATTTCACCATTTTTCACACAAGCTGATCCCCAGGACCACAAGCAGCCAGGAATCTCTCAGCCCTAACCTTAACATACTTTTACTCTGAAGTACAGCAGGATTCAGGACAGAGTCCCTTGGTCACCTTATTCAGGGCCCACATCTCTGGAGCAAACTTGTCACGGGAAAACCTTATGGGCTGTGACCCACAGTTTCTATTGTCCATGAATGGGGCTAACCCACTAATCTCAATCAGCAAAGGAAATTACATTCACTATCTGCTGGGGATTTTATTTTATCAGAAAATTTTCTATCAGCTCTTGTTACCAATTACTTTCCAAGCGATAGGTAAATTCAAAGAAAATCAACTCCACGACTGCAAGCAGCTGCAGCACTTCTAGTTAATGTATAGTCTGTCCAAGCAGCACATGCAGCATTCATTAGCTTCGTCTGGGTACTCACACAAAGGCTGTGACACAGCTGAACACCATCTACGAGGCTGCCTCAGGCAGAACATTTGGCTATTTTCTTGAGCAGAAGATACATGTATTCAGCTTTTTGTCAAAACCTGGTGGTGTAGCATGCATGGTAATGAGTAATAACTTCTTACTGTTGCCCAAGTCTTGATTAGATTTTATTTTAAATGAAATAGAGCTTCATCTAAGCTGCTGCCTATGATAATGTTTTGGTATACCACACCATTTGAGAATCTAGCTTTTGCCTTTCTATGGGGTGATATATATATTCCTATATATTAAAAGCTTTAGTTATACAAACAGGGGAAATGGCGGGGGGGGGGGGGAGGGGGAAGACTTTCTTTGCATATAAAAGTTCATTGACCTCAAGTCATAATTTTAATCTTTGGGTTTCACTTATCAGTGGAAAACAAGTTGAACTTCCTCATCCATTTCCAAAGGGAGTATCCAAATATTTTTAATTAATTAGGAGTATTCTACCAAGCTCTTTCACTTAACCTGCTTCTTGGGGTCTGAAAACACAACAGAAGATGTCAACTGGAATGTCACCTGGAAGAATTATTGTTACCAAACAATCATTCTCCTGGCCAGTACACAGCTGTTAGGATAAAAACGTTTTCCTATCTTCTCATTTCAGTAGGGATCAATCTGCATTGTGCACATAAATCTAAATATATGAAAGACAGATTGTACAAGAGATAACCTAAAAATGAAAGCTTCTAATGTACTTTTAAATTTAAAAGTACATCAAAAATATGTATTTATCTTAAGCTGAAAGACGTGTAATCTTTTTATTTGTTTCTGTTAATCCATCCTATGAAAACAGGCTGGTTTTTTAATTCTCTGCTCTGTGAAGGTTTCTAACTAGTCTGCTTCAGTTAAGTTTTAGTATTTCATCAAATTATTTTCTTAGAAACAACTTCAACGTGTTTTCTACAAGTCAAATTACAAATGCCTTAACATTGCCACAAAACAGTGAGCAATACAATGATTATTTTGGAGTACACACACCTTCAGAAGATGTCTTCTTCATTAAACATTCTCAAAATAATGAAGAATCAACCATTAGCACAAAAGTATTTCTTACAATTGATTGTAACTATAGATAGAAGACATCCTTTATATAAGATAACAAACAAAATACTTGTATAAATTGCATGTCCTGTGTGCCTGGACAACAGCATGTGTATAAAGCAAAAAATTGAAAAGAAAAGAGAAATTAACACAAAGTCTCCCTGGACATTCCATTCACTTTATCTTCTTTGTATGCACATTTAAACAAAAATTCCAGTGCTGTGTCTGCAGAAAATAATCCATTTATTGGATTATTTATCTACAAGATTAACATCCATCAGCAGCAAGCTTTACATCTGCATGATAAAAGTGTCCTAACTTAACATCAGCTCTTCGGAGATACTGCAAATTAATATCATTAATTTTGCTGTATGCAACACACACATATACACATTCATTTTAGTCTATTTCTTTTACAGAACATATATTCCACTAAAATGTTCTCAACACCTGAACAGGCTAATGCTGACTCCCATGGAAGGTTGAAATAAAGCAGTTCTACATACTTCCACCAAAAAGATATGGATCATCAGGACTTGTGATACAGATACACAATAAGGTAGGGGACTGAAAATTGAAATATTCTGAGGAAATTAAACCAAGACATACACAGTACCATTTAGATAAGTGAATATTCAGATGAAACAGTGACAAGAATTTTTTTGAGGCTTTTTGGTATAACAAAGCCTCTTAGGCAATGAGATCATATCACCATCAACTCCTTTTTGAACACTATCACGTTGATTACTGCTCACTACAATGCATTAAAAATGTCTTGATTAAGAACAACTTTGTTCCAGACAGAGACGACTTTCCAGCTTGAATCTGTACTTGAAAAATTATGGGCATGCTCTTGGTTTAATGCTGAAGACTAGAATTGCACTAAATTCCTCTTACATTATCTATATCTAAAGAATTTAGGTGGTTCAGGTGAGAAAATACTTTTCTTGCGCTACATAGTATTAGGTTCTATATATACAGATCAAGGCAGGATTACAGAGGATTAAATCACCAGACATGGGTCCAATGCTTTTTTAAAATATAATTTCTCAATTTGGAGTTTCAATACATCAGTTATACCCATTTGCATAATTTTAAATTCAATTTTTATGATAAAACTTGTTACCTGTGTACCTGTCCTATTTAGATTAATTGACAAATCGGAGCAAAGGAACCAACAGTTCTATGTAAAAAGTTATAAGACAGTAATTCTGTAATACTGTACTTCATTATCAATCCCTGTATAACACATATGATATAGTATGTGTTAATATAGCACATATAAGATATGAATAATACACAAATATCACTCTGCTGTACTTCAGAGTGAAAATGTGTTACAAAGGCTACTTTTCACTAAATGTTCCTGCAATCCCTTTCAATTTCAGTAATTTTTTTATCTCAACTTTCTTTTCAATTTGGTTACACTATCAATCAGACCTGCATTAAGTAAGATGTAACTTTTACAAGCATCTGAAGATGGTTTTCAGAAGTAAGTATTTCTTCTTTTGCACACATTACTTTCTTTAAAATAGGGAATTACAGTGAAAAATACCATGGTGCAACATAATTAAGAATATAATTAATCCCCATTTGATTGATGAAGGAACTTATACACTTTTCATAAGTATAATAAGGGCTTTGTGTCCTTCAATTTTATATTGCATCATTAAATTGCAATGTATTTTCTGACATATGAGTGCACATAAACTAGTCTTATAGTATTCTATGACACTCATAGTGGAACTATAAAAATGAATGCCTTCCATTTATAAAATTTGAATGAAAGCATATAGTTCCTGTACCTACCAAAAAGATACAGTATTTTCACATCTCACAAAACTGTGTCTGAGGAACAACTAAATATTTCAAGCAAGTCCTAGAAAACTCTGAGAATGATTTCCAGAAGATGAAACATTCAGTAAGCTGGATTTCTTAAATCTCATTGTCCTATATCCTGCAGAACAGAATGTCAAATTATTATTCTGCAGCTAGTAGAATGATGAATGATTTCAAGGAGGAAACTACTGCTACAGACTGTAATAGACATGCAGCCAATATATTGGAATATTGAAGAATAAGTAGTGAGAATTTAGCTTTTTGAGGAAAATAATGAAAGAAAGGGGGGCAGGGGGGAGAGCTGCACTGTGCCATCAAATATACCTAAAACAGTACATGAAGACAAAGGTTATTTTACAGATTAAAGGACCTCCATGTTACATGCACTTTAGAAGGTAGTGGATACCAGTGATATTATGCACTAAAAACATATTAAGGTGTTAGCAAAAATGAGTGGAAAAAATCATTTCAAAAACAACGCAAGTTGTATAATTAAATCAAAAAGCTCATTATACAAGGTGCAAGTCTTATAATTATTTTACATTATTATCAAGAGTGCATATATTAAGCTTTTAAACTTTAATCTGTCATGATCATGATTTTTGCAAAGGGACAAGGATTCAGTTGATTACAATGAAACCAAAATTACAACCTACCCATCAGCCTTTTGCAGATCTAGGGTTAGAGATATTGTAGTAAAGAAATAAAAATAATAATAAAAATATCTATGTTACTGGATCTAAATCTAGAAACTTAACATTGAATGAATGCATCAGGTTTTAAAAATAGAGTTGGTGGGCAGATTATCATTTCATATCACTTACTGATTTCATACAGCATTGCACAGCCATTTATGCTTTATATACTAACATAACTACCAGGAAAAGTTACTGTCACCCGGTTACAAAGCAAAGCCTCAGACATAGCTCTAAATCAAAAATGGTTTTCAGCATCATTACAAGTTTTTGCAATTTACCCTTCATCTTCATTTAACAAATGGTTATTTTATAACATAAAATTAATGTGTGTCTTAACATATGCAGCTTGCATTACTGTATAATTTATGTGTTTGCACTCATAAGTGCTTACACACCATTTGTTTAATTAAACAGACCAATTTCTGTGTGAGTGCAGAAGTGTCCACACTGAGGTAGAACTGGTAGAATTGTTAATAACTTCTATTTTCTCAGTCAACTCACACATCCAAACAACTATAGCTCTGATGCCATATGGCATGTCTGCCGCTGAAAACTGATGTCCACACTGATTTGTATCCAGTCATTATTTATTAGACATAATTAGCATTTCTACACAATTATACACAAAGGCTGGTGGGAGAGATGGTGTTTCAACTGTCTAACTGCTAAGAAGTGTTAATATTAAATAAATAGAATAATGAAGTATGAACAATGATTTTAACCCACACAGGTGTCAGTAACTCTACTGTTGTCTTGATATGCAGCTGTACTCAGAAAATGACATCAGATTGTGTCCTTGGTTAAAGTCATGCAACTGCCCAAAACTATATTGCTCAATTACCACAAGAGTGCAGAATTTGGCCCCAGCAGAATGTTTTAATCTTTTCCTGAAAGGACGAGTCCCTGAAAGCATGGGTTCAAAACAAGAAAGGAAACAAAGTGATTTAAATGTGACACTATTTGTAGCTACCCAGGCGAAGTTAGAATCAAAGGCAGTTTAAAATATGCAGGAAGAAAACTACTCTGTACAAAACAGGCAATATATCTAGGGATGTCTTATCACAAACACTTCTCAATATGAAAAAGAACCTCAGGACACACCTTACTTTTTTCTTTTTCTTTTTTTTTTTTAACAGTAGCTTTTCCAAACAAACACAAAGCAAGAGTATTATATTTAAAGGCCATAATTCTACTTTCAGCTCACAATCACTACTGAAATTCTAAAACTGTAATAAAAGACATCCAGTATAATAAGTATAACTACTAAATAGGAAAACATTACTGAGATATTTTTAAGATATAACTTGACATGTCCTATCACATTAGGTTTTAAATCTGAGAGTGGCTTAAACACCATCACAATTTCCATTGTAATCAGTATAAATCCCTTATATTTTAAAAGCATGTTTATTTTAGAGCTGAATGAGTAATTAATACTTCTTTTCAACCCATTAAGACTGTCTCTGTCAGCAGATACAAAAGTACTCAATGTTTTTTAGCTTAAAATAGTAAACCATTTTTTCCAAAGAACTGATTGCAAATATTCTGAATTTGATCTGTTGTTCCTAGGAAGGGAAAAGAGCAGTTATCAAGGGGGTTTCATTACACAAACATTTAAGTGTAACTACTGATGACATTCATAAATTTTAAAAAATAATTTTTCTATATACTATTCTGTTTCAGTATCAAATATTATAATTATTGATTTTGATGAATTTTGGTATTATACTACCAAATTTGAATGTACAAACATCTGCAGAGTGCCAAAGAAACATTAGAAAGGTCTAGGGAAAGTCACATCAAAATTAGAGTATGTGCAGGTTCTTTCAGACATGGTATTCTTACCTCATTCAGCTGGATCAAGTTGTGAAAGATTGTGTACATATTCATCTGTATGTGTAACAAAGTAAGCAACCATTCCAAATGCTGAGTAAACACACAGCTCTTCACAGGGCCTGTGCTGAAAACTTCACACTTTTACTCGAACTTTAAACACTACTGATTGTTTTCATCATATACCTCTTCTTCAACTCTCTTTCCACCCTGCAGGAGAGACAGAGGTGAGAGCTATTGTTAGCTTCCACATCTTTTTGAAAGAGAGAAAGGGTGAAATCCTGACTGCCCTGACTTAACAAAGGAATCTGAATCACTGTTGCTACACAGGACAGGAGCACACACCTCCAGTTTTGTTGTATCCTGAATTTTAACTGCCACAATTCTAAATTCTGTCATCTTCAGTACCAGTGTTGTTATCATACTCAATAGGACTCTATGATTAACCTTCCATTCACAGAATATACCTGAGTGCAAAACAAAACCTTCATTCAGATTAAAATTATATATACAATAACAATTGGTCAAAGTTAACTACTACTATGCAAAAGAAAAATCCACCATTTGCAAGATACCCAACAGAGATTTCCAGAAGCAGCCATATTAGAAATGACACTCTAATCACAAAATTATACTATTTCCCACTTCAAGTTTCCTGTCATAGGGTATAATCTGGGAGGATATTTCAAATTTGGCAGGCTTCAGCTTTGACAGAAATATGCAAATAATAGACCAGCATTTTGTCACTGTCTGCAGCTTCAGAGTCCTCCCAGCTCAGACAGGTGAACTGCACTGAAATACAACCTCCCTCTGCAAGCTGGTGGATTTTCATTAGATTTCATCTCCAACAGCATCTTTGCTGTTTCCAGATATGTTTCAATTTCATTTCTCATCTTGACAGAGTACAGAAACAACATTTCAGGAGGAGGGGGTGGGGAGCTGGTATCACAAAGACCAAACTAACAGTGCTTATTTTGCCAGCTGGTGATTATTGTGCTTAGTTTGTTGTTCTAAATAAACATATAGCACTTCTCAAATATCAGCTTGAAATGCAAGCTAGAAGACTCCTCAAAATACTTATACAAAAGCTATTCATATAGCAGTGAAGCCATTTTGTAATAGGAGAGTCACACGGACTTAAAATTAACTGGATTCATATCTTGTTTATTAAAAAGCACCAGTGCTGCATGCAGAGGAATAGAAAAGAAACAAATATGTATAACATAAGGAGGCTTTAAAGGAAACAGTGTTCATCTACATCCAAAAGGGATCTAAACAACAAAAGTAAAAAATGAATTACTCAAACCCCCTCCTCATCCATCCCTCAGGTACCTCCAGGGGATAACTGAGGTTCATACATGGCTAGCTTTTCAATGTGGAATTTCTGCACATACCACAATGCTGCAGAACGTTTCCAGTCTGGGCAGAGTGGTGCATATCTTTACATGAATCAAATCTCAGCCATTCTCTGGAGTGATGGAATTGTGTCTCTTTTATTGTATCAACCCACAGGCAATCTGGAAGGGTTGGTTACTTCAGGACTGATAATTACAAAATATGGCCAGAAAAAGTAATGGGCTGGTACTATTGTTAGGACCCTTCCCTCAAAAAATAAAAGGTAATTCAGTGGGTAGGGCACTTGTACAATTCAACTCCCTCCTTCGTATGAGGATTTTGGAGCCTAGGACCCCCAGCCTAAGGAAGTGTTCTACCAGACTGCCTTGCAGTCTGAAGAGAAGACACTGGTAACTCACCCAGTAGAAGGGACTCCACCCTGCATGCTATCATCCAGTAGAGGTCAGAAACTCCCCAGCCTGAAAGTAGGAATTTCTAGTTTCTTTGTTTCAATAAATTTGCCATTACTTTCTATAAAGTGTTATTTCAGATCTTCTCCTGCATTCCCTATTGAACAGTGGACATGAATTTGTACGTGTTGTTCTGGCTTTCTGAATTTTCATGAGAACAAGCACCTATAAGTGTTGTGAACCTTATAGATTACTGCAGAGGTCAGTGTTACCAAAACCAAGCCTAAATTAATGCAAATGAAACTGCACACTAAGAATGTTTCACTTGTATAGAATCAATGGAGCTCTGTCATGAAAAATTCCCAGAAACATCCTAAGCTTTCAGCAGGAGCAATCAGTGTGAACATGATGACAGTGGTAAGATACACAGCTTCCAAAACTAGAATTATCTTTGAGATTTTTCTGTTATCCTCACCTGTAAAACACCGAATATACAGGGGGAGAAAACAGAATAACCGTTACTCATGATGGAGAATCTCTTTTTCTCCCTCAGTTTTATAGGCAAAAAAAAAAGGCTGGAGATACCTCTGTTCTGCCACCCATGGAATTGTTCCCTGACTTTAGAGATCAGTCAGTCTATCTGCACCCTGACATTCCTAAATGGCCAGCCCTCCCCCTACTCCCACTGCCATCATGACACATGAAAGGTTGCTGACAGGTCACTTTCATTTCTACTGAGCTACAGTCTCTTCCACTTTCAAATACAAATTGTATCCCACTGTAGCTAGTGGTGCCTGTAGACAGCTTGCTGATGCTTCATACTGATTTCAGAAGTGCTACTGATGCTGCTGACAGCTGATGCTGTCTATTCCAATGAGTTTAAGGTAGCTCTTCTCTATAACCAGTGTAGTCCATGAAAGTATGGTCCCTGAAATTACACAGAGTAAACTAATCAGAAAACCTATTTTCCCACTATTAAGCTTAATCCTCAGAAAACAAATGTGTTAGTGTAGCTGGTAAATCACTAAAATGTGTAAGCTCACATGAAAGGTGTTGAAATGGGACAAATAATTAAAGGACTAGTTACTATTCTTACGGGTTTTGGTACGCCTGACAAATATTGTCCACATCCCATACAGCAAATCACAAGAAATTTTACTTTGGAGAGTCATAGAAGGAGGCATGAAATATATAAAACAGGTAGTATTATCCATTAGTGACAATCATGAATGTGTAAGTCATTCAGTTTCATGTCTAGTGAAGTTCATATCTGGTTGTGCTTATTCACAGCCTGCAGGTTCCTAGCTGGGTACATTATGTTTATATAGGCATTAGAAATAAAATATTAAATAATTGTAATTTTCATTCAAAAATTACCTTTCCAAACAGAAAATAAACATAATGAGCACTAAAATATTTCAATTATTACTGAATAATTGAGTCTAAGGTCTCAGTGGAGTATTTGATTTAGTTGCGTAACTAACTTCTCATGTCTGTATTAAGGATTTGCTGTGTAGCTTGAACTTTATTAGAAAGTAAAACTTTGTTTTATTAGGAGTGTGGATAAAATAATGTAACAACCTATAAAATGAAAAAAGATAATCCTAACTGCATGAGCTGAGGAGTTACAAGTCTTGCACAAAGTAAGGTTAAGTCTAGTATCTAATTTGTGCATAGAGAAGCTGAAACAGAAGACAGGGAAACCTCTCTTCTCTGATTCCAGAGCGTGGGCAATTTATATGCCTTGCAATTTTGCAAATCCTATAATCTGCTCCGTTTCACTGGCAGCTGATACATCAAATTAAGATACCACCATCCAATTTAGAAAGCAGAAAAAGCAAAGGTGAGCAGCACTGACACCTTGAAATACAACTGCAAGTATGCTGATGAAAGCTGCTTGTTGAGTCAGTGGCAGAACTGCCTGGAGAGACCTTATACTACAAGACCCAGACGAAGCCAGCTAATATAGAGTAGTAATTCTGTGGTAGGCAGTTCTTACACAATCTGTTCTTCATAATTCAGGACTTGGAAAATAAACAAACCAACCAGCTGTACATGCAGCTATCCTATAGTCATAGACACTGGAATTGTCATTTTCTTTTATTCCTTCTCAAAATATGTTTTATCCTGCAGCTCACTCTTACAGGCACAAACACACACACACACAGCCTTATATTGAGAACAATTTCTTACTGAGAACTATTCAAGCAGCACTTGTAGCCCTGAAGCTTAAGGCAAGGGCTTATGTGTGTTAATACATGGCAAACACTTTTAATATGACAGTAACTATACTAGCTGCATAAAATGAGCCACATAAGAGCATATTCACAAGACCAAGTAGCAGATGGTAAAACCAGATTGTCCTCTTGCTTCACATTCCCATAGCATCTAATATAGTAGGGCTTTGACTCCAAGTAAGGTATTTAAGAGTGAATGGAATACAAATTAAGTAACTGATGGACCAAACACAAGGTAGATGTTAAATTTCATAAAGGACTTTACAGAACACTATAAAATATTAAAATATTAAGCTCAATGTATTTTTCCATTGTTTTCCATTTTAATAAAAGCCAGTAAATGTCTTGGGCCAAATTAAAATAACAGAACAAGTAAAACCTCTCCTAGCAGCACATAGATTTTACTAGTGTAAATGTAGTAGAACATTTTACATTAGAATAAGTAGATAGATCCCTCATGTAAAGTTAGTCCAAAAGGCTTTAAAAACCTGCTACTAAAATCCCAAGAGTTTGTAGTAAAATAAGTGATTTATGACCTCTGTTTTCAGACAGATTCTAAAAATTGATTTATTCAGCTCAAGTCTAATGGTGAAAAAAAAATCAATTATGGATTGCAGTGAATGAAGCATCTAGTAAAGATTCATTGAGCTTTACATATTGAGTTAAAAGTCAAAGTTGTGTGAATGAGGATCCACTCCCTTAACTACCCTTCGTACACTGAATGATGACATATGATATTTACTTAGTGGTTTTAATATTTTGGAAAAGAATAGTTACTTCAAAAGACTGAACTTCTGGGAACAGTGCCATGTAAATCATCACAGCCCACTGCATTGTCATCCTGGGATGAACTTCACCAAGGTTAAGGGCTGCATTTTAGATCCTAGTGCCTCCACACTGCTTCAGAGTGAAAAATGTCTGTGGGTTGGCCAGTGGCTGCCAGCCTTATTTACACCACCAGCAGATGTTTTTTGCTTTAGTAATGTCTAAAACATGCAGTTTCCCAATAGCAATGAATGCAATAAGTAGAGAGATAATGCAATTTTGAATTGCCCCTCATTTGTAAGTACCATGTTACTCCAGGGTTGAACCAACCCATGAGAGCTCCCTTGAGTTGTCATTAACAGGGAAGAGTCTGTGTGCACAATGGTTTGTAGGCATGCAAGACTGTGCCCTGGCCTGAAGTACCTTCTTATGTAAACTGTCCCCACTTGGAAATGTGATTATTTATTTTTTTTGGTGTTACAGTATCAGCATTTCTGTGACAAAGTACTTAAAAGAAAAACATGGAATCTAAGGCTATCAATTAAGTATAAGTGGTTTTGATATTTAGTGGTCTTCAGGGTACTGCTGAAGATAAGAGTGGCTCTAACTGTGTAGTTTGGTTTTATTTGCACTGGTTCAGATCTACTGCCTCATAGAGTGAAAGCCTGTTTCTACCCTACTTAGCCCATACAATCAGTAACCAGGACTGATCTCCAGCACCTTTCAGCTAGAACTGCCAGCCACAATCTCAAAGCTGCACAGACAAAATGCAAACTTTGCACTGACAGTGGAGTCAGTGGCCATAACTTGGACTTAATCACCATTGAGTGTGTTTTATGTCAGAAATTAAAAGAGATTTTTAACTGACTGATTTATCTATTTGTAAAATGAATATATCTGCCTGAAAGTCATTAAACATACAGCAGGTCTCTAGAGCTATATAAATTATTCGCACAATAAGGATTCGCACAGTCAGCACAGTTTTGTCCAGATCTGCATCCTGTAGGCAAACAGCTTCAGTTAATTTTGTCTGCAAAAACAGAGACAAGGTTTACCTTAATACTGCAAAGGAAACTCTCTGTAAAGATGTTTCAGTCTTTCCTCTTACATCTAAATATTTATATGCAATATTTAGTAGCTTTCATGTAAATATTTATAGATTCATCCCAAACAGAAATTAAGAAAATCATCTAGAAAATGTCCTTTGTGACTAAGATTTGGGATGAGGAAGATATGTAAAAGAAGAAAAAGAAAATACGTCTAAAACATCAAAATAGCCTGCAAGTATTCACTCCTTTGTACGTCTTTATCCCTCACAGATGTTGTTTCGTCTAAGATAAAGGACTACTGCAATTGCTTTCTAAAGCCATTCCGTTAATTCAGCCTTTTTCCCATTTTTAGAATCATAGAATAGTTAGGATTGGAAAGGACCTTAAGACCATCTAGTTCCAACCCCCTTCTATGGACAGGGACACCTCAAACTAGACCATGTCACCCAAGGCTCTATCTAACCTGGCCTTGGAAACTGCCAGGGATGGAACATTTACCACTTCTTTGGGCAATCTGTTCCAGTACCTCACCACTCTCACAGCAAAGAACTTCTTCCGTATATCTAACCTGGACTTCCCTGTTTAAGTTTGAACCTGTTACCCCTTGTTCTATCACTGCAGTCCCTGATGAAGATTCCCCCTCCCGACCCCAAATCCTTAGTACCCTTAGACCAGCCTGACTGGCAGTCTAAGCAGAAGGGCTTGTTTAGTAGGTTTTGCCATTTGTAATATTTCCTGAATAAGTGCTTGAGTTACAACTGGTGGCATCCTTTCACCACTGCACTTGGCAACAGAGGGATCTCCTTGAAACAGATTTCTTGTATGAGGATGCTCTTAGTCCACACTTCCTTTTGTTTTGTTTTGGTTTTTCACTTATAAAATGCAAAACAGCATGAAGATCTCACTGGTTGTAATAAACCAGAGACTGATCCATCATAACTTAATTTTTAATTAGCTGCTACCTTTGTAGTCCTAAAATAAAAAAATAATAAAAAAAAAGAAAAAACTGCTTTTGTTCATCCAAACCAGAAGTAATCCTTAAAAATGGTAGTGTTATTGTTTCATCTCATCCAGTCACATGTTAGCTGGGGAAAGAACAGCTCAATAAGGAAATCCGAATATAGTCTTCCTGTTTCTGTGTTACAAATGTGCTGTACGACTATGTCATTATTCTTTGCCATGGAAATCCATTTGCAGAACAATCACGCTGCTTTTCAGAGGCCCACAGGTTATTAAAAAAGAGAATCATATTCATGACTGAAGCTGTTTTGGAGCATTTTTAACTGCATATAAAATCCAATATTTATAAATTCTGCCTGTTTTTTTCTAACTGGTATCACCATTATGATCTTGGGCCATTTGCAGTGTCTCTGTTTCCACATTAGATTGTCCCTGAAATAACTCTAATACCATGGAAACATAAAAAATGAGTAACTGCTGCAATACCAATAGATTTGCTGTTGCTACTCTGGGTATGCACCTAACTAAGCTTTAAGATGAAAACAGATGCTGCTAGAATTTGATCAAAATATACATATGAAATTCAGCATTCATTTCCACAGAATAGGAATTACATCATTCTATTCCATAATGGACAAATAGCTTTATTTTGGTTTATGAAATCAGATCTTATTAAAATACAGCCCACTTTCAACAAGCACTGTTTCCCTACTGAGAGGCCAAAGACACAACCACTTCATTGAGTCCCTCTGCTGGAGGGGGTTTCATATCTCTAATTATCATGGCTCTCATTATCAGGTTTGCATTTCCAATTACTGTCAAACATGGTGGGTACAGCTCCACCACCCCCCTGGAGCTCATTTACCCCAACATGCATAAGCAGTATCAAGCATATAATCTTTCTTGTGCTTACCCCAGTTGAAGCACATCTGTTCTCAACCTTGCTAGGTTCCTGAAATTTCGGAGGAAATTAAAAAACAAACTCACTGATAATGACTATGTAAGGAGGTTTGAAAGGAAGAACTATTACTGCCACCTGCAAATGTGTGTTCAGGATCTTGTCTTGTATAAACCCAAGGAATAGATATACTAAACATAAATGTACTTGATATTGTAAATAAGAGGGTAAATGTGTGTAAAACTGCCTTTGATATTGCTCAGGTATTGCTATCATTTCGCAGGCAATAGCACATTGTCAAGCAAGTAATACAAAAAACAAGTGCTTTTACAGTTAAATCCGATTTTTTTCTGTTTATCAAAGTGTTATACTCTTCTTTCAAATAGAATGAGTAGTCAGAACCTTACTTAGGAAAAAGAACCAAATTATTTTTAGGTTTCTTTTACCATTTCTATCTGAATCCTACCTTAGAAGTGGGAAATTCTCCCCATGCTGTTTCCTAGTATAGCTTTTAAAGTTTAGAAATTTGAAAATCAGGCTATTTTAGCCACTAAGAATTCAAACCTATCTGAAATTATTCATGATAGAAAACTTGTAATAGGGAATGTAATACTTCTGAGAGATCTGAGCCTGACCAATCAGAAGTTTGAAAACCTGATCTTTCATAAATGGAGTTTCACATAAATTAAAATAACCCCCTATAAAAGTTGGCAAAGAATGGGTCATTGCTACCTGCAGCACAGGTGCACGGAAGGAAGAGCACTGGAAGCTGTCTGGTGTTGTGCAACAATCTGCCTCAGTCAGCAGTTTCCAGCAAATGACTGTGAGCTGCTCTGGTGCACAGACAAGGTGCCTTTGATATGTGTCATCAAAATCTCCACAAAGTTTTAACTGATGAGCAAAGAAAGCTTTATTCTAAACACGTTTGCTCAGACTGGTCAGCTAAAGAGTTTTTACCTTCTGTGTGGGCTCACTGCTTTATCAAAGTTCAGGGAGAAAATTACATAAAATTCAATGCCTATTTCATGTTCAAGGTATTTCACTTTCAACACGCAAAAGATAACTCATAAAATAAGAACTCCCTGCATTTAACAGAAAATTAAGGATTATCTCATAGCTCCTAGAAACCTGAGGTAATTAGACACTACAAAGCTAAATATAGTCCCAGGATGTCACTATTCAATCTAAACATTCCAATTAGAAGAGTTTAATGTATTTCACAGCCAGCCCAGCAAGTTCACAGTGAGACTTTGTTTGTATACATAGTAGACATTACATGACAAACATCACAACTACTTGGTGGGGAGGCAGATAAGAGACTACCAAAGCTCCCCACAGAGAGCCCTAATTATGTGTATTTGAGTAGAGGCCACTCTACTAAAACACATTCCTCACATCTGCAGGCATGCTGATGGATGGGCATAAAAGGATGGAGAAGCACATTGTGAGCAGATATTCATCATTCAAGGGGATCCTTTAATGGATGGTACAGATCCCTTAAGGTTGTGCTGACAAGATTTACCCAGTCACCAGTGGCACATAACTGCCATGGTGATTCAGAGTTTCTGCATAGGGCCCAATATCTGTGAGATTTAGAGGCAAGTCCACTGAAGGGCAACAGAAATTCAGTCCTTTCCTTGACAGAGCATTAGGAAGAAAGCTCCATGAGGGAAAGTGAATTACCATGGACCAGTACTAACGACTTCCTTCCACCTTACTTCCAAGCTGACAAGCGTCTTCAACATCCAGCTGGGGACGCCAGTGTACACTTGGGAACATTGAAGTTCAGGAAATTAAAAGGTGTATTTCAAAAATGTCCCAAATTTCATTACTTGATTTTCAGAGATTTGGGTGTGTTTTTTTTTCCTACAACTGTAGAGCGTACTTTACGTAGTAGTTAATAGAAAAAGCAAGCATCTAATCCTCCTGAAATCAGAAAAAACAAATGTCAAATTACTCTCAAGTGTGGAAAACCAAAAAAAATTAGGGTCACATTTGCAAATACAAATTCCACTCAGTTGCCCAGAGTCCAGTACTAAATTAATAAGTGAGAACAGTTTTGTTTGCTTCCCATATATTCTTTATAGTTCATTCCCTGTTTCTGAAAGAGGCAGACACACATTTACCAGGCTAAGCTAAAAGCTACCAGCATTGCCCTGTAAAATGATAATCATCTTCTAATCACATCCAAACCATCTAAGCATTTTGTATTCACATCAGAGCACAAATGTTTTCCCAGATGTGGAAATGATCAGTATGGTTATCAGGCTCTACAGGTGACGTGACACAAATTCATTTTGTACAGCTTGTGATATATGCATTATTGTCACAGTCAATATTTTGATATCTCCAGAGATGAACACAGGGTTCTTTATCTGCCAGGGGAAACACCAGCAATCTAAGGAACAGAACAGAACAGAAAATCTGTAGGAGGTTTTACATTTACAGCTGCACACACACATTTCCATCGTAAGGGAAACTGGAAGGGTAATTCAGCACCAGCTTTGCATTGCCAGCAGTCTTGCATCGGCTGAGAAGTTTATCTAAATTGGTGACCTGGGGCCATAAATGTCATAGAAGAATTTCTTTCCTCTCATATAATGGAGAATTTTCTTGCTCTAACAAATCCTCTGTTTTGCCGTCCTATTTAAAGTGATGGCAATGATATTCATTACACTGCTAAATGTTAGTAGACTGTTTTCTTTAATACCATAATCAATTCAATGGCATATTTTCATGGGCCAGATGTCATTCCTTATGCTTTTATTTCTCAGACCTCATGCCTACTGAAAAATATCAGCATTTTCTATTTCAGCTATCCCATACTAGCTTTCAAAAAAAAACACTATTCTTTTCCTGAGTGCATTGCAAACGTGCCATTCTATTACTGAACTGCATTAAGTTATTAAAGAAATTACATTCGGAAAGTTTCTAGCAAATGGGATTATTTTCCTTTGAGTGTTTGTAAGCATATTTTGTAATGGCAATTCTCAGCAATGAAACACAGAATCTTCTACTTTAATAGTGGAAGAAGCAGTGTTTCTGTCATACTGTAAACCTTTATGCTATTTACTAATTGGAGACAGTTTGCATATGATTTGCTTCAAAATAGTAATATAAATAATAATAATTTAAAAAAATAACAGAAAAACCGAGTATGCAGCTTTATACAATTTAAGAGTGAAGTTAGAAGCTAATTTAATCACATATACTTGCATTTTTCTATTCTGAGTCAAGGATGTTGTGCAAGACAGTGTTGAACGCTTTGCACAAGTCTAACTAGATGACTAGACATCTACCTAGTGCAAACAGGTAGTACATAGTGGAGCACCACTGTGACTCTGTACATTCAAGTATATACACTCTTCAAAATGTGGTTGCATAATTTCATGCTAACTTACGAGTCCTGCCTTCTCAGTGTCAAGATACCCCTGTCAATTTCAGGACCGCTGTGACTGCAGCACTGACTTGCAGCTCTGTGTACAGCGGATGCACAGTTGTATCCTTTCTTACAAGGTTAGGGTAGTGGCTGATCAGAAGCAAAACCTGCAAGCTAGATGGGCTCTCAGCAGAGAAACTAAATGAATTATCTGTGCTGCTGTTCCCTGCAGTGAACATCTGGAGAGTTCCTGTAACAGTTCAATTATTTGAAAAGAAATGAGAGAAACTGCATCAGAATAAATGCAGAGAAAAGAAAGCAAATTATAAAAAGGGGGGGAGGGGGGGAGGGTGGGAACATTAAGACCAGAAAATTTTCCTCTAAAATATCAAGAACATGCAAATATAAATTTGTTGACCAACTTACCATGAGGATTTTAATCTGTCTTCTCCTCAGAAGAACAGATATGAGACTGACCAGGGTGAAAGCCCAGAGAATACAATTCCAGTTCTAGAAAGCAATAACAAGAGGGAGGTATGGGGTAGAACATAGGAAAGCAATAACAAGAGGGAGGTATGGGGTAGAACATAGGACAGCCATTCTGGTGCAGCGAAAGCTACAGACAGTACCAAGAAGGTTTATAGTGAATGACTTGCCAACAGAAAACCAAGTTAAACTGTAGACCAGTTTAACCAAGTTAAACTGTAGACCAGTTTAAACATAGCCAGGTACATTCTGGAGACAGGAGAACAAAAAGAATAATTACATACATTCATAGAGAATGAATCTGATAATCACCTTTACACACACTAGTCCATATACAGCTGTCAGCTCAGGAAGACCAAATTGTTTTCCAGAAGCCTAACTAACCACAAGGGTCTAATGTTGGGAACTGCAGACTGCACTTTCAGTCTAATACATTGCTTGTATTGCTGCCTCATATTGTTACGTTCCTTGTGTTGCCATCTGAGCTACACATATGCAATGAAAGCTTGCTGGTAGCACATAATAACTTATGATTCAAACTAAATTTGCTTTTTGTAAAACTTCATCTGATATTTCTGGTAAAATTTTTATCAATGCTTCTTTCCAGTTTAAGTCAAAATACATAATTGGCAAGTCCTGCTTTCCATAGATCTCAGAACACAAGACAGCAAACCATATAATAAATCTGCGCTGGACTGTCAGTTCTCAGTCAGATGACATTGCCTTTACCGTCCCTAAAGTGAACCACAATGTCATAAATAGAGCAAATATTTAAACATCAGCCAGGACTTTTTCCAACGTGAGTTCAGAAATTGAGAAACCCTATTTAATAAACTCGAGAGTCTGTATTAAATAGTTCACTGAATTCCCTCCTGATTCTAAGATGAGACATACTTTTCCATTTCCAAAGGACTCAAATGCTTCACCTCTCCCTCATTTGCATGACTTCTGTGCTTAGCTAGGAAGTTGTGACTTAAAATTAAAAATAAACCCTTGACTTTACTTTTTTCTCCTGAATAAAACCTCTCTTGTATAATCAACCCACTTTTCAGAGATTTATTTTATATATAGAAGTTGTTTCTTTTTGGTTTTGTATCTCTTTGCATTACTTTTATTTCATGATATACCAAATTGTCCTGTGTTCAGCAGTAGCAGTCATTTTTTCTCCTTCTTAGTAGCTCGTGCAATGCTGCAGTTTTGACTCTCAGCCTGGGAACAGCGCTGGTAACACCGATGTTTTTAGTTGCTGTTCAGCAATGTTTACTCTGACCAAGGACTTTCTGAGTCTCAAGGTCTGCCAGGGAGAAGGGGAAGCTGGGAGGAAGCAAGGACAGGACACCTGACTCAAACTAACCAAAGAGATATTCCATACCGCAGCACTTCATGCCCAATATATAAACTGGGGACAGTTACCTGGAAGGGCTAGATCACTGCTTGGGTCGGGCTGGGTATTGGTCGGTGGGTGGTGAGTGGTTGTATTCTCTTCCCTTGTTATTTCCCTTATCATTATTATTACCGGTGGTAGCAGCAGTGGTTTGTGTTATACCTTAGTTACTGGACTGTTCTTATCTCAACCCATGGGACTTACATTCTTTCGATTCTCCTCATCCCTCCAGGAGTGGAGAGGAGGAAGGGGGGAGGGGGAGTGAGAGAGAGACTGCGTGGCTGGCTGAGTTTAAATCATGACACAAATGTACTTTTTAACTTCTTTCTTTAGGAAAAAAGCTATAAAAAAAAAAAGATAATAAGAGTTATGAAGTATTCATCACCAGAAACCCTTTTTTTTCTTTCACAACTTACGCATGTATAATAGCAAAAACATCCCTGCTAAAAATACCACATTCCAGAGGTCCATTCCAAGCCTTACAATTTTTTGTGATTCTGTGTGATTTCAAGCTAAAACACTGGCAAAAATCCTACTGGATGCCAGCAACCCACACTTTCACAAACCTGAAAAATGCAGCAGATTTAAAAGCAAGGGAAACAAAACAGAACTGCAATTTAATCAATAATAAAAGAAAGGTACAAAGCAAAAGATTAATACACATGTTACAAGATTCGTAATGGAAGTGGATGATGATGAACAGTGAAAGAATCAACGAAATAACCAGTGGGGTCACAGACATCAAAAGCATGCTCTTAAAAACAAATTCTGAAAATAAGAACTTGTAAGCAAGGCACATACTCAGTGCCTTAGACAGGTAGTACGACCAAATATGAATTCATAAAAGGAAAACATGCTTCTTAATTCTTTGTGTGATGCTTAGAATAGAGCAGTAAAAGATACCTTCATCCTCCCTGACTGTGAACAAAACAGAATTGAATGACCTCTAATAAAAGATGTAAGGAAGCATGTGGAAAAATTTAACAGTTTCAAATCAACAGGCCCAGATAACTAGCTGAGAAGCTCTCTGAGTTACTAACAGGGTTTTTCTATCAAACCCAAGGAAATCCTCAAGTATAAAGTGTTTCCAATGTTATTGTAGGGCTGCAAGCAGTAAAAGTAGTGGCTGGGGAACTGGAAATTGGTCGTCCTTATGCAAAACCTGGAACATTCAACTTTTAACTGGCAACACACATTCAATCGTCATCAGTGCCAGTCAGCAGTCAAAACAGAATAATTGATGTTTTCCTAGCAAGTTGGCCCTGTGAAAACAATCCATTCTCTTTTTGGAAAGGTGCATAGCAGTTTTATAAAGACATCTGAGTCAGTGAAGGCCTCTTGGGGTTCTCTGAGGTACTCTATGTAAAATGAAAATTTGCATCTGGAGGATTGAAAAGGATCTATTCCCAGTTTGTAAAACTTGCACAGAAGATCTCCCAGTGCATATGTACAGGCAAGCTACCAGTGTAGCTCACATCATGTCTTCCTAGCATAAAATGCAACTGTAAACTGTAGTGATTGAGCAGGTGGCCCTCCTTCTTTCAGAAAGCCTCTATGCAGGGGCATGTTCCCAGTCACTGTCAAAAATCCTACAGTGTTTTTGACAGAGATATAGGAAATGATCCAAAGCTTCCTATAGGACACTGTGCAATCAAAATAGTACTTCTTCAATTGCTATTGTGCTTTCTATGGAAAAAAAAATCTTTTTATGTCAACTTACCACTTTTCTAGTGAAGCAAAAATGACAGTCCCCTGACTGAAAACTTCTTTTCCTCTGTTGGTTGTTGTTTTCTTCTGTGGATATAAATTGCACTTAACAACAAACACAACAGAATGTAATTAACTGCAATCCAATCTCTAACTTCAGTAGGCTGAGACAAGGTCCTCAAATGCTCATCAGAAGACCTAAGGGAGCTGGGAATAATATTCTTACAGCTGTTTATAGTCCTCTCATTCCTGGAGAACCCCAGTTTGGCTTGTTCCTGCTCCACATGTAAATTAGAACAATTCCAAGGCTGTTTCAGACCTGCACTAGCTTTGCATAACTCCTTGAATAGCTTTTGACAACAGAACATAGGATGAGTAAAGTGCACATCTCCCCTTCCCATACCACAGCAGGCACTCGAAAACAAAACTCAGTATATCAAAAATGTAAAATAGGGGGGTATTGAGCTATGGTATTAGCTATGACCCTGCCACAGATTACTCCCAAAGGGGAGAGACTCCTGCCTATTTCTAGCAGATATCCTGCTCTTTAGCAACACAAGAGGGCTGGATCAATTTAAGAGGTTGTCCAAAATGCTGGAAGTGAGCTATATGTAGATAGCAAACAATCATTAAAGATCATGCTCAGATCAGCATGTTGACTGCATTTAAATTAAAAAAAAAAAAAAAGGTGTTTTTCCTGACTATAGGGAAAATAAATGTTATTTAAAAAAACAAACAAGAAAACAAAAAACCCAAACCAAACAAAAAAAACCCTATAGAACTGATTCTCATTCCTCAAAAGCCTTTGTCAGAAGATGGTTCCACTACATCAAACATCAAACATTAATGTCCAACCCAAACATTAATAGACAGTCATTCCAAGATAAATCATCTTATAAAAAGTGCTTAGAAATATACTACACAAAAATATAGTAATGATAAAGCACTAAAGGAAATTGCAGAACCTGCCAAACACACCAGGAAAATTAATAATTTTGCATGAAAAATGTGTTGGTTTGCTATTTAATTTGATATCCTCTGTCATTAACAAAGGTGTCCTTGGATATCCATATGCATAGGAACACTCTGCCTACTGTTTATTCTGCAACATGCATCATTTTGCCTTTCCAGCTAAACCTGTATCTGCAAACCTCAACTTTCATCTCTTTTATTGACCTGCTTGTATTATTCAAACGCGAAGAGTAAAGAGATAGTTTAATATTGCCACATAATTTGCAGTGTCAGAGTGCAAAAGCTATGGTACTGTTATAAAAGTCCAAGAATGCAGCTATAATGGAAAAATAGTAACTGACCAGACTCAAGAAATAGGCTCATTCAGATGTTTAGGAATATTGTCAACTTCTGAAAGCCAGCATCTGAACATAAGCAACAAAAGATCTATGTACTCTTTTCAGTTACTCTAAATGTTATTTTAGATGCCTGTGATTTTTGCCCCACATATTTTCCCAACATCTTTTTCAGGCTGACATTATACACTAAGATTTCACTAAAAAGATGATAAAAACCAAGGCCTGAACTTGATGGATAAGGATGAAAAGAAGAGTGAAACAGTGACTGTAAATGTATCCTTTCCTGCTAATCTGCTGCTGAACTACAAACTTAAAGGGGTATAGTTCAAAATTGTGGAAAGAATTTAATTTTAATAGAACTAAGTATATGTCTCTGATCCTTCAGAAAATACATTCCTTAATGCAAATGGAGAAAATTAGGTATTTCCTGTGTAATGGAACTGTTCAAAATATACCATTCATAATTCCCACTAAAACATGTTAACAGCAAACAAGATATTTCTTTAAGTAAGATTTGGACTTTGATCTTTTTAAAAGTCAGTATGTGTTTTGATGCTCTTAGGAGCAAAATTTGTTCCAAGACCACAAATTCGTTTGAAAATATTTCCTTCCAAAACCTTCTATCATTATTTTAACAGCTTTCAAATACCCTGAATCCATCTCAGACTTGCAGCCCAGGTTTTACAGTCTATTATTTTGAATATACTCAAATTGCAATAGCATAAATTTTAATGATAGATGAAAAAAATATGGTCACATTACATTAACATTACCAGCTTTAGTATTCAGATTTTTGCAGACTTTTTTTCTACCACAGTTTCAGTACGTAATTCAACGCATTTAATTTTCTACTTATACCTAAGTCAATTTCATCAACTCATTCCCTCACACAGAAAGTGTTGTAGTATAAAAACTGATACACATTTTCAGTTTGAATTTGTTTCAGTTTGAAGTTGTTTGAAGTTGTTTCATGGCATCAATAAAACTGGTATCCTCCAGTTATTGAAGATTATTGTAACATATATACACAAAGAATAAAATTAATTTAAACATAATATCATTATTTTCTTCTGATCTCTCAAGATGTAAATGTGCAATAAACCTTCACTGCTTTCTTTAAGGAACAAAGACTACATCTGGACTGTAACCAGTTGGATAAGACGGCATTTGGGGTCAAGCTGGGAACTGCATTTAAGCACTATGCCCAGAACTAGGCATCAGAAAGTGCAATGGGAGACCTGTAATGTTGCTGCAGCTGCTTTGGGCACAAAGGTGATGCACAGGAAACTGTTAATGAATCTGAGAGCTGACCATGCAATTCCGGATTAATACTCATAGTATATATACTGTTAATAGGAACCTAAATATATCTCAACTCCTAGTCTTTTGCTATCCCCTAACTTCTGGTCTTCATACACATCCATAATTTAAATCTTTCAAATGCTTTACATGGGAATTATATTAATTAAAATCTACCAAACAAAAAATAAAGCAGACCATGCCTAATATCAAAAAAAGAGTTTTCATAAAGCTTGAGAAACTGGAGAAATCCAAGAATGACAACATTAAGAGACAATGATTGAATATGGGTAGAGATCTGAAACAGTATTACTAAGATTATATTACTTTACAATTCATTTTGTTAAATGGGATTTTTCTTCAAATTAGATTTGCTTTATAGATTTCCTCAGGAGTCAGTACAAGTCCAAGTCTGAAGAAAATCAGTTTGCTAATTTTATATTAAAAACATTTAAAGCAACATATCCTGGTCTGATTCGTGTTAGAGTGGATAAATTCAAAGCTAGAGGGTATAAATCTCTCAGCATGGCTTTAGCTTTGACTGATTCTAACAAAGTTATAGGTATATTAATATGACAAGGAGGTAGCCTGAAAACACTGGATCATTTGTACTGTTTGGACAGCTAAGATTCAAAGTACAATATGTGCCAAGAAAGCTAATCCTTAAGATAGATAGTTACTACTTTTTAAAAATGTTTAAGTATTTAAAACTGGCGAGCAAATCAAGTAAAAGGACAGACACACGACAGTACATCTAAATCATAGAATCATAGAACGGTTAGGGTTGGAAAGGACCTTAAGATCATCAAGTTCCAACCCCACTGCCATGGGCAGGGACACCTCACCCTAAACCATATCACCCAAGGCCTCGTCCAACCTGGCCTTGAACACTGCCAGGGATGGAGCATTCACAACCTCCCTGGACAACCTATTCCAGTGCCTCACCACTCTAATAGGAAAGAATTTTCTCCTTATATCCAATCTAAACTTCCCCTGTTTAAGTTTTAACCCATTACCCCTTGTCCTATCACTACAGTCCCTAATGACATTACTGCCTTGTATACCCATGTTATTATTTTACTTTAATTAAAACCAAACTTTTTTTCAGCCCAAGAAATACCAGTAGTCCTCAGCCTCTCTAATTTTGCAATAGTTTTTCCCAGAAGAAAATGGGGATATTTTTTTTCTAATAAGAAATAATCTATTCTTTCACCTCAAATTAATTCAGAATTGATTGATGGGAAAATTAAACCTTGGACACAAAGCAATTGTGGAGTTTTTTAGCCAATAGGGAAACACTCTATGAAATTATGGTGTGCAGAGACAGTTGTTGCTATGGAAACTCTTTTGCAACCTTAAATGTGACAGCAAGTACCAGGTGTCTGCTGTAATGAGACTTTAAGGTAATTATGAAATGTAAATATGGCTTGAAACTAGCTATCATCTCCAGGCCTGAAGGACAAGTTCCTCTTAGGATAATGTGCTGGGGAGAATGTACAGGGCAGCACGGGCACCTCTCTTACTACAGCGCAAGAAAAGGGTGCCTGTAACACTGACTTCATCTCCATCAATGGCATCCCACTCCAGGAAATCAGCATAATGGGAAGCTTGGTCCCATCTGCCTTCACACTGTGGCACGAACTGACCACTGTAACCAGCCTGGAGACTGCATTAAGGGATGATACCCTTGATGCTAGATTAGGCATTAAGCAGTTACCACCTTCTGGTTTTGCTCAGACATGTATAAGCCAAGTCTCATAACACCAGTGAACTGACACTGAGAGATCCTTTACAAAAAGCACTTATACAAGAAAAAAATATATTCTTCAATGCAGTTTCCCAGCATTCCCACTTCCTATGGAGTCTCTGGTTGCTGTCTATAGAAATTGTTTCTCATTACAATCACAATTCGCTCAAAACCGTTCTAATGGTTGCATTTATTGAAATGCATGTGACTTCTTCCAGTCGGTTAGTGCATGTTTCTAGGAGAAGCCCTAGAAGTCATGCCCTGTATTTCAGACACAAGAAAGGAATTAGACTACAGCTTTACAACAGAGTATGAGAAAGTCAAGTAAAGGTAACCTTGACAAAGATTCAATGCTAAAAAAGCAAAAACAAATTCACAGGACCCTGTAGTGCTGGGGGGAAGAAAAGGGGGATGGAGAGGTGCAATGGAGCATACTCATTTATCTCAATTATTGTCTGCTTTTCCTAAATCAGTTTTGACAAGAATTACATTCCATAATATCCATTATTCTCTCAGTCTTGCTGGGTTTGTTTCTCTCTCTCCATATTAACAAATTCATCGATGTCTCCATAAACCTCATCCCTCACACTGACAAAGAGCAAACCCTGGGTCAGGTCTTTCATCAACGCCCACATGTGATGTTCTCACAAGACAGCAGCAAGTGGTGCTTTTCCCATTGAGTATACAGGAGTGCCCCAAAGGGAAAGTGTTTTTTACTCAGGAAGTTCACAGGTGTGGGGAGCACTGCGTCTCCATGCACAGCTAGGAGGCTTTATCTGCAAATGATTCACATGATTTTAACACTACATAAACATAGAGCAATAGAAAAAGCAGGAATAAGGCAGAGCATTCTTACCTTGGCAGGTTTCTCTAAAAGGAAAAACATTGTTTTCAAATTGCTATTGTAAACTGTTAACATTTTATCTTGCCTCAAATACGTGGTTATCGTTTTTTGGCATCTTCTTCCTTAGCAGATTTATTAGACTCACAAGCCATTGCATATTTGATTGCTTACACATGCAAAGAAATAAAACATTTAATGTTTTCAATAAGTGACAGTCAAACCTAAAGAGAATTACTCATGAATTAGGCAATTTTGCTAAATGAGGGAACATGCTTTTCTACTGTGATGCTGTCAGGAAAATGGGAACAGAGAAACTTTGATTTCACATTGAAGAAAAAAAAGGCTTTAAAATTTTCTTGCAAAGAGATATTGCAGCACAGTGTATATTATAGAACAATAGTGTATATTTGCAGATACTATTTGGTTTAATGCAGCTGTTTGTTAGGTTTGTTCTCCCCTTTCTCTGTCTTCCCATTTCTTATTTTGTGCAAGTCCATTCTAGAGTAACAGCAGGTCTATCCTAACAGGAACAATCATTCCTCAAATTGCCTTGCCTTTAACATGACGTTTTTCAACAGAGAAAAGCTACAGCTTTACCTTAACTTTCCTACGCCTTAAATATTCAAGCATTGCCATGATCAGAGCATCTTCAATGACAATTTGTTCTGTTTATATAATTTTAGTCCTTAAACAGAAGAGATTTTCCCCTGCCATCAGGTTTTTCATTTGTAGAGGCTAGAACAGAAGAAAAATGCGTACTTTTATGTCCAGCTACTGGTAGGAAAGTTGTTTTCTCCTTTCAATTACATCATTTATCACATTCCAAAGAATAAGAGTGAAAATACTTTTCACTTATTTGACAGTTTTTCACATTTTGTTACCTTGAACATGATAATTCAATGGATTGCCAATGTTGTAGAAGAAGACAAACCAAAATATTGTCACTGAAGAAAAGCAAATTATGGGCATTCCTGCTTTGTTTCAGTGTTTTTCAAAGCCTATTTAACATTTGATTTGCATAACCAGTGTCACCCAATCTCAAAATATAAATCTGTTTCAAAGGAGTTTAGTTATCCAATTAACTCACTTTTATGACAGAATCGTATTGATAAAAAAATATGGAATATTATATAGAATAACTAAGTTCAGTAAATCATCAGGGATGCATGTCATTAGTGGTGCATTGACCAGTCTAGAAAGGGAAAGCAGATAATTGGATAGTACAGAATAACCATAGAAAACTACAAGATGGCCAACTTTGTAACCAAACCTGATGGCAAGTAACAGATTTGAATCACTAAAGTAAGAGAAGATCACAAAGTCGAAAAGCATGAGGAAGGTTAAAACTATATCTACAGAAAGAAGATTATGATCTAATTTTTTTTCGTCTTCACTACTGAAGTGGTAAGTATACGTTGTAAAAGAAAAGTACCAGAATCTCTGGAAAGAGATCCAATCTCTCCAAATTCAATGCTGTTCTACCCAACAAATTCATTTATAAGGGCAGAGGTCATCCGCCAAAAGCAGAAATTTGGAGATGCACAAAGGACAGAAATTTTCATGTAGCAGAAAACAAACAAAACAATGAACCGGACCTCTGTTGGACATGGTTAACATGCAACAAGAACATCTCCCTTTGTAAGTGGATATACAATGATACCATGTAGTCCTGGGGGGGGAAAAAAAAAAAAAATACCAAACCAGCTCTTTTCATTTAGAAGACATCACAGAGTTCATAGGCCACATTTCATAATTTTCTTGGTGAGAATTAGACATTCAAAGTTATCACAGCACTAATAATGGATATGACAAACTTCTCAGTTGTTCGCATTCATGCTTTCCTGTGCCCTCATTAGCTCTTATGAGCCTGTGCAGGATACTTTTTGAAAGATCACACAGTTCAACATCTCATCTTTCCCTTGAGACATTTCAGATGCTTTTTGAGACAATGTTCATATTTAATTAAATTCAGCAGAAGACATTTAGATTCCTACCTCCCAACCCATCTAAATTAAAAATATAAATAGGAAAGCATTGCAGCATCCCATGTGTCCTCCAGCCTTTTATCCCTCTCAGTTGCCTTTCTGTAATTCAGAGCTCTCTGCTAAAGGTTCCTACATGGAAAGACACACCAAGCTGTGTGGTTCAGTTGGTACACTGGAGGGAAGGAATGCCATCCAGAGGGACCTTGACATGCTTGTGAGGTGGGCTGATGCCAACCTCATGAAGTTTAACCATGCTAAGTGCAAGGTCCTACACCTGGGTTGGAGCAATCCCAGGCACAGCTACAGGCTGGGCAGAGAAGAGATTCAGAGCAGCCCTGCGGAGAAGGACTTGGGGGTGCTGGTTGATGAGAAAATGAACATGAGCCGGCAGTGTGCGCTTGCAGCCCAGAAAGCCAACCGTATCCTGGGCTGCATCAAAAGGAACATGACCAGCAGGTCAAAGGAGGTGATGCTGCCCCTTTATTCTGCTCTCGTGAGACCTCACCTGGAGTATTGCGTGCAGTTCTGGTGTCCTCAACATAAAAAGGACATGGAACTGTTGGAACAAATCCAGAGGAGGGCCACGAGGATTATCAAGGGACTGGAGCACCTCCCGTATGAAGATAGGCTGAGAAAGTAGGGGCTGTTCAGCCTGGAGAAGAGAAGGCTGCATGGAGACCTCATAGCAGCCTTTCAGTATCTGAAGGTGGGCTACAGGTATGCTGGGGATGGATTCTTCATTAGGGACTGTAGTGATAGGAAAGGGTAAACAGATTCAAACTTAAACAGGGGAAGTTTAGATTGGGTTGCTCAGGGAAGCTGTGAATGCTCCATCCCTGGGCAGTGTTCAAGGCCAGGTTGGACAGAACCTTGGGTGACATGGTTTACTGGGACGTGTCTCTGCCCATGTCAGGGGGGTTGGAACTTGATGATTTTAAGGTCTTTCCAACCCTAATGATTCTACGATTCTATGATTCTACGATTGCAGCTTTCCTCCTAAATATTCCAGGATCACCTAATGTCCTAAATTTTAGTGGTTCATCAGATGAAGCTTGAATTAAATTGCATTTTAGTACAGTTTATATTTCTTAAAACGTCTTGCTGTATGGAAACAATTTTATTCTCTTATTTCCAACACTGAAAGAAAAGCCAGTTCAGGGAAAAACTTGAAGTAGAAAAAGCATAATCTATTTGGAAAGACAAAATTGCTTTTTTACACAACCTGACAATAAAAATCTAAAATCTAAATATGAAACATAAATAATATCTATTTCAGTAGTACTGCACCCTTGACAAGAAACTTTGTATACAGCAGCACATTTCTCAGCCTGCCTTTGCCTTACTTCCTACATCATTATGTCACATTACTTAGACTTTGAGTTTTATTATAGAAGAAAATAGTCCCAAAACATATGCATATACTCTTACATGGACCATGGTTCTCATTATTTTTATTCATGATTCCCAAACACAGCAGCTGGATATCAGGATGTGTATACAAATACCCATGTCCATATTTTCCAGTCACAGCAAAATAAACAGAAATTAAAATGAATTGGTTTTGGTGAATCCTATACATGCAGCCGAAAATTCTGGTTCACTGGTTACTGGCACAATTAGGAATAATGAATTAGGAAGCTGGAAACAAAACTAAAGGTAATATGGAAATTCCAGATAAATCAGACAAATATTTTCAATTATGTGTTTGACTTCTAGTTTGCTTACTCACTCCAGAACTGGAAACTAATGTCAGCAGCAGAGGTGAAATAAAATGCGTTATATTTAGCTGCTAAACTTACTCCACTGAAGACAATTAGCTAAACTAATCTGAATTTGCTCCAAGGCTTTAGCACTTCGGCCTTGTCTTTTTCAATAAGTCAAGCATTATTAAAGAGAGAATTCAATAAAGTTACAGTGGGGTTATTTGAGATATATAAAAAACAAATTCATATGATACCAGCAGATGAGACCTCACAAGTTTGTTCTTTCATGTAAAAAAATGCATATCCTCCAACCAGCAAAATAGAGCAAGAGAAAATGAAAGGAAGATCATTTGAATTCATAGATTTGCTAAGTTTATAAACTAGATTTTTTTGCACATAGTACTACACCAGCTGAAAACTCTTGGATTACTTGAATGAATTCACACACACATAAACCTCATAACGTTATGATTCTGGTAAATTAGCAAAATTAAATTTTTTGTTCAGACAGTTAGAGACTGATCTTGAAGATACAAAATCATTTATTCTTCTCCTATAAATTAAAAGGGGAAAAAAACCCAAACAATCCACCTGGAAAAAATCATCAGAAAAAAAGATACAAACATTCAAACAGGTAAAATCTGCTGCAATTATGGTTATTCCAGACTGCTGGATGCTGGCCAGAGAGAGCCCCCCCTGCAATCACTTCATATGCTTACCACTAGCAAATCTGTGGTCATGGGTGAGTGTTCGAAGGCTACTTTGCAGATCCTGTGTATCAAAAATCTCCTTATGTGCTGCATCACCAATGATACAAACTGGTATTTCAGTTCAATGGTTTGGTTTATTGACTCTTCAAACCTCAACCCACAAAATGGATTATTAAAGAACAAATGAATGTCTCTGCTTCTTTCCCACATCTCTGCTAACAATGTAAGCACAGTCAGACACTATAGACACAAACGGAAATCCTAACTAATGGTCATGAAAAGATTAAATGCCCTCAACTGTTATTTTTAAGTTATGGTGAGATTTTTAAGTTCAGCTTTTATTACTGTTTTTAAACTCTAAGAAATCAACTGAAAAGGGAAAACTGAAACAGGAGGTCTTTGACCCGAATTGCTTGCAGGTAATTAGGATATCAACAGTCCACAATAATGGGTACATTACTATTCCTTTCAAAGAGTACCTGACAATGAATGCTTGATGGTACTTGCAGCTCTAACAGAAAAGTTCAGTGTGAGGACTCAAATTCTGCTTTTAAGATTGCCATAGTTAGCACTATCATGGGGGCGGGCAGGGAGGGAGAGCTTAAAAAGCTTTTTGTTGCAATGAATAACAATGAATTTGGTACCTCCTACAGACAGACAGGCACATTAGTCAGAAGAGCTCAGCAAAGCAGTGCTATTTTAAAGTTCACTGACTCCGAGCAATGGTTAAAACAACACAGAATCACCCCAATAACAAAGAAAGATAACCTGATGCAAGCATGCCTAGACAACCTCTCAAAGTTCAGAACCTCTTCTAGCTCACCCACCTGGACAAGGTACTTGCTCTGCCAAGTGACCCAGAACTAGCCCCGGGCAGCAGCCATTCCCACACAGGGGCTGTATTAGTCCAAGCTTTACGGATATTTTTAAATTAGCTTTCCTTTCTCCTGGGAATGATTGGAGGTTGGATTTGCTTTTTTCATTAATGCATAACTTCTAGAAATGTCTTCAATTATGATCTTACATTTATAATCATTGCAGGTTTCATGCTTTTAACTCAGGGCATAAAACTGAGATTTCTTCAGAGTCATTTTCACCTCCATATTTTCATTAACAACCTCCATTGGAAGCAGAGTTTTCAGTAGTTCTGCTTTGCAAACAGGGTATGGACCTACAATTTCCTCCTACATATCCAAAACATTTTCATGCAGGAGCCCAAATTAATATTAAAAGTATAATAATGTCTTTAATTGAATGCTTTCCATGTGTCCTACAGCTGTTTGCTCCACATAAAGAGACGTTTTTTTCCACCCTGACAATTCCACAAAGATCCAGTTAATGCCATTCAGCAATGGACATCTTCCTGAACTTTCTTACCTGCATTACCTTGTCCTGGTTTAGTCTGCTTTTTCTTATGCTGAAACACCTAGGAGGCATGCAGTAGTGACTATAAATAGCCATTTCCAATTATTTTTTCTCTGACCTTTCTGTCTCTTACTCTTGCCAATGTTCTCTCTCAGGGCAGCCAAATGACAATTTTTGTCAGTAGTTGTTTGGACTTATTCTCTTCTCTCATTTACACTCTCCTTACTTTTCCTATACAAACAATCTCGGTACATCTTTCCAATTAAATTATACATCTTCTTTCTGTTAATCAAGAACTAGTGCACCACATGCAGCTTCCAAATTATAGCTTAGATACAAACCTACCAACCACAGCCTAATACAGTTCCTACACCTTTGACCTTTTTCCACCCTGCTACACTTTTTATATCCTATCTATCTTTCTAACTCGGATTTGTATGGTCAGAAAGAAATTCAAGACTCTCTTGTAATATTTTAAAGTTTCTATTCATTAACAACTATAAGTTTATGTTTATTTGTTTAAAATGTTCCCTGCTTTGTTTTCTAAGGAAAAAAAAAAAAAAATCTATAGCCTTAAATGTACAGTGCGTGGAACCTAAAGCGTATAGAGAAATCAGTGAAATCAATATCACTCCAGCTCTTGCAAGAGCATCTTGAGTGAGAAAAAGACCTGGAAGCCATAGCTTGCAATTAGAAGTGTACTGCTTAAAAAAATTCAATACATATAATACCTTGAAATAATCCAGTGTTTTCCACTGCAAGTACTGGCTGCTCTGTTTTCTGACTTCAGGACAATAAAAAGTACCAATGCAATATTCAAATAAGAGCTTAATAACAGAGGAGTAAAGTTACTTGGAAATGTTTATAGAAAGAGCTATAAAGCTCAACTCTTGCAAACTTAACCATGAAAACATTCCTACTATAAAACATCTTTTTTAGTGGTAAGCTTATTCAACATTAGAAGCATGGAGGAGACATCAACTTTGAACCACTTTAACATGTTTGGAACAGTCTATGGAAGCAGAAGATAGAAATATACACTGTAGATAATATTGGGAGGAGAGAACTGACGTGAGTATAAGGAAGCATATAGGTTTAGCTTGGAAAAGTTGAGTGAAGATTTACTTACTGATTCCCTTGTTCTTTTATGAATCCATTAATGCTGCACATACTCCTGAAACAGCTGAGTACCATTCATATCCATCCAACCAAGGTGGCATCCATTCAGCAGAGGTTTGTGTAAGCCTGAGGTTTTAATCATGTGATCTGTGGACTCCTGTCAAGGGCTTTGCAGTATTTATAAAATGCCTACAATATGTAACTAAGGACAGAAAGCCCATTAACAATAGCTTTAAACCTGCAATACAAGAAACCAAACTGTCACTTTAAAAACTTAAGTGGTTCATGAGTGGAAAAACGTCAGAAGTCACCAATATATCAGGCAAGATTCACAATGTGGCTCACAATTCATCAGATATAATATTACGCTTACTCAATGTTATGTCAGTAGTCTGTGAGGAGGTGATAGATCAGAATTTGCCTATGAAATTGTCCTCATTTCTTGTCAATATTTACTCAGTGATGTTTGAGCAGTTCAAGTGATATCAACCACATCCTAACCTCCACTACCTTTATTTAAATATATATGTGCTCTGCAGGTTGAATATATGATGTAGTTATCATACTTGCCATGCTTCTTGGGAGGAAAAAATGGCTACAGAAAAATAAATAAGATCTTAGGATTTTCTTTTAAAGCTTTAGACAAAACTGCAGCTGAAACATTAATCTCCACAAAAGTTACAGAAAACTTATGAGATGTTCTAAAGTTTTAATTTTATATCTCCAAATCCCTGACCTAAGTAAAAACCTGTACACTCAGAAATTCTTTAAAGATTGTTTCTAGCATTCTTCAGAGAGCAGCTTTTTCCCTGGGGGCAATACAGGCTGATGAATGATAACCTTTTTTACAGTAAGACTGCACATCAAGTCTATTGCCAGAAGATACAACAGGAGATTCAGATTTGGCTTCCCCTCTCACTTTATCAATAAATGTAGGAGGATGACAGTTTACAGACCTGCATTCACTCTAGAGAACACCACAAGGATTTAAGCTTTCTGCAAAACTGTTCTGATGCTACTTTATAATGAAGGTAACTCATATTTCTTCAATTTTGCAAGGCCTTTTAATTCACATATATTTATTATACATTTTGAAATCTCTGGTTCAAGTCCTATCGTAGTGAAACATTCTGAGTTGAAGACCTTTCACAAGCCCAGAGGTGTTACATGGCTTAATGCTAGTGATTCACAGAAGTTCCTTTTACTGGGGGATCATATAGCCCAAGCTTAGGGAATACATACAAGAGATAACATTCTGCCCAAGGAGTAAAGCCTTGAGATCTTCTCCTCATTAAGATTTCATAGAGCCATTTATACAAGTCAGGGACACCAGTCCTTGTATGTTGGCTCAGCTCCAGTTTTCATAATTACTCCCAGACAGTTAAATTCCCTTATGCCTTTGAAATATCTTCCTGTTCTTTGTGCAAAATCCCTACCACTTTTTCTTTGATATTATCAATGCTTTCGTGGAGGTTCAGATTTGTATACCCTGACTACAAGATCAAAAATATGTTTTATTGCTTTGTACCTCTCACTGCTGGAAAGGCCATAATGTCTGCTGATGCATAAGCTGCTCTGGTTTCTCACTAAAGGATTGCCCATGGATTGCCAGTGAAACCAGAAGGGGCTCTCAGTTACACTCAAATGATTTCCATTAAAGCAATTGGTTAAATTTACTCCTGATAGCTCAGTCCATGAAAGCAGGAAGAAGATGATCAGAGGGCTGGAGCACTTCTGTAAAGATAGGCTAAGAGAGCTGGGGTTGTTCAGCCTGGAGAAGAGAAGGCTCTGGGGAGACCTTAGAACAGCCTCCCGTGCGTAAAAAGGGCCTTACAAGGTATCTGAAGAGGGTTTTTTTACAAGGGCGTGTAGTGGTAGGACAACAGTGAATGTATTTAAACTGAATTAGGGGAGATTTAGATTAGGCATTAGGGAGAAATTCTTTACTGTGAGGGTGGTGAGGCACTGGAACAAGTAGCCCATCAAAGCTGTGGCTGCCCCATCCCTGGCATTGCTCAGGACCAGGTTGGATGGGGCTTTCAGCAACCTTGTCTAGTGGAAGGTGTCCCTGCCTGTGACAGGGGAGTTAGAAGCAGGTGATCTTTAAGGTCCCTTCCAACCCAAACCATTCCTTGATTCCACTATTAAATTGCTGATAAAAGAAGCCATAAGATTTAAAAAAAAAAAAAAAAAAAGAAAAACAAACAAACAAACAAACCACAACATGAAACTAAAAACCTTCTGAACTCTTTGAAACTTAATTCCAACAGTGGAAAGGCATAGGAAGAAGGAGAGAGAGAAAGGATTGGGCTTCAGTTCAGTCCCTATCTGTCATGCTTCCAGTGGTATTGTAGCAAGAAAATATTTTTTTAATAAATGCTCCTAGGTGATGTCAAATTACAAATACAGATTACTAATGTAACCTAAGCAGGCTGGTTATAGCCTGTGAACTTCAAATATAGCTGTTACAGAGCAATTTCTTTTCTTGTTTTTAATTCAAGCCTCATGCCTTCCTATCTGCATTTTCTCTGTCTGTCCTTCTTGACTACTTCATACAGTTGCTTTGAAAATTCATGTACAGAGACTGGCCTAGCTACTGGTACCAAGAGCTTTGGAATCAAAAGTCCAAACTCTTCTACACTACAACAAAAATGCATGCAAGCTTGGACATAGTTATATTTATCAGACTTTTGGTTTTGTTTTGGTTTTATTACTAAATCTAATGAAAATAGTATTTACCACACAAAATCCCGCAAGCAGAAAGAGAACCATGAAGTCCTACTTTGCCCTTTGTTCCAACCATAGGCAGAACCTGAGTAATTGCCATGTGCTGCTGGATTTCACTCCAAGATTTTGATTTGATAGTGAATTTGAAGGTGCTTACATCTGATGGAAAACACTGCTCCTGAAACACTTCTGCTGAGATCTGGAAGTCACCTTCTCCACACAGCAGTAACTCACTTTGCTATAACAGCCCTTTCACTTACCAATATATGTCCAGTTAATCTATAGAACTTCTATGAAGGAAGTAAATGTCTTACAGACAAAAATATGATAAAAATATTGACGTTCACACTCTACTGCTTTGCACAGTATCTCACAGTATGTAGAGTCTCCTCTGCAGTCGCTAAAACTCCTCCCAGCACAAATGAGTCTGAGCTTGAGGCAGTCTTACATGGCTAGCTAAGGTCGTACAGCACATCTGTGACCAGAATGAGCAGACAGCCCAAACCTCTCCCAACTCCTGCCTCCTATGCCTTAATTTTCAAACTGTGCCTCCTCTAACTATGACATTCAAAGTCTTCAGAGCTCTTTAAAATACTGATACAGTACATTAATTTCCGAAATATTTGGGATAATGTATATTCTTCAATGGTATGCATACAAAATATGAGTCACACCAAGAGGACAGTATGGGTCACTGGATTTAGAAGCAATAACGCTGCTTAACAACAAGTAGCTCTGTGTCAGAGTTATCTGAATACCCAGATGCTTGGAGAAAGCCATTTGAACAAAGGAAGTGAGCTCCATAAGGACTGCACACCATACAGAGGGGTCTGTGCAGCCCACCCAGAAGCCTGGCAAACACACACACTTTCACAAGGTACAGGGCTTGCAAAACACAACTCAGGAGTCTCTGTATGGTCACACATTATTTTTAGCATCCTCACCGATTTACTGGTTTCTCAGATGACAACACAGAGTTACAAAGAAAAATCCTTAAATAATTATTTTTTTATGATGCCTCTTGAATAAACATTTTGGGGCTATCTAATGCTAGAGACATTCAAGTGTTCCACTTGAAATGCCAGTCAGCGTCTACTGCAGTCTGACGCTTTGGCTGGTGACCAGGGCATTTCTGCCAGCTGCAGCCACTGTTTTCATCTTAGCTTTTCACCTTCTGACTTTCACTTCTTCCCCTGCACAAATAACTTAAAAAAAATTCGTCTTTCATAACCAGTGCTGAAATAATCTTGGGATTTCTTGCAACTTCCTACCTGGGATAGACCATGTTCCAGAGACCCCCATCTTCGGTGCTCTTAGACAGCAATATCAAGTTGGCAGAATCTTAACAGCCCAGATAGCTGCTTCTGCTAACTGTAGCAAAGAGGGAAAGAGCTCACAAATGATGTGTGGCTGTTAAGCAAGAATTATTGTGCAAAATTATTTATTCCCATTGTTGAAAGATGAAAGGTTCTGGACATTCTTTCTCAGAGATAAAAAGCAACACCAAGAAACCTGTCAAAATAGCTGACTTAAACCATTTCTGCAGAGCAACCCTCTCTCTCCCTAGCTCCCTGCATGGGCTGTGGGCGCAAAAAACCTTTCACATTTTTAACATCTAAAATTGTTACACAGTAAAACACATGGAACATTTCTCTATGAGCTACAATAGAGAAAGGAGTACAACTGTTACCTTTCATTGGACTTTTTGTATCTACTTTCTTTAGTATGAGATTTGGGGGAGGGGAGGTCACCAAAACAGAGCACCTGAGAGGAGTAATTCTGTCAGCAACTTCAACTGTTCTGCATATGCAGCTCATGTGATTTCATGTCCTGTTCTCCCTGCCCACTCCACAGGCTGAAAATTGAACCATCCACCCCATTCCCACACATCATTTTAGGACAGTCATGCAAGGAATTTGTTGCCAGAAGCTGTTTTCTTCTGCAGCCTTATACAGGTGGCAAGCTTCCTTCTGAAACACTATTAAAAGGTTCAGTCTGCCTCAGTCATCAGTTTGTTTCTCTCTCTGACATTGCATTCAGACATGCAAACCAGAATGAAAGACAAGATTCCCACGGCACTGAGCAGAGTGATGGGTAACTAAAAGAACACTCGTACAGTCTTGTTAATTTGTCTTATACACATAATTGCAACTAATCAATTACATAGTGAATTAGATGTCTCCACAACCAGGCTCAAGTGAAGACCCCTTAATTATCTTTGGCATCTGCAGCAAACAGTTCTACACTATGTGTTCCTTATTCCCATCAGTTAACTTCACATTCTTTTGGCTTTCACAGAACAAAAGTTCTCATGTCAGCATCTCTGCAAACCTGTTAACAGCAAAGTGAGCTACCTCACAGCAACAGGAGTTAAGAGCAAGTCATCCTGGAGGCAGTGTAAACAGAGCACACATCAGCCATGCATCCAGCTCACCAGGGTGTCTCCCTTGACTACAGCTGTTTTAGTTCACAAAACTGTCAATAGAGAAATAACTCTACCTCACTTGACAAGAGAAAAGGTATCTAAAAAACTGTTATTAAAAGGCAATACTCTTACATAAACAGGAAACTAAAATAAATGTACCTGTTTTAGCAGAACTCAGAACACATAATGAAAGGCTCATTAAATTAAAACTGAAACTGATTTAATACTTTCATACAGAATAGCACAGTTGTTGGCTATATTAAATATCATCATCCAAAACACAAATTATTAGTTTAACAAATTCAGAGTAAAACAGCAGGTAAAGGTCAGTAATTTAGCAACTGAATTTGAGCAAAAATCAGGTAGAGCAATAAAACACTATAGTTCAGACTGGTAGTAGGACTGTTGTGCACTGAAGTGAACTGCACTCCCCGGCCTGCCTCTTCATTCTGAAAACACCATTACATAATGCTGCAGCTCGCTCACCTGCAGGGCAAAATCCACCAGAAGGAACCTTGAGGGAAAGCTCTGTCAGGATGAATATATGCAATCACTAATTATATATTTTTTCTGTTCATACTTCTAGACCTTTGGAACATGGTTTTGAATAGTCTGCAGTATGCCACAGCTTATAAAGTATTGTAAGTTGGAAAATAGGGATGTTTGCATTACTTTCATTTCCTCTTTGAATATTTATAACTATTCCACTAGTGCTACTGTCGTGTGGATGAATGATTTGTATTTCATATTGATCTTAGGCAACTCAGCAAAGGCTTTCTTTAATCTATAATTAAAAATTAAAACCTTTAGGGGAGCTATTCATCTGACAGTTTTCTTCCTGCTGCCCTCTGCCAGTAATTAATTTATGTTAGCATTTTCCATTCTTACAACCACTTGTTTTATTATAATTTTCTTCGAATTTGTTGCCACAAATCACCAGAAGTTCATGTGACAACAACTTCCATTTAAAAAAAAACCCTGCACAGTAATACTCATAGTCAAAGTGGTTTTTATTACCAAGCTGTACTCTGTGAAAATGGACTGCATATCCATCTCTCTTTACACTATACCTATCACAGGTAAGAGCTACAGTTTGCAGAAAGAAGAATGTAGATTTCACCACTCTGAATTCCATTGTGTTAGTTTAAAACTGCCTGGTTTTAAGTAGTAAATTCAATCCACCTGACTGATAATAAGAAAGGATTGATACTACAAAACACTTAGATACCACTTTGCAGAGACAAACACTGACCAAGTCTCAGTGTGTTTTGTGTAAGAGTATTCCTCCTGTGCTGCCCCAATGGGACTAATGCTGACCTTAGTATTAACCACAACACTTTTCCATTCAAAGAGCTCAGAGCACTTCTCTAGGGCTGAGCATTATCACCCGAATTTCCCAAGTGGGCCAGGCACTCCCATGACTAGTCCAAGACCCAGTTCTAAAGAAACAAATGTCTTTCTCTAGATTTTCACTAAATCTTTTCACATTAATCAAGTTCATATGCAGAAACAACACCAGCAAAATGCCTCAGTAATGTCAAACAAGCAGGGTATCAAACTCCCTTGCTGCCTAAAAAATATTTGCCTTTTATCTCTGCTTGTCAAATCAGAAATCATTAGTTTACAATTGAGAAATCTGGCACTTGGCACCTTCCTTATTAGAATGGGAGCTCAAGAGGAAAACAGAAGAACAGCTCTGCAGCAGCACGCCCCTGTGATTAGGATAGAGGCATACGGTGCTTGACACTGCGGGTCTTGCTAGAAGGAAAAACTACAAAGCAGCTACCAGCCTTTCCCAAACCTGCCATTAACTGGACTTAAAAAATTAATAGTAAAAATAGGAGCTGAATAACCTCCTGCTGTGTTACACAGTTTCTCCAAAAGGTTCTCAATCACTAGCCTGCAAAATGCTGTAGGAGAAACAAAACTGATCTTAGTTAAACAGCCAAGAAAACACAAAGGATCGTAGCTGGAGTGAGCAAATCACCCTGCTGCTGCATTTCAGCAAGCATTTAGAATTTCAGCCCACACTACTTTTTTTTTTTTTTTTGTCACTACAGACAAAGAAACATTAAAGAGTTTAGATTTTAGCCAGATTTAGAGTGTCAAACCCCGGAGCTAAAATGTTCAATGTCATCAACATTCTTCCCACTTTTATAACATCTATTCGAATGCAAAGCAAAGCTAAAGGCTCCAACAGGCACTCAAGCAAAAAAAAAGTAAGTATTTAGAAAGAGTCGTTGCCATGCCTTTTCATGCCATACTAAGAGATTAAATATATGTCCATGGGTAACAGAATATGATATGAAGGATGCAAATTTATCTTTGATTTTAACCAGAGGAACACAGAAGTTAACATGTATTATCCAGAAAGGAAGCTTGCAAGTTTAAAATGTGGGTACACAGAGATAAAACTGAAGTATCTGGTGAATATGATGCCAGCATTACTCCTAACAGTTATTTGGTTTATCAGTTCTGATTTTAAAACACACAGCTCTGAAGAGAAATATTTTGAAAGACATTTGAATTTCTTATGAAATAGAATGAGAACATGAAAACAAAACAGCCTAGTAATCTCAGCATAAACCCAAATCCTATGACATTGACAGTGCTGTGAGCATCACAGCCATAGCTTGGAAAATATTTTCTGCAGAGACAGTGCTTCTCTGCTTCGATTCATACCCTTGCATTCCTAAGAAGGAAACAATGAACCTACTTTGTAGGAGGGGAAAATGCAAACTGGATGCTTTTAGATGCTCCCATCAGCCAGAATATGCCAGAAGAATAAAATTAGCAAGGTGTTAGGTATTTTGGTGTTTGGGACTTTTTACCAGGAGCACTTTATCATTCATTTTTCAATGAATGTTAGTGGATTTCTAAAACACTGACATATTAGTATATATATTCTTCTCCTCTGATTGCCATACAAGACTTGAATCGGCTGGTACCTCAGAGAGGAACTGCTTCACCCAGCTTGACTTCAAAGCCAAAAGGCAACAAAAGCTTACAATCTGCAAAGCCAGGTTTCATTAAAATGAAACATATGGAAAATTATACCAAGGTAACCTTTTAAAGCAGGAAAACATAGACCTGCTGGGATGGACAGATTAAAATTAAATGACCTCAGAACAACCCTATTTTTCCTTCCCTACCGCGTCCTTGCACAGTGCTTCTTTGCACTGCTCTTCCCTTTCTAATACAGCAATTTTCAGTTCTTCCTGATTTACAACAAACTCCTCAGGCCCGTAAACCACCCCTGTAGAAGTTTCTCTTCTCTCTCAACCATAGGATTGGCTCTGAGCTGCTCTCCTGCTGTTGGAGAGTGGGCTGTGCTTCTCACCAGGGCTGCTGCCTGACCCTCCTCCAGAGTCTCCTATCCTCCACAGCCCTGCTTCAGCATGGGACCATGATGAGGCTGAGAGGTTGCCTTCCCCCAGCAACCCAGCTGGAACCACCTGAGCAGATCAAAGTACCACACTGTAAATGCAGTTCTGACATCCCTTATATCTACAAGATTCCTGGCTCTATACTCCCTTGTGAACTAGCGTGTTCTCAAGCCATCCAGTGAAGCAGCTCTCTCTTCTGGATGTCATTAAAAATGCTGAACTTACTCTCTGTACCTCTCATAGCTGTAGCCCAGAGAAAAAAATAGATTTTCATGGCCACAGTGAAAGACTCCAACCCCATTTCTGTACAGGTCACAGAGGAATTAACACAAGCTGTAGAAAAGGCATTACTGCATGCGAAGCAAGACAGCCCCGAGTCTCAATTACAAGCATCATTCTACTATGCCAACTTATGCTACATCTACTCATGACAAATGCATATTTCCATAAGCAAAAATATTTTGGTAGCACTGCAGTTAATGCTGGCTTGTTTCAGTGTACCTGACCAAGCAGCTTTCATGGAGAAATGACACTGAAGCAGCAGAGATTGTTTGTGTTGACCTTGTGAATAAGAGGAAAGTAGATCTCTGTGGTTTTATTTTTCTTCTACAGAACTTCTACATTCTGCTGCTTCAATGTCTTTTTGCGTGACCCAATGATCCCAAAGGGACTTGAAATTTGGCAACTTTATTTTCTGTTGCTTCCTGGTTTTCTATTAGCTGTTAGCCTGAAGATATTGGATTTTTTTTTTTATGTCAGAAGAAAATCAATCTTTCTGAAGAAAAACAAGCCTACTGACAGTCACTGTTCATTTGACTTTTTCCTAGTATTTGAAAGGCAGCAAATGTTTCATTGTACTCTAACACTACTTGTGTTGACATCAAGTATTCTCCAAGCTTTTCCATTTTATTACTTAAGTTAGATTTCCTTTTCGAACTTTTTTTTTTTTAATTCAGGTTCTGCAGTGGTTGCACCATATGTGAAAGCAAACATTGCAGATTTCCTGTCCAGTGATTCAGACATGACTAACTTGTAAATCAAGCTTCAGGTGGACCGGGGCAGAAAATATTTAATAGAGGAAAGGCTTAAAAAAATAATAAACTTCAGAGTTGTACCGCATGTCCAAATTCATGCATTATCGCCCAGAACAGAATCTGGCCCAGGAACCTGCTGTGAATGTGTGGCACAGGTGACCTGTGCCTGGGCAGTACATCCAATGTTTCTGATACATACTGTGTTTGCTAGCTGGGCCCATATGGATGGACAGCCCACCTTGGCATGGCAGTGGATTGTACAGCACGTTGTGGTGTCTGGAGCACAAATGGCTGAGAAATGAGCAGAGGAGACTCTCCCAACAGCTTAGCCTTCTCCTGCTTTGTCCAAGCCAAGTTTGCAAATCTTATTTTTTCCACCTGTTGGTTTGCTACTACCAGTTAGTAAGCAGTGCCAAATAAAAAATACATACAAAAATATTTTCATCTGCTTAAGAACCCAAATTTCAATTAGAAAAACTTGGGAAATGGTCTGAAGTAAAGTAAACCATAACAGAGAAAATAATTTGTTCTGGAAAATTTACAGAAAGCAATGTATTGTCAGTACATTTCCTCACATGAGTGTGCAAAGCTCTTATTAAATTAAGGAGGGAGAGATAACATCACCAATAAAGTATATGAAGATGAATTATATTCAATCATTATGGTATATATTGGGGGTTTCCCCTTGATGTCACACAGTAAAGTTAATTTAAAAATTCTGTTCTTCTGCCTATATTAAAAGTGATAATCAAAAAACTTGATCTCCCTCAAATCCAATCCCATTTGGTAGTTTCTCAGAAGAGCAGAAGGGAAGTCATTATAACTGACATGTCAACAATACTGTAAATGGCTCTTCATACTTCAGAGGTGACAAGAATATAATCGAAATGCCATGCTTAAAAAGCAAGGCAAAGGAAGCAAGACAGTTGCTATAACTAGATCTGCTAAAAATAAATAAATAACTAGATAGATAAATAAATAGAAGCAAATTCTCTGAGAAACAGGATGCAAGTCCCCACAGGGCAAGAGGTGGCTTCATTAACAGTGGTAATAGTGTCACGAAGAGCAACAGTAGACACCATTCTTCTTGGGTACTTGCAAATCAAAAATAAAGTGGGTATTTTTAGGGACCTTTCAATGTACACACTGCAGAAATAACACAGGGTACTGTTAGATAGCAATAAAAGAACCCAGTTCCTTAAAATCTGCTCACATAATTCAGCCTTTTTCAGAGTGAAATCAGGAAATACGTGCTCAACAAAATGGACCAATAGACTGGGTTGTCTCCAGTCTCGTCTAGCTAAGAACTGAGTGAGAGCAGTTCTAGCTTTTAGACAGGACTACCCCAGTTTCCTGGAGTGGCCTCCCAGGATCTCAGCAGAGGGTACCAGGTGCCCTTTGCTGAGGAGTCCATGTCAGAGACCACCATGCTGCCCCACTAAAGCACCCTGCCCTGGCCCTGCAACCCTACTCAAAGGAGCACAGAAGGTGAGATGACAACTCCAGCCTGGCTGGGAGCTCTTTGTTCAAAAGGGGTACTGTTCCTCAACACACATAGACAAATATTTTCCATCAGAACAATGCCAATCCAGCAAATTTCTGCAGGACAAGTAAGTGAACTCTAATAACTGAAGCTTTCTGGCTCCCTGCCCACTTGCCTGCCTCCTCACCATCCCATCTGTCTCAGTTCTTCATAGCATTTCCTGATTTTCTACAGTAAAACTGGTGGCCTGGAAGTGCACCCTGAGTTGAGATTCCCAGGGCAACATCCCTACAAGGAGGGCAAGCATCAGGGGTCCCCATCTATTATTATTGTTGTTAGTATTTTAATAGAAACATATATAGGGAAGAGCCAATGAAGAGCATGCTTAATATCCAGGTGTCTTCAGTAATGCTTCTATTTCCCATTAGGTTAAAGCTCAGAGCTCCAAGATAAACAGTCAAGGGAAGGAGTCCTCTCAAGTATATCCTTCATTTCCTCACTGGACACATGTTTACAATTAGAATACGTGTTTACAGCCTAATTAGCTACTGTCAGGACTTCATTAACCACTGTAAAAAGCAACCAGAGTAATTCAGAACCACTGATGTTTTGGATTATTTAAAAATATTTTCTTTCATGGAAAAGAGATTATTTTCCTGTAAAATCAGGAGAAACCCAACTGAGAGAAGAGGAACACAGAGGAGAGGAATTAATTCAGAGAAAGAAATTAGAGCTATTTCACCCATAAACGAACATGGGTTTTTTTGTCACAAGACTTAGGGCATGGTTTACTGCACATATAATGTGTATATTAACTTCAGTCTACTTTAAGTAAGAATCTGATTAGCTGTAGGAAATTAAGAATCTCACTGTGCCTCCTAAAAGAGCAAGGAGTCAGGATGCAATACAACCAGAAGAGTACTCAGGATGGCTGCAGCAGCCTATAGACTTCCTAAATCATTTTCAGGTGTGATTGGCTGATTAGAAGATGAGTATTTTAAATGTGTAACAGAACAAATTTCTAAATTGTTTTACTGTTAGATGAGGACAAGCCCTGTTTCACTAGTTGTTGTTGTTACTCGGCTCACCACAGGCACAGACATTTGTTTTCACCTGCTCTTCAGGGCCAGTATATGCCTATGATGAGATCCACTGAAGCTGATATTCTGGCTTCCTGTACATCTTGCAAAAAAATCAAAACAGGAGAATATTTGAATACTACCCTGCAAAATGTAAGCCCTGATAGTATTCAGTTACTGTTAAATTCCATCAGGAAAAACTTCAGGGAATCTATGATTTCTTACAGAAAAATGTGTTCTGGAAGGAAGCTCCATAGGTCTAGTTCACTTTCTTGCTTAGAAGTATGGCTAACATTAATTTATTTTTTTTTTTCCGGGCACACATAGCAAGGATAAAGCCCCTGGAAATTTCAGAAAACGGGGGGAAAAAAAAAAAAATATAATACAAAACATACTTAAAAAGATGCTATTCCAGTGGGAACATCCATACTTTCGTACAAGTGAAATGATCCCAGCGTGCATAATTTGTTCTTTGAATACTGTTTGTTCCCCACCCACACAGCTATAAGTAGCTGCTTTCCCAAGAAGGGTTTCTTTCAGGAAAAGAGGGTCTTGCATTAGTATTTCTCCTGAAAAAAATCACACCATTTTATTAACTGTTCTTCTTGTTGGTGGGTAATTCGGGGGATTAAGGTATATTTTTATACCCAGTCTCATAAGAGAACTACATTAACTGAGCCACTTATAATCTCATTTATTTCTAAAGCCACTAATGTTTATAGCACTTCAGTGATTGCACAAAACGTATAAAGAGGACCTAAGGATATTCTGGTGTAACTATTTATTGGCCTTGCTACAGACTTTCCATGACTTTGGGATATAGATTTATATTGAAAGGGCTATTTTCATTGTAAGAATTGGAGACCGTTTGAGAGTAGCCAGGTTGGTTATTCTGTGAATGAGATGCTGACAGCCTCACCCACATCAGCACCAAGATTTCTCAAGGAGGAAGAGCAGAGCCCAGACAATTTAATCAAGAACAGTGCTACTATAATAGTGCAAGACAAACATTAATTTTAGTGATTTATAGAACACCTATACCATCATCTTACCTCTCATGAAAGAGCTATCAATTATCCAATGGCAGTTTCACAAAACTAACTCCTAGCTTAATTGCAAATACATGTTAAACATTCTCTGAATCCAACCACTTGAAGCTTTATGGCATAAATTTTCACTTAGCTACTTTTTCATCTCGTGATGAGAAATCAGTATTAAAAGCTTAGTATTTTCCCAATGCTTCTATCACTTCAGTCTCATTAACATCTCACAAACACATGCCGCAAATTCATCAAAAATGTCAAACGAGGCAACAGAAAGGACTGAGGTCTAACACAGACCACTTGATTAAACACCAGTTTACCTGCAAGCACTATTGCTTCAGCATAAAAGAAGGTTTTCTCCTATTATTAGACTTCTCTCACTTGTAGTAATTAACTAATTTTAATTTTGCTTTTTAATAGGTATGAAATTACAACAAATAAGGAAAATAAAATTTTCCATGTTTCTCCATACTTTATATCTGAATCTAAGCTCTCCATCTTCACGTTATGCAGTTTGCACAGCTTTATTTTTCATCTTATCTTAGATAAGAACCAAGATTTTATACTAAATAGAAACTGCTATAAACTCTTTGGTACAAATACCCAATTCAGTCCTTAGCAGCAGTGGAGGAAATCTCCATAATCGTTCCAAACCTTTTTGAACTTTGTTCAGGCACAGTTCTTTGCAGTCACATAATTTCAGAAGTACAAGTAAGAAGCTTCCGTGGAAGATGAAAAGTCGGAGTATCTTGCACAGACAGGGATAACTAAAATTTGTACAACTCAGACCTTAGCTCAGCAGTTATGTATATATTGAGATAAAAAAACCCAAAAAATAAAAAAAAAAAATAAAAAAAAAAAAACAGAAAGACTCAAACCAGTAAGTTCCACAAGAGGTAGAGCCATGCATTCCTCTCTGGATTTTATCCATATCCTCTTAAAAAACAAAAGTGGGGTGTTTTCCCCCTTCTGGAATTGCACAAGACCATTCCTTAACAGGCTTTTTAGACAAACGTGTCTCTCTTTGCCACAGCATGCTTTAAAAACAGTGAGGCAAGTTCTTTGTTATATTCGTGTGGTTCCAGTGGGATGCATGAAGCAGGGCCTGGTAGAGCATTCTGAAGGAAAGGGCAGACAGAACTCAGGGACAGTGATGTGTGTGGCAGGGGAAGGAAACAGAGGCTCCACCAGAAATACAGAAAGAAACAGGAAAGAAAGAGCTGCTCAAGGTAGAACTTCCCCAGGACCAACATGAACTGAGCAGAGTTTGCTGGCACCAAAATTTGTTGAGTTACACAATACAAAGCTTCAGTACATAGATACACCTGCAAGGACAGTGGGCTGGAAAACCGTGCATAAGCCCTAGCTCCTGCTTCACCTTCTCTGCGCTTTTCGGATTTTTCATTTTAAACATTAAGTCTTTGAGTTTAATTCTAAATAAATGTTTTAGAAGGGCCATGGCTTAAAGCCTTTTGAGCGTTCTGGGCACCACACTTCGCAGACTTTCTAGGCAGGTCACTTCAAAGCTTTGACTGTCTTGGAGCCCCATCACATGAAAAAGTAAATCAAGAAATTTAATCTTTTTTTTTATCCCTTGAATGTATATCTGTTAACAGACATAATCAAGGAATGTCAATTTTGTCAATATGTCAATTTTCAGTTGCCACTAGTTCCTCCCGAAGTTTTTTCTTCTTGATCCTCACTCTCTCAAAATACAGCCCTTGTAGTGGGGCAGTTTCAAACTGGTGAGAAGGGTTTGCAGCCAGAAGAATTAGAGGGAAGATGACAGTCAGACCAAGAGTGTACATGAAAATGAATTGGCCTTGCTTCTGTAAGGTGGTACTGATAGAAGTCAGAAATCAAGGAAAACTACTGAAGGAGAACAGTGCTGCAGTAGGTCACAGAAAAGTATTGGATTTGTTGAAGTTAACCTGGCCCAGAGCCACTCTGCTAATTGTTACTTGCTGTAAGCACCCACCATGTCTCCTATTACTGTTGTTTGGGAGTAGAAGACCAGGGGTGCGTGAATTACAGTCACAGCAGTTCCTTTGAGTATTCAGAAGATTACTCTAAAATATTGACCAGGGATCTGTCACAAACACTTCTCTCTGAACAAGTTTTTGTATCAACTTAAAATTGTCAGCGCTGAATGTTATGTTTAGACAAGAATAATGTCAGATATTTAATATTTTTAAAATTACGGTTTCCTGGAGCCTTTCCTTCAAAATGACACCCCTGCCAAAGCTGAGTTCTGTCTTCCTTAAATCATAAATTATACCACAGTACACAGCATTAATACAGCCTGTGTTATTTATAATTGTCACTACCTACATTTTAGCCCTACTAGAGATAGTCACAAGCGTGAAAAATACTGTAGAGCATTGTTTCAGAATTTAAATTTGAAGTGTGGGGAAAAAAGCTCTCTCTTGCCTGTCAATCAATTAATCGAAACCCAGACCTTATATCATCTTCTTTGATTCCATTTACTCTTGTCTTCTTCTTCATCAGAAAAATGATTTTAAAATCCTAACTGATTTTATTTGTTTGGGTTATAGAGTCCCACAAGATTGCTTAAAGTCAGACTATTTGAAACTGAAGTCATTTTGCAAAATTACCAACTAATAGGTCTGATTTGTATTGTGTCTAAGCATTAGGAACTCCCTGGAGTGCAACCTAAGTAAAGAGCATTTGTGATACAGTACTTTTATTGGAGTAGAAAATATATTTTCCTTGAAGCTCAGAACAGCTACAGGATAAAGGACACCTCACTGAAAAAGTCTCATTTTTTGAGGGAAAATATTAAACGTCCTTGCCTTTGTAACATAGTTTCCTCTTTTTGTGCAAAGGGCAAAAGGGTGGAGAGTGAAAGATCTAGAAAGACCTTAAGGTTTAAGACTTCAGCATTTAACAAAAATGTTAACAAACATGTCACAACACACTGAAACTATGGAAAGACTAATGCAAAAATCATATAAACTGGTTTGAGTGCCTCTGTCTCCCTGCTGTAGTTGGACTGCTGGACTCCCATAGGCATTTACATAGGAGCAGACTATAATACACTGTTACTAACACAAAGTAAGTGCTAAATACTTCATCATGGTTTATCCAACTTTCATGCATACAATGGCCAGCTGGAGAAAAAGCACCAAAAAAAAATGAAGTATTAGTCAATACTTAGTTCCAATGCTCCATCAGAAAAGTCTGATTCACGGATTGGAAAACATGCCTGTCTGCAGCTACTCAAAAACTGGAGATGTTATAATTACTGCATCACTGGCCAAATCCCTGTTTTCTACAGGCCAAATGAATTCCAGCACCAGTTTGGGATCGTTCCTGCCATGACTCGTTACTTCAACCCATTACAGTGACTGTGGAATGAAGACATTATTTAGAGGTAACCAAAGATTGTAAGTACGTATGGTAAGAAAACTTCAACTGAGTTGAACACTGACCCTAGAAATTTTTACACAGCTTAAAACCGCAGTTTACTGCGAAATGAACAAAAAAGACTTATCAAGGTGTTTGGCATGATGACTTTCTATGGTGATATTATGTTTCATGTGGAATTCTTCTCAAATGCACTAATTAAATAATGTTTAAAAATAATAATTAAGATAATAGCATTTAAAAATCACTAAAACATAACCTAAATCCACTTTAGGGTCCACTAAAGCACACAGTGGGACACAACATTTTGATCACTTTCCTCTAAGCACAAAAAATGATTTGTCTGATAAATGAAATGGAGAAAATAATAAAAATTATAAAAATATAGGAAGGGGAAATGGTCTTGCTTCATAATTCCCACATTGATGCCAAACAGAAATAGCATGGGAGCAGCTCGGAGTGCTCTGACTTTACCATTTTGGTGTCTCAGATAAGATCAGCAATCCAGAGTGTTTATGATCATCACAGATTCTGTGCCATGTCTTATTATGGTTGTGTTTGTGATGGTGACATGCCCTAGTTATGACTGAAGAGATTCTACCCTGCTCATACAATCTTTCTGGATGGTTTCATTTGGACAGAGAACCCATCCTTGCTGTAATCCAGTCTCTAGTATTGTGAGCTTTGTTAATAAGCCACTGTGGTGCACTCCAGAGACAGCTGCTCATCAGCAAGTTCAATTATTTTTGTGGTTATTTTTAGAAAGACCTATGGCAAATGGCTCTGTCCTTTCCTGTTCTTACCTTCAGATAAAAACTCAGCACACAGAAGTTGGCCATACCACATGGCAGCTGACTGCCACTCACCTGGAGTATGAGCTCAGGAAAGAGGGCTAAGGCTTACAGAAGTCCTCAAGTGCTGCTAGATCTGAGGCACTGGCATAAGTTACCTATATCCCTGTCTATCTGGTGTAGGAAAGTTTAATTAGAAAGCTTGTAAGGGCAGTTTTAGAAGAAATGCAAGTACTTTCTTTTCAAGTGAGTCTGATGCTCTTAAAACCTACCTGTGTGCTTCTTCTTTAACCACAGTGTGTATCCAAAATTGCCAGTTCAAGGGAAAGAATATTCAAAACTAGGAGCACACCCGAACCTTGACTTGAGAGGGAAATGAGTAGTACAGAGAGTCCAGTTCATTTAATCTTTAGTATCTGTGCTGTCTTTGTCAGCCAGGATAGCAAACCGCAGCAACTGATACATTTATTGGGTTTTTTTTCATCTCCCCACTCACCCTGTATGAGGGTATCATGCTTTCCAGGCTTTGCACAAGGCAAAACCAAATACACATGATTGCCATTCCAGTCTCAGAGAATAATTACTTTCAGGCAATAGGCAGTAGAGGCTTTCAAGGAAAGGCTATTGAAAACTCTGGGTCATCTTCCCAGTGATATGAACAAAAGTTATCTTCTCCAAGTGCTTTAGTATTACCCTGCCTTCTACAGGATGTGAATTAAATGTCCTCTTTTGCAGTGGAAATAAAGCTGTGCAGAGTTTTTATTCACCTTTCTGCACAGCTGCTAATACCTTTCTCTCTCACAATACCTAGCAGGGACTTGGAGATGTAAGGCAAGCATCAAGGAGACAGGCTCCATAGCAATGGCAAATATAGGATTTTTTGCATTTTCTCTGCTGTCGTACCTGCCTCCTCTATAATGCCAAAAGGACATTTGGGTACTGCCAGGACTTTTAGCCTTTTCCATGGCTTTACAGCTCACCCTGCTCTAACAATTCTACAGATCAAGACAAACAGACAGTTCACATCATTTTGTATCACAGACAAAAATTGATTTTCATTGTTTCAATCTTGATTTTTGCCACAGTTATCCCCCTTTCTGGGAGGTCCATGTGACACTAAGGAAACCATGTAAGTCCCAATACAGGTCCCAGTGGGCATGGAGGAATAGAACCAAACTACAGTCCAAGTATCCAGTCTCCTCATTGTTCAGATAAAGTATTTAGATACAGGTTGCTCTCATATCTCTGCCATATAATCTTTAACAGGTTTTGTAATATAGCTTTCAGGACTTAGCTTGCAGCTCCAGCCAGAAAAGCAAACTGTCCTTCATCAGGAAGTGCCAAGAGCAATGAACCTTAGAGGAGCTGAACAGGAGGTATCCTCTGCCGAATAAATTTCCTTGACAGCTGAAGAATTCTCCTTTATCAAGGAACAGGAATCTGTTCACCTGTCCTGAGTCCCCTTGATGGAAACGCATAAGGACAGTAGCGTTTTTTAAATGCTGAGTTGCTGGAAGATCTGATCACATGGAAATTAGCTTTTCTCCTGCACACTGGGAGGGGTTGTCAGACTGGGGCTAAAAAGCAAAGGATGAAAGTTTGGCCACAAGCCTGAAAGGTGAAAATCATTTGCAGCCCCTTCTAAAGCAGGATCTGAGTCAAGATTACTTAGCTTTTCTCAGTTTGCTTGAGGTCTTTTCTTCTCTGCAGGGCACTAACTTTGCCTGATTTTACAGGTAGAAAAAACTGCAGAATGCAGTGGAAATATAAAGTGGCCAGATGCAGAGACTCTGGAAAACCTATCTCACATTATCACACAATATCCTCCAATTACAGAACTAGAATACAGATTATGCAAAATATGAAAAACTAGAAGACCCAAGATAAAAAAATCACGGCATATCATCATTTGTATTTTTTCAGCTGAGCACTTTACAAGCTGTGGAGGACTCTCATTGTTCACTGTTCTTTATAAAGCATCACTTTGTAACAAGGGCAAGTCTTGAGGTCCCTTTTATAATTCAGCTCTCAAAACAAAAAAGAAATCATTTTAAAGAAAAAATCCCTTTTGTAAAAGAAGTGCATGTGAAGGGACTAGAACCAGTTTGAGCAATAAAACCTAGAATATACAACTATGTCAGACACAGATTTAAACACTAGTGAAAATGAAACTAGAAAGCAAATCCTATTATAATTATCTGCAGAAGAAAAACCAGGCAGAGTGCTGGAATGCTGGGGCACCAGCTGGCTTACACCCCTTAACCTAAACAAAGATGTCAACAAGACTTGAAAAGATATGCAGTAACTTGTGGTCTGCTTTTTAAAACCACTTAAACTAAACGCAGTGGAACACATCATTTTGATCACTTTTCTCTGGGCACGAAAAATGTTTTGCGTGTGTAAATGGAGTGGAGAAAATGTTAATCTCTGGAAAATCACAATGAATGGAAATTTCCATTCACAAATCCCTTTTACAGGAGAGCTGTACTGTGCTATCCTCCTGAGGAGGAGGCAGAGCTCATGTCTGAAATCAGAGCCTTACTTTAGATAGATGGAAGCGAATTTTGAACACTTTGTGTTTTTCAGGTCTCCTGTTATGACACATGGCAGTTTCAGGATTTACCCTGTTCATTTACACGTTAATTTCCCAAGCAGTTGTGCAGCTAAAATGTCCAATCAATCACTGGTGAAGAAAGGAAGGTGAGGGCAAGAATTACATTGGCATATTTCTGGTTTACATCCTTTCATCTCAAAGATATCAGAAACAGAGACTGTCACCCTTACGTCCTATCTGTAACTTCACTTATCACTACATGTATGAAAAAATATTTTCTGATTTTAATTTTACCAAACGCAGAAACCTGGAAAATCCTACATCCGCATCGGTTCCGAAGTCTGCCAAATTCATCTAAGACAATACAGTGCCCTCTGCAGGTTTTCCTCTTACATTACAACTCGAGGGAGTAGATGGAGTATCTTCACAATGGAAAAGTAAACTGAATTTTTATTGCAAAATTCTGTCTGCTAATCTTTGGAATAACAGTGTAAGTACTGTAAGATGAAAGGAAAATATAAACTAAATAGAAATAATCTCTTATATAAGTAATAATAATGCTGTTAATTTATCTTAAAAACCCTGGAATTATAATAGAGGATAAAATGCAGTCTCAAATTATTTGTTACTTAGGTGATAGAATTTAACGAAAGCATAGAAAATATGTAACTGATACCTAAGCATGTATTCTCCGGAAAAGCCTGCTAATAGTTTTTACAGGAATTCCACTTGGTTTAATTATTATTTTTGGCAGCAGCATGTACCATTAAAAATTCAATTAGCACTTAGAAAGTCAGAAATGAGATTAAATCTCATCATACCAATTTTTCCAAAGTTTTTCCTTCCCTAGCACCTGGGCACACACAAGCTAAACACTTTGAGCCATTCACTTCTGTCATATCACTTAAACACAGAGCCATAAACTAAGAGGGGGTAATGCATGAAGCAGTCCAAATACAGCATGACAAACCTTGTTCCTTGGGCTACTTTTTCACATAATACAGAAGACAGAGATATGAGTTATTTTTCATTAGCTGCATTACCAAAAACCAAAAGCAGGTATTTGTGAGTAGTTAATTCAGAGTGTTCTTCAGGCATTTACAAAAGTACATCAAATTCTATTCAGTTCAAAGGTAAAACCTACTGAACTTCAGTACTTATATTGAATTGAGCCATGTTTCAGTAATATATCACAGTAAATTTTATAAAGATTGATAACAGTGACAGGAGCTACTTTCTTTCTGAGTGTGTAAAACCCACACAGGAAAAAACAGAATTTTTTATCTGAGGAAGCAAGGAAAAAGATTAATAATGTTGTCATTTTCCTTCTTTTGTATACAGTATGATTCAGTGGCATGAAAACGACTATTAAATATATCACCAGGCAAGGGGAAACGTCATCGCAATAAAAGTTAGTTTCAAGACCGCAGAAAGTATATTTTGTTGAGATAGCTGTGTCCTGCAACAGAAGCATGGCAAATAGCTCATAGAATCATTGACTAAAAGAATGATTTGGGTTGGAAAGGAACTTAAGATCATCTTGTTCCAACCCCCCTGCCATATGTGAGGCATCTCCCCACTGAGGGCAGGGACACCTCACATTTAGACTATGTTGCCCAAGACTGTCCTACCTGGCCTTTAACACTGACAGAGGTGGAGCATTTACCACTTCTTTGGGTAACCTGTGCCAGTGCCTCACCCTCCTCACAGTAAAGGACATCTTCCTTAGACATATCCATAGATATATGGATTTTATACTCATATGTGCATGCATGTGTAATAAACAAATGGTTTTTGGTCAGTTTGCTTTATGTAGCAATTCTTGTTAAGCTACTGAAAAAGAAAGGTCTAGATATATACTCAAACCATTTCTCTAGAATTTCAGGACTCAAGAAGAGCACGACAAACATCTGTTGGCTCATCAGATGTAACCACAAACAAAACAAAGACACCGCAACAAGTCGCAGAGCAAAATGGAGTTAATAACCCAAGTGGCAGTGCTCCAAAAGGAAATCTAGTAGATGCGTTTATAACCTACCAGGAATACCAGCAGACTCTGGCTTTGCAGACAAGATTAAAAGAAAATACTGTCCTTATTAACATGCAGCCTTTCAACAGTTTCAACATGAATAGGAGCAACATTTATGGTTTGAACACCATGAGAACATGTTGTTACCCAGCAGATGTCATCAGCTGGATGCTGAAAACTGAGCATAAACATCTAAAAGGTATCAATGTCCCAAGTGTCTGAGATACATCAGAAGGTTATCACTGATCACTAGTAGGTAAGCTGCAATCTGAGTATTCATTTCTTTTGAGAGGACAGATAACCATGCAAGCATGGGTTATGAGAACTGTAACACTGTTTTGGTGGCTGTCCTCACACAGCCAGTGTCAGCAAGAGAAGGTACAGGGGCAATAGCACTCTGCTGCACAAAGCCATGGGCTGGGTATGGAATTGTTGAGAAAAGGCAGAATCAGATTCATTGTCCCACTGGATAAAATTATGTCAGGAAGCAAGGAATGAGAATCAAACCACTAGCTCATGTGAAAGGGTACACTGGTCATGTGGTATGTCCCCCTTAGACAGCACAGACTGAATCCTTGACTGCAGCAGAGGATTCAGCTCCAACAGCAAAATAAATACAGGTTATACAGAGTGACATCTGCAGTGCTGCTGGTGAGAAGCAGGCTTACATACTGCATTACAGTAGAAAAGGGAGTGATGTTTCAGCCAGTATAAAATGGCATGTTTTGATTTCAGATATTCATTAAGCAGGAAGTTATCCATTACATAAATGAAACACTGACACAGTTCAGCCTTCTCTCTGTGTTGCTATTGCTGCTTCCCGGCAATGGAAGCCTTCACCAGGTTATTTCAGGGTAGAAGCTGTCTTCTGTGATTAGAGTTTACTGTAGGGGTGGTATCCTCCAGCGACTCTTGCCCTGCGACAAGGAGTAACACTCAAGAATTAAACAACTGCTCTGATACTCAGGTTGATGTTTATAGGGAAAGCAGATTTTCCTGCTTTACTTCAAAGCAGGCTTTCATTATTTTGTTAGCACAGCAGGTATTGATCCATGTGGCCTCGGGTCCTTGGCTTTCACTTCATAATTTAATGTTAAAGAAAACTCAGTATCTTACCCTCTAGCTTTCAAAATCTGGACACAGCAATCCAGATATACCTCAGGGAATCTTGTGATTATGTTCCCACAAGTATGTGTCTATAATTAGGAGCACAGCCTGTTATTTAGCAAGTGAACTGCTCAAAGTCAATTTCTCCATTGTAGCCAACTAATATTCGCAGCCAAGTCCCTGGTCACAGGAGGGATTCCAAAATGGGTGATCAAGCAACTGCCAAAAAATTACAATTAGCTGCATTCCAAGTGGAGAAGTTCATCAGGAACTAGCCACGTGTGAGAAGACAGACTCAAATCCATTTGGAAGCAAAACACTTTCTTTCCTGATGATTGGTGAAATATCCAGGATTCTGGTGGAACTGCAGATTTGGATTATTTCTTACACACATCTATGGTGATCTCTGCATTTTTACTTGATCACAGAGATGCACAACAATAGTGCAGCTGCTACATATACAACAGAGATGTTACTGATTCCTGTGGCCCACACTGTACACAGACCCTGGGTGAAGCTGGGTGAGCTGTGGAGCACCTCGATCTGTCAGCCACACTGCTGACTTTAAGGGCTTCTCTCAGTATTGCCCTTCTCCTTTTTCCTCCTCACAATAGACAAGAGCTGAACACCTTCTCAAAAGAAGCAGGAGTGACAGAGGAACACAACAGCCAACATTCACACACTAATGTCACACATTTAACAAACTCTTTTATCACAATAAGGCCAGTTTTCACTGAGGCATCCTGACATACAAAACCCCACCTTTGCCTCCTTGAGAGCAAGGTAAGTATTACCATTCTTATTTTACCAACAGGGAAAAAGATGACTTTCCACCAGCACTGAGCACCCAGAGGAGGGCAGCATGCCAGGAAGAGATCCCAAGACTGTTCTACAAGTTGCTGAAAACCTCATGAGCACGGTGACAAATGGTCCTGTCAATAATTCACTCTGGGCATCACACACGCCACCACAGTTCTGTTCAAACCTTGCCTAGGGCTCTATTAGTTACTTTTGTTTGTTTTAAGTTTTCACCATTCTACTCACTTTCCCTCCCCCATCTTAGTCAAATTCACACCCCATTTAAGCACACAGATTACATAGTTTTCCTACAGAATTTAGGGTGAAAAAAGTGATCATGAGAACAACTGCATGTCCTGTTGAGATTCCTGCAGTGCCCACCAGCATTAAGTGTATGATAAATCATGTTGAGAATGTGATGATCATAAATGTAAGACCAGCTTTTGAAGATCATACAGTAAGTTGATCCATTGTTGTGTGTAGATACACCTTATTAAAAATATTAACAAAAAAAAATAAAGGAGACAGATTTTAAAAGTCTTCAGTTACAGCTGTTTGTATCCTCCTCACAGCTTTACAACCCAGTTACATATCAGCAAGGGACACAGCCGGAACACAGCTGTGCATCATGCAAAACTTGTTGCCACCATGTCTTAGATGAAGAGTTCAGTTAACATTTTATACAGGACTTGAGAAACCAACCATTTAGTCTTGATGCTAATGAGACCCACATATCTAACTCACATATCCAAGGTTTTTTACTCCATTGCTGCTACAACAACAGAAAGGAAAGGAAAAAATTTTTTCTCACAGTTTTCACCTGGAAGTTTTGTGCAATCCTGAGTATTTTCTATAAAGCCTGTTTTAACTTTTATTTATATTCAATGATTTTCAGAGATCCTTTCCCCATCACAGCAAGTAACTTTTTAAGTAAAAAAGAATATTGTGAACATGAAACAGACACAAAACCAGAAAACATGCAAAGTACCTGGAAAGAAAAGATAATACTACAGGGAACTTTGTAACTGATTTAGAACTATTTCCTGATCTATTAGTTGTCCTCTGAACACACATGAGGTCTCAATAAAGTCATCAGGACTCCAGTAGAGCTCAAACGTTTGCCTAAATGGCCCCCACAACCATGAAGCCACCAGACTTTAATCCTCACATAACCATAACAGCAAGGCTGCTTCAGGGGGTAGCCTGCAGCCTCCACAGATACCAGCATATTTTTACTTGGGGAAAAAGAAATAATTTCAAACATTCTTTTTATGTACATGGTACAGAGATACAGAAAATGCAGCAGACATAATTTCAAATCAGAGTTGATCTCAGAGATGATGCTTGTCTAAACAATACTCATATTGTGACAATCCCACACACTTCCCTCCCTTTCCTCTGTTATCCCCAGCCCTCCAAATTACCCAAGTAAATATGCCAGCATAGCTTACACTAAAAAGAGATGAGAGAAGGTGACTCTGGTAGTAAGCCACCTAATAAAAGAAATTGGTGTCATACCGGAAGGGAGCAAACATACCAAGGTTGACGGAAGAGAATGAGCAGCATGCCTAGAATGGGAAGGGCAAGGGTAGCTATTACAAGGAGATGAAAACAAAAGCAGCAAAGGAAATTATGGTACCAGAGGAAAGGGGACTACTTTGATATGGAGACTGCAGAAACATAGGGAGGGACAGGGAGAAGCTTTTTGCAATATGCTTGAGCACAGTGAGCTCTGGCGAACAGTCTCTCTAAGGAGTAGAGTGGGGACACACAAACCATATCACAGTTATTAAAATCCAGCAAACTCATGACCACAAAGCAACACAACAGTAAAGGATGTCAGATGCATCTTAATCACTAGTGAATATGGACATTATGGAATATTAGTTAAGCTAAATCTGTCTTAAAATCTACACAGCTCTAAGGCAGAGCTGGATCCCCCATCTACAATCTCCCAAGCAAAAGAAAATCCAGGCTGAAGTCTGGAACTTTTGAAATTTTTTTGTGAGCGTGGAGAATTTGCTGCCTCACACGTCTCTGAACCTGGATTTGGATAGGGACAACCATAAGAAGCTGATCTCTGAAATTACACTTCTGATAAGTTTCTTCACAGTTTCTTTCCCTTGTCAGAACGCAACAGGCAGTCAGACAGCAGCTGACAAGCAAATACAAAAAAGAAATCACAGTAACTCAGACAAGTGAGACAAAATAAAAGACCTCCTCCTTGTGTCTACAGCTCTAAAGAGACAGAAAATAGATAACTCACTCCCAGAATCCTGTTCTGCCACTCCGGGGTCTCATTTTGCCACAATTATTCAAGGATCCAAGAGTGGAATGTCTCCAGGCACCCAGTACCTGAAATACAGGAATCACGGCATAAAGCAACTCCCGCAGTTTCCAACCAAAACCAGTGGAATCTTCTTCAGTCTATGTTTTTGCTTTCCTTTGGGTACACTAAACACCAGATTTTGAAGTCTGACTTTGCACCTGATAGGAAAGCAAATCCAAGTGCCCTCTTGTGAAGCACCATTTTTGTTTTTACTGATGAAAATCTGGTTTGCCCTGACACAAAGTAGTATTTCGCATGTATTGTTCACCAGTAATCGTCTCTGAGTCTAGATATGACTGATTATTTAGGCTAATGGCTTGTCCACAAAACGAATCACACTGTTCTAAAGTAAGAGTGATTACTTTTAAACCAAGTTAATTATTTCAGTATAGAAGGTTAAAAGGAGCTGAGTTTAATTCAGATGCAATTTTATTTTAGAAGTCAGTTAGGAATATGTTGATACTAACCAGAAAAATCAGAGTGTTGAACGAAGTTTCAACCAAAAAAAATCAATCAAATCAAGTTTATACATAGGTAGGCGTATAAAGGCCGTACTGAGGGTAATAATTTACTTCACTTATTTTAGCAAATGTAGCAATTTCATATCTAAAACTCGCCATAGTTTTAGAGATGCTTTAGAGGATCACTGTTTAAATTCAAGTGTTTGTTTATCCTGCCTGAGGCCTGAAGGTCACTAGACTGATTCATGAAATCATTTAAGTATCTTTTTTTTCAGAAACTCATAATATTTTCTCACATACAAAACTTCATTTAATCTAAAAAACTCAGATTTCCTTTTGCTGCTTTAATTACAAATTAAAAACAAGTTGCAAGGAAAGGCAAATTTTTAGGGCTGGGATCAGCAGGACACAGAAGAGCCACTTGCCTGTCTTCCCCAGGCAGTTGCACACAATTTATACTCTGCTTGTAAAAAGTTGTTTCCTAAAGTCTCAGTTTTTTATGGAATATATTCCAATTGACACAGTCTCACAACTTACTGAGAGCACCATTTAGAATTTAAATAAATCACTCCTCAGTGTGCTATCATGGACAAAACTGCTGCAACACAAAAGAGAAAAAAGCAACAAACCGAGGACTCAGCCTTGATGCAGGCTCCTAGTTCTTCGAATGAGAAAACAGATACAAAATCCAGATCTGAATACTTCCCAGAGGAAAATACAATTGTCTACATCAAGTCTTTGCACTTAACTAAAAACATTTATTTTTAATTTTAAATGCCACAGATAATCTTCAGGGTTTTTCAACAGATTAAAAAGTGAGACCAGTCAGGTTACTTGAATCTGAAAGAGGGCAAATGAAAATTGCATATTCTCTTCACAAAATTAAAAACAAACCAACAAACAAACAATCAGGCAAATAATTCCCTCTGCAGACTCCTGGCATACTATCTGGCAAGAAGGAATACATATATCTTAATTGCTAATGGCTTCTGTATAACAACTTCCAAATTTACATTTCACAAAATAGGAGAACTTTAATCTTGAAAAGCCTAAGTCTTGCATCATAATATTATCTCTTGTGGTGACAACTATCAGGATCTGATGGGACTCTTGATGTTTTACTCAGCTTTCAGTTAGTTCCTGTGTTATTCCTGTCCATTTTGCAATTCCATATGCAGTCATTTTCACATGATACCAAAAGTTATCGGAAATTAAAGGAAGCTTGAATTCTGAATACCAGCTTCAAGGTAGGTAGCTTGACCTCTGATATCCAGGGAGCATTTAATAAACATCAGCAAAAAATTGTGCAAGGAAAACAAAATGTTGATTTGACAAGGAAACAAGTCAGAAAATTAAAATTCACAAGACAGAAGATAGAGACTTGATCAAATGACTAAAACCAGGAGTGACACAAGCAGGAAGAGTTAGGTATTATTACCATGGTGATGGTCTGTAGTAGCCTCACATGCTTAATTCTATTGTCCAGTCATGAGAAAATGAAAGACTTGAGCACAGACAGCTTAGAGAGTGACTATTTTTCTACCATAATTCTAAGAATGTCACAGGCAAGCTGCTATTAAAGCAATTACAGCAAAATGTCTTCTCTCCTTCCCAGAGCAATTTCAGCTGCTGTGGCAACAGCATTTTAATGTTGCCTCTTTATTAAGAATGGTCGTAACAGTGACACATGGAATCATAGAATAGTTAGGGTTGGAAAGGACCTTAAGATCATCTAGTTCGAACCCCCCTGCCGTGGGCAGGGACACCTCACACTAAACCATGTCACCCAAGGCTCTATCCAGGCTGGTTTTGAACACCACCAGGGATGGAGCATTCACAACTTCCCTGGGCAACCCATTCCAGTGCCTCACCACCCTTATAGTGAAGAACTTTATTCTTATATCCAATCCCTGTGCCCAGAGATTGCAGGAGGACAGGCACCACTTCGTTGGAAAAGGGGTCTTTCATGACTTTAGCTAGTCATGGTCTGCAGTGTGACCAAACAGCACCTAAAGATGAACTTTTTTCTCAGCTGTTTGTGTTACTGCTCAGCTGTTCAGCCAGATCATCTCTATTTTGCCATACAGTCTGCACATTTATCGGGTAATTCAGATTATTTGAATAACTGACTTTCACACAGCCTCACAAAGCATCAAAAATTCAGAACAGAAAATTGGAAATGTTTCTATACTCTTTAACAATATTCTAATTTGGAAGCTCATCTTTAAGAAGGTGTTCAATTTATCTCCCTGGATTTTTTTCTATATTCACTACATCATCAAGAAAATTCATTACACTACCAGTGGTGTTTCACGGTTATTTGTTATTTCCTTCCCTCTAATATTACGTTTATTCAGTCTGACCTCACAAAAATGACCCTGAATAATTTGCAAATGAAGCACACAGGAGTAACATGCTTCCTGATACCAACTCCAACAACTTGCCACTATGCCCAATTCAGATAACTTCTTAAACTTAAAGTGTTGCTTTTAAACTCCCCTTTTGCTTCTGCTGTAGATTCGTTGTCCAAGAGGGTTTTTTTATTCTGACAGGAACTTTACTTCCAATCCAAATTTATTCACTGCTGGTTTATCCCCATTACTTGTGCCAAAATTTACCTTGTAAAACTTTCCCTGGGGTTTGCTCTTTAGGCATATACATACATAGTAACACATCCATTCTCAGGTTTTGCTTTTCTGAGCCAACCAGGGCTTCCTCACAATATATATTCTCTGTTCACTGATGAGCCTCACAATTCCTCTGCACCTGCCTGAGCCTGCACCAAAAGGGCTGCACATACTTGCACTATTAAGGGGTTAGCAGGACCTTGAGCAATGGCCCTCAGAGTCACTTGCCCGCACCCAGGGTGACAGGAGAAGCAGCAGGAGGCATGGGCAGCACAGGAGAAGCAGGTGAAGCCCCACATCATCAGGGTCTTGCTGGTGCTCTGTGCTGTTACAGCATCCTCCCCATACCAACATGTCCATCTGGGACCAGCTGGGCACTGAGCTGGGCTGCATGCAGCAGGGCTGACACCAGGAATAAGACTAAATCACTCAACGTTGGACCAGTTCATGTAGCTCAAACTTGCCATAGGAGCTGTACAGCCAGATCTCAGCAACACAGGGCCACAGCCGACACATGCTGCCAGAGCCAAGCAGGACCCATACAGTGCAAAGCCTCTGACAGTGTGACCCCATCCACCTGCAGCTAAGGTTATTCATCCATGAATAACAGAGGGTCAGCTCTATGCCCCTCCAGAAATATCTCTGTATACCTTCATGACCCCATCACACTGATGTCTCACACCCACCCTGGGCTGCTACAGTGCAGAAATCAAAACCAGTATATTCTGCAATTTTGTATGGGGGTTGGCCACTGGTTCATTTCTTCATTGGGTTATCAACAGAAAAAACAAATTTGTCTGGGTTACAATAACAAATTCCTTTCTAATCAACTACTGATTTTTCAAGATGGCTGTTTCTGGACAGTAGCCAACGCTACATGACAGTAGTCAGAAATGTCTGAGGTGGGTGCCAGCAGGTACATCTTCCATGTCATCCCAACACTGGAAATGCAAGACCAACACGGCTGAGCTAGAAGGAGACCTTCTCTCTTCAGTCCAATTCTGCTAGACCCCAAAAGTCTTATATAATTCTTTCACGTATGTTCTTATGCTGTATCCATCACTAACATTTGCACTTTCATAAATACAGATGATATGTTTTACAAGCTGCAGTCTGCACACCAGAGTTTGAAATCCTTTAGCAGCTGTTTCAACTGACAATAATGCCATAATGCATCAGGGTGTTGAAACACTGGTGTGTACCTATATGTCCCTCTGGCAACACCCATCTGATGTGACATTTGCCTTCTGCATCTCTCAGTCCAGTACAAAAGCCATCCTCTCAGTCACTCTGTGTTCAGTAAAAGCTATGCTGCAGGAACTAAACCGTCAGGCAAAAGGAAGAAGCTGAGACTAGCTACATGCTGCACATAGCTGCTGGCCTTTATAAAATTCACAAATAGTCTACCACAGATCAGTAGAAGGTACCTTAGATAAAGGAAGGTATATTCAGTGCTGGAAGAAGTAAGAGAATAAATAGGGGAAGAATGCAAAAAGGAAACAGAAGAATGGGATTTGTTCAAATAAGAATGGGGGGAGGGGGTTGGAGAATGAGGGGGAGGAAAGCAAAAGAAGAGTTAAAAAAAAAAAGAACATGTAAGATGAGGGTGGAGATTTTAAAAGAAAGAAAAGTGGCTTCATAAACAAAGAGGATGAGTCAGAAAAGATTCCTGATCTCATTTGCAGAATAATTGCTTACAAAGCTGAACTAGTTTTGGCAGCCACATAGCTTGAGATTGCAGGTCTCCTAGGTGCAAAGGGAACAGGAAACTGCATGCTATTGAAACAAGGTGAGGGAGAATTGCAAAAGCAGAGCTGAGACTCCTTCATTCCACAGTTATATGCACACTAATTTCCTTCATTCCTGTGTGCAGCAGGAAGAGTTCATTTGCAGTGGCTGCAGAACAAGTCAATCTTTTTTGCAAGAAGAAAGTTATATTTTAAGAGGTCTCAAAATTCAGAAAACAGAAGCCTATTTTGCAAGACTTTACAAGTTTGGTTGTAATTTCAAAAGGAACAAAAGGCAAGGTCCTATTACTGCCTAGGTGCTGAGCATGACAACATTCCTTTCAGTGGCAGCTCCAGCATAAGCAGCTCCTACCAGCATTCTGGCTGCTGCTCATCCCTATGCCAGGCTCCCTCTCCTGGTCTTTTGGGACAGCAGTCGGTGGGACCCGTGTGAAACTGGCCCAGAGAACAAATCTGCCCTCAAAATCCTTACTGCTGTCGAAAGAAATACACAGACATGCACCTTTGAATTCAGTTCAAACTCCAAAATCATTCAAGAATAAATTTAAAATGTTACTATAAAAATTAAGGATTTAATCCTTGATGCAGTGGGAAGAATGGCCTCATGACTAAAACACAACTCAGCTCCTAGTTCTGCCCATGAATACCCTACGACCTTGCCACTCTCCTCTGTGCTTCAGTTCATCACTTGTACACTACAAGCTTTGCAAGAAGACATTCAGGATTGTTTAGGCATTCACACTTTAACCATGACAGCCAAAGGCAAGCACACCAAGCTTTCAAACAGGAGGAAAAATTCTGGGAATGAAAAAAAACCAACTGCAAGTGCACAGACAGAAGTTTTGTTGTTTTTTTTTTTTGAGCAGGAAACCAAGAGTATGATGAGGAAAGGGAGGTAAAAGAAGGAAGAATGAACACGTCAGAAGTGCTGATTATTCAACCCTGACAGGGGCCACCCTACAGAAGAATAAGAGCTGCACAGCCTGAAGAAGCAGTGCATGTGTTTAAGAGCAAGTTTTTCCAGATCAGGATACCCAGCACTGGGTATTGCAGTGGTGGCTGAGAATTTCCTAGTGTCAGCTGAGATAACAGACACACAGGTGAAATGGCAAGTTAGATTAAGATTAAATAACAAGGTCTAATAATGGAATGTTTGCCAGTGTGGTGGATAACAAGGAAAACACTAAAAGTCACTTTCTAGACCTTGCTATTTTCACTCACAAGAAGAATAAGCAGTTTTTTCTCCAAATCACTGGCTGCTAACAGTGTATAAGATTAACACAACTAAAGCCTACAACTACAGACTAAAGTTATGTTTAAAGGAAAGTTTACATCAGCTGAGGAACTATAAAATTATTAAAAGTCTAGAAATAATGGCACATATCCTTGCTGGTGTAAATTAGTACAGTTCCCTTTGTTTTAAAACCAGTTTACACCAACTAGCTCCTGTGAATGACACCACCAAACATGCGGTGCTAACAGTAATACCAGGTACATAGAATCATAGAATAGTTAAGGGCAGATGGCAGGCATTCTAATCAATGAGCCACTTGTTCTAATAACAGCAGAGAACCTGAAAAACAGGGAAACATGGAGAATGTTCATCTTTATAGAAGTCTACATGAGAAACGTGGAATGGTACAAGTGTATAGGCATAGTCTGGAGAAGGGGAAATTAAGTCTAGTGTTTTTTTTTCACTTCTGTTGGGGTGTCTGTGCAGGGCTGGAGGGTGAATCCTTGGGGGAACATCCAAGAATTGATTTGTGAAGTGAGATGTAGGTGCCTCACTGGAGATTTCACCTGCTTGACTTTTTCTATCACAAACAAGTTGAGCACTGACAAGAGGCTGTCTCTTGGCATCAAGGCAAACCTTTCCATTTTTCCTATTGCTGACATTTATCCTCTTGCTCTAATAAGATTTGCAAACCAGTAAAGGAATTCTACTAAGAAGTATCTTAACTTCACCATGGGGAAAAAGCAAAACAAAAGCGTGTGATGAAGTATATATTTGCTTCAACAAAGCTGCATTGCTGCACAAGAGATGCAAACCCCAAGTTCTGCTCTGCAATCAAACTCACTTTAAAACTATATTTGAATTATACATGAGAACAAGACAGTCTATAGTTGAAATTGCCCATAGAACTGCAGTTTTCATCACTTTCACACCCCTCTCCATGAAAAGCCACATTCCTCTCCCTTATATTATTCTGGTTGTGCTTTTAATTTTACTCTTCCTCCAACAAGATTATTGACCTCTTTTTCTAAGGGAAGATAAATGGGAAGGATTGCTCTGTCCTAGAGAAGATCCACCAGCAATCACACTATCTTTTTAATCACAATCACCACCCAGCCAATGTGTGCTTCTAATGAAATTGCACTTCCCTTTGATAAACTTCTTTCTATTATTTTTATCAAGGTTTTCCCCACAGCTGATCTGGACTGATACACTTGTAATTGACAACTTGACAAAAGTCAGGACCTTTTCTGAATAGTAATCATACAGTCTGCTCCCTAGTCCTTAGAAATGTAATGCTAAAGGCTAAAAATATTATTTTTCCCTTCTCAAAACTCAGAGATATAGTGTCAAGATTTTTAGGCCTGATTTGCAGCTGCAGCAATATTTAAACTAAAGGAGCTTTGCTAAGCCTCGCCTTTAGGCTGGCAAATCACTGACCAATATAGTCAGGAGGGGGTAACACTGGATAGTTTGGGACAGCAGAATCAAGCTCTCAAGGACTACCCCCTCATGTTTTCCACATTTACCATCAAGTTACATCAGTATTTTCCCTCAAGACACAGGAAAATTTGCTTTTTTCTCTAGCTCCTTGCCTCCTTGGCAGTGAGATCACTTCTTACATGGGCAAAATTACCAGGGTCCTGGAAGATTCTGCAGAGTTCATGAAACCAGGCATCATGCAAACAAAATATCAGTATGAGTAGTATTTCTTTATTACTCATTCCCAGTTCTCATTTATCAGAGGACTGGTTATCTCTTCTGATGCCTTAAGTGCAATATACTTTCAGCAGTCTACTGTAAACAAACAGATAATGGGTTTTTTAGCTCTGTAATTAGAAGCCATTGTTTCTCTTTTGAAATTCTCCTCTGCAAGTATAGCTCCCAGTCATTACCAGATGGCTATTGTTAGTCTTATTACTGACCCTGCTGTCTAAATACCTACTTACACTTATTATCCACTCTTATTTTTCTAAGTAAGGACCTTAATGAGGACAAGCACAGTCATTATCTCTACAATTGTTTATTAAATATTTCAACTTTAAAATTCAGATTGCAAGCAGGGAGAGAGCACATGTTCAGGAATTTTTTTAAAGACCTCCTTTATTACAATGTCAAATGATTCAATACTGATGATATTTTTGCAGTCACTAGAATGCTGATGTTCTATAACCTCGGACTTATTTATTGTACAAGGTTTATTTCCTTGGATTTGCTTCAAAATAGCTTTTGGCTGTTCAACAAATTAAAAAGATGCTGCAAAAAAAAAAGAAAGAAATGAATCCTCTCTTGTCTCTAGAAATGTGTTCACATCCTAAGCTTCTTTTCTTAAAGGTTGTTATTCCCCTTGACTAATTATAATTAAAATTCAATACAAAGTGTATTTTTCTTCTCCTACAAGCTCCTCTTAATTATAAAGATTTCCTGGTCTTCTTTCTGTCAGTATCATGGGGATGTAGCCCAAACAAAAACATTGGATGTTTGCCCAAACAAAAAGAAATATCACCTCATTACTTTCAGTGACCATGACTTCCATCCAAGCTGTCCCTGCTGTGTCAGTCAAAAGAAATGCAACATTTCTCCCCACACACCAGCACTATCCATCAGTGCCCTTTCTGCCACGCTAAATTCATTTGCCTATCCCTTTGCACTTCAGAATTGAACATCTGATGACAGCTCTGAACAGCTTGGTACTGAGCTAACCTACCTGACTTCATGGCAGAAGAGCAGGGAGAAGCAACTCCCAGGGGCACCCTGCTGAGCTGGCCCCTGCACTGGGATGGTGCTGGGAGTTGAGCCACTAGCTGCACACACACACCTGATGAACAGAAGCATCTGATCTTCCAGGGAAAAAACACTTTATCTAAGTGGATAATCTGCATTTGTCAGCAATTCACTACCAGTTGTGATTTAACAATGTGCCAACATGAGCTGAAAGCTGTAATTCAATTTGTATTCTTGAAGTTTGGAATACAAAGCTCAAGATTACATAGCAATAATTGGAAAGACTCAGACGGAGCATACTCGCAAGCATGGGCAAGTTTTAGCGATACATAAAAGCATATTATGACTATGTTCATAGCTTGGCTGTGTTTGCTGTGCCAGTAATACTAATACTGGATGCTTCTGGGGAGGGCACTGAATATTTTTCTTTATTTTTTTAAATCAAATCTTCCTGGCAAAAAAACTGTACAAGACAGTGAAACCTGTTGAAGACATTTGGAACCTATCCACATCAGCAAAACAGAGGAAAGTACAGACAAGACTGTCAATACAAATATTGTATATATGTATACCTGTGGGGGTTGGAATGTATCAAAACTGTCAGAGACCATGGGAAGGAGGAACTACAGCAGGCAATTAAGAGTGACCCGTCCCTGACTGGTACTTGAAAGATGTTGGAACTGGCAAGGAGCAAGGACATCGGAACTGGAAAGGATGTCAATAAGAAAATCAGATAGACCTTTCACCTGATGTAACCGCAAGGCAAACACAGATGTGCTTAGCTAATTGCTTGGAAGCATATAAATATCATGTAACCTTTGCAATAAATGATCCAGCTTGCACTCTACCTCTGGGTCCATGCCATTCCATCCTCACATATACCTGAGATATTATCCCATTAAATTTATATGTCTCCACTTCTACAAGTGCACCATTTATTTTGGCTACAAGTCACAATTCATCAGAGCTACAAATTATTTCAGGACAGCCTTAAATTCTCCTCCCCCACCCTCATTTAACCTAAGCTGTTCATACTGCACATCACTAGCAGTTATACAAATTCTCCTCTGTTTCTATTTCAACCACAAAGGTATTTGCTAGCATCACACCAGGACATAGCATGAATACTTATGAAAAGATTTATTAGCTTAAACTGATACATTTATAGATTCATTTGTTTTTGCCAAGACAATTAGTACTGTTCCTTCTGATTCCTAACCTGGCTAGCTCTTGCTGACTCAGAAGCTTGCATTTGCAAAGCCTTTCCAACTGGTTCCATGCTGAAAATATCCTCACCCTGCATCAAAAACAACAAAACAAAAAAATGTCCTCCAAAAAATCAACTCTCCCAATTTTTGGAAATTTCTCCTACCCTTGAATCAGCCAAGAACAGTGCTCCCACTGGGAAGTAGAAAGCAAATTCCCCTCTCAATAACATTACGAAGATGTGCTCACCTATTCAGCAGTGACCTTGGAATTAGAAGAACATAAAGCCTGGCTCTGACAACAGTGGGGTTGGAATTAGATGATCTTTAAGTTGCCTTCCAACCCAAACCATTCTATACTATGAATCAAGCAAGATTAGAGATGTGATGATTCAGTAAACTAAATTTCCATAAGGTTCTAATTTCATTGACTACATTTACATCACCAAAAGATAAAATCTCAGCAGTCATAATGCAGATTAATGCAGTCTAATCAAGTGCACAGCAGAGGAGAAATAAAGTCAATTTCCTTTATTTTAACCAGTCATTTGATTTACCAGCAAGTCAACAGAATTCTTGGTAAAAACCTCTGGATTAAGTATTTTGCCATGGGTGCAGACACAGGAACTGCCATTGAGCAGGAAGCCCCACAACACAGAAGGCAACATGTGGGCAGTATACAAGCCCTTTACAGGTTGCACTGACAAATGCAGGACATCAATCATCCACTGAGACCAGAGCCTATTCCCACACCTCCAGCAGCTGCCTCAGTGTGTGAGATACCAAGCTTCTCACCACTCTTTGTGGGAGGTCCCAGGCAGGCAGATCCCACAAGGCATGCAGAGGGCATCTGCAGCCATCGCACAGCCCAGGCAATGGAGAAAGTTAATTTACAGCTTAATTCAGTACCAGAGGTGGCAGAAAGGCAGAACTAAGATGAAAGGGAAACACCAACTCAGATTTTCTTGCTATTTTAAATTTTTTTTTATATGTCAGGGTAAAAGCACAAGTTCTTCAGGAAATGAAACCTCTGTTTAAAATCATTCCACTTAGGAGAGCCAGGGCTGAAATGAAAAACACTAACCAGGACAATTTAGAACTCATGAAAGGCTTCAGCCTGTAAATCTAATCTCTAGCTGTAATGTCAGACCCAAGTAACAGTCATGATTGAAAAGCCAGAAGCAGAGCATTTCCTTTCTCAACCCCAATGTATGGTGGTGGGGATGTATCACCTTCCTGCAATTAAGGGCCCTGTCCTGCCTCAGACCTAGAGTCCTGACAACAAGCAGAGTTAGCAGCACTCTCAAGAGGACCCAGACCCAGCATGGCTGCTTGCAGTCAGCCTTGTTGCCTGGAAATGGCATCTCCTCCTTCTTATATCCTAAATTCATTCTATGACCAGTTTGTGCAACATAATTCTAAGGGAACAATAAGTCTCCTGTAGTCCACCTGCCTTTAATTACGAAGTCACAACCCCTGCAAACAGGCTGTGCTCTTTGATCTTCAGTTTAGTGCTGCCATATATGTTCTTAATCCATTTTTCTTTCCAAGTACACTTGTAAAGGCATGGAAAAGAGAATAAAGCAGAACAAGTTCCTGTTAAAGCTTAGGGTATTTTTTGTCCTAACCAATAGGTCAAATAGCGGACCTGCTTTGAACTGGTGGGGGCTCCTCCCTCATTATCCTTTGATGAAATGGAGATCTGCATGTGGAGACTTGCTGAGTGAGCACCCAGCAACCTGTTGGTGCAAAATGATTGCATGCATCCAGCAGGCAGAGGTTACCTACACCTTATCTCTTCATTTTCAGCTCCAAGTGGCCTATCCTGAGGAAAATAGAGGAAACAATTATTCATACAGGTCTTCTCATTTATCAAAGCAAGAAGCTATAGGTTCAAAGCGCATTAGATCAGAAGGCAGACTACAGGGAGCTTTCAGCTTCTCCCAGCTACCAAATTTGTGATTAAATTAATTGTACCCACTTTTCTCACACAGCTGGGCACCCATCAATCACAGTGTGTGTCCCCCCCAGTAACTCTAATTCCCTCATCTTATCTCCAAAGAGCGGTTATGCATGCACATTAGCCATTTCTGGTAGACTGCATGCTGTTAGCAGGCTGTTGAGAGACACAACCACTGTCCGAGCAATAATCACTCACTGTTCAGACCCCCACCACTCCCATCCTGTCAGTATAATTAAAAATCTGTTACCTGCTCTGCCTTGGCTAGCAACGGGTAGCTCCTCACAACAGTGCTCAGCAGACACAGAGCTTTAACAGATGGCAAGACAATGACACAGTTCAAAATCTAAATGTGATGCCACAAGATCAGAGTGGTGCAGACTTGGCAACAAAATGAAAAGCCTGAGAATTGTGGGATCAATAAGACATAGATGAAAAAAATAAATTAAATGCATCTCTCATACATTAGGGAGTGGGTGTAATTCGCTAAAGGACAAAAATAATAAGCTTAGTTCTCTGGTATGTTGCAGTACCTGCAGAACCTCTTTATATGTTTCCCATTTCCCTACTAATGATGCTACAAAGCAGTATTATTCAATAAAATAGCTCTTCATACTAAACACCCAGACACTAAGAGTTAAAACACATACTACATAGATTTCATTCAAGCAGTTAGAGCATACATGCCATCAGCTCTTTCTTATGGAAATCATGTACCACAATGGAAAATGAGGATTGCAACTGTCATAAACACACTCTGATTTTTGATTTTGCACTTTGATGCTTCGCTAGAAGTGAAAGCATGTATAAAAAGATGAATTGGACCTTCTGTTTTCATCTCTCACTATCAATATTAGAGAAGAAAGGCTAAAACAAAGACTAGAGAACCTCTGAGATCAAATCAGGATAACTCAAAAGAAATGCTCCAAAAGGGATGTGAAAAACAATGTCAAGAATTTCTTATTTATGAGGTTGTTAAGTTTTAATCAAAAGCATTTAAAATACCAGCAACTCACAAGCACTGTGCTTTCTTCATATCAACCTACAAGAAATTATGCCTTTGGTTCTTGAGCTTTTTGATAAACAACCAATATTCCACATGATGGATGAGTACCTAAACACGATGTGAAAGATTCCCATAAAAACACTAAAAATACATTGCATTTCAGCACTTTAAGCACATATCAGGTCTACACTCATCTAGAATTAGAGGCAGAGCACCATAGCAATTATTTCACATCTAGCTCTTAGGACCTAGTGATTTCTGCTGCTTTCACCACCTGAGAGTGGCATTAAATAACCCAAATCATGCAACAACAGTAAGAAAGTTATGTAGAATTTACTACCCCCATAAAGACTTCTGGGCTGTCAATGTGTGAGGTTACTGAGTAAGACGGCAAATGTAGAGATACAGACTAGTAGAGCACTGTGCCCTTGCCCCAGTGGAAAACCACATCATATTGTCACTGTGTTCTGCTGAGACCAACCTGGGGAACTACATCAGCTCTGGGGCCACAACACAGGAAGGATGTGGACCTGCTTGAGTGAGTCCAGAGGAGATCATGAACATGATCAGAGGACTGGAACACCTCTGCTATGGAAAGAGGCTGAGTTGGGCTTTTTCAGCCTGGAGAACGGAAGGCTCTGAGGAGGTCTTAAAGCTCCCTTGAATAAGTGAGACTCCCTTGAGTAAGGGATACTCTCAGATCCAGTTTGCTTTCTTCTAGCCTCAGGAGCAACACATCCATGACAGGGTGGATGTGATCCTTGCAGAATATTCAATTTTACAGGTAGAAAAATGACAGTACAGAGGAATCCCTGTTGCACAAAACCCCTGCAGCTCTAGTGCTCAGGCTGTCAAATAGTGTTTCCTCCCCTCTCCATGGCTCAGCCTCCACATGTTCCACCCAAGACTACTACTGATGTTCAGGATCTTGAATTTGCTTTCTGAAAATTGATGGTGCCCCTAAGGATTAACCAGGCCACTCTGCCTCTCACCTCAGGGCCACACGCTCTGAAGGATTTGAGTAAATTATATTTTATCTTCCCTGATCTCTGTGACCACATGTACTTTGTGCTCCCAGGGCACTCAAACACCCAGATTCCCTCCATTCCCTCCCCAGGAAAGCCAACCTGCCCCAAGGGATCCTTCTAGAGTACTGTGAAATCAGTTAAGTTGCAGGAAAACAAGCAATTGAAACAGATTCCACACAGCATTCAAAAATCAATCCTTAATTATGAATTGGCAGCCTCAGAAAGGTCAGTCTGAGGTGGGTAAAACAGCCTCACCAAAGAGCCATCAAAACTGATTTGAAAAGATTAGAGGGTAGAAAAAAAAACAAAAAACAAAAAACCAAAAAACCCCAAGAATGAGAAAAAAAGAAAAAATAAAGCTAGGTTTGTTTTGACAGGACTTCTTCCTTCCACTCACCCATTGGATAAAATCTAGGACTGGGAGAGTTGATGCTGTAACTGTCTCAAGCTCATTAGGTATTGACACTTACTTTTTGGAGCTCTTCATCCTTACATTCACCCACACTGTCTCCAGAACTAAAAATTGTTCTGCAAACTCTAAATCCATAGAATGAAAGCTTTTTTCAGGCATTATTCCCAATATATCATACAGATATTGTGCATCCTCTGCCCAGCAGAAGTTTCAGAATATTACAGTGGAAAAGCTACAGCAAAAAAAAATAAATGTGCACCTGACAAAACCAAACAAGCAAGGAGTAGAGCTCTTTGTTAATACACAAATGCAGCAAAGCATCTCAGTAAGTGCCTAACTTCAAGGAAGAAGAGGAACTTGAGTAGCTATTTCAAGTCTTTGCTGAATTGAGTTCCCACACACAGAGATTTCCTCCTTTTACCTTTCAGAAATATATGCGATTTTTCTGAAGCTACATGAGCATCTTTAAGTATTCAGCAGAAAAGATTCCAATCACAAGACAAGCTGAAATACCATCAGTAAGTTCAAGTTTTTGATAATGTTTACCTCATTTTCAATTTCAAAGTACACAGAATGCCATATCCTGCTCTCTTTTCATATGTAATTAATCCCACCAAAATCCTTTGGGACTACTTCTGAAAGTAAAAATGAGCAGGATTTAGTTTATAATCCAATACCAACAGAAAGGGAAAATATGATACAGTGTTTCATCCCTAGCAAAGAACCCTGGCACTAAATCCTTGTGAGTACAGTGCCAGTGTGTGTTCTGCAGCTAATCTGGCAATAGGGCAATTTCCTGTTTGTAATGTATATTTTTGCCCAAATGACTGTATAGGGACAGATGGTTACAACAAAGGAGGACAGTTTTGGAACGATACCACCTTCCCTCAGGAATATTCCACAAGATCAGTTTGGAGACTGCCAAAGTAAGACATTTTGCCAGGTAGCTGAATACCCTGAACACCTTCTTCAGTTCTGGCTTCTTTATCAAATTCTTACCATCTAATAAATATAACACTGGGAAAGAAGAACAAAAACACACTTCTGTGACTGGACAATGCTTTGTGCGTGACAGGATGTTGAGGCACATTTCAAGTTTTTATTGCCCAAGAAAGCAAAGCTTTCCTGACTGCATTTTCTGCATCCTTAGGAGCATGCCCTAAGTTACTGATTATCTGGGATCCCATCATCAGGTTTTCAAGAGAGATATTTGTTTCCTTCAGGCAGCAATGGCTCAAGCAGATCAAGTTTCTAAAATGCAGGCCACACAAATCTGACTTCAGCCAAGGGCTTTATTCTCCCTCATAATTTTCCACTGTTTTCTGCCACTGATTAACAGGCCTTCTTTGTTTTAAAGAGGAAATGAGGAATTTTTAGAATTATCTACAAAAAATACATGCTAGAGTTAGTATAGCAACCCATACATTCTTTATTTGAATGCCGAATTTGCCTTTCAACACCTTCAGCTTAAAATCCTTCAGGGTTATCAGGTAGTAAGAGTGATTTTTGGACAATGAGATGAAATCAAATGCTGCTGTGATCAACAAACTGGAAAACTGCCAGTTTTGATTTTGATTCACCCAAGTTTCAGAATTAAAACTGCATTTAGAATAGTGGAAATCTATCTCACCTTATATCTATCTGTTTTGCCTGTCTGCAGACTGAATAAGACATCACTTCAAGGCATCATACCTGGCCGAGATACATTCTTCATAAGCTCAAGGGCTAAGGGAAGTTTATAATTTCATTTTAAAATGCTGGATTACATTTCATGCTATAAATCATAAAATCTGCAATGCTGGAATCAGGAAATACATGCGACTATGTCATCAAGTGACTAGTTTGGGAATATTTCAGCTCTTTTTTCCTGTCTCCCTGGTGAAAATAGATTTCAGTGCTAAATTTGGTTGCTTACTAGCCTTATGCTGGTCTATTAGGATTTCTAAATTACATAAGCAGAGAGTTTCTGAAACATTGCTAAAGGGGAAAATCATACAGAATACAAACTGTTGCTAGATATAAGAACTGCCAGAATTCCCAATCATTTAACTTCAGAAAAAGCCGAGAAAGTTGGGGCTCCTCAGTCTGGAGAAGAGAAGGCTGCGTGGAGACCTCATAGCAGCCTTCCAGTATCTGAAGGGGGCCTATAGGGATGCTGGGGAGGGACTCTTCATTAGGGACTGTAGCGATAGGACAAGGGGTAATGGGTTAAAACTTAAACAAGGGAAGTTTAGATTGGATATAAGGAGGAAATTCTTTCCTGTTAAGGTGGTGAGACACTGGAATAGGTTGCCCAGGGAGGTTGTGAATGCTCCATCCCTGGCAGTGCTCAAGACCAGGTTGGATGAGGCCTTGGGTGATATGGTTTAGTGTGAGGTGTCCCTGCCCATGGCTTGATGATCTTAAGGTTATATCTAACCCTAACTATTCTATGATTCTAAAACAACAGCCAACTTCTTGTTTGTATAGAAGCTTCCTTATTCCCAGTCAGGTGCTTGGGGTCAGACTAACAGTGATTACTGAATGGCATCATATCAGTATGATTCATATTATCCTGATTTCTATAAGGCATACACATTAACAGTCAAGTAAAACTGTCTCATGACTCAGCCTGGCCCTAGAGGTCCCCGTTAGCGACACAAACCTATCAGAGCTGAGAAAGTAAGACTGACATTACATTTAAAATGTCCTGTAGGCTTCCAAGATAAAATTAATTGCTGGGCTAAGTCTCACTTTAGTCCCTTACTGTGCTTGGCAAAATTGGAAGAGAAGGAATGCATTTCTTGGGATTAGGTAGAGCATTTTAGACAGGACTCAGAAAAGCTAAGCAACGTGAATAAAATCACTGAGGAAAGAAGAGCCAGGAATAAAATTCAGGTCTGCTGTCTTGTAGCTATTTAATCATGGCTCAGCTAGTGCATGTAATGAGTAGAAAGAAAAACTGCATTCTGTATGTAAGATGTCAGAATTTCCTTCTAAAAAGGTAGATGAATTATAAAACTCCATACCAGTGAACACTTCCCCGCATCTATCATCAACTATGCTTAAGCATTTAAGACAACAGCACCAAATTTCTCATGAAGTGCTTTTAAGGTGATATTCTAGGGCTGTTAAGAGCAGCAGATGCCCATCTGTAGAGATCTGTTTTGACAGAATTTAATCCCTTTACAGTTCTTTTTTTGCATGTCTGTTTATTTTTTTATAATGTTGTCTCTTAAAAGCAAACTGCTACCTATGACATCGATGCATTCAGCTAGTCATGGACTTGTACGTTCACTAAAGATTTAGAAAGAGAAAACATATCAAATTACCTAGGAAGTTATAAATCAGAAGAAATGTGAACAGTGAAAGTTATTTTCTCCCTGCAAAACATGCAGGAAAAAGCAAGGGGTATCAGGTGAAAAGAAACAAAGAACAAAGGAGAAACAGTGTAGACACCCAGGGCACATCCATATCTTGAATACTGCAGGAATTTCTCATCATTCTATCCCACATACCATACAAGAAGAGTGGATGTAAAAAAGAGCAACAAAAATGCTAGAGGAGTATGTTTTCCTACAGAAAAGGTACAGATTAGGTCCCTTTGATTTCAAAAATATGTAACTGGAGGCCCACAACACTGCAAACACTGCAGGGGGTGACGAGAATAATTATTCAGCTTCTTGCAAAACCAGAACTACAAAAACCCTAATGGTATCAAACCCAAATTGTAAGTAAGTTCTTCCTCACAATAAGCAATTAAGCAGAGTATTCATCACCACATTACATTTGAGAAACTAAAGTATAGAGGGGTTAAAAATTGTTAGATACAGTCATAGAAAATAGGTTCGCCAGCGATTTCCAAAGAAATCCCTAAATGACTGGATTTATAAAAAAACCATGGAAAAGGTCACTCAGATGCACGCTTTGTTGCATTTCTCTGAAAGGATCTGTCATACTGGCCACCACTGGTAGTACAAGGTTAAATGAACTTTACATATGAGTCATCACAAAAGTTCTCCTATTTTCAGTTCAAAGGCTTTAAAGGTTTCTAAACTGGATTCAATATGATTGCCGTAAAAAGTGAAAAAACTATTAGCAAATTTTGGATGAACAGATGAAACTCATACAATTAAGAAAGATATAAATGACTGACAAAAAACTCCACACTATGGGAGAAGTAGTTCGGCAGAAGTTGGTATATCCTTAGAAAACAGAGAGTACTTTTAGATGTTCCTTATATGACCAGGTTCATGTAGATCATTACATATGATGCAATAAGAAAGTAAATTGAACTGAGTGAAGTGCAGACCCTTATGATCACTGGAAAAGCTTGAATATTGCTGCCTGCAGATACTATTTTCCTTTAACCAGAGGAAGTAGATAAATTTGTTGTTAGAGGCCTACAGGATTTTACGCTGCTCAGGCATCTTTAGTTTGACCTAAGAATGTGTCCTGTGTTCACAGCAGTGTTTTTAAGCAGAACCTGAATTCTATATATCTGCTGTAGAAAGCCTTTGACAGCCAGCAAAAGCAATTTTCAGAAGGCAATCTCCTTCCCTTTCAAAACAAATGAATCTCCATCAGCTGTGAAAATTGAAGAATGCCTCCTGTCACCTTTGTATCACCACTTTCTAACAGTACCAGTGACAAAATGTGGCACACAATCTCCTCCCAGGTCAACACCAGACATGGAGGTAGACTTCTATGGACAAAAAGCACAAGTTCTTAAAAAGCAGCATAGCAACATTCCCCAGATATCCCAGGGACCCTCTCTGTGAGGCAGCCGAAGCAGTAGTAAGGACATGCCCTAAAGAAATCTGGATTACAGCATATTTTGTGCATAGATCATTCTAAATTTATTCCTTGCTTAAGGATAAATACTATTTCTTTCTAAATATCACATAGGAATTAGGATCACATTATGATATATGTTTCTTCTGTTCCGAAAGCAAGATTTTCCCCAGAGATCATTCACAAACTGGGTAGAGCTAATCAAATTAGCCTTGAATGGCTTCCCATCTGTACCCAGGCACAACTAACCAGAGAAGGCAGAAGCAGCCCAGAGGAGCAGCCTGGTTGGTTCTTTCTGATTCCAAACCCACCATCAGTTTGTTAGGCTTGTTAGAAGAAAAAGCTGTCTTCACACAGCTGAGTTTTAAGACTGCTGCGTTCAGGTCTGCCACCTTTATGAAAAAAGCTAAATCTGTATGCCCTCTACTACTCTGTCCCTGAGTGTTGTGTCTAAAATACATAAAGCATGAATACATGGGGATTTGAAGTCTAATCTGAACGTGCTTGATGCTGGGAATGGCAGGCAATAGTCCCTGTATGAAAAAAAAACATTTGGTCTTTCCACATCTTGCCTTACCCAGTCCTAGAGTCAATTTCTGCAGCGAGGCTAAAAGAATTAAAACATTACCTTTAGAACCACCTTGCATAAACAGAGATAATGTAACCAATGCTAGCTTCAACACAGGAGAGGATTTCAGACAGCTTTTTATTTTCTCAAGTACTAAGAAATCTCTCAAATTCTCCACTCAGCAATCACTTCAGTCAAAGTGGATTACACCAAAGCAATTCTCAATCAGCAAGCCTGGTGCACAGTGAAGCCTTACAGAAAACAGCTCATGTAACTGTAAACAAGAATTTCTTCTCAGTTGCGCAGAGAGCCCTGCCTTGATTCCAGGTGGTAAGTTCTGGGTGCAGGATATTCTTGCCTTGTAAATATCACATCTATTTCCATTCAGGAGTCAGTTCCCTGTACTGAAACTAGGTCTCTAATAAATCACAATGATTGTAGAGCTAGAGCTGATGTCCCCCTTCACCCATTGCATACCTTTACTACCACATATATATGCGCCAGATAAAATGGTCTCTTGAGTACTTTCTGAAGGTGAAACAACAGCAGTTTAAGAAACAAGTGTCTTTACCAAACCAAATGTAATATGAAATACAAGAGATGTTGTATTATTTCATTTGTGAGAAAAAAACAAACAAAAAGGGAAAAAAAACCCAAAGAAAACAAACCAACCCCAAACCCAAAATAAAACAAACCAAAAAAAACCCCAACAAACAATTAAAACCAGCAAAGAATGTCTTCCAACTCAGCTACCTCCACAGATTCTTATTCCTCCTTCTGTTCCTACCTGTTCTCAAGTAATGCTGCTTGTTCAAAACACTATGGCTAAAATCAGATCAATTAGGTGACTGTTAAGAAAAAAAAACCACCTTCCTTGTATTTAGCAAACACCACCAAAGACTTATTATTAGTTATACCAATGTTAAAAATCATAAAACCAAACAACCTTAGGCATTTCTCTGCATATAGCCTTTTTAAATTGAGATCTAAAAATACATAGACAGACAACAAGCAGACTTCAACAATTTTATCAGTCGTTGATTTATTTTGGCTTTCTGCTCTCCCTGGTCGCAGTTCAGTGCAACCCATAAATAATTTAGGCTGGTGAAGGAGATTGAATTTTTGAGGCCAGAACAATAATTGAGGAATTGAACAGCCTGGAGACTGAAATACCATCTCCAGGGACATACGCCTTTGAACCTATTAGCAGCTGTCTATATTGCTTTTCCAGCCATTGACACATATGACCATGTCAACATATTGATTTATGTTTCTTTGTGTCGCAAAAGGACAGATCTTGTACGTGTTCTGGGCTCCATCGTGCTGTTACTTACAGAGTAAGAATATCTCAAGAATATCTCAGACTAAAAAGTCAGATCTTTCAAAACTATGGGAAGGCCCAGCTTCCTGTTAAGAAAACCTGCACCAGTTCAGCACAACTTCATTATACAGAAAGCAGTAATTTTCACCTTTTCCACAGAGTATTAGTCAGCACTTGCAAAGGGAAGACTGAAAGGGAAGCCTGGGAAGGCTGTTGCTTTTTTTCTTGAAACAAACCCAAGCAAAACAACAGCCCCTACCATCACCCACCACTTCATTCTTCTCAGCCGTTCTCTCAGGATCAAAAACTGACAAGCAAATGAGACTCCTCAGACAACTGAAGCAACAAGTGGCAGATTACAAAACCAACCCATAACCAAAGGCAAAAATAAGTATCTCCAGCTCTTACTCTGTCTGAGGACACGGAAACGGCCCCAGCACAACCGCGAGCCTGTGAGGACCATGAGCTCTCCATAGGCACAGCTCCTCCCAGGGCAGCTTCAGGGCCTCCTCCCCTCCGGAGCAACGCCCTGCCCTGCCCTGCCTGCCACTAGCCTTTGGTGGCAGCTTCCTGTGTGCTCCCACCACATTGCTGCTGCTCCACCGTTGGTGACACACACACACACACACACGTTTGATCCACAGCTCCATACACAGAAATAAACACTTCTTTCCCCCCCTAACTCACCAACCCATGAAACGTAAACCAAACGGTCTTTCTAAAATGGCGTCATTCGTCAGGGCCCACAGGCTTTCCGGGCATGACAAATGGTTCCACATACACCACCCCGAGAAGTCAGGTTTTGGAGAGTTATGATGACAATCACATACCAAAAAAGAGTAAAGCTTGATAGAAGATCCAAAAGGCACCTCTGAGGGTTCAGGGCTAGTGCTGCAACCTCTCAGGGCCAGAGGCCTGCTCAGGGCCCTGCAGCCAGAGGCAGTGAGGCAGTAGGCAAAATGCGTTAGCACAAGGTTAAGCTTCTCCTGAAAACAAACCCAGCATTTAACTTGAAATCATTAAAGTGATGGATTAAAAAAGGGGAAATATGAGAAAAAGTCAGTTAATAAATCACCATCAAAATCCATATTTTCACGTTTTGCACAGTCAGAAGAACACATCTGTTTTTGTTTTGCAAGAAAAGATGACAGCAACTGAAACTAAAAAGCATTTCTTAAAACTAGGGTATCACATTTGTACTGATTGAGCCCATCATACCTTGTTTTGAAGAAAGGCTCCCAATGGCATCAAGTACAAACACGAAACAGCATTTGTTGGATCTAGTAAATGCCAAGCAAGACAGACTGTATACTAGGATTAAGCACTACCAGTTACTCATACATGATTTTTGTGATTAAATGGTGACTCAAATGGACACATCATCATCATCAGTCTTGTAACAGACTGTACTCACAGTGCCTTGTGCTCCATTCCTACATGATCTCAGTATACACAGGATCAGTGATGGGGACATATGACACCAATAGAGATCTCTAATGAATAATGATGTGCTGCTCATAAAATACCATCTCTCTGATGTGCTGTTGGGGGAACTGATGGAAGGTCCTGCTTCCCCAAACGACTGGGCATTGATCAGCCCCGCAGGCAGGTAATGGGCAGAGACCCCCTGTTTGCACATCACCTGCACATCACCCACTCCTTTGCAAGGCAGCATCTGAGCTAAAGCTGTTGGGGAATGAGAAATGTGTTTACTTCCTGATATTTGGCAGTGTTTTTCCATGACCACCAGAATACCGCTCAGCTGGGACATTCTCTCTCCAAGTCTTGTAAACAAAATGCAAAATCTGAAATGATTTTCAGCTTTAGTTTCGTTGAAAGTTTTCATCCTCAGGATGCTAAGAAAACAACAGTTCTCCACCAGTTCTCTGAAGAACAATTCCTGTTAGAAATGTGGTTGGAGAGCTAAAAAGAAAAACCCTGACTCTTTCTCACCTCAGCAGCTCCTCAGGAAGATCTCTGCAGCTGGTTATGCAGGGATGTGCAGGATGGAGGATAACGAGGCCCATGCTGCTCAGATGCAGTTCTTCCCACCCCCCCACCCCCCCCCCCCCACGTGCTGCCTCAGCAGCATCCTGCTCCAGCTGACACAGACAAGAGGACATCATGGCAATCAAATTAACATACAAACACTCCCCCAAAACACAAGGGTGCCTTCAGAGCAGTTGCTGTAAGCATGTTGCTCATGACAAATTTTTAATCTCAACTACCTATGTACTCACAAGGTGTACCCAGCAGGCTGCAAGTCTCTGCTGCTCAGGAGAATAGCACACATGCTATTCCTCAGTACTAATTTTCAAAGCCCATGCTTACAATTATACTACTATGCAGGCTGTAATGAGGTACACAGGTTAAGCAATTCATACAACTAGCAGGATGCTAAGGATTTATGGTTGTACTCCCCAAACAGCTCTTCTCAGCTGCTGCACAAAGACTGGCTCAGTTACAAACCTTCCAAGGAAAGTGTTAACAATCCCATAGAGACACTTTTATAGAGCACACAAACAAATTAAGTATTGCAGCTCATTTAAAGATACATGGTCAGAAGAACTACAGATATTATGTACAACAAATTATTTAATGCTCAAAAACTTCCTATGAAGATTGTATATAAATATGACACAACATCCAATGGGATTCACTGCCTTTCTCTGCAGATTTACTTTAGTATTTTTGGAGAAAATTAAAACTTGGCACTCAATGAACATCGTATATCTTAAAAGATCATTAAAAAATCCCTATAATAATATTTTTAAATAAATTCCCAAGCTGAAATATTGAGTTCACTTGTATACTCACACATAAACATACTAATTAACATTTTGTGAAGGTCACCCTTCACTATTTGCAAGCATCTTAGTGTATATATAGCATGCATATATATATATACACACTGTATTTATACTGTAGCATCTTAGTGATTTCACCCCACTGACATATGCCTTCTGGCCAACTACCATATGCTTTTCAGATGTTACTTATATTACAGTTTACAGGAGAGATACTAATATTACAGATCCAAAATACTTCTCTGCTATCACCTTATCAGCAAAGTTGAAATGACAGCAAAGCTTTAATTTTATGAAAATATGAATTATGTATTTCTATTACTAGAATTCAATTATTTTATCTCACTAAAATGTATCAGTCTTCTAGATATCTAAACATAATTCATAAACCAAGAGATGAAAAACTGAGTACAATCACTGTTTCTTTCACACATACCCACTGCCTTTTTTCATATGTTCAAATATGACTCTTCTGAATAACACAATACACATGTAGGTGGTAGTAAGAAGTTTTCAAGTGCTTGATATAGCACATATTCAAGCTTGGAACAGAACTACAAATTACTGTTTTTCAGGATAACCTGCACTCACAAGAAAGTAAATACTGTCTTTAATGCCTTTGAAAGGCTTCTCTGATCACACCGTTGTAAATAAACTGCTGACAGTTGGAAAAAGCAAGCGTATTTATCTCAGTACTGATGACACACTGAATAAATACCACCAAATATGCAAAATACTTTAACATCATCATCTTTTCTATCAAAATAAGCTCAAATGCTAGGTAAAACAGTCAAAAGTGTGATTTACTGAGCATCACAATCAGTCTGATTACACATCAGATTTGAATTTTGGTATATCACGAGGATGGCAGGTCCAACTTCACACTGAATGTTATCATGACTGTTTTCCAAACAGCCCGAAGTCCTATACCGATTTGCCAAGCTTAAGTGTCAACTGCAATGTAATGCTGGGGAAACCGACTTAAAAAGGAAATAAACCCTATATGCATTCATAACAAACCCAAAAAAAGTCAGAATGACAAGAACGCAAAGAAGTCCGGACTGCACTGCACTGAAGAAAACAGTATATCCTGCCCTACCCCATAACCATTAAGACAGGTTTTTACCTACTCTTACCACTTTGAAAGAACAGATAAAATAAGACAAAATATGAAAAGCTCAGGGTTAACATCTTTTATTCCTGGAATTATCAGGGAAAAGTTATGCAGAAAGTGTAACTTTCGAAGGAGCACACAGTATCTCAAACAATATGCCTTGTTCTCCATCCTGCTGACATGTTCTCAAGTTACAGAACTACAAGCGCTGCCCAAAAAGGCATCCAACCTTACAATTTTTTTTTTATAAAACCAAACTGTAAATTCCAGCTACTCATTAAAATGCATTTTTCTTCAACCAGAAGGACAGTTCTGAATGATACCATGAGAGGCAACAAGGAACTGTTAACTGCTGTAGAGATATAAATAGAAAATAAAAGTCTTTTAAGAGTCCTCTTCCATAGCCACATCCTCTTGTAGCTGCTGCACCATTTTGTCCTCCAGCTGTTTTGGTGTGCCTTCAAAGCAAAGAAAAAGGTTAAATTCAACATGTCTCTCTAAACACGAGTAACTGTTGTTCTTTGGACAATGTATGTGTCTATTCTAGGAGTTTAGGAGTAACCCGTCAAGCTTACAAATATTTATTGCTAACCTCCATCACCACCTAAAATTACTCAAGAACTGTTTCAACAGAAAAGCTGATGCTGGTTTTATGCAAAATCTAAAAGCGTACATTTTCATGTACTATGGTCAACTTTGATAGAGCTCTTAGCAGAATCTTGCAAAGGACTATAAAAATGCGTTACTTTTAACAGATCAATGGTCTTCACACATCAGTTTTTATACCAAGATTTAAGCCCTCCTGAATGCTGTTTTGGGTGACAATTGTGTTAGCTCCCCATAATACTACCAAAAATAATAAAATCCAGGGCTGACATTTGATTCTGCTCTCCTGAAGGCCCAGCAGGAATTGCAAAGCACTGAAAATGTAGCTGTAATATGACAGATGTGCTGCACACTACTGTGCGGCATTCCGTTACCATAAGCAAAGCCAAACAACCAGGTTTATTCTTCTGAATTCAGATCTTTTTACATTCTCTCCTTCTTCCTTCAAACCAAAGTTTAAATTTATCCTGACAAAAGCTTGTTTGACACATAAAGCCACGGAGACAAAACCACTGGTTATTTTTTACAAAAACAGTAACTAATGGAAACTTCCCTCCATTACTCTACTTCATTAACTGTATTTTATAAAATAAATCATCTTTACAATCCATTTTATCAACATCCTCTAACACAAGCCAGTGCTTGTAATAGTTTAGAAACCAAAAAATTATTTAGGAGAAAGAGATTTCTCCATCTGAAAAAACTCACTTCACTAACAAAGAATACACATTAGTATATCTGAAATAGGTACAGATTTTGGTGAAAGTTTGCAAAATTTCCATGGTATTTTAAATACTGCTAGGCTTACACTGAAGAAACAGTATTTTCATGCAACTTTCACTATACACAGTGAATGACAATAAAACCTACTCTCAAAATTAGCTAAGAAATTCAAAAAGCAGTTTAACCGCTGAATTTTGTATCAACCAGTGGTATAGTTTGTTGAGTTCAAATAACCAGTTCAAAAGAAAGACTTAAAGAGATGTATTTGTTAACAAACACATGGTTCATAGAGTACCAGATGTTGAATGCAATTTAAAATACTCAAATAAGGAAAAGCCCAGCATGCAGGACTGGCTAAATAAAAAGCTACATCTGACTCAGACCAAAGGCACTTCTTATGTTTAGTGGCAAGAGCTATTCTCATATTCAATAGACATATTAATTACCAGAAAAATGCACAGGATTATTGATCCGTAGAACTAGTTATATTAAAAAAATCATCATGAAATTGTATCCACAAATTAACCTAAGATAACCAGGTAACTCAAGTTCTTACCTGCATGTGGAGCACGAAGAAGGTGGATATTCTGTTTGACTTCTTTGATGTCTTCTGCCTTCTGCAACTCTTTGCTCTTCTTTAATCTGGGGAGGGGAGAAATTAAATTCCATTACCTTCAAAGAGAAGATGTGTATTTTGTGCAAGACATATCTTTAGCTAAAGGTATGGAAACTGTAAATAACTATAATTATGAGGAAGTAAAGTATCTGAAAATGAATTCAAGCATATACTGGACACAAAACAAAACAAAAAAACAACAAAAGCCACTACTACACCAACTTCTACCAGAAATTTGTTTAAATCTAAGACTGTTTTACAAACAAGGAAATATAACTATTATCAAGTGTACAAAACTACATTTTCACTGGACAGCCAATGAAGCATAGTGGTCTGGTAGCATAGTAGAGCCCACTCGAACTATTCCACCCCATTAGTAGGATGACTGTGTCTGTACAAAGCAAATAACCATTTACAACTTTCAATAATTGTTTCTCTGGAAAGACTGACTGACTAAACAGGTTTGTAAGACCTCCCATAACATAAATAGTTCTCCTCACCTGTTCATAATAAATCTAGCTTGGCGTTTTTGCTTTATTTCCTCCACTCTCTTCATTGCATCAACTGAAATAAAGCAGAAGTTGTTTTAAATATGTTTACATACCTACAGTTGAAAATACATGCCAGTTTGCAGAGCAACAGACCCAGTATTCCATAATACCTCTATAGCAGAAGCAACTCTCATAGCATATGAGGAAGTTATTCCTTCCTCTGAAGAGCAGTGCAGAGAATATTCCATGTAGCAACTATGGTAGATTGTATTTTCAAACTTATTTATGCTTCCATGTTTGTATCTACATATATTTCCTACAATTAACCATCAATACAAAAGGCTTTTATTCTACTTGTCAGATGCAAGTTACCACCTTCTCCTATGTGACATTTGTTCATGACATAAGTAGTTCTTCTACTTTATAGCAATTGATTTATTAAACCAACTGAAGTGGAATGAGTGGGAAGAAAGAAACAAGTGCATCAGCATAACGGTGTACACTGGAAGCCCCTTAAAAAGCTGGAGAACCACTAAGGTTTTTTGAAGATCATTCAAAATAACCAGATCCTGGGGAAAACAAAGAAACCCCAAACAAAGAAAAAAAAAAAAGCTCAAGAAACCAAATCCCTACCCCCCCACCCCCCAAAAAGCCCCTATCAAGTGCAACTCCACATCTGTTCACAACTCAAACCTCCTCCACGTGTAAGAATCTGGTCATTAGCCCAGTAATTTCACATACAATTAATTAATACATCTACAAAGTCTTCTGAAAACATTTTTATATACAGTGAGTGCTCACTCCCCAAAGTTCACCTCTTGTCTTTTTCTACAATGACTCACCAGTCTTGTTCCATAACTCTCTCTGGTATTTCACTGGTTCATTCCTACGTTTTTCAAACTCAAATGAATTATCCTGTATTAAGAAAAAGTAAATATAGATCATATACAAAGCATATTTAGATCAATACATTCTTCCTATAGCACTCACGTAACTTGTTATTTTACGTGGTATTTCCCCCCCCCTTTCAGAATCTCAATTGCTGTACTCCATTTCCTTCTATTTTATAGTAATATATTTATAGCAATCCCTAAAGGTTGTTAAGAGTGGAGTGTTTGACCTCAAAGTGTCAGAACTCACAGTGATTTGTCTGAAGAGAAATATTCCCTCAGCTATTTCCTTTTAGTGAGTCAGAGAGGGACAGAGAAGACCAATGTGGAGTGGGAAGTACAGAGTAAACCAGACAGGTGGAAGGCAAAATTGAAAACATGTAGAGTAAGAAGCATTTAATCCAGGTCAAGTAAGTTCTGCTCAAGAGCCTGTATTTTGAAAAGGGTAAAAAACCCAAAAAAATCCAAACCCCCAAACTATTTCAATTTAAGAATATTGACACAATACAAATTCATTTGAAACTGTTGAGTATTTCATGCAAGGACACTGGTGTCTGGGGCAGCTGGAGGTTTTCCTTTTTGCTGTTTAGGGTTTTTTCCCCCAAGAGCTGAAGATGGAAAAAAAGCTTCCTCACTTTTTTTGTTAGGCATACTTAGCTTTAACCCAAATTTATCTGAGGACTTTTCCGTACCCAAAGGTTCTTTCTTGTATCAGACCAGCTGCTGATCTTTACTTGAGCTAAAGACAGTTAGAAAGACAGAAACTACACAGAACAGCAAGAAATAACACATACGCACTCACATCTGCATATGGCAGATGAATGCTAGTTTTCACTAGGGGACAGAATTAAGCAAATAGGAGCTGCAGAGCACACCGTACACTAACATCTACATGCCACTCCGCCTCTTACCAAAACCAAAAAAAACCAGAACCTAAAATTCATTTTTAGCCAAGCACGACACAGCACCACATCAATTCACTGCAGTTTATCCCCCGTCAGCTTCTACACATTTATAACATACAGTATTGTTCTGTATCCTGAGAACACACCACAAACAGCAAAAACAAGTCTCACAAGAGTAGAGATGTTCAAAGTGCCAGGGTCTTCTCACCTACACCCACAGGGTTAAACTACAGCTAGCACATACTGGCCAGTGAATCTTTTAAATTCCAAACCTGAGGGGACAGACGGACCAACTCTGCCTCATTCTGAATGACAGAATAAGACAGTCTTTCAAAAACACCTGATACGATTATATCCTCCTTCAATTTTTTAATATATATATATATATATAAACAAAAAGCCATAAAACACTTGAAACCTATGAAAATAAGTATATATTTAACCCTTTCCAATGTATGTACCTGCTTAAAGCTGCAAGAACTGTCACCTTCCTACAAACTACAGTACTTCCCATTGTCACAAGCCTATTTAGACAGTTTCCCCAAAGGTGCCTTCTGAAAGAACTGATACCATCTGAACTACAACAAAGCACTGTGTTTACATATTGATTTAACTCTCAGCATATATAGATATTACCTCAAAACTGGAGCATACTGTCACCTATTTAAGTATGTATAGAAGAATTTTTAAGTAAGTTATTTTCCAAAAAGGTAATTTAACTCAGCCAGAAACAGCCTGAAAGCAAGAAGTACAATTACAGAAGGTGTCAATTAATCATGGCTTCTCAGAGTCACATTACAAAATAAAATCGCATTCTTCCCCATGAAAGATCCACAGAAGGCAGCAAATCACAGTGTCAAAATACTTGCTAAATTGTTGATTACCTGCTTTTTGACAGAATACTCAGTCACAGTAATTCTTGAATTATTTAAGAACTGTCCCATGAAATGTTAGTGCTCAGTATTTTTACCACTGAAGTAATTTTTGTCTTGAAATTGTTTCTAAGATCTCATATTCTGGTTTTGAAACATACCTACTATGCAAGGACTTTCTCCATATGCTGTATACTTTAAAGATATTTCAGAAGGTAACCATCTTATTGTGTCTACACAGAGAGACTTCCTGTAGTACCCAGTAACCCAGATTATCCGATTGTGCAGAAATACAACTACCAAATGGGTATATACAGAGGGTAGAGCATTTATATATAGAAAAAAAAAATGCCTCTGATGTGGGAAGCACCATGTATTACTGATATAGACACCTGATACACTGGCTTCCACACCAAAGCTGAAACAGGAAGTTCCATGTTACAGTCAAGATGAATGAAGAAAACTCTCATGTTCACGTTCACTTCCACAATCCCTCTTTTTTCCACTTACTGTCTCTTGTCACATTCAGCTGACTGACCTAACCTGTTTGACTGAAGAGGCTGGATTTCTGCTGTTTTAGTGAGTTAATCTCAAGTGTAAACCAGGACAACTTCTTACCACTGTCAGTTCTTTGCCAGCTGCTTTCCGGAATGCTTTGGTCCACCTCATCTTTCTGGGATTTCGCTTCTTTTTAAAGTTTCTGTGGCACTTTGATTTGCAGAATCTAAATATCTTCAAGAAGAAGCGGAGGAAGAGGAACAAAATAAAACAAACGCTTACATTCAAATCATAAAATCTTTGAATAGTTCGGGTTGGAAGGGACCCTCACAGGTCATCTAGTCCAACCTCCCTGCAATGGGCAGGGACATCTTCACCTACATCATGTTATTTCTGCCCCACTGCAAGCGTTATATCAAACGCTGAAGATTCTCTAACAACACTGTTCATAAAAAATGACATTCATCCCACAAATGTCAATACTTTTACTTCAAATATCGCTATTAACAAGAATTTTCACACATATCCTCATTCTTTCATTTACAGTCATTTTCACAGTTGTCAAATATTTACAATTAAGCTGATCATAAATAAAATACAGCAGACTTGCAAGAATCAACTGCAAAAATAACTATAAAGCCAAACCTGTACTATGAATAAACAATTGTCTATACCTGTCAGCACTTCTTAGATACAGCACCATCCTGACAACAAAAAACCCTCACACCTCTCACATAATATTTTTGAATGCAATACACACACACACTAAGTCTGTCTTCTGGAGTGTAGCTTTCAGCCTTAAAGATTACCCTGCAACAGGACTCCTAAGCCCATCAGTTAAGTCCTGGACTGAATTTAGTGAAAGGTATTTTAAAGCATACACCAAACCATTCTAACTGACCTTTTTTCTCACACACGCCCTTTCCATTTTTCTAAAGGTTCTAGACTGGTTTTAGGTACCTGTCACTGCCTGCCACCAAAGCACCTTATGCTCACCTGGGTGATGCTTTCAGGCCCATTACAGATGCATTAAAAACTTCACTATTCATACTTTAAATTTTCCTTTTGTTGGTACTGCAATGATGTAATTAACAGCCAAGCTGGAGAACAACCTCTACTGCAAACTGTCTGCATCCAACAGAGATTTTCCAGTCAAAAACAGTACACGGCAAGATGCCACTTAGGGCATGGGGAGGAGAGAACAAGCAATACATGTAATCATACCCCTATTTCCAGTTCTTAATACACCTTAAATCTGTGCATCACCTATCCTGGCCTGTCTGGTATCCAAAGCAGAGCTGAAACTTTACTTAAGAATACTAAAAATTAAATTTGTTACTGATGAGGTTTTGAAAACCCTGTTTTCTTCAATCGCACTCTCCTTCCCATCTAAAGTCATTTATAGAGAAAATAGAAAATATGAAACCTATACAGAAGGGATCCATCTTCGAATAACTGTATTTTATTAAATGCTTCTACCATGTTTTTTCACCTTACCCCAGACAAACCTGCCGTTACATTAAACTCTTTCATAAGTTATCAGTTCACAACTCTCCTGCCATTATCCTACTTTTTCAAACACACACCTTGTGGCCATTTTCTAGTAAATGGGACTGTGCCAGCCTACACACACCTCTAAACTCCCAGAAACTGTAACTCAGAAGCTGACCCAGGCTTTGTTTTGACACCCGAGCACGGGAAGGAAGCTATCCGTAAGCTTCACGGCACCCTGGGGCCTGCAGTGCCCTGTATGGAGCACAGCAGCGGCTGGGAGACCACTCACAGTTTTACACCCGACTGTCGCCGCCACGCAAAGCCCTCAGTGCAGCGCATGTCCCACCGGCAGCCCCAGCTGGGTGAGTCCCACCAGGCACGCGGTGAGGTACCGGTCACCGCAGCACCGCACACATAACGGCCCACGCCGGCCGCGCGGTGGGTGACGCCGCCCGGTACACCTCGCGACCCCGGCACGGCTGCGGCCTCGCCTGCAGGCTGCGCTGGGCGGAGACACCGCGGCTCCGGCGGCGCAAGGGAAGCGCTGCCCCCCACCCCGGGATCCTGGCAACGCGTGTAACCGAGCCGCGTGAGAAGCGCACACCGGGGACGGGGACAGGGCCGCTTCCCGCTCCCGCAGCGCGGGTACCTTCGGGGCCCCACGTGTGACAGAGGAGGCCTCCCCGCAGCTCCCGTCACAAGCCCGGGCCAGGGCCAGGCCCAGGCGGGCAGGCCGTGATGGGGAGCGGGTGCCGGCGCTGACGGGCGGTCCGTACCTTGCAGTCGTTGCGCACGAACATGACGCCGTGGCCCGGGTAGATGGGCCCCGAGCAGAAGTAGCACTTCTCGATCCGCATCGCGCCGCAGGCCCCGCCGGAACCGCCAGCTCAGCTGACCGGAGGTGGTGCGGCACCGCCCGGCAGAGAGGCCACAGCGCCCCCTGCCGGCCGCGGTGCGCCAAGGCGCGGTGGGCGCCCGGTTGGGTTTGAGCTGGGGGGTGCTGAGCGGGGCTGCACCGCTTTGGCAGGTGGGAGAGCTACGGTGTGTTTTAGCGGCTGCGAGATCGCTGGTGAAAATAGCGCAGAGCAGGCACACAGGGAATGTGGAAGGCAGTACTGCTCCAAGAGAGAAGGGGCCACAAGGCCAGCCCCTGCACACTGCCGGGGCCAGTCTGCATGGAAGTTCTTACTGCTGTGCTTTGGGTGAAGCTATAGGAAAGTTCCACGCGTTGGCTGACTGGAGCCACAGCTGCTAAGTCACTACACAGAGGTACTGAGGGCAGGGGTGAGAAAAACTGTAAAAATGCCAAAAAGCACGGACGTGTTATGTTGACTCACTGGATAGACCCATCAGCACCAGACATGCCAACTGCAGTCCATGACACCGAGAGCATGGTCCGGCCTTTGAATGCACTAGAGAGAATCCTGTTGAAAGCTGGGAAATACTCATGCTCCTGGAAGCATTATAAAACCTCAGAACCCCCGAAAAAACAACCCATAGACAGAAATGAAGCTGGGGTGAACTCTTAGACAATACTGCATCTCCAAATCTAAGCTTTTCTCTTTCCTCTGCTTCCCTGAAACATATGTTGGTATCTTAGTATGGAAATCAAATACAAACTAAAAGCTTGTGTTTGATCCCTTCTGGCTTCTCATTATAAATGCTATGTTACAAATGAATGAAGCTGAAATAGCTTAGTATTAATACATGGATAAAGACGGTAGCCCATGGAAAGGGAGTCAGACACAGATTTTTAAACCTCTAATTGATTTACTCTGGAATTCAGACAAATCAGTTTCTGCTTCATTTCCATATTTGTAAGATCCAAGCTTCCTACAGGGGAATTAACTTTTAAAGCAAAATTTGAAGTACTGTCCAAAAGTGATGGCTCTGCATTACCCTAAGGAATCTGTTGCTCCTTCTGGTCCCCTCCTACAAAGTTACCTGTTTACTGTGAAAGGCTCTAAATCCTAGGTCCTGTACCTTCCTAAACTGTTTGCAATTGGTACTCTGCAATTTCAGAGTCTGAAATGTTCCTCACCACATAAGGCTTTAAAACCATAGTTCCTCCATTTAAAAGAAATTACCTTTCTGAGTATTTGGTAAAAAAATCCACCAGTTGAATTGCATGTGCCCTAAGGGCAGTTTTAGCTTTCTGGTTTCTAGAACAACAGAAAAAAGCCAGTCAGCTTGGGGCTGTATTAAGAAAGATGGAATTCAAAAAAGAATAGCCTTAGCTCGGTCATTAACCTTATCAGCACAGAACTTGCCTCCAATCTATTTGCAAACCAGACCTCGCCACATCCTACTGCAGGAGACAGAGGCTAGAACATATGACTTGTGACTACAGCTCTGAACTGACTCAGACCAGAGAGCAAGATAGGACTCTACAGGATATTAGCTAGGTTCATGCTGCACGCCAGAGGGAAGGCTCTGTGGCTGTGACAGAAGATGGCAACATGGCTGATAAGAGGCAACAGTATACACACATACACAAAGCAACTTCATGAGGGAAACTATGAAGACACTGAGTTTACAGCTAGAGGCAAAACCAAATAGTAAACAAGTCTGCGTAGGTCTGGGCTGCTGTGCTTTGGCATATGCAGTTGCAATCCTCTTTTTCAGTTTGACTACTTTTGAGTTTCCTGTTCATGTTTCTTTATTTTCCCCTATGGGCTGTATTTATTTCACTGAAAACAGCTTTTTCTGTCAGAGTACTGTATTGTGAAGTCTTTGGTGGCTTCTACAATGTAAGCACTGCTGCTTACAGACTGTCACCAACGCCTCCAGCAGACAGATGGGATGTGAGAGCACAGTGATACTACAAGCATTTTTAACTAGACTTCCCTCAACACCTTTCTTCACATCAAGGCGCTAACCTCCTCTTCAAGTACAAGCCATTATGCTGTGGATTGCAAGTGCTTATTCCTGATCTAAAAGTAATTTAGATTGAAGGTTGCTGGAGCCAGAATCCAGTTTAATTATAAAAATTGAACAGGTACTTCTACTCAATTAACAGTTCCAGACACAATTAGGTATCCAGCTGACAAATAGATTCGCTGTAAGAGATTCTGCAGCAAGCTGAGCGGCTCACTTGCTCCATTTCTGACACAGATTACCACAGCAAGAATTGTTTCACCAAACATCTCAGCTTCATACCTTAAACTCACAGCAAAGGTCTGGTCTGCAAATATTTAGGTACTTGTCCAAGTTTCCTAATGTAAGTAAACATTCATATAAACTGTTGTGTACAATTGTATATAAGAACTGACAAGTGTCAGGCATGTGCACTTGTAGGACAAAGCGTATGATCATGTTAGTTGGAAGACATTTCTCAGGTCATCTATACCAAAATCCTGCTCAAAGCAGGGCAAATTAACATCAGGTGGCTCAGGGCCACATCCAGTTGAGATTTTGGTGTCTTCAACAATGCAGATTCCATAACTTTCCTTAGCTTCTGCTCCAGATTCTAGCTACTTGTATAGTGACACTCTTTTCCTAACAAGAACTTTTCTCTGCTGCTCCTTTCCTATCCCTGTGCCCTCTAAGATGGGTCTGGCTCCATGTTCTGTATACCCTCCCATTGGATAGTTCAAGACAGAGGAAAGGTCTCCTTTAGTTTCTTCTTATAAGCAAACCCAGTTCTCCCTCCTCTTATCCTTTGTGCTCCAATTCTCTGATCCCAGTGGCATCCACTGTACTCACACCAGTGTGTCAGTGTCTTACTTCTACTGGGGTGCCCAAGACAGAACACCAGATGTGGTCTTACAATTACTGGAATACCCAGTCATATCTGCCCTTGTTAAACTTAATGGGGTTTAGTTCAGCTCATTTCTCTCACCTGTCAAGGAACCTCTGAATAGCAGCTGTGTCCTCCAGCATATCATAACCTACTTAGTAATACATGCTGCTCTTGATGGAAAAACCTATTGTGAAAACTCAGGGTCCTTACCTTTGTGGAAGCTACGGATTTTACAAGATGTACCGTGTGAATCCCTTTGCTCGGAACTTGCTACGTGCTCACACTAGCAGCTTTCTGAATGCTTTATGAATACAGAAGTGTTGCCTCTATTTTCTTCTATGGGTCTGAGCTCCTTCTGGCACCACCCAGGATGCACCAGGGCCCCATCTGACTGGTTTGGTCAGTGCACCAAGAAGTACCTAGGCCACAGAGGAGAACTGAAAAACCCACAACGCATAGGGACAATGCAGAAAGACACAGACTGATACCAAACTGAGACAACAAGAAGTGTTACAATTCAATTCAACAAATGCTGACAAGATTCAGATCAAGAATGTTTAACTATTTTATATTGATAAGAAAACCTGGGACAACGCATCATAATGGAAATCATTTCCAAAACTCTGTTCCATTACAGTCCACGTTTTGGTCTGATACTGGATAGAGACAACTTTTCTAGAAGTAACAGTTTCTCATCACATGAGAATTCTTATTTGTTTGTTTTGTAAAACCAGGACTAGACTAGTAACAATAGCGTAATTCACTGTTAAAGAACATCTACCATGATCTCCCATGAGACTTAAAAAGGGAACAAAAGTTTTAACACAAAATAATTCAAACAGATAAATCTTATGGCACATTTCAAAGGCTGACATCAAAGCAATTTTATGTAGACTCTTTTTATATAGTAAATAGTTACATATAATATCCATGACAAAAATATTACAGTTTCAGTATTTTATATCCAATCTAAATATAAGTGTTCAAAAGAAAATATTTTTACACCATTTCAGTAGTCACTTAGCTCAGTAGTTCGTTGTTATAATCCTTAATGTTTTCAGGAACTGGATGGAGCTATAAGCACAAAAACTCCCATTAAAGTTAATATATGACAAAGTTCCACTGCAACCCTCTGAAAAGCAAAGAGTTACATTAGAAGAAATTCAGACACAGAAGTACACTGAAATATGTTGTGTCCTACGCAGAGTTTGATACTCTACTGGTAAGAAACATGATGGTAACTTCACAAGGCACTCCGAATTAAACTACAGTAACTCCAGTCCACAAGCATTTCAGAATCTTGGTATTGTGCAGTATAAAAAAACCCAAACCAACCCCACACCTGTATTTATTCAGTATAAATTGGTTTAATCTCTGTCCTAGCCCCAGAGCAGTCAAATTATATTGCACTTATAAAATATTCTGTGTAGGCTGTGATAAAATCTAGTATTTACACACTGTGTTTGTTAAAGAACAATGCAATGTAAAATATTTTAAGAACCAAGATTTAACACTTATTCTTGTATTATTAATATAACCAGAGGCTACATTAAAAAAAAATATATGTCTATTTTATGAACTCCTATTCTAGAAACATTTTTGGTCCTTCAGAAAACTTGTGCTGCAATTCATGTTCACAACTGGTACCAATGCCAGCCTGAAATTGCAATAGTCACAATATTTAAATAAATAAAAACATGATTTCTGAAGAAGTAATAGCTTCGGAGTTCTGTAAACTGGCTGCTGAGGAAAGTCTGTAACAAGACTCAATTTGGCATACTGTGACTTTAATTGGCAATACCTTACAGTTATACAACCTCTGCCAGGGTAGAAAACAGTTTGGTAGGCACATCTTATAAATCTGTCTGGAAAAAGGACCCAAAAAATACTGACTGTTCCTTAGTTGTATGAATAATTAAAATGATCAAAGAGTAACATGATCCACTGAAACCAAAACTGACATTTATGTGATTTGGCGGTGGGGAGGGGGAGAAGGGAGGAGAAAATTATGTCTATTCTTTTTTAAATACAACCTAAAGGAAATGAACAAGCCATAAATGAATACATGATAAACATGAAGTACAGGACACAAAGGTTGGCAGAATAAAATGAGTATAATAAATTTATAGAAATACTGATCTAGACAGAACTGGTGGTGTAGCTGCAGCTCACCAGCAGACAATCATCATTTTTCAATCAAAATCTGAAGAAACTTTCTAAATCTGTGTTTGGTAAAACAAATTCAGTACAATGCACTAGCTCTGATGCAACTTTGCTGACATCTAGGTTGCCCTACGTTCCTGTTAAAACGTTAAGTGGTAACAAAAGAAAAGTAACAACAGCTGTAGCATTATACCTTTTATATATAAACATATGGATATGCATGTTCTAGAAATTCAAATGATGTCAGGAGGCCTCATAATCTGTGCTGGATATATTTTATATAGTACAGTTGTAGTTTACATGTTCAATTTCATGACATACCCAAAATGCTCTACACACGCACCTCTGTGCTTCTCTGTAATTTTTATTCAACACAGAATAGCATTCCTTTGGTTTTCGTCACTGAAAACCAGTGGTTTGAGAGAGCAAGAAAAAGCTATTTGCAGGATTTTGTGGAAAACATGAGATTTGCTCTTTCTGATTGTTACTGACTGATGAAATGATTAAATGTTTCTGTTCAAAACCATGAACCATGTTGGTAAGCTTTCTGTTAGAGACTAAGAACTGTCACAATACCTAATATAAATGCCTCCTCTGTGTAATTAATTGAGCCTTCAAAGAGCAACTAAAAATCCTCCAGTTCAGAAGCCTACCCTTTCTCACTGCCAGTACAGAAAGATTTTCCTGCAAGTGGTAATGAAAATTCCTCTCCCTTTCCACAGTACAGAATTAGAGGAATATCCAGTGCTATGCCTAATTAAACTTCTGTCCCATCACTAACAAACTGCAAGCAAAGATGAATGTTGTTTGAGAGGAAAAAACCAAATACTAATATCAAGGACTGACATAGCTCATTAAATAACTACAGTGTGATTTGTCCATAAGTTAAACAGTTAAGCTGCAACTGTACTATACTTTATGATATACATTAAACTTAATTGTAACTAGGTTAACAGCCACATTTGCCTTTTTCTTGCTCGTCATTCAGTTGTTCTGTAGAGCTGTGCCCATTGGAGCGTACCACCCCTTCTGGGATCCAGGATTTATCCACACACCGTTCCATGCGCTTCATAATGAGGTCAAGCAGAGTTTCAATAGCTTTGCTTACATTATTCCCGTTAGCTGCACTGGTTTCAAAATATGGTATTCTGCAGAAGACAAAACCCACAAACTTGCATCATACAATTTATATTCATAGGAGAAAATACATGATTGCTGCCATATACTAAGAAATCACATAAACACTGTTACTGCATAGCAGAAACACGTAAAATGGTCAGTGGTCTGAAACCCAAAATAAACTAATGAAATGGTTGACTCTGTAGGTAAGACAGAAGGAAAAGCTTTAATGTACATCCTGAAGTCCACAACCTAGAGAAGCATCTGTCAGTATGAGTTCCCAAAGTTATGCTCCTGATGTCTGCTTTTTTCAGCCCTGTTCCCCACAAGAGATACAATTACTTTATGTGCCCTTGTGTGCATAAGCGTTCTCCTTACCAACTTCTACCTACACCAGGTAGGGAATCATTGCAAGAGAGTAACGCTGTAATGCAGAGTCCCCTGCAGGCAAGGCAGTAAAGACTCCTAATGCAATATTCTTACTACAAAAGGTGACTGTTTCTTGTGTCGACAACTATAAACTCACATTAAAAATAAAAAGTCTCAGTGCTCAGACGACTTATTTCTTTGTTAATCAAAGTCTCTGGGCACCTTGGAATTGAAAATACACTGCTACTTTTCATAATTGTTGTGGATCAGGGAGTCAAAATGGCTTTGACCCTCTGTGCTCAGAGGGTGCAGAGGCTAGCACCACAGGGTGGTGCTAGAGCGGCTGCATTAGTGTTCCTCCCCAGGGGACCGATACAATCACTTCAGTTTTAACTATTTCTTACTCAACTTGCAAGATTCAATGGATGGTAAAAATATTATTCTACTGTTGCAGGGTGAAGGCCTCCTGCAACCATTTTCAGAATACATCACCTATCAGTACAAGACTTTTCCACAGAAAGAGGGTATTCACTATCTCACACTTTAGTTACCAGAAAACTGGTTTTGCTGCAACAGGATTTACCTTGCTTCCCCTCAGGAATAAATGACTCTTAGCAGCTATCCCTTCTTACCTTTACAGGGCAGAGAACTTTTTAACTGTCTACAGATTGGACATGATCTGTACCTCTGATTTTATTCCTAAATTAGGTTGGCATTTTAAGTCACAAAGAAGCAGTTCAGAAATTATTTCAAAGTCACACACAAAACGATCTCTTTCAAATCTTTAAGAAACGGCCACATGCAATCTGCTACTGTTTAAAAGTTTTTGCTCTTTCACAAGCAGCTGGTTAAAATACCACATACACTTACTGCTGTTCGTGTGACATCGACATCAAACAAGCATTTTCACAGGGGAAGGAAAAAGAAAGAACATAGTATTGCACTAAATCTATTTGTCTCTAATAGACAGCTTCTGATCTGCCTCCCATGAGTTTTCAAGGTCAAGGAAAGCTAACTTGTGACTATGTAATAAGAAATAACATGGCACAACAGGACTAGACCTGCAGAGCAAGGCAGTTAGCACTGAGGACTAGTGTTCACACAATGCATGTTTTGTGGGCTTTACTCCGGATCAGCTCTGATCTGCTCCTCCAGACAGGATGCAGATTACAAGTTGGAGCACATTGTCTAGTTTAGTTTTCACTTGAGAAGGAATCCAGTTCACATGCTAGAAACCTGCTCCACTGTGTGATTCAAATCACAGTAAATGCATCAGAAGAAATGCTTCAAAAGTGCACTTCTGATTCACACTGAAATGCAAACATAATCACGAGAGAAATTCCATGGAAGAGTTAAGTGTGTATAAAAGTACTATGGGATTAATTAGTATTCGATAGTAACAAAGATTTCAAGTAGTTCCTTTAAGGACATGGGGAAGGGCAAGGTTACCCTGTCTTCCTGCTGTCTGACTTGGCTTTCAAACTCCCTGGGAGTCTGTGAGAATGCAGATGGCCTGTAAGAAACCATGACTGACCCCTCTGAGGATAAGTCACCAGGAATGCACCTAAGGTACAGTCCTAACAAAATTGCTTGAACAGTTGAAGGAAGATTGAATGGGGAAACAGTGATTTAGACCAGAACTCCTCTTCTGTGGGAGCCATCCAAACACTGGTGAATGGGTCCCAAGGCTCTCAAAGACACTCAGGCCTCGTGTTTCCACAGCCATGCCAGAGACAATGGCTACCTCAGAATGAACCGTAGAACAACTCACCTCATAAATCATTGCTTGGTATTATTTTTGCTTTCCCTACAGTCTGATATGACACTCATCACATCACCAAATACTCTGTTGGATTCCACTTTGTAAGAGACAAGGGTTTTCTGTGCCTCACAGAAAGCCACAGCACAGGCAAGATTAAACAATTAGGACCACCCCCCCCTTCTTTCAACTGAATCTCCAGCTAAATTATATCCCTTTTCCAGAATGTTTGTGAAAATTCACTTTGTTCACTGCCAAGGAGATTAACCCGTCTCCAGTGCAAGATTGCTGCAATACTAAGTATGAATTTTTAGGCAGTGCAGAAAACATTAATCTCCTGACAGAAAAAAAGCTATCGTACTGGCCAGTTAAGCACTCTAAAATGCCTATTCTCACAATAACCTTTGAGTATACAGAAAAGTTTCATTCTGCTTTAAACACAGCAATAACTGGAAGGAAGTCAGTTACCCATATTTTCCGGCAAGTTCCTTTGCTTCTTCTTCTTTCACCACTCTTTGGTCTTCCAGATCACTCTTGTTTCCACATAATACAATGTCAGGGTTTTCACAATATGCATGCATCTGTAGCTGACCTAACAGCAACAATATGAATAGAGGTCACAATTTGTTGTCACACATGAAGCTCGCTAAGAACACTACCACATTTCAGGGGATACAAAGTCCTTCAGGAAAATGACTCTTTGAAAGACAGAAAACAGTATGTTCTCTGGTACCTCAAAGGACTTCAGCTATTGCTCTGAGGAGCCAGAGAACAGGTGGTCATCTACTATCACGTACCCAGTGAAAAAGCCGGGGGAGCACAAGCCTGACAAAGCTAGCATGAAGCTGTCTTTGTAACTTCAGGAGTTATGCTCACCAAGCATCTTCAGTGAGCTGCCAAGAAAGGACATACTTCCCCCTCCTAAAGGATGATGGACTCTGGGAACTCCTGTCTAGATACACCAGCCTAGTAACATTCACCTTCCATTAAGTTTAGCTGAGACAGCTTGAGTCAAAATAGAGTTTTGCATAGGCTTTCCACGCAATAAAATTACTGAATATCAGAGTCAGGGATATGATTTTCTCTCAGCTTGCTTTTATCTACGTTAAGATTCAAGTTCAGTTGGCAAGGCTGAATTTCAGGTAAGCACTAGAAGCCACTACCAGCAGCTACTATAATTATGAATGTAACATTTTCTTTCTTCTACTGAGAAAGCTATAAGATAGAAACAGTATTTCCAGTTCTATTTGTCAGTGAGACTCTGTATTTATAAAAAAACAACCCTCTCCCCACCCATGCTAAGAAAGAAAGAAAAAAGAAACGCCATACTTATCCAGTTCCTGACATTCAGAAAGCTTTGCTCATTTGTCAGATCAAAGAGTAGAAGAAACCCCATGGCATCTCTGAAGAAAGCTGTTGTCAGGCTACGAAACCTAGACCAGCAAAAGTAAATTAGTTGGTTCATCTGACAACTTACTTTGAAAATATAATTGCATAGAGGCATAAAACTGAGGTAATTTAAGACTGAGTTAGCTGGAATTAAATATTAATCATAATTGTTTTGCTGATGTAGGGACTGCATAACAAGAACTTCTAACATTACTATGGTCTAATCAAGGCCTAAGGAAGTCAAGGAGACACTTCACTCTCACATGAGAATGACTTTAGACAAAGTCTTCTACTATAAAGCATGATTTGATCAAGATTCAGGAATTTGGTCCCTAATCACATCAGTTCTTGAGACTACCAACCACTACATTACTAGTCTTTTGATAGACAAATAGAGAAGAATCTTTTGAGGTGTTTTCATCTGTCTGACTTTCCCAAGACCTCAACATACTTGCAGAAATTTAAGGAAAACTGAAAGGGAAAAAAAGCTTTAAAAGCACCTCTATGTGTTGGTTATGAATAAATAAACTGAAAGTTTCCAAAAGCCAAAAAGCAACAATTACAGTTTTAATGTTCTACAGTCGGAAATTACAATTGTAATTTAATGGGTATTCATAGGAAACTTTCTACTGCTATTAAAATGAAAGTAAGCACACTTTCCCATCCCAAGTCATACAATTAAAATGTAACAATCAATAAAGAGAATTAATGTACTCTGTCCCATTCACAACCAGCTTGATGACCCGTGCCTTACTTGCTAGGTGTGGGATGGAACATACCTTTCCTGCCCTGCAGTATCCCAGAGCTGAAGATGTATCCTCTGTCCTCTGCCACCAATGCCATCTGGCCCATTGGGTCTATATACCTGTACAAGGTAAATTTGCAAGACTGAATGTTAGCGGTCCAGCCTCTACAGAACACAAAATAACTGACAATTTAAGTCTCTAAATGCAGCAAAACTAGCACTGTCAATGAAAAGATCTCAAGTCCAACTCAATCCATCTGCTTTATAAGACAAAAATAATATGGCATGCACTTTAATTTTGCATCCAACTGAATATTTAAAAATAAGGGTAAAAGTGAAATTGGCAGTTTCATCACACAACTTTTAGTATTTTTGTTTTCTGTTTAACTGTTATCTTGTATCAAATTGCTTTACTTCCATCTTGTGTTCAAATTAAAATATAAGAAAGCAACAATGGGATCCTGCAACCACGCAACATACTTGTACTACTACAGAACTTCATTAGCAAACAGAATTTACTCACAATGACATCTTATCTTAGCTGCCAAAAAATTGCTGAAAAAGAGCTGAGGGTAGATCTTATCATATCATAGCTTAAAAAGCAGAAAATGGATACTAATAATAAAAGCTGAAGTGTTTACTCAGCATGAAAATATAAATAAGGGCATCTGTTAGCTTTGGAAGGATCAGATAGGAATTGATTAATTTCTTGTTTAGAATACCTCATTATTAGGTCATCTTCTTTACTTTCAACTGCTGTTGTACCCATGTTTGTAACTCTTGTTATCTTATCTTTAGAGACATACAAACTTGCTGAATTTGTGGATTATATGATTCAGGTTGTGAAACCTAAGTCTTAGCCTGAGTTATCAAATGCACTGATCAAGTAAACACACCATGTTCAGTATCCCACAAAAGGAACACTGACTTCTTGAAGAGATTAGCTTTGCATTTCACTGAGATGGTTACTGCTTGCACTACTGTGGTGCAAGTCATCCATCAAAAGCCAGCCTGCACAATGCTCTTTACAGGTTTCTGGATGCTTGGTAAATCATCAGACTACACCGAAAGGCAATCTAATACTTCCATGTACAAATGAAAACCACTTGTGCTGTACCAATTTCTCAGTGCAATAAGGACTCACAGCCAGTTAGTTATCTTAATGCAGTGCTCAATTCATAATCAAAAGTACATTTCCCTAGTTTGATAAAATTCAGAAGTTTTAAAAGAAAAAACAAACCACCTACTACCTGATTTTTCACAATTCTTCTCTGGTAGCTGCTTAGAAAGCCAGTTCAGCTCAATGTATTGTGCTATCCCGTTTCATTCAGATGTTTTAAAACTGTCTTAAAAAGCAACTCTGCAGTCTTTGTTCACTAGCCATTTGAGTTCACAAGCAGCAAAACCACTTTTACTACAGTTCAATCCTTCCTCATAGAGGTCAACAATAAAAGTGCTACTCCAGGTACTATAAGCACAACTCACAGTAGGTACACTCATCGACACTTCCTGAGCAGTAAGAAATCGTTACTTAGAATTGGGTCTTCTCATTTTAACTTTGGGGGAAAATGAGAGGGACAAGACACGATAACAAAAATAACCAGGTCCTTGTCACAAGTTTAAGTCCACGGTAACTACTGACTGCATGCCTACATGTAAGGATTGGCAGTTTAGATTTAAAAAAACCCAGATTCTACCCATCACCAGACCAGATACCATTTGAAAGTAGCACAGCATTTGTGAAAACTCACCACTCTCTTTTCCCGAAAGTCGATGCCCACCGTTGTGATAAATTTGGAATTGAACTTGCCATCTGTATACTGGTAAAGAAGGCTGGTCTTTCCTACTCCAGAATCACCAAGTGCTAGGAATTTTATGAGGTAATCATAGTCCCCATCAGACATAGTGAGAATTCAGGACACACCTTAAAAAGCAAAACGAAAAGGATTAGTCAGTCAACAACTCTGCCAAGGCTTCTTTTGACAAATGCTTAAAATACAAATCACTACTTGAGGTACAAAGCATCCACCAGTGAATTCAGTTCTGTACTCTCTTACACTGATTTCACCTGAAACTCCCAGTTATGCCCATTGTCAGTATCAAATTCAGCTGTGGCTGAAAAAGTGCACAGGTGATTTTATTATATTCCTCTTACTAGAAAGAGAAAGCAACACACAATTTTAACTTCTTCAGAAAGACTGAAAAATCAAGGTCAAAGTACTCAAGCCGTCTAGAACATGAACTGCAGAACTGCCTTTAATCTGCGTGGAAGCTGACAAAAGGTACTTAAATGTAACAGCAGTGCAATTCTGATCTCACTTTCACTGTGATATTATTAACTATTAAATAAAAATGACAATGATTTTCTATTAATAGTTACTTTTCAGTCTTGAAAATGGTTTTCATTTTTTCATACAAAGAGGGAAATTAACCCTGCTAGATTTTGGTTTTGTTCTTGGTTTTGGGGGGTATTTATGTTGTTTTAAAACTGTGGAAATTGCTCCTGTAAAGTTTTTATCATTATGCTAGCTAATCATTTAAACTAAATCTTCATCATCAATCATCATAAAACAACACACATGTTTTCCTGTGGCCTACACACATTTTCTCTCTATTCTTTTTGTGCCTTTGAAAAAATAACCATATTAAATACAGCCTGATTGAAAATCAGTAACAGCTAGAATGTGTAACAAAAATCACTGGCAAATATCCCATATGCTAGAAAGAATGATGTAAGTGCACTAGTACTTTCCTGTTGAGTAGCTACTGAGCCTCTCTTCCCCCAAAATAAACAGTAGACAGCTGCCTTGTGTTCAAAGACATGAACACGAAAAGATAACCCTAAAATAACCATTCTAGAAAGCAACAGAAATCTGGCATTCTCTTATGAAGGAGGGAAACAGATATAAAAGATAAGATAGATGATAAAAAAGTAAGAATTTTAAAAAGTAAAATATGGCATTTTAACTGTAAGTATTATTGGAATTATTTGTAGCTTGAAATAGCTTTGATTTTATTCAAATCAAACACTGTGGTAGTCTGCATCAATGGCAAAAACACCAACAAATTTCTTAAATACCAACTCACAGCTTGAGGTTTGGAACAAACTCAGTACCTCAATGTGTGGGTGTTAATCACCACCACTAAGCTAAAACCATAATTATCTTCAAAGCTTCAACTTTATGTTAGTAATGCTCCTGGTTACACGACATAACTGTGCTTAGCTGATTTAGCCATGACTGGACTTACCACAGTCAACTGCACACAATGATCAGATTTATGCCCAGATACCTCCAACTGAAGTCAGTGGAAAGCATCTGATGCTGTTTTGCAATTTCCAGTTTTGAGTCTTCCTTTCCCACATTTTGCGTTATGACTTCAATGACAGTAAAACCTTGCAGGAAAGGCGTTTTAGGTGTCACAGTTCACACTACCTTACCACAGATAGCTGATTTACTTTCCACTAGTATGTTTAATACAAAGTTTTTCAGTAATGGTGTGTTCAACACAAAAGTGTGTCTTCAATGGTGTCTTCAATATCAGAAGGACAGGGACCTGATGGAGTAAGTCCATAGGCAGGCCGCAAGGATGATCAGGGGGCTGGATCACCTCCCATATGAAGACAGGCAAAGAAAGCTGGGGCTGTTCAGCCTGGAGAAAAGCTGCATGGAGACCTCATAGCAGCCTTCCAGTGTCTGAAGGGGGCCTACAAGGATACTGGAGAGGGACTCTTCGTCAGGTACTGTAGTGATAGGACAAGGGGTAAAGGGTTCAAACTTAAACAGGGGAAGTTCAGGTTAGATATCAGGAAGAAGTTCTTTACTGTGAGGGTGGTGAAGCACTGGAACAGGTTGCCCAAAGAACTGGTAAATGCTCCATCCCTGGCAGTCTCGAAAGCCAGGCTGGACAGAGCCTTTGGGTGACATGGCCTAGGGTGACGTGTCTCTGCCCATGGCAGGGGGCTTGGAACTAGATGATCTTAAGGTCCTTTCCAACCCAAACCATTCTATGATTCTATGAATAGAATAAAAGATTGAAACAAAAAAGCCTGCAGTAATAATTATCAGTGTTTCACATAAATACACAACCGCATGCTTGCATCAACCACAAGGTCTGAAAGAGCAGAATATTCCAAGTAAGCAAGTTGAAAAGGCAGCCAACGCTGACATAAGAATATTTTTCGAACAAACTAAATGCCCTGCTCCATTAGAAACACTCACACATACCAGCAAAAGGTTTTTAGGGGGTTTTGTTTTGTTTTTTAAAGCCAACCCCCTGTTGGGGAAGGAAAAAACCCGAGTATAATCAGACTGCCTACCTTGTAGCTCTACAAAGTCTTTTCATTGAAATGCACTAGAAGACAGGGAAAAGTATTTTAAATAGCAAACAAGGAGGATTTTAATAAAGACTGGATTTGATTTAGACTTCCATCTCGTGTATGGTGTGGTTTTTTTCTCTCATGTTCTCCAAAAGTAAGAGGCTGTGTAAGCTCCCCCTCTACTCAAGTACATGTTCTTTCAGTTTCAATACCCCTAATTAACTGTTGCTTAAAAAGGTTTTAATAGAAATCTTAGGGCGGGTATATCATACAAAGACAAGCTACCTTCACCTCTTCTACCGTGCCATCCCACCTGTACAAAAGTCTTGTTGGTACTTTGCCATACTTTTAATAACAGATACCAATTACAGTGCTGCCTAATCACTGCTTATCTATGTTGTAATAAAACTAATTTATCATGCACCCTGTGGAAAGACCTTACAGAGGAAGAAAGTGCGCTACAGCTTACTTGGAGCTGTAAGAAACTGTTACGGTTCAGCTGCATCCTTCCACTGGCCAGAGCTGGGTGAAAGCTCCAGTTTAAACAGAAAGGTCGGACCTTGGGGAAATAAAGCCTAAAGGCATTCCTACTATCATGTCTGATTTGTAGAGTATCAGTTTGCACAAATACACCACATCATTCGGACCACCTGAATCTCAGCTCTCCCTATGGCTGGTAACAAATACAACTTGCAATGACTGATGGAGGACTAGGAGTCCTTCACAGGAAGTACATAAAACATCTTCTAAAGGATTTGCTCGAGAAGGAAATTTTCTTCTCTGGCTTTGGAAATGCACACACTTTTCACTGCACCCCACAGTGTCAATCTATTATTCAAATACCTCCAGGGAGTGGTTCTTACGAAACCCTGCGCAGTTAACCTATCCTTGGAGACATGCAAAGAGCTGTTTTCAGAGCAGTTTCAAGCCTTGTCCTCCTCCCTGTACAAATATTTAGAAAGTGATCTCCACCCTCTATGTCCGAGACCTGCAGTCTTAGTGCCCAGATACATCCAGCTCCACATAGCAAATACGAATACATTCACAACAAAGTGAAAACATAGCAAAAATTGTCATGGCATTTTTAAGTCATGGTCCCGTTACTTCATAGCTTCACACCTTCCAGTCTTTCCTTCCATATTTCTATAATTCATGTATCAGGAAAGTGGGAGATAGAAAAGAATCAGAGGACATTTATGACACAATGAAACTTCATGAGGTCACCAAAAGAAAAAATCTGAATTAATTTTAGAATGATCATCCCCAAATCTTGATTCTAGGAGCAGCTGATGGACACAGTTTTAGGCTTCACATCAAGCCCTCCACAGGGTTCTGCCTTTTGTAGACCCCTCCTTAAATCACATTCAGCTCTGGCTTTGCACTTGCCTAGCATGCAGATAAACAAGAGGTCATGAGCAAGCACTGGGAAAATTCCTCTGGTCTTTTCCATTGCTGACAGGATGCCCACAGCCATCACTTAAGCTGTGCCTGTATACCTGTCTCTCTGGAGCCTTCACATAACACACAGAGCCAGATTGTGCCTTGCCAAGAAGGAACGCTCTGCAAAGCAAGTGGTCCTCTTGTTCACTGGATTTCCTAGTCCAAGGTACTTTCACATTAACGGGCATCAACATTAGAAGGTTCGTATTTTTGCCTCCAGGACACTACTATCACATCCCTATTGTGTGATGAAGCATTTAAGACTATGGCAGCATTGCTGCTGTATAAATTAAGGAAATAGACTCGGCATGCAGGATTTCCCCTGTGCAGCATGGGGACAGGGAATACGCTTTCTGAACTGGCCTTGCACAAAACATGCAACTCCTGTGCTGCTGCAGAACTGATGAAGGGGAGAAGGAAAAAGGAAGCAGGCACGAAGAGTTGAGTAAATGAAAACACAAGCCAAAAAAAAAGAAATCTAAACAAACCAAAAGACCCAACAAGCACTGAGCTGCAAATGAAAATGTGTATACATGTACAGGGAAAAATTCTGTAACACTGGACATGCTCCTAATCAGACAGTCCTCAAGCACATCAATTTAAAGCAAAGCACACCACTTACCCCAAACTCTGCTAAAGAAGTAGTTAGGGCACAGTGGAGAGAGTACTTCCAGTAGGATTATTTTTCTAGCACCACCTCTTTAGCACACAGCCAAGAGGCCTACGTGTCACCTGTTTGCATTCGTGTTGATGGGAGCTCAGAGATAGAGAGGTGTGCCTCACGTCTCCATGTCTAAGGAGGGCGCTGCCTGACAGCATGGCTGGGAAGCAATTACACAGTTCACATGTCCCATTTATTCCTAGAGGCAAACAGCATTTCAGAAGAGATTTGTGCATGACATACCTAAAAGCAGATCTAAAGTACCTGCTCAATCACCCACACGCCTAAGTAAAATTACATTGTTCCTAACAAGTGGTTGCATACAAAAATGTATTAATGATGGAATATATGGATCAGTTCCATTCATAGTTTTACATCCTTCTCCCACAGGTGTGAGGAGGATACACCAGTCTCTAACGCAAACTGCTGGTTTCTTTCTCTTCCTCTTGTACAGGCTCAAGGACACAGTGCTGCTCCATGGGTACCATGGTGAAAGCCAAGTTTACCATAGACTTCTAAAGAAGAGAAATATTAGTCTTTGGCAAAGACTCGAACATAAGGTATTACGGCTGACTTCAGACCAAACTTGCAACACCACCCCATTTCACAGAGAAGCAATACACGCTTAACAGAGGAAGCTTTTGGGGGGTGGAGTTGTCCTCCTCATACTACACCAGCCCAGCCAACCCTCCCAAGAGCAAAAAAGCCACTATTCTGTATGAAACTACTCAAATAAAACCATTTGTATGACTCAGCCCACTTTTCCCCCTCATACCAAGTGAAATGACTCACATCACTCCAGCTCCCAATCTGCTGTGTAGCCAGCCATAAAGCCAGTGACTAACACGGCAGGAGATACCACACAACTCTAAAGAGACATCCTAATTCAAATTTGCAAAAACACAGATATTAGACCAATAATTAACTCATATTTTAAGATACCAAAGTATTTCATCACGTTGTCCTTTTGGGGATGGACAGCAGACGCTCAAGGGATATAGTTAACTTTTAATAGTGTCGGCCATCTGCAAGTATCACTCAGCTTTCAGGTAGATCTTACAAATTGTGTCTTGGCCTTGCCTTTTTTGCTCAGGTAAACCAGATGCCAGTGGAACAGTGGGACAGTCAATCAGGCTGTACCCTACAGGTAGGAGCCAAACCACAGTGAAGTCCGCATATTCTCCCTGCAACAGAGATCCAGTCCTCAGGGGACAGAGGGACATGCTGAAGGGGCTATACCCTTTGGCATCTAACATAGCAAGAGCAGCACACAGTAGGTGAAAAAGCTGGGAGTCAGCTTAAGAAGGTTCCACTGTATTCACGCATAATTCAGCCATATTTGTAAATACACCATGAAAAAGTCAGTGCTACTTAGGGTTCAAAAAATGCTTTGCAAATGAAGGTTTCCCCTAACAGGGCTTTACTCTTAAAAAGCAGTTGAGGCTGCCTGCTTACGACTGAAGTGTTGACATGGCCACTGGGGAAAGAGGAGTCCAAACCCCAAACAGGCAGAAAAGGAAGGTACTCCAGGTTTCTTGATGGCCACTGTGTCAATACAAGTACATGGTAATAACGTATTTGTACAGGTTTGATCACTCTGAAAGTGCAAGTAAACACATACTAAAAAACTTTCTCACGTGGGCACTACACAGGCTTAAACAACTTCAATAGCTGTTTTATACATCCCCTGATCTGCTACAGCAGAAGCACCAGGAAAGTGATCTGGACCTCAAAGGTGTAAGTTCACTAATCCTGTCATACCAGCACTCCCTCTACGCTACAGTAATGCAATAGCCACATTCTTGCCTAGTGTGGGTGAAGCATAGCAAACAGCCTCACCCTGCTCTAAGGCTTCAGTAGCACCTCAATGCTTGCAGAACTGGTCACCATCAGACACTTGCCAGCTCTGTCGAAACAAAGGACTGAGTTAAACTGTTATTAGAAGTGCCTTTGGCTAGGAGCTGCCAAATATGCACGTATGTAATAGAAACAAATTGTGACAACTATTCTTTATAAACTCAAGTAACTGTTACACAGGGAGAAGAGTGTTAATAAAGAAGCCCTTCATGAAATATTCTGAGCTGCACTATTTTTTATTTTTTAGGAAAATACCTGACATGGCTTGCTTTAAATTTGGTCAGAATGACACTTTCTGCAATCTCTGGGACTTTTCTGGAACATAAATGATAAGAAGAAAAATACCCCTTCCTCTGACCAGTGAGAGGAAGAACTTCACTTGCTCTGAGCTGGTTACTCTCAATTGCTTTACTTGACATCTTACCATTATGACCTTTTTAGTTTCAACTACAGACAAATTCTAAGGAATTGCAGGAGCGATGTCTAAGGATTGTCTCTTTCTTGGAAGGATCTCTGTGATTTTAAAGGTGTTCACGAAACAGAAAGGAGTCTGCAAAAATAAACGCAAAACCAAAATAGGTTGCAAGGCTTTAGCTTCCAAATGCTGATGTCACTTCTGTCCCAGCTGAAGGTGCTGTAGAACACTTCACCAGCTGTCAGCTTTGCTAGAACAGCAGAATTTTGGCAGAGCAAGAACTGACAAGCACACAAAGCACTTTGAGAATGATCTATAATGGGAGATGCCAGGCATAAAATTGTCATTCTACCCAGAACGGGACACAAAAAGGGTAAGTGAAGCAACAGGTCTGCAGATGTGGCAAGAGTCTTGAGCAACAGGCCAGGCAAGGAAACAGCAGATTCTGGATTTTGTTTCCAGAAAGCCATGGGAAACTGGGAATGGAGAAGCCAGGAAAGAAAACAAGTTAGTTTTGCAACTACATCTGCATTGCAGCATAAATAACCCAACGAAAAAGAGGCTGAATTTCAAAGTATGACCTGGTTACATAAAGGAATGAAAGGCAGCATGGAGCTGGAAAAAAATGGAAAATAAACCCAGGAATGTTGCAGGTGATACTCCAGCATCACCCATACAGACGGATCTCTGTACAGTTTCAGCTTCTCTGCAAAAGCACAGGGCCATTTCTATTCCTTCACCAGTTTCCAACATTTTTAGGCTTCATGGTAAGAAAATACCATAGATAAATAAAGGTTCACAATGTTCTCTGATGTCAACAGTTGAACAGTCTCAGAGGACCTGTCCCCTCCCCAGAGAGCTTTTGCCTCCCAAGTTACCTCTTTGTACTTGCATCAGAAGTTGCTTTCAAGCTGTAGCACCGAAGCAAACATCTGTGCCATGTCAATGAACTCCAGAGGAGACTGAGAAAAATAAAGCATTTTTTTTTAAACAGCTCCATACTACTTACTGCTTCCTCAACCATTCAACTGTTCCTCTAATAAATGCTTTAAGCCACAACGCCTTACAAGTTAACATGCCATGCTCTTTCACTAACTTACAAACAGGAAATTCAGAGCAATGCCTAATATCCTTCCTTGATGTGACAATTCTGACCCCTTTGGAACCCACCTCAGAGCTTAGGAATTATAAATGACAGTCTCACATAGATTTACACTGTTTCCAACTCCTTCAAGAAAACACAGGAGCCACCAGAATTTCACCTACAAAGCTGGTCGTACTCACAGAGGTTTGCCCACCCACTCATTCAGCAACACTTCAAGCTTCAGAAGGGTAAGGGAAAGAGTACACTTATATTTCTGCTCTCAGAAATAGCCACTGGAAGATAAAGGAGAAGATAGTAAGAATCACAAAGTATCATCAGAGTTAAGCATTTCTTTAAGGAAAGGTTTGGTTTTCTCAACATAAAAATCTCCAGCAGACAGGTAGAATAAGCAGACATGTGGAAGAACAGAGTAAAGGGAATAAGAAAGGGTAAAAAACCCTAAAAACTGAAAAAGTAATCAATTTTGTATGTGCAGTTAGAATAAGTGAAGTGACACCTCAGGGAAAGCATGTGCATGCACTCATAATAAAGAAAGCATTGTACTTTATGCTCTGCCAATATGGGTGATTCAGTAGGCTGTGATACGCATTAGTCAGGCCAGGTTCTTTGTTTAAGCCCGGTAAAGCACTCACTGTAAACAGCCAGAGGAAAAAAATCTGCAGCTTCTTTAAAAACTTCCTTAATTTTTTTAATCTCCTCCAGGGCAGGAAAGTTCTCAGCTGCCTCCCACCTTGCTCTGTAGGACACACACAGATAGTCTCCAAAAGGTCACACCACCAAGCTTAGGAACATACGTGCTGCATTAAAGGGAAACAGTCTGGAAGAATAAACTATCATGATTAAGTAATTAAAAGTCTATGGAGAAGGTCAGGCAACAGACAACCTCAAGGTCCTCATTGTCACTGTTAGATAAAAGTGAAACCCACACAAGTATGATACAAACAGGACTATAAAACTGCATCATTTATCCAACATGATGTAGACAAGCATATACAGGGATAAGGCAGGAAAGAATTTCCATGCAGAATTTAGTGCACCTTTTCATCCTTTGGATTGGGAAATACCTGCTTCCCGTTTTCTATAGGAGGTAACCTGTTAACTCTGGTTTTTGACTGGAAGATGCAACAGAAGTTATTGATTTTGGGTGGGGTTTTTTTCCCCATTTTTTAGCATTACTGTTTTTCTACAATATTGTGACCTGTCCTTATTTTTGGTGCAAGTTACTTGATCAAGTTCAACAATAACTCATAAGGGACACAGTATACAGCATTTCCTACATTTTGTTTTGGCTATTCATTCCTCAGGAAGTTAAAGGTTTTCTCATTAGTTAGATGACATTCATATAGCCAAAGATTAAGTCCATCAGAAGTTAGTTTGTCTACATCTGCCAAATAGTAACAGGTAACCACAAGGCATCCTGGCCTTTTGGAGCAGGACTGATGTGTCAGATCACACTTCCAGCCACCAGTCAAACATCCTGCTCCTCAGAAATTTTATTGGTTATCAAAGTTATTGACTGAACTACTAATCAATATCCATTTCTAATGAGCTGGGAAATCTCTATTATCTATAAATAATGGTCATGACATTAGGAATAATAAGAAGTTACTTGTGGATATATTTAATCAGAATAGTTTCTTAAATGGATCTAGCAAAAAGAGCAAAATAAATTTATAGTTACCTGTGGGAAAGCAAGGGAAACCGCCAGCTAAGAAAAACCCTATCCAGTAACTAGAAAATGTTATTCTATTCCTTTTACTCCTTAATCTCAAATCCAGTGTGACTGGGTGTGAAATGCAAGGGACAGCCAGAGATGCTAAGTGGGGAAGTGATGTGCATGGACAGAGATAGAAGGATGTATGCAAACTGATAAAACTGAGGCTCACAGATAGCATTCAATTCTCTGAAACTTTAAAAGAACCTTGACAGAAGCATCCTTGCAGGTGCTGAACTCACTGGGCCTATGTCAGATCGTGCTGGCAACCACTGCAGTGTAGAGTCAGAGCACTGCAGGCTGGCAGCATGACACTTTGAAGAAACTGAGATAGGTCAGTCATGAAAAATCTGCTTTAAGAGGTCTCAAAAAGGAACTGAGCCTTTGATTTCAGAGTATGTAACAGCTACAGTTAGAGAGAGAGATCTTCAAACAGTACTGGGCAGGGTAAGTGTATGTGATGCTCCCATGTTCCATAAATGCTTTGAAAAGGCTAGAAATAACTTGCTGAGAATACTCTAGGCATAATTTAATTTGTCCATTACACAACAAATTACGACTTCTGCCTGAAACAGAGCCAGGCGGTATTCAACAGGCAATGACCTAAAAGTCCCTTCCAACCCAAACTATTCTATGATTCTATCTTCAGGAAGCTGCTAATGTGCAACAGCAAAGCAGTAATCTTGGTCTGTGACAGCAAGACACAATCATTTTGGAGCATGCTGTGGTTCAAAACTATGACTTTCTAACTCTTCTAACAAAGCAAAGCTAAAACCACAGGTCTTTTGGGGGGTTATTTTTATTTTTTTCCCCCACCAGAACTGAAAAATAAGCCCGTAACTTTCAACAAGCCAACAAATCTTCCACTTGAACAGCTCCAGAGCTGCAGCATGTATTAACATTGTCCAAGCCGAGGCTCTGCAGTCTGTCAAAATATTCAGACAGTGCTTTGGCCAAATGTTTGCTTCAATTTATATCCTTGCACAGCTTCCTTTTTAGAGCCTCAGGGAAGGAATAGTTCAAAAGAAGCACCAATTAAGCAGGTTGAACTGCACAACACAAAGCTTCCATTCAAAAAAGCCTGCTGGTTTTCAACCTGACTTGCCAGCACTATTTATCATACTGCTCTGATCAGAATCCCATCCTACATCCTGAATTATGGTTAAAACCTGAGATACAGTGACGACTGCTCAGGTAAAGAGCACAGCAAACTAGAATTTCTTGCACTAATTCTTGTCATTGGGGTACGCATGAGCCCTGCAAGAAAAGCAAAAATAATAACAAACCTAATGCCAGTTTGCCAATATTATTCTTTTTTGTTATTCCCAGATTGAGGGAGGGTCCCAAGATGGCTGTACAGTTAACACCCCCCGGCTGAAACCTGCCAGCTTTTCATGCTGTAGATGCTTTCCTGCAGAATTCTTTCATAACATTTCATGCAGACATAGTGTTGTCAAGTTTCACTTTAGCTGACCTACAGTAACAGGTAATCTGCTACCTCTCCCCACAGAAGAGTCTTCAATTTAAATTATTATTCAGAATGTTTTTGCTATAGGTAATAAATGGCTTAGCAGCAGTGAGCTTACAGAACAACCACTTTTACAGCCCAAGTTCCAGGGAAAAATACACAAAGTTCTTCCAAGAAAATAAATCACCAGTCAGACTGCTCCAATTGATCCAAGCAGTGCATGTTCCCTGTAGAAAACTGTGTCAAGTAAACGTATGTGTAGTCTTCATACCACAGTGGATTGAGACTGTGCTTTCTTAACACTAAGTCTGAAACTCTGCATACTTATAGAAAGCCTCATGCAAACTGAGAAACCCACTTCATAGAAGAATCTGCAGTTTTTTATGTCCTACGTTATGACTGAGAAAAGCATCAAACCTCTGAAATGAAAAATGGGATATAAAGGGTAAGTAGATATGAAAGAATCTATTCAGCCACATGCTTCTGTACACAAGTCACAAGAAACTCGGAGTATGCAATGGTACTGTCCAACAAGAGTTTATATTTAATAAGACTCATTAAAGTAGCTGCTGATGTTTCATCTTCTAGTAAGAGACTAACTTTGGCTCACAGTCTTTGGTTTCATTTTGAACCAATGCATATGATTTCCTGTAGAAGGAAATAAAATCTGGTAATGAGATTTCAGTAAAAACAAATTCAGTACGTGAAAAAGGAAAATCTCAGCATTAATCAATACAGCCACAGTGGCTTTAGTGGAGCTATGCTAACATACACCAACCTACTCACTCGCAGAGAATTCTCATCTCACCGAAATCCCAGTTCTCCTTCTCTTTATATTGACAGTTGTACTATAATATATCAAAACTCAATTTTTTTAAAGAAACCTTATTCCCATGACACAGTGCTTAAACAGAATTCAGAAGCAGGAGCTATATTGCTTCCTAGTTACGAAAAACATTTAGACCAAAGAAAAGTTACTCTAAACTTTTTCTCTTTAAAGTTCTTTCCACTTAGACTAGAGTTTATTTCCCTCATTGTACTATGACCTGTACCATGTCTTTTTCCATTAACTGCTTTTAAGGGTTTGTTTTGGTTTTAGTTCATTCTTTAAATTTTGCATAGTTTCAGAATTTTTTATATTTTCTTCATTGTATGTTTTTAAAGGCAAATAAAAATCACAATTTCTCTCTGATGCCGTTCTTAGCATGTTTAAAGAATCATACCTAAAATAGATTCCTAGTTTGTCTTTACCATGCTTAATTACTGCAGATGTTTTGTTTAAGGTAGTGCTGTGAACAAAAGACACGCTGGAAAAAAGCAAATATACTGAAACCCATTGTGAGTATGGTGAGGGAAAGGAGGGCAGCACCACATGCTAGAATACTGGTTTGCTGTATACAACAAAATGCCAACATTATCAAAATTTAATCCTCAAATAACTTAGGCTATTAGAAATCACTACCCTAAAATGTGCTAGAAATCGTTTCTGTAACACACAGTCAAAATGCACACGTAATGCTGTAATTGAAAATCGTTATATAATAGTAAATTACCATGAAGCAATTTTAACAACCAATCCATCCATCACAGCACAGAAAGAAAACTACGAAGTCAAGCATCAGTGTTTACAAAATCCTTCCTCCCAGTTATTTTGTGTATTTTCATACACTTAGAATGTCTATAAGGAAACAGCAAGAACACATATTTACTTAACTACATTTATGAATTTGCCACTACTTTCTCATAAACACATGTCAGGAATGTTGATCACGACTAGAAAAAAAATCATCTTATGATACTCTATGGTAAACATCAATTAAAACTCTGGGAAAGCCTTGTGACCTTGCACAGAAGTGGAAGAGAATACTGTTCTTTGTTCTCTAAACAACCACCCCTTGATTATTTACAGTCTACAAAAACTGGAGATTTGGTCTATGATTAAGAAAAACACCAGCAAAGACACAGGCTAGAAAGGAAATTATTTCCTGTTCGGGTGGTGAGGCACTGGAATAGGTTGCCCAGGGAGGTTGTGAATGCTCCATCCCTGGTAGTGTTCAAGGCCAGGTTGGACAAGGCCTTGGGTAATATGGTTTAGAGCGAGGTGTCCCTGCCCATGGCAGGGGGGTTGGAACTTGATCTTAAGGTCCTTTCCAACCCTAACTATTCTATGATTCTATGATGCCTGATTACAGATTCATGCCTGGGGTGGCAAGGAAAGACCCAGTCAGATGGGTACATATATTTTGAGTTTCTTTCAAAGGCAGTACAAAATACAGTAATAACATCCCATCTCATATTGCCTTCACCATCATTAATTGTAAGATTGAAAGCATTGCTACATGATAGAGTAAGGAATGTGAACTAGATGAGCTCTCATGGTTCCTTGCAGTCCAATTTCTTTTGCTAATTAAAAATAACAGACTGTGAAACACACCCTTTTTATCCCTTTTATCAATATGTTTAGTACACATGAGAATAAACACGTTGGTGTGTAATCAGTTAAAAACCCCTACCATTCTAAAGGAGTGTTTATTAAGTATGACTTATTTTTATATGTTAATGAGAACACATGACTAAATAGAAGGGGGAAAAGTTCAAGAAGTATACATTTAAAAATACTGAGTTACTTTGTTCTGTATTATGAAATGCTATTTGTGCAGTACACTTTATTATCAAAGGTGTAATTCCACCTTCTAATGGTAAACCAAGTTTGACTTAACACAGAAGGAAATGTAGGCTGATGATGTGGGACCAGAAAGGGCATCTCTGTCCCCTGATCACTGGTCACTGCAGTCATTTATTTTAATCTTATTTTACCCAGGTTTAAATCTGACTGATTACTTTGTGAAAAGCAATGACCAAAGATGTACCCAAAAGCTGCAGTTATGCCATTTAAACCCAAACCCCATGTTTTACGTAACCCAGTATATTTCCCAGTTTAAAGTTTACTTTTCCCCCTAGAACATGAGGATGCAGCAATGCTGAACTGTCTCTCCAAATCAAAGTATTTCAGGCAGTTTGTCAAAAGTACAGCAACATTGTTTCAAAACTCTTAGCAGAGGAACAGTTGGGACACAACTGTCAGCTGAACAAAAACAGTGTAAGAAATGTTATGAAAATAAATAAAAAGGAGAAAGTGTTTCATACCTATGCTTAAGAACTGCAAAGAGATCTCTAGCTTTCCAAGGGTACTTCAGTGACAAAGTTCCTGTTCGGTTCAGATCTCTCGAATGCCACAGTCATGCAAAAGGAGCCATTTCTTATCTGCAGGTAGCATCCGCAGAGGAAAAGAATAAACCCCTAACAGTGTAGTTCAGACTGAGAGCTTTGACATTCACACTCGCATGCAAAGCTCCCAGCCCCACAACACCACCCTACCCACCTAATTACATTCAGCTGCTTGTCATGTGGTCTTGTTGACTGATCAAGTATTCTCTTTTCCTCCTTCTGGCACTAAGCAACGTACCTAACTAGATCTTCCTGAACCAGGTAACACACTGAGCCTGTGTGCAAACCCTGCTCCTTCTTGTCACAGGGAGAAGAAGTTGCAGGATGTTCCATTACAAAAAAATAAAGTAGAATACAGCAAGCACATACTGAAACACAGCAACCACCAAAAACTCCCTAAACCTAATGAAGAATTTCAGGTTTGAGCATGGTTTTATTTTACGTCTTTACAGATGGTGGAAAAAGGCACAGATGCCTGAATGAAACCACACAAGAAGGAGCTGGAAGGATTTGGGAGGAAGTGGCCCTACAGGGCTTTGTGGGCATCCACATCCAGCCCCTTCTGCTGAACCATTTCTGATGGCAAGAAGCTCCAGCAAAAGACCAGAGCTAAGATGTTGCCGGAAAGTTTCTGAACCACTGCAGCTGAATCTGCAAGGCTGCGTCCCTGTGTGTCCCAATCCTAACAGATACACACAGACATTTTACACATTTAAATAATTTGAAGGAAATAAAGTTACTGATTTAACATGTAAACCAAATCTCCTCAGCGGGGAAGTCCATTCATCAAGGCCTCTTAACACCAGCATCCAATAGGCAAGAGTCATGTGCCTGGCCACATTACAACACTGATGTCTGCAGCAAGCCACTTGCTGGACAAAAGACCTTGTGCTGGGTCCAAGGAACCACAGAGCTGCCTTCAGTCACCACGAGGCCTCGTCCCTCTCACAAACCCCCTTCACGTTGCAGATGCTAACAGCAGAGGACTGGGAGGTATGGACAAAGAGTTTTGCACTCACTATGTAAGATTTAGCAGATGCGTGCTTTCACAGAAGAAAGGTTCCCTTGCACAACCCTTACTTGTCTCAGTTTATTTCCTCACAGTGTTCCAAAAGCAGACAAATAAAAAAAGGAAATTAAGGTTTCTAAGACTACTCTCCAATCTTACCACTTCAGAAGTGCTGCAGACAGCCTGTTACAACACTTAACGTATCCTTAAACTCCACAAGCTCCTTCATTCACTTGTTTCAGTGCTCAACTCTCCCACCACCTTTCCTGCAAATCAAGGCAATTTTTATTGCCCTTTCTCCAGTGAACATCCAAGTTCTGTTATGTAGAGCTGGAACACTTTTTCATGCCCTAACTTAACATTAATCCAGATTTTCCTAAAACCAACTTGACAATTTTTTACCAGTTATACTGTTTAAAACTCTACCAATTCCAATTGTCTATAAATTTCAGCGCAGTTTCAGAAGAACAGAGAAGTTCCTTTTTTGCTCTCACATGCAATTAAAAAGTTTGTGTTCTGTTGTCAGCAGTGTGAACATTTTTAAACTTTAACTGCTCCTCTGATCAATACCAGCACATCTGCTTACTGTGAAGAAATATTCAGACCACAAGTCTGTAGCACTGGTAAGTGCTAGAGAGCAGCAGGAACAGGGTAAGAAGTGTTGACAGATAAACCAACAACTCTTGTGCCACGTTGCAAACAGCCCTGAGGGGTGGCTACACGCACTGAGCACAAACTGCCTGTCTTAAAGTCTCAACCAGCAATGTAAGTGGAGTTCAAACTCTTCCACATAGTAAGATTTTGGACATCCTGAAGGGGAAAACAATTCATAACTAATTCCCAGACTTCAGCTTTTCATTTGGGAACAAAAAAAAGCTGCTTGTCTCTTACCAATTGGTAGGAGGAATACCAACTACTTTTCCCCTTCCCCTTCCAAGAAAGGTTTTATCCCAAAGAGTAAGAATTTGCTAGGAAGGTACAGCTGAAACAAAGTTTATTTTCTGAGGGTGAAGTTAATGTTGATTTCAAATTGCAGAGTTAGTACCAAAACACAAGGCCTCAGTTTACAAACTGGGAGGACATCAGTGTTTGGTTACTTAAAGTTTCTGACTTTAAACAAACACATTTGCAGCTTCCCAGCAAACAAACAGCTGAGCCAACCCTACTGCAGTGGCAGGAAGCACACACAAATGGTACAGTGGCAGCTGGAGCAGGAACCACTGCAGCCAGCCCAAGGTAAGCCTTCCCTTCACTGCTGCCCAAATCTTAGGGGTTCAGAAGAGCTTGGACATCTTCTAAGTTTATGGAGGGAATCAAAATGACACCAGTGAAATCCTGACACACTGAAATGTAGTTTTGAAGCTACAGCTCTACAAAGGAATGGCCACCTATTTAGTTATTAAATCTTCCCGGTGTTTTTACAAGCAAGTTTTATGAACAGATTGTACGAACAAGATGACCTGCATGCATGGAATTTATGGCTTTCTTGTAAGAATGATCTAACTTATAGAGGCCTAGGAATGTAGGAGGAAATTTGAGAAGAGGTAAATACAGTGGGCAGTGTGGAGCATTCTTCATCATTAGCATCAGAATATTTGCCTTCACACATTCCAGGTTCTTGAGTGTTTGCAAGTGTGCAAACTGCCCTGTAGCAGCTGTTTCCTCTAAGAAAATGCTGCAGTGTTACCTGTTTGACCACGGCTCTTGAAGGAATTAAGACATCTGTCACTGGAAACAGAAACAGGGGAACAAGAGCAGCAAGCAAGTGTCCATTTCAGATAATTCTACACAACTCATCTGTTTTCAAGGCCAAAGCATGTGCCTGGCATCAGTGCCAGGTGCCTCCATTCTCCCCACCCCTCAATTACCTAACTCTGCAATGGCATTTTCCAACACACACTAAAAACTCGGCATGCTCTTACCAACAGCCATAATTTTCACACATGCATTCACCAGATGACCTGCAGGTCTATGGAATGAAAATCAGCCAGCAGGCAGCCAAGGTCAATGTTATTTGCTAGCATGCACAAATCTTTCCTGTGCCACAAAACCTCTGCTGGCAGTCAGAGAGTTCTTAAAAAATGCCAGAGGTGGAAAAGCAGCCACCAGAACACACTGCCTATGAACTGATGCACATATATGGTGGCAAAATTCAAAAGGAGACAGACTACATACTATACAGCCATTATTTCTCAGTGAGAAAAATACCCTACAAAATACAAAAAGAGATGAAAAAAGCAATTGGGAAAAATATTAACATATTAATTGTTACAGGCAGATTCCAGAACTGTAAAAAAGAATAATAGTTGTTTCTTTGGAAAAATGGCAGCGTCTTACAAAAAGACACTGGAAAAAATCAGAGGGACTGATTGCACTGCAAAGGAAAAGTGACTGGTTGTCATGTGAATGAGCTTGCTACTTACTGCTGCAGCAGCTCACAAATGCAGTAACACATCAATACTTCAAGACAGAACTACAAAGACCTGAAAAGAGACAAAATTCTTTATATTGAATTTTTTCTCCTATCCTCTCACCAATATCCTTCCAAGAAAAAACGAAAAACAACTCACACTCGGATAAGCTTTCACACCAGAAATGTAACAGCTGATATTTGCCAGCATCAAATCATGAAATACCCCTTCAGTGATTAATATGAAAGTAGGTCAGGCCTTCCTGCTGCCCAGAAGGCACACCTGCTAAATATTTTGTAACACTATAGATTAAAGGAATGCTTTCATGTTTGGGGCTTTTTTTTTTCAACTATAATCCAATCTAGGCAGTTTCTAGCGATGGTGACAGAACTTTTATTAACATTGCAAGAGATACAGTATTGGTACATTGGCCAAAGAAGTGGTGAATGCTCCATCCCTGACAGTGTTCAAGGCCAGGCTGGACAGAGCCTTGGGCTATATGGTTTAGTGTGAGGTGTCCCTGTCCATGGCAGGGGGCTGGAACTGCAGGGTCCTTTCCAACCCAAACCATTCTGTGATTCTATGTTCAAGGTCAGTAGTGTTTTACACAGAAAAGAGCCTAAAATATCCCCTCCCCTCCAAGAGAGGCTCTAGATATCAATTTCCAAGAATTACCAGGGTCTCTTCAAAAATAAAAAGTTAGCACTAAAATTATTGATATATTAAAAGCACCAATTTTGTTTTCATGAACCATCATACTACCTAAAGGAGTTCTTCCAAGCAACTGAACACTCAACATCAGCACTTTGGAAAACTTCAGACCAAACTGTCATCTTTTCCATAGGAAAAACATCAAAAACTTGCTTCCTGAAATAAAATGTGCTTATATTTGAACCTGGGAGCATCTCAGAAAGTACTAGTAGAATTATCCCAAACAAGCAGATCTAATTGATTTGTCAGTTCTGTGAAACTACAAGTTTCCTGCCTCCACATCACCTTCTATTCATGTCAGTATAGGCACAGTTTATTCTAAGGGAAAGCTGAGAATGTAGGTGCTTGCTCAGGCTCTGAATGAAAAAGCAAATGAGGGGATTAGTTCCTGAGCCAGATTCTCCCTCTCTCTTATTCTAGTTCTGAAATATTAGAAAGAAAATAATAGAAAAAAAAAAAAACCCCACAGTATCCATATTCAAGGTACAGACATGGTGAATAAAAAGTTCTGTATTTAAAATGGCAATAAAATACCTTAGTGTAACAACAAACATGATTATTCATTTTGACTGAAATGAACAAATTTGATCCTTTTGTATGAATTACTCAACACGCTACAGCTCTTCTGCAAGGCTTATGTTGGTCCCATGTTTTGTAAAACATTAAGTGAGTGCCTGCATGAAAAGGGCACCTAGAACAGCAATGCCTGCAGATAGAAGTGACCCTGCGTTCTGCTAATAAGCTGTAGAAGCATGCTAATAATGTGATGTCTCTATCTACAGTCTGAAGAGTTACAAATCTCATTTCACATCAATGATCTTTATCTATGCATTAAAGGGGTTGATGACTAAGTGTATTTCTTTAATTAAGAAAACATGGTAGCTTTACAGGAAGCTGTTGTACAAATGTAAAGGAGCATATGCACTATCCTAGAAAGGATTTTCAATGGTTTAGAATCCCATAATATTACTACAGTTTTGAAAGTTGTTTTCACATTTTTATTCATGCTTAAGCAATATGCATTTGTTCTTTGCACTATGTGATCCAGTATCTCACTGCCAAGTAAAAGACTGCTTTCCAAAAGTGATCTCAAAAGAGTTCCAATTTGGACACAGCTGGGTTTTCTTTCCAGCACAAGATGACCCTGTTCACATCTTCTGTAAACCTACTTACCCAGGCAAGTGGTCCTTCATTCTGCTCATAAGCTGACAGCAGCGTTTTTTACACTTTGCATTTCCTCTCAGGAGGAAAATGGTAAGGGTAATTATTAGCACTATTTGACAGATACAGAAGTATGCCTCTTATATTATTGTTTGATCTTCCCTGTAATGAAGCATATGAAACCTAACTAATCAACTGTGATACCTATTTTTCTCCTCTACCATTTCTTAAAGCATCAACATCATTACCATCAGAACGCCTTCATTCTCACATTTATTCAGTGACTCCCCACATTAAGTATAACTAACCCAACTGGCTGATCTTATTTCTTCAGAGTGTGCAAAAGGCATGTATGGGTGGTGATTCTGGAGTACATTCCCAAAGCAAGTCTTTCAGTTTCACTGGCACTATTCCACTCCCTGTGTAACTCCCAGTTACAAAAAAACATACATCTTCCTGCTCCCATTCCTCATTATCCCTCAGGATGTTAGGCTGAAGAAAAATTCCCTAAGGCTCTACACACCACACTGAAGATTATGAATACAATGAGGTCTTCTTGGAGCAAAGCTCCAAATTTGCAATGCAAAAACAAAACAAAGCTGAAATGAGGACATGGCTCTTAGCCTGGTTTCCTAAGGAAACAAAGCTTATTAGAGAGAAGGGGGCAGAGACATGCAATTTTTGTCATTTCTGCCTTCTCCCCAGTATGTCTGTTGATCAGTTTTAACACTCCTTCACAAAAGGGGAAGACGTTCCTATGCACTTTGGTGAAAAATAAGCAGTTGGGTAAAGGAGAGTCAGAAGCCTGCCTCCACTGAAAGTTGGCTCTTACAGTTCCTCAGGTCTGTACGGGGCACCCATGAGCTGGCCAATTGTACATGCACTGCTCCAGACTAGCCACAGCACATTCTGTGGCAATCATTCAATTTTTCATTTACCTCAGTCTGCATTTAAAGACATTTTCTATTTAAAAGCAAATCAAATTTAAGCACATTATTATTAAAAATAAAAAATTAAAAATAAAAATCAGTTGAGTTTCACTTTATGAACAGTACCAATTTGGAAGGTTTGCGTTTTGTTTTAAAACCTACTAGAAAGCCAGATTATAATTCTGCAGCACATTCTTCTTATAGGTATTCCAAAGTCTGCCCTTCAGCTTCTACTAACACATAGCAGGATCTCAGGCCCTGTCCTGTGCATTGGGTGCTATATCCAAACTAACAATTCTAGAAAACTATCAAATAAAGATTTACAGTCACCTCTTCTACTTCACAGCTAAACAATATTAAAAAAACTACTACTTTAATAACTCCAACTTATGGCTACATTCATCCAAATTGAAATTATGGGAGCTTTGCTATCAAATTCAGTAGAAATAATTAAATTCAGACAGCGCTGTCTTCAAACTTGGATGGCACCACCTCTGTACAGAGATGTCTTATCCTGACACCATTCTAATGCAAGAAAGGATACGGAAAAATTAAGTATAGCCAGACAGTTCATGCCCCAGCAGAAAAGACCTGTCAAGTTGAATCACTGTTAAGAGGAAAAAGTCAATGGAGCATTTGCTGTTACGTGCACAGGATCTTGAAGGGCTGAGTAAGAAACACTGTGTTGCAAATGGATGATACCAGCAGGGCTAGAACCTAACCCGATACCTGCATTTTGGGTTCCATTCAGTCATGCATAAGGTTTGGAACCAAATGGAGGGTGGATTATGATAAACATTTGCAATTTAAATACCAACAAAACCCTATCCTAGTTTTTGTTCTAATTCTGAATATTAGTTACAGACTTCAAAGTAGACTTGGAAAGCATAATCCATTGGCAGTAACTATAACAGCAATTCCCATCTTTCATGCAAACATTGCATAAACAGTTTCAGAGCACAGGCAACTCCCACGGCTTCTACCTTTGAGTGATAACCTTAAGTTTTCAAAATGCACCATACTCCACGTTAGTCATGCAATTAGCAACAGGTATTTCCAGGAGGAATGTAATTTTCCTCAGGAGCTACTAATTTGAAACACTACATTAACAAAACTGGCAGACACATACAACAAAACCAGAAAACTTGCATTTTTTTATCATAAAAAGAGATTGTTTTTCTTTTCCTCCTACTCAACATACATGTTTTATTAGTCCTTATCATTACTTGCAACCTTCAGTCTAGTTCAAATAATCCTGTTCCCCAAGGATGTTATTGAAAGAATTTTCTTCCTTTTCAGTTCACAGAGCAACCTTTTTACTCATAGCTCTTTGACTGAGCAGCCAAGAAGACTAAATTAAATATCCAACACTTACAAAAATAATGAGATAGGTCCTCAAAGTGAAACTTGGTTGACTTTGAAGAGCACATGCGGCTCACTTTCAGTGTTGCAGAGCAGCACTGCCACTTTGAAATGTTTAAATTAGAAAGATGCCTTTAAAACAGTAACAATTCTGAGAGAGAGCCTTCATCGCCTTTTAATGACGTATGTATGCTGCCTGGTGGGTTAATATGCTTAACAGAAGTACTATAAAAATCCTTCATCAATTGTTTTCAATTTTGTTTTGTATCCTGTTGTTTCTAATTCAAACCTGAAAGGGGCTCACATACCTGAAAGCTCACCTTCCCCTTCCAAAAACATAAGCTGGTCTAATAAAAGGCATTACTTCTGCCCAGAGAGCCCACCTTAACTGAAAGGAAAAAAAACAACCAAACCTGAATCTTGAGCAACGCTTAACTATTTTGCTATTTATTCCTTCATCCTTTTATCACCTTTTCAACCAACAGCTGCACACACAGGCAGTAATATGGCCAGCTGCAAAACTGCAATCAAACTCTGAAGTTAATCTGGAATCACCTACTTGATTTGTGCAGCAGTTGTCCTTATACCCATCTGGTGTTTTATTTGCATATACAATATTTCAACTTGGGTACAATCCTTATAGTCTTCTCATTCACAGAACTCTTTTACACAAAAATCACTGCAGAAGCATAGACTTATTTTCAAAATATAAGAGCTCACAAATTTAACTTTTAATTCAAAAATACTGCTCATATATCTACCAACTCCTTTTTTCAACTGAAAACCACAGATTTCTACAAAAACTGTACTCCTCCTCCTAAGCTTCTATCTTCATTGCTTCCTACCACTCTTCTACCCTACTTCCAGCCATCATCTTCCAGAAGTGCCTTTATCTAATATGGGGCTTTTTTACAAATTTCTCATCACTAAAAGTATCAGACGGAGAAAGGGAACAGCAATGGGAAATGGGTTTGCTAACTCATAAAAATAACACTGTATTGGTTTACACTTTTATATTATCTTCAGAGCCATAAAAGCAAGGACATTTGCCTTTCCCTTTTCCCCTGCAGGAGTTTCAAATACTGAACAACTTGTCAGGTCAGCTCCAAAGGGTTGGCCAGTACGTGAAAAGGATTCCAACACCCAGTACTGTGCAAAACTATCATACATACATCACAGTATTTTCAACCCATTGAAGCCACACCATCATCACAGGAAAAAATGCTGGTTATATGTCATATTTTAATCTATATGCCATAAATTAATCTCGAAAGTTTACTAGACTGGAAAGTAAATCACAGATGTTGAGACTACTAATTACAATCATAGACTAGTTAGGGTTGGAAAGGCCCTTAAGATCATCAACTTCCAAGCTCCCTGCCATGGGCAGAGACACATCATCCTACACCATGTCACCCAAGGATCTGTCCAAACTGGCCTTCGAGACTGCCAAGGATGAAGCATTCACAACTTCCCTGGGCAACCCATTCCAGTGCCTCACCACCCTCACAGTAAAGAACTTCCTCCTTATATGCAAACTAAACTTCCCCTGTTTTAAGTTTGAATCTGTTACCCCTTGTCCTGTCACTACGGTCCCTAATGAAGAGTCCCTCCCCAGCATCCTTATATCCCTTCAGATACTGGAAGGCTGCTATCTCCACACAGCCTTCTCTTCTCCAGGCTGAACAGCCCCAACTTTCTCAGCCTATCTTCATATGGGAGGTGCTCCAGTCCCCTGATCATCCTCATGGCCCTGCTCTGGACTTGTTCCGACAGTCACATGTCCTTTCTATGTTGAAGACACCAGAACTGTGCACAATACTCCGAGTGAGATCTCAAGAGGAGAGTAGAGGGGCAGGATCAATAATCAAAAGTAAGTTCTGTTGTATTATGTATGAAAACGAAACAATATAAGGATGTTACAGGAAAGAAAGTAGGGGCTAGAATTTCTCATTCACTACAGTTTTACCTCCACTGGAGATAAAAAGATATGATCTCAGCTGATTTAGCATGGTTCAAGTTAGTCCTGCCTCCTAACAGGGATGCAGTTTTCAGACTAAGACCAAAAAAGAAATGATGCTGTTCCCAGAGGAAGACGGTGGGGGGGGGCAGGGAAGGGAGTAGGGGAAGGAAAAAAAACTGTTTCTGCTATAAAAAGCTACCTTTCGGTTAAGTACTTGCTAAACCACACTGTACTTTGACAACTTTTCATCCATGTTTGAAGTCAGTTCTGTAAACTTGACTATATTGCCACCATGAGTGGTATCTGCAAGACATGAGGAGCAAAAGCAAGTCCGTGAGCATCTGACACGCCCAGCCCAGCAAATGCTTAGCTATAAATATGTAATCTTTTGAAATTACTGAAGAACAAAGTTGACTGTCTGCAGGACCCGGTCACATGTGCAGTGGAGTACAAACACAGCTTTACTACAAAAAAACATATCTGATGATTAACTATTTAACTCATAAGTTTAATACGTTTTAAACACACTTTTTTATAATTACTTGCTGAGACATTAACAGGGGAGAGTTGTCATTCTTTATATTCCATCTCTAGTGCCAATGTTGCCTGTTTCTAAATCCAATCTTTACTAGCCCTCTGCTGACTACAACAGACTGCACTTAGTAGGCATTGACCTGCAAGCCCACAGTTATGCTGAAAACTGACAGACTCACCAATGGTCATTATGCCAGCACAGCAGGTACCTGGCAGAACAACCAACAATCCAAAGAAGACACAAAAAGATTACTGCTCATAATACTTGTTTCTGTAAATGCCACAAGCTACTTGAAGATTCTTTTATCTGACCAATCTTCTCTTTGAAAGAAAAGGAAATGTGTAGTCAAGTGATAAAACAACGTGTTCCCATGTTTAACCATAGTGACGAAAACAAACTTACAGTCTGGTTTTCAATATCTGGTTGCAGATGAGAAATGTTATTAGCTGCAAAAATAACAGTGTAAATTGTCACATATTCTCCCCACCCAGAGCTCCTTTGTTAAAGAGATTAAGCAGACATAAAACTAGAACCCTGAACTAGAAACACAGGAACGTGTTGTTCTTTTTTCCATCTTTTTAACCGTGCTTTTGAGACATCCATTTAGCATCACAAATACTACTGCTACAATTACGCATCAGCATTTGAAATGCATGTTGTATTATATGCCTTTCCCTGGCTGGAAAATACTTGAAACAGTCACACAGAACAGCAGTCTATGAAAAGAAGCAAGGGCTGAGAAGACAAGTCTATGTAAGAATAAACTTCCAGGAAAAGGCAGGCAGAATAGACCAAGTAGTGCCACTAACGCATTTTATGTGTGGAAAACAATAAACATTTTGTAGAGTTTCAGTAAAAACTCTAAGTATAGAGAAAAATCAGCTTGTCAATAACACCTAGCAGAACTCCCAAATCCAAACATGTGTATGTGTTACCCTGATGAAAAACTCATAAGCTCTAATCATTAGGGAAAGTGTTTGAGGAGTCATAGGATCAGAAAGCTCAAAATACATCTGATGCACCTCTAAGGAGAGATAAAAATTGAAGTTGGGGGATCCTTTATGCTTTGTTAGCACCATTAAAAATACCACTTACATATTAATATAATCTAGTTACTTACAAGGCTAGAAGAAACAAGACTTATTTCTGATGGCTTTAGCTTTCTTTAGATCCAAGATCATCAAAGCGTTACTTTATCCCAAGCACTGCAACTCAGGCTGAAGAGACGTCCTGAACCCTCTCAGCAAGCAGACTCTGTCAGACAAAACATGCGGTGTTCAGAAAGAAGCAACAGATCTGTTGACGCTCAAATACAAGCTTTAAGCTCTGGCTAAACACATAAAATACACTTGCACACCTCCCTCAGCAGTTCAGCTTTTTTAAAGGCTTTGTTGGTTTTTAAATCAGACGTGCTATCCACTTTTTCACAACAGAAATGCACGTCTAGAGCCGTGGGAAACTTGCAGGTCCCACAGCTGCTACCTGCGGCCGCCTCAGAGGGGTCTTGGTGCACCCGTGCTCATGGCAGCAGTTGCTAAGTTAAGCACTCGCACGGGCAGCCGAAAGGCGAGGCTTAAGGCTTCTTCCCCTAATGTCACGAACGAGGGCCCACTGTTCCAACCCCTACGCCGCTAGGTTCCCACCGCCGCCGGACTCTGCGACACTGTCCCGCTCCCCACGCCCTGCAGCCCCGGGAAACTCCCTTTTCCCCCAGTATTTCGTATTTCCTACCAGAGCCACTTATCCCGACATTATTAACCCGTTTCGCAGCGATGTTTCTCGGCAACCACCCCCAACCCGCACCTCCTGCAGTGGCCCCCTCGGAGGGTGACTGGGCGGCGAGACCCCGCGCTCCACTCGCCGCCCTCCTACCTGATCCCCTGCCCAGGCACCGGGGCTGCGCAGGGCCGCGTCCCACCGCACCTGCCCTTTTCTGGGCTGCAAGAGTGCCTTTTCCGTCAAGGCAACATCACTTCCCGTGAGGCCCAGGGCGAGCACGGCCCCTCCCGTCCGCGGGCAGCACCGGCAGCACCGCCCCGGCCCAGCCCCTCCGCCCCGGGGAAGCGGAGCGAGCGCACCTCTGAGCGTCAAGGACGGCGCTGCTCCCCGCTTGCCTTGCGCCAAGGCCGGTTTACGTTAAGCAGGCTGCTCGCCAGCCGCACTCCCCCGCTCTTCTGAAAGGACAAGCGCCGCTAATAAAAACTCAGGCGAGGAAAAGTAGGTTTAGAAGGGAAAACGCGAGCTGCCAGGCTCCAGTCCGTCACCGTGGATCCAGCGAGTTCTTCCTGCCACCTGCTGGCTGCCTGCCCTCGGAAGAGGAAAGCGCCTCCTCGACTCCATTAAAACACTTTACATCCGGCAGTCTCCAGAACCCGGCAACCACAGCCTGCAGCTGGGCTGCAGCAATAACCCTTTCTGTGTTCGGACATCCGGTTTGTTGAGACTTCAAAATCAACTGCCATCCAGCAATTACGGTTACAAAGAAACTGCCTCCTGCACTTCAGTTACACCTTCTTTAAAACAGCCTTCTCAATACGTACTGGTCTGGTAAACAGAGGAAGCAGCTAGAGTCACCACTGCAGTTGTGTGTTTCCATTCATCAGACTTGTGACATTTTCTTGTGTCCAAACAAGATTTATCACAGACTCAACTCTACCTCCCAGCCCACCTTCTGATGCTGCCCTCTCACCCCAGCTTCTGTAAAGTCTGCCTACAGCTGTCACATCGTTCCTGGCTTTAAATGAAAGCACGTCCAGGGAAAGGATTTCTTACCTCATGCTGCCCAAAACAAGATTCTGTGTTTAAAACCATAATCTAAGAGAAGTTCCTCTCAAGATCTGCAGTTTGTTTCTTTTTAGATGGACTATAAAGTCTTATCTACTGATCTCGGTAGCCTGAGTTTCAGATTCTGTCGTCAGACTGATCCAAACCTATTGCAAGATGAGCACTGTCCTACTGAGCTACACGCTGAAGCACCTCTCCACGAGCAACCTTTCAGGCAACCTTAGCTACAAAATAGCCACCCTAACCTCATTCTGTCAGAAATGAAAGATAGGTGTGTAGTACATGCGTGTATGTGCATGCATACAGGTACCAGCTGAAGACACCAAAGCTGGGTGCAGTTCCCTCTTCAGTCACAACTGCATTCCCAAAGGAGATGAAGTATTAAGAACTGAAACTGTGACAAGGAGATAAATCATTTGGAGGATTAGAGGCAATCCCAGAACCTCGTGAAGTGTAACTTAACAATTACCAGTTTCTTTTTCCAGTTCCCCGGTGGTTATTTAAACTTAGACGTGAAGACATACCTTTGAACAATCAGAATTTTATATGTATTTCGACATTCACGTCCCTATGGGCTGGTACCAAACGCACACGTACGCAGCGACACATTCAAAGGGCGGATCGCCTCAGAGCGGGGCCGAGCCCGGAGGAAGCAGTCCGCAATAGCAGGGCCGCTCCCCGGCAGGCGGCGAACACTCCCAGTTGCTGGCGGGTGTGGGCTCCATTTACTTCAGCAGGAGGCGCGGGCCTGCGCTGGAGGCGGTACCGGGGAGCGGCGGCAGGGCAGGGGCACGGCTCACACGAGTCCCTCAGGACCTCTTCTCCGGCTCAGCGACCGCCGGCGACCCCGCAGTGGCGTCAGGGGGCTGCTCCGGGCCGGGCGGCTGGAAGATGGGCCGGTAGATGTAGAGCCCGCTGACTACGCCGAGAGCCACGGCCAGCGCCACCTGCGGTAGCCGGCCCCGCATGCCACCAGGCGGCGCTGCGGCACCCGCACCCACACACGCGCGCGCGCGACGCTTCTCCGAGCCTTTCGCCCCCGGGCGGGGACAGGCGAGGCGGGACGGCGGCGGGAAGCACGGCAGGGAGTGCGGCGAGCCCCGGCCCGGTAGCACTTCGGTCCACGGCCCCGAGCAGCGCCGTGCCAGACCCGGCGCCCCTCACCTGGAGGCAGGGAGACCACAGAGCGGAGACCTCCCGTTCGCTACAGTGATCGGAAGGAAGTGGCGGCGGCGCGGAGGCGGTGCATGCGCCGCTGCCCCAGCCCCGCCCCGCCGATGGCTGCTGCTGGTGGGCTGCTGGCCCGGGCACGGCGGAAGGAAGCGGTGCGGCTCCGAAAGCGGCGGTCGGTGCTGTACAGCGACCCCGGCGCAGGCGCCGGGCAGGCAGGAGCAGGTAAGCGGGGCGGGGCGGGGGAGCGGCGGCCCCAGGGGGACCCGTGACTGACAGCCTTTCCCCTTGCAGGCGCTGCGGGCGGGCCGGCGCGGCTGCTGGTTCTCGCGGTGGCGCTGCGGGCGCTCAACTGCTTCCTTGTGCAGACCAGCTTCGTTCCGGACGAGTACTGGCAGGCGCTGGAGGTGGCGCATCGCGTGGTCTTCAAATATCCTTCCCCACTCCTCACACCGCCTTTGCGCGGCAGGAGCGCCCGGGACCCTGCAGCTCTTAGGTACAGAGGTAGATGCCTCCACCCGGGCAGGTCTCGAATGAAGCTTAACTGCATCTGTTCGTGTATATCCTTAACATTAACAATTATGGCCACCTCACTTGGGAATGGGCACATGGCTTAAGGAGCTACTCGTACCCACTTATCTTTGCAGGCATCTACAAAGCTTTGCAGCTGCTGGCTCTGGATGATGTTCAGCTGCTGGTGAGTGCATCTGCTACTAAAATTAAATTTAAAAGCATTGCATTTAAAATTCAGCGTGTGTTTATCATTGCCGAGGTAAACTACAAAGCCTTGAATCTGGCAGTTAGAGATGTCTGAGCACAGAGATCTCACTGAAGCATTTCACATGAGTAAACAATGCTTTCATAGGTCTCCCATCACAGCAGTCATGCCTGTGACTGCAGAGCATTATTCTTGGTCTACATCACTCTCCCTGAATTTCATACTGATACTGTTTGTCACTGCATCGTAATTAATCAGTGGTTCAGTTTTCTGAAGTGTTTAATAATACATATTTGTACTAAGCTTACTGTAACAACAGCCTCTTTTGATTACATTGGAGATAAATGGCAAAAATTTGTATTTCGAATTTCTAAACACTTTCAGTTGAACTGTACTTCTGTTTTAGCAGAAATGCTGGTCTCACCAAAGGGCCTTGCTATTAAAAAAACGGTAAAAAGCTATAGTGAATATTCACCGATTGACCATTTTCATGTCTGAACAGTCAGTCACTAATTCAGCACCCCTCTCTTCAGACTTGGAAGTGAACAAGTTTGTTGCAAGTGAAACTTTCTCTCTGCTGACACAGATCTGGGTCCCTAGACTTGCACAGGCAGTGCTGGCAGCTTTTGCTGACGTGAAGCTTTACTCACTAGTGCGACACCTCGAAAATGCAGAAACAGCCAAGTGGGTGGTGAGTCTTGGCTTTTAAAAACAATTATGCATGTTAATAAACACTGTTTGCTGCAGTGTGAACAACAGCAAAATGACAGTAAGTCATTTATCATTATCTCCAGAACAAGCATTATCACCTTCATTTAAGCAACAGTATTTAACTTTTCTCCCTGTGCATAAGTTTGTTCATCATTCTTTTCAGTACTTCTGCCAGCTGTGTTCCTGGTTTACATGGTATTCCTGTACCAGAACTCTGACAAACACCATGGAAACTCTTCTAACTATTTTTGCACTTTCCTACTATCCAATAAGAGGTTCAAAGATGGGGAGCAGGTGAGCAACTTTCTACTAATAGTACACTAAATGTTTTGGCTTGGCATAACACCAATCTACTGACACCGTTTAAAATGCTAACTTTTATCTTAAAATATGAGGCAATCAAAATCACGTGATTTTCTGTAGCAAGAGCTCTAGATCATGGGCAGAAGAGCAGTTGTATTTCCTCTAAATTGAAGCCATGATAGAGCTGGTATTTACAATAACTATTATCCAGTTCCCTTGTGCAAATTGCTACTTTATGGGAAACTTTAAACTGGACTTTAAAGGATTGGAATTTGTGGTAACTCAGGAAAAGACAGCTAGAGCTTGTTTGGGTTCAGGTACAGGTGAATTCATAGCAATTACTTTCCTTACCAGCTATCTATTTTAAGCAAGTGTGTGCTTCTAGTTAGCAAATCCACTGCAAATAAAGCAGTTCTGTAGTTGGCAGCCTTCCAAGGAGAAGTAGCTTTTTTTTTTCTTGTATCTGAAAGATACAAGAGTTATTTGCACTGAGAGAATCAGAGTTATTTGTAGCATGAAAAACTTTGGTCAGAGACATGATGGTATTTAAATTGTTGAGATGTCACCATCTGCAAAAGGACTGACCAAGTGTTTTGGTAAAGGTATGTTTTTCTTATGTTCCCTCATTCTAGCTGCAAATATTTAGCTTTGATAGCACTTGCAATTATTATTCGTCCCACTGCTGTTATCCTGTGGATACCTTTGGTCTTCAGTCATTTTTTTCAAGAACAGAGGAAAGCAGACTTTATCCTACACAGCTGCATTCCAGTAGGGTAAGTTCTTTCTGAATTTAAACTCTGACTCTGCACAACTGTATTTTAAGACTAATTTTACTACTGCAAAGGGAAACAACCCAAAACATCTGATTTAATAAACAAAGACAAAAATAGGATCCTTTGCAAAAGCTGAAAGAAGGAACACACTTTCTTTCAATTAATGTATATGTTGCAAAACAGCACTAGAATAGATTTCATGAGGGCAAGCCATGAACACCATTCCAGCTTAATCTGGGATTGTGCCAAGGATACCAGGTGACAGCCAATGGCCACAAGTATGGATAATTGCAAAAAGGATTAGGAATCAGGGAGTTTTGACAGCTATTTGGAGAAGAGTAGAATCTGATGCAAAAGCAATCCAACCAATATCAGTGCAACCAACTTTCCATTTTTGCAGATTGGTCACAATAGGAACTTCTTTAATAATTGACCGTGTGTTTTTTGGTGAGGTAAGTTGTTTTAAATTTGATTTACACGGAGAAGGTTGGGTTTTAGCATCTTAACACGGGCAAATGTTTCAGACTTCTCTAGCTTGTTACTTCTGTGAATATTTGGCCTACCATCTCTAAATACATCTTAAGCCATAAACCCCCTTAAACACTGACTATTCAGTTATTTTGAATGATGGACTGTTACTTAAAATTGGTATATGCTCAGCTCTCAATAAATCAACAGTTACCAACAAATTACAAAACTTACACATGCCTGTGTTTAATTGCTAAAGGTAGGAAATCTGTGTGACAAGTCCTAGTAGAATATAAGTATGAATGAAAATACTGTATCATTTAAGGCCAGTGATAACTGTGTAATTCAGTGTAGCTGCTGGTTTTCATTCTGGATTTGTATTTACCTTCTCCCCTTCCCTCAAATCTCCCAGTGGGTACTGGTTCAGCTGAACTTCTTGAAATTCAACGTGCTGCAAAATTTTGGAACGTTTTATGGATCTCATCCTTGGCACTGGTACTTCACTCAGGGACTACCAGTCATCTTGGGTACCCATCTGCCTTTTTTTATTCATGGCTGTGTGCTGGCACCAAAAAGGTATCGCATCTTTCTAATGGCAGTGATATGGACAGTGTTGGTGTACAGGTAATTTCTCCTAAATCTAACTACTGGCTTTCACTGGTTATGTTCTTTTCAAAGCTAATGTCACCTCTAGAACACAAAAAACACGGTATTCAGGTTAAGTGATAGAAAACTTTGAACTATTCAAACACTCCAAGAAATGCAGCCAGTTATTCAATAGTGTCTAGAATTTTACGTAATCTTATTTCTTGTATTGCTACCAAGCATGAATTTTTAGAATTGATTAGACCCTTACAGAATCAAGTAATTCTGCATCAAACTCAATGGAAGAGTGGTGGGGGGTGGGGAAATGACCCAAGCCCTAACAAACCCAGCCAACCAATTACTTAAGAAGTGTTTAAGCAATAATTGATCTAGTTAGAAAACTATACTTACTAGATGCCTGTTAACAAAAATACCATTGCATTTGGTTCTTTCATACTTTCCCAGTAAGATGAGGTGTTCTTAGGCCTCTAAACTTACTCTGTTCACAAGTCTACACACAGCTGCTAAAATCTGTCATATGACAGACTGTATGTGTCATTTTAAGGTGAGAAGTACAGAAAAGGTAAACTGTTTCTAAGCATCTGAATTAAATGAGAGACACTGAGACAAGAAAAGATACAGCAAACTAATAAATACCAAATAATACAAAGTGATAAATGATATTAGATTACATATTAGCAGAAGATAGCGAAACGGTAGAAAGGCCACAAATGCCATCTCGTCTTACTGTCTGACTCAGAATTGGGTGTAGCTCTATTGGATTTAGACCTTTTTTACTCCCTCAGTCTTCCAAGAACCTGTTTGGTTACCTGACATGAGTCTTGCAGTAATCCCCAAAAGCATCTCCTAAATTGGCTTGGGAAATTGTGTCAAGTTGTATTAGCAGAGGTGAATGTTTCTTTGTTAGATATAAATGGGTACTTGAATCTTAGCTTCTCATCCACACTTTTTATTGTGTTTTATTACAGAAAGCAAATTGGTGAAGTACTAGCTAAGTTGCATCTTACAGTCATAGATTCAGCTCACTTAATTGCTAGAGTAGTAGCCGGGTAATTTTATTAGTGCTTGATTTAAAGTAACAATTTAACTTAATGCACTCATTAAAAAGTGACAATTCGGATTTTTATTCTAAACTGCTGCCATGCCACAAGCTTTTTAGTACATGCAGGTGCTTTTTTCCTCAAGCCCTCCATGCTCTAAAAAACACATTTTGTCAACAGAACTGATGCATGTAACTGTCTCGCTGTAGTGTTATATGTTTTATTACAGCACGCTGAGCCACAAAGAATTCAGGTTCATCTACCCAGTACTGCCATTTTGCATATTTTTTTGTGGTAAGCATCATTTCAAGTATCTTGCAACCTTGCCTGTATAAAATTTTTACCTAAAGAGAGACCATTAATAGTCAATATAGGTATTTGACAAAGAATTCTTAAAACTAGCCCAACCTTTTCTTACAGCTAGGAAAAGAAAGTTAAAAGAATTAGGAACAGAGTGACAGAAGCACAGATGGAGAATCCTTAGCACGGATAAAATAATACAAGAATTGCTTCAGTGACTTCTAACTTTTTAGCAGTGACACCCTCGCAGTGAATTTTGTTCCTTGTCTCCTCTGTAGTAGTTTTCCACCCAGTTCTCTCAAATATGCTCAACAAATGCTTTTGAGTATTGATCAAAACCAAGTATTCAAAACTTAAAATTATCGTTGATAGATCCAGATGTGTTAGTAGATGGTGCCAGAAGTATTTTATATTTAAGAAAACTAGGTATTAACTACAGTAGTGTATCTATAGGAAAAGTAAAGACGTAAAGTCTAGTAGGGTGAAAAGTTACAAAGGAAAGATTAAAACTTCTGAAACATGAAGCTGCATTGCTGTAGTTTAAATACAAGTTCAAAGCAGGTGAACCAATGAAATCTGTAGTTTTCTTTAACCTGCTTGGCTAGTCTAAACAAAAGTAAATCTTACTTCAATAATTCTGCTCTCTGATGAGATCAGATACGTAATATGTCTTGGCTTAGTTCAAGAGCAAATTTAAGATGAACCAGTTCTACCTCACATGCAGAAAAAAATTCCAGTCAGACCACTATTGTTTGTTAATATCCCTCAACTTTCATGTCTATAAGGGACTGATCTGCGCAATTTCTCAAGAGCTAATTAATCACATTTGGATCCTGTAGTAAAGAAAAAAATAACTAAAGTTATTTCTGGTAACTCAGTGGTTATAAAGCAGTCTTTAAACTGCTCAAAACATTATAAATAAAAGCAGAAAAAAAACCCACATGAATTTTGAAATCTTTCCCAAGCACAATTAGATTAAGAGTGTTTCACAGAAGTAGAAAAAAAAATGCCTATAATATTTCCACTCGAGCTTAAACCACAGAGTAAATAGGGGACTTTGTTTTCACCTGAGATTAAGATCTGCAATTTGTCAGAACAGACCAGCTGAAGACTAACTTAAATTACTTGTTACTGCCTTCTGAAACAGGCCTATTCTAAGTTGTTTCTGTGATTCAGTAAAGGTGGTCACAGGGCTAGGCTGCATACAGTATTTTTATCTCCTAATACTGACAAGCACATGACTTGACGAGTGTTTCCACACTGGCTGCAATATGAAGCTGCCTTCTGTGCCAGATTCATCTAAGTTGGGGTTGTGAGAAACAGATTTATACAGCTATCTCCCACCAGAAGAAATGTCTCGCCCTGGTATTGGCTCCTTCAAGAAAAGCAGGGAGGAAAGGGCAGGGATGAGAGATGGGAAAAAGATAGAGGGGTAAGCTTTTCCAAGGATACTAGCCTAAAACCAAGTAACAAAGGAAGACCATCACAGCCATACCAAAGCACATGTAGTTGCCATTTATTCTGCCTCTACTTGGACAAGAGTGAATCAGAACACATCAGTAAGTCAACACATATCATTCATCCAAACTACTAATGGACTGTTTTTCCCTATGAGAAATTTAAGCTCTAAAGAGACAAAGCTCTGGCTTTGAAATCATACTTCTGCACTTCAAAAAACAGGTATGGGCTTAACATTTACACTGTTAAATACAATAGTTAATAAAGGCAAAGTCTAATCTTTGAATTCCCATTCAAAGAGCAAAGACCAAGAACACTATTAAATTACCTCAAAGCAAGGTATTTTGTTACCAACCAAGTAATGGTTTTCTAATAAGTTATGGTGCTTTCAAAAATATTGTGTGGAACTCTATTTCTTTCTTTCTAAAACCTTCTCAAATGTTTTTATAGGATATTCCTTGAAACACTTGAAAGCATGGAAGAAATCTGCAGCAAGTTTCCTGCTTTTATCAAACTTAGTCCCAGCCCTGTACACAGGCTTGATTCACCAGCGAGGCGCTCTTGATGTTATGAGCCACATACAGCAACTTTGTAATAACTCTTACCAGTCCCAAGCTTTTGTCTTCTTCATGATGCCGTGCCACTCTACTCCATTTTACAGGTATTAAAATAGTTAACAGTGTACTATATTAAAATTCATATATTTAAGCAGAAATTTAGGTGTTTGTTTTTTTTTCCCTAAGGATAGACCTATACAGGAAGTTTTAATTTTTCACACAGCTAATACAGAATGAATAGGGGAAATAGGCCAAATGCTTATACCACAGAATGAAATTTAGTATCTAAGCTATATTCAGCTTTTGTAAAATAGCTTTGTATGAGGATATACAGTTAATCTTATGACTTCTGAAAGTAATTCATACTTCTTCATTTATCTGTAGCAAAGCTAAAGAGTAATTGTTAGAATCAATCTGATCATTTTAAATTCTGCTACTAAAGAGTAATGTAATTACAACATGCAATGACCAAGGTCATTATTCCAAAAAGTTTGTAATAGATCTTGGCAAGTAAACAAATGTTAAAGCAGATACAAACAGTGAAGTTGGTATGGAAAAGTACCTTTTCAAGAAACTGATGTTATGCAGATGGTATTTTTATTAAGATAAATCTGCTTTCTGTGAACTTCTGATAACATAGTCACAACAGTCTGGAGGTGAATCCACTTGTTCTACTTTTCCTTTCATATGAAGTACAGAAGGAAGAAAACGGGACTCTGGGGTAAAAAAAAAAAAAACCTAAGTATTTGATTTTGGCTTTGACTGAGGTATCTTTAAGTGATGAGTCACTGCAAATCTTAGATCCTGGTCAGTTTATCCTGAAGTGTGTTTTGTTTGTCTCTCTAGTCATGTTCACTGTCCTCTAAAAATGAGATTCCTTCAGTGTCCTCCAGACCTAACTGGAAATGAGAGCTATATTGATGAAGCAGATGTGTTTTACTCTGATCCACTTGGTTGGCTTAATAAGGAGTTTTACAATGATACGTTATTGCCCAGTCACTTGATCTTCTTCAGTGTGCTAGAACAGGTATGGTTAACTGCAAAATCAAACAAACCAGTTTTAAGGTCAAAATCCAAAATAAATTAGGGAAGAGTTACAGTTAAGTTTTTTGGAAATTGCTGTCCACAGCTTTTTATAACAGCTTAAATTAAAACTGAACTGTCTAGTCTGTAATACAGATACCATTCCAGCGATACATATACTTCACATTCATGTATGCAATCTCCTCTGTGCTATGTCTAGATGCCATAAAGTAATGTGTTACAGAATTCTTCTCAAGCCATATTAAACCAAATGTGCAGTCTGTTCCCAGAACCATGCACTTTTAAGTAAGCAACAGTGGCAAGTAAAAATGCCTGCAGTTAGACTACCTTTTCATCTCAGTTCAGTGGTGTCTAAATTTCCACACTGGATAGGCTCAATCAGGATTGGTACCTCTTTTTCTATCAGTCTTTCTTAAAATAAAGGATAAAACTTCCAGGGGACAGTTGAATTGATAATTTCAGAGGAGTCTGGAATACTGTTCTGATGTGTCCAGCTGTGCCTTCTGACTGTGGAAACCAATATATGTTCATTTACAGGAAATATCATCATTTCTAGCTTTAAGGGGCTATGAGAAAACAGACACTGTCTTTCACACTCACATTCCTCAAGGACGAACTGGAAGCCATATCTACATTTACAGGAAGAACACTGAAGTGAATCACACCTGAAGATCTGTTTCTAGACTTAAGACCAAATGAGATCAGTTTTGCATAGCAGTACTATGCTTAGAAGATGTACTTCAGAACGGAGAGCGTAGTGAGTCTGAAACCGGGTAAGTCAAATGGGGAAGTCTGATCAGGCAGCCATTGCCTGTCTGGAAACACATAAACGTGTTCTTGAAGGCAACTACAGTAGTAGTGTGGCAGGGTGAGGCTAGTGACCTACGTTATAACACTGGAAAACATTAGGAAGACCAAAGTTACCATATGACTATTTAAGCAATAAAAAAAATCAGACAAGACTGGACCATTTTTATAGCACTGTACAGCTATGCTAGGTTGTTTTATAAATAAACACTTCTACCCACAACGTCTCTTTATTTTGTTCTACAATATGCAGATAGGCAAGACATTTCAAGTGCTTAAATCAGCAAGCTGATTAGAATGCAGCACAGCAAATTCTTCACAATTCAACAGGCTCTTGAACACCCCCCCCAAAGACAAGAAGCAAGTGTAAGATTACAAAACACTAACAAATACATTACCATAATGTAGCCATAATGAAGACCTATTTTTTGAAGGATGAGATGAAGTTAGTATATCAAACACTGGAGTTAATTATTGGTACATTATGCATTACTCAAGCTTGAACTACACTAATGGAATGCAATTAAGCATATTTTTCACACACAAGTCACTGCATGCCTAACTTCTGGAACAATACTGCTGGCACCCAACTATCGCTTCCAAAGAACAGTTAAAGCAACAGTACAGAGTATGCAAATTGGAAAGCTTGAATGCAGCCTTTTAACAGATATTTGTAAAAATCAAATTATTTAGAGAAAAGAACTTGCATCTTGCTGCTTTGTTGAAAACAATTAGTTTCTGGAGAGGATGTGAATTCTAATTTCATTTTTGCCATAAATTACTCAGTATTTGGGATCAAAGGGTAATTGCCCCAATTCTATTTCAAGATTTGCCATGTGTCTTCCATTAGTGCGACCATGTTTTTGCCATTTACCTTCTCTTTTATTACGGTGGTAGTACTTCTGAGCTTGTTTTTCATGTCTGGAATTTTCAGTTTGTGTATAAGAAGGCCTTTTAGGTCGACTGCAAGGAGTAAACAAAAGCTTATTACCAGTCTTACAAAAAGCATCTCTAAAAGCATTTTGAAACACAGTTACATTGTCAAGAGCAGCTTTTAACATGCTGAGTATGACTGAAAAACCCCTAAAATTAGTATCAAAGTAGTCCTTTCTCTTGTAAGCAAAATGGGGGGTGGGAGTGGTATTTGTTTGTTGAAATCACCAACAAGGTGGTACATTTAAAAGAAATCCTTTCTTGAAAGAAAAATGCTCTGCAGCTGCTTGCCCAAAGTTCTTTTTATAATAAAGCCAGGTAAGCAGCTGTTTGATTACCCCTTCTGTGATGCCTGAGTAAGGTCTCAATCTGTTTTTCACTTGCTCTATTCTATTCTGCTCTATAAAAATAATGAAAAACTTCACAAAGCCTCAGGGAAGCAGGCTTTATGCACCATGGGCCCTTCAGGGGTTTTCATGTACAATAACTACATTTATACAGAGAGAGGGGCCACTGATAAAATACTTATGCTTACTGTTGCAATTTTTGATGTAAACAGTGCAATTATACTACATGCTGTTACCATGTGACCAGCATCGCTAGCCTTCTGCTATGCTAAATTAAGACTATTTTCATTCTCAGTATCACACAAACATCTGGATAATGCTATCAGGAAACGAGTAAGTTCTGGTTTTCTGCAAACTGAATTAAAATGCTCAAAATTTAAATATTAATTAAAAACAAAGTTCATTTTAGTGATAAAATAGCAGTATTCAGACTATAAATAAAAACAAAACTTACACCATATGCTTGCCAAAATTGCATATTAAAAAGGCTATTTGGTAGCTGATAATAGGAGTATCATCCTCATGGTTGAACTTTTAACAAGAGAAAGTACTACCTGGCAATCACTTAGTAACTCCAAAGTGGTTAAATGTTCATTTTATGCTGCAATAAACACATGAAGTAATAAGTCCAGAAGAGAAACCTGACTCAGGAGCTGCACCTCAATCTAAATACTAAATATGCTTTGCACTGAATGCCAGCACAGGGAAAAGTCCTATTATGTTTACAAGGACAGATTCTTGTGTATTATACATTAGTTACCTGATCAGAGTAAACAGTAGAACAAGAGACTATATAGCCAATTTTGTAATAGCAATGATATTAAAAGCCACATAAAACATACACAGGTGTTACAGAAAGAACAAGTTCCACACAATATGTTAAGGCTGCTTGCTTAATTTTCTTCCACCAAAGTCGATGCAGTAGAATGAGTACCACAGCCAAGCAGTACATTACAACTGTAGAAGCCCTGAGAATACCATTAAATATGGCAAAGTAATGTAGGAACCAATTCGTGGCAAGGACCTTTGTAAGCAAGTCCGAACAAAATTTAGCTGGTGTCAGAATCTCAACTAAAGCCTACCATTTGAGTAGCTCTGCTCTGAGCACACAGACTCAGTATTACAGTAAGCTATAACAGAGTAGCGAAATTCCTCAAAAGCCAGCAAGGAACATTCTTGCCAGAACGGGACTTTGAGACTACTCAAATATATCCCAAAACCTTGTCATTCAATGAAGGACAACAAGGAAGTCCTAGTTAATGCTTCTCCTGAGATAGTTATTCAATCCCTCAAGCAACCATAGCTGCTCAATCTGAAGCAGTCCCAGTTGCAGTTACAAGGTTTTCTGAAAACCTCAACAGAAATACTAGCTCATATTGCATACAGTGAATTTGTAGTGCCTCCCAGACTAACATCCCACACACAAGATTTATAAGGTACTACAGATCCACTTAACACAATCTAGTATTTCTAATGAGCCCTTCAGAAAGTCTTCTAGCGTGTGTACGTATGTATGCACACAGACACACATGCAAACTACAAGATACACACCAGAAGACTGCCTATTAGGAAAGAGACACTAGTTGACTTTACAAAGACTACTTAATTGTGTTAAGAAGTTCAGGAAACATGGAAACAAACCTGGGTCCATACTGGGGTGAATTATCATAATGAAAGTAGTATCTGTAGATGTATTTGTCCAAATCCTCAAAAACCTTTTCATCACTATTTTGGTATTCCTTCATATCTTCCAGGTAATCCTTGACATCATTAACAAAATCAGTGAAGAGCATCTGGTCATGTATAAATACCCCATTATGAAAAAACTTATCAATGAAATTTTCTAGTTCTCTCCAGTGACGGAAGTTATGTACAACTTGTTGCAAATACTTTTTCATTAGCCGATTAAATTCATCCACCCTGATAGGATCCGATACTCTGTTAAAGAGACTAATGAATTCTTGATGAGCACATTCAAAAATACCAGAGCAGCCCTTTAGGCCAAACTGTTGTTTTCTATTGCACAAAGGATCATTGAAACATTTCTGTGAATCTGTATCTTTTTCAAATGTTGTAAACTGATGTTTTCTTCCATCTCTGAATTCTTTTGCCACGTTAGGTCCCCTGTAATGCATGTGCTTCGGATTCTCATAAGAGGTATGTTCTCGATAAAAAGTTCGAGCTTTCTTACTTGCCTCGTATCTTCTATCATTTGACTTCTTCTCCTTTTCATCAAAGATGTTTTTTGTGGTATCTTTGAAGTGTCTGAATGTAGACTTGACAGAATCAGAGAATTTTTTCAGGTTTTCTTTCACTGCTTCTTTAGCCTGCTTAATCTTTTCTTTATGGTGTCTTACAAACTCTTTAGTGGAATTTTTCATAGCATCAAAAGTTTCCTTGACTGAACCAAAAAATGATTCCTTTGATTTCTTTTTAGTCTTACTTTGCCCCTTAGCACCTTTCTTTTGTCCCTTTTCATACATTTCTTGTTTTTCAGTTTGGTCTTTGGCTTCAACATACAGCTTCTCCCATAAGTCAGAGCGTTGCTGCTCGAAGTTTAGTTTTTTTTCTAGTTCTACTAGTCGTCCTCGCAGAGCTTCTATTTCTTGATTTTCTCTTAATGTATCATCATCTTCATTAGCATTGTCAGGTGTCTGACGAGAACTTAACTGTTCCAGTTCTTTTTTTAGAGCTTCCGTAACATGACGTTCTTTGTCCAGTTCTCTCCTTAACATCTGTGCCTCTGCAAACAGCGTTTCCTTTTGCCTAAGAAAGTTGTGGTTTCTTTGCTTTTCCTCTTCTAAATGTTCCCTTAGTTTTTGATTTTCCATTACAATAGACTCCGTGCTAGTACCTTTATCTTCTAAGTTTCTAATTTGTTGTCTTAGCTTCCTTAATTCTTCCTGAAGTGAGGCCAAAGCTTTTTCTTCCTTCTCTAGAGATTCTCTTAAGTGCTGATTTTCTGCAGCAAGACTTTTTTTCTGAGATTCAAAGGATTTCTTCTCCACCTCAGTAGAGGACAAACATGTGGCAAAATCTCCCTTGAGTGACTAATACAAGCGAAAAGAAACAAGCAAAAATACTACAATTAGAAACATTACAATTTCAGGTAGAAAGATGAAAGACCAAGTGTCCTGGTTTCAGCTGTAACAGTTATTTTTCTCCTTCCTAGTAGGTGGTGCAGTGCTGTGTTTTGGCTTTAGTCTGAGAACAATGCTGATAAAACACCAATGTTTTATTTGTTGCTTACAATAATGCTTACTCTGATCAAGGACTTTTCAGTCTCTCATGCTCTACCATTAAAAAGGGGTACAAAGAAGCTGGAAGGAAGCAGACAGGACACCTGTCCCAAACTAGCCAAAGGGATATTCCATATCACAGCACATCATGCACAGTATATAAACTGGGGGGGAGTTATCTGGGGGAAGGGCAGATAACTGCTTCGGTCAGGCTGGGTATCAGTCAGCAGGTGGTGAGCAACTGTACTGTGCATCACTCATGTCTACTGTTGTTTTCCTTTCCCCTTATAGTTTCATATTGTCTCCCCTTGTTATTTTCTTTATCATCATTATTACTATTAGCAGTAGTTTTGTATTATACTTTCGTTATTAGACTGTTCTTATCCCAACCCGTGGGGTTTACATTCCTGTGATTTTCTCCTCGCCATCCCGCCTGTATTGGGAAGGGGTGGGGATGTGGAGCAAACAGCTGCATAGTGCCAAATTCTGGTCTGGTTTAAGCCACGACACCAGGCTAGCCCAGGCAGAGTGTACTTGTCATTTTGGATGCAGTGACACTTGTTGCAGCAAGATGCAAAACCAGAGCTATCTTGTTTATCTTGGATATGTACACAAACACTTTCTTGGCAACAAAGATCATGTGAGAGGCTTCCCCTTCTAACCAGAGGTCATCATCCCTCGCTTGTATTGATTTAACTAGGTAAAGGATAGTAAACTAGGTACACAAATTGTAACCTTCTAAAAGGAAATGAAAATGTGCCTGTTTGATTTTTGTTGATTTATGTTCTGGATTTATATATGCAAACTGGATTTACAGATTACAAACCAAATTATATTAGCAGAAGCAAGGGCATTGAGCAGTTGGGACAGAAATTCAGGAACAGATTTTGAATCAAATTTGTTGTTGAAGATAGGTGTTCATGTAACAATATCCTAACTCAAAATTTCTCCCCATACTCTTTGACATCCTCGATGAACTCTCAAACTAAACAGATTGAATTATATGTGGATGCTGCTACCAACAACATAAATGAAAAAACATTCAAACTGTATACATATACATACACATACATATACACACACACACACACACACACACACACACACACACACACACACAAAGCACTCCCTAATCTTCTCTCTGGGTAATCTAATAGTAACTAACTAAGAGAGTACAGGTCAAGTATTAAAAAAAATAAAAAATAACCTTTGACAATTAAAAAGCAAATCATAAACTTATAATAGTTTTTTACCAGTCTGTTCCAGTTCAGCTGTCTGCATTAATGACAACCTGGCATTATGTCATAGGAAAAGAGACAAGCTCTGTGTCTGAATAGGTCCCAGACTACATACATAAACCCAGTATGTTTAAACACATTCTAACAACAAATTTGAAAAAATAAACTTTGTCAAGAATTCAGGGGAAAGGAAAATTACAGTCAGAAAGAACTTGCTATAGAAAAATATGTAATAGATTTGTGTGACAAATTAATTTCACTTAGTGTAAGATACAGACATGACAGAATAACCCTGTAGCTTTCAGTTAAACTCATACCTACCCCCACTTTATGATACCCTTTATCTCCTTGCTCTTGTTGGCACTGGTAAAGGTCCTCTTTCATATCTTTTAATTCACGTGTCTTTGTCACTAGCTGCTGACGTTTCTGGACCTGTATTGTACCTACAAAGATAAAAAACCTTTTCTTGATAGTCTGACTTGCATTAAGCAGTTAAAAGAAACCGCTGAACCCAAACTTTATCTTCATTTTCTCTGCAAATTCAAAAGCATTCTTACTTTGCAATTTCTGCCCAGTACTTACTAGCAACTGTTTAGCTGCAACAAAATAAAGACTATAAACCCAGATTATTATGTATTGATTCTGTTTCTCCCAGGGATAAAGGATTTCTCAGACCTCAAAAATTCACTATTACACTGTCTTTTCTTTGATGACAGCAAATGAAGGAATTTTAGAACATGACATAAGTTGGATACAACACAACAGAAGTTATTGTAGGAAAGGATACATGCAGCTTTTCTGTCAGTTTTTAGTAACATGCAAGCCAACCAGGATAAAAGGGAGACCATTAGTCCATGCATTATCCACTTCAGGACTACAACATTTACTGTTAAGTTATGTGAATGAGAGGATATTAGCATAGTATTTAAATTTCCATGCAGAAACACAGCTATTACACACTGCTTACAAGGCAGGAAGTATTTGCAGGCCCTGTTTTGTCATTCTTGTAATGAGTGAAGGCTAAAGAGTAAGTATCTTATTTTTCACTTGTCAGATAGAGGCTGACACACACTGTTTTTTGGAAAAGATCTCTTCATTGTACTAGCCACCATTCTTTTCCATCAAGTAAAACTTATTTACTGGTACTACCTATCAGTTTTTAACACTGATGCAGTTTCTATTTCTTTGCTTTAAAAATTCTCTTGAATTGACCCTATACAGCAGATGGCAACATCAAGTTTTAGGTGTTTCTTTCAAAACCAGTGCAGCTTATGCAGAGTTCTATTTCTGTATTTAAAGGCAGGGGGCTGTATTATTAAACAGAAGAAATTCTGTAATTACTATTACGCCAAGGAATTTTTTGTGCTCTAAATTTCTATTTAATGTATTGTCAAGTATGAACTTAAAAGTAGACAGTGCTCTACTAAACCAGCTGAACCTCAGTTCAGCTAAGGGAAAGCAATGTTTTTGCAGTACTGATTGTTTTTAAGTTTACAGAGTCCTAATAAACTCTGTGAGCACAGATCCTTGTGTAAGTGAATTTGAGTATACCAACAGTAAATTTGATTTCTGTATTTATGTTTTATAGATACCTCTGAAGAATTCCATAGATCCTAAGAACCTGAAGACTGCATCTGAAGAATCCTTTAGTGTAAAGAGTTCATGTTAACAGGAGCCTGAATTACAGAAAAACACTTGAAACTGTTTCTCTCCTTATCAATAATCATAAATGATAGATACAGTAAAACATTAAAGCAAAAAAGACATTAGGCAACACAGAAAGAGTATCAAAGACACTGAAAATGCATGTAATGAGGTACCATCCCTCACTAACTGGTTTGTGTTCCCAGCTGGTACTCCAAGTCACAGTACCCTTTAGGTTTTGTAAGTAATCTATCCAAATCCCCAGCAATACAGCAATGTTCCCTTTTTCAGACCTTGGTTAAATAAAAAAGAAGTATCTTATAGTCCACAGGGAGAATTTTTTCTGGCAAGGGCTTCCTAACTTTAGCTTTTCCATTTACCTCTGCTTCTAGCATGTCAATAGACATTAGTATTTACATCAGCTACTAGCTGCAGCTGCTACATAGTATTTTACGTGACTGGATTAGTCATTCCTACAATCCTGCATAGACTTATATTAAAAAAATAAATAAAGTTTTAGGAATTATAAGTATGCATACATACATGGATGCATGTGTACACATACACACTATAAAGTAAATCTGAATGCAAACACAGCATCCACTCATGACTTACCTTCAGGTTTACCTAAGAAAAAAAAGTGCCAAGTGAAAATTAATATCAATGTCAAATGTCAACATTTAGACCCCTAACAATTAGCCATAATCAAATGCAGTTAGAATCATATTCCCGGTTTCAAACTGAATCACAAGTCTTAGGAAGGCACACTTCCATATAAAACTACATCTACTTAGGAAAAATTATTGTTGAAAATAAATGCTCTCTAAAATTTTTATCATTGCACACGCATCTCAGAAGATCAGGATTCCACTACACAGATTTAGGTCTGGAACGAGTTCTGTTGTTTTGTTAAATGTAGTAACAATCTATTCAATGCTGAACTTCAGGCAACGCAGCGAACACAGAAAAATTGCTCTCTCCAGCATTCCCTAATCCACTCTGGAACTGCACAGACAACTACAGCATATTTTTCTCCAACACAGAGAGAAAAATAGTGATACTATAGACTCTCGTAAAAAATATGCCTTGCTTTTTATGGTACATTTACCAATGAGTACATATGGGGCAGAAGCCTGAAATAACTCTCTGAATGCTGTTATGAATGGTAAAGCACTACCCCAAATTTATTTCAGAAGGAAAGATGGCAAAATGAAGGGTACACACTGCAACATGAGACAGTAAGGAATTTCTGTCTGGAAGGGCATCCAAAATTTATTTATTTATTTTAATTTTAAATTAGCGTCTATTAAATACAATTGCATCGCTGAAGGGCCTCTCTATATTATCCATACATTGGCAGTTGCTTTTTCTCTTTCTTACGTTTAGACTGTTAACAGAGAACACTGAAAAACCAGTCACAATAAAATGGTATTTTTTTATGTTAGATGTTAATTCTGTGCATTTTGTTTTCTATAAACTCACCATAGAAGTGTCCAAAGCCCATGCTGATTGCAATCACCAAAGCCAGTATGATGCATCTGTTAAGGCCACTACTGAACTGGCGTTTGTGCTGCTCTTCCCCGGGAGGCTCAGACTCTGGTTCAGCAGGTGACCCCCCCTCAGCTTCAGAGCTGGGGATCAGCCTCTTCTTAGCCCGACGTTTTCGTACTGTGGGACTGGACTGATTGCTCGTTTCATCACTACTCGATTCATCATTGCTAGCCTGAGAGGAAAAAACTGAAAACCGGAATAAAACATTCTTCAAAATGCATTAATTCTTGCTTTAAAAAAAAAAAAAAAAAAATCAATCTGAATACCAAAGCCCATCATATTTATGCAACATCTATTTGGAATTTCTCTTAGAGAACATTAATAAAACAAAAATTGTCAATGTAATATTTTACGCTGGATATTATGCAAGGAATGCTTGATGTCCACAGTTAAAGATCCATTTTTTCCAAAGGAAAAGATAGAGAATCAAGAAATTATGAGCAAAAACCGGTGTGGTACTTCCCCATACTGTACAATTCACTCATTAGAAAATGTTTCTTTCAGACAATCCTGCCTCGTACACTGTCCCTGCAAATGCTTGTAAAGTAAAAAGGTTAAGGATTCTGATTTCCTTTTCTTTCAGATACTGCGACTGAACTACTTAATAATGAAAGAGCAACATAAACACTTGCTAAAAGAAAGCCTCCTAAGAAGCTATAGGCAGTTTTCTTACATTCTCTCAAAAAAATTCCTTCTGTGATCTACATGCAGCTGCAGAAGAAGTTCCATTAATGCATATATTATAAATACCCAAAGGTTTGTATTGCACATTTATTTAAATATGTAAATCTGTTTACTTTTAATATCTACCATATACTACCTATAAACATCTTTACCCACCTTTCAAAAAAGCCAATTTCAACTACTGCTGCTCAGGAAAGGAACCACCCAGGTGCTTCTGTGTCTGTCCCTTCCTAAGGAGGGAGCTCACCAAGCCACTCTCCATCATTTATCAGCAGTCCTGGTCTAGTGGGCAGGTCCCACGGGACTGGAGGTTGGCCAGCATGAGGTTTCTCTACAAAAAGGGCAGGAGGGAAGACCCCAAAAACTTCAGGCCTGTCAGCCTGACCTCAGCGCTGGGGAAGGTCATGGAGAAGATCATCCTAAATGAGATCATACAGCACGTGAGGTTTGAAAACCAGGAGATCAGGCCCAGTCAGTATGGGTTCATGAAGGGCTGGACCAACTTGTTCTCCTTCTACAAGGTGTGTCCCACCTGGTTAATGAGGGAAAGGCTGTGGACATTGTCTATTTGGACTTCAGTAAAGCATTTGACACTGTCTCCTACAGCATTCTCCAGGAGAAACTGTGCATAGGCCTGGGCATAGGTGTGTTTTTTGCTAGGTTAAAAACTGGCTGGATGGCAGAGCCCAAAGAGTGGTAATAAATGGTGTCACATCTAGTTGGCAACCGGTTGCTAGTGATGTCCCTCAGGCTCAGTGTCAGTGCCAGTGTTGTTTAATGTATTTATTGATGATCTGGACAAGGGGACCAAATGCACGCTCAGTAAGTTTGCAGATGACACCAAGTCAATTGGGAGTGTTGATCTGCTGGAGGATAGGAAGGCTCTGCAAAGCCACACAGACTGGATCCATGGGCTGTGGCCAATGGTATGAGGTTCAATAAGGCAAAGTGCTGGGTCCTGCACCTGGACTGCAATTACCCCTTGCAATGCTACAGGCTTGGGGAAGAGTAGCTGGAAAGCTGCTCGTGGAAAAGGACCTGTGAGTGCTGACTGACAGAGCTGAACATGAGCCAGCTTGTGCCCAGGCAACCAAGAAGGCCAATGGCACCCTGGCCTTTATCAGCAACAGTGTGCCCAGCAGGGCCAAGGAAGCAATCATCCCTGTTTACTTGGCACTGGTGAGGCCACAGCTCAGATCCTGTGTTCAGTTCTGACCCCCTCACTACAAGAGAGACATTGAGGTGCTGTAGCAGGTCCAGAGAAGGACAAAGCAGCTGGGGAAGGATCTGAAGCAAAAGTCTGATAAGGAATGGCTGAGGGAATGAGGGTTGTTTAGCCTGGAGAAGAGAAGGCTCGGGGGGGACCTTATCACTCTCTGCAACTGCCTGAAAGGAGGATGGAGAAAGGAAGTGGCTGGTCTCTTTTCCCAAGTAACAAGTGATAGGACAAGAGGTAACAGCCTCAAGCTGCACCAGAGGACATTTAGACTGGATATTTGGAAAAATTTCTTCACCAAAAAGGGGGTCAAGTATTGGAACAGGCTGCACAGGGCAGTGGTGGAATCACTGACCTTAAAGTATTCAAAAACCATGTAGAGATGAGGCACTTAGTGACACAGTTTAGCGGTGACTTGGCAGTCTTGGGGTAAAGGTTGGACTTCATGATCTTAAAGGTCTTTTCCAACCTAGCTGATGCTATGATATAATTCTAACAGTCTGAATCCAAAACACTTCAATTACCTACCAATTTTGGAAGACTCAATTGGCCAAGATTTAAGATAAGACCCAACTCTAACCATTAAAAAAACCTTTTATATTCTTTTTCTAAAATGTTGTTTATGATACCATTTGTATGATCACATTCCTATAGCCCAAAAGCCATATATTCTAGCTGGGAAAATAATAACAGAGCTGTAATTGCTTCTTGTTTAGAGGTACAAATGCCTGCTGCATGTACTGCAAATAAATGTATATAATCCAGTAGGTAAGTAATGATTATTTAACATCTCTCCTTTGAAAGCATTACTTTCAAGGGTAAGGCAAATACCAAGGGAAAGCAGTAGCAGGGTGAAAAAGCAGCTTTCAAATATCTGTGTTCAGGTACCTAATTCACATGTCCAAAATAGATTCAGTGTGATCAATGAAGCCTCCAGCACATGACAAAGTGCTCGTGCTCAGACACTAAATTTGATGACCACAATTACACAACGCTAATGCCCCTTCTAGATATATGGCTGTTCATTCTCATACCAGAGATCATCACTCAAATGTAGAAATATAAATACAGAGTTACTGTCCTTGAACATTTCACAACCAAAAATCATTTGTTTGAGCGAAGCCATGCACATACCACTGAACAGACAAGAATGCCAAGCAGTGCTGGCCATTATCTATAAAAAGCATTATAGATCTTATATTATACCCATCTCAGATCCTTCGCTTAAAATAAATTCTAACTTAATCGATGTGATTGCATCAACCCCAGAAAAGATTACAGATTAGTATCTGGAATACACATCTGATTTCTGACTCCATGGACATAACGAAAGATAACTTCCCCAATAATCTACTTTAGCCAGTTAGTCAAACCACACTGACCAAGCAGACACTGCAATAAAGACAGATCACTTTAACCACTAATTGACATGCAGATTGTTTAAATGAATTTATATAGCTTGGCAGAAAAGGACAGTATTTTAGAATCAGTATTGAAGCAGATGCATACTTCCTCAACCCTGCACAATGAAGACAAGCGTTCTGAAATTAGTCAGGAGAGAGGTATTTAGAATTTACCAGAATGCAGAGGTCAGACATTATAAAAGATTATGCAGGACATACTTAATAAGTGAAGATGTTACCATCACTTATTTGGGTTTTTCAGTGATTTTTCAACAACCAAAGAAGCTTACGCATATGGAATACAAAAGTGGTTAAGGAACAAGCTGCTTCTAGTCAAATGGAAAAATCTTTTGATATACACTGGACAGCAAAGAATAAGAAAGAAGGAAAAAAACCCAGACAATCAGAAACCAAAGAGAAAAAGCTGTAAGACACTTAGAGCCATTCAAAAGCACTTACTGGCAAGTTGTCAACACCATTACACTTTCAGGCAAGAATGACACTGCCTTACAGCTGCTGTAAGAATTCAGTACAAAGTTGTACCCTCCAACATTGACAGGATGAAAAGGGGTATAAATGAAACTAAGTGTGATCACAATAGCAATGCAAAAATTCTAGCTTCTGTTATGACTTTGCAGTGTCAGAGCTACACTAGAAACCACATGAAGTAACCATGTCAGTGATCGGTTTGTCTTTTTGACATTTCTGCACAGACACAACTCAAGCCTAGATGCAGTTTATTTCAGCATATGAGAGCTTCTTCTAGTTAACTTTATTCACAAAGCAATATTAAAACATTTCTGTTTGCACGGTGACGACCGCCTAAGCAGGAATTGGTTTACAATTAAAAGTTTTAGTATCTATGTAAGGAAAATCAGAAGCTCATCCTTTTCCAACTCAACAGAAAACTCAATAAGCAGTGAATGGCAAAGATTTCCATCACCAAAAAAGTGGCATGAAAACTTTGACTGCTAAAACTCTGGCATTTAAAATAAATGCCAGACATTTTCTGTAATACACGGTCAATCAAATGCACAGCACTAAAGACCATGGTGAAATCAGCTTCAGTGAGGAGGAAGAAATTCTTTTTGCCAGGCACACAGATTTGGAAACCAACAAGAACCATTCATTTAAAACAGTCAAGCACACATATTAAAATGTATTACAAAACTTACTGATGCCCATTCCAAATCTACATGTAAGTTTAACAATTTTCAAAAAAGCAAATAAAACACTGGCAGCTTAGCCAAATTATTCAGTGAGGACTGGCTTTTAGCATCTGTTTGGAATATCACTGCTACAAGATCAAGTCAGATCGCTACTGTTAATTTTAATAACACTTCATGCAAGCCATAAGCAATCAGCTTTACACAAGCTGATCTGATTTAATCACACCACCTTGGAAAGGAAGACTGCGAGACACATGCTCTTTCACCTCATATCCCCATTCCCTTACACAATCAGGAATCTTCCTCAGCTCCTCCAGCCAACTGACTTTTGTGTACAAGAACATGGGGGGAAAAGTAAAAAAAAACAACATTTTTAGAACTCTGCCCTAAAGGAAAAGTCAATAAATTTTAAGTTTAAAATGAAGTTAAGTCATCCATAAGACTTTAAGAAGGTGACAGCTTTGTGTGAATCATCACTCATCATATTTAGATGCTAAGCTGTCATTTTCTGATTCAAAGGGATACTATACAGATAAATGTTTAACAATGCTCTATTCTACTTCTAAAATAAAACAATATTTTTAGAAAAGTCCTGCTCTTGTAATAAACTCACTTTGAAAACCAAAAATCACTAACACAAAAGTATTATGGAAAATAAAGAGAACAGATTACAAATAAGCAGCAAAACAGAATTAAAAAGGAAGACTAGAGAAATAGAGAAGGTTAACACAAGAGTAAGTATTTTTGTTTGGGTTTGTTGGGTTTTTTCTTGGGTTTAATTGGCCAAATATTCTTATCTTTCCTCCTGAACACAATGCATTGCATATTTCTGACAAGTACTGTGAGAATCTTAAAAAAATATATACACACTCTTTGTAGCTATGAAGAAAAGGTTTTTGTAGTCACGCTGCTATTAGTCCTCATAGCCCCAAAAAGTCAATTCTCTCTCAGCTGCTAGTTACTTACATCAGCTCTGTAAAAGCCTTTAAAATTGCCAAGAGAAAACCTACAATTACTCTATGCACTAAAAGTAATTTTAATTCTCAAAAATATGCTAGCAATTTAATTTCTGTTTAAAATAGCAAGCACTTATCAGGAGAGAATGTTTTCAAATAAACAAGACTACAGACATACCTTTGGACAAGCATTCAGATTTAGGGTAACTAAGGTCTTCTAGACACTGCAAATACGTGGACATGTACTCAACAAGACTGATTATCTTTTCACCTCTCCACACAGAGAAGGTTCCCTAAGCAAAGACTGCTTTGTTTTGGTTTGTTTTCTTCCTGGTGACATTTTTGCACACAGTTGCGTAGTAATTTATTGCCCTTACCGGTTTCTAGATGGGAAAATGCATACTGACTGCTAGAGGAGGAACCCATATTAAAATCATCTGAACTTCGAGCTTCTTCACCATCAGCTGGAGCTTCCTCCTGACTTTGAGTTTCTTCTGATTTTGGAGCTTCAAGTGTAACAATGTCAGAATCATCACTAATAGTTCCAATGCCAGAGCCATCATCAGGAATTTTTTCTTTATTTCCCTAGGGAAATGGGCAATGTAAAAAATATTCAGATACATACAACAAAATAATCTTGAAACATAGCAAGAATTCTCAATGCTTTAAAAAAAAAAAAAGGAAGATCTGTATCTTTATTTTGATGCCTTCAAAACATTGCTTGGCATTGTCACACGGGACTTACAGAAGCTTTTTAACAATGTAATGCAATTTACCTCTGGAACTATCTCAGTTTCCTCAAAAGCAGAAAGACTGTTATCTACCACTGGTGTCTCTTCATCATTGCTGCACTGAGCTACATGAAAAGGAAAAAAACAAACAAACATGGGATTAAAACCAGTAACCACAAATTATGCCCACTCATATATAATATAAAAACGTGTGTAATTGTGGCAGATTTCTATTATCAGTGAAGTTTTTTTTACAAATACACTAAATCTCATTTTTAATAACTCTCTAACAAAAATTAGAGTCCAATTTGTTATTACACAATACAGTGGTTTGGAGGATACTTGAATTCAAATGCTCATACTGATCATAATGCAAGTAACCTCTAAATGAAATGCAGAGTTAGGTAAAAACCAACACTGTATCTAAGCAGCACCACAGTACATCCATATGTCAGGATAATAAAAATATTTTCCAGACAGTCACTGGAGTTTGAGTGTCTAGTCCTATTTGTACAAGGAGAGATTATGAATCTGGAAATGTGGCCAAGCTCAAATTTAGTCAACTGCACACTGAACTTGTCACGTCTGTGTTCTCATGCCAACAGTAAAAAATTTAGTATCAAATTTAGTAATTAGAGTGGAAGGATTTTCACTTTATTAATACGCACCAGACTTAGACTTCCAACTCAATAAATGCTAACACAGCACATTTTTTTAGGTGTAAAAGCACTGATGGCTCCTTCCAAATTACTCTTATTTGATCTATGACATTATTAAGGAATATTTCTTTTATCAACAGCACTTTTATAAACTATCTTCCAGCAATACCAGCGAATACTGTTCTATAACACAACTAAAGTATAGACAATATGAAAGACATTCTACTAATTTCATCTATTTCAAGAAAAAAGTACTTTTATAGAGCTGATGACTGATTATTTTCCATACCTCCAATGAAGCAACTGCTCTGACAGAGGCCTACAAACTCTATTAAAAATACCAATTTTGTGCCAATGCTACAACAGATACTTACCTATATTTTGGAACTACCCCTGTTTTATATCTCACCTTGCAAATCAATTGGTTGCTCCTCTTCTTGCAAAGAAACATATTCTTCTGAAACAAACTCATGGTTATCATTTGTGCTTCCATTTTCTGAAGTCACTGTCTCTATGTCAGAGCCCTGGAGTTGAAGAGTTTTAAATGAACACCACAGATTTCCATCAGTAAAGCAGAAGGAAAGGCTTACAAAGAAAACAGAACTCTAATAATGAAAACAGAAGAGTAATATCCTTTAAAACTGAAGAAGACTTTAAGCAAAGAAAACAAGAGAAGTACCAAGTAATTAGCTAGAGGGAAACAACTGCTGGTGTGTTATGACCATGACTGAAAAAAGAGAAGGACAATTCGGGGTGGGGGGGAAATAAAGAAAATTAGCCATCAGTTAACAACTATGCTGAGTATTTTAAATAACTATTTCCCAGTAGCTTTATTAGATCTATTTATTAACTAGAATTTAGAGAAATGGGAGATTTTGAATATGGGATCTAATTCTTGCACACATGTCCATGTATTGTAGGGAAACACACCCACCCTCCCCAAAATGGAACTTCCAAGAGTGCCACCATGTACTCACTAAGTACTACTACCAGGAAAAATCATCTCAGTTCTTGTTGGCAAATTTGAATGATTGTTTTAACAGGACATCTCTGACACTAGAAAACAAATATTTGTAGAATCTCTAAATTGGATTTCTGTCTTTAATCCAGAAAGGAGCCACAGCTATTAGTCAGCTGCCAGGCAGCAACAACCCCAGAGCAAAACAGGCACTGAAGATACACAATGCTTGGAGACTGCAGGGTACTAAAGGTAACCAGTATGGCTGGCAGCTCCAGATATTTAATTTTCATATTGTAATTTTTGTTTAAAAGAACTGACGGAACGCAAGCAAGGTTAGTAGGAAAGTACAAACATGCAAAATGTAACTGAAAAATACAAAGTCACTCTGATCCATAAATAACTAGAGCTGTTTTTGTAAACAGAGGGAGTTATTTTTGCCACAGTAGGTGTGAAATTACAGTAGTAGTAATACTTCCAGATCAGTTTCGGGACTCAAGTAAACATGTATGATTTTAAGAGGAGACTGTGCTTGAGGAAGAACAGATATCTCAAAAAGTTACATAAGATATATTCTACAACCACATTAAAGCCTTTTTAAAAGGCTTCAGAAGCTAACTGCTTTAGCAATCTGAAATACACTTTGTACCTTTTGACTATGTATCACAATTTTAATTGCAAATGTTCTGCAGAAATTCGCCACTCAATAATAAGTAACATTAAAATCTGACTGAGATTTCCGGAAAGAAAATGTAAAGTTAAATACTAAAAGCTAAATACTTAAAATAAAATTAAAAAAAAAAAGAAAAAAAGAAAAAGGAAAAAAAGAAATTTTACTACATCCAGACCTCAGCCCAGATCTGTAGAGATGCAAAAATCCACAGGACTACAGGGGAAAAGTATATTGGAGGTCTGCACTAAGAGGTGGAGCCTCTCAGAGCTTCTGAGCAACTTCAGCCTGACTTGCTCACTGCTAGGGGAAAGTAAGATAAAAAATTAATCTTATCTAACTTCAAGGGTCAACACCTGAGCAAATTGTTGAAGGCACCTCTGCAATCAATACAGTAAGTAAAGTCAAGACAGCAAGTCATTTCATCAAATGGAAGTGTTGATCTTAGCAGAATCACTGCCCTCTAGACTCCATGGGCTGTATTGATTTAATCTGTACAATGCAAACTTAGAGACCACCATCAGATTCACACACCTTGCCTGTAGACATCTATGCAACAACAGAGCCCATCCCAATAGACCTTTAATTGTTCACTTTTTTTTCTCTTGTCTCAAGCTTTATTCTACTAGGAATTAAAAGTTACTTTTGTTTTAATAAAGCCGTTGTCACTTTATACAACTAGTCAACCTTCAGAAGGTAGGAAACACACACTCAAATTAAATTAGGGCTATACAGAAACAACAGTGACTTTATAAAAGCATGACTAATAAATGAAGCTATGGCAGAGCTCAAAAGATGGACAGAAACACAACTGAAACCATACAAATTTGACAGAGCTCCACACATGAATTGAACAGGTCTTAAAAAGACAAGAATTTTGAGCCAAGAACAGATTTTTGCCTTTCACAGAGTCTGTTTGCTCTTTCCACTTGCTGCCACACAATCTACCATCACAACTTTTTTACACAGTAATCAGATTGCTTTTGTATATTTCATTATGAAAGATACCTCTTCAGTGACCGTTTGCCCAGTGGGGAAAAAAAACCTCCAAAACATTCCCTTAGCTGCTGCCACTAGCTCAGTCCTGCACTGCCATATCAATTCCTCCTCCACAAGGTGCCAACATTCAGGTTATCTCTACATATTTTATGCCTTGCGCTCTCTTGTCTGAATAACAGGGCCAAGGAAACCCAGAATTCCAACATGAATTGCAAAGAACTTGTGTGAAAAGCTGCTGTGAGTCCCTGGAAAACAGAAAAGAAAGTCACTTCAAAACTCAGTCCTTCTTAAAAAAAAAAATCTCTTACCACCTCCAAGCCTTTCAGGCTGTTACAGTTTTCAATACCCTTCAAGTGTAAGTATGGCAAACCCTCAGCAATCAGCATTTGAAGCTCTGAGAAGGCTCATTCCTGACCTTACAGTACAGATGTGAGGAGAGTCGCCCTGCCCTCCCACCACCTTCATTTCTCAATAAATCTAATGAAACGTTGGCATTCCTTCACTCACTGTAGCTTCCGCCAGACTCCACCTAAGGCAGAAAGCCTGGGAAAACCAGTATTGTGGGTATGGAATATATAATTACATACTCTCTGTAACATAACCTTCTCTAAGGGACTGCCAACCAGGCTTTGAAATGCCATTAATTCCTGGACTCTCTGAACTCCCCATATGTTTCTCAATGCAGAACAGCATTCCACACATGAAAGTGCTTGAAATCATGCAAGAAAGACCCAGTAGGTCTGTGTCATCTTTCTCCAGACTACACAAGCATTCTGCAAGCAGAGTGAGGCAACACAAAAGATTAGAGGCGGCACATCTCACAGATGTCTTTGTGCCAGTCCTCAGCCTCCTGACCTCAGACACTCAAAAGACAGAGACTGTTGCGGTCAGGAACAAAAGCAGTTGGTTATGCGCAAACTATAGCATTCACATGAGCTTTCAAAATGCTGCCTTCTAATATTCTAGCCCTTGTGCATAAACTTGTCATTATCCTATTTTTAACTAATAGGACAGATGGAATGTAAGGACAGAGGCCTGCTCCTAAACAGCAGCTGTTGAAGCTAGGACTAGGTATCTCAGTGGTAGAAAAGACTTGAAGAAACCATGGAATCAGTTCCCTTCTGCACAAAATATTTTTCCTGCCCACTATTTCCAATACTTCTGGGTTTTTTTCTGGGGGGGTAGGGTGGATGGAAAAAAAAATGTATTAGCAGCAACAAACAAGCTACACAGAACAAGTGTTTTCAGGAAAGATGGAACAGAGGAGATCATCTCACTAAAATTCTATCAGTTCTTTAAAGTAAAATCTTTGTAAAAAAAAATTCTTTTCAGTAACAGCTGTTTTCTTATTTATTCTATACTCTCTCTTGATATGTAAAATCTATATAGTTTAAATATTTTATTGCATATGGCTAGTCTTAAACTGACAGAACTTATTAATTTGAAAACAGGTACCTCATGGTTGATGACAGTCCAGCCACAAGATGAATCACTGTCACTCGAATTTTCAGACATTTTCAAAGCACACTGCAAGTAAAAGTAGATTCTTTTAACATGCAACACATAGAATTTCACTGCTTTCAAGGAAAAAAAGAGAAACAGAAGAATCCAAATCATGACATTACAGCAGGACCACACTGATTCACAAACTGTTACTCTGGAATTGGAAAAAAAAAAAAAAAAAGTTAGAAAGAAAAATATATTCTTTTGTACATGTTTCCTATTACCTTTTTATATTGGGAGCAATTATGGCTTTACTATGCACATGCCTATTCTGGCCAGCCAAAACAGCTCTTAGGCTAGCTGAAACCACATGCACAAGGCTAGCCAAAAAAATCTCTAATCAAATTTAAAATGTGTCCGTAGCATCATTGTTTGAGACATGTTTCAGTAGGTGCAGTTACTTCTGAACTGTTACATGCACAAAAACTACAGCTTAGTCAAGAAAACCATAGTGGGGTTTTTGGAGAAGACACAAAACAGGATTTTTGGAACCAATTCTCTTCAACTACTGGGTAAAACAATGTTTCATGTTTCTTTCACTTCTTTCAAGTACTCTCAAACATAGTTACTGATTCTGAAGGAAATTCAGAGAGTACCTTGGGAGTACAAAAACAACAAAAAGTAATACAGAACCAATTTCACTTGTTACAATACTACTGCATGACTTGGCTGGTTACTTTCAGAAGAGAGCTGTCTGGCTGAAGCTGCCTGTTCATTCTTTTCTCCTGTACCAGGAATACAGAGTATTCACTATTGTTACATGTTCTGATTATTTTTTAAAGTTCTTAAATAACAGAAAGACTTTAAAAAGAAACTTAATGCATTTCCTATAATTAAAATTAAAATATATTGAATTGTTAAATAACATTTACTAGGGATTTATCTTGGGGAAAAAGAAATTCTCAAAAGTAGAACAATTTCCAATCCATTGTGTGTTATGCTATACATCCTATTTCATAAAACAGCAAAAGAAATCATGGTTCACTAAAGCTTCTATAAAATGATGATTATATTGACAAAGCAGATTGTTCTGAGACCTTCAGACATCTGCTTTATTTCCCACACCAGGTTACTTCTAGTGAGGACACAGAGAAAAGCACCTATTTGTTTAAATTTATGTACTCTCTACTTCATTATCAATCTTGTTTGTTAACACACAAAACATACACAAGCCTTGGATCAGAACACCTGCATATGCCAACGTGGCTAGAAACCTGCATGACAAAATAAAAAACTTCCATTTAGGTTTCTTACAAAACACAGTAAATATTTGTCTCATGTCTTTACATTATACTACTTAATTATATGTTTTCCTAACATGACACTTTTTCCCCATCAGCTTCAACTAATATATTTGGGGTTCCTCTGTAAAAAAGGCAAATGACAATCGTAACAGTTTATAAAGCAAAAATATTCACTAATAATCAACATAGGCACCAATATCAGAGAAACTACATTTCCATTCATTATAAAGGCCTACTTTGAATTTGGTTGTCATTTTCCTTTAGATCTTTTTCTTCCTTCATTAGTGTTTTTCCTGGAATCTCAGCTAGAGAATACCAGGAGGGGGGTGGTGCTTTGCTTTGGGTTTTTTAAAAAACTACTGTGTTCAATCATCAATTTATTATTTTTTTTAATCATACTTCTTCAATCTTCAAAATAACAAGTGCCCAAACGGCAAAGACTGCATTCCAGAGCTCCCATGAGATGATAACATCTGCTTGCTGTCATTAAATGATGTTGCATTTGACTAGGTGCTCAGCAGCAGCATTCTTTTCAGAGGAAGGCAACAACCAGCACCAGCATTTGCTACCTATCAGAAAGTGGCTGGCTATATTGCCAAAACTGCACTGCTGATCTGAAATTAGATTGGCAGAATTCTCTTCGGTATAAAAACATTCCCATTTAATTATTCTACAGTTCAGTGAACACAGCAATCATAAAAGCACCAAATTTATTGTCACTGAAAACCAAGCCTTTTGCCTAACCACAGAAAATGCAGTTTGGGGCAAACATAGTACAGGCAGCCCCCCAGCCCTTACTAGCGAGTCTGATCTCCACTGGGGAAGAAATTCAGGCTGTGGCTTCGTAACGTGGCAATTCCAGTTTTGGTGCATCTCAGTGCTAGATGAAAAGCAAATCCTTTAACAGAAAATAAATAAATGAATCTGTTGATACAACTGCATTTACAAATCTTGGAAGGGCAAGTTTCACCAGCAGAGCCTGCACGGGAGATTGCACTGTCAGTCTTCCTCCAGCTAATTCAACATTTCATCGTGGGCCCTGGCTAACTCAACATAAATGCTATCGCATTCTCCCTCTCTATCCAGATCACAGACTGACAGACAAGTAACCTAGCACTGCTTAAAACCAGTTCTACTCAATACGCAACCTTGGCCTCAGGTTTATCCAACATTTGTCTTCCTTCCCAAACAAAAGCTTCAGGACCTCACTATGTGGGCATCAGCATAATGAAAAAAATGAAATAAAAAATCCCAGAGGAACATACAAACAATGATAATTTTCCATTACTTGCTGGCCTTGACAAATTGCCCCAAAAGTCACTTATCTTTTATTCAACCAGAATGTTACACTAATACTGCATATCTAACTTTATACAGGTGATCGATCTCCAAAATAGGAAAGTTTTTCATATCAGGAATGAAATAAAAAAGAATAATTACAAAAACATTGAGAACTGCTAAATTTACCAAATTTACTGATAGATAGCATGTCATCAGACTGACTGGCAACTCCAGGGCCACTACATTCCTGTAAGCACATTAAGCAAATATACATGTGTAAAACAGTTACCAAAAGCAGAGCCTTTTATTAATTACAAATAATTAGCTCTAAAAGGGTTAAACAGCCTAAAAGGCTTTGATTAAAAAAAAAAAACAACCAAACCTAGGTACAGTGTTCCTAAACTTCAATCATCAGCTAAACAGCTTATTTCTGCAAAAGGTTAATACACACACAGAGCCAGAACTAAATCTGAGGTCACATCCAGTCCCTTAAGTAAAATGAAATACAGAAGACTAATCTGAACCCAGTGACTAAACTGAGCTCAGAACAAAATCTTCAGCAGCTTGTATTTGCCACCACCAGATGACAAAGACCAACTAAGACCCTGTGTGCTTCTCCCGTCAGCCAAAGGTGCCAGATACATTGGCACTGCCTTTAAAAAGAAAGCTTTGGGCAGGAATCAGTAAGACACAAACCTGCAAACTTCCTAACAAATCAAGATGATCCTAACGGGTTGTAGTCCAACAACAGCAGGGATAAGTGGAGGATACAATAGGGTATTCCACATCTCCTGTACATCAGGCCAAGCCAGAAGGAAAGACTGAAATACAAAGAAAAAAAACCCCGCCCCCCATACACACAGCTCCACTGGTTTGGCTCCTCACTACATACCTTCATTGCCACTTTTTTTTCAAAACAAAGTGACAGTTCAAGTTCTTCTATACCCCAGTTTTAACTGCAAAGCTGATCCTAGGCCCATGAATGTCCTACGCTATCAGTGACATGGCCTCTTACATTTCTATAGGCAAAATAAATATCCATTACATTCAGAGTTCGACCTTTATGTAGCTGGGGGAGGGAGAAGGGAATCAGAGCTACTTTCCTAACCTTAGTGAAATGCAAACCAGAAGCATGAGATGTAAAAGCTTACAGCCATATGGACTGTTGATAATGTTATCCCATATATCTATATAAAAATAAATATGAGATACCACATCCTGCTTACCTATTCTGAAGCAGAATACCAGTCGCAGAAAGAATAACCATTCCAGTCTAAACAAATCCCTAAATTCTTCCATCTTAATAGAGGATTTCCTAGACTAAAACAATTTCAGTGAGCACTGACAAAGATGAACAACAAGGCAGTGACAGGAATCGGTGTTCTCTAGAGCTTCCTGTGCTGTCATTCCAAGTAAAAACTCAGTTTTCCCCTACAGGGGCTTCTTTGTTGCACAGCAGAAATAAACACATTATAGTGGTATTACACTTTGGGGTTTTCATGCAAGTTTTTATTTCTACTGAGCAATATAATTTCTTCCCAAAGTAACATTTTTCTCCTCCACGACCATATTTAGCAACCCATAAAGACCATTTCCTCTCTGTGATCTCCAGCAAATATGGTTTCTGAAGGCAACGCGCCCCAAAGCCGGGCAGCCAGCCCCTGTTCACCGTTACTTCCCTCGCACAGGTGCATCACACCTGAGACGGAAAGCGGCGCGCTGCCGGCGCAGTTAAAGCAACAATAACAAGCCTTATGAAACACAACACCTTGCATCAGCCGGAGGCACAGATGACGGAAGCGAAAGAAGTTGGCAAATGCCAGCGCCCAGGGCCAGGGCTGGCGTGGTGATGAACGCCGCCCGCGGAGCCAGTTTGGCCGCCTCGCAGCACCCAGCTACTCGCTCCCCGCGACCAACACCGGCTGTCCCAGCCCCGGTCCCAGGACTCTCGGGCTTTGCACCGCTCCAGGCAACCCCTCCACGAGCCGGGCCGCCGCGCACCGACGCCAAGGCCACGCCGGAATGCTGCAGCCTCCCCCGTGGGGCCGGTCGGGTCCCGCCGCGCCGCCGCCTACCTGAGCGCGGCCCCGAGCGGGGCCCGGCACAGACGAGGGGCCGCGGCCGCCAGTGACGCCGTCAAAAACAGCACCCGGCCCGCGCGGGACGGCGCCTGCGCGCGGCGGCGCCTCAGCACCCTGGCGAGCGTAGTCCGCGCCCCGCCGCCGCCCAACGGCTCTCGCGCCGCCACAACTACAGCGACCGGTGTGCACCGCGGCGGGCGGCCCGGCCCGGCCCGCCCCGCCCCGCCGGCAACCGCGGCTCCCGCTGCCATGGCAACGCCGCGCCGCGGCCCCGCACAGTGGTACCGGGCCCGGCCGGGCTGTGCTGAGCCATGAACAGGGCCGGCGTGGCGGGTCCGCGGAGAGACCCCGTGAGGAGAGGGGCAGCAAGGCAGACCTGCGGGGCCAGCGTTTGTCCCGTGGGCAGAGGGCTCAGAGGGGCCTGCAGCGCCGGGAGCGTGTCAGCTGTGGTCACAGCGTAACCCCGGCCGACACCCGGCTATGAAGGGACGCGCTCTTTTACGTGCGGATAGCGCTGGTCCTAAAGGAAAGAAAACAAAACAAAACGGCCCCAACAAAGCACATCCCCCCAAGGCACAACACCGCTGGCACACACAGGAAAAAAGAAAACAAAACAGTGCAGCATATGGACTAGGAATACCTGATCCTTGCACCTGAGGATGCCTGTGAATTAACTGATTTGGACAGTGGCCTACCAGCTCAAGCTTGAAACGAGACGCCTGCACCCTGAGCTGCTCAGGAGAAGCTGTCCTTACCCTTGGGGGACAACACACAGAGTAGATCCAATGGCCAGAGACAGCCCCAGCAGTGCTGGAGCAAACAATCAGGAGACAAAAACAGGCCTCAAAACAAAGTAAAGGAAAAGTACAATTTCTTATCAGTGTTTTACCTCAACTGAAATGTTTTCTCCATCCTTCCTGTGACTCAGGAACACAGGAAAAAAGATTTCATTGCACCTCTCAACAAGAGCAGGGTTTGAATGGTTTGCACAGCCAAACTAAGGCAAGGAAGTACAGTCATCGAGATGTTTCTTAAGGCTTAGCATGCATATTTCTGTATGTTAGAAAAAGAGGAGTCAAGTCCAAAATAAAGCATCCACAACACCTCACTATACTCATACTCTCATTCATGTTTTTATTACCCATTCTAATTATTTCTGCCGCACATATTCAGATATTTTCTAACCTTAAGGTTACCACAAGCACAGAAATGGATGCAAATTCTAATTTTTAATCTACCTCCTTGTGAACATGAGTCCAGTTATCACTGTCCACAGTTTACTAAATAAGGTCAAAAGTCAGTTCCTTACTCTCCCTCACGAATGTATTTCAATACACGTCTTGAGCAATGTTTGCCCTGACCACAAACACTTAAATTTGAAATGCTTTGCCATGTTATTTGAAAGGGTGAATTGAAATCCATCTCCTTATGGGGGCAAATAGATGACTTCTGACAAGAAACTGCCATCAAGTCCAAGCACTGAGCAAAATCCGTCTCCTCATGGTGTTTTGATGTGTGCTGGAGCCTGAAACATGACCAATGGCTCTCTTAGAACACCTCAGGTTTTACTGTTTAAAACAACTGCAAGTGAATGTAGTGACACCTATGGTGGTACCCTGCAGTGGATCTGGTGGATCAAACCTCTTCAAACCTCTTACTTATGGGTCATTTCAAGATACTTAAACATTGCCATTAACAGCAGTAGGATATATGATTATGCCCATTTCCAGCGTACTCTGTAAAAATGGATCTCCAACTTTTTGTCATACACTTAGACATGTAGCTTTAAGAAAACAGATCTTCTTTCAGTCATCCTAGGAATAACTGTCAGCATCTGGTCTATTTCAGTTTTGCTGGGTTGTCACGGGTTAACCCCAGCTGGCAACTCAGACCCACAGAGCCACTCACTCCCTCCTTCCCAATGGGTTGGAGGTGAGAATCAGAACAGTAAAAGTGAGAAAACTCAGGGGTTGAGATAAAGATAATTTAACAGGTAAAGCAAAAGCCATGCACACAAGCAAAGCAAAATAAGGAATTCATTCACCACTTCCCATGGGCAGGCAAGCGTTCAGTCATCTCCAGGAAAGCAGGGCTCCGGCATGCCATACCAGATGGTTACTTGGAACAGCAAACATCACCACTCTGAACATCCCTCCCTCCCTCCCCTTCCTTTTTCTCCCAGCTTTGTATGCTGAGCATGATGCCTTATGGTATGGGATATCCCCTGGGTCAGTCAGGATCCCCTAAGTCCCCCTCCCAGCTTCTTGTGCACCTCACTGGTGGGGTGAGAAGCAGGAAATGCCTTCATACTGTGTAAGCACTGCTCAACAGTAACTAAAACATCCCTGTTATCAGCACTGTTTTCAGCACAGCTCCAAAGCAGAGTCCCATACCAGCTACTGTGAAGAAAATTAACTCAATCTCAGCCACAACCAGCATGTGGGTTGAAAAAGATGTATCAAAAAGGATGTAGCCCATCTTTCCATCTGACCTAAGCCTACAAAAATTAAACTTTCAAAACAGGTATCATAAATGTGGAACTATAATTTTTAGAAAGAGTTAAGTACAAGAGTCATTGACCTGAAGGTTTATTTATTTTAATTACAGTATTTTCTGTTTTCAAAACTTAAAAGTCAGTCTCCACATTTCTACACCTCAGAACACTAATACCAAAAGAAAGCATGACTTCATCATAGTGTACACATCATCGGCTCACGTACTGAAGTCAGAAGTTTAACACCCATCAATCTCAATGCAATCAGATGAAACAGGCAGATATTCTTAAATGTCACCAAGCACATGTGCTTCCCTAATCTTTAAAGAGGGCACTGTTCCTATTTCATAGCAATAGAAAAAGTTGCCTACCTACAGGAAAAAAACAGCCTTGAGTAGCTGTAACAAACCACTACAATAGAACTGGCCTATACAGATGCATACAGATTGTCCTAATAGGCTCTGGAACCAAAACAGAAAATCAGGAGCTTATAACCAGTGTCTGCTTCTTTGCATTTTCTTTTTCCCATTGCCACTGTCTGTCCTCCCCTCAGCCCCCAACTACCCTCAGTAATTATATATATGTGTATATATATATATATATATATATAAACGCTGTATTTTGGCGAGTAAATCATTACATTCAACTGAGGCACTAATGCTCTTGCACTGTCCTCCTTCCAACTACTATAAACAGAGGATTTTTAACCCCTTCCATTGCAATGCATTAGATACTTGCAGGAAAGAAGGAACAGAAACTACTCCAGACATTTCAGACTCACCTCAGTACTCCTCTCAAGGCTCTAAGTAAAGCAACTGGAAGCAGTGCCTGCCAAATTCTCCCTGATCCAAGAGCATAAAATCTGCACAGAATAACATATATCTGCATAATAAATATTTTCTCCTAAGGACAAAAATCAGCCACACGTAGTCTTCAGGAAATGGACTGATGTGGAAAATTTGCAAGTCTGCTAAAACAGCTACTGAAAGAGTGTAGTTGAAATGGTCACAATTTGGATAAAATGCCCAACAAAACAGAACCACTCAAGCCCAGTGCTTCAGGCTATCACAGTAATACAAATGCTAACATATATATATATATACACACACAAACAATACAATTCCATATTACATTCTTCCACTGTCCAAAACAAGCACAGGACTTTAAAGCATATTGTCACACTTCATGTCATTTTATAGCACGTGTAACCTTACCAGGATGGTCCCATTTCTGAGAACCTTTAATCACACCAGTATTCCTGAGATTCGGGCCAGTGTCAACAGAGTACAAATTAAAATAATAGCTCAAGAAAAATATATACTCTCATGCAAGTAACAGTGGTTTTATTTAGAATATTCTTTACAGCTACACCCTAAGATTACTAACCATAGCAGGCTGGAAGAAGTCAGTCATAGTCATTGATAGGAAAATTTATCACAGGATTAATTTACTGCTACACTACAGTAGAATGCCACAGGTTTATAATTGTTCCACTTGCCTTGTTTGGTCAGTCCAAACAAATTTTTCCAAGTAAATATGAAAACTGAAAATATTCAATGTATATTACTTAAAGCTAAAAAGAACGTTCTACATAAAAGCTACCTCTATGCTTACAGGTAGAGGTTTGCCAAATTAGATTCCAGAATATCTAAATTCACTATCTTAGTTTCAGATGTGCCAAACACTATGAACAATGAGAGGAAAGCAGATAACCATAACCATAAAACACACAACTGTTTCAGCTTTGGTGGAGAAGAGAAAGATAAGAAGTTAACAGGTGTTGACTATACAGAGCTACTGAAGTCGTTTCAAAACTCACTGTCTAGATTCAGTAGATATTTACAGACAAATATTTCATTTAGTTATGAGTAACTTTACATCAAGTCCCAAAAGCATATTTTAATATTCAACCCACCAATATTTTACAGAAAGCAAAAATAAGACAACTTTGTATCAAAATTATATAGAATATATATAATCATATTTGTTATAATACTATACTTTCAAAAAATAGTAATTCATATATCCAATCTTTTACCAATTCTGTAGGTGTTCTGGATGAAACAGAAAAATGTCTAGTTAACAGCACATTAAGAGAACTAAGATTCTTTCTGATGCCCTTAAAAGGCACCTCTGTCAAAAAGTACCTTTTTTGTTTTTTAAATTAAGAATCTGGTGTTGTTCCTTGAATCAGGTGTCTAATCTTCTCAGCATCTTTTTCTATAGTTCTATTTTTAGGATCAATCTTGAGAGCTGCTTCATAATCCTGGAGACCTAATACAGAAACATTAATAAGAATGTCAATCAATGACATGAGCATCCTCTTTAGCAACTAACCAGAAATAAGTGCTCCCCAGTCACATGCAGAAATGACACTAGGTTTACCTTTTGTCAGTAAATAAATTCATATTTTATTTATATTATTTTGCAGACCATTTTAGTGGAAACACTCCACTATGTAAACATTTCCAGGTACTGAAACAAGAAAACAGAGCCTCTTCATTCCCATATATACATATACACATGTGCATGAGGAGAGTGTTCAAAAGCCTTCTGCAGAAGAGAGAAAAAATGAATGACAGATGGAAAGTGCATGAAAACAAGAAATAAAAGATGTGAACTGTGAATACTAGAGCTTGGGTGGGGGTAAAGCAAACCTTAAGTACAGGAAGTAAAATAAAGATTTCCAAGTGCAAATGAAGCTGTAAGGGAATGACAAAGTGATTCATAGGGTGAAAAAAGTAATCAGTGGGAAAAGGTTAGTATTTCACTCCTGACATTTGGAATATTCTTCCCCTTCTACTTTCTAACAACTTCCAATTTTTGTTACTTTTTGCCTTACAAAATTAAACTGATACTCTTAGAGAGCTCAGTAGGGACACTTAATTCAGGTATTTTCACAGAAATCACACACACTTGATGAAACATTTTGCTGACCAGTATGGGTTCCATGCATATTTTTACCGAGGTATGTTACTAAGCACTTCTCAAGCAAATATTTTACAAATATTTCAGGTTATTTTAGGTTACTTTGTCCTATAATTGGAAATACTGTAAATAAGATCTCAAAACCAATAAAACATGGCTTCATGAATAGCAAAATTAGTGCAATATAGTTTTGTATCAGTTTGTATCCTACATTCCACTGCCTCCCAGTGCAAATATCTCACCTCCAACCTCTCATTCTTCACTAATACGTTCTATGGCCACCAAGCTGCTATGGTCAATAGTTGGCCATTATGCACAGAAAGACTGAACCAAGAGACCAAACAGAGGATACATAACTCCATAAACTCCTCAATGCAAAAACTAGTTTGCACTCCTCAAATTAGGAGTACAATCAATTTTCTCAAAACTGTTAAGATTTTTCAAGTGGAATTGCAATTAGACAGTAAATATTTTTAAATAAATTAAAAAAATAAGGAATGTTGTATAAGGGTTCATAATGAAGAGACCTGCTTTGTACAGGCCTCCTTTAACGACTCTCCTGAAAAAAATAAAGGTGTGGGCAGTCTCACTGAGCTAAACAGAATTACTTATGTGTCACTATAAATTCACGTGCACTTTTACACAAAATCGAGGTCTTACCTTCAGTATATAATTCCAGCTGACAAAATGCTGTTCCACGTCTCACATATGCTTTTACTCGAGCATTCTCATTATCAGGAACAGGTGGTGTCAACAGTTCTAGTGCCTTTACAAATGAAAACACACAAAATATTTAGAGGGAGATTTTGCTTCAGTTTGTTTTTTTCCCATTTACACACACTCCTCTCAATTACTATGATTATACAGTAACATACTAACAATTCAAATAGAAAATAACTATTCAGATTTAACTACATGGCTTGTGAATCTAGTCATTAAGATTTGTATCTGTTACCCAGCAGTTTGCTAAATACAGTTTCATTGCCATGGCTAAAAACTGAGGAATACTGTCTTAAACGTTTATTACAGTCAAATAATGTATTCTATTTACACACATGAAATTATATACTCAGAAAAAAAAAAAAAAGGCAGCCCTAGAAGAACTGCCCTTTTTTTTTATTTAGTAGTAGTTCCTAGGAAAAAAAAACAAGTTTCAAGCCTCAAGAAGTTCAAAATCAGTTAAAAAAATAATAACTTTAAAAAAAAAATAATTCTAGAAAAACTGTCTCCAAACTATACAGGACCCATTTAAGATCACTCCTTTCTCATTGCACAAATAATGGCTGCTAAAATACCAAGATAATGCAGCCCTTCTCTAAAAATGGCTGGTTTGTTTGGGGGCTTTTTAAGTTCTCCTCCTCACCACCACCAGCTTTTTTATTTTCTTCCCACAAAATGAAGAATACCACAACATAGCACAAGTGATATCTCTCTGTATTTTCTTTTTTTTTTTCTGCTCAAAGTTGCCTTTTTTTTTTTTTCCCAAGTGTATATATTCCTAAAATATTTTACTTGTAAAGAAACATGTATTGAGTCAACATAGGCCATTCTTCCCAAGTGTTTGGAAGCATGGTTTGGGGGCTTTAAACACAACCATTACAGTAATAAATCACAACCACGTATAAGACGACTGTCTGAGAACCTGCATATTTTTACCTTGGAGGAATCTTCAATAGCTTTATGTAGATTTCTCAGTTTCAGGTGGCAGGCAGCACGATTCAGGTACAGCAAGGGAAGTTTATTGTTTAGCCTCACTGCAAGGTTATAGGCATTTACAGCTGCAAGATAGTTTCCCGTTGCAAACATTTTGCTAGGTATAAAACAAAAAGTGAAACATACACTTTAAACAAGGTGGTACATCACAAAATAAATACCCACTTATTGTTAAAATTCATTTTCAAAAATTTGAAGGTTTAGCCACTTTTCCCTTGGAAATGGCCATTTATAGCCTTTTCTGAGAACAACATAGCTGCAGTTCAGTCAAATGTGATGCTGACAATATAGCACAGAGATACACAAATAGTCATTTCTCAGAGGCAATGGAAGAACAGTAAGACCAGTAAGAGGCGGACATATCTAGGCAGAGGCAGGACTAATACTGAAAGCCATGTATCTGATTATCAGACTTTGCACATCAAACCAAAAATATGCACCATGTGTTCACAATGATTTTGTCTATCATGTGCTGCAGCAGTTGCATCTCATGACTTTATCAGATTCAAACCCCATAAGCTGTCAATAAATTCTCTACTATGCAGACATTCACCACCTGTGTCTAGAATAAATAGAAAATATCAAAACTAAGTAATAGACATAGACTATATAGCTCATTAAAATGCATCTTCAAATCTAACTTACTTTCCTTTGTCCTTTAACCAATCTGGATTCTTCTCCTCTTCTTCTAAATCTTCCAGCTCAGACAAATCATCACTTACTGTTCTTCGAGCTTCTGCTTGTTTACGTAGCCACTGTAAATATACAATGTGTAAGTAGTACTTCTGAAGCAAAATTCAAATCCAAAAAAAGAATTTTGCTTTCATCTCTTAACTCACTCCTATCAAAAGAATTCTATTGGTCACATAATTTGGACAGGGAGAAATCTTTTATAGTGTCAGATATGAAAAAACCTTCCAATTTTCCCAAATATTTTATTAGCATGTAAGAAGCAACATTACTGCATCACTAATACATTTTTGTTGCTTATTTGTTTTGGAACTCCAAAATGACTCTTTGTGTTCACTCAACAGAGCACAAAAAAGCTAACAGTGAGCTTCTTTTTAAGAAGACAGAACTTAAAGAATCTTAAATATAAATATATAGAGAGACATTTCAAATGCTGTATTTCAAGGAATTAAATTAACACTGCTGTGTTGGGCTTTTTTCCCTCCCAGAAAAGGGAACATGCTATTTATTAATCTGCACAATCACATGCTTAGTGAAAACGCTTTTTATATAAAAGTGTTTCTTTAAATCTTAATTTAAATAAGACAGTCTTCCTTGGAAGATAAGAATGTTGGCACAGGTACCATCTTTGTCAATTTGCTGAACACATGGTAAATAATTCACCTTGGAAGACAGTAGAAGCATTGTACTAAACCAGAGAGCAATCCTTACCTCCTCCTCTTCTGCAACCCGAGATTCTCGCAGAGCTGTAGGGAAAACTCGTGATGTAAAGTTGATTTTAATTGTAGCAGCAGATCGAGGAGCTGGTAACTGTTCCTCCTTTAAGTTTTCTGAAAACATACTGTAGGAACCATGACCTGTGAAAAGAATTGGAGTACTGGAAATGAAAATTGGAACAAAAGAGGTTTCTCTCGTTTTCTTCCAAAGTCCGAAGTACACCTAATTCAGAAATTCTGAGCATTAGAACAACTATTAGCTTGAGAAAGGTTTAGACTTGTTCTTTTGAAATGAAGGTTAAAAAAAAAAATGAAGTATGTTCTTGCTGTGTAATGCCATCTATTTACTGGCTACATTGTCTGTCACAAACAAACTTGAATTCCTCTTACACCACTATCTCTGTCACTTGCATGATTCTCTGACAGAGCAACTGCAAGAGCTAAAACTAACCTTACCAAAACAAACGAAACGACCAAAAATTAAATACTTTCTATTATTTTAGTTCCCTGAAAGGGGTCTCTGTGGGGCCAAGTTGTGGGATAAAGTGAAAGGAGATTGCATATTTCTTTGAAAAGCAGCAGTTAGGTTACTTTTGGTAACATGAATTCCACCCTCCAAAAGCCTGTATTACACTGTAAGAAAGGCTTTCTGGTTTACTTTTCTAAAGCTTAGAAGAAAACCTGCCCTTGTATTTCCAAAAGCTTAAACAAGAGCTAAGAACTCTCATGCTTTCGCTCAATAAATTACCTGAAAATGAAGACACCATAATAACTGCAAACTAAGAGAATTAGATCAGTATGGTGAAGACAAAGATAAATGATGAATTAGAAACATCTAGGAATATAGTTATATCCCACACTGTAAAGAACGATAAAATACACTTCAGTATGACAACCTTTAGTAGGTTTGAGTCTGGTTTCAGAAGTTCCTTTATTAAGAATCCTAGTTTTGTCCACCTTTTCCTTTTTCCTCTCCTTTAGTTGCTCTACTTCTTGATGTAGTTTCCCTCCTTTTTGTACCCTCTTTTGTTTCTCAGCATCTTCTTGCTGTTTTTTCCATAACTCCAACTCCTTTGTGACCTTCTGTCTTTCCTTTTCTTTCAGATCTTCAATTCTTTTTCTTTCTGCTTCTTCTAGCTGTTTGAATGATAAACCTGAGATATGTAATATCTGCTAATAATAAGATGACCAAGTAAAAGTTACCATTATTTTCCCAGTTCCATATCCTAAGCACAGTGTCATCATTGATGTGATTGTACAAACACAGTTAAGGAAGACACTCAAAGTGACTGGGAGAGTAAAAAACTCTGATAAGTTTTTAGAAGTTGTATCTCTTAACTGTTACTACCAATACTAAGGTATGACCCAGAAACATTCAGAAACCATTTTTACTTGTAAACAGGGAAAATCCTAGCCATATTCCAAGGCACATCTCTGGAATATGCAAAACGTAAAATATATGGTTTGATTTTAATATACTATTTCTTTTTTCTCCAATCTGAAATTATTATATACGTAGACTAGGTACAACATTGCTACTAAGAAAGTCCCTAATTGCAGTTCATTTTGTTCCAAATTTCATATGCAATGTTAAAATTTCATTGTATACTTTAAAAGACCCTTTTAAAAACAACTGAAGTGATCAGGCTTTTTATGTACATTCAAATTTTTAAGACTGCATCTTAAAATGCACACAAACACAGAACGCTAAAGATATACAACACAAAAGGCAATGAACAGCAAGTCTGGTATAAAATGTAACAATAAATAAGTAAGATTTAAAAGAAATAACTAGTGTTTTGACAGTACTAAATGACTTAACACTTGTGCTTATGAAAAGGCCACAAAAGATTACAGTTTTTCCTCCTCAACTGCAGTCGATTGACAAAAGTCTGAACTCCTCACCAAAAGTTTTCATTAGTATTACTAATGGAAAACTACAACTTCTAAGTATTTTTTCTGTATCATTTTCATATTTGCTAATACCTGTGTTTTAAGTACAAAGAACTAACAAGGTTCACTACCACTGTAATAAAACTGAGTGCTTCTCATCTTTTTAAGGTACGATTAACCAAGCAGCCGCCAGACCACTTGGTAAGTGGTTACATGGATGTATCTTGCAAATTCCCTTCTAAGCTTACCTTCATTGTGGCCTCCAAAGCATATTTTTTGTGTTCCTGTTTTGTAACTTTTTTTGCTTCTGTTTCCTCTTTTGCCTTTTCATGGGCTTTTAGAACAGCATTCTCTCTTAGATACTGCAGTTTCTCCTTGTTATCTTGAAAACCAAATAAAAACTATTTCAGTAATTTAGGCCTGAAGTTCTGATGTTCTGCACCGTGCTCATAAACCCAGAATTCCTTTTGCTGCTTTGTCTGGGAAAACGCAACCTGGTTCAAATTCCACAAAGCACTCACTATCTCTAAAAATGAAAAACTAAAATTCATGTACACTGTTTTGTTTTGTGCACACTAGACCCAGAGGATGTTCTTTTTATGTTTCCATATGCCTTGTATTTTTAACAATGAACAACAAGGTTTAACTCAGCAGATAACTAGTAGCAGAAGTTCACATTGTTTATTATGGTGTGTAAAGTCTTGGCACAGTTTGGGTTTCTTACACACAATCTACTGTTCACAGTAGAGAACTTACCATTTTCTATAGTCAGGGAATCCCACATGGCCTCTTCTTTTTTATACAAAGTGAAGAAAATGATTCCATTTCCAATCTTTGCTGTGCTGTTTGTTTCATCAATAGGAGCATAAAAAATGGCTTCAAATAAAAAGGGAGGGATGCTTACCTATGGAAGTATAATTAATTTGTACTGATATTTACAATTTTTAATTAAATCTCACATATTCAAAATACTGAGTATGAGCATACAGTAAACCTCAAGAAAAACATCCTATTGGCACAACTGCTTTGCTTAGTATCCAGTATGGAAGTGGTATTTTATTAGATCAGGTAAGAGAGACTGAAAAAATTGGTTCTTCTGCAACAGAAGATTTTAAATTTACAATTATTCATAATATAAGCAGATGTGTATAACTCAGGCCATTTATGAGAGAAAAGGCAGCTGGTGCCTACTGAGTAGAAAAGCATTAGTACAGAGAGGCACAATCAGTGGTAGAGCCATTCTATCTAGTAGGATATTTAACAGCCTGCAGCAAAAAAAAAAAAAAAAAAAAGCTATTATAGATTAACAATTATAAAAGATTATAAATTTGAGAGCGCTGCCGTGATGTATTAACCGTGTTCTTTTTAACAGCGCTATGAAGTAACACCAAGGCACAGGCCCATGGCCCGCAACACATCTCAAGCAGCACCACTTGACGACAGAAGGCCCGTGGGAGAAGCGAGGCCGCCCCACCTTCAGGTACTGGTCAGTGCAGAAGATGTTGGCGGGGGTGACCCGAACGCCGCGCACGGCCAGCGAGAGGTACACGGCGGAGCCGGTCTGCCGCCAGCTGTACTCCCGCAGCCACACCGGCATGGCGGCTCTGTTGCTACAGGCACCCCGCCGCCGTTACTAGGGGAGACAGAGCTACCGATGCTCGCCAAGAGCACTTCCGGGTCCCTCCGCACTGCCCCGGAAGGCGCCGGCCGAGCCAACGGTGGAGTTGCGGAGCCCGGAGCAGGTCCTGCGCGGGTCCCTGTTGAGGCACCGCGGTCCTGACAGGGTCCCCGGGGCCCCACGGTTCCATTCGCTGCTGCTGCCGAGGAACACGGCGACCATACCGCGACCCGCACCACGCCGGCCCTGCGGTGCCCGCGGGCGCCAGGGTGTACGAGCAGCCCCGCTGGGGAGCGCATGCCGCTGCCAGCCCAGCTGCTAACGGCGGCAGCCCAGGGGAGCCGCGGCTCCCACCCCGCCTGTACAGAGGCAGGCGCGCAGCAGGGCGTCCGTGATGGGCAACAAGGGCGGGTACACCCGCGGCAGCAAGGGCTCTTCCCTGCGAGTCCCGAGCACGGTTCAAAACAGCAAACACCTTTCCCAGGACTGGACGGGGCAGCAGGAAGCTCAGTCAGCACACGGTGGTTGGGACCTCTGAAACATGGCCAGATTGGCTGACAGAAACCCCACTGCAGGCACCAGCCCGTGACTTACCCGGACACCGCGCACGGAGGGCGCTATTCTGGTTTTCATCACTCGCACCTCAGCGGAGTAGGAAGGAATGCAGCTCTTACGATCCATAAAGAGACAAACTGTTACTAGCTTGAGAATTCCTGGTTAAAACTATTAAAAGCTGAGGACTGATTCAGCAATACACTGCAACTCCCAGATGTCCTCTAAAGTACTCGACAGCTCCATGCTATTGCCTCCCAATACTGTCTATTTTGCTCTCTTTGCCAAACACTCAGGAGATAATTTGCGCGTTGTTGCTCAACCCCTTCTCAAACAGTAACACTGTATCTGCCAAAATAAAGTCTAGTACATGGAAAGCAACTGCGTTTGGGGAATACGGGTTGAAAGGCAAGCCAAACACTCGCATAAACATTCAGGTACGGTTTAAGTTCCTCAGAAGTATAAATTATGTACAACTATTTGGGGAATAAACCCCATCCAGAATCAAAAAGTCAAGTTTTCCTCTTTTAATTCTTTCAAAATATGACCAAGAAAAGCTGAGTTTAACATTACACACACTAGCTTTTTGATGTGTATCACTGAGGATTTAATTTTAATGTTCTACTATCTATATTCCAAAGCAATGTTCAAATGGTGGTGGTGAAGTCATGTGTATATATATATATATATGTATATAAATAAAATATTGCAGAGGTTTAAAACTTTTTCAGAGCAAGAAATCCATTGTAATTGATACAATTTCCGGGTTGTTCTCCACCCTCACTCACCCACATCAGTATAATGTGGGTGAATGCTTGTATGGACTGGTATCTGAGAACTGAATTAAAATCCTCATTCAAAGACCATTCAAACGTGTAAGAGGCAAGAGATTTAACTGAAGGTATTTTTGGCACATGACTTTAAACCTTTCAGGTTTCATCTTTTCAGACTTACGTTAGGACATGCACCATGGAAAAAGGAGCCTTGTTGTCAGCTGCAGATGAGACTTCTGGCACTTACAGCTCTGAACCCAGACCTAAACCACAGCGTCTCCACCAACAGACTGCTATCAGCCTAAGAAACTGTAAGAGAAAAAAAAATAAAAGCTGATGGAAGAGTCTTGCTGCGAGAACAAACCTCCTCCTGTTTGTTTTAAATCTGCCTCATGCTACCTTCATTTAATATCACTTAGTTGTTTGTATTGCAAGACAAATTTCAGACAAATGCAGAAAGGGATGAAACAAGCAAGTTCTCAACATCCCTTCAGTGACATTCAGGTTTCTTACAGACCTTTCTTCACTCAAAGAGATGTTTTCTTAGAAGGCCCCTTGCCTTACATTTCTTCTACATAGCTTTATCTTCTTTGCTGACCTTCAAAGCTTCCCCAGTTCTACTATATTGAAACCAGAGAGGCCACAGCTGCACACAGTCATCAAAATCCTATTTGCCTGCTTCCTACATGAAGTAATGGAAGAGTTGGGGATCGGAGGGCTTGTTTTAGATCAGTGTGTTCTAATAGCAGCATTGGCTAGAATGGTTATAATGCAGTAGTACCTCAGAATCTCCTACCACTCCAGAATGCAGCTGTAATCATCCAGGATGCATTCTTCAGTTTTGGAGAGTCCATGCATGGGCAGTAAAGTCTTGGACTTCTTGAGTGCTGGTCTTCTGCCTTGGTCATGCAGGAGCCATTTTTAGTTTAGCCACAGAGAATATACTGAAATGCAGCAGCTTACTATTTATTCCTGCCAAAAAGACCAAGCTATGTATACACACTTTACAAGCCAAGACATAGATATGATTACCTGTATTTGCTGTTCTCAAGTTACACAAAATAGGTCCAATACATTAACAAAAAAGTCTGTTTACTTAAAAGCCAGGTCACCAGTGCAAAGCCATGCATTTCCCCCATGGAAGACATTAAATGTCACTGACCCGTTTCTAAGTCAAAGTGGCAGATTTCACTGCTAAAGAACATAAAAGGGACTGAGCAAGGTCGTGGATCTACCTTAAAAGTCTTGTGGTGATGCTGTCCACAGAAGCACCACCTATGTCATATGCATTCCACATTGCTAGCTTACTTGGACAAATAAGTGATCTCTCACTATGATATTTCTGCCAAGTAAACCAAGAGAAAGGCCCATGCAGGATTTCTTCTGTTTGCACTAAGTTACGAGTCAAAGGTGCAACGAACTGTTGTGAAAAAAAGACATTTTTTTTCCTCTGGAAAGCTTTTTTATTAAATTCCCATGTCCTGTTCTACAAAGGATGGAAATGTATACTCCAGTCAAATCTATTACTAATACTCTGACCTTCCAGTTGCCAGTACATACAGAGGTCTCTTCCAGGGGTTATTACACTTCTAATGACTTCAGAGGCTTTAATGTATGGTGGGGAAAATCCTTTAAATAGTTTAAATTTTCTTAATTTAATAATCTTTACCCCTTCCCATCCTTTCTAAATTCTCATTTCTCTCATCCCTCCACATTTTTTTAAGAGGAGCAGGATTATTTTATCAGATGCTATTTTTTCAAATGAACCGTTCTGCATGTGTGGTTTACCACCTGTATCAGTTGCCGATTCGGTACGAGTTGGTTCTGTCATTCCAACAAACAGGAATACCATAATAATAATTTTTACAATTAAAATAGATAATTCTTTGTATAATTTCATCCCAAGTGCAGAAAGCTCTAAAACGATATATTCAGCCAAATGGTGCCTAAGCCTTCCCTGCCATCCTGTAATAAAGAAATTCGGCTCATGGTGCAAGACCTGTTCTATTCTCCTTTGAAGTTACTTCAGATTAATGACCTCACAAACAGCAAACCTCTCCAGGAGAGGCAGGAGCTGGCTTTTCTGAGCAATACAGCCTCATACTGTGCCTTGCAGGATTATGCCTAATCCAGATGCATTCTCACAGGCAAAATATTATGAGTTAATACAATCAGCTAGGTTGGAAAAGACCTTTCAGATCACCAAGTCCAACATTTACCCTAGGACTGCCAAATCCACCACTAAAGTGTGGCAATAAGGGCCTACATCACCTTCATAAAAATCAACAGGCAACTTCCCCACAAAAATTACTTTTATTTTAAAAGAAACTGAAAACAGACAACAGAAAGCAACAAAGTTACAGACAGTGTTGGACAAAATGTACCATATACATTATCCAAGAACGCTGGAATCAGATTCTGATACATGTTCTTCTAAAAGGTATCACATCATTATTAGCCAAAAAAATAATTAAATGTCAACAGTCTTAATCAGCTTATACTTTGCATTGTTTGGATGGCAGTAGATTGGTAACTTGCCTTTTTCAACCCATCTTTAACACTGAAAGGAGAATATGGACAAAGAATTCCAAGTCAAAAGGCTCTTAAGAACACAGCATCTGCTCTGTAGGCCATATATAAAAGCCTGGAGGAGAAACTGTCTTTTAAGTAAAAAATCCCTCAACAACTCTGTATTATTTCACATTTCAGAAAAAAAAAAACCCAACAAAAACAAAACAACAAACCTATCAAGAAAGGAACAACAACAAAATAAAAGAATCTACGAAAAGCTTGCCCTACTTAAACTATATGGAATTTCAGAAGATGAATGCCTAGGAATAGACACAACATCTCTCGTGACTCCAATCCCAAACTGTCTCAAATACAGCAATTCCTGAATTACAGTGCACAGCCCTTTTAGTAAAAAGGTGGGGTTCAGCCAGTTTGTTTGAACATGAGAAGGAAAATTAATCATGTATGGCAAACAATACAAAAATAGGTATTTCCTGTGATGCTGGGGTAAGCCATGTCTGAATCTGGAAGCTAAGGGCGATATTGAATGCTTTTAAGCCACAGGCAGCACCTCTAAGGGGCTGAACACCATTCAGAATTCATCACCTCAGAACTGATGACACACAACACTAGGGCACTAATGGGATCCTTTACTTCCATATAAAATTTAAGCCCAAAAAAATCAGGAGTTCCATGCAAACAAATGAATGTGCATAACTCAAGATGTAATGTAGGATAATTATATTGCCTCAAGAGTTCTGCTAAGTACACTTAATTTTCCAATTTTAAGGAAGTCTATTCTAATATAGAAAGCTTCAGACAAAACTTAGTAATTGCAGAATAACGTTAAAATACATCCAGTTCTACATCCTCCTGCATACATCTAATCACATCCAATAGATAAACAATGGCATGTTTTGTAAACCAAGTAAAGAGCGTTAGAATTTTCACACCCATGAGCGTACGACCAGATGTTCACCCATTTGTCAGAGGACAGTAATACAAAACTCATTCTAACAGTTGTGGCAACAAGATGACAATGCACATAAGTGCTGTGTGTTCTGAAAGGTAGTCAGTTTAATTATCATGAATTGCTACCATCTACCATACCTCATTCTATGCAAGATACCACACCAGCTACCAATCCATAAACAATAATGTTTCACATACTTCATAGAGTAGCTTAAAACACATCATGATATGAAATAATTTGTATTACATAGTAATTTAATCCCTGGCCACAGGGTTAACGTTGGACAAAGTCTGGAAACTTTTTTCCAATTTGAATTACATACATTAACTTTGCCACACACCACAGCACTAATGCATGTATTACTTCAGACATGCTCTAATTTAAAATTGAAACAAAAAAGTTGTTGCAAAAATACATGTCACCAATGTGGAACACATTCAAGATTGTATAAAAAGTACTGAACTGATATCCTAAAACAGGTATATTTAAGCAGTACATAAGGAAAGATTAGTTTTAATATGAAACAGTCATTTAAGTCACATACAACATGATAAAAAGCATGACTTCCTTATTTGAAAATGCTACACCAATACTTTTACTGCCAGGTAATGTTTATTTATAAAATGAAAGGGATCTATTTAATGCAGATGTGTTATTGTATTAAGTTGGAATAAAGACAAATGTTTAAAAGTTGCTACATTTGAACACCATTGATTTTGTAAAAATCTCAAACCATACAAAGCATTTCAATGGCAAATATCATAGGCCTCAAACTGCAAACACTTTGAAACGTTCTTGATGCGTGCGTGCAGTTCCACTGACCGTTAGTTCTCACGTGCTAGAAGTTAAGCCTGAAAAATGTGATTACAAAACTGGCTCTTAGATGAAAAACTTTAAGGTCACAATGTTTGTATTTCTATAAGCAGCCCCCAAAATTATGTTTTTAATAGTAACTTCATTACTTCAGTCTCTTTCATCTGAAGATCTCAAACAAAACTAGGCCTCTAAACAACCTTGGCAAGTAAGCATTAGTCCAGTCTTCTGAAGGCAGAAGTTGAGGCACAACCAACCAACCTGCTTGGCTCAAGTTGTAGAAGGGATTGGTAAAACAGCCAGAAACAGGATTTTTGACATCTACCCTCTAGCCTATACAGTGTACTGTCACTTACCCTGGCAACAATAAAACAAGTATTTTAAAGAGCAAATTACTTATTTTCTCATTTAAAATTGGTCTCTGGAAAAAAACAAACCCTAAGTATTGAGGACAGTTTGTATCTATTCATTTCAGCCTGAGGGAGGGGAGAACTTTTTAGGCAATACGGGCTCGTTTCTGACCATGACAAGAAGCTGTTCAAAAGGACACAGGCATTTCCCATACAACTTTTAAGGTTTGTAAGATTTACAAAATCGTTGCAATATTTTTGGTGTGCAGCACCAGTACAGTCTAAATCACCAGTAATGAAAGAAGCACGATAGTTCAATAAAAATTGTTTCATGTAGAGTATTACAAAAAAACTCACCTATTCTAATCCACCCTCCCTCCCACCCACCCTTCTATAACTAGTTTCTAATTCTAACCAGCTGACGTTTTCCTAGTACCTTACTAACAAAACATGATTGTTGTTTTTCTTGTGCATACTTGAACTACTACTAGTAAATACATGCAGAGAGAAACAAAGTATAATCCTCTCTCTAGACAGAGTCCAGGTATGCCAAGCACACATCAGTAGGGCAAGCATATTGGCTGGATGACTTTCAGAGATCCTCATCAGTCATATCTCTGTCATCAGTGTAGTAACAAGTTTGGGTTTGTTTTTCATTTGTTTTTATTTTGTGTAACTGGCATTTGCTAATGCTTTGTATTTACAGGTTAATAAACACAGAAAATTTACTGGGTTACAAACCCAACATAATACCAGTTCAGAAAAACTGAAATAAATTGTTAGAATAAGTTTCACAAATACACAATTTAAGGCCTTTTAAGATGATATTCCAGTTGATTTTAAGTTTGTCAGAACATTACATTTAAATTCCAATGTCTTGCTACCTACCACAGGAAACACTTGCCTAACCGTGTAGGGTTCAGGAAGAGATTAAGAAATACATGGTTATTTTAAACACAATGTCTGCTCCAAAACTGTCACAACATTAATTGGACTTCTGAGAACAAATGCTCCAAACACCTTCCCACAACAGGAATGGGGTATGGGAGAGGGGAAGGTATTGCGAACAGCACGCTTGGGTAACAACAGCATCATTGGAGCTTGTGTTGAATTTTCACTGAGTGCAATGCTTTTATTTCATTTACATTGCTGTAGGTCTAAACCAGCTCCACTCTCTTCAGAGTGCAATTTTTTGCAGAGATTAAATTGAGTCCCAGAGGAACAAATTTATCTAAACAAGGTTTGGTTTAGTATCTACTGTAGGTACAAAAAGTAAATTCTAACAGTCAGTCAGTCATTAGGAAAGCTACTGAAGAATAAACCTAACAGAGGTTGTATCGTTGCTTGTAGATGTTTGTTGGGTTTTTGTTGTTTGTTTTTAAATATCCCACCTGTAACAACAAAATTTAGTCTCTGTACTAAATAAAGCAAATGGTGATGAAAGCAGGAACCCTGGGTCTGCCTTACGCTTTCTTTACATCTCTATACAGGAAATCTTCAAGGTATGAATTCTGTCGTTTACACTTGAGACATTGCCTTTTTCCTAATGAGAGGCAAGACAGAAAAGGAGGGAAATCTGCACTTCTCTGGTAAAAGAGTATATAAAACTTTTCACTTTAAAAGTAAAACAATGACAGTTATGTGGATCTGCACAGTATGTTCTAGGAAACTATGACAGTAGAGCCCATTTAAAAATCAAACACAATGGTGAACTACGAAACAGGCCTCACTTTTCACTCATTAGCATAGCTTACCATAAAACCTACCTCTTTGTACAGATGACTATTCTACAGAGGCTCCTACATCACTCATCACCACAAACCTGAACAATTTATCACATTAAGGAACATGACTAATACCTGTAGTGCCTGACATATGAATTAACTGCTGACTCTTTAAAAAGTTTCCAGCACAGGGGTATTATAAGCAGAGTCTGTAATTACAGTGCCAGCTTTTATTAAGTTAAAATAACACTTATCTCTACAGAAACATTGATTTTCAGTTGCATATGCAGCTGTATCACACTGCTAAGGCTGAAATATTCAAGGCTAGATGCTTCCCCACATGAAAAACAAAAAAAAAAGGGTTTTGAGATCAAGAATAAAATCAAATTACCCATATTAAAATATAATTGTTAGTATCACACATGAAGCTCTAGTGCCATTCATACTTGTCAGCAGAATATAAAGTTTAGCAAAGAAGCTAAACCTCTGATTACCTGCTCCTGACACAACGTAAACTCACCTAATGCAAAAGCTTTATTTTTCCTCACCACCCCACAGCAAGACTGGCTGAGGCAGTGGCAGGAATTGTTTTACTTTGCTGGCCACATTACCTTTTAATGCAGAGCCTGTGCTCAGCACACTCCACTGCCTTGCACGCTCCTTTATGTCAAGTGGACTGTGTAAGCCCAGGGTGACTGAGCAGACACTAGCTGAAAGTCCTTTAAGCTGAGTTGGGCTTTCCCTGCGCTAGTTCATTCACAATTCTCAGCCAGCACTGAGGCAGAGTAGAACCATGAACAAGAAAGGATGAGAGAAATGCATGATTGCACAACCGTGACAGATGCAGAGACTGTATCCTAATGTATGTGCTTAAGAGAAATTAATCAAGGTTACATATGCAACCCTAGTTTTGGTATTCTCTATATTTAAAGCACTGGACTTCATAAACTTGATGTGTTCTTTTTCCAATGTACTCATCATATTCTGTAACTATTTCCAAATACTGCAAGACCCAGCAAGAGTCTTCAGCAAGCATTTGCTGAGAAGTGAAAGAAACAATGGACTTTTCAAGGAAATATAAATGCCTTTGTATTAGAGAGTTAGCAGGTTTCCTCATGTTACTAAGCATGAAGTCATCAGTTTTTGAATACCATGTTACTTCAAAAATAGGAAAAAGCAGATGTGAAAATCTCTGTATTTACCCCAAACCAAAAACTGTTAATACTGCACATTCCTCCATGTCATCTCCACTGTATTCAAAGAAGGACAGCGAGAACGTCTGTAATGGACATTCACCCCCCAAAAATAAAATGTAATGAGTACTTGCAAATATAGTACCATTAAAACCGAGCACTAAATGCCAGTGCTAGATAACACATTAACACTAGCAAATTAGGGGCTATTCATGAAAGCACTTTTGCCTTCAATAAAACTGTCAATGCACATCCTACTTATGATCAGTTGTCAGTTATACTTTACAGTTTAATCAGAAACAAAACAAAAAATCCATCCTGTAAAACATTTGCACACACAAAACTAAGAGTACAAAAGCTGAGATGGAATTTTAAAAATGAAAACAGGTAAGATGACAGCAATTAAACACAACTGATTGTCTGCAGAAAGTGAAGTACCCAATTTACAACCAAATCTTCACAGCAAGTATTTCAACCACTACCACCAATTCACGCTGTTAGCCATCCGTGTTCAGTGCAGGTGGCCCTGCAGTCTCTCTTGTACGCATTAACTGGACATCTTTGTCAGCCATACAAGTATCACAACCCCATACTGCTGATGCTTCTGCTGTAAGAAGGCCATAAGCTGACTCAGTCATACCTGTACAGATCCGATGAAACCATTTTTGACAAGAGGCTTCACACAGGATGGCATCCTGGTCATCGTTGACTTCATGTGTACAAATTCCACACGGATAGACAGGTTCAGAGGATGAGTGACCATGACGACTGGGATGAAGGGGCGTTTTGCTGCTCTTTTCAGAGTTGCATGCTTCAGCAGCACCTCGAGGCTGGCGGGACTTACTCTGAGTCCCATTTGAGTGACCAGCATTAGTGTTATCAGCACTATTAGGATGGCTATTATCCTGGTTTACCACGTTGTTTCGAGTAACATTTTTTAGGTCACTGTTACCTTGACTCACAATGTCCTCTGGCCTGTGATGATGCTGATGAGCAGTAGTGTTCTGGTTGGATGCTTTGCTTGCACCTTGACTAAAGTCTTGCTTTTGTGCTGATGATTTTGTTTGGTTGTACGTGTTTGGTGGAGGAACAAAAGAATGGTTTGACTCTAGCTGAGAATTTGGGAAATTTGGATTGTTTCCAGGACCAAAGTTAGATGGCACATCAGGGTGAGGTATCTGACCAGAATGGCCAAAGTTCTCACCAGGATTCGGTCTGAAATGCTGACCAGGCATACTGACATTTTGATTTATCTGACCACTACTATAAGGTGGTTGATTCCCAAAACCTGGGTTATCATGTGGACCAAAGCTGAAAGAGTGGGGCCGACTAAAACCCATTCCCACTGGGTTTTGAGGAAGGGGATGTGGCTGGTTTCTGAGGGAGTAAGAACCACCATATGGTGAGGACACTCTGGGCAGCATGTGAGGTGGCATTCTGAAAGTGTTATAGCCTCCAAAGCCAGGATAACCAGGATTACTAAAATATGGATTTCCTGAAGGAAGTGGTTTATAAGACACAGTATTATAGTTGTCATCAAAAGGATTTGCAGCTATAAGGTGGTCAGAGCTTGGATTCGGCGGTGGAGCATATTCAGATGGAGGAGGAAATGATGATCCCTAAAAATATTTTAAATAGAACATTTAAATTAGTTTTAGTATTTCCCTGCAAGACAGGCCAACCACAAAAGGTCCTGGATTAGTGCTAGTGCTGAAAGAGCTGTTCAGCTGTTGCATAAAGCTTACCCACCATACCCTGCCAGGCTGTATGAAATTTCAGCACAGAGGCAAGAGAGGAGTTTGGGCTCTGGATAATATGGTGATTTGTAGTAATCTCAGTGGTTTAAAAATTGTGCAGTTACACAATCATGTTTCTGAAAATACTACTTGATATGCAACTTCTATTTCTTAATGTTTCACATAAGAAAAGCAACAATATAGAAAGCCATGTGTCACTTAAGCACATGCACAGAATATTTCCAAAGATTGCAAGAGTAGATTTGAAGCATTTACTTTAGCTGCATTTTGGGTTCATTTTACTGAATATGTGTCTCTTAAGAAACCTCATTTCTATAAGGATATACAAACCTAATGTTACTATAATTGTAAAAAAGGTATATAGAATACAGGAGTTTGCATATAGGAATTTTCTGCATACCAAACAGAGGTACCTCTTATGAGCATTCAGTGATTGGGGGCAGTCTGCAAAGCACAGTCAATAGGTGTAAGATAGAAGGATTTCTGGTTACAGAGCATAATTAAATGTTTAATGGAGCCCAGAGGCTGTTTAAATGTTATCAGAGTGGCTATACAATTGAATTCCATAGTAGACTAGCCTGAGGAGAACATCTACCCAGTTCACTCTCACACTAACTGTGCTCACAGAAAGAATTTCCTCCAAATACCAATAAACTAAGATTAAACTTTCCCCCTCCACCCCCCCACCCCCCAAATAATAATAATACTAAAATAAACCTGCTGTGCTGCAGATTTTGAACCTGGTAAGAAGAGAGGAAACTAATCAGCATTCCCGGTACAGTTATCACCTTTCCACAATGCAAAGGAAGCTCCAAGAAGGAGGTCTGAAACCCTTAAATTGACTGAATGTTTCTCAGAGCAACTTTCATTATGACTGCTTTAAAAACAATAAAAACTAAGAAACCAGATCCACATCTCAATGGAATCTGGACAGTCCTAACAGAAAGCTAAATAAATAAAATCACTCTCACTGGGCAGTACCGAATTAATAGATATTCTCATCACTCAAAGCTGAATGAACACACAAAGAAAAATTCTACACTACAGATACCTAATTGCTTTAGATGCTGTGTGCTCAGGCTTCCTTTCCTGGAAACGGAGACTGTATAGAATTGCCAGATTGCAGGGATTCACTAGAAAGAAGCTGAACCTGCCTCACAGCTTTTGCTTGAAAATCACTCGGGAATATGCCAAGAGTTTGGTCAAAGCATTAAGAAACCATACTGATCCATTAGCCCACAAACCTACACATACAAGAACAAAAGAAAGAAGTAAAGTAGTCTCATGGCAACTACCCATGCTGTACAGATTTCAACCAATGGCTACAAAGTCATTGAAAGAAAGCCTGTCTCAGAATCAAATCCATATGGTAAAATACAAGCTATTGCAGTCTCACTGTGCTCCTCTCTTTATAGGTCTTTGGCAACCTACAGAGATTAAAATAACTTCAGTGAGAATAACTAGTATTTTGAAGATTCTAACTTCACAATACAACTGAAATATTCTGTATGTACCTGCTATTTGTGAGAACAGACTGATATTCCGGGCAATGTGAGATACCACAAACAACATGTGGGTGCACTACTTATTACAAAATCAAAAGAACCAAAGGGAATTTACCTGTGTATTTGCTTTGCGTTTTTTCTTATCAGGGCTCCCAAGTTGTACTCCTGGTCCTCCTAACCCATCCAATCCACTGTCACCACCTACAAAATTTCAATCGGTGCAATACTGCATTAGTTTTCTTACAGACTGTGTTTCAAGTTTCCCTCTGTAATAGCAACAGATATCTGTTACAGGTACTGAACTTGCACTAGTTCTGGTGGCTAACACTGCAAGAAGCATCTGGAGGTAAAAGCATACCTTGTATACTGCTAACTTAATACCACTTTAATGTCCAATTCATGCTCAGAGTTAAACATTTCCATTTATTTTATCTGTCCCTTGGTGTCTAATATTGCCACTGCACTAGTTAGAAGTATCTCTTGTTTGCTTAATGCATAAAACTGTCAAAAGAACTGTTTAAAACCATGCATAAGATTCACCTCCTATTTACCTTACATAGACATAGCATTTATCAAACTCACTGTACCAATATACAACAATATATTACAATACGTTGTGAAAGAAAAGGCAAAAAGTAGTAGATCTATGACTGAAGCCCATTGAAAACCTGCCCTGTTGTTTCAACAGATCTGCAATTGATAAGATCTAAATTCCACTAAATGAAAGATTCAATCAGACAAAACGATACCTGCCAACACTGAGAGGGGTTCTAAGTGAACCTGTCTTTCTCTGCAGAAACCTCATAGAATAATTGAGCATAGCTGCTCTGGCACAAAAAGAAATAAAGAATGTTCATTTTATTGATCACTGAATCAGGCTTGATTGAGCAACCCAAATCTGTACTTCACCTGGGATTCTTTCTCACCTTTGTTAACAGCGGAACCAGCTCTCAAGTTGTATAAATTGTGGCTTTCAGTTTTAAACCTCTGGTTAACTTTCTAGACAAGGAAAAAAAATAAGTTCTAACACATTCCTTACTACCCCAGTCAGCCTGCCTTCATGCGAATGCAAAACAACCCTGAGCTGAAGTACAAAAATCACTCTGGGGTGATACGAGAGCAACAAATGGTAAGATACTAACACCATTACAATAAGAAACTATATGTTAATTTCATTTTCCCCAGGCCCATTAAGATATTAGTTTATTTGCTCTTTTAAAAACAAGGTATATATATGCACATATATATATATGGTTAATATATATATAGCAACTATAGAACAGTAAGAAGTGGGCAATCCAACCCAAAAAATGTGCTGTTACTTGTTTAAAACTCATATTCAGAATACAAGGCAAACTTTAACCAAGATGCAAGCATACACCTGAACACGCAGGTTTGTCTCTATTACCAAAAGTAATATTACCTGAAGATAACTGTGAATTATCAATAATATTATACAAAGAAGCATAATGTATGAAATTGCACTGCTCTATGTTAAAGAGGTATTCCCTGCAGACACCTAAACCAACTTTCACTGTTCAGTAAAGTAATGGAAAATCTCTTCTCTCAGGGAAGAAGCAGACCTACTGTACACAGACTGAAATATCAACAGTTATTTCAAATACCCCTGATCAAAGGGGGGGCCAACAAATTTCACTCCTAGCACTTCCTTCCTCCCCATCTCCTTTTTTGAAGTTTCATGGAAATTACCAGTCCTATCCCCAGTAAGAATCCAGTTCTGCCTCTGCTTTAATAAGTTCCTTTTGGCTTTGCCTGTCACTGTTCAAATCTGTGAGCATCCGAGATCCACACCTATCAAAACTTAAGTTTGGATTTCAAAGACTAGGGCATGAAGTCACAATAAACTTCTCAAAATAAAATTATGCTGTTGTATAACCTACAATCAGAGTAACTAGGGATTACTTCTTTTAAAAAGAGAGTCCTTTTTGACTTGATTTAGAATACAAGATCCTGTGTATACCTAGTATGCGGTGAAGCACTGCCACTGCATTAACTGCAGATACTAACTAATCACAGCATAAAGTTTTACATAAAGAATGATGATTAAATCTCCCTTATACTTTAACTTTATAAAATAATCTTCTTGATATTTACTCAAAACTGACCCTGCCCTTTGCATTAGCTTCTTCTCTAGCATTCCTATAGGTTTATCATAAATTCACTGGGAAACTTCACTCTGACCACCATTCCTCACAACTGCATAAAATGCACTCCTGTTCCTTGTGGTCCTGCACTCATAACACATAAACAATATTAACCACTGGTAGCAAAGCATTACAAATATCCAGATTTCTTTTAATAAATTAACAACTAGCAGTGCAGGTATGAGTAAATTTGTGGCCAGGCACAGTAGTGAGGATCATATGCAAGTGCTGCCCTACAGTAGCATAAGTTAAAACTTTATAAAATGATGTATAAATTCCCTCTCTGGGATATCATTCTTCAAAAGCACAAGCCTATGAATATTAGAATTCCAGTGACAAGTTCCACGATTTCTCCATGTATTACTTCCACGGGTGAAGCCAGTCACAATCCTATGTTTGCAGAACAGAGTCCTACATCTGGAAAGGCACAAAGCTCTTTTATGTTCTCAGTTCTCGCTGTGTGAGGCCAATGATTTAATTTAGCCCTACAAATTTATATTTTCCCTGTGGATTTTATAATGCTTTAATTTATACATGAAAGGAAACAGAATGTTACTCCTAGCATACCTCCAAAAATGAGTGAATAAGGGTCATTTTCCTGCAGCCAAGATAAACTTTCCAGAAAGTCACTTTTGGTACCTACCACACAGACCTCCATTAAAAGGTGTACTGAGAATTCAGGAACATTGTACTAAAAAAAAATATTCATTGTTTGACACTATTTTTCCAGGAAAAAAAAAAATCACACAATTCTTTTGACTAGGGCATCATATCTGCAATGGATTTAGAGACAGAAATACACATCAGAGAACTATTCCCTTATTAAATAACAGGGAGAATGTATTTTTTTCACTTACATTTAGAAAAGGAGAAGTTCCGGATTCTTTTTTACTTCATCCATACACAAGAGATTTTCAGCATTATTTATGAGAACTGCAACTGTAGTTTTGTTTACATATTAAGAGATTGTGACTTTGCATGCAATTTATGACATACTTAACATGCCTCAAATACACTACAGAGTTTTTTCATTCTCTCTGACAAATCTCTGTCTAGGTTTTTACAGGATGGATGCCAAAGTCTTTTCAAACAGCTCTTTATCTCTGTAAGAATGTTTTCCCAAGAAACATAAATGGCTGAATAAACTTTTCATTAGAGACTGAAAACTAAGAAGAGTCTAATTCTGACCAGATTTGGTGAGCCTCTTCTGTGGTCCTGATACTGTAAACAGTTTTGATATTAAGCGGTAATCACATGGAACTCGGTGGGTAACTCAGGCATGTGAAACTGCATGTGCTTAAATATTTGCAGAATCAGGGCTTGGGAGTGAAGGACTCTAAGAAATCCCAGTCTCCTTTGTAACACTGCTGCGTATTTTCATTCTCTCACTCTCAAGGTTGCAATCCAGCTGTTATTAGAACAGTTTCAGAGAAGCAGAATGTAAGTCGATGACAACGTGCCTAGCTGAATCTACACCTTTCCCCACTTACCCAACCATTAAAAAAAAAGCTTAAAACATCAAGAACAATAGAATTCCAGGGGCAAAACAGGAGACGAGGCAAAGAGAAGCAATAAATTGCAGATCTTACGTTTTGCTATGATTTTCACCCAACTCAGTCACCCGACTGTCTCTCATGAATTCATTCGGAAAGCATTTCTGCTTTTAAGGACTATGAGGACACAACTACCGCTGCATAGACTGATGTGCTACTGCCATTAAAGTCAGCTGCACAGTCAAGTCGGAAGAGACACCGTATTTCTACCCTTCTCCTTGCACATTTCAAAGAAACGCGTACTTCAAACCTCACTGGAGCCATTCAACAGTGCTACTGATAAAGAACAATATTTGGACAGATTTTTCATTTCCCGAAAAACAAAAACCTCAGCGAGAATCAAGCACAAGAGCAAGACCAGGGGCAGAAGAGCAAACACTGAAGTGTAATTTATGGGCTCTGCATCAACACTAACTCGGACATGTGGCACTGCCGACGTATTCCCTTGCACCAGCAGTATGCACGCTGCATACTAATGGGCAGCACATCCAAGAAAACACGGGACATGACCACGCACCGCACGCGTCCCCGCGCGATCCCAGCTGCGCGCAGGGCGAGCCCGAGTTGGGCATTTCAAGGCCCGGAGGCTGCGGGAGCCCGCGGCGCCCGGCCGGGCCCCACCGTGCAAACTTAACGCGGCTGCCGCGCCTCCCGGCCCCGCCGCCAGCCGCAGGAAGGCACCGCGGCGGGGGCGCGGGCGGCCCGGCCCGGGACCGCTTTGAGCAGCGGCGGTCCGGTCCAGCCGATGCGCGCATCCCGCGGCGCCCGCCGGCTCCCCTCACGGGAGTTAGGCCCCAGCAGCAGCCGCCCCCCATGCCCGGTCCGGGCCCCTCCCGTACCTCGGGATCTCTTCAGCGCGATGGGGTCCTTCTCCTGTTCCGCTGACATTACAGACCGCAGCGCATGGCTCCCAGGGCAGCAGGAATCGAGGCTCTTTGATGCTGCTGCCGCCGCCGCCGGCCCGCGGCCCGCCCCCTCCTCCCCCGCCTCCCCCGCCGCCGCCCCCGCCCGCTGCTGCCGTAGCCGCCGCCGCCGCCCCAGCAGCGGAGCGAGCAGACTTTGCAAAGTTTGGGCGCGGGAGGGCTCCGCGGCGGCCCGCGGCCAGGGCCGGGCGAGACGGGCCCCGCCGAACGGAGAGCCGCTGCCCGGGAGCTGCGCGGGGGCCCGCGGAGCGCCGAGCCGAGCCAGGCAGGGTCCCCGCGGGCTGCGGGCGCCCGCCTCGCTCGGCGCCCGCCGCCGGGGCTGCCAGGCCCCGCGGCCACGCACAGCGCCCCTGCCGGCCACCAGCGCCGCTCACCTCGCTGTACCCCGGCCGCCGTTGCCATCCGGCTCCCTGGCCTCCAGGGGCACCGGAGGCAGCTCCCGCCGCGGCGGGGCTCCCCACACTCCCGCCATGAGCGCGGCGGGGCGCGGCCCTTCGCGAGGGGCGGAGGAGGGGGGAGCCGACAGCCCCGGCCGCGCCCCCGGCCCGCGCCGCCGCTCGGAACAAAGACGCGGGGCCGGGGCGGGCTCCTCCCGGCCGCCGGGACGCGCTGGGCTCGGGGCGGCCGCGCGGACCGTTAGTGCGCGTGAGGGCGGGAGCGCGGGCTGCGGCCGGCACGCGCCGCTCGGTGACCGCCCCTCGCACCTCGGCCCGCGCTGCGCTCCTCGCCCGCAGCACGTGCTTGGCGCGAGCCGCTCGCCTCAAGCTGCGGCTCCGGTGGCTCCGTGAAGCGCGGGAGCCCCGCGGGTCCCCCTCAGGTAGGTCCGTGCCGGCGGGAGCACCCCCTGACGGGGGGGGGAAAACGGACTCCCCCCTCCCTGCCTCCAGTCCGGTCTCTGGCCTGAGGGGACTGCAGAGGAGCGCGGCGAGCCCTGCTGAGCCCTGGGGGCACTGGTGCTGGTGCTGCAGTTGTGTGGAAACACGCGTTCGCCTGAAGCGGCCGCATGCCAGAGGTGTTACACACGGAGCCTCCTCCCTGATCAAAACTGTTTATCAACTGCATTGAAAATGACTGGCTTTCCAATAAGGGTTTATTCTCCTTTACCTGGGATAAAAATGTCCACGTAAAATGTAAAGTATGGGGTTTGCTGACGTACCTGATTTCACAATACCTGACAGCTGTACTTCTTTACATACCTTCCTGCTGTATGGATAGTTGGTACTTTCCCAGTATTTGGAACACTTTTTCTGGGTGTTATTTGTGTAAAGGTTACGGTATCAATGTTGCTGCGGTTTGGCATTTACATTTTGCGAGTCTAACTAAAGTAGGGTTTTTTTATGCTGATTTCTGTCCTTCCCTAGGCATCGTTTTTATTTGTCCACAGTCTTTTACTTCGCAGCAGTCGCAGATTGCACGTACCTCCAAGTATGGCAGATTGACAGTGCTCTTGTGGGATCTGCTGGTTAATTTTGTGTAATCTTGCTGCAGTGTAACTTGTTATTAACAAGGTGGGTGTGAGCTCGTCTCTGTTTGGAGGAAGATGTGTCTTATCTGTGAAGAGATTTGCATTTTCTGCGGTGGAGCTCACTGTAGGCCTAGATGATTCTCCCAGGACTGCATGAGCTTTTGTGTAAGGCTGCCTTGTAATAGCATGTAGACTGTAATTATGGATGCGCGGATTGATGTCACCGAGTCAATAAAGGTTCCTAGGGGGAGATTGTCTGTATCGGAGATGGGAGCAGGGAATTCAGATTTAACCCAGTGCTCCAATTGCAAAAAATGAGCTCTGTTTTGCTGTTCATCCAAATTCAGCTCTAACATGCACTCGGGGCTTTAGTGAGTGGCCTACGAGAATCCTGTTGGACTGACTTTACACTTCTATACCTACACTGGAAATGGCTGACACAGCATCTGAAGGGAATCAATTCACTTGTTCAGGTGCTTATGCCAGCATCTCAAATATTCCCCCACAGTATATGAAAGTTCTCATTATCACACACCATTCACCTCCTGATAGCCGAGCAGCGATGCTCACTGGTTGTCCTTAAAATCATTCCAACATTTCTTCCTCTCAGAAGCTGGCATTAATTGAGAAAGTTAGGGGTACCTAGCAATAACCCTCCAGCACTGAAGTGGAGGTTACCAAGAAGAGAGACAGGCTCTTCACTGAAGTGTGTAACAGGAAAATGAGACTCTATGGTTGTTATTTGAAAGGAGCTTCCAACTGGCTACAAGGGGATAAAAATGTTGTTTTGAGGCTAAGCAAGCACTGAGACAAGAAACTGAAGAAACGTAGGATCTCCATTCAGGGAGATTTTCAAGACCCAGCAGGGCAAAACCCAGATTAGCCTGGCCCAAGTTCAGTGTTAATCTTGCTTTGGGATGTGGGACCTGCCTTCAAAGCACAGTGATTCTGTCATTCTGAAATGATTGTCTTCTTTTCACCAGTAACCAACCACAGAGAAACTCTTGCTCCCTGTACTCAGTTGTGAACAAGTGCTACTTTATAACTCACCCCGATTGATTGAAAGGTGCTTTGGTGAGATAACAGTAACTTCAATCACATGTGATATAGCACCTAAAAACGTTACTAAGTATAGAAGAGGTGGTTTGGGGAACTTCATAGGTTCTTTTCCTCCTGAATTCAGGTTAAAAAGGTGACTGAAAGAACTGTTCTGTACAACCAACCAGTGGGTAAAGGAAGTTCTTTTCCTAATCATCATAGGTCTGAACATTCCACACTGCATTCCGCTGTCAGGAGAGAAGTGTCAGTGAGACACAGATCCATGACAGAGCATTAACATTTACAGGGTTTTTACTGCCTCTTTTCACATCTAACTGCTGCATATCTCGGGAGCCACAGAGTAGCACAGCAGCCTGCTTTGGCAACATAGGAACAGATGCAAATGTGCTAATGAAAAAATTTAAACACCTCAGAGAAAATTTCTGATGTTTAAGGAATTTAAAAAAGAAGAAGTGAAAGATCTGTCCTGTTTGATTTTATGGGGGCCAGTATTTCATACCAGAGCAATAAAATTAGGAAAGAAAAAAGAAAGCATGACACCAGAAGGAAAAAACCTGGAAGCTGGCTGAGCTGTCTAACTGCTGCTTCCAGTACTGGAAGTTTTCCTCTCATGTAAGCCATATATGTTCTAACATAAAGCACACACAGCTTTCACCTGTCAGGTTACTGCAATTTATCAACTCATCACAGAAGATTTCTTATACAGCAAAACAGAAACGGACCCCTGTGCAATGGACATGGGCCTGGCGTCCAGCTGGCTCCCGCAGGAGCACACTATGTTGGGCCTGCATGGCAGTGCCAAGGGATGGCACGTGCACAGCAGCACCTGTGCAGGTAGGCTTCCTGGCACATGGACGCAGAAGCCAAGGAACCAGTAGCCTCTTTCCAACCTGGACTGAAAGCACTGAGCTGGAGAAAAGGGACACACTGGGGAAATTTGGATGTTGATAGCCTTAGCTCCTAACAGCCTTCCAGCATCAGTAGATTTGATTCCCCCACCTGCTGTGAGGGGAAAATATGAAATCAGTAACTCATTGTTCTAAAGGGCCCCTTTTCATGTTAAACAAAGTGCTAGTTCTACAGACCTGTACATGTTTCACAATATGACTGCGAAAAATAGGACTATTTATCAAAGCCTGAGACAACACTAAACTGGTTTTACACCTCTTCCTCCAGACTCATTTGTTCTCCTCCCCCGCATCTCCCTTTTTGAGGGTAGTAAAACTAAATGCATGCATGTTTATAAATCGCATAAAGCACAGAGATGTGCTTTTTATGCCTTTTTAGTCTAGCTGTTTGTGCAGTTGGTATTGCTCTGGAAAAATGTGTTACCAGGTCCCTTCTGGGTCTGGATGTAGAGAGATGTAGAGCATCTCTCTGCCAGTCTCGGGGATTGTAACTGTAACTGAAACAGTTTGAGCTCAAGTCATTGAAGCTATTTTAGTGCAAATTGCTCGCCTACTGGTGAATGCCGCGTCTGTTATGGTGATGTAAACCAGGTCTCAGCAGCCCACCTCCGTTTTGTCTCTGTGTTTAATCAACAAACATTAAGACTGTCTAAACTTCTGCATTAACCATTCATCCACATAATATAAGGTACAAAATGAAAACTAATTAATTGTCTGTTTCTGTTTCAACTTTAATCTGAAGTGAATACAAAAATGTAGGGGGAAAACACAGAACAGATTGCTTTATGTGTTAGTTCCTAAAAGAAATGAGATTTTTTTCTGTAGTCCACTGCATTAGTTTTTTTCTATATGATGCATGATCATCTTGAAAGCAAGTAAAAAGCCTGAGAATGATCATGCCTTTGTATAATCACAGCAAATCATTGGCTGATGAAACACATTTTTCTAAGCTTTGTAAGACAAGTTGTTAGAGAACTGATCAAAAAATATCTCAGAAATGTATGCAAGGGTACTCCAGTGTCATACCTATACTGGAAGAAAAACTCTTAGGTCTGAAACTTGGCGAGACTGATGTCTTTGTTTGAGTGCACACTTACCTGTACAACTCACAGATAAAATACAGCCAGGAAGAAAACCCCAAAACATTGATGCTCTCACATACTCTTTCCAACAACATAAATTACTTACAAAGCTAAAATTTGACATTTTAAAACTACAGAATTGTATGGCAAATATGTAAAATCAGTAAGTATAGTACCTGAACATTTAGCGTATGAAGACAGACACTGATGTCTAGGAACTTGAGTGTTATTGGTGTATTTATTTACATACCAAAGTACAAAAGTTTTGACAAGAAATCAGTGTGTGTTTATATATATGCATTAAAAATCTGTAATTTGATCCACAAATCACTACGAAACATAAAATTTCTTTCCCTTTTGCCGTCATGGTAAATAAAAGGGAACTTTCAGGTTGCAGTGTTAATATTATTAATACAATAAATTTTTAAAAGGGACAAATACATGTTTTTACAAACCTTTGTGAGCTCCTCTGCAGAATGGAGTGCCATTTCTCCAAGAAGTGGTTGCCTGCTGAGGAATGAATAGTGAAATGGGGACACTCAGTGGGGAAATGAAAGAAATGCATTTTCTTGCCCTGTCTGGATTATCGTATTGAATCCTTAACATTTTCCTGTTTATCATGGTTTGATGAAAAGAGAAGCAAGCATTTAATTCCTGCAGTTACTCAGTTCTCCAAGAGCCCTTTCTAGTTTCCTGCAAAGGCCACGCTGATCTTTGCAATAATTGGTTATGAACGTGCATCAGTGTGTTTATAAGTAATTAAATTTAGGCAAAAGCTCTGTCTGAGATCCACATTACAGAATTGCCAGTGAAATCTTTGCCATAGAACTAAAGCAGTGGTAATGCTGAATCGAGAGGTAGCAGAGCCTCTTGCAAAGCTGTTTGGGTATTCTCTCATGTCAGCCCTGTGCCTCAGCAAGAGCCCTGGACAGGCACAGAGCTTCCTGACCCATGTGTATCCCCCTGCTTGCACTAGAGGGAATCTTCATGGAAACAACTAGAGTCTGAATTTTGAGGTTTTGAGGTTTGTAGACTATGAAAGGAAAATACAACTAAAGCAGAAGAAAAAATTGAAATAACAGAAAAGCAGTCACAAACACCATTGTCAGAAAATACCATTAAAAAAACGCCACTGTGAAATCTTGGAATTCTGCCATCCTTTAAATCAAATTTAGTGACCTCTTTTGTTTATTGTGCAACAAAAGCAGAGAACACAAGAACAGGTAAATAAATATGCCTAAGTACCCTCTGACCTAGTTACATAGATGCTGCACTCACCTACTGCATGTGAGAGCAGCTTCCCTAATCCCCAGGCTAAAATTCACATGAAATCCAGGATTTCAATAGAAGAATGTGGAACTAATTTTTTTTTTTAAACATACACACTATCTGTCTGCAAACCCCAAACTGGATTAAATTGCTTGACATGCATTATGCCTGGTGGCTATGATTCGAATCGGAATCTACAGGCAGATGTTTTAGGGTGCTCTACATCTGTTCCTGCAGGAATCCTGTCATTTCGTTATCTGCAACTGCAGGGCTGGGCTATCAGTTTTGGCCCAGCTGAGCTGCAGAACAGAAACATCATCACAAACTCTTAAAACCTAGTTGAATGCAAAACCAGCTTGTGGAGTGCTTCTATTACAAGCTGTTTCCAGTCAACCCAATTGCAAGTGGCAACCTTGTCACTCAGGCTGAGACTTCCAAATCACAGGGTATGGTGCAAGCCAGCATTCTCTGCTGGGTGCTTGTCCCTTTTCTAGCCTGTGCTTGAAGGCTAATCTTAGAGGTAATCCAGTGTCATGCAAAGCTCAGAGCCATTACAATGGCAGAAGTGGACTCTTGGGTATTGACTGTGATTCATGGCTGTGCTACAATGGCTTCTGACATGCTGATCTTCACTGATTTTATCTTACCATAGGTAGATCACAAAGCTAGAAATGCAGTCTGTAAAAAATAAGAGGGTGCCTTCCTCTTCAATATAGTCATTCTTCTGTGAAGTGTTGTAAAAGCCAGTATCAGAATTCTCTCCTGTTATGAACCAGAGGTTGTCTTGCTTTTGATTTTGCAAAAGAATTTTAATTGAAATACTTAGAACTCAAGCTTGGAGTTAACTTATCCTTTGAAGTCGGCAATCTTGATCTCAAGGGATTCATTCTGCCTTGACTGTGAGTTTTGTGTAAAGCAAAGCCAGATTGTTTTATTTGGTAGAGGATGAGCAAGCTGTTACTGACTTTTAAATATTCAGGATCTATTCCAAAGCATGACGGTTGCTAACATGAATGATATCATTTTTAATGATTTTTTTTATTTTATTTTACAGTCTGTGCTATAAACTATCTCACTGCCAAATGCAATTGCATGACCTCATAGAGGGAAAGCTAAGAGCAAGGTAGTGCAGTGGACTTGGTTTAAGATAATATGAATGTAAACTGCAAAAAGTGAGGAGGCAGCATATATTAAGCTCTTTCACTCATCCCCTGGTGGTAGCTTTCAGCAGACCAGAGGGGTTCATGTCCTAGACCAGCACACTAAAATGCAAATTGTCAAAGGCTGTAGCGAGCTGCAGTGTGAGCAACACTTCTCCTGCTTTCATGTGGTGCGACCGCCTGGCAGCCTAGCCACAAATCTGCTGCTTTACTCATTAAAATAGTTGGGCTTTTTTTTTTTCCTAGTGTATTGCCATGCAGATAAAAGGGAATTCAAAACCATTCTATTAACATGACCTCTGGGGAGTCCCCAGTTTATTCCCAGCTAAAGCAGAATCCAGTGTTTTGGGCACTGATTTAAAACTTCCTGTGGAGCAGTATAATAGGAAACACATCTTCAGTCACCCACAGAAATTCAATTTTCATCCATAAGCCTGTGGATTATTATAGTACCCAGCTTTCCCTGGACCCACCTGGAGTGCTCATCAACTTCCAGTGATACTCAGCATCAATCCGGAGTAACCCTGAAGAACTTGGACCAATTTGCAGCACTGCGGGAAAACCACCTTGGCTGGTGGTTCTGACAGTAAGGGCAGAAGTCTCTGAAAGAGCAGCTGGTACCCAAACATCTGCCAGCCCCCGACCTCTGTTCCCAGCCAAGGGAGATCCTACAGACCAGGGACATCCAGACATGGTGTGTCTTTCATTCTGAATTTCTTGCATTTGCTGTATGTCTTAATGGGGCATTCCTCTGTAAATAGGATTTAAATGATGAGTTTTAAATAAAGCTTACTTTCCACTTTAATGTAGAAACAATATGGTATCTCTTTGTCAAATCTGAGCTTTTACCTGGGGCTCTAGCATGCAGTTATCTGCAGAGAGGAGGGTTCAAACCCATCCTCTTCATTGTGTGGGGAGGAGAGGTGAAGCCAAGCCTTCATACATGGATTACAGAAAGAGCAGGTCACTGCAACACGGACAACAACAGCATTAGTACCTACAGCTTGTCTTAATGACAGAGGATATGCTCTGCAGTCCAGCACCAATCCTGAGACCATGATTGCAGATGAATGAAAAAGGGGACACACACTGGGCTAAACAATGACAACATGACAAGATGACAACAACAAACAAGATAGCATAGGTTAACTACTGATAACAAATGCATATGCACCCCCAAACATAAATTCCAACTGGACTTACTTGTAAATATTACATGAAATAACTTAAAGAATAAAGGAAAGAAGACCAGATGTCTGTTTTCATTTGTAACAAAACGCAAAGTCTGGCTTTATGTGCAAAGGAGATCGCAAATCTGCTGTCACCAGAGCTCCACATTTGGTGGAGAACTGGGCTGGTTTTCAAGATGCACGTACTCAGTTTAGGTGCTGGGGTCAGTTCCTTTAATGTGTGGTGCTCTGCACATTATTAGCAGCAAAATAGCCGCACAGACTCCCTTCTTAACAGATGCCCATTTTACCTGCTGAGTGAAAGGATGACAGGGAGAGGAATTAACCCACAGAGAACTGCTGCTCACCTGCTGTAGTGCAGTTCCAAGGTATTGGTCCTTTCCTCCAAAAAACAGGTAAGCAAGGTCTGTAGACAGATGTCACTGATAAACTAAACAAAGTCACAGCAATGCTGTCATTTCAGTTGGTGCATACTGGTGTCAGAATGCAGGCAGGTAGCACAGCATCAGGTCACCAACCAGGGCAGTTTTAAAGCTTTCTTTTACAATAATAACTCCTTGGAAGATGAGAGTTCAGTATTTATTTATTGCTATTGAGGACACTGGACTGTAAAATGTACCCACACTAACCAGCAATAACGTAATCAGGAACTGCAGCTGGTTCCTGTTCTTGCCGAGAGAGAGAGCAGCATCTCTGATGGACTCCATTGGTAGAGCTTTCTTACCACTGACAGTCCAAGACCGAGTACGTCCTGGCTATCCAAAATTCTTTATTATCTTTTAAAAAATCATTTACAATTTGTAAGATTTACTTGTTTTTTACAGTATCTGTGTTAAAATACTGTATTATTTTTTCAGCATTGGTCATATTTTCTCAGTTACCTCTGAATAGCCATATTTCAGTGTTCCTAAATTTGAACATAAGGAGGAAAGAATTTTGGATTAGAGTTTGTTTTATAAATAGTTACCACAGCTGGTGCTCTAATACCCCCAGCAATAAATGTCATATAAGCTACCCAACCACGCAGAACTGTTCTATATATAGACTCTGCAGGTAAGAGCAGCTGTAATTCACAAAGAAGCATGATGAGGCTTTTTGGATTTCCTTTGCTTTCCAAGAATTCAAAAGGAAAAACAGACATAATGGTTCTAGTGTAGAACCTGGGCAGCCTGAAGCATCAGTGTGAGATGCTGCCAGGGCAGAAAGGCTCTGTCTCCTCATGGTGCTCACAGAGCACCTTCTCTCTGAGGGGCACCTGTAAATGACAGGACACATGCCTCTCAAAGAGGGTCAAAATTGGAAGTAAAAATAAATGTATTCAGGAACAGTCATTTCCTGGACATAGAAGAAAGTTAGTGAACATTTATTTCCAATCTTCAATTCCCAATACTGTGATTCAAAGCTTTGAAATACCTGTGAAATAGCTTTTTTTTTCCCATTATGCATAGTCAGTGCCAGCAAAGAGTCCTAATCTCTCAGGGAACAATACAGATGAAAAAGCAAAGTCAAACCAACCAAAGTATTGCAAGAGTTCAGATTCCGTTGCTGTTTTTTCTTTATTCTCCCTAGAGACCCTGTAAATAACAGCAGTGATTACTGTGCTCTCATTTTCAGTAGTGCAAGATTTGCACGGGCACTACTCTAAATCCAGCTCTGTACCTAACTCTCTAAACCACCTGGCCAATTTTTCAGTTGCTTTCAAGTGGCAATCAGTAATCAACTTGCTAGCAACAGAAACCTTTTAATCCCCCTAGGACATCATTTCCTCGCTGATTTAACTTGACTGACTCTTGTCTAGAACGCAGTCCTGCGTAAAAACAGCAGTTTGCCTTCTGACCGACAGCAACGGCACGTTCACAGTGTTCTCACACACCAGAATACTCGGTTCAACAGTTGGCAGATCTAAAACTGCTGGGAAAAATTCGGGACTGCAGCTTGCCAGACTTGAGAACAACTGCACTGAGAACCACATCTTCCACACCCAGCAATACAAACCAACACAGAGATCTTACATGGGTGTTTGACAGTGATGGGACACAGACAGAGTTTTTGGGTGGGAAATAATTCCGGGTATATAAATGATACATGAACACATGTTTTGGGAAGTTCTATGGATTTCAATGATAACGCATGTTCTTTTTATGATATGAAGTGCCAGCACCTCCCTAGCTGCTCAGCCTCCAATGAGGTGCTGCACTTACATCTCCCTTGGGTTTAGCCACTTGTCAGACACACTGAGAATAAAATATTTAACAAGTAGCACTTTTACTAAGGAAAACTTTTATTTCAACTGTGCAATCAATCAGTATTTAAACAGCAGTTTCATAAACATTTGGCATTTAAACTTCTATTACTTTTTGGCATGACCTTGGGGTAGTATATAAACAACCCTGGAGGGGAAAAATGAACCAACACACTAGGTAACATTTACTAGAATGCTAGAAAAAGAAATCCACATTATTAAACAAAATAGTTTTTAAAGGACATTAAAAAGTTACATTCAAATCAGGGCAAACATTAGCTTCCCTCATGCAATGGAATTCACGGAGCTGATCCCCTGAGACAAATATAGAATTAATACAATTCAGCTCCATCCTCCATTAGCCAGTCCGCCACTGCTGCCCTTAGGAGAAAATGGCACACGGAGTGAAAGGATCCAGAACACCACAATGTGAGATACATACCTGGCTCCTACACTGGCAATTCATTCAAACTTTAAAAAACCCAAAAGCCAAACAATTAAAAAGCAACATTTGTATATGTCCATTTTTCATATACAGTCAGTCCTTACTGAGAACACACCAGGCGGGTGCCATGGGGGTATATGCAACCATGAAAAGCTGAAAACTTCCAGGAGCACAGCTCGCAGTGAGCCAGAGGGGCCAACACAGCACGTGTTTACATCCCTTTGCAGTTGATGAGGACCACTCTCAGAGTAAATCTAGAGGAATTACAAAGAAAGAAACTCGCATTTGAGCAAAACTGAATTTGTGTTCTTTTCACCTGGGCCTCTACTAACAGAAAGCAAGTTGGTTTTGGAGGTGTATTGAAGAATAGTAGTTTTTGAAACCCATCTTCCAAAATACACACTTACATAAATAATATGTTTTAAACTTATATTATAGAAAGGCGCTCCTTTTTTCCTGAAAATTCTTCCACTTCAGAAATCGCTTGCTATTAGCAGAGCTGCAGTTGCAGCAACTAGTAAGTGTAAGAATAGTTCAAACTAAAAATGACCTCTAGCAATTACTAGGTGTCATTCTGCTTTCAATTTTACCAGAGAAACCAATTTATTTCTGTGAACAGCACCAGAGTTACACCTGTGCAGCTCCCAGCTGGTGGGAATGAGATTTCTGGCTAAACATGGAGGGCCCTACAAACATTCCCCATGTTCGGAGAGGGACTTTCCCCTGCATGCACTTCATTCCGTAATGAATAAAATGAGCCAGAGCTTCTGGTCTTAGGGCTGACAAGTGTGCTCTGAGTAACATGTTACCGAGACATAGCAATCCATGGTAACTATGCTTGTGTACGTGCAGGTGGCAGCAAGAAGCAAGTCATTCAAGTTGACTTAGTTTGCAATGAAAAAGAAGTAAATTGACCTGAAATGCTCAGTATTTACTACAGGCTAAGGCTGGATGCATGGAGAATTACAGTGGGCCTCTGATGTACCTCTGATGCATGGTATCTTGTTATCTTACAAAACCACATTTGCCAGTGGGAGTTTTAACCATGTAAGAATTTCTTCCTTTAGAAAGAATAATACTGTGAAGATTTAAAAACCCAACACCCCCAAAAAGCTGACTGTGTCTGTCCAGGCTCTGCAAACTGGAATAAAAATTCATTCCGTCACTGACTTAAAAAGAAACAGGATCAGGACCCTGATTTGAATAAAGAAACAAGATTTAGCTCACAGTCTCAAGCAAGGGAATAAAACCACAGACGGAATGAACTATGAAGAATAATCAAAAGCAGGTGAGGAAGTCTCTCAGTACTCTCTTTCCTGCTAAAATCTCATAAGTTGCATAGAAAATGCACAGCTAATACAGGAATTTATTAAAAATGATATGTTGATTTTTCAAGTTTCTCTTACAGAAACAGAGCTATCAAAAACACCCAAACCAAATGATAGGCCCTGTTCTACACAGCACACAGATTTCCAGTCCTCCTGGGTAACTCCTGAAAGATAACAATACTTTTTGCTTGTTAAATATGAAGAAAGTACACAGGTGCAGCTGTGGGCAGATTGAGGCCGCAGTTTGGATCAAGGTTTGGATCAAGGTCCTCCAGAACACACATACGCATTGCTGTTGCAATTAAGGGGCAGAGTCCTCCCTTGGAAACACTTTAGCACAATAGGCCAGTTTCGAGATTTCCTCTGTAAGTTTTCAAGTGACATCAACTGTAACATTATTGCTTTCTTTCTAAAGCACAAGGGTTGCATATACGCTCATTACACCAGCCATGGCTCTTTAGTTCTTACAACACTTAAAACAAAATCAGTTCACATAGTGTAACACTAAATTCCACATTCCTGTTCATCTTCCAGAATGCATTAAGTAATATTCATAATTGAAAAATTATATTGGCTTTTTCCTCCAGGACCCAGATTCTACAGACATAACCAAGACAAAAATCATAGGAAAACCTGCAGCCATCCTGCGGCTGTGTTCTGTCAGCTCTTCCAAGGCAAATGCAATGAACAAAGTTCACATACGAAAAACTGATTTCCTTAGCCACAGGTATAAACTTTTAAGAAAATTAGTAGCTGTAACGTCATATCTACAATTACGTGTGCTGGCTTCAGCAATACGAAGTATTTCAAATTTGAGCCCAATTTTGCACTGTTACAATCATGAAAGATTGATTCTGCTATTGAGTTCGAGAGAGCAAGTATCCATTTCTCCACAGTTTTTTGGAGATTGCTTACATCAGTGGAGTTTTCAATCATCAGACTAATTTTCTCGTGCAAAATCTTGTGCCAGATTACTGATAAGTCATGAGTTTTGAGACGAGCCTGGTTTTTGTTCTGTAGGAATCACGACTGTGACAACGGAAGCACATGAATGTAGACTGGGTTCTGGAGAAACTTACTATATTTGGGTAACATAAAAGTAAAGAAAAAGAATAATTAATGTCTAACTAAGCTTGCCTATATGCTGAGGTAACCTTAAATATCTTTGGTTTTCTTTATTTGCTGATTAAAAGTACTTTAATAAAACCTTAAGTTCTGGATGCACTGAGCTGTAATACACTGGATATTTTCAACTCTTAAGCTATTGAAGTAAGAGCATCTATATTAGGTTGACAGATTTTATATGGAGTCTATTTCTCTCAAATTATCCATGGGTTAAACTAGAGTGGGTGTCTGGAAGAAAAAGTTTAGGATTTAAAGTATTTACCTGTAATGATGGTCATAAAATTGTATCTGATTATCAGTACTTACAGCAAACAAGTCTTTGGAGAAGCAGTTACCATCTCTGCATATCGGCTCTTTCTGACTGAAACTAGTGAAAGAGGCTACTCTGAAAGATGAAGTGTGAAACTTTATGCTACAGTTACACATTCTTAACCTAGTTCTGATTAATTCACACTTTACCTAACTAGAAACAGTACTCTGCTGTACACTAAACATTCTGCCTGACGAGACCAAAAATAAATCTTTGGTGAAAAGGTTTTCTTTTTCTTCAGCAAGTAGATAAAAAACTGTTCAAAAATAATTTGTTTAATACTGTAATGTTGATCAACTACGTGCTGGAGAAAAAAATTACACTTGGAAGTCTTTGGAGATACCTGCTGGTATTATAGATTTCTTTAAAGGCTCTTGTAACAACAAGGTACTTAGAATTGTAGAAGCATACAACTCATCTATGCAACCAACTACAATCAAGAAGCCCTATTGTTTTTTGTTAGTAACTACTTATACAATAAAATGTATTCAGCTCTTCAAACCTATTGCTTTTGCCTAGTTCAGTAATTTTTGGACAGTATGTGGCTTCCTTCTCCCTGCAGAAAAGTCTTTGGTTCAAGATGATTTTTAAAGCATCTGAATCAACAATGTTACAAAAAGGTGAGCGTGCCCTGTCTGATTCAGAACTAGCAGTTACAAGGCACAGAACTACAGTAACCAGAACCAATTCCTCAGCACAAGCCAGACAGAACATTAGGGCTTATTGCGAACTTGTGAGCACCTTTTGATACATGAGGAACAAAACAGAAGTCAGCCTGCCCTACCTAGAGGGTGATGTCTTGGCCCCAGTAAAGTCAATGGGAGTTAAAAAAAAATACTTAAATGGAGCCCTATAGGAGTTCCTATGGTTGCTTCTCACAACGTTACAATTTAAACATTTTTTTCAGTAAAAACATATGCCTGGGGGTTTTCTTTTTTTTTCTTTTTTCTTTTTTTTTTTTTTTTTTTTTTTTTTTTAGTAAAACAGGGAAAGGGGAGGAGTGGAGAAGGAGACTCGATACTGGATATAGATGCAGGCAAGGTTGTAACATTGGATGGTTCCAGCCTCCTCCCTCTCTCTCCCTCTCTCTTTCCTATTAAAAAACAAAACAAAACATGATACCCTGTCAGTTTGCTCCACGTTTCTGGGAGGCAGCTCAAAAGTAACAAACTCTTCCCTGAGTACAGGAAAAAACAACAACAAAAAACCCCAAAAAACACTGGAATAACTTTCAAAGGAGGTAGTATAAAACAGGAATTGCATGGGTTCAAGGCAGTACTTGCCTCTTTCAACAGACTCTTCAACTAAAGCTCTAGCCTTTTTATTTCTTATGGTAGCCTGATCAGAGTTTTAGATCAGCATGTGGGTAAAGTCACTCCCTGAGCTAACAGCACACTAGGTGAAGGCAAGGAGCAGGGTTGCATCCTAACAAAGCTCTGAGACATACCACGATGCTAGCAGTGCTCATCAGCACTTGAAGCTGGGTAAAAATGAAGTATAAAATTCATGACACAGTTTACTTAAAACATGTAAGAAGTGTTTAAGGCATCTTTCTGTACTCAAAAGCAAATTTACGAATTCTAAAAAGGCATAAGGCAAATCAGTAATTTCTAATATATAATGCAAGGCACCATTGCTAAGAAGTACTGTGATACTGGAATACTCAGCATTATCATCTATTCCATGACTCTCATGCAGAGCCAAACTGTTTTGAAATGCTGAATACTTCTTCATTTTGCCATGCTTTTTAGCATTAACTGTCATTAAAGGGGAAGCAATTGTCACTGTGGGGAACCCAAAACGTCCCAGAGCCCTAAGGATATAGTATATACCCTGGCAGCAGTCACTGGCACAAGTTTCTGAGGAAAAGGCACTGTCCTAGGCTTACTGGGGTCATGAAGAATCAAGAGGTACAAAAGATTTCCTGTGGCTGTATACGTGGAAGCACCAACTCCAGTTTTCCCAGCTTTTAACATCCTCTGTGTCAACCACATTAAATCATTACATTTTATACTCTGAGGTTTCCTTCTTTTTAAAGACAGAGCTTCAGCTAAACAATCTTGTTCGCCTACCTATACAACTCCCTGATCACTGAGCGCACACGTGCACACACGCATACATTCTACACACAACTGGGGAAGGGAAAACAACCCAACAGACAAAACCAAACCCAAAATAAAACAATTCTACTAGGAAGTATCATCAGTTTCATAGCTGAGACCAACTAGAACACACATGAGGTAAAGCAGTCATCGTTCAGAGTTCACCTCTCGGCAAACTGAGGTAGATAGTCAGCAAAAGGGCCAACAGCCTTCCCTTTGCTCCAGTGACATATTTTTAACGTTAGTCAGAAATTTTCACTGTCCTTTCACATTTGTTGACCACTGAACATTCAAAACGAGTGAGTTTTAAAAGCAAATCAAAACAAGAAAAAAAACCCAGAAACAAAAAAAACATTCAACAGAAACCTGGGATCACCTGGTAGGTTAGCCAGGCTTTCCACGATAAAACTTTGGCTCCCTGTTCATTGTCCTTCGAACAGACATACACTGCATGAATGTCTGGCCTGGCCCTAAGGATGTCAGTTTTGCACCGCAGAGCACATCTGAAGAGGTGAGGTAGGAGTCTGGTCAGCCGCAAACAGCAGAGGAGACTCTGTGCAGTTACTTATATCAGAGCTCATCACATTCACACCCAAGTCACTGCTTGCAAAAGGACTGGTAGTGGGAGGGGTGGCACTTATCACAGAGGAGTGGTGTATCTCATCGTTGGACTCATGAGAAAACCTTCCAGAGTCACCGGTCTCGTGGCTGCCTTCGCTGTTGGCGGAATGCTCTGTATCAGCAGCAATACTGAATGACACCTGGAAATTAGACTGCTGGCCAGGAGAGCTGGGGGAGTCATCCTCACTGATCAGCACCGTGGTGCCTGGCTGGTACAGACACACTGCCTGGGCAAATCTTCTCTGAGGCTGCGTAAAAAGCAGAGAGAAAAAGGTTGTTCAGGCTGTGAAAAGCTGAGCTAGAATTTGATTTTTTACTGCATTTCCTATCTCCTATTCCTCAAGAGAACCTCTAACAGTGTTGGCTTGAAACAATTTGGGCCTTTCTACAGGAGGTTAAAAAGAATCAATCTCAAGTCTTGCTCATACTTTTCTCTTCCATAATAGATGAAGTAATCCCTTCTAGCTAAGCATGGCTAATCAAGAATGATTCCACTGGAGAGACCTGATGGCATTTAAAAAACATACTTGGCAGAGCTCTCTCCCGTCCCTTCATGCATATTCTTTAAGCATTACTCCTTGAGTGGTAACAAATACTTTTTTTATAGAGGCATCAGAAATATGCAGCTACTTCTGGAAATATTTTGGAATACTGATTTACAATATGTGTATCAAGACTTCCTTAAATATACAAGAGCACAATACAGGTTGCAATCCAAGAAACATTACTTAGATGCTCCATAGGTGTGAATTTGCATGATAATGTTCTGGATTTAACATTTTAGCTTTAAACAGTTATTTTTCTCATCCAAATAGCAAACGTCTCCACAGTAACCATCTGAGAAGCCAGACAGTTCTACACAGATTCTCAATTTCTTCAGTATTTTGGGTAAATAATTTAATTTCCCTCTTTTGGTTCTCTTCAGCAAACAAAGTTTTAGCTGTCAGGGTAGCATTCTTTATATACTATTATGAATTTGTATTTATACAAAATCACTGCATATTTAGTACTGTAGATGTTATGCACAGACCAGTACACAGAAATCCTTTTGCTCACAGATGGAAGGGCACAGGCAAGAAAGCAATCAACTAATAATTATCTGACAACTTGGGACAGAAAATGAAACTTCCATAAGGCTTTACTACAAGGCAGAACACCGTTAGCGTTAACACACCCAATTAAAACTTAGACCACTAATTATGCTTTTCCATAAATGGAAAACTACGTCTTCCTTTACAAACCAAGGGTATTAAAGATTGCACATCCTTGCCCATTAGAGCAATTACCTCCTCGGTCTTCACCTTCTTGGTATCCTGGAAGAACAGCCACCTCTTCTTGCAGTTAGCCTTTGTGACAGGCCCATAGCTGTTAATAATCAGATCAGATCCCCCCTACAACAGAGGGAGACAAACACATTTATTTTCACAAATGACATTTCTAAGACAAACTGCAATCTGCAGAACACAGAGTGAAACCTGTACTGAATCAGATCCTTAGCTGAACTTTCAAATTAAGGCTTGAAAATTTGATCCTGGATTGCCAAAGTTGTGCTGCCCCATTAGAAAAACTTCCACTGGATTTGTAGTGTACATATTTCACTTTTGATAAGCACTCCAATGTTATAGCAATGAATTCAGAAGAAAGATCTCTGGTCTGGGAACAAGTAAGGCTCACATTACCTTAGCATCGATAAAGCTGTTTCCCACTATCATTGGCAATAGGGATTCTTCGTTCTCTGCAATTCCTTCAGTACTCTTCTCCACCTCATTAGCACTGGCTAATGAGACGCTGGTATGTGACAGCTGGTCAGTGCTTTGCTGCGCAGGTTTAGGAGCAGATGTTTTCCTACACAATGTTAAGAAGAATAAAATTGACCCACAGGAAGAAAATACAAAAAATCAAGGGTAAACTTCAAAGCTATTATTAATCAAGTAATACTGGTAATATTCTTGACATTTACATTTTGTTACACGACACTTCCAACTCTCATGGAATTTAAATGTTATTGCTTGTGATAAAAATAACATCTGCTTCCAGTTAATCATACACAGTAGGCTATGAGCTTATGTGCAGACAGGAATTGTCATGATTAGTAATATTACTTGAAGGAAGTAACCACTAATAATATTAAGGCCTTTCTGCCATGCTACACAGAGACTGTCTTCCAATCCGTATTTGCTCCTGCATATGTGCTAAAAAGCCCTTGTTACTAAAATATACTTTCAGACAGTTTTAAAGTTTGCTATTTCAAGTAACTTATCTTTGTTCTGAGCCCAAAGTTACAGGAAGTCACTGGGCCAGTTTATGCCCCATAGCAGCTGATGACAAGACAGATGGTGGCTTGCCCCAGTGCAAAGAAACTGCATCATGGCACTGCTTTATGTCAATTTGTTTTGTCCAGCAACACTAGAGGATTAAAGCCTCGCAAACCAGGTCTGAGCAGGCTGGAGGGTTAAGCAGGAAGAGCAGATGATGTAAAGCAGCATGCTTGTCTGACACAGAAGGGTTTTTTTTTATTTGGAAACATGCCTCATACTTAGTTGTCAAAGCACCACTGACTCACTCTGTGGGTTCTTCCTCCTCTTCATTGGAGAATGGGCTCAGGTAGAGTAGGAAGAGCCAACAAAGTGCTTTGTTTCCACTGCTGGTAGGAATAGGTGAAGAGACAGAGTACTTCAGAGAACTTAGCACTCTTGGAGATGAAGGCACATCCCAAGAAGCAGTGCCTTGAGAAAGGGCTCAGTCTTCAAGAGCAAAAACATACCTGGCTTTACTGCGATAAATTAAGATCAGGATGCAGATAAGGATGCAGGTCAAAGCTATGCAAACCCCCACAACAATTCCAGTCATTGATTTCTGGTCCAGATGGTAATAGTCAGAATAAGCTATAAAAAAAGAACATAGAAAAGCTCAATAAATAAGAAGAGTTGCCCCCTCCTCCCTGTCAGCATATTAACAGGGTTACAGTCACAACCACAGAGACAAATGCTTCCTTTTAATGAGATTCCAGACCTTCTCTGTAATACAGTTTGACACTTTTGAAAACAAAACTTATAGACCAAACAGAGTATACACAGTTCTGGTGTGGGAGGTGAAGCAGGTCCACATGCCACAGCCTCTTTGGTGACCTACAACATGGAGCAGAGGAGCTCTCTTCAACCCCTTCCTTGCAGGGTGCTACTAGATAACAAAGGGAAAAGGCTCCTAGGAGAGAGTCATTGTTGCCCAGGAGTGCTCAAGTTTAGTTTATGTTTTGACATTATATGTCTATTAATCTAATCCTGAGGACATGACTCTATTTGCTTAGGCCTAAAAACTAACTGAATTCCAGGAAGGAAGAAAACCTGAGCAAGAAAAATCCCTGTGTTTTGATCAGAATTCAATGTGTAACAAGAACAGGTTAAAAGGTTCATGTACCTGAAGAGCTGCTAGCTCTGGCCTCCCCAGACCACTTTAAGATCTGTAATAAGCCACTAAGGTAAACCCTGCTGTATCAGACAAAGACAATGTGTTACTCCATTCTTATTTGGAGAAACCACTGATGTTACCTTAATTTCCACAAGGTAAAAAAAGTTCTTAGCAAAGAGCTGCAGGTGGGGCTGACTTCTTTGGTGAAAGTATATGCTGCTATATCATAGAATCATAGAATAGTTAGGGTTGGAAAGGACCTTAAGATCATCAAGTTCCAACCCCCCTGCCATGGGCAGGGACACCTCGCTTTAAACCATATTACCCAAGGCCTCATCCAACCTGGCCTTGAACACTGCCAGGGATGGAGCATTCGCAACCTCCCTGGGCAACCTATTCCAGTGCCTCACCACCCTAACTGACTGACAGGGGTGATTTGGGTTGCTGAAATACCAGGAACCAGCAAATTTCAACAGACATATTTGAGATGCCATCTTATCTCTGCTGGGCTTTTTGGTTCTAATTTCACCAGTGCTACTGGTATTTAAATAAAGGATTTAAAGGAAGTGCCTTAGAAGAGTGGCTGCAAAATTGATGTGAAATGCAGAACAGTTATGTGTTGTCATTTGAAAGGTAAGCTTACAACTTCTGAGCAAAATAACTAAACCATCTCTGAGTTGAACTGAAATAAAAATTCCCAAATAGTTTCATTTACAATAAAATGCTATGGTGTTAGGACAGAATGGTATACCCTGACAGCGGTTACAAGCTAAAACAAACCGGGATCTTTTTTCCTACTACTTGTGACAACAGTGGTCAAAACATTGCTACTGACTTATGGAATCTCCCGAGTCCAGGCGTTTAGGTCTCTGATTAGACTCTGGTGTCTCCTTTGGGAGGACAGCAAGTTCTACCGCATTTGAGAAGGGTCCTTCTCCCACTTCATTGGAGGCTGCTATTTTGACCAAGTAGACGTTTCCTGCTACAAGGTTTTCCAGCAAAGCCATGGTCATTGCTCCTGTGAAAAGATTTGAGAAAGAGTTCCAGTTAGACAACATCTGTGGGAACAGACTCAGATTTAGACATTGGGACCTACGCTTTCTTTCCAATACCACCTCTGAATCTTGTTTGAGGACTGTGATTGCTGTCATATTCTAACCTGCATACACAGGGTACAGAATGAACACTGGGGTTGCCTGCTGGTCCCTTCTGTCCCTTCTCTCCCTACTACTTGACCACAGCACACTGCAGCCAGTAAAGTTCAACCCCAGAGTCAAGTACTGGCTATGATACACAGCATACTAATCCTAGATCCAGCATGCTCTGCATTTCAATGTGATAGCATTTATGTTGTGATCCTATCTGTGAGGATGCTCCAGCTAGTAACCAGACTCAGGCAAAGAAAGCAGAACATTAGACATCCCCCCCATACTAATCGATGTGCCTGAACGTGAATTGAAACTGCGTAACAAAACAATTCACGTTCAGTTTATCAAATTTCAAGTCTAGTTTGTTAAATGAACAGGACAGATTTGGAAGAGTACATTATAACCATACTTTAAAAAGAAAATTAAACCTTATTTAGACCTGCATAGGCTTCCTTGATTACTGTGCATCTAAGCTGTGCTACTAAAAATACTGCAGAAAATGTCTTTCTCACATGTTAAGGATTCATTTCCTAAAGTCCCTGAAGGCAGAAAAACAGATTAAGAACATCAATAGGATTCACTTGCATTGTCCTTAGATAGGCAAAACTCCTATCAAAGTCAATAAGAGCTCTGCCTGTCTGGGCACTGCAGACTACTGCTTAAAATTCCAATTCATTTCTAAAATGCTTGTTTCTTTCTACCATAGAAATATACTGCTTTTCTTTCCCTAAGCAGTGGCAGTTACAAGTAAAAATCTGTTCCTTGTTCTCTTTCACATATTCCATTCACTTTCTCAGGCTTGAGTCTAAATGTCAACCTTTCAAATCAGTTTCAGAAGTCAGAATTTACAGTAGCATTAGGAGTGTATAAAATACAAGGTTATTTTGCTGACAGGAAAGATTATACATTTGGTAAAAGGGAAGCTACTTCAAAAGGTATTTCAGCTCTTCCATAAACACCACCCATTAGCTGAAAGCATCTGAAGTAAAATGTGAGGTATCTGTAACCAAAGGAGCTGTAATATTTAGCACCAGCAAGGGCGAAAGGTCACATTTCAATATTGCAGGCTCTTTCCCACCAGCTCCTTTCAAATCTGCTGCATTTGTACTGATTTACTGCACACCAAGTGTGCAAAGGCTGTAACTTCTGATCCACTCAAAGGGAACTGGTGAAAAGGGGGAAGGTGGCTGGAAGGTAACTCAGATCACAGATCAGCAACAAACCGCAGTATATTTTCTAACACTGCCGTGCCTAAGATAAGCCCAGTCAAATTAGAGAGTTTTGGTTTTTAAGTTGGTGAACTGGTAGAAATTTGCATGCATAAACTAAAGCCTGTGCTATGCCTTTTATAGGTGGTAGGGTTGATATTGTGGAGTTTTCGCTTGGTTTGGAGGGGCTGTTTGCTTTTTTTATTTGGGGGCTGTCTTTGGAGATATGGGAAAAGAATGGGGTTAAGATTTCACAAATCCTCTGCAGAACAAGTTTAGTGTCAAGACAAAACAATGCTCTTTATTAGTGCATAGGGTAGCTGATCTTATCACAATAAATGCGTTAAAAACCCAAACCCTGTGTCTATCTCAAATATCCTGTGAAAGGACTTTCATGAGTTTATCACAGTATTTGCCCAATTTTACCTTGACATGCTAACTTCCGTTCAGACTTTTTCATCTGTACTTTAATTAAGAGCACTATAGATTGTCCTCATGTGTCACAATGCCTTAACTCCAATGCCATGCCTCAAACCCTCATATAGCTGTCAAAATACAAAACCAGTGACTCTAGCATTGATGGACATAGTAATACACTGAGATTTATAGCTCTCCATTTGCTCATTCCTGACAACACTTTCAGTATGGGAACACATGAAAATGTTTACTGTTATTCACATCCCCTCATCTGAAATACCTGTGATAAAACACTGAGATGCTGCTCAGTTTTACAGCCATGGCTGAGCTGAAGTACGTATCTGAAAGCAATTCAGTCACTTTGTTGCATACAACAGACATCACCAGAATGACAAGATACACTCTTCACATATAAGCTCTCTGTGAATTTACATCTGCTGGGGTTTTCAGTGAGTAAAAATTAGTATTAAGCTGGTCCCTTAATATGACAACTTTACATCACTGTTTCCTTCCACAATTTAATGGGACAACTTTGTATTACTATTTCTTTGAGCAATTTTAAGTGAAAAACCATGGGCTCAATCTTCCCCCTATATTTAGGCCTCATTGATACTCAGAGACTAGTTATTGTTCACAGTTTTTGCTTGCCAGTAATGGTCATTTTACTGTCACTCTTCACAGCTGACCATCCTACTTGAGGCCAGCCCAACAAATACCATTCTGCTCCAGCAAAGACAAAGCAGCACTGCCACCTTTCAGAATGGCTGTTGGTCCTTCATCCTCTCTTCAGGAGCAGCACAAAGGACAACCACCATCTTTGAACTAAAACAGTTCCTCTCACTGATGGCAAAACCAACTGTCCTCTAAGTGCACTCATTTCTTTATGAATTTTCTCCATGGAAAATTTCAAGCCTCACTCTGCTGACAACGAAGCTTTCAGCCATCAAACAGCACAGAACAACAAAATAGCAAGTTTTCCTGGGCAATCCTCTTAAATAAGCTACTCAAGCACATAACTTTATTCTATAACACTGAGCTTCCCTCTCTGGTTTAATATATAATTAGAACTTTATATATTCTGAACTGCCTCTATCTATTTGGAATACCAACCGAACAGTAAATGGCTTTTTCTTTTTCTCTGGCTATAGTAGAAATCTGTTCTCAATGCAGCTCTTCAAATCATAGTATTATCCTGGAAAATCCCTATAAAAATGTATACAATATCTAATCACAAGGATGCAACTGAAGTTCACATCCCCATACCTGAGTTCCTGTCAGATTAGCTAGCCAGGGCTCAGCAGCAGAATAGAGCCAGAGAGTTAAATTGAATTTGCAGAGCAATTTACTGGGAGTAGGGGAAAGTTCATTAAGTGAACTGAGCTAACTGGATTGGCAGTGATTGAAAGAAACATCTAATCCCATGCAGCCACATTTATAAAGTTATTTCTGGAAAGCAAGGCATCTCAGAGACTTCAGAGACCTGAAAAAGTGCATTTACAAAATGAAACCATCACAATCCTGGTTACAACAGAGCTAAGATGGATGTAATTGGATTTATGAGACATTTTGGTTCACATGCACACACTGAGCTCCAAAGCAACACAGAGAGCTGCTCTCCCCTCACCTTCTCAGCATTATTTGTTCTTTAATACGTTTTCATTGCAACCATAGGAATAATTCTAAACTAATTATAATTTTCTTGTAACTTATCACATGAACATTCAAATGAATTTTTTGGTGTAGTCCAAGGGAGCTGAAAGTAACAAAGCATCTTATAAGCAGCCTTATTGTTTATCCAGTCCACAGATTTATGATTTTAGTTTACCTTCTCTGTGCAACACTTGCCATTCCCCAGCAATCCAAGACTTCCTGGATGCATACAGGATAGTGTATCGTGTAACAACTGTTTCAGGACCATCAGGTGGCTTCCAGGAAACCAAAGCAGTATTATCCTCTATCAAAGTCACCTTCACTCCTACTGGAGGGCCAGATGGTGCTGTGAGAACAGTAACACAATGCTATTAGGCTAACCTAATTTACATGCAATTAAATTGCTCAGAAAGAAACTGATGCACAGACCTAATGGCTACTGCTACATCCCAGATACACATACAAACACATACTGCTCCTTAAGAGAAACTCTCCTGTTAACTCCAATCTGATCGATAGCTCAAATCCTGTAAAAGCAAATTTAGTATTTTTCCTCCAACTCCGGAAGGAAACAGTTACTGACAGAACCCCCACATCATTACCCTCTGAACAGGTATGTCCCAAACACTGCAATGCTGAGAACATGGACCTCCAGTTTTTGATTTCCACTCACCAAGCTGACAGAACAGCAAACCAGCAGCCAGGGCAGTAGACGTGTAATATGGTTAACAGTTTCTAGAAGTCTGGGGTTTAAAATATGTTTCCATAGTGCCTAGGAAACAGCCATGCCTCTTCAATACAGATTTTAAGGTTTTGATCCAAGTTATTTCCTTTCAGTGGTTGCTAATTTTATATCAAAGTCATTGCTGATTTTAGGTAATTCTTGAAAAGTAATCTCCCAGTTCCAAAACAAGGATTTTCCTGACAGCACTTTTCTATCTCTCACCAAGAAGAGCAATATCTGTATCTCAAGAGGAAAGTATTTCTCTCTCCTACAGATAGCTGAAATTAGTAAGCAATTTTTCATGCCATTTGGTTTATTGAGCTTTCTTTTTAGAGCTATGTGGTCCTTTGCTAGTGCCTTACCTTCTGGAAGGGTAGTATGGTAGACTACTGGACTCCAGGGGCTAGAGAGCTGGTCCACATGGAGCCGAACTGCAAATTCATACATGGTTTTTGGCTCAAGACCTTGAACTAACATGTGAGTCTCTGACCTGTACAGATGAAGGAATAAAATACATTTAACTGCAGCAGTTGACTTCAAGATCCCAAACTCAGCTGATATCTCTTAGTCACTGTGAGTAGATTCCCAATGTCAGTTCCACACAAGACAAACCAGTGCAAGTCCAGACACATGGTGCACCTGCACTGTCCACCTGAAAATGTGATGGTACTAACCTGGAGCTCTCCTGCAGATGCTCTGTGTGCTGTCAGTTAACTTAAGCTAAAGGTTGTTTGGACACCTGATGCATGAGCAAGTGTAAGAATATTACTGCCCAGAACACCGGTAAGTATCCCAAACTCAGCTCTTTCTGTATTTGTCCATAGGACTGTATGCTTCAAGCTGGAGTAACACACTACAACCAGCGCCACAGGCTGAAAAAGCACACGATGTTGGCTCCATCAACTATTCCTGGATCTGCTTCTCAGTTCACAGAATAGACAGTGTCTATGCGTTCAACTTCCCCTTCCACTTACAGCCTCTATCACCTCATGTTTTGGTGATCTCTGTAGAATATGAATGTTCCCTATTCATCTTGTAGTTGCATTTGGTAATATACTAATTGTAAAATTGATTATGTTAACTGTAATATTGTTGTTTACTATTTGATCACAAAGTCAGTTGTTGACATTCTGCTTTATTCTGACTCTGGGGTGGGATAGACCCGGCAGGTAACACCCAGTCAAGAGTAAATCTCAATTTAAAATGGTGTTACTCTACAGATATTGCTTTATCAAATCTCACTTAGTATTTTCATCTTTCATACTGCAAAGGCAGTCACCAGTATTTGCAATAGCCTCATCCTATCACAAAAAGCAGCATTCGTTGCCATAATCCATACTGCACACTAAGAATTTTACATGGTGATTATACTGTGTCAGATCCTTAAGTCAGCAGTTATACAGCAGGGGATGTGCTCTTTGAAGAGAAAACCACTGATATTAGGATGGAAACTATCTTTCAGGACAGCGTTTTTCTTATTTAGAAGTCTTGAGTAAAGCCATGTATTGAGGGAGCTACATGGATTCCCTCAACAGCACCACTGCCCCCATCATAGGTGGTCACAATGGAGCAGTGTCTTCTGTGCCCACACCACCTGAGCAGAGCAGGACACCAGGCCTAGCCAGAAATTCTTCTCTGTTCTGCCATTCTATGCCTCATGTGTTGCTTCTCTGAAAGAGCTCTAGTTCCCGCTCAGCTTTCTCCTGGCAGGTTGCCACACACTCAGGAATGAGGCATTCCCACAGTAACATGCTCAAGCTCTCAAATCTCAAAAATTCTTGTTTCCAGTCTATTAAAATCAGACACTGAATGAAGTCACTTTGCCCAGACAAGCTACCTATTCTCTTTTGTTTGGTTGAAAAAGACTTTAAAACTAAATTCAACTTAGCTAAACAGCCATTCAAGAACTTGTCCAGGGATCCAACACAAGCACCACAGATGGAGAACAAAGCTGTTCTATGAACACATCTTAAAAAAAACAAGAAACAAAACTAGCAGCCACTGGCCAAAACACACTGTCCTCTAAGGGAGATAAAAGTTGTTATAGTAAAAGGCAACTAAGAGCAGGAAGAGTAGGATCTGAGTGAAAAGGATCTGGAAATGGGAAACCTAGACTCATTAGCAGCACTGCACTTACGTTTGAAGGTAGAGAACCAGAGAAGCATTCTGCAGCCCCACAGGGTTGCAGCGGATCGTGTAGTTAATGACTTGTGCAGATGTAAAGGCAGGCTTTCCCCAGTGAAGGTAGATAGAAGATGAAGTGTTAGCTTTGGCATAGAGGTGGTGAGGAGGTGGTGGTGGTGGCACCATGCGATCACGGACAGCTGTTCAGAACAAAAAGGAGCATTAATTATTTATTGAACTGTATACAGATAGTGGTATGATTCAAAAACAGGCCTGAGCCTGTCTTTAAGCCAAAGGTTTAAGATTAAATTCTGCCCCTACCCAGCATTATCTGGTATTCAGACCCAGGAATCTAGTTCAAGCTTTCAACCCAATACATGTCACTTACTACTTCTCTAGTCCCACTTGTTTAGTCAAGAGCAAAGTCAAAACTATAAATAGAGAAAAAGGAGAAAGATAAATCTCTCATAAGACACATGATACGTCACTGGTTATGTGATGCAGGCAATCTAGTAGTGGAAGAAAACCTTTGGTAGCTATCTTGTTTCCTCAGCTGCAGTTCATGAGCACTGGAGATTGTCTCAGTTGTGGGATGACTAGGATAGTACTTGTCACAGATACAATCTTTCTGGTTCTCTGTTTTACACTGAATTAATTGATTATTTATAGGTTAAAAACACAGAGCTGCTGGACCATGAAACATCTCAGCTCCTAATAAATTCTTCATGCACCTAGAACACTTACAGACACATCCTGGAGTGCTGACTGTTTGGTCTGCCTGATAACCTTCTTCCATACTGTTATATGCCAGCAGCCTTACATGATACTTTCTTCTAGGATCTATACAAAGAGAAAAGGAATAATGAGACTCAAGTAAAAAGTAAGGATTTTCAGACTTCAGCAGATAGCCAGGTAACTTGATCCTCCTGCAAGTTTGTTTCAAAACTTGTCCACTACTGTCAGCAGCTGGATGAGCAGGCCGGATGCCTGGAAGCCTGTCCTTTCTCCAGGCCTAAGAATTTCCCTGAATTTTTCCCAGAATCAGCCACTATTTCCCCGTCTTGCTTCTGATAGCCTGAAACAGAACTTTGTAACAAAAATTAGTGGGAGTAGGATAAACACCACATTTTTATCTGTAATAAAATCACACCTTCATAGCTGTAGAGTTAGATTTAATAGCAGGATTCAGCATATTGAACGTGTTTTCAGTATATAATAAAGACTCATTAAAACAGCCAGCATGAGGCCACAGAAACTAACATTTATTTCTGGATAAGCAGGCTGTAATGAAGCAGAGCAATCAAAGCAAAGACAGGACCCAGCAAAGAAACGGGAAACGTGTTTGTTCCAGGTTCCAAGAGGAGATGTACTGTGAAAGAACACTGACTGTTAACAGTGCCTGTGACTAACAACTTCCACTTCTACGTGTTTGCTTGAAAGCTTGTTCTGGCATTCTTAGGAGGTCACTGTGCCACCTTGAAGGGTCTCCCTATTTCCTCTTCTCTGGCCACATCTGGCCTTGATCCAGGTGAAAAATTACTACAAAGAAATCAGTTCAAAAGGGGCCTTGAGCTTTCTGTAAGTGGGGCTGGCACAGGGTACCCATAGGTGGCTAGGTGCACAAAACCCCAGGATGGCTGCACTGCTTCTTTGCAGTCTACTCCCTTGTGCTGATACTTGCAACAAATCCCTTCTAGACAATGATGATATGCAAGGTGCTAGCATTTGCTATTAGTACGTATGAGCTCTGCTGGGTCTAGCTAAACTTAACCCCAGCACTGATGTAGGCATTAGGACATTCTTCTATTATCATGAGCCTATTTCCTTCTATTAAGATTTTCAGAAGGTTTAGATGTTATATAACTGTGCTGATCTTGTTTATTTTTTTCCTTGCCCTAAAACACTGCAATATTATCCCTCCTCAAAGTAAGCTCTGCTCTTTCTTTCTCATTTTATCTGGGATTTGACGTAGCCTCTCTCATGAAATAAACAGGAACACAAATCCCTGGCATTTCACCACAAATAGGACTTTTGTTCACATCGGATCCTTGGCTCCCTCTGCAGTCTCTGCACCAGCAATACAACCTCAACAGCTCTTGATCTGAGGTTTCCATAAGCACAGCACAGTCATTTCATAATAATACATTTTATAAAATCTTTTCATATTCTTTTAAGTGAACAATCTTTTTGTGCTGTAGTTACCACCATCAGCTTTAAATTAACTACTGCCTGGTAGGGTTTACATGTCTATGTATGTTCATTTTTAAGCTACTGTTTTACCAAAACCTAAATATAGCTGTAAAACAAAAGGGGCTCTTAAATTTAAAGTATTTCTTCGATGTGTTTAACACTAGTGGCAGAATAGGCAAGAGGAGCCCACTCCCATTTTTCAAATAGACTTTAACATCACAAGTAGATGATAAAAATCATAAAACATCCAAAAACTGTGATTTATTTTTTAACTAGGGTAAAATTCTCATCTGCTTTGAAGTTCTTTTTTTCACTTTACACTATCACTTTAATAACAGATGACATCAGTTGTTCCCATAGGAGGAGATGAACACAAACACACAAAATAACCTTAAGTATGTGATAAAAGAGAATATGGGATTTTAATACTGAAAATTCAGAAAATGAGTAAGCAAATTATATGGAAACAACTGCAATCTCTTAAAAACTGGTAAAAACAAAAGACGCAAGGGGAAGATGCATTTAAAAACACTAAGCTCAACCAGGAAGATAGGTACACTTCAGAAGTACCAAGTGGTTTGAATACACTAAAATCAAGTTATGGGGACTTGTTAGGACAAATTACAGCATGCATCTCAAGCAAAGCAGAAATACACACCTTCCCAGGCTTCCTAACCTGTGCTAGGAGTACAGCCAGGTAGAGCGTTACTGAAGTACTCAAAAACAGAGCAAAGATTTTAAAGAGAAGCCATCAAGACATCTTTAAGATCTCATTAGGATTCCTCTTTAGAGGTTGTTTCAGTAATCGATTCTCCCATCTGTTCTTAGAAAAAATGGGAATTCGGATACTATTTAGCAGACTCTTGAAGAGATTTCACCTACCCAGGTGGCATCCAGACAGCCAAGTGTCACCATCAACCTTTTCCTTTACAAGCTCCTGCAGAAGAGACCCCCGCTGCATTTCCGCAGGACCCAGGATGACAGACACAACAATTCATCATCCTGCCGAGCACCTTCAAAAACTCTCTGCCCTTTGAAAGTGGTCACCCAGAACTGATCATCTTCACTGTGAAATGAAGAATAGCTGAGGTCTAGTGCCCTGCTGAGCTGAATGAGGAGCCTGGGAGCTCTGTTTATCCTCATTGCTGCCTTTTTCTTTTTGACTGAATTCCTCATTAACACTTGACTGGGAGGAGAGGCAGAATGATGGGATGTGGAAGGAAGGTAAAAATGCAACTTCCATCAAAAAAATTCAAATGTCTTGGAGAAAAGCACATTTTTTAAAACTTGTTAAGTGTCTTTTATGCTTTACATGTAGAAAAAGTACAATGTTGAATACCATTCATCTTGCTCCTGTGTAGTGCAAGAAGCTTCAAAGAGAACTATTGTTATATAGAAGAACCTTTTTAAAACTTCAGTCTCTCAACTAGTCTCTACCACATAAAACTCAAGGATCACTTCAGGACATTGAGGTTCAGTTGGCAGCAAGACTAGTTCAATCCAAAAGAAATAACAAAATTTTTTAGCTGTCACATATTACTGTTTTTGGGTCTCTATAGTTTGGAGAAGAGGAGATTGAGGGGTGACCTTATTAGTGTATATAAATATATAAAGGGGGAGTGTCACAAGGATGGAGCCAGGCTCTTCTCAGTGGCAAACAATGAAAGGACAAGGGGAAATGGGTATAAATTGGAACACAAGAGGTTCCACTTAAACCTGAGAAGAAACTTCTTCTCAGTGAGGGTGACAGAACACTGGAACAGGCTGCCCAGGGAGGTTGTGGAATCTCCTTCTTTGGAGACATTCAAAGCCCACCTGGACACGTTCCTGTGTAACCTTATCTAGGTGTTCCTGCTCCGGCAGGGGGATTGGACTAGATGATCTTTTGAGGTCCCTTCCAATCTCTAACATACTGTGATACTGTGATACTGTTTTAATGGCTGAAAAACTACACGCTGGTATCTGTAGTTGCAGCAGCAACTGAGGAGGGCTGCATTATGCACTGGCCCAGAAAAGCCTAAATGTCATAGTAAACTAAAAAGGACCATATAAAAGAATTTTAAAGACAGTGTACTGAGCAGCAGAGAATCTGATGTAAAACTTGCTTCTCAGATTACACGTGTAACATTAACAATGATCAAAGCGAAGTACCTGCTGAGATGCTGTTCCATGTTGATCATAGCTCCACCACATAAAAAACAAAGACAGCCAATAGCCAAAAGATCTACCTCCAGTTCCAACAGATACTTGTACACTATTTGTTTTTATGAAACAGTGAAAAATATTTTTTGAAGTAGCCTCTGTTTAGAATATTTTTAAGTACCGTTAGTTTCATTTCAAGGCTTTTGATCTGATTTACACCTCAATGGCAATCACAATACAAACTTGGCATAAACACTTCCATCAGCTGGATCAAACACTCAAAGTCAGACATACTCTGAGAAAACAAACTTCAGAAGCTTTCTTATCTTTAACCAGCATAGGTATCCTGAATAGTTTACACATAAATCACTGATAAAAGATTGAGCCACCTGGGGGGCTGACGGTCTCAAATTTAGTGCGCACCATCCATGCACATTATACAGCAACAGGAGGATCAAGAGGCTCAGAAAACAGGGAAGCGGGTATTGAGGCCATCAGTCATGGTCATAACATACCCAGAAGTAACATTTCTTCCCACAGAAGATCACTGCTATTCAGAAACAAAGGAGGTGCAGTCCTTTACTCAGCCCATTCAACACACAAATTTGGTTTAAGTAAAAAAAAACCCACCTCACAGCAACACTCTACCCCTGCGTTTCCAGACTTCCCTGAACAGCTGGTTACGTGGAGTCGTCTCAACTAATTCTCTTGCAATTGCCAGCAGTTGTGCAGTGATTGAAGGCTGGTTTCCAGGCCTAAGGTGAACAGCATTGGCTGAATTTTTTAATTAATTTCTGTTGAATAGGGTTTGTTTTGTTTGGGTTTTTTTTTAGTGCTGCTGGCATTAGGCTGTTATAAAATTAAGTGTCACAGCACCTACAGCTTTTTAAAGGCATTTTTATTGTTATTAATTAAATCAGCTCGTGGAAAGGACGCAAAACCTACACTGTTTGTACAAATCAAGAGGCTGGCACTGATGCTGATACAAACATGCTAGAGCTAATTCATCAATTTTATTACAAGAATGCCTTTGGAGTACACAGAGGCTGTCTCAAAAGACATTGTAGGCTGGGTGTGATAAACTGGGATATCTTCACACAGGACAATAGAGCTCCCTCACATACCCCTTTTATAACCAAAACATGTTAGGATTAAACACACATAAATAATAGCTCAACCAGAGGCACAAATTTCACCTCTGTTAATAATACTTATATAAAATAAAAGCAGGAAAAAACCTAAATATCTTTTTATTGATTAATTTCAAATTATCAAAATAGATACTGTCCCAAAAGTCCCCGGTTTACAATTTATGTAGGATCAGCCTCATTTTCCTATGACAGTTTTTGTAGGTCACTGCTCCCTGGCGATACTCCTCTAGAATTCTGGATCCTGTCATTCACTCTCCCATAAAAATCTGCAGTGAGCCCTACAGATTCAACCCTGGTGGGTCTCTCAGGAGCAGGACACATGGGGGAGCCTTCTTTTTGTTTTGCACAGCTATGAATAGGTTCTGCACCTTATAGTGGAACTATGGCAAAGCTAAATACTGCATGTATGAGCAAAAACATTAAGTTGAACTATCATTTAAAACATGGATTGCAACTTGGAAAAAACATTAAGCATTACATGAGCTGAAGCTCGGCAAGAATTCAGATGACAATGATTTACTTGTGCATTGTGCTGTTGTACTGCATCCCTGAGATACAATCTTAGAGATGATGTTCAGCTTCTCAGACAGCAGGTAGGAAGCTTGTGACCATTACTAATGTTAATGCTGAAAACCAGCTTCTTCAAGAAAGATACTACAGTGCACTCAGATGTTCCAACCTGTTTTGTGACAAGTCATTTCATTTCCCAGCATGGAGGAAGAACCACAGCTGCTTATCTGTCTGGGCACAAGAAACTGAGAGAAAGTGCAAAAATATGAAGAATTGAGACTTGATTTATCAGCAGTTGTGTTGCTCTACAGTTCACTGAAGCATTCATGGTTTATTGCACCAGCTCAAAGTTATTCACTGTTTTTTACTACTGCATCAGCCTTGCTTCCATTTCTCTTTCAGTAGGGGAGAAGTTGCTGCTACAAAGCAGCTGTCAGTCAGAAATACTAATATTCAGATTTCTCATTTTCTTTTCCAAAACTTAGAATTTAAATACGTTTATGTTATGCATATTTACTAGTTAAACATGGATTAAATATACAGAGCCCAGTTTTCAAAGCTTATGGAAATATAAATAGATACACAACGGTAGGCAAAAGCAACTACAGAGCTGGTATCTTCTCATCCCAGAACTAGTTTTAGTGTATTTTGGTGTATTCCATGGAATTCCATTGAGTTACTGTCTCAAACTCAGTTCTTCAGTTCTTCTAAAACACTGAGACAAATACACACCACCATCTAAAACAATCTGGCATCATTCTACAGTAGAATAAATGGTGCTTCTGTTGACCCTTACTGGCCTTTGAAATATGTTCACTGAAAAGCAGGTTTTGCTGGGATGACTGCTGTAGCAGCTACCGTTATTCGAAGGAAGGGGAGGTGGGAGGGAAAGTCCTCTGTTTTGAAGACATTTCCCTAGCGATAAAGGTGACATGGGGAGAGGAAGGAACATCTCTCCAACGAATGTGGGTTAGTTCCATCTGGTAGAGTTATATCTCATTACTGCCAGATGGTGTCCTCATGCACCTCCAATGAACACAGCTGGAAAAACTAGAGGCACAAAGATTAAATGCCTGTATTAGCACTTAAAACAACTAAAACAAAAAATGTGCTTCTAATCACTTTGCAGCTGGTGAAGTACTTTTTAATGCAACTCCTCATTCTAAAATTACCCAAATTCCACAGACTGAACTTTTAGGAAAAGTTACTGAGAACAATCAAGTCACTGTCATGTTCACAATGGAACAGATTTCCACTCTCAATACATTCTACTACACAATTAAAACCCTCTGAGCTTAAAGCAGCACGATGCTAACAACACAGCCGATGAAAAATGCTAATCCATACGTAATTCCATCCTCCTTTCTCAAAAAAAACCACAGAAATGCAAATGTCCTGGTTACATTTTAACACTATCTTCAAATCAATTTTCTGCAAAAGATCAAACTGTGTTTATTCCATTCTGATTTTGATAATTTGTCTTCATATGATTCTTCTATTCCAAGCAAATTTATAGCATTAAATGTTAAGTATAAAACCTGTACCAGCAGGTTCCATGACCACACTGTACACACAAGACACGCTTTGGGTAACTCTTCATTCAGCTGAAGCTTATACTGAATAAAAACTGAAGAGTCCTGAATCAAGAATGTTGCAGAGCCATGTTCTCTGGTATCAACACAGCCAAAATTTTGGCTTTCTGGCAAATGCTTCATAGAAAGCATCTGTTGACAGGCTACCTAGCCAAGGTTACATGAGAGTGTAATTTTGCCATCCCTGAAAGCCCTGTCATTGTTTCCTTCAGCTGCTGCATGTTTGTGAAGCTCCGAAGGCCTTGAAAGGAGCCAGAGCAGAGCCAACAGGTCAGGGCTAGATAAAATTAAGAAAGAATCCGAGGTCAGACCATGAAAGCTCTTTTTTTTTTCTTCCCACCCCTCCAGAGCAGCGAGTCCACCTCCAGCAGCCTTTCATTCAGTCCTGATAAGAAGAGACAGCACTCCGCAATCTGGATTTCAGGCTTTTTAAGTCCTCTTTGGGGAGAGGAAAAGATAAAGAAGCTCAAAGAAAATGGACATTTTACTGTCATTTACTGTTGACTCATTAAGTCTAGATACTGAACCTTCATCATACCTGTTTTGAACAAACCCATTCTCAGCACTTTAAGAGGAAAATATGAATAGACATAAAAGTATTGGGAGCTTTATTCTTGTTTCTAGAAGAATTAGGATTGCACAGAATTTCTAGAGAAAAAAAACAAGTAAATTCAGTGGTTTGATGCTCTGAGTGAAGTTCAGCAACTAGAAACCTAAATTAACATCTTAAGCTATATCCAGAATGGAGATTCTAACTGTTGGGGAACAGAATAAGAAAAATACTTCAGTTATATACATTTTTTTACATAATACTTTTTTCCTTTCGATTAAAGGTGTCAAACCCACTCAGAAGGTGGAAAAAATGGTTGTTCTAAGGCCAGAACTTCTGTGGCCAAATGTCCGTTTTTAATTGAATCTTTTGTGCTGCTGGATTTTGTGTGTAACCTACAGGTCCATTGTTGGGTCGTGGTCCGGCTGGAGAGCCCATTGGTCTGGTTTGCCAGGGTGACTGTGCTGCCTCCAAGCCCGCCCCTCCAACACAATAAACTCCAGATAATTATTCAAAGAAGAGGCCAGCAGCATGGGCTGCTCTGACATCGGGTCATGGCCTTTGACATCGAATCTGGGGCTAGCCAAAGTCTGCTTCAAGCAACAGAGGTCCAGGGGAATTATTAAGGGGGAAGGGTGGGAAAGGAAGAGCACCAAGAAATACTATCCTTAAAAATGTACTTTTGAAGCAAAGTAATGTAAATACAGGAGAAACTTATTAGGAAAATAAGCAAATACATTTCAAATGTGCTGGACAAAAGAGACAGAAGCGCATCAAGACAAACAGTAACATAAAGCTGGGAAGTAGAAAGATTATGCAAATTCAGGTCTGGTCCTTTCAAAAGCAGGTATCCCCTCTCAGATTTTCAGTACTGGATTTTATTTCTCTTTGCTGAAAAGTGCCCCTTTACCTTGCTCAAGGACATATGATTAAGCAAATGAACACAGTTTAGCAATCCTATTCTGTTTTTTAAAAACCTTGTCAAGGCTTTGGGTATGTAATTTCTAAGCATTATTACTAGCTTCAGATAATATTTAATTATTTCTATTTTTAAAGGAATTTCAACTGATCACATTTTAAATAACAACTTGTTAATATCAGGCTAAAATAGTTTGAGAGGTTACAAATCACCAACATTTTACATCTCATGGTTTCTTTTTCCGTTTAAAGGTAACTTTAAACAGTTCGATGGAACAAAGACTGTCTGTGATACTCATGATTTCCTTTGCAAACCAAGTAACTGAAGTGGAAACTAACCAATTTGTTCTTTGTACAGCACTGTAAAAGTTTATTTTGGTAGAAACTAGAACATATGACATGTGTGAACTGATCCAGCTAAATGGTCTGGCTTTCCGCGCCTTTGGATGGCTTATTTGTCTAAATCTGAACAGGGTCTGTATCCCTTTTGTAGCTTTGCGCTATCCCCTTAGAGGGCCCCAGGACAAACAACACCTCACACCCCCTTGCAGTAAAAACATCACCTCTCCTACTGCCCACCATCAGCAGTTGCAGCTTTATACAAAAAGAAGTGTGGGGGGAGGGCTAGCGGGGCAAGATGAATTCCCAGCATACAGCGTTTTGGCCTTTTGGAGGCTACAGAAACAAGAGAACTCTCTATCCCTTTTTAAAAGGTGAAACAAACCTCCAGGATTTTACACTGCCCAACTTCCTTATGGAGGCAGAACATTACTGCTATGACTGTAGCTTTTTCAATCAGTCCCCATGTTTCTCTGGTGTTTTAAAGAACTGTTAAATTGCACAAGCAAGAAGCTCTCTTCCAATATTATTCTAACAACACACTCTCAAACTAGCAGACACCCTTATGTTAAGTAGCCTGGCTCACCATTTTCAAAGTGAGCCCTCAAAAGCTAACTTGAAAGCAATACCAGAGGCCTGGACAAACACCTAATTTTGATCTTTTGTGCTAGTCTTTTCTTCTGAGAGACCTTTTCTTTTGTTGCTGCCCAGTGGAAAGCACATAGCTCATTGGTCCTGCTTTGAAAGATGAGAGCACTGCCCCTCAGTCTACCCCTCAGAGCACAATCACTTTAATGGAATTATGTAGAGAGGCCATCTCTGGAAGAAGAAAGGGAGGGCGGGGGTGAGGGATGAGTGTCCAAAGGAGCCAGCAGAGCCTTAATTACCCCCAGTTACTAACACAGATATGTCCACTGAGAATGCACAGTGGTCCAAATAGGCTGTGCCATCCCATACAACAGGTTCCCTTACACACACCAACTGACCCATGCAGGAGTGAAAACAGTGAATCAAACATTACAGTAGAGCATCAGAGGGCAAGGAAAAAAAATCCCCAAAAGAAAGCCCCACAAAACACACCTACAAGCATGCCTCAAAACAGGAATGTGCTATAAAAGGTTCTTTTCCATAAGATGGAAGAGACTGAAAAGATGATCTCCCCAGGGAACACCAACATTTCTGCGTTGCAGATGGGAAGGAAGTTTAAACAATTTGCCTGACCTTCATGCCAAGAAGAATGCTTCCAGAAAATGCAACAAGCACTCCACCAAGTTTGGTTTAACATCTGTTTAGGTACCAAGCTCTATCACACATACACATTGACTGCCTGACATCCCGCATCACCTTACAAACAACACATTTTTACACAATGACAAAGGCAATCTGTTCACAGGGACCAAACTTTTCCCTGAAGCTATGAAATAAATTTTCTTTCAGAACCAACATTTTCTGCTGGTCTGTCATGGACACCCCGTGCCATTTTGACCCTTTTGTGCAGCAAAATGAAAACACTATCTATCATTACTTGTACCACAGTGACTTTCTAGGAGGTGCACGGTTTCATTGCAAAAACATCTGTGGACTGGTGACTCTTCTCAGATCTCAAGCTTCAGGCACTGTACTGTTGCAAGCATGACTGCAAGATGCGAAAGTTTCAGGTAGGGCAACTAACAATCAATCCGGCTCTGTCCTCCTTGAAAGGGCAGCAAGGAACTGAACTAACACACATGCACATTGCTAAATGTAACACAAGTCAGTCACTACAGGAAAACAAATACGATATATTCAAGTAGAAACCACCACTATATCTTTCTTAAGGCAAATATTGGCTCCATGGCCTATATCCAGCTGCATCTATAATTAGGGCCCAAACTTCAGTGGAACATTCTGTTATTGCAGGTGTCAAGGGCCATGTGTGCTCCCTTTTATTTGGCAGACAGCAGGTTGTGGTGGTGCACCTACCAGGCATATAGACACCTAATCTACTCTGTGTCCATGCATTTGCAGTATGCAGTTGTGTGAGTACTGAACTATTACTATACAAATACTTTGCAGATACAAGTAAAGGAACTGCTTAATGAAGCTCAAAATTCGGCACTTGTTTGTTGAATACAGGGTGGAGGGGCAAGTTAACTTAGAAGATTGACAAGTTTTATAGGGAATTTGCTAAACCAACACATTTGTCAGAGACTGACAGTCTGATACATATTTACAGCTTCTAATATGACAACTCAAACAGTTCAAACACTTCATACTTTGTTAATGCATCTGGATTTAACTTCATGCATCTGGAAGGTGAATCCAGATGCATTAAGAAAGCTTAATAAAAGGTTGGCATCAAGCTCCCTCTGTACACTACTTCTAATGCAAGTATTCACTGAAAACTCAGCATATATTGCTAAACATTCTCCAGTTACACAGGTTAGTAAACCAGGAAGCAGGGAAGACAGCTAACAGCACTTGGAAAGAGCTCAACTCAAATGCGTCAACCCAGCAGGCAATTTCACCTGAAGTGTGGTGGCGTGAGGACACAGGTCTGTGTCTGTCTGTGACTTTTTCCTCACTACCTTCTTAAAATGCCTTATTCTCTAAAGCCTCTCTGGTTGCATATCTTTGACACTTAGCAACTGTATTCATTTTAATTACATTTAGATTATGCAGAAGTAGCTCCCTAATGGTTTGGCACAGCAGTGTTATTTTTAGCCTTTACATTTTCATACAGCACATCCCAGACTTCTAAAACATGTCCTGAAGAAAATTCCCATTTGTAATGATAATAAAAGCATCCAGGACACTACAACATCCTTAGCTCCAATATCCACTGCTGTTATATTCAGTGGCACATTAGCATGAGCTATTCGTAATGAGTTTTGTGGTAGGAATTTGCACAGAAAAGTTGATTAAAAGAACACAGTAAGTGACAGCTTGTCACCAGGTAATGAAGCCCAATATACTGCTCTCTCTTACATTCCCTCTTGAATGCTCTCAGTGAGGTTAGATTTGGTACAAACACCCACCAAGAAGGCCAGGAGAATTTGCTGCTCTGTAAAAGTTAAATTAACTTTTCACCTCCACAATGATTCCGCCTCAATGGTATCTTGTGTTCATCTCTTTCCAGGCCAGGACTGCTCTTCTAAAATAATCCACCAGAAGAAATACTCAGTCTATACTAGTGGCAGCAGCTGTGCAAGTTAATGCTGTTGCTTTTAGTTAAATAGATGTTAATGGTTTATTTGAAGACTAATGAAGACCAAACTTCTAGAACAGCATCCTTGAAAGCACTGTAGACAGATCTCGCAGGTGGTGTAAAAGGGGTCAACATGAATTTGGACCTAATCTCAGGAGCAAAAAAATCCTTTAATCAGAGTAATTCTCTGAACTGTGTTCTGAGTACTAATAAGCTTCCACAAAAATGCTCTCAAAGGTCCATACAAAGAAGCATCTGAAAAAGAGTGGCCTAAAAGATACCAGGCTTCCTGAACTGTCTGAGAATCTTTTGCTCTTCTGGTTGACAACACAGTACCTACTATTTCTTTTATACTTTGTAGTGTTTTGTAAAGACAAAAGAGTATTTTTCCCCCATTTGGAAAAGGATTACAACATGTTTTGAAAGTAACTACCACTTGCTACAGGTAAATACTACTGTAGTTTAAAGGATGCTCAGAATAGTAACAACATGGAAAAGGACAATACAACTTTGCAGAATCTGGAATAGAATTTCACGGATCTTTTCACACACCTTTTTCCAAGAATGCTTTTTATGTGTGTATTTTCCATAATTATATACATGGAAATTTGCTCTGGCTTAAATTTTTCCTTCAAAATCTTTTTTTCCTATAAAAAAAGAACTTCTCATGGGAAGCAATGCTGATGTTCCCAGAGTGTTTGACCACAGACTAGTTGTAATGTAAATCTTTCGCCATACCTGCTGTATTTTTTAACTAGTTTCATGAAGAACATGCATTAAATTAAACACTGTATTAACAAACCAAAAGGTACAGAGTAAGGACTAGGAGACTACTCAAAATCAAGGTTATTTTTGTTATCTTTCCTAATGCAGTCAGCATTTAAATCCAAACTGTACTACTATATGGACTAAAAAAGGGAGAACAAAATTATCTTGAGGTAATTCCTCTGCATATGAAGTTTATACAACACTTAGAAAACGGAAAGCAGCCTGACTGATTACTTCAGTAAAATAAACACACAGCTACTTAACTCTTAGCTAGCTATCTTCCTTTGTACAATTAAAAGGGTTTCCCATCATTAATTCAGTTTTACAAATGCTAAGTTGAGCCTGCACTTTGATGAGTACTCTAAACCAGCATTAGCCAACACTGCTGCTGAAAGAAACCAGCCTGCTTCCCCTCACCCTTCAGTCACTCACTCCTGCCACTACCTTTGTTTGCCAAGTTATTTTTCATTCAGGCTAACTTCCCAGCCTGTCCCCATGCAAGTGCACAAGTGTTAACACAAGCACAGAGGGAAGCAGCACAAACTAGCACAGAGAGGTACACAAGGAATGTGGTGCAGTTTCTTCCAAAAGTGCCAGCTTTTGCTGCTTCACTGTGTTCCAAGTTGTACTTTGATGAACTCCGAGAACTAAGTGACATGCCAAGAGCCAGTGACTGGCAGAACCACCAGCTGGTTAGGACACAACACAACCACCATTAGTCTTTCATCTTATGCAGCCTGGTGAAATCATGACCCTCAAATCTACCCACACAAAACCTCCAATGATAGAATAGCCCTGTTATGAATTTATTAACAAAAGTAGTTTCCCTCAAGGGGGAGCTGTTATCTAATAGTCAGAATGCAAAGCTGGAAGTCTGGAAACCTACAGCTCAGTTCAGTCACTGCTTTCAGGGATACTGTATCACTCGGTTTAAATCATCAGTACCCAAGGAACTCCACTGAAAATGGCCCTTGTCCTCCTTGTGTTTCACGCTCCCAGTTTGTAAGGTGGGACAGTGAACACTCATCCACCTGTGAAACTCATTGGAATGGCTACAAAGTGCTGGAACAACACAGCATGTGTTACTGCACAAATAACACAGAAAAGTGGAAATATAAATAACTGCCTAAAGTGGGGTTCTGTCACACCGCTCTCCAGGCAGTGTGCTACAGCTGCCTTGCACAAGGCACAAGGGACAACACAGGCTCTGCACTCCCACAGGGAGCTTCCCCCCTGGTTTCAACAAGGGGGAAGATGACCCTTCAGAAGTGGATTTTCCACCAGGGAGGCTCAAGCAAAAGAGGGAGGTGTAGGCACTGCTGGGCCAACTGGAGTACCCTGGATTCATGCCTGTGCTCCAAGTCATGCCAAGAAATTCACTTTTCTCTCCTACAACTTGACTGTGCTTTGATGCTTTTCATCGGGTATTTTATTGGGTTGACTGGAAGCATGATCTGGCTGTCATTTCTGAAGGACAGGGATGATTATCACTGCATGTATGACAGGACTCTTCCAATCACAGCCCATGCATACCTGTCTTCTCTGCTTGAATAATATACAAAGATGTAATGGATCCAAGCCATCTCTGAGCAAAGTTTTCCAGCAAAAATAACTGGTAAGAAGTTCTACAGCTAGGTGTTTTCTGGTTGTCACTGAGGCATTAAGAACTGATGGAAAACTAAGAGAAACTAGATAAAGGCAAGTGAAAAACAGGAATAAGGCAGTCAAAAGACATGAGTAGTGAAAAAAGGCTAGGTTAGGCCAACATCATGAAAATGAAGATTAATACAAAGGACTAATATAGAAAGAGGTATACTCCTGATGGAAAAGTGCTGGACTAGATTAAGAGAAAGAGGATCAGGAAGCCAGAAGATACCCGTTTTTCTCCCAATAGTTTCTAGATACACAGGCAAACATAGACACAGATACAGAGCTAGGCAACAGGCTGTGACCATGTCCTTTCCTGCATCTTAAATATGCAAAAGAGAAAGTGAAGAATTGATGGGTAAATGGACACAAGGCACAGTAGTGAACACCTACCCATCTGCTTCTCTTCCCCTATGTACATAGTCCTAGCCTATAGTTTCTAAACATACCCAGTTCAGTTGCCTCCAGTAAAAGCCCTGGGATCATCTGATATACAGACCCCATTTTCAAGATCTATTTGCATACAATATTTCATGTCCCCTCCTTTGTCTGAATATACAAGTGTGTCAGTTGCACAAAGAGCCACAGCATGCACAACTGGATGCACACAAGAGACAGAAACCTCAAATCTTTAACTGATCTACCAAACAGGATCAAGAATGTACTTCCCTGTCCCAGCTTCTGCAAACATTTGCAGTAAGAAGTACTTTTGTTTCGTAATGATAATCAGCTTGAGCTGGGGTACAATATTCAGCCATGATACTAGTAAAAACACTGAAAGTGAGTGTAAGTGCTGAAATACACTTTTTGTGCAAAACCTATTTCTCCTAAACCTTTTTTCCCAGATGAAAAATAAAAAAATCAAAGGTTTGTAAAAGAAGTTGCACTGCAAGAGCTGCTTTTTCCAACCCAAGATTGTTCCCCCCTACACACACTTCCCATAGACCCTCCTTTTGTTTGCCACAAAAGTGCAACTCCAGGCAGCCTGAAGAAAACAAACATTGGCTTTTCCACAATTGCATCTTTTCCCAAAATAGAAAAACCCTTCTGTTAGCAATAATGCTTTCATGGCAAATATATAACCAAGGTGTTACTCAAGGCAGGCAAGCTACCAGAAAACAGCTTAGCTTTGAAAGTGCCTTTACTTATCACTAACGCAGAATTTGCAGAGAGCCCCTACAATTACCTTCCTCGTACAACTATCACAAGTGGTAACATGACCCAAAAGAAGTTAACGAAAAAAAGCTCAGGAGAAATTAAGTTTTTGATCACAACATCTGGATTGTTGCTTAACAAAGGAAGAAAATAAAATAATAGGAAGGGGGAAAAAAAGAAGAAAGAAAAACAACACAGGGAAAAATGAAGAAATGTAACTAGCCCTGTACAGCAAATGTTTTCTTCTGTCCACTCTGAAGTCTCTTTCATGTGCTAATGGTGGCATTTTTTTAAACTCTTCCCCTTTGACTTACTCAGACCTTTAAGGACCTCACACATCTAATGGTTCCTCACATTCACCAAGAACAATCAAGAGAGGTCTGGGGGGTTGACGTGCAGTATGATTAATGGACAATGTTGATTTAATTTCCTATAACAGGAGTTCTCTCTAAGCTTTCTCCAAGGAGCAGTTTCTTTGCAATCCAGGACTTAAGTATTTTGCTAATGAAGTCTAATAAATAGCAAATTAAATAATGCTGTTTCCCAGAGACAAATCCTCTCATTTCAGGAAATAAAAAGGAACCAAAACAAAACAACCCTAACCACCATATTTAACGTCCTGTTTAAATCTAAAAAAGGCTATATAGCAATAGCAGGAATGTAGATAGCTGTTGAGGGCTTTGGCTTGGAGTGGGGTTTTGGGTTTGTTTTTTTTTTTGGTGGGTTTTCTTTTGGGAGAGGGTGTTTGGGTGTTTTTTTTGTTCAGTTTATTTTGTTTTATTTAAAAAAACTGAGTAATGATCTGGTCGTTCCTGCCACTGCTAACTGCTCACTCTTTTTTCTTTTTGCACACTTCATTTCCACTTCCAATAAATTAGTCTTTATTTATTGGTCACTTTTATATTACAGCTACTAAAATGCATGCTATTACATATTCATTGTAATACTTAGGAGCATTTCAAAAGCAACTTCGAGGGGCTTTATTTAAAATAATTTACAACTTTCTCAATGTAAGGAATGATCAATACATCCTTTTCATGAAGCGAATTTTAACCTTCAGCTCCACAAACGAACAATGGAACACTATTTGCATACATCCTAACTGTTACTCAATCAACATGACACAATTTCCCAACTGAATTCCCACACAGCTTTAGCTTTAAATGGTGGAATTCCTACCCCAAGAACACAGAGCAGCAGAGAGCATTTCCTGCAAGATTCTTATCACTTTCCCACCACTGAAAATGTTACCTTTAAATACTTTCAAGACGACACATTTTGCTTGACTGCCAGAGTGCAAAAAATCTCTCCCTGCTATTTCCAAGGCTTTGCAGCACAGTCGATTCCAGTTCTTCAAGTTATGACACAATTAGTCTGGTGTCCTGAGAGAAACAACTGCATCCAACTCAGTTACGGGGACCGCTGATAAAGAGACAGAAAGTCTCTCAAAACCAGGCAACAAGCCCTCTGTGCTGCTGGAGTGGGCCCACGGAACACAATCTTTCTCTTTGCCTTAGTAAAGCCTGTATCTTTGCATTTTACCTTTAAAATTGCTACAAGGCATTGTCCCATGAAATAATGAAACTTCCCTCATCCTGACAGCTCCCACTATCTCTTTAGAGTGTTAGGCTTAACTGGCCTTAGCACTCTATTTTGTCTGTTGAAGTACAGTATATTCAATCTTCATTCTGCACTTGGGTATCTTCTCTCTCACCCCTTTAAAGACCCACCAGCTTGGGAAGTTAAAATGAATTACTGCAAAAGTCAAGGCACGTTTAAATGAGGATCTCAGGACTATTTTCCCAGATAAATGGGCTCAAACTGAAACAGTTCAGAGAGCTTGCTCCAGAACATTACATAAAAATATATTAGGCAATTCTTCCAACACACAATCTATCTGTTTCTGAAAGATCTCAACTAAGAGAGCAAGAATATATCTTTCTGGCCCAAGATTAAGTGCATAGCATGTAAGCAAATGAATAATTTTCTATGAATTTTAGAGCCATTTCAAGACTCTGCAGTTAATTCAAAGAAAGCCTAGAGATTCCTCTGTCTGTCACATGTAACATTTTAATCAACACCAATACCAGTTATGCTGCTAATGCAGATGTTAAGATTTCAGTATTCTAGTGCCTACAGAATTTGATTACTGGCTAAGTCAGTAACTACTGAGAGGCTTGATGGTGAAATTTAAAATTGACAAAAACATTTTAAATTAACTAAAGCTTTTCATTACAAATGAACTGTACAAAAATAACATTTACTTTCAAAAACTAAAACATGGGCAGAAGTAACAGTGATGTGATTTAAAACAAATATTTGATAAGTCAAATTTCCTTAACAGAGGCAAACTTAAATGCTGTCAGAAAAAACACATGCAAAGTAATCCTTTTGGGTTTTTTTAAGAGCAAAAGTTTAATTACAACACAAAACTGCGATACTACACAGTGCAAGAGAAATAATGGCAGAACTACACAGGAAGGCACTACATTTTGAGAGATGTGGCACTTGAACTGCATAATAAGTATGTGGCATTAGCAGCTGATAGTTAACTGGCCTCTCCTCAGCAAATCTGCTCAGAACAAGCTGATATTTATCTAGGATTCCCACTCAGTCGTGTGTAAGAGTGCTTAAATAAAGCTGAGCCAAAGACACTGTTGTTGCAATGGATGCCATGCCAATGTGCTCCAACAAACAGCTGCATAGTTAAACACGAGCTTCAGTTTTGCTCAGTAAGAATTCAATTTACAACCTGAGTGAATCAATTTTTCAGCTGAACAGAGCAATGCAGTAATTTTTTTCCGTAAGGGAGAAATGAACCAAGCGGGTAACTCTGCCAATTAGTCCGTCTGGTCACCTCATGTCAGTCTATTTGTGCTCTGCAACCTCCTGATATTCCCCACTGGTTTGTCCTTGTACATGTTAAACTGCACATGGACCAACAAGAACATAATCAGAAACACTGCATAAGGCAGAGGTTTGATTCTTTCTTTGCCTCTGCCATCCAACCTAGTTCTTGCACAAGCAAGAACAATAAATGTGAATCCAAAAGAAGCTTTCTGCTACAAATATATCCAGAGAAGTTACTAGCACCGACAAATATTTGAAACAAAACATGATGTGACATTTTGTAAATTACAACAACAAAACAGAACAAAACCCAAGTTTGATCTCTATTTACACTTACAGCCTTTAAAATGCAATATGGTTCCTTATACAAAAGAGGTAAAAGCTTGTCAAAGCTTTTTTTTGCAGGTAAAAAAAAAATGCAGGTTAATAAAGCCCCTTCCCTTCTCTCTTTTAATCTATGGGGGTTTTCTCCATCTCCCCTTTTAAATCCTGAAAGATAAAAAAACAAGGGAAAAAATTATATGCAGATATGCCACATCTGCAGTTGGAAGACAGGCTCATTTAGGGTGGTGACAGGTCTGCCTTTCATGACTAGTGACAGGTCTGTCTTTCATGACTAGAAAGTAAGGAATGTGTGTCTCTTGTTTATTGACACGTACTAGAAGCACACTGTCATACCAGGACTAGGCAAGAGCTCGGGTCTGTTAAGTACAAATATACATAAACCGCCATGTCTGCGAAAGAGAAAGAGGTCACAGTTAGCTGAGGAAGAGGTTTCTTTCAAACGTGCACAGTCTACTTCTAGGGCTTTTGGGTTTATTACTGTGCAATATGGCAATATGTATTTGTTAATTCCTCCTCCACTCTCTCAGCAAATCCCTTATGTTTTAGCTATTAAGTAGTAGTAGCAAGCCTGTTACACACAATCAGGAGAACTGACAGATAAGAGGTTTAGTTTAAGGATGTAATCAGCATGAGTAAACACTAGAGAGTGACCCAGCTGTAAACAGTGGATATAAACGATAATATTTGTCCTGGTCACCTACTGAGCTATTAGACACTTTTCACTATGTAACAATGTAAATATAATGGCTACAGTATATACAGCTCACAGTGCTACCATCTGGTGTTCCAAGCAAGAAAATTGAGCTTTCAGTCGATCTTTATTAAAAAATAAAGTAATTTCTGATCTTTTTTTTTTTTTAGACAGAGCTGCGTAGTTTGTTCAAATCAACATTTAACTGTGAATGTCTGATATTAAATGCCTAAGCAGAAACCGTATATCTAATATTAGATGGTATTTCATTAAATGCTATTTGAGAAGAGTTAACTATGAAACAAAAATAAAAAGAATAATCTTGAAAGAGAAGACCTGTATTTCTTTCACATCATTTCATGAAACTGTAGGAATGACTGGCTCCTTGAATTTGTATGGGAATCACAAGCTAAGCTTCCATAGTAACTTATAACCAAAAAAAAGTATCAATTCCCATATCCACAATTTTGGATACCCTGGAATTTTTAGATATAAATATGTGAGATAATTTTGGCACCAACAAAACCTGGGATAAAACTGAAATTATAACCCTACCTATCAGAAAACACTCCATTAACATACGTAATGCTCTTACAGTATTCCTTCTCTATATCACAGTATTTGCTGTTCATAACAAGATGTCAAAGCTGTCAAGATGCCATTATGTTTTTTAATTTACATTTTGCTAGTACATCTGCCTGCAGTATGGTGCAAACAAAACCACTGTGTCATATCTGAGCATCACATCAACTGCTTTACAAAACTTCATAATCACTCTTACAGACTCATTACAAGAGACTCTTAGGTGACATGCATCAGGCACTTTAATAGGAGAAATTCTTTGCACTGACTCTTCTCACACACCTTTACTCAGTTTCTATAGACTGCAGATTGGCCCTGTCATCTTTGCTGACCTGGACTAAAGCTTAGCTATAATCATGGTTGTAACACGACATAAATAGATCTAGGGGAAATTAAACAACTGAAGGCCAGGTCTCCGGGGGAATGCTAAGTGTAATAGGTAGTTGGCTAATTCTTCAGCACAAGCGCCCTTTTCAGAGGAGAGTGCCATGCAGGGTCAACAAAATGTGTCTTTGTGTCATTTACACTTTGCCAAATTCTTGACTTGGAAATTCTGCCCAAGTCAAGGAGGGCGGGCAAATGCACCTTCCCTTATTTCCCCTCTGTAAAGAGAGTAACTGGAAAGAGATAAGACGTTAAAGAGCTTTCAGGCAGGGAAGTTTTTCTGATTAACAGCAAATTTTTGGAGTAAATCCCACAAATGTATCTGGCAATCCAATTATTTTTCCAAAAGAAAAATAATTACTGAGGCAGGGGAAAATGCTACCAGGTAATGTGAAACTGGAGTACCAAAAGCAGCAAGGGGTTGTGGTGCCCCTCATGTTACACAGCTCGGATGACACCAGTTAGCATAGAAGCAGCTATCCCAAAGCGCGAGCTGCAGTGTCGCCAAGCCTCAGGAATCACAAACTATCTTATGTATGTTTTTAAAGCAGATATACTCCATTTCATGGCCATCAAATCACTTGGCAGCTTCTGACCAGTGCCTTGCAGCCTGCAAGTGCCCCAGGCTCTGGGGAGCCAGCAGTTCTCCCGCAGCTCCCAGTGCAGGCCACTCCTCTCTGCAGGCTGTCCTGGGAAGGGCCTTCACCCGGGAAAGGCTAAGCTGTGTGGGCTCCCATGCTCAAGGCATTTTCACCAAAGCTAACAGACCAGTTTATCCATGCCCTAAGGTGTCTGCTGAAAACGGTTATTTACTGTGACATCATCTTATATGCAACAGAAACAAAAGAGCACCTAAGGTGCTCTCTGACACAATCTGCTTGCCTCGGGTTCGTGTGAGTCTCTTAAATTAGTCTTGTCACCGAAGTGCAACTCTCTGAAACCTTCACTGTAAGCTACCACCACTCGTGGTGGGACAGGTCTCAGACAGCAACTATGGAAGAATGAATTAGCAGAGTGAATTCTTGCTTTCCTTCCTCCCTCTAAGTGTAGAAGGCATTAATGGCACAAGAACATGTTGCACTCCCCCATCACCAGTGGCACTCTAATTCATTTCTAGCATGGTAAGAACTGAAAAATAAGAAAAAGCTCAGAGAGGGAGAATTCCAGGAAGCCTTGAAGAACAGCACTCTTGCATTACAGCATAATAACTGACCATGCTTTCTTCAGTTTGCTAACCAGAGGTAGGTTCCAGGATAAGATGCCTATCAGCATTCAACCTAGTTATAAAGAGTTCCTAACTCCAATAAACCAGATAAGGTTAAAACTGGTTGCCCTGAGTGACTGCCCTTCTTGTACAGGCTCTACCTTTCTACCAGTCATATAGCTGCGATCACAGTGAGCTGTGACAGGCCAGCAGTCCACCTAGCACAATAGTGGGTACCAACAGTGTTGAGGTGAAGATGCAAAAGCACATGCTTAAAACAGTCTTTAAAAAAAATAATTTGAAGACATTTAAATGGGAGCTGAGCTGCTCTGGACACCTATTTTGTTTTAGCTTGCAAACTTTGCCAATCCCTCTCCTGCTACACAGCAAGAAGGCTTCCAAACAAACTCTTACCAACAGAACTCACTTCAACTTCTAAACACATGTATTTTGAACCATTACAGAAACAGAACCTGTACCAGCAGACTCATCAAGTGCCACAATGAAAGACTTTCTGTCAGGGAAAATTTTCTAAAGCAGGAGGAAGCAAAGAAGGAATTAAAAATAGAGGCAAAAATGCATGGTATGCACCCAGGGGTCTGCTCCGGTGGCAAATTCAAGTAATAGTGGAATTTTACACTGGACTAGGAAATGGACGGCTTTTGAAAAATAAATGCCAAGACCTTTAACACAAACAAATGTCTATGTGAAACTGTGGATATTTATTTTGAAAATGGTAGCCCTGACTGATCAGATCATTTAATTCTATTTATATGGTGACTATCACGCTAAAGATCCGGTTTAAAAATACACAGAAGTAACTGGGTAGACTTACACTGGAGTAAGAGAGGTCAGTTTTCAAAAAGCAACACAGGAACCAACAAGATATCAAAACATCCAATATAATAGTCACTGTAACCTATTTTACACTAGCATTGCTGATTCTGCTTTACTTCTCACACCTGTGCCTCCATCAAGAGCCCTGTAGACATCTCAAATCTTTTACAGTAGTTATATCAATGCTATTAACAATCAATGCAATCAACAGTGCTTATATCATCAGTGCTAATGTTCTGTTTGATTAGAGAATATTATAAATTCTGATTTTGTGATGCACTTCAATTGCCACAGAGTAAGTGAAGCGTCTTTAAGTGCACAGATTTTGGACAACTGGCAGTTGTACCAACATCTACAGAAAGTTCCATGGGGAGACGTATTGACATGCTCCAATGTCGCTACAACTCTATCTGCAGTTTATTAACCATGCAAGAGAACAGCCTTAGGTCATGACAAACTAAGACATGAAGAGGGACTGTTTGGAAACTACTCCATCTTTACCACTGGGAAGCACCTAGTACTATTAGCATATTCTTCCAAATTAGGAAACTTTTGTTTGACCATGTTATACAACACACATGAAACCAAAAATCTTAAAGCATCCCTTTCTCCTTCGTGTGTCACACTTGCAGTATTTTACTAATTCCTGTGGCTCATAAGGAAGACATTTATTTTAAAGAGGCTGCCAATAAATCAGTAGTTTAGTGTCCTCAGGAGAGGCAAATGGATGACAGAACATTAGTCCTCAAAGCCTCCATCCACCTCATGAAGATTCAGTTTACCACAGTCACAAAACCTAGAGCTGTGACTTGCCTTGGTTTGTGTCAAATTCTACCACGTAGGATCACTTCCTAATAGGTAATATTTTAAATGTGAAATGCATAAATAAAATAACCTGGTCGAGATTACTTAGATTAACATCATTCTGTAAAATAAGATTTTAATCTGAGGAGAGTTAGTGTCCTGAGAAAATCCGTATTATGCAGATCACACAGTTCATAAATTTGCATGTCTGAAATTACTGCTTTGTAACTGCATAAGAAGAAGCAAAAAAAAATTTATGTATGTTCCAGGACATTGAGACACCACATCCTTTCAACCCGCTGCTCTTTTGTCTCACAGCTCTGTTAAACAGTCAGCTGCTGGCAGATGCTCTGGCTAGAAATGGTCACAGATGGTCAGTTGCCCAGCTAACACACCAGATTGCTCTCCTCAAATCTCCTCTAAAACAGGATCTCAACCGTATGCAGCAGATGTAAATATCTAAGCATGGTCAAGAGGCCATGTAACCTAGGTAAGGCTGCAGGTCAATTCTGATAGTTTAGTCAAGATTAATTCTCCACACTGCCCCTAAGTAAACTATCTCAACACACTTCAAACACGAAGCATCGAGTCCTACATTACTTTTGCTAATTACATTATAGATGATATCTTTTTATGAAAGAAACTCTCAGTTACATGTGTTTACAGAAGCACCTGTTACCTAGGGATGATACCAATACATCTGTACTGTGTGTTGAGTATGTTTCCTCCCATAGGAAGAGCTATAGGAGGAAAGAGAGTCAGGTGATCAGCGGAAAGACTCTAATAGGACTAGGTAAGTTTTGTTCCCTAATCTTTGTGCTCAGTCCTACAAATATTTACCAGTACTCCTTAAAAGCATTAACAAGATAGTAACATGCACAAGGGTTATTTGCTACTATGATGAGCAAGCACTGCATGTTGTGTAGTACAGCTATGACAAAGGCTACAAATAACAGACAAATAGCCTAGCAATACCAGAGCAAAAAACTTTGGTAGTTGGCATTAATATTTCACTGTTACTAGATCAGGCATAAATACACAAAAGCTGAAAAAAATGCATATTAATCTGAAAAGTAAAAGATGTCATTTATTAGCAGCGGTTACTAACTGTAAGCTCTGTATCTTGTGATTAGTAATTGGGTGTCCTTCTTCCTACTTACACAAGGCTTACAAGATCTGGTTATCTAAGTGTTGTGTGACACATTTTGGGAGAAGATTATTCCTTCAGCTGTGTAAATCAAGGTTGCAGAGCTTATTGCTGGAAGAATAGATGGCCAAACCTAAAAGTTGTTGCCTCAGATTTAATGATTTAAGCTCTCAAAGATGTCTTTGACTTCACTGTCTTCCGGAATAGGTAAGAAATATTTTACATACTCACCTAAACCACTGACAGTATACTCAAGATCACTGGCATCCAACAGAATTGGTCCATTCTCCTGTTGGCCTTCTTCCTTGTAATACAGCTTGTACCCTTGAATAGCTGCAGTGTCCTCAGAGTCCTGCTGCCACTGTACTGTAATAGTTGTACAGTTCATCGGCTCCAAACGCAACTCAGGAGACTTTGGTGCTGGTTTTAGAGAAATATATATAACATTCTTACATTCTAGAAACAACTAATTTTCACATTAAAATCTGGGTGCCCGAAGTTCACTCTAGACTTTGATTCTAGCTCATCTGTGTACTCATAATTATTTCTTTATTATGTCTGACTCCCTATAAAGCTAATCTAACAAAGTAATTCAGGATAAATTAGAACTGAGATGTTTTAATGCAATAATAATTAAATAAATAAACTAAAAGGCAGTTATTTTCAAAGAAAAATGAAAACACACCAAAGATAGTCAGTACTCGCACTACCTGGTGAAAAAAAAATTGAAGCTGGTAACATTAAGAATTACCTTTCACACTTGTAGCTTTGGGAGTCCGGTGGGAAGTCCATAAAGATGCCTCTCCCCAGCCAATCCTTGTTGCAGCAGTGATACGAACCAAGTACACACTGTCAGGCCTCAAGCCTTCAAGGAGATACTCATCTGAAGTCCCTGGAAGCTCCAAGACTTGAACTTTGGTCTCTGTGCTGAGACGGAAAGACAGACGGTACAGGACCACCTGACCTCTCCTATATTTTGCAGGAATTGGCAGCCAGGAGATGAGAATATCTGTAGGACTCCTGCTTGTCAAACTTATTTCAGGAGCTCTCAAGGGAACTAAAAAGGAAAAGACAAAGTATTTGAGCTCAGGGAAAAGAGAGATGGAAAACTCTTGTCTGAAAGATTAGTCTATGATGAGATACCAATAATATAAGAGTAAATAATCCAAGAAGTTTTGTAGATTCTTGTTTATTTTAAGAACAACTTGACACTGCTCATACTTCTCACCTTCTGTATGCAATATAGCCTTAACAAGCTCCTTTCCATAAGGCCTTTGATGTTTTCTTCTCTTATTACTGCCAGCAGCAATCAAAGGTAATCAGGACCTTACTGTTCTGACAACCTGACTGTCAAGGTTAGATGCAGCAGCTTAAACTGAAAATCTAGACAGCAACCTGTACCTTTGAATACTCAGTGTGTGTTTTCTTCTACCATACTGTGTAATCAGGGTAGTAACTCCTAGACATGAGACAGGCAGACAAATGGAACTGGCAATGTTCCACCCTGCCAAAGCTCAACCCTGTCAGAATTTATTTATCAGTTCTAATGAACTATACTAAACAGTTTGTTGTCATCACGATGTTCAGATTTGTTAAATCACTGCACAAAAGTAGGGTCTTTTCTGAAACTGCGATGCTGCTAACATGCAGGTAGACAAAAAAACTTTTTTTGGTATAGCAAATTTTCATTTCAAATTTTCCTCTAAAATTTACAAAAGATGCAGTGGATGTGCAGTTTGATTCATATTTCAGATTCCCAATACAGTGTCATAGAGACTAAATCTCAGGGTATCATCAAATTCTCAACTCTGAGGGAGATCTTAAAAAAATCTAGAAGTTATCTACATAATTTAATGAAATGTCTTTCAAAGCAGGTAAAGACACTGTAATAATACAATGTTGCCTGTTGGAATGTTACTTTACTTTTCTTTACTCTCATTCCTTTCATCAGCTGGCTCAGTCTTACATTGTGCATATCCTGAAGTTTCACTGACATCAATGGAAATCTGGGATCCTCAAGAGCTGCTAGCACTGGATTGCACATTTCTACACAGTGCAAATAATAAAATGTTCAGCTAAATCAGTGGTATTTGTCTTACCATCTTCAAGGGTGTGCTGAGTCACATGATCTGACATCTGACTGGCTCCCAGAGGCATATAAGCTACAATATAGAAGGTGTAATTGCTGGCTGGTTCCAAGTCATCAATAATGTAATGGGTTGTATCATTTCCAATGACCACTTGGTACTCTTCATTATTTAAACCTGACATAAAGAAACCAAGAGTTAGGCAAACAAAAATTCCTGTCAATCCCTAAATATCACAGTATCTTAACTTTTAGATCCTACAATGTTATTTCATGTTCTTCTCCAGCCTACCTCTGTATTTTCAACCCTACTAAGTAAAAGCTCTTTTATGCACAAAAGTAACTGTGTCTTGCTGCGGCGTAGGTTATGGTGTTTCAGCATTTTCCTGAATAAGGGATGATGAATGCAATTCTAAACCCTATTTAGAATTAGTCACAACAAACTCTGCCCAACGTACAGTAACACAACAGACAAGCCCCAATAGCCTTATCATTCATACCAAGCTTCTAAATCTATTTGTTTAGAGTCAGGGAGGTTTTATCCAAAACCTATTTACAGAGCCTTTCTATAGCAGACTGTGAGGAATGTGAGGGCTCTAACTCCATCAAAAACAAAACAAACACCACCCCCCCCAAAAAAAAAGAAACAAACAGAAAGAATTTATTCAGCAAAAGGACCTCATTTTAGCCCTGTGAATTCTATTACATTTGATTGATGCCTTTTTTTTCTTTAATTTGGAGAAAGGCTGATAAGAACAGACCAGAATGAGCTTCACAAATGTTTGGCTCATAGTGAACTGTTAAAAATTAAAAAAAAAAAAAAAAAAAGAAAAAAAATGTCAGCAATTCACACTAAAATATGCATAGCAATGCATGCAGCAGTCCTTGTCTTTGTTGGGCTTTTTTCCTATAGCGGAAGGCTATAAAGCAGGGTAAGTGTGGTGAAAGCTGCTGTGTTAACGAACAATTCACACCAAGTGCATGTCAACTTAATCAAACCTCTGTAAGAGCCAGCTCCTCCTCTTCACAACTGAATTTATAAACAAAACGAAAGGCAAATTCCACCATTAAGTTTTCCCACATCTATGAATTAACTTGATAGCATTTTAATTAGACAAGATTATGAGCATCTCACAACAGACTAGTTAATGGCTTGTTAATTAGGAATTGCAAGGCACGATTTCTGACCTGCTAAACAAGATCCTTGAGCTCAAATTAAAAGGACTTGTTCTCTCATTGAATGGATTGCTAGGCCTCATGCAGAGGCCCTAATGAAACAGCCATAATAGAGAACAAGGCCTGCCTTCCACCACAATCAGCATTCCCTTTGTGCCTTTTCTAAATCACTAACAAGGAATTAACACACTCCAACATGCACGCTCATCAGACCCTTTTTCTTCTTGCTACTCTGACCCCGATTTGAATGTAAAATATTCTGCTTAAAGAAACAAAAAACAAAACCACAAAACCCACACCTGTTGGTTCCTACAACTTGATTAGAACACTAACCTTTATTTTTATTAATAGGAAAGAGGACCTGAACCTGTTTTTACAGTGAAACATCAGAATACCCAAGTTGTGAAATTAAACTATTAAATGGTCTTTTGTATTTGAAGTACCTACCACATTGTGAAGTCTACAGGAAAAAAAAAACCCAAAACTATGAAACTGTATATAATCAGTGTATTATCCAGTTTTCCTTTCTGTTTAAAGCTTATGGAATCACAAACAGCAGTACTACTTATGTTTTTCTTTTGCAATTAAATGTTCTTTACTCACATTGACAAATGTGGTTCCTATTTGAAGAGAGCAACATATGAACATCAATGTATAAAGAAAAAAGTTACACATGAAAAGCTTTAAGTAAGTAAGATGCACACCAGTTAAATCAGATACATTCAAGAATTTTTAATTTTCATTAGGGTCTGAAAAAGAGCGTGTGGGCAGAGTGGGCAAAAACATGCTGAAAGGAATAACAAAATCAATTCCTTCATTCATACAAACTATTTACACTAGTACATAGTTATACAGAATCCATACAGAGTAAATAAGGTGTTGACAGTGTCAACAGCGAATGTTAGCACCTCTATGGCCTGGGGAATGTCATCCAAAGATTTTCCTTTATATTTAATCTGCATTTCTTTAAATTAGAGTTGCTTCTAAATTTACATTAAAGAAATGGCTGATGTGATACCTTCTCACAGAGGCATCTTCTAGGGTGTTAATAATGCCTCTGATATATAGGCAATATCCTCAGAAGGGTTTACAGACTATCACTTAGGAAGCAATTCTTTTTACAGAAGTGCAGGCCATTAGCCTTTGAAACTCAACGTTTTGTCTACTAAATGAGACAAACCTGTTTTTATGTCCTGATGTGGATCTTCTGCAACTACCAAATCATGTTACCAAAGCAAAAATGCATGCAGATCACCTACATTTTGATTCTCACCACTGTAATTACTCCTCTTACCACAGTTCTCCCCACTCTCCCTGTGTGGATTTCTTTCTAATTCAAAAGGATGCACAACAATTATCAAGAGACAATGGGGAAAGATGAAAAGAACGGGTATTGGAGAAAGCAAGTTCTAGTAAACCAGTGGGTTTTGTTTGGTTGGCTGCTTTTGTTTGGAGTTTGTTTTGGTTTCAAAACCAGGACAAGCTACAGTCTCATTTCACAAGATATAACCTTTGGATAAGCAAGCAAATAGCGGGGATTACAAAATGTTTTTGCAGAAAACACACTGCAGAAGATACCTCCTTTCACTACTGTGCAAAAGTATTTCCTGCACAGATACACACTTCCCTAAGGACAGTTTCCCAGTTTTCTTTCAAGTTACCAGCTCTCTGCTCTCTGTGTAGGCACCAGACATACGATTAACCAGATAACTTATCTAGTGTGACTTTACTCATATTAGCTTTAAGACGGGGTTGTGAGCAAAGTACCTAAGTGCCTGAAAGCATGGGGGGGGGGGGGCGGGGTAATTTCCCACACCTCTTGTCCTCATTATCTTTTAAAACTCTTTCCTTCCTTTCCTTCAGACAAAATTCTCTTGTGTTCTGAAATATCCCACTTGCCAAAGCAAAGGCAGCTATTCCTGCAACAGTATTAGAGTAATTAAGCTGTCCTTCCTGTCCTCTGCTTAGCAGATGCCAGACTGGTATTCTACACAGAACTGAGCATCTGCAGTCCTGTTCTTGAGTAAACCACTTACTGAATAGAAGTGAAAAAGAAATCACTCCTAGAAAACAGAGCAGCATCACAGCTCAGTTTAACCCATGCACCTAAAAAAATTGAGTCATTTGGCAATCACTTCTGCTTATGAAAAATGTCTGTATTCTACCACCTTAACGATTACCTTACCTTAAAGCAATTAAATAATACTAATGGATTTTAAAATGTCAAGTTACTCATTTTTATTCCAACTATCCATTCCCTTTTATATAGAAATTCATGTATTATTTCAGAGACAAGGATAAACCTTTCCTGGCTATTTCAGTGTATTTTAAAGTTTAAGTATACATTTTTCATTATAGGATACCACAGGGTGAAAGGAGAGCAGATTTTACCTTCAGCCAATATACGTTTTAAGAAAAGATAGTTAAGTCAATAAAGTATCAATTATTCTACTCCAAAATAGACAAAAGACAGTGAAGTCAGAAGAAATCAGGAATCTAGACAAAAGAGCTGTGGCTGGTGAGCAGTCCACTCTGTAAACCTCTAGGATTCTGATGTATGCTCTCTTTCTCTGCCAAGCATACACAGAGGAGAGAGTAGGCAGAAGCTCCTGCTGAGGACTGAGTGAAACAGAGGTAGCAGTACAGAGGCCCCAGTTTTGAAATCCCTCCCTAACTTCAAAATCTGCTCACCTGAGCAATCAGACAAGGGTGAGTGGAAAGAACAGTCAGTCCCACAAATGAGATGATGTGGCAAAAGTTTTTTTTCCCAAACATGTCTGTTGATTACAATAGGCATTTATATGCTGGCATGCTCTGGTGCAGCCCTTGTTATGAACCATTCAAACTGGAGTCTCTGCAAGACACTCACAGTTGTACTACACATGTAGTGAAACAGCATTTAAATCAAACTGCTTACCTTCTGCTTTCATGTAATGCACCGAATATGCAATCACTTTGTCGGAATTGTACAGTGGCCTCTCCCATGCTAGCAGGATTGCTGAGCTTGACATTGTTTCAGCATGGACATTGTAAGGTGCACTGGGTCTGTCTTCTGACATAACTACAGTAAGCCTGGCCCTGGAGAGAACAGATCCCTGGCTGTTCTCAGCCATGCACTGATAAATGGCATCATCTTCGGGAATGATCTGGTTTATCACCAATTTACTGAATCCAAAAAGAAGAAAAAGGGAAAAAAATCTCACATCTTGGATAAACTTAGCTCTACATAATGCAACAACAGTTATGTTTGCCTCTGCTTCATGAGTTTAGTATCATTGTCCTACATGCCACAAACTTTTCTATTAGAAATGTATGTGCAGCTATAAAATTTAGCAACTTGAAGTGTTCCTCAAAACCTGACATGCTTATGCAAACCCAGGCACAGTGAAAACAAACCCATAAATCTATTCCCCACCTGCAAAATGCTGTCATTTTTTAATCAACTCCTTAATATGAGCTGCTCATTTTACAGAAGTAGTAAAATGGAGCTTCAAACAACTAGCAAGATTCTTGTCTCTGCTATACTACTGTAAATCCAGAACAACTCTGTGGTGAAACTCTTCAGGTCCACCCGTTCTCCCTTCCTGTCATTTAAGGCAGTGATCACAAAAGCTTTGCAGAGGATTTTAGGTATTTACTAATCTGCACTCCTTCTGCCAAGGAAATGCCCAGAACTACACCATAACTACATTTAATGTCCAATTCCATATTTACCTGAGTCTTGCTTGGCTACATTTAGTTACTGGAATTTCATCATTTGGTAGCACATCATTCGTACAGTTCTCATACAGCAATTGTAATCTTACCTGTTGTACATTTTTATTCTACCATTGGAGTGTATTCTCCTTCCATTTTTTAACCATGAAATTTTGGGGGCAGGATTTCCTTCTGCCTGACAAGCGAAACGAGCAGTACCAGCTCTAGGCCTTGTTAAACTTTCTGGCCATTCCACAAATGAAGGTGGAGCTACAGACAAGTAACAAGGGAACAAAGAACATAAAGATCAAGCCCTGCAAACGCAAGGACAGTCAGAATAATAATGAATTTTCCACACACAAACCCCTCTCCTCGGACCACCCAGATACACACATACCCATGTGGAAAGCAAAGCACATTTGTTTAAAGATCCGCTCTATCTGCACAGATAGCAACATTTCCACACATTTTTGTTCATGCATTTATGAATAAAAGCAAATCAAACTCCAGCCTACAACATACTGCTCATAAAGCATACATATATTACATATTTCTACTTTGTTACAGGATTCATTTCTCTCTTCCCAGAGCCAACACTGCACCTGGGTATTTCCCAGTGCAACTGAACTGCTAGTTTATGAGTATCTGACACTTCTCATCTAAGTCAACAGACAGAAGAAGGCAGCCAGAGTTCGGTGATCTGTTTCATCTCTGCAGTCTCCCTACACCCCTTGATTTTTGAGATAAGAATTCAACCCAGGACATAGCACAGCTCAAGACACACACAAGATGTTAATACACACTGTAGAAGTCAAAGCAGGCTCACCCAGCACAGTGAGAGTTGCCATTGCTACCGTGAAGTTCCGTGTGCCTGGAATAGTGGCTCGACAAACATAGACACCTGCATGCTGCACCTTGACATCAGAAATCATGAGGTTCCCATTTCCAAGGACACGGGTATTGAAGACGTCAATGGACTTATGGTCTGTTTGAGAGAGTGGGAAAAGTGTGAGTACAAGGCTGTTCAATGTATCTAAATAACTTATCTAAATAGGCTTGCCTGGGGAGTAATGGCATAGATCTGAGTTTCAAAGTCAAAAGAGAAAGGGAAATCACAGATGAGCCTTCAGAGGTTTCCATTTCGCATCTGCTTTGCTGTTCAGTTATCTGAATATTCAGATGCTTGGTTCTCACCACTTGATAAATGGTTTATATCTGAAATTCATCATCACAGCTAAAAAATAATATCATTTTCCCAGTTACCCTCCCCAGTTGCCTTACATTATGATTCAGATTGTCACAACCAACATCCTCATCGTCCCTACAAACAGGGATCATCTATCTCCTTCTACTATGCTGGGGATAAAATTAGTATATATGCTTACCATATATTTTCTTCTATTTTCACAGTAATTGCTCTATGACTGTTACATAACTTTTTTCCTGCTTTTTTTTCTGTAAGAGTAACTGAATCAACCACAAAAGATATCTTTATTTCTCCCACTTTCAGAAATAAAAATGCAGGAAAACTTTCATTATTTGCTTCTACAGGTCCAGTCCTGACTTTCACATATAGGTACATCTCAGAATAAAAACAGAGGTAGTTTTCATGGAAAAATGTGATGCACTAATGAATGTTATTATTCTTACTGCATTCCCTCTCATCTCCCCTTCCAGGTAGACTACTCAGGGTTTGACAATACCTATTCATAGTCCAAACTGCCCATTAACACAAGGTCCAAATCACACTCACACAGTGCTATGAAGAAGAGGAAAGACATTTACAGGATTGCTTCATAGCATGCAATCGCTCCAGCCTGCCCTAACCCACCACTGATTCTACTCCAAGTCACAGATCCCTCGTGGTCACCACCCTACCCAGTATTATCCACACACTGTGCTGGGGGCAGTGCCAGATTGACAGCAGAAGCGCAGAGTCCAACGCCTCAGAAAACCTCAGGGCTTCTTAACAGCAGTATGAAGTATACACCTGAGAGTGTTTCACTTATCCTACCCTAACCTGCTAATCGTTACCTACTACATGAAGCCTCAGAAGCGTCACCTAATTGCTGAAATCCTTTCTTTCCAGTTTTACTTCCGCTTCACAGGCTGAAGGTCATATGCTGTAATTTTAAGACTTACCTAACCGGCTCCATGAGATGATTGGCTTTGGATTCCCTGTGGCTACACACTCCAGTATGACAGTTTGATGAAGAGATGCTGTAATGTTTTGAGGACCAGCTATTATAGATGGCTTGTGAAAAGGCTTCAAGTCTGAGGCTTCGGAGGGGGGAAAAAATAATTAAAAATAAAATCAAAGAAAGTGAGAACAATAAACAAAAACTCAATTAAACATGAAATAAAACATGACTTTTTTTAAAGGATGCTTAAAATTAAATTCACACTAAAGTCTAATTTCAGTAACTGTGGAAACTTACACTGAACAATATTTTAGCCAGAAGACACACACAAGCAAAATTATTATTTGGGCAAGTGGTTCGGACGTCAGTAACAGCTCTTTAATGCATGTAAGTGTTTTTGCTATAATGTAAAAAAGAATCTACTGCCACTGAAAAAAATCTCCCATGGTGAGTACCTGGAATGACACTCAGCACTGCCTCAATGCTTTTCCGTCTATTGGCTATTGTTGTGGCAACACATCGGTAATTCCCAGCATCCTTCTGTTCAACACCATAGATCTGAAGAACTCCTGTAGGTAAAGCGGTTATCCTGTCACAGAAACCAAAAAAAGATGTAAATGAACATTCAGCCAGCAATTACCATCGTGGAATTAACTACTTGATTTACAAACAGCCATTGCTACACTGATGTGGAACAGCAGGCTGGAGGCTCAAAAACATTCTCTATGTATGACTCATCTCCCCACATATCTGAAGTACAGGCAGCATTCCCCCCCAGCACCACTACAAGAGCAGAGGAATTTACTTTCAACAAGTACATCTTTCTCACCCTCAGAAGCAACTTCCTTAGCCAGCTACTACATGTATACTATTCAGGTTGGCTGTTTTTTGGCAGCAATTTCTGATACACTAGCACAACTGGTATACGATTCCCAAAAACCCACCTATGCTTTCAATTTCTATGTTTCTTTTTTCACCTTTCTTTGCATGCTAGGTACCTTAGACATGTTCATCGAAAGTTACATGTCAAGAAGGATGGGAGTACGTTCAGTTAATACAATCTGGACAGGAAAAGATTCTAGCAAGGAGCAGGCTGTATGCTTCAAGTTAATCAATTCAAGAGAAGTCTCCCTGTGCAGAATTTCCCTAGCATGAAGTGTTTTAACTCAATTGGCTGTGCATATAACTCTTTATTGGCTCTCTAAAGAAAAACAGGTTCAGCATAATTTCTTTTGCGAAAGCAATCTCGCTAGTTCAAATCACCCCCACAGCCAAAGTCCACACATATTCTGTATCCCACAGTCCTGAGGATGACTTGCATACAAAATTCACCAGTAATAATTCATAGGTCAGTGGATATTGTGTAGACAGTAGCAGGTGATTCTGGTCTGCACTCCTAACACCTCTTTAAAAATTCATTAACTACTATTACTAGCTATTTTAATAGTTGACATACTACATACATGGAAAATAGAACTGCAAGGAGTCAGATTTTCTTCTTGTAGCAGGCTCAAAATTATCACAGAAAATAAATGACATTCTAAAATGTGTAACTCTCCATACCTGTCCACGACTAAAGGTAAAGTGGTTCGATTCACTTCCCATGTCACAGTGGCAGGAGGGTTTGCTGTTATTTTACAGGCAAACCGAGCTACTCCACCTTCTTGGACCTCAGTTGAAAGTGGCTGGACCTCAAATGCAGAAATGGCTAAAAATAAGAGAACATGGAATTTAAAAGACTGAAGTGAGGAAAAACTTGCTGGCTAAACCAAACTCCAGCTCACTGATCAACTTGCAAAAATACCCAGAAATACTTCAAATAGTCCTCTTTTCTACATGCAAAGAAAAACAGCTCTAATTACTCTGTCAGCTTTGCTCGGTAGCATGGTTTCACTGGCTGAAGGTTTACTTAAAGTAACTTTGCTTTAACCTAATTCAGTAAAAAAAGTTTGAATGAAAATCAATGACTCTCTCAAAAGGAATTAAGCACACAAAACGACTGACATGCGGATGGAAATCGTATCAATTACTAAACTAATGAAGTTTGTGTCAAATAGTTTGGGACTGGCCCCACTACACTTAAAAGAAAAATTAATTGCAATAGAAAATTTTCAAGACACCATTTGGGTCCTGACAGTCATATTTTAGTCCTTTAATTATACTCACTTTAGTAAAAGCATCTGCAGAGCTAAACAAGTTCAAGTGTTAGATAAGAAAAATACATCAAAACCAAAAACTATCTCAGAATAAGTTTAAACATGTAAGAACACTTTCATCCCAATACTCCAAGTGGTCACCAAGCAGATGTCTGATGCACAGAGCATCAATACAATTTTGAGCATTTACAAGTTAAGCAGTTCACAAAACTGAGTCAAATGAAGTGGCAGATCAATAAATACCTTACAGCTAACAGCCACCTAAGAAATTGATCAGTAGTTGGATTTCTTTGCCCACAAAATAAAAGCCAAAGGGAAAGGAATACAAAAACCTCAAATTAATTTGCTTATTTACTGCTACTTATAACACAGCAGAAAGACACAACTCTTCAGAGGCAACTCTTCTTGGATAACTCACAACACAAAGAATTCAACACTTATTTCTACCCCCTGTAATTGCAAAGGGAACAATCTCTGCATAAGTGCAAAGGTACTGACTTGATTGTTTTTCTTTTTAAAAATAATCAGATTTCAAATAAACACCTACTCTTGTATAAATTATACAGAGTATTATATAAATTATACAGATAAACCAATATTAGTAAGTTAACCATCTCTTAACATTCAAGTTTCATGTTGAAACAATTCCTCTATTTACTTGTTTATTAATTGAAATAGCTTTTCATCCTATTTAATATGTTTTCAATAATGCTGTTATGCAGAGGACACATAGAATACTGATGCAGATCAAGCATATTAACTAATGCTGCTCCCCTCTGTCATTTTACTACTACTGCGTACCATCAACAGATTAATATTGGAGTGCAAAGGTAACATGACATCACCTGACTGCTTTCCCCTCCATGCACAAATTAACTCCTAATCTTTCAAAGATTCCTATTATCTACTACACCTATTTTACTTCCCAGGTCAGAATAAATCCTTTTTTTTTTTTTTAGCCCTGTATTGCTGTAGTTGCATCAGCACTGCAGAAGTGAGCACTCCGGATCATATCAGCAGAGTGAGTGCTGCAGCTCTGTGGACAGACCTCCCAAAGACTCTGAAAACCAAGACAACTAAACCGTCTCTCCTACAGCAAAATCACCTGAGAGCAGCAGCAGCTACATGATACAAACACCATGGCTGCTGAACACCTCAAATGTTGATTCAGACTCCCAGGATGCAAAGCAGAGATGGTCCTGGTATTCATTTTTATCACCAGTCCTGTGCTTTTGGCAGGAGGTTCCTTCAGTTCCAGCATGCTCTGCAGTCTGTTCCCTACCCATCTTCACTGTAGACAGAACTAGCCTCTCTCACTAGCAGAATTTAACCCACTTCCCTATGTTCCAACCTTTGTTCTTTCTTTCACTTATGAGTACTACCAGGTTCAAGAACAAAAAAAGACAAAACCAAAACAAAACCCAACTCACAACTCGCACAAAGATGCTACAAAAGAAGTCTTATGTTTAAAGCCTATTGGCGGGAGACATGGGAACAGTTCTCTCCTTAAACAGACTTTGATTGCTGAGACATCATCAGAAGAAAAAAAAAAGAGATTTAATAGTACTTTGCCTACTTACAGAAATTCCATTTCAGGGAACAGAAACACTCAGTACAAGTCAAATAACGTTCACATACACAAGGCTGTTCCCGTAACTTTAAACTTTCTGGGTTTGCTTTCTGCTGAATTTGATGCAGTCAGACTCTGCTCTGGTTTTCCACCACAGGGCCAGGGGGAAGCATCCAGGCTTTTCTTGCTTTCTCCCTTCCCTCCTCCTCTGTTCTAATCCCTTCCTACACAGACAATATGCGTTCACCTGAAATCAGAATAGTATTTCCTAGTGCTATTCTTAACAGATCTTCTAAAAATAAATAAAGAGTAAAGATAGAAGTGAGACTCCAAATTGCTACAAAAGAAACTGAAGAAAAATAGTATTTCACAGAACACAATGTCATCATGATAGCAAGGCAAGAACAGGTTCAACTTTACTATCTAGGAAATCCCATGCAAGTTGTTAACTGAAGCTGATATTTAAAGAACATTTATCCACCTGAGCAGGAACAATCTACTTTCTCAAAAAATTAATCTTTAAAGACAGCAAAAGTCAGAACTATGGAGAACTGCACAAAATCTTCAGGAAAACACATTAATGTCATTAAATGTGGTTTTAGAAACAAAAAATCCCCACTTACGTCTTGTCTAAATTTATACATTGTTTATCAGTTTACCTCAATACTTGCTCCTTCTGTATCTTGTTTCTTCACGCAAATCTCTGGTTTCTTCTTAATTCTGGCTTTATTTGTTCCAGTAAAATCTGTTTTTACAAGTCTATTGCTGTCTCATGAAATCTGACCTCTTTGTAACAGGCTTGTTTTCTTGGCAAGCGCTGATACCAACTCAGAACCCCAAGAACAAGTAATTAAATCAGTGCTCTTAAGAGGCCAGAGCTCTATAAAATGCATAAGAAACAAAGTCTCAAGAGACATACGTTGTTCCCAAAACCAACCCTGCAAAAAGCAATAAACGTAAGTGCCTTTTTATTTGAGTTTTCCCCCTCTTTTGCAGTCTAATAATTTTGTTCTCAGATTTATAGCCAAAAGAAAACAATTAACGTCACTCTGAGAAGCTGATGCTCCCATCCTTTTAACTTGCAAGAGACCAAACACTGCTTACAGAAGAAGAAAATAATAGCTAGGAACTTTATTTACTTTTATAAATTCCTGCAATTTATGCAATAGGAAGATGTGTTTATACAGGTACTTTTAAATATAAGTATGGCATAAAACACGTAGTTCTGTCCAGCAAAGTTATCTATGCAGAGAAATCGGAGTTCAGCACTGGTCTAAGTTCCTTCATTTACCATTGAGTCAAATACCCACAGGCTAAAACCCAAATGGTTACTTACTGTCACATGCTGACTAAGTATTAGAGAAACACTGCTGTGTCTCCTGCACCATGCATGGATTGAAAAGTATCCTGCATGCACGCAAAAAATCTTTTGTACCTAAACAGGTCTATATAGATTTAACTGTTAAGGTACAAAATAGTCAAACTTAAGAAGCTCATCCCTCACATCTCTTGTTTGCTTAAATACAGCAGCACTGCTTCACTCACTTTAATTAAAAACTAAATAAATAAAGAGAAACAAACAAAAATGAAACACAAAACACCCCCATTTCATTCACTCCTGAAATAAGTCCTGAAGCTTGTTCAAGCCACAAGTCCAGGTAGGTCACTTGTTCCCGCGCATGCTGCACTTTCTACTCATACACTTTGTGTCATTAAGTGATTTTCTGAATAAGCTTTCTTAAGAGGAAATTCCAATAACCTATGTATTTATTATTGTCAAAGTTTGCTGGTTTCATCACAGCTGACAGTAGTCTGAATCTGGACTGCAACTGTATAACAAACTGAAGATAAACCCCCTGAACTGAAATTACTCCCTGAACTGAAGCAGTAGCATAGAACTGGGTTTCGTCTAACCAGAATGTAACAGATACTGAGAAACTCTCCAGCACATGCTACCAACCACTTAAGTGTTTCTCAAGAGATAATGGCCACTCAGATAAATGAACTGCTCAGGTGGAAAGGACAAAAGTGCGTAATGCCATTTGTAGAACTTATGTGTTAATGCTATTGGGAATTACACAATAGCCCTAACCCTTCAAACAAAAGCAAGAATCTTTTCCTTTTATTTTTAATTCTCAGGTGAAGGGGCTTCACTTGAGAAAAATAAACTTGTATGTTAAAGAAAAGCTATGGCTTGTTCCAAAGAAATGGATTTCAGTTCAGCAAATGATAAATCCAATACTGAATTTTCTCTTCTTGATCCAGTTCTCATGATGCAGTCTCCCTGCCCCTCTCTCTGAAACACTGTTTAAAAAGGCAACAAATATACATGTGTATTAGAGTTTTGCACCCAAGCCAACTTGCACATATTTTTCTGGAGTTCAGCGCAATTTCACAGTCCTTGAAGGAGTGAGGCTTAAAACAGATTTTGAAGGGAGTTCTGCCATGCCATTTGACTATGTGCACACGTATTTCCAAATGGTTTACTACTCAAATGGCGCATTCTGGCGTGAATATGAATTGGGAATAATCTTTGGCTGAGTACTGACAGGCCCAGACACATGGCAAGACTAGAGACACAGCTATTATCCCCATTTCTGACGAAGCAGTTGGAGTACACAGAGCTGGAGTCGAGTGATCTAATGGGTGGATCTTTGCTGAGTTTCCCGGGAGATGCTAGTAAAAATTAAAGCATTTCAGAGCTCAAGTTGTGCAGAGTACATAAAGTTCAGAGGTGAATGTCACACAAATGGAGCAATATGGGTAAAGTTTTTCTTAAGTGTAAGTGAAAGGGATTACTGTGAAAGGGTGTTCTTTATGCACTACCAAAACCACTCACCCTTAAAATTTTAATCGAATGCTGTTTGACCTAGATTTATTATTTTTAAAATGTGAGGCATAAAAGTGAGAGATTTCAGGTGAAAACACAACCTGACCTCTAAGGAAAGATTCAAAGAGCTGGGACGTGATTAGCCCTGGGGAAGGAAGCCAAAGAGAGAAATGACAGTCTTACAAGCATACGAAGAATATATTACAGAGGATGGCGAGCAATTCATCAGTAAGAAAAAGCAGGAAGAGACTTTAGCTTTACCATGGGAAATTCAGGTGAGGTTGCTGAAGGGAAATGTATTGGTAAGTGGCAGGCAAGTAAGGGAGGCGATACAACTGCTAGCAAAAGGGGTACCTGGGCTGTTACCTACCTGGCCTGAGGACAATGAATCTGCTTCTGCCACTTTCCTCACATCAAATGCTACAGTAAAGATTCTTTCACAAAGAAAATCATTTTCTCCTTCAGAAACATCCAGAATCCATTAAGAGTGGTTTGGTTTTGGTTTGTTGGTTTTGTTTGGTTTTGTTTTTTTGTTTTTTTTTTATCCTGCCAGGCCAAAAGACAGAGCAGATTTGTACAAAGTTTTCCAGCCTCTGCTTCACCTTGCTCACTCCCCACCTCTTTCATTCTTCTTTGCTCTTCATAGCTTTATCAGTGTAGTATATTTTACATGGATAGGCCCTAAAATCTGTGGAGATAAGATAATGAAGCTACATAAAGAAAAGGATATCTAAGAAAGAAGTCCATGCCAGAAGCATCCCTCAGTAGAGCATGAGTCAGGCAGCAAACAATCCCCATGTCACTGCTCAGCCTCACCTGGAATCACTATTGCTGGACAACGGTTTCTACACTGCTATTCAAGAGCTCATGCATTTGAGTAGCTTTGTCAGCATCCTTACACATCTCCATTCTTTTCGAGGCAAGTGAGTCAATGAACTTATTTCAGAGAAAGAAGTGACAAGATGATCAACAGGTATGAATACCTTTCAACTACATTGGGAAGAGGAGGATAGCCCTGCTGATTCTGCACATCTTCAGCTACCACTATATATGAATATAAAATACTGGCTATGCTCCTATAAAGTACGGATATCAGAGAATTCTAAATTCTAGAAGGGACTGGCACTGTCTGCTGGGTGAAAGCGCAGAACCTACAGTGTGGTATGTCAGTGGGCAATGGAGCAGGATCAAGATTGTAAGAGAAAACTTGCAGTGTCATCCTAACTGCACCCAATGAATAGATTTCCTGTTTAAAGAAAATAAAATTGAAAGAAATAGAAAAGGAGAAACAAAAACAAACAAGAGGGAGATGAAAACAAATAAACAGCAGCGTTACTTAACTAGAAGGACTCCTCAAACCACAATACTGTCAGTGTAAAAGCCCTTATAGCCAGGTGTACAGTTTTTACTAGAAACATTGCTACAAAACAAGGTTTGGTTGGTATTGAAGGTAGTGTTTCTATATACGGAAATATTTTAGTAATTTTCAGATTCTTTGTTAATATCTTTCCTCAAGAAACATCTGAACATGTGGGTTGATAGAGAGCTTTTTCATGAGACAAAAAGCCCATGTATCTACACAAGAACTACGGTGCTGGCAGATTGAAAACTGTTCAGAAAAATCTAACTGCACATTTAGCCCTAAATCTATACGGCAAATACCTCAGGAAAATAAGGTTTTCTTCAGTAATAGCTTTGAAAAGGGCCTCTACCATCATACCAAGTGGCAGTGAAACTCCCTTAAAAGAAATGCTTGTTCTTTGACTTACTGAAATTAAATCTGAGGAAGAAAAATCTTCCCTTTAGCAACTAAGCAAAAAGGTTAAGTTTAAATTCTTTTTTTTTTTACCCCATGAAGAATTCTTGTTTGGGACAAAACCGGAAACCTGGGTATGGTAATGAGTTCTGCTCCCTTTAGTCTACACTGAAATGAAAAGTAATCACAGAACTGCAAATAATGCTCCCCTTTTTAATACACTCTCTCTACACTGTTCAGGAACACACAGAACGAAACCCCACAGCATGCTCTGTATACTAGAAATATCAGCAATCAGGATAACATTTAGCCTATCACCATACTATTTGTGAAACAGATTACACTGTGTTTTCTCTCATATTTTTTGAGTTAGACATATATCTAGGATAAACCTAACAAACCATTTTTTTTCTCCTAAAATGGAAACCAAAAGATGAAGAAATGTTCCTCTGTGACCTTACCAATATCAAGAAATTCTTAGACTGTGACATGATGAACACCATAGCAGCAGTTTTGAAGATGATAGTTCAGAATTGTATTGAAAAAGGATTCCAGTCTCAGGTTATTAGAGCACTACAATTAAATAACTGGGAGGTTAAATGAGACTGAAACTGCTATATTGATTTGACACTATCAATAATTTATATGGGACACCTATTAATCTGTCTATCCCAAAGATTTTTTTCTTAACCATTTGCCATTTGAAATCTCCTAGCAGGCATTTTAACATTTTAAAGAAGGTGGGTTGGAATTACAGCTTGTACAGAACACAATCATTCTATGGTGATCATTATTATTCTGATGTTTTGGAAAACCCTGCAGAGCGAGAAATCTCAGAGCTGCATCTTCAGGAGCTACTAGCTTAGCACTACAACTTGAGCTCCTCTTCCCACCTACCATTTTTTTCCTAAGCCAAAGGATAGATTTTATCAAAATGAGGTCACACCCTGGGAGCTAATAGCATAGTTTATTGGCATCTGTGCGCTTCATGTTCACAAACCCAGAAAGGTTGAGAGCCAGACATTTAAAACTGCTGACACATATTTCTTCATTTTGTCAACCTGTTGACCAGTGGGAGTTCCATTTGGATTCAAACAGACTTTGAGACAGGGCCTTACACCTAAGAGAGGTAAGAGACCCTTTATTGAGAAAATATGGTGCCTCCTCAATTCTCTAGAGGTTGTGTATATTACTCCATAACTCTGGCATATATTTGCTTAGTTGGGATAAGAAGGAGGGAAGGAAGAAGACTGAAAGACAAGTGAGTTGTTCAGGTTTGGTTTACTAATCTTTACACATTTTTTTTACAAGTGCAAAATATGCCAATACCTCAACTGAAAACAAAACCTAAACAAACAAGCAAAACAAGGAAGGTCTGAATACTGCAAAAAACCAAACAAGATTAGGAACCCCATTTCTACAGTGTAAAAGACACATAAGCACACAGAGTGAGGTTTATTTGAACTTAAAATTTGACATTCCCTATAGACAAAGTTGATCCTTCACACCATGTGCTCCTCACATTTCAGCTCACAAAACAGTATTGGCAGGTTGTAGACAAGAAGCGAATCCTTCTGAGGCATTAGTGTGTGAGACCCTCTCAAAACCGCATTTTGAGTTTTGGTGGGACCAGAAACTGCTCGGCTCATAGGGGTACTTAGAGGAAGCTTTCACTGATAAATACCAAGGAGACCCCTGATGAGGTAATAAGTGAGGATTTGGGCCATCTGCCCTTTCTGCTGTTCTCAATTCATTACTTCTGCTCTGGACAAATCTTCTTCAGGGCCCTAAGCTAAAGGGTGAGGTCCTTTACAGAGCTTACTACAGTTTTGCCTCCAACAAACTGCCAATTCCATCTGAGAAACAGTCTGGTCTGCTAAAACTTACAGTCACCTTATTGCAAAAACATCTACTTCTAGCCTACCATAGACTTAGTTCTACCACTAAAACTAAACGAAGAGAGGGAACTACAATAGAGAAAGGAATGGAAAATGGAAATGGTGTTTTAATTTTTCCTTTCCTCTCATATTCTTGCCAACCTGCTGACAGATGCCCAAGTGTAGTTTTTAGACAATGATTTCCAAACTAAGATGCATATCACCAGAATTACTCTCCAATCTCTGGTAAGCAGGGAGAAAATGAAACAAACCATTAGCTTTATATATAAAGCCCAAACTTTTAAAATTCAGTACAAAATTGTTTCTTTGTGCATTAAAATCTTTTCACAGCGATATCCATGACTGCACACCCCCCCCACCCCCACCCCCCAAAAAAAAGGTAGCATTTGCCCAATCACAAACTAGTCTCTACTTTTTTGGTACTGAAGAATGCTGTAATCTAAAGGCAATGAAATGGAGAAGCAAAGAGGTCAACAGCCTGAGCACCCTTGAACAAAAGTTCCCTTGGAGATGTCAGCTGCAATCTCATTTGTTTCCTCTAACACTTTCAGGTCCCCCTGCTCCTTTCTTTAAAGCCCTTATTCAGTGGCTGACAAATGATCACTTTAAAAATCGCTGTACAGGAATAACCAAGTCTGAATATATCCACTAAAGATCACTAAGCTCTCCACTGTTTGGGCTGGGACAAGATCCTGTAAAAGTGTTTCTGGCCACACACAGACATGGTTTTCACCACCAGCTTCTCAAAGTTAAGACCAGTCTGCAGTTTCCTATGTAGCATTTTCGCTTCCTGAAAACTTGGAAGTCAAGTAGACCAGGTCTTTAGGAAGACCCTACAGTATCCTCTTATTCCTTCTTTCTTACAACATCCTCAGAAAGTAGGGAAGTCTACTGTCTTCTCTGCATACAGAATTGAAACTATTATGAACAAGCTTCTGGTCTATCCCAGGGCAGAAAATTAAGAAGAGCTGGTCTCAAATGGATGCACATTGAAGACAGTTGACAGGAAAGGAGAAGAAATTTGACAAGATAAGGAAAAAATCCCTCTCCCCAAGAACCAATAGCCTTTTCCTTGTACATCCTGACTTCCCCAAGTTTGTTTTTGTTTTCATTTAAAACAAAACAAAACAAAACTTTCTTCCCCTCTTGCAAGAGCTCTTTAGAAGTGCAAAGTCTGGAGACAGGGTCTCAGAGACAGGGTATCATCTTAGACTGCTCTAGAGAAGCAACAGCAGAAAACAAAAGAACAAATAAGGCACATGGTTCTGGAAAAGACTCCTTTGGGTGAGCCAGTTTTGGAAATGCAACCCCTTCCTACACACGTGGACATCACTGGAGGCAAAACCAAGTCCTACCACTGCCATTTAACTATTATCTCAGAAACTTTCAGACCTGTAAATGTTCTTTCCTGGGCACAGGACAGATGGGCAGATCAAACGGCTCACCAGATTCTAAGTATTTAAACATGTAGCTGTTTGCTAAGCTTTCCTTCTTGGATAAAACTGTGAATTAAAAATTATTACAATAAGCAGCACAATACCAGGAGAGACTGGGAGTCTCTAATACTGATCCATTTTTTCAAAGATAAAGCAATCATTTCATCTCAGGATATATCGTGCCATATGAAAGATGCTCTTTTGTTTTGCTAAATAGGGAGAGTATGTTCACTATCACTTTTGGAAAGCATTACCTTAGCAACAGAAAAGAGTTCATAATCAGCGTATCTGCTGTATGCTAAAAAAAAATTTATAAATAAATCAAAATGTTTAAAGAAAATTGGCTCCTCAGAAGTGGGTAACCATCCTTCCAAGATCTCTTAAACACAGAAACATGCATGCAGGAACAGAAATGTATAATTTGACAAGGTGACTATTAGACTGTACTCTTTCCTCCTCTCTTCCTCAGACCATTGGAACAGACACCCAGCTTGCTATTCATGACATTAACATAACTGTGACAATAAATGGGATCCTAGGCCAGCACCAGTGTGCTAGAGAAAACAACAGGAGGATTCTAACTGACAATCAACCCATAAGCCTTATTTTACTGTTCATTCTCTGGCCCATGAGGTGCTCTTAGAGCCACACTGAGATGACAATTCACAAGAATTGCAATATGGGGCATGCATCAGCATTCCCAATCTGTCAAGGAAGAAAGTACAGGATAACACACCCCAGTCTTTGTAGTCCACCTTGGTCAAAGCAGTTAATGATACTACGATGATGCATTCCACCTCTTGCAGCTATGCATAAGCTATTCACTTAACTATTCATATTGTCTTCCTACACCTCAATCATTTAGTAAGTGGCAAAAAAAAATACCACTACTACCCTTCCCGATGAAACCAGGCATGTAACACTAGCAGTGTTTTAAAGGAACTAAAAGATTGTGGCTTAGAAGAATATACTCAACAGTTTATTGATGGTGTAACTGACATACCCCACTGAATCCTGTAAACAAGCATGAGAGATTTGATCTTTTCACTTTTGAAGGCATCCCAGCTGGGGTTTTCCCTTCTCAGTCTATCTATCATTCAGGCAACAGTGTGTGGCCACAGAAGTGCACAATAAATGCTAATGCACTTATCAAGGAATTCCCCTCTGCTTTTCTACAGACAAGAAATGTAGGAAATAGTACAGAAAAGGCAGACAGTAAGCCACATTAACCAGCTTCAAAGCTGTTCTACTTGTGTGGCTGCATGCATTCAGGAGAAAGAACACACCACTTTCTCCCTTGCAAAGACTGCTTTCCTTCAACAGTTTGCCAAGTGATTGCCTTCTAGTATCTTTGCTTAATCCTACAGATGCCTTTCTTTGGAGTTGTTGCTATTCTGTGAAGAATTAGTTCAGCTTAATAGCCCAACTGCTGCATGCAGAACATCCAGCACAGTTTTTGCACTTCACAACATGAAAAAAAGGATCAGAACACAAGCAGGATTGTGCAACAAAATATGTGTCCATTCACAACTACCCTAATCTGGCATTTAAGAATAAAATCACAAAGAAAAATAGAAATAAAACAATAAAGACTGACTGCTATGGTTCTAAGGAACAACCCCAAGAAGAAGAGCAAAAGTATAACTATCTCTCAGTGCCAAACAGAAAAGAATTTCAGCACTGTGCAATAAGAGCCTCCAGCACTGAAAGCACTAAAGCTTCCCCATTCTGATCAATGAATTTTGCTGCAGATGCCAGCAGACAGGTAAGACCTCTATTTATCAGTCATGTACCTTTACAAATAAATAAATGCTATTCCTGCCTAAAATACAACAAGACTCTAAGCAGAATGCAGTGCCCACTCTTCACCTCAGCCTAGCCAGCTCATCAATCAGAGGAGGCACCGCAGAGCGCATCCCAGGACAGGAGCAGGGCCCCACACATTCCTCTGCCGCGCCGCCCACCCTGCGTCTTCCCTCACATCTGGGGGGAGGCAGAGGAAGAGGTTTCATTTCATACGGTGGCAAACTGACACCAGCCTCAGATGAATGAGCGTAAGCTGATACGGTGGTGCTGTAAGTCTTCAGACTGTCAGAAACGCTATCCCTGAGAGAGATGTGCACTCTCCATCTTTTGCTCTCAGTGTTCCAGAACCAGCATCCTAGGATGAAAGACAATTTCACTGCAAAACACTGAGGAGAGGCACTGGGAATTCAAGCCTTTCAGCCCCCTCCCCAAACATCAACATTTCAGCATTCCCATGGGGAAATGAAAGACGAGATGCCTCCACTCTCAAGGGCCAAACGCCTGCAGCTCATTTCCCTGTCACCAAATGCCCCCCTCCTGCATTACACAGCCCAGAGATCTCTCCCCTATAGCACTCTTTCTACAGAGAGTAGTAACTAAAAGCAAAATTCTGAATGTCTTACAGTTTGAGACCATCAGGGATAAAAACAGAAACAAACTTCACACAAAAAGACAAGTAACAAAAGGCACTGTCAGTACTGCTTATTTATTGAAACTACTTAAATCTTCTAATGAGATATTTATCTGAAAATTTTTGGAGGTAAGGGAGCAGGAAAACAAAACAAATCAGAAGTGTGGCATCCATGTCACAGAAATCCTTATGTTATTCCCCAAGTATGTTTCTCTCACTCCCTTGCCTGGAAAATACCTCACAAATTTGTTCTGAACACACCATAAAAGCCCTCGTATCAAAGGCAGAGAGCAGGAACAAAAACAAATTTGTCAGTAGAGAAAGTCACCTTGTTACGGCTGTTGACTGCTTGGGGAGGAGGCAGTCACTGCGTTTTGAGTTTGCCCAGTCATGCTGCAAGCAAATAACCACGTTCTACTAAGTAGGTAATACCTCTGGTTATTAGACTGCTTATATTCTGCAATACACAATGACAACCCATTTTCCTTTGCCACAGTTTTCTAAAGCTCATTATTTACCTCCAACTTAAGGCCATGAATCAAAACCACCATGAAAATGTTGAGGGAAGTGTTATTTGGAGCACAGACAAGCCAGTACCCCCATTTCAGACATCATGTTCCACCATGAAACAAGCAGGCTCCAAGAAAGGTGATTCATCCTCTGGAAATGTAACTGCAGACATGAAAAGACTACTACCAGGCCTCCAAGAAGACCTATTCAACAGGTGGTGTATTTATCCCAGATACCTGACATGTACATAGAGGCGTATAACAGAAAAGTTAAGCAAGGTTAGATTACCCCACACTTCCTTCCTCTCTTGTGCTCTTAAGATACTTCAGGCACTCAACTCAACAATACAAAATTCTCCCTTTTCCCTCAAAAACAGGGAGAGAACAGAATACAACAGACCAAGCCTCACTGTATTTTCTTCTAAATCATGCACTTGCACTTCCATCAGCAGCAGTGCAACAACTTGGCCTGAAGCCAGTCAGAAATCCCTCATAATGCGTTCAATAAGCCAAATCAAAACAATACATAGCTTATGAGAGAGGCGTAAAGAAACTTGAGGGTCATATTTCATCTGCTGCTGCTCATCATGTTCATTCAAAAGGAGGCAGAAGGTTAACCGGCGGGATATGCTCTTTAATGCCTGTTATTTCCAGTGGAAGGAGCTAAGCAAGACCGTTCTGAGTATTTCATGATATAGATGAGCAAACTACTCTAATCCTAAGGGAACACAGCCCAGCTGAAGGAGAGATGAATGAAAGAGGCTGGCAACACACTGAAGAGGAAACACACCTCCCTAGTTAAACTCAAAGCTGGGTTTTGGACACGTTAATTATAAAATTGAAAATATAATAAAAGTTTCATAAAGCATGGAAACACCTTCTTGTTAAAAAGGGGGATTCAAAATCAGCAGACAAATGAACAGGTAACACCACTGCACATCTGAAAAATGCTGTGTACAGTAAAATTTTGGGTTTTTTTCAGGTGGAAATGGGCACTGGATAGAAAATACGAGGTTCTACCCTCAGCTCTACAGATGCCAGTGTTGTCTATAAGAAAGTAAGTTATTAATTTGATCCTGCAGAATTTATTCTCTTCTCAATTTTCTCTATGTCTAAAACAGAGGCAACACACTAATCTTTAAACTGGATTGCTTGACTACATATATGAGAGGTAGTAGAAGCATTAATATTCATACATCATACACATTAAAACTAAGAGTGAAATTAATAGAAATGAGTATTCTTAACCTTCTGTCATACCAACTCATCACTAAAACCTATGGATTTAGGGGGGGGGGAAACAGGGTGGACGAATCATGGAAAGGAGGGGAGGGGAAACAACAAAAACCCCACAAAACAAACCAGCCTTATTGCACTGATGGAATTGAACTGATCTGTCCCTCTTTATGAGCACCACACTGTGCTGATAAACTAAATCTCTCTTTGATTGAAGGTCGAATTAAAGCAGAGCAATGCAGTAACTCTTCTGACCCAAAAGTAATCCACTCAATCATATAATGCATCCCCTTCCTTTTAGTAAAATGAATAGCCCTCCATAGAACCTTTTTCTTCCTTGACAAGTCCTTGACAGAAGAATGTGAATCTGGACAGTTAAATGAATCAATCACCAGCTGCTAGTCTAGGGCCAAGATGGTGAGCCGAGGGGCCTGCCAGAGTTCACTGACCACTGGTCAAAGCAGGACAAAGGCTTTGCCTCTATGAATAGCCCGCTTCTGGGATCCAAAGGTCACTTAGCAGCCTTGGAAACGGTCCCCTCTGGTTATTTAAAGTTCTCAGGCTATTCTGCCAGATATTATTGTTTCAGGTGGTCACCATCTTTCCTCTTCAAAAGTTGGTGAAATGCCAAGCAACCATTATTTAGGTAAATGCAAGACAATGGCAAACACAGCAGCAACTAAATACTGAGGAAACGAACAATTAAAATTAGTACAAATAAGTCCTCATAATTACAACTTCTGAACATGACTGTAAAAAAAACCTCAAACATCCTTGGAGAAAGAAGGTCTCAGCACCCACAGGGCAAGATCCTCAACAGGATCCAGCAGTGTACCATGCACTGAAGATACGAGGTGTTGAATGCTTCACTGCCTTTGAGACACTATACATAAACATGGCAGGAAAAAGAACAAAAAGAGCATTAGGGCTTTTCTCCAGTCACAACTGCTGGCCTGCACTTCCAGAAAGCTGCCCTGTGGCTCAAGGTAGGATATGTAGCCTAGCAATTAGGTGGTAGTCTACACTACATGCTGGAGTAAACCTTTGAGACCAGATGATGGAGAAGGTGAAACCCACATGTGCTAACTCCTCCACAGCGCTGGATCCTGCAGTCCTCCCTGCCACCTACCTAATACCGTGCACCACAAAAAAAGCTTTTCTCCCATACATCAGCAGTAAAGCAAATTTCCTCTCAGTCAGGTCACAGAGAAAGTAAAGGTTGCACTGACAAACACCAGAGAGCATACAGGTGGGTACTCACAAGCTTAAACTGTAGTCAAAAGTATAAATTAAATGTGGAATTTGTTGGTGCTGCGCTAAAATGGTTTCCTAAATTAGACTGTGCTCAGATAAATAATACTAACAACAGGTTTATATATGTTGCTCTACAGTATCTTCACTGGTCAGTAAATCTTTACATATAAAAAAAAAGTATCTGAGTATTATTATTAAGTTAAAGCTATTGCTAAATACATGCTTAGACACCAGCTCATGTTTTGCTTGAACCAAAAAGTTCCAATAAACTTATTTAACTTGTCTCAGAAGTTACCACCGTTCCCTCCATCATGAGTCCCATTTTCTTGACACTCTGCCTATATAAAAGTCTACTAGTTTCAAGTATATTTCATTTTTTGCTGCATTACACGCATAATTATATAAAATAAGCTAAAACTAAACTTTCCTACTAAGTCAGTATATCCACCTCTTACACATGGGTATACATACACAAAATGAGAATTTCCAAACCCAAATGCTCAGAAGAAACTTCAGAAATGAAGCTGCTTATGTAACTGATTTGTTCTGTTTATATACATGCTTTAGAAAACAATCCAACTGCACAACTGCTCTTCCCCCACTATTCACAGCACCAAATGAATGGTGCTCACATAATGAGCATCTTTTCAATATTTAGTTTTCTCTTCTCCATTCAGTATGTGGCCTTATTTCTTGTTTATTACACTCTGTTAAGCACTGCCCTGAAGACAGAGTTACTAACTTCCCTATGGCCTTTTCTGCGGGGCTCTGCACTAAAGCTCTTCACAAATGTTAATGCATCTACTCTTGAAAAGTAGGTGCATTACATTCTATCACATTTTATTACTATTGTAATTTTACCGTTGGTCTGGCCCAAAATACTCACTAAATTTAGGTATCCAAAAGAAGACATTGATCCTTCATAGCACCCCTTGTATTGCAACCACAGCTCCCCCAACTTGTTGCAGTCCCAACTGATCAAACCCCAGAATCTAGCATCAAACACCAAGACTGTAAAAAACCCATGATCACAGATTTCCCATGGAAAGTAGAGACCACAGTATCACAGTATCACAGTATGTTAGAGATTGGAAGGGACCTCAAAAGATCATCTAGTCCAATCCCCCTGCCGGAGCAGGAACACCTAGATGAGTTTACACAGGAACGTGTCCAGGCGGGTTTTGAATGTCTCCAGAGGAGACTCCACAACCTTCCTGGGCAGCCTGTTCCAGTGTTCTGTCACCCTCACTGAGAAGTTTCTTCTCAAGTTTAAGTGGAACCTCTTGTGTTCCAGTTTGTACCCATTGCCCCTTGTCCTATCATTGTTTGCCACTGAGAAGAGCCTGGCTCCATCCTCGTAACACTCCCCCTTTTTATATTTATATACACTAATAAGGTCACCAGTTGACCAGTTGACTTGTGTCACATACTGTAGAAGCTACCAGCTCAAGCAGTGATGCAATTTAAATCCTCCACAGATCCCCTTACTGGGAGGCTATTCTTTGTCTTTATGAAGTTCCCAAGGAAACTCCAGGACTTCTGGGTCCACATTCCATGTCCTAAAAGATCAGCTGCTCTGACAGGCACACCCTCTTGAGCCAGCCTTTGCCAGCCCCTTAGTCCTCCCCCACTTCCAACTTGTACCCATGACAATGTCCAAACCAAGCCAGTCCCAGGCCACACTCCACAAGCTTTTCCTTAGCACCAGCCGCTTCCCAGCAATGCATTTCTCTTAGCCTTCCTGACCTCTAGACACATGAGACCACTCACACCTCCACCTCACCCACTTCCCCTCCTAAACTTCCTCTCCAGGTAATTAGACTATTGTTTTCACTTACTTCAGCTTTCAATGCCAGCTGGTCTCTCCAGGCAGTGTTAGATCACACTTTAGCTCCTCATTAATTCAGAACAGGGAAAAAGGCAAGTCCACAACTGCCTGGGACTGCTTACAGGGAAAGCCCAACTCAGTGTTCGTAAGCAACATGCTCAGCACAAACAGCATCTTCTGTGTCTCTAGCTAGTCAAGCTGAGTAAGTCTGTGCTGAGCATGTGCCAAAAAAATAACCTCAAACAAAACTTTTTCCTTAAAACTTATAAGGCAACCAAATTTGCAAAAATATTCATAGCAACAGCAAGATCTAGTTCCAGACACAAATCACTTGCCTAACAAATCCCTTGTCCCTATTTGCTACAGCAGACATTCCCATGCTATCCCTACTGCAAAACAAAAATCCAGAGAAAGCAGTTTCATATTAGATTTATTCTAGGGAACAGGATAAATGGTCCTGAAGTAGTATACTGTATTAAAAATAAATAAATAAAATCAAAGAGATGGATACTGACATGACAAAATTCTATCCAAAAGATTAACATGTCAGAAACTCAGCAACTACAGTGCTGCAATATAAATATTTGGTAAGTTTAACAAGCACAGTACCACCAGCTCTCTTGGAATAAGATCAAGAGCAGAAGAAAGTCTACCACTGTTGGTTTTGTTTGGTTTTTTTTTTGTCTGGTTGCGTTTCTTTACAAAAGTCATGATTAAAAGCATCAAAAGGCTTCATCTCTACTATGCACAAATAAAATTTGTCAGCTGATTCTTCTTCTTGGGGTGGGTGATGGGAAGACTTTAAATCTTCTCAGAAGATGACGGGGTTTTTTCTCCCACTGATACAACTCCATGCTCTGCTATTCCTTCAGAAACAGTCCTGCTAGGAGTACTATAGCAAGGCCCCTCTAGCAATTCAAACCTATTTCACCTTACCTAGAACAAACATTTTGATGTTTTTAAATCGAAATATCACCTCAGTGAAGTCGCCTTCAGACTGCTGTTTCTTGAGATGGTCAGAGCTAATCTACCAGTTAGTAGCTGCTAAAAAGTGAAGACAAACTCTCCCCAGATAGTCCCAAATCTCCATTACTCTTGTCTACTAACCTGCAGCTAGCTCTAGCACTTGTGATAACACAGAAAGCCAGTTCAAATCATGGCAGCTAACCCCATTACTTCAGCAACTATCTAGATTAACATCAACAACAACAAAAAGAAGTTTTGGTTTGGTTTTTTTAATACTGCCAGGTTACCAATCAGATGAGCACCACAGACTGCTCCAGGGATATGGCATTACCTGCATCCTGTTCTACAGATCCAAAATTTCAGTACTAGCATCAGCCACTTTATTTTTAAGCCATGATTTATTGCTCTCTTTTTGCAAACTAGTGAACTTTACAGTCCATTGCAGTTTCCTTTTTAATAGCTTTGTGTTTATGTCATCAGTAGTCTTTCATATCTAGTGCACACCAAAAATCCCACAGGCTAATGAAGGGCATTAAAGAAAATGTCAACGTTATAAACGCTCATCTGAACACAAAGCACAGATTTTGAAAGTCCTTCATTCACTCAGTAAGATCTACTTCCAGCATCGCCTCTGGTGTACAAAGGGTAATACGACTTTGACACAGCAATGAAAGAAATGTTTCTAAATGGAAGTGTCATAAAATTCTTCCTAAGAAATGTTTATTATATTCCAAAAATTTACAATTTTCAATAAAATCCTTGACCATAAAATAATCTAATACACTACCATGTGTCTCATCATTAGTAGATCAGATATGTTGCCTTTTGTGCAGAGAAATATTTTCCTGCAGTATTTTACGATAGCACAGTTTTTTTCCTCTGTGTGTGCATATTTTTTATTATTGTTTATTTATCTTAAACAAAGTCATGCAAAACCAGTAATTACATTGAGGGGAAGGGAAGAATAAAGCACTGTGTGGATTTCAGGGATTCACCATCTGAAAGCTTTTATTCTTCCACAGTGAAGGAAAGTTATGACCTTTGACATATGGCCATGGTGCCAAAGAAACTGCTCATAAATGTGTGTCAGTAAAGAAGCAGAAATCAATAAATTCATTTAATCCAGTGAACTATTATGTAGTGAGACACAATATATTTTAAAGAGCCAACTGCTCTACTCTTTTTCTCAAAAGACAAGAATTTTATGTAATAGATTTTTGGATATTATTTTTGGAAGGTTTTACAATCTGAAGTTTATCTATGACCCATTAACAAATATGCCACAATTTGTTAGTATATTCATTCCTGTTTGAATAATCTCTGGTACAGTTGGATTCAGGTAGCACCACAGGAACACTAGCAGGTGGGTAGGTAGCCTATTAACAACCTCTACCACTATTAGAGATAGCTATCCACAGGAATCAAAACACAGACAGGTGTTAAAAGTGCATATTTTCTTACGCACCAGGTGCTCAAGAGCAGAATGAATGAGATACTGTTCATCATTCCAAACATAGTAATTTTTAAAGACCCAGCAAAGCACCACTCTACAACATGTATTATAAAGGCTTTTAACAAAGCATTTGGTCATCTGCCATGTATCTTATGAGAATCAGCAAAATCAGGTAAAGATAATGACCATTAAAAACTAAAACTAAATGCCATGTGCTGGGAATGTCACAAAACTCCCATCAATGCTACCAAGAATTCCATGGTTAATTTCTTGAGTCCTAATGAGAAACAAAACCAAAACAAATCGCCATACCCAATTATGTCTCTACTTCTTAAGTAAAATAAAATACCACTTTTAAGAGCATAGACTACTGCATCTGAATACAAACGCACATGTACCTGTTCCATGAGCCAGCATGCCCAGAGTACTGTGGATTTGTATTATGATCATTTTTACAATAGTTTGGTCATGTGATAAAATCGAGCTGCCTTCCTGAAACAGACCGGCTGAACTAATAAAGGCAGTATCCACTTTCAACCTCTACTGAAGATCAATGATAAATCTTCTTGCAAACTGTGGCCACATGGTTGTTTGCATAAATAAGCATTAAAAGCAAGATGAAAAAGGAGCTGGTCATATGCTCACTTACACTTACGGGGAGGAGGTGGGGGAAGGAATTTTCACTCTTGTAATCTGGGATACATTTATGTACCAAGTTTCTCTCTCCTCAGGCAAAATGACAGAGTCGTGCCAGAACTCCCAGAGAATATTTCCAGTTAACATCAATTTGCCAGATGTCACAGACAAGTTTAATGAACAAAATGATAAATGTCTGTCAATGGCTTCATAAAGTCAACGAATTCTTGTTACAAAGAACATACATAATGCACAGCCGTGCCTGAGGCATATGTTACAGTTATTAGAAGTTTACCAGAGACCTTGATGTGGACAGTGAAATGGTAATTTAACAATATACACTAGTTAACTTGCTGATAAGCTACCTAAACGATTATTAATATGTTGAAGATTGTACAAACAGGAGTAAGAAAAAAAATATTTAAAACCATTCTGCATGCTCAGAAACCTTAACGCTTCTTTGAAAAAATGACGTATTTGATAACTTTCAGTTGAAACAAGTTGTAAAACAAAAACCAATGCTGTGTAACACTAATCCATTTCGATTGTACACTGTAATGACTTTTTCTTGATCATAATTATGTGGATGAAGTGACAGCCAGACCTCTTGAGAGAGGATACTACATTCCCATTGAATAATTTTTACCTCATCTGAATTTGGGGTCAAAATTGACTCAAAGTATCTTATGACACTTCCCTCCTCTGCCACAGCTGTGAAAATAAGGCTCCACTGGAAAACAGCACCTCCTTCCAGTCATCAGAAAGGAATAAGAAAGGGGGAGCCACCAGGAGCAGTTGTGCAGATCCAAAACAATGATACAGCATGTATGTGACAATTTGTAAAGAGAAGAAAAAAAAAAAACCCCAAACCAAACCGAACCTGACTACCTGCAGCAAAAGCAGCCTGCAACTGACATAAAAGAGTGGGAGGAGGGAAGAAGGCACAAATGATGACAAAATATTTGGTATTAGAACAGATCAGCAAATAAATGAGAAGCTTTTCTATTTGGTACCTTTTTCTCTCCATTTTAAGGTGTACAGGAAGTGTCTCCCAATACAGCTTAAAAGAACTGACAATCCTACTTTGTAAACAGGCTGACAGATGACTTGTATGATTTTAGTAGGAGAAGGCTGGCCTCATGCTGCAAAGGCTGAGGAGATACAAAAGAGTAAGTTGTTTTTCTAATCCTATTTTATCTTGTTTAGTCTTTAACTGGAACTGGCTCAAAGAAGAGCCACAAAAACAAATTTATAAATATCAAAACTCAAAATCCTCTTGACTGGGAGACTCAGAAAGATCTTTGGTGTAATGCATGATTTTAAGACTCCTGTATCTATCAGGATGTCCAAAGAGATGAGGTGGTACATGTGGTAAAATTACATTGATCAGTTAAAAATCCAGTGTTTTTTCTACTTTTATAATTCTATGAATCTGCCAGTGATACCATTAAGACATGAAGGTTTTGCATGAGAAATTCTCAATCTACTGAAATTAGAACAATGTCATCAATGTGAACAGTATCATTTCCTGAAGATGCTAAAAATCAAATCTGAAGATAGAGTTCCTTCTGTTCACAGAATCCTCTCCCATTTCCAACATTCATGTATCACTATACACAAAATATACATCACAAGCTGTAAAGACTCAGTTTAACTGCCCCCTAGCTATGTATTACAAGAACACCAGATGACATGTTTAATGCTTGTAATAACTTTTACGTACCCCTTACCCTGGTCAATCAGATGGTTATTTTTTTCAAAACAGTCTCTCATATGCAAATAATTTCAAAAGAGAACTTCTGCACCTCAGAGTTAAGGAGCAAAATTCCACTACACATTTCTAAGACATGGAAAATTGTTGCAATTATTAAATTCAAAATCATAACTTTAGCATGTTCTGAGGCTAGAGGACTAGAACGATGTATGCTTTCCCACTTTCCCATCAGTATACCACTCAGTGTATCCTGTAGCTAGAGACAAACTCTTCTCCTTTCCAAAGGTCATACTATACTCATGCAACCTAATGCTACAATTCAGAACAGCCTGACAATTTTGGACAGAACTGTAAACTTGCACAGAATGGAATCTGTTGCCCATTCCAACATCTACTTAAACATGGACTTCACAAAGACATTCCATGTCTGAATACAGATATAGCGAATTGCAATGTTTTGAGACAAAACCCATCCTACCAGTAGTCTCTTTACATCAACCAGTACATAGGGAGTTTTCTTCCTAAGATTCTTGAGATCGGAAAGGATATCAAAGACACTCTCTGCAATTAGATTCCTGCTCTTCACAATAGATTTCGGTCATAATTCAGAAACAACAAAAATCTTACATCTTGCTGCCCAGGAGAATTTTACCAGGTCTCTTATGGCAGCTGCCATTTTAAAACACGGTTCTTGCCAAAGGCTGGAGATGTAATTTGCTCAGTAGTATACTACCACTTCAAACTGGTAACACAGAAGTCAAAGTATAACTGTAAGGAACAGTACTGATCATTACTGTCCATGGAAGGGATGGTGATTTTCTGAGGAGTTTTTTAATACTGAATTAACCGAGAAGATGGCTCAGCTGTATTTTCTCATACAGCAACGTCCCTTAAAAATGGCTGCTGAGATAATAGCTTAGCATCACACTTGTAGATTATTACTCAGTTTTGCACATTTTCGGAGAAAAAAAAACCCTGCTCTTTGGATTTTGGTGGTGATTTGGGTTTTTATTCCCAAAGGGGTTTTCTGGGTTTGGTTAGGTTTTTCGGGGGGGTTTGGGTGGTTGTTTTATTTTGGGGGGGGGTGTTTGTGGGGGTGTATGTTCTTTGTGGTGGGGGGGGGGGTTGCTGGTTTGGGGGGTTTTCTTTTAAGAAAAGTAATTCCTTGGTTTACGTTATACAAGGTACAATTACCTGACCTGGCTGTTTCTTGTACATTCATTAGTTTAAACCAATGCCCAGATTTTGTAACAGGAAGAAATATCCTGCCAGGTAAAAACATAAAAGCATTTCTTTTCTACTTTCATTTCTCAAGAGCACCTGAGATATTTTCATTGAACAAACTGCCTACAACCACAGAGATGTCGAATAACAGCGGCACCCTTGTGCTCTCGTGCTCTGTTCCTGTATTAACAATCCTACACAGTAAGGCCAGGTTTCTAGAAGAAGCTAGGAGAGAGTACATCATGTGCTCCAGGAGCCTCAGAAGCCTCCACACTCAGGACTGCTGGAAACTCTACTTAATGAGGTTTCTACCCGATTTCTAACTGCATAACCAAAGCTCTTGTCTGTTCTCAAGTCTGCAGTTTGGGATATGCCCTCAAGATGATAACCATGTTATCCAGATGCCACTTAGTTTACTCTATCTTCATGAGCAATCATGTTGTTAAAAAACAAAAAAACTTCTACTCACCTAAGAGATCAAACTCTATTTCATTGGGAAAAAAAAAAAATCTAACCAGAATGACTGTTGAGAGTTATGAAATAAAGTAAACACAGTAAAGAAAATCTGTCTAGTACTGTTCATTTACATTTTCCTGTAACATGTTAGGAAGGCCATCTCCCTCAGAAACTCTTACATACAGAAGAAACAACACAGAAGGTTACAATAATTTCATACAGCAAATCACAAACTCTCCACCTTCCTGGTGGTTTCCAACCCATCTGCTGTTTAATTCCGTCTATTAAAAAAAGTAACAAATTTACCCATAAGAACAAAATATCTCTACTATAGATGTAAGTTGTGTGAAGCTCACAGATGGATTTCTAACTCCCAACACAGATCACCTAGTGCGATTACTTTTTTCACCTCTAACTCAATTGCTGAGACAATCAACTTTAAAATGTAGAATGCTGCTTATAATGCTACTGCTTAAAAGCTATGCAGAGGTGGATCCTAGTAACTAATGTTGACCATACAACCCACACTTACTCAACAAAATGTGGAGACCTGACATTGTTGATTACTTTTTCACTTAGGTGGTGATTACCAGTTATAAAGACTGGAAGTAATCAATCCCAATTTAACAGCTGGGCCTATTGATGAAACAAAAAAAAAAACAATGCAAAACTAAACAAAAGATTATGTCCACGATTTTGGAGATAAGAAGTGGAAAAATACAAAATCCTGAGGAAAACACACGAAAACTAAACACAAATTTGTCCAACAAAGGAAATTACCATATTTCTGTAGGAAAATGCTTAGTAACTTTTAAATTCTTCCTCCAAGATTCTCTTTTGTCATTGTCTTAAATTGTTCTGCACACCATCAATAGCCACAGCTGTTAAATTGTGAAGACGTGACAACAAGTCTCTAGGCAAACAACTGCTCAGAGTGAGATCCTTTTCTTTAGGATAATCAGAGCTGGCTGACAAAAGGAGGCCTTACTGAATGCCCTTTCAACAATTTCTACACCAAGAAATACAGAGAGGGAGGGAGGGGTAAGAAAGGGAGTAGTGGAGGCAGCACCACACTGCAAGAACAGAACAGCATCCTTTGCTGCCATACATTGCTTTGCAAGTAGAAAAAAAATATCATTGTTTAGGGCACATACCTCACATACAACTCACACCAGGTAAGAACTGAGTGCCTCTAGTCACAGCTCTGAACAACTTCTAGCATGGTACCATGTTTTCCTTCAGCATTTCTCACAAAGGTGAAGGTGTCATTCACTAAATACTACAATGAGACTGAACATTACTTTAAAAAAAGCTGGTAAAAACTTCATACATTATGAAGTAACAGTGGTAAAAACTAATAAAAACCATAACAGCTTTGGCCTTGCTAGCTAGGAAAACAAGCAAGGGCATAAAATGCCTCAGTCTGACATCATGCTTTATGTAAATTTTAAACTGAAGTGTTGAGGAAACCCATAAAAAGCTCACTTATCTAGTAGGGTGGCAGTGGAAACAACCTGTTCACACACACTAAGTAAAGTTTTATACATTTTTTTGTCCTGGCAACAATATAAAAGCCCATCTATTAGTCTGTGGAAGAGCTCTTACAACCACACACCAGTCATTGCTGGAAGAACAGGAAATGCCCCAGTGCCAAAAAATTTTTTAAAAGAAACTAGTGGTTATATCTTAAAAGGATGTTGACAATTTCTTCTGTAAAGGTGTTGTCGGAGTTCAGGCCAAAGATGTCTGCTGAAGTTTCAGAGGAAAATCATGCAAGAAAAAGAATTAAGAAGGAAAATATTTCCCAGTTTTCTTATTTCTTCAGTGTATATCTGTTAAAGAGTAAAAATCTTACCACTCTTCTTCACCATTATCAACTGACATTGCCAAATGAGACATTAAACATCCTCCTCCTGCCTTAAATACTCTAATTTAAATGCACTAAGGATCAGCCACGGGCACTCTCAGCTTAGAAAGATTCTACTCTCAGGCCATTCAAATCAACTAATCAAAGCCAGAGCAGTAAGGCAGGACTTGTAACAACCTAAACAAGAGCTTCCTCAAACTGCCTGCAACCACACCAGCTCTACAGCATTAAGAATTTGTTATCTCTTTTAATACAAGACTATTATCTACAGCTGCCATTTGCCACTTCACTTCCACCTCAGTCAAAAAACACTTCTGCCCCCTATGCACACCCTTTCATCTCTTAATTTGTTCCTCTGTCCATTACTATTTAAAACAATGAAACATACCTTTGAGATCTATATGCATTTGGAAGACACTTGAAATGACATTCTATACAAAATGAAAATTATATTATCATACAATCACAGAATGGTTAGGGCTGGAAAGGACCTTAAGACAGCCTGCTAGACTACAGCTATTAATCTCTTTATTTAAGGCACAATTAAAAAAAAAATAGTAGCAGAATGGCAAAATTTTTGCCTACACACATTCCAGAAAGGCTGCAGTCTGATGAACATTTGTTTTTGCAGCAGTCAAAGTTTCAGTAGCCTTCCTCTGTCCTCACTAAGCATTCCCACCTCTACATCATTCCTCTCAGTTACACTAGTGCTATCATGGAGTGGCTCCATGACAAACTGCATCAGGGAACTCATTTGGGTTCAACACCATCTTTTGTTTTAATTCTATTATTTTAACCCAGATTGGTTCCCTGTTCAGTTAGCCACACATGCAGCTGTGCCCACACAAGAAACAGCACAATACAAAAGTAGGAACAAACAGCTGGAACTGCTAAGAAAACGTTATTGTCACAGTACAGAATAGCTCTCAGCTGGATGCACTCTTAAGTGCAAATATTTAAAAGCAGAGCAAAAGGTGTTATTAAGATAGCAAAACATAAATACTGCCAATTATTGGCACTGCGGTGGGACCAGAAGTCTTATCACTGCCACAGCAGGTAGGCAAAATTACAAACTCTCCATAAAGTATAGCCTGCTCTGTGTAAAAGGCCCAGTGCTTCACAAACTGCAGTGCAGTGTGCACATGCGTTTTCTCTCCAGGAACATGCTCCCAGAAACTTTCTGCTTGCATAACCTTTCACTCTTGTGAAATGTAGAAACCTGTACACCAAGAATTGGGCTTACATTTCCTGTAATTCACAAGCATTAAAATCAATTCAGCCAAGTCACAAGAGAGAAAGGGAATGCTCCTATCCAGCTGTACATATCCCATCCAACCATCTTAAGACTTCAATTTCCACTTTTTGTAAAAAGAAAACAAACAACAAGCATCCTGTTCAATCACTGCCCAAAACCCATGCTACTGCCTTCAGAACATGAGCCACCTTCTCCATTTTTTTCCTAATGCTATCGTATTGGAAGACTGGCTTTATTTTCAGACAGAATCTTAGTTAACCATGGTTAGTCGCAAGTTAAAAATACAGGGATACAAAAATCACAGCTTGTTTATTTTTGGCTGATTCAAAGTTGTACCAAAAGTGGTTAAGACTTTCTCCACAGTCTACATTCCTTTTATATTCCATTAAAAGAGACCTCTCTCAGTAGCAGTGGCAGCAGTAAATTGAATTTTGAGTAAGTCATACTTTTCACTATTAGCGTTTTACCCTAACATGTTGCCTCACAAAGAGCCACATAGGAACCTCCTCCTCTCCCCCTCAGGTCAATTAGCCTGCTTAGTAAGCAACTACAAGCATGTAGTGAAACTAATATTTATTTTTACCTAAGAGGTACCTCAGCCCCACAGCTTCTTCTAAAAGAGTAGGGGGATCTCACCGAAAAGAAGCCCTAAATTAGTCAAATTCTTTTGTGCATGGATGAACAACAGGAAAGCAAAGCCTTGGGGCCTCTGGGGAGGAACCCTGTCCCTGCAGACCTACTCTGATGTGCTCAGGAGATAAGGCTCCATAGTGACACTTAAGGAAAGGCCTGCTCACATTTGAATTTCTGCATTCCTCAAGAACAATTCATGGCAATCACTAACTTTGCAGAGGAGCTACATGAAAGCTTTGGCCAATGAATGAGGGTCATCTGCTCTTTATCACAAGGGTAAACCTCATCCTGGCCAGTTTCTAACCTTTTAACCCTGTGAATTCTTAATTTGCACATGAATAATGGAATTCTTGCCAAGAGTGCAACCTTCAGCTTCCAGTTCCTAACTTTAGAAACCAAGACCTGATCTCCTTGTGTGTTCAAATCTTAAACTCTTGGACAGATTAAAGTTTTTGATTTCCAAATGCAACACTAAACATTACAATTCTGAAGCAAGAGATAAGCTTACTGGCAAAAGCTCTTAACAGGCAAAGTAAAAGAACATCCTAGCACCCTGCTGCTACCAGTAACTGAAGAGAGCATTTGCTTTTTCTCCTCCAAAGAAAGAATGCCCATTTAATGCCTATTCTCCACCTGTTTAATATGTATAGTTCCTTCTCTACCCTGACCACGAGGTAATTTGCCTTCACAGCAACCAACAACTGCTTCTAAGCAAAATTATAAGCCTACAAAATCCCCCACAAGATTTTAATATATTTAACTTAAAAGGTCTGCCAAGTTCAATCAGCACATGATACTAGGCACAAACACTGTAAAAATTTGGTATAAAACAAATTTTGCACATTTTATGGGCTTCAAAATACGACGATACAAATGACTGCCTCATTTCACAGCTTTACAGTAAAGATTACATTCTGAAACCTGTCAGATTGTAACATGACTAAAAAGAAGAGACTGCTACATAAGATAACTTCATGTTTGGCCCCTAGTTAACCACTTAATCGCTAAGTCAACAACACCTACTGTGATCATTATGGATCCACTATCCCTTGCAGTTTTCTCCAACAGCCATAGGAAACCTTTCAAGTATTCAAAGAAGAAAAAGAAGCCTTTTGTCAGTGTCTTACAGGAGAGGGGGGGAGAAAAATGAAGAAAAAAAAAGGGATGAGGGAAGGGGGGTAAGGAAGGAAGGGCTGCAAAACAAGAGTCTCACTCCACAGCATGAAATCTTGTGGTTCACAACTCTTCCTGGGTGAAAACCTTTATCAAAAAGCAAAATAAAATTAAACCATATTTCTGGTGAAATAATGTGCATCTGAGAAACACTTATAAAAGTTCAGTACTGTCTGAATAACATTTAATACTACAACCTAGTACTACGTTGTACTACTACAGTGCTATCCTATTCCAGGTGGTCTCTGATACTGAGAACAGAGCTCACCCTGCAGTATCTCAGATTTAAAGTGGTCTTGAATTTTCCCCAGTCCTACACACAGAACCCATCAGCCAGGGACTTTCTTTGTATTTATTAAGAACTCCTATCCTTTCAAGAAAGGTTTTCTTCAGTCTGTTTATTAATGGCGCTGACACTCAGAAACCTAGTGAGGTGAATTTAAAAGTCAACAATACTACTACTTCATTTTTCATTTCAGCAGAAGTATGCAGGAGGTGCTTGGTCTATTTATCCTGTATGTGAGATGCCATGATACTTAGTTATAAGTAGCCAGGTTTTTGAAATCAAGAGTTCACAGAACAGCTTCTTACAGCACATGAAAAACCCATCACTTACTAGCAGCCACCTGAATCCAGGGTCATTTTCAACTGCCCCATGCTCTGACTCACTTCACACCTTCCTGGGGTACCCTATGGATAGTTTCTATAGTAAATTCAGAAGCACACAGGAAAAACTAACAAATGTTAACATTCTAGCATTTTTTCATGTAAGCTGATGTACCAATTGTATGAACGAGTTTCAGGTTGATTTTGGTAAAACTTGCGATTTACAACAAATGCCAAGTTTCCAGAGAGACATCAATGTCAGTTTTGTGCAACTTGCTATAAGAACGGGGTTGAAGAGGTCAGAGGAAGCCTTTTCCTATTAGATTAACTTCATCAGTTAAGTCCTATTATAGAGGAACATAAGAAGACTACATCAACTTTGTACTCTCTCTGTTACACTTTCTTTGAGAAGAAAAAAGAAAAAAACCCATAGCATTGTAGAAGCAGCCTACTGGCAATGCTTTGCACTGGCACAGAGAAAGGCATGGCATTCAGTTCCCAATGCACATATGTTGCTCAATGCATTTAAAGATGCTAGGAAAACAAGAGGGCAACACACACAGTTAAAACCATAAAAGCACACACAATTATTTCCTTCACCATTCACCTAGTAGCAGGGAGTCACCCTAGAAATGTGACTCTCACTTCCTAGCCCTTAGGGCCACGTAACAGGCCCTCTGGGTAAGTTCCAGAGGAGTCCCAGAAGGGACAGCACCCGCATCTGTTTGGCTGAATGCACGTGTGTCAGAAAAGCAAGAGCTTGGTAATATAACCCTCATGGTTGCTCAGAAAACCTTTCCCTTCCCCAAGACAGCCAGCTCCATCAGTCGTTCTGCCCTGCCCCAAGATGGCACAACACCAACATATTGAACAAGGAGTAATTTTATTATTTTTTAATCAGATGTGTAATTGACCCTTGTAAGGCTGCCTGAACAGCACATGGGAAACAAGATCCAGGAGTGCTGCAGCCCACTGTAGCCTGCACAGCTCTGCACCAACCCCTGCTCTGGAGACCAGTGACCTACATGAGCCACCCACACGAAGCACCACTGCCCAAGAGGCCTCAGAGGTGGCTGTGCTGCTCCCGCCACAGCAGGGCCATCACAAGTGTCATTTATGATCTTTAAATATGTAAGAAGAAACAAAGGTACTGCAGAATTGACTCGATCTTTGCTTCCTGTCTTTTTGGATGCACAATCAAAAGGATAGGTTGCTGTGTACTCTTCAGGAAATTGCTGTCACAAATTCAGAAGCAGGTTAATAAATAAGAGCTGGAACTTACTTGCTAGTGTGAGGTGACTTTTTTGACTGAGAATGGCCCCATATTTGTTCAGAGCTAAGCACTGGTAAAATCCTTCATCAGACAGCTCTCCTTTCTTTCCTTCCACCTCACTGATATATAAGGAGCCATTGGATAAAGTGTAGATCCGTTCATTTTCAGATACTTTGCCTCCATTTTTCAGCCATGTAATAGTGATAGGAGCTTCACCACGGGCCTGGCAGTCTAAAACCACCGGATCCTTCCTTGAGACTGTAATGTCCTGAGGCTCTTTCACAAAAAAGAGTTCGCTAAAGCACCATGCTCCTAAGAGAGAGAAAAACAGATTTCGCCTGTAAGCACAGGGGTGCACGTTACGGAGCGCACTTGTGAGCTGCGGGTCACCCTGTTGAGCCCACCGCTCAAGGTACAACTCCCGCTGCTACAGGCTGCAAACGCAGAGAACTTTGCGCAACCTGCGGTACTGAGTTCAGGCAGCGTAAAGCCACCGCGACCGGGGCTGAGCGCGGGGCGCGCAGCGCGTCAGGTGAGCGCGCACCGGCGCCCGCGCGGGCCCTCAACACAGCTGCGGCTGCTCCCGCTCGGTGACTTGAGGAGCCCGCCCGAGGAGCGGTGCGAGGCGCAAGAGGCCGGTGTCACTGCAAACCGCTGGCGGAGCCCCCGGAGCGGGGAGCGGGAGGCAGCGGCCGCCAAGAAACCGCGCAGCCCCTCAGAGCTCCCTCAACCGCCCCCAGCGAGCGCGTGGCTAATTAACGGTCGCCCATCGCCTAACACGGCAGCGAGGGGTTACCCGCCGCGCGCGCCCCCTGCCGGCGGGGTGCCACAGAGCCCCTCCGCGCCGCGCCCCGCCGCGAACAAAGCGTGGAGCCGGAGCCGGAGCCGGTTCCCGCCGCAGCCGGTCCCGCCGGTGCCCGATAAATAAAACCACGTGCGGCGGAGCGGGACCGGAGCGCGGGCGGACAATGGGCCCTCGGGGCACGGGCCGGGCGGACGGACTCACCTGGCAGCGGGAGTAGAGGGAGCAGCAGCAGCGCCCGCAGCAGCGCCCGGCGGCGGAACGGCGCCATTCAGCGAGAGGCGGCTGGCATGCCCCGCCGGCCGCCGCGAGAGAGACCGGTCAGCGGCCGAGGGGAGGAGACAGAGGATGGACGGAGCGGCCCCGGCGCGCCCGTCCCGGCCCTACTCTCCGCATCTCGTCTCCATTGGCCTTTGGGGAGAAGAGGGGCGAGGGGCAGGGCCGGGCGGGGGGCGGAGGAGGGAGGGACGCCGCTGGACGGGGCGGGCCGCGGCGGACAATACCCCGGGGAAGGGGGCGGCAGGACCCACCGGCCCCGAGCACGAGGGGCGAGGGGTTCCGGCGCCATCTGGGCCGAGCGCGGCCGGGCCCGACCCCCGCACGGATGAGCTCCGGCGCTGCCCCTCAGACGCGGCGCCTCGGGCAGCGCTGGGGCCCAACGGCAGCTCCCCACCGGGACAGCTCCGCGCCGGCCAGGCGGCCCAGCCCCCCCCGACCGGGCAGGAGCTGCCGTCTATGCCGTCCCCCCAGGATGCAGGGCACTACACACCGCAGCGCTAGGGCGAGCGTTAACAGCGCGCAGCCAGACCCGGCTATACCGAAGGTCTGTGACAAAACCGGAGCTGCCCACCCGCGGCACGCAGCCGGCGGGCCTTCCGAGGCCTGGGCAGCAGACCCTGCAGCGCCCAGTGCAGGTGCCGTGATGGCTGGGTTTGGCAGAGCACCCCATGGCCCTGCGAGTAATGGGAATTGATCAGGAGTGCCATTTTGTCAGTCATTCTCACTGACCCCTTCATACAGCACCAATAAAACCACTTCTAGATGGCTGTGTGAGGCAGTACTCCGCTGCTGAGGATGAGCCACCCTTTGCTTGTCTCCACCAGAAAACAGCCATAAGTTTACATTTGCCTCAAGTCCAAAATGTAGCTTGCTGAAATGCAACCTAAACTGCAAACAGATGGCTTGGGAATTATGCTATCAACACCCTATGGACCATTTGGAAGTGAAAATTCAAATGCTGCCACTATCACTGAAGTTCTCAGCTCCACCAGTAAATTTACTCCATACTCGCAGCCAGCAATTTCTAAGCTCCTTTTTTGTCTATTCGGAGTTCTAGTTTCTAAAGTTACCGTGTAGGAAGGCATCTTCTTACTCAGCAAATTTGCCCCTTGTTTGCTTTCATTGTGAGAGCTGCTGACTTCAGTGACAGGCAAGTTTTCACTGTTTTTTGTTCCTGCCAGCAGTGCAAAGCTCACAGAGCCAAGAGCCGGCAGCCAAACTTGGTCCCTTCTGCCGCATCATCACTGGAACTGGATGCAGCCTCAGTCAGTGACTCCTGAAAGCCTGCATAAAAACATCAGAGATATCTAAACATGACACAAGCCATAGTTTGACCTATATCACCTTTCTTACTTGTCAAAAATACATAAGCAGAAGCATTCAGCTTGCTCTGATCTTAGCACTAGTTTTCAGGAAAGGTAATTAGGAAAGACTTGTTCTGCATACAGATCAGTTACCCAAAAGACATCCAGGTAGTTTCACAGTCATTTTGCAAAGCACAACTGCACATGTACGGCTTTGGTGTCCAAAGAGGAGTAAATACAGTAACAGGAATTACGAAAAAAGGTATCACAAGCAATTTTATTTATATTCTTTTTGAGCACTAATGATTAAACATGAATTCTTTCTTGTGGCAAACTCACAACTTTCAATTGCAGCTCATGTTGATACTAGACTCTCTCCTGCTAAATATGGTTGATCAGAGTGACTTGAGTTCGAGATTTGCTAGATGACCTCAGCACAACTAGAAGACAAACACAGGAACAGGGAATGCATTACCCAGTAACATTCCTATGGCTTGTGCTTCGGTCAGTTGGTGGAGAGGCTGAAACTGTCCCTCGTGATACAAGTTACTTTCCTGCAGACCTATGCTTTGTGCAGCAGCACACTGCTTCCTGCAGGCATGAGTGGGTGGCTGTGCTGTACCTGCCCAGCAGTGGACACCTGCTTGCCCATCTCACCAGGCCTGTTTGAAGCAGGAGTTGGTCCTAGTGGATCAGGAGACAAAAGAAGCCAATGGAGAAAAAAACATTTGTAGGCTTACTTGTGGGCTGGTTTCTGTTAGTTGTGTTGTCTGTGCTCACTCCTGTGGCAGGGAAACCGCTTTACTGTTTCCCTGGACTACACTGTACCAGCAGGAAGGTTTGACTCATGAGATCAAATGCAGTATTTGTCTTAAATGGCTTGACAAAGAAAAGTGCTTCCCCACTGGAGCACTTCGTGTGCCTGTGTTGAGGCAGCTGCAAACACCAGTATTTCCATTTTCACGTATCTGCTGTACAAAACAAATAATAAATTTCATATCAGAATTAAGTCAGTCATCCTCTAGATGAGCATAAGCTCTCTTTAATTTGTCAGAAGTCATTTTAACACATTTTCCAGTAATTAACTGGATTAGATATAGTGCAGTCTTGAGATAACATATCTAAATTCATACTTCACTGCAAACTGATAAACCCATTGAACCGCAGTTTAAAGGCACTGCCAGCCATAACTTTGTCAAACACACCATGTTAGTAAATATGGAGCCAATAAACACAGTTATCACTTGGCTGGCCCTCTCACAGCAGCATTATCTTGAGAAAGCCAGAATGGCAGTCCAGGATGAGTACAAAGTACTGCCAGCCAACATAAACAAAACTATGCCTACTTTGCTGCAGGGCAGCAATTTCTCTTCTGTCACCAACACAGACTTTTTTGCTTGACCTGATCTGTATTTTTGGCTGTGCAAACTTCCGCTGGTTTTGTGGTTCTTTTCGGATCCATGTAAATCCTTTCCTATGCTTTCCCTTAGGTTTGGGGGTCTGCAAACAAGCTGCACATACCTTTCAAAGAAATAATGACTTGAGCAGTAAGCTCCTCAGTGTCTTAAAACACAAGTCAGTGGTAAGACCTCTTTCTGAAGTGCTACCAACAGCTGGAATATCAGCATGCTGTCCAGGTTGCTGTCTGTAAATAACCTGACTTACCTTATGCTACATTCCAGCCTCAGATCTGGCAAGCCCTGAAAAGAAAGATTTGAAAATCAGACTGACATGAACAGATCTAGCTCAAGGCTTTGCTCCACTGCTCTTCTGCATGTGTGCTGGGCAGCTGTCAACCCATCCAGGGCTGCTAAACTGGGCTGGGGCCATACAATCCAGAATTTTGGCCCCATTATGAACCAGTAGGGAGAGAGAGGGATTCTCCAAACATGAATTAAGTTTCATGACCATGGTGTTTATACACTTTTTCTGAAGTGTACCAACATTTCTAGAAAGGGAACTAATATGCAGGACTTTGGGATGGAATATAGCAGCCTCAGGAAAAGGAAAGAAGCTGATTGGAGCTTCCAAGGTGAACTCTGTTTATGAGATCTCTGCAGCCACAAGCCCAGGATGGGGAATGACTTTTCTTTCCAGGTTAGAATCAGGTTTTTCTAGTGTTGGACCATTTAAATTTCTTTCAGCTTAAATCAGAAATAGTTCAGTTTGATCCCTGGTCAGTTTTGCACTAAGCATTTCAGCTCTACCTGAGAAAAAGAATAGTATCATGTTAGCACTCTCATGCCTGTGGTCTGGGAAAAGCTGTCACAGCAGCACTAATGGTGTTTGGCATGGCCACAACCTGCCTAAGCTGGGTGCCTGCATATGCTGTGTCCCACCTGACCTGGAAAGCTTAGAGATTGGAAAGTGTCTTTGCCCAGATGATCCATTCCCCGAGTGTGGCTTTGCGCAGCTCCTGCTCTAACACTGTAACATCATGGGACAGAAAAGGGTAAGTGTAAGCACCCACAGGTGGGAAACAGGAGAGGTGGAGAGAGAGCTGCTTACAGCAGTTTGTGTGCCCACTGGCACATGTCCAGTCACAACAGTATCCTCAATTAGCTGCACCCTTTAAGAGGCCATAGTAGAGTCCTGGAGTCCAAATCTATTTTCAAACCAACATATAATCATCATCCTGGACCCCCCCACTGCTTCCAGCCCCCCATGCTCAACCCTACCAGTGCCAGGTCCCAGCTCATCCACCAGGTCTGCTGGCAGGTCACTGCTGGCATGAAGCAAGCTGTAGTTACAGGCGCCCAAGGCATAGAAGAGAGTACAGTCACCCGTCAGTTTAGCATGGCTGTGGCAGCATTGGAGCTTTGGAGCTGCGGTCACTTTTTAGGGTGGGCTGAGAGCAGTTGTAATTGCCAGAGCCCTATTAACTGCAGGGGAAATACAGCAATTTGCACTGGCTCAGCTCTGCCTTCAGCCGGGGGAGTCCTTAAAACCCAGCTAAAGGCCTGCCACAACTGCATTCCTGGCAGGGTGTCATTAACCCTTCTTCTTATGGAAGCCCCTTTTTTCTTTACAGTTCTTGCTCTGAGTGGTTTTGATCTGGTGTTACTGTAGGCATGTTTAGACACTTTCTTGTTTCTCGAGACACACTCCTGACCCAGTTACAACTGTATTCACAGATTTACAACATGTTAAGCTAACTCTATTAAGATCCATCATACAAATGTTTACTTTCAGCACATTTGGTCACTTAGTGGATTCTTGCTTCATTTTGAACCTGTGTACAGTTACCATCTTTGTTGCATTCTCAAAGGAGATTCACTCCTTCCATGAGCAGATGGGCATACACACCTTAGGCTGAGCCCTTTGGATGCTAATGAACTTTCTCTCCAGGGAGCCTTCCTGTACAGGAAAAGCACACCTCCAAGGGTTTTTAACACAGGGATTTTAACAAAGGGATTTTAACACAGATCTCATTTGGTTATAAAGCAGCAAACACCAAAGTGGAAAAATTACAATTATTTGCCAAACTTTTGTTGTGTTTTTTTTCCCAGCCACCTTCTACAACAGTGGTCCACTGACCCAAATCAGTGGATATGCCTCAGCCAGGTTGTTTCACAATGCCCCAGGGGCAGCCTCCAGACATTTACCCCTACTGCTGCAGTCTCATCACACTAGAATGAAAAGGGACCCTGCCATGAATTTCACCAGGAGAAAGAAGACACTCCAACATCCTCCCCTGCTGCTGGAGGTAACTGCAAGCAGTTTGGAGGAGTAATCTCACAGGGATTTGGCAAAGCATGTTTCCTTGCTCTCCCATGTCCATTTACTGCTGCTGGAAGGTGTTAAAAATACTTGATGCAAGCAATCGGGTCTTCTTGGTACATTTAACAAACCACACAGCTATGGCTACAGAACGTACACTCCTGAGGACATACCTCATGCCTGTGTGTGTAGTCTTCCTCTTACACACAGCATAGAGTTCTTATGGTATGGACTTTGGGTTTACTGCAGCTCCATGCTCTCTGGCCCTCATGCCACAGCTGATGCTCCTCTGCCTGCACTGAGTTCCTCTGGACACATAACCTGCCAGAAAACTTCCTTTTTCTTTTTTTTTCAGTAGAGCTTGATTTCTCATGGTTTACCTCCTTAACCTGGCTCTTAGTGCACAATGAAGGGTGAAAGACCATGGATTGCAACATGCAGCTGAATGTATGGCAACAGCACGGGACAGCAGCTGCCCTGACTCAGATCGGCTAAACCACTATGAATGTTTCCCAGGGCAGGGCAGCCTGCATGCCTCTGCCATGCCACCTTGGGCTCTCACACAAGGTGCTGCACACTATTTTGTTTCTCTGACCTCAGGGATGCTCAGCAATCCGGAGAGATAAGCCCATGGTGCTCAGCTGGCTTGGGACCAAAGAGACAACAGACAGGCAGCTGCAGCTGGAATCTGCACACTGAAACACATGGAATAACTTCATTAAGGGTTTATGCATATGTGGAAATCGCAGCAAGGAGCAGGAATGGACAGCAGGTGGAGAAGAGCTGCCCCATAAGCTGCATTTGCAATGTATATATTTTTTAATTTGTTCGGTACAGTCCCCTCACTCAACCCTTTCTCCAGTAAGAGAACAAAACACAATCCTGGAAATGCTGCAGTAAGGTACCCTGATGTTATCTTCCATAAATCAAAGTGTTAATACACTGGGTCGATACAATAAGTATCAGATCAAGAATAAGTGAAGAGAAAGAAGATATCTCCTAGGATACCACTTCCTACGTTTGAATCTACAAAGGAATCACTCGAACCTTCCAGAGGCAGCTTTTTGTTAGTGCTTTTCTTGCTTATCATGACAACCCACTGTTCTGCAGCTATTTGTTTAGCAACAGGCATGAAATATGGTGTCCTTTCATCCCTGTGTAATTTACCTTCATTCTGCTGTTATAAGAGGAAATAGGCAAATCATTTCTGCCGCATTTCCTCTATATGTTTGCAATCAGGAAACAATTACTGGAAATAAAATAAACTAAAAACAAGGCAAATCAGCAGTTGGACATACTGCTGAATATACCTATTAACTTCTGCTGTGAAAGATTGCAGCCTTTTCCTTTGTCTTTGCATTCTCAGCTTGTTAACAATGTGGTCTCCTCTTATCTACAATTTATCCCAAGGAACTATTAAAAAGAAAGATTGAAAGAGGCTTCCTGCTGCTCTTGTCTCATTTCATCTCACAGAGACATAAGGAATTGCTGGTCAGGGAGAGGCCACTTGGCCAAAGCAGCCTGTGCTCCATAGGTTTATCTCCTCACTGCCAGTGCAGTTCCCTCCAGTGGGCTACCCTGTCATGCGAGAGCGATTGCCTCTCAGGAGTGTGAAGATAAACAGATTTGAAGCCTTCAAGGCATGTTCCCAGCACCTCCTCCCCCTCACATGCACACAGCCGTGTCCTGCAAAGGCCCCTGCGAAGAGCACTGCTTTGGGGATGGGTACCGAGATGTTTGAAGGGCCACGCAAAGCTGTGACTTCCACCAGAACAGCTTCACCAAGAATTCAGGCTGAACCGCTAAAGGCAACACCCCGGTGCTAGAAGCAAGGCAAGGGGGGGTGAATTAAGGGGAGCCAAAAGCTGGGCAGCACAAGGGTGATTTCTTTTGATGCCAAAATTACTGCCTCCATCAGCTGCAGTGGCTGGGGTCTTATCTCAGCTGGGCTGTGGGAGTTGCTTGGGAGCCCATGGGTATTTCTCATATTTTAAGAGCTTCTGCAAGAGCTGTCTGCCCAGCTGGACAGGAGCTGAAGGCAGGAGACGTAGCTGGATCACAGTGCCCTGCATGGCTTAGAGGACAGAGCAGCCCACCCCAATTCCTCTTTCCCCCGCACTGTTACTAACCTGGCTCAAGTTTCTCTCTGGCCCCTGACCAGGCGCAGCAGGGCAAGAGGAGATCAGAGGCTCTGCTGGAAGCACATCCACAGGCATCCTCCGTTTGTTTGATGCAACTCAATGTTTGCAACTTGTGGTGCTGACTTTGGGTTGGCATAAGAGCTTGTGTAACCAAGCGAGGAATCAGATCAGAGAACTGATGTGGATGCAAATAACTTGGCAAGAGAAATAAAAGTGTTTTTTTCACTGGAATCAAGTCCCTGGTGTGGTTTAGTATGTGGCATACACAGATGTGCCTGCATAGTGCATTAGGAGAGCAACCACCAGTTAAGGTTGCTGGTAGTGTAACTTGGTTTCAGCTGTGCTGCTGTCCAGTACCTAATCATTACCCCAACATTATGTTTGCTAAATACTAAATAACATTTTGCTGTCGTTTATGTTCAGATACCTCTAGAAGGTCACAGTGGCCAAGTTCTGGCAGACGACAGAACTTGCACTGGGCAAATAAGACACTTAGGCAACACATACCATGTGCATGCCAGAATGTTCATCTTAAGTACTATGGGAAAAAGTGTGCAGCAGGGGTGGAGTTTTACGATAAGTTAGTGGCAGAATTGCATAATTTTTAGCTACATGTTAATAGAGCTCAACTATATTATTTTTGCCTTGGATGCAGCAGCACATCTTAAGCATTAAGAACTACCTTTTAATTACACTAAGAGAGAGCAGTTATAACACTCCGATAAAGCACAGAGAATTATTTTTTACTAACCTGCAAAGTAATTATTCCTTTGAGTCTTCACCACAGGATATACATGATTGCTTAATACTTATTGCACACTTCTAATTATTGGACTGAGACTGAACAAATCCTCCCAATCCCCTGGTTTTTGGTCCATTTCTGTAAGCTTATATAGAAAGGAAGGCATTTTTTTTAAACTCTGCATTACAGCAAGTAATAGTGAAACTAATTACAAGTAAGTCTGTTAAGGATGGACAACAGCTGGGCAGCAATTCACAGAAGGAGGGGGGACAAACTTATAACTACATCCAATACTTTCATCAACTGAATTTATTATATAATGTATTGTAACTAGAATATAATGTATATTCAAAGTGAAGAAAATATAATCACAGAAGCCACAGCTTACAGAGAGTAATTTCTAAATTTTATGTAACAGCCACCCAGAAGCTCTGGGCAAAGGAAGAAAGCAGATTTGCAGGATAAAGGGATAGCATGGCAAGGCCAGGGTAACTTCTATTAAAATGGCACAGTTTGTCATATCTGACAACCCACTGAAGAAAGTTATCACTAGTTAAGGGCCTGACCCTGCATTCCTTAAGTAGACAAAAATCCCTTTGAAGTCAATGAAGCATCTTGCTCAGATAACTCTATCAGGATTTAGCAATTAATGAAAACTTTTCATTTCTTAAGAGATTATAAAAGGTTTTCTTCAAAAAACAGCTATTACATGTTACTCACAGCAACTCCTCAGCAGTATGTGTTTGTTTCCAACAGCTCTTGCAGCACAGTAACGTTTGTTACTAACTAGGAATTAACAAAAGTCAGAACCACATTGTTTTCTGTTTGCATTGATCTGCCTTAAGTGTTCTTCTCTAGCTGATGTCTAGCTGAAGGTTTTGACAGCTTTGCATTCAAAAGGTCAGTAAGCAGTCCTCGGGGCAATTTGATTTAAACCTTTAGCATTTTGCATACTCTCAAGCAGCAGTGCATAGTAGAACGTGTGTTCCCAGCCTCCAAAAGGTCATACTTCCCAGTCCTCAAAACAAAACCTGCATGAGAAATATTTCAGCTTGTATAAAATATCAGAAAAGCTATCAGACAATTATGAAAACATTTTCTATTAAATTAAACTCAAAAAGGCTTAAGAAAAACAAATTGTGACGTATGCTTTTAGGCTATGGTGTATTTAAACAGGAAGTTTTACTTCTGTCACATTTAGGAAGGTTGAGTTATCTGTCTTTCTTCAAGAGGCATGCTTACTTAATGTCTGTTCAGGTTTTCCAAGCTGCTTTGCCTCCCTGCCCTCCCCAGAATCCCAAGCCTCTCTCTGGGATGAAAACCTGAAACCTACAATGCAGAATTTGTTTGAAGTTTCATTAAGCAAAAAATATGAAATTACAGACAGCTCAGCAAAACAAAACATTTTTCTACAGAGTCACGTGGATGTAAACCAAGCATTACATGGAAGTTCTCCCTCATTATCCCCTTTGCAAGCTGCTTGTATTCTGATTAGCATGCTAACGATATATGTTCCACATAGAAAAAGCAACTAAGTCTCCACTTCAAAGAAAAATGATTTAGTATAGGAGTACCAAGGCTTGTGCTTGCATCTTCTACTCATTTCATAATGCTGCAGAGCAATACAACAGCTGTTAAATGCTTAGTTCCCATTTATAACAATAGAAGATGCTATGTGCCAGTTGCCTTTTTAACATACAGACATTTCCATGAGGTATTTCTATGGCACCAGAGACAGGAATTCTTACTGGTGGTGGTGGCCTACCTGTAGATAAATAAGCAAGCTCCTCTCTGTTCACATCATAAGAACTGCATACTGATTCCTTAAAAAAATTGTTCATTAAAAAGGGTAGATACTAAAATAAACTGCCTGAAAAAAAGCAGAATATGATTTGCTATGATCCTGTGTGAAGAACACAAGTCCCACAACAGACTGTGCTGTGGATTTAGAGAACAAATCAAATGGCAAAGCACTAGGTAGCTTGCAAAGTAAGTTTCTGTATGAAACAATGAGATTAGAAAGGAAAAAGTAGGATAGAGAAAGAAAATTAGTAGCTTACACTCACATATACATATTTTCCCTAGGTTTGATGGCAGTAGACAGCCCTGCTTCTAGTAAAAAATAATTTGTTTAACATACTACAGATGTGACTTGATTAATAGTAATTAAAAATAACTTAAGTCATGTATCCTGTGAGCAGCATGAGTGAAGCTCCAGTGGCACTTACAAGAAATTATTGTTTTGCTTTCCTACTAACCCACAGCTCTGCCTCACGGTGCAATGAGAACAATGAAGCATCACCTGTATCCCCTTGAGAAGTGGCAGATTTGACACCAATAACACCCAACCTGAGAATCTGTCAGTGGTGAGAGTAAAATCCACTGCCTCAGACCTCCACGGTACTGATGAATGCTGCTTGTTCCTATCTATACTCTCATTTCTGTGACACCAGACTGCACAGTGCTTCCTCATCCATGGTAACCTTTGGAGTGAAGGAGAAATTTTAGAGAAAGGCAATTTCAGACCAAAACCCCTTAAGCCAATACAAACCGAATTACTGACATTGATTGAAAATCTAAGAAAACCTCACCCACAGCAGTCTAAGGAGACCTCTGAACTATATTTAAACTGAAAGCCTTTACTGAAATTACTCCATATACTTTATAAGGCTAAACAGACTCACTTCTTTGACAGCAGTGTAGACAGAAACACCACTCACACACTAACGGCCATAACACAAATGAAGTCCCCACCAGTCCGTATGAAACACAGAACATGAAAGCCAAGCCCCCGTTCTGAAGTTCTGCGGAGGTTTTACACCACTCTCAGCTGATGGAGCCCAGCTCATACCAAGTTTACCGTGTGCTCAGCCGCACTCCCCCGCTCCCGCCCCGCCGTGGCCTGCCGGCGGCTCCGGCCCAAGCCCAGTTTCTGTCAGCAGGCTGCAGCCGTTAACGGACCGCGCGCACGGCCCGGCGCGGGCGGCGGCGCCACCTGGCGGCCTGTCCTGGCACCGCCTCGAGCAGCTGAAGGTGCCCGGGGTGCCCTGCTCCAGAACGCGCATTGTGCTCGAGTCTCCCTTTAAAAGACAGTTTCTTCATAGATCTAAACGTTTTAACCGGATATGCCCCCCCCCCCCAGTCTAAGTGAATATGCTTCAGAGAATACAGAGGTATGATGTGCAGAAAACACAAGTTCAAAAAGACATGGAGCACCTCTCTGCTGGCCAAACCAGCACCCCTGTTTAGCTGTTCACAACCCCCTCCAGAAGGCTTGCAGATTGTATCTCCTTGTGTTGACCTTCCCACAGACCTCAGGGAGTTTACTCTCATGCAAGAGCAAGGGTTTGCAATGTTGGACTTTCTTGAGGTGCTTCAAAGCCCACTCTGCCACCCCCTCATGACAAACAGGTGGCCTAGGACAAGTCCTGCCTGACCCAGACACACAAAGCTCTGTACCAGGCTGTCACCCCTTCCACAGATCTCCCTGCAGCCGAGTGGCTCCAGCCATGTCCCTTGCTCCTCCTGGTCTTTCCCTGGCTGCCTCTGAGCATGAGCAGGCACAAGAGGTGGGTCCCTTTGAGGCTGCAGCGTCCTCCATTAGGGCTGCCTCCCTCCCCTCACCCTGCCTCAGTACTTAGCATAATTGACGCCTCTTCTCTAACTTAACCACCAGCTGTTACCACCATTCCTCAACAAACTTAGTTTAAAGCCCACAGAGGGGAGCATCTGCACTCTGGCACCCACCACTTCTTGGTGTGAACTCCTGGTTCAGGCCCATCTGGTGCTGAACCCTTCCCTAATGAAACTTGTTCCTTTCTTCATCTATTACAGCACCATAGCAGCTTTGTAAATTCATACCAAAGGGTGGAGAAGCCGCCTTTCTTCTCATGCCATAAGTCTCAAGCTTCCAGCTTCACCTCTCTTGGGAATCTGGTATTTCTGTGGGACCTCCACCTTTTCCTCTCTGCCATGTAGTATTTCTAGGCTGGCCATACAATGAAGGTTCACTGCAACCTAGAGCTCTTACAAAAAAACAGCATTAATTTTTCACAGACTGCATGTCTCGGAGTGGAAGACTAGGCACAGTGCTGTTGCACTTCAACACCTATAGAGAAGTAGCAGCTGGAACTGCTGCCCAGGTCTACTTAGGAGTACTAAACAAGTCTTGCCATTTCAAGACTACCGATTTGCACTTCAAAGAACTGAATCACAACTTATTAGAATAAACTTTTATTTACTGCTCTCAGGATCCTTTTCCATACTTTAAGCAACAAAACCTGCTACATTCAAATCTATACAGATTTACTGATATTCACGTTTTACAAAACCGGATATAGATTTGGGAAATTTGTATAAGTTACCTTTATTTACATGTCATATTCTCAGCCCATAAGACCTAGACAAAGAATAAAACAAAGTGGGATTTCAAATATCCCTTAAGACCCATTACATTTGTTACATAATTTACATGTCTGTATAGAGAGATGTGCTACACTTCCTTCTTGCATATTTATAAAGACTAAACAAATTTCCTGGCCAAAGCTAGGTACTGTCATTTCTACAGATCGTATTGGTAATAAAATGTTAAAATCAGAGCAAGCCAGATATATAAACCTGTTTTTTCCTTTAGAACCAATTTTGCTAATCATTTTACCCAGCACTTGCTCAAAAAAAGTGTTAATACAAAAAACATCCACATTTACAAAAGAAATCAACCTAGTATTTATATGACAAGTTGATCTACAATCAATTGCACATTGTTGGTTATGACTTTGGTTATACGGTATTACCAATTTGGTTTCTAGACTAACAGTGGAGGAAAAAAAAATACAAAAATGCAGCTGTAGAAACTAGCACAACCTGTAAACATATTACAGAACCAAATTCTGCACCTGATCACATGTGCATAACCTCCATGCAGTTCAGAGAAGCGCGCACACATCAGACTGCTGAATTTGGCCCAGAAACCCCTGTAAACATGTTCTTTATTGTTATGTAGTGCAATACTGCAAGAATGGATAATAAAGGCCTCTATCACTAACTAATACTGAGTGATATCCATACAAATTTCACTTTAAGATTACTTTGTTGCAAAAGGCTGAATTGAAAATATTATCCATCATTGAACTACAAATTTATCAAAAGTGATGAACACTCAATAAACCAATGACAGTATACAAATTCAAATAAAGTATATGATCACTCATTACAACACAATTATGCTGCTTGTCTGTTTCATATAAAAATCCTGGTTTTGTTACACTGTTTTAACAAAAGCAAGTTAGAAACAGAACTCTAACAAATACAATGCGTCAGCAAGTCAATGCTCTGCAAACTGACAGCTGATAATGCAAACAAATGCTTTCCTTTTACTAATAGGCTTTGGACAGATGGGTAGCAAACAGCTTGAAGCAGCACAGATTATGATATTGCATTACATGAAGTTTGTTGGTTTTGGTTTTTTGTTGGTTTGGTTTTTAAAACAGTTTAACAATTTCAGTTGTTCCTCTTAAAGCAGCAGTTCAAATTTACACCCTCTGCAAAGACTTCTTCACAGTTTTACGTCAGTAGTTTACTGCCGGAGAGTCTGTTAAATACTGTAGAAGAGGCAACTGCTTAAGAACATTTTAGGTGTTGATTTACTTGGCACTGGCCTGTCCAATGTGTATATTGTAGTTATTAGCAAGGTACACAAAACTGTGGAAACGGCAAAATACATTTTCAGAAGTTAGTGAATTTTGCATACTTACAAGTAATACTATGAAGATTCAATAGCCATGTGACTAAATACAATGGTAGTCCCTGGAGAACTCAAATTTGTCTGTAAACCCTTAAAATTAAATTGCAGCACTGGACCGATACAATTTATGTCTGTGTCTTAATCAACCCCATCAAAACCCTGAGTATTTTCAATCGCTAGAAGAAGTTTATCCCGTAAATCTTCAAATGAGTCATATGGAGGCAAATCCAAGCGGTTAAAGCTGAAAAACAGATGAAAACTTTTAAGTATTTCATCACTCTTACAAAAGGTCGTAATTTACCTAAATTAAATACTGACCAGGTATGAGCTCTTGGCAGTTTTTCAGGGGTGCCCCACTGTTCAACTGTAAACAACTGTGGTCCATTTGAACCTGCAGAAAAGAAAACATCATTTTTCACCCCATTATGAGATTCTTCTCTAATCAGAAATGCAAGTTATGAAATGTTTGGGGGTTTTTATAATGCAATTCTGAGGTTAGTCAAAATTATTTTCTGCTATATCTTAATTTCAAGAGACTTTTACCCTTTAAGCTCAGACATTTAAGACCTAGATTCATATGCATAGTAGCTGGCATTAAAAATTTTGCGCAGAAGACAGTTTTATATATTTTGCAAGCAAAAATTTAGACATGTCAAATCACAGTGTGCCAAGTTACAGAACCTGGCAGAAAGTATTCAATGCCCACCTTCACAACAACAGAATAGAGTAACTGAGAACTTTTTGAAACACAGTGACCACACATGTACTTCAGGATGTACTCATGCACCTGAGAGAACTTTCTTGGCTAGCGTGTGCAGCTCCAGGTATGCCCATGCCTTCCACAACTCTTATAGAATGGCGTATCTGAAAGTTTCTTGAACCTCTTAGCTCTCACCAAGTGGATGCCAAGGGCATTTTGTAACTATTTCCTTAAGTTGCTGAAAGCATTTATCTATGTCTGGAGGAGACTGTGTAGCTTAAGTAAAAAAAACCAAACCAAAAAAAGTTAAACAAACCACTATCTTGCCCGAGAACAGGAGATGATCTCTGAGGGTAGATGTTCTCTGACAGTTCTACAAGGAGACTATCAATACAGTTAAGAGAACTGTACTCCAAGGCAGATGGCTACCCAAGTACGAGTAGCCTTTTACGTCTGAAATGGAAGATGTAAAACATGTTTCAGACTAAGATGAGCAGCAGCAATGAGAACAAGCAGATCTATGAATGCAGCTGCAGTGTAAGTGCTATGTAGAGTACTTTTAGACCTATGAAATTAACGTGATTTTACAATGCAGGCAAACACCTTCCCTCTTTTTATGACTCCTCCAAAATTTGTTTGGTTGGATGTTCGTGTTTTTTTCCAACTACACAAGTTATAATTGTCAATTCAACAAGATTTCATTTGTGGTTCTATGGAGACATGGAAAAAAATGTATATACATTCATAATTAAATTATAACATGTATAATGCACATTTTAGAAGTGGATTTGGAAGATGCTAGCCAACTTATATACAGAAACTCCCCCCCCCAAACAACAAAAGCCCCAAGACAATTCATCCCAAACGTGAAAATAAAACAAGAGGAGGAGAAAACCCTTCCACAACTACTAACATACACGAAAAGGTAGGAAATACCAATCAATGCACAGAAACTATACTTCATGCAAGTCTAGTGAATGAACTAGATATATAAGCAGTTGTGGGAACACTTCCAGCTGCTCTTCTTTACTTTCTTCTTTGGGTTACATGCTTTTTCAACAGAGAAGGCTGGTTAGAAAAGGTAACTAGTGAGAACGGCTGAGATAAGGATGAAGCAGAGAAGCAGTTCTGACTGAAGGTTCATCCACCATGTGACAAGAAGATAAACCTCACTTTTATTACCTAGCAATAGGTAATAACTCTGTATTTTAGCTATCCAACTAATTAACTAGAGGCTGACAGAGCAGACTGGGAGGAAGACAAGAAATAAGAAAGCCACGTCTGTTCAGTGTCCTACTTCTCAAAACTTGGGTGGATTTGCTTCTGGACAAGCAGCACTCCTTTTCTGAGCAGAAATGCTTCTCTGCGCCACAAGAGGGGGTTCTCCGGCTACAAAGTCAGCTCTAGGGCCGCAGCCCGAAGGTGGGGAGGCAACAACCACAGGCGCAGCCCGGCAGCAGCAAAAAGCCACGTACCAACACGAAGCACTGAAGAACCAACTACAGTTCTTCAAATACAAGCAGGTACTGGAAATGTGATTGATTGTGATCATTACTGAGTTTTAGTCACGGTGGTATGCTAGCCACAGTAAAGCAGAAATAATTGTAAGAGAAAGAAACAAAGCACTGGGCAAGACAACAGCTAATTTAATTTGTCATTAACGAGTGAACACAACTACAGGAACTGGGATTTTGCGAGACTGCCCAAGAATACGCTAATCCCTGGGCAGACAGTAGCTAAGAGCTTCAACAGTTTTTCCCCTGTATCATTCCTTAGCTCTATCTCTGCAAGTGTTTTTACACAAATAAACAAAAAGAGGCAGCAGAATTCTCATTGGGTTCCACTGGAATGAGCATGTGCTGTAACATCAACAGTACCAAGGTTCAGGTGCAGCAGCAGACACATGGCTCAAGTCTGCTGAGGGCACTGTCCTTTCCATTGCAACTCTCAACTCACCAACAGAATGGAAAACATAAACTGAGTATTTACAATGAAACCAGAGAAGAAGAAATGGGGATACATGGTGGGTGGTATTTGTTCACAGTTCTAGTAGTTTACAAACAAGTACTGTCTTGTTTACACAGAAGGAAATGTTTATTCAAATATGCAAGTTAGGCTATTCAGCTATTTGCATAGGATCTCAAGCACTTTTAGGCTTCATAAAGCAGTCTAGCAGAAAACATAATAGTTGATCGCAGCAGAAAAGACTTCCCGTAAGCAAAACACCCCTACCCTTTGTGGGCTGTTACATCCACTTGCCTGCGCTCTTTCCACAGTGGGTTTTCTGACTTCGGTATTGAAGTCTGCTCGTTGCTGCCATGTGCTTGCTTCAGTCTCTGCATTGTCGTTTCACTACTTTTCTTTTGGCATTATGTTTAACTTCTGTCACTTCAGTGGTCCTCTCTAGAGTCTATCCTTACAGCCAGCCATATTTGTACAACTGTGGCTTGTGAGCAGGTAAATGTAGTTGAGGAACTCGGGAGAATCTCAAGTTAACTATTGATGCCAGCATGTCTTTGTAATCTGAACCTAGATAACTGAGAATTTTCTTCAACCTCAATCACATGTTTAATAAAGATTTTTTGCACCTCTTTATGACTTTAAGAATCTACATTCCTTTGAGAAGTCCTATACATTTTAAACCTTTCACAACCAGAATTATTTACAGAACATGGAAAATGTGTGATCTCAGTCACTCTTCTCTAACTTTGTTTCTTCTGTCAGTAAATAAGCCATTTTTAAAGCAAAGTCTGAAAAATAATGTGCCTATCTTTGAAATCAAACATCATGACAATGTCAGAATCAGGTTCTCTGTTACTTAATTGTGTACATAATCTAAGTACTCACCATACAGTTCAGCAAACCCATTCATAGGAACGCGTGATGTGCCAGTAACAAACTGAAGTAATCTTATTCTCTTTTCAGAGTCCATCATTAAGACTGCCTATGTATGATAACAGTTAGAATTAAGGATTTATTTTTAAATTAAGCTTTAAAGATAGCAAGTTACGCAACACAGGTTCTATTTCTAAATCATTATCCTTTATATAGATGCATTTTTTTAGTGACACACATAGATCACCTCTCTGCCTATTACTAAAAGCTATGAAGTCAACAATTTTTTAATGGCACTGTAACAAGAGTACAGTTACTGGCTTAGCAGGCTGTTAAAATACTTCCCTTGAAGATTTGGCCCCTACTTGCTTTGAAGTTCCCTGATGTTATGAACTAGCAGCCAAATTCCGGTAATTTATTAAACAGAAGAGTTTAACACCTCTCCAGCGTAACCATGCAAGAAAAACCTACACAGAAATATTTTTAACCCCCATCAGACATGGATTATTTCTTTTATTTTTTTAAGTAAGCATCAGTAGTGTATTTACATTCTTAGCATGCATCTCATCTTCAGTTTTCTTACTTTCTCAGTTTTAATGGTCAAATATTTACCTACCTATTCCTGAATCACACGATAAACTAGCATAGCTGAAAGGCAGCAGCTTCTGATCAGGTATTAAGTTAATAAAAATAAAAGAAAATAAGAACTTCATTATACCTTCCAGAACCATTGTATTACTTGATGGTTTATGTTGTAGCCATTTTTGTATTTTGTATGTAGTTTCCAATCAGCCACATCCACATCTCCCAGTCCACACATTAATAACTACACAGATAAAAAAAAAACAAAAACAAACACCACCAAAGTTGAAATCAGTAATATTAAGTTGGAACATAATTTGTTTTCCATGATACACTTACCTCTAGCTCGTTTTCATCAAAGATTTTAATCAGATCCTGTGGTATTAGCTCAAAAAAGCCCTAAAAAGATGAGGGAAATTCTTAAAAATCAAGTCAACATTATTTAAGCATTTTTTGTTCAGTTAAAATGATCTTTAGATGCTTTAGTAAACACAGCCAAAGCAATACAGCAAACACAGATTTTGGACACCAGCAGTCCCCGGTTTGGTCATGCTACTTTTAATTCTGTTTTATCTCACATTTTTATTGAGATGAATACGTTAAGTCTGAATAATATATATGTAATATCATGTAAGCAAATAAGGATAAAGCAGATAGTTTAAACCAAACTAACAGAATTAATTCTCTGCAGAATTCATTACACAGCTTGCACTACAGCTAAAGGTGTTAGCCAGGATTGAGAAATAAGCAAATTTTTCAATATGAATTAAACACCTCAGTAAAAATGCACCAAAAAGATTTTTAAGTGTGAAATAATTCAAAGCTGACTACAAACAGCATTGCTGCCTTTTGTTCTACTTTTGGCAACATTATCTGTGGGTCTTCAGGATGTCCAAAAAAGTTTGCCTTAAAATTAGACAGAACAAATTCTTAGAATAATTTATTTTGTAATTAAAACTATACCTCTTTAAAGGCTGACATTTGTTTCTGTACTCTGCTCACAAATCTCCACTGAATTACAAGACTGTAAAAACAAAACAATAACCCACATTTAAAATAAAAGCAACTTATATACAAAGCAACAACCTTCTTTGTTCATACAACTAAGACAGCCCCTGTTACTAGAGGGGCAATTCAGTGAAACACATTGCACATAGTGACCACTACTTACTGAATGTAGTCTCTCTTGTTCTTGTTGGTGACAACTATTTCTGACCCACCAGTTTTCAGTTCATGTTGATGAGTCTAAATGCAATATACAGAATAGGCCTTAAAATGACATAAATATGTAACACAATTCAAGTGCTAATATTAGCTCATTTAGTTAACTCCTGAAGACTGCAGAATTTGAAAACCGTGAGAAACAGAACCAGTTTCAAAGGTCACAAAAATGAATAGAATTTGGTTGACTGCTTTAAAAAATATATTTATTATTCAGGGATATCACACTCCAAGGGGCAACCTCAATTCTTTCTGACCTGTCACAATAGATCACCTAAGTTTGCATATATGTTCTCAGTAATGCAGGCTTTGCTAACTGCATATGCAATGACCCAGCCTTTTTAAATGCATTTCAAAGGAAAAACCCTTACAGAACAATTTCAGCAATGGTCTCAGTAAATAGGTGTATGACTATGCATATCTGTTACATAGAAATTTGTGCTACTAGAACCTCAATAGACAGACACCTGATTTTCAGTTCATTACAGACGTACATTTTCACATTCTTACTTAGGATCACTTTAGTTACAGAAGACCACAAAGGCTATTACCCTACTTAGATTTACTTGGCACCTCTAATTTGGAATTCGTATTCAAGACCTATGATGTTTCTACATGACTTATCTTGGACAGCTTTCTACTTAACAACAGATTTGTTTATTCCATAGCTCCTTAGTGCCTCTTGGAGAAAAAAAACCCAATTATTATCTCCCAATGAAAATTATGATTCCAACCATTTCCAAAAGAGCTCATCCTTTCCAGCCAATCACAAAACCCAACCTCTACTCCAGATTAAGTAACGGGACTATGAATATCTTAATCTCAGTTGCACTCACAGCAACAGCTACAATTCAAGTACTATTTAAGAAAAAATCCCATGAATTATTTTTGAAGTTTTGCTTATTTCCAAGTCCTTTGCCAGCTAAAAGATGCACCTGATTGAACAAACCAACATGACTGTGAATGAAGGGGTTTTAATACCATACAGATAAAATCAGTTAAATTCATAGGTCAAATGGTTTTCCTTCATGTTTTGTCTATCCTACTTTATGTAAACGTACAAACCTGACCAAAAAGTTCCTCATCAACTACAAATCTGAGGTCCAGTTCTGTTGGATCATTTTCAAGAATCCACCGCAGAGAATTGTAATATTCACTGTCCTAAAAGAGAGAATTACAAGGCAGTAAATACAAAATAGAGTAGCCACCTTTGATGCTGTAGAAGGCTCCATTACAGCCCAGTGAATGCTGCTACCTAGGGTAACCCCGTGCTGGTTACAGAGTCTTTGCAATTGTACAAATGTCTACAAAGACATTTGAAACTCAGCAATCTCAGCACTAAAAATCTCTCACTTAGCACAATGGTGATAAGATTTCCTCTGTAAATACTACATTCTATCACTCATTAGTATTTTCAGTCTCTAAAAGTATAATACATTTATTGATAATAATCAAAAGACACAAACTAATTTATAAAACAAGTTGAGACAGGGATCCCAAAGATGTTTATAGCTAATTTTCAAAACCTTAGAGTTTAAAAATATTTAAAAAAACATCACAGGAATTTCAGAGTAAATTTTTCAATACAGCTTAACTGACTTAAACCAGAGTTTAAGTCTCTGATTTTCAGTGGAATTTTTAATTCCTACACAACTTAAGACTTATGAAAGGCGTAGCCTAAAATATCTTTGAATCACGCTCATTCACAATGTCATTAAAAACATACATACAAAAAAGAACATGAAACCCTAAGTTAAATGGGATGTTCAGACTGGATATAAGGAGGAAACTCTTTACTGTGAGGGTAGTGAGGCACTGGATTGGGCTGTCCAAGGAAATTGTGAATGCTCCATCCCTGGCGGTGTTCAAGGCCAGGTTGGACAAAGCCTTGGGTGACATGGTTTAGTGGGAGGTGTCCCTGCCCATGGCAGGGGGGTTGGAACTAGGTGATCTTAAGGTCCTTTCCAACCCTAATTCTATGATTCTACAATTCTATGAACATACATGATAAAGCAAATTACATACCACAGACTCCATATCATGAAGTGTTATTGGCTTTTGGAGCATCATCTTGTAGAAAGGACGAATAAAAAAGGCTTTAAAGAAGAACAAATAAATTGAATAGTACACAACTTAAAATTCAAAATATCCACAACATTAATCTAAATAGCACATTAAATAAAATAAATACTAACCATCCAAAAGTTTGCCATGGTAAACAGCCATTCCAGCTACACGACCTATAAACTTGAAATAAGAGAGATGATCTTCATTGCAAAGTCCAGAGTTTGGATTGATCTGCAGAGTATAGTTATCTCTGGAGTTGAGGGAGGAAGCAAGGAAGAAAAAGAAAAACAAAATGTTGTGCTATTGGAACTGTCCCACATTTGAAGATCCAAAAGACATCATTGGTTAAATCAGATATTACTTTTCATGAAGTTGAAAAAGAATCATATTTGGATTAATAAATTGCTAATCTAATATTAAACAATATTCACTAGAAGATTCTATTGGCACAGCAGAAATAATAGTTTTGAAACACTATGAACTAGCTTCATAAGTTAGAACTCTACCCAAGAAAAAAGATTTAACTCCTATTGTTTTTACAGTAGTTAGAATAACATTCTCCACATTATTTGTTAAATAATGCTTCCTCTGTAGGTAGCAGATGGTTGCAAGCGGATATCTGTCTATGCAAAGATGACACAGCTTATGTTAGATTGCTGAAAAAAACAAAAATACTGGTATTGTCTCTGCATTATTCCTCTGTCAAACAAAGAACTAGATGGAGGATATCGCCGTTAACTAAACCCTTATATACAGCTGGGGATGGGGGAGGATTAATTCAATTCTTAAAGTAGAGATGAGAAATACAGTTGATCTACTTTCCCTAAGCAAACTAGTTTTTATGTCTTCCAGACCTGTATTACTTACGTTGCTGAATATTCAAACAATCCATAATAAGGATTAAACATTTCTTTAGAGAGAAGGAAGAACCATTCCCTGGCCACTCCTCCATAGTCTAAACCTTTTTCACCATCAAATTCAATCCAAAGTCTTGCTTTAAGGAAATCCGCTCTCTTTACAGCTATAATTCTTCTATAGGAATCTTCAAGGATTGTTGTGCGATGAATTTTCATTTCAAACCTATTTGGAATATCACTCTAAAAAAAAAAAAAAAAAAGAAAAGATAGAATAAGATAATAAAATCCAGCATCTTCAAGTCTTACAGAGTGCACAAATTCTATAGACAAAGAATGATGCACAAATCATTTACTTAAATCATTTACACAAATCATTTACACAAATCATTTACTTAAATGCACAAATCATTTACTTAAATGATTTGTAAACATAACACAGTATGATTGACACAAGGTTCTATTCACATAGAACTTGCATGGAGAGTTTCAGATACTAAACTCTATTTCATACCAAGAAAGTAGGGTTAAAATAAATTCTTACTAATAACAGCATATGCTCAGTTGTCCTGCATGCACCAAGGCATGGAATCTTTTTTTAACAATGAAAATTCATCATAATTTAAGCTCAATTAAAAAAAACCAACCAAACAAAAAAGAACACCAAAAAAACACCCAACCCACTCAGAGTAAGGCCCTAACGAACCAGGACTAAAACTTTGTTGAATCATTAAATCACTACATAAGAATAGAGTATTTTCCTCATTTTGGTTGTTTTCAGCCAGTTTATTTCCGCAATTGCTTCAGGCAAAACTGAGAAATTCAGTGAAAGTGGGGACAGGAAATTTCATCTCGTGTTTCTCTATGACTAGATGAGGATGATGCAATGAAACTCAATATATTTCAAATTTCAAAGAACACACCAAGTAGAAATATTGAATTTTTGAATGCAGAAGTATTTCATAAATCACTCAGAAGAGCACATGTTTAGATATGCTTCCTTTTTATTTTCTTATACTCCTTAAATAGTCTAGCTTAAATTACAAAAAACCCCACCTAGAATGCTGCATTTAAATGTAACGCCTATTTATATCCAACAGCAGCTTGATCCAAACTATAAGCAAAAAATAATTGCTTGGGGTGGGGGAGCACATTATTTGCCATTTTCCACATTGCAAAATACTTCACACTACCATCTCCCTATTTAGGTGGTGGTTGAAATCTATGGGTCTTTTTCACCATTTCAGAAAGCAGTAAACGCCTCTAAATTAAAAAAAAAAAAGTTAAAAACTCCTGCCTTTGGTTGCAAATGAAATTTTTAGGATTAAAAAAAAAATAAGCTTAAGCAATAATAAAATCAATTCCTGAAACCAAACTTTGCTGATTAAAATAGTATTCAATAATTTAATCTCAATATAAATCAATACCTAACCCTAAATTGTCATTTAGGTATTTGTGAATGTTTAAAAGGCAACAGTAACCTATGCTTTAAAATCTAGATGTGTATTCAGTTCTTCAATGACTACAAGTACTTTGCGTGGCTAAGCTGTCTATCACTTCTCAGATTAGGATAATGACATTTGAATGAATGCCAAGCTTGTTTGACTTGGAACTCAAAAAGTGAGGTGCATATATAATTGCATGCAATTTACATGTCAGTTCAAAACACAGAGACAGGATAGAGACAGACTTGGTAGGTAAAGGTGAACTAGGGGTCTAAACTCAAAGGCTGTATTTATATATGTAAAATATCTCTCAAGGATACCAAATTTGACTGCAGTTATGCAGAGACTCATTGTTATCCTAATATCCAGATGCTATTTAGAGTCTTTCATGCTATGTGTTATAAATATACCTGGCACTGCCACTTCAAACTAGAATTTGCAAATGAGATGCATAAACTTAAGATTTTAAAGCTATAAGAATTTACTGCAATCACCTAGCCTGATCAAGATGACAGTACCAATTTCAATCTGGACAGCCTAAAATCTATTCTGAGAACTTGTATTTCCATATGCTGAGTTCCAAACTCGAGTATGCTAGATCAGGGATTTCCAAACTTTCCTGTTGCCAGCCTACTTCCAAGTTCACAAGTTATTTTAATCTCTTAGAATTTCTACTTTCTCAATTAGATCACTCAGTCTCAACACTGCATAAAGTCACAAACTCTGCTGTTAGGTTAAACTGTAATCATTACCAAGTCACTGCTTCACAACTATATTTGCTATCTGACAGCAAACTTAATAGCCATAAGCAGTTACAAAATTCAATTTCTTTTCACTGTAACCTAAGCTTTCCTGGTTTGGGGTGTAAGTTTCTTAACCTTCTATTGGATTCCTACAGATTACTAACCTGTTTCTTCAATTTCTTTCTGAAGAACTCATACTTCCGCTTATAGTCCCTGGAGTAAGGCACAGCCTTTGGGGAGAAGAAAAGAAAAACAAAGAAAAAAATGTGCTTGAAATACTCTACCAATTCATGTAACAGAAACTAGTCTATATTTATGAAAACCAGACAAATGCATTTAAATTCTGAGAAAACAGGAATATACTTTTTACTAAGCGTAAATGGAGGTTTTCAGTTTATAAATACAGACAGTTCAAAACATCTGGAACAAAAAGTACTTCTCCATTCAGATCATTTGTTCTGATAGGATTTATCCTATACTTTATTGTTCCATAGGTTTTATCCTGTTCTTTACTATTAGCTGATGTGAATCAGATCACTGACTGACCCAGATCAAAGTGACAAAGTGATGGTTTTGGTGACTTACATAACACATAGTCCTTCCCTGCTGTATCATGACAGACCTGGCTACAATCGCCTCTATTTTCCATGGACAGAGAAGGTTGTTTACACATGCAGGCTATTAATACACACAGATATCAGCTGAACACTAAAACCCATCTATAATTATAATGTGCACCATCTTTGCAATTAGTCCTGGTAATTTTGCACTTCAGATTAAGTGTCAAGGCTAGATAATTATTTTTCAGTTGGAAATTAATTTAATTCCTTTTAAAGACTTTTTTTTTTTTTTGGACACTGTGGATAAAAAAAAAATAATATTTCTTGTCTGCTTCAAACCCCCAAACTTTCCAGCTACTGTGGAAACTGATTTTTCTTTCTGGCATTTTAAAAACATTTCCACCAAAAGCTGTCTAAACAGTCCTGAAATCAAGAAATGAAAATGCCTTGTTTAAACACCCTGGAAGTTTCCTCTTCTATACTGAATATCCGATACATGACGAGTTTGTTTGAACTCTATTAACAATATTCCTGAAAAATACATAAAGCTACATAACAAAAGCTTACTGGTCCAGTTATTGCCACATTCTGCAGTCGAGGATCCTCCCACTGTGTTTTCTTTGTATCTGCAAGACATTTCTGAATTAGTTCCACTAATTTAGCTAATGTTCAGATTTAAAATGATGAGCGGGCAGAGAACACTACATTGTACATACTGTGGTTTATGAAGAATATTCTTCCATCGGTGTGAGTTCTTTCTTCCCACCCTGGCTGTAAAAAGGACACACTTTTATAACGAATTTCTGACTGTATAGTTTGCATACAACTCAGCATGATCTGCAGTTGGAGGCATTCCTCCTTTCCATCTACCCTCAGTGCTGGAATTTAAAATAGAGTACTTTTTGGTATAAAAAAGCAGGCTGCATTTTCTCATGTGCAAGTTTCTATAGGGCTAACTTCAGTAGTTAAATTTTTGTATCTGCAAAAAAAGGTTAAAACTGTTTACTCACTGGTAATGGACCCAGGTCTACCGGATCTAGGGAAGTCTTCCTCCTCGGATGAGCAGAAATTTTCAGTCTTGGATCTTCCTTTGAAAACAAAACAAGCAGCATGTTACAATCTTCTTGTTTTGCTTTTAATACTTTCATCTTTATTAATGATTATGTAAGGGATATGCCTAGTACCATCTGGATAGTTGTTGCATACTCTATATAGCCACGTAGGGAGAAGGTGTTTGTGTAAAATTAGGTCTTTCCATAATCCTGAAGAAATGAATATTCATTTTGAATCAATCTAATGCATTTCTCTGTTTCTCATTCACTGACAATAATACAGATCTACTCTGTAAATGCTGAAGTCCATAAGCACTCTCCTAGTGGTGTGCAGTGCCACTCTGTGGAACTGTATCTCTACAACTCCCTCACCCATATTGTAGCTACACCTGGCCTGCTTTTCACAGGAATTTGCACTGTGCAGTGAACCATGTGACAAATTCAAGGTAATGGATTTCCCGTAGAAGGTAAGTTCACAAAACTGATTTCTGTTAACAGGACATATAAGCTATCATAATTTCATAGTTATGACAGAAGTGTCATGTAGGAGATCCTTTATGTCTGCAAAACAAATTCTTACACAGATCAGTATTTTCTTCATTCCAAGCTAAACTTTCAAGTACCCATACAGTTTGTAAAATTCATCATGTTCTACTCATGACAGATAATGTAACTGAGTTTGCATTTTTACTTTACATATGTTCCTTAAGGGACATGACACAGCTATCTTGGCACTAAAGAAATCTACAGAAGCTTGCTGAAAGCAGCAAAGCTCTGACTTGAACTGTAATTTCAGTCCACAAGAGCAGTTTTCCATTACCCATGTTGTAGTTTTGGTATTGTGGTCAATAAAGAATGGTCTCCCATTAGGTGCATGTCGAACTTCCCAGCCTTTAGGGAGAAATCCTTGCTCCATTTCAGGCTGCCCCTGAGACGACTGCTGTGATGAATCACTTGATGTTGCTTGTGATTGCCTTCCCATAGAAATGCTTTGTGTAGCTGACAACTGACCTGTTTCCACAGCAGTCTATGGTAAATGATAAAAAAAAGTATCAAATCAAAGCCTTGTAGAACAATGTATTTTTTCTATTAGCCTGTGTTTTGACTCATGAAAGAAGCTTCATAAAGCAAGTGCCAGACACTATACAGATTTCAGTCTAATATCAACAACATTGACTAGCAATCACTGATTATGGTTCAAAGGTTAAAAGAAGTCTTTCAGGTTTCTCATCAGCTATCACTCTCCAGAAGGCTTTAATTGATAACAGAGTGATTTGCCATAAATATTACTGTTCCTAACTCTTGTTGCATTCTCTCACATATTTTATGTAGTGCTTTACCAGTTTACGCCTTTTTTCATTTCAAAGACATCTCTAAACTTTACTTCTATTATGTGAAATGCTTAAATGGTTGAATGATTACAAACATTAATAAATCAGAAGACAGACAGTACCTGTACAACTGGTTTTACCCATGTAGTGGTTCTAGAATTGTGATCTATATAATATGATCTCCCTTTTTCATCCTGTCGTTCTTCCCAGCCTGGGGGTAATCCAGATGAAGTAGGCAGTAACTAAATATTAGTGATAACAGAAGAAAAACATTAAGAAAACTATGAAATTGACCAAAAAGGCTTTCCTCTATCCAATGAAAACAACAAAACAGGACTAACTCAGAAGGTTCACGATATTCACAAACTAAATAAAATAGAAAAGCAGTTTTTAAGTCCTTACTGAACAGTATGAAGTAACAGGGTTTTTTATATTCAAGCTCCTCATCTAAAAGGAATCATAAGCATGTCTGATTTAGGCATAGCTGATCCCCTAATACTTCGGCTTAGTTTGCAGCATCACCATGAAAACATAATGTAAGAATGGTGGTACAGCTTTTAATTACAAAGCAAACAATTTGCAAAATAAAACTACTGTCTTCATGGGAAGACTACTTCCTTCTGCATGCATTAAGCTAATGATAAACTAAAATCACAAAGTTGGAACATGAAAGCTTTAAAACTGAACTCCAATCTTGCTAGACTCATAATTGCAATTTTGTTAGGACAGCTGCCAGAAGCAAAGGCCAAATCTCATTTAAATTATCAGCATGTAAGAAATAGTTTTAAATTAAGAAATCCTTCAGCTTCTCTGCTACCCAAGCCTGTGTTTCTCTGAGGAAAATGACGTACCACTGGATGTGCAGGCTGCTCTTCAACTCTGTATGTTTGCAGGCTCCCTCTTCTGCTGGAATGGTTCTGAAGTAGTAAAGAGGAATGACATGTTCATTATTATTGCAACTTTAAGGACAGCAGCAAATGGTCAACAATGGTTATCACGCTTCAAATATTACAGTTTTCATCTTGAACAGTGTCTTACTTGTTCTGAAACATCAATTTAATCTAATATTTTGGAAACTTCTATTTTTATACTCCTAGAAATACTAAGTTCCACACTCTATAATAACCTTTAAACAGAAAATAGAGGCTTGTGAAAGTTCTGAAAACCCTAACAACAGATGTTTTCACATGTAAAATACTGGAGTTAATTATAAGCAGTTGCATTAAATTGAATTTTCAGTATAGAACTTACTGCATTACCCTGTCACAGTACACTAAAGCCTGTGATTGATCAGGGCTAATGTAACTTTTCAGAGATTAGATTAAGTCAATAATGACAAGATTTGAGAGTCTGAGGCATTCAGTTTGAGAAGGGTAACTTAAATCCTGGACTTTCTGTAAGCATCCACCTTTCAGCCTAGAATCATATTTAGATTTCATCTGCTACAATTAAGCAACTATATTTCATCTTGCTCCAGAATTTCCCAGATGATTTGAAGGACGGTTACCTCTCCATGTACTCTTTTAAGAATATTTCAGAGAAAAAAGCATAATTAAGTTTTTTTAGTGTTTTTTTCTTTGGGGTGATGGAGGTAAAAACAGGCAAGATTGTCATTCTAGGTGGCTCGTGCAAATAATTTGAACATCTGCCTCTTCCTTTGCTTAGGCCATCCAAGCAAGCTGAAATAACAGTTTTCTTGTTATCCACGGGATTCTGAATAGCAGAGATCCAGTAAAGTCTTGTTACTTTCACTTTGCTGTTTCTAGCAACACTAATGATGCTTTTGTACCAACTCAGAAAACCAGTCAACTCCAAATTTCCATTTGAAATGGCATTCTCAGCATCACAAAAGCTAATGATTTTATTTAAATACCACAACCTTACAGACTGGATGGTCTGGGTCACCTCTATAGGCTTTCCTGAATGGACAGTGGATTTCTCAAGTCGCATATCAGGTTACCAGGCTGTTTGTGGAGCTCGGGTTTCACAAGACAGCTGAGCATATTTAATTGCTTGCTACCACCAAAAAGACATGCCTCACTCCCGACTATGTACTCCTGCTGCTTCCCCTTTGCCACCATCGTATTTGTCAAGCAAAACAGCATGCTGTTTCAGCTTGCTAACTGCAAATAAAAACAGAGCTGGGAGAAAAAAAGAGAGAATAGTTTTCTGCTGGGTTGGCAAGCTGAACACACTCACTGAGAGATCACACAAGTTTCCTAACTGGCACCCGGCTGTGGAACTGTATGAGCAAGGTCCCATTTTTACTGCTACGGAGGTACCAGTTTCACTCAGAACGATCATAAACCTTTCCACCAATATTCACAATGAAAAATAAACTTGTCCTAGTGGAAAAAGTAACTAAAAGTAACAGCACAACTCCTTTAGAAATAAGCTTTTAGGATATAGTTTCCTTCAATCTGTAGTTTTCATCACTCAGTATGACAGTAGAAAGGGTAGATTTACAGACTGTAAAAACAGTTCATGCAAGTCTGTTTCAATGTCAGGCAGAAATTCACATAAGTAGGTAAGAATAAAATGTTTGCTTAGATGGGATTCCAGTTAAAAAAAAATCCTTAAATCCTCTGTATTTGAGATGAAATTAAGTATTTATGGATCTAATTCTAACAGTAGTAACATTTTGAGTAGAATATTGTAAATATTCCTGTACATTAGAACAATGAGAAAAATAATTCACAGTGTAGGTGGCTGACTGGCCAGTAGCTGAACTTCCAGAGGTAGTAAGTCTGGCATTCAATTCCTCTGCAAGATGAGTCTGTATGTCAGAATTACTCTGAGAGAGAGGTATTTGGAGGTTCTGGTTGCTATACATTGTTGCCTCATCTTCAGTTATAATTTCCCAGCTCTTTAAAGAGAAAATAAAGACAAAATAATTTTACAAAGTAGTTCCAAGTTACAAATAGTTAAGAGGAGCTTTTTGATTAGATAAAAAAGTTAACCGCATTTCAGAAACATTTAGAGATTGCTTTTACCTCGGGGGAATCTCTGTTGTCGAGATTTTCTGTATCCTCTGATATCTGTCGCCGATGAGTGAACACATGCTGGGCCTCCAACTGCACACTACCAATGTCTGCAACAGCTACATTGTCCCTGTTGGAGGACAGGAGAAGTCAGCACACAGTAGCCATGTTTTTACCTTTCAACAGTAAGCTATGCTAATAGCGAAAACATACAGAAGAAAAAGATACAGTGAGCTGTAAAAATTAATGCAAAGTGTTTGAAAAGAAGCAGCATTCATGTCCACGTGAAGCGTTAAGTTGACTTAAGAACCAGAGAGCATTCCAGGAATTATTTTTGTAATTCACACACTAAGAAAAACCACTACAATTAAAAAAACCCAAGGTAAATAATTTAATGCAGTGCCTGTTGGGAAGGAGGAATCAAGTTCAGAGCTGGAAAATTAATTCCTTTCCATTTCTATAGTTACTATCTCTTACAATTGCAACCAGTTTCTATTTGAATGCATACTTTCAGAGAACAGAAAGAATACTGTGCGGTTAAAATGACCATTAACCAGTGATCATTACACATGGGCTTGAAGGCTAAGTCATGGAAAAGCTCTCGACTAATTCTCAAGCTGTTCATTTGCTGGCTGTCCTTGCTGTCACTATAACTAGAGTGAACGAGTTACACTAGTTAATAATACAAGACCTGAATTTTCAGGCCAAAAGACATACTGAGCAGTTGGTCTTTTCCACTGTGTCCTTCTGAATTCGTGATTGACATAGTATGTTCTCCCGAGGATGTCTTGCCTTTCTTCCCAGCCTGAAGGCAGCGGAGGAGATTCCTGCTGCTGTTGCTGTGGCTGGCTAGCAGCATCTGGTTGGTCCAATATAATCCATCCAGGCTGAGAGATATAATATTAACTACATTAACATTACTAATAGACATATGGCAAGTCAGTACCAGAGCAAAACCAAAAGCCTATGTTTTCTTTTTTAGTCATACTCACAAACCCACTCCTTTAGTTAGAAAAAACAGTCCAGAATTCTTGTGCAGTCTTACAGCTTCTAAGATACAAGCCATTGCCTTCTGTTTCTAAAACACTATTTACAGTTTTGTGATTCCTAACATCCATTTTTACTGTAACCATCCTTAACAGCTGAAGACATTTGCTAGGGTTTTCAGCAACAAATATGTCTTTTCCCACCTCTAATTCTTCCGCCTGTTCTGTGGTTTCTTCTTCAGACCCATTGCTTTTAGGTAAGTATGTCATTTTTAATCGAAGGTGGCCTTTAACTCTTGATTTATGGCTGCAGAAGAGAAAATAAAACATTTTAATTGTGCACTTGTTAAATTATTACCTGGAAATAAAACAGCTGAAAAAGCACTGCTAGAGGATTCCTTTTAAGTTTCTTAACACAAACTTGGCTTTTTATAATTTAATGAAGATCAATAACGATATTGTTTCCAGACTTCTGAAAACACTTTGATTTATGTACCACAACTAGAAACCTCTTTCCAACTCTTTTGAAAACTTCACTAGTAACCAATGAATAACAATAAAGAACAAGAAAATATGAATCATGACAATTTCATTCATATAATTATAATTTGACTGTGTGCAGACAATCTATCAAGCATTATATAGGACTACTCTGCCTAGAATTTTAAGTTACAGCAAGCTCATACTTCAGCATCTGCCTCTCTGTGTTTAGCTTAATGCTTCATTAGAAGCTTGAAAACAGGATTCCCCCACATTGATTTTATTTAGTATTTGCACTTGGAAAAGAAACTTGCCAAATTATCTCATCCATTTGACTATAGGTGTATTAAATTAAAAAACAAAAACCAAAAGACAAACCCCCCCCCAAAAAAAAAAAACCAAAACAAAATCCACCAAACAAGAATCCTGAAAATACTGAGTGAACCGGAAGCCTGCACATGATCTTAGTAAGGACCAAAAAGAAAAAAAAAACAACAACAAAACAACAAACAAAAAACCCAACAAGAAAACCCAAACCAATCCACATCACTAAGATCTTATGCTTTGGGTTTCAGTTTTCTGTTAGTTGCCATGCGGAAAAAGTGAACTAGATTTTCTGATATCCATAAAAATATTCATGTTGATTTATAAACATGTTCATTCAGATTGCATTTTAGTTTCAGAAAAGCCCGTATCTCTTAGAAAGAATTAACTTACTCTCTTTTTTTCCAATACAATAAATTAAAGCATTTGAGGATTAACATACTAATAATTCTTACTCAGCTTGAGGTACTGGAAAGGTAGTAACCTTATTATTAATATTCATCAAGTAAAAGCAAACATGAGCAAAACTGAAGAACAAGTATTAGCAACACTAAAGCATCTAAAAGTTACAGTAAGATTTTCAGGCAGAAAGTGCCCAAACCTTTGGGAATAAAAAGCACTGCCCAATTCCCATGCTAGCCACTACAAGAAGAGATCAGATTCTTGACTAACAAACAACTGAAGTTAATTTATGTAGAGACAATAAATATTACTCTTGATTCATTTATAGGATAGGAAATGTAATATTCAGAAAAACAGGAGATCAGAATGAAACTTGACAGTCACTAATTCTGTTAAAACAACTGACCTGCTCAAATTTGAGAACTGTAAAATACTTTTGCTACCAGTGTGGTTGAGAAAGATCTATAGATCCCACATGCTCTGATGTTATTTCTAAATTGGAACCTATTATCTGAAAAAATAGACATGCATTTTATGTATTTTATTTCTAATACAAATTTCTTAAAACTGATGAGATTTAGGTTAAAAATCTACATTTTAAAACCAAACCTGTAACAAGTAACACTAACAGAATTGAAAAAAAAAATCCTTTTTGTTTTTTAACACAGGCCTTAAATGTTAAGAAGCTTTTCAGTTTAAGTTTTTAAGTTCTGCTTATAATTAAAGTCAGATGAAACGGCTTACATGAAACGGGCAAACAAAAAAAACAGGACAGCAGGAAACAATCTCAAGTTGAAGGGATAAAAGAGTTACAGCGTAATACTGGTGACCAATTTCACTGTTCAGCAAAACAGTAAACTGGCTCAGATGAAGTTATAAAATGAATTATACCATGGCCTGAAGAAAAATGGTTTATTCTTATGAAATTGTCTGTAAGTATTTAAACACATTGTTGTGGTTTAAATCCAGCTGGTAGCTAAGTACCATGTAGCTGCTCAATCATGGTCCCCCCTTCCTGAGTGGGACGGGAAGCAGAACCAAAGGAATGTAAAACCCACAGGCTGAGATAAGAACAGTTTAGTAAGTAAAGTATAATATACTACTACTACCATCATTAATAATGATGATAAGGAAACAACAAGGGGAGAGAATATAAAACTAAAAGGGTAAAGGGAAAAAAACCCCCAACAATAAACACAAGCGATGCACAATACGATTGCTCACCACCTGCTGACAGATAACCAGCCCAACCCAAGCAGTGATCTTGCCCTTCCAGGTAACTCTCCCCTGTTTCTACACTGGGCATGACATGCTGTGGTATGGAATACCCCTTTGGCTAGTTTGGGTCAGGTGTCCTCTGTCTCTGTTTCCTCCAGGCTTCATGTGCCCCTCCTCACTGGCACAGCATGAGATCCCCAAGTCCTTGATCAGAGTAAGCCTTACTTATCAACAACTAAAACACCGGTGTGCTGTCAGCACTGTTCTCAGACTAAAGCCAGAACGCAGCACTGCACCAGCTACTAGGAAGAAAATTAACTCTATCCCAGCCAAAACCAGAACATAAATGTTGACTTTTTAGTAGAATCACAAATACCTTACTCCACTGATCCTCAAATTTCTTCAATGGAAACATAAAAACATAGACAGCGTTTACCTATGTACAAATAATCACATAACGGCATTTTTTAGATATGAAACTTAGAATTTTACGTAGTATTTACTAACCTTCTTGGATGAAGAACAAAATCCTTAAATGTGTATGGTCTCTCCATACTTGGATTTTCTGTCTGGAATAAGACAAGTTTTTTCAAGAAAAATCTGTACCCAACACTTGAAGTTAAAGAAAATTATCAGAAATTTACAGTGAGTTTCTTCAAAGTCCAGATAACACTTTAAAATGTAAATGATAGCTTTAGGAACAGTAACAGCAATACCAGCTTTAATCTTGGTTAGAAGACTAAATCCCCAGCTCATGAGAAAAAATTACCTTTCAGTGTATACAGATATTACAGTTTCTAAAGCAGAGGAAAAAGCTGTTAAGCCTGACATCAAGAAATACAGTCTCCATTTTCACATTTAAAGTATCTGCCATAACTTCTCTTTCCTCCTTCAGTATTTTTTCAATTATTTTTTACACAGAACGCATGTAAAAAAACATTTCTAGCTCTAGGACTTGGGGATAAAATTAATCACAGAAGAATCTATTCCGAGAACGTCTCCGTTCCAATTCACAACAGTGAAGTTGCTTAACAGAAAGAAGCACAGAAGTAAACTGACATAAGTTTGTAAATATACATTCCACAGACAGGTACAAAAACACACACGAGGGATCATTAAGGAAAACAAAGATACTTATTTTTCCTGTTGACAAAACTATAATCCATGTGAAGTTCTGCAGTTCTCACAAAACCATTTGATTTTTACAATACCGTTTGTTCAGGAACATTTGTCAATCTCTTTCACGAGCCCCTTCCTCCCCTCCTTCTTCAGCTGTTTGCAAATGCTGGGGAGTAACTTTATGTGCTTGTTAATCAGTACATTTTAACCATGTCAAGAAGTACTGTAGAATACAAGGAAAGACTTGCGGCTGCTTTGCTTGTAGGCCTTTTATTTAAGAACAATGGTCATGATGCAATCTGCAAACACTGAAGTAATAGTATTTTCAAAAAATACCTAATTTGTGTCACCATGTGATTAGAAAGAAGTAAAAAAACAAAAAAAAAACCCCAGAATCTAAAGGTTAGACATTATTAAGGGAGAGATTTTAGAATTTTATTTGGAACTGCTGAAATTTGTTATGAAAAGTCCTATGATTAAGCTGTCTAAAGTTTACCAAATGTAATGACTATTACATCAAATCTCAGAAATGAAATGCTCTCTTATATTTCAGACATCTTGGTGTAAGCCCTTACGAATACAATTTAGAAATACTACAACTCAAGTTGAAGTGTTCCACCCTCACTGAATTAAAATGCAGATTTTCAACCTGTAATGCTGCGTGTGTTACACTGGTGTAACCCGCAAGAACAGGTCCTACACTTACAATATGAATTACCTCACAACTAAGGTAAATACTTCTTTGAAATTACAACTGAATTAATGTTGGGGTTTTGTTTTGTGGGTTTTAGGGCTTTCCCCACCCCACTGCCCAGGATTACATTATTTCTACCAACATAAACACTCAGACAGTGTGGAAATACATCAGAGGTGAGCAAAAGATCATCTTACTCTAAGTTTTATAATTATTTCTTGACTTTACAAACACAACAGCTGCCTTAGATTCAATGCTAGATTACACTTGGATTAATACATTTTTGTTTTGGAAAGAGCAGAATCATATCTGCCAACTATCTTACTTCGTAGATGATTTGCCCTTTGTAAGTGTTCCCAACTGTCAGTGTTTCTTGTTATGAAGAGTATTTGCATGGTATCAAGCAAAACCAAAACTGCTTATAGTAAAGAATTTATAAACTGATTTGTCCAAGATATGTTTACTCATGTAAACAAAAGACTTTCAAAAAACCTCCACCTGTATTTGGGCCAGTAAAGTAGAATGCATTTAGACGGCAAGACTAAGTCATTAGGGACAAGGAGTAACCAGGAAGATGGAAAGAAAGAGGAGACAGGAAAATGCCAGTGTTTGAGGAAAGGTGAGAAAATTGCCATGAAAACAATTCAGTGAGGTTCTATAAATTAGTTCATGCTAAGACAAAATAAACAAGAAGGAAATGCACCAATATCTCAGAGTCCAGATAGTGCTGTCCAGCTTATTAATGGGAACTAGAAACACAGTCAGCCTTCTCCAGAGGGACATTATAGCCAGTCTTTCCAACCCACCTGACTGAGGCAAAGGAGTTAGTGTGATCTCATATCCCAGCTACAATGGGAAACAAGATCTATCTGTAACTACTCCTGACACAGTTCCTACTGGAATGAAATAACAACTGCCCTTGGAAAGGTTCTGCCATGGCTGTTATTCGGTCTTTAAAACAGTTGCTGATAAATCTGTTGGTATTTGCTAATGTTTTGAAACCTCAGAAGAAAATGAAAAGGTTTACTTATTTCAGTGTTCTTGGTGATATTTGCTTAAAACTAACAATGTGCTTTGAAAAAGGAATACAAAACCAAAACCTAAAACCGCATATATATAGAAAGAATGTACAAAGCAACCCTAGCTCTATTTACCACTATTCCCCACTTACCCTTTCTTGTATCAGTTTATAAGAATAAGGAATATTCAAAGTAAACGTATAAAGTATTTTGAGAAATACAACAAGAATTTCAGTCTCTTGTCTTCAAGACTGTTTCAAACCTTGCATTTTTATTCTTGAAAAAGCTAAAAGCACTCCTAACTCCTGTAAGCAGCAGAAACCAATATCTAATCACAAGGTAACCTACACTTCCTGATGAATATCAGCACTAAAAAAAACCCTAACAAATCCACAAAAGAAAATCAAACCAGAAAACCCACAGAGCAGCAGAATTTAATCATTTATATTATCAGTAGGGTTAACTTCCTTAGAAGACAAATACTGTTACATACAGAATCATTTTTCCCTTTCACAGTTGTAAAACAAAAACAAACAAAAAATACAAACCGGTAACTGATAAAGAGGAATATCCACTTGCCCAAGAAAATCATCTCGAGTCTACAGAAAATAAAAACAAACAAAAAACACAAAGTTTAAAGTTGCAAAGTGTTTTAAAAACATTGTTTCAAAGCCCTCATAGCACAGTAATGCTTGCTAAGCACTTAAAGACACTCTTAAATTACAGACAGTAAGACTTCTGCTGTACAGAATGAGTTCGGATTGACTCAACACTCAAGAAAGCTGGACAGTTCAGCCTTGCTCAAAATAAATGAGGACTGAGAGAGCTGGGGGTAGAGATTTAGACAGGTTTTAAATCACACAGAATAATACTTATCAAACAGGAGAGAGTTGTTCAACATCAAGGCCATGACCATCAGCATTTCCAGTAGAAACTTTGCCCTGAAGGACCTTCCTCTTAGGAGCACCTGACAATTTCTGTAAACCTAGGCAGCTCTTTATAAGGCATACATAAACTTTTCTTTTTCTTTTCAAAATAATACACCTACAGCTAAAAAAAGGGAAAGCAAAAATAAGTTTCATCTGTGATAAGTGCTTTGGAAGTTCCAGCAATTCCAGTGGTCCCAAAACTCGGCAGCAGGAGCTTCAAGTATGTCATTTTATTTACCCCCCTTGCCCGACATCCCTGTTGACATTTGAAAATGTACCAAAAATCACTGCGTCCATGAAAAAATACCACTTCCCTCCACACATTGTGGACCTCAGTTTCAACAACTAAAATCTTAAAGATTCTGCCCCGACTTGGATGCCTGGACTATCTGACTACAACCAGACTATGATTCCAGCAACTTTGCAGCCTGATTCCCTCCGGCCTATGCTGTTGTACCAGGGGAGGGCCTGACAATACCTGGTATCACTGTGCAGTTCACTTTTGATCACTGATTTTTGCCTGCTAAAGAAATTAAGATTTTAGTAATTCACGCAAGTAATTTCAGTGTTTGCCAATAATCACCGACAACAGCCACCGTACTTTACTTGACTCCTTACTGGAGTACTGAAGCACATGTTGTTTCAAGTTCAGTTGTGATCTGAAAGCCTTTGCAACCCTCCATCAAAACAGGAAAACATATTACATGGGTCATTTAACATGAAGGCATATCACTGCCTGTGTGCTAAAATCAAGAGGGCATGAAATTTTTAAAAGGTATGTATAAGCCTATGGCATTTTTCAAAAGTCTGCTCTGTAACAAGACTGCGTTCCTTTGCATTGGCAGAGTAAGAAACTGCAGAAGTCATCAACGGCGTAGCCGGGTTTCTGATCCTCCTGATTTTTCCAGCTAACAAAAGAATCGGTGCCTGTTCTTTCCTCAGACTGCTGGTGCACCACAAGCTTTTAATCGAACTCACCACCCAAGGATCCTGATGGCCTTCTTCCACAAAAACTTTCCACTATGAGGCTCTGCATCTCACTGACACCCATTCCCTTCACCTTAGGGCCTCTCACTTCTCTTCTAGTACAACTATGGTTTTAGTTTTCAATGACAGTGTTCTAAAGTATTAAAGCTCCAGTCCAAGCCTGCTCACTTTTTGTCCCACTGATGCCATTCTCCATTCAAAGAGCTCTGACATTAACGCCTACAGGTATTTCTTGAAGCAGTTTTTTCTCCTTTAATAATTCTGGTACCTTTTTCTTTAGCTGTGTTCTCTTGTGTTTGTCTGTTTCATCTTTAAATTATACGTGTATATGGAGAACCAGTGTCTCACATCTGTATAAAATTTTTGTACCTCCAAAAAAGCACAACCAGTCTGCAGAGCTTGTCATAGATAATAAGGTGCTAGAACTTTAGGGATGCACACCTTCAGACTGAATTCGTAGTGTGTATGTCTTACATTCAGATTTGAAGGGGGAGTGGAAATAGAGACAAAACACCCACCTTTTCAGTTCACAAACTCATTTGAAATAGGTATCTTTAACAGGTTTTCATACCTGAAGAGTCTGAAGCTTCCCTGAACTACTGAGGGAAAACTTTCTGTATTATTACAGACCACAGGGTTCTGGAAAAATATAGCTATCATTTTTGCCTATGAGGTTCTTTTTAAAATGGCACGGCACATACCTTAGACATGTTAAAAGGCTTAGTATTTGTAAAGTTCTTGGCAACCCTCAAGTGGAACATGCCTTTCAAATAAATTACTGGAATGTGGGACAAAAGTCTGCTGTATTTCAGAAAACCTCAGAACATTGTGTTTGTTACCAGCATTATTTTAGTACGGGCTCCGCTCCTGTTATTCACTTTATTATTCTGCTGCCTCTTCTGCTATTTTTAGCAGAGCTAGCCTCGATAACCAACCTTTAACAGTACTTTCTCCTCCAGCCAGAGAGTAAAATCCTCCAGTGGAGGATTTTTGTTGACCTCCAAACAACTAACACATAAATCAGATAGCAGGAATGCTCTTTAGCAATGTGCCTCACTGTGACAAGCTGATTTAACTGCCTTCAAAGACGTGCCAAAGAACCTCTGAAACAGACATCACACGCAGTAACAATTAAATGCCAATGGAGCTGAAAATGTTTGGATCTCCATTTCATGAGAGCAAGCATCACAGTTTTTTCAAGACAGACAAGTGGGTCAGTTGTTCTTGTCAACTTCTAATTTCTTAACAGCCAGAGAACTCAAACTTTCTGCTTGCCAAACCATAAGTGCATAAACCTTAATTAATGATACAGTACACTAACAAAGAGGCCTTTTAGTTTTCTGATTCACTGGTTTAGTCTATAGAAAGTTATTAAAAACATGTGAGGACAGACATCTGCTGTATACAATTCATTTAAAGAACTGTAGTTCAATGCCAAAGTGAATGCTCAAACAGGAAAAGCACCAAAAGTAATCCAGCCCAAAACTCATTTTCATCTATTTCAAGAAAATATATTTAATATGCCTTAACAGTTAAGATTTTGGATTATTTTTCTGCAATTTCCATCAGAAACTGGATAGAAATAGATTTTAAACAGACATGCTTATCTGAGTCACACACTTAAGAGCAGTACTGAGCACATTACCTGCAATTCATCATTTATGTTTTAATCTGTAAATTTATCAATTTATGTTTTAAGACAGCTGAATTTAATGCCTTTCTTAATTGCTGGATTCACCACAGTGCCTTCTGAAACAGCTCTTGTATAGGACTAGGGTGCTGAAATAAGAGATATTTTCTCTACCAACTTGTGTGACTGATTTTTGTTGGTGTTAGCGCATGAATTAGAACCTAAGTATATTTCCAGTCTTTTTCTGACTGAACAGGCAGCGTGTTGTGCCTAAGCCGGCCTTCGCGCAGAAATCTACAGCAGTATGGCCAAATGAGAAAGCGTACAGCTTTTACTGGAGGGAATATAAGTATCAATTCAAATTGAAAAAACAAACAGTGATCTGGACTATCGCTGCTTGAGAAAACAAGAGCTCAATAGACTCCTTATAAAACCAACATTCTTCTTGCTTAAACACCCAAACATCAACATTAGTTACAAGCTTGATGAGAATGAAAAAAAACCCAAATAACTTTCCTGAGTTATACTAGCAACTTGACGAATTTTTCTTCTCATGCTGTGCTGAGCATATTCTTTGGTTCTCTTGAACTCTAAATCAAGAAAAGTGAATTTTCTTCCATAAAATACTGCCAGCATGTGCTATTCATCACAGGAAAATAACAGTTTCAAAAATGCAAAATTCAATCATCATGTTAAGATCTTACCAGGTTCTCAGATTCTAAAAGTAATGTTTCTATCTTGCAAAGTGACATAGTTTGACGTGTGGAATTCATTACAGACTCGGGTATTTTTAAGGAGAAGAGGTAGAAGGTGAGGAGAATATTTTTAATGGTATGTAGGCACTTCTGTTTAGTTGTCACCTATGGCCAAGGGTATGATACTGAGACATCAGAACCTATTAGCATTTTCAAAGTAGAGAAAATACGTACTGTTAGATCAACAGTTATAATGCAACACGTGTTTCTGCAGGACCTTCAGCCCTGCTGGCTGCTTCAACAGCAAGGTATCAGCATAACATGCCTCAGCAGTTTCACCATCTGTTTAACAGACAGCATTTAGAAATGACACGCAAGTTCTTTTCACTAATTCTCCCCTGCTTCAGATATTTTCAGATAACTGCTTCTCTAAAAAGACGAGCGCAAAAGTGTCATGTGTTTCTCCACTTACAGCTTACACTTTTTATATAGAACCAGTTCATATTTAGTCTACAGTAATTATTACTCCACTGAGTGTTTGCTACTTTGAGAGCTTGAGCTGTGCTTAAAAGTTCATTAACAAAGCAAGTTCAGACGGCTTGCTTTCCCTTTTTTTTGCGTACAAGGATTCTCACATAGGTAAGAGGAAGGCAGGAACTTGTCTAATATAACCAAGCAAACTTAAGCACAACATAAACAGAGAACAAGTCAAAAGCTAGTAACAAGTATATTTTATTCATCAGGAATTTGAGTTCCCTTTGTTTTATGGACATATGTGCCCAATAAGCTACCATATAAGAAAAGCAGGAATATTTCATTTTATGAAGAGCCAATCTAGATTTGGCCTCCTGTGTTAAACCAACCAAACCTAGAAGAAGTACTAGAAAACAGTACCAAATATTTAATTAGGTACTTTTTCAACAAGCCATTTCCTGACATCAAGTCAGTTAACTTCATAGTAGCATAAACCAGAAAACTTCTGCATCTGTTTGCAGAAGCTTTTGTGCCAGATCTGAAGACTCCAAATAAAGCTTGAAAACAAACTCACGCAGTACCAATTCCAGGTGCATTTTCACCTTCACCAGTTAACATTATAAAGCTTAAAATAGTCAAAAATATGTAAGCCTCTATCAAACATTAAACCACATGTGTAATTTGCTCCCTAAAATACACATCAGGTAAACCAAATTATGACAGACGCTAACCTCACTGGCCAATTAACACACCCAGCCAAAGGACTCATTACACAGACAGCTTTTTGTTACTCAGAGCAGGACGGAACAAGCAGAATATAAAACTAAAAAATAATTCAAAGGCAAACCATCTGCCTCCAAAATGCAGACAGGCAATCAGTGCATCTCTGCATCATGGTCTCACTCCTGGGAAGTTCATGAAGTCCAATACAGTGCCACATAGATAATAAATCATGTTGTACCTGGAAGCTGCTTCTTTTTCCAGTCCTGAATATAATGTTCAAGGGTTGGCCCTGGTGGTACAAGTAACTGACCCCTGCGAACAAACCTCTGTGAACACGGACCTACAGCAGGGCCAGATGCAGGGTGAACGGCCTCAGCCTACTCCAGAGTTAGTCCAGCAGTTTTCAAAAGTGTTCTTACAGTCTACTGTTCTGAGCTACTGCTGATCCAAATTCAACATCAACACTAACTCAGGAATTCCCTGTGCCTTCACACCAGCACTCAGCCAGTGGCCACTGCCAGCCACGGTGCAGTTTTCCATGCTCTTCTGTGCTCTACATGTGTCCTCAGCCACCATCAACCTGAATAGGAGCCCCAAGCCCTACCTACGGACCTGTTCCAGCTCCAAGCCTACACCTACTGCTGCCAGCCCTAAATTCAGACAGATGACAGGACTACAACAGAACTTCCTGGTTTGTTTTAAGCTGTGCTGTGCTCAACTTATAAATCCTATCTGTCCAAAACCTGTGTGAAGTGACCTTGGATGCCTCAACCTCTATGACACAAACCAACAACACAAATAATCCACCCACAATCACTTTACAACAAAAGTGGTATCACAATTTATTTCAGATAAGCTCAACATCTCTTACTAAAGTCACATTACACTTCCCATCAGTTTTATTGGCCTGTAATTTACCAGATTTTAACCACTTTGGATTTGTTCTTTATAAGCCAAGTATTTATCCCAAGCTGAACTTCCTAGAAACAATGATTACTACAAAAACTGGCTAAGACAGAAACTATTAAAAAGTAAGTAAAGTTCATGCTAAATTCTGGAAACCTTTTTCTTTGAAAAGCCCTGTGCTTTCACGTTTCCGAACAAGGTCTTCTCTCTTATGCTAGGAAAATCACAGATTGCCAGAGAAATCATCCAGGTCTAAAAGAATCCAGTTCTATGTCTCTTCCCACATTCCTCTTACTGAGTAGCTGCAGTGTCCCATTTGCATTTTAATATGCCCCAACTTCAATTACTCCAATTCAAGTTTATATGTAATTTCAGCCAGAAACTTCCTGATGTCCTCCTTAAATTCTGCTTGCTTACATTACAGTTGATACAGTGGCCCAAGGTCTAAACTATAACCACATCTATCTGTAGACTTTTCAGTTTACCCTAAACCGCCGCAACGAAAGAATAAAGTTAAAAAGAGTAATGTACTCTCTTGAAATGGAGATTATTATGGATCCATAAACTAACACTGACATGAGCTACAAACATTTTATTGGCTGTATTCCCAAATCAGCACATCCTGTTCATCACAGGGAGTGAGGAAGAAAGTTCACTCGAAACAGAGACATTTAAGAGAAATGCAGAGCAGTCCCCTTCAGGCAAAGGTGAAAGTCAGTTGTAAGCAATGACTCCCCTGGAAACGCCAGTCAGTTTAACCTGCTTGCTTGCTCAGTCTCTGAAAGTCATCCACTTCAGGAAGATGAGAAAATATGTGTTACAACACAGCACACCACCTTCAGCCGAGGGTGAGAGGAGAACACCAAAGAGCATTTCTATCATTTGATCCTAGGTGGCTGCAAGGGCTGAGCAAGCACCAAAGAGCTTTGTAGTGAGATTAATGTTCTGTGAAGCTTTGTATCCTTTCCCTAATAACGGGCAAGAGCAGATGCTGAAGGAAATAATGAAAGCAGCAGTTATGAATAGTACTTCCTCTGATTTATCCCCATTTCTAATGGGTAAGGGGTCATGGACTTTCTGATCCTGATGTTAAAATACATATTGAGAATGTAATATTCTTTGATGGACCTTTCTTCAACTTATTCAACCTCTTCCAGAAACTCATTTCTACTTTGGTATGTACAACATCTTGCAGCAGTGAGCTCAGCAACACATAGGAGGACACACTTGTTTTATAAGAGTGGATTGTCTGTTTAAATTCACCCCCCATGAACTACCATTTTATAAAACTGCTTTCACACCACTTTGCTTTACTCCCCCCTTGGCCTACTTAGTGTCTCCTCACATACAACTTAGCCCAGTCCTGTGACCACTCCTGCTACTTTTTCCAGCTTTGTTAAACGTTTCCTAACAAAAAAAATTATAAAAAAAAAAGCATGCCATGCACACGTGTGGATTTGTACAACTCCAGAAAGGTGTTTTTCATTTTGTTAGCTTATTCTTTTCCTAATAAATCCTGACCTTCTGTCTGCCTTTCAACTGTCAACAAGATTCAAGCTGACATTTTCCACAAGTCACTCACCATGGCATAAAACACTTCTGGCCAGTATGGGAGTGATTACCACGCTCGCATCCTCAGCTGGTTTTCCACTGTGTGCAGCATTTGGCAATTATCAACACTGATTTTCAAATTGTCATTTCTACCGTCTAGCCCCTACCATGAGATTTTCTGTAACTTCAGAGGTGGCAATTCTCACTTTAGTTTTAATTAGTGGTCATGACTGAGGAAGCTATTTATCTGCACTTAATGTCTTGAGAGTATTTTTCAGAACTTCTGCTAAAGGCTCATGTTGAGTATTTTTACAAGCTCAGTGTCCTGCATGAACCAACTCGCCCAACTTTGCTTAGCTTGAGTTTAAGACAAAACATCCTTTTCTGAAAGCAGTTCTCTCTCCTTATAAACACAAAGCATGTCATGTGTCTACTAAATCTATTCCCTGCACTCTTTCTTCCAGACTGGCCTGTTGCCCGTAGATGCCCTTTTGGTCATTTTAAAGTGCCAGCATAGTCAGTCAGAAATTTCAGTCAGAAAATCTAATAGATTGAAAAATTATTCATTATAGTTAGTATTTCAACAATTTTATAGCTGAGCTTCTTGACAATTCTTGGGAGGATACCTGCAGGTGCTATTAGTCTGTTAGGGCTTCTGTCTTACGCTGCCATGCTTACAAAGACCAATTTCTACATCACCATAACATTTTCCATGGAATGTTTTTGTTTAACCCAAACCATTAATCTAACCTCTCATAGAAAACAAAAATACTATTAAAAAGTTAGTCATGACTATGGTCTCATATCTGAAAGCCTCCAAGTTACTGGCTACTCAGGTGTAAAAGGAAGAGTATCTCTATCTTGCTTTGGGAACAAGTTTTACTTTAACACATTCTTAAACATATACTGAGTCTTAAGAGAAAAATAACTATAGCTTGTGGCTATATTAAAGAAGCCACACCATCAATGCTTCCCATTCTTTCCTGGTAGATGAAAAGGACGTGAAACAACCTGAAGGCTGGATAATTTTTTATATAAGCTGTTCAGGAGGTCTACTCTGCATGGTTTTGCAGTTTTAGTTTCCTCTTTTGTTAGCATGAGAAACCTACCCAAATGAGTTCAGCTGCAGGCTATAAACACAAAGAGGTTAATCACAATTTCTGCAGAGTACAGTCAAATAAAACTACCCTTAATATGTACATGTAGTGTTTGCTGGTGACTACAAAGTGCTCAGGCTTTGATTTACAGGGTTATTCAAGTGTTCTGCCCTGACACTGTTCCTTACTGCATGATCATATTCTGAAAGTTACATATGGTTCACTGCTGCCAAACACAACTTGGTAAAACTGACAGAAAAAGAACCTTTGGGATGGAGCCGATACCAAATAACATTAACTGCTTCCTTCGCTAATTCTTCCACGTGGCAACTGTTTGCAGCTAGTCCTGGCTGTAAGGTTTATCACATCCTTTGTGTGTAATCTTTTTCTCTCCTTGAAGAAGACTGCTAATCAAAAAGTAAAGGCATGAAGAAATGTGAAGAAGCCATAACAAAACTCTGCATTTGAGCAAGATGGACTTGTATTTAAACAAATACCTAAAGGAGGCCTACAAGAAAGCTGGAAAGGGACTTTTTATAAGGGCAGGTATGTAATGGAACATGTTGTAAGATCCTTCAAGATGTGCAATACTAAACAATATGAAAATTTTTAGGTGAGGAGGTTATTATAGCACAATAACACAACAGCTTTGTCATGTACCGCCTCTGTAATCTTTTGCTTCACCTGCCCCTTTTCCACCTCACTTCCTTTTCCCAGATCTGGGACATCAATCCCCATCCATGTGGCTCCTTTACTAAATAAGCAAAGATGGAGGCAAGCCACAGTTGTCTTCCCCTTCTCTTGGCACTTCTCTCTGGTTGAGCCATTATCATCTGTGAAGGATTTTTGCTAAGAGAGAAGCTCTATACTTAAAGAGGATCCAAGAGAGAAGACAACCTCAGACTATTCAGTGCTAACTTGTGGATAGCATTTATCAAGGGAAACGGTATCTTCCAGGCCAAGTTCTAGTCCCCTCAGCATATTCAGAACAGCTGGGAAATAAGTTAGAAAAGAGAGCCATCCTCACACACATTTTGTCCAAAATACACATTTAGTACTGAAAGATCCAAGTAGCATCTCCTTTTGCAAATACAAAAGGCAGAGTTCCAGAACATGGTAAAAAAACCCCAACTTGAGAGTTTCAACTAGAGGTTTTCTTCACACAAACCTGACAGTAGAAAAAAATGTTCTGCTTATTCTACACCACCTCTGAAGTCTTTTTTTGCTTCAAAAATGTGTATTTCAGTCACTGGAGACAAACCTTTACTACATTATTTGTAAACAAAAGGACAACAACATAATGACTCCCTTAATTGTACAAGAAATTGTTTTAAAGGTACACAGTTGCTGAAACAGATTTGCAAGTACATTTATGATATTCACATTATGTAATCAGCAGTGATACTGACGGGGAAGGAATGGCTGATGTCAACAGGGATGTCAGCAAAATATTATTACACTTGTGGAAGAGATTAACACAGGTTTTGTTTGTTTTTTTAAGCTTATTTATGGTCTGCAAGAAGTGGAACTGTAAGTCACTGCTTCTGCTTTGCTCTGTACCTCTTGAAGTTTAGAGGTCTAAGATGACACACAAACTGTTTCCTTACTTGCACCTTCCCAATTCACACCTGTGATGTCAAAGTGCTTCAGCTGCAGATTTATTTCTACCCTAAGCAAGAGACAGATGCCCTGAGAAAACACTCAGAACAGAAATACAAAGTCAAGGGCAGCCGTCAGTGCTGCAACCATGAACTACCTCTTCCTCCTGCTTTGCATAAGTGAAATTCCACTATCTACTGCAGAATCTATTCAATGTGTTTCCAGTAAAGTTGAGCAGTTGTATGAGGGCCATCACCATTCCACATTCTTCAATTTAATTAAAAATAATCCAAGGGCAGTTGTCACAGAAAAGGAAATGAGGGTCGGTTTGGGGGGGATTGTTTTGGGGGTTTTGTTGTTGTTTAGGATTTGGTTTTGTGTTGTTTTTTTTTTTTTAAGTCAGCCTTTAACAAGCTGTTGATTATAGAAAGCAGGAAATCTGATACAAGGTGGCTGAAGGCTAGTAGCTAGGCACGTAAGAAAAGAATGCATAGACCTTTTGCTGCTTCAGACTCTGGAGTCCCTGGCCAAAGCACTGATTTGATTTCATGACTGCTCTGCACAGATAGCTGACATTACTAAATGCTACTCCAGTATCATCTTGTTAAATTTGAACCCAGACTCAGCATATCAATATACTAGGCCAGACTAACTGGAGTCAAGAGAAATATTTTGGGAGTTGTTTATTTTTAAATGAGTCACAATACACCACGGTAATTAACTGGACTGTATAATGAAATGATTGCCATAGAAACTATTATATTTGTCACAAAGACTGTAATAGCAAATACAAATAGTATTTATCTATTGCAGTGAATTGCTGAACTGCTATAAAGTCAACCACGATTTTTTTTGCTTGATTTGGTGTGAGAAACTTCTCCATTTTTTGATAACAGGTTTTTAAGTAAAATCAGTTTTTATAAAATATCCTCTGAGGGCCATTTCAGGACTAAACGGTTCCTATGCCTGTTGTTGCATAAAGAAATCAGAAACAAGTACACTGCTATAAACTCTTTTGTGTACAGTTTGTCTGGTGTCAGATGTATGTAGACATGGCACAACTCAAAATATTTGCAAATATATGAAAAGTACAAGAGAACAAGTACAATTTGGGATTCAGACTTTTTTTCCCCCCTTTTTTTTTTTTTTTTTATTTTTAAGCTTTTCTCTCTCTCCCAGAAGATGAAATCTTAAGAATTCAGGAAGCTTGAAACATGCTGCTACAGTACCACAGTAAAACGCTCAACTACCACAGAAGCATTCTGTCACGCACTTTAAAAAGTCTCCTTGGATTTAATGCCAATTCATTGTAAACACTGCTCCCAGGAACTGAAACAAACTATGGTCAGTCCAGTGTCCTGCAAGGTTTTCTGGAAATGTTTGCCAACAGTTTAGTCCCTGAACTTAGAGTCTATTTAAATTGCATTTATTAAAAATTCACTCAGTATTAACATATAAAATATCTTGCATATCAACTGACATTAAACACAGAGAAGTGCAAGTTGATGAGAAATGTACTTGATGTGCATGACTCAACATGTTTCACTTTTTACAATATGCATATTAAAAATAACTAGATCCAGGCTACTTAAATTACATCATAACCTGTTTGTGCTTATTGTGGAAGTCACCATCAAATTTACAGTTTGATTTTAGGATGAGGAATCACTAAATAGTGATTACCAAATTACCAATAGGTAATGATTACCTATGACCCTCTGTGATTTTTATCATGAAGCTTAAACACAGATCACAGTTATACAAGCAGAAAAGCGCATTTTTCTTCAAACTCTTTTCAACCAAAAAGCGATACAAAACTCCTAAGAAATCAAAAATTGTAGAAACACCACACACTTTGGGCAGCAACTGACTGAAAATTACAAGCTAATACCTCCAAGGTAATTGTACTTCTAGTTTAGAAAGGGACTGTCATAACTGTGTATCTTTGGCATAAAGCCTTTTCCTTAAACAAGCGTGTTAAATTATAGCAGTGTCAATTTACAGAGAATGAGATCTTAGAACAATTCTGGTAAACATTAATTGTTGCACTTTTATCAGAATTCACAATTAAAACTAACATATACTAGTCAGATCATTCAGGTCTTCACAATGTTATTTAAACAAGTCTTAAAATCCACATTTCTTGTGGCTTATCCCTCACTAAGAAAACAAACTGCCTGAAGAGTTAGTAAGAGCAAACACACTTTTGCAGTTTAGTTGGACGCGCGTTTCATTACCAGAAAAATACATTTAATATAAGCCTTCCAGACCCAAGTACTATAATTTGAACAGCAATGTTGTTGGGAGAGGTATTAGGTTACAGTGCACGGCTCAGGCTAAAGCAGTGGTTGGAAGGAGAGGGAAGAAAAAAATGAAAAAGAAAAAAAAAAGAGAGGAAACTCTGAAAATTCCTGTGGTTCAGGGTGTATGCAGAAACAAATGGTATTTACAGTTTCTCTGCTCAAACATTACTTATTTTTAAACCTACATACAAACTGTTATGTAAAATAAAGCCTATATGAAATAAACCTAAAAGCCTCTACAGTGATACACTCATTTTTAACCATTTATATGCTATTTCAGTAATTACTAATAATTTTCTGAGACGTTGTGTATTTAAAACTATGAAACTTCTTCTAAGTTTAAATAATTCCCATGTCCACATAACTAGACAATAAAATCCCCTCGAGTTCATGTAAACAGGAAATTATTGGTTCTATATATTAAGTATTTCACTGTAAGACCTATTCACCTATGCTACCATATTTTAAGAAACAAATCTAAACCCCAAATGTTACTGATAGCATGAAAAATAACTTCCTAATGGTGACAGCTTGACACCATTAGGAAATTCTGAAATCACTGCATCTAAGTCTTGACTATAAATTTTATTATTTTCTAGTTAAATTTCAGCTGTAAAATACTGTCAAAATTTTCTATAAACCAGAACACTTACCTTATGGGGCCTCCACAAAGAAGTATTAGACATTTCCCTTTTAGAGGTTCCATATCTTTTCTTAACAACAGTTGGTTTTCCTTCATTCCCAGGTTTGAACTGTATGTGCAACTGAGACGTCCTTCCACTAAGACACTTGCTGGATAAACAGCAAGAAACTTTTTGACGTGATCCTTCCAGCGAAACACTTCTTTGCAAAACATGGTGGGTTTTGCTCATCTGTGCATTTGGTCTTTCTAGTTCATTTATATTAATCTGATATTCTGGATCGATTTTTGAGGGTAAACATGCAGATGTGCTGCGTGCCAGTTTTAAGTGAGGGTATTTTGCAGTGGAGTTCAGATTTAACTCTGGACTGCAACAGCCATTAACCATTTCACTGCTTGATGCAAATGCTCTTCGAGAGAGATGAACTGAAACACATGAGAAGCCATCAGATACTTCTTCACAAGTTGCCTGCTTGGAACTATTTGAAATTTGACTTTTGTCCTGTAGAGATGGATTCAAGTAAAGCGGTCGAATGTCTCTGACTTCGTCAGAAGAGCAAACCGTTTTAGACAGTCGAAGTCCATTGACTGCTGTCGAAAGGAATCCTTTGGAAATGGTTTGATCTTCTTTTTGTGCCAAGTCACTAGGAGAAATAATTAGTTTATGGGATGTTTGATAGGACCCTCTATGTGGTAGTTGACCTGAGCTTACTGGTGAAGCTGGGGGAGTACTGGAAGGACTCCTAGGAAAAATAACCAGTGATGAACAACGTCGCAATGGAATTTTAGTTTTCTTCCTTACTGACAAAGCATCTTGGTCAAAAGTAGTATTATTTCTACACAGACTTTCTCCAGATGAGCTGCTCCTATAGGGATTACATTTGTTTGCAGTGCTTCTATATGAAGAATCACCATGAATACTACTACAGAAAGTACCATCACCTGTCGAAAGAGTGCCACTACCACTGTCACTGATGACACTGTTACTATATGAACCTCCATCACTTGTGGTACTTGCACATGATCCGTAGTCACTGCCAGCACTGCTGAACGATCCACTGTCACTGGCTGCAATACTGCTAAGGCTGCCATTGCACAGAACAGTATTGCTCAGAAGGCTATCATTAGATCGATGATCAACCACAATTCTAGCACCACAATTTCCTTCATTAGCAATACCAATGAATGAAGTGTCACCAGTAGGTTCAGCATCACCAGACCGAAGACATCCACTATACTTTCTAGACTGCAGGGAAATGTGCAGTGAAGTGCTCTTTTTTATTTGCAGTGAAGAAGCAGTTGCACTTTCCTCTTGATTAATTACTTGTGGCATTACAGGTGCATAAGCAACCTGTCTAGGAGTCAGTTTCATTTGTGTAACATTAGGTGCAGAGTTCTGCAGCTTTTTGAAGTACATGCAATTGTTACTATCCAGAACATCTTCAGAGGTTTCTGATAATGGATCTGTGTTGCTTCTTTGGGTAGCAAAATGCAATCTTAACCGTCGTGCCATTTGTTCTCATTTCCATGCATGTTAGCAAATGAAACCCACAAAGATCCTTCAGCAGAAATGCTACAGGCAGCTGCACAGAACCTAGAGCTAGTACATCACAACAGTAAAAGTCCATAGAAGTTGCAGTCTTTGTCCTAATTTCTACAAAATACCAGTGTTAAAAAAAAAAGCCAACTGTACCTCTTGAAATAAGTCAGCGACTCGTTGAACTGCAGTTTCTGGACCGTCTTTGATGGCTTGCAGTCAGAAAGCATTCATTTACAAAGCACTCATGTTCCAAGGACCTCAGCTGCAACAACTGACAAACACTACTGACCTTGTTTCAATTATACCTTCTGTAATTTGCATAAATGAATACAATAATAAACTTCCAGTACTTCCAAGTTTAAAACAGCAACTCCTGCTGCAGCTGCATGAGCTGAGTCAATGTGTCCGTACTTTCCTCAGCAGCGTATGACTACTAATATTTTTACCCATAGGTTTAGAATTACAGGAAGTTGGTAGGAATGAAGTCCCATATAATTGAGTATCAAGTCTAGGATTCAATTTCCAAATAGTAACCATGCTAGCAAACTGCTGAGGTCTAAATTATGCATAAACCAGGGAAATAAGCCTCCTCCCCCCTAAAAACAAAAAAAAAAAAAGGACAAAGAAAAAGAAGGCTTTCTGCACTATTTAAATAACACTTTAAAGAAACCTGGCTCTATCTTGCAATCTACATGCTGTGAGGCAATCACACTTTCTAAAGATTTGCACATAGTAAAATCTCTCCTGCCAATTATTGTGTAATTTTCAGTGAAGCTCAACTGAATTAGGACCACTAAAAGTTACTCTGATTACTGATTCAAATTTGTTTTCCACCTACCACTTCAACCTTTTACTTTATACATTAACTTTTCTACAGTACAGCTATTAAAGGTAGAGAGAAACAAACTATTCTTACAAACTGAACTACCTCTTGTTTGCTGGAAGCCCACAGTAAGCTGACATTCACTAGAGTTCAATATGGCATGTAAATATATAAGCAGCTATGCATATTTTAGCACACAAAGCTAAGTATGTGCAGAGAAAAATATGATTACCCAAGCACAATTACAGAAGCAATTCTGCATCATTAGATACAAACTCATACATTCATGGGTATTTTTTGTTTTGGTTTAATTTTTATTTAAAACAAAACCGATCAGCATGTCAAGAAGCCAATATCCTGTCAACTCTCGCAAGAGTAATGGCACTGAGAATGCCTGCAAAACGTTTCACTGGCTCCTGTAGTCTGATAAGGTCCTTTGCTGGCATCTAGTGGGACTTCGGCAAAAAGACAATCGCGAATCCACCTTAAGCGGGATTTTTTTGTTGGGTGTTTGCTGGTTTGTTGCGTGTTTGGTTATGTTGGGGGTTTTTTTGATTGGGTCGAGGGGGGTGACCCCAAACACGTGGCTACAAATGTACTTTTGAATACAGAAGCTACATATGATGCTGTACTAAACACTACTGCACTGACACGAAATTACTTAGTGCTGCTGAGAAAGTGCAAACAGAAGAGAACACTAGGCCATTTATACTTTTATAGGTCATACTACTAGATTTTTTTCTGCTCCATATTTATTTAACCTTTACTGTATTTTAAGCTAGAAGGCAGTAAAATTAACATTTATACCTCCTTCCCAAAAAAGAGCCAAGAATCAAATTCACAGTACCCTGTTTGCAAGTAACAAATCTGTTTTCTAATGATACTCCAGGGCTTACTTAACCTCCGTTACCTGAATTCCATTATTAGAATGCAGCAATAAATGAATACTAGCTTATTCATAAAAAGCCAACAAATACAATAGTTCATTTATTTCATTATGCTTTGCCAACTGGACTTCTTCTCATGTTTTATGTTTATGGGGGGCTGTGATGGGGGGTGAAGAGGAAAGGAAAATACCATAAAAGATTCTTTTGGTCTCAGTTTCAAAAAGTTATATTTGAAATTCAAGCAATATATATTTAAAAACCAACCAAACAAAAACCGAACACACAATCAACCACAAAACCCACCCTAAGATATGCAAGTGAAGAGTAAATAGATGTATTTCTTTAAAGCTTCTTTTCTGCCCAACAAAGCAACCCTTTCTCCCCTAAGAGGTGATCCAAAGTGGTTTTCCAATTTTAATAAAGAAGTCTCTAACAATAAGCTGATATAGTTTGGTTAACTCAGGCTTAAGATTTAAGGGAAATACCTCATCTCATCATGTCACTCTTCCTTAGCTGGAACTGGGTATATATAGCCAGCCAGCTACAGTGTACTTAGTCAACACAAAATGGCTTTTAAAATACAGATTTCCATCTTGCTGAATTAGAATTAAATAAAATAAAAACCATTATTTTTTCCTAAGTACCAATAGTTCCATTCAAATCTTAACATTATTGACTTCTTCAGCACCAGCAGCAGATTTGGCCCTTCTTTTGAAATACACAAATATGTAACAAGTTATTTTAAGACAGGAAGAGACAGCAAGAAGTCATCTAGTCCCTTCCTGCACTGGTCCATCTCATAAGTGATCTTACTGCTCTTCCTGACAGATTTTTCTAATGCGTTTTTAAAGGCAACCATCCCTGAGGATTCCACAAACTGCTCAAGCCCTTTATTCTACTAATGGTTTGCAACAAGCCCATAGAACAAACTATATTTAGTGTTCTCTTGACCAAATCCAAGACAGGCAGTATTTGAAAAGTTTTAAAGCTATTACAGATTTAAACTTAACATCAGACAATGTAAGTCTTGAGCCTGGTTTTCAAGAAAGCAACATTTCTTAAACGTAAAAAGCAAAGATTTCAGGCTTCACTTTATCCCCAACAGTTACAGTGGGGGAGCTTGTCAATGCTAAATAACAAATCACAGCTAAGGCAACAATCTGACTTATTTAAAACAGCTCAAGACATCTGGGATAGAAACTTAGCGTTTCTGAGAGCAAGCTAAAGAGAAATAGCTAGACAGCCTTTCCATTCACTAAGTGAGGAGGTGGAAAAGATGAAAAATATTGGGGTTATTGTAGAACTATTCAGTGACTGATGGGGTCACAATGCCTTGATTTCCGAATATAATCATACAGAGGAACAAAACACCATTTCCAAGTTGATGGCAGTAAAATGTTTTATTGGTTCCTCTCCCCTGAGCAAACAGGCCAAACAACTTATCTACTCTAGATTAGATAAAGAATGCTCCGGAATTCTCTTGGTGTAAACCACAACGAAAAGCATTGGCCTTCTCCCAAAAAAATCAGGACTCTGACTTTCCAATCATGCTTACTGACTTCCAGACGGTGGCAGTAATGTTCCAATGACTAATGAACAAAGTACTTCAACCTCATGAATACACTATAGCCTGTGTCATACTGAGGTGAACATCTGAGCATCCTGAAAAATCCTATTTAACTTGCCATGTAGGCCACAAATGCTGGCAACTCCCTTTAAATTACATTAAAAAAAATAAAATAAGAGACCATATTTGCAATACTTGGGACAGGTAATACCACCAGTCAAGAAGTAAATGGTTTGGGCACTGTGTAATGCCTATAACCAAGAAACAAGCCTCTTCTATATAATTATTCTCGACGTTTTGTGTTTATATTTACATACATTTTCATTCACTCTTTGCAACTTTCACAGAGCAACAGCTCCATAAAAGATACAATGGATTACTGAATATACATAGAAAGCATGAGGGAAAAAAATATTCTTCATAGTCAACACACTATTCAAGCACAAAGAGATCCTTTATAACAGCTATCAGAATAAACTGTGGTTGGAGAGCAAACTAAAGATCATTCAACCCCTCCTATTAGTTTCAAACTACTGCAGAAGGAAAAGGTATACGTTCAAGCGATAAGGAATGTCTGTGAAGTAGCCCAAGGAGGCAATTGTCATGACTGTACTGCTACCAACCTTACTCATTTACAATAAAACATACAGACAGCAAGATAGAGAAGTAGATATCTTCACAGTAAAATGAGAGCATGGGCAGAGGAGGAGTTTTGATTTCACCAAGAAAATAAATGCACAAGGTATCCCTGTCTTATGACCTGCCATACAGACAGTGACACCAATGTACAAGATCACAAATCACCATCTACTTAAGTTTTCCAAAGAAAATGCACCCCCATTTTCTTTCCTGCCACTCCTGACACACTGAAGCTGCTCACACCGTGTATCAATACACCTACTTTGTGGGAAAAATCAATGTTCAATGCAGAGCTTTCAAAATCACTGAAGAATGTGGCCATATCATTTGAAAAGCACTGTAAAAGAACAATGCTTTTATGACTTAAAGTACATCAGAAGATAGGAATAATAATATAACTGCTTCAGAGCATCACAAAGTGTGGTAATGTTAGTGAAGTAAATGAATCAGGTCTGCCTTCAGCTTTAGGTTTCATCATAGAAGTTAAGGGGGGTTGGTGTGGGGTTTTTATCCATGTTGAATCCAGATGAGCCTACTTTCATTCAAGACTTTAATATATTGCAGTACCAACAGAATAGAACCTACCAAACGGTTTTCATCGAATACTTCAAAAAGGAGTCTGTGTTTCTGAGGATTAACCTGGGGAAAATAAGTATGTTAACAGTTAAAATGTATGCTGAATACCAGCATTTGTCTTCAGCAAAATCTCTATGTTTATGAAGGACAAAAGAAAGGCTTAAGAACTAAATTAAACAGAAAATCTACATCTTGTTGCCATTCACTGTGCAACACATTTCTAATGGAAACAATAAGCCAAGACTGGGGCTATCCCAAACTGTTTTTAACTCCATGTTCATGTTTTTAAACATTCAAGGAATAAAGGTAACATCAAGACTAAAAATCTAACTCTGGCATAAATAAAAACACTGGCAAATGTATTTGTCAGAAAAGCAGCCTCTGAACCTTTCTGAACATTAATTATAGATGTATTTCCAATTTTAAGCTGAAGTAGCAATAAAACATTTTTCCTAATGTGCTAACACAATATCCAACATCACTAATAAGGTTACAGAAAACACTTACTCTAAATAAGAGTTCTTCATTCCACTTTGGGTTTAAGGACTGTATGGCAGGGAGTGGTTAGAGAAAAGGAAAAAAAAAATAGGAAGACAGTATTGGTTATTCTGGTTTTGTTGTATGCTTTGATCTTTCACATCTGTTTTATCCCATGTAACAATCCACTTAAAGTACAAAAGCTTTAAACTTGATATTGCACATAACAACTATGAATCCTTAACAAATGCCAAATCACTCAATCTAGACAGCCCAGGCACAGGTAGGCCATACACTGTATAACCTGCTCAACTAAACACATCTTTCAACTGTGGCTATTTAAAAAAATACCAGAGATATTCTGAACTCTCATATGTTAATTTAACTATGGGAAAATGCACAAGTGATCTTGTAACATAAATCACAGCCACTACCTGAACAACAATTTGGAAGAGTACTTTACCTCTCGTGTATACAACTCTTCATTTTTATTTAATCTAACATAAATTGCCAATACTGACTTTTTCCTGCCTATATTCTCAGGAAAGGAGTAGGAGTAGTATCATGGCTCAGGTGGACTGTGTGATTTAATATTTAAACACTACCAATCAGTTTTATGGTTTGAACTAAGATATAAAAGTTGTACAGCAACAGAGATACTTGTATCATTAAAGATCTCACAAAATCAGAAAAATCTGTTTTTTCCATTATAGTTTCAACTCCGTACTCATCTCATTTTCTTTAGTGTTTTTCTACCTTTCACTATAGTTATTGAAAATACCAAAATAATGCCATAAACATGGAAACAGAGTAGGTCATGGAACATTCCTTTCCCCATTCCGTTCATTCAAGTGACATTAATTCTCATATTTCCTGTAGTATTAACTTTTCCTCTAGAGCCCGATAAAAAACCACCACACCCACAAAGATTAGATGGCTAACCTTTTTAATAGTTTTTGTCTGAACACTGGTAAGGACTCCGTTCGCTGGATCATATGCTGTCACTTTCACATATGGGTCACTGGGAGGGGGAAAGAAAAAGATAAGCATGCTGCTGTATATCCTTTTTTGTCAGCATTATTAGCAGTTGATTTTTAAAAGGGTTAAATTAATAGAAGCTGTGAAACTAAGAGTTACAGCTACTTTATGAACACCACACACATTTGTACTTAGTCATTTTCTAAATACAGATAAAACTAATTTGACCATTGTTACTGATTATGACCATAGTTAGTAACTATGCCATTTTATAGTCTGTATGTCACTACAATTTGATTCTCTCCCCCCTTTCAGGGTTCCAATCTCATGAGCACAAGTTTAATAAATCCTCAAGCATTTCAACAAGACACACATTGAAAAAAATTGAAAGCAGTTGTGACTGAAAAAACCTGAAGCATTAAATCTCTTGGATTTAACAATTTACAACACTGGAAATTGAAATACTTCCTTGAACATGCAATATTTTTTACTAAATGTTCTATCAGTTTTGCAGAACCAAATTCAGTTTAACCTGATTTTTTCTGTGGATGAAGGTGTCCTAATACGATTGCTTAAAACGGCCTACTGCCTCAGATTTGGGTTTTTCCTTCCTGTGGTACAATAAGCAACAGATTATATGACTACCTACTTTTCATGAACAGAGCCAAGGCATTTAACTGCTCAAACAGATCAGTAACAAAAGGTGACCAAGACTGTCTGCCACATGGCAAAAGAGCATACGGTTTTCACATATTTAAGTTATGATGAGAAAAGCGGCCCTATTTTGTTTAAAGCACAAAAACTGCATGTGAAAAAAAATACTGAACAGAGACTGTCTGACTTTAGGGAAAATACGAGTATCACAAGAGAAATTTTGCTAATGCTAAGCTCATGTCACACATAACAATTTTGCTAGAGCTAAAATAACAGCATTCCGTACATATGCCAAAGTGGCTGACAGCAGAACTAGTACTAAAACCATCAGTACTTTTCTAGACCCTCTGCACATGGGCCAGAAGAAGTAGCTTTAGTGCAAGCTGCATGGCTGCCACTTGCCAATTCTACAGGAGCCTACAAAGGCATTTCAATTACCAGTTCAAAAGTCTGATCTTTCCTGTAGTGAATGTTAGTATTTTGATTGTTTCTTCCCTTATACAGAATGTTAACTGTCAAATATGTACATACCCAGAGCCTGCAGCCACTGGCATTGGTTTACTACATCTATACAATTAGTGGATGCTGTTCCTCTGCAGATAATTTGAGCTGAAATAGTCTTGTTGCTACCAGTGTTTAGTACTGTGTTCCTTCCAAGCCTTTAAAGCACAGATGACACAGGTTTTATTACAACTGAACTGTTACTTTAACTTAGCCTACCTAAAGATATATACGTCTATCTATCCTCCATGGCAGAACTAATTAATCATGAAGAGACTCAAACCTTCCCACACATTGTTTACCAGTGCATAAGATCTATGCAAGTGAGTCATTGGCAAGAAAACAGGTATCTTCACATTGATATAGTCTCTGATGATTTTGTAAGGTCACCAGTTAAAATAGTTATGTTTTTGGAAAGAGACACAGCAGGATTTACTAATATATAAACAGCTGTGGAAAGAAAATAAAAAAGCAGCTGTTTCTTAACACATTAACAACATATATTCTTACCTGGCTCCCAAGATATCTTTCTTGGCCAGGCCAATTCCAGCTATAATCTTCACCCTGACAATTCGTGTGTTCTCCTAAAATGAAAAAGAACATATTCAAGATGCATTCATACATGTTTTTCAGACCTATTTTTAATTTTTAAGTTAAAACAATGCTTGGCATCATTTTGAATTTACACTGAAAGGTAAGTAATGCAGTTACTTGCCTTATAGAAATAGATGTCAGTTTCAGTAGCAAATTTATTCTGCCTTTACACCTTTTAAAGTCTTACTGCCATCATATCCAGATACATGGATATGGGTCATAATGTGTAATTAAACACAAAACTGTGTAAGTCAATACAGTAGGGTTTGAGGGGTTTAAAGTTCCTTTTGTTTCTCAGCATTCTAAAGGAGTAGGATTTTGTTTCAAGTTAGGGTGCTTAGCCCAACATGACTGTTAACCTTCTTTCCCAATTTCCAAACGGTTGCAGCAGCAGCAGTTAACCACATTCCCCCAGTGAGCCTTGCAACACACTTGTATCAGACTGGATGCAATATGGATGTACTGCATAGCACACACATAGCTTCTCCTAGGGCAACAGTCAGCTCAAGCTGCTAACTGCCAATTCATACAGCCCAGTGACTTCTACTGCTCCCAGGTAGGCAAGCATCTGGGAGCTGTTTCCACACGCAGCTCCATGTTCTTCAGCAGGCAATTCTTACCTGTCTTTTCAACAGAGTAGACAAGGACCTTTTTTGAGATCATGCTCTGACCAGTGTAACAATCTTCGGTGCACATGGAACACAACAAATGTGCTGCCACGTCCATCCCACCAGCCATTCAAGTGAGTCGCATTAAACACTCAGGCAAATGCGTACGGACCAAGAAAATTTTCACCTAATGGTATTTTGGCATTCATCATAGGGTGGGAAATAAATTCTGACCATAAATTTATATCCTTGGGGGATGAAAAAGGTCTGAAATTTATCAAAACATATTAATAAAGCAGTAAAGAACTCGGGGGTAAAAAAAGCAAGAATAAAGAATTCTTACTTCCATTTTTACCCTACAGCACAGAGAGGCCACACTTAAAACACTGGGATTTCTGAAATGACCCATCAGCAGGGTGAGATTTTTAAAACCCAGAAACTGTTCCAGGTACACATTATTCAAATTACAGCTTCACAGGAGCGACATAAGCAATTAACTCTCCTCCTGTTAATTAATATAGCCCCACAGAGTCCTACATGGCTCATCTGATAAGCTGCTGAATTCAAGGGGAGGGGGGGGAATCCCAACAGCTGTGACCATGTCAGAGGAAGATCACAAGTGAGCCGTTTTTCTAAAAGGCAAAAAGCTTTGCAGATGGACTGTTTGTAGGCAATGGCTTGTCAGAGACACTTGTGAGGAAAGCTGAACCAATCTAGGTTGTTAAGGAGTTAAACATATCAAGAGTAATGGGTGAAGCAGCAGATGTTGTCCCTGAGGCATTCATGAATTCCACATATGATTCAAAGTGCTTTCAAAAGGAGACTTGTAGGCAGAAAGTTTGTTTTCTCATTGGCCTCCTATATAATCACAGGGCTGGACTCCCTAACCAATACCAACTGGAGGGGTTTGCAAAGCTAACAGAGAGAACTGCATGCTGATCCTGAGGCAGCGACTACCGGCTAACAAGGTAAAGCTGAAAACAAACCACTACATAAAATGTATTTTAACAAAGTTTACCCCACTCTCTATAGTCTGAGGTGTCTGCCAGGGACTGAGATGAGCATCTACAATACCTACCTACTGACCAGTCAATTGGCCAAGACAATTCCTGACGAATCAAGTCTATCTTCCACCTTTGCCTCCCAGGAAATTGTCTCCTCATAGGAAATTCAATAGCTCAGAAAAGAAAACGTAACAACCAACTCCACTGAGCACTACTAGTAGCAGTCCCAAGCTTTCAAAATTCTGAGTCACGACCAGGCTTTTAAGGTGACACAGGATGCTACCAATATATTTTATGACAGCAAAAGAACTGACTAGATTTAAGGAAAATCAAGTATAAAACTATGTTGGCATCGAATAAAGAAGAGCTGATTGTTAATACTTTTGTATTATCCCAAAAATCCTAAAATACCCACCCTTGCCTTGCATTCCAAAACAGCACCCAATTCAGCTCCTATCAATTACCCGGCTTCCGTGACATTCAACATCAGTTAGCTCTGGAGCCTGCTCACGTTGAGGAGTATCACTTGTGCATTTCTGCTCTCACTGAGCACTTCCGCACTTCACTCATAGCACCACTACCCTCTCCCAGCAAGAGGCTCCTCAGTCACAGCCCATGGGACCGAAGTGACAGAACCCAGCTTGAGAAACAATCTCATCACCTCCTCCTCTGAAAAAGAGCAAAGGCTGACACTAGCATAGGATAAACCTCCCTAAAAGACAAATACATTTCCTTTCATCTGCATTTAGTTGCTTAGACTACCAGCTTTATTCATAGAATCATAGAATAGTTAGGGTTGGAAAGGACCTTAAGATCATCAAGTTCCAACCCCCCTGCCATGGGCAGGGACACCTCACACTAAACCATATCACCCAAGGCCTCATCCAACCTGGCCTTGAACACTGCCAGGGATGGAGCATTCAGCTATTCAAGCATAAGAAAAGTAAAGACAGTTAGATGCTTTTGGGCACGGGCAGTCAGGCTTAACAGGACATCAACCTAGTGCACACGGGGAGATCACAGAAACAGGATCTATGCTCCTCAGATTGTAAAGTAGGCTTAATCACACAGCTTGTTTACTTATATCATAATAGAGACTTGAATTTATTTGAATGCTATTTTACATAAAGACAAGTTGCTTTGTATATAACCTCAGGAAACTGGGAGCCGCAAACCTGAGGCTGGGATGATGAAGGTTGATTTAAACATGCACTGCTGCCAGTTTTATGTATTTGGGATCAGTGCCAAACTAGGGCAGCTACAGAATTTTATGGAGCCCAGCACAACTAAGCAAGCTGACATCTGCTTATGAACTGCCATGTAGAAATACCCTCGCAGATTAACAAAACCAGTTTAAAATTCTTTCTTTTCCAAGCTTTAAAGACTAGAAACTTCAGGGAAAAAAAAACACACTAACATGTAAAGGCAATACTTAATTACAAGAGATTAGGTTCCCTATTCTCTTGTCACACCAATGTGCAAGGCAAATCAGGAGAAATTCAGATAGCTCAACCCAAACACAGTCAGAAAAGCCTAACACTGGAAGGTCCCATTATACTGCAACCCCGCACATCCTGAAGAGGCAGAGAGGCCTGTGGACAGGATGCCCATCTGCACCGTGACCATATGACCTCTTCTCCCCGCTCACTGATGACAGGCAGAATTGCTAAGGAACTGCTGCCTCAGCTCACAAAAGCTGTCCCAAACACACTGATGGCAAAGCAGTGAACATCCGAATATGTTCCAAATGAACATCCAAACATCCATGTTCCAGGACTGTTTGAAGCTGATCTCATGCAGCCAAAAATTACACAGCTCTGCACAGAGACAAAGAATCAGATATTTGATTCTGACATCCAGAAGGAATGGGTTCAATACCAAACCTTCATGGTTTCAAAGGCAGTTTTGAACCTTTTCTTTCATTCACCTTGCACAGGAGACCTTATTGCCCTCTTCCTAGCCACACATATAAGAAATGGTGGATAAGTAGTAACTGCTTCTGTAGATCCACAGGCAGCTGCAACTGGATAGTGTTTTGTGGTCCAAGAAACACATAGGCTGCAGCCTGTGCCTCTTCTATATTGACTGCAGATGTTCTCAAGCTCACCTTGCTATTCTTTTCCACCACTGCAGTGCTCCCAGTGGCTCTGGTGGCATTGGAAGGGATAGGCACCTAGTGAGTAACCAGGAAGATGCCAGCAGCATCTAGCACCACTGCAGCTTGCCTAGGAAACTGCTCACTCAGATCAGTTTCTCTCCCCAAGGGTCTCTTCTGGCCATAAATGCCTACCCATGCTTTTGCAGTCCTGACATTAACTGAAAGGGGTCAGACTGAATTTGTGCAGCTGAGGGGACTGAATACCACTGCTGCTTTGAATCTCAGAGGTTTAATGCCCTAGTATCCAGCTGCTCTGTAACACAGACATGCGCTTTGAGAAACACGCACACACAACAGCCCACCAGAGGCAGCAGCTCTGGGCACAGTCATACAGGGGTTGTCTGTACAGATGGAGCAGAGATGTTCAGCTTCTTTTGACATTTGACTGCCAGCCACTTTGGAGGCTGGAGGGGGAAAGAAATGCAATAATGGCCCCAACACAGCATCATATACAAAATACAAGAACATTATTCCAACATTAAAACTATCAGTTGCGAAGTGTTCCCTTAAAAAATACGAGAACTCCAGTATGAATCAGGTAAAAACAGTGTGGGAAAATAACTATTTGTTAAACTACTGAACCTACCAGGGAGTGGCTGCATAAAACTGAAATCCAAATGACACCGAGTGTTCATCTCGGTTAGTTTGCTCCCAACAAATTAAAAGAGAGTTTATTTTTAGAGGTTATACAACATTTTTAAAGCTGTGGTGTAGGGTAAAGGGGGGGATAAGGCTACCAGATACTACAGGGACTGAGCTGTCCAGAAATTCTTAGTCTGACTAAGTCAGACAAAACACCCTTTACAAAGCTGAATCAGCAAGTTAGTTATCTTATTATGGACTTTCAGATTTTATCATTATTCTGTTGTTAGTCATATTAGTGCATGCTAAAGTACACATTTAAGATTAACTGCTAAAAATATCTGGGTCTACTAACCCTTGCCATTTTCACAACCTCTTAACAATGAATCTGTTTACTAACAGATCTTATGGAACAAGGCGATGAAATCAGTTTCTGAGCTGATAGGTAGACAAGCAATAACTTAAAGCTTAAAGCCAATGCCTGCCAGCCTGTGATACTTTGTATGCCTATTAGTTTTAAAATGTGTTCCCTACACAGCAAAGCAAGAGTCCGACTAATAAGGTGGCACTTCCAGAAGTGAACAGTGCTCATTTGCACAAAAAGCCCCTACAAATCTACCTAGATTCAATTAATACATATTAAGGCAAGATTCAGAACTATTCATTCTGGGCAAGAAACCAGCATTTGGAAACAAATGTCAAGCTTTTAAGGAGTTTAAAAGGTGCTCACAACATGATCAAAATCAAATGATCTTGCCTGGGTTACAGGTGTTTGTAGTCAATGACTATAAAGGATGAGCATTACCAAAGCCCATTCTCACCAACAACCTTCCAAAGTTCACACAGGAGGAAAATAATGCTAATGACAACTGGGAAAGTGACTCCTGCTTTAGTGGTGGAAGTTTAACATGGAACAGAAGACAGAATAATATACAGAAAGAAAGCCTGAGAAAGGAAGCATAAATTAAGACACTGTGACATGGTGATGACTACAGTACAGAACACTGAATAAAGTAGAGAATGACCAGGAAGTGTGATCCAGGTCCCTGAAGGTAGGTTCCAATCTGTGAGTGTGTGCACATGCATGTGTACAGATACATGTATGTGCCCACAGAGTGTGTTGACAGTTTGACAGACTGCAAATGATGAAATATTCCCAACACAAACCAAATGTGAGAAGATTCACAAGATCACAACAAAGAGATCTAGCTGGTCACCTTGCAGGCATTAACTGCTGCCTGTACCTGAAGCCAGGGAGTGGGAGAAAAAAGCTCAACATTTTTCCTTTTGTACACTGAAACACTATAATGTTATGCCAGCAACACAGGTCTGCAACATCCAATAATTCAACTATTACACTAACTGTTCTCCTTCACTTGGAGCTCTAAGACAAAATGCATGACAACATGCTATTATCTAACTCAGTGGCTATAAAAGCTCTGATGTTAATGTAAACACTTCAAGTCCAAACAGTTTTACAGGAGTCTTGAACCTGAGAAACAGATTGCAACTTGCTGAACAATGATTCCTGACACATCCCAAGCATCCAGCAAATGCTCATCTGAGTCTGACTCCAGTCAGTCAACTACCATATAGAAATACCAGACTGATGTGTGTAAGACACACACAAAATTCAGACAAAATACAATTGTCTAGCAATAGAAAAGTTTTTAAAAGGGGCTCTTCAGTGTACCAAAAAAATTTTTTTATTCACTTTTCTATTTTAATCTTTGGTTCAAGTTTTGGTTTTGCCTTTACAATATACTTCTACAGAGAAGATTCACACAGGATGCAAGGAAAAACCAAACCCAGGATGGTTAGTCTGATGTAAAACATAAAAGGGTAGTATCTGCTGGACTACTGGAGAGCTTTTTTTGAGGAAGCCAATACAAAAATGTCTGAAGTAGTCCAACAGAGAACATGCATTGTAGTAAAGAACTGCTCCAGGCAATAACATCCTGTTATTCTTTTGTTCCAGTTAGATAGGTCAAGAATCAACTACCACTAAGTCAAGCCACGAAAAGAGCATCAGAAGATAATACAACAATAAAACCGTACAGCAGCATCACCTTTGAAGATTCTGGTAATATCTGGAATTATATATTAAAGATTTCTTAAGCTTCATATCATGCCTGCACATAGCAAACAGAGATAACTGCAAATTCAGATTTGGGCATGTGCATATAAGCCAAGCTTGGAAGTTCAAAACTGAAACCAGAATATAGCCTAGCCTAAAAAGGAAGGGCTGTTCAGTGGGCTGGATGTGTTCTACATCCCATGTCAAGCGATCCCTCCCATCCCACGTACTGAGGTTGAGAAAGTCAGGGAGGAGAAAAGTAAAGAGTTTATCAACTTTTATAGAGTGTTCAGTGCACTTCTACACAAACTGCTGACCTTACTAAGGAACAGCTATAAACAGCAAGAAAGGTCAGGACACTTGCATGGGTGAAGTGCACTAAAGCCAAGACCTCGTTAAAAAATAAGTACTTGCAGAAGAGATACGCACCATGTTTCTTTTATAACATGCTTCTATCATCTGTGAGACGCCTTACTCAGGGTACCCAGCTTTACCCTACTACTAGTCTGTATTTCAAGCATAAATCATTGATTAAAGACAGACAGTATAACATAAAAGGCTCTGAAGCCTCCCAACCAAGAGCACTTATTTCTAATTTCATTAAAAGTTTGTTTCCTTTTAATTTGTTTTTGAGGGGTTTGGAGAATTTTTTGTTGGTTTGGGAGATTTTTTATTTTGGGGGGGGGTGTTTGTTGCTTTTTGTGGGTTTTGGTTTGTTTGGGTTTTGTTTGTTTGGTTTTTTTTTTTATCCTGGAGCTCATTAGTGACCATAAAGGTTCTGTGTGAGTGTTTCACAACAAAAACATACTCCTTAGGGGCATTTAAGGGAGAGATAAGCAGTCTTTCCTCAAAGAAAACTTTCAGGATTTGGCTCTTCCACTACCTACACTGGGGTTAGCACAGAAGGTTTTTCCTTGAGCAGTCTAGAAGACACTGACATTCTTCAAACATTAAAAAGCACATGCACGAACAGACCTTCCTCATATATTATAAAGAAAGAGGTATTAAGAATTTTAAATAAAATTCTTCAGATCTTAAACAAAAGAACTCCAGCACATAATTATAAGATCAGGCTAGCTAAGAGCACTTACATATTCTACATTCAGCTTAAACAATTCCATCAGGAGATAGATACAAAGTTGACAGCATAAGAAATAGACCAAACGAAGTTACTGTTAAAACTTATCATCCCATTTGAAAGAAAGCATTTCCCACAGAATAGTGAGCTTTCGTTGAAGGAAACTAGTTCATGCAACATTCAGACCTTGCAAGTTAGGCAGACACATACGTTAAGTTACCTCTAATGATGAGTTTTGTTAGCATCACCAGTTATGCTAACATATCACCAGTTAGGTGATATGCTATCACCTAACTGGTGATGCTCACATTCCACCAGGAGATGGAAATAAGAAAGGAGTCTGCTGTATTGACCGTTCCTTCACAACCCAACGAGCACTCCTTTCCCCCCTCTATGGTGCCTATCAGAGCCAGACCATTCTTCTTTGAAAAAATTCTCTCAAAGCAAGCAAAGCAAGTTTTTCATTCAGGAAGATTCCTATTATAGAACTACATTAATCAATCTTTAATTATGCCTACAAGTCATTAACTTCCACCTGCTGGTTACAATACAGTCTTACTAACTAAAAGAACTTAAACTTTAATTGTACCACAGGAGAACTTCGTATTCATAAATAAGGAAGTCTCATCTTTCAAGAAATGCTGGCTGTTACTACACATTGTATTTAACACCTCTTTTCATTTGCAAATTAAGGAAAAGATTCAAGACAAGAGTCCAAGAAAGGAGTTACCTGTCTGCCAACAGACTTTTCCTAAATAAATAATAACCAATCAAACAAAAAAACCCCAAACCCTACACCAACCAAGAAAAGGTTAATGTTTTCATCAGAAGCAATCCAGAGGAAGATGAGCCATGCCCGTCTCCCAAGTAGGAGTCATCAGCATAATCTCCAAAATACAGCAATATGAGAAGGGCTGTGGGGTAAGGTGTGCAGCAGCAGAGAAGACAAACCATGTATCCAAGACTTTCAGTTTACCAGCAGCAAGCAAAATAACCATAAACAACCTACTCCAGAAATATATCCTAAAGGAACATAAAAATACACCCAAAGCTTTCCAGAATGGAATACCACATGCTTATGAGACAACCTGTGACCTGCAGAAAACGAACACTTGGTCTACATAGGACAGTTCTTAAGTGACTTGAGAAACCTGAAATGGCAATAAGTAAGAGTCAAATGTGTATTTTTGCCTGTGAGAAGCTCCCATTACTAGTTTGAAGCAGATCAAACATCATAGACACGACAGACAAAAAAAGCTAGCTACCTTATAATGCTATTTAGGCAATATAAAGAGAGCTATGTGAAAAAAGAAAGTCCCTAAGTCAGGCTGGGAGTGTAAGAACACTGACACAATGAAATCTTTAAATTAAATTGGCTATGAAGTAGATGAAATCAACAAGCAGCATCATTTTAATAAAGGCCATTCCAAAGCCCAACAGCCAAAAAACCTGTAGTAATGGACAACCCACCTCAACAAGCATCTTTAGGAACACCAGCATAGTTACCACTGCTATGACAAAAACAAAAGCAATTGTGTTAGTCCAGTCCTGCGGATCAGAACCAACACTTGCACCTACTTTCAAAAGTAAACGTATCTGAGTATGCACCAATAGACCCTGCTCTGCATACAGAATTATTAGTTTCCCCCATTGGCTCTTCTAGTGCTCATTATTTCAATATCCAAATAAGTCATAAAAAGTCCTATGGATGACAGCATGATACTCCATCCATTTTACAGAAGAAAATATGAACCAGATAAATTAAGGACAAATACACATTCTAACACTGCATTCAACTGCCTCAACAAGCAGACCAACTTCTCACCTTCTTTTGTTATTTACAATTACTATGTAACCATACAATTATATGCAATAGCTACAACAAATCAAAATGTTTTGCAGACAACACCACTTCCTTTTTACCAGACAATTTTAATCCCTACCCCAAGCAAATCCATCTTGCAGAATGGATTGCAGAGCAGCCCTGGGGAAGCAGCAGTGTGCAGACAAACTCTGAAAAGCTTGCAAAACAGGTGGGGGAGGTTTCTATAGAGAACTCCTTGATGCTACTTCCAATATGATTTGGGTTTCTGACTCTGTGGTTTTGTGGTGAATTGTGTATGCAATCTTCCAGATTTAAACTCTGAAAAAAACAAAAAAATACAATCTAGAGAGGCACAACCCTAGTTTCCATTATAGCACTCTAGGCAAAGCAGCTTGCAGCAGTTTTCCTGTAACCCTAAGTTCATTCGTTTTGTCACTTGTGCATGCAGAATAACACGTGAAAACAATGAAGAAAACAGAGTCCTTTATATGCGAACCAATAAGCACCAACTGAATATCAGAGGCTCATCATAAAGAAACTTTTCACATCTGTAACTTGAAAAAGTTTGGCTAAGCTTTTGAATTATGGAAGAAGTTGGATCTGATGATTTGCTACATATTCAAACTTTCTCTTTCTTCCCCCAGCTGTTCCAAAGGAATGTGTTCATGTTCAAAAGGATGGAGGGAAGATCAGAATTATCCAATTCTGACCAGATTTCAAAACACTGAAACAACTAAACTGACCAAAGTTTAATAACATTAGAAGAAAGCCTGAGGCACGGAATGTTTTAGTCCAACTAGATAGCCTCAAAAAGTTACTAGCAACTGAAAATAGGATCTTGCAATGAGAAGTGCCATGCAACCCTTGCAGCATGCTGGCATCATTTTCTATTAAAACTCCCATGCAATTCAAATATTAAGATGAAAAAAAAATATAAAAAACAAAATCCACAACTTGAGAGCTTTATAGTTAGTTCTCCAGAAGCAGAAGTTGAGAAAGAGATGTGCTAACACAGACTAGGAATAATATTTCAAAGTTTTAATCAAGTTAATTCCTGCTAAGGACAACAAGTGTGCATTGACACAGAGATCATCACTGCCGGGACACACAGAGCTGACCAAAGACCACCTTGGTGAAATATCCTGTTGGCAAAAAGACATTACTGACATTTCACACAGGTCACCGAACAGCTTTTGGATGGGTAGAGCTTTTAGTCTTCCTGCACCAGCAAATAAAAAACAACGTGACCTATCTTCCCGATGAAGCTAACTATTCCATCAATATTCTGCCCTATACACAAGCCACAGTGACGATGCCAAAGCTCACCCCACCCGTCTACCATTAAGCACAGTAACAGGTACCTCAGTGCCAGCCACCTTCCAAAGATCCACGTGCTCAGGAGCCAGGACCTCATGACAGAAGTGGCTGCAGAAACCACCTTCAGTTACCCACGAGTTCACTGCAAAGCCCACTGAACCGCACACCAGATCTCACACTCGCGCTCATGGCAACGCACAGGAAAGCACCATCGCTCAGGCCCCAAACCATCTTTTGTACAGTTTCAACCCGCGCACCGCTTCAGTGGTTCAAATATTGCCTGTGAGACAGCCTGAAACAAAGACTTTACTCTTCAGCACCGGGGCAGGGAGCGGGGGAGACGCGGCCCCGCTGCACCCGTCCAGCACCGTCACGGGGAAGTTGCCCAACGTTCCCGAACTTCTCCGCCCATAGCGGGAGGCTCGCACAGCTCAAACAGCAGCCTGCAGACAGGAATGCCGCTGCTAGGGACACGGCAGCCGCCTGACTCCCCGGCAGCCGGACGGGGCTGGCGGGGCCAAGAAGAAGGGGCACCGAGCGCCGGCCCCGAGTTGCCCCGCTCCCGGGCGGGCCCGCCGAGGCCCCCCACTACACCTCACACCTCACGCCTCACTTGACGCCGAACCTCAGCCCCGCTCCCCCATCCCGCCGCCACGCCAGACAGCGGCTGGCCCGCAGGAAACCCCCGCCCTGAGGGGAGACCCGCCCCGGCCCTGCAGGGAAGGCGCCGCCCGCGCTCGGCGGAGGAGCAGCGTGGCGGACCGGCGGCCGCAGGCCTCACCTCCTCGCCGGGTAGCCCGAGCACCTCAACCGGAGAAGCCGCCATGACCGAGCGGCGCGCGCTCCCCGCCGCCGTGTTTACCCGCCGCCGCCGCGCGCCCCGCCTACGGCCCCGCCCACAGGCCGCCGCGCGCGCCAGCGGCGACCGCCCCTTGGCACAGCGAGCGCGGGTGCGCGCCCCCCTTCTCTCTCCGGCTGCTTCCCCCCCTCACCTCGTCTGATTGGCTCAGAAGCCCGCGCCACCGCCCACCCGCGAGCTGGCGGAGTCTTATGATTGGCTCTCGATCCGCGACCCTCCCGGAGACAAGCGCGGCGCGGGCAATCGCCCTCAGCTCTGCCACCCCTGAGGGAGCCCGGCCCTGGGGCGCGGGGCAGCGCCTCAGCTCGGCAACGGCGTGGGCGGGCTCGGTTTAATAAACATCTTCCCTGAGGTTTGAACTGTCGGGCCAGGCGCAGGCTGTGGCCCTTCCCTGAGCCCCTCGCATCCAGGGAAGCCTCTGGAATTGCCAACGTTCGGGGAAACTGAGAGGAAAAAGGTAACCATTGTCAACGCGCAGAAAGAACCTTGCCGGCCAGGACAAGGAGTGCTGCTTTGCAGGGTACGGGATGAGGAAGGAAGTCCTTGCTGTGCAAGGAGCTGACCTGACATAACACCCAAGCAGGGAGAATGCCAGAGGAGAGGGAAAGGTAAACTCTTAGAGCCTTGTCTGAAACCAAACCAACAGCTTTGTAAAGGCTTCCCATTTTCTCCAAAGAAAAGTCTGCTCTCCCGTCACAGCTCAAGCTTCCAAGCAGTACAGCAACTGGCCCTCATTCCATGACAGTGGTGTAGATGGCTTGAATTCACACCACCTTCAACAGCTGCCCGGGAATCACTCAGGAGTCCCTCACAGAGGACAACAGGGAGAGCTGTGCTAAAACATAATCAGTAAAATACTGGTTTAGGCTGAGCTTCTTAGACATAAGCCTTAGTACAAGCCTGAGCCAAACTCCTCCAAGCACTGCACAGTTTGTAAAAGTACCTTCATCTTAGGACGAGCATGTGGCAAATCAGGTGTGTTGCTAGCAACCAACAAACATAGCAGCACCAGTGCGGTCAGGGAACTGTTGTCTTTTGTCATACTTCAGCTCATGGCACCTGGCCCCCCACGACCTGGGTGACCTACTGCTCTCCTCATCCAGTGAGAAACTCTGCCCTTTCCAAAGCAAACACAGACACAGGCTCAGCTGTTTGGACTCTGCCCCAGGCAGGTCACAAGTAACACCTCCACAGCGGGGCTCAGGCAGGCCTGTGCCCGTTCCGTTCTCATACACACATGGGCTCTCCTCCCAGGGTTAGCAGGATGTTCTGGGGAAAGGCAATCTCAACAGCAACATCAGTCTGTGCATGTTGTAAAATCACTGTAGGGTATTACCTATGAAAGACCGAGTGCCTGAGAAACAGACAAAGTGGCATCCAGGCAAATGTCTTCGTAGTCATGATTGTCGGTGAATATGAGATTGTAGAAGCATGGGAAGACAATGTCTTTTATTAGACAAACTGGTAAAAAACATCCACATAAGCTTTTGGGTAATTCAAAAGAAACAGCCCTGTCCCCTTTCTGGATCAAGCCTCTTGATACCCAGTGTTTCTCTCCAGCTCTCTTCAGCCTTGCCTAACGACATTCTCAGCAGGACTTTAGAGGCTTGTCCCAGTGTAACTGGAAAGGTTCCTGGGTGACAGTCAAGCAAAGAAAACCTGCCTAAGTTACAGCAGGCATGATCTGCAGGTCCAGGTACTTTGTGAAGCACTTATTTCTGGGATTGAGCCTAACGTTGATTAGTAAATTGTTCTTGCAGCTTGCTAGAAAAAGCATGTGGGTTTCTGGCTGTTAAGCATGAATGCCTGGGTTTGCAGTGCTGCCTCTTACACTCTGCTAGCGTGTACAAACAAAGCGTGTCTGGCAAAACATCAGAACCCAAAAAGCTTAGGGTTTTTTATTTGGGGGGGGGGGTTGTTTGTTGTTTTGGGGGGTTATTTGTTTATTATTCTTGTTGTGGTTTTGTTTGGGTTTCTTTTAAGTTGTTCTGGTTACTCTAATGAAAAATACTGGTTTATTTCTCCCTACAAATCTCCCCCTCCAACATTACTGTCACTTGCCTGAACTCTGCTCACCTGTTTCTCTGCATTCTCAGCCTCAGCTTTTCAGTACACTAGAAGGCTGTGAGAAGAAGCACGCTGAGGGATCTTGAAGTCCTGTTTAACAAAGGTCTTGTTTGTGAATATTTTATTAGAGCATTACTTAATGGGCTGTTTTGAAAGACATCAAACCTCAAAGATTACATTCCGAGGCACACGCCATTTCAATAACTTTGAAATAATGCCCTTTTGAAATTTAAAATAGGGCATGAGCACACTTAATTTCTTCTACCACATTTTTTAAGTAGCTGAGTGTAACAGAGCACTGATTCATTTTTTGTGTGGGAAGACCACTGACTGGCCAAGAGTTACAACACTAAAATCCCAGATCCGTAAGTAGATGACCTGTTATCAACAAGGCTTGTGTTTCTGGGTTTCTTACCCAGAGGCATCTGTATGCTAAGATAAGGTCTATGTGTGTTTTCAGTGGGATCAAGTTATCTTCAATATTCCAGGAAGATACCTAGCAGTTCACTCAAAACAGAAGGATTTTAAATTATTCTTTTACTTAAAAACAGGGGGAAATAAACCACAGTTTATTGCTAACAACCATTCAGTTCTTATGTAAGATGTATATCTCCAGCATTTAATATTTCATGGTCTTATGCAATTACAAACTAATAGTGGAAGAGAGCTCTTCTGAGAGCTCTTCCTCTTTCTGCAAATAATTGATTCTCAGTTGCAAAGAATAACCTGCATCTGGATCATCTGAGTGCATTGGAACACTTTAACTGTATATAAAGACCATTAAAAACACATTAATGTTTTATCTCATTACTCCATCCCAGTAGTGAGTTCTCATTTGGTAATAAAGAAGCTTGACTTCTCCTGTCACCTAAATTAACCCTCAGCCCCATGAAAGATCAAAAAATTACAAACCTTAAAAATATTTTCCATCTCTTAGCTCATGGTGTGCAGCCTGATTGACTCCATTTGTGGTTGGAATTTTATATACAATACTTGGTTTGCATCTTTCTTTACCGCAAAAGCTTTTATAAGCTGAAGAGAATCCATATACTATAATATTGAACAGCTTTGAAAAAAATAGAGCAGAGTTCTTAAAGGAGGAAGTCATGTAGGAAAAGGAGACTTGTTTCAGAATTCCAAAGAATTATTTATCATAATAAAATAATCTTTATTTTAAGAATGTATGTTAACTATAATAATGGCTAAATTACAAAAGCTGGGACATCAAGTGACATCAAAGTATGATTTATCTTATTAAATACAGGATAAACTTTGGCTACAGAGGATTTTAAATCAAATTTGATACATTTAAACCAAAGGAATCAGAAATTAAATAGAAAATCTGGATGCAAATGGCACAAACAGATTTCTGCGTATTGTCTTTCATTCTACTGAGTCATACAATAGAAAATGTTATGATGAACCACTCACAACATCACAGTGGCAGGTAAATGGAAAGCTACATACAAGAGCTACATAATAGAAAAGAATTATATTGCTAGTGAGTCACTGGTATGACTAAGAGAAGTAAATACCTATTGATAGTCTACTAATCTCAATTTCTCTACCATTGCAATGACTCACTGATGAGACTCATGCCAGAGATATAGTTAAGAGACCAAGATTTGGCTCTACAGTTACGTGCAAATACATGATAGATCCTGGTTCTTAGTGCTGGATTTCAAACACCAACAGATGCAAAACTGATACAAAGATAAAATTCAGATTTCATAAGCAAGAGCTTTATTCTGGTGAAACTAAAGACTAAAACCCAGACTGACTGTTGTCTCTGCGTTGCACTGCAATTAAATTGCCGTCAGCTCATGCTCAGGTTTTTGCCAGACCGTTACTGCACCTTTTCATTCTCAGTTCTCCATAGTCACTGGTTCTGTTTTCCTCAACTTTTCTCTGTTCCCTTAAAAGCAGCGTATCTTCTGTCTGGACACATGTTGCTTTCTGTGGTACCTGGTGAAATCCTGCAGCCTTCCGTGGCCCTGCGAGTTGACAGCAAGGTGTGACCATCGCCTAGGGGCAGACCTGAGGTGAAACAGAAGCCCTCCACTCGAGGAGATCTTTTCCAGGGCAGCCACCAGACAAAATGCAACACTGCTCTCGAAGCGTGAGTCTGTGCTCCCAAGGCACTAACATCAGCGCTGGGGCAGCTACCTCTGCTCCCCCCCCCCCGAGATTCCTGTCCCCCAGGCAAGCTCCTGAAACCTCCAGCTCTCACAGGGGGGGGCTGTGAGAAGGGGAAGATGTAATAAATGTTTTTCCTAATTTCTGTGACTAGGGTAACAGTTTACAAGCAGTTGTTTCTGAAATCTCTCTGGCCTGATGAGCAAACCTGAATGGTAAGAAGAGCAACTGTGGTGGAGGTGGAATGTCACACTCATTTTGTGCATATGCATTTGAATGAAGTGGTAAACACTTGTCTGAATCACCACCACTCAGATGTCATCTTTCTCTCCCTATTTTCAGCATGAAGTGGAGGAGAGCTGCCAGAACAGGAACCCAAAGGTGCTGAGCTCCAGTCAACTGCTGTCATGCTGTTCCCAGCTTAATTCACCACCAGTGATCCCATGGTTAGTAGTCATTGTGGATACTTCTGCTAACAGCTCAACCCATCACAATATTACAAAAGCAAGATCCTTCCAGGGATGATGTATTTGGGCTTTTCTCCTTTAAATACCTTGAGATTATCATTCTCCATATGTGTATGCAGTAGTACGTGCTGTAAGCTGTTTGTCACTGATGAAAACATCACTAAACCCAGAGGAAGCTACTGTTCTGACTCGGCACATGACTGAACAGGACTCAATGCACTTCCATCTTTGTGCTTATTCTCACACAAGATGCTCCTGCTCATACTGTTTCTCCCTTATTGCATTAGGAAAATGGAATAGTAAATAATTGCTGTTATAAGTTTGTTTAATTACTTCTGAGGGCTTTTTAGTGTTCAAGTAGTTTTGAGTACAGATTTTTAACGTGTTGTCCTTGGCCCACTGATTGGCTTCCAATGAACTTTAAAGTGTTGTCACTGGGAATTAATTACTAAGGTGGCCAAAGTCGACATAATATCACACTGTCCAAGAAGTGTCCACACATCTTCAGGTCTGGCTGGCATATAAACTAATCCCATAAGAAAGTACTTCTAAAACCAGGATGACTGGACTGATAAAGATGTAGGGCTTTGTGCATGCTGTAAAAGCATACCTATTAGTGAGAAGACTGTTACCTCTGCCAAAAGGAGACGCAAATATCCACCTGAATTATATAGCTACCTTTTATAGATGTTATTTATTTAAAAAAAAAGCAACTTCAGGTAATTCCTAAAGCAGTAAAATAATTCAGCTTACACAGGGCTTCAGCAATTCCTTATTTGTAAGCACTGAAGTCTTACACTTGATGACTGAAGACATTTTGCTCTTGCAGAGACAGCCATTTTAAGTCCCAGCATTAGATCCACTTTCCACAAGTACTCCTTGGCAGAGCAGAGTTTAGTTATGCTACTGGTACAAGAACCTAGAGCGGGGCCTTTTGGACACAGGTGCTTCGTCTCCCCTCTCATCTATACATACATAGCAGGAGAGATTGTTCTGATTTTTCAGCAATTTGAAATAGAATCAAGGAGCATTTTATTCCAGTTAGAAAGAATCATTGCTTATACATCACCTTTTAAACACCGCATTTCAAAATGCCTGTTCTTGTCTCAGAGCAAGGAGGAATTGGGCTTGATCTCTCTGGGAAATGATTATCACAGTCCTTGGAACAAGTGTCCTTTTGAAGTACTGATATGAAGGAGGCAAATTGAACACTCAGGGGTATTTTTGACAGAGAGAGGGGATGAATGAGTCCTAATCAGTTAGTTTATAATTACATAGCTGTGTTTTGCCCTCCATACTAAAAACCAGAGATCGGTATTTGAGAAGAGGGAGCCCAATAGCTCTCTAACATAAGCGAGCTGAGCAGCACAGTTTTTTATTGATGGATAGGTCAGCTACCCAAGGAAGGCTGCAGGGACCACTTCTCTTGATTCCTATTAACCACCCTCCTCTACGGAGCACTCAGAAAACCTGAGGCTACAAATGGATTCAGCTCCAGCAGCTGCCAGGTAAGACCTTGTTCAATTTAGTCTTCACAAAAACCCACTAACAACAAGCTAGTAACTGGATACAAGGCTATCGGCTCCTGAACACATGGAAATCTATTTTCAGTTTCCTACACATCTTTTTTCCTGCCTTTAAGATACACGAAGGCTCACAATATTTGAAACAGCAGCTTGAGATCCACTCACAATTTTATTCTAACGGGCATCATCTAATTAGGAAGTATTGAACAGGCAAAGCTCCAATGATACACAATTTATGATCCACATAAAAGCAGTTTATGTAAAAGGAAGCTGACAACAGAAGAAAGATGAGACACAGGGATAAAAATGGACCTTTTTGATGATTTCAGAGCTGAGGCATTACCAGATATAGAAAACGGGTAGGCAGGCCCAGGAAGAACAGACTCAGGAGGAGGCACGACAAAGCCATAGGAGAATAGACATGCAAATGTTCCAAGGCAACACATCTGAGTATTTACATCACTAGTAGGGCATCTCCTACGGATTCAAATCAGATAGCAGAAACACTGTGACCCATCAGGAAATATAATCACTTGTTTATATATTCTACATTATATCAAGGTGGTCTTTCATTTTGGATATTTAAACACTGCAATCTGCAGAATGAAACTGCTGTCGTTTTAGCACTGTATGTTTTTTTTATGATATGAGTATCTCCATGTCCTCATTTCACTTTTGTCTTAATTGCTTAGTTTATATTTTAGCCCATTTTGTATTTTTAACAAGTTGAGCAGGAAAAGCAAAAGACTAGAACATGTGCAATTTCATTAGGTAATGTTAATTATGCTCTAGGAGGTGCTGGTTTCTTATGATAACAGTAACAAAGGCACTTAGATTCTGTGAAGTATTGCTTAAAATGCCATTTGTGCTAGAGCAAGCACTGTAAGCACAGAGAGGGCAGTATAAATTAGCCTTAAATGCCTTCAGATCCCTGAGCTATGCAGCACTGAACAGGCCTCTGATCCACATGCAGATCTTGCCTGTGGAAGGGTCACCCCATTTTGATCACTTGAGCTACTCTAGGATTTTCTTACAAGCAAACAACTCTGTTTACCATTTCCTCTGTCGGGCAGAAGGGATGTTCACATGAGAACATCTCGCTGACTTTCAAAGGTGAGGACACACAGATGGTGTAATCACCAGCACTGGTGGGAGCTGCCTGCAGGCTCCTCTCCTGTGGTCACCTGGCCAAGTTTACCCTGCAGGCAGCACATATGCACAGGCCTGGGCATATTTAGGTTAATAGTTAACTGTTACGTGGATCACTAACTCCTCAATGTGTAATGCTCTTCTGGTCTGGGTGAATACAGGTAACTATTAGGAATGCTAAGTTTCTAGGTTTTATTGCACTCCCTTACATGCATTTCTCAGGAACACCTGAAGTGTACAGTAAGGTCACTGCTCATTTCTTAGGTTTGGAGTTGTCTTCCAGAGTGTATTTTTCTAGTGCTTTTTCCCTTATCCACTCTTTACACTTGCCATTTGTAAGAGGGGGTGGAAGGCAGCAAGGCTGGTTATCTCTGACTTACACAACAGAGGCAGCCTAGATAATTAAAGTTTGCTAATGAATGTGATGATCATCAAATATTATGCTTTAACTTTACCAGAGTGAGAGCAGCCATGCTGCACAGTCAGATCCAGCTGGGTTTACTCGACCCTCCTGCCTTAATACACATGCCGACAAAGTGAGGTTCTCAGGAGGCTCCAGAGGTCAACTGGGCAATACCCCACCCCAGGGTAGTGCTCTGAGCTGAGCACTGAGTTCAGATTGAGCTCCTCCTGCCTCCTGGGTCTAGGAGAGCAGCATTCACAGCAGCAATTTATTCTATGACCACCTAATAATGCAGGGCATCTTTGTCTGGAGAAGACGGTGGCATCAAGTGCCACAGACACTGTAAAGACTGCATGAACCAGTCCTTAAGACCCTAGAGGAGGAGTTCTATTTACCAGAATACCGGCTGCATTCACACACACGGATTTGTATTTCTGGAGATGAAAAAGTACTTCTAAGCAGTTGTTCAGATTTTACTCTGGAGGTCTTTATTAGACATATAAATATCTGCTCACTTTGAAAGCTCCTGACTTCAATATTTCAAAGTAATTGTGATTTTGTGTTTAGTTCTAACATTTCCACCTTCCTAAGTTTTTGCTGTTGGGCCATTTCCATTCACAGCTACAGATTTGCTTGCTCTTAAGACCCTTTTTATTAAAAGCAAATCTTTCTGGTCTGCAGCCGAGATGTTCTGATTAAAATACATCATTACCTCACATGAACTACCAATTTCTAAAATAGCCTTTTATATCTCCTGCATTACATTGCATCTCATTCCTTAGCAATTTCAGTGGTTTTTTATGACCGCGGAACATGGAGAAAGCACGTTCATGAATTGTTAGAACTCCTTTTAGAGCATGTTAATTTAGGATCCAACAAGATACATTAATTGCATCCCCTCCAACCTCATGTTAAAAATGATCTTTCGGATGCTCTTTCATTCACGTTGACTCCTTTAAGTCTCCCTGATGATTCTTTTTCTTTCTTGACAAACCTAAGTGATTTTGTGCCACCATCAAATCTTGCCACCTGCCAGCCCATCTTGGCACTCTGGAGTTTAGGATGGAGTCTGTTAACAACCAGTGCTATCTTTCTGGCATGAAAACCTGAATATTTATCCTCACCCTTATTTTCTCACAGCCAATTTCCGTTTCCATTGTGGTCACATAGCTGGGAACACTGCTTGGTTTATGTACGATTTTACAACCCAAATAAAGGACTCCATAGACCAGGACAGTGTATGCTCCCCTTTATGGCAGCAAGTCAAGCTGCACTGTAATACTATCTTGTAAGAGGGCTCTACAAGAATTGAAAAGCAAACCCAGCCATGCATCACCACTGTGTATGGCTGTACCACAGCAGCAGGAGCCATCACCCAGACATGAAATGAACGCTCTGACCAGCAGCCACCAGGCTGTCCGCAGCACAGAGGAGCTGCACGTGATGGCAGTTCTGACCTGCACAAATTTCACCACCACGTTCTGAAGCACAGCCTGTGCCAAAATGCTATTTTAATGTTTGATGGCAAATTTGAGCTGTCAGTTCAGGTTCAGCTGTAAGCTGCAGCTTTTTATCCCTCAAGTGTAACGGTATCACCACAGAAGCACTTACCACTTAAAAGGGCTACCTACAGAAAAGGAATGTGAAGTAATTGGTCAGAAACCCATTAGCACCAACTCTTAAGAGATTACTCTGAGAGCCCAGATTGACCACAGCACCCCAGCTAGGAAGGTTCACCTTCGTGCACAGCTTGAAGTGTACAACTGGGCTCAGCAACTGCAGTTCAAGTGGGTACAACTGGGCAGCTATGATCCGTCTTCAACACAAACTACAAAGCCATGTATTTTAGGGCAACCTTAATGCATGCTTTCCATGTAAAGAAAAAACTCCAAAGTCATTTTAATATAAAATGTTTTTATTGTTTTTGAAAACATTTAAAAAACAATTTTTGAGCACTTTCAATAAAAAAAATAACTGAAATGCTACTGCAATATTCAACTACTGTAGTTTCAGCAGTACAACAGACAATAAAACACTGGGGAAGAGGGGAGAAACTGGATTTCCTGCACTAAATGAAAACGTGGAACAGGGATTTTAGTTTCCTTACGGTGCAGTAAATAAAGCACAGTATAGTACAAGACTATTATATGAACCTCAGATGCACTGCACAAGAAACGCTTTCCTTCTTTTCAGTTCAGAAGTCAGTGCTTATTGCAATTATTTGCAAATTATTTACTTCATGAATTCTTATCATGATAAAATGATGCAAAATGTTTTTTCAACACCAGAACAATAAAAAATAATCCAAGAAAGGAACATATTCAACAAGAACTAAGCTGAATTAGTTAACATAAAAAAGTAAATAACTTGTGAATAACTATGCTCACCTGGTTAACACTGAACCAGTTCAATACAGCAAAAGAATAACAAAAATAAAAGTGGTTACAGGAATATATCTAGTACTGTACAAGATTAAGTCATTAACACTCATGCACGTTTTGTGATCATGTATTAACATGGTGAAGCAAACTAAACTTAATTTTTCCTGCTGTAATATTCTCATGTAAGAGAATAATAGAAATATCTCATTGAGATCAATGCACATTGCTACATAAGACAATTTCACCTGTCACTTTTAATGACATTTTGCCTTTTAATAATGAAACACATTAAAAACTTTTTTTTCTGTTTTGCCTTTTTTTTTTACTTTAATCTGTGGGCCGTATTTGTTGCATTTATCCTAAGGAATGTGCCTGCCACAGGTTCAACAGAGTTTTAGTGCAATATATGAACCCAGAAAGTTTGCTGGACTAACCAACCAACCCAATTTAAAGTGTTTGCTGCAATACTGTACACAGGGTACAAATTCACTAGGGTTTTTATACTTTAGCAAAACCTCCTATCAAAAGAATTCATTTCTCATGTTAGTAGGAAGCCAATAATGTAAACAAGGGGTCAGAACTGTCTCAAATTCTTAGTTTTGGAGTATCTGACAAGACAGGCTTCCATTTGTTAGAATCACAGATTTTTCCTTTGGGTATTGCATACTTTGGTGTGCAGTAGTGCTCTGTCTCAATGTATTGTAAAGAACTAACTAGCACTAAGTACAGGGACCTAACATCATCAATTGTAACACCAACACAAACACCTCTAAAATAATACACACCGATGTACAAAGCTGTGCCTTGGATTTTACTTGAAACAATCCTTGTTCAAATGGAACACCTCTTAAATTAAACATATCTTTGCTTCAAATCCACTGATTATAGAGTATTTCCTCTAATTAAATCACGTTAGGCCCAATGTAATGCTTGTACTTAACAATAATTTCAAACGCACTTTAAAAAACCTTTGGTGAAGGCTGCATAATGTGACCGCATCAGCTTTAAATCTGCTCTTGCTGCTCTGAGAAAGGCTCTTAAAACACTACAGCAGAGCCGGGCAAAAACTGGTGCCCCCCAAGCCCACCTCAGTCTCGGTGTCAGCGACCCGGAGGCGAGGCCAGCCCAACAGCTCATGCAGACACATGAGTTGCTGCAGCACCGGCACTCGTGGCCTCTCGCGCCGCTCTCCATCGGAAGGTAGGTTTGCCTATTCACAGTAGTGCTGGCACTTCCCACAGGGTCAGGGAAAACAACCCGAAGCAAGCAAAGGTAAGAGGATGTTCAGCACATCTCTGGCAAAAGGCCACGGGCAGGTTCAGAACTCAAGCCCTGCCTTCAGCAACTTTAGTCTCCAAGAAAAATGGCTCAAGCCTTACTGGCAGACACCTGGCAAGGTAACAAGCAGAAGGGTACCATGCAGGTTTTAGTCTCTGCCCCATTTCCTTAACAAAACTTAAAACTTGGTCTTATACAAAGCAAACCCCACTATCACACATCCACATGCTTCAAGGAGAGAACTGAACTCTCCAAGTTTGTTCTTGACAAAGTGGCAAAACTTGAGATGCAAGCACAGTGAAATCAGGCCCCATAAGGTGCTACAGCTTGGCACAACTGTTTGTCCCTGCAGAAGAGGCCATAGACTGGTGATGAATTGAGGCAAGAGCAAGAGAAGCCATGGTACACCAGCACCTCAAGTGCCAGTGCAGCTGCACAAGTTGAATCAGCACCGCCAAAAAATGGACCAGTACTCAAGTCATCAGCAAAAAGTTAAGAAACAGAAAACCACCAGGACACTTCAAAAAACACTGATCACCTGAAAAATCTGAGCATCTTCCCCTTAAATAAATCCGGGGGGCTCATAGTGCCTCCCCCTTCATAAATCCATGATCACTTAGTCAAAGAAGTGATGCAAAAGAGGAAAATGTTTCTGCTCTGCTTTCTGTTTAACGTGTTAGTTCACAGGAGAGAAAATCAGTTTTATTCTAAGCTCAAGGCATGGCACCCCTTACAAGAACCATCTCTTTTGTAAAAGCTTGCTTCTGCAATTCCTCCTCCTAGCATCAGGGCCGTGGCCAGTTAAGTACCTGTCTCTTTTGACCATTACAGAGACCCATGCCATGCTGGAAAAACAAAAGCTCTTTTGTTTGGTTCAGGTGAAGGAGTCCATCTGAAGCCTAAATCTCATTCTCCAGAGGGTCAGCGAAGGACCTGTAAACAACTTCCAAGCAAAAATCAGATCCACCAGTCCTGTCAAATCATTTCTGAAAACGGAACCCAGGCTCCTAAACCAGTACTTTTAAAAGCAAGATCACTTCTTACTGTGTGTCTGTAAAGTGCCTGGCAGTATTATGGCTCTGTATGAAATAGTTTTAGATCAACCACATTTTCTAATATTTTAATTATCTTTTGTTTTAAAAAGAAAAAAAAAGAGCAAGAAAAGCAGAAAGGCTCAACCTACCGAAACACAGAGACAAGACCAGCTCCCTACAGCCTCCACTAGGTTAGGAAAGAGCAAACTTAACAAACACATCTTTTAAAATAGTATTTTAATGAGCTCCAGCAGCTCTTCTTCTTTAAAAAACGAGGGAAAGTATCACGTTCCTTCCCTAGCATTGATAAATAGTTAAACAGAACCTACCGCTTTAAAATAGGGTCTTATACCTAGATTAAATCTCAGTGCTCAAAATCTTTTCTCATTAATTTTACCTAATATAAAAACACTGAAGCGAGAACTCAAATATCAAGTATGTCATGAATATTAATGGATAAAATAACGACATAGATTTATTTCTCTTAAATAAAAAAATTTAGTGCATCTTTCTTTTTCCTTGATCGTTCCTGTTAGTTTCTCCTATCTCTGTGTTTTACCAGCGATGCCGATGGCACCAGTGCTGCAGAGATTGCCCACAGTTCACCGCTGAGCAGTGCTCAAGACAGCTACACGATGATCAGGCACCTGCATGTCAGTCACCCAGCTCACTTGTACCCACGCCCTGCACCTATCTGCAGGCACACTGCATTTCAAACCTGAAAGACAACGGTCAGTAAGGATCATCTACTCAGAAGTAAGAAGCAACGCAAAGTCTGGCAAGCCTATTGACTTCCAACCTTCCCAAAGCCTCAACCACAGCTGCCACTGCTGGCTGGCCATCAACTACTTCTTTATTTGCTACAGTGAGAAATGTTGAACGGGAAACACTATAAAACTCCAATTTTAACACTGGCTCCTTGACAGCCCATCACCTTCAGAGATTGGTTTAAAATTGGTAAGACTGCCTTCTCCCTGCTGAAGAATGAGCAACAGGTACAGCAAACTTGTTTAAAAATGCCACAATACATAGCAAGTGTTTCTGCTGCGGGAGGCACTTCCATTAAGACAAATACAATACGTCTGTCTCTTAGATACAGTGTGCTACATACATACTATAAAACAAGATTAACCCAACATTTCAACAGCAGGGTGATCCTTGCTCTCCATCCACTCAAAACCTGATGCAGTCATTGAGTTAATGGATTCATTGCAGATTTGTTGAAACAAGGGGTCATTTTTTAATTCCTCCAGTGTAGCATCATCGTCTTGTCCCTGCTGACGACCTGGATCAAACAGTAGATTTGTGTCTAAAGTATTCAGATCGTTAATGCTGCCTGAGAGCTCGGAAGACAACCTGATGTCGCTGGAAAAGACAGATGCAACGTTATTGAGATCTGATGCCACCTGATTCACCAGCTGCTGGTTTGTTGGCAGACTGTCCTCCCCTAAAATGTCTTTTACAGCGCTGCTAAAATCTAACTGCTGCTCTCCGATGTCTGATTGTGCTTGGTTATCTCCGGAAGAAAAACTGATCTGATCGGTGCTGCTGTTTTTTGTGAGGTAATTTGGTGTTTGGAATTCATAAACCGAAGTGCTGGAACTGATCATATTTTGTGGGTTGGCACTAGGGAAAGCGGCGGATGTCTCTAAAATCTGAGTGAGATTCATCCTGGCCGTGTAATTTGAGGGCATGTTGTTCATTCCCAAACCTCTCACTGCATCATCACTGTCAGAATCAAGTTTGTTTAACAACACATTGGTTATTTTCTTAGTGTTTGTTTGTTTCTGGAGAGACGGGAAGGCCGTCTGCATCATCACAGTCAAAGGGACTGACTGGCTTCTCTGCGCTATGTTATTGGCACTGGTGTCTGCATGGATATTAGCAAATACATTGTGAACTTCAGGAGTCACTGGACTTCCAAAAGGTGTCGGGTTAGAGCGTGGTATATTTGAAACAGGGTAAACAGTGCTTCCACTGAGATTCCGCTGGCGATGGACAGCAGGGCTCACGCTCCGGCATCTCAGACTGTTGTTGAGAGAGGAACCGGTTCCTTTGTTGTCCAAAGGAGCAGGAACAGCAAAGCCCTCTTGCTTGGTGGTGCTGCTGACAGGAGCTGCCTGGTGCTGCACAGGGGAAACAGGAGTCACCCGACCAAAGTGAGGATCGTGGTGGCGCGGCTGGGACTGGTATGACTGGCCAGGAACAGCAAAAGCGTGAGGTTTCCTGAAGCGATCTTCCACCAGCTCCTGATAGCTCGTAAGGATGCCGTGGTTTGCAACCGACGAGTTGCTAACGCCACTGTAGCCATTATTCATCCACTCAAGCTTGGTTTTGTCAGGATGGGTAGCCATAGGCCGCTGCATTGGCTTCACAGGGCTACTTGATATAATGCTGGCATCGTGGTAAGCCATGCTGGAGCTGATGGGAGTAAATGCAAACGGGTTTCTGCATTCCACAGGACTTGGAGGAACGCTGCTGCTGCAGTTGGAATGCGGCGTGCCGATGGGCGTATGCCGGCTGCTTCCTAGAGCACTGTCTACAGGAGTCGTCTGAGCCAGCCTCGAACAGGGGCTCTCTCGGGACATGTTCTGAGACCCAGCGATCATTTCGGAGGTGGGTGTTGGAGTCGGGGTCGGGGTGGGAGTCGGGGTCGGCGTGGGGGTAGGAGTGTGAATGGGAGTGCTGTTGTTATGGATCGAATGGTAGAAGTGCGTGCTGCTTGGATGAGATGACACAGGAGCTCCTTGAGCGGCAGTCTGACTCTGAAGCGCCATTCCTAGACAGCCACCATAAGGATGGGAGTTATTCATGGACATCTGCTCCTCCATGAGCACCAGCTCCTCCACAATGCTGTCCTGGGTAAGGTCATCATCGAATGAGAAGAAGTTGTCGTTTGACTGCGGGACTGTATGCTCAAACTCTTTCAGCTCCGACTGCAGAGGTAACTGATTTGAAGGCTGTGCTTGTATTTGACCCAAGGAGGAGTCCTGAATCTGGCTCTGTAACTGCTGGTTGTACACATCCTGCTGCATTCCTTCACAGTCCACTGGCTCCCATGCCGATTCCTGTAAGTCACTAGAGCCAGAGTGCCCTGCAATGGTCATAACACTGATGTCTTGCTGCTGTTCACAATTCACAGATGCAAAGTCGGAGGTTTTGGTGATATGGTGCCACGTATTTGGGTTAAAGCTGCCATCAGATTTTGAATCATTTTCTATGATAAATAAGTTTCCTTCCAATTTTACTTTTATATCTGGAGATGATGCTGATGCAAGCTGCTGTACTAAAGCAGAATCACTGGTATTTAAATTGGTGCTCAAAGAAAAGTCTGTTGCTAAGTTGGCAGCAGCAGAAGGTACAGGTACCTTCACAGTTATGCTGCTGGGAACTTGAGCAAGTGTTGCTGTATTGTCACTGCTGGCTAATGATCCAGCCTTCGGAGACTTCTTAACACTGTTTGCTTTTTGACTCTCCACAGCTTCACCAGCTGAAAGCTGCTCCACCAGTGGTTTCTTTACAGGTGGTACCTGGGAATCCTGAAGCGTACAAGGTTGTCGCTTTCTTGGACTTTTAGTGCATGTTTTGTCTTTAATCGTAGACTCACCAGTAGGAGGTGAACCGATGCTGGTGCTGGACATGTTCTGACTGGCAACCGAGACCTTTATAGTGCTTTGATTATTGCCTGCTGAAGAAACTGGTGTGATCTCATCAGACTGTGTTTTATATTTGGTCCCTGCTTCTTCAGCTCCCTGATCACAGCCCTTATCTGGTTTTGTCTCCACAACATCATCAACTGAAACCTTCAAGGTTGCAACCTCAAAATTGATTAGTTGAGCAGGAGGCAGGTCAGGGGTTGCCTTTACGGATTTAGACACACCAGAGCTCTCTTGGCCCTGTACCGAGTTCTCATCCAGCAATGCTTCAGGTTCCATTTTGACCTTGACCGCAGGTGCAGCTGCGACAGTGCTAGGCTTGGATCCTGGAGACTGAAGTGAAACAACAGATCCGTTTTTGATCTGTGGACCAGTCCTCCCTTCTTCTGCTGCTCCTGCATTACTGCTACCTGAAGGCGTCTGTTTGACGGGCACACTACTGCTGCTTGGGGCAAGAGATATTGCTGTCATTTTTACCACATTTAAGGAATTCACATGTGGAGCTGGCACAACAGTCTTGATTGGGCTACTGGTGAAGAGCACCGTTGTGGGAGAGCGGATGGTGAGAGCACTGGTGTTTGCTGGTTTCGGTAAGATCTGTGGGTAGCGATGCCGGGCAGAGCGGTCACCAACTGGGCTGGCGGGAACGTTCTGGGGAGTCTTTGGTGGCTGCTTGACTGATTGCATGTGCTGAGTGACCACCTGAACGTTGAGCGGCAGGACCTTGCTATCAGACGATCCCATAGGGCTTGGGGACGTCACCAACTGCCTGGTCCTTGGCACCTGTACAGAGAGAAGCAAGTGTGGCAATGAAGTAAGGAAGTCCCCAAAGCCCACGGACCACCTCACCCCCAAGCTTTCAAAGGTGAAGGACAACACAGCTCAATACACAAAAGCTAGTAAATGTCACTCTGAAACAAAACAAGCTCTTCAATTATATACAAGACAATTTCTATTTGTCTGCTTAAAGATGAGTAGACAGATACATGGCTTCAGTTTGTAATGCATGAGGCACTGGTCTACACACTAGTCTGCTCTTCTGCTAATGAAAGGGTCATTCTCATACAATCCTTCACCACAAGGAACAAAAAGACAGACGTAGAAAGGTTAAAGAAGAGAGGATGTGTTCAAAACACTGCTCATTGTTAGGGTTTCAAGAACGGGTTAAATACAAACCTATTATGGGGCAGAAAAATTGGCTTACCTACTGAAATCTACAATAGAGCTAACAACTTAATATCCAAATAACCTTTCCCACTGCTGCCAGCCCAGTTTTGTATGGCTGAACGACAAAGATGCTCCATACTGCAGATATTCATGCAAAAGTAAAACTGCTGCTGTCAACACATGCACTGAGCCCACAGAAGGCAATCTAGATTCCACAGTGAGGCTCAGTGACCCACACGTCTAGTGTCAGCTCTCTCATCTGGTTAAACTTTATCTCAAGGGCAATTATTCCCACATATAACCTTAACTATTGCTAGCAGAAATCCCACTGCCAATGACTTCAAAGATGAACTTGGCCTATGCTATGTGATCAGAATTCTGTTGCCTCCATATCAATCCTGTAACTCATGTGGCATAACACAGTCACTGGGACACGAGAAGCATCAATGGACCCAAGCCTCTGAATGGAATTGGTTCTTATATCCCACTGACACCCCTGCTCAGTTACTGGTGATTTACAACCCTTTCGTAAGGTGGTTTCTCTACAGGACTGCTGGAGAACGTTACCGGTATTGGGCTGGGGACAGCTGCCACAACAATGCCAATAGGCGGAGGAGACAGAATTGCAGGACTTCCATTAGATATACTGGTCACGCCGTTGGTTGCGCTGCCTTCTGTTTTCTTTGCTGGAGACTCTCCTGGCAAAGGAGACTGCAGTTTCTGTTCTTGCTGCTTCTTCTGGATCTTACGCTGCAGCTGCTGCTTGGCATCAACAGGAGATGGCAGAGTTTTCACTTGCGGTTGAAAGGAATTACTTTCAGCAGTAGGTATAAAAGCTGAGGGCTGGGGGATCCCTTTTATTCCTGAATAGAAAATAAGAATGAATTATAATCACACATGCCCTGTCTGCTGCAGTGCCATTTCTGTGTCTAACCACACAGAACACAAGGCAGGCATCTCCACAACCATTCTGGGAATACCCATGAGGCGTTCCCATGCACTTCAGCCTCAAATCTACTCAGTGTTTCAGGTTATTTCCACATTTGTGGCACAACCTCTGTCTGTGAGACATGCTGCTAAAACACTATGTTCTGGCACCTTATTTCCAGTAATCCTAAATCGCAACTTCTGTGTTAGCAAAACTAAAACCCGATGCATTTCGTTCAACTGACAGTAGAGGGCAGCGGATGTATTTTACATGAACCTTTAACATTCATCACCTACCGTGTTTTTGTTTTGTTACCAATGTCTAAGGCAGCTTTAAAAACAGAGAATCTTTCCAGAAACCTGCGGGTCTGTATCACGGAGGCGCAGCTCTGAGCAGCTGATATTATCTAATGGCCAAAGCATTAAACACAATGCATTTCATATGAGAACAGACCACACTAAATGGATCACATTAAAGGCCAGGCTGGAAAGGGCCTTGAGCAACCTGATCAAGTGGGAGGTGTCCCTGCCTATGGTAGGGGGTTGCAACGAGGTCCCTCAAAGCAAGTCCCTCTTGTCTTGGGACATTACCTGCTGGTGCTCCTGCCATTACTGTTAAAGCTGCCATTGACTTGGTACCGATATAGTGACTTTTCACCAGGAAACGAGCCAGTTCCAGGACTGTATCAAAAGGCTGGCTCAGCACTTTCTGGGCCCATTCGCAAACAAGCCGGCAGGCCGCAGAAACGACTTCCTCATCAGCACTTTGTAGCTGCCCAGATGGCTCTGCCCCATCCAACTACAACAAAGGAGGAAAGGTTACTTTAATTATTAAGGGTCATTAAGTCATGAAAACCAAAATAAGAGTGCAAATGATGATCAGAAACACGCAAGAAGTATGTTCATAGTGTTTCATGAAATCAGCAAAATAAAATCATAACATCAATATAATTCAAAATGAAATGCCTTAACATTAATCTGCTGCTGGTTTCTGAAGGCATTATATAGAGCTAACATGTCTGGAAGAAAACAGCAGACTCCTAATATCTGGACCATCACTAACTGATGCTTCCTGCAGCCAGAATCTTATCAACTCAGCAGGCACCACTACCCAGGAACTCCTTCTTTCACTGTGGTTCCTCTTCCCTTCCACTGACTTGCTGGTTTTGGGTGGTTTTTTTTAATATATGGTAAAACCATAGCTAAAACAGAAACAGAGTTAGAAAGATACAGCTTGTGGGTGGCAACACAGGGACAGTCTGCTTCACCTCCTAAATTAGTTTAATAGCACTGCAATTCATTCTGAACGTAAATAAAAACATCAAACAATGATTCAGAATAGCAGTATCATAAAGAAAAATCTTAAAGAACTACAGAGCTCTTCACTTTGCTTTGAAGCTGTCAGATGGAAAAACAACATAATAAATGTTAACGGGCAAAAATACATATAAATAAGCAAGTATGTGTCATACCCCATCTCCAGTTTTGTGAAAGTCAAGGTTGGGCAGTGTTGGCATATGCACAAAAGCCTTCTTCCTCAGTCCACTGTAGCAATATGTGAACAAGAATTAAGGTCTAAATAGTCCGCTTGTTAGTTTGGGGGTAAGAGGGAAGGGCAGCAATTCCTGATACCCCTCATAAGCTTTACAAGCAATCTCATCAACAGATCTAACAATTACTGTCACTAACAGTCTCAGCCAACCAGAACCAGAAGCCTGTAAATGGCTGCATTCTTGGGCATGTCCTTGGGTTTCTCCATCTACACAGAGGAGCAAGTGATGCTGGGTGAGATGAACAGAATTTGATAACTTAAGAGAACCACTAAACCACACCAAATAGTTTCAATCAGCTACTCAATATTTAAATCATGAACATGAATTCGGAGTATATACCCTTCATAAACCAAGCCTAAAACAAGATGGAGAATGCACTTCCAGAAGTTAATCACTATTAAAAATGTGCTCCCAAGCTTAAGTTTTATTTTGAGTTGTTCTTTTTTGGCTTTTTGATGAGTTTTCTGACAATTCCTTCTCCTAAGAGACTTCAATAAACTACAGAAGTTCTTCAAAACAAGATAAAGTGACTGAGGAGGACACTTCTTCCCAAGATCTCACATCATTTTTATTGCTCTGTCCCCACCCATGATACTTCTTCTGTAAAAATACGGATACAAAGACCCAGATTTGTTCTTACGCTGATGTCATCAAATCAGTAGACAAAAATGTATTCCCTCCATTACTCTTACTCACTTGTTTCTAGGTCTAAAAATCAAATCAGCCTTTTTTCCTCTCCCCAGCATTACGCTGGGAGTCCCCATACACACAAATCCTCTCCAGACTCATTTTTCATAATCTGTAAATACGTCTATATTTCTCTTTCTTACATTATGAAACTTGCATTAAGCTGGATTAAGCTTAATTACAGTTAAATAAATGTAAGGAGGCTAGATACTATGGTAAATGTGAGCTAGGGTCCCATTTAAATCATTCCGAATTAGAAACTTATGAAATAGATCTGAAAGAGATACCCTGGGTCAAGCTACAATTACAGCATTTGATTTCCTCCTTAAAACTTCTTTAGTTCGATGCAGAACATCACTACTAACTTTTGAACTCCACTGCTAGATAATCCAACACTGTATTTTATGAAACAATTTAACTGACACAGTTTCTTCATTGACTATTACATGGGAGACTTTTTCTCCTCTAGGGAAGATAAACAGTTCTGGGCTACCTGCTAACATTTAATTCCCTAAGTGCATGCTTCAAGTGAGACCTTGGCAAAGGCTGGTATTATAGCATGTCCGCATCATTACTGCTAGTTGTTCTGAGTGGTTTCTAATTAGAGCCTACAAGCTACCTTGATGCCTTTTGGCTTTTTAACAGTCTCCTTCTCTCGCTCACTGCAGTTACTCAGTCTACCCAGCACATCAGAACAGAGCAAGGGTGGATCCTGGGGGGTGCAGCAGACATCATCATGATGGTTTCTATCGATTCTTAAGGGAAGGTGTAATACTCAATTTGGAAAAGACAAAATTCTTGATGAAAAACCTACTTACTTTGAAAATCACTGCAGTTTTTTGTTTTTAATGGAACACCTCAGCATGATAAAGACGAGATAAACTGCAGTTCAGTCTCAGAAAAGGCTGAGAAATTCATAACCTTGTAGCTTCCTTTAGACTTGATTATTGCATTTTTTACATATCAAGAGCTTTCTGCCCTACACTAAAGCAGCAGAAGCACCAGTGGTATGAGCAGACTCTTTTGCACAGCATTTGCACTGAATTCTTCACACTGGCTGCCTATTAACTGCTAAATTAATCTGTCCCAAGACCTAACTGTGTGTAGTTCTGCTTGTAACAATTATGTCTAGTTACACGATGACAACATCAGTTTTTTAAGTATTTTAAGGTTTGTATTAAGTTACCGTTACCGTTAAGTGGGGTAGTGGTTTTGCATGCCCTTTGGGATGGACTATTTCTCTAACACAGGGAAGGAAGTGAATTCCAACTTTGGGCACAGGGAACAGACTCTGCAGCCAAGACACAGAGGCAGCACCTCCTAGAGGCTCTTGCTTTAAATTGCCATTCCTATCTCAGGAGGCCTGCACCATGCAGTGAGGGAGTTGTCTCCCTCCCTGACAGCAGCAAAAGGCTCAGGCTGCGCCTTCCAGTCCGAAGTGAGCTTTTGTGACAACTTCCCAGTTCCCTCTTCTCTTCCAAGCAATACTAACGGTTGAGAGGCAGTTTAATGCAATACCTGTAGCACAGATTAAGAAGGAACTTTGGCTTTACAACTAACTTTTACATTACTGGTGTGCACAAGCATAATAGAAAAGCAAATGTTCTGATAAACCTGAGCTGTACTACCAATAAAATATTAGTCACTGCACATACATAAGGCACATTCCTTTATTCCATTACTTCCCTTTGCACTAAATGATAAAGCCTCTTCGATTCCTCACTGCTGTGACAACTACTTGTCAGAAGCTAAATTTAAGCACTTGTTTCTGAAGTTGTATCTTGTAACCTTACACTACTGCAATTACTGATTTTTAAAGAACGTTGGGAAAGTGCCTGCATTTTTTGTTTAACATTACTTCTACATTTAGCTGGTAGTTAAGCCGTAACAACAGATGTTTGCCAGGCAAGTGCAGAAGTTACTGAGAAGTGTTCTAGCAAAGGATATTTTGATTTGCCTCTTGTGCCTAGACGACGGGCCTTCATATTTGGAAAGACATTTTTCATGATCTTTCCAAAGTCAGCAGCACTTAATGGGTGGTAGCCAAGATTGTCACAATAGCTCCTGCAACAAAGAGAAAGAAAGCGTGAATGGAATCGAAGTTAATACAAGAGGCCAGCCTGCATGCTAGACTCCATCAAAGGTTTTCAAAAGAAAACACTTTTAACCATCCATATTTAGAACCACATTTAACATTAATGAAGCTATCCACAACGAATTGAATGCATTAAAAATGTATAAACAGAGCTATTAATACTATAGTTTTCGCCTTGTTCTCTACTGAGTTCAAAGACAAGTCATGTGGAGACATAACAACTAGTGGCATTATCTAGAGCACAGTTAAGATTTACTCCACAACTTAGTTTGAAGCACATCATACGTTTCAATTCATTTATTTTAGGACATAATAAAAGCAGAGACACTGTTCTAGCCAGAAGTATACCTGAGTGTGGTAAGGCCTGAAATCCTGCAGGAATGTTTGAAAAGCAGTAAGAGATTTGTCAGCGTCCAGAGAAAGATTCTGCCTACACAACCTCAATTTAACAGAGCTAACCAGAACTCCATTTAATAAAACACACCTTTCCAGGGAACCAGCTTTGCCTTTGTAGGTATAACAAACACATACTGAAGGAGCTAGTCCTCTAATGACTGTAGCCAGCACTGAACTATGAGAGCTGCGTAATTATAAACATCTCTGTGTTAACAATCCTAAATTAACAGATTTCAACTGCCTCTGCAAATGCAGATCTTTGTGTGACTGAGCACGCAACCTGCTGGTACAGGGGAATAAAGCAACAAAAGGTGATTATTCTCTTAGGTTTACTTATCCTGGTAAAACGGGCACTGTTACCTGTCCTCAGTTCTCACAAACAGCTCAGGAAAATTTGTTTCAACTTCTATATAAAAAATACCCTTGAGGCAGGAACAAGAATCACTGATTTCACTGCAAAACCTGAATGCTCTGGAAAATCACAAACATGAGAAACCAGAGCAGAAACCTGGGAACTGTTCCGGCAGGTTTACCTACGCAGGAAGCGCTTAAGGCTGCACAAAGATGAGAATGCATACTGCCTTTTGTTCAAGAGCCTCGTGGCATTTCACAGATGTTACTGTGCTAAGGCCCAAAACACACACTGCCAGAGCATTTTCATGCAGATTTCCTGCAGTCACAGAGTCTGCACAAGGTAGCAATGACCTCCCTTCCTCTGAAATGTCCTACCAGCAATACACAAAACACAACCACCTCTGAAAAGGTGGCTGTGTGGGCATCAGCAGGAGAGCAGAAAAACAGTAATAACTTCATACACCACATTGCCTGCTACTCTAACCAGGTACATACACGGAAAACCACACACACACAGACACAGCAACACTCCTGAAGCAGGTCCTTCATGCCCAGTGTCACCTCTTAAAACTGGTAGCAAATAGCAATGGCATTTGCATCCAAGTAGGCCAGTTGGAATGCCTCTGCAGAAAGAAGTATGTTTCTGGAGATACTTCCACTACATTTTCTCCTTCAAAATACTAGTTATTAAAGAGCAGGTATCTGCTGCTTTTGCCTTGGTAGTATGAAAGTATCCTCTACTTGGAAAGCACCATCACAAATGTAATGATTTTTGATGATGATAAACAGCAATATTTACGCTCTTTGGTTATGACATTTCCCTGCAGTTTGCACACGCCCGCTTCCCCATCTACACGGTCACTCTGTGCCAACCAGAAGATGTTGCCTACAACTTGGTTCACAGTCAGCCATTTGTCCAGTCTCTATATGGGACATGAAGAATGTTTTTACCCAACTTCATCTCAATGCAGGTCAGTCACAGAATCTGAATTCTATGTCTCTTTGAAGTTACTACAAAGGAATACTTCTGCCTCACTGCACCCTCTTAGGAATCAGACATTGCTTTATGGGTGACAGGTATCTGTGCAGATTTGCTTTTTGGCCCTTCCATCTTTCCAGGCCCCAATAACTTCACTCGGAAAATTCCTAGAAGGTGGCTCTTTACTGCTTACTTATGCTGATTACAGGACTTTAAGTCTCAACTAGCAAGCAAAGGAGGGCTCTTTGAGTTTCTCAGCAACAGTCAGCAATGTCTTTGAAACTCAACAATGTCAGCAAAGCAAAATGAAAACCTAACCCAGCAGAACAACAGCATTAGGGGCTTACCAAACTATTGACTTCCAAGTTAAAATTATTCCCTGCATAGGAGAAAATAAATGAAAAAGGGAAAAAAGATCCATTCCTCAAGTCTAGCACATCTGTTTCAAGACATTTGCTTGCTAGGAGCAAAGCATCCAGTTACATGGTCCCCTCAAATCCATACTGGCAGCTCCTGCAAGCTTGTGATTTCTGAGCTATTATCATGTAATTTCATTTTTCAGATAGATCATCCCATGTGGCCCCTCCTCCTCCTGGCTCAGCCGAGAACCCCTCATGTCCATCTGTGGTCTCTCATTGACTTGACAACACGCACCAGGAGCCTCTTCCCTGAAGCTCTTCTCTTTGCTACTTGCACTCACTGAGCCCAGGAGCTGTTTTGCTTATTTGAAGGGTGGGTGGGAAACAGATGGGGGAGGGAAGGTCTATGCAGAGACAGGAACGACAATGGGCACGCGGTTGCTTACATTCCTTTGTACAGAGCTCCACATCATGATCATAAGAAGAAAAGGCCCCTACTTTTTTCCCTAAGATCTTAAACTTATACAGACTCAAGACACAGGTGACCCTAGGAGCACACCTGAAGTACACCTCCCACCATACAAATTAACCCAAGAGGCTGTGAAGACGATCAGGCTATGCAGCAAATGATGAAGAACTTGGCATGAAATGAAGCAAAGATCTTGGCTTATCCAATCAATCAAAAACACTGGTCTCTAAGAGTGTGTTAGAGCAAAGAACCTTAGGAAGAGGTAGGCTCTCATTAAGCTGATAATTCTAGCACAGAAATAAGCCCAAAAAAATCAGGTAAGATGGAAACCAGATGTCTGAAAACCATTTTAAGTGCAGGTCAGACTCCCAAGAGCAGCAGTAGAGGTGGGAAACAGCTGCTTTAAGTGGAGTTTGATTGGCTTTTGAAAGGAATATATAGGTAGCTGGTTATGACAGAGGACTGGATATACAATACAATAGGTCCCAGCCTGTTTCTATCGGGGAGTTTTACATGAAAACACTGATTAAGTGCTATCTAAAGACTAGTATCTTGTGTATTTTTTTTAGCAGGCATGATATTCCTGCATTATCACCCTCTTCTGTGCTGGTTTCTGAATATTCTTCTCCTAACTTGTTGGTTTACATTCTTAGAATTAGCACACATAATCTAGCATCAGAGTGGCCCAGCAGCCAGAAAAGCACGGACTAATGATTTACAGACTAAAGGAAAGACCACAGGATGACTCAAAGACCTCATAATCTATATTGAGCATATCAAGTGAATCTTCAGGGCATCAAACTTACACATGAATGACTTTCTTTCCTTGCATCACCACAGCTGAAGCAAGATAAGAGGACCCAAGTGTTTACTGAAGGCTCAACAAAGCATTTTGTGGGCAAATGGGGATTTTTATCTGCATGCCTACTGCACTTAAGACTCAAAATCCTAATTCCCTAAACTCAGCTAAATCTACACCTGGCCGCCTCCAGAAGGGTGTTTACTAACAGGGAGAAGACACCCAAATAAAACTGATTTAAAAGAAAACACTGGAAGTATCTGATGGGAGGCAACATCCATTCTCTACAGGCTACCTAGCATTAGGCAGCTCCTCCTGAGTTCCCATAGTATTTTCCAGACTATCCCACGTAAGTCCCAGAAGAAGCTGGCAGAACCGCATGTGCCAACAGAAACAAGCAGCTTCACAGCACCAACAAGAGAGGTGAACTAGCTCTCATCTACCTCCTTTCTGAAATTCAGCTGCAAGCTCTCAACCTTCCCAAGTGCTAGTGTCTTGTAGTATGCTGCATTTTTCATTTATTTTATTCCCTTCCAAAGAGAGAGGAATCCATTCACTATAATCCAGTCAGAGATGTGAATTCACAAATAGAAGAGGAAGAAAACAGAAGAGTCGCTCTATGGAATAAGCGCAACAAGAAGAGGATACTGAAACATGGAGGAGCTGGAAACACCATCAACACTTGCCAGTGGTGGATTTGTGAGGACTGCAAGCTTCTGTCTTCCCTCTTCATTGAAAAGAAATGAACTCGAACACATGAAAGGTGAAGCAGAAGCCCAGTAGCTTTGCAAGATTTCTTTTGACCAAAATTTAGAGCAGGAATCGAGATGCTGGTGGGACGCATCACTCTTCTGGAGCCTTGTAACATTGATTTATATGTGCAGACTGCATAAGCTTGCTCACTGTAAACTCATGCAAATGTCTATCTTGGTACACAGAGGAAAGAAACGTTAACTTGTTAGTATGACAGGAGTGAGTTTTGAGAGGTTTTAACACCCTTCGGCAAAGAAAAATGACTTATCAAAACTAACTCTCATGTATTTATGTCTGTTCCCCACCTCCCACTCCAAGACTACTTTTCCTTTGGTGTGCAAGAATAACTCATGAAAATATTCAAAGAAACGGAATATTTTAAAAACAGAACAGATGCTTTCAAAGGAGAACAGATTCCAAACATTTGATATTTTCCTGAATATTTGCTTACCACCCTTATTTTGTTAGGGGAGAAAAAAAATACAATACACAAATACTTGATGCAGCTACATACAAAAGCCATCCAAATTTCACACTCCACAATCTGTAGATGATGATTTTTCCGGGCATCTGCAGCTTGGCACAGCATGGAAGCCAAGCAGATTTGTTGCTGAAGCAGGCCATAAATTATTTAATAAGAAATATATTTAAGAATAACGCTCCCATCTCTCTCCCGCACAGCAGCTGCCGCTGTTGCTGTGTCTGCGCGAGCGGCTGCTGCTCGGGGATTGGCCACCCCGGCACGTCTGTGCCATTGGCTCCACTTCCAGGCTGCGTCACCACTCCAGTCAATGGCACCATCTCAGAAATAGGTGTGTGCATGTTTATCAACCCCAGGCGAGCGAATGCCATCATGGTTTGGGGCTCAGAGTGAAAAACTTGACCAGAGACAGTTAATTAAAAGGAGGTATTCACAAAAGGCAACCCTGGAATAACAATGACTAAGGGCTGAACCCTGTAGGCACTTAGAGAGTGAAGGGATTCGGCTCACTGCAAATTACTGTAATCGCTCGGATTATGGAAATATTCATACTAGACCATAAATCTGCTATTCATCTTCAGGCAACTGGGCTGGAGATGATTATTCTCTTCTCCCCCCATACTCCTCTCCTGCCCCAGGGAATGTTCTGTAAATGAATTCAAATCCAACTTCCGTCAGACAGCTCCTTCTCCCTTGCTTCTAATCGCTTTCCTGTTACATGGTAGCTTTGAGACTTGACAACACAGACTCGCAGTGGCCTTGGTTACTGGTTTCATACATATTCAGATATATAGTGCCTCTGTAGAAATCAGGTTTGTTGCAGGAAGGTCCAATATTTATGCATTATCCTGAAAAGAAAGGTGTGACGGGCTAGATCTTACGTGCAAAATAGCTGCATTTCCAGGAGGAACAATCCAGCCCCTCAACCTAGTTAATGCAGTCAGATAAGGCAGCATAAGTAAGCAGACCAAAATTTACCACCAGATAATACCTGGTGCTTTTTACCTGTGCTGCTCTGCCCAAATACCAAAACAATATTCATACAGATACTGACTTATTAAGAAATGCTTGTATCTTTCTTTCAGCATATCTAATACACAACTTAACCATCACAATCTTGTCTTCACTGGCAGAAATAATGAATACAGTTTGCCTCACTGTAGCTAAAACATGCTCAGGTACATCAGTATACAAGGCCTTGTTCTACTGTATGCACTCATACATGTACATCAGTAGAGTGCCTGTACAGCCAGTGTCACAGAACTATCCATGCTCACTAAAGCCACATGCATGATTCCAATTCAGGAGCACTCACTTGTATTCATCATAAACCTCCTGCTTGGGAAGGGATGTCTCGGGGTGCTCTTCCAAGGTGTTCCGTATCCACGAGAAGGCGTGCATCTGCTGGGCACGGCTGGATGACATGGAGATCTGATCACTAGTGAAAGAAGAAGCAATGCTGATGAAGTCTCTGCTCCATAGCTGCTCCTCAGTTACAAGACTTTATAACTGTCTGCCTACGCAGGTAGGCAGAGACACCAGAGACAGCGAGGGATGCTATTTCACACACTTAACTATTCCTTGAGACACGGGCAGCAGATATCCACTCTTTCATCCACAATTTAACATACTGACCTCACATTCCAGTTCTTTACTGATACACAGCCATGAATAGACAGTGATGGGTGAGAGTTCACCTCCTTCCCCTCTTACATTTATTACTCCTTACTGACCACCTCTAAGCTTTGCTCACTCAGTTTGCCAGCTGCCCTCTGCCAGCAGATGCTCAGAGTGCTTCCTGTAAGCACCTGCAGGCTGATAAGCATCCTACTGAGAACATGTACCAGCTTTGTGATGTTGTCAGCTTGGTTTTCTAGACCTTCCTTTAGTCAAACAAATTGTTACCAGAAATACCGTTAGTTCCTCTTTCCCCCACCATCACATGTGTTGCTCTATTATCACTTCCTACATAAAAAGTGAAGAAACGATTACACTTGGGCTGCAAAACGCTTTCTCTGATGACTCTTGCGTTTTAGGAGGTTTGTACTTAGAAGCTATTCATGCACTAAAGATTCCAAAGTTAAAAAGAAAAAAAACAGCACAACACAATCTTCATGAAGAGTCCGTAATGCCTAATAAAGGCTGCTTCTGCTACTAAACACATCACGTGAATGGTTCCTAGGCAGATAAGTGTCACAGGAAGTAAAGTAAGCTTCCAGCACTAGCTGCTCGCATTTACACACTTGCACACATACCTTTTGTCTCCATTGCTGGGACCCGAAGGCAGCTGAAGGTAGAGGTAGAGTTTCTCTAGGTCTGTAAACTTCTCAACTTCTTGCTAGATAACAAAGGTGTTGTGGTTTAAAAAAAGAAAAGAAGTGGGGCAGGGGGAGAAAAGGCAAACAGAAAAGTTGAGTTTGACAGCTGAGAACTGTCATCCAACAGCACAGTCCTCAACGATACCACTGCAAACAAGAAAATATTTACTTATGTGGAAAAACGTGACTTTGAGCACTCTGGGACTAGAAATGTGATTTTCTGTTTTATTTGCACACCATCACACACGAGAAAGCACTTGTCGTCACTACAAAAGTCACATGCTACCAAAGCAGAATCTGTTATGGACATTTTCCCAGGTCACTTCTTTAACCAGACATGTAACATGTAAACTGTATCTTTTCTCAGAGCACACATGAAGCAGCTCTGGCAACACAGTATCAAAACCAGCTATGCTTTAACAACAGGGGACAGCAGACCTGATGCTGTGGATCCATTATACACTAATAGTGAAGTGTCACAGGCTTCAATGATGGCATTTTAAAATATATTTATACACATATGTGGGGTTTTTTGTTTGTTTCCTTTGGAAATCAGAGATACTCGACAGATACTGAAGACAAGGCATTCAGTTAACATCAACTTCAGTGACTCCAGACTCCTCCTCCCATGGATACTGGCAGGATCAGACACAAGGGGGAGTTTTACCTGGTGTACGCAAACAGTGTTTGCTACATAACACACTAGCTTTTGGTCACCTGAAACCAGCCACATGGGCCTAGGAATACTAGGAGAATCTGTTGTGGTAATGTGCTCAGGCCTGCTCTGCAGCAGTGTGAGTAAAACCACGCAACAAGGAGCAAAAGGGTTCTCCTTCAGTAAGATGTTGCGGAAGCAATGCATAAGGTAGTGCACCATCAGTACAAAGACTCACGCGACCCCTTTCTAAGTCAGAACACAGCTTTTGGAGCTCAGCTAAAAACTGAACACTCCAACCTGGGGCTCCCTACCTACCCTGTCATGTCCAGACCCGACACACTTCAGCTGGCACAAAATTAACAGCAGTACTTGAGAGAGGTGAGCTCCCACTCTGCCTCTGCTGGCTTCGCACCGAATGCACAGGTCCCCACCCTGGCTCCAGACTGGGCAGGGACTGGGACACGCCACCCAGGAAGGGTGCTGGGAGGGCACATGGCCTGCTGATCCCCACTATCTAACTGCTCCGCAGAACTGGGCCACCAGCGATGCCACACACATTCTGAGAGCCAAGAGAAACACCCAGCAGCAGCCAGGTAACAGACACCCGATTTGTTGCTTTTATAAGCTGCAGCAAACCACAACATTCGGGTTTTTTTCCTTCCCTTGACAAACTCCTGAAATTTGCTGACCCTGATTTCTGTGTGGCTCTACAGCAGCTTACACGGCAGTGGTGCTCAGACCACCAACTAGCCAGAAAGGTATTTCTTAACTGGGTGCAGCTTGCCAAATTCCCAGCTCCTGCCTTCCTGCACAAGTCACAGCAGGCGAGTTCTCCTTTAAGAAAACCCATTACTGAAAGATCAACGTTCTTCAAAGAAAATTAATCACTTATTTATTAAAAGGTAGAAATGTAACAACTGCAAGAAAGCCTGCACTTCTTTATCAGACCTCCTCTCCTTTGAGGAACTGCCAAAGCAGCACACCGAAGGATGCACTGCAGGTGATGTTACCTTGCGTGGTAAGCGCTAAACCATGTGGCAAAAGCATCCCAGGCAAAACAAAAAACACCCCATGACTCTGACACTGAGGTGGAAGCCAGCCTGCTACCTCCAAGCCTCATGTGCCAGAGGGCAACATAAAAGGTGAGGTTTTAAAAGAAACATTATCTTTCATCAAAATATCCTGAAGCTGTCCCAGCGCCCACTGCGGCTGAAGCAACTTCTGCTGTGGCCTGGCAGAAGGAAGGGCTTAAGGGAGGGGCCCTCTCTGAGCTATGGGAAGCTCTGCTATACAGGCCCATCCATCAAGCCCTCCCAATTAAAAGAAAACAACCAAAAACCCCAACAATACATGTGTAGAGAAAAAACGTGACTGGGATTATGTTAGCAGAACCTTTTCTAAAAGATGCAAGCGAGCCAGCAACTTTCCCATCAGCAAAAGTGCATCCCTAGAGCTGAGGCAGCTTCCTCACACCCTCAGCAGAAGCAGCTGGACAGTGTTAATTTCTCTCTGCTGTCACTCAAACCCCACTCCTCCCCACGCCTGGCCCCACACAGCACTTTCTGCACAACCTCCAGATTCCAGCAATGGCTGCAGCAAAATGCCAGGGAGGCAGGACCTCCTCGAAACAGGAGAGTTAACACACAGCCAGGAGTCAAGGCAGTCCACAGAGGTAATCCTACCTGGGTGATAATTAGATAAACCTAAGCTTATTAGATGAGACTGAATCTATTTAGAGAAAATCATCTTAAAACTGGAGAAGTGGCAGTGAAGAGATGGAGTGTGACAGCCAGTGCAAGTAGCTTCAGGAAACATCATGTTTTGTTTAGGTTAAAAATTTGTTAAACATTGTTTTGTTTAGGTTATTTCCTTTAAACATTTCTAAAACTCTCAAATCCTTGTTTACAACCCCAAGAAGTACAGTCTCTTCTTCAACCTCAGCTGACATCCATCAGTTCTGAGTGCTGAAGGTCTGGAATTCAGCAGTAACTCTGTTACTGCAACTGTTCAAAGCATCAAAACTTTCTGCTTTCTTAACGCAGTCAGAAAAGAAAGATGAACATTTCAGCTGGCCTACTGACTACTGACCAAGAAGAAAAAGATTAATTCACCCTGAGCTTCACTTTGCACTAAATTGGATGCATATGGAAATGAATAAGAAGAAACAGAACACAAAATATACTACGCATTTTCTCCCCCACCTCCCCCCCAGTTAGGTCAATAAGTTAACAAAGTACAAAAGAGTCAAAACATCAAAAAGAAGACTGGGATGCCAGCATCATCTTGGGCAAATTCCACTTTGCATAGCCCTCTAAAAGCTTATGCTACTGGAGTTTTAAAACCCATACAGAATGTAAAATGTCTGGGGAATCCTTATCTGCTCTTTAAAAGTAAAAATTTAGCTTGAAGTTTCCTGACCTCGATTGACTGGTTCTATCAGATCAAACTGTCTAATTCTCCAAAGGCTATTTATAAACCATACTTCTTGAAGCTGCATTAGAAAAACACATAAGCATGCTGAACTGCTTGCAGGACCAAGGTGCAAATCCATCACAAAGCACCTCTGTTACTCTCAGTCTTCATGCATTGTATTCATCTCCTGTAACTGGAACCACAGTAACTAAAGGAAAATTCAGTGAAGGTGGAGAGCAAGCAGTGTTCAGACTTATTTTCACAACTTAGCTTCAATTTAGCCAAAACTGGAGTGGTCTTAGAATCTGAGACAGAAAAACACAGGACAAAGAATTACAAACCTCAAGTCACAGCTAAGCAAAGATTTTCAGTAACCCATAAAGCAGCAGCAATCTCTGATATGACAGTTACCAAATACAGCTAGTTCACTATAGGAATGCATAACATATGCAGCAAAAAAATTAAACCAGAAATCCATTTATATTTGCATTATTAGTAGCCAAATGAATCTGTCCTTTTGCTGTCTATGACACACACAGCAAGGATCTCTTAGGAACAGATGCAACTTCCTTTTTCATTCTAACAGGCATTTTGATTGAGCTGTGAAATAAACCAGAATGGCCAATATGTTATGTTTGGGTTTAGTTTGGGGTTTCTTGGTTTGGGGTTTCTTAATGAAAATAGCAGAGTTTGACATCTGGTTTCATGCTGAGATACACTAACTAGACACTGAAACTTTTCACAGCACAAGAGTCTTCAGAATCACAGAGTATCGTTTAAGGTTTCCTGACCGTGGTAGATTGGTTCTCTCTGCCTGCCGACCTAGCGTCAGGTCACCAATGTTAGTGAAGTTTCATCCTAAAGCTGTCAAAAGGGATTACCCTGGGAAAACTCCAGGTTCTTCTGGGTTGTTTCAAAGAAGAAAATATTTAGTCAGCCAAACTTTAGATAAGATAGAGGAAGAATACGCTGAGGAAGAGTTAGCAGTCACAACTTCTGTAATGAACAGGTGAAAAACAGCATTCAAATTTGAACTATTTCGTATTTCCACAGGTTATTTCTGTCCTCGAGTTCTGGTGAAGAGGAGCTGAAAGCCAGGGGCACTGCTGCAAGCTTTTTGGAAGACTATTTTAAGAGAGCATGGAGTGATCTTAATATTTCTTTCCACATTTTGAGTATTTATAGATACCTATACTCTAATCGAAGTAAAAAAGGCTATGCCAATGGCAATATAACTTCCACCTACTGGCAGACTGGTTCTAAAGCTTGTCAGACTTCAGCAGAACAAACATCTATTATTTAACAACCAGACTAAGAATAGCCAAGCAGTCAAGCAACCATCTCCCCACTTTGTGAACAGAGAAACAAGAAGCAAAGGTCAGATAATTTACTCAAGGTCAGATGGTTTGCTGGAAACATGATCAAGACTGAAAATGGCTAATATACTTGAAACAGAACCTCTTATCCTAAAAAGCTGCTAATAAATACATTTGATGTGCTTTATCTGAACAGAAGCAGAAACATATTTCAGGTGCTAAATATTCCAAACAAGCTCTAAAAATACATGGCAGCTTTGCACTGACGGTGCCCAAGCACAGCTGCCAAAACTTCATCAAGCTTCTGCCCATCTCCTCTAGGGCCAAGAAGACAAGCTACCCTCTTCTCTGCTGCAGGAGAGGCAGACTGGCATACTGGTCTTGCTGCTGCCCACACCGTAACTGCTTCATCCAGCACCAGCTTTGGGTTTCATGGCCATTGATCCAGCACACCCTCACCAGCACTGACCTCTTTGCAGAGGACTAAGGAAAGAAACTTCAGCCTTCTTGCTGAGTGATTATATGGAGCTTACAGTTTCAAAAATCAGGTTCAAGAGTTCACTTAGTATGTGGCAACAAATATAACAAGCAAAGTCTTAAGAGACTCTACTGCTAGACATGTTTACTACAGTTAAAAAGATGTTGTAATGAATTTTTAATGGCTGTTTACACCACAATTCTTGCTAATTATCTTTTCTGGATTGCACAGAATACAATGATTTTCTTATGATCTTCCAGAAACTGACAGTATGTCAGGAGGCAAGTGGTGCAGCCTACCAAACAAAAGGCAGATGACTTTGGTCTCTTGTATGAGTAATTGCAGTTCCAGTGCCTTCATAATAGCTGTCTTCCATAGTCCTCTTCTGCTAGCTACCTCCACAACCAATATTATTGCCATCACTTCAGTTTCCTCTTCCTATTTCTCTTTCTTGCTATCCTGTGTTGAACTATGGAGTCTACATGCTAAATAGCATTGTGTGTGGCTCTGCACACTGTTACTCTGACTGCTGTTACCAAACACAAATGGTAACAAGAATAAGACTGATTTTTCCTCTATTGGTGTTTTTCCTTTTAATTTCACTAGCAAATTGATTAAGTTTAAATGCTCCAAGGTATCATCAGCACCTCCCAGTATAAGTAAAAGCTAGTCCCAAATCTCCTCCTTAGAGTAAGGAGGGAGACAAACGACAAACACTGTCCCCTGGTGCCTCATGAAACTGCTTTAAAGGCCCTGAAAAGGTTTCCATCTGAACCAGACATATAAGAATGTGCACTTAAAGGAAATGTTCTGACCTGCCCACAAGCTTGGAGTCTGACTCTCTGCAGGCAGCTGGGACCCAAATCTGGACTGCTCTGACAAACCCACACACATGCCCAGAAAGAAGCAGCCTGCTCATCTACCTTCTGCAGGACAAAAACTGGACAATGCTGCAAGGAAGCTCTGAACAACTTATTTAGAGCTATACAGTCCTGGTCTGGTAGTTTAACTTCTAAATTCTGTCTTGCAGCTCACAGCTTTTCGAAAGCATGTAAAAATGCAGAAGCCATTTTGACAAAATTCAACAATTTTTATTTCCCGGAACTCTCCTGATGTTGGATTTTCCTTCTTAAACTACCTGAGCAGCATTAGATCTACCTTTGCTAACCAAGAGTGGCCCTTCCACTGTTGAGGACTCCTCTGAACTCATCAGCAGAACAGACAAGGAGGCATCTGGAACAGAAAATCAGACCATCAGGACATTACTGTTCTGTTCCAAGTCAAGCAGTGGAGAGGCTTTGCCTCCAGGAGCATTATTCAGAAAAATAGCTTGTCCATCCAATGGATGAGACCTACACAAATGAATGGGCTAGCACAAACTGATAATCCCTATCTCAATACCCTAGGTCTGCAAATCCACGGAATTTAATGCATGAATAGTTCAGTGTCATTCCATTTTCTTAAAATGGCTTTCCAAGAAGCAGATGACTGGTTAACCTCCTACTTATTTACTCCCTCTCTGATGCTACTTAGGGACACTTGCTCCACTTCCCATTTTTCACCACAGGAAAGCCCAGTATTGAAAGTTTTACAAGTGCAATTTTGCAATTTGCCCTTTTGCCACAGAAGAGTCACATAACAACAAAATTAAGATCTTATGACACCTGCTTTGTGCTCACAAATGTCAATGAGCAATAATAAGGACAAAAATGACATTTCTGCATCACAATTTTAGTTGGATGCATTCAAGAATTTATAATGCAAAACTGGGTCCAAGTTTGTCTGCAGTACAACAGCTTAATTTATTGTAGTAAGAGGTTTAAAGTAAGACAACATTTTAAGGAAAGAGACTTCAGTTTCATCTGAATTAGCCTATGATAATGTGACTTTAAGGAGTATTCTTTAGCTCAGCCATACAGCTGAACAGATTATGTCTGATCGTATCCAGATGGCTGTGTATGTCATCGTTTTGTCTCACCCGCTGGTACTTCTGGATGAATTGCTGAAGGTAGGAAGTCAGAATAAGCAGCCCCTTTCAGTCTTAAGATTCATGAACTAGGACTCTCATTTAAAGAAATCTGCAACCTGCTCACTATTAAAAACAAACAAAACCTCTAAGTTCACGCTAGATATTGCTTCCTAGAAATCACCTCTAATCTAGATCCTGTTATTTTAATGCACAAAGGAAGATTATGTTTATGCATTTCAAGGGTTTTTATTCTTCAAGAAACTGTGTGTCTCTCTGTCCTAAGTAGTACAGTGGAGCTAACAGGCCTGACATAGTGTGCAGCTTCTGAGGTTGAAAGAAAACCAAAACCGAAACCCCAAAATCTGGTAATTATGACACCTGCAAGATTTTCACACGAGGACATCGGTCTGCTAGGTTTTGTGTGAACATGCAGTTCCTTCCTTAAAATATACTACTGGCCATTAATTAGCTATTCCAAGGAAACAGCAACATAATCATTGTCATTAAAGGCCTAAAGAGCAATGGAACTTGAAGGCACAGTTAGCTTCTTGCATACTCTGATCTGTGCAATAGGTATCTTTCATTTAACAAAACCATGCTTACAAAAGCACTAAGTCACCTTTCCGTATGTATACTGACAGTTGTACAAGTGGCAAGCAAAGAGAGGTCAATATTTCCATGAAAAACAAACATCAAACCCACATCATGTTGTTTTGGGTTTTGTTTTTTTTTTTTTTTTTGCAATGGGAACTAATTTGGATCCCATTTAACAGCAGTACCTTAAAGCACTGCTAAGGAAAGGCTTCATAATGGCTGCCAGCCTCTGGAGCCATCTATTTTGGTCTTGCAGTTTATTAAATATTAAAAAGCATTCTGGAGTTGTACTTACCAAAATGCAGTCCACTTTAGATTGTACAGTTTTGCTAGACGTGAGGGAAGAAAGAGAGAACAGAAATCTTGAATTAATCTAAACAGCAAAGACAAAAACACCACATATTACAGTTTCTATCACTGTACTACAGGCTTAACCTCCTGCTGTGAAATATCCTGCTAGCTCATGGAAGAATACTCATCCAGCTATTTTTTTGTAGAAAGTCAGCCCAAACTTAACTGTTTGTTAGGATTCTTGATAGTTCACTCAATTCTATAAGAACTGGGTTGTGTTCTTTTTTAATGCAGTATCATTGCAACTGGGAGCTATTATCACAAGTTGCAAAGCAGCCAGTATGGATGTTACTACATTTACTGTAAGCTCTTCCACAATTCAGATTCATTTTACTTGTTCATCTGTAAACACAATTACCACCGTCTCTCCCCACACTTCAGTAAATCCCACCACTTCAATGCATTTATTTCTAGCTTTCCAAAGAGCTGCTACAAAGCAGACAATTGGCATCCCACTGGCAACTTAGGAGTTTTCCACGTTAGTCTTGCTACCTCCCAGTTGGCTTATTAAGAAGCCACTGGGTGGGGACTGAATTAAAGTATGGCATAAATGACCTCAGTACATGTGCCAAGGAGTGCAAACAGTATGGAACTGATTATGCTTCATATAAACACACCCATAAGCAGCTTTTGCTTTCTTAAGTGTGCTCTATTTCACAGGCTGGTCTAACTGCATTAGTTGAAGGCATTTTATTATCACTCTAAAGAGGAGCAGAATCTTTGACATGCAAAAAAACCCAACAGTTTTTACTGTTGGACAGCTACTGAGCAAGCACAAAGCAGCAGTTTTCAGAGTTCAGGAACCTATTCTACTAGGAAATTCTACTATTTCCTAATATAATAAAATATAATTCAATCTCCTGTTAACACAACAAAACATCTGATTTCCAGTTATTTTACTTTTCTAGAGGTGCTACCACATACAAAGAAAGACCAAATAAGCTATCTGATGGATATACCAAAATCATAAATAAGAAACAAGCAAAACAAATGGCTCTAGTGTCTGGCAATGATAGGAACCAAAGCTACTGAAACAGCACCTACTGTTGTATCAAGTGTCAAAGGGGCAGGAGCTCAGTTGTCCTGCATTCTGAAAAATGACCATCTAAAATTCTGTTCTGCAGGAACTGCTAATACTGATGCCCATTCCCATGCTAGAACTGCATATGCTGTAATGACAGAACACAGTAAAAAATGCCTACAGGTAAAAATATATGACCAGTCCACTGAAGCAGATACATCAGCAGACATCCACTTCAACCGACTTCCTGTAGAGAAGACAATCAGTTGGGTGGATACTCAGGAACACCAAAAAGGGAGTAAAGCAGAGATGTTGAGGATTTCTGAGAACAGGAATTGCTAAGTACAGTAAAATAGGAGATTTTCCTTGCCTTAGGGAAGACAATCACATCTACTGTAGCAACTGCAGAAGGGAACACAAGTGTCATCTCACTCTTCCAAAACCACCAACTTACTAGTCAAAGGACACCAAGCATTGAAACCTCCTGCTGCCAAGAGTTACCATCACTGTGTCTGATCCAAAGCTGACCAAGCCATGCTGACAAAAGTCATGCTGAAACAGAGGGCTCTTCAGCACCACTTTTGTCACGCTGGACTCCACATCACCCCACTGCCTCCTGCCTCCAGCAGGGTCTGACATTCCCTGTGCTGCTTCAGATCCACAGCCTCTCGTACAAAGCTGTGCTCACGGCAGTAGGCAACAGGGCTCAGGCATACGTGCCCATTTTTGTACCTAAACCTTTTCTGTGGCTTTACATGACAGCTTAATGCGGAAAAGGAGCATGGAGAGTAAGAGGATGCAGGGTACAGGCAGATCAAATTTGGTCCAAATACAGTCTCTGCTTTATAGACTTGCAGATGACACTGTGTACTAGGCTCTTCAGAAGAGCACGCTTCAGCCAGCATGCCTTCCCATCCTGCTAGGTTCTGCCAAATTGCACATAAGCATGCCCATTTGCATGAATACTTTCTTCTTGCAAAGAGAAAGAGGCAAGCTGCCACGAGGCAGCTGGGCAGGAGATCCCTAGAGCTGTGCTTTTATCTCCAAGTATCAGTCTGAGTCAGTAAATGTAAACTCTCAAATTTAGTTCAGGCTTTTCCAGGTGTGACCTCTGTTCCTACAGCACTGATCAACACTGTCGAGAAGCTGCAGCACAAGAGCAACAATAAGGCCATCAAATGCAGTCCCTCTCCATTTTCTTTTCATCAACTGGTGGCACAGAAAGGATAGTCAAGTTCATGTCCTTCAATATGCAAGCAAATGTTGTGACATTTTAAAAGGCAAAGGTCCTATGGCTTCAGCAGAGACAAGCACGCTTCTATTTTAACAGCTTTTTCATTTTTTATCTCCTGCTCCGTGCTCAGTAGTATACTGGGAGGACTCCATTGAAATCTGCTAGTGGTAAACTGAGGCTTCTTTCAGCCTAGCCAGAGCACAGGTAGGCTAGCAGAGCCTGGTTCCATAAAGCCTGTGCCTTACGAAAAAAATGCTTCTTATTTATCTTCCAGTGGAGCTATCTATGTCAAAGACAAGCAATGGCAACCCTCAGGAACCTGTCCTTTTGTCTGGGAAGCTGCTGGGACAAGGAACTTCTCATGGTGCTGAGCACTGCACGGAAAAGCTCCACCTGATGACACTGCAGGACACACATCTCCATCAGAACAGAAGATAAAAAGGAAAAGTGACAAAGGTGGCAAAGGAACAGCCATTCCAGCTACATTGTATTTGCCACTTTGGTTTATTTCACCCCTCCTTTGCCTCCGCTAGCAGGACAGGTATGTTTTGAAAGCTGAAATTTTGTTTATAAGTAAGTAAGTCTGTTTCTGTCTCTGTCAAATGAACCCCTTACCCAACTCTGCAGTAACTGCAACCAGCAATCCCAAGAGCAAGGGAATCAGGCCTCAGCAGTTTCTGACCTTCGGAGGCTGCTACCCACATACTGCTGCATGTCTAGGAACAGCTGCAAGAGAGCTGCAGGAGTAATAGATGTTCTCACTAACGAAAACAACCGGCTCAACCTACCAGGGACCTGAGTCCATCGGAAAACTAAACTTAGAAACTGTGCCGCAAGCCAACAGATAGCGTAGCTCCTCCCGGGGCTCACTGTGACCCACCACACCTAGAAGCACAGCTGATGTTGCTCTCTTTTTGGTAGCTCTTCATGCTGACAGTCTCCCTGCAGTTAAACTCTTCACTTCATCCACAACTTCATTCAGGCTACTTCAAGCAATTTCATCCACAAGATGACTTGTGATTCTAGGGGTAGGTGTCTCTTACGGGTGATAACAAAGGTACCTGCTTTTACAGACACTTTGGATTTACCAACTTGTACCAGATACTGACCTACCACAAGAATGTGGGAGCATAAAACTATATAACAAAACTTTGCTCCCCCCTCAAAATTCAATGACACTACCACAACCAGTGATGACTCCTTGTGCATACCAGCATGAAGACAGTTTGAAAGGCCCACTGAGTGACTTAAGAGGGACGTACTCCTGTTCTACTGTGTACTGCAATGCTCCTCAAAAAGTCAGCTCTTCCCAACCACCACTAGTGAACTGTACTCCTCTGAAGAGCTACCATCAGTCACTCAAACACAAGAACCCACCTTCTGCTCAGCAGAACTGCAGATAAAAGGGGGTTTCTTAGCCCGTGGTTTACAGAAGCATAGCAGAGTGGCTCCCTGAAAAAGCCACTGTGTTCCACAGAGACTCCAGCCCCACATCCTCCCAGGGAATAGGCTGCCTTGCATCTGCAGTGGGAAGCCTTACTGGAAAACTTCCAGCTCATCTTAATGGCCTCAGCTTTGGACTTAACCTTTAGAACCAAGACCTTTGAGAGAATCTTGAAGGTAACCTTCAATGGCTGCAGTAATTTAAGCTTCTAAATGCTGAAGCCACGTTGACAAACTCCTTAGAGTATCTTGGGGAGAACAGGGAGGGAGGGAAATCAGTCTAAAGCATTTCCTCAAACTGCTCTTCTATCTTATGCCAAAGTACGCATGCCTGCTTTTCCTGACCTATTTATGTATTTCTACTCAAAACAGCCCCATTTTAATGGCTCCAACTTGGCATGGGCAGAATGAGGAGTGTGTTCTCTCCCCAGGTATGCAGCTGGGTTTACTTTGCACCAAGGGGGAAAAGCAGGGGGGGGAGGCAAGGAGATGTAAATTTATGTCAAAGTGGCATAAAACCAGATGCTGCTGAACCTTCTTCTAATTAAGTAACATTTCACTTTCAGGAACAGGTAACTGAACTTTATGGAGCAGCAGGGGGCTATCATATTACAAGAGGTGGCAGAATTCAGCTGCTCTGAATTCTATTTCCTTAATGCTGCAAACAGTAGACGCCATATAACCACAAGGGATATGAGAGGCATTATGCCTGTGAGACCAGAAAGAGGAAGCTGGTTGGGAGGGGTAAAAGAAAACCCTTATTAGCTACTGCCTAGTTAATTCTAAGCCTTCTCAAAGCCTGCACAGCCACTGTATCTAACCCTTATCAGCTTTCCAGCTGCAGAGCGTGCACTCCCTGTGAAAGCAGCACAGCAAACACTGGGGGAGCATGCGCAGTGAACGCAGTGTATGAACACCCATCCCCTGTGCACAGCTCCTGTCCTGGGACACACTGTGCAGGAGGATGCCAGTGAAGGGGCTCTGGGTTGTGATCCTGGCACGAGGAGGACAGCAGCACCTCCAGGACACTGCTCTGGCAGGGTCCCTCCCAGTCCCACAAGTGACATGGGAAACAGCTCTCCTCATTCAAGCACTAGCAATAAATCAGTCCTCAAATGGAGGAAGATGCCAATGACAGCAACAAGTCCAGTTCAGCAAAATTCAGGGGACAAGCAGACCCACAATTTATTGTGCAAGATACTGTAATGGTTTGAGTAGGTGGTCAAATGCAGAAAGCCCAAGAGTCATTTTTCATTACAAGTTTCATACCATCAGCGAAGTTCCCACAGATACTCTGTATTCCCTTCAGCCTAAAACTGCAAGTATTTGCATAAGCTGGAACACCCTCCCAAAAGCAGACTCTGTAGATGTGTTTGATGAGCTTGGTACATTATGGACAGCCTAACGAAAATATCATTTCTGCCGAAACCTAATGCAATTAATGAAGAGGAACCACTTTCCAGCCCTGTTAATAGGTATGCCATACATCAGGAAGACAGGATATGACTCCTGACACTACAGCAAGGACTCCCAACTGCAGGGCTCCAGTTTCCAGTACTCCTGCAGTGTGTTACATTATTACCCAATACACAGGACATAGTAGGGAAAGTTGCAACTAGAAGGGAAAACCCCAAGTTATAGTTTCTTAGCACTGTTAACTAGTTACCATCTCAGGTGGTAAACCAGCCACCCTCTTAGACAGTAAAGGGAGAGAGGAGGTTTATGAAGTTCTAAAGTATCACGGGAGAAGGCAAAAAAACCCCAACAAAGCAGAAAGCTTGTTAAGTTTTTTCTCATAAGAGTTTAGCACAAAACCAGCAGCAACTCAGCAGAGCTCCCACCCATGGAGGACAGGAGCAGGAGCTGTTCAGGGTCACAGGAAACCTTCCCAACTGCTCACTCATAGCCCACACATATGACTCTAACACTGTATGGCCTCACACAGCATGACCACACACTGCTGCCCCAGTACTTTTACTCTGCAAACAAGCCTTCCATACGAGAAGGAAACCCAGGACAGCAGTTAGAGCTGTCTGCCAACAAAGAATTACTTTGACCATATGGCTTTTTAAAAATTACTCAGATCTGAAAAGCTTCCATTTCCCGCTGCACCAGCCATTCCCCTATACAGCCTCTGACGTTGTCTGCCAAACTACTGAACAACGGGGTCTAGGGGTAGTCTTGAAAGGCTACTTCTCTGGGTGCAATACCACATGAGCAGCATTTCCCAGGCCTGTCTGTGTCTTCCAGGCACAGAAGGTATTTGGGTGTTGATCCAGGAGCTCTTTTTCCTGTGTAGTGTCCTCCTGCCTCTTTGACTCTTGCAAAAACCCAGCTAGCTCCCAAGGAAAGCAAGTCAGACTCCACTACTAAATACCAACAGTGACAGTTCTGGCAAAGTCATCTTTCTGAAAGTCATGCTAAAATAGCAAGGGTCATTATTACACTGACCAGATATCCTTTTGGAAAGATCTGATCACTTCTACAAGCCTGATGGCATCAGGTGACATTAGAAAAAAAAATAAAAATCTATTTACTGTGCACGCTGTGAGGAACCACTCAATAAAAGGATTAGCAACCCTATTACAGTAAGTGGTGCTATCAGAAAAGTACTATTATCACATCCTTACCACGACAAGCACTGTGTCCCAGCAGTGCCTGCAGGATTCAGCCCTTAAATCTTAATCTTACTGAATTAATGCTTTTCTTTCTTAGACTAACAGCTCTAAATATATCTTTTTGTAACCTTCCATTCAGAACCACAAAGAAACATTAAACTGGAGCCAAGGATCATCTAAGGAGAAAATTATGAAACAGCCGCCTATGTGTGCTGCTACTCAATTAACATCTTAACATATGCCATGTTACATTGTCTGGCTTGGCTCATGTTGATAAGTAAAATGGCTGTAAAAGCATTTCAATTAAATATTTAGAAAGCAGAGCTGCAAAAGGTTGAAATATGTTTGAGTAAGCAAAATGCTGACTACACATACTGATCACTTAATGCAGTAAGAGCTTTTGCTAGCACAGGTTACTGAGAAAGGAAAGCGCGCCCAAGCTGGGCACGTCTGCCAGTCAACCCTGACATCCCAGCATGACTGCACGTCTCCCCTCCCATCCACATCTCACCCTCTGGCACGCAGGAGCCAAAAATCAGGTGGCTTCTGATGCCACCTAGGGGCTCACTCCCTGCCTGCACTCCTCTGTCCCCTGGGGATAATTCAGTGTCGTGCTGTAGAGACAAGGCAGCTGAACCTAGCACAAACACAAGCAAAGAGAAGCAAAATATTGAATACAAGACGAAGTAAATCCTCCAACACTCAAATGCAGATATATATTCTCACTCCAGATGAAATCTACAGGGACTTGCATCTTGGAAGCACATAAAGTACTGTTACTTCCCTAAAGCATAAAAATAGCCACAGAGTTGTGCCCACTGGGAATGTAGAAAAGTGTCCAACCCTCAGGCCTCAAAAAGTAAACAAAGCAACTATTCACCAATTTGTAAATATTGGCTCTTTCAGCTTCAAGGCAGACTCCTCCTCAGGCCAAGTCAAACCACTCTTCCCAGCAAAGCAAGGAAGGAACAAGCACAGCAAGCCGATACAACAGTGCATCGAGGGCAAGCTGCAACCATTTCATCTTCACTGCAACCTAATCTACCTCCTTCCACTCACGGAAGAGAGTAAGCCAGACCAGTTTCCATTCGACACCTGGAGGAGCAATGCTGCACCACAGTGCTGAGAAAAGCAGGGGTTCAGCATGCCACGACATTTTAACTTAGTGCAGGTTAAAACTGGTCAAGTGCATGACTTCAATGGTTCTTACTAAAATGAATGTAATTAAAGTATTTTACATTGGATAAAAATTTAATCCCTTCACCATTTCTGACACTATGATGATATTCTGAGCGTTAAACGATGCCAACTATATAAACAGCTGAACAAAGAAGGAAGATAAGGCTGCTAATGAAACACCCAAGTCTCCAACACAGCCCATTGTAATAAAGGGCCAGGAAATAATTAGCCAGCAGTCATCAGAAATCTGGGTCTACAAACATTTCTTTTACCTCTCTGAAGAAATGTTGCTGTATTCAATGTTAAAGGCTTCTTTCACAATTCTTACTGGGAAGAACCTGCAACAGCCACACAGACCAGGTGCTCTATTCCAGCAACAAGTCATTTAAATTCGGGGGGGGGGCCCCCCCCCGGCGGGTGGTTACATTTCTTTAAATACAGCATTTTGCCACAAGTTACTTTAATGAACTCTTAGAAGAGACAAAGAAAGTGCTTCTACACAGCTCTCACCCTGGATCTTTCCGCACTACTCTGAATTTAAACCCATGTGTATTACTATATTCAGGCAGGACCCTATTCCAAGGATGCAATGCCCTCTGTATGTTACGCGGGAAGATGATACGTTGAAGATGATATGACTTCAGAGGAGCTGCATCTTACATTTATTACTAACAATCTACATGGGGCACTGCAGGGCATTGTTCTAAGAGTAGTCTGCAAAGATCAATCCCCTAGAAAGACTAAAACAAAAAGCACAGGGTGATCTCAGTAAAGGGACATGAAAAAGTCACTCAAGCAGGAACTTGAGTGGTCAATCCAAATCTAAAGTATGTCCCACTAAAAGCAGAAAGAATTAATAGATAAAGTCATCAGATAGGCAGGTTTGTGGCTAAACAGAAAATCAACTATCACAACAGCTCATGTATCTCACAATGGTTAACTCGTGTTCTTAAAACTAATTATGAAAAAACAAATCTATCTCTGGCTGCTTCTGAATTCAGTGTACAGCTAGCTAAAGATCTGCTACGGAATTTTCAGCCATGGTCTGCAGAAGCCTCATCACATCATTACTTAAGGCTAGAATTTCTACGGGGTGTGAACTGGAGATGCTCTACAGCATGGTGAGGTTTTTCTCAAGCCTTTGTCCCACATGGCTCTAAGAAAGGATGCCCAGTGAAACTACAGGGGTGAGACTCAGCAGCAGCACTCACTGTCAGCTGGATCACACTATTCAGCCTGGAAAGGAGCCCCAGCATTCACACCATGCTACCATCTCAAGAGCACTTGGGGCCTGACACACACTAGGAAGCAAAGCAGTGCTTTGAGGGCTGCAGTGTGGCTAGTTAGCTCTTCAGACACTGCACTGTGGAGGTTCAGCTTCACCTACAGGGCTTCCCTCACAAATGCTTTGTCCCTCCTCCAAGCCACAGACATCCATCTCTCCTCTTCACATTGAATAGCTCACCCACAGGCAATGCCATCTTTCTACAAACAAACCCAGCTTTTATTTAGCCCCCTACTCCCAATGCTGCTTGCAATATCCCATTACCTCTGCTTCTGCCTCATCTCTGGATGTCTGCATCCCTCCTCCTCTTCACTCCCTTTCCTCTCATGGCTTTCCACCACACAGCTCCCCTGCATCCTTTTTTCCTGCTTGTGGAACCTGCACCCAAGTGCTGACCTTGGTAACTCCCAGGGAATGCAATCCTTGCAACCTCTTCAGTTTCCCTGTGCTGAGTAATGCCCTGGGTATCTACAAGCACTCTCCAAGAATCTGCCTACTAAAAGGGTCATTTCTTTCATGCTAGGTGAGCATGGCTTCCCTGCCACAGGAAAAGCAACTTCTCTCCCTGACCTGTGCCACCCTGCTCACTGGCACAACCCATAACCCTACTCCTGTCCTTGACTTTTACATAGGGATGAAAATGTGAAAGCTGAACATATGGAGGATGAACATGGCACTGCTGGCCAATGGTGACAGCCATACCATCTCCCATCTCAAAAATTCCTCCTTCTTTTTCAGCTGCCACAGGTTCTTTCAGGCCCCATCCTTCAGCCTTGCACCTGCACCCCTGGGCATTTCTCACTCCAGGCACAGAAACTGTCTGGTCTCTGCAAATAAAAAGCTGCAAGTAGCTAGAAGTCTCTTGCCTACCTCAAAGGTCAGTTCACTGAATGCTAAAGCAGTATAAACCCATTACTTTTTCACCCTCTGTTTCTGGGGTAAAAAAAACCCACAACCTAACAGCATCTGATAAAATGGTTTTAATCCCTAAACTGGGATCTTTGTAAGAGTTACAAACACATGCTACTCCAATTCCCAAGTATTTAATTTGGAAAGTTTGAGTTCCCCCAGGAACTGCAGGACCAGTTGCTCCAATTCAAGATTATGAGGCATCCATCAAGCCTGTGCAGCTTCACAGCAGCCAGAACATACAACGCCTCTGCCAGCACTGCATAAACTACAATCGTAGGGCAGATGAGCATCACTCAGTCACCTTCTCTCCACCCACTGCCTCCTTGGCTGTAGGCTGTCTCTGCGGCTATGATGAATGAACAAGTAAGTCTGTCAGATTATTTATTTCCTCTAAAACCTCATTTACGAATGGCAATTATGAACAGGAGGCATCTGACCAGTACTTAATATCCCACAACTTCAGGGTTCAGTACTTCGACTTCTCAGCACAGAGGACAATGCATGCAGCCAGTTAGTTGCAGGCAGACTGTGCTATGCCTGGCTCTGCCACCAAATCCCATTTCTGCAGCAAACTAGAGGGGTGAGACTGAAAAGCTGAGAACTTAGCAATTTTCTTCTCAAGCAGCATACCTGATTTGCAGGCACAGCATTGTCCGCAACCATTTTGATACCTATTTTAGAAGTTTTCATAATGTCATGGTTCAAAAACATAGCAGAGTGCATGTGACCTGTCCTAGTACAAAGTACTGAAGTCACAGCCACACAGGCCACTGAATTCAGCACTCTATTAAAAATGATTTGCAGAACACCTGCAATTCCTATTCATAGTATGTCCATTTCAAACATTCCAGGGAACTCCAAATTTAAACCACAACTTCTTTAGCAAAATAGTCAGAAACAGAAAAAGCTGTCCTTGATCACATCTAGAACAGATGTCAGAAAAGCCGCATTAAACTTTTGACTTTCTAAGTACCATTGCAACAGTGAATTATATTTAAGATGGCTGTAGACAGAAAGCTACTCAAGCAATATTGAGATAACCCTATTGTTGAAATCCACCTGTAGGCTGCAGCACATAACTGCTAACATGTTTGAGCATCTAACAATTCACTGAACTATGCTTGTACGAAAGTATCAGACTAATGTTACCCCCAGTTACTTGTCTGCTGGGTCCTTCCAGGAGGAGACATTGCCTAAGAGCACTACAGAATTGGATCAGTCTGGATTTTCATTCCTGTGAACCACATCATGCGTAAACATGCCAGTGGGAGAGCAGATGTCTGCATTAAAGGAATGAAAATGTCTCTTCCTCATCATTAACACAGTTTGATTTCAATTTTCAAGGTGAACTATATGCTGCTTTGCCACTCCCTTACAGAGCAGCTAAACTAATCAAGCCAAAACTGCAGCTCACTGGCAAATTTAGGAAAGGACCATCTCTTCCGCAAGAATACAATGTACTTGAGCTATCTCCTATACCAGATTGGGCCTAATGTGCCACAAGGCTACTACTATCTAAAGTACCCAGTAGTAACTAAGAACTTTTCTGAAGTGAAAAATAACAATGATTAACTGCCAACACCCATTCTAAATGTTTTCATCCTAAACATTTGAAGCTATTAATGACATCCCAGTACTTACAAGTGTCAAAGCACTCTGAAACCTTCCACAAACTGAACCACTGTACACACAATTCAAGTTTTGTTTTTCAATTCAGCTAAAAGTTTCACCACCTTGAATGTACAAACTATGATGGTACATGAACCTCACGTTCTTAATGCCTCCAAGAGACATAAGCTTACAGCAAGAAGATAATGCAGTCCATGGGGATATGCGCAATGAAAGCTAAATGGGGACTACTTAAACTCACCGGTACTCACAGGTGACTATTCACAGTGTGCATTCAGGCACATATCTACAGGTAATCAGACACCAAGCTTCTACTTGGAAGTAATCAGTAAGAGATAGTTGTCAATATCTTCAAAGCTCAGGGACTCAATTATACAGGTCACCAAATCTTCAGGGTCAGCATTTTAGCTATCTTTTTTGCATAATAAAGTAGTTTACAAGACGTTTTTTTTAAACTCAAGTTTCAATGTATACTGCATTTAGACAAACTTGTCTGTGATGTAATTAAAACACACACATACCAGCATTTCTAAAGTGCCATAAAAAGAAAAACCATGTTTTTTCTTATGTCGTCAGCACATCTGCTGACTACTTGGGATTTTGTTTGTTTGACTCGGTAAGTAAGCTATCTCTAGTTGTTAAATACAAATGATGGTTTCTGTTCAAAATATCCCTTTCCATATTTTTAAAACTAGATCTGTCAATCCCACTTCATCCACTTGTTGAATGGATGATGCAAATACACTTTTCTCTCAGCTGCTATTTCTCAACTTTTTATGAGTTAATCATTGAACTATAGCACTGAAATCAACCATAATGAAGGTAATTCTGCAAAGCAGGCTCCCAGAGCCAAGAGCTGGCTTAGGTCTTCAGCAAACTGTGGTTCCAGGTGTGCAGGATGCAATTACTGCCAGTGAGTAATTTGACTGTCTTTTAAATATGAACTAATTTATTTAGTTTACATGACCACTAATAGCAACTGTAGGCCCTAACGCAGCTCATCATTTATAATGCTAACAGGCCTAATAAAAAAAATAATCAAACTATAAAGGGAATAGGCAAACTTTTTAAGTACCCCTAATGAAAGAAACATCATACTTTGTCAGAGCCGGGATAAAAGGTTCCTGGGGCACTGTCTCTGAATCCTGCAAGATTATGTCAGAACAATTTTTGGCCACTGCTTCAGATAATGCCATCATAGAAGAAAAAGCTGCAGCTTTCATGCAAGGGCTGAGCACCAGCCAGCCAGCTCACAGGTGCCTCACCTGCACCTACCAACTTTCATATCATCAGCATAAGGATCACAGAGCAATCATCTGCCTTTCTGTGAGAAGCACAAAGCATCTGAATCTGAACATAGCATGAGAGATGGCAGTTGGAGGCAGAGGATGCTGTGTAAAAACAATAAGCACAGCTCTCTTCGGCAGAGTACCGTCCTGCAAGGAGCATCCCTTGACAGCACAGCAGGGACAGGTGAGAGGCATCTGTCACCTGTGTGCTCTCTCAGAGAAACAACTGCCTGCACACACCAGCACAGACAATAAACCTGTCCTGCCAGAGGATGCCCAGGCCCAAAGCAAAAGCCTTGAGTCCCAGTTTCAGATTGCCTCCAGATACCCCACTGACATGGCATCCACAACCACTTTGCCCAGTATCATCCCCCAGCATCCAAGCCTCTCATTGAATTAGCAATAGAGCTAGCCTGTGGTTGTGGAGGAAGGAGTTGTCACTACTTTTCAAAGCAGATTAAAAAAAGGACTTAAGTCCACTTGCAAAAAAATATTAAATAAATGTTAAAGCTTTTCAATTTACAATTGAAACAGTTACCACTTGTGGTACTGAGTAACTGGTATTTGAAGTCTGTACTTTAACATGGCAATGGTTGTGAAAAGGAAGGGAGAAAGCACACACAGTATTTTCACTGAAGTCACAAGGACTACTCCAAGTATTTTCAGGTGATTTATAAACAAGGGCAAGAAGGTGAGGAGAATGCAGCAGAAAGAATTGCTCAACCTACTATTCAGCACACCTTTCTCACAAGCTAATTCTTGTTTGTCTGAAGGATACTTGAGGCAGACACTTCCAGACAACCTCACACTAAGAAAAAGTTCCATCAGGCTGTTTGCTTTGCTGACAGCTTTAAAAATAATTTAATTCACCACTCTATACGCAACCAAGGTAATGAACTGTAATTCCAACTATTTCACTGGCAGGAATCCCAAATGCCTCATGGTGGCACTTAAGAATCTCTCACTAAGAAATACAGATTGCCTCCATGCCTGTAAGACCATCCATCAGAAATGACAGCCATAAATCATGGACCTTGACATTTAACCACAAGTTTCCTCTCAAGGGAAGATAAGAATATGCTTCATTTAATATACGAGTTCTTCCCAGGTACAAGATTTCCTTCCCAAACCTGAAGTACCTGACAATCAGTAAGAGATACCATCCCCATCCAGCTTCAGGAAAATGCTAAGCAGGACCCATCACTCTGAAGGAGCACAGGTACACCCCGTAAGACACACATCTGTAGATACATCCCTCACCTCCACAATTGACATGCACTGCACCATGTGGTGTGTTATACAGGTTATAGTCAGAAAAGGGTAACAGGTCACACAGCCTGAGCAACAGATGAGACCACTCACCAGTGGTACCAATCAGGCCCAAAACGAGAGGTCTGACACCCGCCAGAGGCCCTCACAGTGCATATCCCACCACTGAGACCATCCCCATCCCCAGTGCTACCTGCAGCAACACCCAGCCTCCCCACCTGCACTGGTACAGTGTCCCCACAGCAACCACGAACAATTAAAAACAAGCAACAGGGAAAACATTTGGGAAGTTTTGAATGTTTTTTTCCACTGTCTTAATGATTAAGCATTCAACAACAGAAAACACTTGGCAGCTTACTGAAAGCCTGTTGATGGCATAGCAGCCGATAACAAGCATCCGACTTGATGAGAGATAATCCTTTTTCCATTAAATCAAGAAAGCATTAAAATGGAGACAGTGGCTAACTCCATTTAGAATGAAACAAAACAAACCCTCAGAATTCCCAAAGATCTGAGGGAGCACAACCAAACACCCCAGTACCTTCAGAATTTTTAGATGTATTTAGGGGATTCTTCTCACTGACTTGAAAGTGCCAATTTGTGCTGACCTTCTTGTCAGGCTCTTCCTAGGTGACAGAGCACTGCATTTTCCTCTATTCGATTTACCTCTGAATCACCTGCTGATAGCTTTTCAAACATACAAGCTGGCATTCTACCTGGACTGCTCCAGAGGTGAGCTAGGAAACTACTTTCACCTCCTCCTCTTCACAGTTTAAAAAAAGAGTTCCTTATTTATACATGAGGCTTTGTAATATTAGATATTAGAAATGCTTGAACCAAAAATCCAAATTTGGATCCTGATCTGAATTTTGCAGCTCTGGCCCTTCTCCAAATACTTCTGTTTGGCAAGCGGCAGAGTGCAGTAACGAGAGAAGGCAACATACATAAGTTATGGGATCTGTATAAAAACATTAAGCTCAACCCCTGCTCTCAAAACTACACATACATACATACACAAAAAAGACTAACAAAAAAAACCCAAGCCCCGATTAATTAAAAGATTAATCAGTGCTTCAGTATAAATTTGATCACCCAAACCTGAGCAGTGCTGTCATCTCACCACTTCCAATATTTTTTTCCTGGTTAATTTATACAGCATCTGGAAAATTGGGGAGAGGGACTAGGGTGCTTTAAGTATTCTTTTCAGCTTGAGAGTTGGATTCCTGCTCTCCAGGGGCATACAGACATATGCAAATCAAACAGACCTGCCCCACATGGCAAGCAACCCAGCTAAGGGAGGCCTGGAAGGACAATCCTGCATTTCTCTGCTTATTAAGAACTCATTAGAAATGCTGCTCTGAGTCACAATGTCACATCATCTGACTTGCCTCAGCGAAAGGAACTCCTGCAGTGGAAAATAAAATGTTTATGAAACAAGGAATTGCATATGTTTGATGCTGTGAAGTCAACAACTTAATGCACTTCCATGCATTTTAAATGAACAGCAGTAAAACTTAGCCAAATCCTTTATTAGTTGAATATTGTTTTCCTCCCATATACTTTATTAGATCCTATTGTTTCAAGAAACAAAGACAAACAAAACCCACGAGCAAGAGTGGAAAATCCACTCCTCCTAAAAGCAGACTGTATTGCAAAGATCTTTTTTCTGCACAGCTATTCCATCCAACTCGGAGCCTGGATATTCAATAAAACCTCAACTCCGTTCTCAAAAGGTTACATAAAGGTCAGCATTCATTTTATTCAGGTTTATTTTCTAACCTAGTAAAAATGCCTGCAGACCAAATTGGCTTCCACACCTGCTGACCTAGAAACTCCACCACCGTGGTGGCCGTGCCCCGTTTTGGAAAGTTGCTTCTCCTCCCACACCGATCTGGCACCGACTGCTGCGTGCCACTGACCTGCCTGCTGCCGGCAGCCAGTGGCACTGAGGAAGGCTATCTCAACAGCAATGGGATGCAATCAGCAGAGAATAGCAAATGTTTTTTAAGCCACTTTGGTGAAGAGGAATTCTTTCAGGGGGACTTCCCCCCAAAGAAAGGGTTTCCTCTGTACAGGAATGTGTAGCAATAGTTGGGTGTACCTGGACCTTGTTCAAAGGAATGGAAGATCTCCAAATCAACCCATGGAGGGGATGGAGCGGCCATCCTCTAGAAAAATAAGTCAAGTTGGAAAAGTGACAAATAGCGTAGGATTTATTTTGCCCAATTCAAGAGATCTGCACCGCAGATGGTTACATGCTGGCACACAGCTTAACATTCATTACGGTCAAAGAGAAACAGGCACATAATGCCATCAGATGGATTGTTTTATGGAAACCCTAGGAGATGGCGTTCACCTCGGAAGTCCGTTTTTCTCCACAACACCTACAACTGAGCTACCTTGACCAAGTGGTACAGAAACAGATGGGAGTCAAATCAAACAAATCCCACTTTCTGTCACTATCCATTTGGGGAAGCAGAGTGCAAAGCAGGACATGCTGCCAAATGCTTTGCTCAAGGAATGCTTACCTTTCCTGAAATCACCAAGAACTACTCTAAAATATGGTCAATACTATTAAAACATTCTAAACTTTTTCCTATGTATTTGACAGCTTATACGTCATGCCAGGAAATACATTCAGGACAGGCAAGTCTCACCATCACCGATAACCAATGGAACCATAAAGCCAGAGAAAACTGGGTTAATGAGAAGAAATTTTTGCTGTTTCACACAGCATCTCTTAGCTGAGGGGCTCAAAGTACTTCTACAAAGCAGGTAAACACATTTCAGAGGATACACAGATTTAGTGAAACAAGTGCAGCCTGTATGCCTGTCAATTATTAGCTCTTCCGCACAACAGTTACACTTTTATCACAGAACTGCAAGTTTCGTTCCCCACCTCCAACAATGAATTAACCAGGATGAAGGAGGGAACGGTGGCTGGTGCACAGAATAACCACAAAGAAACTGTAATCTGTTACAGGAAATTTGAAGTTTTCCACTCAATTTTGACAGACCATTTAAGAAAATATAGAGGTTTGGGGTTTTTTTGGTTTTGGCTTATTTTCTCTTATTCGCTACCTCCCTCTCCCAAACTATTGAAAAAATGAAAAAGAGTAAAGGCAGATGGATTGTCTACAGATTAATCCAACCTGGCTCCAGAAATCTGGTTTCTTGGTTTTGTTTGGTCTTTTTTTTTTAGGAAAATATATAAAAGTTGTTATAGGAATTTCAACTCCAGAAGGTAACTACCAAAAAGGTGTTTGCACCTGCATTTGCAAAGAGCCTGAAACGCATACCCCCCTCAGCTTCCCTCTTCATTGCTGGGTATTTAATTACAAACACAAAGTCTGTCAATCATTTCTTCTGCTGACGTAACCATACAAATAAGTAGCAATTCGTATTACGAAAAATTTCCATGGCACTTCCCAATTTGCAGAACGTTTGCTCTGCCAGCAGCTAAGTGACTATCCACACTTGCTGACAATGCCTAATGAGGAGCAATGGGTGCAGTTGCAGGAGGGAGCAGGAATGATGCGAGTGACTAGAAAGAATGGAGCCTCCCCAGGACTGGAAAACATTGGTGTTACAATCAGTTAATCTGGTTTTCCAGCACAACACCAAAAGCTCAGAACTGACAAGGGTACAATTCACTTTCTACTCCCCCTTCAACACAAGGCAAACTGGGCCTTAGGACATGTAATTTTGGCACTGCCTGACCTAGCTCATGTGGCTTTCCAATACAATTTCAGCTAGAAGAGCAATTTGAGGACAAAAATTATGAATCTGAAATCCACACCCACGTCCAAATGAAACGGCTGCAGAAGCAACGCTTTGTGTTTGCCACTCCATGCTGCCTGGTCCTCAGCTCAGTTTACACACAAGATACTGGAGAGAGGGAGGAGAGAAATGAACCTCTCAAGTACAATTATTATATTCAAATCCTAACAGATGCCTTTAGGTCAAAAAGAGCTGAGATGCAGGCAAGGTGAAAGAAGCTGCGGCCAATCCATTCACAGATGCAAGCACCAGATTACTATTTACAACAGTAAACAAGTACTCATTGAAGAATCATCACCAGTTATTTGCAACACTGCACATGAAAACAAACCCTTCTGCACCTTCAACGTGCACAGCTACGGGCTGGATTTTAGATTAACACAGTGAGCAGAGGGATTACATTGCCTAAAACTGTTGGTCTTTTTCTTTCATGTCAGTAAGAGCAGACCCTCAGCCAACACCATCCTCCCCTGGTCATCTCTGCATCTCAGTCCTAGTTCCCCACTGCTTTTACACATGCACATTGCTGGCTGTCTTCAAGCTATAGGGTTTCTTTGGCAACTTAACGTAATGTTGAATAGACTCTGTGTTCACCACGTACGTCTGGATACAGAAACTTCATGCATATACATACATATATATGCATATCATATACAAATTAAACATGTTTGGTAATACAGTACCCTCACCCGAAGAAAATAACCAAAACCCTTTAGTCTGTATGCTCAAGACAGCTGACGAGGGAGGTTTTCCCCACCTCAGGCTGTAATGTCTGGACAAAAAGCTATTAATAAATATTAAAGTTTTAATGAATCTAAAGGGAAATAAAACCCAGCAGATTAAGGCCCAGTGTCCAGCCAAGAGCAGCACAATTTACAAACCCGCCCAACCTGACACTAATCAGCCAGGCTGGGCTCTCAAAGACGTGCCCTCTCTGTCTAGACTTCTAATCCGTCAACACTAAAAGACATCTAATATTATTTTTGCCTGTTTCATTGACACTGTAAGAACACATCAAACTGTCTCAGCCACTTACACAACACCAAACAAAAACTGACACCACTTTGCTGGAAGAGTTCAAGTGGGGCAGACAAGGAAAAAAAAATGCAGTTTGACAGTGATGAGCTTTAATTACTGTAACTAGAGAGCAGTTAAATACCTGCATGTGATGTTGCAATGCAAATAAATACTTTCTGATTTGTTTTTAAGCACAGCTAAGTAAATCTTTTACCTTCCCCTTCTCAATCCAAACTAATGGTCACCTAATATGCCAAAAACCAAACCAAACAGAAAAGAAAGCCAAAACCAAACCAGACTGCACTCCTAGCAAGCAGAGTTTTAAATCTTCAGTACATACACTAACCATGCCTGCAACTTTAACCATTAGGACTTAACCTATTGTTTCATTTTAAAGGGACTCCACGTGTTCACAATCACTTGAGATACTTCTGTCAAACTACATTTTAATTTAGTAAACAGCATAAATTAAGTATGAATTGAGCTAATGAATACCTCGTTGTCCCACTTAAGGCCTACATCACACACTATATTTATACTTGTCAGTGCAGTGGAAGGACATGTACAGACTTGTTTGTGAGCCTCAAGTCCAGTATTTCAGTAGCTGCTATATTTTGCTATACTATTTTCATTGACAATGCCATTTGAAGACTGAAACCCTTCGTAAAAAAAACAAACACAACCAACTAAAACCATCCACTATGCACAAACATGTGCAGGGGAAAACAATAGAGAAGAGTACTAATCTAGATGTGCTAAACCCTTTGGGAAGCAAAGGAGGAACTGAACACACCAACCTGCCATCACACAAAACTGGCACAGCAGGGGACAAGGGGAGGAAGAGGAGGGAAGGCAGAAAAGAGGAAGCTCTCTTCTGCACATTACACCTAGTTCTGTCAACAGCGGAGCACTGCCATTTTCAAAAGCAGCCTTCCACAATCTCTCCCACTGTTTATCCATCACCAGCACACAGTGCCCAGTGAACAGAATAGCAAATCTGAGACTGCAACTACAGAAGGAGACTCTCCACTGTTTACTCCAAGTGCAGCGTGTACAACTTCCCTGGCAACGCTCCTCATCCTTGCTGCTCAAAACAACCGCTGCATCTACATGAAAGATGCAAATTAACATTAAACTCCAGCCTCAAATGAAGGCTGCTTCATCACAATACAGAAACACAGAATTTCTAGTAGTCCCAAAGGATTTAACGATATCAAAGAAAAGGTTTACATCTAAAAAATAACCTTATCTTCAAATACTGCATTTCAACAGTGTAACTGCAGGGAACGGATACTGAGTGAAAGCAGCAGGGAAGTCCCAGCCTGGTGCAGGAAGCAGGTAGTCAGGAGAAACGCTCGCACAGAGGTGAGGAACCTCCGTGAAAGTACCAGCAGACAGGGCTGCAAGATGCTGGCTAAACCTCTGCTGGTCACAGGCAGTTGGCACCAGGTAAAACCCTGCATTCCTTTGTACCAAACATGGGCTCAGGCTATTCATTCAGTTTACCTGAACCAAGTAGGTAGCTTTCACTTAAAAGGCTAACATACATGCTTTTATTTCCTTGAGAAGAAAACCTATAATAAAAGCAGAGGTTTTACTTAGTAGCCATTTTGTCTTCAACTTGGACATGATACCTAATCTGAATGCAATGTAAACATGCTCTCTGAAGCTCATTTCCAAACATCATGTTCATGGAAAGAGAAGAAAATATAAAAAGGCCATGACTAAATATCATAGTAAATTAAGAGGGTGTGAAGATATTGTGATCTAAACAGACAGGAAATTCTGCAGTTTGTATTCCTTCTCTAGGTCACATTGCAGAGAAAACCAAAACAAAAGGTAGCAAGTGTGGATTAAGGACAACGAATTATTACTGTTTAACAACCAAAACAATCAACAACCCAACAATAAATGCCATTTTAGTACACCATACGATGATAAAATCTCAAGGCAAAATTATACTTTTGATTATTTTTGTTTTCCAGCTACATCAATTCAAACCATAAAATCTAATTACAATATGAAGTATTACAAAAGCTAGATCAGTATGTTTTTATTAGGATGAGGATGTGTACAAATATATACGTACGATGTGTATAAAGGAATACACTATAGATGAGTAACCTATACTTACAACTCCCAACTTTTGCAATACTTTTATCAGCCCCCTCAGCCAAAAGCAGCTTTTAAAAATAGGCAAAATATAAATGCTGCAGGTGACAGCTTCTTCCAGATTAAAAGCAAAACCCAAGTATTTTATTTGCAGTGCAAGATCAACTCCATTTAACTCTTAACCCAAAATGCACATAAAATAAATACTATGAAGTAAAATGCTGGTTTACCACGAATTTTGTTTTAATTTTTAAGAAAAAATACCCCCAAAACAACTGGATTCCTGTGCAGGAACTTGCAAACCCCTATCACAAGTTTTAGCCAAAATTGCATTTCAATTGCCAAACTGGAAACTCAGAACAGAGGCTTAGGAGGAAGCTGGAAAAATGCACCCTTAATGCGATGCTCTGCATTCCCTGCTGCATCAACACTGTGCTGGGGGTCTCACGTGAATAAAAACATGTAAAAACAGGGTGCCGCGTAAAATGCCGGCTGATTAAAATGCCTTCGGCAGGTGAGACTGCACCCATCCGGCTGAGCAGAGCCGCCCCGTAGCTACCATTATCCCCACACACAGGCGGGCAGCACCACTAACTCACCCCGGCACAGCCGGGCTGCCTCGCTCCTGGAAAACAACCAGCACCAAGCAGGGCAGCAGCGCCGACCCCGCGGCCGCCCGAGCGGCACCTGCCCGCGGCCACGCGTGTTTTCCGCGCTGCGCGGCTGGGGGCGCAGCCCCGCTCTTAGGAGGGGGAGGGGGCAGGAGGCTCCGCGCACCGCGGCACAAAGGGGCCGCGCTCCCCCCCTCCCAGCGCCGCCTCCGCGCCCGCGCCGCGCTCTCTTCCCTTCCCCCCCACCGCGTACCGAGCCCTGGCCTGAGGCCAGCCGACCCGGGCGGCGCGGCGGCGGCGGGGCCCGGCCCTTACCAGATGGAGCTGCAGATCTTGTGCTGCAGCGCGCTGGCCTCGCCGCCTTGCAGCCCCGGCACTAGGGCCGGTAGGGCCCCGCCGGGCACGGGGGTGCCTGCGAGCCGCCGCGGCGGCTGCCCCTCCGGCTGCTGCTCCTCGGCCATGGGGGCGCGGCTGCGGGGACGCGGAGCAGGGCTGGCCGCACTAGGCCTCTGCCGCAGCCCTCGAGTAAGTCGCCTTCCCCTGTTGCCCGGGGGACATCACGGGCGGAAAGCCAAGCCGCGTCCCGCCGCTACGCCGCAGGATGGCGAGCCCGGGCCGCGGCACGGCGCATGGCGGCACGGCCTCCGCCGCCGCCCCCGCGCAGGGTCGCTCCGCGCTCCCCCCGCCTCGCAGCACCTGGCCCGGCCCGCCCAGCGCCGCCGCTCCTCGCCCCGCGGCCGCCGTGCCCGCCCGGGCGCCGCAGTGCGCAGGCTCGGCGCTGCCCGAGCAGACGGGCCGCCCAGAGCCGCCGCCGAGAAGGGGGGGGCCGGGTTCGGGGGCGCGGCCGAGGCGGTGAGCCCGAGCTGGGGGTCGGTCCCGGCGATATTCCGGCCGCGGATGATGGGGTGTCCCTGGATCGGCCGGGCCCTGCGGGGCAGCCCCTGCTGCGTGCAGCAGCGAGAATAACACACGTGTGATCGTGCGTGTGTACGGGTTTAGAGACAGCTGTCTGTATTTAGTGCACGTCGGTGTGCATGATCCGTACGGGTGCACCGAGCGCAGAGCTGCGCACAGGAGCCACGTGAACCCCGGTCCTGCGGCGGCGGCAGCATTACATCAGCGGGCTGCACCACAGCCGCTGCCGCCGGCACCTTCCCCTGCCCCCAGCGCGGGCAGCTCCTCAAGTCATCGGTGGTTGTAAATGAAAACAAAATCTATGCCTCGCTGCTCCCGAGTCCTTGAGGTGCCGCCAGCCATCGAGGCAGGCCGGGCTGCCCTCAGTCTTCTGTGTCCCCTGCACATAAACGGGGCTGTGGTGCCACGACTCCCACGGGCCGTTACCCCCAGCTTTCTGTGAACGGAAAAGCCGGCTCAAGCTGCCCCTGTATATCCCTTCTTTTCCCAATGATTCCAATTCCAGTAGTGTTCTGATGCTAATTCACAGTGTGACTTGGCAGGGGATGAACACACAGGTCCCCTTTCTGACAGTGGTATGCAAGGAAGAAGGAGTGACATACCAGCCTATGCTGATCACAGAAAATGTGTGCCAAAAGACAACGTACAATGTAAAAACGCATGGAGACGGCATTGCTAAATGTGGGAGATGAGTATTTGTGAATTACTGCGTCACCAGCCAAAGGGATACTTTTCAAAACCAAATCTTTGCTTACTCTCTGCTGCTCCAGAATCAGAATATTAATGGCTATGACAATGATGGTGATTTTCTTCTTCTTATAAAACTTCTCATCAGAACCACAAAAACTAAGCTTTCTTCTTCCTGCCTCTTATTAAAAGCAGTTTTTTAACTTTTACTGGAAATTTGTTAAGGGCATCCAATAAAAGAAGAGAAAAACACAAGTAAAAATTGTAATCAGAAGTAAACAGAAAAGTAATCAATTTTAAATCTCTAACTGCTATGCTTTTTGCAGGAAAACTACTTCAATATACATGTAAACAGGAAGAGAAAGGGGAATGCCCTGGGTGACATTTTCTAGTTTTGTGGCAATTTCCACTTAATACCAGTTGAATCAACACAGCCAGGGTTGTCCCTGTTGGGATCTTTAGTTGGACCCTGTGACATCTGCCTAACTGCAGCGTAACCCATAGGGATCCCAGCCCTAAAAATGTTTGATTAGTCCAGACTGAAATTGATGGGCCTACACATCAGAATGAAGTTCAGCAAACATGGATTGTGTTTGCAGGATTGTAGACTATTACAGTAAATTGGAAAAAAATACATCATTTCAATGTTGCTTTCAGTCTAAACCAGCAGTTGGAAGACAAATTTATTATTTAGCTCCTCACAAATTCAGTTCCCAGCCATGTCAAATTGTCATCACACTTACATACAGCTGTATGGGCATCATGTAACCAAAAAAATAAGAGTCACATCTCTTCTACAAACAGTGTCGGGCAGGGGCTGGCACCCCAGCACCGCCACCACCCCCCTGTGCTTACACCAGGTGTTTTAGGGCACAATGTGATTAAATTGGCACAGAGATTAAATAAGTGGGCCAGACTCCCAGGCTGCATTTTTGTGGTGGAAGTGGTCAGTGGGCCTCAAAAGCTATGTCTGTGTGCCCATATCTCACCATCAACTCACCTTTAAAAACAACACAACTTTTTTCTGTGCTTTCTTTGGTGTGAAGAAGCCTTTCAACTGCAAGCCAGTTTCTACTGCTGTGTTTGAGTAGTAGGCCCAAAATAAGATTGCAGAGGCCCATAATGAGATTGGGGTCCCATTTTATGTAAAAAAAAAGGCTTAGCAACAAAGAAGAATCTAAATTATTCTTCTTAAAGAAGATTTTTTTTCCCACTACGAAATTTGAAAGAAACAGTGCTGTGTTGTGTAGAAATACAGCAGAGAAGCCCACATTCTGCTCTCCAAGAGTCTTTTTCATATTAGGAGTAATTCCCCCTCAGTGCTTTCCCCACATTCCCTCAGTGTGACTGACCATGGGGTTTGGTGCAGGCTTGTTACATAACTATTCTAACACCAAGTGAGGAATTTTTCCCTTTATGCGGTAGGTTGATGCACATATGAAGGCCATTTTAGCTGATCTATGCAACCGGCTGAGCTTGCCTTGTGTTTCCTACAGTCTCTGTGCTGTGCAAAATGGGTGAAAGAAATGGTGGCATCTGATATGCAGTTTACATGATGATAAACAACTAAAGTGGTGACTTGGCAGTCCTGGGGTAACGGTTGGACTTGATGATCTTAAAGGTCTTTTCCAACCTAGTTGATTCTATGATTATAAAGAAAATAACAAATAGATACAGAGTAATTGTGTAAACAAAAAGCTTGGGCTGGCAAAATTAACTTGGATACACTGAGGGAATTACTTAGCAGCTAAGAGACAAACCTGAACTCAGATGGACTGACTGGAGGCCTCCAGGGAATATCCACCAAGGACCGCTAAAACTGTTCTTCTATCTAATGGCTCTGAACACCTTCATTGGATGCAGAGATTGAGCTCCTGATCAGCACTGTGAGAAAAACATCCAAAAAGTAATACAAAGGAGTTAATTTTAAGTTTCATTGCCGTAAACAGAGGCGTGCATGAAAGTTTAAGCATGTCAGAAACCTGACCAGTATTTGCAGGACCGGCATATTTCGTGGTTTTTTCCCATTTTCCAAGTGTCTGTTTTTATTGAAGAGCAGGTAGGCCAGGAGCTTCCCTTCCACCTTTCCTTTTTGCTCTGCAGACAGATTTTGCTCATCTGGAAACTGATGCTGCTGTACTAGCGCTAAAATTCCTGTCCCTTCTAACTCAGAAGCACTGGAAGCCTGCTGCACTGGACAGATATATTCATTAGAGGCTGACCTTCAAAAGAGAATGAAAGAGCTGTTTTGAGGAAAGAAAGAAGTGGCTGTCTGCAAGAAGACAATCTCCACCATGCAGTCCTGTGACAGGTGGGAGCTAACTCCATTTTGTCAGGTTAATTCCAAAAGATGTGTTTATTTTTCCTCCCTTTCTGGAGCTTAGGCTCTAACACAAGCCCTCTCTGTGGGGAAAAGTTTCACTTAAATACTGTCTAACCTATTTTCCTGCATTTTCTCTACTGTATTTTATCATGGCTTTGGTTTGTTTTTTCTTGCGTTATAAATTGTCTCTGACAGTCAGGGCATATAGCATCTCATGCTTTCAAGGAGGAAAGCCTCGCTGCCCTTTCTCCAGCTAGCAGACAGCACTGAGGGAAAGACACTTTTCCCTCTCTCCTGTCAATAGAGAGGGATCTGCCACCTCTTGCCTAGCACAAAGCCAGAGACTGCACACTGAGAGACTAACCTGAGGTCTAAGGCAGATAAATAATGAAATCTTGCTATCTTTATCCTCAAGACAAATATAAAACATATTCTGTGAGGATAATTGACTTTAAAGGCTTGCTAAAAAAAGACACTTTCCAAAAGCTTTAAACGCTGGTTCAGTGAACTCCATTTTGATGGCTTTTTGCAGCTCTCCCTCCCTAGGGATCTCTGTCTCGGTGTATCCTTAGCTATGCCCAAGACATCTGCCTCTGGTTCTCTTTGTTTTGTTATCTCATATCATGTGTAGCGCAATAACTAGTAATTCACCTCACCATTTTTAATTAATATTTCACTTTTATGGTTTCAATTATTAAAAAAAACATAGCCAGTTTACCTAGAAAACCTTCACAATCATGTCATACCAACTGACAGGAGAAACCGGGCTGTGTTCAAACCTGGTAACATAAAAGGGTTTTTTTAATTATAATGAAATCCTACTTGACCAGAGGTTTGCAGAGCTTCGCTGGGTCTTGCAGCACGTTTGGAGTGGGTGCAAGTGTTTTGTGGTGGGCAGTATTGCAACATGGCAAATAATGGGACTCACCAGAAACTGCTAGGGAAGTGTGAGGTAGGCCATGTGGTAGGCCATGATCACGAGTCCTTCTCTGGCAAAGTATTAGCTACCACTCTGACTAGTTATGGAAGCAGTTTTCTTGGCAAGCACAGCTCCAGTTCTCTGCTTTGCCATCTACTTAGTCATTTGTATCTCTGCAGGGCAGTTTCAAGGCTCTAATGAAATGGGTATGCAGCCCTTGCTCCATGTTTATGTGGACCCCTACACAGATGCCTGATCTTGTCAGTTGTCTCTTGTGCTGACCCAGAGGTTCAGTCTGAGGAGATTCTGACAGAATCAAGGCCAAGGAGAGAGAAATATATGCAAGTTTCATGTAATAAAGCAGTCAACACTTCAGTCTTCCCTTGCTTAGTTTTCTTCTGAGATCCAGTAGTAAACTGGAAAGGCACAAGCATTCAAAACTAAATATTGCCTACCTGCAGAATGGCGTGAGTGCAAGGAGAGGGCCTGCTGCAGTTCACAGGGTCCTTGTCACTTGCACAAAATCATGACCCAAATTATTGACATGGTAATGTGGTGGCTCCAGGTACCTGATAGCAGAGAACAAGAGACCACTGAATCCCCAGAGGCAGAGCCATACAGCTATTTAGGATCTGTGAATTTCAGCTATGTTGGTCCAAGCTCTGGGTCCCCAAACTGTGGATGTTCTTAATCTTACTGCTGCCTAAAGGAATGCTGGAAGATTTCCAGGTCCTAGGCCTGCCTGAGAAATTTGTTTGCATTTTCTCCTGTATGCAAGTTGGCAAGGCAGTGATCCAGCAATAAACAAGTGCTTGCAATTATGGCATTGCCCTTTGATTCCCCATCTTGCAAGCAGGCAGTGTCTTGAAAGATCAAACACCAGCCTGAGGACACATTAAGGATTTTTTTTTTCTCTGAGAAGTTGCCCCCCAGAAATGGGGGAAAAGGAAAATGCTACGTGCACATTGTGCCTGTAGAGCAGACAGGTAAAACTACACAATGCCATAGTCTCCCATTTTGTCTTTCTTCTTTCAGATCTCTATCCCTGGCAAGACAGTGGGGTGTCCTATCAAAGATCAGAGCAATCACAGCTCATCACTACTGGTTTATGTCCATCTGGTTGAACACTTCAGTTCTTCTTAGTCAAACTCCAGCTCATCTTCTGACTGGCAGCTCCACCATCTCTGAGCACCATGTCAGGACTCTCTTGTTCACAAAGGCTTTTGCCCCAGGGGATGCTTCATGGACTCTTCACCACCTTTCCACCCACCGTCACTGCACCTCTAGCATGGTGGCTGCAGAAGACAGCGCTGCCGGTGCCTGAGAGCGGTGCTATCAGTGCCTCGTCAGGACGCAGCAGGAAATGTCTGGCCTCTGCTCTGTGACCATCTGCTAAAACCAGGCCTTCTCTGGCGGGAGTCCAACACAAAGTAAACAGAGTTTCACAGCCAGATTTCAAACAACAAAATAACTGAGAAATATGGCTCACTGCTCCTGGCTTTCAAATGCAAAACATGGAAGTCCCTAGAAACAAAAATCCTTTATGGATTCTAAGACCTTTTGGCTGCTAAATGGGTCCACTGCAGCTAACGCTTGGGAGAAAGTGCAGAGAGGTAGTAATTGCAGTTAGCGACACCTAATCAGTTCAGTTTGTGCATTTGGTAATTTTTAAGAAGATTTTTTTTTTTCCTCAAGATCAGTGATGGAGAAAAACTAAAATGTCAAACTGGAGATTTCAGCTTCAAACGTTTATATGGGAAACTGTACAGAGAGAGAAAAATGCTGATTCTTGCTACTGTACAATATTTTCCATGGTATAGGAGAGAGAGAAGGACTCAATGGAGTGTGAATCATTTTTTAAAAGAACAGATTGCCATGTCTTTTAAAATAGGTCAATTTTTTGGCCTAGTTTCCTTTAGAGTGTCCCTTAAAGCAATGGGGTTTGAATATCTATGATAGCGTCATTGCTTTGTTGGTTTTAGCCACATCTGTGTGGCTCTGGTTGTAAGGCAGAAATGTTCTAGTGTAAGACTACAATGGCAAAAACCACATGTCTCAAGCAGTATTTCTGGGCAAGTTATGCTGAACAGTAAAATCTCAGCAGTGGCTGCATTTCATGCTTATGTGTAATGTTGTTTTGAAACAAGTGACTAAGAAAAACAAACTATAAAACAAGGTGATGGCCAGTGAAGCCAACACCTGAAGACTCACATGCAGTCAAACTCAACCTCTTAACTCTCCAAATTTCAGGAGGGTTAGCACTATTGTTTGCTTTCCATCTTTCAACTGATTAAATCAATTGATTAACTTGATTTAAGTAGAGAGTAGAATTACAATAATGGCATTTAGATAGAAGATACACAATATAGTACTTATAAGAACAAGCTAATGCCATTTATGTTGAATTAAGATAAAATGCAATGGTCAGCTCTCAAAACAAAAAGAATCTGTACGTGTACATTTAGATTCTAAAAGATTATGTTCAAAATATTTAAAGAGGGGGGAAATTCTGAATGCAATACTAATTAATATAGAATAAATACCATCTGTATGGAGCAGTCTGGTACATATATTTATGCACGCATCTTTCCTCTATTAATGTAACTTAGGTGTAATACACATGTATTCATGAAGTTACATAGACTTAATTATTCAACATAATACACATACCAGTAATTGCGGTTGGCTTTAGTGCAGCTGTAAGGAGTGAGACAGGACATGCAGAAGATTTCCTTCATCCCAGAGAGCCCTGGAAAAAGACCAGGTACATATCAAGAGTGGTTGTGCTCAGAGAATAGAAGGACAGGACTTGTCACTCCACCTACTCTCTCCTGAGGCTGAGGTGGGAGCTCAGCATATCCTTATTAAGATTCAGGTTCTTCTAAACTAATCCCTAAGGGATAGTGCCCTTCAGGCACAACCCATTTAAAACATACCCTGTTGTGGTGAAACTCTGGAGTGACCTAATGCGCAACCAGTAATAAACATTACTTGGTTCACGGTGTTGTACAGTAATAAACACACTGAAGAGCTTGTCAGTACATGCTTCAGGAAAGAAGTACAATCTAGAACAACAGGGTCTACGTGTACACTTGGAATACAAATCTTTTGCAGGCTGTGGACTTCATTATGAAAACTGTTTGTGATTCCAGTTACGCTGTGAGTAAAAGCAATGCGAAAGCTTGTCTGGTATTCATCACAATATAATGTGGAAAGATAAATCAGCCTTTAATAATGAAGTTTTAAGAATATCTTTGCTTTAATGATTAACATTATCTAGCAGTGAGATTTGTAGTTGTAACGACCATCATGGACTGGAACCTTTGTTTTGCACCTGATCCTACTTTGCACCCTTTGCTGAAGAACCATTGTGAGCTGTTACAGACATGGCTTTGTGTGCACAGTTTGTGACATAAAAAGGCTCAAGAAGGGGAAGGAGAATCTTTCTTTTTGCAGAATATCACAAAGTGCAGGAAAAGTCACCTAGAGAGCTCCCAAGGATACTGACATGTGAACAACCTCTTTCACATGTTACTCCCACCACTTCCTATGAGACAAGATTATTATGCACACAGATCCGGTTTGAGTTTTCACACTGGCAGTTCCTCCCGATACTGCTCATATATCAAAATCACTTTCACTTCATAATAGGTCACAAATTCTTCCAATAATAATTCTAAGACTCTTATCTTTGTCTGCTACATTATAAATAATTAATAAAAGGCCAGGCAGATTTGTGCTACATTTGATAAGTAGCAGGCAATGTTAGTATCTCTGCAATGATCCCATTTCCAATAGCTGGCAAAGGCTTACCCTGTGAAGAATCTCACTGAAAGGTCTTCTTCAGCATGAATATGTGATTGCAGAATTACTCAGTAAGGACTGGTGGACTACCTCTCATTAATTTATAATCTGAATCAAGTTGGGGGGAAAAAGAAGTCATTATGTATGTGCATTGAATAAGTTTATAAGCTTCACAAGGAGTTTTCCTCACCACCACAAAGCTCAGTATAGCACGTACATTATTTTTTGTCAGGGTGAAATGTAAGAAATAAAAGACTTTTTTTTTTGTTATATTATACATAGGTCCAGATTCTTAATGCCTTCTTCTACTTGTGTAAGGAAGTTCACACTGTGTAGGCCTTAAAGTTGGCAGCAAATTCAGATTTCAGGTACAAACCAGAAGGTCTGAGTTGAATACCTCTTATATGGAACATACAGGATAATCACATTGCATGATAAAATAAGGCAACTGGCTCAGCTGCCTGAAGGACAGGGTTTTATTCTGTTGGGCTGAAGCAATCTTCTGTGGGGTTGGAGCCAAGAACATTGAAAAGAAAATGTTGATCATAATCCATCTGGCTGAAATCTTATACTTATCCTATCTAGTCACTGGATCTAGCTCAGAGCCAAAATTAGGCTATCAGGAAAGGTACCACTGAGATGGAGATGAAGCCAGTTCCCAGTTGAGGGAACCCACTCCATGGGCAGATAACATGTGAATGGGGGTGGGAGGGAAAGGCTGGGTAGCAGTTCCCATGTGCAGTGAGTGAGTCAGCAGTGGTGGTTATAGTCTTCTCAGTACTCACAGGGATCTTTGTGGTCCTAATGAATGTGTTTGGGTTGGATGCTCAACCTAGCAAAAAACACAATAGCAAATGAGCTGAGATAGGAGAAGAATGGCATCCTTTATCAAAAAGCTTTATCAATGTCTCAATTAGTTGATCAGTTACACTATCACTGCTCTTACAAATCAATACCCCATACAGCCAAGAAACAACCATTCCCATACTATCAGGCTTCTAAAATTCCCCTAACAATTCAAAAGCAAAACAGATCAAGGTATAAACCTCAGTACGAGAGAGCATGTGATGTCCTCTGCTATTTTGAATGGAACCTAAGAGATAATTGGTGTATTTAAATAGCTTTTTAATAAATATTATGTGTGAACTCATGGAGATTTCGGTAAAAGCTGCCATCTTACAACTGATATCTGAGGACAGGAGGAAAGCATGAGGATTATAAATGATAAAATGCTGGACTTTACTGTTTGGGATGGTGCTCAGAGTTTTCCAGCAGTTTTAATCTGAATAACCTCTAGTGGAGCAGCTCAGTTTACAAACCAGGGCACTTTGCAGCTGGATGTTTTATACCACCATGAGAAGACTAAAATAAATAAATCAGTAAGTTACTTTCCTAACTTGATTTTCCTGAGGCAGATCATTTTCCTTCCTTCATGAATCAAGGAACAGATCTCTTTCAACATCAGGAAGAAAGGAAGCAGGGGCAGCTTTAACTTTGCTTTTCATTTTCACTCTAACCCACAGAAATAGTTGATCATATTCTGTTCATTAAAATTTCCCATGTTGGGGAAGATGGGGCATTTATTTGTTTGTTTGCTTCCTTTCTAAATTTCTCCCCTTTCTGCTTTGAAAAAGTCCTCCCCCTGAATTCTGGCAGATCCCAAACTCAAAAATCCAACTGTCTGATCCCAGTTTAAGAAAACTATTCTTTACACAATGCTTTAAGTGCCAAGTAGCCAAATATGACATCAACCCAGAAGTAAGGCTTTTCTCAGATACAGGCTGTGTTCAGTCCAAGTTCAGGGGGTAGGAGAAGTAACATTTAGTCCTTCTATTAACATAGCAGGAACCCAACTCAGAGCTGTGCCTATTTGGGCTTCTAAAAACAGTTTGCACTAAACATGCCCTCTGGCTTCCTGGCAGGGCTACTCCCATACCAGTAACTTGATATATTCACTAATGGTCACCATAACACCAGCCAAGCACAGGGAAATAAGAGCATCTTTAGAAAATACCTCAATGGGTTAAAAAAACAGCAGGGCACAGCTACCAAAGCCATGACTGAGATTCTTCCCTCTGCAATGCTGAGAGGGGGCTCAGTACCTTCTGGCTGTTTGCTACTCAAAGAGGAAAAGGATGATTGCGCATATGGCAACTTCTTGCACAGAAAATCTGTTTTCAAAATTGCAGCCATAGACTAGTTTGAGGTGCTTTATTCCTCCTGCACTGAGGTAGGGGAGAGGGCAGAAAGGTACCAGCTCTGCTAATGGCACACAGAATGGTTAACTAAATGCTACAGGCCCAGACTCTGCCATCCTTATACTGGTGCAGTTTATGGCAGATGATGCAGTTGCACAACCATGCTAGAGGACAAACACCATCATGGGAAAGATACAGAGCTTTATTACTAGTAATTTAGCTGTCAAAAAGGAAACAATATACTCCATAAGTGCCTGGTAGGTGGTTAGAAAAAATTACTGTTTTAACCTTATCCACAGTGTATTTAATCTCAGATTATAGATACAGACATAAAACTCACTGGTGTTACTTTTAAACACACCAGACTTTCCTCACTGTGAGATACTCTCATAGTTTTTGTTCAGAACTTTTTTCATTTTGAGGGATTTCTTGAACAGAAAATTCTACATCATAGCTGTAAGAAACTGTGATGAAATGCCTGCTGTAAGAAACTACTACTCTGCTCTTCAAATTTCCTCCCTTCTTTTCTGAAACATAGACAAATTAACAAAGAACAATCATAGCTTAGTCATAAAAACAATCTGTCAATATTTACATGGTTTACATCCTGTTTTGTTTCTTGGTCTTTCTTTGCTGGTTTGATACTTCAACTACGCCCAGTATGTAACACCAAGCCCTGGATTTAATAACTTGGGAAGATGGTATTTTGAGATGCATCTGCATTAGCAAGTGAAAATCCAAAGAGAGTGAGGAAAAATGTCCTCAGCATGATTTAATTACTGAATGAGAGGTCACGATATAATAGCATGGGGAAAAAAAGGCAAGGAAAAGAAAAAAAAGCAGGCAACGAGACTCCAACTAGTGAGTTGAGCAGCTATGTACAGCAATGAGAATGCCTGTGGTGCATTTGCAACTTCCTTAGATGCTGACTGTCAAACTTCAAATTGATTTCTACTTCTCTTCAAATAAAGATGCAGCTAAGACATAGTTATGTCAGGTCCTTTTTAAACTCTTCTGCTCATCTGTGGTGGTTTGGTATCACTTTTTAGGAGTCTAAGGAAATCCTTTCGAGAAAGAAGAGAACTGGGGATTGAAAACTCCCAGCTACAACAGCTGGTGCCCCAGGCACCATCTGGAAGAAAGAGCAGTTTAAGAGCTATCGGATTGCTTTTCCATCTCGTTGGCATTACAGCTTCATAGCTCTAAGTTACTGAGGATATAACTTGGATATTGATAGATATTGCAGCATAAATATAATTTCTCACACCAGAAGTGGAGGCTTTTAGTGCGACAGGAGCAGGCCCACTGCTTTAGCAAGGGCATCAGAGCCAGGTGAGTGAATGTTCTGATTCCTTTCTTTTTAGTTGCAAGTACGTAAGCACTGCTGCTTCTGAAACCCAATTGCAATAGTATTGCAAAGAACAACTCAGAGCAAGTATGAAACCAGAAGTACCACCACACAGACACAGCATCCTCCCTCTTCATATTGAAAACTTCTCAAGATTTTTAGTTACTGGGGCTGGTGATATTGCACAGTCAGAGAAGGTACCTGGAACACAGCACAATGCTTTCATGGGCAGCATACATGAATTTACCAAGTCAACTGGCGTCTGAATCCTACACTTCAGAGAGCAAAAATGTGACATGAGGCATCCCAGCTCCCACGAATGGTTCCAAATAGTTTGTTTTCCAAACATTTCCAAATGGTTTGCCTATTTTGAATTTCTCAGACTCTTATGGGTGACATAATCTTAGAATGAAATGATTGTGCCAAGTGTGCACAAACCTCTTTCCAGAAGATCTGACCTGGGGGTGAATAATGTGCTTGGTGCATTTGCAACACAATTACTAGGCAGAGAACAGTCCTGCCCTGCTCTGCAGTTCGCATCAATTCAGACACTCTCACTTAAGCTACTTGGGTGAAAGAAGCAGCTTTACAGTTTTCCCCACAGTACATTTCCCTCCTAAAACTCTCCCACATAAGCATTCTTTCTCCTGCAGCTCCACCAATGCTAGTGAGTGTAGGAGGCCTGGCATTTTTGGTGCAAGAATACTTGAACCCTCTCTTCAGTGTCTGCTTTGCTCCCTTGAGTATATTTGCAATTAATCAGAGAAACATATGACAAAGTGGGGTGTGCCGTGAAAAGCACCCAGTGCATTTGGACTCAATATCCCTTCATTTCATGTGGATAATGATGCTCTCTCTCCCCTCTTTTCCTCAAAACTGCTGAGCAAGGAACACTGTAAGTTCTGTCTGAGGAAAGCAAAAGCAACAAAAGCTGTGATCTACTTATGAAAAATGCTGTCCGAGAGCCAGTCTCTATATTATATTGTCTAATATACTGTAGTAAAACATTATAAATTTGAATTAAAGTTGAATTCTATTTCAAATAGATGATGTGTGAATATGGACATTCTTCAGATTATTGTCAATACTTTCATATATATTACATTGATTTTCATATAAACATTGTATGGTCTTATGTGGTATGTAGTCAAATAGCTGGAATCCATTAAAACCATGCTCCAGCTGTGCAGTCACTGTCCTCACAAAGATAGATTTTTACATGTGGTTAATGCCAGGAAAAACCCACAGCTTCAATTATGAGAACATCAAAATATGCTGTTTATTGTAGGAAAAAGCATTTGCAGCAATTTAAAATATTCAGTCGACACCACACTGCTAAATCTAGATAATAGAAATCCTGGAGAAATTTCAGCTAAATCTGTTTGGATTATAGCTGTGGGATTATCTGAATGCTAAATTACTGTATATGTTTTACTCACAAACATGAGCACAGACAGTATAGGAAGATGGATGACTATGCAGATCACAATAAAACCCATCCCCAAGAGACTCCTTCATACACTAGGTAAACAACCCCTCTCAATTTATCAAGCATTCTGGATTGAATTAATGCTGTCAGTCATTTATGTTGCTGTTGCTGTGTGGAGGAATATGGTTTAACTTGAGCAGCTCCTTTAGCATCAGAAAAATAACAAAGGTTTTCTCTGTGCATCCTTCACGACACACAGAGTGCAGGAATACTGATTGGCTGCTGTATTTGTATAAGTGAATTAAAGAAAATACAACTGCAGCTTACTATGTTACCAGAAAACCAAATTATATGCAACACTGAAAGAAAAGATGAACCCTGGTTGTCTTGTTAAACCTTCCCTTCCCCTCCCCCGTTGTTTACACACCAGTGTTTCTGGCTTTCTAAGGCTGTACAGTGAATGAACCTGGATTGACCTGACACATAGCATCTCTAAAACTTTCCCTTGAATGATTCACAGATGTGTGAGCTGTGACCAAAAACAGCAAAGAGGGGAAAGGCAGAGTACTGCACAGGCTGAGTGCATTTGAAGGAGGCAATACTGTCCAAGTGTGCCATTCCCGAGTCTCTCCTTCACTGCGAGTGCGCAGCTACTGATTACAAATACACATTCCTTCAACTGCCAGTTTAGCTCAGGTTGAGAATTGCAATGGAAATTACCTTTGCTTGTGCTCATGCAGGAATTATTCTAAATCCTATACTTGTGTATTAGTTTGTATTACTCTGGTGGTTTTTTGATGGCAAGGCTGCATGTCCATGCACCATGCATTTACATGAGGCAATTGGAAGGGCTTTCCTGGGGAAGAAGGCTAGACAGTAATTGCTGCTTCCTGTGAACAGCTACCAGTTGATGTAGATATGGCCACTTTCATTTCCTTCTTTCTCATTCAAATAACCTATGCAGCTATGTAAACAGATTAAATATAATTCTGGATCCTGGGAAACTGTCAATATAATCCTTTGCTCTCTGGTGTTCGAGGTGACAAAACACAGGTTCCATCCTTCAGTTTTTCTCCCTCAACCAAAGGAGTAATTTCTCACTATTTCTGCAGCTATTTGTCTGCTTTTGTGATGAATCTGAATACTAGTAACCTAGAACACAAAAGCTTGGTGTTGCATGAACTGTCTGTAGACTAACATTCTCACAAGCTGAACCACAGGCAGCAACAATGAGATATTTTAAGAGTGAAAGGTTAAAGCCACCTAGAAACAGATATGACAGCATGAGTGGAAAGCTGAGTTAATGAGCTCAGGTTTATGTTCTGTGGATGACTTCAGACCACACAGCATCAGTTGCAAAGGTGGTCTCTGCATCGTGGTCTCTGCCATAAAAATCATAGGCAAAATAGAAAAACTTGACAATATTTTTTTTTTCAAAATTGAGCTAAACTCATATGTAACAGTAAATTCTAAAAGAACTTGGAAAGAGACAGTACAGTTTCATATCATGCTACTAATTTAAAGGATAAATACTCCGGGGGACTGAAACATTAGGAAAAGATTTAGAGAAAAAAGAAGAACTCTTATTAATCTCAAACAGTACAGCCATAAATCAAACAATAAAATAGGGTGCTTCATATTACTTACAGGAATGGTTGATATGCTTCTTCCATCACTTATATATTCATTACAAAATTAGTTCTACTGTAGCCCAGACAGAATTTAAACTGTTCTCTCTGCCAGGAGAAACCAAACTTTAAAGGCAAACATTAACTGACCTAGCATGTCTTTCTGGAAAAATAAATACGTTTTGATTAGCACAAGCAGTGTTTCAGAAGATGGATCAATTTCCATTCAAAAGAAGAGGAAACAAATTTAGAAATCTGATTCAGCAATGTAGTTAGATAACAGCTCACATGCTTAGCACTATATATGAGCTTAACCACTTTCCTGAAACAGACTTCCAACATCAGAATAAATCTCCAACAAAACTCAAATCTCTGTCAAATGAGATCTACAAAAATATGCAAGTTGGGGAAAATATACCTTCAGCTTTACACAAGTGGTGCTTTCTTCAGCGTAGTCCCCTCAGATCAACAACTGCCATTGTCACATGGGTAGCTTTGTAAAACTCCACTGATGCAAACCTGGACACTGCTTTATAAAACACTGAATGCTCAGACACACTTATCTAATGGTTGTTCAACGTGGTCCAGAAAAGAGGTAGTTTATTTTAATTTCCTATTGGACAGCTGACCACATAAGGGAAAACACAATTATACATGGCATCGAATAACATTATGTGCAGCTTTATAGTTAATGTCAACACAGTTGGAAAAGCTGCATGGAAAATAAACCACGCTAGTGGAGGTGGTTTCTCTACTACAGGCCAGCACTTAGTCAGGATGCCAGCGTAGCACAGGGAAAGGATGCATGATCGCTCTTCATGCTGTACTGACTTCAAAGAAAAGTTAACTTATTTTTCACTGCCATTGCCTGCTTTTTTTCTCTTTCACAAGCAATACATTACAAAGACTTTTCCAGTCCTTAATTTCCCATTGTGTGCAGGTTAAAGTGATTTCTTCTCATAATCTTTCCATGTGCTTGATTTGAAAGACAGTCATCAGACAAACCTCCGCTAACTCTGCTCTTTCACAGTTGATGTGCTAGACTCTTTACAGCTCTTCTCTTTGCTGTCCCAGTTTGACTTCAGAGACCTTTTCTTTAGATCATTCACCAAGGCTAAATGAGCTCTGACAACCCTTCTTAGGGATCCATTTTCCTTCTCCTCAGTTCATGTGATCTCTAGCATCAATTCCCAAATCAGCCAGAGAAAGTGCCTTCTCTGATTTCCTCCACACATGGGACAGACTACCTTTTACTGTGCCTCGAGCCAGTGAATGGAGCAGAAGAGCATGTGAGTTACTCAGGCCCACAGCAGATTTGTTATACAGCAAGAGAAGAGAAAACGAGAATGCTGTGAGCAAACCCCTGACAGTTTGATACCAGTGTCAGAAACCCATAGTCCTCTGCTAAGAGCTTATTAGAAAATATGATGATTTTATTGTATTCAATATCTCCTTAATGTGGTTTCAAATTGAAAGTATTTCTCTTCTAATGGAACTAATTCATTTTCTAGTATTTGAAACAAGGAGAAAGCTTAATTACTAGACATCAGCAACTTCACATAACCAGCACCACACATTACTTGTAACAAGACAGTCCCTAAGAAGAGTTTCAGTATGTTTGTTGTCACTGAATGCATTAAAATTCATGTCAGAGATAATGACTTCCACTATAAATAATGTTTTTACAGTGGGTACAGCAGCTTTTCATGCTGCACAGTATCAGTTGTGTGGAGTTTTTAGTGCACTTTTGGACTTTCAGTTTGCACTAAGAATACCATCTGCAATACAGCTGTTAGTTCAGCCTGGTTAAGAAATGACAGACAGGTGATCATCACAGAAATGAATTCACTATACTGGGGTGGAGGTATGACATTAGCTTATGACAATCTCAGTCTAGAATTGTATCATTTTAAGTTTTAATTCTACTTAAGTACCTTTTAAGACTCAATATACAATTAAAAGAAGCACTACAGAATCACATTTATAACCAGAGCTGTTTAATATGCTGATTTTTCATTTAAAAAAGTATTAATGTAGCTTTACACTTAATGTTCTAGTGTAAATTTTTAAATTTACTAATATCAGCAAAGATTTTACAGTTAATATCTTCACTATTCAAACTACCTGTTTACAGTGAGAATTCAGCTCTTCTTTGATAGCAAACATTTTCTTTCATCTCTGCATTCCTCCTCTCCTTCTTATGCAGTGGCATGATCTTGCAAAATCTGAGTTGCCAACACTGGAGAAGAATGTCCAAATCTAAGCAAACAAAATAGCTATTCCAATGAATCTTTTTCTTTTGATCAGGTTTTAGGGAAAAGAACCCACAATGTAGTCTTTGAACTTAAATGCCTTTGGAGTGCTCTTTTTACTTAGGACAGCCAACGGCGTAAAAGCTGATTCATCCAAAATTAACATCAGCCAGTCTTTCTTCTCTCCTACCTTGTTAACCAAAGGTTCAGAGCATTTAAAGACAAATATTCATTTAATAATGCTAAGAAATTATTTCACTATAAAAAGGAATTTAAAGGAATGCACAGCCCTTTACTCGCCACTGCATTACTTGTACAGCTGTCCAGTAACACCCAACAAATATACAACACCTAAATTAAAGTAGGGATTCAACTTTGGGAAAGAGGACAGTAAGGAGTGATGGGACATAAGCAAAGGCATTTTTTCACTTTGTTTGCCCATGCAATTAATACATTTTAATTTAGGTACTGGGTTTTGTCAGGGATTTGAAATCTTACATGTTTTGTTGGGTTCTTCTTTCAGAAGGCCTTCTCAGCTATCTGTTAACTGTTACCTGCTGAGGCATGAATCCTGGGAAAACCTTAGCTGCTCTAAGAGATAAAAAACACTGTGACCACACAACAGAGACCTTTAAATCTCTGGGAATTTAGCTCAGTATTCAGCCCAGGGTTATTTTTGCCATAGCTTCTTCAAAAGATGGATGTTTCACTGTGCATGGTCATCCCACAGTACTTATGTCCAAATTTTACCCAACAATTCCCCTTAGAGAAGCCTTGCTTTAGTTTAAGCTGAGGCTGACTGGTGTGATGATACCATTGCAGAGTCTACGAATACATTCAATATATGTATATTTCAAAAGACTTGCTCTAATTTGAGTTCATGTACAGAAAACAAAAGTCCCTGTGCTTTTCCTGGTGCCTATCCTTACATCACAGATGTTGCCTAATGTACTTGGATCTCAAATCTGAGGGACTCCTTAGGGTGCTGTAGTGCATCTGCAGCAAGAACCTACTTTAATGGCAATTTTTGGGGCTCAGCATGCCTAAAAGTGAGGCCTTGTATTTTTAAAAGCTATCAAACGTTAAAATAACATCCCCTTTTTTGTGTGGCAGAACAACAAAAAGAAAACCCCTCTGAATTTCTGCTGGCTCTGCAATAACAACAATTGCTGTTGGCATTTGTTTATGGAAACAGGCAAAAGATAACAAACTAACCTCCTCCCTCAGCTACACATCTTTTACTACAGTTATCAAAAAAGGTTGTACCTCCCTTGAGCTGAAATAATTTTCCAATGCAGTTTAACGCACTAACAAGTCAAGTGCATTCATACTGGCAGTTTACACATGGCTGTGTAGATTGACTTTTCATCCATTTTATTACACCGAAACAAGTTTTCTACCAGCGAATAGGCATTAGCAGGACAGCCATGGGCTGAACTGACAATATAGACTGAATTAGCATTTCTTTTATCAAGCAACATAGAAAGAGCAAATGCCAAAAATGTGTTATTCTAGTTTAAGGCTAACATTGACTGCTAACATTGACACATTTAAAATGTTAGAACTTGTTTGTGCTTGTTACATAATATTAATTTCCTTGGTGATGCCACACTATATTCACTGAATATTTTAGTACCATGATGTCTTACCCTGCACTGAATGAAAAATTAATAAAAATATGCAAGTTGATAGTAAAGGCCAGATCTGTTGTGGTGGTGTCAACACAGCAGAGTACTTCTGAGAGACTTCATCTGCATTCACCCTTCATAGGCATGCTCAAATATACAATGTGGCAAACCCCACAAAAGCAACAGTGTAAAAAAATGTTTTCTAAATGAATTTTATGCTATGTAGCAGAACATAATCTTCCAAGTGAAGAGGATTTGGATACAAATGACAACACACCTCTGTAAATAAAATATTCATGAAAAGAGTCTTTGGCTTTCAGGCTCCAGGCTTTTGGATTCTAAATACATGATTGGATTTCTTACTGACAACTACATGGATAGGAACAATAAATGCAGGCCAGCAATGAAGGCTGTGATGAACAGGAATAGCATGTATAGATTTGCACTTGCTCCTATTATAACTGCAGGGCTCTGCATCTAGGTGACAAGATTGATTCTTTTTCCAAATCTGCCCTGTCAACAGCTTGCCTCTTTGTTGAAGAGTGATTTCTTCTCAAAAGCAGCTTGTTACCTCTCAAATTTAAGTGATATGGGGTTGTTTTCTTTAGACAGAGCTCTAACTTGTGAAGTCACAGTCTTTAGGAGTCCCGGTGATCAAATATAGGGAAAATATTAAGCCCAATTTTATTTCTAGTTTGCAATAAGTAAAATGAAACTTGGGGAGAAGTCACTGATTCATCTCAACTTACTTTGTCTGTGTTGGAAATAGGATGAGGAAAGAAGATTATTTAGGAAAAACAGTATACTTCCAGAACAGACCAATCAACATCTGATAAAACCATCTGGTAGTAGGGTCTAAGGGATTGATTTTGGTCTGTGGATGACACGCAAGAAAGGTAGGAAATGGGATAAGAGTTCTAGTTTCACTAAAATTACTACTTTGTATCTTTGGGAGCAAGATCTGAAAACAGCGTTTGTATATGTTGCAGCAGGTCATTCAGGGTACCTTCCATTAGAAAATGTGTCTTAGTAGGAAGGATTTACATCATTAGTGAAGGATATTTCCCTTTAACATTGCCATGCTCTGAAATCCTCTGAACCACTGTATTGGAGGACCATTTTCTATTAATTTTCCCTGTGGCAGACTGTTGCACTGGCAAACTTCTCTGCTTTTTTTCCAAAAATACCAGCTAGGAAAAATCATACAATTGTCATAACAACCTGGCAATATTACAGTGGCCACTTTGAAGAGTGGTCTGAAGAGTATTTGCCAAACCTTTTGATCCCTAGTAATCAGAACAGAAGTGCCCAAAATCCAGAGATTAAAGGATTAGGCCTCAAGAAAGACTTGTGGTATTTCAAGAAAATGTGACTGATGCTCACCACTTATTTTTTACAGTGCTGATGAGATTTAGTGTTTAAGGTCCTTTCCTGTTCAGACATAAAAGCTGCTGTAATCAGAGTATTACTAGGGAAAACTACTCTGCTCGGGGATTCAATATGTTTAAATTGTTGAGCCAAGGTTATTGTTTGGATTAGGTTAGAAAGAATGACACCGAAATAAGTAAGCCCCACAGTACAGCAAAGCAGAGAAGAACAAAGAAAAACATTTGTATTTTTAAATAGCAATCTGGATAGCCTAAGTATGCTGGTTATAGCTATAGAAAAAAATAACTTAGACTAGCCTGGAAACTAGGTATTGTATATGTCTACACAGCTATCAGAAACAGAATAAACATTTCCATTGCACTTGAATCCATACAAAAGCTGAACTGGAGACACTGGAGATAGAAGAGACTTATTAGGTCGGCTTGCCCTCCCCCAAGCTGCAGAGCCCCTCAAAACCTTTACACTTGGTTCCCATGCCCCTCCCCAGATTCTGTCATGTAAAACTTGACACAGGCAACTAATATCCATCAGGGTCATTCAGTTAGAAAACAAAAGCTACCAGGCTATACTGACAGTAAGGTCCAAAGGGTATTTTCAGACTTCATATATCCAAAAAGCTAGCAGCTTTTTCGTAAGAAATACATGGCTATTAATAATACTTGGTCTTTTAGGGAGCCATTAGAGATGCATGAGAAAATACCAGCACAAAAATAGGTTCCAATATACAACCATGCCATTTCAAACACCATTGGATTATTATTACTGATTAGGGAAAAAAATCCAACAGCTGTCTGGGCAATTCCCTCAATGTCTGGATTATTGATTTAATAGCTACACATTGTCTGGATCCAACCACTCCACTACTGTTTGAAAATGCTGTACTTTTTTCTTCCCTATTATTGCACAAAAAGTATGTATTTTAGTCTGATTGTAGGTGAATTCAAGATTAGATGTTACTTCCACTCCACATAATAGGAATATGAAATAGCAATTGTATCTTTTGAAGTAAAACCTAAAATAAGTATTTAGAGCTAAAAAATTCCAAGCTTTCAGAAAGCTGCTAAGTATTAAATTTCACCTACAATTAATTCCAAAGTTCTGCTCTTCCCTTTCTCCCCTCCAGGAAATTGGCACTAGGAAAATTAAGCAAAAATTTAAGGTAGGGAAACTATTCAAGTGTGAAAGGACTGTAATTGTTACAGTTGCTTAGGTAACAGTGATATGTTTTGCATATGTTAGGCATCCTTTCTGCTACATTTAGAATAAATAAGTAAACAAACAAACTGCCTGCTAGCTTTACATTCTTTGCCTTCATCCGTGAGTGCTGCAGTCAGCCTGTCTCTGGTTTACTTCCTGATGACTGGGTTCAGCCTGCACAGGCTGTAGTTTTTGTTCTGCGTGGGGCTCCCTGTGCATGCCCTGCTTGTGAAGCACAGTGATAAGAGGCATGGTGTGAACGGCAGCTTATGTCACATGGACCACGAGATATGGCAGCACTGCGTGGCATACCCAGCTACAATGGAGGCAGCCCGAGTACTAACACACATCTCCTGCCTTGGATTACTTTGGATTCTCGTGACTAAACAGGGGTGTTGACAGAAAAAAGTATCAGAGTTCAGACATGAAAGTGTAAATGTGTGTTAAACGGTCCCTCCATGACTGCTTAACCTGGAGAAGGGTAATCTAAGCAGTACAGACTGTCCTGGTCAAATAAACTAGCTTACATGTAAGAATGACACACTTCGTGTTATATTGCCTCAGTGAAGCATCCCTCGTTCCTAGGACAGAGGTACAGCAGGCAGCAGCAAGTCCTATAAAAGACTTTTTCATCTAGAGGTGGAATCAACAGAGGTAATGTTTTACTAAAGGCTCTCATATATATATATATGTATATATATATGTTTTTAATCAAATTTAGCTCTACCACACACCAAAGAGAATATATAACCCTTATAGTGATTCTTTACTAAATGGTGAGCATTTGTGGAGGGATATATATGATGCTATTTATTTGTTTACAATGTGTCTTATTAAAAGTAAAAAACCCCACACATGAAGAGTTGAGCAAGGGACTAAGCATTTGTCTGTTTGGCCTAATACATTTACAATGATTTTTATGGAAGAAAATGTTGTCCTAAACCACATTTTTTTCTCTGTTTCTGACACGTAGTGGGATATACAGTGAGATCCTGTCACTTCCTATAATGTTGGCTGTTGGTACTATTCTAGGTTTGTAGTAAATATCACAACTTTTATGAGAAGCATGGAAAATCCCATATAATGAATCTTTAACCCAGTAAGATGATACTATGAACAAAAAAAGTCTTTAAAAGTATAAAGATAGTAACTTAATATAAAAATATTGTGCTTTTGTATTCTTACTGGGGGAGAAAAGTGAAATGACAAAATTTGTGGCTGCAGAAAGAGGGCCACAGGTAACAAATAACACATGTTCTTTGGTCTAATCAAAAGTAAACACTGGATATTGATCCTCTGCAGTCTTCTGCAATAAACTGTTTTAACATCATACCAGCTGTGCACACCTTTCTGTCCTGAATCACTCTGATCAGCTTCTGTGATCTACCTCCTCCTTCACTGGAAGAGCAACAACAGCAATGCAGTGAACCATTTAATTTCAAATCTAACATTTCTGTCAGAGCCATTTAATTCTGAGATTTTATAACTCTAAAAAAAACCCAAACAAACAAAAAAACAAACCCGACCACCAAAAAAACATCCACAACAAACCCAAAAGAAAATTGCAACACTTGGAAAACACAGAATGGTGTGCAGGTCCCAAGCAACAGGCCCCAAGTACAGCCCATTATGATCACAAACATCAATCTGCTTGAAATCTGCATCCAATCTGATGTACACTTTATATCAAAATGACAAAAACATTTTGGTTTTACAGTCACCATGTTTAGGTCAAGTTTTAAAAAACTATTTAAAAGGAAAATGGGAATCTGCTGACATAATGTTGGCTAAATCTTATACCATACCAATGTTAGGCTTTCAAACGCCTTTTTTTCTTTCTCCAGATAAATACTGAGTTACATTTTCTGAGGTTCTTATGTATCTTGCTATTGGTTGTCATCTCCAATATAAGCCTATTCTCTACCCAGTTACCAACTATGTATTAGAGAATTAACCACAACTGTTAAGGTCACATCAGGTCAACTTTAAAGTGATAAAACCTTAATGGAGTAAGGGATCAAGAATGTACCAAAATCTCTTATTTCTGTTTTCCACATCTCTGGAGAAATACTTTAAAGTTCACTACAAAATACTTACCTAAACATCCTAGTCTTTTCATATTATTTCAAATATAGGTAGTTTAATTCTAAATCCAGTTGATATTTCAATAAAATAAATCCTATTAAATAAATCACATTGTGAAACTTAGAAAAATTGTTCAAATCTGCAATTCTAATATATAAATATGTTATTATTCCCAGAGGGCTCTAAACAATCCCATTGTGTTGCTGTGTTTGTTAACATATTTGACAATTTATGATATAATAAATAACCCCTCTTTTGTTCATTAAGACTTATATAGAAGCTGTCTTGAAAACCATGGCTCTAATCTCTCTAATCTCAACCAGTGATTTTGTTGCCTCAGTATCTAACTAGCAGAGATCCTCAGCTAATACTTTTGGCATTTTTAAGGTGTTATGATCTTACAGCTATATTGGACAAGAACTTTAAATACTGAATATTACTAAGATGATATTTTAGTTCTACAAAAAGATATAGTACTTTTCTTTTGAAAAATCCCATTTGCTGTGTAGAAAGAGCACGTCTCTCCTTGGAGATTACATGCTGCCAAGCTTGTTTCCCTTCCTTGGCTCCTCTGTTTCTCTTAAAATTTGCCAGAACCTCACTAAACCTCACTGGAGAGGCTTCTAAAACCTTGCTTTGGTTATGATGTTTTAATTTCTCATGGAATCTGCAACTTCTTTCTTAACAAAATCTGTCTTTCTCCCTTTGGAGGTTTGGTTTCTACTATTAACCTTGCCTTTTCTTGTTTCTTGCAAACAAAAGCATAAATGATGGAGTTAAATTCTGCATATCTTCATTCTGAAAGGCCACCATTAACCTCTTGCTATTCTTGTTAGTAAAAAAAATAAACTAAAAAATAATTATAATGGACTGACTTCTTGGTTGACAATTTTTTCAAGATATTCATAACTTTTTTTCATAGGCTTGTTCTTTTCCTCCTTTATTTCCATACCTTTGTATCAATGTTACTGTTAAGCCCTTTCATTTTCTATATTGATATTTCTATTTTTTGCCTTCCATTAATCACATTTGTACTGTCTTTCATTTTACCTCCACTTATCCCGTTACACTGCATGTCTCAGTGCTCGAAGTTAATCTCCTCCAAGCATTTCGTCTGTTTTCCAATTAATACTTCTGTAGAAATCCTTCAACTACACACAGACCTTTTAGACAGCTAAGCCCTTCTGATTTCTCCTGTGCAAATCTCTTCATTAAAGTCATATACAGTTCGTGGAACTCAGGGTATAGACTTGTATTATTCTTGCTATCTATATACCTAGGTACCTATACAGGCACAGGATGGCAGAGCTGCTGTTGCATGGAGGGGCAGCATCTGTTAGAAACTTGGGAATGGAAACCGGAGTGGCTGACGTGAGCGGGAAAGCGACAGATGAAGGAGAAACACAGCAAAATCAAACAGTGCAGGGGTGGGGGACAAAAACAATGAAGACATTCAAAAACGTGCCAAAGGCAAAGAACAGACAACAATCAAACTGGCAACAGGAAACACAGAGAGACCACAGGATTAACTAGTAGTAAATAGGGCAGAACTGTTGTCATAATGCTGCAAACACAAAAGTTTCATGCACTGAAGGGATGTTGGTGGGACAGTATGTAGCCAGGCCAAAAGGCTCTCACTGAAGAGTTGTAATACACGTTTATTGCAACAGTTAAGTGTAATGCCCCCTCAAACCTCATCACTTCCCCTCACCTGAACCCACGGCAGCGCAGCACCACCCCAGGAGCCCGCTGATCCCGGGGCTCTACTCAGGGGCCCGTGCCCCGACCTGCAATGGCTGTCACAGAGCTCCTGCCGTGGGGTCACTCTGGCACCAAGCCCTGTGAGGGAAGAGGGGACGCAGCGTTTCAGCTTCCCACCGCCTGCCAGCAAGGGATGAAACGTGGCTGCCCCATCCCTGCCCCGAACGCAACAGCGCCGGAGGAGGCCTGGCCAGGAGCGCCGGCCGCGGCAAGGGGGGATCGGAGGAGGGACCGAGGCAGCCACCACCCCCGGCCGCTCCCGGTTGCCCTGGCGAAGGAGACGCCACACCGCAGCACCCGCGCTAACAAAATGGCGGCGGGCGGCGGGGTCCGGCGGGGCGGGAGCCTGCCAGGGGTAAGGCGGCGGGGCGGGCGCTGGCAGACGAGCTGGAAAGCGTGGCCGCGCCGTGCCCGCTCCGCACAGTAACGCGTCCTCGCCGCAGGTGCGGAGACCGCCCGCCGCCACGGGGACCGGCGTGCTGAGCGGCGACCTGCTGGCTGGGGAGCAGGAGTACAAGTAAGGAGGAGGCCGGGGGCGGCGGCCGGGCCCTGTCACCTCAGCCGCGTCCCGCACCCTGGCTTGGCGGGGTTTACAGTTAACCCCCTGTACCCGAGCCCCTCAGTTAGCTTCCCCGAAGAGGAGAGGAGAGTACCACAACAATGGTTAACTGTGCCCTCCTTGGTGCAGCATCCCTGCTGCTGCTGCCTCACACAGGTGCCTTAGGGTGGTCTGTGGGCTGTGCTAGGCCTCGTTTCGATCCCACAGCGTTGCACACTAGACTCCTCCATTTAAAACACTGACATGACTTTTAAATTATGAACGTATAAGTGCTTAAGTCTGTTCAAACAACGCTTAAATGCTCTAAAGCATGTGACAAATGCAGTGAAAGTGATCTAAAAGCACTCAGTTACCTGTTCTCAGGATGCACAAGGAGCCATGTCTCAACCTCGGTGACTCCCACTGCATGTAAGGCTGTGAAGCAAGCAAGAACACAGGTTTACTTTAACCTGTACATATGTGTAGTGGCACATCTTAATTATGTGATCAAGAAATGTAGTTGTGCAGTATTCCTGTCCCAACCTCTGCTGCTGAGTATACTTAAAGACTGTTAAAAACAGAAAGCATGGAAGACATGAAGCCATAAAATGTGTATTAAGAAATGATGTGGCCAAAACTCTTCACCTCTCAGAATTATAGTCTAAACCTTACTATTTAATGGGTATAGGTGATTTACAACTGTTGATTTGACAGAAACCCAGGAAATCGTTGAAACATAACTTTGTTAAGTGTATATATACATATATATATACTCAAAGTATATTTTGGTGTTTCTTTGTAGGAGTTTGTAAAATTTCACTTAGTTTAGGCGGTGGTACCCTCATGCTTACATTTATTTCTTTTAAATCTCTCGAAGCCTAAGTGACAAACTTTCTTACTCTTTCAGGCGACTGAATGCAGAATTAGAAGCAAAACCAGAAAAACTGGTGCGTCAGGCTGAAGAAGTAATGGTGGGTAGATTATGCAGACTGTTACTTGATTCAGCCTTGATTCACATACACTCAGGGTCCAGTTTCAAAAGAAATTATTTAGACCATGACAACTAAAAGTGTTTGGGTGTTTTTTTGCCTCCAAGATTATAAACTTCTACTAAGAACACATCCAAAACTGATTTTTATATAGTTCCATCAGGTAGATCAATCTCCACAGAGATTCATACAGCATTTGTGCAGATATATACATAAAGCCACGTAAAAAAAACTAGCTGTTTAGGAAAAGTATCTGGTTTTATGTCTTAAATACAAACAAACCAAGCAACAAACAAGCAAACAAAACCCCAGGTATTTGAAAGCCAGATACTGTTGCAATAACACTCTAGTGAAATAGGATCTACATTGGTCAAGCTGAAAGAAATACAAAGAACGACCAGCATAAATAAAAAAAAAAAAAAATTGGTTAGTAAGAAGAAAACTTTCTTAAAACAGAAAAAATTCCTGTCTTTGTCTGTATTATCTTTCAACACTGGTGTGGCTGTATACAACATAGAGTCAGGGTTTTATAGGAAATTTGGTCAAATTAAAACAAGGGAATGGGGGATGTATGGTTTATGCCCAGAACAGTTTGGAGAAGGTGTTCTACATATTAGATAATTCATTGTAAATGCACTCAAATAAATAAAGCTTAAAAAGCAAATTACTAAGTCTTCAGGAAGGCTATACTTGTATGCACTTTTCCTACTGCTGAAACGTCATTTTTATGTCCTGTGAAAACATAGTGTTCTCTTGAGCTGTGACAAGCTGAGGCTAACTGCTTGACATTGGAACAGAAGCAGATGAAGCGGTTAAAATAGCATCTAGTCTCTTTCCTTTGAAAAACAGCAACAACAAAACCACTTATTTGTTTGTTTTTCCTTCTCCAAATACTGCAGAAGATCAAATATTCTTAGGACACTTAATATACCACATGGCACTGCCAGATTGCACAGATACACATTTAACAACAAGAGAAAAATACTCTAAATGAAGCAAAAAGGCCCCAAACTAAACACCCTCCCCCAAAAACAAAATACAAAACAGGACAACTGCATTTCGTTCTGGATTATGCACTGTGATTGTAATTCAGACTGATTTGTTCTCTAAAGTACATACAGCAATATCAGTGTCCAATTATAGTCATATTGCAAGAATAAAGATTTATTTCTAAGGCTTATACAATATGGAAAATTGAAAAATTGTTCTACCTGCTGTGCATTTTCTACTTCCTGTATTTCAGAGAAAAAGGAAGGAGGGTAACAGCATCTCAGATGATGTTAAGTTGAGCAAAGTTTTACAATCAAAAGGCAATTACATATTGCAGAGCTGGAAGAATACATGATGGGGTGTAGGAATGGCATTTTCCACATCTTTTCCTGTGTTTGAGAAGTTCTTTTACACACTGGGCTATAGTTTCCACTCTTTTCTGAAGTGGACTATTGTTGTGATCTGTGATTTACAGATATGCAATTAATCTTTAATGGGTTATATTCCTCCAAAATTGACCTTTTTTTTTTTCTTTTTTAAATAAAGAAAGCCCAACAGGAGATACTGCCTAGACCAGTGTCAGTACAGACTGAGTCATCTGAAGAAGACAAAAAGAGGTATGTGCTTTACAACTGCTGCATATAATTAATGGGGAATATTTACAGTAATCCTGCACACTCTGCCTTGCACCCTTGGTCATGCTCCTGTTGAATCTATCTTTGCAGCATACTGGATTGGTGGAGTCTAACTTTTTCCCATTATTTGAAACAATTGATGCTAAGTAAATGTTATTCCTTGTTATTTCAAAAAAGTCTTTATTTTCATGACATGTTCTACCTAGGATCCTAAGTAGTACTGATAGCTGTAAAAAATCAAGGTAAAGCAACAGGTCTATTTGCAGTACGAAACACTAGACAGCAGTGGATGGTTTTTAACCAGTTCATCTGACAAAGCAAATAAATAGATACTGGTTCATATTAAACTTGTCCTAAATATTCCTGGGATAGAAAGTGTTTGATTAAAAAAACCCCATACAAACAAACAAAAATCCACTCCCACCCCCACCCCAACACAGGGAAACCCAAGACAGACAATCGTTCAGCTGCCACCCTCTGGAACTTGAATATCATTACACCTCAGTAGTCCGACAGCTTTGGCCTATACGAACATACCTTCAGCTGCGTGTTTTGGCCTGTTAAAACCCGTTAGCTCTGGAGTGGATACATAGGTATATTTACTTAGCTGGTCAGGGGCATTATTATTTGCTTAGCTGTTCAAGAGTTTGTATATCGACAGCACAGGGAGTGGGTGAATTTAAGATAGACTAATATACAGTTTATCAAGGATCTGATCTGGTAGGTTCCTAAATTTCTGATGCTAATCTAGATAACAGAGGTACTGGGCAAGACTACATAGTGTTTAAAATGTAAAGCAGTTGGGAAACATAAAATAGTATATGTGAAAGCCTGCTAGAGATGATGAAATAATTACTTCCGTGCAGAACAAAAGCGAAACCAAAAAGCAAGGGTTTCTCTTATGGACATGAAAGGGTTTTTCAGTACACAAAAAGTGTGACTGTGGTAGAAAGCAAGTCTGTGACAGAAGCTTGGCTATACCATCAGAAGTTTGCTGCTGTAGTTAAAATTATTCCTGAGCTATTTAAAAACTAAATTTGTCTGTTGTAGAGGAGAAAAAAAAAACCCAAAACTCCATGTGTTATCAGTATCATCATGCTTTGCAAACAAATTCTGGATCTTGCTTTACTTTTATGTTCTATTAGATGGATTTTGAACAGCAGAAGATTTTTAAGAACTTCAAACTGGAGTTAAGTTATAGGGCTGGTTTATGAGGTAATGTGATTGGAGGGTTCAGCCTCACAAAGGGGGTTAATAGCTTTGATGGTATGCATTTGAAATAAATGGGAGTGCTGGAAGAATTAAAAACAAATATTGGCAATTTGCATGTCAGCGAAGCGGCTGATCTACCAATTACCTTCATAAATTAAAACACCTTAAACCAACCACAATCTGTGTGCTGGCAGATATTTATGTGACAGAGGAATTGAAATCCTATACTGTAGTGAAAAAAAATAGAAATGTGTGCTAGGAATTAGGCACACTGATTATCCATGAGTGAACATTGAGGCCATTCAATTAGATTAGTTCCAAGTATTTAATATTTAATTTAGACCATTTATTTTTTCCAAAATTGTGCAAGCAGATAGACCATAAATCTAAAGGAAACATTTCAGAGATTTTTGAAACATCCATTTGGAATTTCCATTGATTTCATTACAGAGAATGAACATTAAAGCAACTGAAAAGATGGGGAGAAACTGAAGCGAAGAAAGATGTAGTACAAGGGGGGGAAAAAAGACAGGTTTAGAGAAAAAATAATTGTTAAGCAAAGTGAAAAAAGGGTAACAAATATAAGTCACTCAAAGTCAGTGTATATTTTAAAATAAGTGGTTCTGGAGGTTTTATTGCATCGTTTTTTTCACAGAAACTTGAATTATATAGAGACAAAGCAGCTCCAGTGACACCACACTGACATCAGCTTTTGTTTACACTTTCACTCCTCAGAGCACTGCCAGGCTCATGGCATGGGAACTGTGCGCATGGACAAGCATGCTATAGGCTTTGAATAGGATTAGCAAACACAAAGGGTTTGCTCATGCACATGCATCTCCTGTTTACATGCAGAGATGGAATTGTTAAACATTAGCTTCTGTTTCACTATTGCCACAATACTCTAGCTACTTATTTATATACCTTTTCAGGATTTACACATCCATTTCACTTATGGCACAACTATAGAACTATATTATGAGGTTTTAAAAATGGGTTGTCATGTGTGGGGAAGTGGAAATAAATCGTTAAGGTTAAACAAGTTTGAGGAATTTAGTGAACAATGAGGGTTTATTTTGTTTCTGCTTTTTAAAGAAGGCCCTGAGACAACAGCTATAGTAGGAACAGATTAGTCTATTGATGGAAAGAACATTATTGTTTTCTTGAGTACAGAGAGCATTGTATTTTCATATTTTTCAGAATAACATAAAACTGCTATTTCTATGGCAGCAAATCCTCACCTTCTGCATGCTCCTAATGTCAACCAATAGGAAGGAAGCATGAGGAAAATAGGGTAAATAGACGAAAACTAATCATCCTATTCTTGAAGTCTGTTGCCAACCACACAGAGATGATTTCTCCAGTTGTGTTTTTGTTCTTCTTGTTGCTGGTTGGTTGGGGGTTTTGTTAGGATTTTTGGGGGTTGGTTTTGTTTGTTTGTTTGGGTTTTTTAATAAAACATGGAGCTTTGTGCAGATAATTCTTGTTAATGAATGGATATCTGTGAAATTTTTAAAAGCAATATCTAAACATTTGCTCAAACCAGCTGGGGAAAAAAAATTGAGGTGACTTGGTGTGCTTAAATTTAAATTTTATTCCAAATCTTTTGTAAGCCAGCATTTTAATTGAAGTAAAAAATTACAAAGGACAGTAAAAAGGTAGCCTTTCAGTGCAGTAGCACAGATGCCCATAATTCATTCTGAAAGCAAAAAAGCAACATATATGACAAGAAACTGGACTTGGATAGTACACAGCATGCTAAAACTTTCTGCTTTTTTTCCAGCAGATTTAAAAAATAATCATTAAACCTGAAGTTAGTTACTAAGCAGCATGGTTTTCAGCCAAATAAGCAGATAAGCAGCAGTCACTTGAATTGTAAGAGATTCAGATTGTGGTACCTAAGTAAACTGGTGTATTAGGTGTTCTAGACTCAGCAGGTGATTTAGATAGCAAATAAGGTAGAATGGAAGGGCAGAGAATGAGACTGAATTTATGTTGAAGTACCTTAGCTATATTTATTCTAGACATATAAAATGTTATTCTCCTAATTCTGGCAGGGGAGTGTCAATTTTTATTGTAAAATGTTTATTTTGTTATATATGTTCAGTTAATTTTTAATTATTTTAATTCTTTTCTGCAGAGATCCACTCTGTCCTCAAGTTTCTTCTCTTACACATTCACACACTAAGGTATCAGAGTTAAAACTATCCTGGTTAATTTGTCTTCTAGTATGATTTCCACATATTACTTCTGGTTTTGAGGCTGTTCTACACTGGGGACTTACATGGGTAGGAAGCCAAAAGGAAATGATGCTCAAAACAGTGCTACAGGAACTGTGTTACCAGGCTTTCTCAGTGCCACTGGTGGTTAAGTGGACTTACATTTCATTTTTGTGTTCTGAGTTTCCTCTTCTGTAAAGCAGTCACAGAATTATTCAGTGTTTGGATAATCGAATTAAGTGCAGAGTATTAGAACGTAATAATTTTTTCCTTTTCTCCTCTTTCCTCTTCCACCAGTATAATACTAAAGGCAGTGCTACTGTCTTTTAGGTATAATAATAAACAAGTAGTCAAAATAACTGAGTACAGGAAGGGAAATAGAATGGAAAAAGGAGACTGAGAATAGCAGCAAACTCAGTGGTCTCTAATTACAGTTATATTGAATCTTTTGGGAGGTGAGCTAAAACTTCCAAAATATTGTCCTCATTTATGAGAATACAATAAAACCCCCTTAATTGTGGAAGAATATTTGTTTGGGTGAAAGTAACAAAAATATTGTTAGATCTTCCTTCTACAGGGAATTTGCAAGATGAAAACAAAAAATGTGTAAAAATTAGCATGGCTTTGAAGGCATGAAAATATAAAGTCCTGAAATAAATGCACTCTTGTGACAGTTCAGTAGTTAATATCTTGATGGCCAAGAGTCTTGCTTATGCCTGAATTTATTATGAGTATGTGTGCAAAACCTCCCACAAATAAATGCCCACTGGATGTATTATAATTTGGGCCTGTGGTCATAAAATTAGCAAGATGAAGATGAGTGCCAATAAAACTGAAAAACTGTGCTTCTGAAAGTTTGAAAAGTATCCTTGAGTCTAAATAGATGAAGAAAACAAACAAAAATAACCCACAAGACACTAGGAAAAAAAGGAAAAAAAAGTGATTCCTAACTAATTAAAAAAAACCCACTACTTTCTGAAACAAATTGTAGCCAGCAAACAAGAAGAAATGTGCTTCCATGCCAGTGGCTCAGAACAGACCGTACTCTGGAACTAAGGGGAAAAGAACAACTTCAAGGTATATTATACATCTCTTTTAGTTTGTAATAAAATATTTCAGTTGCTATTTTTGTCTGTCAGGTTATTTTCATTCATGTATGGTTTTATATTTATATATACTTGTGTAAATAAATGTATCAAACTTTTGGTCCTGCTCAGTCAGCTCCACCATGTAGCTACCTCTGTTTGCTTGCAGAGAGCATACCAAAAATTATTAGGGAATATGTGTGATTAATATTACAACTGTTGCTTTCTGCTCAAGCATTCTCAAGGCTGACAGTTAAACTCTTTAATTCTTCAAGTGAAAGGATGCCTAAGGAGCATACATGTGGGAATTACATAATCTGAATCAACCTGAGAGAGCACACTTAGCTGGTGCAGACTGATTTGTGATCAGACTTGTGACGGGAAATAAGGCTCTGGAATGTCTCCTTTATTTTGGTGAGTCTTGGGCTCACAGTACAGGACAGAGTCAGTAATAATGCTACAGCTTTCAGGAGTTCCAAGCTGAAGAGATCTGGACAAAAGAAAAAAGTAGAGAAATGCATAAAATCCTGGGAGCAAATTGCCAAAAATTTGGACAAATACCAAAACAGGATGAAAATTGGCTGCAAAGAGACAGAACATGTAATTAACACAGGATGAGGTTGTCTTTCAGGACCTGTAAGTCACTTGTGGACCCTCTGGACCTCTCTTGGGCAGTTCAGGGGATACTGTCAGGCTAGCACCCCTTGAAGAGATTAGAGGTGGAATTGTGCAGATGCAGGGTGAACCCAAAGTTGTGGGAGAAAGTTAGCAGCTAGGAGATTGGCAGCTGCACTGGGATAAGGATATACTGGAATAATAATTTAGAAGTTTCAGATCCTGTAGGAACTACTTTATCTTTTTGTAAAAGAAAGATGAGGAGATAACCTGTGTAGCAGTTGTGTCACCCACTGTGTGTTTTGATTTTATGAAAACTTCGGTATGCTGCTTCCAGGGTCAATGAAGTTTCCTAGGCCAGGCATGATACAGAAGTTATGGTAAGGTAGGAGTATAGCTAGAATGGAGAGAGTCCTTGAAGTTAACATGGGGGGTAGGGAGAAATAGCAGAATTTAAGGCAAAGAACCATAGCTAAAGGCAAGTTAACATTCCTTTTCTTACTTTTACTCTGATTTAATTATGAAGTTATTGGATGAGACGATCATGCCAGAGTCTTCTCAGTAGAAAATGGTACTGGCTTTTCTGCCCTCTACATTATAATATGTAAAACCATGCAATTGTTTATGTGGAATACAGTAAAGGACTCTTACATAAAGAAAGTGAGAAATTGCCATCAATGTGTCTTTCGTATGAATGCAAGCAATGAAGTTGAATTAGGTAAATAACTTTGCATACTCTTATAAATAGCAAATACACTATATTTTTGTAGCTGTTAAAATTATTATTATACATTTAAAATCCAAGGTCTGCTTTTTTTTTTTAGTTCAAAAGCAAGAAACCTGGAATTACAAAGTGCTGATGCTGTTGCAGCACTGGGGGATTGCACAGATTTTTCTTTAGCAAAAACAATAAGCAAAATCGAGGAAAAACTAGAGAAAGGAGTCTTACCAGATTGTGTAGATGATGATACTATTCCAAGTGCTGGAAATGAAATTGGAGCAGGTAGGTTTCCTCCTGTTGTTAAGTAGTTTTAGTCTTCCTTCCTCACTGTTAGAAATGGGTTCTCCTGCAGGAAAAAAAAAAAAAAGAGAAAAAGGAAGAGTTTCTGTAGGAATTGCAGGGAAAGTTCTAATGATCTTTAGTTAAAGACAAAAGAACAGGAAGATTTTTCTTCTTTATGTAATCCTAGAAAAAGATCAGATCACATATGAATAATCATGCGAAAAAGTTAATTTTTATCTTGATTTTTACCTTTGTAGGATGATATTTGGGAGGTTACATATGTCAAATTTGTGCCTGACATTTGATTCATTTCACTGTGGGAATAGAAATACACGATGCTAAGCTTCTATTTCCAAATAGATTAACTCCTGTTTTTTACAGATTCTGCCCTTAGAGGAAAAAGCCTTTCCTCAGATCAATGCTGTGGATCTGAGTAAGTGGCTTAAATGAAGTAATGGTTCAACTACAGTGCTTGAATGAGAATCCTCCAGCTACTTTCCCACTCCACATGGTGTGTTTATGTTTGTCCTAGAAATAGAGTAGGAAAGGGTATTGCAGTATTTGCCAGTGAAGCTAAAGGAATGATGCACATCTGTCTTTTTGGCTCAGATGTAATAAAAGTGAGTTTATATAGTTTCTTATAATGCTAAGTAAGCATGAAGTCGGAGATTCACTGCAGTAGTACAAAATGCCCCAAACCTCCTGTTTTAATCCAACAGTTTGAAGTGAAGGTAGAAAACTAAATAGGCCCTTGTAAAAGAGCAGGCTGATCCCTTAGTTGGAATCTCTCAGTAAAGTGATTCCTTGGGCTTATGTGCCTGTGATAGTTTTTAGGCCAATGGCTGATAAGGTTCGATAGCATTGTCCTTTCCCTCAGGTTCTTGCAGTGCTCATCTTGGACTTAGGTTCTATATCTTTATTTCATGATCAGAGGTTGTCACAGTGCAGCCATTTTTCTGCCAACACAGGATTTTACACATCATTTTTCTCAGGGCCTGTTTTTGTGGATTATAACTCAACTCTGTGGTAAGAAGCAGTTAGAAGCACACAGACACATAGAAGGCTGGACATGAAGCTCTATTTTTATCTAATATAGCCACACACATGAACAAAATACCTGGCTGTGTTGTCACATTTCATGTTAATCTTCAGATTACCTCAGGAATTCAAGACAACTATTCGTTCAATCAGAACATTAAAATCTCTCAGATACCCCTTTCCTGCCTACCATTCTCTGAACTGCTGGTTACTTTATGAATTAAGACCATCCTATTAAGTGATACCCCTCCCCTTATCAGCCTCATCAGGTGATTAAAAGCAACCCATTAGGAAACTAGTTGTTTAATTTTCTTTACCCCTTGTGTGAATTCAAACTAGTTTTGCATCATAGCCACCTTCAAAAGCTGATCTGGTCCTAGCTGTGCTCTTGGGTTTTCAACAAGGCTTAGTAGTAAGTGGTCTTAATGACACAGAGCTGTCTAAAATGGAAGAGATGTTGTCTGTGGACTGAGTAAAAGAGGAAACAAAATGGAAAAAAAACCAACCATGTTTTGCAGGTAGTGGTATAGCCATGGAGTGCTCTGCATGGGGCTTACATTGTTCAATATAAAGAAAAATAATCTGGAAAAAAGGAATATAGCTGGTATATTTGCATATGAAACAACAACCTAAGCTAGTTGAAACTGGCATTGAAGTGTTGTAGAGGAATCTCAGTACTGAGTGAGGTAATAGAATGCAGGTTTATATTCATCATTAAAAAGTGCAAAGTAATGCTGAGAAACCACCTCCAGTTACACCTACTTCTGAGATGGACTTTGTTTAGTTATTACCAATTAAGACATCTCCAAAAGCATAAACTTAATGCTTCACGGTGGAAAAGGCAAAGTGATCGTTAGAAATCCTTCAGAAGGTAACAGGAAACAAAATATCGTGCTGTTAGAATTATGCTATTCTGTAACTGATACTACCCCATCTTGAGTATGACACACAGTCCTGCATAACCCATCTCAAAATCAGGATCTAGGACTAGGAAGGAATATATAGTAGCAGTTAAAAGCATGGAATGACTTGAATTTGAATCTTCAGTTTGAAAACAAACCAAATGAGGGCAGTATGAAAAATTCCGTAATGAAAACAGTAATGGGAAGAGGGAAACTGTCTTTTTGTAATGCAAACACTAGTAAACGCCACATTAAATTGGATTTAAAGCAAGCTATACAAAGTGTTTTTCTTTCACACAATGCATAATTAAATTAGCCAACTTATTGCCACAGGATATTGTGAATGCCAAACTATGCTATGTTTTATTATGAAGAAAATCAAGCAATAGTATAGAAGTACCTGAAAGAGTATTAACTTGGTGGATTCAATATGGTCTCCATCTCAGGACAGCTACTTGTTACTAGAAACTAGCAAGGATGTAACATGAGGAAAAAAGTTGGTCTGTATCTTGCTTTTTTTTTGGTGGTGTTTTCCTAAATCCTACTTAAAATTGGCCTCTGCAGAGTTGCAACTTAATCTGCAATTGGCAGTTAAGGTGGGTGAAATTAAAATAATTCCTATTCCAACAAGTGAACACATGCAACCATCCATCCCTTCCATGCAGCTCCTGATAATCCTCCTCCACTTTATTCTTTTCCCCTTGTACCTACGGTGAATAACCATTATTCTTATTTGCTCAACTTGAGCCTCATACTGTTTCCATGTTTTTTTGCCTGTGCAAGTTCAGGGGGAGTTCCATGTGAGTGATCTGGGAAAGGGTGGGGAATACAGGGGAAAAGAACATAATTGTTCACACACAGCTTGTTTTATCATGACAGTAGTACATTTCTTAGCTGTCAAAGAGCAATAAAATACTTCATTTGCAAAAATATTTGATTAAATTAATTTTAGACTATGAATTGAATAGTGTACTTTAAAAAAGCATAGTTTACTCTGTGGGAGGGGTGTTTACCTGTTAGGAGGTTTTTGCATTCTGCATTTAATTCCTTGCGAGCAGTTTAAAACTACTTTGGGTGTAACTACAAAAATTGCAGCCACAGATTGATTGCAGTGTAGAAACACCCTACAATATAGTTTTCTTGACGTCAATCTCAAGGAATGCTGTAATGTATAGCATAGTATGCCAAAAGTTTCAATTTTGAATTATGAGTCTTTTATATTTTAAAAATGCTGAGTTCAGTCATTAGAAGAAAAAATCTATACAAAGCTTTGCCTAAGAGTGAGAAACCTGAAATATTTATTTAGGAATCTGAGTTATTTTCCTCTGTTAATAATTAAAAACAGTGTAGTGTTTTTTTAAAAACAAGATTATGAATGTGAGTTCTTGTATCAGTCTTACTTCTTTACTGCATTGTATAGTGAATACTTGTGGATATTAAATGTAACTTTTTATGTTCACAGAAGCTCAAGTAAGATTTCTTAAGGCAAAGTTACGTGTTACGCAAGAAGAGCTGGCTAGTGTAGTACGTGAATGCAGGAAGAAGGTGAGAGCTGAGTTTTCTTGTCTGTAGAAATGTAGTAAGTTCCATCACAATGGAATTCCCTCAGCCTTTCCCTTTTAAGTTTTAAAAGATAAGGTTCTTTATTTTTTAGATTTCCTAAGAATTTAGAATCAAGGATAGTAGTTTCTCTAGCTGTGTGATCTTGGGCTAAAAGCTTGCAGGCAGGAAAGAACCACTGGGAACGAAGATATGCCCCAGCTGTAGGAACACTGGTGTTGCAGCGTGCCTTAGCCATCACTGCTGGAATGGAGAGCATTAGCAGAGCCTCAGGAAAAGGAGGAGGATAAGCTAGTAGTCAAATACGGATTTTGGTACACAGAGAGGAGTGGTGCCTGGAGCTGATCTGTGATCCAGTTTAAGTGGAATACTGTAATCAAAACAGAAATTTGGCTTTCTCCATTCTTCAGATTGTACTTAATGCACAGGATTGTATTTGGAATTACATATTTGGGCAGATCAGGCTGAAGTTAAGGCATTGTTAAGCTACACTGATACTTTAGTGTTAGAGTGTAATACAAGTGAGTTTTATGATCTGCACTATCTAGCAATATGTTTTTAGGTAATGCTTAAACATCCATTGAACTGTAAAACCTTAAATAGTTTGTGTCTGCCTGCCAGAGGGATCGTCTCTTTTTCATGTATTTGTAATCAAGGAAGATTTTTGAACTTTGAACTAACTTTCCATTTTCCACTATTAGATCATTCTTATTTGTAGTCTCTCAACTTCAGAATGCTTTTCTGCACCTATTCCTCAGGCCCAGATGTGATGATGGCATTCAGAACATATGGCAAACCACCTATATTTTTTCTCTCAAGCTTTTAGTTTAGAGTTAAGGAGAAGGATTATGTTAAGTAAGTTTTGTGAGATAAGTACCTGGAGAAAATCTTTGGAAGGAATTAGTTTTTGGTATTTTATATCTGTACTTTATCCTTTATTTCACTTGTATCAATACAGGTGCTTCTGCATCTCAGTACTTTCATGCTGTGATCAGGAGAACATTGTTATTAGATTTTAAAGGCATTTTCATTTTCAAATCAAATATAATTTCGTCAGTAGTTATTGAACTTCCTAATTTCATGCCAAAAATACCACAGAATTCTCTTACTATAGCAGGTGACAGAAGATGACCTGGTACTTATTCTTGTCCTGGTCCCATAGCACTCTGTATCTAAACATATCGTGTTGGGCTCTAGTTTCTCTGGTCTGAAAATATCTTAATTACATTCAGAAGATCATAAAAATTTCAGATACACAAATCCTTGAGGTAGATTCTGGTTTTGTTCCAATTCACAGTCAAGTTGTTCTAAGGAAGCAATAAATCTGTTTTAAGTCTAAAGAACTAGGAACTTCTGAGGTGCATATGGGCACATAAAACTTAGAGTAAAGCACATACATTTCCCAGGTGAGAAGGATGTATTCCTAGTTGCTGGGAGGAGAGGAAATTGTTTTCATGGAAATTCCATTTCTGTGTGTGCCTTGATTTCTTTTTCTTAAAGAAATGAAGGGCATAATGTATCTCTGAAATAACATTAATATTCACTTATCATGTTTAAAAGGTTAGAAAAGAAAAATGCACTGAAATTATAATGCCTAATGTGGGATGTAATTGCCAGTAAGGTCATGAATCTAATACAGGATTTACTTGATGTTAAGAGAATCTTGAATTTGAATACTTGATGTATCCTGGATCATTAGCTTGCTTTTAAGTCAAAACCAGATAATCTCCTAAAACATAATGGATTGATTTACCAGTAGTTATATTCTGTTCTTTTTCCAAGAATTTTTCCTAGTGAGTGCATTTAGCTATTCTCACAAAAGTGTCACAAAATACCTGTGTGCCTCTGTTATTCACACTATTCTGTAACATTTCCATAGTTTTCAAAACCTTTGAACTAGGAGAAATCAAATGTTTTACATACCGCTATAAGACACTTCCAAGTAAAGCCTGCAGAAAATCAAATGAGGAAAGCGTTCCTATGTTTTGAATTGTTGTCCTGGTAAATCCGTGTTTTGTTTTCTTAGCTTCTTGTAGTTCCTTCCTCTCTTTGAAATTGTTGTGAAGTCCATCATGAAGGATCTGAAAGTTTAAAAATAACAATTTTTAAACTAGTGATCTCCATGTGTACTATACATATATATTTACTGTCTTTTATTTACAAAATGTTACTATTGCATTATTCTGCTGCTTCCTTGCAATAATCAAGTTGGGGTTTCTTTCTGTTAATTACTGTCAAACAGGATGATGAAAATCGGAATTTAAAGTCTCAGCTTAAAGAAACTGAAGGAGAAATTGCCAGACTGCAACGAACCATCAGTGTGCAATGTTCTCAGAGCGAGAAGTACAAAGCATTGTCACAAGAAGCACACAGAAAAAGTCAAGGGTTACAACAAGAAGTCACCGCGCTAGAAAAGGTATTGCAGATGTTAGTCTCATTTATCTCACAAAAGGGGAAAAGTACTGCATCACATCCTCATAGCTTGATAGATGCGTTTCCACTGATCCCATTAGTGTTTCAATCTCTGATAGTAGTTTTAGAAATTGTAATTTAAATGGTCTAATCACTTTTTGAAAGGAGGAGATAATGTATTTTATAAATTGCTTTTCTTCTGCTTCCACCATCATACATTTCTGTATTTTAAAATAATTAAGTTCTTGTGTAAAAGAACTGCAAGAGACAAAACAACTGTTTCAGAAACCACTTTCAGATTCAGAGAGGAATCTTGAAAAATACAGGGAAATTTTATTTTTCTGGTTTTAATTATAATGGTCAAAAATGATTTCTGGTAATAAGTTTTATTGTCAACTACAGAACCTGGTGAACTTTAAAAAACCAAACCAGAAACTCACCTGTGGCTTACATTAGTGTCTTCTGCAGGTAGCAGAAAGCATGTGTCTTTGGTCTTGAAAATGAAACAATCAAAATTAATCTGTCTCCTGCTGTAGGCCACATATGCAAAATTATATAGGTGCCTAGTTGTAGCATATGGCTGCATACACAGATTTGCTTGGTTGGAACTTCATCTAAGAGCAGCACGTAGTTTAATTACTCAGAGTGGGAGAGGTGGACTTCAACATCATGTGATATACACAGTATTGTGTCACATATGCTGTATAACCAGGAGAATGTTTTCTCTTAAAAAATGAGGAAAACAGAACACAACTCAGCCTGACACAGTCTTGTCATACTTCCATTAAATCATATTACACATTTGTATAGCCATGCCATGCTTTCATCTTAAGCTTTGTAGTTCTAGCATTATAACTTACAATCTAAGTTTTGTAGTTCTAGCGTTTTTAAACTAAAATGTTTATAAAGTTTGTGTGTTCTTTTGTGCAGATTCTTGGAGGTTTTAAGTTCCCTCAAATAAGTACCTTGATGGTTGATTCTGTCAGCCAAAAAAATATTCAACAGAAGTACTCATACTGTTCATCAATTCACAGTAAATAGGACTAAAAGATTTACAAAATCATTTAGGCCATTCTCTTCAACCAAGACAGGACAGATGATATCCAGACCCTCCTGGAAATAAGTTTAGCCTATACTTAAAACCTTCTGTGATGGTAATTTCCATAATTTCCTTAGACAGTCTATGTTGGTTCTTATACACAGCCACAGTTAGTTAGAAAATTTATCCCAGTATTTAGATGTCTGTTGTGATGAAAAGTTTATTCACTTCTGCTGTACAGCTGCTATATCCAAAATATGGTCACTTTGCTCTGCATTTACCATCCTCACTTGCTTCAGTTGTTCCTAATAGATTTTGTTTTCTAGAATTTCTCAAGGTTACTGATCAGACACGATCATGACAAATAATGGTACTTGTTGAAAATACTAATAAGGCATAAAAAGGCAAGTGCATGTAATGAATGGTTCTCTGCTAATTCAGAAATTATTTTACTTTTTTTTCTGATATAAAAAAATATCTACCAAACCCATGCATTTAAAAATAATTTTGCAGAAACTGCTTAAATTTCCTATAGACTTGGCAATCTGAAAACTGGTTTATTCTTTAGTTATGAAGTCTTATTCAACACCGTATAATTAGTGTAGCTGTAGATTAATTCTAGACATACGTGTAAAGATAATTTCCTGTGAACATGGGCCTGAGTTTGTACTGTTGTGCCTGTAGACTCAAAACTCACACTTTCAGTATGGAGGAAGCATAGTTGAGATAGCACAAATATGATCTCTGACTTTTGGGCTTTTATTGCTTTTGTTGTGATTTCTGCTGCAATATAAATGATGGAAGACTCTGATTGTGATATGTGTTTTCCCAAGCTTCCTCAGATTTCCCACAATTTATGCAATTTCATTAATCCCCCAGCTACTTTTTCTTTCATGTGCCTCGGCACAGATTCTCACCTAGTTTTCACAATTTACCTAAAACATGGTAATGGGTTTATTTTTAATTCTCATTCTTCTGGTGACTGGACTCTTGAATATTTCTGCTGGAACACCCACCTCGGGCAGCAGCTGAGTGCTGATGCTGCACAAATGTTCCACCCTCTTCTTTCCTGCATCTCCTTTTTCCCCATCTCATTGATCTAATAAATGACATCACCTTTTCTGTCTTTTTTCACTGCCTGTCTACAAGAACATTCTTTCCTCCGTGTTCTCTCTCACTGGTTAGTTCAATCTGCTATAGTGTTAGATAAAGATCAGGGAAACACTAAGGTTGTTCTCTTACTCCTTTTAAGGCTTCATGCAAGGGTTTTATAATTTGCCTTGAAGGATGGCTTGACGTTAAGCAAACATCATCTCTCAAATGTTTTTGGGGGTGGACAGGTGTTGCTGAGCTTTCTAAAGATAGAAGTGCTGTATATGCTTGCTACTGGGAGAAAAGCAAGCCTGCTGGGCGGGTTACTTGTGGATGAGCTCTCTGGTATCACAATCCCTACTGATATTTAAGTGCCTCAGCCATGACAGAACAGGGGAGACAATCCAGGGATGGAAGTGGGATGCAGTTTTAAAACACATTAATGTGCTTCCCTCCTCCCCCCTTAGAGAAACATTATATGAGAAAATTAATCCAGCTTTTACTTCAAGTATTGAAGAATTGGCAGAAACCTTGCCTACTTACAAAGGTAAATACTTATTTCAGGCATTTTTAAGATTAAAACCATCCTCACTATATGACTTGTAAAAAAAAAATAAATCCTTGATAAGGTATTATGTATGACAGTAAATATCAAAAGGCCCTAAAAGAATGATTAGAATTCTTTCACTAAATGATATGATTAGCTGATATGTAATTTGCATTGCATGGAGACTGTGGTTTTGGTCATTAAATGCTTGCAAGGCTGCATACCAAAGCTTTTCATATTAATGCAGAATAAAGTACATAGCACAAAAGGTTTAGCTGACTTTTTACAGCTTCATCATCTTGATACAAGACAGATAGGTTTGCAGGCTGTGCAGCTTGTTTTCTTTGGGTCAGTCTCCAGCAAATGGGTTTGCATTCCCTGATGATGCAGGTGCTGCAGGGGGGCTCTGCTGCTCTACTGGCCGGGCTCTTTCCCATGTGGTTTGTAATCAGTCAGATGGACAGGTTAGCAACAAAATAAAAACCTTGAAGCAACATCTGGGTTCGTGCACTCTTAGAGGAGGCACATTCACCAACAGGATTTTGAAGGGTCAGTGAGATGCATCTTACTCTCCCGTTTTCTTCATCCATTTTGGAGAAAACTGTGAGCTTCCTAGAAATATCTGTTCCCATCATAACTTTACCAAAGTGTCTTTACTGCATACACTTGTCCATTAGGGTGTATTTCTTGGATAAGTAATGTGGAAATCGCAAGTAACCACTACAAGAAGTGGTGTGAAATGGAGAAAATATAACAGTTACTCAGAAATAAGGCAGTCTGAGGATAAAAGGTTAACAAGCCCCCCTCTACCCTGATTTGCTTAAAAGACTCTTTCTGTGCCCATTACTAATAATTTGATAGACTTTAAAAAGTCTTGTTTCTTTTTCACAAATGACAAGATGTTCTCTTTCTGCCAGAATTGTTTATTTCTTCTACTTTTGTCTTTTATCTGTATTCCCTGATCTTTAATCTCATTATTCTGCTCCTCAGCTTGGTCTCTTTTTCTCATTTCCCCACATACAGCACTATAAAATACTATCATCAGAGACAAGAGAGAACTGTTCTGATTGTTGCCATAATCACTTGATGAGCTATTTTGTGTAGATGAAATAGTTTCTACCCTTAGCCACCTTCAGGAGGCTGTTTTAACTTTTTGGCATGCAGTGATCTCTGGGGAAAAGAGGTAAAAGGAACATGTAGGAGAGAGCAGCTGGGGATACCAGCCACCTTTACAGAGTGCCACAGAGGGCACATACTGATGGTTTTTTTCTGATTGAGCATACAGGTTTTCCAGTCAGTCGTGTGGTCTTACGTGATCAGCTCCACAACTGTTCTGAGAGAACTTTAAAACAAAGATTATAAAGATCCCCTTTCAAGATTTCAAAGGAGAAGGGGATGTTTTGATTGTGTAATTAATTGTCTTTGAGACAGATTCTATCTGCAGGCCAAAGAAGCACACAGGCTCTTCAGTTTTTAAGGGTGAGCCTTGCTGTAAATGTGATGTTTGTATGGAATTCAGTAAAATAACATTATTCATAATGTTTGTTTTGATTCATTCCTTCTTAAATAGGAATTGGAGAATCTAAAGTGTGTACAAAAGGAGGCCACAAGCAGTCAGAGTGCAACAGAGGTTCGGTTAAACAGGGCCCTTGAAGAAGCAGAAAAGTATAAAGTGGAGCTGAGTAACCTGAAGCAAAGTAACAAGGTACAGGGGCTTAGGAAAACATGTTTTGATCTGTAATTGATCAGTAATGCTAAAAAGTCTTGAATTAACTTAGAGCAAGTCACCAAAGGGCTTGATGAGTTATCTCAGACACTACTACTGCAACCTATGCAGGAGGAAAAAATGTCCAGAATAAAGTTACCACCTTTCTAATTTTCCCCATTTGTGTGAAAATTAGATGTGCTCAGAAGAAGGGAGAAGTACCCCCACACACCTGATACATACATAGGCAAACCAGAGCTTTATCTTTGAGATTTCAGGTTTTTTAAGTTTTGATGTGGAAATATTTTGATTTATCCCATATCTTTCCAGGAATGCCATGTGTGGCTACTGTTTGTCATTTTGTGATGTAATGCCAAGTTTCATTGGTTAAAGCACCACTTCCACAAATTATGCATTTCTCCTTCTCATGGTAGGATGCAACTAACCAAGAACTCAAAATAATTGAAGAATTAAAAGCAGAGAAAAAGAAACTGCAGAAGCAAAAAGAAGAGCTAATGATTGGTTTTAAAAAGCAGTTAAAGTTAATTGATATCTTAAAGAGACAAAAGGTAAGGACCAGGTATTGTTCTACTTCAGTTAACAGTCTCTAGCTAAATGTGTTTGTTGTTAGGTAAGGTTAGGGTTGTGAACTGGAGCCCCAAGACTGGGAGGTTTCAATGCGAGGCAGCAGCAGCCTCATTTTCTTTAGTGCATATTGCTAACATTTTGCTTTATAGCAGAGGCTGGTCTCCTTTTGAATTGACCCCATTCCTAACTTGAAGCATATCCTGTCATGGTGAAAAATTACTACTGACAAATTTTAGGACTGAGAGTATCTGTTTGTCCCAGAACAAATACCGTGCAGGTAATACCAGCAGCTCCCTTTGCTGCTGTGTCAGTAGAATCCATTTTAGCCATTGAGATTTTCTTTTTAGTTCCTCCCTCCCCCCCCAGCGTATTACTTGTCATAGCAGCAGCTGTAACAGCGTGCCCTCTCAGGAGTGAGCTGTTACATTTTAGACCTACATTCTTCCTGGGTCCTCAAAGTGTGTCCTTCTCTATCAACACTGTTTATTTATATTCTGAGACATTCTGTGCATGTACAACTCTGCCCAGGTGCAGATCTCCTTGTGTGTCAGACGAAAAAGAAAAAGGTGAGAGTAGAGTGTACTTACATACCAGGTGTGGATTTAGTAGACTGGACGAGGGGATTTGATCTCCTTTTGTAGTCCCTGGAATATCATGCATACTTTGAATCACAGAGGATGTAGTAACATCTACATGGCTGCATATCTGTTCCCATCCACCCTGACTTGCAGCTAGCCTTATTTTGAAAAGTGTTTGAGTCTACATTCATATCTCACTCCATCCCTCTCCTCAGAGCATAAGAGGGCAGGGGTGAATGCCTTTCAGTTTCTTTAGCAGCTGAAGCTGCAATTAGAAAGAAGATAGGCAGTAGAATACTTGCTGACAATTCATGCTGAACAATCAGTGATATGGCTTTCATAGAAAAGGTGTTTCAGCAAAAAGTGGATTAATACTTCAGCTAGAATATAGGTAAAGAGGTCTTTACTATCACATTCAATAAAGCTATACTGATGTCCCAAAAAGGAGGGGTGTTTTACTTGGAAAAGGAAATCTGGGATGCTACAGAGTGGGTAAGTACCTTGTATTTCTCAAAATACATTTTCAGCATAGACCTGTCAAATGTGCTTTGATGATACGAATTGAAAGAACCTATGAGTTTACATGAAAGAAAATTAAACTGAGGGGAATGCATACTATACATATTGCCCAAATCAGTTTTCCACTTACTGATGCAGTTAGGCCTTACTAGTTCCATCACACCTTTCACTTACCCAATACTTGGGATTGTATGCTGTCATTTTTGTCAGCTTTTCCCTTTGAGGCTGAACAAGACACATGCAGAGATAGAGGCTTCACAACTGACTGCACAAGATCTGAACACTGCAGAGTAGTTCACTGCTAATTGCTTACTCTGTTGAATATAAGAAGATTCATTTTGGGGTGGAGTTAACAGCTCTTCTTTCTGCACTCTCAAAACAAAGCAGATGGAGAATTAATACAGCAATGTCTGGTGACTTGTTGAGCAGAAGCACCTTAGAAGTGCCAGCCTCTGCGATAAGAAAACTGAACATTTTATTTACCCTTTGAGCACTGCAGTGATCACCAGACATTTTGTAAACACTCTGGAAGTTGTTGAGCCCCCACCAAGGAAGAATAGTTCTGTATGAAGTAGCAACTTCATGTAACAAAATACACATACTTATCCTAAGAATGGGAACTGCAGTATGGAAATATACCCTTGAAGATGGAACGCCTCTCCAACACAGGATGAGGGAGGGGAGGTAACTGGAACAAGAGAAACTGGGGCTGCTCTTGTATTTCCAGTGGAACTTTTCTGACAGCAGTAGGATGCAGAGGAGATCTTGGGGATTCATCTAACAAAAATCGTGCTAGCTTAGTTTTTGGCCAGCCCTTCTAGCTCTTTGTGTTTGAGAACTCCCTCAAAATCTGCTCTGGGGGTGAGGTAGCACAGTATCCTACAGAACATGAATTCAGTGAAATGGGTGTCAAAAAGCAGAGCTTGTTTGACCATGAACCAAAACCACAGTCTCGGATCAACACCACAAAACTTCATTAAATATATTTAAAAAAAAAAATTACACATACTGTATCAGAACAGCAGAAAGTAGAGGAAGCCGCTTACCTTTTCTTACAAAAATTGTCATTTACTCACAGAAGGATGTTGTTAGTTGCCCTTTCAGACCAGGCTATGACTGAAGAACCTGAAAGAGAATGGTGCTAACTCTGCTTCCTGTACCTTCTGGCAGCAGGCACAGGGGAGGAGCTCTGCTGAAGCTCCCATGTGCTCTACCTGTGTAACTACCCAGAGAATTTCGAATCTGCTTCACACAAGCCTTTTGTTCAATTAATGAGGAAAAGCTGATTTGGGCCTTTTGTGCAGTGTTTGTGTGGCAGATACATCGAGCCTAAAGGTGAGGAGAAGAAGAATGGCAAGAGGGAAAAATCCTCAAAAGGTGTTAAGTAGCAGCAGTAGGATGAGCAGCAGCTGGCAGCAGGGAGCTGTGGGTGCTCCAGGTGGTCTCTGCAGACCACTCTCTGATTGTCTTGAGAATTTAATAGGAAGTCTTGGTTTTAAAAGGGGTTAAGGGAAGTTAGTCAGAGCTTTACAGAGCTGGAGCATATTACGCTGCCCATGGGAACAGTAATACTCATTGTTGTCCTTTTGAACTGACAATAGGTCTATACATTAGACTATGTATGTAAAAAAAAAAAATCCCCAGCCCAAACCCCAATATAACAGACTGTTTGGAGATATGAATTGTTTCCTGTTCTTCAAAATATAACCATTTTGGTAAAATTCGCAGTAAAAACTATTTAACTGGGACACTTTCCCAGGTAAAGAGCTGATGCAGCAGTGTGGTGCTGAGGATGTATGGCCTCTGCTGTGACATCAGGTGAATGGAGCCCAGGGAGCTTTCAGGGCTTCCTGACTGTTGTGCCTTTTTGACTGGCAGTTCTGTGCAAATACACTGCCTGTTTAGTACTTGTTTTCTCATCAAACAATGATCTTGGCAATGTTTCTCCAACCAATTGCATTATTTGAACAGGAAATAATTTGTTCTGAGTTTAAAAGTTCTGTTTGTTCTTTTCAGTTTGCTTTTCATGTGGTATATTCTGTGTAGTAGAAATAAAAATCAGACTACTGAATGATTTTAAAACATGTACATATGCACGTGTGTGTGGGTGCATAATGGATCACAGGTGTATGGTGTGATATGTGGCAACACAGCCACCAGTGGTCAGTTCCAGGCATTTCCTGTTAAGGTGCAGTACAGTTACTCTTTGGTTTATGCTGATGGCTAATTTTTAATGGTGGTATTTTGTTAAAATCCTCAGTTAACATTCACTCATGCATATCAGAAGCACTAGCACACTGAATCTTATTTGTAATTTGATTTGTAATAGTTCTAAAGTGCAGCTGTGTATCAATCAGCTTGAAAGAGCATATACCAGTTTTCTTACACGTGTTCTTCAGAGGTCACAGGAGCTGGCAGATTTTCAGGAATCTCCAATGCCTCACTAAAAGAGGTATTTGTAAAGCACTACAAGGAACTAGGAAGGGCTGTTGGTCCTGTTTTACTAGAGCTGCAGGTGCAAGGTTTAGCATAAAATATATCACATTATCCCTACACTATAAATTTTGGCAGGAAAAGTACGAGTAGCAGCTTCAGCTGGAACAGGGGCACATCCACCCAAACCATAGTACAAAACCAAAAGGAATGACTGACTGGGGTCCCCTTTCAGCTGTTAGGCAGGATTTTGTATCGGTCACTCACGCTGTTTTACCTTCTGCTCCTAAGTTTATTTTCTTTTTTTCCTTTTAAGATGCACATTGAAGCTGCTAAGATGCTTTCTTTTACTGAAGAGGAATTCATGAAAGCTCTTGAGTGGGGAAATCACTGATTCCATAAAAACACAACTTCTGTTTGAAATACAAGTTGGATGGTACAGTATTTTGGCACCATATAGGAATGCTTGTTAATTGTTACTACCTGTATATCCCAGTGAATTGAGCTTGTTGATTTAATGTTTGACTTGTTTAATTCCTGTAAGACTGATAGCTTGTGTTGTATTATCACATGAAATACAAACCTCTACTCTCCATTCTGTAATGAGTGGAAAAGAACAGGCTGCACAAGGAATATTCCAGTATCTGAACTTTGTCATCAGTTTGCTCTGTTTTAGCATTTTAAACTGTACCTTAGCTAAGGTAATATTCTGTCCAAAGAAGTCAGGGTTTAGTCTCAGAAAATTCCTTGTTGGAACAGAAATAAATTACCGGCTGATCCAGTTGAGAAGAAAATGTCATGTCCTTTTTAAAACACGTGGTTGGAAAATTGGCCTTGTCTGTTCTCTGTAACAGATCCCCCCTCAGAGCTGGTTGGTCTGGCATCTAATTTAAGCACCACCAGCTCTTTTATAGAAATGACCATAACTTGTTTTAGCTGATACATCTTGCACCCTGGCTGGCAAAACCACCCATGAGACTGCCCCTCGCTCCCCAGACAGGCTGCAGAACCTGCTGCAGTCCTGTTCTGTAGAGCTGACACTTGAGTCAATCTGAAAATCTTAAATCTCCCCCTGACCAGCAGCTGCTGCTTTGGGATGCAGTCAGGAGTGTTCAAGGTGCTCCGCAAGCAAAAGATTTCATTGTGCCATCATTATGATTAAGAACTAGATAAAAATTTAAGTGCAGATGAGCTAAGAATATCATGTGAGCATTAATGCACAGGAACAAGAAAAGATGGTGCTGCTTGAATAAGCTTTGGCCAAGTCTCAGCTATTTTAGCAGATTCCTCCCTCAGAGTAACTGAACAGGAACGTGCCAGATGAACAGTAGGTTTATGCACTGAAAGAAAGGTACAAATGGTGGTTCTGACCTCAAAACAGAAAAATGTCTCTGCGTAGATCCTACCAGCAAAGTAACAGGACCTAACAGTGAAACAACTAACTCAGATACACCCCTCTGAGATGTAGCTACATCTAGATGAGTATTTCAACAGCATTTTTTAATAGCATCATGCCAGTGTAGATAAATCTTCTAAGTTACAAACAGAAATAGTACATTAATAGAACCTTATGTGAATTTGCACTAGCTTAGGTTTCTGCAGACCTGCTGGAGAAAACATTTTTAGTATTGCTATAGCACTGACTAAGACTCCCTTAGCACTCTGTAACAGTTTATTGATGGAAAGTGCAGAGCTAAATGCTCGTCAGTTTAGAGCTCCAGTCTTAAAATGGAGACTTGTTATGATGTTAAAAAGGAGTTCCTCAATGTTAACAGCAAAGGGAAGTTTTCATTAGAAATCAGGTGACACCTAGTGGCAAACCCGGAGATGAGATGGGGGAAGTTTCAGCCCTCTTGTGGAAGTGCATTGCCTCTTCTCTTCTGATACGCCAGTCTAAAATCTTCTCCAAGCATACTGATGTCACCTTCATCTCTGAGTATTCCCTGCAGTAAGGGGAAAGAAACGCACATTGGAAGGTGAAACACACGCTGGAAAGTAAAACACAGATCTCTGAAATTTTCTAGGGAAGAGAGTGCCACCGTTTGTACCCTGGTTCTGGGGTCGCCTTTGAAACAAACAGCCCTGAGAACTGTCACAAAACTTCACAGATGAGTTTAAATTCAAACAGGTGTGTGGGGTGCTGACCTAGAACTGCCTCTTCATTCTTCACACAAACGATGGCAAGAACTGCGTAGAGATTCCAGCATGAGCAATGCACAAAAGACAACATTCATCTGCATTCTCTTAATGGAAGCGTTCATAGTCGGCACAGCACAGGTCAGTGAAATCAAGAGGAGAGGCTCTGGCTGGGACAAGGCTCTGTCTCCACCTTTAGTTGTAATGAACTAGCCCATAGAAAGATATCATTCTGGGTATCAACTGATGCTGAACAACTTCATCAGAAGCTATGTTTTGAGGAAGGGAAGCAAGGGAACCTGGAAATCAGGATCTCTAATTCTAAATTAATTTTAGGGCTAAACAGAACACCTTTAAGGCAACACTTAAGGAAAAAAATAAACTACAAATTGCATTTATATTGGAGACTTTAGAATTAGCACTTTTCTATTTAACCATTTTGAGCAAAGTAACATGATGTACCACAACAGGATTCAGACACAGTGTTGAAGCAGAGGAAAGAACAAAGCAGAACATCAATATCATAGAGCAGGCATGCGCCATAGACACTGACATCACCAAGACTTCCTACCGCAACAAATTCAAACCAGAAAACTATACCAGAATATTGCCAATTACGGTTATCTTTTACTAAAGCTACATTAGAAAATAACTCAAATTTTACAAATTCATGACCAAACCAGTCTATTAATATTTGAATAAAAATTACACTCCACAATGCTTTCCAGTATTGAAGAATTTCTTTAAAGAGGAAGAAATGTAAATGCATTTCCAGATCCCTACAGCAGCTACTTGTTCATTTGTGTTCCACCAGGTGATCCTTCCAATTATGAAGTTTAATACAAAATAAATTGTAGTTTGTTCCTATTACAGTGACTGCTACCATCTTTTTAACTCTAACAAAAACATGGATGCATGGATGCAGTGAGCTTTGAAACACAGCAGAGCCCATGCCTTGTTCCTTTGGGAGCAGAAGACTCAGAGGAGAAGCCAACGCTGTAAGAAATTGCTCCCCAGACCTCAACTGAGAAGCATGGTGGAAATGGGGTTTAAGATACAGCAGACTCCTTTCCAGCTAGCAGAGCCCTGCTCTAGAACTTACATGCCGTACTCCAAAAACTGGACATGCAAAACACTGTAGGAGCTTTCAGCAAGCTCTGTACAAGGCATCCGCATTGCAGTAGAGCCCAAAGCCCCTTGTACAGAAAGAGTATTTTGGTAAATTGCTTCCCAAATCAAATAGAAAAAAGAAAGAAAAAAGGAAAGGGTGAGCTCAGGAGAGCTGACACAATAAAGGACACCCACCAACTCCACGAATTCACAGCTCTGCAACTTCACCTTAAACAGGGCAAATATTTAAAGCATCAAAAATACAATTCACTTACGGGAGGAAGATAACCCAGTAATTTAGATGCGTGCTCCTTCAAGAGTTTCTGTCTCTCTTCTTCAACAATTGCCTGGAACTTCTCTTCTCTCTTTGCCTCCAACTGTCTTTCTTCAAGTTCCCGCTCCTACAATAAAGAAGTTCTCACAACTGTGCAGTTTCAGCTCTCTGAACGTTTGCTTCCACCAATATCCACCACAGTATAAAGAGAAAAGTTTTTTAGTGGAGTTAATTCTGAACTTCCACTTACTAACTCCTCGTCACAGGAAATTCATTTGAAAAGGGTGGAAAAGTTTAACCCCAAAGCACTGTTTAAACAATATGGATTTGGTAATGAGAAAAAAACGTCAAAGAGAAGACTGAATGGCAAGACACAGGGCTGGTCTGCTGGGTAAGCATGGGGTCTCAATACTGGAAGCCCTTTTCGAGGTAGTTAAATTTTGGTTCCTTCCTGGCTCTCAGACAAGTTAGGCTGTTTTTCCCCTTCTGTGCTAACCCAAGAAAAGGAGATACAGGCATGCAGTCTCACGCTGATTAAGTAGAAATCGCAATTCACACTGCACATGTGGCTTATACCCTACAAATGGGTCCAAAAACCACAGCAGAGGATTCTGTGACTCGTTTTCAGTTTACTCTTTTCCTCCTCAGATGATAATTCAAGAGACTTAATTTAAAGCCAAGGCTGGGACTGCCCCTTTTCATGCATCATTATCAGCGTAGTACACTAGTTGTGCCGCTGACCCCATGGCTCCTGAAGAGGCATTTGCAGAGCATGTCAAGTATTCAGGGCTTTAGGGATGTTGTTGACTTGAGCTACAAAAAAAGTTAGCTTGAAGAAGACTTTTTGCACTTGTCAGCAAACCAAACCAAAAGCCTGATTCCCCTGCACATTTCTCTGCAAGTCCCGTGTCACCTTTCCCTAGTAATGACAGCCTTGTTGCTTCAGATAGCAGGAGTGTCCTCACTGAAACCCTTTGGCTTCAACTTAACGCGAATTTGAAAACTCTTACTTTATCTGCAACAAACTGTTGGCGACGGTCTTGAATGAGTTTTTCCACAGCCCTTCCGTGTTCAAGCTGTTTCATTCTTCGTTTCTGAGCATTCAGCTGGTCAAGGCGATCATCCTCTGCCAACTTGGCCAACATCTGTTGTCTGAAGGCTTGTTCTTCTTCTTGCATAGCTTGTCGCACAGCCGCCTTCATAGCCAACTGCTCTTCGTATGCTTGCTGTAAGTCTAGGCGCTGCCTTAGTCTCTTTTCTATTTCTGCCTGTAAAGGAAATGTAATCAAAGGCTCTGCTACTGAACATACTTTGGGAAACTCTCACTCAATGTTCGTAAAACATCACAACTCCAGTGACATGTGCAAAAGCTGAAGGAGGGCCGCTCCATCACAAAGATGTCAGAAGAAGTGAAGGGATGTAAAATACTGCCCTTGCATTCACTTCATTACATATCTTCTAGATCAGCGATTCAAAGTTTTCTCTACATTTTTTATCTGGTCTGTTTAGACTTGTCTGCCCATACCTACAAGTGTTCCATAAACTACACGTTTTCCTGCATAACCACTGTTTTCATTTTACAGAAGTTTCATCCAGACCAGTGTTCTGGAGGAATTACAGCAAAGCTGCAATAATCCTCTCTCCACTTGCATTTTCTGTTAACAGTTTATGCACAGGCACACATTAACATACATACAGCATATTAAAAAACCTGGTATCTGACAAGCACGACAATATCCATGTACCTGCAGAAGCCCAGTAAAAGTGAAATGTTCCCCTTCCTCCCCACTGCACAGGTTCTACTTCACCTATCTGCCAGCACTTACCATCTCCTTCTTCCTTTCTGCCTCCGCTTGTTCTTCCAGATACAGCTCTTGGAGGGTTTGTTCTAGTTCTTCACGCTTCTGTTGTTCTTTTTCCAGATTCTGGGCAATCTATCAAGAAGGAAAGATTTCTAAATAAAGACAAGAATGTACAAGAATCTTATTTCTCCAATTTAAATTTTTGTACCATGCTTTGAACTCTTTGTTTTCTCTCCTCAGCATTTCGAACTTTAGCAACCCAGTCTTCTTCTCTTTGTTGCCGAATGTTGGCAAATTCCATAATTTTCCTGTTTTCTTCTTCCATCTCTTCCTGCTTCCTTTTCGCCCAGATAGCTTGATCTTTTTTATATTCTTCAATATGTGCCTGAGTTTCTCTCATTTTAGCTAACTTCATTTGTTTTTCCCTGTAGAAGACGGAAAATAACGTTTATTTAACATGGTGCATTCACATTAAACAGACCATATGCTCATCGCTAACAACATTCCAGAGACTAAGGTTTAATGATTCTCCATACCCATTTACATACCTAAATTGAACATACGTATTTATGAATTGCCCCAAAAAAGGAATCCCATGTCTAACCCCCTTCTTCAGGAGGACAGTGCACATATGGGTACTCACTACTATTGCATTTCATACACACTCTGTCAAATCAAAGCCAGGAGGAAGCCCAATAGCCTAATGGCACCAGCATCTCCTACACTTTTTATTTATACTAAATGCTACCCCACCACAGAGACGCTACCACCCTGCCCTCAGGAACCTCCTTTCCTCTCCCTGTCCATAAGACAGGCACACAGCATCTCTCACAGAGGCAGGGACAGGAGGCGAGGCAGAAATCACTGACATGCAGCCATTTCCAGCACAGTGGGCCCAGTGGAAGCACACCTTGAAATCAGCTGGATTTTGTGTTTGGGGAACAAGGACATGAGACTGGCTGGAACATTCTGATGTTTATCCAGCAAAATCCAACAAGTCAGTCTCTTGTTGGTAAAATGTGACCAAGGAAAACTAAAATGGGCCTTAGTCTATGAAACAGATGTATAAGAATTAGTTTTCTACACAGAAGTACATGAATTATTTTGCTTCAAATTAGGAAATAATAAAAATTAAAAGTAACTAACATTTGATCTTCCTCATTGATCTTTCTTAAAATTTCATCAATCATGAGTTTCTCTCTTAGAAACTGTTCATAAGCATCCTGCTTCTTCCTCTCTTGTTCCTCAACCTGTTTCTCCAGTTCTCTGTGATATGTTATTTTCTCCTCCTTTCGCCTCAGTTCTGCAGTACTTTCTTCTCTTATTGCCCTTTCGTGCTCTTCCTTCATCTTTTGAGCTATTTCACCCTCACGTATCTATAGGGAGAAAAGCAATGCAAGATTCCTTTTTACTCCCACTAATACCACTTGTTATGAAAACACACACAATATAAAAAGAAATTACATAGCACTACAAAAAAAGGAATGTTTTCCACCTCAGTCTATAAATGCAGTGCTGAACATGCCTAAAAGCTTAATTCAATTAGCAGAACCCTTGAAGAGAACCCTCAATACCTAAACAACTTAAAGGAACTAATAATACTTTAAGGAAGCTGCATGTTGAACAAGACCAAGCAGAGCATTCAGTATGAGCAAAACTATGATCAGCTTAATGACTGGATGGGGGTTAATGCCACAGAACATCCTCAGTCAACTCCTGTCTTTAGCGCAATCTGTGTAAACTGAATTGTGTATAAAACATTTGTGGAATCAGAATCATCTGCCTGATCACCAGGGTTATTCTACACATAAATACAAGTTCACAATTCTCTCTGAAGTTGTTCAGATAGATGTGTAGTAACAACGTTTTCAAAAATCTGCTTCTGAGATAATGATTCACTACAACAAGCATTTGCTCTACATGTTGTGCCACAGTTTTAACTTGGATAAATATTACAAAGCCAGTAAAATAAAAACTCTCCCCATTCACATAACTTTATTCTGCTACTTTGATTGCAATAACAAAGCAAACCTTTTCTATAGCTGGTTATTGATACTCAGTCCTTCATTAACACAACCCCCATTTTCAACACACCCCGAGTACCCACATTGAACACTGTTTTAAACAGCAAGTTCAGCAGCAAAGGAAAGGTGCTCAGCACTATCCCTACAATGAGCCCCTGCACTCGGGTGCAGCTGATTACCATGTTCTCATACTGCAGAGCTGCCTTCTCAGCCATCTGCGCGGCTCGCTCCTTGTTCATGTAAGCGAATTTCAGCTTCTTCTCCAGCTCCCGAAGTTCAAGACTGGGGAGACAGAGATAAGACTTTTATCCTGTCACAAGGAAGTACCTATGGGAAAAAATGGAATTTCCATCACTGCCTAAACAGAATTTAAAAAAGTATTTTTCAGGCAAAAATACTGCTCTAGTAAAAGCACAAAAAGAACATTTGTTTTAAAACAAGAGTTATCTGTATTTCTACATACGCTGTCAATTGTTGGGCATACTTTACATCTAACTACATAAATACATGCATTCCATGAATATGCATACTTACAGAAATGTGTAGCTTTGAGTATATACATAAACATATATTCAACGCATTTATAACAGTCTTTAGTGACAAAATCTGCTTTAAATTAACTTATCAAACCTTACTCTTAAAATAACTTTTCCTCCCGGCTCAGATTCATTTTTGCTTCTGCTACAACTTTCAGCGTGTCTCACCCCACTGAGGGCACAGCCTTGTCACACCTCCCAGTCCTCCTCTGTCCCTCATTTGCCTCCACTGCTCTCCTCTGACACCTCTCTGGCATTTGTAGCCATGGGTCTGGCCACAGCCTCCTCCCAACCGCCACTCAAAATCAACCTTTTCCCATGTTTTTTTCCAGTTATGATCTTCTCTAATGCACAAATTTAGGAAATTAAAGCCTATTGTAAAAAATAAGTTATGCAGCATCTGATTGGAGCACACTAGAACTGCCTCTGTTGCTTGAAAAGATTCCGTCCTACAATTTCATTGCATCTAAGACTCAGTCAAAATGCAATCAAGAGAAATAAAAAGCAAGCAGGAGGTACACGACAGCCTGCATGTTTCCATAAGCACACTTTTCAGCCTTGAGAATGATTTACAGCAGCAGCTAGTTAAATAAAGCACTGAGCTCTGTAAAGTGTTACCTGTTCTGTCTTATTTGTTGCCTCATCCTCTCATCTTTAAGTTTCTCGTGGTTCAACCTCGCCAGCTCTGCCGCCAGCCTCTCCTCCTGCTCCAGCTGCAGCGCCCGCCGGGCTTTGCTCTCTTCGGCCTGACCAGAACAAACAGTCCCCGTTAACGCCTCTCCCCCGCAGCTGCACCCACAGCTAGCAGCAGTCAAAATGCAGGACTGCGCAGCCGGAAGGCGACCTGCCAGGGCAACGGCACCACCTCTCCCTGCCCTCCGCCGAGCGCCGACCCCAGCGCCCCGGTCCCCCTCACCTGCCGCAGGGCCTCCTCCATTCGCCGCTCCTGCTCCAGAGCCGCCCACAGCCTGACAGCCCGCCGCCGCCCGATCCGCTCCTCCGCGTCCATCGAGGCCTCCACCCGCCCCTTATCCCGCTTCACGAAAGCCTGCGGGCGAGAAGACCGAGTGGGTGACACAGGACTGAACAGCAGCAGCCCTAGGCCCAGCTCCCCTTTCCCGACACCCACCATGGCGGCCGCCCGCCAGCGCCGCCGCTGTCATGGCAACGAGCGGCGCGGCCGGGAGGAAGGGCGGGAAACAACTTTAACTTCCGGTGAAGGGCGCCGCGCTGATTGGTGGAAAGGGCAGGCCGGCCCTAGCACGTACCAGGTGGGCGCAGCCGCGGCAGGAGGGGGGCCGCCCGCGGGGCTGAGGTAAACGGTCAGGGGCTGCTGGCGCCGCCTGCGCTCACCGGTAACCGCCGCTCGTAGCGGGCAGCGTTCGGTTCAGTGTTTCTGTCCCTCACAACTGCTGTGCTGGATCCCAACCAGGAGGGGGGGCAACCGGCAGCCAGCGGCATGCAAAAGGTGGATGTCGGTGACCTTCCCTGGAACAAGACGGTCACTGAGCGAGCCCTTACACCTCACACCGCACACAAGTGCTCGCTCCAGTGGTATGCTCTGGGATGGCTTTGCTCCCAGAGGGATCCAACCCCAAACCCTGCCCACCCACTTCTACCACTTTTCACACCGTTGTTTTCCTTTCTGCCTAGTGATGTGAAACTAAATACACATAAGCTTAATCAAAGCAGTATTCAAAATTCAGTAATGTTAACCTATTTCATAAAATAAAATGAATAAAACTTAAGAGAACATCACCTCTCAGAACTGGGTAAAAATAAGTGCATGTTTCTACTAATTCTGTACTAGATACACCTATATCGAGATATATAAGAATAGTCATTATTTTAAATTGATTCTTAGTCTTCTATAAAATCTCCCAAATGAGCGGAATTCTTTCTGAAGCTTTAGCTGGTTTTTGCCTTTTTCATGACAAAGATTTTCCTACAATGTTGTGGGGGAGTAAACTGTAGGAGACCATGTCTTTAACTAAAAGAAGCCGATAGAGATGAGAGAGAAAAAGCTCATGAACTTTCTCTACCAGTATCCCCCAGTGATTCTGAGGTACTGACTTACTTAGAAAGAAGGAAGCTTTTAACTGCCCTGTGCTAGCACTGACTTCCAGCGCTCAAGGTTTGGAGGTCTCATGGGGTGAAAGGATAAAGGTGCAAAAGATATGTTTGCTGCCCCATCTCCTCAGTGAAGAGCTAACATGACGCACTGGAAATAAATGGAGGTCTCTTTCTTGCCAACAAAGTAACAGAATGAGGATCCTTTACCTCTGGAAATAACAGCAAATAACCGTCAGGTGCAAAAAATCTCATCCTTGCTCATGTGATGTCCTCAGCTGGGAACAGCAGCACTCTAAAATGAGAACAGAAGCATACCTGGATTCAGGCTCCAGGACAGCAAGGCTCTTGGACAAAAAGGTGTGAGTAAAATTGCTTGAAAACACACACACAGATGAGAGGCAAACAGACCATTCACAAAGGTATTTTCTTAATATTAAGAGGTGGCTTGTATTTGCATGTAAAGGGTTTTTGCGAGCAGTGCATCCACAGAACAGACAAAACACGGCATTAATATCCAGTCAGATCCCCAAGGAAAAATATTTTGATGTTTCCAGGCCTTGGTGCCTCATTGTTCTTTTCTGTCCTATGCATCTCACATGAGCTGCAGTGTGTTTAAACCAGATAATTACTCTGTCCTCGATACATTATGGCAGTTAGTGCTCAGAAACTCTTCACCCTTAATGCCGTGATTGTTTTCCTGAACATAAATTAAGCCACAGGGAGAGCTCAGTACTGTGTGTGCAGATTTCCAAAGGAAGGCAAGTACAGTGTTCAATGGTGAGAACAGGGAGGGAAAAACACTCCAGAAACTCCAGAGAAACACCCAATATATCCTTTCCCTGCTCCTTTTGTTACATTGAATACTTGAAGATGGAAAATAGTAATTTCTTCCATTTCAAATAAAACTGCTGGTCCCATCTCTTCTTGAGACCTCCCCCAGGAGCTACAGGCTCCTATCCTAAAGCTTGGCTGTCTTAACGTCTACTTTTTAACTCCTTACATCACATCAGAACTTCCCCATTTCCAGCTTGTGATCACTGTCCGCTCAGACTCACACTGTGCCTCTTGTCAGGAGCCCAGCTTACTTCCTGGTGCACTCCCCACAGCACCCAGAGGGTGCTCTGTGGTCCCCCAGGCACTGGCTGCACGCCCCTGTCGAGGTTATATGGGGGGACATGGGTAGTGCACCTGCACCTGGGCAGGTGCCTCTGTCCTGTGCCTCCAAGCACATCCTGTTCTCCTCAGCAAGGTCACCTCCGTTGCTACCTCCACCTGGGGGACAAGCATCTGCTTTTGCTGTTCCTTCCAGCTGTGCCATCACAGCAGATCACTGCTCCAGGTAGGGGACCCCCTTGTACCTTCCTATTTGGGAAGAAGTCGAGCAGTGTGTTGAAGGCAGACCTTCCTTTTCTTCATTTCAGAAAGCAGACCTCCTTGATGGCACCAGCTAATTTTGCAGTTAAAGACCTAAGAATTTCACACTTGCAGAATAGAGTTCAGTCCAGAGTTGTTTAGCTTACTTGAATAAGAACGTAGTTTTTGCAACCAATAAGAACGTAGTTTTTGCAACCAGCTGGATCAGACTCTGTAGAAGTGTGTTTATGTTTAAGGTTTCTTTCCATAATACAATTTATGAAGTTTTTAGAAAAACAGATAATGAAATATCCACTTTACTATAGTTTGGAAAGGAATGAGTCCCAGCTGCATAATTGCTATCAAACTCCTGTTTCATAGAGCATTTCTTCTGGCAGCAGCATGGTTACAGTTTAGTGGTTGGTGACTTGCTTCTTTTTCCTAACAGCATTAAACACTCCCAGGTCCTGACAAGCTTCAGGTAACCAGCACCCAACTGTACAAATGTATGATTAAACTCAGCAGTCCTTTCTCAGCATTAACATAGGATATTGATAAATGATTCAGTTCTCAGACTCAAATATCACCACATACAGATCAACTTATGACAGCAGAAGAGAAGACTGCCGAGGCATGAACAGTTTTGCTAATGATAAAAGTGATTAAATGGAGCATTAAAGGGAAAAATAACCTTTGCTTTACTTAAGCAGTTTAAATAGAAGGTGGTACAGGAGCACACGGCAGAAAAGGTCATTAAATGAAAATGGTGAAGCTGTTTTGCAGGCTTACCTCTTTTCTAGGGCATTTTACCAGATGATCATAACATGAGACAGTGACAAATGCATTCCAGCTGAGATAAGATATGTGGGTCATGCTGATTTTGCAACATTATAAACCGCTATTGGGGATAACACAGCTTCTCTGTGAGGTAATTTACCTTCTTTGGATGAAAAGATAAATGTGAACTAACAGGGAAGAGTCTGAAACATCTGAGCTGTGCTATTGATCTACTAAAGACCTAGATAAGCCACAGAGAAACTAATACTTGCTTTGGTTGAGATCAGTGATGGATGGGATAGCAGATTTAGCAGCTAAGGGGCTATCACTGTCAAGAAAATCTTAGCACTAACTTGTTTGGTGGTTTTTTTTTTTAATTATCCTGCAGCAGTAGGGAAAAAAACATGTCCCATGGCAGCAGCAGAGACCTTTTACTTACAACATTATGGACTGTAAACAAAAATACTACAAGGAACAAAAATAGTGCTTCAAATGCGTTAAACAAAAATACAGCTGTTCCTAATGAGAAAAACATGGTTTAATGGGTATTTAGCTGTAGTACTGAGTTTCCAAAGATTAAACAGTGTCTCTGGCCAGAAAGGATGTTTGTGCAAGGACATGAACAGAAATCAGTCTTCTTTAGGGGCACCATGGTCTGGTTTTTGGTCTTTCACCTCTGCTCAGTCCTTCTGATCACGAATAAAAGCTGTGAGCTGTGTCTAAAGGCTGACATGGCAAACTACTGGAATGCACTTCTATCCACAGCTTTGTACAGCACGTATTCCTCTGTAAACATTTCCTGATAGTATTTATTACTGATGCATTCAGGTTTATAAAGCACCCACCTGCTCCTCTGAGGAGATACACGGTTTTTAACAACTGAATACTTAAGTTCCAAAGACCACAGATGAATTTTACACCACAGTGATCTTACTGTCCAGTGGTTCTCACAGAAGGTATTTTTGCTGCTTGGACATGAAATAATTGTTACTGTAGTTAAAAGGGCAGGATAACACCAAAACAGAGTCCTTAACTAGTCTGTAGAGAGCATCTTAAAAGATAAAAATTGCAGTGTAGTGCAGCTACAACAGGTTCAGCTTCCTTGTAGGCAGAAAGATTAGGCAGTTCCTTCCAGGTTTATGTGTTGACAAAATCATTTTTCATCCCACAGTCTCTTACCTCTACACAATCCTTGTAATTTCTTTGTTTCCACATTAGCAACACCAGGAAACTAAGTGCTGCTTGAAACATGCAAGCCAAACTTGTTTGATGCTGTAAAACAGAAGCAGGGGATTAGGACACTGTTTTGTCACTCATTTGCAAGTCTTTCTCTCTAGCCAGCATTCAGCCTTTCAGGGTTTGTTCAGGGTCAAGATGGGAGCCTGCCTGAGGCTCTCTGACTCTTTCTTTCCTATTTTCTTTGGGTTCTTCTGTTTCTCTGCAGTTTCTATTCCATTCCTATTACTCCAACCAATACAAAGTTGGTGGTTTTCTGCATCTCTCCCATCAACCAATGTTATTTAGTAGTTTTTAAGTGTCCTGTATATTCTATAGGTTCTTATTATTTCCCTACTTTATACTGCAGTTTAATTGCTTCTTGTAAGTAGCCTGAAAAAAGGCAGCAGTTACAGCATGAACATCAGCCAGGTTTTGTACATCATCCAACATCCATTCAGTGAGTTGGGAAATGAGCTTTTATAGCACACAGCAAAGCCTGAGCTTTCTTGCCAACTGGCTGCCTGGCCAGTCGATCTGTTTGGGTTATGGAACAGGGCATTTGTCCTGTGCATTTGGCACAACTTTACTAGCATTCAGTGATTAAAGAACAATTAGAGAGCCATGTCCACCACGCTCTTTTTAATCCAAGTAGCAAACACTCAGGAGAATACAAGTTGCAATTACCAGGCTTTCTGCTTCACCTGGTATCTTTTTTTCTTTCTTTATTTTTTTAAGCAAATATTCTGGGCAGAGCAAATATAGTTCTTCTATGTAAAGAATGTTGTAAAACCACTGCTACAATGACACCTCTGGTTTGTGCAGTGAGATCTTTACCCACTTAGCTGTCTTAACCAAACTCCTGTCCCCTGTGAAAAAGAATAGAGCATAGGTTCAAGCAAAAGGACTGAGATTTTTCTTAAGAGAATTAACAGTGATGATTTTTTGTTGAGAATTAAATGTTTATGGGTATGAAGGTTCTGTTTATAAAAGCTTTTCAAGAAAGTTCTGTTTAATCAGATTTTTACATGTGAGCTCCAATTTAATTATTTGTCACAAAGTGACATCGAGTTCCATCTGTAGCTTTTCATTTGGAAGCAGGAAGATTAAATACCAGACTTACATTTTTCCATCTCTGTCCTTCCCTTGTCTTTCCTGTGCAGAGTTTAGAGGAGGCATTTGAGTAACCAGGCTGCAATGAGCTCATGTGACAAAGTGTCCAACTGAATGGGCAGAAGGAAGTGTCTCAGAGGGAAACCCATCACTGCCTCTAACCCAGTGATCATCCTCACCTCAGCTGATTTTGGATGTCATGTAAGCACTTGATAAGGTTGTGGTTTCCATTTCAGTATTCTGTATGCAATGCCATGAGAATGTACACCTTTGGATGGAAGACTTATAATGTCCAAGGCCATACGAGATATTGAGACAGAACTGTTAAGTACTAAGGTTTACTGCTTTTCTCCCTGTAGAAGCATAGAAAAGTATGCACTAAGTAAAGGGTGAGATGGCATATGCTTTCTGGACTGCCTATTCCCCTGAAGGACCAGCTCCAAGTGTAAGTATATATTCTAACTTGAATGCAGAAGAGAGCACTAAGAAACTTACTTAAAAGAAAGCAGAACCCCTTTCATTCCTGCAGGATACTACCAAACACAATCCATTTCAAAGAGTTCAGTTTAACATTTGTAAATAATTACAAAGCTGAGGAACTCCAAAGGGGAGCTTAGCAAGGAGTGGAAAACTAGGAAGATAGATGCCATTTGCAAACAACAAAGTATTTAACAAACTAATCCATAACCATAATCTTAAGCCAAGCAATGGAAAGGGCAACTGAAGGGCAGTTATAGAAAACAAACATCAGTCCCAGAAAGAGCTGAGAGCAATATGAAAGTAATTCTGCTGCCTGTGTACCTCTCTACACTGGCACTTCATCCTGCCCATCAGGCTTGGCAGAGCCCATGATGAGCCCCAGGCTGGCAAAAGCTCTGCTTCCCTGCCCCATATGGGGATGTGTCTGCAGGAGTCCTGGGGCATGTTTAGTAAAATCCCTGATGTTTTATTCAAGAACCTTTAGAAAGGAGAAGAGCACACAGTGGTTACTGATACATTTCACTGCTGATAAAACAGCAATTCCGTGCTCAAAAAAAATACCAGTGAGGCGGTGAATTGCCTCTATATTGGTGTGGACCAGACAAAGCCCACGGATGCCTGTCTGCCAGGTGCTCCAGTCTCTCACCTCTCAGCATGATTCCTGTGCTGGGACTCTGAATGCCAGGTCTGTCCAAAAGGCACCCGGATACAGGGCACTGCAGAGCTGGGGGGATCACAGCACTGCCAGCAGCTACACAGAGGGGCCATGAGGCCTTTTTCAGTGGCAGCAGGCTCAGTGCCATGCTCCTTGCCTTGCACCATGCTGCTCTGCATGTTACGATCCACAGCCCAAAAGCAGGGCTCACGCAGCCCCAAAAGCTGTGTTTGCTCTGCTGCCTCACAGCTGGATTCTCACTAGTCCCTTCCCTCAGTCAAAGGCTTTCACTTCGAGCAGTGCCTGGATGGTACTCATCTGTGCAGGAACCTTTGGCAACTGTTCCCCAAAGCAGCGTGTGCCCCTGCTCACACCAGCCACTCAGCGCTTGCTCTAGCAGCAGCAAGAGCAACCAGAGAAGGAAATGATAAGCAGGCAGTTCACTCATCTGATCTCCCTCTGATTGTCATCATTATATTCCCATACACTCTCTTCCTAACTCTAACCTCCGCAGCATCCTGCAGAAACCTGGAAGTGCCTGCAGGCTGTGAGCATGAGGCCCATACCATGCTGAATGCAGCTGCCCACTCAGGGGCAGGACTGGCACAGTCTTGCCCAAATGTCTTACTATGCCCCAGTCCCAGCATCTGCTTCAGAAAGTGCTCGTGTAAGCCAAGCTCATCGTTAGTACTGAGATGATCACAGAGTTGGTACCAAGGCACCAGCAGTGTCTCCCTCCAAGCACAAGTCTTACGAGGAGTGGCTGAGGGAATTGGGGCTGTTTAGTCTGGAGAAAAGGAGGCTTAGGTGGGACCTTATTGCTCTCTTACAACTACCTGAAAGGAGGATAGAGCCAGGAGGCAGCTGGTATTTTCTCCCAAGTAACAAGTGAGGTAACAGCCTCAAGCTGTGGCAGGAGAAGTTTAGACTGGGTATTAGGAAAAATTTATTTACTGAAAGAGTGATCAGGTATTGGAACAGGGCAGTGGTGGAATCACCATCCTTGGAAGTATTCAAAAACCATGTAGATGAGGGTCTTAATGACATGGTTTAGTGGTGAACTTACCAGTCCTGGGGTAAAGGTTGGATGTGATGGTCTTAAAGGTCTTTTCCAACCTAGCTGATTCTGTGATCTGTAGAGGGGAAGATCTAATGACACGGTGACTGCTATTTTGCTTGGAAGGAGACAGGAGAATAAGAGAGAAAGTCCTCTTGTTTCACTGTGAAAATTTCAGGTCATCATATAGAACTGGAAAAAGTAAAAAAGACAGGATTATAAAAGGACTTCCACCAGTAAGAAACATCTGCTTCCCCTTTGATATCTTGAGATAAGTTGCTTACTTGAAATTAGAAAACAATGTACGCACATGTACTGTAACAATTAACTACAGAGTTCTGCTGTGCGTTTATACCTTGCACAATGAGCAGACGTAGTTTTGAAATAAACAGTTGCACTGAAATTGTATTTCTACAATTTAGAAATCAAACCTTATCTAATTTGCTCCAGCTGGACACCACCTGCAGAGTGCTGTTTAAGTACTCTGAACATTACGCACTTATCTTTTAAATATTGATAATGCCATTTTTCATTTATGTGACATGAAGTCCCACAGGGAATAATTATGCTAATAAACCTTAATGATTCTTGCAAATAAATGATCAAACAAAATTGCTACTGTTGATTTATATTAATGGATGCCTTTAGGAGGAGATTTGTCAGGATGTGCTGCTTCTTGAATCCCAATTCATCTTATTTAGCAGAAGAATGTATATAGTTTGTAAAACAGATTAAGTGTTTAAAATATAATGTGTTCATGGAGTTTCTGCAGTTCATAACGTTCAAGCATTATTATCTTGCCTTATGGCAAATCTGCATTAAATGGCTTCTTTGTATACAACTTTCTTCAGTCCTTCCCTTCCCCCCGTCTTTTGTCCCTTTTAGCTAAATAAGTTCTCCCTTTCAAGATCTTTAAGTTAACCTTTCTGCTACTCATGTAAGAATCAGTGATCATTTCGGTGTCCCAATAGATGCCGCCACTGTCGAACAACTTTGCTTTCACTGCAGTGAGTCTAAAAACATTTTTGATGTTTTAATAAGGGTGCATCACCTGAAGCTGGTGTCCTACAGAACGTTGTTGGATATGTGAAGATAAGCAGTTTCTGCTTTCCTCCTAATGTTGGATATACTGGGAATTCCCACTCCTCATCCATCCATATTCTTGAAATTTTAACCAAATTCATTTGGAAAACATTTTACCTGGGCTTGCTTTTTAGATAATGCTTATGTTTGAAAGCAGTATCGACATGCTGTTTTTACTGCAGATTATAGGGCAGGACATGGAAAAAGAAGCTAAGGAAATAACAGGGGAAGGAACTTTTAAGTTTATAAATTTAAGCTTTAGTGGAGCTAGAATAAGCACAAGCTTTGTCTATTCAGCAAAACCCATACATACAAGTGCAAGGTGGTGGTGGATCAGGGTTAGAAGCAGGCAGGCAGGAGAAGCAGCAATGTGCTTTCTCTGCCTCTGCAATACTCAGTGCCCAGTGGTGACAGTCAGACCAGCCATAACAGCTTTGTTAAACTGATTGACTCCAGCAGGGTAACAGCAGAAAAAAGGCAGAGGATGTATGTGCCTTTGAGGCAAATAATACAGCTAAGTAAAGAGACATTTGCTGAAAATTCCACCCATCCAGGGTTTCTCAGGATTTTTTTCCTTTTCTTCCTGCTTGTCCAAAAGTTCAGTTTCAAAGAACAGCTAAATAGCCTCCTATGCAGACATTTGCTCTCTCTCATAACGTAACCTGCTACCATGAAACATGACATTGCATTCACAACAGGTTGGTATTTCAAAGAGTTGAATGAATTTTACTGCTGACTGGTTAACACAATCATGAAATCCAGCTGAAACATGGCACTAATTCACTCCATGCACAAGGAAACCAATAACTGCAGCACAGGGATGAAGGTCTCTAATAAACGTCTAGAATGAACGGGTGGTTTGAATTATATCTTCAAAGAGGAACATTACTCAAAAGCCTGTCAGGTAAGGTGTTTCCTTTGTAAACTGGGGGCTAATCTTGCAGGTCCTGAAAGCAATGGAACTTCCAAACACTGAAAGGCTGCAATAGTTAGATTAATTTTCTTACAGTTTGTGGACTGATAATCCTCAGATTTGTCAACTGTACTTTAACCACTGCTATGAAAGTCTTTCTCCTGCGATTTGGAGCACTCATCCTACATGTTATGGGGGAATTTGCCATTCCTGCATTTCAGTTAAGCAGTGAGAAACTTGCACTCTTGTTCTGTTCATCCCTTGCATGTGGGTTCTTTAATAGCTCTCCAAGCAACTTCTGAGGGAACATTTTCAAGTACGTAATTACCTTTTGTATGTGACAACAGCAAAGAGACTTGGAGAAACTAGAAGGGGGCAGACTGAGGATGAGGTGTGCCTGAATCCTGGATTTATCTGTTATTTGCCACATAGCTTTCAGAAAACTATCTTGCTGCCTTTTTGCATGCCTGCAACAATGCTTGTCATACTTAGACCAGAGGAGCATCATGCAGATTAGTACCTGTTATGCACCTGACTGTGTGCATCACTGCCTACTGAAGGCTATCACTGCAGTGCCAGAAGTCAGACTTCCCTGGATGCACGACTGCCATTCTCATCATCCTCTCTGCTCATTGCAAAGCAGCACTGGCCTCATGCTCTGAGTGATACAAGTTTTCTAGGAACAGATGATACTCCATTTTCCCAGGAGGTCTCTAGGGCAGGTTGGGCTCTCAGGGACACCAGAACCACCATGCTACCTGCCATGAATTGCTGTGCTGCAAGTCAGGAGCCTTACACCTGTCCCCTGCTCTCTGTGCCTACATTTTCCTAACAATAAATGGGAGACAGCCATGCACACTTCTCTGTACAAAACGTACAGCATGCACATGTGTGTACATAACTTTGCACACAACTTAAGGCCTGATACTGACGTCTGACAGCAAGGTAAGTGCTAATGTGACATGGTGAGGAGTGACCAGAAACTGCAAGTAAAAAGCCCTAATTGTGACTTGGAGTCAAAGAGATTTTGCCACTGGCTTAAACAGTGTCATGGTCTCACTCCTGTTTCATGCATGTAAGTCTTTGCTTAAAAAGCCCCCCGAAACCAACAACAAACACAACCAACAAACCCCCCCCCAACCAACCAAAAAACCACAAACCAACAAACCCTGACTCTCTCATATTACTTTTTGTTTTATCTTATAGAGAAAACATTTCCTGCCCCCATATCTACTCATACACGTACTATGGAGATAGAACTGTAAGTTAAGCTCATTTTAGTATTTTCAGATGGATTCTCTCTACCTCCTTTCTTGTCTCTGTTACCTGCTTGGCATTTTCTTAGCATCCCACAGGCAACTGCTCTCCAAAGTGCTCTTCTGGGCACTCCCAATTCCTAGCCTCATTTTTCCTCTTGTTGTGAAGCATTTTTTCAGGCATTGCCTCACCTCATTTACATGTAACAACTATTACTCCTCTTCCTCTCTCTGGGTGACTTCTCTGCTGGTGGGTTTGGAATGACATCTCTCATCAGGCTTCTCCAGCATCTAAGAGCTCTGTTGGGACCTCACTTCTGCAGACAGAGTACGCAAAATGTGTGAATGACAGAGTGGCTGTGTTAAATGAGACTTTCTCATTGCCCCTTCAGTAAAGACTCCTCTCTGCTTGGTTTTGTTTGGCTATGGGTGCTTGATCTGAGGTAATTTCTAAATGATCACTTATAGCCTCAAAGAAGCATTTGATGCCTAGCAGAGTAAATTGCCTGAATCAGTCTGTCTCTTGTGCTATTCCTACCACAGGTTGGTTTTTTTCCCCTCCACCTTGGTATGGTGTTAAAACCTTCTCTCCACACAGTTGCACAGGGAAAGCAGTCACTCCTAAACTGTCTCTTCCTTCCAGGTTATTTTACAATGTGGTGGCCAGCTGAATGCCTCTGCACATGATTTCCAGGTGCTTGTTACTTGAAATACAGTCACTTCTTATTCTCACACCACCTAGCCAGACACGTCTGCTGGTATATACTGCATTATGTACTGTTTTAATTCAAGATACTTGACCCTTAACAGTTACTTCACACAGTTTAATTAAAATTTATATATAATTTATTTATATTTAGATAATGAAATATTCACTCACACTTGTTTTTATGCACCCAAACTGAGATTCCAAATGGGTATCACTATCATTTTGCTAAGAATTCATACACATTCCTTAGTGCTTATATAGTGGATTAATCCTGCTATAACACTTGCTCATTTTTATCCTATATCTCCTCAATAATTCATGTTTATTGATTACCACTTACAAGTCCCACTGCATTTTGACACCAGACTCTTCACTGGCAGCTGCATAAAACAAGATTGCTGATCTCCAGCCTGCAAGATTCACTTTTTAAATATTTTCCTCTTCTAACAACTGACTTGAAAGGAACAATTCATTCTTTCCATCTCATGATGCAATGGGCCAGTTTCCTGAGGGACTCCTAAGTTTTTATTTCAGATCTAGTTGGAGGGGGAAAGAGGCAAGCCCCTTTTTCTTAAAAAAACCCAGTATTTCACCATTTCAGTATTTAAAAAACTAATTCTTTTTGCCTTCCAGGCAGCTTGGCAGCTAACACTCACCTTGCTTGGCTCCCAAACTGGATTAGCAAATCATGGAAAGCATCCTGTTACTTTGCACACAGTTTGGGATGTGAATGGTGTCCAACCAGTCCAGATCTAAGGTGTAGAAGGGAGCTCCCTGCACAAGTCCTTCACAAGCTTAAGTCCTTGTAGCAGCTTGTCCCCAGCTGAAAGTAAGAAAACAAACCACAATGTGAGTTCAAAGAGGGATGTGGAAATTGAGACGATAAAGTGAGATACAGCTTAAATATGTAATCCTAAGTACCCACTACTCTTAGATGTAGAAGCTCAACCTTCCATGCCCTCAACTACATGAGATAAAGAATTTGTCTCTTTTTTCCTCAAAAAACAATGAAAAAAAAAACCAAAACCTTTCTCATTTCAAATTGTATGCAGCCCTCCATAAATATTAACGTATGGCAGTCCTAGTCAGTGCTAAATGACTGTTAGGTGCAGACAGACTCTATTATGCTGTACTATATCTGAGATTTGGACAGTTTAAACTGACCTGTGTAAAACCAGAAAAACTAGACAGCTGTTGACATTTCTAAATAGTACAGCTAAAAAATTATAATTCAGCAATAAAAGAGGCAGAGCTCACAAGCAAGTGATATAATAATAATAATAATGGTAAGCATAAGCTTACTCATGTCATACTGTAAAGGCAAGGCTGCTGTAAGCAACTCACAATAAGGTATAGTAGAAACATAAAAAAAAAGACAAGAACAGCAATACCAATACACAATAAATATCAAACCACACATTTTCATCATCTCTACCTACATCCAAAGAGCTTTACTGTGAGCTCTTCTTATTCAATGTAGATTTCATTGAAACAAAGTCTCAAACTCATTCTAGTTGCTAATCTTTGAAGTGTAAGTTGATGCTGTAATTAAGGTGGCTTAAACATAAAGCCATGAAATAACATGACATTCATGACATGCTTCCAAGCTCTTCTGTAGGTATCTCTCAGGTATTATTTTTGTTGTTGATACCCTGGAAATAGCGGCACTTTTTAAATAGGTCAAGTATGTTTTAGCCTTAAAAAAACTAAAGAATTCACATATTTAGAGCATGCCACGATGTTGTTCAGGTGGAGGAGCTGCCTCTCTCATAACCTCTTCAGAACTGGCAGAGGAAAGGAGAGGTTATCCCCAGGACCCCAGAGCCGCACGAAGGTTCAGTTCTATTCTCACAGGGGTCACACGGAGCAGCCACGTTTCTGCTGCGCTTTGTCCAGGGACTGAAAGCCACACAGTGCAGACACGGCTTTCCAAAGGACAGAAAGGGAAAATGAGCTTCTGCACCTGTTTGCATCAGACCATGTCCAGCCCTGGGAGATCTCACCCTGGGGAGGGCCATGTCCACTGATACAGACCAAAGCACTCACAGCACAATGACATTTCTAGACACCATGCTCATGACTACAGTTGCACATGATGACCTGGTCCCCGGCTGTGTAACAACCTGCTTTCCTAACCATAGCAGAGCATGCTTTTACTGGCACTTGTCACTTACAGATCTGAAGGCAGAAGGCTGCCCTGATTATAGCTGTCTGCATTCAGTACTGCTTAGGTTTGCCTGAAGATGACAAAAGTGAGTATTTTTCTACATAGTTTAAAGATGACTTTTGAAGTACAGTTAAAAGACACTAATATACTGTAGGCTTTGGCTTAATTTAAGGGTTTGCTATACTCTGCTCTTCCTTTAGCTTCCAAATAGAAGTGCCTTGTTTCCCAGGACAAGCATCTGTGTGACTCCCCATTTCTGGAACTTTGGCCTCACATTCCCAAATCCACCAAAGCTGCTGAATATTTATCAGATTTTGGAGATGAATTTGCATTTAAATAAACAACAACAAAAGAAGGAGCTGAAAAGAGTCTTCCAGAGCTCCCTTTCCCCCACATCACCTCTTTCAGTTTTTGTACCATCACTGCAGTCATTGTCTACCAAATCTTCCCAGGCAGACAGAGAATATATTACTGCTGCTAAAACCAAGATGCACATTAGGAACAATAACTGCATGAGATTACATGAGTTTACAGCATGCATATTGTTATGATACTTGTAGCTTTTTATTACTATTATTAAAAAGCCTATAATATTTGCCTAGTACTACATTAGAACTAATGTTGACTTTGATGTTTATTACTTTTATGCTGTTTTATTTGATTTCTTTTCCTGAAAGATGCTCTACCAGAAAATGTGAATTTATCTTCCTTTAATTCATTTCAAGTCAGCTTCTCAGCGTTATCTGTCCTATGCTCTCCCTGGGCAATAGCCACTCTTCACACAAGAGTGTCTTCTGGCAGCACTCCCTCCCCGTTTTGGTACAAATGACACCAATGAGGACCTGCCACCCTCTTCAGTGCCAGCAGAACAGAGGTATTTCTGTTGGACTGGCTCCAACAAGGGAGCAGATCAGAGCTTTTCATGTTAGTCCCTGCACACAGCAGAAAAAGCAGCACCAAGGTCTCATATGCATACTCTTTGCACAGGCTTCCCCTTTCCCACAGGCACCCCCGCAACTCCTGGAACATCCACAGAGTGGTGAATAAGCTCAAAGCCAGAGAAATGGAGACTTCAGCTGCTAATGGAAATGGCTGCTCAGGACACAGAGTTGTGGGGGAAGGCTCTGATTGTTTTCCCTTCATCCTCAGTCAGTGATGCAGAGAAAGGGAAGATGTCACACACTGAAGGAAAAAAATATTAAAAACAAAAAGAGAAAGAAAGATAGAAAAGAAGGCAGCAGCAACCTTGGGAGCTCAAAGCTGCTTCTCGGGGTCTGGAGGGGGGGCAGAGCCAACCTCTGCTAAATGTCCACCAGCCTCAGAAACAGCTGAGCTCATTGTCCTCTCCCTAGCACTTCCTGAACTCCACAAAGAAACCAACAGGAGCAACCCAAGCTCCCATCCCCATGTTCCACCTGAGGAAACCTGCACCTGAGAAAGGCAGCACCACATGGGGAACAGGAGGCATTTGGGTGTGTGATCCCGTGTACTAAGTCACACTTGTAAACAGAGAGTTTCAAGGGCAGGTTTTCCATTTGTAAGGGATTTTTTGCTTTACTGCAACCATGATGCGTTTAGAGGGTCAAGGACAGTGCAGCAATGACTTACAGTGCCACAGCTGGGGGGACATGATGTCTGCAAGAACAAGAAGTTCCCTCCCTTTGCTGGAGGTTTGTTGGTCATTATGCTGGTGCTGCTAACACATCTTCTAAACTGCACTGCAAGAACGCTGGCTGCTGTTTTAGCACTGCTCTTCCATGCTAGCAATTGCTGTAGTTACAGAAAGGTATTACAAAGCCTCCACCAAGAAGGGCTGTATCTACTCAGTTCCCAAGGGGGCACCAAAAGAAAGTTTAGCAACTTCCAGACCATCACACTGCACCTGTTCTGGTGGCAAGCGCTCACACTCAGAGTTTTCGCTTTATACGTTTACTAGAACTAATCTGTACCTTTCTAAACTCAGAGTGATTTTCTGTCCTGAGGAAAAAGTGCTTTCTCATTCTAAATCCGCTTTAACGATCATGCCTGCTCCATTCCACTGAGACTGTTCAGAGGGAAGAGACTCTAATCTATTTAGCTTCACGGAGGGTTTCTCTCTGACACGTGCTCTCCTAATAGACCATTTATCAGGATGAAGGGTGATCCCTAGAGAGTGCAGACAGCAGGACAGGCCTAGCCTGAGTGGCAGTCCATCCAGCAGATTGACTTTAATGAAGCACAGAAGAAGCAGGAAGATTAAGGGAGTGCAAAAATCAGTGACAAGTTTTGAGTTCACCTGGGCAGCTTACTGTGCAGCACAAATCAGTCACCGAGTTATAAATGCTATGTATCTGTTTGGTTGCCAAGGATCACCCGTAACACACAGAAATCCCACACACATTACAAGAGAAAGTTTTCCCCCTTGATTCTCACCCGTGAGAGGGGGAACCTGCTTTAAAGCTAAAAGCACAAGTTGTAGGTATACAGGACTCTGGCAGTTGTCTGGTCTGACCCTCTGCTCAGAGCTGGCCAGTTTCCAGCATGTTGCTGAGGGTTTCAGGGCTCTGGGATTTTCTAAGCAATTTCTTTTCAGCTGACAACCTTCAGTAGATTTTCATCATGAAGCTGCTTTCTCTGCAATGGAAACCTGGTGACAGTGGCTATATTGTATGGGATCCACCTTAGCAAAGTTTAAACTGCAGCGTCTCCAGTTGAGTCTGAAGTCCTGCTAATGGCAATGGCTAGAAGCAGGTATGCCTGCCAGGTATCAGTGTCTACCTCAGGGTGTGATCATGTCAGCATCTCTCTCCACTGGCTTTTAATGGAAAACGAAACAGACACAGACATCTTTGGACAATGACTTTCACCCACAAACATCAGGCACACAACCCTGAGGTGTAGCCAAGTCTTGCTCTTCATTCTCAAAAATGTGTTTTTTACTCCAGACATCTCTCCAACATCATCTTATTTTTTTTGCTGGATCTGATCGAAATTGTTAAATGGAGGCTGAAGCTATGAATGGGGAGTTTTCCCATGCAGTGATAATGAGCTACAAATGTGGAAAGAAGCATTAATACTACAACACCTCACAGCCAGAAAAACCTGATTACAGTGTGCCTACAGCCTACTACCAGCAAGTAAGTCTCATATTAAATCTTTCTGTCTGTGGATGATCTGCTGGATTTAAATACACCGTTCTGGTAAAGCAAAGAAACCATTCATTCTTCTTTCCGCAGATGCTGGTATTGAAGAGAACACAGAATACCAGCAGGATACTTTATCCCAGGAAAGTGAATGGGAGTTTTAGCTCCAGTTTCTACAGCAGCAGAATTAAGTCAGTGTTTACTGCTTCCAAACAGTTTTCTTTATGCTGGTCAAACTCTTCACCAAAACAAACAGCAGCAGTTTCCCCACAGAATAACAGCTACAGCACACATTCTTGCTGCGAATCTCAGGAGCATTTGTAGGTGTTGATGTAAAATAGCTACATAAAGTCAGCTTTACAGATGCTGTTCTAGAGTTCACACAGTCCAGTTTATTTCCCTGTAAAATTTCTGCTTTGTCTGCACTAAAATTCACATAAAAGATCCAGCCCAACGGGAAACGGCTGCTCCACTACAGAGACTTTTGTGTGGGATTTTCTCTTTTTCTTTAAATCAGCATCTATATCTATATAAGGTTCTTCTGTGAATACAAGAATTGAAGTTATATGTGAAATAAGCAATCCTAAAAGTGTAGTCTTAGATGTTCTAGGATCCCAACGTGGCCAGCTTGCAATTATACACTGTAACAGATGATGGCACCAAAATTCAATCTGTAAGCAAATGCTACTCGACCGCTGACAGATTGCTTGGACAAATACATCACAACAAATGTACTGAAATTTATCTAATTTAAACTGTATAAAATAGGCATAAACTAAGTAAAGGCTGGAATGCACCTCTTAAAACAAACCATCACTTTTCCCTTGCTCCCTCTTCCCCCATGCCTCAGACTTCAGTGCTTAACCAGTAAACAAAGATTTTTGCCTTTCAAAGCGTGCACAGCAAAATGAGACATGGAGTCAGACTCTTAGTTCCGAGGGATGCTGTGGATAGATATGCATGTTACTGGAGCCATCATACTTTCAGCATTTGCTAATCTTGTGTTATGTACAGCAGTAATCATTCTCTTAAAAGCACAGGCCAACTACAGGATCACATGCACAATCAAGGATGTGAAGCTCAATAAGGTATCAGCGATAGGCAAGCTGTACTTCCAAATCCTTAAACAATTTGGCTGCTAGAAGTCAAAAATGTACTATGCCTCCATAGTACTCGATGGAGTAGTTTCTTACTCCAATCTTTGTCAATTGCTCTGGTTTAAACACCATCAGTTTTGGCTAGCACTCGAAAAACCATCTGGTATATAAATATTCATCCATTAATTTATGAGCAATATAGCTGCCTTTCACTGCTTCTCAGGTAAACATCATGTACCCTTTTAAAACAGCAGGAACAGTATATATGATTTAAGACTTTGTAACCTGATTAGGAATAGTATTTCTAATGCAGATTATACCTTAAAGCAGAAAGGAGGATGGTGTTAAATAATTCAACAGAAAGTACAACAAATGAACACTTAGGTGGGTAACAATTTACTGATTTTTAGTCCTTGCAGAGATTTAATGGAAGCTACATTGCTTAATCCATGGAAAGTGTTTTCTATTTGCCATATGTTAGCAGAACTACCATTAAAACTGTAATTTATTATTTGAATGAGCCTCAAAAATAATATGCCCCAGCATCATGTCCTGGAATCAATGGTCAGGTCATCATTTTGTTCACAGTATTATGCTCTGATATGCCCTGAGCGAGACAAAGAGGTCCATTAGTTCTGAAAGGCCAAAACCCCAGCAACTATTCTTGTTAGAAGTTTAACCAGTAGATTGAATTCTACAGCAGAGAATAGTGTGAGTGGCTAAACAATTTTTAAAAGACAGAATGCACAGGTATTTCCCTGAAGGTATTTAAAACTAAAAAATACTGCAAAGCCTAACTATGGTGTATAAAGAAGGGTTTTGACATCTAAGACACCCATATGTTGTTATTGCCAAAACAACTGCATTGAAATGTGAAGGCTTGAAACTGCATCTTCTGTGTTCAGAGATCACTATGAAAGCAATTTCTATAAGCTGTCCATTTATTCTTTCTAGCTCATTCTTTCACTGATAGGACTGTCATTTTTTGACAGACAGTAATGAAGGTATCAGTAGCTGGTTCACCCTGCTTTGTACATTTTCTGTACCTTCTCTCATTAAAGAATATTTTGACACGTAATAACAAGACAACATTATTCTTTATGCTTGATGCACAGGTAACATCTTTACGCTAGCATGTTTCTTAGAGCAAAGATTTTTATTATTAGAAACTGCACTCTCTCTTTGTTTTTAAGTTATGACAAGAAAAAGCTGTGTGTAAGACATGAAAAATCTTCCTATTCAAATATGGAAATAGGATTTTTACACCACTGAAAATAAAAACAAGGTTCAAAACATACCGTTATTCTTCATATAAAGTATGTTGTAGGGCTTTGTTTTTGTTTTATGGTATGGTAACACTGAAGTGCTCTGTCCTGTTCCAAAATACTGTTCTATCTGACTGATGCTTCTCCCTGTGTATGTTGAGTATTACACTTCTATCACTTGCCTGGGAAAGGCCTGCAAATGAAAACACTGGAATTAAATAAAGGAAATACTTTGTTTCTAGCTCTGTGCAAAGTGCTATATACGCTCTGCTTTATCTGATTTTTCACTTAAGGGTAACTTGAGAAAGTTCCTTATTCTCCATATTTCTGACTTGGATCCATTAAAATCCCTCCTTTCTCCAAACTCCCACTGGAAAATTTTACAGGATTTTTGTTGTTGTTATTAGGTAGGTAACAAAAAATCCCAACCATATTTACACCATCTATACCAAAATTATAAACCTGGGTTGGGCTTCTGTGTGCAGCTGTAGAAGTGAAAAATGACAATAAGGGTTGGATTTAAAAGGCCAAAGCTGCACAGTTCAAACAGCAGCATGTAATTTCTAGTTCCCTAAGGAGCTAAAATCAGAAGTCAGGGCAGCCTAGAACTGAGTTGTTCAAATTAAGTATTTTACATCTTTTATTCACATTACTGCTTTTCCTCACAAGATCATTAGACCAATTACTAAAGTCTAACCCCCATCCTAGTCAACAGCTACAAGGACCACAGCTTCATCTAAGTGCTGAAGTATCACTTTAACCCCAAAAGCCAGCTTTGACTGATGACAGCTTACCACCCTCATAAACAGGCTGTAAAAGCAAATATGATGCCCAGAGTCATCACACCAGAAGGCTTTTCTTCCAGCTACATGGGCAACACTGCTGGTATGGAAAGCGTATTTGCAGAACATTAAATAACACTGACTCATCTATATTCAGTTATTCTTTTGCTCCATGCTCACTGAGGAAGGGAATTAAATAAGATACATAAGAGCCTGACTTCCTACTACAATTTAATTTAACCAGCACTGCAGCATGTATCTTCTGCAGATTAGATTCATAATGATTACATCTCAGCTGATATCATACTTTTAATTGGTGTGCTAGATCTGTTCTGTGATGATCCCTGTTGGGACCACAATACAGTGGAGACTCACCAATAAGACTTCACACTGGCTCAGTGAGGTGTCTCAAGGAGCATAGTTGTAGCAGCAGAAAACTTTGTATGGCTTAACAGCTCTGTCTCAGACAGCTCAGCCACCCTCCATCAGCTTTACCAGCCATTATACTCCAGCTGTTTTTGAGTTAACTGAAGTGCAAATACAAGGCTGGCATCCTGAACTGCCTCCACTGTTGGTGAATCTAGGCAGACAAAATAGGTTCAACAGGAATCTCAATCCGACATCAGGTTAAAACAGCCGTTATCGCATGCCATTAACATCACTTGCAAAACAAAGACTCTGGAAATGAACAATCTGTGAAGGAATGCAACACCCACCCCACCGGATACCTGGCTAACCCTTCCCAGGAAAAAAACCAGCAAAGCCATGATTCCAGATAATACAAATCAGAAGAGATGGACTGCAGGAGCAGGGGAGGAGCCTGTAACTGACAGTAAGACACTAGAATATCAATGGAATCAATTCCTCCATTCCTGGAACGTTTCTCAGCGATAAGGGATAGGGAAGATGGAAATCTCAGGAGGAGCTTCAAAAGGCACAACTTACTGAGCACGTAATAAAACTCTCTTGTTTTAAAGAAAGGCAAGAGGATTACAGTGCTGTATTTACCTTTGGCCAGCTTTATGTTCAAAACCAAAACACACTTCTCTGTTCTTCTGGGACAAATATGAGTGTCTATCTGTGTGTTTTAGTACTTTATATGAAAGTTAATCCGGTGGTGTGATGAGAAATGCGCATTACATTTAAATGAGCAGAGGGAATAACAAAGAAAACAGATGAATCCCATTACAGGTGCCTGTGAGGAAGAGAATACCGATGTGAAGCTCCAGCCTGAGAATTTTAACAACTGTCAACATTAAAATACCCCAGTGGGAATTAGAAGAGTAAAGCCTTTCACAAATCTTGCAGGTTACTCATGTTTGGCCTGTGCACCCACAGAGGGTTTAAAATAATGAAGCAAGGTTTAAACTCAGCCAGTGTTTTTAGGACAGTTTTGTGTTCTGGTGAGTGTTGTCTTCATCATGTAGAATGAATTTCTGTCTTTTACTAATTGAAATCTATTAAACGTTTTTAACTTTCTGACTGTTCAGACCAGTATATGCAGCCAGAGAGCTAACAGTACCATCTCACTCTTAAAAGTAGCACAAGCAAGATTTAAGCTATGTGATCGTAAGCTATGTGAACTTGCAGCTTGCTTTTAGTTACAGCACTAGAAGGGTGAGCTAGGTTCAGTAACAGAGCATACAACAAAGTACAACCAACTTAATTTCTGTTAATTATAAAAAAAGCAGACCCTCCTTAAAAACCAGATATTTGCCTTATTGATAGAAATATTCCCCATTACTATGAAAGCAGCAGTTTTTCACTCTGATTACTAGAGCCTAAACTGTGACATCTGCAGTAGGATGGGTTTGAAGTTGCTCCTTCTACTGGCTGCTTAAGCTGCTCCAGAGGTAGAATTGGAGAGGTGCCAGAGGGAACTTGGCAGGCACAAAGCACAAGGAAGCCTAGAGCAACAGTTAACCGTTTCTTGCCTCAGTCACCCTCCCTTCTAAATCCCGTCTTTTAGCTTTGAAAGAGACATAACTTTGGTTTAATCAAGTTATAAAATTAAGCAAAACATTCTGCATAGAAAGCTTAAAAGCCACCAGCCTGTTCCTATATTATAGGGACGTTATAAGAATAACATAGCATGGTATATAGCTGCCTTTTGATCATCCTAAGGATTTAGCTATTACATATCTGTGTTCACATAAATAGTCTACTCAAACCTTAGGGTGAGCAGGGACTTTTTTTGCCCTCTCTGACATGAAGGGCAAGGTTGACATAAAGAATCATAAAGCGTATACGTGGGCATCGCTACCTATAAAGAAATCCCACCTAACAGAAACCCCACAGGCACAGCAGCCTACCACAGTCTTGTCTATGGTCTGTTTACTCTTCAACAGATGATAATCCCAGGACAGTAAAAATGAGCAGTTCTACTGCCACCCACAGTATCCAGTGTCCTCCCAGTACCACCCTTCCAACTTCTATTGCAGGAAGACATTGAGGCTTATGGATGAGCCCACAACCAATGAAACAACCTTCCTCTATTTCAACCTACTTGTGCAAGACAAGTAGAACACGAGAATTCATAATTCTAAAAGTTACTATGAGATATTCAGCATAACCCAGACCTTCTCTTCATGGGAAGATTGCAGATATTTGAAAATCAGGAATCCATAAAATATGCAAAGTAACAGTTCAGCCGACCTGAATGCAAGACCCCTTACGTCTGAACATGTTAGGTAGCATTTCTTGTACAAGCTCTTCAGAAAAGTCAAATTTGTATCTTGCCATGAATAAAGAGCAAGTTGCTGACGGGTACAAGGCTTTATTCAAAGGGCTGCAGTATAAATGGGATCACTGTAACTTGTGTTTTGTTAAATCAGATACAGCCCTTGATCTGCATAAAAGATTATTTTGTGAAGGAAACATTCAGAAAGAAAAGAAACATTACAGGATCCAAACTACGTTGGGACTTCGCTTTCAAGATTCAGAGATGCTTGTTTAACTTACATCAGTATCTGAACCTGTATTTAGACGTGATTCCCAAAACATCTACAAATAGTAGAGAGTTCAGACTGGGAATTTCTATAGTTACATTTTTATTACCACCTGGTAAAAAATGGGATTCAGATCTCTTCTGCTCTTCTCCCACACACTGACCTATCCAGGTGACTTAAAAATCAGTAATTACCGGTTCCTAGAGGACATAATGCTTACTTACAGTTTTGGAAACCATTAGATTATTTACCTGAAAACAGAATCAGCTCCTTTTATGCTTACTTGTCCTTCAAAGAAAAATTATCCAAGTAAAGTATCAGAATTAAAAAAAATAAATCATTTTAAACCAGAATATGATACTGTGCTCATGAGAAGCAGCAGCTTTAGCTTTCCACACCAAAAGTGGTAAACTATATGCTCATAAACCCAAGCTTGATAATTGTTATTTGGAAGGTTACCAGCTGAAAATGCTGGTCCGTTTTCAGTCATCTGCAGTACAAGGGATGTCCAAAACACACATCCAGAAAACACCTAAGAAACTGAGTATTTACATCATACAAATGAAGGACAGTGTGTACATACACACAAATCTAATGTTTAAATCCAGAAATATCAGTATTGTAAAACTGTGTTGAAAATTCAGGATGCTTAAAACATAGGATAACTTTGGTATAATAACACATCCTTCCAATTGTCAATCATCTAAATGAGCAAGAAAGATTGGGTCCAAGAGACACTCTTTTCCTAGAGACTGCCTTCCTTTTCCAATGAAATCTAAACTCCAGTTAAGAACAGTTTTCAGCGAACTACACAACTCAACAGCATTTGGATGAGCCTGCAGACAATACAAAACCATACCCCCAGGGATTATTAACCCTTTGCTAGTAAATTTAACTTTTAAATTCATTCATTGCAGGCTGCTGGAAGCAGAAAAGAAAGCTGCTGGATTGAAGAGCTCATGTGAACAGAGCACTGCTCTGGTTTCTTAAACGAGTCAAACCTGTGTAGTGGTTGGAGTGCAGGGAGCATGCTACTCATCTCAAAGCTGCCTGAAGGTTACGTGAAATGAAAACTGGCCACATCTTGCAGCACCAACCCACCAACTGCCATGGGGAAATGTGCTTCAATACAGGCTGCAGGGTATGGTTTGCAGTATGTACTTTTCAGAATGTTCCTAGAGAAATGAGGTGGTTATGAGCACCTTGAAAGAGAAAGGACTTGACTGTAATTAGGGAATAAGTGCCCATTAGAGGCTTTTCAAATTTAATTTGGATACCAAATTACATCTTGGTTCTTTTTCCTTAACAAATAGCCACAACAAAAAAGCTTCAGACCTACAATAAGCTTGTTTAAAATTGAGTACAGCAGCTATTACTCAGCCTTTATATTGTACTACCACCCTAAAAACACCACCCAACGGGGTCTTGTTGTGCTTGTCATACAAACATGAGCCAGTTCCTGCCCGGAAGAGGTTGCAGTTTATATGTGCATGTCTGCAGTTTGTATGTACAGTTTATATGTTGTGAAGTCTAATTTTAGTGCAAGTTTAAGCCAGAAACCCTGCTACAAGTGGCAAAATCCTGAAAAATCAAGATAATTACCACCCTAACTCATCCTGATTTATGGGGCTATTTTTAGAACAGTATAGGCTGATGTGCTCTGAGCTTTTTTATATTTGCATTAAGTCCTCTGTGATTCCTCCTCTGAAATGTGTGCATATGCTGAGTCCATGTGAGATGCTACCACTGGCGCTTGTCATAAGAATTAAATCCCTCTCAAGCTTGTTTACAGCTCAGCACTTGTCATACTGCTCCCCTGAGCTTCATGGCTGGCTGGCTTTTTCCTTTCTCTTTGGCTCCGTGAAAGATTTAATTTCATTTTTGTTTATGTGTGTACTTGCACTCGCAGGTGCAGGAAAGAAAAAAATTGCTGTACCCAGATGTTTTGAGGCTGCAGTAGCATACATACAGCTGAAATTAAGAAGAAAAACTGTAGCAGATAAAACCAACTTTCTCATACAGTATTCTGTAGCATATTTAATAAACCTATCATGTTTCATTGACAAGAAGACTCTTAAGCGCAATTTTAGGAGCACCAGAATATTTTACAGTTGTCTCTGCTCTTTTGCAAAGAGGCTTTTAAAGTCTGAAAGTAGTCCAATTACTCCTATTTTCAATTTTGCCAGTATCTTCTTGTAGCGGTTACAGACTCCATCATCACCACAGCTACTGCACACCAAGCTGCCCTAGCTGCATTAATTGAACCTCAGAGAGTTTCATCCAGATTTTCACCCATACTTAGAAAGATATATTGTTTTGTTAAAAAAAATTACCCTCTTGCTTCTCTAGTAACAGAAGAAATCATTGCCTGTGGAGACTCTGGTTCTAATACCTCAAATCACATCTAGTTAAGCAGCTCTTGATTTCACAACTGCAGCTGGTTAACCCTGCAGTATTTACTCCACCACATACTCCAACAGTCCGTAAAAGGGTGCAAAGATTAATGAGCTATGGTTTCATCGGCAACTACAGTAGCTATCCGTCTACACACACAGTAACGGCTTCTCTGCTTCACCTCAATAGCCAGTGCAGACCGCAGTCAGCAGAAGGGCTGCTAATTTCTTTGTCTAGGCTTAGCACAGGGCATTGAGAACCTTTCCTTAGATATGCAGGTTCCCAGTCAATTAAATTTATTTGCACAACAAAATATTTCTGTTAACTTTCTTGGATCAACTTTTACCTTGTAACCTTTCTAGTCACAGACAATCTGCAACGTAGAACTTGCTGATGATGGGAATGGTAAAAATACAAGCATCTGATGCAGAAACCACTGGAAATTTAAAGGATGCTCTTGTGCAACCTAAATGGATGAAGCTGCTTTTCTTTTAGCTGTTTTCCACTTCAGTAACTTCCTCTTAAGAGCTTCCACTGGGCACTGTGTGGAAGGGCCTGATGAGCGGCTCTGCGACATTACCTCTACAATCACAGTGCTCTGCCTGCCACTGCAGGAAGATGATTTCTGTGGGGTTTTTTTAATATACATCTATATCTTTGTTCCTGACCTTAGAACTGAACTGGCAAAGCATTCGTAAGTTTAGGGTATTAGAGAGACACCATGAAATTGGTGAATATTAGACCTATATACACAGAATTTTTTGTAACTGCCAATTTTACATCCCTGCAGTACTAACTTTACTACGCACAATTAAAATATACACTGTCAAACTGATGGCAGAGCAGTAACGATACATTTGTGTGAAAAAAACCCCACAGGAGAGTCACTCCATTTCCTATGCTAGGAGAAAGAACACAAGGACAGTTAAACTGGAACTGGTTTTACTGCATCCCCAGAACACAAGGTGTTACACAAATAAAAAGAGACAATACCGATTCAGTATGGTCTTCAGCAAGCATAAAAGCTTTCTACCCTCTGCATGTTTTCAGCAGATCAAATGAAAGTCAAGACCACAGCATCTAATATGGGTGAGGTACAGAAAGTGCTTTTCACCTCCCCCAAACAAGGTACGGCAGTGAAATACATTTATCTTGATGGACAAGAATTATTACTTGAGTTTGGACTGAGTGAATTTTAACAATTATTGACCTTTAGCTAATTGGTGTACATTACACTCAAGCATATCAATTTACAGTCAGGTCAAATCTCTTTGTGCTGTGAAGCGACTAATAACAGTTAGTTTGGTCAGACACCACGCAGAACCTCATGTTTCTTGATAGAGACCTCTACTTTCATTAACTAGAAGACTAAAAGCAGAAGCATTTTGCCTGTACATGTTCTATATTCCACTCACAGTGAAGTTTCCATTTGCTGCTGTTTGTTACTGAGCTTTTATTGCAGTTAGGCATCTTGACAATCCAATGACACTCTTCAATTGCTGCTTCGTATTTTCTCTGGACATTCTGTTAAGCAGAATTCCTACCACCTTTAGCATCATCTATAAGAAAGAGAATATGACTTATTGCAGGGAGTCAGAAGTTCAGGGTCATATTCTATCCACTCTAATTAGGGATAAACAAGAGACTGACCTTTAAAACATTTTTTCATAGTCCCGGCCCCCCAATTTATTTTATGCAGTTTAACATACAAACAATATAAGAGAGATGTGATCAAGAAATTCATAAGCTTATAAATGGATTGTAAGCTCTCTCAAACAATACAGTTTATTTTCATGGAAAGAACCAGTGCATTTTTAAGGACTGTGTAAACACATAAAACAAAGACTATATTAATATATGTCACATATGACATGAGAAAACAACAGATATTTTTGGCAGTAATAATATTTATTACTGCCAAAATACAAATGGCAATTAAGAGGCAACGGCATGTTAAAAGCTTCCAAGATACCACTGTTAAACAGCAGTCCTCCAGTGCAGTTAAATCACTCTGTGAAAGCTCACAGTCAGGAGGTCTGCTTTCATGCAGAATTCTTTCGTTTGTTTCCTTTCAACAATGAATAAACTTTCCCATAGATAATAGTGTCTATGGATCAACTGTGCTAGGAAGGGCCAGCTTTAGCCTGGAGTGCACAAACCTAGCAACAGTTTGAGAGGCACAGCTGTCCTGGACAGGAACAACGCTTCCCAGAGCCCTCAGGGAGCCCTACTTCCTTAGCACACATCTCACCTACTTTTATGGAGACTGGAAATGAAACCCCATTTCCGTCCATTGAGCAGCTCACCTAGTCAGAAGTGTGCTTGGATTAGCAAGATGCTTTATTTCAATTAGAACAGCAAATTTACAACAATCTGTTTAGTCAACTTTGTGCTCGAGAGAGCATAAAGGATTGTTGCTGACCTCTACCCTCTTTTTAGCATGCTAAAAAAAATAAGACCCCTGTTGTTTAGTTTTTATAAAGGTTTCATTTCAGGCTGAATTCTTCCTACTTGCTCATTTACTCTCCTTCAGTTTGAGTCCCTCCATTCTGTCCCAGGTTTATTCAGCAATAAGATTCCATATATAAATGGATTAAAAATTTACGTGTGAGTGATGAACATCTTCCTGGGTAGCAGACTAGTTTTCTACTTTCTAAAACCCTACACAGTAACATTTGAATTTTCAGCATTTATATTGAAAACGAGTCCTCCTATAACTGCAACAGGGTGTCCCTATTGCAATGTGCTCGCTTGGATTAACAAAATATGTTGAATTTGCACAGATCTAAGCGACATACATTGCATGCATGCAAATTATAAAAGTTGTATCATAATTTTAAGCCTTTATGCTGAAGGATGTGTAGGTCATACTCAGAAAATTGTTCTACCTTCAGTGGCAACAGTTAATTGAAATACACAAAACTACCATTTGTGTAACAATTGAAATACACAACACTAACATCTCTGGAGATCCAGCCATAATAAGCAGACAGTTTCCAAAAGGAACTGATCCAATGGCTTCATTACTTGCAGCTGTTTGGTATACTAAAAGCTCACTGTGTTTATTCCTCTTATGGAAATGCTTTCCCTGGACGAAATAGGAATTTGTCTATAATTCCCTACAGACCACTCCAAAAGCTGTATTTCTGAGGCTGTGGTTTCCCATTCAGCAGCAACTGGATGGCCTGAACGGACTATGCTGTCCTCTGCTGCTGCCAGTGTGGTTTTTTTTAACCTGATAAGCTCCATGCTTTAGCTCAGCATGTATCTGCAAACACTGGCTGAAGTGAGACTTTGCAGTTACAAGGGAAAAGGGCTGCTTCAATCACTGGAAATGTTTTTACAAAATCAGAGCCTTACAAGCCTTAGTTTAGAAACATCTCTGAAACTCAAACACCTTCACCTAAAAGAAATTGTAACTGCAAAGTTAAAGAAATTACTTACAAAGCAAAATTCACTTAACTCTTTGTGGTGGTGCAGTATGACAGTCAAAAGGGTGTTGGTGATGCAGCTTTACAGGGGAAGATAATTATCTTTTGCTTCAGCTGTATAATAGAAAGATAAACCATCAGGTACACAGCCTTTCTTGGGGTTGTGAAACTAAAGCAACAAACAGCAGCCAAGGTTTGTGTTTTAGCTCCTTAGCTCATCTTACAAACATCCTTCACAATAATGTTGCTTTGGATATTTTGAGACCATATAAACGTAATAGCTGGTTTGATACTGGCCTACCCCCTTCAACACTATTTCAAATGTGCTAAGGGAAACAATTGCCAAGGGAAGGGAGGAAGCTTTATCTTTCACTCCACTGAAAGAAACTGAGAAGACTTCTGGACAGAGTGGATTATTTTCACACATTTCCATCCACAAGTAACTTGCATTATTTTTGCTAGGCAAGACTTTGGTGTGTTTACAGGTTGTACTTTCATTTCCTGTTACATCATCAAGGCTGCCTATTGAGAAACCCAGAAGACAATGGATTTCCTGTATCAAATAGAAATAAGTTTTAAGGTATTAAGAAGTATGCTCCACTTGAATAAGCTTGTCTCACTAAATTAAATTTAATCAATAGCGAGTTCTGTGCACTGAAGTTTCTCTTATAACAAACCTGAAGAAACTTCGTAGGTTATCCTCAAGAAAGGCTAAGTCATTATCAGCCTTAAAAGAGAGGATGAGACAGCCTGCCTTGACACTTTTCTGCTGTGGTGATTATTAGCCCACTATGTCAGACAAAGGTCACTAAAAAGTGACAAGCTGCAGTCGAAAGGATGTTTATTTAAAATACTAATGTTAAGAGACTCTTCAGCAGAACTGACAGAACCTCATTATTTAGCAAAGATGAATAACATGCGACTACTCAACACTAAGGCACATCTTATATTAATACCAAACAGCATACATGCTACATGTCAAGAGCTTCTTTTTTGGTTTCATCAAGAAAGATCATATAAGCACTTGTCTCCTTTATTGTAAGTGGCCTTCCTATAGTCTCAAGAGGGCATCCAGTATATGTTATCTGGGAAAGAAAATACAGTGGAAGTCACATACACAGAAGCTTCCCTAACATGAATGTGTTGCCTTAGGCAACTTTTGGGAATTCTGATCTGATATGGGTATCTAAAGCTTTTCACCATCCTCCAGAGCCACTGCAGTTGGATGTGCCCCACTGCTCTGGTTCCTCTAGTTACAATTTTAGGCACCAGTAAGAAAAGCTTCACTTTACCAGATAAAGCATGTTAACCACCACCTTGTCCTGCATGTTGCACACTACTATTCATGATTAAAATTCTGAACTTACTTTTGCTTCTCTGCAGAACTATCTCTTGCTTTCCATCACGAGCCAACACCTTAAAAGTTGATTATACACCTACCACCAAGAAAAGACATTACAAGATACAAAGGCTTGTGAGAGGGAAAAAGCAGACATTTAAATGATATCTAACAAATAACACTGCATTTCACTAAATATCCCAGGAAAATTATAATATGTGCCATCAACTTGCTAGCCCAAAGAGGAATTGAAGCCTTGCAGAAGGCTATCCACTAAAGATTTCGTGGAAAGGCACAAGTCTCAGCTGAATTCATCTGAAAACCTGAGAAGCTGGTAAACAAAATCCAATCATTTCAGGCAGCAAACACAGGTAATGCAAACACATGCAGTTTAAAAACTTTTAAGTAGTCAATGTTCCACTTCTACAGCCTTAGAAGAGAAGAAAGGCCCTCAGTTTGTTGCTAGCATATAATGACAGTATCACAATGAGAAAGTTTTAACTGAGAAACAGACCAGCACGTTACTTTCCTTTAGTCAAAAGGATATTAATTATGCTATCTATAAGCAAAACATATGAAGGTTACATTTTTGAGGCTACCATATTATCAGTATAAGACAATGTTCTTACCACTATACGTTACCCCATTCACTACAACTTCTGGAGAAAACGGCTCTTTTGATTTAAATTCCTAATATTGACAGCTTAGTGAAATAAAATCTGAATTATTTTTATTCACATTAAGTTCATAACATAATGGATTCATTCACCAATGCTACTTTAAAATTGGTATAAAATGGAGAACTGGTTGCTGACAAGCCAAAGGTTTTTGATCATGGAATGAACCGTATTTTAAATTGTGTGATATAGCCCATACATGTACTTTGAGCATTTAAGATGAAGCTAAACTTGCCCAAATTTAAAAGCAGATATCCATACAATATCAGTTATCCCTGTGGTAGTCACAAAAAAACTCAGCCTCTTTGACATAATAGTTTGAACAGTGAAAAAACCCCTCAACAAAACCAGCACATTTTACATCATTAAATACATTAGCTTTATAGCACCTTACAGGCGTAACGACTACATTGAACTCCCTCAAAGTACAGGCTTTCACAGTGGAATATTTCCCACCTTTTATTTTTTAGATCTGGTGTGATACAGGAGACACCAAGCTAAGATGGTTACTTTGGGTCCATGAAATGACTGAATACAAAGTTTTAATTGTCTTAGCTAGAGCAGTGAACCAAAGCTCAAGGGAACATAGCAGGAGAACTGACTGCGCGGTGTCTAAATTAATGTGAAATACCAGTCAACATACTTTCCCTCTTAGCACTGCATTTGTGGGGAAAAAAATACAGCAAAAATTATGCATTAAAATGTAACGTTCAAAGGAGATACATGCCTGGCTTCATCTAAGAACCGAGAACTGTCCTTTTGAGCTACATTAAAACTGCTGTAAACATTTTATTAAAAGCAAAAATCAAAGTTATCATATACTTACCAATTTTATTAGAGGCATATTAAGCATTCATCAAAAATGAGGATGCAACTAGACAAAATAAGCTCACAAGTCTCAAAAAAATCAACAGTAATAAAACAAAAAAAAAAAAATTGGGCAGAAAAATTTGCCCTACACAGAAGTTTCTTAGAAGTCTCTAACAAAGTTCTACTGTGACAGCCTATGGCCAGTCTTTGGTGGAGTATTAGTATATCCTACAGTGTAACTTCCCCCCTCCTTTTCTACTTGTCTACATGACAATACTTAACGTCTGCAGAAAAGCTCCAAGATCTTGTAAGGTTATGCAGAATACCAAGCCTTACTTAAGATTCTTTACCCTGACCTTCAGTTCCTAATGCCTTCTGGCAGTAAAGCACCACAGAACCTGATTTAAAACCAGGGTTCTTCTCTCTCCCCATTTCCAGGAAAAAAAGTGGACATGGTTTTGTCATAAGAATTATCTTGTTTAAAATACATAAGCCAATACCTAGAACTCAGCACAGGCCATAATTTAACCTGTTTTTCTTTTTTTTCCTGGGATTACTCATCCATTCTGTTAAAAGGAAATCTGAACGACAGTAAGCCAGTTTGTCTCCCAAACTGCACAATGCAAACTAAGACATTGGCTGCACTTGAGGAAGCTCCAAGTGACTGAACACTCATTGACCATGAGCTAATAATGTCATGTTTTTGTTTAAATGCAAATAACAATAGCATAAGCATAGCATGCGATTTCCTTCAAAATAAACATTAAACCATCTGCAATAACTATTCAAGCAAATATGGTTAATCTTTTGACATGGAAGTTGATGGTGGATCTAGTATGGATACAAGTAACTTTCAGTAACTCGACTGGTTATTTTTTATAAGGCAATGAAAACTTGAAGTAAAATGCCTCCCAAATTAAAACCAGAGGTGGCACAGAGTAAGAAATACTAGATGGAAAAAAGACTTTGAAATTACTCAGAAATGAACAAAAACCTGAATCATGTGTAGTCACATTCAAATATATCAAAATGCATTTGATGTAACTTTATCCTCTGGAGTGACTTCCTCCAGAAGTACCAATTCAACTTATCTCCCAGAAATCTCCCAAATAACACAATAGAGATTAATATTCATAATTATGCAGTCACCTACAGTGCTCAGTTGGCAAAATAATTACTTGGTTTAGGAAAAATTGTAATGAATTTTAGTTGCTATCCTTCACAAAAATTCCATGCCCCTGTTTTCATGAATCAACTTACCCATTTAAAGAGATCTGATGGCCTTGCTAGAACACTCTTCCTTTGGAAAGGTGTTATATATTTAACATTTCCTTTTGTACAAGCATTCTCTACATTATTTAAAACAAACAATGCTTTATACATTAAGTATCTGAAAATGAAAATATATACACTTCTGCCAAACATGCAATTTTTAAATCCAAGTTTTATTTTCCAACTTTTCTGAACAGTATGTGGCCAAATTCTTATTCTCAAAATGGTAAATGTTTGAAAAGTTTATTTGCCTAATTAAAAATTTGAGAAATTTGTAAGTATTATACAACTGTTTCCAGATGAATTTAATCTTTTCCAAAACCACGTATCAAAGCACTATTCAAAATACATCATTTTCATGGAAGATCATTAATCATATAAAAAAATACTACTGAGATTTCTCTGGATTCAAACAGACCCATTCAGGGACTCCACCAGTAACATACACACCAAGTTCCATAGCTGTTAAGTCCTTTAAACTGTCCTCATTCTGATGTTGTGTTTTATACATATGTACAGGCATAAAGACATCAGTCTGGTTAATCCTATCTCAAGTTACTAACTTGATCACTAAACCCAACAAAATTCCCAAACAAATAAGAAGAAAAGAATACTGCAACTTAATTGCTGTCAGGCTTTTCACATGTTTTGTTGTTTGAAGTTCTTCAAATGGCAGGTCTTGAAGAGCTGTGACTAGGTAAACGGTTCCATTTTTCTTTTTAAAAGTCTTCTGAACATGCATGGATGAAAATTAAGATGCAATTCAAAATTTACATCATATAGCTCTTCAGAGTATGAAGCAGTTTTTGAGATGTTGAGATTGATGTGGTTTATTCAGAGGGTCCAATTCCTCCAATAAGCTGCAAAGGTCTATAAATTTTGATTCTATTGCTTAGACTCATTTAGCAGCTGAGCCCAGTTAACCCAAGAGGACAGGGCAGGCTTCAGTTCCATGCTAACAGCCCAGAAAAGTATCTGTATTTAATCTGGAAAAGTTATCACATCTTACCACAATACACAGCTACAAAAATACGTTTATGCACAGGTGCTTATTCGTTTAGTTCTAAAGCAACAGTACCTCCCCCCCTCCCCCCCCCCCCCAAACACCACCATAAGTCTCAAATTCACAATGTTAAAATGAAATAAATTTGGGGAACTATCACTAAAACTTTTTTATAAAGGTGGGAAGACTCTGCCCAAAGTTTCAAGCTGAGCATCAAATTATGCACAAAGACAAAATTTTGTTGCAAATATTTACTCAAAAAGTAATAATTTACAGAAGTGCCTTAACAGCTGTTCAAAACATTTAGCATTCATTAAAAACAAAACTGTAAGTCAAAAGCACATTCTGAATTTTTCAAATGGAGCAATGAAGTCATAAAAGCAAACTACTGTTAATCAGATGCTTTCCTACATCTAGCTGCTAACTAGAAGACAAAAAAAAACAAAACTAAAAGAAACTAAATGAAAATCAGCAGCCATCTCTCTGTACACCATTTAGACTACAAAAGAAGTCCTGAAATTGAACTGTACAAGTCCACTTTATATGCCCTTGTGTCCTTTTTGTAACAGTTTGCCAGTAGCAGCTGCAAAACGGCAGAACACATGCCAGTTGATGTTTCCAGTCTGGGGTTTTTCTTAATTTTGCTTAAAACAATTTTTACGTTAAACTGAACTTTGGTGTGACTTACAGACCATTCCTATGGGTCTAAGGCTAAGAATCATAATAAACAACAATAAAAGCCTAACAGCTACAAGTACTTTCAGCATTATGTTCTACTTTATACAATTATGTTAGGTATTTCTGCACAGCCTGCACACTGAAAATCCCACAAATATATATTTTTATTGTAATAGTTTCACTTTCACTGAAAGTTTATTAAGGTAAGCTTATAGCCTGGTAGGATTACACCTGTACAGAGGTGCACAGACTCATAATTCTGTTTACATGCTTTTACAGACAGGAATGTGACATCAAGTCCAAAGGATTAGGTTTACCCGAAGTATCAGCAGACCAATAACCATCATTGCAAGTGTGCTCCATTTTAGCATCAGAAGTTAATCCATACTAAATTCCACTGTTTAATGATATTCACACTGAAGGATTTAAAAAAATATTTTCTTGGCAAACAAATCATCTTATCCCAGGCTAGTAAACTATAAAATTAGAATTTATTCCTCCTTTCAAATGTCAATCATGTATCACATCCAAGAGACAGGAAGATGTATCTGAACATCACCTTTTGTAAATTTAGTTATATCAGTTGCACATACACATACATGCTGTCTTCATATGCAAGACTTCACTTCAGCATCTCTTCTCTCCCCCACCCCCCTCTGTTTTTGTAATTAGAAAATGAGCACACTCATCAGGAATGGTCCATGGTGTTCTTACCATTGTTTTTAACAAACAATCAAATTAACATTATTTCAGCTTGCTTCATTTTCATCTGTCTTGTGTACAACTGTTTCCATTCTGTTGGGACTGCTTTCTTTAGAAGTCTCATCTGTTTGTTCAGAGAGTTGTCCAGCTTTCTTTGCTGAAGGTGCAACATTACCTTTCTGAAGGATTTCAGTAGCTTCATGCTCTAGTACCTCTGATGGAGTCAAAGGCTCCAAATGAATACTACCTTGTTCACTAATGTCTGAACTAATGGATTCAGGTTCATCTCTTTTTCTCAAGAACTGCTCAAAACTAACATCTTCACCTAATGTTAGTTTTAAGTCCCTTGGGTTCATTGCTGAAAGCGTAGTTACATCCAAACTATTCACTTTAGTCTGCTCATTCAAGATAACAGTATCTGAACTTTGGCAAGTTCTTAACTCGCTTTCACCATGAATACGTTTTTGTTTCTCATCTACTAATTGTTTGCTGTTATATGAATCAGAACATGCTCCTTTCTCATGCAAAGAATTCTTTGAGCTGTTGTCAGGAAGTTCCAAACTAGGAACATTTTCTGTATTTGACAATGACTTTTCTTCATTCTTTTCAGCTGATGCAACTTTTTTAGTTTGACTTCTATTGAATTCTTTTGTTTCATCTGAAGAGTCATGCTCTTGTTTGCTGAAAAAAAACAAAACAAGTTATTTTTAACCACAAATGAAATAAAGCAACACGTGGCTGTACTCCACAAAGTGACACTCAAAAAGCAATCTTGTGCATTTCCTATTTGGTAAGTCTCACAAATTTTCCTAGCAAGATAGGCTGAATTTAACTAAAAGCTGCATTTTTCTTACCTATTTACAAACTCAGCTTTGCATACAGCAGTCAACTACCACTCTCTACTTCTGCATTTCATCTCCAAAAAGGAAAGTTAAGTTGTCCCCTTTGTGTGACGCACGGAATTTTCCAAAATACAATAGGAAGTTCCTGTACTTGCACACGCAGAGGACACACAGATGCAGATACAGCTACTTGGAAATTTTTGTTGATGTGCAAAGACAAAAACATGGGGGGGGACACACACAAAACAAAAGCAAATACACAACCAGCCAGTTTGTACCTTTATAGTGACCAACTGACTCTGCAATACTAATGAGTCAAGTGGGAAAACAGGTTAACAGTTGAAATTGAAACTAACTTAAATCCATAATTTAGTTGAGCAACTACAGATTTGGATTTACTGAAAAAGTGAACCTGTGTCACCTTTCAAATGAAAACTCTTTATGAAAAGGAAATACAAATCAGGGTTGAATTATGCAAGTAAAAATGAGAATCTTATTGTATAATAAAATCTGAAGAATAGCATATGAACTCTGTACACAAACTGATTGCTTAAACCTCGTATTATTTCCATAAAGCCACATGCTTGCAGTGCTTTAGAGTGACCAGGAAAAAAAAAACAAAACAGAGTATTTAATAGACAGACTGAATTGTGTATTTCAAATGCCAACTGTACCTAAAAAAACCCCAACCTAAACCTACAAAATAATCTGGTCATATTGTTATATGCAATTTGCTCATATGTTCATATTTCAATAGTCAAAATCCTAAATAGTAGTTTCTAACATTTCATTTGTTATAGGAACACCAGCTTCTGCAACCCTTTCAATAACGCAACTCAAGTTTTGCTGTAAAGATTTAGATTTGGTAAAAGTTAGCTCTAATTTCTAACCCATTCAGAGTTTTTCAGAATAAGTAGCTCAAATGATGATGGTGACAGACAAAAGAAAGCAGGGGCAGAAGGAATATGGAAGAACAACTGTTGGTCTGAATTAAGATACAAATTTATATAGGAAGTGAATTTAGGAGCAAAGTCTCCCAAAATACCTTATAAAAATTAAAACTTAAATTGCAAGTAGTCTCTAAACAGTGATATTCACACAGAAAATGTGAGAGATAAAATATCACCAAATATCTCATTAATCTAAATGCATTTGTACTTTATTTCTTCAAATGCTTTGAAATAATTTTTGGCTAAATCCACTTTTAGCATTACCTAATTGACATACAGTTCAAGACTCTTTAAAGGGAGAACCGTTTCCCTGCTACTTTGATTTTTTGACATATTTTCAAGCTGAGAGTCTAGATATGTTGTTCTACTGATCCAGGAATTAAAAACAACTCACGTGACTCACCTATATGCCAAATTATTTTACAGGAAGTTATTATTCTCGAAGAGGTGCTACATACTATGAACATTCAGAAATCTGTTTTGAAGTTTCACTTTCACTTAAACTAACCCAAGAAAATTCCATTTCCTACTTTGAATTTAAGTCAGAAGAATATTCTGAGCAGGAATAAGAGACTGCTGTGGCATATCCCTTAGTGATGAAATCTTACCAGTCACTCGTAAGAATATTTTCATCCTGTTCCACTAATTTTTCATTTATAATAAAGCATTAACTCAAGAGGCCAAATTACAATCTATATTTGCTACTTGTGTCAATCTAAGTTTTCCTTTTTTCTTTTTTTTTCCCTCCCCTCTCATTTATTGACCTACCAAAATCAGTAACTGACATTCTGTAATACACAAGATTTCTATTGGAGGGGTAGAGGAAGGGTAATATTTGGTGGAAAACCCCAGAAACTCAGGACAGTTCCGAGAAAAAGCCAACATTCAGAGCCACCCGTCAGCTTTGACATAAGTAGTTTTATAATAACTGTTCTTAATTACCTCATCTATTCCAGGGAAACACTTCAGCTATACAGAGCTGTATAAATGCTAGTAAATATTTAGAGCTGTTTTCATATGAAAATCCAGTCAACTCTTTATGGAAGAGTGCTTATACACATGACCTTTAGCTACTACTTTTCAACAAGCAGCTTGAGGGTGAAGTGTAGTTGCAGAGCTAACAAGTACAGAATTACACATCATATGTAGGAAGTTTTGAAAACATATGCAAAAAGTAAAATAAAAGGGTTTAAATAAAGAGATAATTAATGCCTCATCCACACACAGAGCAGTGTTTCCACACTGGAAATTCCAGATAGATGACATTCATATGCACATACAAGATTCACATCAAGAAACTCTTAAAGGCTAAATCTGTCCTTAACATATAAAAGGAATCCATCACAACCTTCCTCACCTTCTAGTAACCAAAATCCCAGCTTCATTCAACCCTAGCCCCTCATTCTCATTTGCAGCAAACCGCAGGAAGGGAGTAAGTGGGGAGGAAGAAAATATATGTAAATGCATATTCATTTCTCATTCAGAATAAAGCTGTCTCTCATCAGCATACCTTCCTGTGAGTCATAATACCAATAACACGAGGCAAAAAAAAAGGCATGTTTTTTGATGACTGTTGTGCAAAACAGCCATGAAGAATAGTGATCTTTTAGACCAGTAACCACAACAGTTAAGTTCAGTTAAATAGAATATTTATCCAATGAGATAATTTATCTCTGCTGAGGACTGCAGATGGATAAGCAAAACCTAGCAACTGTGACATGCTAAAATCCCACAACAGAAAGAAAAAACACTGCATTTCAAGAAATCATTCTGTAAGCTGAAAAACAATAGCCTTCCATTCAATACTAGGAATAAAACATACTCTTAGTACTCTGTATGCAACAAAACTGGTTCCAGTGTAAGAAAATGAAAAATTCAGACACCAAAAAGACTGGAAAATGTGAAAAATTGACATTTAATGAAGACAATGAATTGATTTTCTAAAGCACGAGACAAACTGTGGCCAGACTACCAAATACTGGCTATACTAATGAACTACCTGCCATATTGTCTATATGAAATCAGCTTTTAGAGTAAGACTACAAGGGAGTGGTACAAGACATAATTTAGAATTCAAGAGATGGAAGAGTATTCTTAGGTAACAAAACCTGTATTACAGCTGCATTTACGTTAACTACTTGCTGTGAAACAACACAATCATTTTGAGGCACATTCCTTGATTGTTCCCAAATGCTGGTTTGGTTTACAGAGCAGTTCAGAGGCATGGTAATTAGATTTCTCTTTGAGAAAATGAACTGGAAGCTCTGACTATAAGCGCATATATAACAAGTAACTACAATTATGTTTTGACTAAGCTTTTAAAGGCTAAATTTGCACCAACAACTGTGAAAAATCACTAACTAGAACACGACATTTCAGGTTGTGTTATCTGGAATAAAATATTTAGGTTATCTATATGAAGTATGAATCTGCCCACAACGTACACCAAAAGAAAATGTACAAGATCCTAATTATTTCCCCAGATTGACGTAACAAATTCCACAGATTTGTGTGTTTGTCTTCTTGCTCTGTATTGCAATGAACTGCCAAAATGTCAAGTATCTGGCTGCAGCAAAGTAACAGGCATTCCATGGCACCTTGGAAAAACAACCTGAGGCCCATGTAATGGGCATCTCATCACTGTTCTAAAAGGTCTTGGTTCAGGTTTTCTGTAAATTCAGACAGCTAACACCCAAGTAGACTATTCTGTCTTTATTCTCCACCTTTTCCAGTAAAAAGGGTTAAGGTACAAGCACTGGTTTGGTTTTAGTGCTTTTCTTCTTTTTTTTTGGGAGGCAGGGGGTGCCATATTTTTAATTTTAAAATGAAAGCCAGGATAACAGAACAGAGTTTTATGAAGCAAAAACTGCAAATTCAACATATTCTGAAATGCTAACACACAATATGGGATTAAAGGAAAAAAAAGAAAAAAGGAAAGAAAAACTAAGAGTAAACACATCTGAAGTGGTAATGGAGTCTACGGAAAGGAAATGTGTTACTGTTATGTTTGAGAATCTTGCTTAATGCTGGTGAATGAAGACGAACAGTCTTCTCTTCTTACATTTCTACAAAATCATTGCTTGTTAAAAAAAACCCAAAACCAAAAAACAACTTAGGCAAGCAGTGCTACAAGAAAAATCTTAACTAGATCTGAGGACTTCTCCCACACTCTTACCAGCTGGGATTTCTGTAACAAATCACCCTTTTTGAAGGGTAACAGAAAGACAGCTTCTTATGAAGATCATATTTAAATAAAAAAATCCCAAAGCAAACCACAATGTAGTGAGATCATTTCACTTCCTGATATGCAGAAAACAGGGGAAATCAGAATTCAGGCCTAAAGAGGCATTTCCAAAGATTTTCCTCTTTAAAGAAGTGTAAACAAAACCCTCCAAAAGTTACAGTTTAGAGTCAGTATTTACACACATCTCAGGTTATATTTCAGGTCAATTTCCAGATTCCCTGAAGATGAATTAAGCTCTAAACCATTCTTTCATTGGAGCCTGGCATATAAATCAATCAGAATGGACTGACTGCAAACTGGAAATCCTTGGATGTGGCAGGCATACTGAAGGTGTCCCTCCAACACTGCCATACCTTTCTGTTTTAAAGCAGAAAGCTAGATTTCTACACTATGCATAACTTCTAACCACCATGACCCAGTGGTTTTTGTGTAGCTAAAGAAAAACTGTCTTGGACAGTCAAACTAGTTATGAAGTTCAGAGATATTGTTAGACTGTGTGGAGAAAAGAAAAAACATTACTCCAACTTAGGTTCTCTCTCTCTAATGGAGATTTCGGTCTTTAACCTAGTAAATAATGCATTAAGATTCAAACTTTTAAAATACTGTATGGTTAAAATAGAGACAAGGGTGAAGATAACTTACAGTAAAGAAATAACTTGGCAATCTGCAATAAATTTTTCAAGTTGTTACTTTAAATTAGAGTTTAGATGTACTTCAGAGTTCTGGAAGAGCATTTCAGCATTTTAAAGCGTTTTATTTGGTATGCAGAAATTGTAAGATAAACTTGCTTCACGTAACCTTTTCTAGTTACCTCACCTCATGAAAACCAGGAAGCAAGTCTTAAGATGGCTAGCAGTATTTTGATTTTAGTGCTTCCTGCAATTCTACATAAGGATTAAAAAAGCTTTTTACATCATGCCTGAGGTATTAAAGATCTGAAATGCTAAACTAAATGCATGAAGACACACTATGACCCAACCAAAACATTCTGCAAAAACAAGCTCAATTTTCTTTTAATTTTCCACCATAACCCAAATACCCAGACCACAGCTGTAGACTACTTTAGGACAACTGTAAAACACTGCGGCTCACTTCCAACTGATCTTTGGAGAAGACAGTTCCCTCAAAACACCTTTACAGACACAGACCATACATTAGATGAACTATAAAATACTTAAATCAATTGACCTTTAAAAACCACATTAAATAAACAGCTTATCACAACATTGACACAGATTTTCTGTGTTTATACGAGGAAACACATCAAAGAGATAGCAAGAAGTATGTCTCCTACAAAACCTGTTAAGTCATCAGTTCTAATATAAAATCTAACCTTTCAAGGGTTTCCTATTAAAAAAAAAAGAAAAAATGAACATAACCCTCAAAATTGCTTATGCCTGTATCTTCTTTGTTGATGCTGCATTAAAAGCAAATTTAATCTGCTGAAGTATGGTGCTGCCTCTGTTATATTTAAATAATGTTATTAATCATAAATTAAATTACCTGACCTCAGCAAGTCTTAATGGTTGTCTACAAAGTACAGAATATTTGACAGAAGAAACAGCTTTAGCAACTTAAATTGTATGAAAAATGTATACTAATATTAGATTGACATCTACCACATTTTCCTAATTCAATCTAAGAAAGCAGTGCTAAAACCCAGACCTCTTAAAGCATTTTAGCACACAGCTTCAGTAAACCATAAACACCTTCTAATACTTATGTCCTAGCAGCTGAGGAGCAACTTGGACTGCAATATAAACCACCATTTATAAGTGTTTTAATTATCAGATCTTAATTTGCAATAGAAGATGGTGAAAATAACTAAAATAGAGGGATTATTTAAGAATAACATTGCTATGACAGCACTGTAACAATGTTCATCTAATTAACAGTAAGAAAAATAATCAGGGTAAATCAAATGACAACATATTTTTTGGGTCAGGGATTTGAAATACTCCAAAGTATTTAATCATGAGTAGCAACACCAGTAAAAGATGAAGCAACACCAAATATTTAGCTTTGCTTCACTGCTTTAATTATCTCTATGCAAGAACTTAAGCAAGTATGCTGGAAATAGTAATTTGTTTAAAAAACAGACGCTTGTGAAAGAGCAGAACAATTTAGACACAAAAAAAATATCAAATATTGTATATCCAAGGACAAAACATCCTACTATTCCTGTCAGAATAAATATAAGTTTTTCTACCAAAATAACTGGGTATGAATTGGATCCAATATCTGTAGATTGTCTTATGTCTTAAATAAATTATAAACATTTTACATGATCAATTTCTAACAGATTTCCAAGTACATGTTTTCTAGCTTATAAAACAAACTGGCTAGTTCATGCTGCTTTGGAAGCAAACAGGGCTTTAAAACACTTTGTGCTAACCACATCTTCATTACACATTCATCTTCCTGACACATTCTCAACCTTTATTCTGTTTCGGAATAGGGTTTAGAACATAGTTCCTTCTAATTTGTAATCAACAGAAATTTCATAAATGGATAGTAATTCATAGAAAGCTATCACCTTGTGATGTACCCCGCACTTTTATCATATCAGAAATCTTATATCCCATAGTTCTGAAACTGCAACAAAGACAACATACTTTCTTACATCTGTGTAGCTACAGTGCTTCCAGAAAGAACATTATGAAAATAAAATCATGTCTTGTTTCTGGTTAAGTGCAGCCTGCTGGGCGAGAATTTTAAGGTATTTTGAAGCCTCTCTAGAACCCCAAAGATTCTTCCTTCTATATCAAAATTCACTTCTAGTTAAGAAAAATGAAGAGAGGAAAAAAAAAACAAAAACCAAACCAAACCCCACAACCACATAACCCCCCCAAACATAAAAGCTGAGCACAAAAATTCAGCTTGACCGAGATACTCACCAGAACAGATGTGCCATAAAACCAAAGAGACTCAGAATAAAAACCAGGGAAGTAAAAACATTAATTTAGATACCTTAAGGTCTAAATTCAGGTTGATCTGAAACTTAGTATTTGATATATAAGGAGTCACCCAGGACTACTGGACATTATTTGGAAAAATCAGTGAAATAAGCAGACTCTGAAATGCACAGGCTAAGCACCAATGGAAGTATTCTCATTTCTGCAATCAATAAAATTACGTATATTTGCATGCAAACATACACTGAGCCCAAATCAAGAGCAATCGTCATCCCACTGATCTGTCATGTTCTCTTACAACCACAGAACTATTCCCACAGCTTCTTTGTGTAAGCAGTATGGGAACTCACCTGGAATCTTCTGCCAAACGTCCCTTTTTCTACCTACCCCTAACCAAAAGTAACCTTTTCTAGGATGACTGTAGCTTCAAGAATTTCTAGAAAACAATTTCAGGTTATTTAAGTGGCTCAAGGTAGTTTCTACACTTCATAAACATAAATCTATTTTACAACCAAAAGAACAGAAAGGTTTATGGTTGGTTGATTTTATGTGTTTTAAGGGAACTCCAGCTTTCAGTAGGAATTCCCCATTTTGAAAAATAGAACTCTAAGTAGAGGTAATGATTCATAAAGCACAAATCTCCCCCAGACATCAGATCGTATGAGCACTTACTCTATATGTGAATTCACAGAGAGAAAAAGCTGCTTCTACACTATGGTATTTTACACTGTTAATGACTGAATGGGAAAAGAAAGATGGCTAGTAATGAAGACAGCTACATAACAACTTCCTAGTATTATAAGGAGTAGTGAAGTGTTGTTACACAAAAAGATGCATGGTTACAAATATTTAACAGCATAATAGAAACCAACATTTCCTTTCTTGTCCGGTCAATTGAGAAGACAAAAGACTTTCCAAACAAAGTTAATAAATAATTTGCTAATCAAGTAAGGTTGCTCTGCAACTGCATGTCTTTTAAGAACCCAAATTCCAGTGACACTCAACATCCTAAAAATAACAAAGAAAAGATAGGTTAAAGTAAGTATAAATGGAATCTCAATTGTTTGAGCATAAGCTAAACGGGTTATATTTTGCATATTCATGCTCTTTCCTTGCAGATACAATCCAATATGTTTCATTATTCAGGCAATTTTGTAGTTGTTGGGACCATCAGGGATACTTTATGTCAAGACACGCATTTTTACTTGCATGGTTTAGCACAGGTTTTATGTTATGAGTTTTCCACATGAGTAACACTTCCGAGATCCTCAAAAAATGGGAACAGGACACCACGATGCCAATAGTTTCTACATGAACTATTTACACAAAGCTGACAAATCTGTACACAGCTTACAAATGTTTTAACTGCAAGTCTGAAACTGAAATAAATAAATAAATAAATGTGTTGCAAAGCTGTAAAAGAACCAGTTGATAATATCTAAAATGAGCATTCAAAAGAGGTATCATTCACTTAGCTTCAAATCAAAGTGCCAATCTAATGTAGTTTCTGGGAGATTCTTAGAGAATATTTCTGAAAAGTTAAAAATCTGTAAACATATTCCAGTTTTGTTGTTGCCAGAACATGAATTTAAGTGAAATATCTCAGATCCAACTTCCTCTGAAATGCAACAGCACATTCACAATGAAAACACAAACCCACTATGCTTTTTTTGAATGCTGCTGTGTCAAAACAGAAATAAGTCCTGCAAGAAAAACCTGTAACTGATGATTGAACAGCAGCATTCAAGATGGGACATAGCTTCTGTCAGAAGGAAAAAAAATAAAATAGCAAAAAGAACAAGACTTCAGAGTACCAAGTAAGCGTGCAGATGCTCCATCACAAAATACGCATAAGACAATGGATGACAGGATCCTTGCCATTATTAGCAATTTCACAGTGATTGCAGAAGCTCACTGTAACCAAAACTGTTACTGTTTGAATACTAAAAGTGAAGAGGACAAAAATAGTGATAAAAACGGATTAATCTCAGAGAATCTGATTATGCAGAAAGTGCTGCAAATCAAGAACAGCTTGCATTCATCAAAAATAACCTCTTATAACTAGGAGGTTATAACAGTGACTGATCTCAGACTAAGATTAGCTCTACCTACTAGGTTGCTTGGAAGCTAGTATATGAGAGATTCAACCAAGACATATATTCACTGTAATCAGGAGGTTGAGTTTGGAGGAACACTAGATGTTCATCATGACAAAAGGAAAGCTCATCATATATCCAGACAACCTGCTGATGGATAAACTTGCCATAGATAATCTAGAACTAAAGATGAAGTCAGAAGCAGTGAAATCAAAAGCAGCAGATGTCTCAGCAGCTTGAGTATCCTTGAAGATGAGAGATGATACCAAAAGAACAAGGTGTGAATGAACTGTAGCTGCTCCACCCTCAGAAACAAGGCTCAATAGATGTATCTGCCTCCGTCATATACTTGCCTCCTACAGTATTTAGGAGCAAAAAGAAGCTTAACTACCAGAGCAAAGCAGCTAATAAAATCCTTTGGCCAAGATTCAGTTTATGCAGTTACATGCGACAGAAGTCATTCAAAGTATATTTTGCCACTACATATGTAAAGTCATTGGCAGACAAAAATGCAACTTACTTGAATAATAGATCAGGACTTGTATGCTTTAGTGAACACCCAAGAGAATGATAAAGCTCATTAGTTTCAGAAGCTAAGATCAAGTTCAGAACAAAATGGTCTTTGATGTCAACACATACACGTTATCATTTACACACTACTCTAGCTGGGGATGGTAACAACAGACTTGAGCAGCAAGGAAACACTGCAAATGAGCAGCAAAGAAACACTGTATCACATAAGTGAAACTCCTGGTAAGCCTCTCTTCAAAGGTGTACAGCCCCCAAAAAGCTGCAAGTCAATGCTGCAAAGCAGAGAATATTAACACAGAAGGGCCTTTGCCAGACTATAATATGGGAGAAAAGACCAGACCTGCTGCCTACAAGATGCAAGAAGAGAATACCACAGCTTCAATGCATGAAGAAAAAGGAAAAGGTCTGGTCAGATCCTTGTTCGCTTACATACCAAAATAATCCCAAGCTGGACTGTGTTCAATTTTCTGGTCCACAATGATGTATCAGTGAGCCAAGGCAGTATAGGACACCTGCTCACTTTCAACTCCCCTGCAACAAAAATGTCTGCTGTCAGTTCATTTAAAAATGTTAATTGTTGCGCAAAGCAGAGAGTTGAGCATTAGAAGAATATTGGCATAGTTATTAAGCTTTAATCCCTCAGCACAAGGTGGATCACTAAACAAACAAGGCAACTTTATGCAGAGTAACAACTTAAATAACAATTCCTGCTGGAACATCTCCAGTTAGGTTATCTGTATTATTCATGGCAGGACCGTGATCCGAAGACAGTTGCATCAACACTGCACAGCACTCGTAGAACATGTCTGGTTATTAGCAATAAAGAGGAGTTTTACAACACATACAGTCTGATATATAGTAAAAGATACCAAAAGATACCATCTGAGAGATGCAAGAGAAGATCCAAAAGTTTTCAAGACTGTTAAGTCATTGCTTCTGATGATGAAGTAATTCTAAAGAGCCCCATGAACAAGTCATACCTCATTGAGTTATAGGTCAAAGAACAGAAAGAAATGTTCACAGATCATGGAGAAACTACACAGCACAAGTTACGAATACTGTCTGCAAGTTCCTCTTCTTTCAAAGCAAACCAGAGTACTATGAAGAACCATCCCGAAAAAAGATGTGCATTTCTGTGTGTACTTTGTACTGCAAATAATGATTTTTAAAATATCTGCTACACAGGTATACCCAATGCTTTTAGGTTTAGCAATGATATATTCTTGTCCAAATTATTAGAAAATTAGTAAATGGAACAGGACAAGATCTACTGAAATTAATTAAGTCTGAGAGCGTGACCGTTTCAAAAAGCACCATCATGTATCATCTCATGTAGTACCAGTAACTAACCTTATGCCAACATCAGAGCTCTCAAAAACAATGGCTAACTACATCTGTACTAGCAGCCTGCAGAATGAAAAGTGCACATATTCTTGACTCCACCCATCCATTTCTAAGTAATACTTACTTTGTAATCCAACATGCTTGACATCTCTGTAATATACTCAAGACAGCAAGACGCGGATGCAGTACTGACAACAGCCTGCCACAACTGTACCTCTTTGCCCACCATTAAATACTATAAAAGCTATAACCTTTTCTTACATACAGTTCAGCAAGTACTAATTCCCAACACCTAGTGCCAGCTCCAAGTAGAAAAGGTAAGGTTTTCACAGTTATCACAGCTCAAAACTTTATTTTCCCACTGTTTGACTTTCACTAAAATCTAAACTATTAATGAACAGAGTTCTTTATTCAACTCTATCTGATGCTATTATTCATAGGCAAAGAAAAGCATTTCTATGTTTAGGTCAGATGACATTAATCCAGTACCCCCTCTTACTGGCCACTTTATGGAAATTACGGAAGAAAATACTTCATAGTTATGTAATAATCTATTGGGGATATTTCCAGCACTCAGTGAAGGCTGATTTATGCTTACAGGCCTAAGAACTGTTGAAAGAGTTCTCATCATGAATGAGTATCTAACTCCTTTTAAAATCCTGCTATCGGCTAGATGGACTCAAATGACACTTTATTGACTCAGGGTTAAACTACTTTCTTCCATCTTTTAAAACATATTTCTTTGCAGTCTAACTGACCTTTATGTTCCTGTGTCCTGAAATGGTTTATCAAGAACTCAAATGTTTGATTCAACTGATGCACCTCTGACCCTTCAATTAAGGGATAAGTAGGTTCACAAACGACATTGTAAAGCCTCGGGTACCGTTCCAGGGTAATCAGGGATGGCTTGGCATGTCTGATTCTTCTATGGTTAAAACAATCCCAAGCGAACTCTACAACAATCTCCAGAATTCTATAGGTTTGTTTTTCAAATCCTTAACAAAACTGAAAGCCAAAATCCTTCTATTTTTTTCTTTGAAAGTGGAATTAAAAATGTTAGTACAAAACAGTATTCCTGTGTCGTATTGGTAACAGTTTTGAAAATATTTTCTTAATATTTACAACAGATTGAGAATTTGTCCCACTTCAATAAAGTCACATTTTTGTATTCTTATTAATTATGTGAGAACATAAAACACTCATTTAGAACTAAATACTAACGCCGGTATTGAAAGCAAGTTGAATTAACAGTCTCACTATGCAGTCTCACTTCTAAGGGTAGCTTAGAAGCAGCAATTGAAAAATGTTAATACTTCAAGAACCATTTGTCTCTTTGGCCAAACTGAACAAAAACCTGCTTTCGATTTTGGCTGCAGGAATCATTTTCTCTCCTCATTCTTGTAACTGTGGACATGACAAGAGCAGTAAGTACTAGTAAAGGTCTATGTTTATCATACATTCAGAATTCTATGAAAAAAAAAAAGTCCAGGTTTAAAGTACAAATTTTGGCCATCTGTCACTAAAGTAATAGAAACAAACACTGAGCAGTAAAACAGAACTTACTCAGATACTTGTTCAGCAGTTGGGATATCTACAGAAACTGAAAATAAAAACAAAAGATTTTATTAAAAATATTTAAAAATTTGGAACTTTTAAATCCAAGTACACAGAAATAGCAATAATGCAACTGAAAAAAGAGCTGCAGTAACACCAAAACATGCACACAGATGTATACATATACAATATAAAAAAGACACTGTATGTACTCACCTTTCTCTATAACAACTTGACAAGTATGAGTGTGGCTTTCACTCAGATGTGTGGCCATGCTGTCTAAGCCAGAAACATCAGTCAGGAAATCACAGTTAAGACACACTACAGTCACACCTCTAGAGAACAGAAAGTGAAAAGGAAGTATAAATACAACACAGCTGTGGAAACAGTTTTCTTAACTTATGGCAACTGGACAGGCTATAAGAAAAACAAAATAAAATTTCATCTACCTTTAGATAAGATTACTCACAAGAACATGTTCTTACTTTTCATACTCCAGCTAGCACCTGGTAACCCCTATGAATGACCAGGGCATCTCCATGCTGGACATAGCACAGAGAACACTTTACAAATTTTATCTGTGAAGAATGAGTTTCTTGGGTTTGGTGGGTATTGTTTGTTCATTCTTTTGTTTCCCTTGCCCCCTCCCCATTGTGCATATTAGGAAAAACCAGAACATAACGAAACAAATATTTTTTAAAACTGCTCAGAAGTTGCTAAATGTGGATAAGTAACAAATAGCTGTCACTGACCAGAATACTGATAGTGGAAGAGCGTAAGTTTTTATTTCCTTGTTCTTCCTAAATCGTGGAAGCCCCAAAATTCAATAGGCTCTAATCTCATTTAACAGATCAGTTCATTATCAGAAAGTAAAACCACAATGACATGTAACTAAAAAAAGCTGAATTACCGTAGCTCTTCTGAATGCTTCTTATAGATCCAAAATCTTTTACTTGGACGAGCACTGTGAAAACTGAATACATGAAAACATTAACACTTAAGACTGGTTTTCTTAAGTACATTATTCCCTACACTGTACATTAATTATGACAAGGCATGAAAACAGAAAGATTGGCTACTGACCTCCTAAAACATTAGATTGCTGAAAGCTTACAGAATTGTGAGTATCAATTCTAGTTTAGAATGTTGACTCTCTTATAAATAACAGGAACAAGGCTTAACTTTGTCAGCACAGTCCTGCAAGAACATAGTTACATTGCTTCCATCAGCTGTTTAGCTCTTGAAGTACCATGGCTATAGCTATACACTGCTCCACAAAAGTGAAGCTTTGCTGAATTCACACTTCATAAAGAAATGGCTTAAAATGAGATAAATGAAATTTTTAGAAAACCTCCAAGTTCTCTTATACATGTTAACTATATGCCAACACTGTATTCCCATATGAAACAAAAAAGCAAGCAGCTGAGTACAGGGGCTGCTACTGCAAAAACACCCTTCCTTTAACAGCCTTCCTCCTCACCATCCCTTGTTCCTTACACTCACCAAAAAAGATTATGATAGATGCTGCAGGGGGTCAAAGCAGGAGGAACATTAGTTTCTCAAGGAGACAAAGACAAAAGACTGCTTATTTTATTGCACGGTGGAATTTTACAAAACCCAGAACATGGACAACAGTAGGAACAGTTTACCTTAGATTTCTCCCCCTTTTTCGGGAGTAAACATCTCATACAACCAGAATTAAGCACATTAACTGTTTTTTTTTAAGCACGCAACCAATGGTTTTATATCCATAAAATCATATTTCAGGTTAGGACTTACATAAGCATTGAAATTACTTTGAATAAGCCAACATACAATGCATTCAAAAACTTGTAAAGACTTGGGTCATAAATTCAAGAATTCTAGCATTCAAAAATACCAAGGCATTTTATACATACATATATATAAAAAGACAACTGCGTTCTATATTTTTATGCAATATATTTGGCTTGTTTAGGGCACAAGATAAAGAAGTATGTTTTGTTTTCAAAGTTCTGTTTTACTGTCACTGCTATGTGTTAATTATTGAATAGTATAATTCTATTGCTCTGAAAACAAACACATTTATTTTCTTAAGAGGCTTTTCAGAGCTGTCATCACTAAAACCCCACACTGCCTTACAATCAGTGACAAAACTCCTGCAAAATGAGATGTTATTTTAACAGTTGACCAGACGTAGTCTAAGAAAAGGTATCCACTTTAGCATGCTATTTGAGACATCCTTTACATGGTAGTCTGTGCACAGATTTCATTAGCAGTATCTGTGGCTGTATGCATTCAACGCTTGTAAAATCAGATAAGGCATTCCATCTGAATCCCAGGGAACTTGCAACAATTAGTCACTATTTGCTAAGTCTGGCTGAAATCATTATGGAAGATCTCGAAACTGAAGCAAAGACAGAACACTTCCTGAACCACTGGAATTTTCAGGCAAAACAAGAACATTGTGTTTAGGCCCTCATTATAAAGCAAAATTTCAACTTTACACATCTCCCTACCAGTCCTATGATCCAGTTCAAAATTCAGCTAACAGAAACACTTAAGAAACCTTATATGAATTTATGAAGTATTTGACAACCCAATCAATTTTTGAAGAGTTCTTACCTCATCATGTGATTCACATAGGCTTTGCTACAGCTAGTGTTGTATCTGCATAAGCTACAGTGGACATAAGCAGGAAAATGGCTTGCAAAATCTTTTACTTCTGAGTAACATTCAATGCATTTGTGAACTCCTGAAAGATACCTAATAGTAATATGAAAAAAGTTAACTATTAACATCAACATTTTAAGACAAGATAACTATTCCAAACTTACTGCTTTAAGTTAGTAGCAAGCTTGTCTACTTCCTACTTGAAGAATTTAAAAATGCAATACTTAAAGGTCACCATAGCACACATAACAAAAACTTTTTGTTTCCCTTTTTCTTCAAGTTATGCTGTCATTCTCAACTTAATAAAAAAAAAGTGAAAATTAATATAAGCATCTGTTACTGGCAACTCCTGGCCAAGAAGATACTGCAGTAGATAGGAACCTCCAACTTCAGCTGCTGCTCTTGTCTATGTACTTGAGAAGGACTTCAAAGAAATGCTTCATCCACTAAAACGCACAGAAGAAAAAGCTGTTGGTTTTCCTGTCACCCCTGATATTCTCCACTTTGCTCTGAAATATCTATAAGGCAAGAATGTAATCCTGCTCTTCCCCAGTTCTGGATGTCTTGGAGAGCTATGAACTGGGAACATCAGCACCTTACTGGAAGTCAGACATTTACAATCTTTGACAAAGAAAACTGTTAACTCATCTTAGCCAATGCAGTTATATTCTAATCTATAAAACACCCATTAACTTATTAACACAAGGATAACAAAACCCAATAAATTGTAAACATAAAGACAGCATTCCCAATAACATTAAGGTATCTCCTAGGACAGGCAAGACCTTTCAAATAACATGTTCAAATAAACCCCTTAAAAAAATTGAAGGAGGGGAATACTTTTCCCTCCATCAGAAAACTTGCAAAGAACACCCAGGCAGGCAGATGTATTCCCATCCTCAGGTCACTTTTAAACATAAATCTAACTCATGAGTCAGTATTTCAACGCTCTGTGCGGAAAAAAAATTATCTAAATTTAGGACAGGAAAGTTTCCAGAACATATGTCTTTGCAGCAGAAAGTAGCCTATCACCAACAGAACTGGTGAATGAAGATTCAGAATTATAATAACAGTACTAGTAGCTTTTTCTACAAAACTAATCTTCTCTACTGCAGTATAAGTTATCAATTAGAAGTTATCGGAAGAGACATTGTGATGGATTATTTATATTCAAAGTATAAAAATATTTTTAATGCCAATATATTACCTTAGATTATGCAATGCTGTATTTGCAACTTCTTTTTTTTTTCTGCTGTTGGTCCATGTATTTTGCTTCTTTGATGTAGCTGGTTTTGATTTTGCTTTTGACCTATTTGTATTAGATTTGTTATGATTTTTAGTGGTATTTTTAGCTTTAGGTGATAACTGAAATGTGGAAGAACTTGTACTAACAGAAGACGTAGCTGATGATCCTGATAGAAGAGATCCAAGAGATGCTCGAATAGTCACCTACAATTATGAAATTAAAACATTTTCTATTTAGATTTAAGCCAAGTTCCCATTTCTACTTGTCTCAATGTTTAAGCCACTTCAGGCAAAAAGATACGCTCTTCAGGCGTAAGATACGCTCCACCGTGAAGACTGCTTTGAGAATAATGAAATGCTGTTGACTAGAATAAACCTAGCCTCAGTAGTCTACTGGATGCTTTAAAAGCTCTTGTTTTGGTGGAGATAGCCATGGCAACACACACTTCTCTCTTTTCAGACCTGCAACTGGCTACATCCTGCTTTTTCAAGACAAACAAAAAAATAATGTAGCTGGGGAAAAGAAAGAGAAATCAGCCCAATCAGTCCTACTAGGAAGAGTACCAAACAGTTCTGTCAGTGCCGCAATTAGAATGATTTGGGTAGGAAAGGACCTTGAGATCATCTAGTTCCAACTCCTCTGCCATGGACAGAGACACCTCCCACTAGACCAAGTTGCTCAAAGCCCTGTACACCCTGGGCTTGAACACTTCCAGAGATACAGCAGCCACTGCCTCCTTGGGCAGCCTGTGCCAGTGCCTCACCACTCTCACAATAAATAATCTCTTCCATATATCTAATCTAAATCTCCCCTGTTTAAGTTTGAGCTATTACCCCATGCCTTGTCCCTGATGAAGAGGCCCTCTGTAGGTCCCATTTAGATAGTGTAAGGCTGCTAATAAGGTTTCTATGCAACTTCTCTTCTCCAGGCTGAACAGCCCCAACTTTCTTAGACTGTCTTTGTGTGAGAGGTGCTCCAACCCCCTTATCATCCTTGTAGCCCCCCACTGGACTTGCTCCAACAGTTCCATGTCCTTTGTATTTTGGGGACACCGGAACTGTATGCAGTACTTTGACCCGCTTTAATAAAAGCCCTGTGTCTTGCTGCCTCATCATTAGCTTTTTTACTTCCTTCAGATAATTTTTGCTCCTCATCCTAGAGCCCCAAGGGCTAATTCTTGCCCATACTCATAGTTTAGAAGGACCTCATCTTCTAAACCTGGTTCCAGGTGTCTACTAACACTAAAATTTTATAAATAATCTAAGGTTTTCTTAGATCATGAAGACCCTGAAATCTTTAAAAGGCTGAGATACTGTCAGTACTTTACATTAGGCCAAGCAACACAACTACCATCAACTTCATTAATTTCCTCTTCCTGATTCTATAGGAAATGAACTGTCAAGAGCTAGTGTATGTAATTTTCTTCTTCCACTCAAGGGAAAGGATATATATCTTCACATTTCATTAGAAAACTGTAGGAAAAAAGTCCTGAAATCTACAGGAAAATCCTAGTGTAAGTGGTTCCTTCTTGAGAAATGGAAGAAGGATTTAAAGATTACCTAAGCATTCTGAGGGGACCCAAATTGACTTCACGAAACGCTTAACAAAAAATCATCGTGTGTTTTTTTTTTACCCTTCAAATGCTAGAGCTAGAAAAGACCTGGTGAACTCAGATTTTAAGCAATATTGTTTATAGCTAAGTAGGTGTTGCACTCTATATATAGATTTTTTGCCACGACCTTCCATAGATTGAAATATATGCTACAAGAAATGCTGCAGACCCCTCAGATCACACCCAGACTACCTCCTTTGCTCCTAGCACAAGAAACACTAAGTGAGAGGGAGGCAAATGAACCAACAGCTCAAGAAAGTAGCACTGACTGGACTACTATCCATGTATAGACAAATGGGACAGAAAGCAACACTACAGACCACCAAGAGGAAGCTGTAAACAGTGCCTGGCAATTCTTGCAACAGGAGTGTTTTTTAGAGTTTTAGATTTGGAGGTGACCAAAAAAAAAAAAGGGGGGGGAGGGGGGAGAAGAAATCTTTGGTTCAGAAAGGAAAGAAGAAAAGCCCTTTTTTTTACTCCATGACTTTCTCTACTAAAATGTGGTTTGTTTTCCATTTGTTTGGGGTTTTCCCCCCCTTGTCCCTTCTAAGTCTCCTGTATGAAGTTTTACCTTTGTTCCAGGAGGCAATCCTTCTAACTGTTTGGGTTTCCTAAATGTTCGGTGATGCTGAGTCTTGTGATCCATTTTTTCTTTGCATGTCAAAAACTGCAGTCTGCACTTAGTGCAACGGTATATTCCTTTTTTCTTTTATAAATAGAAGACATAAAGAAAACATGAATGTCATGATAAACAAACTCCAACCCTAGCTGGTCTCAAGCAACTGCCATCCAGTTTCTAAAACATCAACCAGAAAAACTGATACTGCACAAAGCCAAAATACTGTGTGTGAGTGAAGAAAGGATATTTTTTCTCCTCTCTACAATTACTTGAATTATATTAATAGTATTAATTTTATTACTATTACTTAAATAGTATTTAATAATAATTTAAATACATGAAAATACAAGGCAGTATCATTACTATGAGGACAAGGAATCAGTTTATCAGTTACAAGAAGACATGGGACTTCATTAGCTATTTGTCTACTTGAACCAGTGAAAGGTTTGCTATTAACATCAAGAGAAGCATAACAGATCACTACAATTTAATGAAGAAACCAAATAGCAAAAACACTTTCAGAATATTCAGCTGTTTTTTTCTTAACAAGCTGCTGTTATACACAAACATAAGCAAGTCTAACAATTCTCTTACAGACTTTCTATTAACTATTCATATCCAGTAACAACTACACAAATCAGTTACACCTCTGTTTTCCCCCCGAGACACATTCATTATGCATATTTAGCATTTTTCTACCATCAAAGGTTTAAAATATCTGCTTACCTGATGTCTCATGTAGTGATGCATATATGGTGCTCCAATTTTAATTACTTTGAGACAAAATGGACACAGCAAATGTTTTGTATTTTCATGAACTGTTCTAAAATGTGTTTCTACATCTGAGAAAGCTGAGGATCTGTAGTTGCAAACCTAAAATAAAAAAGTTGACTTTCTTTTTAAAATTTTATTAATAGTAAAGATGGGGGGGGTATAATCTAAAAACAAAACAGTCACTCAAGATACCTGGCAAACATACGGCATTTCACCTGGCTTGTGATTGTCCTTCATATGTTGCAGAAGAACTTGCTCTGTTTCAAAGGATAACTCACAGATTTTACAAATAGCTAGAAAAGTGAAAGAAAACCAAGTAAAAATTAATTTGGGGTCATAAGGAAATAAATTTTAATGCTATGTATATATCAAGTACAAGTATCTATAAAAGTAAAACAATCTAACAATTATTCTATAGTTCAGAAGAAATTCCTTGTACAATTTCAGAAAGCCAGGAGTCCAAGACCCTTAAACAATGTGAATACTTGCAGTCAAGCTTTCAATTAAAAATAATTAAAAAAAAAAAAAACTTTTAAAGGCTTTTTTCCCCACACACGCTGCTCTTACATAAATTGAATGAATACTCAGCTCCTATATTAAATCAAGACTCTTACTCTTAAAATACAATAGCTTTACTCTGAAGTTACACACCAGCAAAGTCAGAAAATACCTAAAGTTTCAAACCACAGAAAGATTCAATGTGACACAATGCAACTTACTAGATGATTCATAAGGGGTGTGTGTACTTTCAATGTGGCACTGCAGCTGGAACGGTGTGGGAAACTGACGGTAACAGTGCTGGCAGGTAGTGTGGCTTTCCCAGCTTTCACTGCTTTGTTTCTCAAGTTCCAAGTGATGTTTCATGTGGTTCATAAACCTTTAAATGATAGTGAAAACAGGTGCAAAACCTACATTTTAACATTCACTATGATACATCCATGCAAGAGGTACTGGATTCTTTTTCTGAAGTTCACTCCAGAAGGATTTCTCAATTTCAAAAAAAGTCTAAGGAGTAACTGTTCATAAAGTAATAAAGAGGTAACCAAATTAAGCAAGTTGACTGACAGAAATCACCTTTCAAAGCTTAAAAAGAAGTCGTGACTATTACAAGAAACATGCAATGTATCTGAAACATGTTCCAAGATTAAGCAATCTATCGCGTTTTTCACAGTTGCAAATTGTCTTGAAATAAAGGGAAATTAGCAAAGGCAGAATCAAAATGTGTCAGCTGTTCACACTTCACCACCACCAGTGTCTCAAAGCCACATTCTGAAACAAGTATAACTTTAGCTCTGCTGAAAACTATTAAAGTAGCAAGAACATATCTGTAATTAGAACATTACAGCTTTATCTGAAACTACCTCCATTCAAAATTGGCAGGCTTTCAGGAGCTTTCTTTGTATAAAGCACTCAGGACTGAACTGAATTATGAAGGACTGTTATCGAAGAATGACACTGTACAGCCGACAATCAAAAGACTATGAGAAACTTAACAGTATGTTACTACTTCAGTTACCACCTTTTCCTCATTAGTATGTCCACCTATCTGTAGCAGGATCCTATTCTGACTGAGAAGCCTAGGCACTGGCAGGTCACACTTACTGGTGGAGCAGCAGCAGGACAGGTTAGTTGTACAATGCACTATCATTGAACTTCAAAAATGGTTCTATTTTCAATGTGCTTCATTTCAGTACAGCCAGAGGAACTATTAAATGTCAGTCACACTCACACAAGAAATGTAGTTCTTAAAGTGGTGACCTTGGAATGGGGGGAGGGGGGGCGAGGGGAAGGAGAATAGTCTCGAGCTCAGGCTTCTAATATCACGCAGTTGATTAAAACAGAAAGAAGGGGGAAAAAAAGCAGAAGAAACTGATACTAGTATTGCATATTACCTTAATGGAACATTATTTCACATACATTCAACATGATCTGTATGTGCAGCCATAGATCTCTTAAAGAAAGTACGTGATTAACTGATAAATCATTTTTGTGCTTTTCTGAATTAAGGTCCATAAAACTTCCACTAGAAGACATACTACATATTTATTTTGTCCACTAGAAATACTTAAAGGTGTAAAATACACCTTGAAATAGAAAATCTAAAGTTAGAGAACTAGAGAAGACAGCAACAAAGTTAGAGCAAAAATTGATATGGCTGATGTCAGCCCTACAGAAATTCTGAGAAACAAATTAAGTGCTCATTTTTAATTACTTGCTGTAGAACACACATGCCCATATCAAACGTTGTTTAGTGCACTTAAAAAGATAAACTGCAAGGGAAGAAATGCCGTAATTATCAAGAACTATAAAAATCATAGGAGTAAACTCCTGAAGTCTAGCAACATACAACAATTTCAATCCGCTTAAGACAATTTAGCAATACTTTTACTTAGGATTTATAAATCCTTAACAATTAATAGCAAATTTAATGTTTCTAATTACATTAAACTTTTTTTTTTTCAATAATATGGGTCTAATGTTAGCAAAACCCTGTTCATTTTAAATTGCAGACAATGCCCTTTGAAGGAATAGTCCATTTTTCAGTTTTACATTCTGCTACTTCAGCTTCCCTTGAAGAATGCACGTATAAAGGTTCAGTGACCTTAACTTTCACAGGAACAATGACACGGACATGTCTACCCATTAAAACAGCTTACTGGACTTTTTTTGCAGCATTTGGAAGTAAAATTATTCCATCAAAATAACAGATGTTACATAAGTAAACCACCAACTATTAGTCATTGTGCAGCACTAAAGGGAATTAACACTTGCATCTACTGATACCACCATCAATCCAGATGGCAAATTGTAAAATACTCTGTGTTGCCCTTCCTAACCCCAAAGTCCTACTACTGCTCTCATTAAAACTCTACTGTTTATGTTAAATGCCATAAAATTTTCTAATTCTAATCTGGAAAAAGTTTGTTATGGCCATACATGCATAGTGAAGATTAATTCAATTTCTGTTCAGCTACTCACTATTACCAGTTTTCAACAAGAAAAAAATAATCTGTTCCAGAGAAACAATGCACAAGACTATGGGCTGTAAGTGATTAACAAACAATTAAGTGAGTTCAAATACCTTATGTTATTTTTAAGAACTTTCAGACAACTGAAGCACTTAAATGTCGTATGAGTCTTCTGCTCCTGTTGTACCTGCTGGGTGTCACCTTCATGTTTCCCATAATAAAAGTCATTAACTAACATAATCAATTTTCCTTTCTCAGACTCAGCAATCTTGCCTGTTGCGCCCGAACATTCTGTTTTGGCCACTCCCAGGAAAAAGTTATTTACCATATCTGGACAACAATACTGGAGGAAGTGGGGAGAAGAAGAAAAAGAAACAAAGGTATCAATCTTTCTTACCACACTGCATCAATCACAGTAACATTTTAAAAACCAGAGCTACTCACTAACTGGATTTAGATACAAAGCTCAATTCTCTGACACATTGACTTTATTCATATTCAAATACACATTTTGAATAGTAACTCACAAAATAAAAAGGTAGGTTTACACTGTTATCTTTGTCTCAGTAGCAATTTAACAGATATGTGGGTCAACTGGCTGCCTATTATCATAGGCACTTACCCTCATCCAATTCACAGGAAGCTGGCCAACAGTTCAAAAAGTCACAGCTGTGGCAGGCAGAAATCATACACAGACAGCAAATATGCCTCAATTCATTGGAAAAATAAGGCAAAAAGTTGTAGGATTTATAGCCACCCTACTCCTTTCTTCCTCTCCATGACTGCAAGACATAGAGCATTTAGGCTCTGGCTGATACTAGCCAGAAGCCAGTCTAACTTCATATAAAAACATAGCACTCTTCCATAAGCAAACAAAACCCACATTAAGTTTGCTATAATGTTTAAGAACCCAAAGTATTTTACCTTCATGTGATTTTTTAGAGGATCCATAAGATTGAAATGAATATTGCACTTCGGACAGGCTCGTGGAAAAGGTCCTCCATTTTTAATGGTGCTTGCTACAGCATCTGTACCTGTAAAAATTAAAATATGCTAATATTCAGAATTCACAAACAATACTCTATTATTCTAGCAAAATACGCAATTTCAAATGAAAACTATTACAATTGATGTAGCTAAGGTAACCATACGCAAGATTTTACAACCATCTTTTAACGACCTTTCTTTTTTCCAAACTCACGTGGTTCTGCTTGATACAGACCTACAAACAACTTTTACAAAATCTTAGCAACAACCAAGGAAAAAATAGGAGGCTGAAGGTAGCATGATAAAGACAAAGCACTAATTCTGTGCACAACCCGCTCCCCAGACAGCATGGATTTTTTATGTTTTAAAGAACTCTGATTCTCAAATGAGCATGTAAAACTTGTTTTATGCCATGACCTGATCATCATCACAACAGGGTTCGGATAATGGGTTTTGGAAGGCAATTTCACCATCTGGTTCTCAGTGAGGCTTTTGCTCTCTGGACAGGTGTTAGATGCAGGCCTACTCAGATGCAGCATTCCTATTGAGTAAAGGGGAACCTGGAGAATAAGCCCTCTAAGTAATTACACGCAGTAATGAACAGAAATAGTATTTTTCTTGTCAACATAAAATTATTAATACCTTTTGAGCAAAACCAAAAAAAGCTTTCATTAGCTTAAACCTCAATGAATAAACCCATGCTTCCAGTTTTCTTTAAACTGACAAAACACCTCAAAGCAGGTGCTACTCTTCCAGATTAAGTTCTCTTGCATTCTCAAGTCATATAGCTGGATGACTCCATGCTGAGTATGTAGGTTAGAAGAAGAGGTCAAGCACAGAAAGAGTTTCAAATAACCTCTCAACTGTAGAGTCAATTGTACCTTGGTAGGGCTATGAAAAAATGTAATAAAAATAACCACATAAATTCATCCACCTCAAACAAGGGAATAAGTAAATACGCATAAGTTAAGAGATGACCATGCATTACACATTTTTTCACAAAAGTAGTCTTGCATACTCCATAACATAGAGATGGATGAAACAGTATTCTTCTGTGAAGTTAACAGTATTGCCAAGAATCATAGTTAAGCACAAAGTCCATCACATATATGGCTGGCCATGCAAGAAATGCACTAAAAAGCAGTGCTTCAAACTCTTGCTATCACTGTTGGTTAAACACTTGGACGCATCACAGCTAAGTGGAAGCGAGCTGAAGAAAGCAGGTTCTGCAGCAAGATTGTGCTCTGTAGAACTTTAGTGCTGCATTCTGCAACAGATTAGAAATTGCTATGCTAGCATGGAATGGCTTAGAGACTAACTTTGTCACAGCATTTAGGAAGATCCTCTAGTTACCTTTTGTATATTTTAGACTGCAGCACATTATGTGTTTTACCCAACAGAATGGAAGAAAATATTTTTTCTGCAATATTCCATATTGTAGCCACTTCCTTCTGGTGGCTGGGGAAGGGTCTGATAATAAACCAGCTGCAAACAGGCAAAAACCCCCAAATATTAAATTATTCCCAACAACAGAATCCCAGGTAGTGCCTCATTTTAACATTATAGGATAGAATATGCAGCTGGAAATCTCTCGAAGTCAAGGATAAAACTTTGTTTACTACAACCAGCTGGAAAGCACCTTTTAGCTCTGGAAGAAATTGTACCTAATTATTAATATGCTGCAACAGCTAGACTACCTCTCTTCTTGTAGGGAGGAAAAGGTCTTTCAAAGAACATACTCTCTTTGAAACTTAAATGTCTCCTTCCTTCCCACTACTTTAAACTGTATCAAAAACACAGCTGCAAAAGAAGGGGAGGAACTGCAAAATGCAATAGTCAAAGTACAGACTTACAGGTGTAATTTAGATTACACCTATGGAGGTGCTTTTGTCCGACCTCTCAAAGTCCAGCTTCCTTTGGGATGCTCAGAGCCACATCCAGTGAGCTTCTGAATATCTCCTAAAATGGAGATTCTACAATCCAAGTCCTTGCTGCCTTGCCTGGCACTGCTACAATGATTTCTCTTCCTTTTATCAGAACTGGTTGATAAATTCAGCAGTCACAGAATTATTTCAATCTTGATCTTCTGGTTGGTTGTATTTTAAACTTCAACTCTCTATTCAGTTATTTGATGCAGAAAATCTGGTTTAAGGGTATGACATCAGGGGCATTTATTCTGATCATCTGCCTTCACAGCTGCTGAACAAATAAGACACTGCTTTTACAGAACTCAAACAACTGAAACAACAAAGGTTTAAAATCTGAACAAATAATAACCTAGGGTGTATTAACTTGTAAAGGTATGTAAACCTTTGCATAGAAAGGTTTTTCTTATTTTAAGGAAAAAGAACAGTTACTCATTTACATTGCCTTACTAGCATTAATAATACCAACCAACTTAAACATTATGAGTGCTACTTTTTTCCATGCAACAAATGCATGGACTGACAGCTACACCATTTAACTACCCTACTTTTTAAAGATACATTTTGTGATGGTGTTACTGTTGTAGAGTTAACTGTAGGTGAAACAGCTGAATGGCTTCCAGCACCAACCTCATTAGGCTTGGCCTTTTTTGGAGATACTCTACTGCCTTCAGAAGTAGCAAGACACTTAAATACAAAACGCTCATTCAGAACTACAGTGGTTTAAATTAAAGAACCTCGGGTTTTTTTCCATAGTATATTACAAACACAGCAGTGATGCCTACACTTTAAAAGATGGGCAAGTGCACATAAAGCAGTTAAGATCTCCCTAAATAATAAACCATACAGAAGAAAATTATATCCAATGCAGACTAAACATTCAAAAGCCAGTGGAGAAGGAAAGGGTAAACACAAAGAGATACAAACCCATCGCTGAAACATAGTAAATCATATTATGCCCAGCTGAGTTCATTTGGCCTACTTTTCACATCTTGACCCACACTACCCTGAGACAGGGTGAGTTCACAGTAATGAAATTAAGCTAAACAGCTGGTTTCCGCAATGCCCACTGTTTGGAAACAACCTCTGCCCTTCTAATGAGAAACATCTATCCTCTCTCCTGGTTCTATGCTAATGCTGGTTTAGTTTATTATGTAACTCTGTAAAACATTTGAGACTTCAGGTTGTATGCAGAATTAAAAGTGTCATAACTCCTAATGACCAATCACAGCACAGCTATTTGCTCCTTTCTGCAAGAAGAGTATTTTGCAGTATTCCTTCTAAACAAAAGAAAACCTCTAAATAACTCTGAAATCATAGGTTCAGTGCCCGATTAACAAGCCCACCAAACCTTGGCTCCATCTTGTCCTGAAACTCATGTCTGTCACTGTAAGATTGCCCTTGATGATGTAGTATCAATAGAGAGATCAGTCCTCAAATAGACGTGAAAAAGCAGAGCTATACACCAAGAAGTCTGAAGTGCCAGCACAGGCCTTGTAAGTCTGTCAGAATCACAGACTGCAAATAGCATTAAGACTATCATAAGCAATGACAAGGACCAGACTTCAGTTCAGACACAATGATTTGAACTAAGAACATTCTTGAATATTGGCCCTTGCAACAATCTAGCTGCTCCAACAATTTCTCTGGGTGTAATAAGAAACTGAGTTAGAAAGTCATCTTCACCAAGGAAAGGTAACTTGTGTCACACAATTATTCAACCTTTTGAGAAGAAACAAAACCATTCCCACCCCCAAGATGCGTTTACTCCATGGTGAATATCTATACCTAGCAAACAGTCTGGATAGTCTCCCATTCAACCCACAGGGGCAAAGACTCCCAGCAGGCAATGTGCATATTTGACCATTTTGGAGAGATTTTACTACACTATACCCCTCATACAGGAAACATAATTCACTTGTTATATATGTATTTAATCATCCTAACATTTTCCATTGTAGCACACCTTTCCTTCTTTCTAACATATATTAACACATTAAGCTCAATGTCTCACTGTAGGCATTATTTGGCTAAGGTAATTAACACATTCACAAACTAAACAGGTCATTCATTAGATACTATTTGTTCCTAGGGTTTTTTAATTTACTTACACTTGCACCACTAGGTATATGAGGTGGTTACCTTAACATATGTGTCTTGATCAACAAAGGCTTCTACAGAGCTGGTATATGACTAGCATTCTTCTGTATCAAGAGACTATTCAAGCACCAGGCCATCAGGCACTTCTGCTATACATTTAATTAAGTGTAGTTGTGTAATGATGGCCAGGGATAACACAGGAGGTCTGGCTGGTTTTACAAAAACAAAAAGGATTGTTTTTACTGTAGAAAACCTGACTTGGAAGAAGACTATTTTTACATGGCAACAAATTTGGTAATAATTTCAATTAAAGCCTGAACACTATTTCATGTATTTATAAAGGTATTTATAAAGGTGAACATTCTTAACTCAGCTTATACAACTCTGATCTAATAAATTCTCCCTTTCAGAATATACATAGGTTTGTATTTGAATTGTTTTTTGTTCATTGGGAAAAAAAAAATTAAGCCTACTCTGAAAAATAATCAAACGTATTCCAAATATTATTTAGTATCTAGTTAGTATAAATCAGACTGATTCCTTTTTTTCAAAGTGCCTCTCTCAGCTACGGTGTATACACAGCTGCTGTGTAGATCACCCGTGTTCCAGACTAGTTTGTCCAATACTCTACCCAGCATTACACGCAGCTTCAACTGTCAGAGACTCCAGGTACTCAAGACAGCTGAGAAAAGCAGCAGCCAAACAATTTGTTTAGTTTTCAGGCTGCTCAGGAGTCTATTACCTTCACTTCATGCTATTAGTGAGTACTTCTGACAATGTTTTGTACCTATTACAAAACAGTTGGCTATTCTCAGACACACAGTATTATTGTGTACAATATCTAAAACGATTGCAAGGAGTAAAGTATACTGGATGCTGTATCAGCAAGCCAAAAGGTTTCTCAACGCACATTACAACACTGCTGTAAAATCCTTAACACTATTGGGTGCATCTGTGCTGGCTGGGCCTGATTTTATGAGCAATGGCAAAAGACATAGAAGTGGTAACCTACAATAAAAGCATCAAGTATATTGTGGTAACAGATCAAATTAACAGAATTGGGGTATGAAAACCAAACTGTTTCAGGCCTCTGGTGCACAATCCCTCACGAACATCTACCATTAATGTAATGCTATGAATACATGTGTACAGCCCAGTCAACTCCTAAATACAAAAAACATTTCTATTCGTTATGACATTTTCTGGTTTGTCCAAGTGGGTAAAGTTAATGGAAGAATGATCTCAAAATATTCTCAGAAAACAAGTTACAGTTTTATGTACATCCCCAGTGGCCATCCAACCTGCTGTTGGTTACCAAGGCTGTTTAAGTTAACAACACCACCTATTTAGCAAAATAATAAAATGACTGGTTGCTGTCTATTAGCAGCTTGTCCTTTCCCTGCTTAGACCTCAGAAATTAATATTTATGCTATCTTAAGCCAAAAAAAAAAAAAATCAATCTTTGATGATCCATGTATAGATGTTCAACTGTCCTCCATACCACAGGCCAGTTCCTAAAAGGATTCTGCTTTTAAATACCATATTCCAGAATGTCTTTTGCTCACAGTGCTCCATGTGAACTAAAAGGAACCATAGCGCCAGCAGGCAAGTAGGCATTGGGACATCCTATCAACATAGGGACATACAATCAACAAGAAGACAGACATCTTAAGTGATCTCACCATACAGGCCAAACCATAAAATACACAGACGCTCCTTGTTGTAAAGTGAAATGTATCCTAAGTTTGCCTTCTGTGACAAAGATATTCGTGTTTCAACCCACATCTTTAAACCTTTAAATTTCTAAAACCTATTGTCATCTTCCAGAAATAGAGACTAAATATGATATATTTAACAGGTTTTGAATCATAATCCTGGATGCTTTTAAGTATTTAATTTTTCCTTGAAAAGAGACTAACACAAATAAGCTTTAAATATACAAGCAGGTCTCCTAAACTAACAAACAATCAACAAAGAATTAAAAAACTTTATTCTTTAGAGAACAATGGATGGAATACTGAGCATTTGCCAAGAAATAAGATCTTTGCTTACTTAACAAAAAGTTATGAAACCCAACAAGACAAGAATAAGATGACAGAATAGTGGGACACATGCAAGGAAATACACTATCACACCTTCTTTGATAAATATCTAAAGAGATGCAGAATGACCACATCAAGAAGAATAAATTAGTAACCACTCTGTTCTACCTAACTTGTTAGTATAACGAGTTAGGTCATTCAGTGTACATAACCTGTTACCTCATAGAAGAACCAGAAACAACTGTCATCTGTAACTTACAAACTGACAGGATTCTGGTTCATTATTACAAAAGTACAATCCTTCATAAAAGAAAAGGGAAGTCCCAAGCTATAGCCTGTTTATGATTGAGTACACTGCATGTTTCATATCTACTTCACCTGCTGTAACACAAAAAATGGTGCTTTTTGGTTTGTTTTCAAGTAGGTTAAATAGTCTCTGCTGAAGCACAATTTTGCTAGTTGGAAGAGAAAAAAACAACAACCAAAAACCGACCCAAAACCAAACAGTATTATCAAACTATGTACTCTTTCCCTTCCCCACCTTTTCCGGCAGGATTCTTTTGATCTCATCTGCTCCAGCTTCTACACATAGCAGTCAAGACGTCAAGACCATCATCCATCACTGAAGGGAATCCACTAAGCAAACTCAAAGTTCTTCTCGCACTGTTGACAGACCCTCTTGTGCTAAAAATCATTCTTATTCATGCTAGTCAAAGAGTGCTGGATATACTGAAAATGATCCTTTATCAGTCTAAAAAAAATACAGTAGATCCAGCAATATTTTTTTTCTATCTAAATGAGCATAAGACATCAGTTGCTATTACAGTCAGTCTAATGCACTGAAAAGCAAAGTCTGACAACACAAGGGTCCAAAGTTTATTTTGTTTAATATTATACAGTCTTATGTACAGGGGAAGAATAAAGTAACTAGACTATGTTCTAGAAATCCTATTAAAAACCCAAACATCTGCACTCCTGTTAAATGACATCAGGCTGTTTCTTTCTCATATCCACTACTACAGTCATACCCACCTGTTACATTCACTGCTGGCCCAGTCTGGTACTGTGGGACTCCCGAGTTCTCTCTCACACCAAACAGTATACCAGATGTATTATCTGGTGCAGCTGGTGGAGAATCCATACTATAATCCTAATAAGAGATTTTTCAAAAGGGAAAAGAAATTTTAGGTTTAACATTTTTTTACTTGCAGGCTTCAAAGGGTTTATTTTAAAAACATATGATTGTTTAAAAGTATTCAGCTGTAAATCAAGTTAATTACAACCTCCCCAAAATAAGTTTCTTTTGACATTTTAATAAGTTTGCAACTCTCATCAGTGCTTGTTAATTTATTCATAGCTTGTATCAGAATAGTAAAAACAATCATAAGACCTGGGAAAGTCCATCTTATGAAGTATTACTAAACCTGTTTGAATTGCTAACCATAACTGCTTTTGTTGGAAAGTCTGATGATATTCCAATTACACTTGTTTTTCAAAAAAAACCTCATAATACTTTCTTCCTTCAACCAAAACTCAGGCATTTGTGTGTTACTCTTGTGTAACTGCTAGGTGCAACTTAAAAGATCAGAAAACACAATTCAAAATTCGTATAAACTTGCAGCAAGTAGAAGCTTCTCAAAGCAAGATGATATTAAGTAAGTCAAATTCTACTAAGCGGTCAAGCTTTAACTGAAGTAAAAGTATCTATAGGATATTGACTGGGAATGGAAATCATAAACAATATTATTAAAGGTTTTTTCTTTTATGTAATTTCATAGAGACATCTGTAAATAATATAATCAAAACCTCTTTTGAAAGCACACAGCTAAGCTCAAAGTTGGTTCATGTTACTTAGTGCCTTCTTATATTAAACTTTGTGCACCTCCAAGTACAGGTATTCTCTTACCATTCAGTTTAAAAGGTTTGCCCTTTAATAACTCATAAACAGTCCACATTTCTTGGCTCCAACACTGGAAGCTGTTAAAGTTAAACGCCTTCACTGATCACCAAATAGGTAATATTGGGAGGGGAAAATAATGAAATTTTGTTCTCTTTACACTTTTCAAGGTTTGGGGAAAGGTAGGAGAAATACTCTTACCAAAGTTCATCAATACTGTTCACATCTCAGTAAGCCATATATCCTAACACAATCAACCTGAAACATGAAATATTTTCAGCAATAGTAATAAGGAACTAGAAAAACCTTACAATAGAGTTAGGATTAATTTCAATGTTAAGGTATGAATGCCAAAATACTGACAACTTGATCTTTCTACTCTGAAATAATTCAGTTGCTTACACTTCATCAAGCTCTACTGTGAAACAAAAAATTTGACAGAAAAAGCTCCATTTTCCTCAGAAAAACAAAATAATCACCCAAGACACATACACAGACTTTGTCATCAGTGTATCCATGAGACAAAGGCCAAAATACTTCCTGCTGTAAAGATCAATCTCAAAAAATACTTCCTATTCACAATTGTGCTACTTATTTGAAAACATCTGTGTGTTAGAAGTTGTCACAATTTAGGTGCACAAGCAAATATACAGGTATGATAGGCTATTTCAGGACTCCTAAGTATGAGAAAATATTTGAACAAAAAGGATGCCGCCTCTTGACATCCTGCCTTTTTGTCGTACATCTCTTAAATGAAGAACCTGAAGAACCTTAATGATAATGAAGATTCATTCTCTCTTTTGGGGAGTGACCTCATCCAACCTAACCAAACTAAACAAACTTTCTAAAGTAGTTGTGGAAACAGTTACTCAATTTCTCTGCTCTAATCTGTTAGAAGTAACACTTGAGTTGCAGTCAGGAAACACCAGGTGTTATTGTAGCCACAATGGTTTCAGACTAACTAGTGCAACAAGTTACAAACCAAGCAGCTTCAGCTAAACCCTACTTCAAGGGCAACTAATGCTACTGGCCGCTGAGGGCACGCTCAGACCAATACAATAGGCACATGCAAACTCTTGCTTCTCACATTACTCTGTGGTTGATTTATTTTCATGCGCTGCTAACATTTTAACTTTCTTCAAAATAACAGCCTGGGTATTTTGAAAGCATGTGTGTGTCTCCCTAGAATATATCCAAAATACCTGGCAAGGAAAAAAGTAAAAGCAGACAACCTGGAAATTTGAAGTCTTGTCACTTTCAAAATGTCCTTGTCTGTTTATAATTCTTTTCATGCAATCTGGCTCTATCATTTTACTTACAACCACCCCCCAATATCTTCCCATGCTTTAGAAAGCAAAAACATTTTAAAGAAAAACATTTACCACATCGATGAAAGATACAAAATCAAACTAACATACAGGTGTTCTCTAATGCAGAAAAACAAACCCCAACATCATTATAAATCAACATCCTAAGGCTCAAGTTAAGAAAAACAATCCACCACCACTCTTAGTCTTCCAAGTGACTAGTGAAAACACCAAGTTCATACTGCACATCATCTATGTCCTGACTGTGGAAACCAATGTAGTAACCGATAACCAAATCCACACAGAGAAATTACCATGTATGGTGTGGGATCTCTGCTGTCCCCAAATTATCTAGTAGCAACTGGAACCTGAATTACGCTCAGACTGACAAAACTTGCTATTAAGTAGAGGAAAGATACAGACAAAATTGGCTGGGGCTTATTGGGAGAGCATTGTGATTGCTAAAACAGAAAACCTTTACCCCTAAGAACAAATTTTTCTTAAAGAGGATCATATACAACATACATATATGCTGTATATGTATACGTGCCATCATATACACCAGCACTACCTCTGACTGAATCAGAATTGTTGTGAACAGTACAACTGAAGCCAAATTGAATTTCTGGAACTGCATTAACATAGTGCAGTAAGAAGAACACAAAAACTAGTCTTTCATTGTAAGTCAGTGAATCAATCCTGTGACTGGAAATGGGTATTTTCAATGACAAAACTGGAATATCAAACATTAACAAATGATATATTATAGATCTACATGTTATGAAATTGAGGAAATGTGTTGCAAAGCAGTTTGCAATCAAAAGCAATCAGTTCCCACAAACAACACTGTCATATCCTAAGATTAAGAAATACTGCAGCATATTAGGAATGCAAAGGCACTCTAGAGGATGTTCAGCTAAAAAGGTGTCCTGCCACAGTGCGCAGTCATACCTCACAGTCACAATACTTTACTTTCTCTGATAAGTTTCAATATCTGGAAGCTGAAGATCCAAATGCCAAACACTGCCCAGAAAAAATTATTTGAAATTCTTGCCCTTTTGGAAGAATCAAGTCAGGAAGAAACAGAAAAAGTGTGAACAAAAACATCACAAAAAGCCCAAGGTGCATGAAGAATTCAAACCAAGAACAAGAAAAAAAATATAGGTAGGATACATATGACACTAAGAACAGCAGTAAAGCAGTTGACGTCATCTACCTGGACTTGTGCAAAGCATTTGACACTGTCCCGCATGACATCCTTGTCTCTAAATTGGAGAGACATCAGTTTGACAGGTGGATCACTCTGTGAATAAAGAACTGGCTGGATGGCCGCACACAAAGAGTTGTGGTCAATGGCTCAATGTCCAGCTGGAGACCAGTTACGAGTGGTGTCCCTCAGGGATCGGTGTTGGGACCGATCTTGTTCAACATCTTCATCGCTGACATGGACAGTGGGATTGAGTGCGCCCTCAGCGAGTTTGCCAATGACACCAAGCTGTGTGGTTCGGTTGATACGCTGGAGGGAAGGAATGCCATCCAGAGGGACCTCGACATGCTTGTGAGCTGGGCTGATGCCAGCCTTAAGAAGTTTAACTATGCCAAGTGCAAGGTCCTACACCTGGGTTGGAGCAATCCCAGACACAGCTACAGGTTGGACAGGGAAGTGATTCAGAGCAGCCCTGCAAAGAAGGGCTTGGGGGTGTTGGTCAATGAGAAAATGAACATGAGCCGGCAGTGTGCGCTTGAAGCCCAGAAAGCCAACCGTATCCTGGGCTGCATCAAAAGGAGCGTGACCAGCAGGTCAAAGGAGGTGATCCTGCCCCTCTACTCTGCTCTCGTGAGACCTCACCTGGAATATTGTGTGCAGTTCTGGTGTCCTCAACATAAAAAGGACATGGAACTGTTGGAACAAGTGCAGAGGAGGGCCATGAGAATGATCAGGGGACTGGAGCACCTCCCGTATGAAGGTAGGCTGAGAAAGTTGGGGCTGCTCAGCCTGGAGAAGAGAAGGCTGTGTGGAGACCTCGTAGCAGCATTCCGGTATCTGAAGGGGGCCTATAGGGATGCCGGAGAGGACTCATCACTAGGTACTGTAGTGATAGGACAAGGGGTAAACAGGTTAAAACTTAAACAGGGGAAGTTTAAACTGGATACAAGGAAGAAGTTCTTTACTGTTAGGGTGGTGAGGCACTGGAATAGATTGCCCAGGGAAGTTGTGAATGCTCCATCCCTGATAGTATTCAAGGCCAGGTTGAACAGAGCCTTAGGTGACACGGTTTAGTGTGAGGTGTCCCTGGCCCATGCAGGGGGGTTGGAACTAGATTATCTTAAGGTCCTTTCCAACCCTAACTATTCTATTCCAAGATTCTAACAGCAAATGGCAATGTGGGACAAGTGATTTTTAAAAAAAAATATAATAATCACGGAATCTTGCCCAAGAAGCTGAATTATAGTACCTCCTAAAAACAAACAAACAAACAAAATATTCTTTTTCCATGCCATGTACCTTGAAAATCCTGTTTCTTCAAATAGATGTTTCTCTACTCTGCCAAGAAAGAAACTGCAGATTTTGGCAAAGTAAGACTATAAAACTTAAGTCTCATCTGTGACATTCCTGTTGAAAGTAAACTCAGTGAATGAGAAAACTCTTACAAGTGCTGTGTGCATAGTGTCTTTAAAGCAAATCACTGTCTTGATGAGCTATGTTCAGCTTACATATACCTTTTGGAGAAGTTCAGCTTTCCTAGGTCTGTTTACTCTAAGGTTCTCTAATAACAACAACATAGAAGCCACCAGCAGCTTCATCTATTAGAACAAAAACATAAGCATGGATGTGTGAGGGAAGTGAAGGAGTGAATTTTCTCTTGCAGTAAAGATTCTGCAAGACATCCTAACACTCCTTTGAAGGATTTTATAAAATATACTATGTCCTAAGTAAACATTTATAAAAATAAAATTCAGGCTTGAAACGTGTATACCTCATGTGAAGTAGCAGTTCTTTCTATATCAATCTGTCCTGCTGTATAAAGACAGATTTAAGAGAACTCCAGAGGCAACCTAAACATCCTACTGATATCTGGACTTTTGCCTATATCACTTTTAGGCACTGATTTAGCTAACCCGCCTCAGTAGATATGTCCATAATTTCTCTCTGCTAACTATCAATCAGCTGCTCAAGACTCAAAATTGGAAACCATGAGCTCTTTCCTAATGAGCTGGCCAGAGATTCAGCTACTGAGTTGATGGGCAATGATTACTTTACATTGTTTTTCTTAAAATACAGCCACCCATGGGCAATGATTTAGCCACAAGCCTTGAGAAGAACCTCCAATTCTCATGCCTTAATGGCCTTATGAACTATCCTCAGACTGATTGCCCTGTCCAACAAATGCAGAATACATTAAACCACATGATTTTTATTTATACCAAAAGACTAACAGCTGAGACAAACACAGGTGCGTATATTTGCATGGATGGTAGATATGGAACCTACCTTCAGGCTTCATTTAAACCTGACAGTAGTAGTTAATATTATAGGCACACTGTCTGAACAGTTTAATCTTAAATTGTTTTCAATAATGGTATCAGTTTATCTCCTCCAAGTATGCAATTTTTAATTTTCATTCTTTCTCTGCCACAAATGTCCAACAGCCAAGGCAATAAAACAAGCATTTAACTTGACTCCCTGAAGTTACCATTCTGAGGTTCTGTAGCAATCCAGGAAGATCTATGATATAAACTAGGTGCATCATTCCCTTGGGCTTTTCAAACAGAACAATTATGTTGCCAAATTGTTTCACCTACTGACCCTGCAACTTTTGGTTACTTAAGCCCTCCTTACCATACTATTGTTTCACTACAAGTGCTAAGTGAAACCCAAAGCAAAAACACTTAAGGAGCTACCACTATAGTATTCTCTTAGGAAGTAAAAATCCCAAGAGATGGTCTCTGAAAATCAGGTGGAAGCACAATGTTACTTTAAACATCAAATGCAAGCTATTTAAAAATGAAATAAACTTATCAATACGGAGGATGTATCTCTGAACAAAAAAAAAGCCCTGCAAAATTTAGAGAATGTGGATTTCTATTATTTCTCCACACAACATAACCTAAACAGTACTTATTCCTCTTATGCGTAAGATTTTCATTTAGTGAAATTCCACTGATACTAAGGCTACTATTCTTTGCGTCTTGCAAATCAGTATATTTAAATATATATTTTAATTCACCAGTGCAAGGTTGTAGTCCTAGAATCTTTACAGTTTACATAATGCTAGTCTATAATCTAGTACAGGTCTTCAGATTACCAGACTGGCTCAGTATGCTGCTTATTAATTTATTCAAAAGTAATTGAACCCGAGTCTTTGATAGTTCAAGGTAATAAAAAGTTACCTGATCGAGTACTACAGGCTCTGCTGTTAGAGTAGTCACTGGCCTGGATACAGGTTGAGCCACTACAGGAACCGTGATATTTCTCGATACTGGCTGTGTTGTCACTGGAACAGTTACAGGTCTGCTAACAGGCTGTGATATTCCCGAACTTGATCCAGGCATCTGCTGTGTTGATAAACATCCAGTGACTGGTCTCTGCGGTGTTTGTGAAGTTCCTGAAACATTCACTGGTATAGACAATGGCTGCACTGCTACAGAGCTAGTTGTAGGTCTGGATACAGACTGAAAGACGGATGAAACAGGCATGGCACTGGGACTGGAGGCAGATGGCGCATAATGGTGACTGTCAGACTTGAATGTAGTAACTGTACCTGTTGCAAAGGATTCCAAAGTTATCTTTCTATAATTTTGCAGTCAGATGTTTCACAAGCGTTGTGCTTTTTTTTTAAATTACCGTATTAGGACAATAAAGTACCTCTACTGGGTGCACCATTCTGTATCCCCCTTCGTGATGAGCTGAAGTTGACTCTGTTCAATATATCTGTCAAAAGTTACATTATCTTAATTGCAGTTAAATTAATAGCTTAATTGCTTTTCAAAATAAAAGTAGCATTCATATCCACTAAGTAAGCCAATTAGGATTTGACTAATAAATTAGAAGATTATTTCTTAAATAAATACCTGGCAAAACAAAATGCAATTTGTACAAATTAAGATGAATTCTCCCCTCAAGTTAAGCTAGTTCACCTAAGAATCTCAGTTTTTGTTTTCTCAGAAATAAATTAACACACAAATACAACTGCAAACAAAGAAGAACATTTAATAGATATTTAGCTGTGGCAATTATAATGCATTTATTTATTTATATTTCTCATATATATAATAAGTTCCCGAATACTGTACTGCTCTACACTAAAGGAAGCATTTTGTCTCAACCAGTAACCATTTGCTTCTGCATTACAGGAAAATGCAGCACTTACAAACTTGGTTATAGACTTCACGAACTCCATTTTCCAGTGTGAAAGACAGATCAACAGACCAGCAACCAAAGTAGTTGTAGTATTGAAACTGCATTACAGGACTGATTTTCTTCAACATCCTACGTGGTAATCTATGACCAGAGTTCTAGCTCACAGGAAACACATGTAACTTCTTAGATTTGATGTTTACTCACTAGCTAATGCCACCAACATTCCCCAACTTTTTACATCTTAGTCTGGGGTTTCTGATCATTTCAGAAAGTTACAAAATTATTCATCAAATCCAAGTATTTTTCTACTCCAGATTCTCAGTTTTGTTACTATTGCAGTTGAGTTACTTGCTCTGACATGTGAAAATATGCATACGAAATTAGACTGATCCTCCAGTATCTAACCAACAAGGTTTAAAGTTCCTTCTCAAGCCAGGGTCATATCTCAAACAATAAAGAGTATCTACACATTGCATTTAACAACCTTAAGACTGTTTCCAGCAGCAATGGCTCATTAGTATATACTACTGAGTTTGATGAATCAAACTAATAGCAGTAGAGCTCAGAAAATCACAGCTTTCAACCTGTCACCTGCATTTAGATCATATTAATAAAAAAGCAGCTGCAAACAGACCCAAACAGGTTTACATTTCCTAACTTATGACAAAATCTCATTCTGTAACAGTAATACTATTTTTACTTCATCACAACACTATGAGCAAGAATTATCTTAAGTTGGTATTTAGCTTCTTCGTGCTTCTTAATAAGTCTATACCTCACATTTGAATTCCAGAGTGAAATGAAACTTGATCTACCTACAAAAAAAACCAAACCCTCTGTTCTGAAGTTTGTCTCATGAAGTGTATTCAGCTTCAGACAATCTGATGCACAAAAAACAGACATCCTAAAATGCAAAGGTAGATTTTACTGTTTTTAAACAGAAAATGTCAATAACTCGTGATTTGGAATTATAAACTAGATTTACATGACTCAACTGATTCATCACAGCCTTGATGCGACCTGTTCCCTTCCCCATCAAAGCGTTATTTGTCCTGTGTAGGTAAAAGAGCACTGAAGTATAAGAAACAGAACAACATTTTAAAGTAGCAACAAATTACAGGTTTGTATCATGAAAAGGAAGCAAGAAATATGAGCAGTAACTGTAGGAAAAAGGAATAGTTGCAGGAAATGGTAAATGGAACAAAGTGTATATTACTTTTCACCCTAGTCAAACTAATCCTTCAGTACATCAGAAGCACTTTATTGTACATGACACTGCACCAGCAGGTCAACGTTAAGTTTTTAACCACTACTTGAAGTTTTCCACACCAGTCTATATAAGAACTAATAACTGCATTGTCAGGAAAAAGTTAAAAAAAAAATAGTATGCTATGTACTGCAGAAAGTATACCTTCCAGAAAATTCAGAACCCTTTGTCATCTACCTTTTTCATCTCATCAGGCAGGAATTTCCCAGGGAAAAACTACGCAACAGTGATAAGAAAAGTTGAGTTCACTGTCTCTTGCCTATCACCAACAATAAACTGAAGCCTGACTACTGCCAGGTAGTACTACTTACAAGCCAGAGAAGAACTGAGGTCATTCTTCCATAGCTGTTTTTGATAGTGAAGATTACAAACAGAAAAGTTGAGGAAAGGGAAGGAAAAGAGATAAAGTAAAAAGTTACACCATAAGCGATTTTACTTGTGTCAGGACTGAGCATGGACAGCACTAGAATACGATGCATACATTTTAAGTATCTTTTACCGAAGTTCTTGAGGTTGCTAAATCTATTAAAATTATATGTTCTAATCTGAGCTACTTCTATCCTTTATGACTACAAAAAATTCTTGAGACTACAACAGCTGCAATGAAACTTGGCATATTTGTAGTTCCAGTGTACACCTTGTGCTTTCACAGTTGTTCTATGTTATGAGTTACTGGCAAGTACCAGCAGCAATCCAGAGGTCTCTGGACCTTCCAGAAAACAGTAATAAAGGTTATTTTTCAGTCCTTCTAGAAGTTTGTAACTGCAGAAAACTTCTTAGAGCAATTTTAAAACATTCCTCAAATTTTCAAGAGGCTCTAGAATATTTTTAAAATATTAAGAAACATAGGAACCATTTTCTGGTGAGAGAACTTTAACATCAGCTTCAGTCTTTCCTTAAAGCACAATTATTCACTTAAGCTAGCGCAAGAAGCATTAGACTTACTATCCCAGTGTGTAGTAACAAAGCAAAATAGAGTTCAGATGCAAGATGGAAGTATCACGAACTAAACTGACTGAACAGCTAACAACAGTTCTGAAGTCCATGCATTAGAATATAACAGAAAGCTTAGTTTAACATTTTGTCTTGAGATTCTTCACTGCAAAATATACACCTTAAGAAAACAACTATGGAAATCTTGGATAAAGAGATGAGGCAAAACTGAAAGCAGTAACCTCACCAGGCAATGTCCTGAGTATTCAATAGCTAGAGAAACCTTAGGTCACACCTCATGACAAATGACTGCAAGATGGTTGCACACAGAAAACAAGAAGTTTCATTACTAAAATTCAAGAAATGAAAGTGATGTTCTCCTTTACTTACCTGAACAAGCACAGGACTATCATAGAATTCTGACACATCTGCTGTCATCACAACCACCTAACCTCACTCCCTGCACTGGCTGCATTAGGAGAAAACTATAGAATTTGATGAAAAAAAAAACTTTTTGCTTTAGAGGGATGAATTTGTTATTATTAATGAAAATCTCTCTCTTAACAGAGAGGCTTCTACCATTTTCACATTAATCACTTTTCCTGATCATGCTTTTATTATAGACACTTGAAGACAGTTACCTTGGTTTTGTCAGAATGATGTCCACCAACACATGAAATGTGGAGTGGAGAAAAAACAGATACTTAAATTCACACGCATTCCTATAGCAGGGAGACACTTTCAAGTATGTAACTAAATATCAACTATATTGAGAGCAATTGCATGCATGGTTTCATATTTGATTGCTAACCAAATTGCTAATGCTAAAACTTTCAAATGTCCTTAACTGTGGAGACTGAAGTTTAAAGGTAGACAGAGCTGCATACAACCTAGATTTTAGAATAGAATTTCTTAAGAAGTTTTCAGTATGACACTGACCCACCAAACAGCTTTAAAATGTAGAATTTCTTAAGTATTACTGTTGGGGGGGTTGGGAAATTAATCTCTATTTTAAAATCAAGTTTAAAGTTTTTACACACAGAAGTACCTATTTTAAATTATGGAAAATGTCATCTTACATGTACTAGCTGGCTTCGAGCTTGAGATTTCCCCAACAAAGATTGGCTCATCATCATCATCATCATCCTCTTCCACTTCTTTCACTCTCTTTTGCCATGGTTCTAGCTCCTCTTCTTCACATTCCATAAATAACTCTGCCATCTTGAGACTAGACAAAAAAAAAAACCAAAACAAAACACACATAGCAAACCATTCAGTACTTTCATGAAACAAACATTTCACTGTTCAGAAAAGATTACTGCACTTGACAATAATTCTTTCCCTTCACCACCCACCTTGTTCTGTACAGGCTGAACCTGATCTGATATAGAAGACCACATCACCTTTCTGGTAATTACCTAAATTCCAAGTTTTGCTACTAAGGATGAGAAAAGACCAAAGATATTCTCCACATTAACTATTTTTTTTTATAATCCCCATGTAACTATCAGAAGAAGCCTCTGACACCACAATGCAAGATATCTTAAAAAAAATAAATTCCTATTCCTTGTAAGTGATACACAAGAAACACAAAGACCCTATTAACAAACATGTAATATAACCTTGCACAACCAAGTTACTGAAACACTAATTACAGCTTTAATCTCTTTACATCTAAATAAACCCAACCCAACCAAACCCCCACCCAAACCCACAACCTACCACAACCCCACAGATTTTCTAAGATTTTGCCAGGCCTTCCCATACAGTCACATTTTCTTCAAAACCACACAAAACCAACACACAAATCCCCCAAACCCACAGAACAAAACCCAAACTAATCACCCACAATAAAAGAAAACCAAACCCAAACCCCACCCTGAAACAAAAAAAAAACACAATTAAAAAAAAAAAATCCCAACCCATGCCCACAATCATCAATTAGGACTTCATAAAAATTTTGCATTTATCTCACTAGACTGAATCTCTTGTGCCTGGAGACTTACAGTAAGGAAAAAAAGTCATGTATGAAAATAGTCATGAAAATAAGTAAGTTTTGGAATCAACCAAATTAACATCAGCACTTCTGAACACAAATGGGTTTGATTTGGGTTTTTTTTTTTAACTAGTGTTGGCCAATTAAGTTTTCTTCTTTCTTTTCACATCCACTAACATAATCTTGAAAGTATTTCTGAATTTTCCTGTATGGAAATACGAAACTTTCGTATTTCTTTACGCACACTAACAATGATCTAATTGCTAGTAAGACCAATAATTTCATAAAACCACAGTGTTGTCTCAGTGATAACCTGGATCAGGGCCCCTCATACAAAGGTACTTGCCTTGCCTTAGGGACAGAACTTGACAAAATTTAGTGTTGGCATTTTTTGGTGAACTGGAGAAGAAACAGGCAGCTCCGCATGAAGAACCCAGCCAGTATACAAATATTAATATCCAGGCACTATAGGAATTCCTTGAAATTAATGAACAGTTAAGCACCTGAAATTCAATTCATCACTGGACTGCTTTGACAAAAAATTAAGAACATCTGAGCTACAGTTCCTTTCATGAAGGCCACAATCAGTATTTCTGGCCTTATTAACAGGCTACTCCCAACAAAAAAATATTATCAATACTTCTTTCATTCTTATGCTGATACAACACTTACCTGACAAAGCAAACTAGTTAAGGAAACACAACTTCCCGCTATTATGCAGTGAAAAGTTCTCTGTCAGTTTACCTCCCTAAACCCAATAGCCAAGGCATCAGATCAGCACTTAATGTATATGTTTATGTCATTGAAACCTTATAAACAAGGTGAAAAAAATAATAAAAAAACAAGATTACATTCATAATCATAAACTGGTATCTCTTAAACTAAAATTTATTTTATATGGTTTATGGGTGGACTTGGCAGACCTGTGGTAATAGTTGGACATGGTCTTTTCCAGAGTGTGATTCTGTTGAAGGACATTCCTTAAAATACCTTTTCTTTACTAGCACAGAGGCAAAGTTTATTAGATTTCAAGGCACAATTAAGGCCTATTTTCAGATTCTTTTTTCATGGAACTGACAGCATAAACATGAGTTGGAGGTTTTTTCATAAAAAAATATAAATAAATTAATTAAAAAAGTTATATTTGACCTCAAGTAAAAAAAGAAATCAATTATGAAATGTGCTCAGAGAATGCAAATGAGAGCATACGCAATTTATACTAAAACCACAAAATAGGCACCAGCAATCTGTATGCTAGCAGAACTCTAACAAGATGCACATGATAACCTCAGCTACACTATAATGCAGCTGATTTTTTAATACAGTTAAAAGTAATTTCATAACATAGCCATGGACTTTCAAGAATGGTGCTGATTGAAGAATAGTGTGGACTGAAGAATAGGGATGTAAATAAGTAACCTCAAGAACATTAGGCTTTGTTAGCAACTACAGAGAAAAGGAAATTACTAAGATAAGCTTTGCCAGAACCGCCTGGTGGTTACTGATATAACAACTATCCTAAACCAAAGTGATGAAATAACCATCAGGGGTCAAAAAGCCCACTACCACATTTTCGTATGCATACAGAAGGCATTCTCTAAAAGCATGATGTAACGTATGTGATCTAATGAATATGTATGTTTAAGGACAACATAATCACAGCCTGGTTGATGCTTGGGAGAGACACTCTTGGAGGAGTGATCCCCCATGTCTCCCAGCACCACAATAAAGAATACCTGCTTGTCAACTTGAATGTTTGTTGGTGAGTTCCTGGAGATTGCTCTGAATCAACTTCAAAAAAGTTACATCAACTGGTGGCACCTCTTAAGGACATCTCATTTTATGAATTAGGATGTATGCATTAAAGTATTCTGAAAAGGTGACTCAAATCATATGGCAGCTTTTAAAACACAAGTATCAACATCATATTTTTAATTTTTTTTTTTTTTAAATCTGAATGCTATGATTTGAAGCCCAAGCTTTCACTGACTTTTTTCCTGACAACAAAGCCAACCTAATGGTATTCCTGTCCTGCTCCCTCAGTTGTGCTAGTAAAACTTTTCAAGAGACTAAAACGTGAACCAGTGCAGGTTAAAAATAACTTGGCACACTAACAGTTTTACCAGCACAACTGAGAGGTCAAAACACGCGTGGCCTGAGCAATCAGTTGTAGTAAGGGGGAATGGATTTGATTACAAGTGTCAGGATCTGCTCAAATGGTCTCCATTACTAAAGGAAACCATTACATCCATTTTTAGATTATAACAAAATTCAAAGTTTTCAGCTCCTTTAAGTACATTAACATAGAAAATCCATTCCAGGAATACAGCTAGTGGTTGCTCTCAAAGCCAAACTCAACAGTGAATCCTCCTCTGCTCTCCACAAATGTTTCTCACTGGAGGTGCAGACCCCAGGATAAGAAAGATGAACTTACTGTCAGTAAGCTATTACCCTCGTTTTTTAAGATGTATAAGCATATATACATATCCATACAAAAATCTCCTTAAAGGTAGTCCATGGATCCGAGAGGTCCAAAACTCCAATGAAATAATTTATCTAATAAAAAATGGTTTTAATCCATTGTTCTAGGATAGCAAGTGTCAAAATTGTGAACTAGTTCTTTAAAGCACTTAAAAAGTATCAATGAACTGTATCAAGATATTACTTTAAAAGGCAACTGCTAAGCAAAATCTAAGGCTAACCATGTAAATTCATTAGGCAGGCAGAGATAATCAACCTGAAAAATACAATTCTAAGAATATTGCTATTGTTACCAGATAAGCAATGAACTAATACAAGACAAAAAAAAAAAAAAAGAAACCTGAACTTATTGCACAAAAGAGCAATAAGTTTCTCATAAAATAAGGGTTTTAAAAGCACTAGTTCAAACATCTTCATTCATCGTGGCAATTATGTTTAAACATAGCTAAGTTTATTAAAAATCGGGGGGTTGCTTAGGTGGTTTTTTTTTAACTATTTAAAAGCACTCACATTGACTCAACAAAAATGATACAAATGTTACTAAATGTAACAAGAGTGTAACAGCTTAGCGAAAACGGCAGAAAGTGATCTGCAGAAGTGCACCTTAATCGCAATCAATACAATATAAAACCATGAGAAATGCAGCTGCAATCAGATTTAGTTATTGAAAACCCATTTACTACTTTAGATGCAATTCACCTGTTCCACCTTTAAAGTCAAGTGAGCTTTCTCATACTCAACACTTCTGTGGATTTGCTTAAAAGAACTGAAACCAAATGAAATTAGCAGTGAGCTTAAAGAGTGAGGACATCTACCTTAACCAGAAAGTTCTCCTGCTGGCCTTGTCATCTTTCCATAATACGAACATCAGCGAATTATTCTAATATTTTTCCCCTTATTAACTGAACTGCAGTTAAGAGCTGCCCTTCAAATGAACATGGAAGTTAAAATCTGTACTGTAAATAATATATGGTATTGTATTTTTCAGATAACTTCCCATCCAGGCACATAATATGTTAGTTACAAAGGAGTATGCAATCTACACCTTCATCATGACCCTAGGTGTTTTATTTTCACCGAGTGCTGCATTTGTTTCAGCAGCAAAAAAACAATGACCAAGCTGAAATTGAACCTGGAAGCTTTAAAACGCCGAAGTATAAAGCAACTTCCCTCAAAACCTAACCTCAACAGTCAACGCCACCCTCTCTGCCATGAGGTGGTATAAGCTCCGCCTAGGGAAGGGCAATATTGCCTCTGCAAACGAGTCAGAAGTTCATACTCCCGAGCTGCGAGGGGTGCGAGGCCGCGGGAGAAAGCGAAGTCCCCCTGACGCAGCCGAGCAGCTGCTTCTCCTCCCGCAGCGCCGCCGCCTCTGGCGCAGCCTGACCGTCCTGTCGACCCGCGCCGGGTGACCGCAAGGACTCCAACCGAGACTGCAAGTTCGGGCCTGGACGAGGCCCGCATACCACAGCCTTGGCGGGAGGGGAAGAGGCGCAGAGGCAAGCCCAGCACCCGCTGCCAATGCCCAGGGACCCTGGCAGCAACCAACCCCGGGGCAACGCAGGCACGGCGGAGCGAGCCCTGCCCGGACGCCCGTGCAGACAGACCCTCCAGGGCCCAGGAGGGCCTAGCGGGGGCTCCGAGAAAACCCTCACGACGCGGGGTCCCCCACCACAGACGCGAAGGGGGTGCAAGGCCGCGCTCCGACCTAAGATGGCGTCGCTCTCACAGGCGACAATCCCCCCGCGGCCCGCCAGCCGCCGAGCGGCGGCTCCCTCCACCCGGGGAGGTGTCAGGCCGCCCTGGCAGGGCGGGCCGAGCACAAGGAGCGGGTTGGCTTACCGTGCTGCGTGTCGGGAGAGACCGCGGCAGGCCGCCCGGCTCGGTCGTGGGCTGGCAGGCGGGGGGATGGGAAGCAGCCGCGCTGGCGGAGCCGCCTCACATCACCGGACCGCGGCGCCCCACCTCAGTCTCCGCCGGGGGAGGCCGCGCCGCGCACTGCCTGCCGGGTAGAGCGCGGGTCAGCCCCACAGCGGCGCGTGCTTTCCGGAAGCCGCGGGGCGGGGCCGCGCGGGGGCGGGGCCACGCACCATGTGCCGGGCCTCACACCCAGCGGCCGGCTTCGGCCTGCGGGTCTGTCGCATCGGGCCTCCTCAGGTCTGGCTGCGGTTGCGCTCCGCCGCTATGCAGCTAAAGCCGCGGCGGGCCCAGTATCCGGAGCAGTGTTCACCTCAGCCGCACCCCGTAAGTAGGCCCCGCTTGCCGTGCAGGGGCGGCGGGAGCAGTCCTTGGTAGGCCGCGAGCAGAGGTCAGGCATGTCCCTTGTGGTAGGTTCGATCACAAGCACTAGTAGCTCTACATGTGACCGAAGAAAAGGTATGGAGAGCTGTACCCAGAGCTAACATTAAGTACAGGCAACTCAATGTAACAGAGTGTGTTTCCAGAATTAGTGGATTACAAGCTTCTAAACTGAATACTGTTCTGACTGGAGGTTTGTTGTGTCTGTGTTTTCCTTGTGGGTTTTTCTCACAGTCATTTACCCAGTTGGTTAGATAACAGAAATACGTGATCAGCTGTTCCAAACTTTTACTCAATAAAATATTCCATTACTTTCAGCAGGACATCGTGAAGCTGCTAGATGAAGCCTAAACTGGGCAGTGAAGCCACGGTTGCTAATGAAAACAGTCCTGGAGTACAGTACCACAAAGAGCTGCTGCATTCTTCACTCATCTTAGAGTTTGCACAAGAAAATCTCTGAATCAAAAGGTGACTAAGAAATCCAGTTTTTCTTACACCTTTTTGTCCATAGCGTTCTCTCACTCGGGCCAACATCCAAAAATGCTCCTGAGCTTAAATTTTATTTTTCCCCTTCTCAGTTTTGCTGTCCATTCTACCCTAAATAAATAAATAACTAAATAAACCCCCAAGCCTACAAACAAAAACCCACACTAAAACCCCACACAGTTCTTCATTTATTAGAATTTGAAAATATTTCTGATTAATTTTGAAGATAAATAATGGGAAAGCACTTATCAAAGTTAATCTGTATCACTCAACTTTTTCAGCCCATAATTCTCAGAAGTTACTGTTGGTGACATCTGCCATAGCTGCCATCAGGTATGCTCAATTAATTGACTATAGAGTTTCTCTGAAATTGAAGGTTGTTTTTTTTTTTTTCCAGAAGAATAAATGAAGTGTTCTTATGAACTTAAACTCTAAAGATTTGACTACTGTGTTTAGCATTGAAAATATTCTGCTCATTTTCTGTATCATCTTTAGCCTTGAGATGCTTCCAGACTACTCTGGAATCTCAGAGAAGTGAAGAAAAAAAACACAAAACAACATTAGTAATTAAGTAATTGCTGCTTAGTGATTATGCCATTAAATAATTTGGTTATTACAGTTTAGTAATTAAACAGTTATTAAACTATGACATTCTGCCAAAGTAGGAGGAAAAAAGAAAGAGAAAGAAATAATCCTGGTATTTGGCAGAAAAGGAGAAAAAATATGGGAACTAGAGAGGGAAACTTATTTTAGGTAGAAGTAAATGTGAAGTGAGATCTATAGTCCAGTTATTTGAAACACATTTTCAACTATTCGTTTACCGAGAGATCATTGCAGGTGGTTTTCTTCAAGCAAAAAAAAATAAGATGAATATAAAAAGTATATTAAGATTACATGGCAAAACATTGAAGAAGTGTGATATAATTAGAATTAACTCTGCACATATAATTCAATTCATGCATTCTGGAGGTGCATAATTGCATATTGTCTGTTCTGCAAGACCCCTACCTAGTTCTTGGACAAATTTGTTTGAATATCATGTTTTTGCATCATCCTACAAAGCCATAGGAGCAAAATAAGTTTATTCTATGAGAATAAATAAGCATTCACAACTTCGAAACTCACAAATGAGTGAAGGATAGTAAATAGCCTCCACAATTTCAATAAAATAGTTCTTTCCAAGGTTCCTTTGGTTTATAGACAGTCATCTTGGCTAAGCTTCGTAGGTGGTTAATGGGAAAGCCCTAAGACTTTGTGTTGCAACAAATAATTGGTGACTAATTAAAGAAGAAAGTTCAGTGAGATCTGAGAAAGCTCTTTAAAAAAGAAGAGACTGAAAACTCAGTGTGCTGTGATATAGGTGAACTGTGTCTCTTTGACATTAAGATGTGAGACTTCATAGACCACATCATCAGTGAAAGTGCCCTTCTAATGTTCCTCATCAGCCATGGAAATTATGTGGGATGTGCTGGGGTGGGGAGCAGATAAAACCAGGGATTTCTACCCTCCACATTTAATAATAGTCCTTGTCAGTTATCGTCGCAGTGAGCAAGTAGATCAGGCAATTAAAAACATACTCCTCCATGGTGTCCTTGCAAAAAGAAACACATGGGCAGGTGCACTGGACAGGAAGATTTATATCTCCTCTAGGAGAAGGCAGTATGATGGAAGACATGCAGTACTTTCAAATGCAGTTTAAAAAACTTCAAGTTCTGGAGACACCAGCCAGAGTGAAGTACCATGAAGGAAGGCTGCTTTATATGTAAGAGGAAGTACTGATAAGGTAACGAGATGTTTTAGGAGAGCCATGCCTGAAAACTTACAGAGAAAACTGCAAACATATTATATACTCTAAAAGAGAAACTTCTGCAGAAGGTGATTACAGAGAACAATTGTATTTCATGCAGTTGGGCAGTATACTTGCAGTGTTGGCTACAGTAGTAAAGCTGGGCTTGAAAGATAACCAGTCTGAATTACTTCATCTTAGATCAACTGGCCTGTGACTTAATTACTGAAGACACATTCCTTTTCCTTCTGTGAGTTATGGACAATAATCTCTCATCAGTTTCTGGGTTTTGTCTCAAAAGCATTGTCTGTGCCAGAGAAGTCAATTGATTACAAAATCCCTCAGTGGTCCAAAATGCTTTTATCCCAGTGGTCTGCTCCTCCACATCACCCTGTATCAACCACTGATGAATTAGCAGATGATAGTTTAATTTTGAGAGGGCATACAGAAGTTTGTAAAAAAGTAGCAGAAACTGGTAGATGTATTGCTTACAAAGCCAGAGGGTATAACTTATTTGCTGTCTTGACTCCTCTGACTTTATATTGGTAGAGGGATGAATAAGTGAGAAATATGAATGCAACTATAAGCTTTATTCTGCATTTCAACCAGCAGTTGTTCATATTGTTCTTATTTTGCTTATCATGTTCAGGCATTTTGAGGCAAGAGCACCAGCTAAGCATGAGGATTTTGTAGTTGAGTAGGCAAAGTGGGGGCAGATTGGAAACCAAAGCATGTCTTCTCAAGTGGTGATAACTATAGACAAGCACGTTGCAAGACAGCAGTTGCTCGCAATTACTTCACAGTATCACAGTATGCTAGAGATTAGAAGGGACCTCAAAAGATCATCTAGTCCAATCCCCCTGCCGGAGCAGGAACACCTAGATGAGTTTACACAGGAAGGTGTCCAGGCGGGTTTTGAATGTCTCCAGAGGAGACTCCACAACCTTCCTGGGCAGCCTGTTCCAGTGTTCTGTCACCCTCACTGAGAAGAAATTTCTTCTCAAGTTTAAGCTCAAACTTTAACAAAAAATGAAATAAAATCCTCATACTGATTCATAGAGACTAGAAAAATAAAAAAGGGGCAAGTAAATGTCTATCTGTCGTTGATTTCTATAACCAAAAGGCTCAATATAATAATGCTCAAAATGGTCATCTGTTTCTCTCTTATGGAAAAAAAGATTTGAACTGGGGAAGAAAAAATCATATCTATTGTCAGGTCTTTAAACAGTGCATCGATGTCTGGAAAAGCTGGATGATTACTTTTCAGCTCAACAAGATGCATTTTAACGTGGTTCTTTTGATTTTTAATCACAGACATCCATCCATGTGTAGCTAAAAGGCAGAAACTCCATCAAGGTTTTTAACAACACAAATAGTTTGGTTGAACTGCTTTACTTTTCCAGATCAATACTGAAAAGCTAGACAGGGAAACAAGGAAATGTAGCTGATACTTTAGAAACCTTTCTGTGCAAGAAATGCAAAATATGTTCTTAAAGCATATAAACCACCTTAATTCTTACCATGAAATCATAAGACAAGTTAGTATTTTATTCATTTGTAATTATAGGCTGATTTGGATAACCTTTACCCATGCCATTAAAGATTCATAAAATCAGGTATACATTCTAAATTACATTATGTTTGGATTAAGAATTTGTAAGAACATTCTTGTAAATATTGCTATTGACATTCATCTTAGAAAATCCATTTTGTTATTAAGATGACCTAACCAATTTTGTTAGATTGGAAGTCTTCACTTCCCCAACTCTCTCCACAAACAAAGACAAATGGGAGATAGTGTATATTTATATACATTAAAAAAAGAAATTCACATTTCCTAATTGAAGCGGTGACAGGTGTCATCATAAATTGTTTGTGCAAGCCTCCTACAAGTTTATAGGTTACATAAACATTGGGATCAGTTAAGCTGCACCAGAATGCAGATACCTCTCTCACAGAACTTGGAGGTCAGTATGACAATGCCAGGAGCGTTCCAATTGAAGCAAAGTGCCACATACAAAGAAAGTTACAGGGAATTTAAATAGGGATTGTAAATTTACACAGAAATATAAGTGGATTACTAGGAGAACATAAAGTTATCAAACTTTTTTAGGAAAACAACTTTTACAGACTAAAACTTTACATTTCATCGCACATCCCCTTCTGCTCTGCTGATACTAAAATATCTCTTATGTAATTTTCAGGTTTGTGTTGATATTAAAAAAAAGAACTTTGAGTATTCACTGTCGATTTAGTAAAAAAAGTTAGTATTTGGCGAGTGGTTGAAGTGTAGAGATGTTTATAGTATGTTCTGAGGTATCTTGACCATAATCCTGAAAAACAAGTTTTAGATGTGGCTTGAGTTTAACATAATGCTGCGTTATTATTGACCTCAAAGTTTATTTCATTGGAGTTAACTGAGGAGACTGTGAAGTCCCCATCACCGAAGATTTCTAGAGTAAGTTAAAACATGTCAGAAGCAGACTTGGTACATTTAATGCTATAAGCTACTGGAGGAAGTGCTACTAAACTACTGTGGCAAGTATACTTAATGCTGATGTTTTTTTTTAAAACCCTACTGAATGAGGACTCCATTTGAATGTAATCTGGGAATCAGAGTGCAATTGTTGTGTTCTGATTTTGTATGTCAGTAAAACACAGCAGAGTGAGGAGGTCTTGCTCGTTAACACTGAAGTTATGGGTTTGTTTAATATGATTTCTTATTCTTAGAGGCGCTGCATACATACAGCAAGTACCAACCTGCATGATATTGCAGTTGCAGTTGCTGCCAAAATTTTGCTAGAATGGATATGTTCAGATGGGAAGCCTGTAACTATGAATGCACAAACAGATACTAAAAGAACATCTGCAAAACAAACACTGTTCAACACATGTATGATTTATTCAAGTATTCAAGCATTCCATAAGAAACTTTTGTAAAGTTGATTGCGTTTAGTCTGCTGTGGTTTGTTGTTACAGTATCATACCTCCAGGAATTTGGCACAAGTATAAACAATAAGGGGTGAGCTAATCTGTTTATAACATGATATTATAATGTTTGTTAGCCATACATAACATGTTTATGTTTTGCTTTTTGAGACAATATGAAAAGTCTAACATGCAACCCTGCAGAAAGTATCCTTTAAACTTTAGAAGTATGCTTCTGTAAAATAAGATAAAAACCCAACCCAAACCATAAATTGTAACACTTCTAACTACCATCACACAGAATAATAGCAATTAAAAAAACAATAATTAACATCTCTAAGAGTCAGTGTCTCTTCAGTGTGCAGGTATTTCTTGTGTCAACATTACTCAAACTATCAGATGAGAACACATGCTGAACTGCTTGGAGTTACAAGAAATGTTTGAATTGGATGAACTCTATCGGAGTCAAAATGGTCAAAAATAGAGCTATTGCTATATACAAATCCAATTTGTTTATTTGGATGCAAAAGAAAAATATTTCTAAAAAAAAAAAAAAGAAAAAAAAAAAAAGGTTTAGTTTCCAGAAACTTTACTTAGTGACTTTAGGTTATAATAAAGTTAGTAGGTTAACATTAAGAAGTAACCCCTGAAATAGTTTAGTTTTTGTTTAAGAAATTGATTTTAAGAAATTATACTGTGTACATCAGTTTAAATACTGGAACTGCTCTGGTTCTCAGATCAGATACACAGGGAATACACCTTGCCTATTGGATTAATTTTTATCACTCACCTTGGAACAAATTCAATCCTAGCTGTCTGCTACTATGTACTCCGCACGGTAAAGAAACTCCAAGCAAATAACTACTTGGTTTAGCCTTTGTGTCCACGTCAACTCAATCAAGTAATTCAGTAGTAAAGAATATTGTTCCACGGGGTTGATGCCAGACATTGTTTTACTGGCAGAGCCTTAAATAGGAAAAGTGACATGATACCGACTCAACGTATGCTCCAGAGACTGTTCTTAACTTTATTAACTCATGCAATAGATTAGCCATTCTTCATAGAAAATGCCCCAAGCAATCCACGTTGTGGTGGACAGACAAAAAGAGGTAGTTCCTTCCAAAAAAGAAAGGACAAAAAGAAAAGTTAATTTATGTGTAGAAGTACAGTGCCCCAATGTGGCTTTTAAACTACTGCAAATAGTACAAGAAGTAATAAATGATGCATCTGCTTTGAAATCAAAGTAACTTACGTTGTGTTGCAGTGAGTTGCTATTACAAAGATTTTAAAAATACCTGAAGAATAAACATAAAGGCATGTCAGCTCCTAAGAAGTAAGTATTTTCTCATAATCCAAAAGAAAAGAACTAATAATACAGAAGTAAAGAAAATCTGTTAAAAATAATATTCCTTTAGGATAATATTATTCAGAATTTCTGCTGAGTTATGAGCAACTCTGGGCAAATCACTGTAAGAAGGAAGTGACACACTTTCAGATTGTTAGATTTCTTTTATTCTTTACAAATAATCATGCATTTGCGTAGCAGCTTCTGTTCATAAAACTAGAACTGAAAGTGGGTTCTTGGCATTGTTATCACATCTATAAAATGTGTCCATGACTTCTGAGTGTGTCTGTGCCAGTAACTGATTTTTATTTGTCAGATTGGCTGCCAAACTGAAACGAAAGAAAGTATTGGGATAACAAAATAGAAAACAAAGGGGAGTGCTGTTTTATCCACTAACCAAGTAATTTACAGTCTGTAAGGGGAGACCCCATATTAGTCCTAGAATAAACACTTTCCATGGGTCTGATTTAATCAGAGTTTTGCAGAGTATTTGGGATGCTCTTTTCTGTTTTAGCTGTTCCAGTTTAAGAATGTTAAATGTCTATGTGAAAGGGGATTAACAGCCAAGGGTGCTTCCCTCACCTCCCAAGTTCCTGGTTTACCTGCCAGTCTTGAGTCATTCTGACTTAGTGAATCAAAATGAGGTTTTATTCCAAAATCCCTACTAATACGAGTGAGCAGATCTCCTCAAACAGGAGGGAGCTAAGCAGAGGTCTTCTTTGCCTAGTGCATTTTCCCACATGAATGCATTGGTACTTGGACTTTTGGATGAAAGGCATCATTGCTTCTACCTTCCTCTTCTTGCTTATGAATTTAGCTAATCACATCCTAGAGTTCTATATTGACACTGCTTTACGAAGTTTAGAAGCCATCAAATGAAAGTGTTGGCATCTAAAACATACTACTTATTTCATATGAATACTGTACCATCACCTTTCCTTAAACTGCATTTTTTGCCAGGTTCTATGGAGAACAATCTTTAGGAGATCAGCATTTTCTCTTCAGTTTTAGAAATTTCCTCTGTAGTGTATGAATGATAGCTTTCAAATGGTAGAATTATATATTTAAAACTATGGTTATAAGAAAAGGTTGTTGGTTTTTTTTTATCATAAGTTTTCTGATCCACTGCTATTTATAAAGTCTGAAACTCTCCCAACTGCCCTCATATCTACACAGCTATTTCCGTTTTGCCTAAATATTCAGGAGACTAGAATTGTTTATCTTTCCTTCAGGCTCCCTCATGTTGGGCATATAGTGTTCTTAGCTGGAATTACTGTACTTGCTGAAGAAAACTTATGAAACAAAGTAGTGAGCAGCAACTCTAAAACAGAGTTAATATTGTCAAGCCTCTCCATCATGTCCAGATTCTTGGACAGTTGGTCCTTCCCTAAATTTTAGCCAGTTTGTAGTTCTTTTGCCAAATGACAAAACAGAATACATGCTTCCTACCTGGACACGTTTGTACTTCAATCAAAATGCAAAGTCCATCTTAATACCATGACGATGCATACTTCATTGGTGCTAATACTGTGAGGCAGAAAAGTCAGTCATTTGCTGTGCAACATTTCAGCTGTTCTATACAGCTTGACTGGAAATTGGTGGGGTGGAGGGATCAGAAAATCATATAAAGAAAATAATTTCTCATTTTATCCTGTTCATTTGAATGGTAGTATTAACATGACATAAGATGTGGAAGGAATGTCTGGAAGTAATGGATTTTTAACAACATGTCATTTCTTGAAGATTAAACTTACATCTGGCTTCTTAGAGGTATTTAGCCTAGTTTACTAAGGAAAGGAGATTTGTGCAGTCATAGTGTATATGTGCCCCATTAATAGGATGAGCACAAAGGCAGATTTGAGACAGTTTCAATAAAAGGTAGATACACCTCTAAAGTAATGAAGAGTTTTAAAATTTCGTAAAAGTAACTGCTGGGTAGAGAGCACCCATACTGAGAGCTAGAATGAAGAAACCCTCATTCTGTCCAGGAGAGAGAGCTGAGAAATGCCACAACTGTGGCTTCCATCATAGAATCGTAGAATCATAGAATCATAGAATAGTTAGGGTTGGAAAGGACCTTAAGATCATCTAGTTCCAACCCCCCTGCCGTGGGCAGGGACACCTCGCTCTAAACCATATCACCCAAGGCCTTGTCCAAACTGGCTTTGAACACCGCTAGGGATGGAGCATTCACAACTTCCCTGGGCAACCCATTCCTGTGCCTCACCACCGTAACAGTAAAGAACTTCTTCCTTATATCCAATCTAAACTTCCCCTGTTTAAGTTTGAACCCATTTGCAAGCAAGAGCCAGGTTTCATTTGTTGTGATGCTTGCTGACCTGAGTTAACAAAGGGAAAGCAGCGTTATTATCCCAGTAATTCCTGAACTTGAGGGTGTGCCAGGGATGGCACATGAGGAGTCAGAGTCTGAGTTGGCTCTTGAAGCACAGCTAGAGTCCCATTGACAGTCTGTGTCATTCTATCACCTCTGACATTTACTAGCAGTTTATCACAAACAGAATTATTCTGCTGACTTGTGTATTATCTTTCTGCATCCTGCAAGTATTTTTTAAATAATAATTAGTCTTAATTCTCAAACTAGAATTTACAGCATATGGAAGAGGGAGGGAAGATACCACTTCTGTGCTAACCTCACTTCAAATTATCTTTGTTCTCTTTCCTTTTTTTCATCTCCCATAGCACTCCACTTCCTCTCAAAATACCCTGTCATTGTCTCATTGTGTAAGTGCATAAAACTAGTGAAAATATCCATTAATTTCTCACTTCAGATTCTGTGTCTGGCCAGTGTTACTTTTCATGCCAATGAAAGATGATTATTTCTGTGGTGTAGACACACATAATGGGCTGGTAGCAATGGAGACCAGCATAGCAGGAGAGCCTGTAGCAACAAAGTATTGTAGAGCTAAACCTTAAATTACAGAGAGAGTTAGAGGAGAGTGAAGTTATGACAGATGTTTTTTTGATCTTTGAGTGATGATATACAGGGATAACTTGGAATTTTGTGATTAACAGTATTGCACTGGTACCAGCTGAAAATTTCTGTGGCCTGGGACCACAGAAATGCTGAAAAATAAGTCTAATTATATGAACAAATAGTATTAAATGATAAATAACAATGCTATGGCAATTAAAAACATCCTAACAAGCAATACAAGTAAGCAGAGGCTGCACAGAATTGTTTCAGGGATCTTGAGCATCACATTCTGCAGCCCACAGATTACGCAGACCTGGTTTTATATGCATGCAGCAGATATTTGCAGGGTGATTTCCTTAACTGTGCTGACATGTTAGAACAAATTTATGTGCAGTACAGAAATAAAGTTTCTAGACATTAAATGTCTAGCAAGACACTGAAGCCCTAAACAGTTGGTGGTTTGTAGTTAATTTCATTGACACAGGCGGAAAACCTCAGATGAGTAGTTTTCTCTAGTGTCCCACTTCTAATATATGGTTTCACTGAGAAGAATCAGTCAGCTGCTCTGCTTTTATTTAGACAGGTGGAGTACAGGTTTTAAACTTCTGCAACAAACAGATGCTTATCTGAATTTGACAGAATTTTTTTTAAGCTGTATTTTTTCATGTTTCCTAAGCTCATGTGGACACTGTGCATACCCTTTACTACAAGACAGGATTACTCACCAGATCTGCCAGTCCCCAAAATTAGTTTTTGAAAAAGCCATGTATATACAAGTCAGTAAAAAACCAGCTCATACCTTTGAAGGTCCAAGTCAGGCTAATATTTTACTTTTCAGGAAAGAGAATTATGTAATCTCAGGAAACAGTGGTATATAGACACTAGTGATACTTAAAGGCAGCCTTCTGTTCAGAATTATTATTTTAGAGAAGACTTTCACATAGAGCTGCAACTTCAGTTATCAGCATTGACAAAAGGTTAATTTGGAAATAAAATAGTCTTCTGAAAGTCAACCATGTGGAACGGACTTACACATTTATCAACACACTTTGCTGCTTTCAGTATATGCTATGTGGACTAAAGCGGCAACTTTCAGTTTGATAAAATCCAAGTTAGCTATAAAATGCCAGTACCCTAACAAAATATATAATTGCACCTGCAAAGGATGATGCATTAATTATAAACAGTCTCTACTGGCTTAAGCTACAGGACTGCTCTTTTAGTTCAGTAGCAAAGCATTTACTTGGGAAACTTGTGGTATAATTTCAGAGCAGTTTCTCAGATGAGTTTTCTGTTTCAACAGCTAATTGAAAACAATTTGCAGAAGCATCCACGTTCACTCACATTGTTCATCACTTGATGATCTTGAATAGGGGAAGAGATCCTGCTCCCAAGGAATCATATATCTATCTAATTCATGTATTTTCAATTTATTGTTATTTTGAGGAGGAATTTAATGTATCCACCTGATAAACATATCCTTTTAAACATCAGAAATATTTAAAACAATATACTTCCAAAGTCCAAACCAGATATTCTTGTGTCCCTTGACAGAACATAGCTTCCTCACCATATATAAATCCAATATTGCGCTAATTGGATTAAAACAAATAGATTAAATTTTACTGATTTCTACTGTAACATATTAAAGTGAATTTAAGTAAGAAACGTTTCTGCAGTGTCTTTTCCCAGATATTTACTGGTTTGGTTGCATTTCTATTCAGTAATTTTCTTTTAACAGTGACACTGATCATAGAGGGCTAACGTTACTCTGAAATCTTCGATAGCATTGTAAATCAGAAGCCAGCTAAACTTACTGACAAATATTATGGAAAAAGCAGAAACTTTAAAATTCTGTCTGAAGAGAAGTGGGTGAACTGACTAAATTAAGCAACTAGAAATTAAGGCAGGTTCAGAATCGCAATAGTTCTGATGACATCAATCTTGAATTATGGTTTTCTTTTGTGAACTATTCCATATAGATGTAGGCCAAAGCATTTTCAGAATTTTTTCATAGTGAAAACCCCACAATTCAGTAATCTTTCTGGCTAAGTACTTTTTTCTTTTAATCAGCCCTGAAGAAGTCAGGCATCTCTATGTAGCCCATTGCAACTTGATTCCATTTCCCAATTCCCAGTAGTTAATCAATGCTAAGAACACCCTGCACCCATTTTCCAGGATTTTGTGAAAAACAGTATCTTGATTAGACTTCATGATCCCTGGGCAATGTGGTCAAGGGTGAGGTGTCCCTGCCCATGGCTGGGGGGTTGGAACGAGGTAATTTTAAGGTCCTTTCCAACCCAAACCATTCTGTGATTTGAGAAATACTTTAATTCTTTCACCGTTTTCAAGAAAACCACCTCTCCAATGCAAACATTAGGCTTGGTTCCTGATTACTCTTGTTAGACTCTCTTGTAAAGCATATTGAGAAAGTGAGCATATGAGAACTTTAAGGAATACTTTTTGAAATAAGTTGTCTTCTTGACTAGTGGAAGGCTTAGATGCTATCCTGGCTGTATAGATGTCAGCTGGACACAACCTCAAAATGAGGCTGAAGAGCACACTGAGGAAGAAGGGCCTCCGTTAATGAGGGGAAAAGGTTTAAAAATGGCCTTGTGTCTTTGTCTGTAGTGATCAAGATACAGAAGAATAAGAAATGGCTGAATTTCTGGAAGCTAGAGCACAACAGATAGCTGGTCTGTGACAGAACCTAACAGAGGTGTAAGAAGATACACAAAATGAAAATCAGCTGCTGCAGCAGCAGTCCCACGTGGACTGTTACAGTTTACAGAGCAATCAGGACAGTAGGAACCATTGACTGACACCCTGCCACTGACCTGATCTTCGGTGGAGCTGAGAACAACTGGCAGCAGAAAATAAGGTGGGTAGTTCATTGTTGATTAGGCAGTGCTCTTGCTTTTGCTACATGAGATGAACCATGTATTTCACTTTGCTTCAGCAACTCACAAATAACTTTATGTTCTTTTTGACCAATATATCATGTTACATATTCTTAATGCAGCTTACCTCTATGGTCGCTGCCAGTTTATTTCTGTCATATGAGTAACTTTGTTAGTCTCACCAGCTGTTCTATAAAGAAAATCTGACTTAGTCATAAACTTCCCCTTCCCACAGCTGGGTTAACATTGGTGGAGCTTGATCTGTAACACAGCCCTAAGTACATTGCAGGCTCTGCATATCTGCTTATGAGTAGTGAATGTTTTGGGCTGCTGTTCTATTTTTTATATCTTGCTTATGTCAAAATACCACACTGATTTGCCACATTGTTGAAGTGCCCAATAAAATTTTAAATTCAACTATTGCAAATATACCACCAACCTAGACTGAGCTCTTACAGAGGGGAAAGCTTACCTTACAAGCCATGAAGTATTTGTCCTTCTTTTTCCTTCCATCACCTTGTAAACAAAAATCTATGTTGCTTACACTCTTTTCAAAACCATCAATGCCCAGTGAATAATCTAGGAGGCTTTCCACCCTATGTTCTTCAGCTGACTAACAGGTATTTTATAATCTTCATCCAGTGGTTTACCACATAAAAAAAAAGATTGCACTACATGATTCTTAAAGACTTTACTGTTTTGTATTATTCCATTTCAAATTAGAATATTTCTTTATATAACTTTGGCAGAGTCTGACGTTTCTCTGAGAACATTAGGAAAGTCTGTTGAGAATGGGGAGCAAAAAACCCAGAATACTCTGAGGGGGGTTACAGTCTGCAAGAAAAATATAGCATATAGTAAAATACTAAATCATAAACTTACTTTATGTTGATGAACACCAACCAAAATCTAAATGGTCTTCAATTTTAGGGTGTAATCATACCGATCATTTTGTACCAGTGTATCTTGGAACAATAAGTGGACTTTATTAAAAAGAAGATGGAGAAAGACTTTTTTCATGGGTGTTCACGTATAATAATCTAAAAAGACTGTATGGAGATCTTGAGAATAACACTTGCAGACCTATGACTGCTTTAGGAATTTAATTCCATCTGTGTGCTCTAAGACAAAGAGACTAAGGTCTCTTTGCTACAGGTACATTTTATATTTTATGATACTAAGGAGGATAACCATGCAGTGTGCAACAAGGGCACATTTCCATTAAATATTTAGAATTCTGTCATATTTCATAATAGCAACATAGAAGTAACAAATGAGAACAACTCCATGCTGATGAAAACTACTAATAAAGTATTAAAAGCTGTTAAGAGGAAGCCATTGCTTGAAAACAACTAGAGGGAGAAAAAGGAAGCACTTGCAATAATTTCTAAATGTTTGTTCCCCTTGATTTTTTGGTTTCCTATTGCAGTGTTAGGACAAGAGCAGAAATTCCTGAATGCTAAACTCTCTGTAATATTAAAAAATATAATAATTGATCTCTCTCATGTTCTCTCATCTATAAAATTGAAATATGACTGCTTTTATAGGTTCAGGGCAGTCTTCATCAGAAGTGATAGACCTTAGTACAACCCCTTAGTTTGCAGTGGTTTGCACGGAGTCAGACCCTGACACAAATAATAGCAGCTCTAATGCTATTCCAGTTGAAGCAGTGGGATACAACTCTTTGGCTCTGTAGCTGTTACCACATCATGAGATTGGAACTCATCATGACAAATTGGACAGTACTAACAGTGAGAGCTACATCCCCAGCAGGCTCTGGCAAATAATGTATTTGAGCTTCTCAGACAGTTTTTAAAGGTTTAGCCAGAGATCCTGACAAGCAATACAGAGCTGCAAAGCTATGTCCACTGTTTGGCAGCACCTACATGGGAGAAGGGAAGCAGGATCTGAAAGGCATGCAGGAATGTTAGTGAACTCTCTGCCACGTCAGCCCTTCAAGATTTGTTTGTTCTGTGCAGTCAGATCAGAGCAAAGCAGACAGGCTAAGGCTGGGTTTCACAAGTGTTGAGTAATACTGGTTATAACTTTGGATGGCAAAATTTGTCCATTTTCTGTTTCTGAAGGAAATAGATACAGAAGCACTAGCAAACACATGTTATAACTACTTTCTAGGTAATCTTTCTACTAACAGATCATTTTTATTGTGAGATATCCAATGGATTTTACACTGTGAACAAGTTGTGGGCAATTGACAAAATTTGTCCATACTTTACTTTTTTGACTTAATAATTTAGCCTTCTTCAGTCTGGAATACCAGTATTTCCAGATTAGCATTTTGTGTCTGAACTTTTTAGCAACAGAACTAAAAACAGTTAAGATCCTTTATATTAAATAATGAATTATACCCAGTGTGAATTTGATATGGTGCTGCTGCACAGAGATGTTTACAAGTAATGACTCATTCAAGACTATCCGTAACGCATTTTTCTATCATATTCCTTAGTCTGCATATGTAGATGGTGTGGATTTCTATTTAGAGTATTTTTTTTATGTTTACTTGATTTGCTTAATATGAGAGAAACTGTTTTTAAATTTAAGATTTGCTGAATAGGCTCTAAATCTCTTACACTCTCAACCAAAAAAACTGATAGTCTTAGATACTCGTGGCATGTTAAATAGCTGTTAGATTATGGTCCTCAGGGACAAGCCAAGACATCCTCTCCTTAGCAATATGTTAATGTCCCATAGGCTTTTTGAGCAGTGTAAGAATTTCAAATACCTACTCTCAGCATTTGATCTGTTGATTGATCTGGTTATGCCTTTGAGTGGCATCAGATTGATCAGATATAATGGTGGAAGATTTATAAATGCTTGTGTAACATAGCAAAGAGACTTCCTAAGAAACAGGGTAAATCTTTGGGCCAGCATAGGCAAAGCTCCAATAATATGGCCAAGAAACCGCCAATTAGTTTAGATACTAATCAACTGTATGCTGTTTGTTGTAGGTGCTAAAAACAGAACTCTTGCTAGAAAAAAATCTAGATGAGAAACACTAATGCAGCACAGAGCCTGTTTTCAAAGTAGGTGTTTCAAAATATCTGCAAGATATGTTGTATCTTCCTTTATCACCTGCTTAATGCAAGATAGAACTGAGTGTTTCATGCTGGGATTTATAATCTCTGTGGACCGTACCATGGTATCAAAGATTAAGTCAGCTACCATCTGCTCCATTTTATGCAAAATGGATGTGGCCCTTGAACTTCTGGCAGTTTTCCAATTCAATCCTCCATGCAGATTTCTAACACTACTGCTTTACAGGATATCCTATTTTCAGCTCAGACAGTAAAATTTTACTGTTCATGGTCAACTATCTGTTGACCACGTGGACTGTGACACGGTGGGGCAGAAAGGTATCTACTCTTGGCATTTTTTAAACACTTAGGAGAATGTCCTGAAACATATATATGCATACTTTCATTATAATGAAATAAATTCATTCTTTACCACCAGGTTTTTGCGAGTGTTACAGGACTGCTTTGTTATTAGGTTTTACTCTTTTAACCTTTGATTATTATTTTTTTTAATACACAAATGCTGTTGCACTGTTAACTTAAAAGACTAAAAGCTTAAAAAGATGATTAATGTACAATTCAAGCAAGAAGCCTGATGCAGGCAAACATTTTAGCAAAGTCAGCCGTATCATTGCAATGAACAAATTTTCTAATTTTGATTTTATGGAAGACTTGAGGAATTTGAGTTATTTTTCAAGATACCATTCAACTTCAATAATGTAAAAGTTGAATTGTCAATACCTCTTAAAAATCTTAGTTAGGCAGTTATATTTTCCCATTTGTCTTCATGCTGGCATTTTATTACCTGAGGCTGAGGTAATACTTTGTAGTTACTGTTAGAAAGAAGCTTGTGGTATATATATATCTCTTCAAAGATTCCAGATGTGGCGGAATGCTGTGGCTCTCTGCTCAGAATGTACTGCAAATTAAAATTGTGTTTGTTCCGTTTCAAGTACATGAAACATGCTATTGGCCTTTGATTGCATATAAAAAAATAACTTGTGCTTGGTTTTGCATTTGTTACAAATAAGCAATAGATTATTTTTCCAAAACTCACATGCTGATCTGTCTGTAATACATAGTTTTTTATTCTAAAATGTTGGAGCAGAACATGAAGTATAACTCCAAAAAGCCATAATTCTTTAAAATTATGTTTTTGAATTTTATTCCTTACTATCAGGAAAGACAGGAATTAAGAATACTAAGCATACAAAGGTGAAAATAATTCACCTTTTGAACCCTTGATGTGCACATATTTAGGATTTGATCCTAGTAGTCCTAAACAGTTTATCAAAATCCAGGGGCCCATTCGTATTCAGATAAAGTCGGTGATAGCCAGGGTTTCTTATCTTCAAAGGAGAGAACTCAGAATCTCAACACAAAGAAAAACCCCATACACCTGATAAGAACTGTAAATCTTCCCTTTGAAGATTGACACTATGAAGGATTTCTGCTTAGAAAAGCCAGAGCAATATTTTTAAGTAACAATGTCTGGACCTAGATGTCATACCCTACAAAATGCAAATATTTTGATGAGTATGCTAGAAAGTAGAATTTATGGGAACTAAAGCAGTTACTATAGCAGGCTCAACTAGAACAGTAGCAATGCTGGAAGTGGCAGTCTAAACAGAACTCCCATGGTTACTGGCATTTTCAATTTGTTGTCATTTCACTCCCATCATAGAGGCCTTTCTGTCACAGTGACTACTGATAAAAGAGCCCACAGCACTCATGCAATAGTGACTCCTGGTTTGAAGGACTGATGGCTTTTCAAAGACATTTGTAGTTAAGCTCCATATGATGGATTTCAGCATGATGCCAAGATTTTAATTTTGGAGTGCATTAAAAGAAAAACGCAACCAAATAAAGTATTAGCTATACTGCAGGTATTTCCCCTCTTTTCGATTAACTTATTTCTGCAGAACAGATACTTTTCAGAATATTATCCGAACTGACAACCAAAGTTCTAAGATGCAAATAGGTCTAGGTGTCTATTTACTGTCATGTCTCTCAAATGCTGTTAGTCTATTGTCTCTTTGTTAACTGTTAAGAAGTCTGTAAATGCTATGGGGCATGGCATGGCACATAATTTGTCTGCAGGACAAGTAAAAGACGGTGTGCTTCTTTTTCTGTATACTTGTTAGATCCTGGAACTGAAAGGGGTGCAATGGAAAGCATTTGGGAAGATTCCAAGGAGACTGTATAATTTTCCTCTAATGTTATCCTCGTGCTATCTTGTTCACTTCCAAATTGTGCAGTTTTGTCCTTCAAATTTTTTCTCAACTTCCTTCCAATAAATATTTGAACCCACAGGACAATTTTGAAAATGTTCATCTTCAAAGTTACTATCTGAACTTACTTTAAAGGGGAACATGGCTGGCAAACACAACAGAGGAGTTATTTTTCCCCTATAATGATTTAGCCTTTGATGCATAGACAGATGGTCATGATCTCCTCCTCCTCCGCCCATGGATTTTTCTAAAATGACACCCAAGTTTTTCTTGGCAGCAGTTAGAAAGTCTGGCAAACAGCTCACTTCAGCTCCAATTATATTGACCACATTAATGCAAAAGATCAGCAAATGAAATGTTCCATATTCATTTGGAAGAGATGAATTAAAATTTGCAACGAAATAAGATAAACACAAATCAGAAACAAATGCCAGCTACTTACGTCCACCCTTGTATATCAGGATTTACTGTGGCCCATTTTTTTTTCACTAAGAATGAATTCTTTTTAAAGGCGTAGGGTGTTAACTGTCTGATAGTACTTAAGGCAGTAGCACTTAATAGAATGAGATTTCTGAGAATGCCTTCTTAGGCAGAATAATATGCATTTGCTTTGAGTTTTTAAAGGAATACTAGAGAATAACACTTCCCCTCCATGCTCCTGGGACACCAACTCTTCAGATGAATGTTATCTCTAGATTTATTATCAAAGCTTTTCACACTTGTCTGTGCTTGTCAAACTCTCCTGGGCACAGGAAAAGGAACCAGGAATGTGACTAATTCTTTATTCATGGGCTTCTAGCTAAATATTTTTTCCAACGCTGTACCTACCATTCAAGGTATGTTTCTTTTACAAGGCAAAATCTTGCTGCCAGTTCTTTTTCCACCCAGTTACAGGTACCTTCTTGTTGGTACTGTGTGCTGCAGCAACTGCATGTTAGCTCCTGTCTGTCAGTAACTGGTAACCACATTAGTACTTTTCTACCAGTATATGGGCCATTGCAAAGAGCTTTACCTGTGGCAGCTAAATAATGTCCTCCAGGAGAAGATATAACTTTAGACAGTTACATTGAAATTATTTATTCACCATCTCTGTAGAAGGGGCAGTAGGTAGAATGCATTCAGCATCTGCTATATATGTATTTATATAAATGTAAAAAAAAGCCCCATTAAAAAAAACCCAAACATTTTCTACTGAAACATAAATATCAACAAGTTATATAAGAGGTGTACTCTTGCAATGACAATTTGTTGTTCTGCCCAGACATCCAGACCATCTCTAATTCTGAGGCAGATTCATTGATGTGAATAATATAAAACAAATTTTGATGAAGGTGTTCACAGTCCTGAACTCTCTAAATGAAATTCCTAATTCTTAGGTACTAAGCTATCAAACCAAAGACTTCTAATCATTCTGCTTGGCAGAAAAATCCTGTGTTTATATACCTATGTTTAGAACAATTTGATGTGGGCAGTTGTATACTAATTCCTAGCATTTGTATTTATGCACACCAAGGCAAATTTAGGAATCAGACCTCATAGTTCAGGTCTCTAAATATTTTAAGGGAATGTCCAGCACTGAATCATAGACAACAGGATTTGAAATGACATCTTAAACCTAAAGCGTGTTCAGTCCTACTTTTTCATCAATTCTTTATCTTTGCCATAAATATCACACCCTCCTACGCTGTATATATTCATTACACAGCTGCAGCTCCTCCTCTGAGCTAGCTAACACAGCTGTAGCTATAGAGTGCAGACCAGATGGCCAGTCAAAACCCTGCTTCCTATTGTCTGCAAAACACAAGAACTATTGCAAATAATCTCTGCTTCTAGGCCCGTACCTTGTGTGTTTTAATTAACACAACCATTCTTTCCTTAGTCAAAAAACTGGCCTGTGTCACACGTTCAACACCATCATACTTCCTTAAGGACTTCTTGTACTGGTTGATTAGCATCCTCAACTCATTTTTTTCTTCTTTTAATTTTTTTTTGCAGTGGAAAGGTTTACTTTTAAAACATAGTCCTCATCACGTTTTAGCCATGCTGCGCAAAGGAGTTCTCCTGTGCATTACCTCCTAAAGATTTGACTATTTCAGCAAAATAACAAAAAAGGAAACAAAGCTCTTTTTTCTCTCCACACCTTGCACGGTAACATATACATGATGAAATTATATACATATTAGGAGCAAATTCAGAAATGAGGAATTTTACAGATAGCTCTGGTCTTACAGTATGAAACAGTTTTGGCTGTTACTCTATAGGAGTCAGCCATCAACTTGAGTCAGCTGTCAAGACTCATGAAGGGGAATAGTGGCAACAGTGGCTTGTAAAAGAAATGGATAAAAGAGCTTGCTATGCTGAAAAGATAAGAAAGGGGATCATTTTTCTGGTGGGGTATAGGGAAGAGGGGTCTTGGTGTATTAATGCCTCATGTAACTTTACACAGATAGGGCTGGCTAAACACATACTTTGTTAGAGCCTTTATTAAGCCTTTAGAGGCTGTTAAGAGCCTTTATTAGGTAATATGTACAATTAATTCCAATGTCATAGGAATAACATTAAAAATTAAAGATCAATTATTTGCTTAAAATTTGTGGGGTTTTATTGGTTGTTTTTTTTTATTAGAACTGTTACCCACTGAAAGGTGTTTGAGTAGCACATTGAAAGGTAAAAAAAATGACAATCTGCTTGCTTTTGGAAGCGTAACATCAAAATGTGTACTTTTCTGCATCTACCTTTTTAAGTGAGCTATTTTGTTTTCAAATTCTTTGTCAAACAAGCCCATTCTTCCCACCCAGTGCAGCTGAGGCGTCTCTCTACAAATATGTTTAACTCCACGATCTGTGCAAGTTTTATTGCTAATAATCTAATCACATTTCATGAGTCCAACCAGTCCTAGTATAAACCTGATTTTTGTGGCCTCTCTGCTTTACCTGTTCCATATAAACTCAGTCCCCTTATCATTTTAAAGTATTAATCATTTTAAAGTGCAGTTGTTGCTAACCCCTGTGCTCAGCAGTTCTTAACACTGTTCATTTGAAGGGAAGCCAAACTTTTGAGTATGTGTAGCTTTTGAAAAGGGGAGAAATACTCCAAGACATCTGAATAACACTTAATCTCTAACATTTAGAGGGAGACTAATTTTAAACTGTGCTTAATGTACGAAAACAAAGAATGTTTTCAACCTGAATACTTGTGATCTTTCTCACTCTTTAAAATTCCCCTTTTCATATACCAGTAACACCTACAAATGCTGTGTGGAAAGCAGCAGATAGTGTTTGCACTCAGAACATTTGAAAGAGTAAAAACATCCTGCTAATTCCAAAGAGAATCTTCTCAGCAACATCTCTCTCTTGTGAAACTCCTGCAGCTTTATAGACTAGCTTGAGTTAACAACACCTGCCTGTTCAAGACCAGAGGGGAAGATGTGCCAATGTGGAAAGATGCTGGCAGACAGTTCTGTTGTTTGCTTTTTAGGTTTCTCATTTTCACTATTAGGCTATGAATCTCTAGCAGCTTCGTACTCTGAAGTGATCATGAGGCCTTGCACTGCTGAATCAATTACAGTTACCCAATCTCAAAGTAAAAGGCATAAATCTCGTGATGGCTTCATTAAAGAAGGCGGTCTAATTACAGAATCACAATAGTTTCCTGTTTCACTTATTTTATCCTTGCTGTCAGCCCTGTTTCTGGTCTTTCCTTACTAGCTGAGGAGCACAAAGAATTCAGAAGCCTAGAGAATCTCTCTCTGAAATTCTTACTTTTAATCTGTGAAACGCTATGAAGACGTGTGTAATGCAGCTAAAGTGGCATTTAGTGATCTTGCTCTGACTAGTCTTAACTGAAAAGTACCCTTTTTCTTCCAAGATGGTTTTATTGTGCAACAAAGGTAAATGAAACAGCTGCGAAGTTTAAATGGTGCAAAACCTAAATACTTGATGCCACACATAGTTCTGATACTTAGATTCTGAAATGTAAGCCATTAAAAAAACCTGGCAGACTTCACAGTCATAAAGCCACTGGCTCAAAGAGCTTAAAAAAGATCTGCAATTTTATATGAACCCTTGCTTGTATCCAAGAATTATCAGATTTTTCTGTCAGGAAGCTCAGCCCTTTTTTTCGCTTTTTTTTTTTTTTTTTACATAAAAAGGTCTGATTAGAAGTGATATATTTTATAATTTACTATAAAAAGTATATAATCTTTACTTCATGAAAATAAGGATTGCCAATGCTATCTTAAAGAGTTCAGGAAGATACTGTGCAAGCTTCCCCCATGCAGTGCTGCCAATTGATTTCAGTTCTAGCTTGAAAAACACCTGCTATTTTAGCCTTGGGCCTCTCCTTCCACAGTATTTTTATGGCTTAGACAAATATATGCCACATTTAGAATCAAGTCCTCAAGTCCTCTTTTCTAGAAAGCACAACTTACATTGATGCTCATGAATCACAGTAGGGGAGGGCTGCAGAAGACTGTGGTTGGTTTTCAGTTGTCAATAATATTCACATGCGGACTCTCATGATCTTACAGTGTGATCTGGGTAGTGTGCAATTTCAAATTAACCCTGAAAAAATAATGGTTATATCACTTTTACAAACCCTTCATACTTCAGAGCATGAAGGTCAAAACTAAAGGAATGCCTCATAGTATTATCACCACTTACACGAATTAGAGACCTCTTGTGTTCTTGTACTGCTTATTTAGGCTATTCTCTAGATGAAAGAGTTTGAATTATACAGTAGGATCGTAATGATACAGCCTCACAGACCCTTCTAGATTGAAGTAACTGAAGCCCAACACAGATTAGTCTTATTTTCATGTCCAAGTTAGCTGCTGTGATTTGTTCCTCCCCCCCCAGTAACACTTCAGTAAGTGACTAATTCTATATATAACCATGCGTGTATGAGATAGAGCACCCACTTGTCTAATGCAAAGCATGCGTGCCTAGAATAGGCTACAAATTCAGGTAGATATCTAAACCTTTTAGGCTGTTCAAGACAATGTAGTTGCTTTAATGTACAGTAAATGAGAGACTGAGACTGGGGCTACTAGAACTACCAACTATTCATTGATCTTGCATTATGGATAAAGGTATAGTGGCAAACTCCACAGTTGCTCAAAGTATAATTGCACATTAGCAGTGATAATGTTTGTGTCATAGATGAAAGCTGACACCATTGAAGCTCTTGGCAGAGTTGAGGCAGGGAAAGAATTCTTCTATCCCGGTGTCGGCAGCAAAGCAGCACATTTAATACAGACTTCTAGCGCCAAGAGATACAACAAACATTATTCTGAACAAAATGCTTTTGGCAGACTTACTTAACAATAAACCTTAGTGGCAATACGTTTGATGTTTGACATGCTCTTGCATTTAATATGCTGTAGGAAAAATGGCACCTCATAAAATTACGACTCATTCCTAACACTTCACTGATAAATGACTGAGTGAGACTTACTTTGTATAGATACAAAAGTCTTGCTTAGCATGTAACACTTCAAAACATGTTTGAGAAGTTGAAATTGAGGAGCGAATGGACAAGGTAAGCGACTACCCTGCTTAAAAATCTCTGCAAGGTAATACAAATAGCTTCATGTTTTATAAAACAACACAATGTTTGTGCTGTTCTCTCACAACAAAATAGGAATGGGTTAAGATTTGGTTAATGGCCCAGATTGGTCTCAGTCATGAAAAACACATTTCTTGCAGTAAGTATTTTCCAGTAATTGTCCCGTTGCTTATATTTTAAGATAAAATAGACATATGTATGTTTATTATAACAGTTGTCATTTATATAAAAGTAATATCTCAAGCCCAGAAAGGGCATATCAGTCTGGCTGCAATTTACCCTTCCATCATAAGATGAGTGAAGATTTGAGTTACTTAATTACAGGCTTTCCACATTTTGAACACTACAGGAATTCTTTTCATAGTGTCTCTCTTTAGGAGCACAGTTTAAGCACAATGTCAGGGAACAGCAACAGCAGGTTGCTCCCTAAGGGAAGTTGAGCTGGCAGCTGAGGGGTGACCACAGTGCAGACTAGGCAAGGACCTTACCAACAGGACACCAGATAGAGGTGAGCAGAGTGGCAACAGCAACAGGCCCGTATCAGTCGTCCAGTGGCCATCAGGGAAGACAGGGTCTTTGTAAGTTCTCGAGGGGCTAACAGATAACATTTAAGAAAATTAAATCATACAATACAGGAAATATGTCCCTGAGTATATTGCTTCAAAACTGGAAAGTATTTTTGCTCATTGCCTCATCTGTTTAATTTTTGCCTTCATTGGCTTTTACAAATATATTTAGCCTTGTGAATTGTTCTGGGATGGAATTTGTATACAGTATTTATTCTTTTATACTGATTTATGCTCAGTGAGTGCGATCTTTTATTTTAGAAAATTAAACTATAACATTATGGTATTCTGAATGTAGTATCTCTAAAGAAACAAATCCTTTTAATCTTCACAAAATACATACATAATGCCCATAGGAATAATTCATAAAAATAAATCACATTGACACATTCTGGGGTATCTTGAAAGGCCCTGCAGGGTGGCAGTGGCAGCAGCCACTTTTATTTACCATGTGTCTATTCCCCCAAAAGCTTTCTGTCCTAGTTTTAATTTGGCTTTACATTACGCTGAACAAATTGTTTTCGTTTTTTCTGCATTTGGGAGGCTATCTGATATTTCATTGCTAACCTTTCCAAAGGCTGACTGTAGGTCAGAGGCATCATCATTCTGTCCTCTATGAGAAAGTTCTATATACCTATAGCAGTTTTTCATGTGCAGTTTTTCTGCTGGTGTGAGGGCTTATAAGAAATGTTAAACTAACTAGTATGAAAAATCATAGGATTATAGGGTATTTCATGTTGGAAGGCACTTCACAAGGTCAACAAATCAAAAGATACATGGGGATGACTACCTATCCTAGGTACAGCAGACCTAAGTCAGACAAAGAAGGTGGCACTGAGCAGGTCACAAGACCATTATCATGAATATCATGATATAAAGGTAACATTTCTGGTATTCTTTTGTGTCATGGCAGTTAGAATTGCTTACATACCAAAGTATCACTGTTTATTATTAACTGTCAGCCTGAAAAGCAATCCCAAAGGAAACTTTTCTTGTCTCAAGAAAGCTTTTACAGGCTTCTTGAAACTGTGGTCTTATCAATCAAAATAAAGCCTCTCCTATGGAAATAAAAGCTGGAGACCTCTTTTTCAGAGTTAAGCTTTAACTATTCTATGGCCTTCCTCCCAGACTTGCATCTATGCTGCATATTATAGTTCTGGACCTCTTAACTCTCTACTGTCCTGTTTGGGTATTGTGTATCCTGTAATGGAGAGGTGAAAAATAAGTTCTGAAAATGTGAAATTCAAGTAAGTAGTGACTCACAGTAAACATCTACAATGTTTGATTTTATTTATAAGCTACAAATGCCAAGTAGCTGTAAAATTTACTATAAAGGAATTTTCCTCTTTATTTGGTGTTGTCCAAGAAATAGCCTTGTCTCACAGACAAAGAGGTAAACAACTTTTATTTTTAGATATACATACCTCATGCTATTTTACCATTCCTGTTTAAACACCATAAATGCGATATACACACACACAGCTGCAGCATAAAACCAAAAATACCCAACAAACAACACCTCTCCCCAGCAAGCAGGTCTCACTTCACTGATATTCTAATAATTCCTCTTCTGTTATTTGATTTAGGGAGAGTTTAAAGGCTCTATTGATACTGAGTTGCAGCATATGTTTTGCAGTGTTTTTAAAATATCAGGTAGAAGGTGTAACCATAGAAACTGTTTCCTATTGAAATTACATATTTTAAAACATGCTCAGAGAAACAGAGAAATTGGGTGAGTGGAAATTTACATAGAAAAAGCAAGTTAAATTAGTGGCTTCTGTATACAACTGCTAGGAAATGCAGGCCATATATTCTAGTAACACTTTTAGAGGCAGTAATTTTAAATGTCTCATAAGAGTTTGAAAGTATATTTAAAGAAGTTGTAGGACAGTGTGTCTTTAAATCTTTGGGTATGAAATAGCAATAATGAGGGTTTTTCTAGATGAACATTATTAGCTTTTTAAAATGAAGGTAATATATCCCTAGTGGTAACTTCTCTAAATTACCTTTTTCTATGTACGTCTATCCTACAATCCAAAATTAAAATACAGTCATATAGGTATGCAGAATGTTACCCACTCCTAGTTTTAAAAGTTAAATTACTTAAAACCTTTTTTTACTATGTGTTTCATTTGAAGATCTTTAGTTCTTTTTGGCAGCCTTTTAAGAGAGGTTATTGTCTACTCTTATTTTAGATATGAGGCAACTGAGATAAAGAAAATTAAACTGACCTATACAGAGTGACTTGATTATTTGCAGAGTTGAAAGCTCAGACAGAAAATCATAGCTCCACTGAAAAGAAACCTAAAACTATGAGATGGTTCAGGAGGGCAAGATTCTGCTGCACGTCCTCTATTTGTCTTGTTAAAATGTTTTCCCTAATGTTAAAAGTAGGAACAGGGTTTGTAATATTACAGGGTTTGTAGTATTTAAAACTAAGAAGTGGAAGACAGTATTCAAACTTACTTGTTCAACAGTAGCCTTTCAGAAACTTTAACTGAGTCTGACAAAGAAAACATTTGCAAGCTGTGCCATAATTCTTGCCTGCAAGAAATAAAAGTATGCTCTGAACTTCAGCTTCGGCTCGCCAACCCCTCAATTTTCAGTTCTGAGCCAGGACCCTGATGGCAATGCAGCTGCTCAGGTCTCTAATAACCATCACTTCAATCACCATCAACAATGAATGTAAACTTTGGAACTGCCTTGAGCTATACAACTAATCTGAATTTTTTGTGCAGTTTGAAAAAGAGGAGATTAATACAAAATAATGTTAGAAAGAAAACTCTCTTGACTTTGAAATCACCATTTTTCTTATGGAACTTAATGAAAAATTTCCACATGTAATATGAATTATTTTGACAGGCTGTGACATTTGTGCTGGAGATACTACTGAAGGGACACTAGACAGGCTATACTTTGGTTCTCCTTTGAAGCTAGTAGGTTCATTTCCATGGACTTAAACCAGAAAAATATTATGGCAAGTGCTTTCTATAACTGCTTTTATTCTGTTTTTGCTTTATGGAAGATACGTTTATGCAATTCAGTTCATCTGTTTGTCTTCCTAATAGCTTGTCAATGTATTTTCCAATTTTAATCCAATTTAAGACAGGGTACTTGTCTCTCAGATCATAGAATGGGTTGGGTTGGAAGCTCATCTAGGTCCAAGCAGACTGCCACATGCAGGGACACCTTCCACTAAGACCAGCCACTCAAAGCCCCGTCCAACGTGGCCTTGAACAGGGATGGGGCAGCCACAGCTTTCTCTGGGCAGCCTGTTCCAGTGCTTCATAACCCTCATAGTTAAAGGGTTTTTTTCCTAATGTCCCTCTTTCACTTTAAAGCCACCCCCCTGTCCTATCTCTACATACCCTTCTAAGATGTCCCTCTCCAGAGTTCTTGTATGCCCTCTTAGGTATTGGAAGGTGCTTGAAAGTCTTCCCAGGGCCTTTCTCCTCCAGGCTGAACAACCCCAGCTCTCTCAGCCTGTCTTCACAGGAGATGTGCTCCAGCCCACTAATTATCTTTGTGGTCTCCTTTGGACTCACTTCAGCAGCTCCACGTCCCTCTTGTGTTTGGGACCTCAGAGCTGAAAGCAGGACTGCAGGTTGGGTCTCGTGAGAGGAGAGTAGAGGGGCAGGATCACCTCCCTCGACCTGCTGGTCATACTTCTTTTGATGCAGCCCGGGACACGGTTGGTTTCTGGGCTGTAAGCTCACACTGCTGGGTAAGTTTGAGCTTCTCATCAACCAACACTCCCAAGTCCTTCTCCTCAGGGCTGCTCTCAATCCATTCTCCACACAGCCTGTACTTGTGGTTGGCATTGCACCAGCCCATGTGCAGGACCTTGGCCTTGTTGAACTTCATGAGGTTCACCCTAAATGCTACACAGGGTCCTACTAAGGCAAATGTAGGAAGAGATTGATCTTCAACCCTTCTGCTTCTTCTGCCCAGGAACCTAGAGGCCACAACTTGCATATAGTAGCAAACTAATCGTGAAACCCTGGGCAGTTTGTTCCATATTGTACAGTGTGTTCCATATTGTAAAACTTTAATTTTACAACTAGAGATAAGGTGATGTGGAGAATGTAAAATGAGTGACTAAAATCTCAGATTTTGCCAGAAATCAAACTTGTCTGTTGATACTTCAGTGGCAATATATTTAGCCTGTATTTGATGGAGAATAAATACAAGTCTTCTCCCTCAAGACTTGGATCTCCTTTACTGACCTCCAGACAGCTGCCCTAATGGAATATGTTTGCCTCGTTGACAGTATTAAAAACTTTCATTACTTGCTGACTCTTGTTTTCATGATCTCTACAAGTAAAGCTGCTGAGTAGTTAGAATAGTTCAACACAAACCATGGAAATTCATAAAGGATAAGCTCTCCATAGCTGTTAAGAACAGTAATCAAATGCAACTTCTTGCTTGAGAAATTCTTAATTTTCTCATTGGCACAAGCAGGAATATGCCAGATACAGGATGGCTCTGCTCATACCTGGTTCTTACATATTTCCCTGAGCATCCTGTACTGGCTGATCATTATTCCTTCTCATTACCCTGGAAACAATGCAATACCAGGAAGGGGAACAGGGCCAAACTCATCTCCACTCTCCAGAATCCCACTGAATAGTCACTACATTGAGAACTGTGAGAGATTAAACTGAAGAAAATGGACACTATACTGGGTTGTTATTTTGGAGAAAGCCCACTGGGCTAGGTGGACCTTTGGTCTTAGCAGTGTGGCTTTTTGTATGTTCTCTGTTCTTATAAGCTGTTGAAACTTGATTAAAGGTCATATTTTACTCAGAAGCCTCCGACATATGCCAGCTCTCCAGGATCTGCAGCAAGGGTAGGATTACCTGTGATTTATGATGACTTTGGAAGTTATAACTAGTGCTGTACATGCACCAAAGAACAGAAAGCATAGATACACTGTTTAGAAAGTAATCTACTCCCCCCCCCCAAGAAAGATAAAACTAATAGTAACCTAAAAATTCACTTTCTTTGAAACATACTTTATCTCTAGACTTGAGACAGTGTGGAGCTACCTATATGGTACATGGTACCATATACTACATGGTATAAACATGCACAATTTCCTATGTTAGTTTCTAGTTTGAGTGCAAACTCATCAAATTCTGCAGTACTGTTCTGTAGCATCTGGAAACTTTGTAGTTGCAATGAGTATCTGCATGTGACAATGTCAAAACCATAGGAATGCATAAGACGTCTCATATCTACATATGATAAAAAAAGGGGCTCAGATGAGATAATGCAAACTAGTTGAACCCATCAAAAGCATGGGTATCATTGCTGAAGTCATCTGGTCTTGAATATTTGCATGTCTGTCATGGGAACAGCTTTATGGTCAAAAAAAAAAATAATCTATGCACAGTAATCCTGTCACATTATTTATTATTTCTGAATCTGTTGGTTTGTGGGTTTGCTGTTTGGTTTTTTTTTTCTACTCTGAGACAGAGAAACAGTGTTTTCTGGATCTTGGATAATCAACTATCTTCAATAACTGAGTTAATTCCCACAGATTTTACCATGCTAAGAGCCATATAAGGGCAGAATGGAGGGGGATAGATGGACACAAGATGTATTTTGTGGAGCTCAATCTTAAAAGATTCATGTAAAAAGAACATTAAATATAGTCAGTCAGTAGTTGACTCTGAACAGAACACTTGCAAGACTGTCCTTAATTTCTAGCAGAAATACTTACATTAATTAGAATGAACCCATAAATAGAGAGTACCCACAATGGTATTCCCAAATAAAATTTCATCTGATGTGCTCTGCAGATATTATTGGACAAAATAATCATGATAATACAAGGAGATACTTGTATATTCAGTTTTCTTAATGCAAGTGTCTACCTAAGATGAGGCTGCAGCAGTCTTCAAAATAGAACTTAAAACTCTAAGATTTTTTTTTTGCTAACACCTTAAAAAAAAAGGAAAAAAAAACCAAAACAAAAAAGCCCTAAAGCAGAGAACAATAATAACCCCCATGTATTATCACTCCACTACCTTAAAAAATTAAACTGTTTTCAGTGTGATTTAAAGTGTAGTTTCATGTATGCTTCGTATAGAGTTCCTACTGTTCTTCAAGGCTGTGATTTTTCTCTGTAAATTTGGTCTTCTCTGTTATCTCCTTGTTCCCCAGGATGCATCATCTGATGGTCCATTAGTTGTGTGAGGGACAGAACCTGTTCCCTTCAGTGCCAAGGAGGGAATTAGTGTTCAGTGGGAATCTCATGCATGAGAGAGGCCCATCTGGGACTGGCTGATGAATGGCTGTAGTCAGACTGTAGTCAGACTTTAGTTTCAAGCAGTTTTAGAAAGGAAAACATTATCTGCAGGTTACCCAGCTTTGGTTACATTAAAGCAATTATTTCCTGGCTCCTGTGAAACTTTGGAGATGGGGAAGCACTCAGAAAGATCTGTGTAAAACAGACTGCTGGTTCTAGCTCCCAGTGGCAGGCAGAATACTAGAAATTGTTCCGGTAGAAGGGAGACTAGCTAAAGTTACCTTCCCCTGGCCTTGCATCCTGATCCGCGGTCTTTGGTTACTGACAAGGATTGCCCTCGACCAGTCTTCAGTAGGTGCACCAACAGGGTCTCCTTTTTTCCTGCTTTAATCCCTGTTTCCATTGAATGCATGTGAATGCGATCTCTTTGTTTTCCTTGGTTGAAATTAGCAGATAAGTTTATGATTTATTAAGGAAACGCATCCAGCCACATGAACGCAGTGCAGCTGTCTGCAAGTGATTTCCCTAGGAAGTCAGACTAAAAAATGGTGATGTTCCTGCTCTATCCCCTCTGCACATTAGCACAATTCTAACTGTCTAGCCAAAGTCCGTGTGAGACACCTTTTTCGTGAGAGATGATTTGCCCCAGTTGCTTTCAGCAGGGATGCTTATCCTAGGGCTGTGTCAGAACTGCTCACGTTGAGCTGCATGATGCAGTCAATCATCAAAATTTGTAGTGAAGGGCATATAGTTTACATAGGAAATATAAAACTTGGTATTAAGTTTTCTCAGTGAAAATAACTCCATTTTATAGTCTCAGTTATGTGATTCTTTGTTGCAATCCATGTCTTCCGAATTTATAAATTGAGTTTTCTTAAAAGTACTTAAGTGTGGTGCAGCAGCACAGCACTAGCACTGGGTTTGCCAGCAGTCTGTCCTTGCACGCTGGCTCCTTCCCGCACGCCTCACCTCCACACCGAGGGCTCCAGGGAGACCTATCAGCTTTTGATTTAATGAATGCTTTACCTCGGAGTATGTTTAGGTGTTTATTTAAATTAAGCTGTATCTCATACTGTTTTTTTTTTTTAAGTCCCCTTTGAAGAGAGTATAATTTTATATTAATTTTATTCAGCTAGTGTTAATCTCCTGTGATCACGTATTTATCTTTCAGTACCAAGATCCTGTAAAAGCAACAAAGCATGTTGTTTTTAGATTCAATTTAATTGTTTTCAGTTAATTTTAAAAAAGATGGCCTTAAGCATTGCAAGTACCCAAACCACCCACTGTGTGAATTTAAAGTCACTTTCGGATTTAAACTATTTACTTCGCCGCTGGCGATGTTCATTTGTTGAGCTAAGGCAGGACGATGAGCGGTGTTCCAGGGCGCACATGGCCTTCGAGCCACGCTACGCTCCTATGGCGACCTCGTGCTCGGGCCGGGCTGCGGGCAGCCGGTCGGGGAGCAGGGCTCGCCTCTGGCGGCGAGCAGGACGGAACGAGGGAGCACGGAGATCGGGCTTCCCCTCCGCGCAGAAGGAGCTGTTCGGGAGCCCCGCCGGTGCCGGGACAGGAGGCGGCTCCCGCAAGGCCCTCCTTGCGCCCTGGGACGGCTCAGCTCGCTGCGCGGGCTCCCGGCCTGCTTCCGGGCCTCGGCGGGGCGCCCAACGCCCCGCTCCCCAGGAGTTCGTAACGGGGGCCGGGAAGGGGTCAGCTGCCAGCCCCGCGAGCTTGAAGCGAGGAGAGGCCCCCCCGAGCCCCACCCCCTCCGCCACCGCCCCCTCCCTCGCACGGCACCGGCGGAAGGACAAATAGTCCTCGCCGCATTGTTCGGTTCTGAAGAACTTTGGGGTGCCGCGACGGGCAGCGGGGCCGTGATCGGCCGAAGGGTGCGGGGTGCCGGTCCCGCTGCGAGCGGGGAGCAGAGCCGGGCAGCTGGGGTGCACTGGCGGGCACGGCTAACTTCGGTCCTCCGCCTCCCCCTCCTCGCGGCTCCCGGCCCGGGGCAGCGAGACGCGGCGCGTCCGGGGCGGTGCTGGGGGCGGGCCACGGTCTGTGCGCCCCGAGGGGCTGCCGCGTCGCAGGCACTGCTCCGCTGTCGGGCCGGAGAGGCTCCGCCCGGGGCACCCGCCGGTGGGGCGCAACTTCCCGCTCTGCTCCGCGGCACATACCCGTTAATCTGCCCGGAGGGTATGAGCCTGCCCGGCGGCGTTGCTGCGTCGGCGTGTCAACAGCGGGAGGCCCCGCTGTGCAGGGCCCGATCCTGCTGCGTGGACGGGAGGGGCCCTCCCACCGTGATCTCCTTTAATCGCCCACGCTTTCCCCCAGTCAACTTTCTTATAATACAAGAATTCCTTCGGCGAAGATCGTCCCTTACGGCGACCTGAAGCCTTCACCCATTTCCTGCTTAGCCAGAAGTACTTGACGAGTATTTTGTCAGCAGTAACAAGCTAAGTGTAGCTGTCAGTGCCCCCACAGAAACAGGTTTTAATTTCACAGTAGTCAGCCTGCGTGCTCTTTCTGGTCACCTCATGAGTAATTCCGTTTGTGAGAGGTTCCACCACTATAGCCTCCTACAAATGTTCTAAACCTCTTCCATTGTAGAATATGTTACATAATATGTATGTTATATAATTTTAATTACTGTGACGTAAATATAGCAGGCAGCAAGTGAGGCCGCAAATTCAGTTATCTGTAAGATGGGCTGTACTGATAACAGCAAGCACTGTGCAGTCCTGAGGCTTGGTCATAGAAACAGAGCTGTACCATCGTTTGTAGGATACTTTTACAAAAAGTCTGCTTTGGGAGGAAGAACCGCAGGAAAAACATGGTGCCTTCCCAAAAGCTGCACCCAGAAGTTTCCTGCATGACAACAGAAATCTTTTAGTTAGTTCTTACTGGCTTGAGTCAGATTCTAGGTGACCCCAGGAACAGGTCAATGAGGAAATGGAATAGCTTTGCCCATGCTAGTTGCAGGAAACAAAATAGTGTTCTCCTTATTGTGGACTCCAAATGAGCATTGCTGTCTGTACTGGGAAGTCTGCTGGAAGCAACAGAAAGGATTCAGTGGTTTAAGTGAGGGTGGAAATTTGAACAAACAAACAAAAAGCTAGAGCAGGAAAGGAGGTCTGCTGGCTTTTCTCCAGGACTATCCATTTGCTGAGCAATAGCATTTATTAAGGATAAACTGCTGGCTGTGGATGCAGGCTGAGCACAAATGTGTTGATTTAAAGGAGCCATTCCAGTGCAAACTCCATCCTGGGTCAAATGTTCTGTCGGGGAACACCCCTGGAGCTTGTGCAATTTGGGTGGTGGTGGTGGTGAATTAATTCAGTGTGTGTAAATTTAAGAATAAATAAACCAAAAGGAGACATGCAAGCTTAATGATTTTATTCACACAGGCATGATACATTAAATAGTAATACGGAATACATTTTCTCACATCCCTGAATGCACAACAGCTGTCTGCTGTATCAGATATTTTTCCTTTAAGGAGTGGGTGGAAAGCAATTCATGAAGGCTGTGGAAACAGCATCTGAGTGTGATTATTTTCAGGGGGTTGTGCTCAAGTAATTTGGTTTTTATATTCCTCTTAATTTTTTTATGTCCCGTATGTAATTTCTAATTTTCATGGTCATGTTGAAGCTTGTGGAAGAATTTTGCCATCACCATCTGGCAACTAGCAATTCCCTGATTGCTCTGGTTGGTAGCTGACCATCTTGCTGTTAGTAGATCAGTTGTCAGGGCTGTTGCTGTAAAGATTTACAGTTGTATCAGTGTCTGGAGTTCAGGGATGACTTTGTGTGCATGGGTTTACTTGCACTGCTCCACGAGAGACATAAGACTTGTCTAAGGAAAGGGTGTTTATCTACAAGATGAAAAAATTCATTTATATTGGTAGAAAATTCACTGATGATAATATGATGGGGAAAGCATCGTCAGGAATTCAGCTCTGATTGCTGGAGTCTTTGCTCACAAAATCACTAGCAAAATGATCGGTGCTTATGACTGCTCCTATCTTCCTTTGCTATCTGTTTGATCCGCAGCTCCCTAGGGAGCGAAGACCTATATTTATAGAAGTGAAAGAAAAAAGGGTGTAAGTTGCAGAAGACAGTAGCATTTCAGCCTTTTTATGTAACGTACAAGGAAGGTGTTGTTGTGGCACAGCAAAGCCGGGTGCTTTTCATTGTTGTACGATGTGTGTAATATGTTTGCTGCATATGTGCATGTATTAGGAAGAACCATAACTAGGGATTGAAGCAGGAATGAAACTGGAAGTGCTTTTTTATTGCAAATGGAAAACTGTTGTAATTGTCTGAACCTAGTTTTAGATATCCACTTCTTAAATGTTTTAAAATGTTTATTAAAAAGTCCTACTTGGTCATATTTCTCATAAAGATTTCCAAATATTTTTTTTGTGTGTTTTTTTGGTGGTTTTTTTTTTTTTTTTATGTTGCCCCTGTTTTCTGTTTCATTTCCTGTGTATGACTGTGACAGGATAAGGATTTAGAATGCATGTATTTTTTTAACTCCTATCTTTGCAGTGAATAGGAATCATTTATAGAGTGACAGAGATGAAAGGATACTTAGAAAGTAGCAGCTTGATAAAGGGATTGGAGAATCTGAGAATAGGTGAAAGACAATATTGCATGGACATTGAATATTATTCCTCCATGTTTCAAGTGTGCATGTTAATTCTGATCAGTTTTACATGAAAGGGGGTTAAAAACTGAATAGGTTAAGGATTCCATACGTTACCAATGTGGCAGATGATGTTCAGTACCTGGGGAAGATTAGGTTAAATCTCTTTTTAGAATTTTATTGTAATGCAGGATGTGATACTTTCTGTTGTGATCTTTCGCAACAGTTTCAGTACACCAATCTACATGAGTTTCTTCTGAAATGTCTAAATTCGCCAATCCATTACAATTTGGCTCCCCAGAGCACTCTTCTTTATGTCAGACTCATGGTACATTTTTGGCCAGAGTATACCTTCCCTGAGGCCTTGGATACTTGCTAAATTGTCTGGTGGAATTTTTGGCAACTTCATTTATGTTCTGACCATTTTTCTGCAGGGGCCTAGCAATGAAATTTTTCAAAGAGGATGGTCAACCCATAGAGACATAATGCAGAAAAATGGCTGCTACATGGGACTTTTGGTAATGAGCATGTTTGCTGCCAGCATCTGCGTGAGAAAGTGACACATCATTGTGGACCAAATGGAACATCTTATGGTATTTTGTGTGTCTTTAAACCCTGTGTCATGGATTATGAGGATATAGCATCTACCATGCAAAACTTGTGGCTGCAAGTAGAAGCCTACAAATTTGGTCAGAGGGCAAATAAGAAGTATTGTATTTGAAATTAAGTTTTAATTTTGATACGGTTACACATCAGTACAAGTAATTGTAGCATTATTGCTTCTAGCTTCTCTCTATTTAGCCAGGCTTCTAATCAGTGCTTCCTAGGGTTGCAGCTGTCCTAATGGTACTGAGTACCAGTACTGGTTAAACAGTAACACTTCAAGGGAAATAGTATTTTCACAGTATATAAATAGGGGTTCTTCCTTGTAACTGAAATATATTAAAGGACACTCCTCATCAAGTGTATAATGATCTTTGTCACTGGGTGCTTTCCTCTATAAGTAACTGTATTACTTAGACATCAAAGGGAAAAAGTACATATTTATGTCCCTCAGGGCACAGAGAATGGGAGTCATTGTGTTGATATTTTAATACAAATTGCTTCCTGCATTTCTTAGTGGTAAATATATGAATATTCATAAAATTGAGGCCAGATGATCATCCAGTACCCAGCATATATGGGAGAAAAATGGAGGAGAACGTTTTAAGGCTCCAGAATCTCCAGTTTGTCTTTGCCTGGGGGTGGTAAGTTTGTTATCACCCTCCCCTTCCTCCGGAAGATGTCACAGTCGGGATCTGGGGGTTGGAAGGGACGGGTGTGAGGCTGGAGAGCTTTCTGTGCAGCCTGCTGCTTTCCAAACCTGGGGGGCTGCCAAGCTGCAGCCTGTGAGGGATGAATGCTCCTCACACAGTGTGCCTTTGCTCACAGCACTCACTGTCTCCCTGGAGCGTTTCAGGTTCTCCAGGATTTTAAGTACCCTTTCCCTCTGTCCTTGTGTTCTGTAGGTCCCCTTGCTCAGAAAGAACGATACGGCAGTATCTGCCGAGATGGCTATTTGTTAATTCTGGCCGTCATAGGTAGCCCGGGTCAGGAAAGAGCAAGCCCAGAGCCGGGCGGTGGCGAGTAGGTGCCGCCTGGGGGCTCTGCAGGCTGGGTCACCGTGCTCTGCCCGGGCTGCTGCGAACAGGGTGGGGGGGGGATGTTTCCTCAGGACGGCGGGTAGTGCTGCCCCGTGAGGAGGGCACCGACGCGGGCAAAGTAATTTGTCTGTAGCAGTGTCAGGACCCCATAAGGGTTCCTCGCTGCTGGCTCCCGTTCCCGCACGGAGACCTGCAGCATAGCCGGTTTGAGAGAACTGCAGAGTTTGTTTGAATGTGTGTTCTTGCGTTAGCGTACATGTTTTTATGCTTTGACACGCTAATGTTTTAATGGTCAGTATTTAGGAGGAAGCTGCTAATGAACATTTAAAGCCTGATACAATTCATGTGCAATTTTATTTTGCAAAATGAGACGGTATATGGGTATATTCAAAGTATTCAGGCGTATTTTAGAGTATGTGGATTCGGGGTGAGCCGGGATAACGTATTTCGGGGCACGGCCCCTGCAGTCAGTGCTGCATGCCGAGGTTTGTGCCGGCGATCTGGATGAGGCGGGGAGGGCTCTGTCCCGTGCGGGGCGGGTTTTGCGGGGGCCCTTTGCGGTGTCCCCAGGCGGGCCGGGGGCTGGTGGGTCCCGCATCCCCCCGCGCTGCCGGCTCCTGCGCGGGGCTACGTGCGGCCGCAAGCACAGGCCGGGCCCCGCCGCCACCGCCCTCCGCCCCCCGCTGCCGGGGCGGGGGCCGAGGCGGCTCCGAGAGGCACCCGTGGGGTCACCGCCAGCGCGGCGGCGCCTCTCACCCGTCCCCGGCCGGTAGCGACGCGGCGCGTCAGGGGTTAAGTCCGCGGAGGCGCTGGGCGCGGAGGGATACGGAGCCGGAGCCGTGAGCGTGGTGCTGAGGCTCTGTAAGCAAAAAAATGTCTGCCTGAGGGAAACCCACAAGTTCCTTCAGCGGGGGGGGAGCGCTCGGCTCGCCACCTCCCACCCAGCCCGCGGCCCGCCCGCTGCCGCCTGCCGGCCCTGGTCACCGGAGCGTACGGGGGGCAGCAGGTAACTGCGGGCGGCGAGGGGCCGGGAGAAGTTGGGAGAGAGCGGTGGGGGAGGGCAGCGGCGGCCGGGCGCTCGCAGGGGCAGAGGCGGCGGAGAGGGGCGCGGAGCAGCGGCCGGGCGGGAGCGGGGCTGCCCGGAAGGGGGGCCTTCTCGAGGGCGGCGGGAGGCGCCGTGGGGGGAAACCCGAGAGGCGGCAGTAGCCGGGGCCGGGCGTAGTGCCGGGCGTGCGGCGTGCCGGGGTCTCGGCCGGCGGTGGGGCGGACCCCGGGCGGGCGGCGGCGCCCGGCTCTGGGCAGCAGCGGGCCCCCGCGGGCGGCGTTCGGCGCGCGCGCGCTCATAAAGGACCGCCGCGGCCGCAGCCGGGCCCTTGCGCCGGGGGCTCCGGAACTTGTCGCGGAGTGGGGCTGCGGCAGCGGCCCCGCCGCTCCCCCGCGGCGCCCGCCGGGCAGAAGGCGCGGGCCCCGCTGCCCCTCCTCCTCTTCCCCCCCTCCCCCCTCCAGCCCCCCACTGCATCCCGCGGCGCGCGCGCACGCCCCCCGCCGCCCGCCCGGTGGTGACGCGCGCCCCCGTCCGCGCGCCGCGTGTGCGCGTGCAGCACGCGGGGGCGGCTCCCGGCCCGCCGCGGTCCCGCGCGGGGAGCGGCAGAGCCCGCACAGCGGGGGGGTGGGGGGCGGCCGGCGGCGGTGCCGGGCAGCGGGGAGGCCCCGCTTGTCAGCCCCATTGTTGCGCAGGCAGCGAGTCACTGCATCCGTGCGCGTTCCCAGGGATCCGCTGCGCCGTGGCCGGTCGCTTGCTTGCGCTTGCCTGGGGGGAGCCTCATTTCTTGCCGTGACCCCGCCGCGGCGTTATTCCTCCTCTCTGGAGGTGGGGAGAAGTGGGATGGGGGAGACACGGGGCTCCGAGTAAAGTTAGGGAGAGTTGGTTGGTGCGGGGAGCAGCCGCGCTTTCCGTCGGGCCGCCCGGTGCAACCAGGCTCCCCGGCGGTTCCTGGCGGCCAGTCCACGCTGCGGCAGGTGTCCCGGCAGCGGGGGGCGGCAGCAGCCCCGAGGTGGCAGCGCTGCCCGCGCCTCTCTCCCTGTGCCCTAGGAGGTGAGTGGAAGAAGATGAATTCCCAGCAGCAGAGGATGGCCGCGATAGGAACTGACAAGGAGCTGAGCGACTTGCTGGACTTCAGCGCGGTAGGATATTCTGCGAGGTCTTCCATGGCTTCTGCGTGGTAACGCGAGTTGAGGAGTAGGGGCAGCAGCGCGCAGGGCTTGGTTGGGTCCGGCTCAGCTAAGTTGGACACCTGAACTTTGATGTAATGTCTAGACTTCCAGATTTAATACTGTAATGCCAGCTGGGTTAATTGGTTTAACTGGTTAAAATCAGGCTGACCCAGTGATGGCATAATCTAATAATTAACATTCGTTAAGCTGGTGTGTGGCATGGATACTTTAGCTTTTTTTTTTTTTTTTTTGACCAAAAGTAAATGTAATACCCCTAAATAACAGAGGTTATTCACTGAGCACTTGGGCTTAGAAAATTTTAGGTATTTTCAGTGTGATAGTTCTAACGGGTTTCAGAAAGGTGCTTGATTTATAAACATAATAGGAAGCTACTGCCTCTCAACAGCTGGCTGTATCCAGTGACATTAGACTCACAGGTCTGTAAGATATGTATTTTGAGTAGCAAAATTTAAGATCTATAGTAAGTGTTTGAAACTTCCATAGTAGTAGTAGGTCTTAGTTTAATTTTTTAAAGTTTCTTAAAGTTGTTTAAAGAGATGTTAGTGGTTATCAATAAATCGTAAGGAGTACTTTAGCTTATTGGTTTAAGAGTCTAAGCATGCATCTTGTATTCTCTTAATTGTCTAACAGAAAAATGAATTGTTTCCTATTAACTTTTTTAAAAATTTATATTAATAATTTAGAACTGAGTTTCAAAGGCAATTTAAACACATCTTTTTTCTTGTTTTGCAGATGTTTTCCCCACCTGTTAATAGTGGGAAAACCAGACCAACTACACTAGGAAGCAGCCAGTTCAGTGGATCAGGTAGGATGCACCCGATAGATACAAAAAGTTCATGTAACTAGGTCTTGATGCTTTAGCTTAGTCTTTTTGTGCTTCATGTATAGTAATCTTTCATTTGTACATATTCTCATAAGATACTCAGATTAATTAGAGATGTGCTGTTTTGATCTAACACATTTTGTTAACCACAGTTTCCCTCTGTATGCCTTAGAGTACTTGTCCCACTGCAGTGAAGTGTTAAATATCTCTAAGTCATGCTGACATGCAAGTTGTCTGTTTATCCGTAATGTTAAAAATGAAGAGCTGCTTTGGTTTTGTTTGTTTGATAAAATCAAGTCTACCTGTTAAATTGAAGTATTTCCTATCCCCTGCATGAAAACAGAAAGCAGAAGTAAAATGCCAAATAATGAAATTAAAATGCAGTTCTGAAGGAAAACATAAGGCTAATAGCACCGTGTAGTTCTTCAAGCCTTGACAAATTCTCTAGTGTTGACTGTTTATCAGTGCATCCTGAAAACAAGTAACTGTATTTACATGTTGCGTGTACGTTACGGCTTGAGTCTCTTCTCATGAGGTCCACATAATGGCTCCTTCTAGAGACTTTTAAGTGAAGCCTCTAATAGGGAATAAGTGCAGTTTTTGATATCATTTTTGGATTTATAAGCAGTTACAGAAGAGAAACTTAAGTAACTTTTTGATAATGTGTTTTCTTTTTCATGTGTGCTTATTTTCTGTGACTACAGTGGAGTGATATTTTTGTTTTTATGAATACAACAAAGTGATGCTTGTGATTTAGTTAATGAAAATAAATTTTAGAATGCCAGTAGAGGAGTGAAGTAATCGCTGGCAGTCAAGCAATAACATTGCCTGTTTGCCTCTTACAATGTCAGAGGTGTTAGAGAGTCCGTATGAAACACCTTGCATCTTAGTGATGCTTTGGAATTTTTGTTTTCAAAACTATCTGGAAACTTCTGAATTGTATATATTTGCAAACTCTTCAGAGATTATCTTCAATGTTTAATTTAATGAAAATAGGTTGCAAATGTTGTAATTGTAACATACTTGAAGAAGCATTTTACTTTTTCTCTCCTAAAACATGTAAGTGGTTTTGTCTTCCTCTTTGAAAGTATGTAAAATTGAAATTATTTGCAGTGGTAAGACAGCAAATCTGTATATGATGTAGTTAATTTTTTTTAATACATATATTCAAGGTCTTTGTTTCTCAAAAGCTTGTTTTAGAAGACATTCAGGCAGCTAAAACTTACTGTGGGGACCACAAGCTGAGCATCTCATTCTCCTTTCTCCTTGTTTTTCCTTAATGAGTAGAAAAATTTTCTGTTGAATAATCAAGGTTTAATTTTGAGTTTAGCTCTTAAGTCAGTCTCAGGTAGTGCGGCTGGCCCTTTTTGTAGGTTATGTTTCCCTTCTTTGCTTGGACAACTTAGAAGAAGAGAGGATGTCAGAATACTTAGTATTTTGGAAGAAACAAGTGTTACTGACTCATGGAAATTTCTTTACCAATATGGTATATCAGCATGTAGATACCAGTCATGAGCAACACACTGCAGCTGTCAAATGAGCTACAAACTTAGTTGAATTCCCCTTGGAAAAGATAATGGTTGTGGGTTTTAATTCAAAACATTTCTAGTTGCAGAGATTTGCTGGTTAGTGGGATTATATGCCCCAATTCTTGTAGTGTTATGACCGAAGTCTTGACCTAGGAGGATTACTCTGCAGGAGTGAGAGATGACAAACTTCTACATCATTTGTGTTCTGTGTCAGTGTGAAGTGTTGTAGAGAGACTATGTTAAGATCATTGACAATGTACAGGCATTTAATTTCTAGCAGTCTGATTTAATTATGATCTTGCTTTAATTTCAAGTGCTCTGTAGCTTTTAGGACCAACAATGTGTGATTTATTTTATTTTTTTTTTAACTTTTTTTTACTTAATTGTTTTTTCCTTTTAACTGCTGGAGGCTACTTTTTAAGAGAAGTTTGAGGAGGGGAGGTATTTATTTATTTCTTTGAGCTGTCTAGTACCGAAAGGTGCAATGTGCACAGATTCTTAGAAGGCACTTCTTTAATTTTATTTGAATACAGAATGATGCTACCTCTTATGGAGGCTTTCTGTGATTTTGATGGCAGTTGCAGAAAAGCAGCTTGATTCAGAATCTGTCCCATTAAATTTGGTTGTTTTATTTGTCTAACACCTTTACAAACACAGAGTCACAGAATGGGTTGGGTTGGAAGGGACCTTAAAGCTCATCTAGTTCTAACCACCTGCCATGGGTGCAGACACCTTCCATTAGAGCAGGTTGCTCTAAGCCCTGTCCAGTCTGGCCTTGAACATTGTCAGGGATGGGGTAGCCACAGCTTTTCTGGGCAACCTGTGCTGGTGCCTCACCACACTCACAGTAAAGAACGTTCTCTTAATTAATGTCTAATTTTAATCTTCCCTCTATCAGTTGAAAGTTATAACCGCTTGTCCCAAGGGAAGTGTTTTCCTTAGTTGGAAAAAACATGTGTTTATTGTTTGTTATTACACAGTCCCCTTTTTCTGATTTGAACTTGAAATAAGCAAATCTGAAAACACCTGACCTGCCCCCCTCTTCAACTCATGAGTGATTTGAGATGCAGCCTAATGGTCACCCTTAAGCAGGTGGAGATCAGTTGCTTGTTTGCATGGTTCTTAAGACTGCTTGTTTCTGGGAAGTCTGATTTTGAAGGCTGGAATGCTTGTAATGCATTTTCCTTACTGTCTCCCAGTTTAAAAGGATAAATTAGTTGCTGTTCAGGAATGGTTAAGTAAGCTTGTTTTTCAGGCGTGGTTATGTGAAGTGTTGGAGATACCCGGGTGTATGTTATTCATTTTGATCTGGTATATATCTGCAGTATTCTGTTGATTATGCTGTAAAAATATGTCTAACTGGATTGCATAAATAAAATAGCTAATATGACTGATATGTGTAATACATAAGAAAATTCTGTCATGGGTTGACATGTGAACATTGTGTTTTGATTAAAAGACAGCTAGAGTCTGCAGTCGGCTAGGCGCACTGTCTACAGGTCAATCAGTTATGAATGAAAGCTACAGATGAAATAACTGAACCAATCCGATACATCATAGTATCTTACGACAGTCAGTCGTGTAAGCTGCTGATAAAAGTCAGATAACCTGGTCAGACTACTGGTGAAAATAAACAGATTGAAAAAGTAACCTGAGATGTCAGTCAGGGAGTTAAGCCACAAAATTATACCTTGTCATACCTGTTGTAGTTACCTCTTGTTTAAAACAGAACTTCCCATTCTTTTCGCCTCCAAAACCTGTGAAGATAAGGCCATTTCTGTCTTAGAAATCATAGGAGGAGGTAAAGGTCAGTGATACACTCTATCAGGCTTTTTTGCAGATTTGAAGTTTTCTGTGTTCATGCTATGCTTAATAGCAGTGTTTGTGATTTACAGTGGAATTTTGTTTTGTTTTGCTCTTGTCAAAACCACAAAATACATGGCAGTGCAAACCTGGATGGTGACTGATTTCACCAATACCCTTTATTTATTACAGCAACTCCATTAAAATTCAGTCACAATTTTCAGACACCTGCCATAGGCAATAACAGTTTAATTTTCCTGTGGTTCTCAGGGCGATCTCAATTTCAATTTGAAACTTTTTAATCTTAGGTGTGGTACTCTAAAATAAAACCTTTTAAAAAAAATTCTGTTGCAAATAACTTCTCAGATGTTAAAGAAGGAAACAGCTGAGAATATTTCATCAGAGCCTACTATCTTCAATTGTTGTACAGGCATTTGTTTGTGTGCAGCTTTGTGCACCACATTATGTACCCAGGCATTCCTCATACTAGACCTTCATGCAGAAAACCTTCTAAATGTATCTGTCCAGATACCCATTTGTATCAGTTTGGTCCGGTTTTATGCAAATTTAAGAGACTGCCCTTTCCACTTCTCTTTACTAATGTACTGAGTTTGTAAGGAAGGATTGGAATAGGTCTCTAATGAGTGGCTTCATACAAAGATCATTTAAGTTGATAGCCTGCCATTAACCTGAGTGTCCTTAAATTGGGGCCATGTGTCTTGAGACTGGACACAATGGCATTCTTTGGCAGGTCTATTAAGTTACCAGTGTTTCCAAAGTTAGCACAACTTGACTTGGTTACTGGTTGTGGGTCCTGTAAACTCTTATTTCTTTTTAACTTTTGCATCAGCAGTTCCTTGTAAAACAAACAAACAAACCCAACAAAAAAATCTTTGGAGAGTTATCTGGGTGGGCAGTGTTTTAGAGGTTGCATTCATTAACCCACTGCAAGTGTTGAAGAGAAAAAGCACTCTTAACTCTGACAGCCAAATCACAGCCTTGGAGAAAACTGCAGAAAGATGAGACTTGCATATGCAAATCATTTCCCCTAACCTTTCAAAAGACAGTATTTCTTTCTTTCTTTCTCTCTGTGAGAACTGTGATTCTGAAGAAGAATCAGTTCTGCGATACCGTTCTACATGTGCAGTCTTCTGTTGAGGTGTAGGAAATTCCTAATGCCTGCTCTTAATCCCTGAATGAAGGAGTTGATGAGAGGTCTCATGTAGTCAATCGTAGTCTGGTCCTACAGTGCGTTAGGTCATGACAGACTCTTTCAATATAAAAAAAATGTGGAAGGCCTGTGTTTCAGGAATTTGGTATGCATTTCTAGTTTTGTCATCCAAAATATGTTACGGTCCTGTGTGTTTTTATTTTGCTGTTCAAAAGATGAGCTTTTTGTGTGGTAAATGCCAGAAATCCAGGGTGGCCTGTTGTAATAAACATTAGGTCATGCAGCTGTGTGGTGCTTCTATTATTTTATATTTAATTTCGTTCTTTAGCTCCATTACAAGTGAACCAGCAGAGCTGGTAACCTGGTGTTTCATCTTGGGTCTGAGGGTTGGTAGATTCTGTCCTCTTCTGCAGATCATGGGTAGAGTTATAGAAGCCTTGTGCTTGAAAGCATAAAAAGGGTTGTAGCTTCTTTCCTCTTTACTGGTTTGTAGGGGAGACCGTTCAAGTGGGCCAAATGCAAGTGAGGTGAAGATTTCAGTCTGGTTCCTTCACCTATTGCATTTAGAAGCCTAAAAGGGTGATACAGTGCTAGTAAATATGTGACTGCAAATCACCTGTTGGCAGCCTCTGTCTTACTATTGCTGTCCCTTTTCCTTTTCCTCTTCCCTTGTCTCTGAAAGGTAAATTATCAGACACTTGCTCTCTGAACAGTTTTGAATAGTACAGCACATAAAAGGGCTGAGTAACTGCTTCCATATTTCTGTTTTAGAAAGGTGGGGGAGAAAATGTTGGACAAAGTAACCCAACTTTAAAGCAGACAGTTGCTCTCAATGTGTTTGTGCTCACATTGTGGATATTGAGGGTTTTGTGCTTGGAAAAAAAAAAGTTAAAAAGGCATCGTTCCTGGAACAGGTAGGTGTTCTGAATCCAGCTTGATGAGCAGATAAGTAGGTGTTTGTCTATCTTTTGTTGCTGTTGGCTATGCTTTTGAAATGGCTGTTATCACTGAGGTGTTGGTCTGAACTTCATGCCAAATGGTCAGAAATTCCTTGCTGTATTCCAGATAGCTAAATTTAGGATTTTTAGTAGTGTTTGGCATATCTTCAGTTCGGAGATAGCTTGCCACTGTTAATAAAGGAAACTAACTTAAGCTATATTGGCATGCAGAGAAAACATTCTTTCAAAAAGGTAATCTTGTGTTTCCAGCAGTTAATTTTCCCTGGATGAGAGCCGCGATGTGTTTACAAGCACAGCGTCTAACCTTCAATCCCCATATAAAACATTACTGTCACACAACCAAGGAAGATCTTTGCCATGTTGTTTCTGTGTGGCTTCAGAAGGTCTGGCTGAGGTCGCAGTAGTGCCATGTCCTTTTCTGATGTGGAACTACCTGGGATGGAGCACCTCCCACCATCGCCCTGCACCCCAGCCAGTAGCTTTTTGATCTGTCAAATTTTTCTGATCTACTGTAAGTGATAACAAATGTCCAGATGCTTTGGAGAGGGGTCTTAATGGCATGTGGGAAGGAAGGAATATGATTTGAAATTGCTTGTTGCTGTATTTTGGGGTTTACCCAGAGAGAAGTGTTGATATGAATGTCAACACAAGGATTAAAGGTTGGAGTAAAATGGAGGAAGAATCCTGGAGAACGACTGAGGAGAAATTACATGTTATCTGAGGAATTAATTTTCTTTAAAGACACGTATAAATGAGGTTCTTAGGTATTTGTGTGTCTTTTAATGGCAGCTGAGGTTGTACTCAGTCCCTTAATTACCATAGAACTTCTATTAAGTCTGTAGCTTGTGCTAAGGTTTGGGGTTATTTGATTTTATTTGTTTGCAGTCTCTTTTTTGGTCTTTGGCAAGGGAATTTCATGTTAAAACTTGTCATTCATACATACATGCCAAAGTTCCCCTTCACCCTGTTTCTTTCCAGCTGTCACATATAGAGGACTTAACGCCTTAGTCATTTTGCTGTCAAGTGGGTGTAACAGCTGTTTTGTCTCAGATAATTTACTTTATGTATAGTTCAGTCTATAGATACTGTTATATGAATTTCTGTTGATCTACTGTATACTGTACTATAAACTTAGTAAACTGTATTTTCTTTTAAGTTGCTAAAGGTATGGTGCAATTTTCATGGTTGAAAATCGTTATTTATTTATGAACAGAGAATGTTTAAGGCACTAATATAAAACCATATCAATAAAAGTGGAGCTTGTGGAGACTAATTTAAAAATGGAAAGATGTGCATGAACTTGAGTAGTTTACTAGATTTCCTTGTGCTGACTTCTCTTGACTGCAGAGGTGCAGTTCCTTTTTTTGATACTCTAATGTTGAGGGATTATGTTTTTGGGGAATAGCATTGAGCATTTGTAGAAGCTTTATAATATTTCTGAAATTACTTACAGAACCAGGTGTGATTTATGTGCTATAAAGCGTACATTTTCCATCTTAAATTCCCTTAAAAATAAATATTAGTTTATCGTATTTGAAAAACCAGATTCAATAAATGGCTTCATTGACTAAAGCATGTTCTCTAAAAAGCTTTTTTCAGAGGCATTGTCTAACTTAATGTGTTAGTACTTCTTCAGAAGTATATAGAAACACTTAGATTAGTTTTGTATCCTCTCCTGTGAGGAAGTCACTACGTTTAAGTAGTAAATAAAGAAATATGAAAAGGCACTGTTTTCTTCTGTTGAATAATTTGTTGAAGATTGTTACTGAATACTCATAATTAATTTTACATTTTATATACATCTTAATCACTTATTTTCTGGTTACTAAGCACTGTAAGAAAAAAGGGGAAGTATTATTGCAGTACACAATTATAATTCTAAGGACAGGAAATGTATTTGAAATACCTATATTTTTTATTATTTTGTAGGGTTTTTTTCTGTCTTAGGTAGTGATGGCCAAGCTTCAATTTGTTACTTTTTTTTATTACTATCTAAGTCTAGAAGGTCCTCAGTTCTATTGTATATTCAACCTGCTGATTTTGAAGTAATTGTGGGCTTTTTAGTTACTGCAATCCATTATTTACTAGTGGTTGTAGGGGCAAAGAGGTTTTTTTTTGGTGGGGTTTTTTTTTTTTTTTTAGTATTATGACTCTAAGATGAGCTAATGATAATGTTTTTTAATGTCTTGAATGGATGCCTTGTTTTTTCATTTGTGAAACAAAGCTGTGTTTGTAAACACAACATTCTAAAACATAAAGGACATACTTTTTTGGTGAAGATGTTAACTGAATACCAAGAATGATCAGAAAGAGTAGCTTTTGTTATATTTAATAATATCTCACTGTCTTCAGAGGATAATCAGGCTAAAATGTACCCAATCATTCTTTAGGACTTTGTTGGATTCTTCTTGTGTGCTAGGGTTGAGATTTTTTTTTTTTTTCCTTAAGGAGCTGACATAGCTTAAAATGAAATAAACTTCATGTTCTTGCCAAAGTAATGAGGAAAAATCTTTCTTGATCACATCAAAATAATTGTTGCTGGTGTTTTAAAGTGGTACTTGGAATGGGGGGTGGAAGAAGAGACTTAAGAGTTTACAGCCCTGTTTAGTAGGTAATGCTCTCTACCAGTGCCAACAAAACCTTAGCATAACTTCAAGTAAGGTTTATCATGGACAGGAAAGTTGTACACTTACATATTTTCACTATGGAAAACTTAAAAACCAGCTCATGCTATAGAATTGCATTTAAAAAAGAAGGTAAAAGGTGTGCATTTCTGGTATTACAGTTTCTCTTTATTGTTAAGTGGAAAATAGGTAGAGTTTTTGTTTGTTTATTTACACTCGGCTGACAACTTTGAATTAATTGTTTTCCCTGCAGTAAATTCAATTTATTGCAGTTGACCTGCTTTCTTCTCGATTTCTTGCACCTGATCTTCTACAGGGATTGCTTATATTGTGGTGTTTCAGGTTTTCCTGTGGGCATGGAAGGTATTTGTTACGCTTTTCAAGTCTGCTTTTTGGTATTGCAGACTTCCATTTTTTCTGTATCAGCTGTAGCTGCCGAAGCGGTGGTATCTCCATGGCTTTATCAGGTTGTTAGTTATGTGGAGTTCCATCAGTAAGTTGAACCGCTTGCTTTTGCTGTTTTGCTTTCCTTTGCATGAAGAAAACTGCAGGAAATGTTTGGTTTGTGCCTTGTCTCTGAAAGAGCTCTGTGCTGCTGTGTTCTCTGGTAATACAGAGAAACTTAAGTTAGGCTGGGTTAGAGTTTTATTTGTGAAAATTACACTTTGTGAAATGATTTGTGAAAAATATGTTTTAGACAGCATATTTTTTCCTCTTTTAAAATATAAATAGGCAGAACACATTGTTAGAAAAGCATAACTAGGAAAACAAAATCCAAGTTTAGTCATTCCTAATTGTAAAGGTTTTGCAGGTAAAATACTAACAAATACCAGACCATGATTGTGTATGTTCTGAGCTTAAACCAGAGTTTCCCTGTAGTTCATTGTAAGCTAGAACTTGGCCTGGTGGTATCTGTATTTATTCTGCTAAGAGTATCATCAAAATATGTTGCTAATTTTAATATCATTATCTTTGGGGAATGAATTGGTTTATAGTCAGTCTTCTTCCATGTTCAGGTTTTACAGACAAAATCTTCAGTGCATTTGTCTGGTTCCAAATTGTACCTGAAAAACTAGAATGCACATTGCTGGTTTTTGTGTGCGCTATCTGTGCTTTTTTAACATCTATCTAGAAGTCCAAAATAAACTGGTTTTGGTTTTTGGTGTGTGTGGTTTTTTTTTTTCTTTGTTTTTTTTTTTCTTTGTTTTTTTTTACTTGAATTACGTGATAAGAAGGGAACCACACAGAAGATGTAGTAAAAAATAAACGTGTGATTTGTACCTATTAGCCTATAATGTGTGAGAAAAATGTGGAGTTTAATTTAAAATAACATTGCTTTGTGAACTTGGTTTCTCTAGTTCTGTTCGAATCCTAAAAGATGCAGATAAATCCATGATGAAGTCATTTGATTTTGGATGCTTCAGGGATGTCTTGTAATCAGGCATCTCTTGAATTTCCTGTGTTGCACTAGTGTTAGTCGGATACTGTGGAGGTAAATACACTTCAGAAAATCCTAACGTAGTTTTAGTCTTCTGTAGGAGAATGGGGTTCACTGTTTATATTTGTATTTTTTGTTTATTTGAATGCAGGATACTGTTGTCTTGGTGTTATCCCAGGAGCTCTTGTGGGTACTCTCTGAAATGATTAAACTGGACAGCTTTGCTTGTAGGACAAACATTTGTTATATTGTGGTGTTTGGATTTCAATGTGACACCTATCCCATTCCAGTTTCTTTATGCAGCAATTCCATGAGTCATAATCTTTGCAAAAGAACACAGCTTAAAATAATCACTGATTGTTTCTTTGCGATTCTACTCCCTGTCCAGTGCAAATAAACAAGAGCAGAAATGACAATATCATTTAATCCTTTAATGTTTGCTTTTGACGTGCAAAACATTCTGTTGTAATAGAGGAGTAATCCGTAAGGAGGGTAGATGCTCTTTCATCTTCCTGAATGCTAAATGAAGCCAAGGCTTTTATGAAGAGATGGTGGTTTAATGAAGATGGCCGAGTTTTGGAGTAATGAAAAGCTTTTGTTTATTTCTAAAAATGATGCCTGGTGCTTACTGCGGCAGAGTTGAAACATATTCTAGAAAAAATGCACATCTCTGCCACTTTATGTGTGTAAATGTATGTAATGTCTGACATGTTCTCAGCTCTGTGTAATGCTTTTATTTAGTAACATTGCAAATATCTCCGATATCGTATTCACTTGCCAGAGGACAGTAATAAGCACACAAAAAAATAGAGCATGAACTTTGTCAGTATTGCTTATGACAGGAACATTTAAATTGGGTATTTTTCTTGCAAGTACTTGTGAGATGCTGAATTAAAAAAGCTCCACAACAAAAAAAAACCAACCAACCCAAAACCCAACCAATAAACCCCCCCCACCTTCCCAGCCAAACAAAATGCCCCCAACACCTTATGCATAAAACCTCCCAGAAACTTAAAGCCCAGTAATGCCCCAAACAAACCAAAATCCCCACCTTTTTTCTTTCTGTTGTTAGTTTCATTAGCTTATTAGGACTACTTTTTTTTTTTTTTTTTTAAATAATCTGTAACATTACTGCTTTCAAGGCAAGGTAGATAATTCCTTCAGGAGAGAGCAGAGAGAGGCTTTAAAGGATGGGAGACCATATCCTTTCCAGAACATACTCTCCCAACAGTCTTTCATGACTTCATGAATTGGTGAAAAGGCCTTTTATTTTTCCCCTCTTTGTAAGTCAGTCCCTTTAAAGTGGCAAATAGTCAACTTCTGTGAAAGTTAATTTAATCTCTTTTTCTTCCACTGAGATTTTAAAGGTTGTGATTCTTTACAAAAAGTTCCTTCATTTGTGTTAGTCTCCAGTATGTGAATGCTGCGTGCTACAACCAGAAGTAATCTTAAAGGTTGCTAAACTATTTTAAGGTTGCCAGGAACGTAAAGAATGCAATCATGTTGTTAACGTTTCTCATTGTGTTACAGGGAGGATATATCTGACCGTCTGGGGTGAGTGAATTTAGGTGAGCAACAGCAGGCTGGATTTTGTCTATTTTTTGAAAGCTGCCATGTAATAAAAGTGGACATGTAACTTAATTTTCCTTTGTACCCTTTTAGTGGTTTGAATTACTGGCTGAATCCTAGGTCAAAGTACACAAACTCTTACAAGTGTAAGAGTGATATATATGGCATGAATACTTAAAACTCTACATGTTAGGTGAATGAATTTCAAGACATGTAAGGCCATGCATTAGTGAATACGTTTCTGGGTGGAAGGTGAAGCATTAGAAGAAACATGAGAGATGGCTTTTTTGTGTGTGTGATGCGGTAAACCCGGAGTTTATATTTATGCATGTCTGTTACACTCATTAAACCCACTTTAATTTCAAGATACTTGTTGAGTACTGAATAATGGTTTCAATCATCTGCTTATTTACTATGTACAAACACTTCCTTTTTCCTTTTCCCCCCATCCTGTTAGGGGAAACTGAGATCAGAGAAGAGGTAAATGCCTGCATATGGGAGATGACATATAATGCAATTTATATTCTAGGCTAATGATTATATTAGTTTTGGCCTTTGAGTGGTCCATAATTGTTTTGTAAAGTGAATGACATTTTTCTTTTTCTCCTACGTGCATGTTTGTTGGTAGGTAACCTAAGTGCCTTGTGAACTATTATTAAAAAAAAATCCCTGTTTTGTAGCTTACATTTCTGCAAGTGAAAACTGGTCTGTGTATGACAATGCGACTTGTGCTGCAGTGAGGAATCAGTTGGAGTTTGGCCGTCTCTCATGTATGTGTCATAGGTTGTCTCCGAATTGGATACTGGAGAACATGCTGTTGCCATAGCAATGAAAGTCCTTTTGAAGGCAGGATTCTTGGCAGAGCTGTTGCATCTCCTAAAGTGCTTGGTGCATTGATCTGAAAGTACCTTGGCCAGTATTAGCGCATAGCTGTAGTGAAAAGAGCGGGAAGTATAGATATCTTTAAAATACACAATTTTCCTTTTTTTTTCACAGCTAACTATTGGTTATATTCATAAAACTGTGTCTTTTTAAACTGTTATCCTGTGAACAATTTTTATGTTTACCATTCTTGGCCTGAATGAATGCATAGATTGAGTGTTCACTGCAAAAGAATCACTGGGTGACTTTCATAGTTCCTTCAATACTTGTCCCTTTAGGTACTTGGAAAATATTTTAGAATGTTTCCTCCATGATTTTGGTTACCACAAGATAGCTGTAAAAATATGCTGCTTTATTCATAATGCTTTCCAACTTGTTTTCCTTTTTTCTAGATATAATGGTGCCTTGCTCCTATGTTATTTATGTTACAGAACCCTAAATGTGATACTAATGGAGGAGAATCACTACACTTAGGATCCCTGTTTCAGCAGACATGGCTGGATCTTTGTGTATAAATACTTCCGTCTCAAAGCGTGCTTTTGATATCAAGTTAAGAAAAGGCTATGAATTCCTTGTGTTCCATCAGATAGATAATTTTTTTCTTAGTAAGTGAAGTTTTCTTCCGCAAGATGAAGTGTAGGAGGAGTTCAGAGACAATTTGTGTAGCTCAGATGCCCTAGACGGCAGTAACATCTATTTCTACATGTGCTGAGAGGATGGAGTTGAGCAATTTTTTTCCTTATTTAAAAATATCAAAGAATTTTAAAACTGAAGAATAAATGGCAAAAACTTTTATAAGTGTGATGAACACTGCAGCATCTTCTTTCATGTGCACTGGGATTTCCGTGCTCAAGTGTTCCTTTGTTACTGAAAGAGCCTCTAAAAAAGAAATTTGAAGTTACCCACCAAGGTTGCTCCTCTCTTTAGCTTTCACTTTATCACTTTCTCTGAAATAGTAGATAGAGATGAGAATTAAACAAACACTTCATTCTTTTTTATCCCTCAAAGTGAAAATAAGGAAGAATGAAATAATACTTTATTTGTACTTGTAAAGACCTTTATGCCTTTGCTGTGGCAAATGTGAGCAAGTGCCATACTAGTGATCTTAAGCTTGGATTTTGTTTTTCAGTCCCTGCCCCCTTTTGCCCCTTTCTCAGAGTAGGGACGAAGCATAGCTTCAGGTTGGCTTGGCCCTGGGAAGCATTACTGAGCTGTGGCTCTAAGCAGTTTAGACAGGACTTGTTACTTGCAGTTTCTACATATGTTGGTCTAACCTGGGTAGACAAGTCGGGGTGTAAGTGACCTTGGCATGGTGATCGGATCCTGCACCAAGGAGAGGTCAGCATTGATTGCAGTGAGAGTGTGAAGCAAGGGAATTAGACTTTGCAAGGTGCCTGCTTGTTTTTGTTTCCCCTATTTAAGCAAATTTAATGCTGCATCAGCTGACATGTGTACTGATGCTCTCCAGCTATCCTTGGGAACAAACAACATTAATAACCCAGGTTTCCTATAACTGTTTTGCCAGTTTGTCTCAAGTCACGTTTAGGGGGAAATGTGAAGGAGCTGTGAAGGTCTTGCAGGACTCCAACAAAAGTTCTGTTAATGTGTCCTTTTAGCCTCTGAGTCAGTTAATAGTGAGTAGGCAGTGTTTTGGGGATTGTGGCAGTAGGTTCAATGAAATAACATTGAGATAAGCTCATTGTGCTCTGAATACGTCAATATTTTATTAATACTGGCCTGATTTAGTTGGGCTTAGCAGAGATAGCATTTACAGTTAGTTTAGTATGAGAAGTATTCATCTTTTGAAATTTTAATTCTGAAAGAATTTTGTACTTGGACGATTGGTTCTAAAATTAAACGAGCTGCTCATGTAATTAATGTAACAAGCTTCCATCTTTAGATACTAAATACTTTTCAGTATCCTCTGGTTTTGTTTTCATCTGTGTTGTTTTATCAGATCAGTTAAATAATAAGGACACGGAATACTGACTTATGAACAAAATTCAAATTTCTCTAGATGTGACGTACTTGGTCGTAATGATTTCATGAAAATTCATGCCTAAAATTTAATGGGAATAGCAAATTTTGAGGAAACACTATTACTTGATACTTGGTGTTGTTGTTTTCGTAATTTAAATAAGCTAAAGCAGGCATTAATATCTCCATCAAAAGCTTTTGCCAAGATTGTGTTGTTGCGCAACTGAAGAGAGAGAGAACTTTAGTTTCAAAGGACACAGCAAAGAGGCAGGATTTCTGTTCATATCTTGCTTCGTAGTTCCTATGTCTCTTTGAAGAACTTTTCTCTTCTCTGGTTTCCTCAGGTACAAAATGAAGTCTAGTGTTCACACTGTAGAAGTGACAGTGGTTTTTAACTTCCTCAGGGAAATGGTGGAATTGGAATGTTTAATAGGTTCATACCTAAACAGAGTTAAATCAGCTTGTGCATACTTTGTGTTAATATTCAGTGTTAATATACACAATACTCCTTTTGTGTAGAATTTCTGTTTCTCTGCTTGTTTAATTCAATCTTTTACTTGCATTGATGAAGTTTTGGGGTTTTCATTTTCAATTCAGTTCTTACTGGATCTACTATACAGCATTTTAAATATAAGTTATTTAAAAACGTGGAAGTAGACATTTCAGTCTAGGACTCATAGCAGTGTTCTAGAAATCGCTTTAGCACACCCTCACAGATTACATATGCTTCTCATTTCTGTAAATTGTATTTGAATCTAATCCAAATAAGAAAGTGCAGATAAATACATTTGCCAAAAATTTTTCAAGGAAGAAAATTACTACTTCAAAAAGGCTTCCTGATGCATAAACAGAAAACAGCCCTGTCCATAGCTATCCTTTGTGTTTAATGGATTAAATGCACTTTGACAGCTGGATATATGTACCAGTGTCTAGCCCATGGCCATGATCTAATAATCATGGATATGGTAACAAGTCGTCTAAAAAGATTCAGTAATCGAGCGGGGTTTTTGACAAAAGCTGCTCTGACTGAAACAAGAAATGAGGCTGTGTGAAATGTGACTGCATTTGCTACTGTGCCTGTATTCTGTTTACTTAATAAATACCCTTTGGGATGTCGTAGATAGAATCTATGCTTAAACAGAGATGGAAAAGCTAATTGTGCTACAGCAGCATGTGTTCTAAAGTTATGAAACAAATTTGATTTAACCTAATGATCATGGAGAACTTAGTTTCAAAACATTAATTTATCCTTCCCCTGAAGTGCTTTTAAACTTGTTTGTTTCTTTTGTCATAAAAATAGTTGTATACCATTAAATAGAGCCTTCTGTGAAATACACAATTCTTGTATCATAATTCTGGTATGTGAGGGGAAGTTTAAGAAGTAGTGATGAGTAAA